>NW_024429267.1:743588-3143588 GCF_017639785.1 Mesocricetus auratus | reverse complement strand
TGGAAGTGGCTAGAAAGGTTGGGAAACAAGGTCAAGAGCACCTGCTCTGGGCACACCTATTACCACACGGTATTCAGTTCTTTGAGGGGACCAAGGCTTGGCTTTTATTGAAGTGCAAAGGGAAAGTTCCATTGTTCACTTACCCAGTCTAGAATCACCTAGAAAGACAGTCTCAGGGACGGGTTATCTAGGTCAGGTTGGGTACATCCTTGGGAATAGACCTAATTGTGCTGATTGACATGGGAAGACCCATTCCAATGTGGGTGGTACCATTCCTGGATTTGGGTCTTGGACTGAAGGATGGGGCAAGTGAGCTGATGAGTAGGCATGCATCCATTTCTCTCTTCTCTTGTCTGGGGGTGTGACTAATTGCCTCGAGCCCCTGCTCTGACTTCCCCACAGTGAAGGTCTGTGACCTGGCACTGAAGCCAAGTGAATCCTTTTCTACCCCACGTTGCTCCTTGTCAAGGCATTTGTCACAGCCACAGAAATGAACCAATGACCAGAGTATATGGCTGAACCAATACTATAAAAATTATCTGGCTGGGGCTGGGGATGTTGCTCAGTGGTGGAGCACTTGATCTGATCCCAGCACTAAAAGCATGAGAAGAAGAATGGGGGTTTGACTGGAATGATGGCAGTGAGCACAGGGATTGAATTTTGCATCTGAAAGGATGCTCAGAAGAACCCCTGATGGATGCCAGGGTATGGAGAGGAAGGAAATAGATACATGTCCATTTTATTTATTTGGGGAGTGTACTAGGGTTCTAAACCAGGACCTCACATACGCTAGGCTTTAGACGGAAGTTTCTGTTCTGCCTGGTCCCACAGCCATTTAGTTCAAAATAAACACACAGAGGCTTAATTATAAACTGTTTGGCCTATTGCTCAGGCATATTACTAAGAAGCTCTCACAACTTAAATTAACCCATAATTCTTATCTATGTTTAGACATATGGCTTGGTACCTTTTCTCAGTAAGGCATTCTCATCTTGCTTCATCTGCATCTGACTGGTGACTCACTCTCTGCCTTCCTCTTCCCAGAATTCTCCTAGTCTGGTAGCTCTACCTATACTTCCTGCCTGGCTACTGGCCAATCAGCATTTTATTAAACCAATATGAGTAACAAATCTTTATAGTGTACACGAGCGTTATTCCACTTCACTAGACAGGTGACCCGGGGTTTCCATGGCAAAGAAAATACAGATTGAACAGCTCTGGACTGGCCAGGGTGAATGATGTCCGAGGGCTGTGGGGTACAGGCTTGTCCCTGGTACCTAGCCCTGAGTTACTCCAGTTGCAAGGGAAACAAAAGCACCTTGGCCATCAGTTTGACCCAGTAACTATTTGAGTGCCACATAGATCCAGAATCTTAGAAAACTCAGCTAAGGCAGCATCAGCAGTCCTTCAAAGTGAGGTCTCCACAGAACATAAGTAGATATCTTCATGTGCTCTGCTGAAGGGGCTCCATGGGTCCAGGGGACCAGTGACCACTGGGCAGCTGCAACAATGCAGTGGGATGAGTTTGGACTTTTTTTTGTACATTCAGGGAAACAAAATACCAGTACATACCAATCTGCGTGCTAAAGAGAAAGAGAGCCTCAGATGGTGTGTGGCAGGCTCCTGGGAGAAGGCCCTCATAGCTGACAAGTGGGGCTGATGCCTGGACCGCCAAGACTATAAATGGGTTCTGAAAGGAACAGGCATTTACTCTGTACTGGCCTTAGTACTGGTGGGAGCTACATGTCCAGGGTATTAGAAAAGGACAGGGCAAAAGGCATAGTATTAATGTCTTTCCAAGTTTTATCTATTCAGACTAAGTATCATACTTCCAACACACAAGAGCCAACAATAGGCAAAAGATACCCCTCACAGTGGAGGTTTAGTAAAGAGGTTTTGCTTGTTTTTTGGTCTTTTGAAATAGGGTTTCTCTGTGTAAAAGCCCCGGCTGTCCTGGAACTTGCTTTGTAGACCAGGCTGATCTCAAACCACAGACATCCACCGGTCTCTGCCTCCTGAGTGCTGGGATTAGACACGTTCACCACACTGCCTGGCTTGTTTTTTTTTTATGTATCTTTTTTTATTGTGTGTTAGTTACTTTTCTGTTTCTGTGATAAAACACTATGAGTAAAAAAACACTATGAGTAAAAAAAGTTTATTTTGACTTATGGTTCCAGAGGGATAAGAATCCACTATGGAGCAGAGGCAAAGAACTCACGTCTTGAACAGCAAGCATGAAACAGGAAGAGGAAACTGGAAATGGCACCAGGCTTTCAATCTCAAAGTCTGTTTCCAGTGATCTACTTCTTCCAGGAAGACTGACCGCCTAAAACTCCCCCAAAAGCGTCACCAACCAGCAAGGAAATGTTCAAGTGTCCAAGACTATGAGGGGGGATTTCTCATTCAAATCGTGTGTGTGTGTGTGTGTGTGTGTGTGTGTGTGTGTGTGTGTGTCCATGTGTGTCTTCCTCCATTGCTCCCTGCCCTATTCTGGTGAGTCAGGGTCTCTTACTGAACCCAGAGATCGTTGGAAGCACACAAATGCTGTGGAATAATCCTTTTGTACACCATGAAGATGTCAATAAAGAGCCGATTGGTTGATGGCTAGGCAGGATTTTCCAGGCAAAGAGAATGCTGGGCAGAAGTAGGGTAGAGTAAAAAGAGTTGAGAGCCAGACTTGGAAGAAGCAACATGGGAAGTTCATAGATGAGGTAAATGAGCCTGGGGCAGCACATAGATTAATTTAAGTTGTGAGAACTGGCTGGAAACAAGCCTAAGCTATCAGCAGAGCATTTATAATTAATAGTAAGTCTCTGTGTGCTTATTTGGGGGAGCAACTGGCAGGACAGAACTAATCAGGAATCTAGATGGAAAGCTTCAGCCTACACATGAAGGTCCTTACACCTGTGTGTAGGTGCTTGTGGAGGCCAGAAGAGGGGATTGGATCCCTAGAAGTGGAGTTACACACTTGTGATCTGTACAACATAGGTGCTAGGAAACTATGACAAGTGCTTTTAACTGATGAAGCATCTCTATAACCCCCTACCTTAATATTTTTTAGGCAAGGACTTACTAAGGAGCCCAGGTTAGTCTTGAACTTGAGCTCCTCCTGTCTCAGCCTCCTGAGTTCTGGGATTACATGCCCAACTCTAACAAAGAACTGGAATGAATAATCAGAACATTGGTTGTTTAATTCAATGGACACACATCCAGGCACGCTGACTTTCATGTCTTTTTGATGTGGGCTCACAGTGAACATAGGGAGTACCATGTAAGTATCTCCACTGGGCAGACTCTTCCACTATTTGGTGAATGCAAGAAGTAGGAGTTGAAGAAGATACTGGAGTGACTATGCAGTTCTTTCCAATGAGGATGGGAATAAACTACTGAACAGAAAAAGTATTGAGGTGAGAGTGACAACTTTCTTCCCTACATCCTCTCAGTGTCTTTCTCCTTGATGTGGTGGCTCCCAGAGACAGGGATTCTACAAGTTTCACCTAGAGAATTCATAGCTATAATTGTTAGGTGTTTATGTGAGAATCCCCAAGGGTCTGGAGTTACAAACAGTTGTTACTCACCAGACATGCTTGCTGGGAATTGAACCTGGATCCTCTACAAGACCATCAAGCACTCATAACCACCAAGCCAACCCTTTAGCCTGGGTCACAGCAATAGATTGTATTCTGTTCTGTCTGGAAGCTCTTGTGGTTGGGCTAAGGGCCTGATTTGCTGGAAGCAGGAGTCCACTGCACAGTCTCACTCTCTTCTGATTTTGGGTGGGATTTCTCATCAGTGGGCTTGTTTGTGCTTCAGTGGGCCAGTCAGGGGCTTTTCATAGCCTGTCCAGATTTTTCTAATTGTCCTCAGAGGAAAGTTTGGTCTAATCATCCAGTCTACCATCAACAGAAACATAAACCTCTCTTCTCAAAGAATTTGTTTCATGGTGGTTAAATATACATAACATAAAATTCATCAGCTAAAACCATTTTATAGGGCCAGTGAGATGGTTCAGTGGGTAAGGGCACTTGCTGCCAACCTTAAGGATCTGAGTTTGCTCTCCAGGACCCACATGCTAGAGGAAAAGAACCAACTCCTGCAACTTGTCCTCTGACCTCCACACATGTACCATGTCCCCACACTCATACCCACACAGAGGTAAATAAGTAAATGTAACAATAAATAAATAAAACTATAAAGCCATTTTATAGTGTAGTTTTCTGTGGTGTGTGGTGCTTTCTGTGTTTATTTGAAAGTCCCCGCTAACTAGATCCAGAACATTTCCACCAACCCAAAAGGAAACCTCAAAGCTCTTCCTATCCCCCCCACCATGGCAACCAACCACCAGTCTGCCCTCTCTAACGAACCTGCTTCTCTAGATAGCTCATAAAGGTGGACTCCTCATTAAGTGGCCTTTTATATCTAGATTCTTTCACTTAGCATGTTTTCAAGGACATAGTTTATGTATGTCTTCCTTCCTCCCTCTCTCCCTCCCTCCCTTCCTTCCTTCCTTTCCTTCTTTCTTATTTTTGAGGGTAGGCTGGTGTGTGCACCATGTTTGTGAAATGCCTGCAGGGGACAAAAAAAAGGCATCTGATCCCCTAGATCAGAAGTTACAGAAGGTTGTAAACCAACTGATATGGATGCTGGGAACTGACTTAGGTTCTCTGAAGGAGCAACAAGCCTTCTTACCCACTGAGCTATCTCTCCAGCCCCTCTCCCACATATATAATATATATGCCTTTCAAAAAGTATATAAATAACACACACACACACACACACACACACACACACACACACACACACAGAGCATTACTGTAATCCCAGCACTTAGGAAGCTGAAAGACTGATCTGAAATACACCATGAACACCCACCCGCCACCCCCCCACCTGTCTCCAGACAGGGTTTCTCTATAACTTTGGAGCCTGTCCTGAAACTTGCTCTGTAGACCAGGTTGGCTTCAAACTCACAGGGATCTGCCTGCCTCTGCCTTCCAAGTGCTGGGATTAAAGGCCTGTGCCACCACCACCCAGCCTACATTGTGAAATCTTATCACCAAAAAATGAAGATGATGGGTGGTGGTGGCACACACCTTTAATTCAAGCACTTTCGAGGCAGAGGCAGATGGATGTCTGTGAGTTCAAGGCCAGCTTGGTCTACGGAGTGTTCCAGGACAGGTTCCAAAGCTACAGAGAAACTCTGTCTGGAAAAACAAAACAAAATTAAGACAAAAATCCATGATGAGACACACACACATCTCAAATAGGACTCAATAGTGCAGCAGCTATTGCCTCTCTGCCTTCTGAAACTGCTGCCCTATAGCAGGCACACAGAGTTAAGATCACAATATACAAGTTGCTGGCACTTGACAGTCCATTACACTCGGGTCCTCTGCTAGAGCAGGATGTGCTCTTAACTGCTGAGCCATCTTCCAGCCTCCAGTGTGATAGTTCAGTTCATACATACAATGTGTGCCGATCAAATCAGGATAATTGCTGTTTCTCTCTCCTCCTCGTTACTTTGTGTTTGGAGCCTTTGAACTCTCTTCTAGTTATTCATAAAATATAGCATAAGTTATTGTGAATTACAGTCACCCCAGGAGCCTGTTACTATTCATAGGCTCTTGTTCACTTTTTGTTTAAATCTGTCTGCAATGTGTTGGCTCCTCCATTCATTTCAACCTCCCTGGCTTCTTTGCTTTTGTGCTTCTTGATAATAACGTAACTGGTTTTCATTTTCTTTTACAAAGTGTGTTTATATCAGCTTTACTCATGCTCAGAACAAGTTTAGTGTTGTTCAGTTTGCTTTCTGTGGCTGTGATAAACACCAGGACCAAAAGCGACTTGTGGGAGGAAGGGGCTTATTTGGATTAAGCTACAGTTCTTCACGGACAGGAGCCAAGGCAGAACTGAAGCAGAGGCCATGGAGGAATGCTGCTTCCTGGCTTGCTTTTCCTGACTCCCTCAGCTGTCTTTCTTAATCTCATTCCAAGATCACCTGCCTAGTGGGCTGGACTCCCCCACCCCAATATCAATCAGCAATTAAGAAAATGCCTCTCAGACAGGCCCATGAGCCAATCTGATGGAGGCCATTCCCTAGGTGAGGTTCCTTCTCAGGTGTCAAGCTGACAACTGAAGCTATACATGACAAGTGTACTTCTGTCTTCTTTGGTGCCCCCAACAAATTATTTATTTATTTGTGTGTGTTTGTGCACACGTGTGCAGAGAACAACCTGTGGGAGTTGGGTCTCTTTTCTACCATGTATCCCAGGAACTGAATTCAAGTTGTCAAGTTTGACTGCAAGCTCCTTTACCTGATGAGCTATCATGCTGGCCCTCTGTTTTTATGTTTCTGTATTTCTCTTCTTCTGTGCAGTTTGGAAGCTGTGGTGATATATTATTTATCATTTATTAAAGCTTGCCTGAGGATTCAGAAGACAAAGTCAGCCCCAAGCTACAGAAATCAGGCAGTGGTGATTTAACCCTTTAATCCCAGCAGCAAGAAGCTAGGAGGTGGTGGTACACACCTTTAATCCTAGGACTCAGGATTAAGAGGTAGATGGATCTCTGTGAGTCCAAGGCCATCCAGATCTACACAAGATTGATCCAGTCCTAAAGAGAAACAGCTCCCACAAAGATGATCTCAGCACCTAGGATCACACGCCTTTAATCCCAGCACTGGAGGGGTATAAAAGATAGGAGCAGGGTCTTCAGTAATCAGTATCAGGCATTGTATCTCCAGCCACACTGAAGACAGGAAGACTCAGTATCAACCAGGATAGGAAGACATGCAGTCTCAGGATTCTCCAGCCACGCTGGGGAGAGGCAGCAGGATCAGCCCATTCAGTCTGAGGTAGAGGTAAGAGCTACTACTTTGCTTTTCTGACCTTCAGTTTGAAGTTTGAAACGCAGTATCAGTTTCTGGGTCTTTTATTTTTCATGTTACAGGAAGCTATTCAGACTATTTTCAGTTTTACTAGTAGTTATCTTTTTAATTTTAAGTAATGCCTTTAACCAATATTTTTTTGTTTTTTCAAGACAGGGTTTGTCAATGTAGCCCTGCCTCTCCTGGAACTTGCTCTGTAGACCAGGGCTGATCTCGAACTCAGAGTTCCACCTGTTTCAGCCTCCTGAGTACTAGGATTAAAGGCTCACAACCACTGGGTAACCAATATTTCTTAATTTATCATCTTAGAAAATAGTACCGCCGGGCGGTGGTGGCACATGCCTGTAATCCCAGCACTTGGGAGGCAGAGGCAGGTGGATCTCTGTGAGTTCGAGGCTAGCCTGGTCTACAAGAGCGAGTTCCAGGACAGTCTCTGAAGCCACAGAGAAACCCTGTCTCAAAAAAAAAAAAAAGAAAATATTACCATTTATTCCTTAGAGAGGAAGGCTGATGGTTCAAGCTGCTTCACAGCCTTTGTGAAAACACAGTCAGGTCCTCAAAAAGTTAGAAATGAATGGCCCGCCCATCTAATGATTTCACCTTGGGAGTATAAAATTGAAATGGGAGCAGGAGCTTAAATAAGTATTTGCACACCTGTGTTCATGGTAGCCTTACTATATTTGCACATCTATGTTCATTATAGCCTTATTAATAGTAGCCCAAAGGTGAAGAGAGTCCATGTGAGATGGGAGATGTCCTTCTGTATATATGTTTCTCTTATTGGTTGATACACTGGTCAATAGAGGCAAGAAGATAGGCAGGACTAGGAGATGAGAAGAATTCTGGGAAAGGTAGGCAGAGAGGCACCTCAAAGAGATGCCATATAGACCACAAAGGAGAAACAGGTCCAGACATTCTCCAGTGGTAAGCCAGGACCACATGGAAATACGTAGATTAATAAAAATGGGTTAACAATTAAGACAGAGATAGCCATCGGCCAACAGTTTAATAATTATTATAGGATTTTTGTGTGTTTATTTGGGGCAAAAGCGGCAGTGGGACCTGGTGGGACAAGAAACTCCAGCAGCACATGTGAGCATCAACAGACAGAGCAGTTCAATCAGGTTTATCCATATAACAAAGTATACTCAACTTTAAAAAAAGGAGATACCAAACCAGGCTACAACACAGGTGAGCCTCGAGGCTATCAAGCTGAGTGAAATAAGCCACGAGACCATAAGTGCTTTATTTGTCTACTATATGAGGAGTCTAGAATAGTCTAGAAACTAGCCTGTTGGTTCTCAGTGCACAGAACGGTACACCTAGAATGGTTAAAATGGTAAATGTGGGCGGGCACAATGGCTCAGTGGATGAGGGTGCTGCCTGCCATCTTACTGAGTTTGATTCCTGGGATTCACACAATGGAAAAAGATATCTAACCTCCAAAAGTTGTCCTCTGACCTCCATGGCATAATTGTGCCCCCTCCACCCACCCACCCCCACAAAATAATAAAGGTAAAACTGTAAATGTTATGTTTTATGTATTTTCACACACACACACACACACACACACACACACACACACACACACACAAATAGCGAGGCATGGTGGCAATGCTTCTATCCCCAGAATCTGGGAGGCAGAGGCAGGCAGATCTCTATGAGTTTGAGGCCATCCTGATCTACATAGTGAGTTCCAGGAAAGCCAAGGATATACAATGAGACCCTGTCTCAAAACAAAGCAAAACCACCACCACCACCACCACCACCACCAAAAACAAGTAAACAGAATCTCCCTTTGCCTCAGTCTCTTTCGTCTCTTCTTTTACTTGCATGAGTGTGCATGCTTGATGTGTAGTAGGGGGGGGGGCTAGAGGCTAATGTTCATTATCTGCTCTCCACCTTTTTTGGTTTCAGTTTTGAAAATAAAATGTTAATGTATTCTTTGAAAATTTCATACGTGTGTACAATATATTCTTATCATATTTCTCCACATTCCTTCCAACTCCCCTATTTCCCCATACTCATCTCTCTCCCATCTTTATGTCCCCTTCTTTTCCTTCTTCCCTTTATAAGAATAACTAACCGAGTACAGTTAGAGCTACTTGTAAACACATGGGTGTGGGGCCAGCCATTAGAGCACACATGATCTACCAGTGGCCATGCATCCAAAGAAAATGACCTCCCCCCCAGCATCCATCAGTCACTAGCTCCTGCTTTGGGGGTGGGAGGGGGGGGCGGGAGGTCGGGGAGGGGGACTCCGCAGCCCTGCCCCCTCTAAACCCTCCCCTCCCCTGCCCCCTCTAAACCCTCCCCTCCCCCCCCCATGTTAGAATGCTGATTGTTTTGATCTCATGCAGATGTCCACAACAAGTCCAAAGGACACCCCATAGCATCTTCCCACCTCTGGCTCTTACATCCTTTCTGTCCCTTCCAAGATGTTCCCTGGACTTTTGGGGGGCATAGGGGGCTTATATAGATCTCTGGAGCACTCACAGTCATTTATTCTGAGTGCTCTTGACTGGTTATGAGTCTCTGCATTAACGACTGCTCACTGCTGGGAGAAGCTTCTCTGACCACGGTTGAGAGCAGCACAGACCTGTGAGCATAAACACAAATATTTAAAAGGCAGCATGACAACATGGCAATTTAGCAGAAACACTTGGGTGGATCATCTTCCCAGCCACAAGCTTTTGATCAACCACCTGCTGTTTTTTGAGACAGGTTCTGCTAGTATGCAAGTAAGTGGACCCCAGAATCTCATAGGGAGTGGCATTATTGGGAGGTGTGGCTTTGCTGGAGTGGGTGTGGCCTAGGTAGAGGAAGTGTGTCACTGTGTGGGCTGGCTTTGAGGTTTCCTATGCTCAGGCTACCACCCAGTGTCTCAGTCGATTTCCTGCTGCCTGCAAGATGTAGGATTCAGCTACTGCTCCAGCACCAGGTTTGCCTGCACGCCACCATGCTCTCTGTCATGATGATAATGGACTGAACTTCTGAAACTCTAAGCTGCCTCCGCAATTAAATGCTTTCTTTATACGAGTTGCTGTGGTCTTGGTGTCTGTTCACAGCAATAGAAACCCCAACTAAGACACAGGCTTTCTGACTGAACCTGGAGCTCATCTGTTGGGATAGACTGGCTAACCAGCAAGCCACCTGTTTTTGCTTTCCTGGTGTTAGGATTACAGGCCTATGTCACGTCTGGCTTTTTATGTGGTGTGGGGACTAGGAACTCACATCTTCATGCTTATATAGCAGGCACTTTGCTGACTGCACCCTTACACTCACCTATTTTCAACTACAGTTGACAAAGAAACATTTTCCTAGTCTTCTTTTCAATAATAGTCGTAAGTTGCATTATGCTCTGGTAAATTTAATCACTGTGTTTGAATGGATGGGATGCTTGCCTGTTTATAGCTCAGTGTTTTCTGGAGTTAACTCCCCTTCTCTCTTTTTGAGACAGGGTCTCATGTGTAACCCAGGCTAGCCCTCAATTTATAATCTTCCCAGCTTTGCTTCCAAGTGCTCCTTTTTCTTTTAAATTATTTTAGTTATTGTTTTTCAAAGATTTACTTTTATTTATACATCTCTCGATGTCACTATGTATATGTGAGCACACAGAAGCCAGAAGAGGGAATCAGATTCCCTGGAGCTGGAGTTACAGGTGACACTGGTGCTAAGTCCTCTGCCAGAGCAGTGTGTCCCCCTAAACACTGAACTGCCTGCCCCTCCAGCTCAAACAGCGGTTTTCTTGTTCTTTCTTTGGGACAGGATCCCACTGTGCAGTTCAGAATTTGTGATCCTCTTAGTGCAGTATCCTGAGATCTGGGGTTACTGAAAAGTTTCTGCACCCCGGCAAGCCTCTCTGCCAATACAACAATCCAAATCAGAACCAAATCAAACCGAATTAGAAAAAGCCCCAGAAAGCCTTCAAGCCCCCTAGAGAGGTGGTGGGAAAGAGACTGGAAAACCAGGAGTCTGTTTTTCTGGGGGGCAGTTTAAATACCCTGTAGGAGTGGTCTTGAGCATCTCTGGGGCAGGGGTCATCCTCTGGCTGGCTTTCTGAGATGCAGCAGAGTTTGTAGGAAGATGGGGGGAGGGCCTTGGGTGGAACTTCCACTATAACATTCTAGACTCTTTGGGTATATGGATGCCAGGGGCTGGGGTAAAGCTTCCACCATAACAGTTACAAGTGTGTGTATGTTACATGTGTGCTCCTGGTTTGTGTTCTTAATTTAGATTTGTTCATTCAATTTCAGTGTGTATTCAGAGTGATGTACTTCCAGGTGATAAAAATAAAAAAGGCATGGTCAGACCTTTAATCCCAGCGCTCAGGAAGCAGAGGCAGGTGGATATCTGAAATTGAGGCCAACCTGGTCCACAGAGGGAGTTCTAGGACATTTAGGGCTACACAGAGAAACCCTGTCTTGAAAAACAAAACAGAGAGAGAGAGAGAGAAAAAGAGGAAGGGAGGGAGAGGGGCGGAGAAAGCAAGCATGGTGATGTGGGCTTGTGACTCCAGCACTCAGAAAGCTGATACAAAAGCTTCAGTTAGATCCCAGATCCTGCTTTAGAGCACAGCTTCATCTTAAAACACATACACATACACACGCAGTACACATACACACACACCACACATACACACACACCACACATACACACATCACACATACACACATCACACATACACACACACACACCACACATACACACACACCACACATACACACACACCACACATACACACATCACACATACACACACACCACGAATACACACACACCACACATACACATACACATACCACACATACACACACATTACCCATACACACACCACACATTACACACCACACACACACACCACACACACACCACACATACACATACACATACCACAATACACACACCACATATACACACACCACACATTACACATACACCACACTTATACACACACCACACATACACCACACATACACACACCACACATACACATACCACACATACACACACCACACGTACACACACCACACATACACATACCACACATACACACACCACATGTACACACACCACACATTACACATACACCACACATACACACCACACACACACACACACCACACATACACATACCACACATACACACACATTACACATACACACACACCACACATACACACACCACACATACACACACCACACATACACACACACCACACATACACATACCACACATACACACACCACACATACACACACCACACATATACACATACACACACCACACATGCACACACATTACACATACACACATACACACATGGGTTCGAGGGAACTGGAGAGATGGCTCAGTGGCAAAAGCACTTGATGAGCATTCATGAGACCTGGAGTTGGGATCACCACACTCATGAATGAAGCTGGGAGACCCACACATGCTTGTACCCTAGCTCAGAGTGGGGCAGGGATAATAGGCTAGCTGGTGCTTGCTGACTTCTAGTCTCACCCCAGATAGGTAAACCTCAGGTTCCAGGACGAAACCTGCCTCAAAGGAATAAAGCAGAAGTTGATAGAGAGCACTGACGTCTTCTTCTGGCCTCTGCAAGCACACACACACACACACACACACACACTTGTGCGCACACACATGTGTGCATATACTCACATACAGACACGCACACCCAGATTAATGAATTAAACAAACAAACATGAAAGTTAAGGAGTGTGCATCCCTCGGGGTCTTTAGAGGCGGATCTCCCGCCTGGGCTCAGAGACAGCTCCTTCCTGCTGCAGGCTCTAGGGCCAGTGCCTCCCTTCAATTCTCCTTCCATCCTGCTCACACCTCCTCACTAGTGCTTTTAATAAACCCTCCTCGATTATCCAGCTTAGCCTGGCTTCTGTTTCCAGCTGGGATTATTTCAGCGGGAAGACAGCCTGCCCCCCACCTCCATCCCTCCCTCTCTCTTCCTCCTTTCTCTTTCGGAGCTGGCGGCAGAGTAAGCTCTCCTATCGCACTCCTCATCTGCTCTGTGGCTGGCCTTGTCCCTGGGTGGTCAGGAACAGAATATTCCTTCTTTCGGAGCCTCTAGAGTCCTGGCTGCTTTTCAGAGTGGGCTGCCCATCCCCCAACCTCTCAGCTGCTCCACCCTGGCCAGCAACCCACACAACTCCCTCCGGCCCTCCTACGCTTTCTTCCTTATAGAAGACCAGTTTCATTTCCCAGTCTGACATCTTGAGACGGTGGAAGAGAGCGAATCTGTTCCATCAGTGTCTAGGAGGAGCATTTACCCGTGCAGGCCAACACATTAGGAGCTGGGTTTTATTGCTTTCTCAATCTGTGTGTGCAGATTTTATTGTGTTAGTAGTTAAAAATGTAATAAACAGGATGAAGAAGAAAAAGAAAACCCAAAAAACAAAAATCCAAATCTCAAGTCGCTCTTGCTTAACAACAACGAAAAATTCCTTAACGGACCTTTGTAAGACGCGTTGCAGGATAATATTGGTCCAACCGACCTGGAACAGTTTTAAAAAGGAACGGGGAGTTTGGTTCACATTAAAGAAACACAGCGATCATGTGGCTCTGGGGGAGACCAGGGAACAAGAAAGAAAGGGAAGGGATTGAACATTTTTGCAAACAAATGATAAAACTGCCTTTTAAAGGAGGTGGGGGGGGGGAGCTTGTCCAAACAAGACATTCGCAGAGGTAGGAAATCGGTTCAGCAATTGTTTACAATGTGCAGGCGGTCGGTCCAAAGTCAACAGAGCCCGGGAGCGTTGCCCTGGAGCCTCCAGCTCTCTGCCAGCCGCCTGCCATCTCGCGCTCAGCTATTTCTGGGACATAGTTCCCTCCCTTGAAAAACAAACTTTGTCCCTACTGTCGCCCCCAATTAAAACAACAACAACAACCCCCCCCCAAATCAAAAAACAGTTTCGGCAATCTCAACCATGTTTTCCAGAATGGGTATCCAAATGCGGGCCTAGATGCAAAGTGTCTGGGAGGAGGGGTTTCATTTGCCAGGTGCCAGCGTGGAAATTTCCATTGCACTCCAAGATCCTTTCACCTGTGGCCAAGGAAACCTAGTCCCTCTCATACAAAAGGTTTTGCCTAATGAACAGCCTGTGACTTATGTTCTGTCCTACAGTTAGTTGGCCCTGTAAATCCCAAACGAAGTTTGTTTTTACTAAAAAGCTGCAGTGATTCACATCTGGCTATCAACAGTGGCCTAGAAGTCAATCCTCTTTGCTTATTTGTTCCCCGCCATGAGAGCCGCTGTGCTAATCCCCCTTTTCAGTTCACCCATCCATTTGCCTCTTTCGTTTGTGTTAATAATGCAGTCATGTGGGATGAAACATTTTAAAGCACAGGGAAGGGGCTGGAAATGGAGCTCAGTTGGTAAAGCGCTTGCCTCACATGCACAAGGAAATGGGTTCAACACACACACACACACACACACACACACACACACACACACACACACACACAAGACAGAGAACAAAACAGTAAACATTTTCTTCTCTGTCTCCATCCTCCCATTTGTCACCTGCCCACTGTTGTTAGTTTGTATTATTTGTCCAAAGATGCTGTACCCGTGTCTAAGCATTGGGAAGAGGTTCAAGGGGGTATTATTGCCAGGAGACAGAAGAGTCGCAGGCACCAGTCCTAGTCAACTCTAATCTGCATATGACATTGTGCATGCCATTTTCCCTGCCTGGACCTCCTCTATGACATCTGTGACAAATGAAAATAATAGCTAACATTCATTGGGCCACTGTGTCTCTGCCACTGTGCAATGTGCTCATGTGTGCTTGCTGAAGTAAGCTTGCTACAGTCCTGTAAAGGAGGCACGATTAACCCCCATTTAATCAACAGCAAAAGTGGGACACAGAGACATTAAATAACTCGTGCAGGTCATACCTAATTAAAGCAGCTATTGGATTTTATGAAGCAAGGCAGCCCAACAGTGTCTCCCGCAGCCACCAAAGCCACTCTGCTATTGTCCTGGGCTCTGGATGATGTGCACAATATCCAGTGGTGGCTTGAGACAGGATGTGACCCACATGGTTCCCTCTAAATTTGGGGTCCATGGTCCCATGTCTAGTGCCTGTAAAACCCTGGCCAAGCAGCTCTGACTCACTCAGCCCCATTTAGATGGTATGGTGACAGCTGGCAAGCAAAAGGGGACAGCAGAGCAAGGTCTGGGTGCCAACCCTGATGTTACTAGAGCCTCCCTCATCACAGCAGCTGCACAGAAGTAAGGGTTTCTTATTTTTAACAAAATAGCAAGGTACACAATTTTAACAGTCAACTACTATCGGTCTTGTTTGTTTTGAAACAAGGTCTTACTATGTAGCCCAGGCTGGCATTGAATGGCTAGTCTTTCCAAGTGTTGTTATAGACCATGCCATGTTTTGAAAAAGCTAGCTGGGGCTAGAGAGATGGCTTAGTTGGAAAAATGCTTTTCAGACAAGCTCGAGGACCTGAGTTTGTGCCCCTCACTCACATCAAAGGCCGGGTGTGGTGGCATGTTTTTGTGATCCCAGCACTGCAGAAGCTGACAGGGGGATCCCTAGGGCTCCCTGGCCAGCCAGCCTAGACTACTAGATGAGTCCAACGCCCCAGTGACAGCTGAGAGATGGTTCAAGGGCTGAAATGCTTGCTGTGAACTTCAAGACCTGACTTTAGACAGCTAGCCCCAGGTAAAAGGCGTGCTGGTCAGTGCAAGGGTATAACGCTAGAGTTGGAGTAAGGAGGCGGAAATAGGCGGGTCTTGGAGTTTTGCTGTCAAAAGACAGATGTGGCTGTGTTCCAGTTTATTTACAAAAATAAGCTTAGCTATGGGTGTAGTTTGTTGATGCTTGTTCCAAATGTTACTCCAATTTCTAGCTCTTAATTTTCTCTATTTCCTTTTCTTTTCTTTTTTTCCTCCAGACTGGGTTTCTCTGTGTAACTTCTCTGGCTGTCCTAGACCTCATTCTGTAGACCAGGCTGGCCTCGAACTCACAGAGATCTGCCTGCCTCTGCGGCATCACTGCCCTAGCTCAGTTTTCAAATTTTATTTTATCTTATTTTAATTAATTAATTAATTTTTTTGGCTTTTCAAGGCAGGGTTTCTCTGTATTGTTTTGGAGGCTGTCCTGGAACTCGCTTTGTAGACCAGGCTGGCCTCGAACTCACAGAGATTCTCCTGCGTCTGCCTCCCAAGTGCTGGGATTAATGGCATGTGCCACCAACACCCCAGTTTTCAAATTTTAATTTGATTTTCTATTGTGGTTGATAAGCATATACTCTTCAAAGTTAGCTCCCCTCTGTAACTGTTTGCTCCATAATTCATCTTCATGGAGTTACACGGTAATTGTCAGTTAAATGAATAGTCACTGTTTACATGACAATGACTGGATAGGTATTGTTCTGCACAGAGTCAAGTGGACACTTGGGGCATTTCTTTTCTTAAATGGCCCTTTACTTTACCCTGACGCGGTCTGTTTTCTGCCGCTATAACAAAACGTTTCAGACTGGGGTGGTATCAACAAGACAGGTTTTCTTAGCGCTCATGCCCAGAGACTGGGAAATTCCTGGCTGTGGTGCTGGTGTCTGGTGAGGCAGCATGGAGGAGGGCATTCTTAGGCCAAGAAGAGCAACATGCCTCAACAAGATCTCAGAATTGAGTCCATCCCAGGGGCCCACTCTGGTAACCACATTAAATCTTTGTCACCTCCAGAAGAAATGCCATCAACGTGTACTCTGAGGGACACATCCAAACCATATACTGTTGTATATATATTTCTTTAATTTTAATTTTCCTTGACTTTCCCCAGCCTCTGTCAGACAGTTTTCTACATAAATGAGCAGACAGTCCATCAGAGTTGCTGTTCCCTTCCTCCTCAACCCCTAGTCCCCCTCCCCCCCACCCCCAGTCTGCCCCACTGTGTGTGGAACATGCTGCATATATCTTAAGGTTTTTTTAAAAAATCTGTTATCTTGAAAATCCATTTAATCTGTTTGCGGAATTAATTTCTTTTTCCTGGATTCCATTTCTCCCTCAACTTACCCCATTATTTCGCTGAGGTCACCCTCCAGCAGCTTCCACAGAAAAGGTATATGGGAGGCAAAATTCTGACACTCAACAAATCTGAAAACATCCTTAACCTCCTCTCACTCTAGAGTTTTGACAGTGTTTAGAATGTAAGTAGAATTATAGGCTAGAAGTTATTGTTTTCAACATTTTCAGGCACATAGTTCCACATCTGATATCTCTTCAGTTCTGAATTGTTGGTATATAATCTATTTTCTTCTGTAAAAGTTTTTATGATCTTCTATTTGCTCTTGATGTACTGGAATCTCAGCATGATGTGCCTTGGCCAGGCCTGGCTCCTGGTTCAAGAGCCAGGGACACAGTGGACCCTCTCAGTTTGAACCTCACATCTCTCAGTTCTGAGAGGTTCTTAGTGATATTCCTTTCCTGACTCCCTCCTCCCCCCATTCTCTGTTCTCTCTAAACAGCAGTTTAAAGACTTTCCGAATAATTGTTTTAGAATGTTTCCTTTTTAAACAAAATTTATTTATTTGTTTATTTTGCCTGTGTGTGGAGAAGGGCACTGTACATGCCATAACACGCATGCGGTGTTCAGGAGACAACTTGTGGAAGCTGGTTTCTCCTTCCACCACATGGGCCCTTGGGATCAAAGTCAGATTGGCAGATATAGCAGCAGCTTCCCTCACCTGCTAACCCATTTTGCCAGTCCGAAGAAGTGTTTTCTAACTTTTTCTTTTTGATCTATCTTTAAAGGGGTTTCCTAGAGTGTGTCTTCTGGTCTATTTAAATTGGTTTTATCCTGTGGCCCACACTTGTGGTTTCTCAGATCTCTGTCCCTCTGCATTGCTTCTCTTAGCATCCTGTTCTTTCTCTACACTCCCAGTGCCTTCTCTGGATCTTCTGGGGACATTAAACATGGTGGGGCTTCATTTTTTGTAGGGTTTTTAGTTTTTTGAGACAGGGTTTCTCTATGTAGCCCTAGCTGTCCCAGAACTCACTCTGTAGACCAGGCTGGCCTCAAACTCAGAGACCCACCTGCCTCTACAGGATACCAGAGTATCCTGCTTCTGAGGATACCAGGTATACACATGGCACACATAATATACATGCATGCAAACATTCATTGCAAAATACAAACTATATAAATCCTAAAAATATTAGTCTTTTCTTTAAAACATTATGTGGCACTGAAATATGTGCTTTGATCCTATTAACAACTGGTTTGCAGGGCTGGGGAGATGGTTCAGTTGGTAAAGTGTTTGCCTTTCAAGCATGGGATCTGAGTTCAATTCCCAGTATCCACATTACAAGAAAACCTCTTGTAGACTGGGCATGGTAGTGCATGGCTTTAATCCCAGTGCTCAGGAGGCAGAGGCAGGCTGATCTCTGTGAGTTTGAGGTTCTACCCAGCCAAGACTACATAAACTCTATGTAGTCATATGTCAGTCTCTATCTCATAGAGATGCTGTGTCTCAAAAAACATACAAACAAAAGCAAAAATGAGAAAGAAACCCTATTGTGGTGCTTTTTACCTGTAATCCCAGCTCTGGAGAGCTTCAGACCAACCAGTCAACCAGCTACATGGCAAACTCTGGGCCAGTAAAACTTTGTCTCATAAAAATATACTCTGATCTTCACATGCATGTATGTGTGTGTACACACACACACACACACACACACACACACACACACACAGGTTTGTAATGTGGGCTTGGGTATGGCTCTAGAGGGTTCCTGACAGGCAATTGTCTCATAGTCTGAAAGTACACAAGACCCAAGTGATGCTACCATCCTCAGGCCCCATGCCAACCTTTCTTGGGATAACACAGGAAGTCCTAGGAAGTGCCACCTCCCTCCACCAGGAAAGACAGCCAGTGTCTTGCCTTTCTTCTTTATCCTGTCTCTAGCTGGTGTTCTTGACCATCACCCAATCTTCAGAAGGTACTTCTGGATAACAAGAGAGGGGTGCATGAGTCAGCTTCATAAGGTGTCACATGTCGTTCCCGGGCACCAGAGAGAATTACAGATGGCCTGTCTCAGTTGAGAGGTAGGGTGGGGTCATCTGAAGAGGAGGGGTAAGCCTTAGATGTAGAGCAATGCTAAGGGTATAGTCAGAGTATGAAAGACAGTGGATTTAATCCCCAGTACTAGGAAGGAAGCGCGAGAGGAAGGGAAGGAGGAAGGAGGGGAGAAAGGAAGGACAGAGAAAGGAAGGAGGGAGGAAGTGAGGAAAGAAGAGAAAAGGGAGGAAGGAGGGAGGGAAGAAGGAGGGAGGGAAGGAGGGAGGAAGGAAAGAGGAAAGGAGGGAGGGAGGAAGGAAAGAGGGAAGGAGTGAGGGAGGAAGGAAAGAGGGAGGGAGGGAGGGAGGGAGGAGAGGGAGGGAGGGAGGAAGGAAAGAGGGAGGGAGGGAGGGAGGAAGAAGGGAGGGAGGAAAGAGGGAAGGAAGGAGGGGGGAAGGAGGGAGGGAGGAAAGAGGGAAGGAGGGAGGGGGGAAGGAGGGAGGGAGGGAGGGAGGGAGGGAGGAGAGGGAGGGAGGGAGGGAGGCAGGCTAGTGGAAGAGGAGTCAGAAAGCAGACTGGCTAGAGTTGGCTGCTTCACCTCCCAGTTAGACTGACATAGGCCAACAGTGCTATGAACTCTGAGTCAAATATTATAAAACTATATAGAATTATAGATACATCAAGAGCCTATATAATATCCCACCCTCCACCCCCTGCCTCCATTACAAGAACAATCCCCAGCCAAGGCAGAATGCGGCATTAGAATAACAGCTCAGGCTGTCATGCCGGTGCCAGATAAACGCTGGAGTTTGGCTCTAGATGCCAATGTCTTTAGCTAATCTAAGCAGAGCAGGAGCAGGAAGAATTCGTGGCAGGGAGCTGGGGTGGAGTCACAGAAAGAAACTCTTAAGAGCAGTCTGCAAGCAGGAGGCCCAAATGCATGATGGGAAATATAATACTCAATCAGCGCATCTGCTCTGAGGAGTTTCTAAGAATCGGGTAGGTGGGGTGAGAGTGGGGAAGACCCAGTCTCTGAAAGAGGCAAGCTGTTAAGGGCCTCTGGTGGGACCCAGGTGGTTCTGACCTCTGATATGCAGTTCCTTGAGAGAATTCCATCTCCTCTTCCTCATCCCCATCCTCTCAGGAAATTGAGGCCAGGGGTGGTAAAGCAGAGGTGCAAAGGTCACGCAACACTTAAAATATTTGGATTTCAAGAAAACACTTAAAAATCAATACTAGCTCCCCTGGAATTTCGTTGATTGCTTTAAAAAAATTACCTGCATTATCTTTCTTGGGTGGTTTACTGACTGATTAAAAAAGCATTTGTTTATTTTTATGTAGATGGGCATTTTGTCTGCAAGTATGTCTATGCCTTATACACACATCTAGTGCCTGAGGAGGCAGAAGAGAGTGTGAGATCCCCTGGAACTGGGCTAATGCATGGTTCTGACCTGCTACGTGGATGCTGTGAATGGAACCCCAGTCCTTTGCAAGGACTGCCAGTGTTCTTAACTGCTTTTATCCTCTTTAATTGCTCTTATCAGATTAAGCTACATGAAATTGCTATATTTATGGCTCAAACACAGTGTGGCCTAGATTTATGTCAACTTGACACTAACTATAGTCATCTGATTGAAGGAAACCTCAATCGAAAAAATGTCTCCATAAGATTGGGCTGTGGGATAGCCTGGAGAGCATTTTCTTAATTAGTGATTGAAGGGGTAGGACCCAGCCCATTGTGGGTGGGGCCATCCCTGGGCTGGTGTTCTCTAAAAAAGCAGACCGAGCAAGTCATGTGGACCCAGCCAGTAAGCAGTGCCCTTCCATGGCCTCTGTATCATCTCCTGCCTCCAGGTTCCAGCCCTGAGAGATTCCTGTCCTGGCTCCTTCAATGATGAACAGTAATGTGAAAGTATAAGCCCAATAAACCCTTTCCTTCCCAGCGTGCTTTTGGTCACAGTGTTAGGTCACAGCAATAGAAACCCTAATCAAGACACATGGTTCAATGTTAACATCTTTGGACCACTTGATTAAAAATTATTGCACAAATCACAGCTACTGTTATTGTCATAGAACAGTCACTTAATGATAGGGTTTGTTCTGAATAGTATTCCCTGAGGTAGTTTAGTTGGTTGAATGTCATAGAGTGTGCTTGCCCACACCTGGAAGCAGTAGCCTATTCCACACCTGGGCTCTGGCGTAGCTTATTGCCTCTAGGGTAGAGGCCTGGGCAAGATGCCACTGTACCAAATCCTATATGCAGTTGTAATACCATGCAAGTAATTGTGTATCTCAACACATCTAAACACAGGAGCAGTCCTATAAAAAGACCAGGTGTGGAGCTGGACAACTAGCTCAGTCTGTAAAGTGCTTGTCACACAAGAATAAGAACCTGAGTTCCACCCACAGCACCCATGTAAAAACGCCAGGCATGGTGGTGCACACTTGTAATCGTGAGACAGAGGGTCCCTGAGGGCTTCTGGCTAGCCAGCCTAGCCTGAGCCACAAGCCCAGGTCCCAGTGAGAGATCCTGTTTTTTTGTTTGTTAGCTCCAGAGGAATACTATGTAGCCCATTCTGGTCTTGAGCTTTCCTACCTCACCTTCTGAGTGCTGGGATGCACACCACCATACTTGGTTCTTATTACTGAATTCTGAACACATTTTATCACATTGGTTCTCATAAGACTTTAATGAGATGGGTACATTCTGGATGTAGCAATGCTCCTTTTGCATCCCCTGTGGTCCCCAGTTCCTCATTTGCCCGGAGTTCGAAGCATGTAGCTACTTGACACACAAAGCTCACACAGCATGGCTCCTTCTGGACTCTGGCTCTAGAGCAGAAGGAGTAGTTGGAATTTTCTCCTTTTGCTGAAAACTGGTGCTGGGGTGTGGAAGCAGGGACCTGGGGATTCATTAAACCAGGCACCTATGGTGGTTTTTTAAAAAATTTATAATGTTTATTTTATGTTTCTTTAAAATGTATTTTTATTGTATTGGTGTTTTATCTGTATGCATGTCTGTAAGGGTGTTGAATTCTGGAGTTACAGACAGTTATCACTGCTATGTGGGTGTTGGGAATTGAACCCAGGTCCTCTGGAAGAGCAGTCAGTGCTTTTAACCTCTGAACCATCTCTCTAGCCACTATTTTATGTTTATTTCTTGAAATAATATGGCCTGCAACTTACCACGCAGACCGAGCTGACTTTGAACTTAGAAGTGGTTCTCACCCTTCCTAACACTGTGATCATTTAACATGGTTCCTCATGTTGTGGTGACCCCCAACCATAAATGATGTTGTTGCTACTTCATAACTGTAATTATGTTATTATTACGAATCGTAATGAAAATATCTGATATTTAATACATGTGGAGGTCTCAACCCACAGGTTGAGAACCACTGACTTAGAGAGACCCACCTGTGCATATACCAACACACCCCACCTTAGGATTTGTTTTCTTTAAATTATGTGTAAGTTGGGGTGGGAGCATGTGTACCTGAGTGTAGTCTAACTGTGGAATGAGAAGAACTCACCCAGTCCTCTGCAGTTGAAGTTACAGACAGTTGGGAAGCACTAGATGTGGTGCTGGGAACTGAACCCAAATCTTCTACAAGAGCAGGAAGTGCTCTTTTTTTATTTAGTACTATCCGAATGCATTTTATTTAAAAAATATTTGTTCTTATTTTATGTGTTCAAGTGTTTTGCCTACAAGTATGCTTATGTACTATGTATGTGCCCCAAGTGGGTGCTGAATCCCTTGGAACTAGAGTTACAGATGGTTGTGGGCTGCCTTGTGGGTGCTGGAAACCAAATCCAGGTCCTCTGCGAGTTGGTGTGTGCTCTTAATCAAGGAGACTTTTGAAGGTCACTTTGTAATCCAGCTGGCCTTCAATCCATGGCAGTCCTCCTGCCTCTGCCTCCCGAGTGCTGGGACGCTGGGCACAAGCCACCACACCAGGAGATGATTGCAGTCTCTATTTAGTCCTTTATTACTCAGTGATGACAGCACGCCTTGTGGATTCTGTACGTAGCTGTTGCTGTGTGGAAAGTTTTTGTTTTGTTTTCCTGAATATCTGCCCTTCTCTTCACCTCCTCTTTGAGGTGAGAGGCATGGAATACAGGGCTCTTGCACACCAAGCCCATGCTCTACTGCTGAGCTACACCGCTGGCCTCTCTGGGGGTTTTGTGGACATTTGGAGACTCCACCTGTCTGATGTCCTAGGACAGCCCCTGCCCTTGGTCAAACTTTTCTTGTCTTAAGTGTTCCAGTATGGTACTGTATTGGGTACTTTCTTGTTGCTATGACAGAAACAATATAATGGAGGAAGGGTTTGTGGCTCTAGGGGAGGGCATGGTCTATCAGAGTGAGGAAGTTGTGGGGATAGGTGTGACAGCCACAGTCAGCAAGTGGATGAGTGCTGGTGCTTAGATTTCTCCTTTTGATTCAGTCTGGGACCCCAGTTCATGGAGTGGTGCTGCCCACAGTTAGGGCGTGCCTTTCCATCTCAGTGAACCTCCCTAATCTAGAATATCCCTCACAAACACCCATAGATTCGACTCCAGTGTGATTCTAACTCCGGTCAAGGAGACAACTGAGAGAAGCCATCACAGGTACATACTAAGAAAGTTACTGGAGTCCACTTTTCTTGGTTGCCACTCAAGATCCTGACTAATACAACATCCAAGTCATTTAGATCTTTGATGTGCCCCCAAATAGCCTGGACTTTTGCCAGAGTGTGAGCGTACACGGTGTGTGTGTGTGTGTGTGTGTGTGTGTGTGTGTGTGTGTGTGTGTGTGTGTTGGGGACAGGGGAATAGCTAACTCTGGTGGTATGTTCTTTAAGCTGTTGATACTGTGTCCGTGTAGTGGGAAGTCAGTGTAAAGGGTTGGGGGAGATGGGAACTGTGAGATCCAAATCCTGTTCCTGAAAACCTGGGATGCATACAACCTTGGAGGAGGGATAAAGTCAGAGAGAGTCAAGGCTGAACACACTACATCTCCTCAAGACAATTTGAAGATTCTTATGGCAATTGTGGAGACGTGGAAGTTTTGTTTCACTTTTTCAATTTCAATTTAAATTTGTATATATTTTGGAATAAAATATAAGAGTCTGCAGAAATTTTTGAGAGCACAACATAGTCTCAGAAACCCCCAACTGGCCAAGCACCGCTCCTGCACACCTATGTAGACCTCTGAGCAGGATGGATTTCTCTTTGCAATTAGGAAGATGTCTGCTGGAAATGGAGAAGACCACAGAGCTGGTCCTAGAAACTGCTTCAAATGAGGAAGTTAGGATCCAGCACTTCACAGCTGCATGAACTTTAGGTCCTCTTGTATGAGCCCTCTCTATCTTTGCACAGATTCTAAATGCTGATATTACCACAGTCAACCTTGTCTTAAAAAAAAAAAAAACCCTCACCACAGAAGCAGCCCTAGTGCTGTAAGTAAATACAGGAAGCTTAAAACCAATGTGGTAGTTCTCAGGATGGCAGATAAGGAAATCAGTGTAGAAGGCCTAAATCCAAGGCCAGTGGGATGGTTTGGCAGGTAGAAGTTGCTGCTGCCAACCCTGACCCGAGTTCAAGCCTCAGAACCCTCATGGTAGAAGGGAGAAGCTATTGGAAATTGTCCTCTGTCTGACTTCCACATGCACACACTGGCATGTGGTCCTCCCCCAATAAATAATAAAAAAATGTTTAAAAGGAAAGAAAGCCTTAATCTCTCTTTTGGCATGCTGGAGAGTCTAAGGTAAGGATTCTTATGAGCTAAACCTGATAAGGCTTAATGGTTGCAATCCCAGTAGTTGCCATGGTTCATATTTGCAATTCCAGTACTCAGGAACCTGAGACAGAGGGGTTGCTGAGTTCAAGGCCAGCTGGGGCTACATAGCAAGGTTCTGTTTCAAACACACCAACGGGGGGAAAATGACACTGCTATCAAGGCAAGGGTGCTATTACAATTCCACATGACCTGTGTGATTGCATGTCTACAAAATTCTTATGTTGAAATCTTTACCCCAGTGGGATGGGTCTCTAAGTGAAGACCTTTGGGAGGTCATTAGGTATCGAGAACGGAGCCCTCATGAGTAAGATTTGTGCCCTTATGTAAGGTGTCCTAGCAGAGGTTGAAGAGATGGATCAGTGGTTAAGACCACTTTCTGCTCCTGTAGAGGGCCCAGACTTGATTCCCAGCACCCACAATGGCTCACAACCATCTGTATCTCTAGTTCCAGAGGATCTAATGCCCTTTTCTGGTCTCCTTAGGCACCAGGCATGCACACAACGTATTTACATATATGTAGACGAGAGATTCATACACATAAAATAAACGTTAAAAGGGAAGGGAGTCCCAGCCAGGTGCGGTTCTCCCACAGCCAGTCTCCCAGGTGATGTTTGGTCTCATCAAGTAGACAGTTGAGATTAGCCATCACATTAAGACCAAGAGATTGGGGCTCACTGATATGAAGTACCACAACATGACACAGCTCATTAGGCCGTTCATCATAAGCATTCATCTTCTTTGTTGTAGACTGCTTGTTTTGCTGTTTGTCCATTTTGTTTTCCAGATGATGTTTCTCTTGTCCCTGACCAGCCTAGAACTTGCAATCTTCTTGGGGCTTCCACCCACCTGCTGACCTGGATGGGGATCCCATTCAATTCTCATACCTTCGGCTTGAGTCTGCTTCATCCACAAGAGTGCTTTTGACTACCTAAGACTGGGACTCTAGGAAAAGCAGAGAGGAGGAGGGGCCTAAAGACGCCCCTCCCCCAAGCCATAAAGTTGTGCTGAGGGTTAAAATCATGGGCTCTGAGGACTGTTTGAATCTGTCACCCGGAAGCTCCTGCATTAAGGGCTGTCAGGCTACTGAGAGGTAGATGGCTCAGGAGGATGCCATCTCATCAATGGTTCATTGATTAATTCATAGCTGAATGGACTGTAAGAGGTGGAGACTGGCTAGGTCACTGTCAGTGTGCTTTTGGGGACGATAACTTGCCCCTGGTTCTGTCCCCTCTGTGTCTGTGCCTCCTGGCGGCCAGGAAGTGAGCAGCCCTGCCCCTGATTCCTTCCACCAGGATGCTCTGCCTCACCAACAGGACTGGACTTGACAGACAGCTGAGTGACTACTGTGCATTGAAATCTCTGTAACTGTGAGCCCAGGTCTTTCTTCTCATTGCTCTCAGGTGCTTTGTCACAGTTAAGAGGCCAACATAAGAGCAGAGCTGAGACTGGGGATGTGCCGCTGTTGGTAGAAGACTTGCCTGACACACGCAAAGCCGTGGGTTCCACCTCCAGCGCTGCATAAAATGGGCGTGTTGGCACAGCCTGGGATCTTAGCACCTGGGAGGTGGAGACAAGAGGATCAGAAGTTCAAGGTCATCCTTGGAGTTTGAAGGCAGCGTGAGATACTTGAGACCCCATCTAAAAACACAGCAAGGAAGGAAGAAAGGAGGAAGGGAGAAAGGGAGGGAGGAGGGAGGGATCCAGAGAGGGAGGGAGGGAGGAAGGAAGGGAGGGAGGGAGAAGGAAGGAAGGAAGGAAGGAGACCAGGTTAGAATCCCAGCTCTGTTCTACTCAGCATCAAGTGAAGGACAGATGAGGGCTATGGCAGGCGGGGAGGAAGTTATTCAAGCACAAACTTTGGGTCCCAAATCACCTGTGTTCCCAGTATCTTTACAAAGAGGAACAGCAGCTATCCTACTTCCTACATTTGACCAAGTATCCTGTGGAATGTCACAGATCACAGAGAAGCTGAGGGGAGCTACAACGATGCATCCTGGCCCTGACCAAAGCCCCTGCTCAACCACTTGCTCTCTTGACCTCATCCAAAGAGTTGGACTCACAGGCTAACACCCTAGAATAGAAACCCAGCATAGGCTGGGCCACTCAGACCCCTTCCTTGCCGCCTGACTTGAAGTCTGTTGGTGACTGCTCCCACTGAGGTCCCTTTGGTGACAAGAATGGGTGTAGCCTGTGTGTAGCCTCCCTGGGATGCTCTGTGCGGCCTAAGACCGTCTATTTGCAGGCCAGTGGGCCAGATGCCTTGGTGTTGGTAGGCACTGGATGCTCTGATCTGGAGCCTGGGACAAGCTTGTGGGATGGGGCAGGGAAGAGACCTCTGGGCACAGAGCTAAGGATCCTATTGCCTCTATAGGGAGGAGCTGGGCCAGTTTCTATAATTTTGTGTTTTCTGTCTGTTGGGGAAGTCCTGTGCATTTGTCAATAAAGCACTGTCTGGCCAATAGGGAATCTAGATAGGTGGGACTAGGAGTCCAGGAGGACTCTGGGTAGGAGAAACACAAGGAGAGTCAAGATGTAACGCCATGGGTAGGAAGCCCAGAACTATTCTCTGGTAAGAAACATACTTAGATTAACAATTATGGGGTAATTACTTAAGTCAGAGCTAGTCAGTAAGAAACAAGCAAGGCCAACAGCTTCATAATTAATATAGCCTCCTGTGTGTTTATTTGGGACTGATGCGGCTCTAGAACCAGGCTGGCGGGAAGGCTCCTCTCAAGGAAAAAGCTTCTCTTTACAGTTGTCTAACTCCCTTTCCACCATGTGCTTCTCTGAAGGGAGAAGACCCATTGACTGCAGTGGCATACACACTCCTGCCCCTCAGAGAGCCTGTCCCATAGGGGAGGCAGCCACCCTGCCCCCACACGAAAATGGAAAAGGAAAAAACCTTCAAACCTGAATGCCAAGTTGATGTTAAATTTTAATTAATATTAATTAATTATTTGTAATTCTGGATGGCCCTTAACTCACAGAGCTCCACCTGCCTCTACCTCTACCTCTTGAGGGCTGGAATTAAAGGCCTGCCCAGCTCATGTATTCCTTTCAGCCTCCATGTGCACATCCAATAAAGCTTTGGGAGGTATCTATCTTGCTTAGGCATGATGCAAAAATTAGGAAAGAAACCAGGCATTGGTGGCATGTGCCTTTAATCCCAGCACTTGGCAGAGGCAGGCAGATCTCTGTGAGTTCAAGGCTAGTCTGGTCTACAGAGAGAGAGTTCCAGGACAGCCAGGCTGGGCAGAGAAACCCTGTCTCAAACAACAAACAAAAACAAAAAGATCAGGGAGAAAGAGGTTGTCTGTCTGTGACCCTGGCCTTGAGAGCCTGCCAGCTGCTGGCAGACAGATGTGGAAGCAAGCACTGCAGAGCCATTTATCTGTTCTTACCTTCATGGGGTTTTCCAGTCTTCCAAGGAGAAAGCATACAGCCCTAAAAGCACTCAAGGCAGTTGGGTATCACTCGGGTAGGCATGGGGCCTGAGGACAGGCTTTAGCAGCCCATGTGTGCACATATGGGTGTGGGGGTGTGTGTATGCCTAAGCACATGTTCTCAGGGATTGGAATCCCTCCCACTGCATTCCCCAGGGCGTCTCCCCAGCCACTGTGACTATAATCACAGCCAGCCTGGGACTTTAACCAAACACCACATTCCACCACCCTGGACAACCTCTTTTGTTTGATCTTCTCTCTAGAGACACGGGTCAGGAGGAATGGGGGGAGGGGCAGAGCGCAGGAGCATGTGGGACTCTTCCCTTCCATCTTTTGATTTAGAAGTTGCAAAACATGATGCCGGTTCTCAAATAATCTACTCCCAGTGGCACTGCCTCAAATCTAAGGAACTCAGTCACAAAAACCCCAGGGTCAAGGGCCACCTTAAAGTCACTAGTCCAACTGATTGCAGAATCCTGGGACACTGGTTTCTTTAATGTCACACCCACAGAGGGCCAGCTTTGAAGAAGCCCAGGGACGAGCGGTCTTCCCACCACAGCCCTCTCCACCAGTCAGCTGCTCAGGGACGCCTTGGCCAATTGCTTTGGACTCAGCTTTCTTTTGCATATGATCGGTCAGCCTAACAAGCAGTGTGGTGGCGACTTATTTATGCTAGGGTGCAGATGACTAACATCAGGGTCTTCAAGCCGAGGAGATTTAGGTAGGAGGCAGAGAAGAAAAGATCAGAAGATACTAGATTACATAAAAGTCAAAGGTGACTAGGTTTAGCTAGTGGGAGGAGACCATCAAGCTGGGAGGCTGCAAATACCAAAGAGAAACTTAATATTAATGTATGGTTCGTGGGCCCTAGTCTCGAGTCTCTTTCTTCTGCACAGGGAGCTGTGGGAATTTGAAAGTGTCAAATCCCTCTATGCATCTAATCCCGTTGCCCTCCAGAGAGAATGTGTTTTAGATTTATCTTCAAACTGGCTCTGAGAGGATCAGTGGGTCATTCATTTAGGCCACCTGGGGCTGGTAGAGGCCTCAGCTTCGGTTTAGCACAACTTCCTTCCTGGAGCACAGTTGGAGATGAGCGATTCCTCCCTGGCTAAGGCTTTTGTTTTGTTTTGTTTTAATAATTTAGGTTCCCTGTTTTATGTATCTAATCTCTTCATATTTTCAAGACAAAATTAGTTCTACAGGGCAGGTTACATTCTCTGAGTATATCGTAATTGTTGTTTATCATTTAAATTTAATTTAACCTTTTTTCTTTCTCTAGTGTTTTTAATGACTAAAGAAATGCACCCAGTTGTGAAGGATTCATGAAACAGCCATGTGGAGGCGGCAACTGATCTCTTCTACTGCTGACACTCTAGCAGTGGGTGTGAATTTGCTCGGTGTTGGGGCTCAGACCTGTAATCCCAGCACTCAGGAGGCTGAGGCGAGAGGATAGTGGGTTAGAGACCTGCCTGGGCAACATATCAAGATCCTGTCTCATTAAAAAAAAAGAAAGGAAGGAAGGAAGGAAGGAAGAAAAGAAAAGATAAAGAAAAAAGCAGAAAACAGCAAGTGTGAGTGTGTGTGCGCGTGTGTGTAGGTTTGGGTATGTGCATATGTTTGTGGAAGCCAGAGGTCAACATTGGGTGTTCCTTAATCAATGCCCACCTTATTTATTTATTTATTTACTTGCTTACTTATTTTAAGACAGGATTCTCACTGAACCTGGAGATTACTGGCTGGCCAGCAAACTCCAGGGATCCTCCTGTCTCTACCTCCCCAGTGCTAGGATACAAGTTTTTCCTTTAGATTTATATGTGTGAGTGTTGTGTCTGCACATATGTCTGCCTGCTCCTGGAATGAGTTCCAAATGATCGTAAGTAACATGTGGGTGATGGGAACAGAACCCCAGTCTTCTGAAAGAGCAGCCAGAGCCGTTAACTGCTGAGCCGTCTCTCCAGCCCCCCACCATGTGACTTAAAAAAAAGAAACCTTGTGTAAAACACCTTTTCTTATGAGTGCCAAGGGTGGAACTGAGGTCCTTGATACAACAAACATTTTACGGAGTGAACCGTCTTCCCAGTGCTGATTTTTTAATGTTTTGACAGCATTTTAATATTAATTCTCTATAACTCAGTGTTCAATACATAGATTACAAAATCATGTGTGTATGGAAGATTCTTTCAAAGCAGGAGACAAACCATCAGATTCAAATAAAACTGCATGAACAGTTTCTGGATACAGCCAAGAATCCACATCGCTCTGGCCTGGGAGAAACTACCCCTGTCAAGTTAGGTAAACAATCCGGGAAGTGTCCACAACACTCTGAGGAGAATATAAAAATAACTCCCCTTTCTGACTGTGTATCTGTGTGGAACTAGACTTTCTGCCTTTCCTTCAACCAAAACAGCGTATTGCAGCAGACTGGAGCAGAGCAGATTGGAGAATCCAGTTACCTTCTGGGAAGACACCCATTAAAACACATTCGCAAGAGTGTGACATAGTGACAATCTTCTCACTAAGTTAACTTTTATTTAAAAGGATGTGATTTATGTTGAGATGTAAAGACTCTATTAGTTATTTTAATAACTGAATAAACACACATTTTGAAAATATCTCGGCTTTCATTTCTAAAATTGTAAATGCTAATGGACAAAACCTTCCCAGATGGAACACACTGAGATCTTTAGTAACTTACAAGAATATGAAAAATGACTCCACCTCAACTGAGGAGTTATGGACAGTTCATGGCTTCCAGGGAACCAGCTTTCTTTAAGGGTGTGGCTGCTGTTGGATAGACCATGCCCCAATGGATGAACTGTATCAGAAGTATGCAGACAGCACAATTGGAACCCATGGTTATTACTTTAAAAGGAGTGTGAGCCGGTCTTGATGGGACAAGTGGGACAGATTAGTGGTTGATTGCTCTTGCTGATAAGCCTGATGACCTGAGCTCTATCCTGGGAACCCACATAGTAGAATTCTAGGAGAAAACTGACCTCTGACCCCATATGCACTCTGTGGCAAATGCACACTCGTGCTGGTTCACACACACACACACACACACGCACACACGCACACACACACGCATGTATGCAGCACAATCAATAAGTAAATAAATGAATGTGAAATACATAGACACATATATACAAAACAGAGTAAAGGTCCTGAGGGAGGAACAGCTTGAGGGTGGTTCCTCTTTATTTTGTCAGTAAACTTGCTAGCTCCCTATGATGTGAATGTGTTCCACAAAAGTCCTGTGTTGGAAATTTAATCCCTAAAATGGTATGTTAATGGTATTTGAAAGAAGTAATTGGGATCAGATGAGGTCAGAAGGAAGGGTGGGATCCCATGCTGACTTTGTCAAAAGGGAAGAGAAACCTGGGCCAGCACACCATGTGGGCCTTCCTCCATGCTGTAACAGCAAATGCTGAGAAGATGGTCTTGGATTGCACAGTTCTCTGAACGTTCAGCCAAATACATCTCTTCACAGATCACCCAGTTTGGGTGTTTGTCATAGCAACAGAAAGCAGGGGAAGAAGGTGTACAGTTTTACTCACTCTTTAGTTACTGAACATATTAGCAAAATGTACTTAGCCTGAGTGGGGATGTGGGTAAGGGTAGAATGCTTGCCTAGCACCCATGAAGACCTGGGTTTGATCCCCGGTGCCGAATAATCGAGGTGTGGTAGAGCACACACACAACCCCAGCACTTAGGAAACCCAGACGGGAGAATGAAAAGTGTAAGGTCATCCTGGGATATATGACCCTATCCCCAACAACTTGAACACACACTGCTGATGGACATTTGGTTTAGCTATAACTTTTTTTTGTTTATTTAAATTAGAAACAAGCTTGCTTCACACATCAATTCCAGCTCCTTCTCTCTCCCCTTCTCCCCCACACCTCCACCAACCTCCCCAACCCCCCATCCAATCCCCACTCTACTCTCCAGGGAGGGTGAGGCCCTTCATGGGGGGTCTCCCAAGTCTGTCATATCATTCTGGGCAGGGCCTAGGCCCTCCCCCATATTTTCAGGCTGAGAGAGCATCCCTCCATGAGGAATGGGCTCCCAAAGTCCATTCAGATGCTAGGGATAAATACTGATCTAGTATCGAGGCCCCAAAGATTGCCGAGGCCTCCTCACTGACATAGCTATAACTTTTTTATTGTTGTTTATATTGGGCAATCAATGTTTGGTATTTCCAGGACAAATTGCTAGAGGGATAACTACTGTATCAAAGCTACCTATGAGTAAAAATATTACCATAGACACTTCCAAATATATTATCTTTTAAAGATTTAAATTTTAAATTATGTACACGGGATATTTGATCACTGTGGCACTCCAAGGCTGTTAATAAAGTTAACCTTAGTCAGGGGTCGGAGTCAGCGATTAGCCATAGAGAAGCCAGTAATATGGATAGAGAAGCCACACAGGAAAGAGAAGGGAGGGGTTTGGAGATTTAGCTCTCTCTTTGATCTGGGAAGTGTAGAGAGAAGGACAGCTGGTCACTCTTCCGCTGCTTCTTAGATCTATCAAGTGTTAACCCTGATATTTGACTCCTGGATTTTATTGATAATAGAACAATTTAGATAAATGCTTCATACATGTGTGTATGTCTGTATATGGGTATGCACACGGTGAGTTTGAGTACCAGAGTCCAGATAGAACCCTTGGAGCTAGAGTTACAGGTGGCTGTGAGCCACATACTGTGGGCCCTGGGAACCACACCCAGGTCCTCTGGAAGAGCAGCAAGCCTCGAAAAGCATTATGGGTTTCAGCAAATCTAAGTATGGACTGGGACTGTGGGACAGTCTCCTAGAGATCTACACAGACAGAGGCTCAGGAGCTAAGGGCTGGGTTTAGTTCTGTGTTTCCCAGCTACCAAGTTGAAAAGAACCTTGTTGATTTCCATGCATCTAATTAGCTAATAGCAGGAAGCCAGTGAGCACGGAGAGAAGACTTCATTCTTAACAATTGCATGCTCCATATTTGCTCACGTAGACTTTTTTTTCATTAAATTCTTTACTTGTTTTTTAAAAACTTTATTTTTAATTATGTGTACATCTGTATGTGGGTATGTGCAGGTGAGTACAGGTATGCTCTGAGGCCAGAAGAAGGTGTCAGATCCTTTGGAACAGGAGTTATTGTTGTGCCCAAATTCTGAACCCCAAAATCACCAAGAGGCCCATTTTGATGCAAAAACAGAGTCTTTTATTGAAGTTGTTTAACCAGCTAACCCGATAGGTCGGGCCTTTTATCCATCCACCGTAGCGGATGGCTGGAGAAAAAGACCCCGAGAAAATACAAGGCAGGGATCTTCTAGGGCAGCATAAGAGGAGTATCTAGGGGTATGCAATAGTCTCAGTATTGGTGCGCTTCCAGGCTTGGAAGACCTGCCTGCCCTGTGTTGATTGGTCAACTGGTTGTTATGGCCCTCCCAGGGCTGTTGCTATGCTCTGCACATCACTGCTGTGCACTTGTCTGTAAAGAACACCCAGACCCATAAAGCATAGCTCCACTAGCTAACTTCTGATTGGTTCCTTGCCATGAGGAGGATACCTAGCCTCCTACTGACCAGGACAGGATCAGCAAGGTCAGAAGAGCACATTTGCCTGTCATGGCTGCTGAAACAGGAGGCTGGTCCCTTCATTTATAAGGGGTTGTGAGCTCCCTAACATGGGTGGATGCTGGAAACTGAACTCAGCTCCTCTGGAAGAGCAGCAAACATCTTAACCAATGAGCCATCTCTCCAGTCCCTTCATTAAAATTAAATTTTCATTTTGTTGTATTATGTTTTCTTTTTCTTTTCTTTCTTTCTCTCTCTCTTTTTTTTTTCTTCTTGAGACAGGGTTTCTCTGTAGCTTTGGAGATTGTCCTGGAACTCTCTCTGTAGTCCAGGTTGGCCTCGAACTCACAGAGATCTACCTGTTTCTACCTCCTGAGTGCTGGGATTAAAGGTGTGTACTACCACTGCCTGGCATCTTTTCTTTTGGACATAATCTTTTATTGATTCTTTGGGAGTTTCACATCATGCACCCCAATCCTGTTCATTTCCAAGTCCCTCCATATCTGCTCCTCACCCCCATAGTGTTCCCACCTAAAGAAAATGTTAATTAAAAACAAAACAAAAAACCCACTTTGCTCCCCCAACTTTTCTGCCTCTTGAATACCTTGTCTTGAATACTTGTCTTAGCATGGGAGTTGCAGTGTGTTAAGAAGTATACCCTTTTGTCCACTCAGCTTTACTTGGAAATGCTGATTGCAATGAGTTGTTGGCCTGGTTCAAGGTCTTTGGCTTCCAGTACACCATCAATCCTGGACCCTCGCCTAAACTCCTCTTGGATATCCAACTGTTGCCCTGAGTCATGGAGATCCTTCGGCTATGGTTCCGCAGGATCAGTCCCTTGACACCCTCCAGCAGGTCATAGACAGGGCAGATGTTGGGATGGGTCCGGTTGGCTGCTGATTTGGTCAGTCCTCAGGCAAAGGGTAAAGCTAGCTCTTCTACACCCATGCTGTTTGCTAGCTCTTCCACAACTGTGGTGAGGGGTGGGACCAGCTCTTCTACTGCAGTGGTCAGTGAGGGGTAGCTAACCCTGTGGCCATGGAGATCAGCATAGACCTCAGCTGCAGCAGGACCAGGGACTCAGACATGGCCTTTAGCAGCAGCTTGGGCTTGGAGGCCATGTAGGTTCTATATTTATGACAGCAGGTGCAAATGCAGTTTCCAGGTTAATTGGATTTGTTGCTGTTACAAAGTGTCTGAGAAAAATAATTTATCTTGGCTCATGGTTTTGGACTGCTTTAGGGCAGAAGGTGAGGCAGAACATTCTGGTAGGAGCTCAAGATGGAGGAAGACTGTGGATTTCATGTTATCCAGGAAGCATAAAAGACAAGAGGCTCAGAGAGAAGATGTACCCCTCAGAGACACCCCCCCTCACAGTGCCCTTGTTCCTCCACTAGGCCCTGCATTCTAACAATCTATTCAGCTGTGCACTTACCAATTGATAATTCCCTGAGGAAGCTGGGAATTAGGAAGCCCTCACTCTGTAGTAACATAGAATCACCTCCTAGCTAATCCCCTCTCAATAGCACTCCCAGCTGGGGACTAAGCCTTCACCCACAGGATCCTCTGGAAGACATGACAGGTTTAAACCATGACCTGTCATTGCCATTGAGGAAGATGGGTGTGTAACACAAACACGTGTTCTGACTTCCAGACTGGCAACACATGCCGGGAGCACATCCTACGCTCAAAGTCCCTGAAATGTCCCGGATAGCTGCTGACCCAGCATGAAAAGTCGGAGGCCGGAACAGAGATTACACAAGATGTCCCACGGAGATGATTTTTGTCAATGCAATGAAGGGGGAGGGGGGTGCTGCCAGACCAGTAATAAAAATCAGGCTATTCTTGTCTACTGAGTAGTCTTTAGAATTCACCTTAATACCATTAAGGCTCACGCTCATCCTGAGCCCCAAGCATTAGTCAAGGCTTGCCTGGCACCAAATGACTCCAATAGGTAGCTTCTTGAATCCTTTTTTTTCTTACATTTTATTTATTTATTGTGTGTGTGTGGGGGATGTACCCGTGTCATGGCATGGGTGTGGAGGTCAGAGACAACTTGCAAGGATCAGTTCTCTACTTTCATTGTGTGGGTTCTGGGGAGCATCTTAGGTTGTCAGGCTTGGCAACAGGTGCCCTTCCTCACTGAGCCATCTCGCTGGACTGCGTCTTGGATTCTTATATTCAGTTGTTTGGAAGGTCGCAGGTAAGTGTTGGCTGAATGATAACATTTGGCTAATTGTAGTCAAGTACTGTCTTGTCTTCCATTTTCTCTGTGTAACAACTTCAGGGTAACTGGGAAGACAGGTGTCAAATCTTGTAGTTGTGCACTTTGCCAGAAGGAGTCAGCACTGAAAACCAGTTTATTTCCCTCTTGAGGACTTAATGGGCGGGTGGAGTTCCTTCCAAGGAAAACTGGCCATTTGACTCTGCCACCATGGATGGAGTGGATGCAAGAAACACACCCGAGAACCATTGGCTACACAGTGACATTTCATGAGCTGCTCCCAAAGCAGTGGTTTGGCTCAGTAGAGTGCATGCCTATCATTTATGAAGTCCTGTGTTCGATCCCCAGCACCACATAAACCGGTGGGACTGTGCTTGCTTGTAATCCCAGCACTCAGCAGGTGGAGGAAGACCAGAAGTTCAAGGTCAACCTTGACTACATAGTGAGTTTGGGTTTGTCTCAGAAGACAAAATGAGAGAGAGAGAGAGAGAGAGAGAGAGAGAGAGAGAGAGAGAGAGAGAGAGAGAGAGAGACTTGTATCCATCACTTAGGAAGCTGAGGCAGGAGAACCAAGACCAGCTTTGGTTATACAGTGATATCATGTCTCAAAAGCAGGGGAAAAAATTAGGAATGAACTAAGGAAAAATAATGAACTCAAACACTAGCCAGAGCATTCTAACTTTCATATATAGATTATATGTCACATATTTGATCTCTGGTGCCTGGAACATACATTAAAATTCACATACATGAGACATACTTTAGAGCTAAGGTCCTATTTTTTCATTTCTTTTCCTTTCTAGTCTGGCAGTAGGTTATTATATTGCCTCTCAGATATGAGAGGGAACAGCTACTCATAGGGCTTATAAAGAATAAAATGGGATGGGGGGTGAAGAGAGAATTAAATGGAGTTCATTTTCAAGACATTGTTGCTCTAAAACTCCTACTTAGTATCAGCTAGCAGGAATTCCAGATGGTCAGGTCAAGGTCATGGAATTCGTCCTTATCTTTGCTTTCTCACCCTTTGGAACCAACAACCAGCTCCCATCTTTCTCCCGCAGCCTTTCAGATAGTCCCCCACCTCCGTGTTTTCCTCTCTTCCTGTTCTTATGAGACAATGTAATATTTCTCAGCCCCAGATATTATTGTACAGTGTTGATAGAAAAAACCCAAGGTGCTGACCCGGGAGGCAGAGCTGGGTTCAAGGATAGCATCTATTGCCAGCTGCTGTCCCCCGGGAGTGCATGGAGAGCTTAGCATGGGGCTAGGGGAGTGGGAAGAGAAGAAATCCAGAAGCTAGAAAGGGAAATTAATATATGTGACTCCATAAAACATTTAAAGCTCTGGATGGCCAAAGAGTCCATAAACAAAGTCAGAATGTGAACGGCAGAGTGCGCAAAAACATGTAACACATGAAACGGGAAAGGGGAACATGGAGGTGGGCTCAGCAGCCAAGCACCTGTCTAGCCAGGGTCAGGCCCTGGGTTCAATAGCCAGTGCTGCAAAAAGACAAGGGAAATGACCCTCCCTTTGAAGAGTTTAAAAGAGAAAACAGAGTCTAGTGCAATAGTGTTTTAGACTGTGAAAAGGCAGCTCACCAAGTCCAAGACACAAACCTCCAGGAGACACGGTGTGGCAGGTGACCTTACTTTGATCAAATAAATGTAATGGAAGCAAGGAGGCAGGCTGGCAATGGAGTTACATAAACTGGGTGCAATGACACACATACCTATAATAAAAGCACTTGGGAGGTAGAGGCTGCTGTCCAGGTCAGCTCTGGGGTTGGAGAGATGGCTCAATTGTTAAGAGCACTTGCTGTTCTTCCAGAGGACCAGAGTTTGGTTCCCAGCAACCACCTTGGGTGCCTCACAACTGCCTGTAACTCCAACTCCAGGAATCTAATGCCCCATAGAGCATACACACACACACACACACACACACACACACACACACACACACACACACACACACAAATACTAAAGTAAAAGGGACCCAAATTGCACCAACATTGAAGAGAAAAGCTTTGGGAGTCACAGCTATGCCCACTGCAGAAGCCAGGGTGAAGAGCATGTCATAGTGAAGGCCATCTCTTTGACCCTCTTTAGTAAGAGATAATCCACCATAAGGTTCACTGCACCAAGTCAAATGATGGATGAGACCACTGTCATTTTAGTGTAAATGCAAGATGAATTATTGAGGGCTTTTATGTGCCAGGCATTGTTCTAAGCTCTTTATACCAATTAACACGACTAACCCTCACAGCACCACCATGCCAGATGTAGTGTTATTAATCCCTGATGTGCAGTTACAGAACTCTAGAAAGTAGCTATTAAACTTGAGACCAGCAGGCAAAGCCAGGCAGATTGGCTCCAGAGTCCCCAACCCTTAAATACACCTACCTCCTCCCCAACCACAGGCATCCCCTGGAGGTTTCTCAATGGATCAGTTAATTCTTGTTTTTCTCTTTTTGTTGTTTTGTTTTTTCTTTTGTTACATTTTACATTGTGTATGAATGCGCTCATACACACCCACATACGAGAGTTTGTGTGTGAAGGTCAGAGGACAATTCCCACCAGTGAGTTCTCTCCTCTCGGTATGTGGTCCTGGGGATTCAACTGAGTTGCCAGACTTGGTGGCAAAAGCCTTCACCCACTGAGCCATCTTTCTTGGCTTTGGCCATCGTTTCAAAGAATGACACCCAGTGTTGAGCTCAGCAGGCTCTGCACATAATCCCACAAAGACCTCTGAAGTTCTAGTGGGGCCGCCAACCCAGATGGCCGTTCCAACTGGTGGATAGTCCATCCAAGCAGTCCTCTAACACCTGATGCCTGAGCACATTGGATCTAGATGGTCTGGGCTAGTCACTCCAGAAACTATCCAGGGGGCTGGATAGATGGCTCAGCAGCTAAGAACATGCTCTGGTCATGTTTTGTTTTTTTTGTTTTTTGTTTTTCCCAACTTGACACAAGCTAGAGTTACCCAAGAAGAGGCAACTGAGCAAATTCTTCCATTGGATAGGCCTGTAGGGCAGACCAGTCTAGGGGACATGTGAATTGATGTGGAAGGATCCAACCCACTGTGGGTGATGCCGCCCCTGGGCAGGTCCTGGGTTGTATAAGAAAGCAGGCAGGGTGGGTATGGTGACTCACGCCTTTGATTCCAGCACTCAGGAGGCAGAGGCAGGCAGATCTCTGAGTTCAAGGCTAGTGTGATCTACAGAGTGAGTTACAGCCCAGCAAGAGCTACACAGAGAGACCCTGTCTTAACACACATGCCGCCCTATCCCCCCATAAAAAGAAGGAAGGAAGGAAGGAAGGAAGGAAGGAAGGAAGGAAGGAAGGAAGCATGCAGGATAAGGATAAGCCGTGGGAAGGAAGACAGTATGCACTTTTCTGATTCTGTTTCAGTCCCTGCCTCCAGGTTCCTGCCTAGACTGTGGCATGGGATATGTGAGCTGAATAAACTCTCTCCTCCCCAGGTTGCCTTTGGTAACAGTGTTTATCACAGCGACAGAAAACAGACTAAGAGGGCACTTGCTGCTCTTGCAGAGGACCCAAGGCTGCTCCCACTGCTGACCACTGCCTGTGGCTCCAGCACCAGGGGATCTGAAGCCTTCTGGACTCCACCGCCAGCCACACATGTACACAGACCCCCTCATACACAATTCAAGACCAAAGACACCCTAAGAAATGAAACTGTCCATTACCTTAGGGACTTTCAGGTGGAGGAAAGGGGACATAGATGTCTCCTGTTGCCACTTTTGTCTTTTTCAAGATGAAGAGTCTGCTTAACCCTCTACTTAGATAAAGTAGCTTTGCCATTAAAACAAAATCAGTTTCTGGAGAGAGGGGGATACATTTTGAAGAGTTAATGTTCTTTTGGAAAATAATTCATTGTTGGGGGTACTGAGGCAAGGTCTCATTATGTAACCCAGTCTGGCCTTAAACTTGAAATATTCCTGCCTCAGCCTTCTAAGTGTTGGAATTACAGATCTGGGCTATCAAGCCAGTTCCAAACATACACATACAATATATATATATAAATTTTTTGGCTTTTTGGTTTTTGAAGATAGGGTTTCTTTGTGTATCACTGACTGTCCTGGAACTAGCTCTATAGACCAGCCTGGCTTTAAACTCACAGAGATCATCCTGCCTCTGCCTCCCAAGTGCTATGATTAAAGGTGTGGGCCACCACCGGCCTGCCCTCCAAACAAACATATTTTTATTGTAGTAAAAATATACACATAATATAAATGTCACCATTAGCTACCTCCATCTATACTATGTTGTATAATATTTATCTCTATCTAGCCCCAGAGTATTTCTGCCAGCTCTGTAGGAAATATCAAAGCCTTTAAGCAGAGCCTCCCCCAGAGCCCCTCCTTGGCCCCTGAAAACCACTCATCTACATTATATCTTTTTTTAAAAAAAGATCTATTTGTTTTTATTTTATGTGTATGAGTGTTTGCCTACATGTATATGTGTGTACCACATGCAGTCAGTGCCTCTGGTGGCCAGAAGAGGCTGTTGGATTCCCGGAACTAGACTTAAGATGCTTTTGAGCCACTGTGTGGGCGCTGGGAGCCTAACCCAAGTCCTCTGCCAGGACAGCCAGGGCTGCTGAGCCACCTCTCCTGCTTCTACTATGTTTTTATGTGTTGAACTAATCGAAACACATAAACTAAGTGAAATCATGTAATATGTGGCCTTGTGGGTCTGCTTTCCTTTCCTAGTGTGATATATTCAAAGCTCACCATGTTAAAATTTCAATGCATTTCTTCCTATGGTTGGACGATAGTCTAGTATTGATGAATTAGCAAATTGCTTTCTATAGTAGCTGCACTATTGTACATTCCAACCAGCAATGAATGATGCTTCCAGTTTCTCCATACCTCCAACAACATTGTTATTTTCTTTTTAAAAATATGTGTGAAATTGTTTCTTACTGTATTGTGGTTTCCTTTTGCCCAATGACAGCAATACTGACTCTTTTTTTTTTTTTTTTTAGTTCAGGCTGCCCTTGACTTGATGTATAGTCAACTTCTGATGCTCCTGACTCCACCTCCCAAGGGCTGGGATTACAAGTGTGTGTTACCATATGGAGCTTTAAATGGTTCTGTGGCTTAAACCTAAGCCAAGCAAGCACTCCGATCCACAGCCCAGTCCAGGGCAGCAGCATCACACCTTAGACTGGGCCTTGCAGTGTAGAAGCTGAAGAAGCTTGCTGAAAGCAGGCAGGTAGCGTGGGTGTGCTCGTTTCTTTCTGCTTTTAACCGGGAATGGAATGTGACCCACTCTCTCTAGCTCTTTGCCTCGGTGACTGCTGCACGATAATGGAGAATAGCCTAGAATTCTAAGTCAAACAAACCCTTTCTCCCGTGTTGCTCTTTAGCTCTGGTTAATTTTATCACAGCAACAGCAATGAAACTAGGACGGAATTGTTGTCTGGCTTCCTCTTCAGAGCCAGGATCCGTGGCTGTAATCACAGCATTCAGCAGTATTCACCGGGCTGAGGCAGAAAGATTGTTCTAAGTTCCAGGCCAGCCTCGGCTACACTTGTGAGATCTTACGTCAAAAACAAAACAAACTCAGGAGGCAGAGGCAGGCGGATCTCTGTGAGTTCGAGGCCGGGCTGGACCGACAGAGAAACCCTGTCTCGTAAAACTAAAAAACAACAACAACAACAAAAACAACAAAACAAAACAAAACAAACAAACAAAGCAAGATGTTCATTCAACCCAGGCAAGCCCCAGCCACCTAACAGTCCCTTTGTGGTAACCTTTCTAGTGCTGGGATTACAGGTGTGAGCTTCCACGGCCAGTCTGGCCCCAGTTGCCTCTTAAAGGATTACTTTAAGGATTTACCGGGTCAACTCAATCTTCATCTTTACCTCAAATGTTCAGTGTAATTTTCAGGTTCCAATCCATCAAAGCTTCTCTACAAAGACCCCTACGGACCTCCTCCTGATCTTTATACCCTGGTTACCTGGTGGTAGAAATAACTCAGCAGGGAGCGAGAAGGTAGCTCAATTGGTAGAGCATTTGCTCAGCTTGCGCAAGGCCGCTGGATTTTATCCCCACCACCACATAAAACTAGCCATGGTGGCTCCTGCTTGTTTTCTTAGTTCTTGAGACGCAAGGGGTTGGGAAGCTTAAGGTCATCCTCAGCTACTTGATGAGTTGGAGGCCAGCCTGGAATACATGGAGACCCTGCCTCAGAAAAACCAGGGCTGGAGGGATGACTCAGTGGTTAGGTGTGAGACCCGCTCTCGCAGAGAACCCACACTGGGTGTCTTACAACTGCCTGCAACTGCAGCTCTGGGGATCTAAATCCCGCACCTGCACTCACACGTGCGCGCACACACACATCTAAAATAAATCTTAATTTTTTTTTTCCACAGAAAAATAACTCCCAGGATTTTCTGGCCCTGACTTCTGCGAGGAGAAACTCCTCGCCCTTATCAGGCCACCCGCTGCCTTCTGTCCTGCCGCCTTGCTGGGTGGGGTATTCTAGAAGGCCCCGTGACCCAGTTCAGGCTGACTGCCCTGTGCCTTTCCAGCAGGAAACTTGTCTTAGATCTCTCGGAGCTCTGGACACGTTGTTCCTTCGAGGTCGCTCCTGCCAGGAAGACAGGCAAATTCTTCATGCAAACTGGGGTCATTTTAGCGAGTCGGGGCCCCTCGCTTGGAATCTGTTTTCCATGTTCAGAAAAGAGAGCTGAGGGGATGGAACTCTCGAGAAGCTGAGATTTAGAAAAGCTGTGGGCAGAGTGGGATAGGAACGTGAGCTTGGGCGGCTGAGTGGGTGGCGAGGGGCGGGGACCGAGGAACAGGCTCCCAAGGCCCCTCCCGGTTGCCTAGGTGACGGGAGGTGGGAGGAGGACCCAGAAGTGGCGGCTGGGTTTATCCGGCATCTCAGATCTTAATTCCATGGAGTGGCACCCACTTCAGCCCCTTTGATCCCAGCAGCTCAGCCTCCAGGGGAGAGTGGGGCGGGAGCGCCAACACAGGAATTCTTTTCTATCCTTTCAGCTCGGTACTCAGGGTTCTATCACCGCTCACAGAAAATGTCAACCCTGGGAAGGGGGCTAGGGAAAGTCCTCTGGTCTATGTGGTTTTCAGATCCTTGTTTCAAAGGAAATCTTTCCCAGAATCCCAATATACAAAGCAAACATCAAGGATCCGCTCGCCCTCCTCTGCAGTGTGTGAAAGTGCTCCGGATCTCCGTTTGTCCATCTGGGGAAAAAAAAAATCTGGGTTGCCTATTGCTACCGACTTGCTCAATAGTACCCGACAAGTGAATTCATGGCAGTCTTGGGAAGGGCCTTTCAGTGGGCGTCCCAGAGCAAGCAAGAAGCAGTAGGGTCCTGGAGGAAGCATCGTGAGAACAGACTGGTCCAGGAGCTTCGTAGCTGGGGCAGCACAACCCCGTCTTTTGCAGGAAACTGAGGCCCGGAGTGGGGCAGTGGCTTGGCGGGGTGTGTTGTCCCTAAAGAGAGAAATATCGTCTGTGAAGGACAAGGTTGTGAGTGTCTGAATGTTTGGCTGTCTCCAGCCTTGTCGCTTAGATCAAATTCAGGGGTGCCAGATGGCGCAGGGGCGGAGCACAGGCCTGGGAATCTCAGCCCTGTAACTGGCGGCCCCATGACCTTGGGGGATTTATTCTAAAGAGGCAGAGGGATCATCCCCTAGTTTGCAAGAGGTCCAGGGAGTAATAGGATTAAATGGTGCTTCAGAGTGGGTTCGGAGTTTTTTTTTTTTTTTGGTTTTGTTTTTTTATTGTTTCTAAATGTCAGGGCGTCCTGGGGGCAGGGGACAAGCACACTGGTTTTCAAGACTGAATTTGACAGTGAGTTTTAAAAACGTCATTATTTTTCCCTCATTTTTCATGGCTGATTGTAAAGTGAGTGTCAATTCAGAAACATGTAAAGAACAGAAAATGAAATGAAAAAATAAAACACAGGGACAATAAGATCATCCATAAACGTGACTTTAGAGACAGGCGTGTACATTTCCTCCCCCCCCTTTTTTTCCTTGTACTGAATACTTCATATTGTAATTTTAAAAATAACCTAATGAGTAATGTATAGCTCAGACTAATATTAGACTTTCGGGCCGTGAGATGGCTTGGTGGGTGAAGGTGCTTGTCACCAAACATGGGTGGCCTGAGTTTGGTCCCTGGAACCTGCATGGTAGAAGCAGAGAACTGATGGCAGAAAGTTGTCCTCTGGCTTCCACGCATGTGCCATGAAAAGTAACCCCCACACACAACACACAAAATAAATATATTTAATACTTTTTAAAAGAATATTAAAGTTGGGGACTGGAGAGATGGCTTAGCAGCTAAGAGGACCTGAGTTCGATTCCCAGTACCCACATAACAGCGCACAATTGTCTGTAACTTCAGTACCAGAGACCTCCTCACACAGACAGATGTGCAGGCAAAACACCAATGCACATAAAATAAAAAATAAAAAGGCAGCTGGGTATGGTGGTACAAGTCTTTAGATCCAGCACTCCGGAGATAGAGGCAGGAGGATCTCTGTGAGTTCCAGGACAGCCAGGGCTGTTACCCAGAGAAACCCTGTCTTGAAGGAGAAGGAGAAGGAGAAGAGGAAGAAGAAGATAATATTAAAGTTAAAAATCTGCTTGAGACCTCCCCCCAAATAAGGCTATTCTATGCTCAAAACTTGATGGTAATACCCTGTTGGAGGACATACCACACAAATTGATCCCAGCACATGGAACAATAAAGTTGTTGTTAACCGTGAAGCTTCCTTCCTCCCTGCTGGCTAGCTTTCACAGTACGAGAAGGTGCTATCGAGGCCACTGTGAGGAAGATGACATCATCAGTCTTACCCATCTCTGAACTACAATAATGACCACTGTGGCAAGATATGCCCATGGGCACATTAGTAGCACTAATGTTATAGGGGTAACTAATTGCTTTCTGACTATGTATGTGTAAGGTACATTCTATAGGAGGAAACGCATTCCTATACTGTAAATCTGGCTAAGAACCCATGGCTGGGGAACTCACTGTCTTAGGAATGAACATACTACTTATTCTGCTAAATGAGCTTTACTATTGAACGGCCCTCCAAATTTACATCTCTCTACCCAGATGGTAGTGCAGCTCTTAGACCTCATTAGAGAAGTTTCTTTGTTTAGTGGGCAGTGGTTAACAGAGAATAAGTGTTAGTGGTATGTTCAGCCATGGATGGACTTTCTCTTTCCTTCTCCCTTTCTCTCCCTCCCTCCTTCCCTTCCTCTCTCCCCCTCCCCCCCCCCTCTCTCTCATACAGACACACACACACCCAAGGCTCAGGGACCATTTTTGAAGAGAGGGCAGAAAAATGATAAGAAGCAAAGGTCAGGGAGAAAGGGAGGACGTGAGTGAAGCTGTGTCTTCTGAACACGATAGGACTACCGCACTCATGAACTCACAGCACTGTTGCCGGGGGTGGGGGCTAGAGGGTGGGGGTTTTGGGGGGCAGGGGGTGGTAGCTTTAGGGTTTGAAAAGACTCATGCCATTTCTAGTCTCTGTCTCTGCCTCCTACTTGCAGACCAAGGCGCTGGCTTTCAGTTCTTTCTGCCACCATACCTTTGCTTGACCATCATGGACTCTATCCCTCTGAAACACTAAGCCAAATAAACACTTCCTTTTGTAAATTGACCATGGTGTTTTGTCATAGCAATAGAAAAGTAACTAATACAGTGGGCTTTTGGGCTTGAACTCAGCAAGCACTTTACTGACTGAGCTAATTGCCCTAGCTTTTTCATTTGTTTAGACCAATCATATTTATGGATACTGGAAGGAAATACATAAAATAATGCTGAATAAATTTTACATGCATCTTTGTACAGTGGCATAATGTATTTTCTTAGCTGTTTCTTTTTCTTTCTTTTATTTTAACATCCATATTATCTCGGGGATCTGCCTGTCTTTGCCCCTCTGCCCATTCCTGAGCCCTCTGCAAGGGCAACAAGTGCTCTTAGCCTCTGAGCTATCTCTCCAGACCCTTCACTAATGATTTTAAGACTCTTTCTGTCTTTATTCCACTGACTTTTTGTTTTCCAATGCTGGGGACTGAACCAAGGGTCTTGCATATGCTAGACCAGCGCTCTACCACTGAGTTACACACTCAGCCCTCTCCCATTTAGCCATTCTTATTATATGCCGACTCCATGCCCACACTTGAATCGCTTTTCTGACCCTTTACTCTTTTCTGTGTATCTCCTTCCCTTTTCTTAAGCACGCACCAGTTTTCACCACTATGTTTTATGATGTACATATTGACAAATGATGCGCAAACTACACTCCTCTTTTTCTTGTTTCCTTGACTGGCTTCTTCCCATGCATTTGCTCTTCCATCTGAATCCATTTAGGAACATCTGTGGAAAATCTTTTGGATAGTTTGATTGTAATTACATTCAACTGGAACTCATATTTTGAGAAGCGTACTGATAATTGAGTGTTTTTTCTTTCCAAGATTTCAGCACACCCATTTATTATGTTTTTTTAAAGAGTGTTTTAGTTAAGTTTCTGAGTCACCTCCATAGTGATCCTGTTTGTCTTTCTTAAGCATCTGACAGTTCTGGTCACTCTTTTTCCTATGACGTTTTCTGATTGTGCTTACACTCAGGAAAGCTGTCAATTTTGGCATGCTGATCTTTTTAATTTCAATAGTCCCTTCATTGATTCTGTTTTGTTTGGAGACAATGTCTCACTATGTAGCTCTGGCTGAACTGGAATTCACCATGTAGACTGGGCTGGCCTTGAACTCACAGAGATCCATCTGCTTCTGCCTTCTGAAGTGCTGAGATTAAAGATGTGCACTACGCCTGGACCATTCATTGATCCTTAAAGTCTCCTAGGTGAAACAACGTGATGTCCCCTGCATGTAAACAGTGCTCTGTCTATTCGATTTTAATATCCTTGTCCCCAAAACATTTCATTAGATTTATTTACACACACTCTCTTTCTGTCCTTGCCCCCCACATGTGTGTATGGGGCGTGGCACACTGTGTGTGTGTGTGTGTGTGTGTGTGTGTGTGTATGTGCGTGCATGGCATGGCACACGTGTGGTGGTCAGAGGACAACTTGAAGGACTTAGTTCTCTCTTTCCTCCTGTGGATTCTGGGAAATCCAGACGGTCAGGCTTGGCAGCAAGTGCCTAAACCTACCGAGCCATCTCGCTGGCCATCTCTGTTTTAGTTGCACGATGCTGAGAATGATGAAAAAGGGGAAGGCACAGTAGACTTAACAAGAATGGAAACACATCTACTGGTGTACTGTGTTAGCTGATGTTAGACTTAACAAGAATGGAAACACATCTACTGGTGTACTGTGTTAGCCGATGTAAGCACGATGTAACAGCTCCAGAATCTCAGTGGTTAACGAGACAAGGGCTCCTAGTTGCATGTAGTTTAACGTGGTTGCCTCTTTAACACCTCCTGAAGGCAATTCTCCTTCAGGGGGTGATGTCAGGCCTTCCATCCTGTGATGGGACCACATTCAGCTCGCAGCCTTCAGATCTGCTGCTGAACAGGAAGAGGATGTGGGGAGGAGAGCAGACTTTGAACCACCCTGGCTTGGGAATGGTTTCCATGCACATTCTAGAGCTACATACATGCAACGGGTCTGGAAATGTAACCTCTGACAAGCTGGTTGTTTCCTAGAATCTTAGCATGCTTTTGCCAGTTCTTCACAACTTGAAAGTTTCTTGGAATCGGCACTTTGTAGTCTGACTGTCTTGTAGCTCTGTGCAGTGTTACTTGGTCCTCTCTTATTTCATCTAATGAAACATGAAAAAACATTGATTTTTGTCTTTAAAATGAAGAAAAGACACTTCCTCTCCACCCCACTATGAGCCAGTTACATGCTGTGTAGCCCAAACTTTCAATCTTCCTGCTTGCATCACCCAAGTGCTCACCTTGTACTGTGCACAACCACCCCTGGTCAAAGAATAATAGTTATTATCCTTTCATCATTTAAATATTTTAACACTTGATGATTTATAAAATTGCTTTGTTACAATAAATTCATAAATAAAAATACCAAACAGCTAGGTTAAAATAGCCACTTAAACACTTGCCCCATCCCAAACTTTGTACATCCCAGAGAACTTCCATCCAGGTGGAACAGCCATTCTGAAGCAGAGGAGTTTGACTTTGGGTTTTACACTTTCACTAACAATGACTTTTTATGTATGCACTTACCCAGCACAAAAAAAGGGAAAAAACTATGGCAGAGTTGAAACTAGAAAAACAATAACTTTATATTCCCTTTCATGGTCTATGTGTCCTTTTGTTCTGTCCTCTCCTTTGTCAGCTCCTATCATTGCTGTTTCTAACTGTTGTGATAACTGTGTTACAGCTGTTTGTACATATACATGTACCCATTATAGGCCAGGGTTCCAATACAAGGAGGAAGGTGACTTTTTTTTCTTTCTGATTTTGAGTGACTTTGCTCAATACTATACTCTCTAAATCCATCCATTTCCTTGTAAATTTCATTTTTCTTTACACTTCAATAATATTGTTTTTGTATATGTAGCACACTCTCATTAACCATTCAGCTTATAGGTTAGTTCAGTTCCTGGCTTTTATAAATAGAGCAGTGATAAACATGGATATGCAAATGTCTCTACAGTAGAGTACGGAGTTCTTTGGGTCCCTGCCCAGGAATGGTGTAGCTAGGTCATATGGTAGTTTTCTTTTTAATGTTTTTTCTAGGAACTTCCAAACTGGTTTGCACAATCACCAGCAGTGAATAAGGGCTCCCTCTTCCCAAGTCCCCAACATTTGCTGTCAGGTTTCTTGGTAATTGCCATTCTGACTGGGGTAGGTGGTATCTAAAGTAATTTTAATTGTAGCTCCCTGATGACTACAAATGCTGAACACTTAAAAAAATAGATTCTTGCTATTTGTGTTTCTTCTTCAAAAACTGTCTGTTCATTGTTTAGCCCATTTGCTGATTGGCAGTTCTATTTCCTTGGTACTTAATCTCTGCAATTCTTTGTATACTCTGGTTATTTTAGCTCCATGTCTGAAGTATGGCTGTAAAGATTGTCTCCTATGTTCTGCTGGTAGTCTGCTCTGTAGAAACTATTTAGTTTCATGTAATTGGTACCTTACTCTGTGTCTGTTTCATTACTTGCTACTTTTTTTGAGACAGGGTCTCATGTATCACTGTGTAGCTGAGGATGACCTTGAACTTTGGATATTTCCACCTTGGCTGGAGAGATACATCATAACCAAGGAACACCAAGGATAGCTGGTCATCACCTGTTGTTCACAAGAGGGGAGATCCTCCTCTACACACAGATTGACTTCAGTCTTCAGCTCCCAGAGCTAGCAGAACTAGCAGGCAATGTCCCTTTGGGTTGTTTGACTCACAGTTTGTGGGGATGTGTGTGTGTGTGTATGTGTGTGTGTGTGTCTGTGTGTGCCTATGTGGCTGTGTGTATGAGAGATACAGAGAGAGAAAGAGAGACAGAGAGGGGGGACTGTCTTAGTTAAGTTTTCTATTGGTGTGAGGAAATACCATGACCACAGCAACTCTTAAAAGGAAAACATTTTACAGGATGGCTTACAGTTTCAGAGGTTTAGTCCATTATCATGGTGGGACATGGTGGCATGCAGATATAGTGCTGGAGTTGAGAGGCCTACATCTTGACCACAAGGCAATAGGAAGTGAACTGTCTTACTGGGCATGGCTTGAGCACATATGAGACCTCAAAGACCACCTCCACAGTGATGCACTTCCTCCAACAAGGCCATGCCTCCTAATAGTGCCATTCTTTTGAGGGCCATTTTTCAAACCACCATAGGGGGAGAGATACAGAGACAAAGACAGAGGGGGGAGGAGGAGAGAGACTGCGATAGAGAGATAGGAGGGAGAGAGAGAGAGAGAGGGAGAGAGAGAGGGAGGAAGGAAGGGAGAGAGGAAAGGAGGGAGGGAGGGCAGGCAAGAGACAGAGACAGACAAAACATGCATACAGTACTGACAGACCAGAAGTCATCAGACATCAGACTCCCTGGAGCCTGAGTTACAGGTGGTTGTGAGCCACCTGTTGAGGGTGCTGGGAACCAAGCTCAAGCCTTCTGTAAGAGCAGGAAGCCTGCTTAACTGCTAAGTCATCTCCCCTGCCCAAATTTCAAAACAATCTTCATCACCCACAAATGAAATCCTGAAGTTATTAGCAGACATTGCCTGGTCCCGTTCCCTACAGATATTGACAACCATTATACTTCTTCCCTGCCTATGGATTTTTGCACATATAAACAGGACCATATGTAGCATCTTGTGTCTGACTTCTACTTGCTATGTTCTTTTCAAGTTTATACATGTCTTACCATGTATTCACACTTTATTCCCTTTATGGTTGAATAACAGACCGCCATACAGTTTTTTAATCCATTCACCAGTTGATGGACACTTGTGTTGTTTTCCTTTTCCAACTGTTAGAATGCCGCTGCAATGAAGGTTTATATACAGATTTTTTTGTTTGAACATATGTTTTCTATTTTCTTGGATGTGTACCAGCAGTGGAATGGCTGGATCAAATACTAACTTAGTAATTCAATGCTTAGCATCTTGAGCAATGGCCAAACTGTTTCCAAAGTGGCTGCACCATTTCAGAATCCCAGCAGCCATGCACGACATTTCCACCTTCTTGCCAGTACCTATTATTGTCTGAAGTTTTTTTTTTAATAGCCGGCCCAGAGGCTGTGAGAAGGTGTCTTCTGGCTTTGATTTCCATTTCCCAAATTACCAGTGACATGAACTCTTTCCATGTGTTTATTAGTACTCATTTTCTTTGAAAAAAATTTGTGTGTGTGTGTGTGTGTATGTGAGAGACAGAGACAGAGAGACAGAGAGTGAAGATGCCCTCAGAGACCAGAAGAGGGGCTTGAGTGTTTTGGTTCTTCTGATGCAAGAGTTCCAGGTGGCTGAGAACTGCCAGATGTGGATGCTGGGAGCCAAACCCAGATCTTCAAGAGCAGCAAGTGCTCTTAACTGTTTTGCCATTTCTCCAGCCCCTTAACATTCATTTTTATTCATGTATTCAAATATTATTCTTAAAGAATTTATCAGTATTTCTGTCCTTACCTGATTAAGGCAAAAATATTAATATGAAGCTTTTAAAAATTAAGGATAGTTCTGTACATGTACATTTGCTAATGTTTGAAATCTCAGCCCTTGGAAGTTATTTATAATTTCCTTTTCAGGAAATTCTTATTTGTATAAAAGTAAAGTTTCTTACATCCTTTGTTCAACATCTATTTTGTTTGTTGCCTTTTGAAGCAGGGTCTCACTCATGCTGGGATGGAACTAACTTGAAGCAATCCTCCTGCCTCAGCCTCCTGAGTGCTGGGATTGCAGGTGTGATCCACCATGCTTGACTCTATCAGTGCTTTTAGAGGGTTAAGCATTTTGGGGGTACTGAGCTGTTGCTGGAGGACATTCTTTCATAGCAGGTAAATTTGATTTTATTCTTCCTGAAGTTTGGACATTTGTCTTTATCCTTGGTGTCCTTCAGGCAGACATACTATATTGAGTACAGGTGTAGGGTTTTTATAATACTGAGGTTCAAACCCAGACCTTCAACATGATAAATGAGCACCCATCCAATGAGCTACATCCTTAGCTTAGATGTGGGCTAAAAAATTTATCTTAACTGAGTCTGGTAGCACATGCCTTTAATCCCAGCACTCAGGAAGTAGAGTCAGAGATGCCCCTCTCAGTTTTTTGGGGGGCAGGATTTCTCAGTGTAGCCTTGGTTGGCCTGGAACTCAATATGTAGATCAGGCTCGCCTTGAACTCAGAGATCTGCCTCCTAAATTCTGGTATTAATGTCATGCACCACCAGTGCCAGACACAAAAATTATCTTATTGTGCCAGGTGTGGTGGGGGCATACCTAGAATCACAGCTACTCAGGAGGCTCATACTTATGTTCGTAGTGAATTGCAAGTTCAAGACCAGTTTGGGCAGTCATTATTTTTTAATTATTGCCTTCCATGTCCTATCACTGCCCCAAATTCTCTAACTAATTTCATGAGTATTGGCACTTCTGAGTTGATTCCCTCACATCTCCACTTTTTTTTTTTGAGACAGGGTCCCTTTGTATAGTCCTGGCTGTCTTGGAACTTACTCTGTAGACCACACTGGCCTCAAACTCATAGAGATACAACTGCCTCTGCCTCCGGGGTGCTGGGATTAAGGGTGTGCGCAACCACTGCCTGATGGGGAATGTCCTTCTGTATGTATGTTTCTCTTTTTGGTTGATGAATGAAACACTGGTTGGCCAGTAGCCAGGCAGGAAGTATAGGTGGGGCTACCAGAGAAGGAGAATTCTGGGTAGAGGATGCAGAGAGGAGCATTGAGGAGACCCCATGTAGCTACCGGAAAGATAGGATGCTCTGGTCATTCTCTGGTAAGATAAGGCATGTAGAAATACATAGATTAATAGTTATGGATTAATATTTAAGAGAGAGCTAGCCAGTAAGAAGCTTGAGCCATTGGCCAAACAGTTATAATTAATATAAGTCTCTGTGTGCTTATTTGGGGACTGTGGGACTAAGTAGGACAGAAATGTCTACAACTGCCCGGCCACTGATTTTTTTTTAAACGTCCTTTACTTTGTGCCTCATCCTGAAGAATTCCTACAACCCATCTTCTACTTCCCTAATTTATTTTTTAACTGTGCTCATCCTGCCATCGTCCCTCTTTTATTTTAACAATTTTACTTTCAGTATCAATTTCTGAGTTGTTCCATTGCAGCCAGTCATTTCTATCTCATGAATGAAGCCCTCTTACTGCTCTGAGAACTCATACTTCCAGCCCTGTTCTGTATCCAAGTAAACCCTCCTTCCTCGCTGTGCATCCCTTGGTCTGTCTGCTCAGTCCTTGTCTACTCCCGCACTTGGCAACCCACATGCAGGCGTGTGCATTTCTTTGTCGTTTGTGTTCCTGACTCAGGGCTCACAAGTGTTTTATGTATCATAAGTGTCTTAGCTCAGGCAGAACTGGAACTGGCTAGGTAGACAATAGTGACCTTGAATTTCTGACCCTCTCACCTCCTCCTTTCAAGTGCTCAGATTACAGGTGTGCACCACCACACCTGGCTGCTGCAGTCCTGAGTATTGAACACAGGGTTTGTGTATACTAGGACAGCACCCTATCAAATGAGCTACGGCCTCTGCGGAGAGTGTGCATCTCTGCAGTTATGTCTTGTGGGCTGACAGCTGCCTTTGGCTGGGCAGCCTCTGTGGAAGGAGATACCATGCAGCTTCTAGAACTTGTGCTCCTATTTTGAGAGGCAGGGTCGCCGCTGCTGAGCAGGGACATAGCAGCTGCTCCCTCGGGCTTGGATGTTTCTCATTCTTCCCAGAGTTTGACAGCCATCCAGTGCACTCTCTTTCTCCTCATTGTGAGTATGTAACCCCAAGATGTACAACCCAGGGTGACAGAGAATGCCAGGTTGGCAGGCCTGCTCCTACTGAATGGCCTTGTCAGTGCCCCTTGTTTGTTTGTTTGTTTGTTTGTGTGTGTGCAGGTACAAGTCACATGAGTACACAGATGCATATGGAGGTCTGAGGACCACAGGTATTGTTTCTCTAATACTATTCACCTCTTTTTGTCTTTTTTTTTTTAAAAGATAGGATCACTGCCTGGCGTTGGTGGCGCACACCTTAAATCCCAGCACTTGGGAGGCAGAGGCAGGCGGATCTCCTGGTCTACAAGAGCTAGTTCCAGGACAGCCTCCAAAGCCACAGAAAACCAAAGTCTCAAAAAACCAAAAAAAAAAAAAAAAAAAAAAAAAGATAGGATCACTCACTTACCTGAGCTCACCAACTAGACTGAACTGCCTGTCTAGGGAGGACCTGGGATCCACCTGACTCCACTTCCCCAGCTCTGGGATTACAAACAGCACACCATCACACCTGATTTTGTTGTTTGTTTTTATGTGAGTTTGGAGAATTGAACTCAGGTCCACTTCTATATATGAGCCTCCTCGACCCCTATCATCACCTGTGGACAGGACACATGATGGCCTTGCTCCTCCCCGTGGTTGCCTGGCTTTGGCCATCCCAGTGCAGACCCCTCTAATCCATCCTATCTCACTTTCATTTCCATAGACCACAAAGAAACTCCTGCTTGGTTTTGATTATACATTATCTTTACAAAGATGGGAGTGGGTTCAGGCTGCTGCAACATTCTGTGATTTTCCTCTTGATAGTCTATTAAAAACATATTTCTAGCCTGGGGTTGTAACCCAGTGGTAGAGTGTTTGCCTAGCATGCATGTGGTCCTGGGCTTGACCCCCACCACTTTAAAAAAAAATACCTTTCAGTAGTGTGTGTGCGTGTGCGTGTGCCTGTGCGTGTGTGTGTGTGTGTGTGTGTGTGTGTGTGTGTGTGTGTGTGTGTGTGTGTGTTCCCCACCTCTGTTTCCTGACAAGGCCTAAAGACAGAGACAGTATTTCAAAGAGCAAACCTGTTGCTCAATCTTGGTTTCTACAAACCATTATCTACTAAAAGTAATCAAGCCTTCCTTGGATAAACGGTTGGTCCTTGGGAAGAAATGCAGACAGTACAAGACAAGCCTGGGCCTTTCCGTGAGATCACACAGAAATGCTCTCCAGATGCTGTGGCCTTATAGCAAAAGGAGGCATAGGAGCCAGCTTAAACACTACTGAAATAATAAAGAGTAAAGTCCACTACAAACAAGGTAATAGGTAATGATCACAACTCATAAAACAAAGACAAATCAGAATCCATGCTTAGTTTTTACAAATGACTAAATGAACTAGGCATAGTAATGGAAACCTGTAAGCCCAGTACTCACAGACTGAGGCAGAAGCGTTATGAGTTCCTGGGGTGGTGGGAGGGGGAAGAAAAGGGAGGGTTCTTCCATAGAGCAGACTATAGCTAACTGATGAAATTTTTTACATTACCATTTGGAGTCAGGTGTGGTGGTGCACTCCTTTAATTTCAGGATTTTAGAGGCAGAGGCAGGAGGATCAGGAAATCAAAGCCAGCTTTGTCTACATAATGAGTTTGAGACCAGTCTGGGTTACATGAGATCCTGGGTTTTGTTTAGTTTTGGAAAAAGGTCTTTCTATGTGGTCCTGGCTGTCCTGGAACCCTCGGTGTAGACTTGACTGGTTGCAAACTCACAGAGATCCTCCTGCCTCTGCCTCTGAAGTGCTTGGATTAAAGGCATGTGCCAGCGTGCCCCCTGAGATCCTGTTTTGCTGTACAAGAAAAAAAGAAAGGAAGGAAGGGAAGGAAGGAGGGAAGGAGGGAGGAAAGAAGGAAGGAAGGAAGGAAAACGGCTGAAGAGATGGTTCAGCAGTTAAGAGCACTTGCTGCTCTTATAAAGAACCTAAGTTCAGTTCCCAGCACGCAGGACTGCAGACTTCCAGCTCCAGAAGTATTTGACACCCTCTTCTGGTCTCTGACAGCACCCACACTCATGTGCATATACTCACACACATACAGATAATTAAAGATAGATGAGTCTTTAAAACGAAGAAAAGTCAAGTTTAAATCATCAACAATTCTAAACTAGTGAGTAAAAAATGAACACATTTTCATTGGAAGAAAGTATGTGTAGCATGCATAAGGCCTTGGGTTAGATCCTACACACACACACACACACACACACACACACACACACTTCACAAGACACAGAATGATTAATAATCTTAAAGCATCTCCCTATAAGATCCTTATTGATTATTTATGGAAATATGTAAGTTTACAGTGAAGAAACCTGGCAGCCACTAACCACCCTAAGCAAGTGATTGGAGTTATGTTCCCCCTGACTTGACAAGGACACACCATCTCCTTGCTCACATTCCTGACAAGAATGCATCCCTGGAATCTAATCATGAGGAAACACAAATGGCAAGCCCAATTTGAAGGACATTCTACTGAATACATGTCCTGCGCTATTCAGAGTTCCTAGATGAGAGCTGGAGAGACGGCTCTGTGGCTAAGTGCATACGCTGCTCTTCCAGGTGACCTTAGTTTGATTCTCACTACCCACACTGGGCAGCTCACAACCGCCTGGAACTCCAGCTCAGGAGATCTGATGCCCTATACACACACACACACACACACACACACACACACACACACAATTACCTAGATACGGCTGGGGATGAAGCTTGATGACAGAACATGTGGTGAGCATGCTTCAGTCCTTCATACCAAAACATGTCAGAAGCTCCCTGGATACCAAAGACATGGTGACCCAGAGCTGTGTGTGATCCTAGACGTTCATAGTTGAGTCAAACAAACAGGAAGAAATACTAACAAATACATTTTCTTTTTTGCTGTGAAGGTTATTTGGCAGACAGTAGTGATACGTTTTCATCTGTGTATTCACTAATAGAATCATATCATTACCCATTTCCTGATTTTGGTTATTATTGTACAAAAGGCTTTGTTTTTAGAAAAAACATACTGAAGTATTTAGGGATAAACAAACCATGTGAACATGTATATTTTAAAACTTTTTTTTTGAGACAGGCCCTTACTTACCATGTAGTACAGACTGAGGTCTACAGTCCTCTTGCCTTAGCCTCCTGGGTGCTGAGATTACAGGCATGTACCATACCAGACTGAAGAAACCTCTAGATAAAGCCAAGAGGTTGGGGCCCCAAGAAATGAGAGTTTAAGGCCAGTCTAGGCTACACAGTGAGACTCAAAACTCTGAAAAGCCTGAGCTGGAAAAACAGCGCAGCAGAGTTTGCTGCTGTTCCAGGGGACCTGAGTTTGGTTCCCAGCACCCAGACTGGGTGGCTCCTATCTATCTACCCATAACTCCTGCTTGAGGGGATCTGATGCCCTCTTTAATTTTTTTTAAAACCCAAACCAAACAAAATCTCTTACGTAAACATCACTTGAAAGGCATGTGGAGTGTCTCACAGGCTAGGTGCTCTGTAAATGATTTACAGTGACCTTCATGCTCGACATGTCTGGTGTTTCTCATTGTCCTCTATGATAAATAATGCTGAAATGGACATTTAGATTCAGTATTCACCCTACATTTTGGAGGTTTTCCTTTGGACACATTCATAGAAATATTAATTACTGCCCAGAGGCATGAGCATTTTAAGATAAGTACTTCATGTGTTCTGGGGTAATTCTCTCACAGACCTCACGTGTTCTTATTTAGTTAAAGGTTTTGCTAACAGGATCCAGGAGTGGGCTTGGTTAATAGAGTGCCTACCAAGCATACTCAAGGCTCTAGGTTGAGCCCACAGCAGCAAAAATAAATAATTTTTAAGGAATTAGGGAAAGTGCATATCTGCCTGCAGAAAAATAAAACTAAAACCTAACTCTAGGCCTGCACAAAGATCAATTCAAAATGACTCTAAAGCCATATTACAAGTCCCCAAACTTTGAAACTGCTAGACAAAAAGGTGGGGGAAACATTTCAAGGAGTTGGCACAGACAAGGACTTTCTGAACTGGACTCTGATAGCATAGACAATAATCTGAGTCATTGACAAAGGGGGTTATGGGAAATTAAAAAGTTTCTGTACACACACACACACACACACACACACACACACACACACCACCACCACCACCACCACCACCACCAACAACAACAACAACAAAAGCACACCAGAGTGAAGAGATAGCCTGCAAAGACTAGGAAAAAGGCTTTGATAATTGCACTTCAGACAGGAAATTCTTTCTAGAAAATATAAATAATTGTGAAAATTCATCCCTACTAACAAATAATACACTTGATGAACTGATGAGCTGAACAGTAGTTCTTCAATTAAAGAAATACAATTGGCTGACAAAAAGGTGTGTGTGTGTGTGTGTGTGTGTGAGAGAGAGAGAGAGAGAGAGAGAGAGAGAGAGAGAGAGAGAGAGAGAGAGAGAGAGAGAGAGAGAGAACATAGAACATTCTCAGCCTCAGGGAAATTCTGTGAGTTTCTGTCTTACCCCAGTCATAATGGTTATCTTGATCACCCAGAAACACATGACAGCTGAAGAGAGGGCTCAGGGGTCCTCTTCCAAAAGACCCAAGTTCAATTCCCAGCACTCCTATGGCAGCTCACAAGCCTCTATAAGTTCAGTCCCAGATGATCAGACAGTCTGGTCACTCATGGCAACAGGCATGCAACTGGTGCACAGACATACACGTGGGCGAAACATTCAAACACATAAAGTAAAATGCAAAAATGTTAAAGTATATGCCAGATCCAGAAAGGTGAATCAATATTTACTTCCATATATGTGCCCATGTATAGGTCATGAAACTAGAAAGGGGGTCATGAGAGCTTCAAGCAATAGGAGGAGAGGGTTGTGCAATGCCCGTGAAAGTAAAGGAAGACCCATCTGGGGAAAGAAGGGAAACTTGCAGGGGAGGGGCAGGGGGCTTAGGTGAGGGGTCTAGGAGAGGAGAACAAAGTACAGTGAGACACAGGTATGGAATGCTGTAGTGAAATGCATTACTTTGTACGCTAACCTAAAAAAGTCATAAAAGTAATTATGAGCAATTAGCTAATTTGAGAGAACAGTTCACTTGATGTTGCTTTAGTTGTCAAGCCCTTAATCTTTAGACAGGTTGCAGTAGATTTGGGGATGTTTCTTCTTGATTCCAGGGGGTCGGGGGACAACAGCAATAGTCAAATTTCTCTCTAGGGTAAAAATAACTTCTCCGAGGTCCTGTGCAGTGTTTCCATTCCAGAGCCTGCCGCCAAATCACTTCTGACACAGCTATGTTACATACAAGATTGAATTGACAATTTATTTTGGCTCTCCAAATGCAAAAACAGAATACCCCCAGGGAAACAAAAAGAGTGACGATTGACAGAGGTTACTTTGCTTTGCCTGTGAGTTTGCCTATTCCCTCAGAAATACTGTGTACATTTATAATCTATTTATTATATATGTGTATGTATACATGTACAGTATGTGTGCAGCCTAACAAAATATTGTATCATGTTGCAGTGTCATTACAATATAAAACAAGAACTAATATAATGATATGCAATGGAATACAATATAATAATATAATATAATGCAGCATAATTTCTCCAGGTATGGAGCAGCTGTCATTCTTCAGGGGATATATGCTCTAGTGAGGGCAGCAAGACCTGGACCTCAATGACAAACAAGGGGGTGAAGCCCAGACCAGGCTCTTAGGCAATCATCCTTGTATTGCTCACTGCCCTGAGCCCCACATCTTCTCCAAAGCCTGCCCTGTTTCCTCGCCTATATTTGTTGTGCTTGGGACTCCCTTCCCTCTTTGGTCCTAATCTAACCTAATACTTCCAGGTCCACTCAGCTGCCGCCCTCTCCAGGTAGCCATCTCTGAGCTCTGCTTTTGAGTGCACCCCACACCATGTGTGTGCAACATGCATATAAGACTGGACTAGGGGTCAAGGCCTCACGTCTGGGTGACTGCACACAGGTCAGTCTTTGAGCAAGTTTCCCAATTGAAAGCAGGGCTGGGGTGTGATGTAGGAAGCGTGCTGGCCTGGGACTCAGGAAAGCTGGGTGTATACCCAGCTGTGTGCGTAGTTACTCCTCTCCCCTGGGCCTTGGGCTACCCATGTTTAGTGTGGAGGTTGGAGGTGATCTCTAACTTGATATTTCTGTCTTACAGACTTAGCCTCTGGCCTGATGGGAACAGTCCTGGCAACCCACAAAGGTGGTCGGAATAGGTCTCAAACATTAAGTCTGAAAGAAGCCAGCTGCAAGACAGATGCACACTCTCTACCCTCCTGAAGGCTGTGGGGGGTCCAGCAAAGACATTTTCCTGCTGATGCCTTCCCCTCTCAGGGTTCATAAATTACCTCACTGATGCACACTTATTTACATGTGGCCTATCTTGTAAAGCAATCATGAATATAAAGAGCAACTCCAGGCACAGTCTGGAAGATTAACTGTCAAAAGATAAAGATGAGTCCATTTTCTATGGGAATATAGATATGCAAATGCAACGAAAAGGGCAGAGAAATTTGAGCAGAAAACAGATAAAAATATCTTCCTACTACAGAGCGGGTGGTACACCCTTGTAAACCCAGTACATGAGAGGCTAAGGAAGATGTCACTAGTTCAAGGCCAGCAGCTTGGGCCTACATAGGGAGACACTGTCTGATCACACGAGTGTGTGAGCACATGCATGCACCACCTCAACACACACACACACACACACACACACACACACACAGTTTCTTTTCATAGGGGAAAGTGGAGCAGAAGGTTAAAAAAAAGTACAAAACACAACAACAACAAAAAACTTCACTCCCATCAGCAATGTTCAACTTTCCAAGAAGAATGCTACAATGCATAATTTTTATAAGTAGAAATTAAATGATAAGCAATAATAATTTAAGAGCTGGAGTGGTGGCTTGGTTATTAATAGTGCTTGCTGCTCTTACAGAAGACCCCATTTCAGCTTCCAGAATCCACATAGAATGGCTGACAACCTCCTGTAACTCCAACTCTGGGGCATTTGATGCTGTCTTCTGGCTTCAATGGGCACCATATGGACATACATTCTCTCTCTCTCTCTCTCTCTCTCTCTCTCTCTCTCTCTTTTGCACACGCGTGCACTCATGCACACACACACACACACACACACACACACACGAATCCCTGAATATTTCCCAACACCCACACTACACCTGAGTGGTGATGGATGCTGGGGCTCTAAGCACAGGTTGTCATATGTGCACAAAACTTTTAACAGATGAACTACCCCAGTCACTATATCCCTCTATTTTAGACATAAGGAAATGTTTTACAAGGTTAATGTGTCCCAGGGCATAAAAGGAAAAGGCAAAACTAGGTCTCACCTTCAGAGGGCTGGGAATGATCTCTGGAGTGCCCTACCTTTCACCATCACATCCAACTGTCCCCAAATGACCCACTAAAAACAAATGCCCCACCACTTGACATATCCTTCTCCTCATCACCAGGGCGTACTCTCTGGAAACTTGTCATTCTTTAACATCTAGAGCAGAGCCCTTCTTCTCTTTCAAAGCATGCATGGTAATTACTTCCTTTGAGTACTTTTCATAAAGAACATTCTGTTGAGAAATATCTCACCCTCTCTAGATTCTGAGTTCTGCAACGGTCTGGAATTTATCTGCATCATCTTTATATGCCTGAAGGTCATTACTGTGCATAGCACACAGTAGGTGCTCATTAGATGTTTGTTGAGTGGACTGGTAATATTTATGAACTTGCTCTTATTTTAGGCACACAATTGTTGTGGAATAGTATTTTAACTGCATAAAAGTGTGTTACATTTATTCTTGCTGCCTTTGTTAACAATGTAAAGGGGTGTTACATGTGTTTATGCTGTTTGTTTAATTATGTAAAGATGTGTTGCATTTGTTTCACCTTGCCTGCCTAAGGCACCTGATTGGTCTAATAAAAAGCTGAATAGTCAATAACTAGGCAGGAGACAGATAGGCACAGCTGGAGGGAAGAGAGAATAAGTAGGAGGAGAAATCTAAGCTGGAGAGAGAAGAAAGAAATGAAAATGAGGGAGAGAATGAGGGAAAAGGAAAGGGAGACACCTGGGGCCAGCCAGGCAGCCACCGGCAGTCACAGAGTAGGACATACAGAGAGAAAGGTAAAAAGCCCCAAGGCAAAATGTACAAGAAGAGAAACAGACTAGTTTGTTAAAGGAAGAAACAGCATAGGCTAAGGTTGAGCGTTCATAACTAATAATAAGTCTCCATGTCATGACTTTGGAGCTGGTTGGTGGTCCAAAAGGAAAAGCCTGGCACACACAATGGCATGTGTCCATGACCCAGGGTAATTTCTCCTTTCATTGAAAATATAAGAATCCCTTTCCTTCCCTCCTTCCTTGTTTTATCCCTCTCTCCATTCCTTCTTTCCCTCTCTTTCTTTCTTCCTTCCTTCCTTCCTTTCTCTCTTCTTTTGACAGTATTTTGCTAAACTGCCAAGGCTGGGATTACAAGCATACATCATCATGCCCACTGGAATCTCATAGCTTCTTTGAAGCAGTAAGTTGGATAATAAAAAATTATTTTTACCAAACAAAAGAGGACAGGGAGGCCCAGAGAATGAACTTCCAACCATTCTGACCAATGTTCTTTGTGTAAGATGTAATTTGTTAGAGGATCAATGTTGAAACGTGTAACTTGAAAGTATCTTAATGCATGATTTAATTTTTAATCATTAATAACAATATCCATGTTTGACAGTTAAAATTTGATAAGGTGTTTAATTTTTAAGCCTGATATCTCTATTTTTCATCAAATAAAACATGATGGATGACTTGCAAGACAGAAGTACCCTCCCAGGTTTCTGATTGACAAGGCTACTGATGGTCACTATAGCCTCCTTCTTTATGTTCTATGGTCCCGCTGAGACATTGTTTGGGTTCCTCCATCCTTGTCCTGAGTCTGTAGGCCTGTTCACATCAGTTACTTTCACCCTAACGTGGGTTGTCACATGACAAACACTGAGCCCTTCTTCTGAGGAGAAGGGAAATTACAAAGGGCTCTACTGAGACCTTAAGAGTAAGGACATTCTTACAGTCAGTGTCGTGATGCAGAAAAAAATTCACCTCAGATGGTTCAAATGAAAAAATATCTGAAAGAGACATTTCTAGAAATATGAATGTTGGGAGTCAAGAAGAGATGACAGGACACTCAGAGCCCAGCAGCAGAGGGAGGGATGGAGCAAAAGACAAAGAGAAGTAAGGTTGACCCAGGAAGAAAGGAGCACCTAACAGGAGAAAGATAGATACTGCCAAAGGCAGCCATGACAGCAGGGAGAGGAAGGACAAGAAATGTCTGGCCATGTTCTCTTCCTGTCATGTAACAGTTTCCTCTGAATTCAAATAGTCCCTATAATAAGGAATGAGGAGGTTTATGAGACTCCAGGAGAAAACAACTGGTAAATGTCAAAAAGTTCCTAAAACTAACAAGAATTCACAAAGCCCCTCCCACCCCAAAGTTATGAAAGCAGTAAACCACTGTTAGGGTGGGGTGGGGGGCTTCTCCAAACAGCTGACTTGTTGAGTAACCTGCCTTGTCATGCAGAGAGTTTCAAGTTTGCAACTTTCATGAGTCATCAGGCATGTGGGGTGGGCATGGGTGATGCAGCTGCCTTTGAGTCATCCCTAATCCTATAAGTAACTCCTCATCCATACTCCTGAAATAACACCAATAAGCTCATTGGTTCACCAAGTTTGACTTTGGTAGTATAATTACTTTGGTCCCCTATTTGGGGTGAATAGACATTTGTTATCTCCAGGAAAGGCCACATAACACCTCCTGTCTGCAAACTCCTGCTGAAGTCTCCCATATGTAACCAGAAGTGATCTGGCAAGGGAGGTGGGACTTACAAGTCAGACTTCAGGGCATGAGATATAACAGGCAGGGAACACCAATCCAGCACCCCTCGGATCCTGTCCCTCAAACATAATGGTCCCTTCAAAGGAAATATCCTAAGAGCCATTACCTTTTATCTGCTGAGACACCCCAACAAGGTGGAGGCCCCCCCCTTCCGTGACAATGAGCATTCCAAAAGCACACTCTTTCACTGGTCATTGCCCTTGCCCTGTCTCACTGGCCCTGGTCCTCTCTCCTGCATCTTGGGACACCAATATGACACTCAAGTCCACCCCAGGCTCTGCTTCCAGGAGGAAGAAAATTAAGACACTGGTCAAACTGGACATCTTCTCTTCCTCTAAAAAGATGATTCATGTGTATATGCATTCCTCCTTTCAGGATAGCAAAGGAACCTCCCCCAATTCACACTCTGACACTGCGGAGTTGGGCAGATGCCAGTCCACAGAGCAACCCTCAGTCATGGGCCTATGGAGTCTTCAGATCAGGACTCTTAGAATCATATAATCATCTGAAAAGTGTTTCTCTGTCTTTTATTGCCTCTCTGAATAGCTCTCTTGGACTCTCCCCGCCCCATCACCCTCCCTATGAAATTTTAATACTGCAGATATATGGCAAATGTACTCACGCTCTGTGTGTCTGCTTGGTAGGCACTCTCTCATATGTTGCTGACACTTTCTATTTTCAGCAAGGTCCCAGTGCCACCCCTCAGCACTGAAGAGCAAGCAAAAGGCAGCTAATGACAGCCAGTCAGCACACACAGGCTACTGCTAACGACAGTCCTTCCTGCCATGTTCATCTATTAGCCACAGGTTTGTGGTGCTGATCTTGAGTGTGTTCTGATTATCTTCCATGAACTTCATGTCAATACTCCTCATTTGAAACCCAACAAAGGCCCAAGGAGAGAAATAAAATGAATGCTAAGGACTTTCATGTCGGTATTGTTTGAATGTCCTCCCAGGCTTCGTGCAACCAGAGGCTTAGTTCCCAGGGTGGTGGCATTGGTAGGGTACACAAGAGATGGTACCTAGTAGAAAGCCCTCAGGTTAGTATTGTGAGGTAGGTCTTATGGGACCCATTGGTAGCTCTTGGGAGACGAGTGCCAGGAAATGAACAAGACTGCTCCCTCCCTCTCTGCTTCCTGGCTCAGTATGTAATTAATCTTTCTCTAGTCATGCTCCATCATTTGCCATCCACCATCCACTGTCCACCATAGTTCTTGGAAATTGGTTATTATGAAGTGAATATGCCTGCCCCTCCCTCTCTGCTTCCTGGCTCAGTATGTAATCTTCCCTCTGCTCATGCCCCACACTTGGCCATCCACCATGGGTTCAAAGCCCACACCATGCCATTTGCACCCTCAGCCTCCAAAATTGTGAGCTATGTAAATCTTTTTCTTATAAAGTTTCCTGATTTGTAGATCCCTTATGATAGCTAAAAGCTGACACTATGGGATGAGATTTTTGCCTGATAGAGTTGATCTTGGGGTTGCCATTCATCTTGATAGTGACACCTAAGATTTCTTCACTTCATGTTTTATACCCCCTTGGGTGTGATGAGGAAGTACCCTTGAGCTCAGTGCCATCATCCTACAGGACACTAAAGGCACGGGGAGCAGACACATGAAGAGCTCAGCGAAGTCCAGATGCTCAGCCTGTAGGTTCTGAGCCAATTTTAATCACCTTAGGGCCTTGCTCACCAACCAGAAGTGGACTTGGGCACCTCCCCCCTTGGGGTACTCTGGCCCTTAATTTCTGTTGAGAGGAGGAAGGAAAAAAAAACCAAAACAACAAACTTCCTTTCCGCTCTGGGATATACTGTAGCAAACTGTGTCCCAGTGGCTCTCCAATTCTGTTTCTGCCAGGGCATATGAAAAAGCAGAGAGCTAATTATATGATAGCAATTACCTGAAAATTATATGTTTATTGGTTTTCGACTAGCAGATACTACTATTTTTGAACTCTTCATTGTTCTGCTCAGTGACAGGAGTCACACTGTCTCTATTCCAAATGTTTCCTCCTATCTCATGATTAGTAGACTTTCCAAATAGGGCCACAGCATGGAAAGCCTCCTGGGTAGGGAAGGGAGGGTGTGACTCAGTCCACACAGGAGGCACCGGAAGCCTCTCTCACCCACGGACACCTCACTCCTGTTTTAGTAATAAAGTGTGCATCACTTTCCTGCCCAAGAGCAGTGCACTCCTGTCTCTGCCCTTGGATACTGGGGAGAGCATCCAACAGGAAAGGCTCCATCCACCACCGGATGTATTTATATACCCTTCAATTACGTGCCTTCGTTAATTGTCGCCTTTCCACCAGCTCTTCTTACGACAGAGGGAGCCTTGCCTGTAATTATAGTGATGAAATATTTCTATGAGCTTTTAAAAGTGGAGCCTAAACTGGGTCATAATGGGGAAATCGGAGGTCAGGGTACAGAGGTCACTGTTGGATTCACTGTGACAAACTGATCTTCCAAAGCTTCTATTATGTGAAAGCCCTGTCCCAAATGACCATCGGGCACCTCTTCCTGCTGTTACTATTGACAGCAGTATAATGTTGGGCTGGAGTGATGACTCTCTTGCTGGCCCTCTCGATAGGCTTACCTTGCAAACACAAGGACCTGAGTAACAAAGTCAACTGTGATAGCAGGTAGTTACAATCCCAGAACTGGAGAGGCAGAGACAAGACAAATCCTTGGGGGGGTCACTGTCACTGTCACTGAGTAGCCTACTTGATGAGTTCCAGGCCAGAGAAGGACCCTGTCCCAAAATAAAGTGGATAGCACCTGGACAACAACATTCAGTGAGGACTTTTGGCCTCTGCATGAGTGTGTGCACTCACATATGCGCACACACACACTGGAGGACCAACATCTGTGGAGCATTTTATAATGTAGGCAATCAACTCCTTTTCCATGAAGCGCCTTACTTACCCAGGTGACTTGGCCATAGTCTCCTTGTTTCAGTGCATGTCCCTACCCACTGGGAAGATTGAAAGGTATGCTGATTCCTGTCCTGTTAATGATTCCACACGTGTGGAAGGACAGCTTACAGATCTTGAAGCTCCTCTGTTATTCACAGGAGGGCAGGTCATGTTTGTGGAGATCCCTGTGTGTCCCTGAACTAGGAGGTGATTATTGCTCATTTATAGCACACTATGCTCTCACATTGTGTCTTTGCTGTTCCACTCACTTGGAACAGCATCTTCTTATCTAAGAGTTCCATCAGCGTTGGCATGAACTTTACTACCTTGGCCACTTGGGGACCCCCTGGAAACTTCTTGTTTCTCTGACTTCTCCTGCTCCTCTCCCTCAAATCATCATCTCCTCTCACTGAATTGTAATGTGAGATTGGAAACCAATTTATTATGGGCCCAATACTTCATTTAAGAAACAGATCTAGGGAGCTAGAGAGATGGCTCATTGATTAAGAGCATTGTCTTGGTCTTATAGAGGGTCAGAGTTTGATTCGTGAATCACAACTGTGTGAAACAGTAGCTCTGGAGGATCTGACATGCCTCTACTTCTACACACACACACACACACACACACACACACACACACACGCACGCACGCACGCACGCATGCACACGCACACATAAATAATAGTTATTTTTAAAAGAAATAGATCTAAAGAAGTAAACATCCCTTCCTAAGCCCCAGACAGCCCAGTGAATTGTCAGCAAAATTGACACCAGAATCCAGGCCATTAATTAGCCTTATAAAATATTTCCCACTACACCTGTGGTAGAATGGAAGTTACATGGTGGTTGCCAGCTTTCCATAGAGCTGTACTGACTGCCAGAGTCACTGGGGGTGGCTACTGCTTGTATAGGAACAGCCTTCTGGGAAAGAGCACTCTGATGATTTAGTCATATCTCCCAGGCTGTGGATAGGAGTGTGGGGAACAGGGTGGCTCATAACACAATGTACTTGACTTCAGGCTAACTTTAACTGACTCCTCCAGTGCCATTGATGTTGTTTGACCCTGCATTCCCCCAAATCCTAGTGAAGTAATTTCAGAGCAGCCCTTTTATTTCACTGAAAAGATAGTGTCAGGTCTGTTCAAAGCTGAGTCAGCATGCCATCCTTTCTCTATCCAATTCGACCATGGGACATAATGTTACCCACACTTTCCCAACTCCAGAGCTGATTTCAGAGTTTGTTTTGAGACAGGGTCTCCTGTATTCCAGGTTAGCCTTGAACTCATTTGTATCACTAAAGATGATCTTGGACTCCTGTTTCTCCTCTCTCTACCTCTTGAACGCTAGGATCATGGGTGTGTGCTACCACATCCAGTTTATGTGGTGCTGGGGATCGAACCCAGACCTTCACGAATGCCAGGCAAGCACTTTACAAAGTAAGATGCGTGCCCAGCTTCGGTTTTAAAATGTTGACCATGTATTTTTACAATTAGGAGAGTAACCTAGTCAATTTAGTAAGGAAAACTTAAAATTCCAACAGGCCAAGAGAGGCTGTTTTAAAGGTAGAAATGGGTCTGGACAGATGGCTTAGTGGTTAAGTGTATCAAGCTTTCTTGTAGGACTTCTTTGGACTGCCAGGTGCCCAAATGATGATACAAAGACTTATTATCAATTATGAATGCTTGACCTTAGCTTAGGCTTGTTACCAATTAGCTCTTATAATTTACATTTACCTGTTTCTATTAATCTACGTTCTGCCACGTGACTCTTTGCCTCCATTCCACACATCTGACTTGCTCCGTGTCTAACTGGTGAATCTCGTGGGCCTCAGAGTCTTCCCAAGTTCCTCTCTCTACCAGAAGTCCTGCCTAGTCTCTCTTACCTAGCCATTGGTCATTCATCTCATTATTAAACTAATCAGAAAGCATCTTAGGCAGAGACACATTTTCACAGTATACAAAAAGATTATCCCACAACATTTTCCCCCTTTTGTCTAAATAAAAAGGAAAGGTTTTAACTCTAATGCAGCACAACTATATATAATAATTATCAGGTAACAGTTACGTTCACAATGTCCAGTTCATTCATATTTGGCAAATTTGGAGAAAGTACTCTATCATTCATTCAATCTTGGCAAGTCCAAAGTTTTACACCTAAACCACTTTCTATCATAACTTGTATTGACATTCTAAAAATATCCTTTTAGATCTTAAAACATTTTCTTAGATAAACAACTTAAGCTTTTATGTCTTGAAACCTTATAAACTTTATATCTCTTTTATAAGTTTCTTTTCTGAATTTGGCAACAAGGAAGACAGTATAACTATCTAGTCTTCAACCCCCACCAGGGACCCAAGAACTATACCTGAGTAAACAGGAAGTGCAGCACAAACAACTTCCAAAACTACAGAAACGACAAACGCCTGACTGCCTGAACAGCCACCCAAGGTTCCTCTGCAATGTTGGGCCATCCATCTTCAGCTTATAGGCCCAGAATATCTGGCAGACCTTTCTGTGAAGCAGGAATTTTGAAGGACTGCCCTACCTTATTAAAAACATCATAAATACCATTCTGGAGGTCTCTGAAGTGTTTAAAGACCACCTATCTATCTGAAATATATTTCTGTTTGACCTTGAAAATATACCTAACATGACTACATGTTTTATTTTTATAGATGACTAACTACTGCATTTCTTAATTATGCTTAACTGTTTATAGTAATAGGTTTCAAGAAGTAAATATTTACATTTTAAAATGAGATGCATAGGTACAATATTTTAAATAAGAGTAGAAACACACAGTGTATTATAACAAAAATAATCTTAAATTTGTATCAATATACAAAAATCCATACCAATGTAAAATATTTGAGACTAGTAACTGCTTTATGGTTTAAAAGTAGGTTCAATAAGCTACCTTTTATCCTATCTTTTCTATATTATATATTGTTACAAAAATGACCTTACATTTTTATTAATATATAAAAATCCATACCAACGTAAAATATTTGAAACTAGTAGTTCCCTTTTAGTTTAAATGTAGATTTAATAATCTACCCTTTTATCATTCCTATATTCCCCTATTTTCTTTTCAAAAAGAGATTCCTGAATCTAACCTCCTTTGCTTAGTTTTTTCCTTGACCATGGCCAGTAACAACTTGCAACCAGCCCCCCTAAACAATGATAAACATTTATAAAACAAATGACCTAAAACCACCCATCCTACCTCTTTGGAATGTGGGCATTGTGTTCTTAAAATGACTTCCTGTTTCTGGAGCAATGGTATCTTTAGGGGACCCTGAGAAAATTGGGACAATGGTTAAGTCCTGGGAGAGCTAACTGTATCATTTGCTGTTTAATCTCTATCTAATGGGAAAGTGCAGGGCTTATCTCAAGCCCTGGATAGAGTAGTCTGTGAGGATGAACCATCTTAGCTAGCCACTCTGAAGTTGTTCTGGATGCAGATTTTTGAGGAAACTGCAAGAGGCATTCTGAGAGGTTGGATCACCTGGGCTACCTGACTTCATTGATGTCTGGTCCTTTTGTTTTGAAAACAGACAAACTTTTAAAGGTAACATACATATCTGCATCAACACAAATATGGAATATGCAGTGTGCACAGATGAGCTAAAGATGATTCTTTGTTTTATGTTTGTGCAGGTAAAAAGCATCTGTCAATTTTATAAGTCTGTTTGGACTGCATAACCAAACTGTAATATAAATCTCCATCCATGACATATGAAAGGATGGCATGTAATAGTAAGTCACAAGGACTCTGTAACCAACAAAATTTATCATGTTGCCTCCAGTCTCAAAGCTTTTCCCATTAGCAGAATCAATACATACAAAATCTGTCTTGTAGTTTTTCTTGTTTTTTTTCCCCTTCATGCCTGCAGCCAAGATTTTCAGGAGGTCTCTTCTGGTCAATTTTTGAAGGAATCCACAGCTTTTTGTTTCCTGTGGAAACAAAGGCATAACCTCTCCCCCAACATAACACATTTCCTGACTTCCATTCTGAAGTTAAGACATCCTTAAAATACATAGGTTGGTTTAATTTAGCAGTTTTTCTACAATTCAGTGTCTCTCAGCAGTTAGTTTTTTCTCATTAGTGTTTAAAACATTTAAAATTAATAAAGTATTATATGTGGTCCAAGCTCCCTGTGTTATATTTCCCATCCTTATATGGCCTATTCTTTTTATGTTACTCTACTCTCTCTTTAAAGGCTATTGTTTTTAAATTATTTTTTCTATGACTGTCTTTACCCATTTTCTTTCCTTTCTTCAGCACCTAGGCACATTTCCAAGCATATTGTACATGCTTAGAGGTTTTTCTCAGTCTGCACCTGCCTTTACTATATGCCTGCAGTGTTCTCTGACAATATGAGCCAAACCTTAAACAGCCAGGTCACCTGCTCTGGTCCACAGGCACCTGCAGGAGCCATGCCTAACTATCCCAGCTCAGGGAAGTTGTTGTGTCCATGATACAGCAGGCATTTGTACCTAGTGCTGAGTAGCTGCACAGCAGGACCTCTTAAAGGAGCTGTGCTCCTATACTCTGCAAGTACTGGGACTATCTGAGAGTCTACAGTTACTAGGAAGAGGTGCCTGACTCTGTGTTTAGAACTTTTTTCCAGCTTTCTCAGGCCCTATGTAAACATCTGTGGCCCCACATTGAAAGCCAGTGGAGACTTATGAACGCTTGAACTTTAGGCTTGTTCCCAATTATCTCTTATAACTTAAATTAACCCATTTCTATTAATTTATGTTGCTCTTTACCTGTCCTCCATTCTGTATGTCCAACTCCATCCATGTCTGGCTGGCAAATCCTGTGAGCCTCAGATTCTTCCCAAGTTCCTCTTTCTTCCCAGAAGTCCTGCCTAGCCTCTCCAACATAGCTATTGGCCATTCTATTCTTTATTAAATCAATCAGAAGGTGTCTTTGGCAGAGACACATTTTCCAAGTATACAAAAAGATTATCCCACAACAGTTAAGAGCACTTACTTCTCATATAAAGGACCAAAGTTTAGTCCTAAGCACCTATGTGACAGTTCACATCCACCTGTAACTCCAGTTCTAGGAGTTGTGACCCTCCTTCTTCTTGCCTCTGTGTGCTCCTGCATGCACATGGTACACATAAACCCGTGTAGGCATGCATATTTGCATAAAAGTAATAAAGAAAGCAATACACCTTTAAAGGCAGGAGGCAGGAAGGAAAGATCTCAAGCCCAAGGCAACTGATAATAAACAGTACTGACCAGAGGACAATTAGGGAATGCTTTTCTTCTTGTGGATTTGACAGAGTTGATACAAACATGGATGCCTACTGAGGCAATTCAGATCACATAAATGAATGACTCAGCCTAGGTATACAGCAACAGGGAGTAGTGGGGACTGTGGTTTATTTAGAATTATCCTAAAGGAGTTCAGACTTCCATTTTAAAAGCAGCACTGGCTAAATAGCAAATGTTTGCAAGCTTCATTTGGCTTTAAGGCTTTAGACTTAAAATTTTGTCAGTTGGAGAGATGTCTGTGTCTGATTCAAACATTATCTAGTAGAGATTGGGCTTAGCTCAGTGGTAGAGGAGTTACTTAGCATTGAGAGGCCCTGGGTCTCAAGTACTCTCTCTCTCTCTCTCTCTCTCTCTCTCTCTCTCTCTCTCTCTCTCTCTCTCTCTCTCTCTCTCTCTCTCTCTCTCTCTCTCTCACACACACACACACACACACACACACACACACACAAAGACCTACTGGTCAATCACAAAAAACGGAGAAGCGCTGGGCGTTGGTGGAGCACACTTTTAATCCCAGCACTCTCTATGAGTTCGAGGCCAGCCTGGTCTACAGAGTGAGTTTCAGGACAGCCTCCTAAACAATACAGAGAAACCCTGCCTCGAAAAACCAAAAACCAAAACCAAACAAAAAACAAACAAACAAAAAAAAACCCGGAGAAGCCCTAAGGCTGGAGATATAGCTCAGTGGTAGAGCCCTTGTCTAACTTGTGCAAGGTCTTGAACTCAATCACTAGTGCTTTGAGGAACGTACCTAAGACTCATAGGGTGGTGTGGGACACGGTGCCATGTCCCATTTGGTCTGTCCCACCTCTGTCTGGATATCATTCCAATAAACAACTCTGATTTCAAGAATGTTATTGCTGGGGTTCCATGGATAAGAGCAAAATGGCTGAGACACACTTAAGAAAGTGCTCAACATCCCTAGCCATCCGGGAAGTGAAAATCAAAACAACTCTGAGATACCATCTCACTCCTAATGGCTAAAATCAAAAACACCAATGACAGTTTATGCTGGAGAAGATGTGGAGAAAGGGGAACACTCCTCCACTGTTGGTGGGAGTGCCAACTTGTACAGCCATTTTGGAGATCAGTATGGATAGTCCTCAGGAAAATGGAATTCAGCCAACCACAACACCCAGCAATTCCACTCTTAGGCATATATCCAAAAGATGCACATTCATACTATAAGGATGTCTGTTCAACTATGTCCACAGCAGCATTATTTGTAATAGCCAGAACCTGGAAGCAACCCAGATGCCCCTCAACTGAAGAGTGGATAAAGAAAATGTGGTACATTACACAATGGAATATTACTCAGCAGAAAAAAAACAATGGAATCTTGAATCTCAGGTAAATGGATAGCACTAGAAGAAACCATCCTGAGTGAGGTAACCCAGTCACAAAAAGACAAACATGGTATTTATTCACTCATATATGGATTTTAGACACGGAGCAGGGGATTGCCAGCCTGCACTTCCACTGATAAAGAGTCTGGGAAACAGAGAGGACCATAAGAGAGATATGCATGGTACCCCAGAGAAGGGGAATGGGATGGGACTCCTGAGGGGATTGGGAACATTGGGTGAGAGGAGGGGAGAGGAAGTTTGGAGAAAGAGAGGGGGAGAAGAGGGGGGGAAGAGGAGGACATGGGCAAACAGGAAGGTTGAGTTAAGGAGCCACTATAGGTCTGAGAAGAATCTGGCACTAGGGAGATTTTCAGAGATTTACAAGAATGACACCAACTGGCAAACTAACCAACAGTGGAGAGACTAACTTAAATGCCCTTCCCCTATAATGAGATTGATGACTACCTTATATACCATCCTAGAGCCTTCATCCAGTGGCTGACGGAAGCAGAAACAGACACCCACAGAAAAACACTGAACTGAACTCCTGGAAACCAGTTGCAGAGAGGGAGGAGTGCTGAGCAAAGGAGTCAAGACCTGGCTGGTGAAACCCATAGAGAGAGCTGACCTGAAAAAGGGGGAGCCCTTGGACCCCAAACTTGTGACTAAGAGGCCAGTATGGAACTGACCCAGACCCTCTGAATGTGGGTGTCAGTGAGGAGGCCTCAGCAATCTATGGGGCCTTGGATAGTAGACCAGTATTTAGCCCTGGCGTACAAATGGACTTTGGTAGCCCATTCCACATGGAGGGATGCTGTCTCAGCCTGGACACATGGGGGAGGGCCTAGGCCCTGCCTAGGATAATATGACAGATTTGAAGATTCCCCATGGAGGGCCTCACCCTCCCTGGGGAGTGGAGAGGTTGGTGGGGGGGCAGGGGAGAAGGAGGGGGTGAGAGAACTGGGATTGACATGTCAAGCAAGCTTGTTTCTAATTTAAATAAAAATTTTAAAAATGGAAAAAAGAAAAACAAAGAGCACTGCTTTTCTCCCAGAGGACCTGGGTTCCATTCCCAGCACCCACGTGGCAGCTCACAACCATCTGTCACTCCATTTCCAGGGAACCTAACACCCTCTTCTGGCTTCCCTGGGTGCATAGACATACATATATACAGGCGAAACACCCACACACATCATAATTAGACAAAAGAAAGAGTTGTATTGCTAAGCCTATCATGGGGAAACACACTTGTAATCCTAGCACTTGGCAGGCTGAGGCAGGAGGATGTCTAGGCAGGAGTTTGAGTCCAGCTTGAGCTACATAGCAAGGCAGTCTCACAAAAAGTGTGTGGGAGGACTAAAGAGATACCTCATCAACTTGAAGGGAATACTGCCTTTGCAAAAGACAGGAGTTCAAATCCAGCATCCTGCTGAGTGGCTCACAACTGCCAGTTCCAGGGGATCTGACACCTCTGCCCTTCTTGGCACCGGAACTCTCATGCACATAGCCACAGTCAGACAAATGCACACAAAATTAAAAAGTAATAATAGTTTAAATGGTAGGTGCAATCGTCCAGGTCTACAATCCAAACACTTCGGAGATGGTACAGGCAATGAGATCCATAGGTTCAGGGTCGTCCTTAGCTATGTACTGAGTTCAATTCATGGCCAGGCTGGGCTACATGTGACCAGCCTGGATGTGGGGGATGTGTGGAGAAAGGAGGAGGAGAAGGAAGAAAGGGGAAGGAGGAGGAAGAGAGGAACAGGTAGTTTAACAAGACAAGAATGATTGCTGAGTATAAGACAAGACACTTTGGGGTGAGATCAAACCTTGGCTTTGAAGTCCGGAGCTTCCTGAAAATGGGGAGACTTGCAAGGCAGATTGGGAAGGCTGTGTATAAAAGCTTCTCAGAGTAGCAGGAGGCTGGGAAACAGAGTGAGGGACTGGCAGGGTCCCAAGTAGGACTGAGTTGTGCAATGTAGAGCCCTGGGGAGGGTTTTACTTCTTGGTCCACACCCTCAAACTCCTTGAGAAAAAAAATCACATTTCATATGCAAGCTTAGAATGCTTTTCACTGCTGTATAGAAGGCTTCCCTGGTGAGCAGAGACCCCTGGCTTTGGTTCCAATGATGCTGTGGAGAGGGAAGGGAGGGGTGGAAGGTGACCTGCCACTGTCTGGGGAAACCAGCTTGTTCTCAAAGAGTCGACAAGACGGATCCAGGTGGTGCCAGAAAGTATCAGGAAGAGTCTGGGGTGCTGGCGACCCCCCTCACACTGGAGAATTGTAATCCCACAAGGGAAGCGGCTGAGGAGTACGCTAGCTCAAATGAGCACCCAGCCTCACCCCTCCTAATCCTCTAAAGGAGCTGTTAGTTATAAACACAGCAATTACCCACAGGAGGCCGATGACTCAGTTCAACAGACTGTAAAATGCTCAGAAAAATAGGGGCCCCATAAATGCAAAAATATTATTACAAGCACTTTCCCCCAAAACATCCTCCATCTTCCTGGGATGCTGCCTGTAAGGCCCAGCTGGACTGAGTTCTGCCATAAAATGAAACTCACATGGCCTGAGGAGCAGGTGTCTGGTCAGACTGTAGACCCTTGGAGAAGGCAGCCCTCATGATGCCTCTCCTCTCCCAGAGGACCAACGGTGCCCAGCAGCTAGGAGTTCACAGAAGAAGGTTCCTGGCAGGCCTGGCTTCCCATCTCAGCTAGGAAGGTGGCCTAACTTTCTCTGAGCCTTGGTCTCCTTACTTTACTCCTAGGATGAGTCCAAGACTTGCTGTAATCAACTTTTGGAACCCCAGATGCTTTGAGAAACATAAAGCAATTTACAGGTGAATTTACATGATGCCCCCTCCCCATCTCAGGGCACCTGTTCTAAGACACCCAGTGGATGTCTGGAATCCCCCATAACTCTGAACTTACACACTGTATCCTATTTTTCTAGTTTAACTATAAATTAAATAAAATAAGAGTAAGAAATTGGCAATAATAGCTAATAAAAATTAGAAAGATGAAATAATAGACCATAAATAACAGTTATTTCTAATTTATGAATTGATTATCACTTCTCAAAGTGCCCATTGATTATTTTCTGGCCATGTGTGACTGCAACTAAAAACATAAAGCAGCCCTGTGGAGAAGGGAGATCCCTGTACATGGATGGAAATGAGGACAGCTGTGTGAGATTCTCATACCGCCATTACAGCTGGAGGTCACAGGAAGGGACCAATGGGCCGCACACAAATGCCTCCTGTTTCCTAGTGCTCTCTGGTCATAGGACAAGGACAGAACTCAAGGAGGAGTGCTGCCCTCAGGTCTTCCAGTAAGGGGATGACAATTGCCAGGAGGCTGAGGGCTCAGAAACAGCTCCTCCTCCTCCTCTCTTCTTTTTTCTTCTCCTCCACCTCCGAATCCTCCTTCTTCCTTCTCTTCCTCTTCTTGTTCTACTACTACTTCTTCTTTGTTTTAAAACAGGGCTCACTATGTAGCTTTGGCTGTCCTGGAATTCCAATATGCAGGCCAGACTGGCCTCAAACTCAGAATCTGCCTGTCTCTGCCTCCTGAGTGTTGATATTAAAGGTGTGCACCAGGTCTGAAAATGCATCTTAATTGTGTGTGTGTGTGTGTGTGTGTGTGTGTGTGTGTGTGTGTGTGTGTGTCTGGCTGGCTGGCTGGCTGGCTGGCTGGCTGGCTGGCTAGCTGGGTTTCTTAAATTTTTTCGCACTTATGACCTCTTCTGCCTTAGAGATGTTTACACAGCTCTTGATATGCAGCTATGTAAAGTAAGTATACAAAGCAAAAATTTACTGGTAAAGAAATTTATTCTTGGACTGAAGAGAAGGCTCAGTGAGTAAAGAGCTTGCCATGCAAGCCTGAGGACCTGGGTTTGGATCTCTAGGACCCACATATAGAGTGTATGTCTGTGAGTCCAGCCTGCTATGATGTGATGGGAGGTGGAGATGGGAGAATCCCCAGAAGCTGAGCTAGCTAGCTTAGGGTACACAATAATGAATAACAAGAGACCCTGTCTTAGGCAAGCTGCGGGGAAGATGAAAGCAGATTGGCACATTGATGAAATGGGTATGCTGGGTGATTTTTACATAAAGAATTGAATCCTAAATTGGGTGTGGTGGCACACGCATTCATTTAATCCCAGCACTTAGAAGGCAGATGTGGGGGTGGGGCATGGGGTGGGGTCTCTGAGTACAAGGCCAGTCTGATGTACAGAGTAAATTCCTGGGCAGCCAGGGCTACACAGAGAAACCCTGTCTCAAAAAAAAAAATAAAACAAAACAAAACAAGAATTCAATCTTGGCTGACTATCTGATGCTACAGGACATAGATCATTATTGACTTTTTTTTTTCAGAGTTGATCAATATTTGATTTAGTTGGAATCAGTGTCCAGCGCAGAGCTTCATGTAAATACATCATACAAAAATGGGCATTTCAGAAACTGTTGGCAATTGTGCCCTAATCCCAAGCCAAAATTCATAGAACATTTTCTTATGAATTTAAATTAGAACCCAGGCAGTAATTAAAAGAAATTTTATTTTGTGTGTACTTGTGTCTGTGTGCGATTGTATATGAAGGGCAGAGAACAACTTGTGGGAATTACTTCTCTCCTTCCAGTAAGGGGTCCTGAGCATTGAACTCAGGTACTCAAGCTTGGCAGCAAGCACCTTTACCCATTGAGCCATCTTGCCAGCCCTCAAGCAGCAATTTGTAAAAGCAAACATTCTAGCTCAATACAATTTAAAGATCTACTGATTAGATACCTACATTCTTTTTTTTTTTTTTTTTTTTTTTTTTTTGGTTTTACGAGACAGGATTTCTCTGTTTGGGAGGCTGTCGGTCCAGCCTGGCCTCGAACTCACAGAGATCCGCCTGCCTCTGCCTCCTGAGTGCTGGGATTAAAGGCGTGCGCCACCAACGCCTGGCTACCTACATTCTTAATAATGGTAGTAGTTTTTGTTTTTCCATAACTAAATCTGAACAGTGTATGTTGATATTGTACGGCACGAAACATGTTCATTACAAGGCACAGGGATTGTGTGGTCAGAACTGTCCAGAACCAAGGTTGCAGGGCAGTCATGTGATGTCACTTAAGTGAGTGATGCCCTAAATACCTTGGATTCATTATCCAATATAAATTCATTCTATTTTGAGTTAATGGTTGTTATTATACTTTCAAAGTTATTTTATTGCTGTCAATTTTTGTGCGGGGGGGGCTGCCATAAATTTTACCACTTCATCCAGGGTTATTGCCACAGTTTCAAAGCTGGACCCCAAGACAAAGTACAACCTTTGGAGCCTGGCCACTGACACCAGCTCATGAGTAGTCACAGCCCCTCACATACTTAGAACTTATGAACACATGGCCCCCCTGCACTCCCCCTGGGCTGCCAGCTGCATCCAACCCCTTCCATCATTTCCCATCCACCCCAAAGAGCAAGTTCCTCCCCTCGTTGCATGCCCAATCCCCTGGATCTCATCTCTCTGGTCCACATTTATCACAGACCTAGACAAGCTCGTGAAAGTTGGGGGTCTCTGCAGAGATATCTTGATCCACTAGCTATGGAGTCGTGAGGGGTGTCCCAGAAGAGAACGATGAAGAAGCAACATGGGTACTCACATCACTGGTGCCAACTCTCCCATTTTGTGATCAATCTGCCCCCCACTCTGGGACCCCAGATTTGGAATCTGTGCTCCAGCAATATGCATTTCTTCTGGGCCCTTCCGATTTGTCCTTTTGGTTTTTCACTTTGATTTTGTGCCTGGGCCCTGGACTTGGTTTAGATGTCTGGCATTGGTGACCCAGGTCCCTTCTATAACCTCAGACTCTCAGATTGTCACTCTGCTGCCCGAGTTCAAAGGTCATGTCAGACAGCTCCTCCTCTATGCTCCACCTTTTTGTTCCATCATTTAGCCTTCTGTTTTGTAACTATTTGTTTTCATGACTGGGCCCCTCCCAGGACTGTGAGCAATTTAAAGATAGAGAGTGGGTGTCAAACATATTTCATAAATGAATGCATAATAAATTATGATCTGTCTGATTGAGGCAGTATAATCCTTCTGATGCTGTTATGAGTGACAGGGAGAATTATTTTTGTCTTTCCTAACTTCCATGCCAAGAGGCAGGAACCAATGAGCATTTAAGATCTCCATTGATGTGTGTGTGTGTGTGTGTGTGTGTGTGTGTGTGTGTGTGTGTGTGTGTGTGTAATTTGATGTCAGGAGTCTTCTCCCTTATTTTTTTATTTTTAATTATTATAGGGGAGAATGTGAGCATAGTCCCTCGCTTCCACAAAATATGCAGTTGAGTTTCCTGTATTTGGAGAAATCATAGGAGTCAGAATGTCTCAAGTACAATGGATAAGCCTCACCCTGGGAAACCACCTTTGTGGTCATGATACCTTCCCTGCTAGGTAAGTATAAGTATACAAACTTGTTTTTTAGGAATCAGGCTCTCTCTCTCTCTCTCTCTCTCTCTCTCTCTCTCTCTCTCTCGCTCGCTCGCTCGCTCGCTGTCTCTCTCTCTCTCTTTCTCTCTCATGTTTATTTTTTCTATTTACATAACTTTTGTCTGCCTGTGTGTATGTGTACCATGTGTACCTGTAACTGGCAGAAGAGGACATCAGAGCCCCTGGAACTAGACTTGCAGATAGTTGTGAGGCAAACCTGGGCCCTCTGCAAAAGTGCTCTTAAATACCAGAGTCATTTCTCCAGTCCCTTGCAACAGTGTCTGATTGAACTGAGAGATCACTGGTTAGGGCAGGCTAGCTGACCAATGAGTTCCAGGATCCTCCTGTCTCTGTCATTCCAATGCTAGGGTTATAGATACATGCTGGCACACTCCGTTTTTTTGTTTGTTTGTTTGTTTTTTCTTAAAACAGAATCTCACTTTGTATCCCTTGAAGTTCTGAACTTGCTATGTACATGAGGCTGGCCTCAGACTCACAGAGATTCCCCTGCCTCAGCCTCCTGAATCCTGGGATTAAAGGCATATGCCTCCACATGTTCCCTACTTGGTTTTAACCTTTTTTTGGTGGCTGCTGTGTCACCATGCTTTTACAGCAGGCACCTCTGCAGCTGAGCCATCTCCCCAAGCCCCTGCACTGCCTTCTCTGCAGCTTGACCACATTAGCACAGCCTGGACCCAGATGAGTCTGTTTCTTGGTTATGCATTTCAGACTTCATTTTAAAGTGGTCATGGCCCCTCACTGCTGCATTATGTTTCCACCATTACATTTCTTCTTTTATTACTGCTGTAAGATGTGAGTTAGGACCATAAAGTAAAGAAGAAAAAAAGCACTTGCAGCCATTTGCAGCTCCGAGAAGCTGGAACGGGGCTTCCAGAAGCTGGCTGGGTGCCACAGGGAGGAGGAAATAGTCCTCCATGTTGCCAGTCTTATCAGGGCTCCACAGCTTCTTGCCAAAATTTTAGGAAAAGGATGTTCTACTCCCCGGGAGCTATGCTGTATGTGTCTATAGGTGGGAAGTCTTTCAACAAGTATTTTCACTATAAATACCTGGCGTGTGTTTTCACTGGATTAAGTCTGCAATTTGAGCTCCGTATTGTGAAATCCTGACATAGGGATATTAATCACTGTGTGTAGTTCAGGAGCCATTGTCAACATTAGCCAGTAAGTGAAGGTTTATAGCATAAAGAATCCCATTTGAGATGTGGAATTTGCTCCACAGGAACAATTGGCAGCTTTCTGATTGTGAAAGTTTTCCTTTTGGAGTAATAGTAAGTAGGGAAAATGGGAATGACTTTTGAAAAGCTAGTAAGACTGCATGGTGGTGAATACATTTAATCTCAGCATTAGGAAGACAGAGGCAGGGGGATCTCTGTGAATTTGAGGGTGGTGTGGTTTACATAATGAGTTCCAGGCCAGCCAGGGCTACATGGTGAGACCCTGCATTAAAGCACGTGGTGGTTTGAAAGAAAATGGTCCCTAAAAGGAATGGCACTATTAGGAGATGTGACCTTGTTGGAGTAGGTACAGTCTTGTTGGAGAAAGTGTGTCACTGTGGAGGTGGGCTTTGGGGTCTCCTATGCTCAAGCCATGTCCAGTGAAACAGACCACTTCCTATTGCCTGCAGAGCAAGATGTAGAATTCTTAGCTCCTTCTCCAGAACTATGTCTTCCTATATGCTGTTATCCCTCCTGCCATGATTATAATAGACTAAACCTCTGAAACTGTAAGCTACCCACAAATACTTTCTTTTTAAAGAATTCCCATGGTCATGGTATTTCTTAGCAGCAATAAAAACCTTAATTTAAGACAGAAGTTGGTACTGAGGACTGGGGTATTGCTGTGATAGGCCTGACCACATTTTTATTTGAAGGAATATGGACTTTGGGCTTGTGGATTAGAAAAAACAGTTGAATGTTTTAAGTGCTATTTAATGGGCCATACTAGTAGGAGCATGGAAGACATCGGTGCTAAGTGTGATCTGATTTAGTGGGTGCCTAAATCGAGAGGTTTCAGAGGAGAAGGACAGTAGTATGTAACCCAGAGACCAGTCCTGTGATATTTTGGTTAAGAATGCAGCTGATTTTTGCCCTTGTCTGAAGAGTCTACCTGAGGTTAAAGGGAAGAGATTTGGATTAATTCTGTTGACAGAGGAAATCTCAAAACAGCCTAGTATAGACTCTGCTGTGTGGTTATTAGTGTTAAACTCTAACGAAGATTTATAATGAAAAGGAGCAAGCTAAGCAGGATAAATGACAAAATGTAAAATTTGAGGAGAAAAGGAACACAATAAATTCGAATGGAGCTAAATCCTGTTGAAGGAGATAAACAGATTAAGAAATGGAATAAAAGGAGTGATGACCTCAGGGTAAGATCCCACCCAGCTAAGGTTCCAACTTGTGAAAAGCAATTAAAGAAAAGCTTAAAGCAGGGTGGTATATGCCTTTATCCTAGCACTCAGAAGGCAGAGGCTGGTGGATCTCTGAGTTTAAGGCCAGCCTGGTCTATAGCGTAAGTTCCAGAACAGCCAAGCATAGGCAGTGAAGGAAATCATGGAAAACAGAAAGATGAGGAAGATGTAATTGAACAAAGGGGGAGGGTCATCTTCTAGCCCCAGAAAGCAGCAGAACTTGGCAGCTCCAGCCATATGGTTCTGACTTTACAGATAGAATCTAAAGATAGAAGAAACAGGTTATGAAATTTGCCTCCATGACTAAGGAAAGCCACTGAGGCCTGGCATGTGTCAATGGTGTCCCAGAATGAAAGCCTGGAGAAGTCATTGTATGGCTCTGTGAAGGTGAAGCCTGGATTGCCTTGGAGACCCCAAGATATTAGAGATGCCAAAGCTGTGGGATACCTGCTGAGGAGAGCTAAAAGGGAGTTGAACCAGCCCAAGAGGAAGAACTGTGTTGCATTCAACAAAACTGAAAGGAGTTGGAGATCTGGAGAACATTTTGACAATAGACGTGGAGATGCAAAGTTTCAAGTTTGCCTAGCAGTTTTCAGTCTTGCTGGTCCAGTATTTCCTCACTATGCTCCTTCCTCTCTGTTTTGGAATGGTAATAGATATCCTGTGCCACTATATGTTGATGTGATCTGATTTTTAAATTTTGATTTTTATAGGGGATTATAGTTAAGAGATTGCATGAATCTAAGAAGAGACTTTGAACTTTGGGCTTTTAAACACTGTTGAGACTGTGATAGACTATGGGGACTCTTGAAGTTGAACTAAATGCATTTTTCATTATGATATGGTTACAAGCTTATGGGTCCAGAGAGTGGAATATGGTGGTTTGAAAGAAAGTGGCCCCCAAAAGGAAGGCTACTATTAGGAGATGTGACCTTGTTGGAGTAGGTATATTTCTTGTTGGAAGGAGTGTGTCACTACGGAAGTGAGCTTTGAGGTCTCATATATGCTGAAGTCATGTTCAGTGAGATAGCTCACTTCCTGTTGCCTACATATGATGTAAAACTCTCATCTCTTTCTCTAGCACCACGTTTGTCTGCATGCCTCCACGTCCCATCATGATGATTATAGACTGAACCTCTGAAACTGTAACACACCCCATTAAATGTTTGCCTTTATAAGAGTTACCATGCAGGTGGATCTCTGTGAGTTCAAGACCAGCCTGGTCTACAAGAGCTAGTTCCAGGACAGCCTCCAAAGCCACAGAGAAACCCTTTCTCAAAAAACCAAAACCAAAACCAAAAAACAAAAAAGAATTGCCATGGTCATAGTGTCTCTTCACAGCAATAGAAACCCTAACTTTAAAAAGGGTGTAGGGGGACAGGGCTGGGGAGATGGCTTACAGTTAAGAGCACTTGTTACTCTTACAAAAGACCTAGGTTCAATTCCCAGAACTCACATGGTGGTTCACAACAGTCCATAATTCCAGTTCCTCTTTCTTACCTCTGTGGGCATAAGACACACATGTTGTTCACATACATACATTTAGGCAAAACATTTAATGCACGTAGAATAAATAAATCTACCAAAGAATTATAAAGCTAATAAAGAATCTCAACTATTCTTTTAAACATTTATTATAGTGATGAGGCTGGGCTGGGTTGGAAGGGTATCTAGCACAAAGCTCTAGGTTCTGTTACCATCCCTACATAAACTGGGCAGGTTGGAGACATCTGTAACCTCAGCATTTGGGAGGTAGAAGAAGGAAGATCAGAAGATCAAGGACATTGTCAGCTGAGTAGTGAATATAAAGCCAGCCTCAGCTATATTGAGACTTTATCTCAAAAACAACAAAACAAAATAATACTAACGGTAAGAGAATTTTAGTTAAGCAAATGTTTAGATTCCTTTGAATCCACTACAATGATTTAATTCAGACAGTTGAATTTGTTTATAAGAATGTGTGGGAGTTTTTGTTTTGTTCTTCTCATTTGGCCAAGGAGTATGCCTATATGAAACAGACAAGTAAGACAAATTCTGAATTTGATTGTGCTGCCACTTAGCTAATCAACCGATCATCAAGGATCAGTGCCCACTGTGCACCCAGGCCCACGTCTGGAAGGGTAGAGAGCAGATTAATGTAGTATTTCTTTCTTCTATGAATCTAGAATCTACTCAGATGCCATCTAGTCAGAATTTACCAACAAATCTCAGATAGACCTGGGTTCAAATCTCAGTTCTGGAATTTGGCATCAACTGGAACTTTGGTAAATAAGCATCTCTGATCTATGTCCTCCTCTATCAAATGGAGGTGCTAACAACACCTATCTGTTGGGGTGACCATGGGAATGGAGCAGATAGTGGGCTTATTTTCCAGGCCACATGTACAAACACTTCCCACTTGTTAGTCTTTAGCCTAAGGAAGCCCTGTGGTACCCCACCCACATATGGGCATCGTATACACGCACACTTATAATAATTATTTTTAGAACTAATTATATATTTTCTCACACTTCCTGGTTGCTTGATTTTTACAGGTATGTGCATGCCATGGGATGTAGCAAATCTCTTGAGCTAGGGAAATAGTTCACTGGATAAAATGCCTGCACTGTAAACTTGACAATCTGAATTCAGTACCCAGAACCTCTGTAAAAGCCATCAAAGCTAGACACTGTGATGTAAGCATCTGTGACCCCTGCAAGCCTCCCGAAGGCAGAGAGTTTAAGGCCAGCCTGTGCTACATGAGACCCTGCCTCAGACTTTGAAAAGAGAAAAGAAAAAGAAAAGGTCCTTTGATGAAGTGGTAAGCCAATACTGTATTAATAGTTTTATTAAACTGCCAACCCTTGAATAACACATCTTGTTAAAAATGTTGGCCCGAATGAAGGGATGGAAAGTCTGAATAAAGCTGAATACTGGAGAACAATGGCTATCCCAAGGAGAAGATCTTGTGCAATAGTTTTGAGTTTCAAACCAAATTGCCCACTTTTTTCCTGGAACACTGTTTTCTCCTTGGACAAACTCAAGACTGACAAAAGTGGGCTGTGACTCAGAGCTGAGGATTTGGCTGACATCAGCTAAACAGAGTGAGCCAGCCACCTAAAGGACATGGGGACAGTTTGTCTTCGTTGCCTCTGGTAAAATTCAAGTTTTAAATGGGAAACTTTTCAAAAACTTGTATTTGCTATTGGTCACTGGGCACCATTCCAGTACTTAGTGACCTTTGTCAGGAGATCAGTGGCGATGGCGACAAAAGTGATGCCGTATAATGAAATGTATTAAAGCCAGTGAGATGGCTCATCAAGGCAGAGGCGCTTGCCACCAAGCCTGATGAACTGCATTTGATCCTTGAGGTCCACATGGTAAAGGAGAAAACCAGCTCCAGCACATTGTCCTCCACAGGAGTACTGTGGCATGCATCTGACACATACATCATATACACATGCAAGAAGAAGGTAAATAAATGTACAAATATATTTAAAGTGTTAACATTTGGAAGAGTTATATAATTCGCTGAACCAATATTTTCAAAATGACCAAGAACTAACATTGCAACACACACAGGAATAAAAAGATGCATTTAAAGTGCAATATGGGATGGGCATGGTGGCACACCCTTTACTCAGGAGGTTGAAATAAGAGGCTCACATGACAGGAGAAATTTGGGCTGGCCTGGAACTCAAAGAGATCCACCTGCCTCTGCCTCCCTAGTGCTAGGATAAAGGCATGCACCACTAGGTTCGGCTGCTCAACATTTTAAGATTAGGAAAGGATCGTTAGCCAGGAGCACTGCCCCCGTTTCCAATAAACCTACTTCTCCTATCTCCTCTCCCACTCTGTTCTCTGGGAGAGTTCACTGAGCACTTCTCAGCTCTTAGTACTGGGAACTGCTTGCTTTAGACCTAGCACAAAGCATGGGTCTCATGCTGTTGTCCACCTTCTGTGTTAAACTGCCAACAGGGCTGCCCATGGTATGGTTAAAGGGAAGGTTTTTTAATTGTAGATGAGAGAGACAGACAGACAGACAGACAGACAGACAGACAGAGACACAGAGACAGAAAGACACAGAGACAGAGACAGAGCAGCCAGAGGATGCGGAACAGTCCCGAGTAAATAAACAAGTAGACTGAACATGGCCAGTGAGAGAGAGGAGAAGAGCAGGAGCTAGAGAACGGAGAGGACAGCTGTGAGGAGGGAAGCCTGTGAGCTGGAGGGTGTTTAAGGAAGGGGAGAAGATGAGAAAGGCCAGAAGGCTAGCATGGACTTTGAAATGTGTAACAGGTACTCGCAATACCAGCATGCACTTTGATATGCCGCTAGGTGCCACAGGTAGCCATAAGTCCCTTCTCCCAGAGGTAAGTAAAATGACTGCTTTTCGTAGAGGGGAACCAGTTTCACAAGTTCCTGAGGAATGCTGGCTTTTATCTAACCACCAGAAATCCTCTTATAGTCTAGGTTGAGCCCATTTCTGGACATTGGACTACCTTTTGTGGCTTGGGGATGGAGTTTCCTTCGGACCTGACATTCTGCAAAAGTCTAAACAGATTTTTGGTGTTGATACTATCTCTGTTGTCAAGAAATGTATGAGCTAGTAGGAAGCGCTAAACAATTTTGCAAACATGTAGTACTTTGGAAGGTTTCGTTTTGTTTTTGTTTTTTGTTTTTCAAGACAGGGTTTCTCTGTGGCTTTGGAAGGTATCCTGGAACTAGCCCTTGTAGGCCAGGCTGGTCTCGAACTCACAGAGATCTGCCTGCCTCTGCCTCCTGAGTGCTGGGATTAAAGGCATGTGCCACCAATGCCCGGTGGAAGTTATTTCTTTTGTAAATCACATTTACTAATTTATTTTGCTTGTGTGTGTGTGTCTGTGCATGTGCATGTATCTCTGTGTGTGTATGTGTCTCTCTGTGTGTATGTCTCTGTGGGGGGGGGCTGGCACATGGAAGTCAGAGGACAGCTCTTCGGAATAGTTTCTTTCTACCTTGTGGGTCCCTGGGGTAGTACTCAGCTCATCAGACTTGGAAGTAAGTGCCTTTACCAGCTGAGCCATCTCATCAGTGCCTAAAACCTATTTATAACATATAATACATACATACATACATACATATTTTTTAATTAAAAAAGAAAAAATAAATATTTATTTTATGGAGAAAAAGTTTCACACTGTAGTTCAGGCATGCCAGAAGCTCACCATGTAGCCTCAACTGGCCACGAACTCAGAGAAGTCTTCCTACCCCAGGCCCGGAAGTACAGGGATGGGGATGTAGCTTAGAGTCTGATAATTTGACTGCAGAGTTCTGGAATTACAGGTATAGGCTACTGTACCTAGGAACCTACCCCCCTTTGGAGATAAGATCTCTCTATGCTCACTAGGCTGGTTTTCAACTCACCATTCTGCCTCCACTTCTCTAGTACTAGGATTGCAAGTGTGAGCCACCAAGCTCAGTTCAGGTCTGTGATCTTGCATGCAAATGTAAAACTTCAGCTACAGGTGGTGGTTGTGTTTTCTGCGGTGGCTTCTAGGTAGCAGGGAGAAAGACAGGCAGCCACAGCCACTCAGGAGAGTGGAAAACAGAAAGGCACACCAAAAGAGCCTTAAGGACATTCCTTGTCCCTGACTTTTTTTTTTAAAGACAGGGTCTTATTTATCCCAGGATACTCAAACTTGCTTTGTAGTGGAGGATGCCCTTGAACTTCTGATCCTCTTGTCTCTACCTTCTGAGTGTTGGAATTTCAGGAATGCAATATTTTGTCAAACTTAAGAGGTATTAAGGATCACACCACACCTAGGTTTCATGTGCTGGCTACTTGGGACCACAGTTTGGACACATGTCCTGTATGTAGATTCATGATAACATCCTGGTCGCCATCAGCCGGTGATGATATGGATGAAGTCATCTGTAATTTTGTTCCTTATCAATTTTCCTCTGTGGATTTGCTCTTGTTTTCTTTCCTTTTGCCTAAACATGATTCTAAATAGAAAGAAAGACTGTACCTCAATGAATAAGATTAATTGTTAGAATTAGCCACTCCAAGGAAAAAGAGAACACCAGCCATATATTCTAACTAGCAACCTTCCTTTAGATTGGAGACCCTAGGACATTGGGTCACCTTTTCAGGTGACACCAGAATGTGCCTCAGCTGCAGGATTGCTGGGTCTGCTATTCACCCATTCATGATTTACAAATGTTTCTTCAAGTTTCTCTGTAAGCCCTCTGACTGTGGTTGTTAACAAAGATGACCCCCATGGTAGCAGTGTGGCCATTTTTCAGCTAATTTGCTATAATGAAGCTTCGTCTCTACCATCACCTTGTCTCTTGCTTAATCAATTGTTTTTATCACATGCACATTGACTACGCCTCTGCTTGATAATGAGAGGCAATGGAACCTTTGACAAGTGATGGGAACTTTGAGAGATGGGGCATAGTGAAATTTAGGTCACTGAAGGTAGATCTTTGAAGGGGATGTTCGACCACAGCCCTTTCCAGTCTCTCTTTGCTTCCTGGCTGTGGGTCACCAGGTTTGCTCCATCACATGCTCCCATCATATCCCATCATACTGACTCACCCCGGACCCAACAGGCTCTGAATTGAAACCTCAGAAATCATGAGCCTAACTAAATAAAGCAGTTTATCTTGGACCTTTCGTCACAGTGAGGGAAACTGGCTAGCACACTGGGGGAGAAAGCGTCCATGGATCACTGTCTACAGGACAGACAAACTTGCTATGGTAACAACACTCAAAACCACTGGAACTGGCTATGGTGACGCAGGCCTTTAATCCCAGCACTAGGGGGAACAATGAGACCCTGCCTGAAAACAAAACAAAGGAACAAATCCTTTCACAAGGGCATGTCTCACTATAGAGGAAGGCTCCATAGAAGAGGCAACTTTTCAGTTAGATTTTTTTTTTTTTTTACTTCTAGGGACAATGGAGTCAATTGGAAGAGTAGTATGAAGGAAGTATGAAGAAGTCATGTTGGCATGATAAAATTTCCCGGGGAGATGTTAAACATATCTACTCACTCCTTGTGATCCCAGGACAAATCAAAGTATAGACACCACCAAAGCGGAACTTGGTGAACCCCGAGTTTTGCTGGAGTGACTTACAGGAATATGGGTGAGGGGTTACTTACAGGAGCAGAAATTACTCTCAGACAGCTGCATCACCAAAGCCCACCTCAGTATGGGTGACAGTTCACAACAGCTGGAAACCTGGAGCCCACTGCACAGCCTGCAAGTGGCTCAACTGTTTGGAGAGTGTCCTTTCTAGTTATCTCAGTTGGTCTAACCTCTTCCAGGCAGCTCGGATGAGTCCTGTTTCTTACAGGCAGCTGCTCTGGTCTCAGAGCCTTCTTTGAAGCTTGGCTTATCTGATTCCTCTTTGAAGCTTTTTTTTTTCTTTCCTTTATCTGAGAGTTTTCTTTTGCAGCTGGGCTATCTAGGATCCTGGGATACAGGAGAACCAGGAGAACTTGCCTCAAAACAAAATCAAAAAAGAAAGAAAACCCCAGAAGTCTCTAGTTTTAGTCATCTTTCCAAATGATACAATTATCTTTACAAAAGCCTCCAGACAATGTGGATGGAGCTGGAGTTGTAGTTCAGTGGCGGATCACTTCCTTAGCATGCACGAGGCTGTGGAATCATCCCTAGCCTACAAGAAGGAAGGACAGGAATGAGGGAGAGAGGAATGGAAGGAAGAGAAAGATGGCTGGTGCAGGTGCGGTGGTGGACTTCTGTAATCCTAGCCTTTGGGAGGTGAAGCAGAAGAATCAAGAGCTTGAGGTCAGTGTCCACTACCTAGTGAGTTCAAGGCCAGCCTGGGATACATGAAATGTTATCTCATACTATATAAATAAATAGATATGAATTAGAGGAGGAAAGAGCAATATTGTATATCAGAGGGTCTAAGATATTGGTCAGAGGAAGAATGCTTGCCTAGCATGAAGCCTTTGGGTTCAAACCACAGCATAAATAAAACAAAACAGACTAGCATAGGCCATGCCTGAGCAATGGTGGCAGAAGAAGGACCACCAAGTTAGAAGAGTCCTTGGCACACTTGGCAGTACACCCTCCCAGGCACTCACAATATGCATTTACTCCAGCAATTGTGACCTCACCCTAAGAATTTCTAGTGTGTTTCATTATGAGTTAAAAGTGCTCAAGATCTCAAAGGTAAGCAAATGTCTGCCATAACTCAATCTGTATCTCAATCATGCACCAATTTTTATTATTATTATTACCACTTTTTGAGACAGAGATTATAGCCCAGGCTGGTCTCAAATCTACAGTGAGGCTGAGGATGACCTTGAACTTCTGATCTTCCTGCCTTCACTTCCAAACACTGAGGTTACAGGTGTGTGTCACCCTGGCTATTTTATGGGGAACCCAGGTGTGGTGTTTGAATGAGAATGGCCTCCAAAGGCTCATGTAGTTGAATGCTTGGTCCACAGTTTGTGCATCTATTTATTTGGGAGGGGTTAGGAGGTGTGGCCTTGTTGAAGGAGGTATGTTACTCTGAGTAGGCTTTGAGGTTTGAAAAGGTCACATTCTCTCTCTCTCTCTCTGTCTCTCTCTGCTACTTCTCCTGCACCGTGCCTGCCTGCTACCAGGCTTCCTAAAACAAACAAACAAACATGGTTGTGAGACATGGAGCTCAGTGGTAGAAGATTTAACTAACACACACAATGTCTCGGCCTGGATTCCCAGCACCACAAGAAACAAAAGAAACCAGGGACCCCCCTGTTGTAGAATATTAATTGAAGATGTCTTACATTTATTTATGCAGTGGAACATTTGTTTACTGATGCAAAGATATGTTGCATTTTTGTTGTTGTTGTTTTGTTTTTCGAGACAGGGTTTCTCTCTATTGTTTTGGAGGCTGTCCTGGAACTCGCTCTGTCGACCAGGCTGGCTTCAAACTCACAGAGATCCACCTGCATCTGCCTCCCAAGTGCTGGGATTAAAGGCCAGTGCCACCAACACATGGCTGTTGCATTCTTTTATGTTACATTTATTTAGCTTTGAGGAGCTGTGTTACTTTGCCTGTCTAAAACACCTGGCCAACAGAGCGAGAAAGGATAGGCAGGGTTGGCAGGCAGAGAGAATAAATAGGAGGGGAAATCTGGCAGAAGAGATCAGGAATGAGAGAAGGAGGAGGACTCAAGGCGCCAGCCACAGAGTAAGAAGTAAAGTATACAGAAATAGAGACCGTAGAAACCCAGAAGCAAAAGATAGACAGGATAATTTAAGACAAACTGGCTAGAAATAAGCCAAGCGAAGGCTGGGCATTCATGAGAAATAATAAACCTCTGTGTAATTTATTTGGTGGCTGGGTGGTGGGCCCCCGAAAGAGCAAACGAGCCAAAAGAGTTAAAAAACAAAAACAAAAACAACAACAACCCCCAGTGGCCCCACAGGGCTGGGACCAGGTGAGTCTCTTTGTCCTTCCTGCCCTCCACTATGCTCTTCAGACTTTCTCTTAGATCTGGAACATGCTGCTTGCAGGGGACCCACTTTCCACCCCACCTCCATTCCCTGGGAATCCACTGCTTGCTTTAGATCCAGGATCTCCCTAGCCCGTTCAACCCTGTCTCTGTAAACTATGCGTTGTCCCACTGCAGCCTGCTTGCAGGTCTCCTCCCCACAGCCTACCTTTATTCCCTGGGACTCTGCCTCCTGGTGCAGAACCTGGTCCCCTAACTCTTTCCCACGGCCCCTCTCAGTCTGTCCAGTAGGCCACCTCTATTCCTGTTACTGGCAGAAGAACTCCTTACTAGGGACCCCACAGCCATCCCACTTGCCTAGTCAGAGAGGACAATAGTAACCAAAGAATGGAGCAGCAACCCAACAAAGATGAGATCAGATATAGGACACCAAGAAACACCTCAGACATCCTTACTCCAGATGCTTAGACCCAAGCACAAAACCAGACACGGACAAGCCAAGATAATATGACTCCTCCAAAAGTCATAACCCTATTGCAGTAGGCCTTGAGAAATGCAAAATAGCTGACGCATAAGACAAGGACTTCAAAATAGCAATTATGAATACGTTCGAGAACCGTGTAGTAGTTTGAATGAGAGTAGCTCCTATAGGCTCATATATTTGAGTATTTGGCTCTGAGTTGATGGATTTCTTAGGCAGGAGGCATGGCCTTGCTGAAGAAGGTGTACCGACAGGGGTGGGCTTTGAGGTTTCAAAAGCCCATTCCAGGTCCAATCGTGCTCTCTCTGCCCCCAACTTGTGAATCAAATGTAAGTTCTCAGCTACTCCTCCAGTGCCATGCCCACCTGCCTGCTACCATGCTCCCCACCATAATAGTCATGTACCCACCCTTTGAATCTGTAAGCAAACCCTAAATTAAGTGCAGTGATAACACAGGGAGAGAAAACTAACACTAAAGGTCATTTGTAAAACCGAATGGAAACCTACTACTGTAGCTTCCTAAAATACACACATGTGAAAGAAATCTAAATGGAGCCACCAACTAGTAGGAAAGAAAGTGCCCCAACTAGACATCTTATGCTTCCATGTAAAACCTCCAGGGCCAGGAATGGGTTACATTGGCCAAAGGTAGCCTATGGAAACTCCAAACATCACAGGCCATTGTCAAGTCCATTGGTTACACTCCACTACTAGATGGTAAGACCCTATTGCTGAAGACATAGCTTACATATGCCATCGAACACAAAGAAGATGAGCTGGTACCTAACTAGAAGTTTTACCTCTATTGGCTAGCATTCATGGTATTAGAAAGTACTCTGTACTCTACTGAAGGAGAAAGGTAATCATCAGTATCTTGAAGCTACAAACCCCGTGACTTACAACAGTGACATGCCTGTGAGATATTATGGTATAATAGTGGCACAAATATTATGGGAGTAACCAACCAATTTCTAATTGACTTTAAGATTCACTCTGTGAGATGGAACCCATATACTTGACTCTGCTCAAGTGGCCAAGAACATGAGAGTAGATACATCATTGACTAGGGGAAAACCTAATACTATTCTGCTAAAGGAACATAGTGCTAAAAATGACTCCTAATGACATATTGCTAATACCCAGTGCATCACTCAACCCACATCAGAGAATGGGAATCAGTAGATGGGAATTTGCACAGAGACCCTACTGGACAACTGGAGAGAGTGGCTTTGGAGCACAGAGTCCTAAATGGGATGTCTTTATCAAAGCCCTCCCATTAAAGCTCAGAAAGCTATGTAGAAGAGAAGAAGGAAAGATTGTAAGAGTCAGAGGTGATGGGTGACTCCAAGGAAACAGTGTCTTCCCAACACAACAGGACAAAGGAACATGTGAACTCACAGAAAGTGTGGGGGCACACACATGACCTGCACACATTTAAGCCAAAGTCCCAGCACTGAAACGGGAAAGGGGACACAGGTTCCAATTCCTAACTCAAAGTATCTGCTGTCGATACCACTAGCAAAAGGAAAATCAGTTTTGTTTTGTTTTGTTTTTTCCCCAAATGGAGTCTTTCTGGATACACTAAGCACACTTCAATGCAGGCCCATGCCCAGGAGTAGTTGGACAGCACAAAATAAACTCAATGGTTTTTGTTTTTTGGTTTTTTGGGGGTTTTTTTGTACTCTTTTTTTGCCTCATTTTGCAAAACATTGGGCATTGTTTTGTCTGGTTTGCGTTTTGCTTATTTATTTATATTGCCATTTTTGCTTCTTCGTTTCTTTGTTTTTATTTGATTTTTTAAACAGGAAAAGAACATGAAGCTATGCGACCCCCGGGAAGGGGCCCCCGACCCGCGGGGGTGAGGTGACGAGGGTCGCTACTAATTTAGTGGGCCTTCACGAGCAGATCCGATCTGGAAAGTGAACTTCAAGAGGTTAATGGAATCTGGCTCAAGACAACGTTCGCTGATCAAGAGCCTTTATTTTTTGGGGGCGCGCTGGAATTTATAGAGGAAGGACCTCAGGGGGTGGTACAAGCATGTCAATCAAGTCTCAATTCAAATATACACCAAATACGGTAAAGACAAAGCTGTAATTTTCCATCAGTCATTAGTTACATTCCACAAATGCTTGTCAGTGTAAGTCAGGTGCAAGAATTAGGGAAGGATAGGAAGTGTACAGCAGAACACTATAATTTTGTTAACAAAGACAATTACTCTGTAAGGGTACTTCCCTCTGGCTAGGCGGGTGGGCTGCCCTGTGTAAATTTAACTTTTATGGTTAGCCTTTTCCTTTGTCTCAAGGGCATGTGTGCTCGCAGTCACGTAGTCAGAAGGCCAAGAAACGGTTGACAGACTCCATTTTGTTCAAGGTTCTAGCAGTCCCCAACATCTCCCCCTTTTCTATATAGTAAAAGAAGAGAGCAGTTGGGTGAAGTGCCTGGCTTAGGTTACCTGGTGGGCTTCCAGTTCTGGACATGGCGAGAGAGGATACGAATTAAGTTTTTGCCGGCAATGTTTAGAGAGCCATGTTTGCTCCCAGATTCTGGCACCAAGCTATCCCCGTCTTAAGCATCTCCACAGCCTGGAGCAGAGTGAACGCGGGCGGTTGGCCAGGTACTCAAACTCCTGAAAGCTCAAAGGCTGGAATGTAGGTTTGTCTACAGCCTCAGGTTCTTCGGGGTCTTGTTGAGAGAGCTGCTGATAGTGAACCTGAACTGAATTTTTGGTAGCCTCATCAACCTGATTTTTAACAAAACCAGTAAGGCGACGAAATGCCCAAGGACCAAAGGAAATAAGTACCATGAAACCAATAAAAGGTCCTAACAAACTAGGCAGCAAAGTCGATAGCCAGGGGGAGGTAGAGAACCAATTTTTGTACCAAGATTCACTTTGATCCAAATTTTTTTGTTTCTTCCAGACTCTGTTCAACTCTTCTGATACTATCTCTAACTAATCCTGATTTGTCTTTGAAAAAGCAACATTCCTCTTTAAGGGCGGCACAAACTCCTCCCTCCCGCAAAAAGGCGAGGTCGAGACCTCGGCGGTTTTGTTGTATCACTTCAGCTATGGAACCAACAGTTTGTTCTAAGTAATCTAAACCTCTTTTTAGCTCATCTATGTCTCTAATAACAGTGCGGGTTAGAGCATTAACAGAGTCCTTTGTCTGGATTAGGGAGTAAATTCCTGTGCCAGCACCTGCTGCACCCAGACCAACCAATATGGCTAATGTGAGGGCGGTGACCGGCTCTCTTTTTTGGTGAGAGAGAGTTACAGTTAGATCACTTTGGGGCAATAAATCAGATTCAGGGCGAACAGTCAATTTGGGCACGAGTACAACAAGGACGCAGTAGTCCTTGTGCGCAAGGAAAACATCTACAATAATATGTGGGGATAACCCTGTGGAGCAAGCAAAAAAGGTGAGGTTGGGGGCAATAAGGAAGGAAGCATGAGTAGCAACTTGCATGGTTTGAGTACATGCTTCTAACAGCGGGGTGGGGGGAAGTATACGTGGTCCCAAAAGGCAGAGTCCAGATCCCACGACCTGTCCTACGGTCATGCCACGTGGTTGTGGCTGCGTGCCCCAGCGAAGCAGATTGGTGTCGTTGGTGTAGATGGGTGAGCTGAAGGCTGCAATTCCATCGTATAATGGAGGGATGGGTGAATAGCAAATCCAGCAGCGCTCATAGGTGGTGTTGGAGAGTGCCTGGGCTGAGGCGTTGACCATCTGAAGGATGAGGTCCGCGGTGGAGACTGGACCGGCGGGCATGGTGGGTTGATAAACAGTGGTGGAGGCAGCTGGAGCTGGAGAATGGAGATTAGGAAGAGGGCGAGGGGCGGCACCCTTGGGTAGGAATGAGCCACCACCAGAGGGGTATAAAAAAGGATTGGGGCCAACAGCAATAGGGCGAAAGGAAGGGATTTCTTTCAAAAGTCTAATGGAAAAGGTGAGGCCTGGGTCCGTGCCAGAAACATATAGGCGTAGACCCCAGTAAGCGCCTCGGGAACCTTCCCAGAGGAACCTTCTTCCTGCAGCTGTAAACTGGATATGGAAGAGGTTGTACCAACTGCGTGAACAAAGGGGATTAAATGGTGGTGGGCCAGAATTAAGCTGTCTGGCCGGGGGATGTAAGGAGGGAAACTAAAATTCAAAAGGAGAAATGGAAGAAGTAGCAGGCGATGTGGTGTTATCTTCACTGGGAGTTTTGTTATCAACAGCATCTGAAAGAGAAAACAGGAGATTCCTCAGGGGCTCTTTCCCTGGGAGGGTTATAAAGCTTGACCAGCTTGTCTGGAAGCCAGCGTGTTTCTCCATTGCTGGTGTTATGAACGCAAGCATGTCCTTTTCCCCCCAGATAAGGACTGGGTGAGGACCGAGCCATTGGCCCGTGTGCACATCCTTCCAGAGAACCTGTCGAAAGTTTTTATGGGTGGAAGGGTGCCAGAGCCGATCAGCAGCTGATCGGCCATTGTTGTCCAGAGAAAATTGAGCACAAAAAGTACATGATTTAAAAGTAGGCGATGCTTGCCTTTGCGAGCGTACAGGGTTTCGCTTTCGGAAGAAAGCTTAAAGAGCATATTTTTTAAGGTCTGATTAGCTCGCTCTACAACTCCCTGTCCTTGGGGGTTAAGGGGAATTCCTGTTTTGTGGATAATGCCAAATTTTTTACAAAAATCCTCAAATTTAGAACTAATGTACCCTGGGCCATTGTCAGTTTTAATGGCAATAGGGACAGGAATAATAGTAAAACAATGTAAAACATGGGCAATAACGTCTTTGGTGGCCTCTCCTGTTTGGAGAGAGGCACAAACAAAGCCACTAAAGGTATCCACCGTAACATGAATATATTTAAGATTACCAAAGGCAGAATAATGAGTAACATCCATTTGCCAAAGCTCACCAGGCACAAGACCACGGGGGTTGACTCCTGTATGAGGCTCAGGCAAAAGGGAGAGGCAAGCTTTGCATGATTTAACTATCTCTCGAGCCTGTTCTCGAGTGATGGAATATTGTAGCCTAAGTGTTTGTGTATTAAGTTGATGTAACCTATGATCTTGTTGTGCTAACTGTAAAGAGTTAGACTGATCAAACACAAACCAAAGAGAAGTCAGAGGTAGCTTTTATGCATCTGTCTGAAAGGTTTTTAGAAACCACCTTCTGTAGTGATTTGGCTAAGCTGATACATTCAACTTGAGAGACAATAAAATGGCAGAACAAATCCAAAGACATAAAGTGAAGGCTCTGTAATGGCACTGATCACACACACACACATACACACATACATACACACACATACAGCGGTTTGAGTGTAAAAGCTCCTTTAGTTTCAGACACTGGGTACCCTGACCACAGACAGTTTGTGTGGGGCTGAATAGAGCATGGATTTAGAACCCAGCAGGGTCACAAGGCTTCAGGTGCCCCTGCCACCCATGGATGTATCATAAACGACAGTGTGACACAGCAGTGACCTCACAGCTTTAAGTTTAGGACTGGCTAAAGAAATGCAGCTGGGCCATTTAGATGCTGTCCAAGCTGTCAAAGGCCACACAGAACTAGAATGACATACTTTTGGGGGCCTGGCCGATCACAAGAAAACCGATCACAAGAAAACTAAACAGACCAAAAGTGCCACAAAGACTCCTAACTAATATGTTTACATTCAAGCCTTCTCTTTAGGTCTTAAAGAGCATGCTGTTTAGAGGTGGAAAACTTTTTGTTGGAAAGTCAGACAAGGCCAGTCTACAGTGCTCGAGAGAGCAGAGTCTAGTCCGCACACTCTAGCATATAATACTGAAATGTGTTGGGATCGTAGAAGCAAGGCAATGTCCCAGATCCACATCACTCCTGCCACTACGAGTCTGTTTACAATCACTTTAAATGAGTACAGCAGATTCATTGCTGGATGTGATAAGGAAAACTGTCACAAGATCAGTGCAATTTACAGGATCAGCACACGCCTGCCACAGGATGCCCATGACAGAGCTACACGTGTACTGTCTATAGTGAGCCAGCCAGCACAGTTACTTTGGGGAAGGGTTTAAAACATAAACAAAATGTTTGCATTTGCAAATGAGGCATATGAACACCAAGGGAGAGTAACATCTACTCAGGGCACACTCCTTTTTTCATAGGTGTGAAAAATGAGTTAGGGAGAGATCACAGAAAGGTTGCTTATGGCATGCCTGGGACTACTGGGATTGTCCACTGCCTGTGTAGCAAAATGCCCATGAAAAATCCTTGTAACAATCCAAGAGTTCAGGGCCATGCTGAGGGCCCTGAAGGTTCGTTCCTGTGACCAGCCAGCGCTACCACCACAGGGACTACCAAGAGAGGCCACCTAGCCTCAAAGGACTCCTAGACACTCAGGGGTCCCAGCTGTTAGCTGTGTGACTCTAGGCTGATCTACCTTTAACACATTGTATCAAATATAGAATTTGATTGAAAAACTGCTTGTAAAAATAAAATTTAAATCACCCTGTAGATCAATACAAAAGCATACCACACCGATACATCTATAAGAAAAACAATTCATCCAGAAAAACTACATTTGTGGCTTCCAAAAATAAAGCATCCACAAACCTGATTTCTTTTTGATAACGAAAATAGGGGTATTCCAAGGAGATGTGGAGAGTTCTATATGGCCAGCATTGAATTGCTCCTGCACAAGCTGCTGGGCTGCTTCTAATTTTTCTTTGACTAGAGGCTATTGCCCTACCCAGACAGGATCATCATTTATCCAGGTGATTTTATCTGCCGGGGCGGGGGTGGGGTGGGGTGGGGTACAGGGGAGGTAGTAACCACTACTGAAAATTTTGAGCAGGTGGGCTATAGCCAAGGCACGCTCTATCATCGGGATTTTGGCGAGCTGCTTCTTCGGCTCAAGCCTCCTGTCTAGTGCGTGGTTGCCCCTGTGCCGCAGGAAGAGGTCTAGCAGGGAGAGGCCGTTCAGCTCCCTACCCTTCAGGGTCAAAAAGAGGGAACTGGAGTTTACGTGATGCCGAGGAGAGGAGCTGAGAGCTTGAACGAGAGAGGAAGCAAGAGAATCGACAGTGGAGGAGTATTTGGGAGCAAAAGGTTGAGGAAGATCAGGGAGCTAGGAAAGATCGTAGGCAGGAGGTCTCGTGGCCAGAGAGACCTCGCGCCCGAACCCGAAGGTATGCGGCAGCCTCTTCCTCTAGCTCCTGGGCGTCCCCAGGATCGAGAGGTTCCTCAGGAGGAGCAGAGGCGACAGCCCGTAGGGAGGGGTAGATACAGGTGGCTAGAGATCGAACTTTAGGGGCAAATGAAGTAGGTTGATCAGAAGGAGAAGGAGGAAGCTTATCAAAGTCAGAGTTAGCAGAGGAAGAGGAACAATCTTTAGAAAGATCAGCGACAGAACTTGCCCTGGAGCTGCACTAGAACACCCTCGGGAAGCGACCTCTAGATGTTGTTGGGCATCTTTAAGAATTTGTTCATTTCGGAGGCTTTCCTCCGCGTTAACAATGATACTTTTTAAGAGATCCCAACACTGCTGCATAATCTTTTTATCGCTTTCAGAGCCTTTGGTTTCGAAATAATTAGTTAATTCGGCCCCAACTTGTTCCCAAGTACTGCAAACTATTTTTGGGCAGGTAATGACAAATCAGGGACAGACTTCATGTACAAAAAGCAAAAACTTAAGTAAATCTTTTTTCTTAACCTCAATGTTTCTATCTCTTAATTCTTTCTGAATTCCTTTAATAAATATGGCTTCCTTATTTTTTTTTTAACCTCAGTGTATCTATCTCTTAATTCTTCTTGAATTCCTTTAATAAATCTAGCTTCTTTGCTGATACTAGTCCCCATTTTCGCGGGACGGATGGGACGGCGGTGTTAACCTAGGTCATTAGACTAACCCTACTCTGCGCCACCCGGATGGGGCTTACCTGACGCCTTACGAGTGGGCTCCGGACTCGTCGCTCCTCTGCCGTCCGATCGGTGGTCTGTAACTCGTGTCCCACGTGGGGCGCCAGTTGCGACCCCCGGGAAGGGACCCCCGACCCGCGGGGGTGAGGTGACGAGGGTCGCTACTAATTTGGTGGGCCTTCACGAGCAGATCCGATCTGGAAAGTGAACTTCAAGAGGTTAATGAAATCAGGCTCAAGACAACGTTCGCTGATCAAGAGCCTTTATTTTTGGGGCGCTGGAATTTATAGAGGAAGGACCTCAGGGGTGGTACAAGCATGTCAATCAAGTCTCAATTCAAATATACACCAAATACGGTAAAGACAAAGCTGTAATTTTCCATCAGTCATTAGTTGCATTCCACAAATGCTTGTCAGTGTAAGTCAGGTGCAAGAATTAGGGAAGGATAGGAAGTGTACAGCAGAACACTATAATTTTGTTAACAAAGACAATTACTCTGTAAGGGTACTTCCCTCTGGCTAGGCGGGTGGGCTGCCCTGTGTAAATTTAACTTTTATGGTTAGCCTTTTCCTTTGTCTCAAGGGCATGTGTGCTCGCAGTCACGTAGTCAGAAGGCCAAGAAACGGTTGACAGACTCCATTTTGTTCAAGGTTCTAGCAGTCCCCAACAAAGCTAGGTAGATAGGGTTGTTGGGAGGATCTGAGAGGAATTAGGTGATTAAATATATTGTATGAAAATGTTTTTTTCAAAAAATAAAGAAAAGAAAAACAAGTTTGTCATTGTAACAAGGGACTATGGATCCCTGCCTGAGGGTCTACAGCCTGGAAGAGTATTCAGCAGATTGGGACTGCTCACTAGCAAAACTATGTGGCAGAAACTCAAACAATTTAATTTCACAAACACCCACACAATATTATAAAGGAAAATTTTAGAGCAAAAAAAAAAGCCTAGATAATTGCCATACATGTTTCTACAAACTTGAAACAGCAACAACTTGCCTGTAAACACCTCCCTTGTAGAGTCAGTTAATGGAATATATAGCACATAGCAAAAGAAATAATTAGCCTACAAAACCTTTAAAGACCACTGTTTCTTGTGAACCATGACAAGTCCTGAAGATTGGGATGGAAAAAGTGACATACATTTTAAAATTTGTTTTACTTTATTTGTTTTTTCTTCATTTGTTTATTTAGAGTGCTGTAGATCAAACCCAGGGCTTCATACATGCTAGGCAAGTGCTCTGTTACTGAGCTACATTTTTAATCCAAAGTGACAACTTTCTAAAGAGGTAGGGCAGAGTAAATGTCTGTGAAAGAGAAATAGCTCTTGGCTGTCTTATCTGCACAATGAAGACATTGTTCTAGCCTTAGGCTTCCATCTGGATCTATGAGGTTGGCCCAAGACCCTCTCTTGGCACCTTGTCTCCCTTGCTTTAACTAGAATATCTCTGCTCTCATTGATTTATGTTGGGTGGCTATGGAAAATGTCTGTCTTAACGTTTCTTTTACTGTGAAAAGACACCATGACCTTGGCAACTATTATAAAATAAAGCATTTAATTGTGGATGACTTATAGTTTCAGAGGTTTAGTTCATTCTTATCATGGGGAAGCAAGTTGGCATGCAGGCAGACATTGTGCTGGAGAAGGAACTGAGCGTCCTACATCTTGATAAGCAGAAAACAGAACATGAACTGAGTCTATACTGAACATAATTTGAGCACTGATACAATCCTCCAACAAGACCATACCTACTCCAACAATGCCATACTTCTTAATAGTACCACTCCCTATGAGCTTATGGGAGCCGATTACATTCAAACTACCACATTACACTCCCATAAGCTTATAACATCAAAATAAAAAATACAGATCATATACTTCTAACATATAATGGCACAGGATATACATTGTAGGGAAGGGAGCTTAGTGAGGAAATAATGGACCAAGGCAAAACTGAAAAACAGTGGGGTAAACTCCAAACTCAGCATCTCTATATCTGATGTCAACATGCTCTTCAGATCTCTTCCTTTCAGCTTTCTTGACTACAACACACTTCTTTCTCTTGGGCTGGTTCCACTCACTGTTAGCAGCTTTTGTCGGCAGGTATCACAAAGCTCTGGCATTTTCAACATCTTGGGTTCTCCAAGACAATCCAGGCTTCACTTCACAGCTTCACTCAATGGCCTCTCTAGGCCTCCACTCAGGGATACCCCTGACACATGCCCAGCCCCAGTAGCTTTTCTTAGTCACAGAGGAAGGCTCCATAATCTGTTTCTTCTCTCCTTAACTCTAAAGTCAGAATCACCTGGCCAAAGCTGCCAAGTTCTGCTGGTTCCTGGGGCTGGAACATGGCCCTCTTGTTCAATTACATCTTTACCAGCTTTCTGTTTTCCATGGTTTCATTCATTGATTGGTTGTTCTATAATTAACTCACTCTGTAGATCAGGCTGGCCTTAAACTCAGAGATCCACCAGCCTCTGCCTTCAAAGCACTGGGATTAAAGGTGTGCACCACCTCCCCCAGTTCTGAGCTTTTCTTTAATTCCTTTTCACAATTTGGAACCTTACCTCAATGGGATCTTACCCGGAGGCTACCACTTTCTTTATTCCATTATAAAGTCTGCTTATCTCCTTCAATACAGGATTTAGCTCCATTCCACTTTCTTTTCTCCTCAAATTGTACATTTTGTATTTTTCCTTGCTCAGCTTATTCCTTTTCATTATAAATCTTCATTAGAGTTAATACTAACAACCAAATGACAGAATCAATACTGGCTGTTTTTCACTGTTAACTGAATTAATCTAAATCTCTTCACTTTAGCCTCAGACAGACTCTTCAGACAAGGGCAAAAATAGCCACATTCTTCACCAAAATATCACAAGACTAGTCTCAAAGCCACATACTAACATTCTTTTCCTCTGAAACCTCTAGAGCAAGCCCCCCCCCCACAGGTCATCAAATCATATTCAGCACATTAAGCAGCGCTTAAATTATCCCACTGCTTTTCTAACACAAACTCCCAAAGTCCAATTTCCTCTAAACAAAAGCATGATTAGGCCTATCACAACAATACCCCAGTTATTGGTACTAACTTCTGTCTTAGTTGAGGGTTTCTATTGCTGTGAAGTGACACCATAACCATGGCAACTTTTATAAAGGAAAGCATTTAATTGTGAGTGACTTACAGGTTCAGAGATTTAGTCCATTACCATCATGGGAAGCATGATGGCATGTAGGCCGATGTAGTGCTGGAAAAGGAGCTGAGATTTCTACATCTTGGTCAGTAGGCAACAGGAAGTGAACTGAATCTACACTGAGTGTAGATTGAGCATAGGATAACTCAAAACTCACCCCTTGAGTGACACACTTCCTCCAACAAGGCCATATCTACTCCAACAAAGTCATACCTACATTAGTGCCATTCCCTATGCGCTTATAGGAGCCAATTACATTCAAACTACTGCAGTTTTAGAAAAAAATGTTGCAGAAGTAAAAAAAGGTTAAAAAAAACCCAGTAGGTTTCATGCCTACTGCCTCTCAGAACTCCAAAATTCTAGGAATTCATCTAACATGTGCCTGACTTGTTTTTCATTATTTTTAAAAGAGGGTCTCATATAGGATAGGCTGGTTTCAAATTCACTAGGTAGCCAAAGCTGGCCTTGAACACCTGATCCTCCTGCCTTCATCTCCCAAGTTCTAGGATTATAGGTCAGCACACCAGGCATATACCTGACTTATAAAACTTATAAAACACTCAAAACTCAAGGATACAAAAACCACAATTCCAACTCATAATAAAATCACCAGCATAAGATAAGCATGACTTATGTGGAGGGAGGCGGGGTGGAGGGAGGTGGGGGGGGGGGGGATGAAACCACACAGATAAAATCAGTGCTAGCACAATGGCTAATGATCAAACATTTGGAGAGATGACCTTGAAAGTTATTTGTAGAAGACTATATTAGAGCAAGTGTTGAGTGAAAAACAGGTGCCTTCTGTGTGTGGAAGGCAGCAGAGGAGGCACTAGTGGCAGAAGGATCTGTGTGAGGATAATTATGGGGAGCAGGGAGAACTGTGACCTGCTTATGCATATACAGGGGAGTGGCTGGAAGAGGATAAGAGAGGTGCTAAAGGAGGGACAAGATGAAAAGACCAGAGGGGCACCCTCCAAACCCCCAGCTCTTCTGAGTGCCTTTGGGTTAATGTAAGAGTTTGCAAGTACATAACCAATAGAACAATACCCTTGTTTAATCATCAACCTGCACGTCTTCCTTTTATTACTTTGTAACTGAGCAGGGTCAAGTGAAGGACAAATGTGTTGATAAGACAGTAGGCAGGGCCTCACTGGAGCCTACAAATGCAGGTGGTTAGTACTCACCGGCTCTACCCAACTTCAAGACCAGCCTAGGTAGGGCTCTTACTGTTCAAGTCAGGCCAGACCCAGGACTTTCCTCTAGGCTTAGAGACTTGCTTTAGGCAGCCTGACCAGGCACACTTCAGCAATAGGACTTTCTGATGACCTATTAGCTGACTCCTCTGGGAGAAGGTCTTCTTGGCTTGAAAAGTCAGAGTCAGTTTCCCCAAGACAGGGAAGGGATTGGGCATCTGGACATAGTGGGTCCAGAGTGGTTGATTCCTGGGCACCCAGTGGCTCACATTGTCCCAGACTGAAGGTAGCTAGGAGATACTGGATCTCAAAATTAGTGTCAGCGAAATGTAAAAGATCATCGTGTCCTGCTGGGATTGGAGGCCTAGAGTATCTCAGCAATGACCAAGATGAATCTACATGTTCAGAACTTTGGTTTCAACGTTAAAAGTTACATTTATTTATTCATTTATCATGTATGTATGCACACATGTGTATATGGTGGCCACACACACATGAAGTGTGGAGGTCAAAGGACAGCTTGTGGGAGTTATTCTTTCCTTCTGTTATGCAGATCCCTAGAATCAAACTTTGGTCATCAGCCTTGGCAGCAAGAACCTTTACCCATTGAGCCATCTTGCTGGCCCATAGAACTTTTAATCTCCTAGACTTCCCGTATGATTCCAGAAAGAGAAACTCAATACTAAACTACTCTCTTGGAAAATGGATGCTCAATCTAACTTGCCCTGGAAAGATAATGAAACTTGATATACTTAGTGTCTAAATACTATGGTGGGGTGATATATTGTTAATGATCTAATAAGGCCACTGAAGATCAGAATGCAAAGTCAGCCACACTAGTCAGACATAGAGGCCAGGCAGTGGTGGCACACACCTTTAATCCCAGGACTCAGGAGACAGAGGCAGATGGATCTCTGTGAGTTCAAGGCCACCCAGGGTTACAAGAGAGTGAATCAGTCTAAAAGCATAACAGAGCTCACATCTTTAATCCCAGCACTAGAGAGGTATATAAAATAGGAGCAGGGTCTCAGATTCTGGCAATTAGTCTCTAGCAATACTGAGGATAGGATCTCCCCAGTCTTGGTAGAGGTAAGAGTTCTCTGGTGGCTTAGCTGCTTTGCTTTTCTGATTTTCAGTGTCTTTATTAGATGATAAACAATATATCACCACACTATGGAACAAGTGTTTGCTACTGTGATGATGTAAGAGTGAGTGTAAAACATGACTAGACCTGCGTTTAGAAATCAGATGTGGGAAGGCAGAAACTGTCTTAAGGTAATCTAGGAGAGTGTGTGATGGAGAAAGAGCAGTAGATACTGGAACATGCAAAAGTTTTGGGGCCAGAATCAGCTGATCTTGCAGACAACAGCCAGTTGTATGCTACAGACCAGCACGATACAATGAAGAGGTGGAGGCAGGAGAATTAACAACTCAAGGACAGCTTGGGCTACAACTTTACAACTCTGCTGCCAGACTAAGTCAGAGAAGCCCCAAGGGTTCACGCAGTTCTTGTTGAATTACCTGGCACAATCATAGCTCCAGGTGTCCCAACACCAGTCCCCAGGCCAGGGTGGAAGCACCGGGGAGTAGTGCCCAAAGACATGACTGTCTGGACTCATCTGCCCTTTTATGAGGTGTGCCCCTGTCAGTTTTGTTGACAGGTGATGGGAGAAAACTTTTTTGTTTTTTCAAAAAATGGTCCCTGGAGAGGTGGCTCAGCAGTTAAGAGCCCTTATTGTTCTTGCAGAAGACCCAGGTCCCCAGCATGCATCTGAGGCAGCTCAGAATAGCCTGTAACTCAAATTCCAGAGAATCGGGGGCTCTCTTCTGGCCTCTGCGGTGCTGCATTCATGTGGTAAACTTTTCCAAGTACATGCACAGACACATGAAAAAATTAGTATTGTTTTTGAGACAGGGTTTTTCTATGTAGCTCTGGCTGCCCTGGAACTTGCTATGTAAACCAAGCTGACCTCTGCCTCCTGAGTACTGAGATTAAAGGTGTGTACACCCAGCTATAATTTTTTTAAAGGAGAAACAACAACAACTCATGGGCTCAGAGTATAGCTCAGCAGTAGAACCCCTGGCTAGCATGTGCAAGGACCTGGCTCCAATCCCCAGCACCAATACTACTGCTAATGACAGCAACAATAAATGTTAAGAGGGAGCCAATAAGTGTGGCACTGAAACAGATTTGTACCTTCAAAGTTCACTAGACTCCACTGGGAGACTGCTTTGGTTTTGCTTTATTTTTAGCTTCTTCTCTCTCTGGGTCACGGCCCAGGCCATGTCTTTTACCAGTTGTATCTGAATTGCTGCCTGTGGTACCCAACTTCGTCTGTGTGAAGGCAGCCAAAGTGGAGAACCACTGCACTAATAGTTTACATTTGGTAAACAGAGGGGAGGGGTGGTGTCAAAAGAGATAGGGAACAAACAGTTCTTTGTGGTTATGGTGTGAACTCCATGAAGAAACTGGAGGAAGAGCAAGTTCAGGCAGAAAATGAGTTCGGTTTGCTGTGAAAGAGTCTGATTTCCGAGAGGTGATGGCTGAGAGTGGGAGCCCAGGCGGAGCTAAGAATCAGACATGGGGAGAGGCAGCTGTTCTTTGAAAGAGGAAATCTTTGGAACAGATGTCATAGGGAATGAAATGGCCAGTCTATTCATGTTGTGACAGGATGTTGTCATCCACAAAGTTCATACTTGGGAAGTGCACAATCAAGTTGCAAAAAAAAAATCTTCACGATGACTTATGTAAGTTTATGGTTTTTCTGCTGGGTGGCAGTCATAGCCATCCTGGGCTATGAGTGGACACTCAGACTATGGGTTGGAGGTTGGACCTTCCAGAGGATGGACGAGTCTGAATCTGAGAATTGATGCTTCAGTTGCTAGGAACGAAGGGGTACATGAGACTGCTCTATTTCAGCTATATTACAAACCCTGGATTTGTGTTGTGAATCTGACTAGCAAACATTCATTTCAGTTGGTGGTATGCTGTCACATACCAGTTTACCAAAGCAGATGGTGAAGTTTATAGGAATTTTGCCAGTGACAGTTTTTATTAAAATTAAATTATACAGGGCTGGTAAGATGGCTCAGCCAGGCAGACAACTTGAGCTCCACCTCCAGGACCCACAGAGTGGAAGGAGAGAACGAATTCCCACAGGTTGTCTTCTGACCTCCATACACATACTGTGGCATGGACAAACACACACACACACACACACACACACACACACACACACACGTAATAAAAAATTAAAGTGTGCTAACTTAAATATATTAAATGCTTTATATTTAAAATAAAGGAAATAAATACTAATTTGTTATTCCTTCCCACTTTAGAGCTGGGTATTGAATCAAAGTCCTTGGGCATGCCAAGTCTATATTCTATGACTGGACTGCACCCAACCTACTTCCTTTTTCCTGTGTTCTGGATTCATTGGCTCCCAGTCCACATAGTAGAAACCATTACTTCCAAGCTCCTGAGTTCCTATGTTCTGAACACAAACGACCACTGTTAAACTAGCATTTCTCAGTGTGAGTCCAGAGACCCAGATAAGGAATTTATAGACTCTCCTTGCTCAGATAGCCACTCTGGATTTGGCCAAAGTTTCTTTTATAAACACAGATGAAGCAGCTGGAGAGATGGCTCAGGGGTTAAGAGCACTGGCTGCTCTTCCAGAGGACCTGGGTTCAATTCCCATCACCCATATGACAGCTCACACCTGTCTGTAACTCCAGTTCCAGGGGAATATGACACCCTCACATAGGCAAAAGACCAATGTACATAAAATAAGAATAAAATACAGATGAGGGAGTCCTGAAAGGCAGACCAAAGAAAGGAAAACAAATGTACATGTCTCGGTTCTATTTGTGCTCAGAGCCTACTCACTACCCTATGAAAAGAAAACTTATTTTTAAGATGGGATAGCTCAGTTGGTAGAGCAATTGCCTAGCCCCAAGGCCTGGATTTGATCTTCAGGGAAGCATAAACTAGGTTTGGTGGCTCACACCTGTAATTTCTTGGGAAGTAAAGGCAGAAGGATCAGGAGTTGAAGGTTATCCCCAGCTCTGTAGGAAATTTGAAAATAGCCTGGGCTACATGAGACTTTGACTCAAAATATTAATACTATACACGTGATATATACGTGTGTGTGTGTGTGTGTGTGTGTGTGTGTGGTGTGTGTGTGTGTGTGTGTGTGTGTGTGTGTGCTATATCCCCACAGGCAACTGTCTCTAATGTATTATGGGAGACCTTAATGTCCTGACTGTAGCATATAACAAAACCAGCATATCACCTCTGAGTCAATTCTGCAGAAAGATGAAAGGCTCTTGAGGGTGTCAGGCAAACAAAATACACCAGCCTAAATGGGAATCTGTAACTTGAGATGGCCTAACTTCTTCTCATGGTAGGGTGGGTTGGATTTAATCTAAGACTGTTTGCTGTGAATAACTGTATCTCTCCCATCATTCACCATTCACCAAGAGTGTCTACAACTGTTGGATCTCACACATGCTTAGGGAAGCTGGTTCAGTTCATTAACTTCTCACAGCAGTCTGTCCGTGGTAAAAAGGAGAGCTTAGCAAATGTCTATCAACTTGAGTGGGAACCAAGACTAAGTCTGGGACTATTCACTGTTTTCTATTAAGAGGTGTGCACAATTTAGGGCAAGACTGTAGAGAATCCAGATTCCAGATGTACTTGGCCATCCCATAGCTCTGATATCAAGCCTCATAGACCTTCCTTGCTATGCTTCTAAGAGGAGAAGTTTTCAGCACTTACATTGCTGTGGAACCCTTCAGCAACTATTCACAGGCAACTTAGACTTTATACAGAATAAGCTACATCATGCTTATCATCTATTCAGAAAGATTATTTTAGGTTGATTTTACTTGTTACATATTTTGTTCATGTGTAGGTATGCCTATGTGTATGGGTGAGCAGTATGAAGGTCAGAAGACAGACAACTTGTAGAAGCTGGCTCTCTCCTTCAACCATGTGACTCCTGAGGATTGAATTCAAATTGTCAGGTCTGGCTGCAAGTCCCTATTTTTACTATTTTATATTTCCTGGATGGCCCAGGAAATATTTTCTAAGAACTTTCTTAGGGACAAGGAAGGACTGTCAAAGGACTATCAGATATGTTCCGAGTCTAGGCTCTAATTCCAGGAGGCTGGTGACTAGTTGTGTTTGATTTAAGGCATAGATATATTACTAATTTTAAGAAAATAACTGTTTGCTCTGAGACTATTAAGGCCACAAATGAACCTTTCATGAGTCAGAAGGAATATTTAAGGTTTCTTTCATTTAGAAGATGTTCAGACCTGGCATGGTAATATACACCTGTGGTCCTTACATGGGGGAGCCTAAGACAGAAGGACATAGGGTTCTCTGCCAGCTGAATTTATTTAGTGTGGCTATTCCCCCAAACCAAAAAAAAACAAACCAGACAATCAAATACAAATATCCCTCTACTTACAACAGGGTTAAGTCTTGATAAACTCTTTGTAAGCTGAAAACATTTAAGGGATGGGGAGGTGGCTCAGAGTTTAAGTGTTCGCCTCTCATCCAGAGGACCCATTTTCAGTTCTAAGCATCCACCTATCTGTTCACAGCCCATAATTCCAGCTCCAGGGGATCTGATGCCTTCTTCCAGCTTCCATGGGCTCCTGCGTCCACCTGCACATACCCTCACACTGACATAAAAAAATAAACCATAAATCTTAAAAGAAATGCTTTTAATACATAAAACCTACTATGCATCATACTTAGTCTTAGCCTACTTAAATGTGCTCAGAACACATATGTTAGCCTCCAGCTGGGCAAATCATTTAACACAAGGCTTATTTTTAAATGAGCATGCCTTATATCTTATTAATTACTGTATTGAAAGCAAGAGAGAACAAACAGGTTGGATGGGTACATTTTGAACCAGTATAAAGTTTTAAAAAATTAAATCAAACCATCACAAAGAGCTGTGTGTGGGGGGAGGGGTGTCGTCTGCTGGTAAAGCCTTGTCTTGCAAGTTGAAAACCTGATTTTGAGTCCAAGAACCTATATAAAAATGCCAGGAGTAGTATTGGGGCAGAGGTAAGAGTATCCTGTGACTACTGGTCAGCCAGTCAAGGGTAATGAGATCGTTAGTCATTTATGAGAAAGGCACCTGAAGTTGTCCTTTGGCCACCACACACCTGCACACACATGTACATAACCAGCATGTACACAAGTACACACATACAAAGACATACACAAATCCTAAGTGGGGCCCAGAAGGGATTTCTGTTCAGTACAAGCCATACTTTGAACTGTACAGTTTCTTCTTTTTCTGGGCTCACAATCTGCAGTCATATCTCAGGATGCTGGGCAATGGCAGTGAGCCATAGCTCTTGAGTCAGCCACGCCATCACTAGGGGAACCACTTGATGCTTTACCACTATGTGTGGCTAAACTCTGATGTTTAGCACATTAGTATAGTAAGTGTGTGTCACTCTCAGGGAGCTTGCTAGTTTAATTCATTGGTCTCTTTTTAAACAACAGTTTTATTAATTCTTTGAGAATTCTATACAATGGATTTTGAACATGTTCACCCTCCTGACTCTTCCCATAACCACTCTCTCTATCTTCCTGTCCCTTCCCACCCAGCTTTGAGATTATTTCTACTCTCCTCTTCCTCCTTCTCTCCTTAAGCCCAGGTTTTGTTACCCAGCTAAACATGGAGGTGGAGACTGCCCTGGTGAACTTACTGGGAGTCACATAATTAAAGGAAAGTGGTGCCTGCCTTTAATCCCAGCACTCGGGAGGCAGAAACAGGTGGATCTCTGTCTGGTCTACAAGAGCTAGTTCCAGGACAGCCTCCAAAGTCACGGAGAAACCTTGTCTCAAAAAACAGAGAGAGACAGAGAGACAGAGAGACAGAGAGAGAGAGAGAGAGAGAGACAGAGAGAGGCAGAGAGAGACAGAGACAGAGAGACAGACAGAGAGAGACAGAGAGAGACAGAGACAGAGAGACAGAGAGAGAGAGAGAGAGAGAGAGAGAGAGAGAGAGAGAGAGAGAGAGAACAGACTCTTCCTCTTCCAACAACAATCAAATACCTAGAGATCCTCAGATAGCAGTGGGATTTCATACCCACCTTCTCCCTCTATGCCTGGATTTGTCTGGCTTTGAGCTGCACAGATCTTACGTGTGCTGTCACAATCACTATGAGTTTATATATGCAGCTCCCCCCATCGGGAAAGCACTGTGTCTTTGATGTTACTGACTATCCCTTGCTCTTAGAATCTTCCCACCCTCTCTGCTACAAAGATCTCTGAGCAGTGGGAGGAGTGTGATGTGTAAGTCTGATTTAGGGCAGAGCACTTCACAGTCCTTTATTCTCTGTTTGTTGACCATTGGAGGGTCTCTGTGCTAATTGCCATGTATGGCAAGGAGAAGCTTCTCCAAAGAGAGTTGAGAGATGCTCTGATCTACGGACTGAAACACAGTCCCATTCTACAGAGGCCTTGCCTCTGACTCCTGAGTTATGAGATTACAGATGTGAGCTGGCTAATTGGGGACCTGGCTAATTGGGGAAGAGTGAAAGGGGAGGGCAGAGGGCTAATGGCTAGGGGATCTCAATGCTAATATGAAGAGTGTGACTTCCTAGGGAAGGATTGGGTCACCAGATGCTTAGGTAGGATGTGGCCCAGGAAGATCCTCAAGAGAAGGTGACATCTTCCATTGAGTTTAGATCAGCTGGGTGTGGTGGCACACACCTTTGATCCCCTGTACTCTGAAGGCAGAGACAGACACATCTCTGTGAGTTCAAAGTCAGCCTGGTCTACATGGGGAGTTCCAGGACGACATAGTAAGACCTGACCACAGGGAGAGAAGGGGGAGAGAGAGAAAGGGAGGGAGGGAGGAAGAGAGGGAGGGATGGTAGAGACAAATAGGAATTTGAAAAGGGAAAGTACAAAGACAGGGTAGGACAGGGTGTTCTAGTGAAGGGGAGTAGACTGTTGCTGAGGCAGGGACACCATAGAGCTCAATCTCCCAGAACTGACTGTCCTCAAAGGTCCATCAGGGCCTGGGGCTGTGGTTAAAGTGCTACTGTTCACATGCTTACTGATATTATTCCCAAACGGGGGCGTTTCTGTACAGGACACTGACATCATCTCTATTACTTCTCCTGGACTTTTCAGGGTCTGCTAGGTAGAGAGGTGTTGTGCCTCCAGCTCACAGATGTGAAGTCAGAACACTGGCATTGTCCCATGGCTCTGAGAGGCTAGGGGACACCTGTGGAGCTGGAGCCCTGCTCAACAGCACAGAACCCCACCCCCACCCCCAGATAAGCTGCTCCTAAGCAAGGAATCACAGTACAGCTTCATCCTTTGTGGACCAAAGAATGTTGTTTGCTGGTTAAGAGCTGGTGGAGGTCCTAAGGCCCAGAACTCTGTAGTCCTGCAGAGTAATGAAGCATATAGGCCTGACCATGCAGCATAGTGTGTGACATAGCAACCACGTGACCTTGACCAGGTGGTCCCTAGGCCTCTGAGGCTCAGTGACACCCCAGCCAGCTGACTTAACCTCAGTTGGCAGTGTTCCCCAGCAGGGACTCCAGGCTCTTACTCCTTGGAGAAGAGAACTGGAAAGTGGCATGTGGTACCACTCACATGACCCTGCCAGCAAGGTCCCTCCCAGCAATGCTGTTAACTGCAATTGTGTCATGGATGTGGCTACATTCACCTAGTCTAGACCATCTTGCAGTCACCCCTTCCTAGGGACCTATACTCTACCAGGAGGCAGAACCAGGCCCCTTGCTGATCTGGGACCCCTCAGCTCCCCCCACCCCCACATTTTTCATTTACTAGGGAGCTTTGTTTCTCCCGTAAAAACTATCGGTACCTGTAAATAGCTTTCTTTCCTCTATAAACCCCTTAATTTTCTTCCAGCTCCCTGGCTTTGTGGAAAGCACGAGGCCAGGCTGCTTTGCTTGCTTCTGTCCTCTGCACTGTCCCAGACCTCTCATGATTATAGCTCTGAGCTAACTGTCTGATTGAAGGAGAGGAATAGAGAGGAGTTGATGGAGAGGGCAACCGGCTGAATCTCAAAATACAGAGTCCTGTCACACAAGCAAGAGACAACCAAGGTTCCCAAAACTTGGAAGTGGGAGAAGAACAGAAGGGCACGGACCTGAGACATGTGAGGAAGACCTGGGGATGCATACAGACCAGTTAGGTGTGTGGATCACAGACCAGAGTCTGAAGCAGCCCTGCAATACACGCACATCCCTAGAACACAGTAGTTAGTGGCTGCCATTCTAACGTGAAGGGGAGCAGACCACTGCTGAGGGAGGTCAATGGCTTTCTCATCTACTTACTGTACTCAATGAGCTGAATGCAATAGAAATGAACATCTTGGGATGTGGAGATGTCTCAGCAGGTAAAGGTGTCTGCCGCCAAGACTGAGGACCTGAGTTTAATCTCTGGGCCCTCACAACAGAAGAAGAGAGTTGATTTCCACAGCTTGTCTTGACTTCCATTTGTGCACTATGGTACATGCGCACTCCTATACAGACACACAAATAACTGTAACAAGATTAAATAATAAATATGTGGATTATATTTATTTCTAATTGCCTGGTTTGTTTTGGTTTGGTTTTGATGTTTTTTCAAGATAGGTTTTCTCTGCACAGCCTTGGCTGTCCTGAAACTCACTCTGTAGACCATGGTGGCCGTGAACTCAGAAAATCTGCCTGCCTCTGCCTCCTGAGTGCTGGGATTAAAGAGGTGTGCTACCACCACCTGGTTTTTAATTGCTTTTTGTTTGTTCTTGTTTTTGTTTTTGAGACGGGTCTTCATTGTAGCCCAAGCTGGCCTAGAACTCACTATGTAGCCTGGCCTTAAACTTGTGGTAATCCCCCTCTTGCCTTTCCAAATATGGACTGGATGACTAGGCTGGATGATTCATATGTGTGCCTCTGTGTTTAAAATCTTACATAACATAGCCGGGTGTTGGTGGTGCACGCCTTTAATCCCAGCACTTGGGAGGCAGAGGCAGGCGGATCTCTGTGAGTTCGAGGGCAGCCTGGTCTACAGAGCAAGTTCCAGGCCAGCCTCCAAAACAATACAGAGAGACCCTGTCTCGAAAAAACAACAACAACAAAAAATCTTACATAACAGCCAGACATGTCAATGTACACTATAACACCCAGCATTCTTTTATTTATTTATTTTTGAGACCAGATCTTGTATATCCAAGGCTAGCCCCCAACTTACTGTGGATCCAAGGATGACTTTGGACTCCCAATCCTCTTGCCTGCAGTTCCTAAATGCTGAGATTACAGGTGTGCACCACCATACACACGAACTCTTTGTTCTCTAGCTTAGATGCTCTCTCTAATCCTTAGTTTCTATTTTTGTTTTGTTTGTTTGTACTGGGGATGGGACCCAGGGCCTCACATAAACTGAGAAAATGGTCTTTCACTGAGCTATATCGCTAGCCCAGATACTTACTTCTCCTGGGAAGACTGTTTGGAAGTTAAGAGTGTAGTGGTGGCGCATGCCTTTAATCTCAGCACTTGGAGGCAGAGGCAGGTGGATCTCTCTGAGTTTGAGGCCAGCCTGGTCTACAGAGCTAGTTCTAGGACAGTTAGAGCTACAGAGAAACCTGTCTAGAAAAAAAAACTGAACAACAACAACAAAAACAGAGACCGCTGCTCTTGCAGAGGACGGGGTTGGGGTCTCAGCACCGACATGGTAGCTTATAATCACCTGTAACTCCAGGGGATCATGCCCAATTCTGACTCAGTAGGCAACTGCACACATGCACTCACTTAAAATTTTAAAATTATTTCTGATCTGAGAATTTCTTCTTTTTAGTTTTTGGATTTGCTTATTTTATTTTACATGTATGAGTGTTTTGCCAGTATGTATGCATGTGCATCACTAGTATATCTGGTACCTATGTAGGTATGAAGACATTGGATCCCCTAGAACTGGAGTTGTGGATGGTTTTGAGCCACTTTGTAGGTTCTAGGAACCAAACCTGGGTCTTCCAAAAGAGTATTCAGTGCTTTTACCTAATGAGCCATCTCTCCACCTGCTGGTCTGGGCATTTCTTAAACCTATCTCTTGATAAGGAACAAGAGAAATATATATATATATATATATATATATATATATATATATATATATACCAAGAGATTAAAAAATGGTTGGGGTGAGGGGACATGATGTGACACTAAATTATAATCAGCTGTGTCTATATTGTCTTAGAGATGCTCTTTTAGTCCCGGTGGAGAAAAGGCCAGATTGTGCCCTGTGTTGACCCAGCTGAGCTGTAGCATCAGCATTGTGGGCCAATGGGGAGAGAAGAGACAAGAGCCCAAGGAAATAGAGCTGGAGAAAATAACCCCATAGTAAGATGAGCCCTGCAGGGAGCAGGCATCAGACCAAGACACAATGTCCCAAGGACACCCAGTACTCAGAGGCAGACAAGCGGAAGTTCCTTTGTTCTGGACCATCAGTTTATTAGGAACAAGACTGTAGTCAGAAGTTGGAGGTTTCAAAAACACCAGTCAGTTCCTCAAAGGGAAAGGCTAACAAATGTGAACAGAGTGCCCCAGTCACGTGGTTTGATGGTCAAGGCAGTATGCAGGAAGGACAAGAAAAAAAAAAAATCAGGCAAATGCCCAGCCCTGCCACCTGACAGAGTATGATCCTATGGCTCTTGTGCCTGGACAGGAGGGAAACCATTTCAGGTTTCCTCGACTGATTTTAAGGATGTTGTCCTCTCTCAGTGTTCATGGGGGAGTTGTTCTAAGACCCCTACAGATACCCAAACCCCAGCATCCTCAAGTCCCCTGTAGACATGGTGTCTTATCTGCACCAGTGCTTGCCCTCTTGGGCACTGCAAGTGTCTCTAGACTATGATACTAACACCTTGCACAAGCTTTGTTAAACTATATTGTTTAGGATGGTGGTTCTCAACCTTCCTAATGCTGTGACCCTTTAATACAGTTCCTCATGTTGTGCTGACTCCCAACCAAAAATTATTTTCAGTGCTACTTTATAACTGTGATTTTGCTACTGTTATTAATTGTAATGTGAATGTCTGTGTTTTCCGGTACTTTTAGGTAACAGGAGTAAAAGGGTCACAACCCACAGGTTGAAAAATGGTGGTCTAGGGACTAATGACAATAAAATATTTAAATCTCAGTCAGCTGATGCCTTTAATCCTTTTTTCTTTTCCTTCCTTCCTTCCTTTCTTTCTTTCTTTCTTTCTTTCTTTCTTTCTTTCTTTCTTTCTTTCTTTCTTTCTTTCTTTCTTTCTTTCTTTCTTTCTTTCTTTCTTTCTTTCTTTCTTTCTTTCTTTCTTTCTTTTTGAAGACAGAGTATCTCTGTAGCCCTGGCTGTCCTGAAACTCACTCTGTAGACCAAGCTGGCCTCAAACTCAGAAAGTCGCCTGCCTCTGCCTCTGCCTCTGCCTCTGCCTCTGCCTCTGCCTCTGCCTCTGCCTCTGCCTCTGCCTCTGCCTCTGCCTCTGCCTCTGCCTCTGCCTCTGCCTCTGCCTCCTGAGTGATAGGCTACCACCAACTGGTTCCTTTATTTTTTTTTAAGGATTTATTTACTTGTATGTGTACATGTGTGTGCCAGCATGAGTTTATATGCATAACATGCATGTAGGAGCCCCTGTAGGCCAGGTCCTCTGAAACTGGAATTGCAGGTGACTATGAGCCCCTGAGTGTGTTCTAGAAACCAAACCAGGGTTCTCTGCAAGTGCAATATCCACACTTAACATTTTCTTTCCTCCCCTCTCCATCTTGGTTTTTGAGGGAGGGTTGCTCACTTAACCTGGAGCTAACTGACTCAGCTAGGATAGCTTATCAGGGACTTCAGAGAGCTGCCTACTTCTGCCTCCCCAACACCGTGATTATAGACATATACCAGCTGGCTTTTGTGTAGAGTCTGGGATCAAACTTATGTTTTCATATTTGCACAGCTGCCACTTTTCTGACTAAACCATCTCCTCAAATCCTGGGTCACATGTCTTTGCAAAATAAGTATGTTGGCACCCACTAGAAGAAGAGAGGAGAAAGAGACAAAACAAAAACACACTCAGCAACAGAAAAACAAATATGACACCACCAGATTCTAGAGACTCCACACCAGCAAGACTCCAACATTCCAATGCAAATGAAGCAGAAGAGAATGTCATTAAAAACAACTTCATGAAAATGATTGAGGCCCTAAAAGAGGATATAGGAAAATCCCTCAAAGAAATGGAAGAAAAAAACAAACCAAAAAATTCAAGAAATGGAAGAAAAATCAAACCAAAAAATGCAAGAAATGGAAGAAAAATCAAACCAAAAAATGCAAGAAATGGAAGAAAAAACAAACCAAAAATGCAAGAAATGGAAGAAAAAAATCAAACCAAAAATTCATAAAATGCAACAAATGGATGAAAAGACAAAGCAAAAATTTCAAGAAACAATTCAAACTGTGCAAGGGTTTAAAACTGAAATAGAGACAATAAAAAAGCACAATCTGAAGGAAGGCTGGAAATAGAAAAGCTGGGCAAATGGACAGGTACTACAGATACAAGAATAACCAACAGAATACAAGAGATGGAAGAGAGAATCTCAGGTGTTGAAGATACACTAGGAGAAATTGATTCGTCAACCAAAGGAAATCTTAAGTCCAACAAATCCCTAACACAAAACATCCAGGAAATATGGGACACCATGAAAAGACCAAACCTAAGAATAATAGGTATAGAAGAAGGTGAAGAAAACCACCTCAAAGGGGCAGGAAACATATTCAACAAAATCACAGAAGAAAACTTTCCCAACCTAAGGAAAGACATGCCAATGAAGGTACAAGAAGCTTACAGAACACCAAATAGAGTGGACCACAAAAAAAAAGTCCCCTCACCACAAAATAATCAAGACCACAAATATACAGAATAAAGAAAGAAAGAGTAGTTAAGGAAAAAGGCCAAGTAAAATATAAAGGCAAACCTATCAGAATTATATCTGACTTCTCCGTGGAAACTCTGAAAGCTAGAAGGTCCTGGATAGAAATTTTACCAACACTAAGAGACCATGGATGCCAGCCCAGACTACTATACCTGGCAAAGCTCTCAATCACTATAGATGGAGAAAACAAGCTATTCCATGACAAAACTAGACTCAAGCAATACATATCCACTAACTCAGCCCTACAGAAAGTTCTGGAAGGAAAACTCCAACCCAAGGAAGTTAACTACAACCAGAAAAACATAAGCATTAGATAATCCCACTTCAACAGCCAAAAGAAAAATGGGGTGGAATTCCACACATAACTCCATCAATGACAACCATTCCAAATCAAAGAAGAATGAGCAATCGATGGTCATTAATATCCCTCAATATTAATGGCCTTAACTCACCCATAAAAAGACACAGACTAACAGAATGGATCCGAAGACAGAATCCATCCTTCTGCTGCATACAAGGAACACACCTCAAGCCGGGCAGTGGTGGCTCATGCCTTTAATCCCAGCACTCGGGAGGTGGAGGCAGGCGGATCTCTGTGAGTTTGAGGCCGGGCTGGACCGACAGCCTCCAAAACAATACAGAGAAACCCTGTCTCGTAAAAACAAAACAAAAAACAAACAAACAAACAAACAAACAAAAAACAAAAAAAAAAAAAGAAGAAACACACACCTCACCCTCAAAGACAAACATTACCTGAGAGTTAAAGGTTGGGAAAAGATTTTCCAATCAAATGGACCCAAGAAACAAGCAAGGGTAGCAATCCTAATATCTAACAAATTAGACTTTAAGATAAAATCAATCAAAAGAGATGAAGGAGGTCATTACATACTCATCACAGGAGAACTCCACCAAGATGAAGTTTCAATTCTGAACATCTATGCCCCAAATACAAAGGCATCCACATTCATAAAAGAAGCATTACTAAAACTCAAATCACATATAAAGCCCCACACACATATAGTGGGAGATTTCAACACCCCACTCTCACCACTAGACAGGAATACCAAACAGAAACTTAACAAAGAAGCAACGGGTCTAATAGAAGTTATGACTCAATTGGGATTAACAGGCATCTATAGAACATTCCATCCACATAAAAAAGAATATACCTTCTTCTCACCACCACATGGAACCTTCTCAAAAATCGACTACATTCTTGGCAACATAACAAACCTCAGCAGGTACAAAAAAAATTGGAATAACTCCATGCATCTTATCAGACCACCATGTGTTAAAATTAGAATTCAACAACAATACAAATTGCAGAAACCCTACAAATTCATGGAAATTGAAGAATGCACAACTACACCATTCCTGGGTCAAAGAAGAAATAAAAAAAGAAATTGAAGACTTCCTAGAATTCAGTGAGAATGAAGACACAACATACCCAAAACTATGGGACACTTTGAAAGCAGTGCTACATGGGAAGTTCATAGCACTAAGTGCTCACATGAAGAAAATGGAGAATAGTTACACTAGAGAACTAACAGCACAACTGAAAGCTCTAGAACACAAAGAAGCAAACTTCCCCAGGAGGAGTAGATGGCAGGAAATAATCAAACTGAGGGCTGAAATCAATAAAGTAGAAACTAGGAAAACAATACAAAGAATCAATGCAACGAAGAGTTGGTTCTTTGAGAAAATCAATAAGATAGACAAACCTTTGTCCAAACTTACCAAACAGCAGAACATGAACACGAAATTTAACAAAATCAGAAATGCAAAGGAGGACATAACAACGGACTCTGAGGAAATTCAGAGAATCATCAGGTCATACTTTGAAAACCTGTACTCCACAAAATTCAAAAATTTAAAGGAAATGAACGACTTCCTAGATAGCTATCACTTGCCAAAATTAAATCAAGAACAGATAAGCAATTTAAATAGACCTATAACCCCTATGGAAATAGAAGCAGTCATCAAAAAGTCTCCCAACCAAAAAAGGCTCAGGTCCAGATGGCCTCAGTGCAGAATTCTACCAGAAATTCAAAAAAAGAGCAGCTTATACCAATTCTTCTCAAAGTATTCCATGCAATAGAAGCAGAAGGGTCTTTGCCAAAGTCTTTCTACGAGGCTTCAATAACCTTGATCCCCAAGCCACACAAAGACACAACTAAGAAAGAGAACTTCAGACTAATATCCCTCATAAACATTGATGCAAAAATACTCAATAAAATACTGGCAAATCAGATCCAAGAACATATCAAAACAATCATTCACCACGATCAAGTAGGTTTCATCCCAGGGATGCAGGGATGGTTCAACATATGAAAATCCATCAATGTAATCCACCATATAAACAAGCTGATAAACAGAAATCACATGATCATGTCACTAGATGCAGAAAAAGCCTTTGACAAAATCCAACACCCCTTCATGATAAAGGTCTTGGAGAAATCTGGGATAATAGGAACATACATAAACATGATAAAACTATATACAGCAAACCAACAGCCAGCATCAAAATAAATGGACAGAAATTCAACGTGATTCCGCTAAAATCAGGAACAAGACGAGGCTGTGCACTCCATACCTTTTCAATATTGTACTTGAAGTCCTAGCTAGAGCCATATGACAACAAAAGGAGATCAAGGGGATACAAATTGGAAAGGAAGAGGTCAAACTTTCACTATTTGCAGATGATATGATAGTTTACATAAATGACCCAAAGAACTCTTCCAGGGAACTCTTACAGCTGATTAACACCTTCAGCAAAGTGGCAGGCTACAAGATCAACTCAAGAAAATCAGTAGCCCTATTGTATACAGATGATAAAAGGGCTGAGAAAGAAATCAGAGAAACATCACCCTTTACAATTGCCACAAACAACATAAAATACCTTGGGGTAATGCTAACCAAACAAGTGAAAGACCTGCATTGCAAGAACTTTGAGTCTTTAAAGAAAGAAATTAAAGAAGCCCTCAGAAAATGGAAAGATCTCCCATGTTCTTGGATAGGTAGGATCAAAGTAGTAATAATGGCAATCCTGCCAAAAGCAATATACAGATTCAATGCAATCCCCATTAAAATACCAGCACAGTTCTTCACAGACCTTGAAAGAACAATAATCAATTTTGTATGGAAAAACAAAAGACCCAGGATAGCCAAAACAACCTTACTCAACAAAGCAACATCTGGAGGCATCATGATCCCTGACCTCAAGATCTATTATAGAACTGTAGTCCTGAAAACAGTTTGGTATTGGCACAAAAATAGACAGGTAGACCAATGGAATCGAATCGAACACCCTGATATTAACCCATACATGTATAGACATCTGATCTTTGACAAAGAAGCTAAAAATATACAATGGAAAAAGAAAGCATCTTTAACAAATGGTGGTGGTATAACTGGATGCTGGCATGTAGAAGAATGCGGATAGATCCATGTCTATCGCCATGTACAAAACTTGAGTCCAAATGGATCAAAGACCTCAACAGAAATCCAGCCACACTGATCTTCTTAGAAGAGAAAGTGGGTGGTACCCTTGAACTAATTGGTACAGGAGACAGCTTCCTGAACACAACACCTGCAGCATAGACAGTGAGGTCAACAATTAATAAATGGGAACTCCTGAAACTGAGAAGCTTCTGTAAGGCAAAGGACATAGTCGGCAAGACAAAAAGGCAGCCCACAGAATGGGAAAAAATATTCACTAATCCCACATCTGACAGAGGACTGATATCCAAAATTTACAAAGAACTCAAGAATCAAGTCTCCAAAATACCAAAGGACCCAATTAAAAAGTGGGCTACAGAACTAAATAGAGAATTCTCAATAGAGGAGTCTAAAATGGCTCAGAGGCACTTGAGAAAATACTCAACATCTTTAGCCATCCGGGAAATGCAAATCAAAACCACTCTGAGATACCATCCTACCCCTGTCAAAATGGCTAAAATAAAAAATACCAACAACAATTTATGCTGGAGAGATTGTGGTGAAAGGGGAACACTCTTCCACTGCTGGTGGGAGTGCCATCTCGTACAGCCACTTTGGAAATCAGTATGGAGATTCCTCAGAAAAGTGGGAATAACCCTACCACAAGACCCAACAACTCCAATCTTAGGCATATATCCAAAAGGTTCACATTCATACAACAAGGACATCTGTTCCACTATGTTCATAGCAGCATTATTTGTAATAGCCAGAACTTGGAAGTAACCTAGATGCCCCTCAATGGAAGAGTAGATAGAGAAAATGTGGTACATTTACACAATGGAGTACTATTCAGCAGAAAAAAAAATGGAATCTTGAAATTTGCAGGCAAATGGATGGCACTAGAAGAAACCATCCTGAGTGAGGTAACCCAGTCACAAAAAGAGAAACATGGCATGTACTCTCTCATATATGGATTTTAGATATAGATCTGGGGAGTTCCAGCCTACAATCCCATGGCCAGAGAGTCTGGGAAACAGAACCTTCATTCAATGGCTGATAGAAGCAGAGGCAGACTCCCACAGCTAAACACTGACCTTAACTCAAGGAATTCAGTGACAGAGAGGGAGGACTGATGAGCAAAGGGGTTAAGACTGGGCTGGTTTAACCCCCAGAAACAGCTGACCTGACAAGGGTTAGCTCTTGAGTCCCAGACTGATGGCTGGGATTCCAGCATGGGACTGATTAAGATCCCCTGAACGTGGGTGTCAGTGAGGAGGCCTAGGTAATCTATTGGGCCTTGGGTAGTAGATCAGTATTTATCCCGGGTATACAAATGGACTTTGGGTGCCCATCTAACAATGAGAGATGTACTCTCACCCTGGACTCCCAGGGGAGGGTCTAGGCCCTGCCCTGGATGAAATGACAGACTATGGACACCCCCGTGGATGGCCTCACCCTCCCTGGGGAAATGAGGGGATATTGGAGGGGTTGGTGGGAAGCCATGGGAGGAGGGGAGGGAAAGGGAAAGGGACCTGGAATTGATATGTGAAGCAACCTTGTTTCTAATTTGAATTTAAATTTAAAAATAAAAATTAAAAAAAAAAGTATGTTGGAGTTGGCTGGGCTTGACAGTGCAGGCCTTTAATTCCAGCATTCACAAAGCAGATGCAGGTGGATCTCTGTGAATTAGAAGCCAGCTTGGTCTAGAAATCGTGTTCCAGAACAGCCAGGACTGGTTACACAGAGAAACCCTGACTCCAGAAAAAAATAAAATAAAATAAATGTTGGAGTAGGTCATCTCAGTCAATGAAAATTGTTGTTAAGCATGAGCCAGACTCTGGCTTCCATGCCCCAGCCTGAACCCAAAACACAAACAAAAAGAACAAAAATTGTGATCACACTTTCAGAAACAAAATTCCAAGCTAATAATTTTACTAGTGCTAGATATTTGGTATTGAAAGGGACCCCAGGCCAGGCGTTGGTGGCACATGCCTTTAATCCCAGCACTCGGGAGGCAGAGGCAGGCAGATCTTTGTGAGTTCGAGGACAGCCTGGTCTATAAGAGCTAGTTCCAGGACAGTCTCCAAAGCCACAGAGAAACCCTGTCTCGAAAAACAAAAAACAAAACAAAACAATACAAAAAAAAAAAAAAGAAAGAAAGAAAGAAAGTGCCCCCAGAAAAGTACAGGCTGAGTGACCTCCTGAAACTCTAGCAGACTCAACCCCCTCCCCCAACTTTGTTCCAGAATGCCTGGGACCTCAGAACAGCCTTATCTGGCTAATCTTAAAACCATTTAAGTGTTTACCCTTAGTTTTTGAACTCTTTAGAATTTAACTGGCCTGAGTTTAAAGATTTGTGCGCACATTCCACACTCTTATTTAAACAAGCTGCAGTGATTACACAGTCACTTCTTTTTTTTTTTTTTCTCTCCAAACCTGGAAGATTTTTATCACAGTTTTATCTTAGGGCCAAGCATCCATACCTTCCAACTGCTTCTCATTGGAATGACCTCTCAAAGGTCGGAGGTCAGATCAAGAGAGCGCTGTAGAGCTATCCATGGCAGTTCAGGAAGGTGCAGTAGAGGGTGCTGGGCAAATTTGGCATCACCATAGTCAAATGTCCACTCTCTCCCTGGAGCGGAATGTTGTGGGGAAGGAAGAATGGGGTCTCTAGGCACAGTGTTTGGCTTGCCACTGCAGACAGTGTAGACAATAATTCTACAGTTGTGACCTCTCATCATCTGAGAAATAGATGTTTAATATATCTACAGCAGTCTCCATAGTAGTATTGGAGACACGAAGGGAAAGGGAAGATTAGAGTGTACTGAGATTTGTCTTGTTAGGTATTTGTAAGCATTCAATAAGCAAAAATAACACATAAAAGTGCCTGCTGTAGATTAGGCACTGAGCATGAAGATATGCTCTCTCTCTCTCTCTCTCTCTCTCTCTCTCTCTCTCTCTCTCTCTCTCTCTGTCTCTCTCACACACACACACACACACACACACACACACACACACACACACACACACACTCCTTAATGCAACACCTGAAACTTTAGAGGAAAGCATAGGGAGAACACTTCAAGATACAGGCATAAGCAGGGAAGGAAGGGACTCCAATAGCACAGTAAATAATGCCAAGCATTAACAAATGGGATTATGTGAAACTAACAAGCTTCTGGACAGTAAAGGAAATAACCAGTAGAACCAAGAGACAATCTACAGAATAGGGAGCACCTACATAGCAGTCAGGGGATTCTTATCTAGAATATCTGAAGAACTATGAAAGTTATCCCCTAACCAAACCATCTAATCAGTAAATGGCCGAATGAACTAAACAGACAATTCACAAAAGAAGAAATACAAATGGCCATAAAAACATTTGAAAAAAGTGTTCAACAGTCTTTTTCACTAAGGAGACCTCTATCTTACCTCTTTAGAATAGCTAGTATAAGGAAACAATGGACATCAGGGACGCAGGAAATCAAAATCTCACATACTATGGGTACAACAACTGTGGAAGCAAGTGTGGCTGCTCCTAAGAGACTAAATCTACCTCATGTTCCTGCTCCACTGCCTGTGTGTGTGTGTGTGTGTGTGTGTGTGTGTGTGTGTGTGTGTGTAGGATTCTAAGCCTACCAAAGAGGTATTTGTACACTTGTGTTTATTGCTGCATCATTCACAATAACTAAGAAAGGAAACCAGCCCAGATATCCATCAGCAGAAGAATGGACAAAGAAAATGTGGTTCATTGCACACAATGCAGTTTTATTTGGCATGAAGAAAAACGATATTTGTGGGAGATGGATGGAACTGGAAATTGTTATGTTAAGAAAAGCCAGAATGAGGAAGATGAATACTGCATGTTTTCACTCATCTGTAGAGCCTGATTTGTGCGTGTGTGGCGGGGGAGACAGACAGGGAGAGAGAGATAAAACTGGAAAGGGGATCTTGAGAAGAGATCTTAAGGGAAGTGGAAGGAAGGAAAAAAGAGAATAATAGAATACAAGTGGCATGAGAACAGAAACGGGGACTATTTAGAGAGAGGAAGGTGACCGTTAAGAGGGGTACAGGGAGGATGGAGGAGCTCAGTGGAAGAAGGGATGAATTAGAAGAAGGTATAATAACACAAGCATATGAAAATGCCATAATGAAAGTCATTACTTTGTGTGCTGAATTAGTTTAGGGGCTGCAGTGATAGCTCAGCAGCCAAGAACACTGGGCTCCTCCAGAAGACCTAGGTGCAATCCCTAGCACCCACATGGTGACTTGCAACCATTTATGACTTCAGTCCTATTGGATCTGATGTCCTTTTCTGATCTCCAAGGGTATGGCACTCATGTAGTACACAAACAAGAAGGCAGGCAAAATACCCATACCTGCAAAAATAAGAAAAAAATGTAAATACTAATTTAGGGACTAGAGCAGTGGTTCTCAACCTGCGGGTCAAGAACCCCACAGGGTTGCATATCAGATTTTTATTATGATTCTTAACAGCAGTAAAATTACAGTTATAAAGTAATGACAAATTAACTTTAGGGTTGGGGGTCACCAGAACATGAGGAACTGTTGTCCATAGCATTAGGAAGGTTGAGAACCATTGAGCTAGAGAGGCGGCTCAGCAAGTGAGAGAACTTGCTGTTCTTGAAGAGAAGGACCCAGGTTTGATTCCCAGCACCTGCACAGTGGTTCACAATCATCTATAACTCCAGTTCTAGGGCATACAATATCCACTTATGACCTCGATAGGCATTTCGCATGTGTGTGGCACAAATACATGCATGCAGGCAATACACTCATACATGCAAAATAAAATAAAATAATGTTGAACAATTAAAATTTTATAGCACCTGGAGGGTGGGGCTATAGCTCAGTGGGTAAAAGCACTTGCTGTGAAAGCAAGAATCCCTGAGTTCAAGTCTGTAGCGCCCACACAAAAGGTGAATGTGACCACAGATGCTTGCAGCCTCAGCACTAGTTGACAGAAAGGTGGATCCCAGCAGCTTGCTGGTCAACCAGTGTAGCTGAAGCAATGGGCTTCAGGGTCAGTGAGAGACCCTGTATCAAAAATAAGGTGGAGGGCTGTTGAGGTGGCTCATTAGGTAAAGATAATTCGCCACTAGGCCTGGTGAGCTGAGTTTGATCTCTGAGATCCACACAGTGAAAGGAGAGAACCAATTCCCTCAAGTTGTCCTCTGACCTACACATACACATGTCAACAACTGTAATAAAATAAAACTATTTTAAAAGTGAAATGGGAATGATGACATCCAATGTCCTTTGTCCTCTACATGTGCTCAAATGGAGCACTCACACACAATATATACATACTATATACACACACACCATACATATATACAAATACACACCACACACATATCTCACATACACTGTACATACATATACCACATACACTATACATGCATATACACACACACTATATGTGATGATATATTATTTATGATTTAATAAAGATTGCCCAAAGTATCAGAATGCAAAGCCAGCCACATTAGTTAGCTGTAGAAGTTAGGTGGTAGTGGTGCACTCCTTTAATCCCAGGACTCAGAAGATAGGCAGATAGATCTGTTAGTTCAAGGCCACACTGAGCTACACATAATTGATCCCGTCCCAAGGAGAAACAGCTCACACAAAGGTGATCTCAGCACTTGGGATCACACATCTTTAATCCCAGGATTTGAGAGGTATAAAAGAAGAAGCAAAGTCATCCTTAGAGATTTATTCTCCAGCCACACTGAGGACAGGACAGCCCTTTCAGCCTGAGGTAGAACTAAGAGCTACTGGCTGCTTTGCTTTTCTGATCTTCAGCCATGTTCTCCATTTTTCGTGTTACAACTATACATATATACACTATACATACTATACCTATATACACATACTGTGAGGAGCATAGTAAAAATGCATTTTAGACATGTAAAATAGCTTTGTTAGGAACCTGACTACACCCAAGGTTGTACCTGATAACCAGAACCCAGTGACATCACTTACTCAAGATAACCAGACACACGACTAGAACTTTACATTGCCTGGACTTGATAGTATATAAGCAGAGACCAAGGGCAATACAAGGCTCTGCATATCTTCAGGACTACTGGGGATGCTGGAAAGACTCTACCTTGATCTTCTCTGTGTCTGAAGAGTCTTCCCCTGGATCCTGACCCTTGAACCAGAGTCTACCTTGAGAGAATGGACCCGACCTTCAGCTAAGATATACTACACAGGTGAGCAGCCTTGGGGAGATGGGCTTAGAACCATAGTTAAGAATTTAGAATGTAAACTCTGTGTGATGGCCCTCAGCATCATAAAATATAAATTTGTTATATCGACTGTGTGTGTACCTCTTATCTTTCTCACAACACACAGACACATGCACACACACAGTGCAGATTGTTTTCTTTTGTGCCAGTACTATGCTGTTTTTGTCACTATGGCTCTGTAGTATAACTTGAGGTCAGACTCTGCAATGTCTCTAGCACTGCTCTTTTGGCTTAGGGTTTTGGGGAGGATTATGGAAGAACTTTTGCTCTTTGGGGTTTTTTTTGGGTGCTTCCATGTGAATTTTAGGATTGCCTCCAACCTGTAGATCAGATGTGAGCTCTCAGCTACTGCTCCAGCCTCATGCCTGCTTGCCTCCCTACTGCCATGTTGCTATATTCTCCATTCTGATGATCATGGAGAGAGAGACAGACAGAGAGAGAGAGAGAGAGAGCCCACAAAGCCCTCAAAGTTCACCCCTAGTGACACACCTCCTCCAAAAAGGCCACACCTCCAAATCCTTTTCCAAAACAGTTCCATCAACTAGGGACTAAGAATTCAAATATATGAGTTTATGGAAGCCATTCTCACTCAGCCTTTCCCCCAATATATAATTTTTGTTGTTGTTGTTTTTTGAAACAGGGTTTCTCTGTATTGTTTTGGAGGCTGTCCTGAAACTCGTAGACCAGGCTGCCCTCGAACTCCCTAGTGCTGGGATTAAAGGCGTGCGCCACCAACGCCCGGCCCCAATATATAATTTTAAAATATTTTTCTACTAATTATTTGAGAAAGTCATACCTACATACCACCCCTCATCCTCCCCTAACTCCTCCAAGGTCCACCCCTGTAGAGAGAAGCCTTTTCCTTGTCAGCCACTTTGGTTTTCCCCATCAGTCGCCTGGGCTCTGCTGCGTTGTAGTCCCCATATAATACACAAGACGCTGTATTAATTATGAAGCTGTTGGCCTTGCTTGTTTCTTATTGGCTAGCTCTGACTTAAGTATTTATCTCATAATTGTTAATTTAAGTATTTCTCTTACCAGAGAAAAGTTCCGGACATCTTACTTCTCTGGTGGGCTACATCGTGACTCTCTGTGTTTTTCCTACCCAGAGTCCTCCTCAACTCCTAGTCCCACCTATCTTGCTTCCCTATTGGCCAACAGTGCTTTATTGACATATACACAGGACTTCTGCATCACACCCCTGAACTCCAACTCCCTCCCAACTTCAAGAACTCTCTCTTTTTAAAAAATAACCTATAGAGTGGTATTTGTGTGCTTATACACTCATGGGTGTGGCACCATCCACTGAATGATGGTCAGTTTATCAGGGGCCACATCCCTGAATGAACACTGACTGTCCCTCCCCCATAAGCCATCAGCTGTTAATGGATACTCAGCTAAGGGTGGGGCTCACAAGCTCCTCCCTCCTCCCGGCTGGATTGTTGACTGGCTTGATCTTGTGATTGGAATTCATAAGTGGTCTTGTCGTATCCAGAAGAGTGTTTCACTAAGGTCTTCCCCAACATCTGACTCTTATAATCTTTCTGTCCCCTCTTCCAAATTGATCCTTGAGCCTCATGGAAGGAAATATAATTTCTTTATAGCTTCTTCCATTGTTTAAAAATTAAAAATTTGTGGGCTGGGGAATTGGCTCAGCAGTTAAGAGTGCTTACTGCTTGTGGTGGTTTGGATAAGAATGCCCCCCATAGGCTCATATATTTGAATGCTTAATCACCAGAGAGTGGCCCTATTTGAAAGGATCAGAAGGATTAAGAGATGTGGCCTTGTTTGAGCAAGTGTGTCTCTGGGGGTGGGCTTTGAGGTTTCAGAAGCCCATTCCAAGCTCGGAGTCTCTCTCTCTCTCTACCCATGGATCATGATGTAGCTCTCAGCTACTTCTCAAGCATCTGCCTGCATGCTGCCATGTTCCCCACCATAATGATAATGGACTTTACCTCTGAAACTATAAGTAAGTCCCCTAATAAATTCTTTCTCTTATAACAGTTGCTGTGGCCATTGTGTCTCTTCACAGCAACAGAATAATGACTAAAACAGTGCTCTTGCAGATGACCTGAATTTGATTTTCAGCTCTCATATAAGACAATCACCTAAAGCTCTAGTTCTAGAGGGATCCAACCACTCTGGACTCTGTGGGCAAATGCACTCATGTGCTCATACCCACACATAGACATACATGCATACACTTAATTAAAAAAATAAAAATAGTAGGGCTGTAGAGGTGGCTTAGTGGTTAAGAGCATGTACTGCTCTACCATAGAATCAGAGTTCAATTCCTGGCACCCACATCAGGTATCTCACAAATCCCTATAGCTCCAACTCCAAGAGATCCAACTCCTCTGGCCTCTGTGAGCAATTGTACACACATACACATACTCACAACATAATTTTTAAATAAATAAATAATTTAAAATAAAAAATAATCACCAGGCGTGGTGGCAAACACCTTTAATCCTAGTATTGAGATGGCAGAGGCAGATGGATCTCTGTGAATTTGAGGCCAGTCTGGTCTACATAGTGGGTCCTAGAACAGCCAGAGCTATATAGTAGACCCTGTCTTCAAACAATAGCAACAAAAATAAAATAAAAATAAATGTAGTTTAAAAATTTCTAATGTATCTATAGTCTAATGTAACTTCTTTTGTTTTGTGGTGTGGTGATTTCATTCCCTGTCTCATAACGGTTTTCTCCATAAGGGTTAAACATCTGTACTACTGTTTTGGTTAGAGTAAGTTTAGGGGTGTAGTGGTAAACAACAATAACAGTCTCCCTAAAACCTCAATGACCTAACTCAAAAGTTTATTTCTGGGCCTGAGGTGTAGTTACTGACAGGAGTGTGTGCTGAGTACTGGCCCTGAGGTGTAGTTACTGACAGGAGTGTGTGCTGAGTGTGTGGGATGCTCTAGCTTTCATCTCCAGTGTCACACAAATACTTCAGAATGTATTTCTAGCTCACACTCTAGGATGGCTCTGCGGAATGCTTTGCTGGCCAGAGACACTCGGGTACTAGAGTGATAAAAGCTCAACCTAAAACATGTTCAGCCCATCACCAGGGTAATTTATTTTTTAAGTTTTCATTAGCATATATCACACACGTTAATGAGTTTCATACATGTATACATTGATAGTATTCAACTCCACTCACCACCTCTCCTCTCCCTCTTACTCCTGCTGATCAATCCTCTCTTTCTTCCAAGATAGTTTCTACTTTTTTTTTTCCAGACAGGGTTTCTCTGTGTAACTTTGGAGGCTGTCCTGGAACTAGCTCTTGTAGACCAGGCTGGTTTCAAACTCACAAGAGATCTGCCTGCCTCTGCCTCCCAAGTGCTAGGATTAAAGGCATGCGCCACCACCGCCTGGCTCTGTTTCTACTTTCACATCTTCTAAAAACATTTTTTCATGACAAATCAGCTAATTTAGTTAGGGTTCTTTATAGGAAAACATTCAGTGATTAGCTGTTACAATAGCATGGGCAACTTGCCCTGGCTACACCCCTGAAGAAAATATCCTTCTTTCCCCACGCAGCTATTAACTATCCATAGACCTTGGTTCCTAAGGCCCCGCCCCTCCCTCATCCTTAATGGAATGTTACTGGGCCCAGTCTTGTACAGGTCTTCTACAGGTAATTATAGCTGGTAAAAGGTCAAGAATGCACCTGCCCTGTCCTGCCTGGAAGACGGTGTTCCACAGCACTCCACCCCTTCCTCAGGCTCTTATTCTTTCTGCCCCTTCTTCCTCAGTGGGTAACTTGCTTTTTCATTCTGCAAGGCATTTCAGTGAGGAGATTGAGATGAGTTTCAAAAGAGAATGATGTGATGGAGTGTGTCTTTTATTCCAGCACTTGAGAGGCAGAGGCAGAGGCAGATAGATCTCTGAGTAGCCAGGCAGTCTCTGCTTCCTTAGTTCTGGGATTAAGGTATACACACTGTAGCTTGCCTCCTTCAGCTTCTTGCTTCCATGTTAGATGTCCTCCTATAAGAATGCCCATGAGGAGGTTTCTCTCTCAGGTCTGATATAATGAAGGTAACTTAGATGTGGGTCAGGGAAAGCCAGCACAAACTTGACTAGAGGTGGAATCAACTCTGCCAAGTGCTATGTTTAAATAGGAAGGCGTCTAAGGTAGAAACATTTAAGCCGAGCAAAATCCTTGTTTTTTCCTTTTAAAACCACACTATGGTTTTTATTTGCCTTTTCTTTTCTTTTGAAATTTTGATATAATTACATCATTTCTCCCTTCCCTCTCCTCCCCCCAAACCTTCCTCTATATCCTTCCTTGTTTTTTTCAAATTCATGCCCTCTTTTTTCATTAATTGTTGCTACATACATATATGTACAAGTCCACCATACATATATATTCATAAATACATGCTATGGTTTTAATTGTTTCTGTAACACTAATGTAACATCGTTTCACATATCCATCTGGCATTGAGAACGCTTTTTAATGGCATGGCAATTCCAGTCTCACCCATTTCTTTATTGGGCAGTTTGCCTTCTGTTTTACTGACTTGAAAGAATTTCTAGTATAACCTAGATTGGTCCTTGGTTGAATATGTGTATTTTCAGTATCTTTTACCTTTATTGCCTTGCCTTTCTCTCTTTGTTAACAATCTTAGGATGATTAAAAGTTCATTAACTCCAGTTCAGGGGATCTAATGCCTTTTTCTGGCAACTATGGATATGGGACATGTACATGGTGTATGTAGGCAAAATATACATTCGCATACAATAAAAATAAATACATCTTCACAATCAAGATTATGAATATAATGTATATTAATTTATGAATGTTGTTGTTGTTTTGAGATAGTGTCTCTTTGAGTAATCAAGGCTGGCCTTGAACTTAAATCTTTCTGCTTCAGCCATCTTTGTGCTGGGATTATGAGGTACTACCACTATGCCTGATTTCTGACATTTTTTTAATATTGAATATTTGGATCTATGAAAAAAAGTGTAATCCTATTTATTAGGTCTTTAAATTTTAGGGAAATTACAATTTTCTGAGTAGGAGGCTTATTGATAAATTTATTTCAATTTTTATTTAAAAATATTTATTTTTAAAATTATGTGTATGTATGTGTGGTAGTTTGAATGTAGTTGGCCCCCATAATCTCATAGTGAGTGGCAGTATTAGGAGGTGTGGCTTTGTTGGAGTGGGTATGGCCTTGTTAGAGGAAGTGTGACACTGTGGGGACGGGCTTTAATGTTTCCTATGCTCAGGATACCACCCAGTGTCTCAGTCAATTTCCTGTTGCCTGTGCCTGCAAAATGTAGGACTCTACTCCAGCACTGCATCTACCTGTATGCTTCCATGCTCCCTGCCATGATGATAATGGACTGAACCTCTGAAACTGTAAGCCAGCCACCTCAATGAAATGTTTTCTTTGTAAGAGTTGCTATGGTCATGGTGTTTCTTCTTCTTCTGTTTTTTTTTTTTCATTTTTTTCTTCTCTTTTTAAAAATTTAAGTTAGAAACAAGCTTGTTTCACATGTCAGTCCCAGCTCCCTCTCCCTCCCCTCCTCCCCATACCTCCCCACCAATAGTGTTTCTTCATAGCAATGAAAACCCCAAGACAGTATGCATCTGTGTGTGGGTATGTGCATGTGAGTGTAGTGTTCAAGCAGGCCTGAGACATCAGGTACCAGGGAGCTAGTGCTATAATGTGGGTCCTGAGAATCAAACTCAGGACCTCTGTGAGAACAGGGATTGTTCTTGACTGACAAACCATCTCTCCAGTCCCTATTTGTTAATTTTTTTATGTATTTGTTGTTTGAGACAGAGTCTTTCTATGTAGCATTGACTGTCCTGGAACTTACTACCAATGGCTGGCTCATAGAAAGTGCTGGAATTTTAGCTTTGGACAACCACACCTGGATATTTATTTATTTACACACATGATCTGGTTATATAGCTCAAGCTAATCTAGAACTCACTATGTAGCCCAGGTTGGCCATGATTGTTTGGAAATTTTTTGCATGATAAATGACTCAGAGACTGATATTGGGGTTCAAGCTTCAAGATGAAGATCAGAAAAGCAAAGCAGCTGGCCACTAACTCTTACGCTACCTCAGACTAAAGGGCGATCCTGGCTCCACCAAACCTTAGACTGCTGCTTCTCCCCAGCGTGGCTGGAGAATCCTGAGACTGCATGTCTTCCTATCCTCCTTGATACTGAGTCTTCCTATCTTCATTGTGGCTGGAGATACTGACTACTGAAGACCCTCCTCTTATTTTTTATACTCCTCTAGTGCTAGAATTAAAGGAGTATGATCCCAGGTGCTGAGATCATCTTTGAGTGTGCTGTTTCTCTTTAGGACTGGATCAATCTTGTGTAGATCTGGATGGCCTTGGACTCACAGAGATCCATCTACCTCTTAATCCTGAGTCTTAGGATTAAAGGTTTTTTACCACCGCCTCCTTGCTTCTTGCTGCTGGGATTAAAGATGTTTATCACCATTGCCTGATCTCTATAGCTTGAGGCTGAATTTGCTTTCTGAATCCTCAGGCAAGCTTTATTAAATCATAAATAATGTGTCACCATAGAAATCTGCCTCAGCCGGTCAGTTGAACTGTTAATGGAAAGGCTAGTGAGTGTGGCCCAAATTCTGGGATTACAGACAGGCCTTCACTATCATGGCCAGCTCCAAACATAGGACCCCAAAAGGCAAGACTCTGAGGGTCGGGAAGGTCAGCTGAGGCCCTGTCAGTCAGTCCATCCTCCCAGGAGGGGCAAAACTACATCAGTCTGGCAGAGGGTGGTGGTTGTGAAGATTCAACAAAACAGGTTATCTTGGGTCTAGTTTTGTTTTGTTTTGCTTTTTTGAGACAGGGTTTCTCTGTATTGCTTTGGAGGTTGTGATGGAACTCAATGTGTAGACCAGGCTGGCCTTGAACTCACAGAGATCTGCTTGCCTCTGCCTCCGGAGTGCTGGGATTAAAGGCATGTGCCACCACCGCCTAACAACTTGGGTCTATCTTAAAAGCAGGAGTCAACTGGGCTCACAGAAGCTCTGGACATTGGAAACAAATGAAAGGAGAGGGATAAGGATGCTTTCCTGATTTTCATTTTGAAAGCTGAATGAATACTGGATAACAGTCTCATGGAGGTCATTGTTCTCCTTGACAGGATAAATATGAGATGATGAAGAGATTTGGACTAGATGCTAGGTAGCTAGGAACCTTCATGAATCAACCTCTTTTGAATTAATTAATTAACTAATTAATTTTAATATAGGGTCTTACTTGTAGTCCTAGCTGGCCTGGAACATACTTCCTATGTAGATCAGACTGGTCTCAATCTCACAAGCGATCTGCCTACTTCTGCCTGAAATACTAGGATTAAAGATCTGCACCATCCCACTCAGTTTCTCAATAATAAATAAATAAATAAATAAATAAATAAATAAACGAACGAATAAATAAATATATAAATAGTTTCTTTTGGGATAGGATTTCATGTATCCCAGGCTTACCTAGAACTATTGGAATTTCAGGCATGTAATGCCATGCCCAGTTTCATTCAGTGTTGGAGAGCAAACACATGGTTTGTTGTATAATAGGTAGTTAGGCAAGCAATCTGCAAATGGAGCCAATCCTTAGGCCTGCCTGGATTAGGATTTGGTGATGAAATCTAAGATGCAGATATTTGAAAATCATTATATTATAGATCAAAAGTCAGAGTTGAATAATAGTTCTGGATTGTTGGGGAAGTCATTTGTTAATAAAGCACTGTTGAGCCAATAGGAATCTAGATAGGTGGGACTAGGAGTCCAGGAGGATTCTGGGAAGGAGAAACACAGGAAAGTCAACATGTAACCGCCATGGGGTAGGAGCCCGGAACTATTCTCTGGTAAGAGACATACTTAGATTAACAATTATGGGGTAATTGTTTAAAGCAGAGCTAGCCAGTAAGAGATAAGCAAGGCCAACAGCTTCATAATGAATATAGCCTCCTGTGTGTTTATTTGGGACTGATGCGGCTCTAGAACCAGGCTGGCGGGAAGGCATCCTCTCCAAGGAAAAAGCTTCTCTTTACACTGGATGGTTGAATAAAGATCATGGACCGAGTCCTAGATTCTTCACTATTTAAAGCTTATGACAAAATTGGGCTGGGCATAGTGGCACATGCCTTTAGCACCTCGGAGACACAGAGGCTGAGGCAGAGGCAGGTGGATCTCTGGGAGTTTAAGGCCAGTCTCCTCTGTATAGCGAATTCCATGGCTGCATAGTGAGACCCTGGAGAGGAAGGGGGTGGGAGGATGTGGGAGATAGACAGGAGAGAGAAGAGAGGAGACAGAATGAGACAGAGACAGAGACAGAGACAGAGGAAGGGGACAGGAATGGAATGTCAGGACAAGACAGTGACAGCGATATGGAGGAAAGTTCAGGAAGAATATGTTTCAAGAGAAAGCAAGCACACCACCTGGTAGCAGTTCCCTCTAACCGGTTTAGATAAGACCTGAGAGTAGACTTTGCAAAGGTGTAGATGAACAGTCATCTTGATAAGTGATCAAGATGATGGCAGTCTAGCTGTATCAGGATAGGTTGACAGGTCAGTGCCACTGAGGAAGTGGGAGCAAGTACTGTAGACAAATGAAGTCATGTTTGCGAATTTATTCAGCAAAGAAAGCAGAGAAATACAGTAGTTACTGAGGCAATTTTGAATCTAAAGGAAGTTTAAATTTATGTAAGAGGAAATTTGATAAGTTTATATGCTGGTAAGAATGACTCAGTGGAGGAGGGGATTGGAAACTATAAAGACACTGAAGAAAACTTTAGGAACGTGAGAGTGGAAATAATCTAGGTCACTGGTCAGGACCTGGCCTCCTTGACTTCTAGGACACTTCAGCATAACCCAAATGTTAAGAGAATTTTGATAGTGAAAAGTTGATCAGTATAAAAGGCTGGGGTTTTGCAGGAAGTAAAGACGTTTAGTAGAGAGGAGTAGGCATGAAATAATCTTTCAAGTCTAAATATCAATGTAGTTGGAGAAAACCCTCTTGGGATTAAGCACACCTCCGGCTAAACCATTTTTCTGTCTTAGTGAGCTTTTTGAATTCAATGCTAGTCATCACCATTAGTAGCTATACCATTATTAGTTTGCAGATCTATCTTCCGTGAGCGACAGGATAGTGATCTTGATTTCTGAACTCACCGAGCGAGGTGACGAATGGAAGTCAGCAGAATTTGTCTTTGGTCACCCTGCTTTGAGCGAACCCCTTTTCTCTTCTAAGCTTTTATTTCGGAAAAGATACCGTGGGAATGATAATGTTTTCTTTGACGACCTCACTGTTTCATCATAAGCATCTGCGTCAATAAACACAGAAACATCAAAACTGGCTAATTGTGCCCCACATTCAGCTGTGTACGATGCAGTGCGGAACGCATCTAGCGGATGGGGGGGCGTTGTGGCTTCTGTCAACAGGGGCTCAAGCTTGGTCAGTGGAATAGCAGAAGGGAGAAGCTCAGGCCAACATCCCCAGCTGCGGCCTCTTTTCCGGACGCTCCTGGCCCGGCCGGTGTGGGGGCGGGGAAACCGAGGTGGTAGTAACTGTCAAACCTCCCGCTTGGCGCCATTATTTAAATAGTACGTGCCGGTCTAGCAGCTGTGCGTGCCCGAGGCGGGGCGGTGAGCTCCGGGAGCGGGGCGGAGGCCAGGGGCGGGGCGCGAAGGCTGAGGGGCGGGGTGGGGGCGGGGTGAAACTAGCTAGAGGGGAGGGTCCAGCGCGGCCCCCGGCGAGCTTCACTGCGCTTGCGCTGACAGACGCAAGATGGCGGACAGTGCGGAACTAAAGGTAAAGCGCAGCTCGAATTCACTTCTAATATTCGGCCGCGGAGACGGCGCCGCTGGTGCCGGGGGGGATGGGTCGGACCCTGGGGGGCCGCTCGGGCCGGGCTCCACCCGGGTCTGGAGTTGTAGGCGGGAGAAGCGCTCCGGCCCTCAGTGGAGGGGGGCCTGGCTGCGGCGGGCCGTGGGCCCCGGGTGCCTCGGGGGCGCTGACGGGTCGTCCCCGGCGTGTTATTGTTGTGGGCGCCTCTGGCGGGGGTGGCGGGGCGAAGAGAGAGTGAGTCGGGACGTGGCGGTAGTGGCGGTCCCTGGGGCCCGGGTGCCTCACCTTGCAGTCCGCCTCCCCGCCCCCCCTACGGGCAGCCGGGGGCTGGGGGGGTAGGGTGCGCTTGGAAGGGGGGGATTGGGAAAACTGCCCCGCCGCCGCTTCCTCTTCCTCTTTCGCGGTCCCGGGCTCCTGTCAGGCGCTGCGCTCGGACCCCCGGGAACTTGGCTCCGGCCGCCCCGCCCCTCCGCGGCGCCCAGGCGCCCCCGCCCCGCTCGCCGCCGCTGCCCGCCTGTCAGTGGGTGCCGGGCCAGTGGGAAAGCGTAATCCTGGGGCTATCGGCTGGGGGACACCGGGGAGACGCTCTTGGAAAGTTTAGCGAGCCCGGAGCCGGCGTTGGGGGTTCGGCTAAGGGTTGCAGGGGGAGTCTGCCGGGGCGGGACGTTACTGTTACTCTCTTGGTTCCGGGCCACCGGGGTGGGTGGGGGAGTAACCCCCTGGAAGTGTGTGCACTTGGGAGCGGTGGTGGGGATGCAGCCACCTCTCTACTCTCTTGCTGTCGCTGGTGTGGTGGGTGAGAGCAGCCTTGGGGGTCTCTGCACACACCATGATGGCGATGCTATAGCTGATGGAGGTGAATGGTTTGTGTTTATATTCTCCCGTTGCCTTTTGTTTGTTAGGGACATCTTGCTGGCCATGTTGATTTAAACGAAATTCTCCTCCCACCCCCCATCCTACTCCAACCTCCAATAAATAGAATGTTCCATCGTTCCTCTCAACTGTACCAATTACTCATGCCTCGCGAAATTAGATGAAAGGGTGCCCCCTTTCCCCCGCTTTTTCTCCCACCCTAATCTTTACCTGATGATGGTTTCTTTACCGAAGCAGATATACCACTACACAAGCAGTTGGGGGAGGGCTGGTGGAACCCTTATGATTGGATTGTGACAAATGGGGCTCCGCTTGAATAATTTTGGTTTAGTAGCAGGCAGTTCTTAACTAACACATATTATTTAGAGGCTCTGAACACGGTATTCCCTTTTCTGGCTTCCTGTGTGCGAACCAAACAGCTGGTTATAGCCCAACAGAGAACTAAAATCTCTGTCAGAGTGAAGATTGGGCTATGCAATTGTAATTCTTCGGGGGGATTTAGAAATTATTTTTGTAATCAATAAAAATTATTTTTCTCCATTATGATGAAATAACTTCTAGAATAAGCAGAGCACTACATTTTTTTTTCCTTCTGGGCACTTTAGTGTGTGGAAAGCCTCACTAGAAGATCCTTTTTAACTAGTAACTTTGCAGTGTTAACATTCTAAGATTTTTGTATTAAGGTCTTTGTACAAGATTCGGATATTTGTTCTTTTTTTTTTTTTTTTTTTTGGTTTTTCGAGACAGGGTTTCTCTGTGGCTTTGGAGGCTGTCCTGGAACTCGCTCTGTAGACTAGGCTGGCCTCGAACTCACAGAGATCTGCCTGCCTCTGCCTCCTGAGTGCTGGGATTAAAGGCGTGTGTCGTACCAACGCCCGGCCGGATATTTGTTCTTTTAAGTTTACTTCTAATTACTAACTTGTTTAAAGCAGAATGGGTTGAATGGAGAGTTCCTTTTGTTTGTCTGTTTGTTTTTAAGATGGGTTTACTGTGTAGCTCAGGCTGGCCTGGGACTCACTGTGTAGACCACGCTGGTTTTGAACTAGTAGAGATTCTCCAGCCTCTGCTTCTCTAGTGCTGGGATTAAAGGCATGCACTACTATGCCCTACTTGGAAAATTTCATTTATCCCAATTTCAGACTATTGATTTGACTAAGAAAGCCTCAAAAATTTGAAATTTTGGAGATAATCAACTTGCAATTAAAGACAAACAAGCAAGCTGAGTGATGGTGGCACATGCTTTTAATCCCAGCACTGGGGAGGCAGAGGCTGGACGATCTCTGAGTTTGAAGCCAGCCTGATCTGCAAAGTCCACTTTTATGTTTTCCGTTGGTGTGCCTGAGACTTTGAGAACTGTGATAGATTTCTTAGCTGGCTGTGTTAAAACTTTTGTTAATGCTTCATTGTGGTTAGGATTACTATTCTTTTTTGCGGAGTAGGAGAGGTGATAACAGGAGAGCCTACCATAGTTTACTTAAGCATGCATATAAACCTGGCAGTGGTGGTGCACACTTTTAACCCTAGAACTGTGGAGGCAGAGGCAGGCGGATCTTTGAGTTCAAGGCCAGCCTAGTTTACAGAGTCAGTTCCAGGAAAAGCTCCAAAACTACAGAGAAACCCTGTCTGGAAAAACCAAAAAAGAATGCTTATTATTTTTTTGTGCAGTGAAGTTGGGAAGATATTCCTCTCAGAAATATTTTTTCAGGGTGTGTGTGTGAGAAAGATTGATTTTTGGAGGTGAATACCCTATATTCTATAAAATAGGGGAAAATCCAAATGATAATTAGAGGGAGAAAAATCCTTGATTTAAAAAAATTTTTTTTTGTTTTTTGTTTTTACGAGACAGGGTTTCTCTGTATTGTTTTGGAGGCTGTCGGTCCAGCCCAGCCTCAAACTCACAGAGATCCGCCTGCCTCTGCCTCCCCAGTGCTGGGATTAAAGGCATGCACCACCACGGCCCATTTTTTTTTTTAAATTTTTAAATGGAGATACCTAACTCTAATGGGAGCCACTGAGCAAATACTAATTGTTTTTTTTTTTTTTTGCCCTTGTCCCAATTCACAACCCACATTTGACTATGCTGTGGATTATAACTACTTTTCTAATGGCCCTTTTAGTGAATCCTTTTAAATCTATAGTGAATCTGCAAATATCAGATGGGAAAAACAGATCTGTATTCCCTGTAGGGATAATACAAGCTTGGAGATATTGCCAGTGTAAACTAGATTGTGAGTCATACATATCAAAATGAGTTCTCTGTGCTCTTTTGCTTATGAAAAGTTTAATTTTTCACTAGGGGAATACCCACAAGTGACATCTGGGAGGCTATGAAGGTGAAGTCACTGCAAGTGGGCAGACCAAGTGATCTTGGTAGTGATAACCTGACAGTTTCATTGTTTGTTGTTTGTTTTTTTTTAGACAGAGTAGCCCTGGCTAGCCTGAAACTTGCTTTGTCTCTGGATTGCTGGGATTAAAGGTATGTCACCATGCCTGTATATCCTTTAAAAATATTCTTTTAGACCTGGGCAGTGGTGGTATATACCTTTAATCCCATCACTTGTGAGGTAGGCAGGCTGATCTCTGATTGTGATGCCAGTCTGGTCTATAGAGCAAGTTTCAGAACAGCTATGGCTACACAGAGAAACCCTGTCTCAAAAAACAAAACAAAACAAAAAACCTTTTAGGTGGGGCAGTAGTGGCACACGCCTTTAACCTCAGCATTCGGGAAGCAGAGGCAGGCAGATCTCTGAGTTCGAGACCAGCCTGGTCTAAAAGAATTAGTTCCAGGACAGCCTCCAAAGCCACAGAGAAACCCTGTCTGGAAAAACAAAAACAAAACAACAACAACAAATTTTTAGAAGGCTCCCATGCCTTTAATCTTAGTACTTAGGTTAAGATGGAGGAATGTGAGTTCTAGGGCAGCCTGAGCTATATAGTAAGACTATCTAGAAAATAAACCATGTTAGAACAAAACAAAACAAAACCTCAGACAACAACAAAACACCCTAAGCCAGTGGTTCTCAACTTTCTTAATGCTTTAATACAGTCCTCATATTGTGGTAACCATAAAATTATTTCTTTGCTACTTCATAAGTATAATTTGCTACTGTTATGAATTGTAATACAAATATCTGATGTGCAGGATATCTGATATTCAACCCCTGTGAAAGGGTCATTTGACCCCTAAAGGCATCTCGCCCCTTGGGTTGAGAACTGTTGTCCTAAACCAGTTAAAAACAAACAATAACAAACAAAAATAAATATTTTTCTTTTGCTGATAGGGACTCATTTTGTAGTTCCTGATGGCCTGGAGTTGACCACCTTGCCTCAGTCTCCAGAATGCTGGGATCTCAGCATGAGCCACCACACTCACCTTCCAAAGCCATTATTTTCTCTTAACAAATGATTTTTGCATTAAAACTCAAAGCAAGTTGTATCGCTTTTTAACTCACAGGCGAAACAGTAGGAGGGAAGGACTCATTGCTTTCAAGGAGTAAATAATGGAATCCAATGAGAAGGGAAGCCATACTTTTATAAGTATCTGCTGTGTAAGCATATCAGTAAATTTTGTTGTCATATCTGTCTCTTTATTTTCAACAAATAACCACTTAGTTTTGATCTCTGTGGTGTAATTTGTCTGCTTTTATTTCACATGGAAGCAAGTAAATTTGGCATTTTATTCATGGATCTGATTTTAATCTCTCTGACTTGGTTTTGTGAAATGCTGCATTTAGATGGCTTTTGTTTTCTGTCACTTCTTGGGAACAGTATTTTAAAACCATTTGAAAAACACTTTAGTTTTTAAGTACTTCATGTAATTGTTTGAAATATTGCCGCCTTTTCCTTGGGGGTTTTCTCAGGGTGACTGCATTGTCTTTCTCTTCAATGAGTGTCTTGTAATCCCCTTTGATTGCAGTAGTTCTTAGTAGTGAGTCCATAGCTGATTAACCTTGGGTCTCTCCTGGTGAACTCCATCAGCATGCTGCTCCAGGGTTCATGCTGAGGCTTTTGATTTCAATGTAATTTGTATTCTTTCATGCTGGTAACTAGGGATAAGAAAATAAAGTGGTTTATGGTTGTAGTAGGATCTAGGAGGAAGTATCTGTCTCAGAAAGTAGGATTTTATAGGATGTAACCTAGTAAAAACTAAACAAGAACTTGGTTCATTACTTCACAGAATTGATGGTACTGTTTTATTAAGTGTTCAGCTCTGTTACTAAGGATTTGGTTTTTATTTTTTTGAGATAATAGTTTCATGTAGCTCCAGGTGGCCTTAAACTATGTGGCTGAAGATGACCATGAACTCCAGATGTTGCCTCTATCTCCCAAGGGTTGAGATGACAGGCACAAACCACTATGCTCTACTATCTTCTACTGTTTGAAGAATATTTATATCTTAGTTGTGTAGTTCTATTCAATTTATACTTCATCACATTATAGCCTTTGCTCTTTACAATAGTTCTTCAGAATAGAAGAGGAATGTAACAGGTAAGGACATTTTACCAACAGTAGTGGCAAGAACTTGGATCTGAGTCTTTGGTTTCAAAGCTTTTCTCTGTAGGCCTCCCTAAAGATGCCAGAGTAGTCCTAGAGGTGTTTAGGTATCTAGCTCACAAAGAGTTTTAATGTTGCTAACATGTTTCTTTTTGCTTAATGTGAGGGTATTTTGGAGGGACACTATGCTTTTTTGTAAACTGCCTTTTTTTTTTTTTTTAAAGACAAGGTTTCACCATATAGCCCTGGGTGGTCTGTAACTCACTGTGTAGACCAGGCTGGCCTTGAATTTATAAAGAACTGCTTGCCTTTGCCTCCACAGAGTGCTGGGATTAAAGGTGAGTGTCTCCACGTGTGGTTTGCAAATCTCCCTAACAAAATCTTTGGAGTTTGTTAGAGTCATACAAATTAATTTTTTAATTTTGAGGTTTTATTTTATGCCTTTGAAAGTTTGTCTAATGAGTGTATGCCTAAATATATGTCTATACACAGTGTTCATGCACTATCCACAGAGACCAGAAGAGGGCATGGGATCCCCTGGGTTTGGTTGTGAACCATTGCTTTGTGGGTGCTGGGGATATAATCCTGGCTTCTGGAAGAGCAGCCTGTGCTCTTAACCACTGAGCCATCTCTCCAAGTCCCATCCCTGTCGTCACCCCCACCCCCAAGACTAACATTCAACTAACCAATTTTGCAATTACTATTTTGCTTAGGAAACTTTCATAAAATACTAAAAAGACAGAAAAATGGCACTTGTAATTGTAGCTCTCAGAAATACTATGGTTAACATCTGGGCATCTATCCTTTTAGACCTTCTGTGACTGACTGTAGGTGTATCTATATTATCACAAAAAGGAATCACAATATAACAAAATTGTTATTTATTTTGTTGAGATTCTATTATATCTGTCTGTCCTGAAACTTGTTATGTAGAACAGGTATTGAACTCCCAGAGATCTACCTGCCTTTGCCTTTGCTAGGATTAAAGTTGTAGACTAGCATACCTACATACTAAACACACACACACACACACACACACACACACACACACACAGAGTCACAAGTAGCCCAGGTTGGGTTTAGATTCCCTGTGTAGTGTAGGATGACCTTGAACCCCTGATCCTTCTCTCCACCTTATTGGAGTTATAGGCATGCCTGCTGTATGTTGTGCTGGGAATTGAACTCAAGCATGGTGAATATTAGGCAAGCAGTTTATCACTTGAACTACATCCACAACTGGTATTTTTGATTTGTAATTGTTATTTTTGTGGCAAGCCTTTCAAGTTTGTAGATATGGATCCAGGTTACTTGGTATTTTTTATAGTGACTCAACATTATACAGTTGACTTTTTGGTTGGGGAGGGGCCTGGGATTGAGCCCTTGTGATTTTCATGCCTTGACAGATAGCCTTGTGTAAAACTTTCCAAATGTTAATTTGAACACCACAGAATTTCAAGCTGTAGAGAGCAGTGTAGATGCTTTTCTGGTACAGGTGTCCTAAGTGAAGAGAATTAGCAACTCGTAGCTTGTTTCTTGTTTTATCTTCATTGTTCTTATGTCTTTAATGTGTTGGGTAAGATTACTAAGTGATGGCAGAGAGTTTATAAAATGTAAGCAAATAGTGCATCTGAATCAGAACATTTGATAAAGAATGAACTTGATGATGTAGCATATTTAATTGATTTTAAGTACATTTGATTTTTGGAAATTATATTAAAGTAATCAAATATTGTGAGTTTTGTGTATTAGGTGCTTGTCAGTTTTAAATGGCATGTTGAAACTCTATTGAACATTAATATAGTGAAAGTGGAACTGAGAACAACGTCCCATTTTTTAATGTGAAATCAGTGTTGCCATGGTTTTAAATTGGTAGGTAATGCTGTTTGGAGGAGCTGGTTATGGAAAGGTTACATAGGCTGTGGAAATATTTTTCTATTTTAGGAAGAAACCTTTGTGGGTTATGGTAATTAATAAATGCACATGTAAGTTATGAATGCTTTTTTCTTTTTTGAGACTGGTTAGTCCAGGCCAGTCTGAAACTCAGGATTCTCTTTACTCACTTCCGAATGCTCTGGCTACAGGTGTGTGCTACCACCCTGGCGAGAACACTGCAGATCTGAAAAGTCTTGAGCCAGGGAAGGAATTCGTGATGAAGTTAATCTGTGGAATTAATTGTGTTCTAAATTTCTTGGCATTTGCTCTTCATTAGTGTTCTTTCTGAGTAGGCAGAAGTTTTGAAGTACTTAGTTGTTTTGTCCTGTAAGTAAGAGTGATCTGGGATTTATTTATGCTTTGACTTTAGATGATTAGGTAGTGACTCACAGAAGACCCCTGGGGTGGGCAGAGGCAGAGAGCTGGCTCCCACGAAGTGCCCCTGCTTACTATAAGGGCAGCCACTACAATGCCTGGTGAGGCCGGCTTGAGACTTTATCGGGTTACAGCTCCCTCCTGTGCACAAAGCTAGCTAGCATAGTTGCCCTGTTCTTTCCTAATCCTGCCTCTGCTTACCCTCCTGTGTGAAGTGCTTCTGAGTCCTCCACTTTTGGCTTCAGTGTCTCATGTGAAAGGCAGTCAGTCACTCAGAGCCTTTTCCTCAGACTTTTATGAGAACCCCCCCTCGTTTTTTCTCAGATCAAGCAAATAAAACAAGTATAAATCTTTTAAACAGGAACTAGTTACAGATGCTGACAGTGCTGGTGCATATGCACCTATATCTTGCTGTTTTTGCTTTCAGTTTCTCTTTGTGGTTGCCATGTTAATTTCACTCAAGTAGTTCTTTCACACTGTGGTTCCTGTCTGTAAAAACTTTCAGTGGAGCTGGGCATGGTGTTGGATGTCTTTAATCCCAACACTTGGGAGACAGAGGCAAGTGGGTCTCTGAGTTCCAGACCAGCCTGGTCTATATAATGAGTTCTAGGATAGCCAGGGCTATGTAGAGAGACTGTGTCTCATTCCCCATTCCCCTCTCTCTCCAAATCCCAAAAGCGATGAACAAAACAAAAAACCTTCAGTGGCTTCCCATAGGACGATCTTAACTCTCCGGATGAATACGCATGACTCTCTCCAGTTTGGCTTCAGTCTACTTGATGTGTGTTGTGCTTCCTCAGCTACAGCAGAAGTCCATGACTGAAGAGCAGAGTTGTTCATTTGCTCTGTTGTTGGCTAGTGTTCTGTCACTATCTGGTAGATGCTTATTATTTTTCAGCGTAACAAATTACGTTACTATTTGTTCTTGTCAGGAACCAGGCTGATGCTCTTTTCTCCTATGGCAGTCTAAATTGGAAGTGTTTCTAGATAGTTCCATGCTATTTCTTAGATTGACTGGAATAGTGTTAAGCCTGGGATAAATTTTCTTTTGAGATTTATTTATGTGTATGAAAGTTTTGCCTGCAAGTATGTATGTATACATGTGTGTATCTGTTGGATACCTTGGAACTGGGATTGTAGGTGGTTATGAGGTACTGTGTGGGTGCTGGAAATCAAACCCAGTGCTCTTTTTATGAACCATCCTCTCCAACCCCCAGGATAGTTTATGAAGGACTCTTTCTGAGATGAGTTTACACTGTGTAACCCAGGCTGGCCTGTAATCTACTGCCTCAGCCTACTTGAGTGCTGGGATTATTAGTGCAACACTCCTAGTTGTGTTTATTCATGTTTAGATAAGTAGGGGAAGTGTTAATAGAATCACATGCAACTTAATACTATATAGGTCACATATTTAAAGAGTTAATTGATTGCTTTTGGATGTATTCTCCAAGTTGTACTGTTATTACTGTAGTCAGTTGTAGGATTTCTCTCACCCTAGAAAGAAACTGCACTTCCAGTTGTCATAACCATCTCTCCATATTTCTTTAGCCTCAGTTACAAACAACTGCTGATGTACATTTTGTCTGTAGATTTGCCAGTTTTGGTATTTCATATGAATGGAGGCATATGATTTGTGGCTGCTTATGCCTGGCTTCTATTCATTTTTTTCTACTTGCTTTAAGTATGTATCTGTAAATTTGTAATTTATCATATGTGTATTTATACAGATCAGAATAAAATTCAGCTTGTAGAAGGGCTTCATATTTGTAAAATGTATATAATAACAATTTAGTTTCTTTTTAAAAATATTTTTATGCACATTGGTATTTTGCGTGAGTGTCTGTGTGAGGGTGTCAGATCTTGGAGTTACAGATAGGTGTGAGCTATCTGGGTTCTGGGAATTGAACCCTGGTCCTCTGGAAGAGTAGTCAGTACTCTTAACTGCTGAGCCATCTCCCCAGCCCCTTACTTACTCCCCCCTCCTCCAGACAAGGTTTCTCTGTGTAGTTTTGGAGTCTGTTCTGGAACTCACTCTGTAGACTGTAATGGCCTCAAACTCACAAAGATACACCAGTCTCTGCTTCCCCAGTGCTGGGATTAAAGGTGTGTACCATCACTGCCCTGCTTTCCTTCCTTTTTTAAAAGACAGGATCTCTTTCTGTGTGTTTTGGAACTCAGGGAGATCTGCCTTATCTCTGCCTCTAGAGTGCTGGGCATACGCCACCGCACTCAGAGTGTGCTTTCCTTCCTTCCTTCCTTCCTTCCTTCCTTCCTTCCTTCCTTCCTTCCTTCCTTCCTTCCCTCCCTCCCTCCCTCCCTCCCTCCCTCCCTCCCTCCCTCCCTCCCTCCCTCCCTCCCTCCCTCCCTCTCTTTTGGTTTTTTGAGACAGGGTTTCTCTGTGACTTTGGAGACTGTCCTGGAACTCACTCTTATAGAGCAGGCTGGTCTCGAACTCAGAGAGATCTCCCTGCCTCTGCCTCCCGAAATTAAAGGCGTGTGCCACCACTGCTCGGCCACAGTGTGTTTTCATTATTCAAAAGTTTGTGTGTGTGAGTGTATATATTTCTGTGACAATGTCAAAAATGAGATGTTTTTATTTTTTAATGCATAATAAATATAATACTGTGTTTATAGAAGTTCATCTCCTGACTTTATTGCATGTGTTAGAATTTTTCCTGGGGTATAACCTAGTGGTGGATTGTTTGCCTATCATTTGAGTTACTCATTGGCTCCAGCCCTGATGGCTGCAAGAGGGATGCAAAAAGTTCTCAAGCACTTGTTTCGCTTCCTTGAGACTGGTTCTGCTGGCCTATGAACTGATGTTAATCTTGCTTCAGTTTCCCAGTGCTGGGGCTTTGAGACTAGACTGTTTTGATACTTTTATTATACTGTTGTTAAAAATGACTTCCACTCTCTCTTTCTCTTTCTCCCTCCCTCCTTCCCACTCTCCCTCCCTCCTCTTTTTTGGTCCTGGGAATCAAATCCAGGGCCTTGTGCATGCCTAAGTTCATGCTCTACATTGAGCTGTCTCTGTAGCTGTACCACTAAGCCAATATTAATGTTGGAGTTGAATTTAAAAATAGATGTGACAAACACAACAGCCAAGGGTTGTTGGTCTAATGAAAATTAGAGTGTGGCCCTTTATGAGGTTCTGGCGTACATGGCAAAGCACTTCAGCCTTTGAATTTCTGGGTGTGAGCAAGGTTGTTTCTAGTTTCATGGCACAATGCTTAAAATAGAACTTAACATGCTATCTTGTACTTTATGGTAAATTTAATGTTTTTTTTCTAAAAGTCATATGAGTCCATTCTTAATGATAAGGTTTTAGAATAAATATGCACTCCTTGGTCCTCCCTCCCTCTCTCCCGCCCTTCCTTCCTTCCTTCCTTCCTTCCTTCCTTCCTTCCTTCCTTCCTTCCTTCCTTCTTTCCTCCCTCCCTCCCTCCCTCCCTCCCTCCCTCCCTCCCTCCCTCCCTTCCCTTCCTCCCTCCCTCCCTCTAAGATTGCCACCAGTATTGCCTGCTGGGGATCACACCTCCAAACAACAAGAGCCCATGGGGGACATGTCATATCTAAACCATAGCGTGTTTCTGGCTTAGAATTTGTTGTAGTGTGATACCTAGTATATGAAGTATTTTACAATTTTCCATTCATTTATGTGTTAGAATGTGTGAGGCACTAGACTATATGTTTGAGTATCTGTATGATTACTTAAACAAAAAAGTGTGTTTTATGATTCTACATGTAATGCATCAATTATTACCATATCAGAGTTTGTTTCTCAGACTCTTGGTGTTTCCCTGGGTATCCCCAGGTCAAAACCATTTTTTTTTCCAGTATTAGTTGGGCATTGCTTGGTATGCTGAAAATTATCTTATTAATAATGAATAAAGCTGTTATGACTTAGTATAATCAATACTGTGGTGTGACTGAGTTATACTAGTGGTTCCCCATTACCAGACTCTAGGAATTGAAAACAATAAACTGGGCAGGTTATGTGGCTTGGTAGTAGAGTGTTTGCCTAGTATGGCCAAGGTTTGATCTCACACACACACACACACACACACACACACACACACACACACACACACACACACACACGATGGCAGGAGGACTGGTTACATTTAGTGCCCTTGATGAAGCAATAAAACTTAGTGATCTGTCATCTATTCTACCTTTGCTTAACTCCTAGAGCATGCTGTTTGAAGTGCTTTTACAGATAGCAGGTCTGATGGTTAGCTTAGAAAAGAACCTGTGCAGCTGTTGAGTACAAATTAAACTAGCAGCCTTTCTAAGTGGAATGCTATTTTTACTTGAAGTAATTGCTTGGCAAAGTATGGTTATATAGAATGGATATTTGGCATACATTTTCTTGAAAATAAAGTGAGCCTGTCACTACAAGGAAAACAACTGACAGTATTCATTGCTAATGATAAAATTTAAGCTCTCCAGGGGAAATTGAATTTTGGAAAACTACTGCATTTGCCACTATGAGTTTGACAGATTCTGCACTCAACTCCTTTGATGTGGTTGGTGTGATATAAATAAGTGTGTTATGTTGAAGACAGTAGTGAGATGCATCAATGTCTGAAGAAGTGTGGAACTTGGTGAACTCTCAGATGCTTTAACATGGGATTTCATGTAGCTTAGGCTGGTATTGTACTGTAGATGTAGCAGCATGACCTTGAGTTCCTGACCCTCCTGCCTCAAGCAAGGTCAAGGATTTTAGGTATGTGCTACCATACTCAGCTGAACTCCACATTTTTTTAAATAACCAGTGCATGGCTTTATAAAGTCATATATGAGTAAAAAGACCAATTGGAATGGAAATTAGACCAGTGAATTTTGAGATTTTTTGTTTTGTTCTTTTTTTTTTTTTTTACATTTCAATCCCAATTCCCTCCCCTCCTCTCCTTCCACTCCCCTCACTTCCTCCCTCCCAGCTCCCATCTGCTTCTCGGAGAGGGTAAGCCCTCCCTTAGGAAGTCTACTAAGTTTGTTTTTTTATATAGGATTTCATGTAGCCCACGCTGGCTTCAAACTTACTTTGTAGCTGGTCTTGAACTTGTTTTTATTGCTTTGAGAAAGGGTCTCTAGAATCCCAGGGTGGCCTCAAGTTTCCTGAAGATTACCTTAAATTTCTTATCTTTCTTACTTCACTTTCAAAGTGCTAGAATTATCGACATACCCCACAATGCTTGGTTTATGTGATGCTGGGAATTGAACCCAGGACTTCCCAGTTTCCTGCTAGGCAAACACTCTACCAATGAAGCTAGAGTCCCAGCGCTGACCTTCAACTTCTGGTTCTCCTATTTGTGTCTCCCAAGTACTGGTATCACAAATGTGTACCATTGTGCTTCAAAATGACTTTGATTTTTCAAGACAGGGTTTTTCTGTGTAGCCTTGGCTATCCCTGTCCTGGAACTTGCTCAGTAGACCAGGCTAGCCTCAAACTCAGAGACCTTACCTGCCTCTGTCTTCCAAGTGGTGGGATTAAAGGAGTTCACCACAATACCTAGCCTTCAAAATAACTTTTAATAAATAAGAAATGCTCATTGTTATGGTTTCAGATTCTGTATGGAATAGCCTTTAAGAAATTGCCAACTGGGTGTGGAGTTGGTTCTTTCTTTGTGGAGTTGGTTCTTTTTCTGCTTTACCATGGTTTCTGAGGATTGACCTCAGGTTACCAGATTTGTGCAGCAAACACTTTACTTACTGGTTGAGCCATCTGACCAGTCCCCTCACTGTTATTTAATATTTATTTTTAAGTGTGTGTGGGGGGGGGCAAAAGGTATGCACATGTGCCAGTGCAGGTGACCATGCAGGTCAGAGATGTGAGATCCCCTTGAGTTGGAATTACAGGCAATTGTGAGCTGCCCAACATGTGTGCTAGGAACTGATATTGGATCCTTTCTTAACTGCTAAGCCATCTCTCAATTCCACTTATTACTGTTTTATTATTTATATATTTCTTCATTTTGAGGCATAATCTCACTATATAGTTCTGGAACTTGCTATGTTGTCAGGCTGGCCTTGAAATCAGAGATATGCCTGTCTTTGCCTACACTCAGCTTATTACAGTTTTAAATGACATTTTTTTTCTATTTTGTTGGACCTGGTAGTATATGCCCCTAATCTGTGCACTAAGGAGTCTTATCCAAGATAATTTTGAGTTCAAGACTAGCCTGAGCTATATAGTAAAACCCTCTTCAAACTAAGAAATGTGCAAGCGATACAAGTCTGTGCTGGCTAGTAAGTTAGGCTTGACATAAACTTAGCATCGTTTTGGAAGAGTGAACCTCAGTTGAGAAAATGCTAGATTAACCTGTGGGGAAACTTGTGATGTATTTTCTTGATTGATGACTGATGTGAGAGGGCCCAGCCCACTATTTATGGTGCCACCCTTGGGTCTTGGGTACTATGATAATATAAGAAAGCTAGCCAAGAAAGCCATGAAGAATACAAGCTCAGTAAGCAGCACCCCTCCATGGTCCCTGCATCATTTCCTATCTCCATGTTCCTGCCTTGCTTGAGTTCCTATGCTGACTTCCCTCAGTGATGGATGGTTACCTGAAAGGGTAAGATAAAATAAACCTTTTCTTTGGAGTTGCTTTTTGATCGTGGTGTTTTGTCACAGTCATAGAAACCCCAGTTAAGACAAAGTCTAGTATTTTCTATTTGATTTGTAATCAGTGGATTTTTCTTTTTCCTCTTTGTATAGTCCTGGGGTTCAAACCCAGGGCCTCTTCAAGGCAAAAAGTTGTACCATTGAGCTTCAGCTCCAACACTAGTAGCACAATTGATGTTGATATGTTCATCACAAAGGGGAGAGGATATCCTCCATTTTCAAGAATATAAAAACTAGAAACTTAACATTTTTAAAAGAAAATGAAGAATCATACTATAGGAGTTTCTAGTTTAAAATGAGATTGTCCCTCTTACTTTGTTCCTGACATTTTTTTTTTATAGTTTAAAAGACAGGAATAGTTTTCTTACAGAAAAGACATCTATTAACAAGTTAGTCATCCCATAGCTGCTGCCGCATGATATCTTACGTCTCTGCTGCTGGTGTGCTGAATGATTGTGTTGGAAATGCTTTTGATTATTCATGGTGTGAGGAATATTTGTTTGTTTGTTTGGGTTATGTCTCAACCCTGCATTGCTTTTTTTCAGTGGACATGGAAGAGAACTGTATGGACAAATGAACAGTCGATGAGATGTGTGCTATCCTGATTTTAGCTAGTAATTTACTCTAGCTGTGCTTAACTTTTAGCAAATATATCTGTGATTGAGTTACAATTTACATCATTGTTTTCTTTTCTCTCCCTTTTTGGATGAAAGCCAAACATAGACTGTACAATTGCATGCATTTATATTTTTGTCTATATACCCCTCCATTGTTTGACAACTTCATATATGTGCATAATACATTTAGGTCACTCTACCCCTTCTCATATCTCAGGATGGTTTCTGAAAGATTCTGATTTCTCCTTTCCTCCAGTTTTTTTTTCTTAATCTTAAAACTGGAAGAAAGCCAGATGTAGTGGCACATGTCTGTAACCCTACCTAGTACTTGTGGTTGAAGCAGGATTGCCCTAAGTTTGAGGTCAGCCTAGTCTTCATAGGGAGTCTGAGGCAAGCCGGGGATACATGGCAAGGCACTGTCTTAAAAAGACTGGAAAAGAAACGTTGGTCCAAATGACCTTCTAATGAGATTTCAAAATACTGTAGCCTCTTAAAGGTGAAAGACCTTTTAAAGAGCTGGGGAGTTCAGCTTCAAGAACAGAGGATCCAGGTTTGATTCCCAGCACCCGCAGGGTGGCTCATGACTGTAATTCCAGTTCCAGGGCATCTGATAAACTCTTCTGGCCTTTGTGGGCACACAAGTAGTGCATAGACATGTGCAGGCAAAATACCTACATATTAAAAAAATAGCCTTTTTTAAAAGGGGGGTTAGAGGCACTTGGGGAAATGATTTGATGGTAAAAGTGCTTGCTGTACAAGCATTAGGGCCTGAGTTCAAGCCCCCAGTTAAAAGCTGAATGTGGTCATGGGCCTGTGACTCCAGCATTGTGGAGGGTGGTGGTGTGTAACAGCTTCTTCAGATTGAAATATCCCATCCTGCAGGAAAGCTCTTTAAGCAGGAGAGTAGACAGCTCAAACTAACTTCGGAAGTCCCTGAAACAGACTAGATTTGCAAGGCCCTGCCCTGTCAGAGTAAGCATAGAAGCTGAGAATCCCTCTGAGACTAGTTGAACAGAGCTGCAAAGAAATTCAGACAAACTGAGCTATAAAGAAGACCTGAGACCAGACTAGCTCTGGGAGAAGCAAAAAGCAGCTGAGATGCCTGGAAGTGGTTTAGACCAGTTGCTTTGAAAAGACATACTCTAAGCTGCCTGAAGGCTATGCAGTGGGCTACAAGTTTCCCAGTTTTTGTGAGCTATCACCCATGCTGGTGTGGGCCTTAGTGTTGTAGCTGTCTTTGAGTCATTTCTGCTCCTGTAAGTAATTCTTCACCCATACTCCTGTAAGTAACCACAGTAAAACTCAGGGTTCATCAAATTGGACTTTGGTGGTATCCATACTTTGTTTTGTCTTGGGATCCCTACCTGGAGTGAGTAAACATGTGTCTCCCCAATGAAAGTTTTGTTACACAACAGCTGGAGACAGGAAGATCGCTGGGCCTTACTGACTAGCAAGCCTAGTTCTAGGGTCAGTGAGAGACCATGTCACAAGAGAATAAGACAGAGATCAATAGAGCAGGATACCCAGCATCTTCCTCTGGCCTCTGTGCATAATGGTATGTACATGACGCATTGACACATTGAAAACATTGACAGAGATGTCTTGGAGAGAGAATCTCTTCCCCTTTTTCCTTTTTCTCCCTCCCTTTTGTCTACCTTTTTTTTTTTTTTTTATAGGTGCTTATTCTGTAGCCCAGATTATCCTAGAATTCACTCTGTGGTCCAGACTGGCCTCAAACTGGTGACAATCCAAAGTTCTGGGACTAAAGGCATGCCCAGCTAGGGGGTTAAAAAAAAAAAAACCCTGTAAAAAGCACACAGACATTTGGGAAGAGATCATACAGATGTGCATTAAAGTGGTGGGGACTCTATTAAGGACTTGGTGGTGGATGCAGGACAGAAGGGGCAGGTGATGCACTGGGGAGTGGTTAGGTGATGCAGGACTTGGGGAGGTTGGCATTAGGTTTGGACATGTTGACTTGTATATATCTGGCTCATACAGGAGAGGTACTGAGGAGGAGCTGCAAGAGTTATTAGTGATAGCATTTTCAAGTCATAAGGTTCATCCAGGAAGACTGGGTTGAGTGGAAATGGGGTCAGGAATTCTGAGGAGGGACCATTGAACTGGTTCAGTGGGTAAGGGCACCTGTCATCCCGTCAGAAAATTTGAGTTTGGTACCTAGGACCCACATGCTAGGGGAGAATCAACCTTCTGCTCCTTTATTTTGAGACAGAGTCTCTCTATGCCGCCCTGGCTTTCTTGGACCTCACTGTGTAGACTTGACTGGCTTCAAGCTCACAGAAGATCCTCCTTCCTTTGCCTCCCAAGTGCTGGAATTAAAGGTATGCTGAGAGAACCAACTCTTGAAAGTTATCCTCTGACCTCAATGTGTATTTCCCCTCCCAATAAATAATAAAGAAATAAGAATGTCCACTGAATGTTGACCTCTTACTTCTCCATTGTACACACATGGGGCAAGTGTATCATACAAATGTGCATGTACACATAAACTGTATTATTGATGGAGAGTTTGTATTATTTCTAGATATAAAAATTAATAATAGTGCCTGTAGTTGTTAGCATTATTGAAGTGTTGTTGGACTTGAACTCTGACTTTGGAGTCTGAATTCACACCCTTCTAACTCTACAACTTCAAGTAGGCTCTGGCCAGGAATCTGAAGTAGTTTTGGTAGAGGCCCTCCCTCCAGGCTTTTCCTTCATCCGAGTTCTGGGTTTCATACTGAGGCCTGTAATTTAAAGACCTTGTGTAGTTATAGAATCCATTCTTTTTCTTACCTTTTCGTTGCATTGAAAGTTTTCCTTCTGTTTAGGCTTTTTATCCTTCTCTTAGCTGTCCGGTTTCTTTGGTTGCTTGTCTGGAACCTATTAGGTTAGATAATGTCTCCAGTTGCAAGTGCAGTTTGTTTGGTTGTGGGAAGCCTGGGAGGTAGCAATGATCTTGCTGAATTGGGTAGGTAGGTGCAAGGTTTCTTAAACCCTGGTTAACATGTTAAGTTCTGCATTCTATTTAGTGGGAGAGTGACAGTGCTAACCACCACTAAGAATAGGACTAGTTTATTTTTAATTTTTTAAAGTTATATAATTTTTTAAATGTTGTATGTGTGTTTACATGTATGTTTGTGCAATTTATGTCTGCCTGGTGCCTGTGGAGTCCATACAAGGGCTTCAGATCCCCTGACAATGTAGTTAGAGACAGTTGGAACCACCATCTGGGTGCTTACATGGCAAATTAACCCCTGATACATCTCTCCAGCCCCTGACAGCACTGATTTTTAAAAGACCCACTTAGAATTCCTGTTTCCTTTGTCACAGTTCTTCTTTCATGTCGATAAACAGTTTCTACTGGTTACTGTAATGTTTTTAACTAGAAGCAATGTTTCTTAGACTTTCCTAGTTTTATCCACCCTACTGGAGGCTACTTCATTAACTTCCCAAGCACTGTTTTTATTACATTTTCACTGCCACCATGTATTTATATCACTGTCTCCTCACTTTGTTGTCTAATTTCCATAGGTGCCCTTCAATATTCCCTTCTACCTATTCCTGTGCCTGTCCTGGGGGAAACTATCCTCTGTTTTGGCTGAGCTTTGTGCTAAGATCCTGGTGTTGGTTAGTAGATAGGAACTCTGGAGTCAGGAGGCTTGGGGTCTGGCACCATCATATTACTGTTAGACCTCAAATTTAGTGTCAGTTTATTTACACATAGGGGGAAAATTACTAGCAGTCTGTATTGTAGGTTCAAATTCATGTTCAAAAAAGTAATCATTTTTACTAGAATGTATGTAGCAGGCACATTTAAGCATTTAACATGTGTGATTTATTATTTTTATCTACCCATGTAAGTGACAAGATTATAATTGAAAATACTTCTTACATTAAAAAAACTGTACTGATTGTATGAATTATTCCTAAGAGTAAGAGAGATTTCACTAAATAGTTATGGGTTGAACGTTTAAGGAATCTTTGAGAACTTGTATGATATTCCATCCCCCCCCCAACTCCAGAAAAAAAAAAAGGTTTTTGAGACTGTCTAACTGTGTAGTTCATGCTGGTCTTGAACTAGCAATCCTGTCCTAGTCTCCCAAGTGTTAGAATTATAGGTGTGTGCCTATGACTAGCAATCCTTCATTTTGGTATGTGGGTGTGGGTGTGTATGTGGGTGTGGGTGTGTGGTGTATTTGCAACTTGTCCAGTGGGTGGAGTTAGAGGACAACTATAGTTGTTGGGTTCCAGAGATTAAACAGGTAGTCTTGGTAACAAACACTTTTACCCACTGTGTCATCTCACTAGCCCATAATCCCCTCCTTTTAAAAGAGAGAGTGTATCCCCAAAATTATAGCTTGAAAAACTAGTGTCCACTCAGTACCAAGATCCATATCCTATACATAGTATTACCATCCTGGCATGCAGTAGGTGTTGAGTTAGCAGGCTTTGGGAGGCCAGGGAAAGGCCTTCACTAGCATCAAGGATTTTTGTTTTTTGTCTTTTTCATCTCTTTCCATTGTACATCTTAAAGGTGTCTGCTAACTGCCTGTGAACTTAAGCCCTAATATCAGGAAACTCTGGGAGAAGATATAGGTCAAAAGGAGTTGTTTTCCATCTGGGGTCTGGGGGTCCAGATTGGTATATTGTAAGAGGGCCTTTGTGAGGTGGTCTAGAAATTGAATCAGGTTTTCTTGTTTGTCCTGAATGACATCTTGGGTTTTATCATAATTTGCCATTTAAAAAAAAAGATTTATTTATTACATATACAGTGTTCTGCCTACATGCCAGAAGAGGGCACCAGATTGAATTGTAGATGGTTGTGAGTCCCATGGTTGCTGGGAATTAAACTCAGGACCTCTGGAAGGGCAGCCAGTGCTCTTAACCTCTGAGCTATCTCTCCAGCCCCATAATTTGTCATTTTAAGGGTGGCATTGTGAAGACCTGCCAGGAAGCAAGTTACAAATTGATCCCTAGCAAGGATGCCCTCTGGGATATTGTAATTTCATTCAGGCTCCTAATTGGGGACTGCCTTGACCCTGACTGGGTGGGCAGCCTGTCTCTGAGAAGGGAGAAAGGGAAACCAGAGAGGCTGGAGAGAAAGAGAAGGGACTGCTGGTTGAGGCAGGTAAGGGGGAGGCTTGTTAGTGTGATCGAAAAAAATGGAAGAATTATCTGGTTTGGGCCTCACAGCTAGGAGGAGTTTAAACTGTGTCTATAGACAGAGGACACTTTGGGAGGGAGCTGAGAGATACACCAGCAAGTGAAGAGTGTTCAGGGCCTGTGCATGTTGCAACTGGCCTGTTCCTTTGCTTTCTCCCCATCCTGCTAGGTCCAGCTCCTGGCACCCACTTTGCAATAAACTTGCAGATCCATCAATGGTTATTTTTAAAAGACAGGACATTTACACAGTGTGTGGGTGTGTGTAGGTGTGTGTGTGTGTGTGTGTGTGTGTGTGTGGGTGTGGGTGTGTGTGTGTAGGCAAAAACAGGGCTTGAAGCTGAGAAAAGAGAAATAGGGAATGAGGAATCTCTTTCTGTTTCCCTAATAGCTCACAGTATTTGTTTATTATGTATACAGTGTTCTGGCATGAAGGCACCAAATCTCATTATAGATGGTTGTGAGCCACTGTGTGGTTGCTGGGAATTGAACTCAGGACCTCTGTAAGAGTAGCCAGTGCTCTTAACTTCCAGATGGGGCCATTTCTCCAGCCCTTGCTCATAGTATTTGTAAAGGTCCCAGATAATATTAAGATTTAAAGTGCCATTAGGTGTCCTTTCGGATTGATTATCTAAGGGGTATTGAAGCCAAATTTGATTCCAAACGTGAATAGATTTAGAGCCCTTCAAGGTAGGGTGCCAGGAGTAGAGGATAGAGGTTTCCTAAGAGGTATTCCAAGGGGGAAATGAGAGGATATGGGAGATGCATTTCCTTGGATGAGAGAGAAGGAAAATGTCACTGCAGCCAGTAGTGGTGGGCATTCCCAGGACTCAGGGAGGACCCAGCAAGGACCAAGCTGTTCAGTGGGTGGTCACCACACTCAATGGTAGTCAGGGGCTTAGTCTGGTGCCAGGGCTTTCGTAGAGGTGAGAAGGAGAGGACAGAAAAGTCAAGCTCTAGGAGGAGTGTCTCATCCACAGGAGAGGGTCAGGAATGGGGTTCCAAAAGCCATGAGGACCTAGAGGAGCTGTGGAATTTCAGACAGCTCTGAAGGGAAGGCTTTCCTAACAGAAGTGTTGTAGAGCTTGGTTCTAGCGGGGAAGGGTTTCCCAAGCAAGGTGTTAGAGTTCTGCTCTGGCAGAGTCCTTGCTCTGTTCTGTGTCCTGTGCTCTGTGCCCTGTGATCTGCTCTGCTCTGAAGGAAAGATGGGAAAAGAGGTCAGGAAGGGAAGCAATAGCCTGATTTGGCCTAAGGAAACTGCAATATTGCAGCTCCAAGGATGGGGGAATGGGGCCAGGTGAAGAGGGCCTTGCTCCCAGCCACCTCTTCCTCCAAGAGTACCAGAAAGGCGCCAGATACTCAAGGTTGCTTCTTCAGACACAGAGAACATGTTTATACAGACCAAAGGAGAAACTAACCTAATTGCTGCTGGTGGATGAGTTTCTGAGTGATTGGTGAGCGTGAAGGTAAGTCTGTTGCAGGTGGACTAGAGATGAGGTAGGGTCCCAGAACAGTTTAGGCCTCAGGGGAAATTCAGGCACTAGGAGAAACCTATCCGAGTCATGACAGAGCAGCGTTTTCCTTAAATAAGAACCATATTTTCTTGTCTCTGCACATGAAATTGGTCAATGTGTTAGTGTTTTAAATTCTAGAATTTTAAATTAAACTTAATACTGTGTCCAAATTTTATAACAGTCTAAGTTAGATTTGTTATTTTTAGTATTCATGTTAACAAGAAGGAGCTTTTTGAAGCCTATATCCATATGTTTCATGAAATGTGGTAGGACATAGATGGGGATGACGTATAAATAATCTATCAAAAATGAAACCATGGTAACCCTTTCAAAATGTTAAGTTTGTACATTGCTTGAGGGAAAATGGAATGTCTGTTTACATATAATCACAATATTTTGTCATCTTTTGAGAACGTAGTGTAATCACTATGATGGAATGGAGGCTGAGAAATGAAGGTGATAGCTGGAGGGGCTGGTACTGCAAATCACTTTCTAGTTGTCTTATGTTGAGAAATAAATAAAAGATGAGAAACTGGGAGGGAGATGATTATGGAGAAGGATGCAGTCAACCTGATTTACTACTCTGAGTAGAAACTGTCTAACTAGGTTTTCTGGTTGAACTAGGTGTTGTTGACAAATTGTTAATCTACCAATTGGTCATTTTGAGTTTTCATTTCTGTCTTTATTCTTTTCCTTTCCTTGTTTGTTTCCTTGTTTGCCTCTAAAGGCTATGTCTCTTTGTTGCCCAGGCTATGGGGCTCACTCTGTAGTAGTAGCCCTAGTTTGGCTTCACACTCATGGCAGTGACCCTGCCTCAGTCTCTCAAGTGCTGGGCTTATAGATGTGAGCCACTGTACCCAGTTGATGAACCATTTCTAATGGGAAAGGTTACAAATGGTCCAGAATTTAGAATTTACTCTCATTGAATAATCTGACTTTGAAAATAATGGATAAAATATTTCTATTTTAATATGCTTTTCTTGATGTATCTGATTCATTGTTGGGTTTCTTGGGGAACAGTCTCACTTTGCATCCTAGCAGGCCTGGAGCTCAGGCAGGACGTGAAACTCATTATGTAGACCAGGCTGGGCTAGAACTCACTTTGTAGATTGCAGACTTCCATCAGTTCTCTTGCTTCTTCCTAGTGCCTGGAGTAAAGGTATGAATCACCATGCCTGGCTTTAGTGTATATAACTATAGAAGTTTAGATTTATAGAAAATAATATTACATCTGAAATACAACATTATTAACTGCCTATTTTTGTCTGTTAAAAATTCATTCTAGTTCATACTTGGTTACATAGTAATATTAGATAAAGACTTACAGTGCAGAGTCTACTTTGTGACTGACCTGAAACTACCACAGCAGGGAGTGAATGAGAGCTGGAGGGCACTTATCCTTGCTTACAATGTAGACATAACTTTTAATAAGAAAGGTCATAGCTAATGAGAGTATAAAACTGGCACTTTTTATTAATTGCAAAATGGATTCCTTCCCCTTGTGTAGTTGGGAATTAGTAGGGTGTGTGTGTGTGTGTGTGTGTGTGTGTGTGTGTGTGTGTGTTCATGTTCGCGCGCGCACCCAATTTTAATGTATCTACAAAGGAGGTTAAGGGTGATGTTGTCTTTGGACTGACAGACATCTCATTCCTCGATACAATTCCCTGAGAACACTTAGAGAATCGTTTTTTTTTTTTTGTTTTTTTTTGTTTTTTTTGGTAAATTTACTATCTAAATGGCAGGCTGTGAGAAAGGGAACAAAAAAAGACTTGTTAGAAACCCTCCAAGATATGCATCTCTAAATGTTTAAGCCCAACATTACTAGACCATGTAGAAACAAGCCAAAAAGCCATTGCTGATGCATGATGCTGTGAACTTTCAGAACACCTAAAGAGGAAATTATATAAGCTTCCAGATGGGGGATATACAGGCAACCACAAAGGATTAGAGATTAACAGTATTGAGACTGTTTGTTTGTTTGTTTGTTTGATAGGGTCTCCTGGAGCACAGGCTGGCTCCAAACACACTGTTTAGTTTAGGGTGACTTTGAACTTCTGATCCACCACCTCCACCTTCAGAGTGCTGGCATTATAGGCATGTGCCACAAAGCCTAGCGTCTAACCTAAAAAGAAAAGGGGGGGGTTGTTTTTGTTTTTGCTTGTTTTTAAACGTATACAGTCTTCTGCCTGCATGTATTCTGTATGTAGTTCAGCAGAGGGTACCAGACCTCATTCAAGGTGGTTGTAAGCCACAATGTGGTTGCTAGAAATTGAACTCAGGATCTCTGGAAGAGCAGCCAGTGCTCTTAACCACTGAGACATCTCTCCAGCCCCCCCCCAAAGCTTTTTAAAAGACTTATATATTATGTGTGTGAGTGTTCTGCCTGCATCCATGTATGTGTGGATCCTGCCCTCAGAGATCTAAAGAGGGAGTCAGACTCCTCTAAAACTGTAGTTAAAGATTGTGGTAAGCCACCATGTAGATGGTGGGAATTGAGCCTGGGCCCTCTACAAATATTTTTAACAGCTGAGCTTTCTCTCCAGCTCCTGGTCTAATCTTTTTAATACCAACACTCTGAATAGAAAATAAAGAAATGTCTTAAATTCTGCTGAAAAATTTCTCTCTAAATTCTATGCTGAGCCAAACTCAAGGACTGAGTGTGAGGAAGTATTGATTTTATAATAATACAAGATATAAAAACACACCTCCCATGCAACCTTCTCAGAAATCTACTGGAGGAAAAAACCTCACTAAGAATAGAAGCCAAGAAAGGAGGACCAGCAATGAGGAAATGGGGTTCAATGTGGGATACAGATGGGAGTTCCTGGAACACATAAAAGGGAAATTCTGTGACCATAAGTGTGCACTAGGCTCAGATCTAACTGTCAATATTGTAGCCTTGTAGCAGGCTGCTGGGGCTATGTTTTTAGGAAGAAAGAGCCTTCTGTAATTTTAACACTCCAGGGTCTGAGGTAAGAAGATACTGAGTTTGAACTAGGCTGAACTACATAGCAAGTTCCAGGCTAGCTTGAGCTATATGATGAAAACCCTGTCTCAGAAACAAACAAAACAAGGCAACTCATAACAGAACAAGATAAGAAAAAAAGATATAAAACAAAACCAGCCAAAATTTAAACAGCTTTCCTTCACATAATTGAATCTATTGAGAGGAAAGTTTGAATATGCAGATGAATGGACAGTGGGTACATAGAATACTAATCAGGCACAAAAATGGTGGGTATTAAATATAAAGAAGGAAAATTATATGAAAAGAAAGCATAATTGTGATGTACTCTTGGTTCAAAAGTGAATTTTATTTACAGTCGTAATAATGAAAGCAGAGACAATTGATTCAGTCACAAATTATGATGGGGAGATGGTAGATGATGAAATTTGACAGCTAAAAAAGTTATCTCTTATAATTGGAAGTCAGTAGATACCTTCAGGGAAGAATTAACAAGCTGCTGTACAGATGGTGAAAAATTCCAGAAGCAAAAGCTAAAATTGAAGGTATGGCAAGGAACTACTGTTTGTTGTAACACTATTAGGATTTTAAAAGTTGTCTATATGGGCCAGGTGGTTATGGCGCACACCCTTAATTCCAGCACTTGGGGAGGCAGAGGTAGGCTTATCTCTGAGTTCAAGGCCAGCTTGGTTTACAGAGTCAGTTCCAGGACAGCCAGAGTTACATAGAGAAACTCTGTCTCGAAAAACAAACAAACAAACAAGTAAACAAACAAAAAATGTGCATGGACTAGAAAGATGTCTCAGTGGTTAAGAGCACTTGTTCTTGTAGAGGACCCAGGTTCAATTCCCATAATCCATGTTAGCTCACAATCATCTATATATAACTCTAGTTTTAGGGGATTCAGTGCCCTCTTTTGACCTCCATTGGCGCCAGACATGCACATGGTATACATATATACTTGGAGGCAAAACACTCATACATTTAAAAATTACTAAAATTAAAAAAAATATTTAAAAAAATATACATGTGGGGCTGGTGAGAATGCAGTGGCTAAAAAAAAAAAGCTTGCTGTTCTTCCAGAGGCCCGGTGTTTGTTTCCCAGCATCCACACAGATGGCTCACAACTGCCTATAACTCCAGTTCCAGGGGATCTGATGACCCCTTCTGTCCTCCTGTAGCATCCATTTGCAGGTGTTTATCAAATACCTAAAAACAAAAGTTTTTAAGAGAATTTAAAAGCCATGTGTATGTCTGTCTGATAAAAAAATAAAACACTTTAGGAAGAGTTCCTTCACAGAATACTCTTCTGTATAGAATATATACACTTTTCAACCATTTTTAACCCCCTAGGATTCTAAGAACCATATCATCCAAGGATGTAGTCAGCAGAATGCTGGAATTCCCTAGGAGGTGATGATTTCTAATAGCTATCATGGTTAATGTTATCCTTAGTTGTAAATATTCATTTTATTGTAGTCTTAACAAATGAAGAATTTTGAGCACATTGCAAATTAAAATATATTTCATTTCAGCATCTCATCAGTATTTAAATGTTTAGTTTTTCTATGTGTTGTCAGAGCTTCTGCACTGTGAATTAATTGCTGCATGCTTCTTTGCAGCCTTTCATTTGAGTGATGCTTCAGATGACTGGACCTTTCCCACCCCCTTCTTCAGTTCTCTAAAATGCAGTGCTTATTATAGTCTCCAAGAGTATGCAAAAGCTATTCCAGTAATAGCAAGGAACACACCTGGCCTTGCGCTGTACAAGGTTATCAAGTGCAGAATGGTTAATGGAGCACACACCCATCTTAGCCATAACTTTAAAGTTCAAATGCTAAAGCTTGAACTATAAATTGAGATAAAATACATTCACTTTTTAATTGAGTCTTACCCCCCAATTCAAAGGCATGTGGTTTGTTTCCTTGAAATGTTTCTGTAAAATTGTGAAAATATATTTGAAGTAGAATTAGTTGTGAACATTCAGCAGATCTTTTGCTTCCTGTGTAAAACATAATACCTGTCTTAAAAATGTAACAATGATAAATCCTCTTTTTTTTAAAAAAATAGACCCAAACCAGCACCCTTGGCTCATTAATAACAGCTGTCTTTTGAGTGTATTCTGTATAAGTATTCTTTTTCACAGTTGCTATTGTTTGCTTTGTCTTTTTTGAGGCAGTCAAAATGTAATTGACAGCTGTCAAGTTTAGTTTGTTATTTAACCTTTTCTTTGATCCTTCAAAACAAGGGGCTTTATTTTATGTAAATTGTCAGTGTGTTTCATAGAAATACAGTAATACATCCGTGCTACATTTAATCTTGTACTCACAACTAATGACAAAGGTTAACATCACTGAAATTTGTAGTAATTACTGAATTGCTGTTTTTGTTTGTGTCTTAGAGAATGGAGTTGAATTAAAAGGAAAGATATTTATCTCTAAAATTTAATGCTGCCCCTCCCCCCTTTTTTAGAATAAACACATTTGCCTATGTGACTGCTAGTATTAATTGACAAGAGTCTAGAATCACCTGGGAGATGGGCCTCTGGACATGCCTTTGGAGAGTATCTTCATGTTTTAAATTGATGTGGGAAGACCTGCCCACTGTGGGCAACAACATTTCCTGGCCATTAATACCAGTTGTGGGTCCTGGATTTTATAAATGTAGAAAGGGAGCTGAGTAGCATGATGCATTCATTGCTCTCTGTTTTCAATTGTGAACGTGATGTGGCCAGCTTCTTTAAGCTCCTGACACATCTTCCCCACCATAATGGATTTTACCCTTGAATGTTGAGCCAGTATAGCCCCTTTCCCTGAAGTTGCTTTTGTCACAGCATTTTTACACGAGAACAGGAAAAGAAACTAAGACAGTGTGATGTTTGAATGAGACTGTTCCCTACAGGCTCAAATGTTTGAATACTTGGTCCCCAGTTGGTTGCATTATTTGGCACAGGGGGTGGCTTTTAGAGTTTAAAGCCCCATCCCATTTCGAGTTTGCTGTCCCTGCTTCCTGCTTTTACATTCTGAGATGGGAGCTCTCATCTGTTCCTGCCATCTGAAGTCAGAATTCCCTGCCATGATGAATGGAATCTTATCCCTCTAGAACTGTGAGCCTAAATAAACCCTTCCTTCTGTTAGTTGCCTTGGTCATGGTGTTTTATCACAGCAATAGAAAAGTAAGACCAGCCAACTCCAATTTGTTTTTAATTACTAATCCTTCATGTTTGATTTTATTTCATTAAAAACAGAAGACTATGATGAAATAATACGATCTCCCTATGTAGCTCAAGCTGGCCTTAAACTCTGGTTCTCTCGGTCTCAGCCTCCTAAGTGCAGGAGTACAGATGTCCAGCATAAGATTTACAGTGCATTTCTGGGAGTGGACAGTCGGTTTAGTGCTGCTGCCCTTCCAAAGGATCCAAGTTTTGTTCCCAGTACCCTTGTTGGACACTTCACAGCACCTGTCTATAACTCTTCCCACAGGTCCAGGTCCACTACTCTCTTCTGACCTCTGCAGGCTCCTGTACACACACACACACACACACACACACACACACACACACACACACACACACACACACACACACTAGGAGGGTGATAAGATTATCATGGTTTACATGTAGAGGTCAGAGTACCTGTGGCTACTGAGCCATCTTGGTGACTCTGTTCCCCCTCCTCCCTCCCTTCCTCACTTGACAGGGTCTCACTCTATAGCCCTGGCTGGCCTAGAACTTTTCTATTTATAGACCAGGTTGTTTATCTCTGTCTCCCAACTGCTTGGATTATAGATATGTTCGACCATGCCTGACAGTTCTCTTTTGAATATTTTTCCAGTTATTTTATACTTTTCTAGGATGTTTCGGTGAGTAGGGAGAAGACACTATTGTCCTTTTTGCAGTCTGCTAATATCCAAAAAGAAAATACCTATAGCATTGGGGGGGTTATAGAATTACTTATTTTATTGTTGTTTGAGATCATGTATCTCAGGCTAACCTTGAACTTAAGATCTTCCTATCTCAGTCTCCCAATTGCTGCTCTTTCACATGTGGACTGTTATGCTCAGCAGTTTGTTCCCAAAGTCTGTGTTACATCTTTGTATGCCTCTGTACAGCACAATAATTTGGGCATTGATTTGCACTCTCCCCCTCCATTCCTTCTGGCATGCTTTTCTTGTTCATTCCTTCACTGTCCATATAGTTGATAACAAACTCTGGTTCTAGATGCTGAAGATAAAATGGTCATGAGCTCCAGAGAACTTCTGTCTAGAATGGTTATCAGTCCTGGAGCACCTCAGTCTAGGCAAGGAATGTGGATAGAAATGACAGTGCAGCAGTAGAGATAGATAGTAAAACAGTTCCAATCTACTGACTGGAACAGGCTGGTGAAGCTGGATCTGAAGGTGGGAAACTGGAGCAACTAACAGCTTTGACTGGCCAACTATATTGCATCAGAGTGCTGCATTCATTGATCACTTTGGGGGCTGTTTTGCTACCTGAAAGGACTCTCTAGTGTAGTGGTTCTCAATCTGTGGGTTGTAACACACTGGGGGGTCAAATGAACTTTTCACAGGGGTCACCTAAGACCATCAGAAAACACAGATATTTACGTCTTGTTTCATAACATTAACAAAATTACAGTTAAGTAGCAAAGAAAATAATTTTATGATTGGGGTTACCACACTAAAGAGTTGAGAACCACTATTGTAATGGGTTTGTTGAGAAAGGGTATTTATAGCCCTACAGGAAGGTAGAGAGGCAGTGCAGCCTCTGTTGTTGGTATTTGGTATGAGGCCAGAGGATCCAGTAGTTTAGGAAATGGAGGATTTAATGAATGGGAAGCTTGCAGGTGTGTATTCATCCTGGCATTTCCTGTTGGAGACAGGGCTTCTTCCATAAGTAGTAGTGTGGTCAGGGTCAGTCCTTCCTCTTTGGTTCCCTTTTTCTGTTGCTCTAAAATGGAAGGTTCTGATTAGATTTCCATTTCCTGTTGTTCTTAGAAGGGGCAGGGTGGAGGGGTAGAAACAGTGATGAAATAAATTGTGAACCCAGGATTAATGAAGGTAAGTAGATTTCTGTCATTTAACTTCATGTTTTATAGTGTAAAGATGGAATTCTTGATGTGTAGGTGGGACTCAAGAACTTAAGCATCTGATGGGATTGCTAGCTAGCTGTGTAACAGCAAAGACTTAAGAGATAGGCCTCAGGAAAATAGCGACTGTTCCTTGAATTCCAGAGATAGTATAGAGACTAGTACTTGATAATGTGTCTGGGGTTTGAGGTGGGGTGTTTGGTTTCAATGTACTTAAAGTTTTTTCTCCAAGAAGGTAGGAATGTTCTTGAGGGCACATTACTACCCTTCCATCTGAAGTCTGTGCTTCTGGAGAGTTTGTAAGTGCTTGCTAATGTCACTGAATGGTAGGATAAAGTGAGATGTGGTTCTGCATAGTGTAAACTCTATCCTGTATCCTTTATAATCCTACATGGAAATCAGTAAACTTAGGCATATTACTTTTAAAGTTTATTACTAATTGGTTAAACTTGGTTTGGAATAGTAAGGATGTTAAATGGGCTGGCATTTAAGCAAACCATATGAAAAGGCTAAATAAAAATTAGAATTGTAAATTGTGGTTTCAGGCACTAATATTTTACATTTTACTGTTTTCTCTAAGCAAATGGTTATGAGCCTTAGAGTTTCTGAACTCCAAGTTCTCTTGGGCTACGCTGGGAGGAACAAGCACGGACGCAAACACGAACTTCTTACAAAAGCCCTGCATTTGTTAAAGGCTGGCTGCAGCCCTGCTGTACAAATGAAAATTAAAGAACTCTACAGGAGGCGGTTCCCTCAGAAAATTATGACGCCTGCGGACTTGTCTATCCCCAACGTACATTCAAGTCCTATGCCAGCGACTCTGTCTCCATCTACCATTCCACAGCTCACCTATGATGGTCACCCGGCATCATCCCCACTACTCCCTGTTTCTCTTCTGGGACCTAAACATGAACTGGAACTCCCACATCTCACATCAGCGCTGCACCCCGTCCATCCGGATATAAAGCTGCAAAAGCTACCATTCTATGACCTGCTGGATGAGCTGATCAAACCCACCAGTCTAGGTAAGATAGGAGGCAATTTGGTTACTGAGGTGGTTAGCATTCTTCTTTTAGACTTTCAGTCTGACCCAGTCTTATTCTTAATGAAGTTCATGTTTGGTAGTAGCATCAGGATGTTCATGAGGATCTTTTGAGTTTAGATTAAATCAAATATATAAAAACTGTCCTTTAGACCAAAGTGGGCAACAGTTTCAGACACTAGAAATACTAAGTTTGAAACCAGGTTTCACCATATAAACTCTGTCTGTCCTGTATCTTTCTATATAGGCTAGACTGTCCTTGAACTCACAAAGATTCTCCTGCCTCTGCCTCCAGAGGTATGTTCCACTGTGCCTGGCTTCTAGTTAATATACAGTAACCCTTATAAATTAAAATGGAAAACAAATTACCACCAGTCTCTAAACTCTGTTCTTAATTTTCATTGGTTGATGACAGACTGACCAGTTTGATTACTTGAATGTATAAATGGTTTTAATTATCATGAAAGGAAATTTGAGCTTTGATGTCGTAGACAACTTTCAGCTGCTGTTTTTCAAATGGAGACATGTGTGTTAGGCATACATATGTGACATACACAAATTCCTATTCATGTGTAAAATGAGTGCTAAAAGTTTCTGTTAGGTTTTCCATTCTGAGATTTCCTTGTCACGGTATAGAGTTCAACATATTTATTAATCAGTTTTAGTTGCTACGATGTCATCTGCTTTATTAATGTGAAACAGTTGGCTTTGTTGTGATTTTTGATGCCTTTGGTAGAATATACTTTAATAGCAAACTTTTCCAGATGCTGCTTGTTAGAAATTAGTCCTTGGCAAATTTGTGGCTGTCAGGCTAATTCTACTGGTTTGGTTTTGTGTGATGCTTATGTAAGAATTTTGTTGTTGTTTGAGGCAGGGTCTCTGTGACCCTAACTGACCAGCACTCAGAGCAGTCCTCCCTGCTTCTGCTTTCTGGGTTCCAAGATTACACATGGGAGCCACTATCACCAGCTCAGAATTTTTTTTTATATATTTCAGAAATGTAAACAAGACCAATGAATTATAAGCAACAGATCATATGTGCCCCCTGAGTCTAAAGTATTTCCTGTCTGGCTCTTATAGAAATGTTTACTAATTCCTGTCATTAATATTAAATATGTCAGCTTGAGGAGTTGTTGAGTATTGAGAACAAATTTGAATACTTTTAGAGAAGGCGAAATGTTTTTGGGATGGGGTCTAATGTAGTCCAGGTTGGCCTAGTGTTCTATGTAAAGCAGAATATGACCTTGAATTCTTGATCCTCTTGTCTACCGCCTAAACGTTGGAATTTCAGGCATGTGCCAGCAGTCTTTTGGAGAGGGTTTTTGTTTTTTTTTGTTTTGTTTTGTTTTGTTTTGTTTTTACGAGACAGGGTTTCTCTGTACTGTTTTGGAGGCTGTCGGTCCAGCCCGGCCAGAGATCTGCCTGCCTCTGCCTCCCAAGTGCTGGGATTAAAGGCGTGCGCCACCACTGCCTGGCTTTGGAGAGGGTTTTTAAAATTAGATTTTTAATTTATTCTTTGAGAGTTTCATATATGTATACAATGTATTTTGATCATCTCCACCCTCTTCTCCTTCAACTCTCCTTGGATCCTCTTCAATATGTCCCTCTCCTAACTTCCTTTTTGTTGCTTTGTTTACAGTCCATTGAGTCCAATCACTGGTTCCTGTTTGTGTATTGTGTGGAGCCATGGTTTTGAGAGCATTGCTGAAATTCTGTTAGTGAACAAGGAAATATTTGATTTTAGTTGTATTTAGCAGAATTTCTAAGAATAAATGAAGATACAGAAGGCATTTTCAACGAGCATGCATTTTATTATATGAATTTATTCAATTTATGAATTTATTTTTATATTGTATGTATATACACATGTACTCCATTCATGCAGGTGTTGCAGCATATGTAGGAGGTCAGAGAGTTGGTTCATTTTTTTCTACCATGCAAATCTTCAGAATCAAATTTAGGTGGTCAAACTTGAAGGCAAATGCCCTTACCTGCTAAGCCAGCCTAACAAACAAGTTCATAACACCACTTTCTTCTTTAAAAAAAAACAAACACAGATTTATTTATTTATTTATTTATTTATTTATTTATTTATTTTTGTGAATGTTTTGCCTGCCCATGGTGCCTAGTGTCTGAGGATCAGAAGGAGCTATTAGATTCCTTGGAGCTGGAGTTACTGGTTGTGAGCCACCCTCTGTGGGTGGAAATTGAACCCAGGTCCTTTGTAAGAGCAGTAGTGCTCTTAACTGCTGAGCCATCTCTCCAGCCCCATTTTATTTCTAAAATAACAAAACAAGAGGAAAAAAAGACTCATTGAGAATCTACCTACTACATATAAAGCTTGTGTGTGTTCATTGTAAAAAAAGAAAAGAAATTGTTAGCAGTACGTATGTATACACAGATAACACATGGTGCTTGTTGTTTTTCATAGATGAATTTAGGGTTGTGTGATTCATCTTTTATTTCTTCCTTAATAAGATAAACATCTTCTCTTGCCTAACTCATGTAAATCTCTACCATTTTAAATTAATGGCATTATTTGTATTTATATAAAGTTTATGTGTCATGTAGACACATCATTTGAATAATCGTTAGATCATCTGAAATTTGATAGAAGAATGTTGGTAACTTGTATTTGAGTGTGGCTTTTAAACTCTTCTGGTCTTAACAGTTAATCCCTCATGCTTGTTTTCTTTAATATAATTCTCAAGTGTTGATGTGATTAGATGATATTTAACATGTGTACCAATTTTGTTATGGAAAGTAGAAATGAAGACTGGTGAGCATATTAGGTACTGTTTAGAAAGTTAAACTCATTTTGCTTGAGGTGCTTTGCTCAAATGTATATATTAGTTTTTCATTCTGATGTTCAGATTCATTGTTTCCAGTTACATACCTGTATGGGTATTGTAGTTTGATTTGATTTCAATGTTTACCCTTACATCTTAGTATTTTAATCCCAGCACTCAAGAGGCAAAGGCAGAGGCAGGTGGATCTCTGTGTGAGTTTGAAGCCAGCTTATTCTACAGAGCAAATTCCAGGACAGTCAGGGCTACACAGAGAGACTTTGTCTCAAAAAATAAAAATAATTTTTAAAGGGTTTATTTTTATTATTTTTCATTAAGTGCCCCAAAAGGCCTGTTGTGTTGGATCCCCCTGAATCTAGACTTAGGTGATTGTGAGCCACCTGACAAGGTTGCTAGGAACTGAACTCAGATCCTCTAGAAGAATAGTGCATGCTCTTAACCACCCAGCCATCCATCTCTCCAGCACATGATCTCTACCCCCATCCCTGTTTTTAAAACCAGAGTCTTACTGTGCAACCCATGGTGGCAAACTGATTGTAACCTGTGGCCTCTTTTTGTGTGGTTCTTAGTAAGAATTTTGTTGCATAAGATTGAATCTCATCCTGTACTTCAAGCTGGCTTGAACCTCACTGTGTATCCTAGGCCTAGTTGGAGATCGCAACAACCTTTCTGCCTCTACTTTCTGGATCTTGAGTCTCCACACCCAGTTCAGAATTTTTTTGTATACTCTAGAAAAGTTAAAATTAAACCAGTGACTGTAACAGGAGGTGGCAAGTTGGTAAGGGGCTCCTCACTAAGCCTGACAACCTGACTTTGATCCTGGGGAGCCACGTGGACAAGGAGAAAATAGACTCTCCAGAGTTGTCCTTGATGTTCACATGCGTGGGCCTCTCCCACCCCATAAGTAAATAATTTTTTAAAAAATTAACAATGAATATGTATCTGAGGCCATGCACGCCTGTACAACCTACTTACTGGCTCTTTCAGGAGAAAGTTTGTCAATTCTTGTTATAAATCACTGCGTATTTCAGTTTTGTGGATTGGTGAAACTTGAGAACGCATTTCAAGAATTTTTGAAGTTTTCATGTAGCCTCCCGGTATATAGATAGTCTAGGCTGGCCTCAAACTTGTAATAGTCCTCAATTGCTCAAGTTCCCCTGTATACACTACCATAGCCTGAAGGTTACTTAGGGAGCTCGGTTTTTATAGAACTTTTGTTTTTCTTTAGACAAAGTCTCACTGTATACACTGGATGGCCTGGGAACTTTTCTATGTAGACAGGCTGGCTTCTACCTGCTCCTTCCAAATGCTGGGTTTAAAGGTGTGAACTACCACACCCAGCTTTAGAACATTTTACATTTATTCATTGACACTTTTATGCATGTAAACAGTATATCTTGATCATGTCTATTTCTACCCCCCCCACCACCTTAAGGACATTTTAATGTGGTATAGCGATATTTGATTTTCCCCTAAAGAGATATTAAGTAGATAGCTACAAGTTGAACTCATTATGTAGCTGTTGATGACCTTGAACTCTCCTGGGTCTACCTCTCAAGTGTCACCAAACTTGGTTCTTTTGTTTATTTGTACTGTTTTAAATGGCCCACCAAATGTTGCCCTAAAATGTTGTCTGGTGGTCTGATTGTAAGAACTAGTGATGTAAACCAAGATGTGGCTGAGTGTGGTAACCTATGTCTTTAATTCCAGCACTTGGGAGGCAAAGACAAGTATCAAGACAGCCAGGGCCACACACAGAGAGAGCTCCCTCCCCCCCAAAAAACCCCAACAAATATGTAAGATACAAGTGTTAGTAGGCAAGCTTTGCTCAGACAGGTGCTAGCAGTATTGTCAGTTGTGAGTTAAGGTTGATGAATGAACAACACATTATTAAGTAATGAGTTTTCAGATAGAAACAGAATACACAAAACATTAACATATACAATGAGGTTATTTGATAATTAGTTGATGTAAATTTTGTGAACAGAGAGGCTTGAGGGAGCCAAACCCTGCTTCCATTAGTACTAGTTCATTGCTTGAATGACTGACTGTGTAGAGCAAAACTGCTGCAAATAACCATAATTGACTACATGTATAATTTGATTCAAATACCAATGTTTTTAATATGGTACATTTTCACGTAAAAATACAAAAGTAGTGTGTCACCATGTTTCAAATTTCTCATTCCCTGTCATAGAATTAAAATAAACATTTTGATTGTGAATCAAACGATGTTACGAGAAAGTAATCTGTGGAAGCTCGATTCAATAAACATTTGTTGCATGGGAATGCTTTAATGAATCTGAAATGGGTTTTTTGAGAAAGTCTGTGAGTAATCTGAAAAATTTAGGATGAACCCAGTTGTAGGACTTTGTTTTCTGGATTCTTTAGTGTTAGTAAATGACAGAGTCTCACTGTGTAACCCTGGTAGACCTTGAACTTGGTATGTAGTCCATGCTGACCTCAAACTCACAGAGATTAGTTTGGGATTAAAGGCATGTGCTGCCACACCTGGCAAGACTGTTTTGGTGGGTGTGTGTGCATGTGCGTTTGCACTCTCTCTCTTTCCATAGAATGAAGTAGATCTATTAATACAGCATGCGCTTTCCTAAATGATTTTTCTCCTGAAAGGCTCATTTGTTTAGATCTTGGAAAATCTGCATTTTGAGAAATTAAATAGCTTCTTATTTTCTTTATTTTTAAAAATGCATACATTAAAATAAAGCCCTTAAAAAGCACAGTTTATAGTTGATTACCTGATCATAGCTATCAGTTAAGTTCAGAATGTGACAGGTAAATTTAATTCTTCTTGCCCCCTTCCATTTGTCCATAACATTGACATGGGCACAGTTTAAAAATATTCAGTCTGGATGTTGTGATAATGTTAGTTTGTAATCCTACACAAACACTACATAAAAACATTCAGCTTAGAACTGGAACTAATCAGTTAATCAGTTGATAAGGGTCTCCTTATGCAGTCTAGACTTTTTTGAAACTCAGATCCTGCTTCTGCCTTGTAAGTACTGTAATCACTGGTGTATGTCAGGAGGCCTGTGTTTCCTGCTACAGTCAAATGAGTTCTAACATCCTAGCCGACAGGATGGCTGAGAAGACAATTCTTAAGCAGTGTTTGTTTTGACATCAGGTCTTAATATAGTAGTCTAGCCTCCAATTCCCTAGTTAGTGGAAGTTAGCCAGGAGTTCCTGGTCCTCCTGCCTCCTTGGATTATAGGCATGCCCTGTTTTATAAAACCCAAGACTTCTTGCATGCTAGGCAACACTTTGTCAACTGAACACAATTGTGGGCTTATAGTCTTGTTAAGTGTTCCTTTGAAATTTTTAAAATTATTTTTTAATGTGTGTGGGTGTTTTGCTCGTATTTAAATCTGTGTATCACATTCATGTCCAGGTCCTTAGGAAAGCTTTGGGTCTCCTGGGACTGGAGTTACAAATGGTTTCCAGCTGCCATTTGGGTGCTGGAAATCAAACCTGTAGCCTCTGCAAGAACAGCCAGTGCTCTGATAGCTGAGCTATCTCTCCAGCCCAAAGTAGCCCCCTTTTCTTTCTATTTCTTTTATTTTTTCCCCATCTCTATGTGGAATCGAACTCAGGTCCCTATGCATGTGAGGAAGGCAGAGAGAGAGAGAGACAGAGACAGAGAGAGGAGAGAAACTTTGTGTAGGTTGTGTGTATAAAAGCATACAGGGTTTTGCTGTCCTTCTGGGGTTTGTGCCACTGCAGGTGAGGCTCCTGCAGTATCTTATGACATCAGCTACTAGTATTTCCTGCCAAGGGCTGCTGACATCAGCAGCTGCTTTACAACTTCCTTCTCATTTTGAATCATCTAGTTTTCTTTCTTCTACATGCCTAATAGCCAGTGCCTGTTGATGGGCCAGTGTATTCAGGGTGCAGGCTCTAAACAGTGATAGAAGGGCTAACAGGGGGTTTGTGAGCTCGCTTAAGAAGTGAGCACAGGCTGTCTTCCTTCTGTGTGCTGGAAGCTTGGGTGCGGGGTGGAAAGTCCTAGATTTGGAGGAGAGGGAGCTTCTTCACCACAACCTTTGCTTCCCTTACTTTGGCAGCACTGGTTCTGATCTTTAGAACAAAACTCCAAAGTTTACCTTGCATATCTATGCTTTGTTGATAATCTTTTTATCTTCTGATTCTAGCTTCATATTTAGTAGTGTTTACATAGTTGTCCTGAAGCCTGAGGCTGAGGCATTCCATGTACTTTAGTGAATGATATGAGTTTTTAAATGTTATCTTGGGAACTATATTAGACTTTCTTGGTTAGAAAGGAATTTTGACAGAATCAGTAAAGAACTCATTTATGTAGTTGTAAATATGAAATAAAGCCTGTTAAAATTGAGAGATTTGGGGCTGGGGAGATGACTAAGCCAGCTGTAAGAACACTGCTTTCAGAGGACTCAGGTTTGATTCCTGTATCCATATGGCAGCTCACTCACAATCATCTTTAACTCCAGATCCTGGAGATTCAACTCTCTTCTGGCCTTCACGGGCACCAGGTTTGCACAGACGTAGATGGTTTCAAAACACCCATACACATAAAATGAAAATTTAAATACACACACACACACACACACACACACACACACACAACCTCATGATACACGTGATGGTGCAAACTTATAATTCTCGTGTTCAAGAGGTAGAGGAGGATCAAGAGTTCAAATAGTATAAATTAAAATCAGCCTCATCTATATGATACCCTGGCTTATTAAACAAACAAACAAATAAAAATAAAAAGAAATCGGTCAAAAAGCACCCTGTAAAGTGTCTTGGCTCAGGTGGTACATTTAGCATTTAGTTTCCTTTACATTTTCCTGTTGCCCTCTTTGGTACAACTAAACTTTGATTACATTTTATTTTTAGCAAATTTAGCCAGATGTAATGCCCCAAAATGAAAATAACTAAACAAAAACAGGAAAAAGAATTTGAATAACTCACCACCCCCAAAAACAAAACCCACAAGCTATTGGGATCCCCTGTCAGAATAGAAGAAAAGGAATGTCTGGAAATGATCTCAGGTTACTCAGGTATTCTCAGTATGGTATCATTCATGGGGTGAGTACTTGAAGAAAACATACTGCCCAAATCAGGTTCTCTCCTAAACTATATATAGTTGTCTAAAAGCCTAAGGTTGAGGAGCTTGTGTGTCTAATAAATGCGGGCAGAAAGGACAGCCTCCTTGTTGCCCCATGGCTACCATGTTTTTAAGAGTTTTATATTTTGACTTTTTGATTTTAAAATTTGGCTACTTGCCGCGTCCGCTGCCCAGCCTGTGCCCAAGAATGTGCAGAGGGTGTCGGGAATTGACAACACAGACCCAGAAGGCTCCTCAAGAAGGCTCTCTTTTATTCCTATTCTGGCTGGTTATTATATACCCTGACACCAGAGGTGGAGGTGGGTGGGTCTGAAGAGGCGGATAGTCTTTGGAAAAGGTCGAGGACAGGGCAGTTCCTGTGGGCCAGCCCTTTTCAGGAACTTATTGCCCCGGGCATTGTATTGTTTTTAGTAAACATGTTTTTAGTAAACATTGTCTTACAGCTGCCTACTCCCAGGCCGATGGGGAAGTGGGTCTCTGCTCAAGGTCTGGTGTCCCCACAATTCCCCTTTTTTATTTTCTAATGAGGCTCTCCTGGCTTAGGTCAAGTAGGGTTACTCTCCCTTGCCCGTCTTTGGGGGACCTTGAACCCCTGTCTTAGGTGGGAGGTGTCTTTCCCCACAGGTTGTCCGTCAACGGAAGAACCTCATCCTTAAATCATCTGTAACCAAACTTCATGGCTATTGGGATTGCCATGGGCTAAGCTAAGCAATACTTGGTTACGGATCTCTTGCCTCTGGAACAAGGCACGTTTGAGCTTGGCATAAAGCCAGAATGCCTACCGTCACTGCCACCATTTCCAGGACCCCCATTGACATAGCGCCTCTCCATCACCGTACCCATCACCAGATCTGGGCCATAACATTCTACCAGCCTTCCTCTGTTACAAGGGTAACCTGCATGTGATTTACATTTACAATTTGATGGTTAAAACAGTGATAAAGTTTACAATCGTTCTAAGATCTGCTCAGGAAAGCATTTAGAAAGTGCACTTGCACAGATACATTAGGCACAATCATTGATGTTACACATGTAGCATTATAAAAAATGTGAACAAGAGGCTTGTTGCACTATCCACAGAGCACTACTGATAATACTTGCTGCCAATCCTGACAGCTTGAGTTCAGTCCCCAGTGTAGTAGCGAGAACAGATTCCTACAGGTTGTCCTCCTCCTTCCTCTTTCTATACACACTGACACGTGTGCTCGTGCACATATGTGCATACATTTATACACAAAATGTACAAATGCTAACAATTTTTAATGGGTATGATTTTATTATTACATAAAGAAGAAATCACTTATATAATGTAAGCACTCCTTGAGCTTTTGACCTTCTCTCCATACAGTGTTCAATGTACAGTTAGTAGCCTATTGTCACAAATAAAGAAAACTCAAAGGAAATGATGGGTAAATCTGGTTACATAATGGTTTATTCATAAAATTTTAAAATATTTATTATGCTTTGAGAATGTGATATATATAATATATTTTAATCATTCACCCATATTCCTACCTCCAGCTTTCCCCAGAATCCCCCTCACAACATCCTATGTGAGATTTTTAAATTTCAAGTATAAAGGTGAGTATCAAATAGGAAAAACTTTTTTAAAAAGATTCATTTATTTTTGCATATATGTATATATACTACATTTGTGCCCACAGAGGCCAGAGAGGGTTTTGGATCTTCTATACATGTAGGGTTGCAAATTATTTTGAGCCACTGCATGGATTCTGGGAACTGAACCTGGGTCTTCTACAAGAGGAGCAAATGCACTAAACCACTGCATTTCTCCAGCCCCAGAAAAACAACTTCTAAAAGGTAGTTTATTTTTATCTGTACAGTGTGTTTGTTCACCATGTGTATGCCTGGTGTTCATGGAGGTTAGAAGGGGCATTTGAGTCACTGGCACTGGAATTAGACTGTTGTAAATTACCTCATAGGTGCCAGGAATCAAACCCTGGTTCTTTGGGAAAGCAGCCAGTACTTTTAACTGCTGGCCCATAGCTCCTTTCCTCAGGAGTGGGAAAGTAATCAAAGATATACCTAGTGGAAAGAGCTGACAGATCATTGTGAGAGATGGCTGGCAGGAACACACACACACACACACACAATCAATTAAATCTTCAAAACAAGCAAATTTGGGGCATGGCTGCCAATTTCTCTCATCCCAGCACTTTTAAAATAATTTTTTAAATTTAATAATGCAAAAATTTAATAATGCAAAAAAATGCTAGGTGGTCACCCGCCTTTAATCCCACCACTTGGGAGGCAGAGGCAGACGGATCTCTGTGAGTTTGAGGCCAGCCTGTCTACAGTATGAATGCCAGGACAGCTTCCCAAGCTACACAGAGAAATCTTGTCTTGAAAAAATAAATAAAAATAAATAATAATGTAAAAAACAAAACATCTTTTTTTTTACTATGTGCTTCATCTTTTTTTATAATAATTTTTTTATTTAACTTTTTACACGTTACCCCAGTTACCCCTCCTCCCCCGGCCTCCCAGTCTCCCCAACCCCCACCCTACTCCAGACACCCTCTGCTCCCCAGGGAGGGTAAGGCCTTCCATGAGGAATTTGAGAGTCTGTCATATCATCCCTGGCAGGGCCCAGGTCCTCCCCCATGTTTCCAGGCTGAGTTAGGTCTGCTGCCTCTGTGGGCTTCACTAGCCAGGTCCTGATTCCTGTGCTCATCACTCCTCTTTGCAACTGGGTTCCAGGAGTTCAGTTCGGTTTTTAGCTGTGGGTGTCTGCCCCTGCTTCCGTCAGCCACTGGATGAGGATTCTAGGATGGCATATAAGATAGTCATCAATCTTATTATTAGAGGAGGGTATTTAAGGTAGCCTTAATGCCAGTTGGTATCATTCTTGTAGGTCTCTGAAAATCAAGACATAACTTCTAAGTAAGTCAATAATGAGATTTAAAATCCCACCTACCTTGCTCATTGTAGTTCACATGGCATCTGTTTTGGACTGGCTCTCCTCATTGCTTGCAGCTTTCCTTGTTAGTCTTTTCATGTTCCTGTCACTGAAATTCCTGGGGTTTCCATTTGCCTTGACCCTCCAACTCACAGCTTCACGTACTGCTGTTGCAGGGGCTGCTGCAGCTATCACGACCCTGTAACTCTTACACTCTGCACTCATACAAAACTAGTATCATGTGGACAGTGTCTCTGCCACCAGTTCCAGTGGTAGCCCAGGCCTCTTTGAATCATGCCTGTGTTTGCTTCTGGGTGTCAACATGACTGGAAACACTTCTGTCAATTACCTTGTGTGTGCAGTGCACCTAGAACTCTTCTTAAAACAAAACATTTGAAATGTGCTAAGACCATTATACCTTTGAGCCTGCTTGAGTGGGGTTTGATGGGTGGTGCCTGATCAATCTGGAGGTGCTCCTAAGGCATCTTTCCTGGGTCCCCTCACAAAGTACTTGGCTGCCATTTCTTGGTCCCAATTTTACAAAAATGCCTTCTTTATTTGGGCAACTGTTTCCTAACAAAGAAAGGTTTTTCGGACTTTTTAAAAATTCTGTTTTCTGGTAGCAGTCTCACTGTAAGTGTGACTGAATGCAGCCAGCGATAATCTGGTACAGTCTGACAGTTTCTGTCACCTTTAAACCTAGCCTTCCTCAGAGGCTTAGAGCAAGCACAGTTGTAGGTGACTTCTTTGCTGCAGTGTAACACAGATGGCTCCTGTGTGAAAGTTGAAGAGCCTGACCTTCACTGCCTAGAGTTAGAGTTGTGGTTTCTGAGAACCCACCAGAATCACCTAGTAAGCTCCATAATTACCTCCAGACTTCCAAACTCCTCCAGAAACCAGTTCCAACTCTTTAAGAACCACATGATCAAGTTTTGCTGACAGCAGTGTACCAGGTTTGTGCTGCGTTGACAAATGATGGAGGAATGTAAAGGAAGGAAGACTCCCTGGATTGAGTTTCAGAATACTCATGGTGAGGTCGACATGATGGTGGCAGGAAGACATGGCAGAGGCCATTACTTGAATCAAAACTAAAGGGTGAGCGCTTAGTGCCATCTCAAAAGACCCTGACACAGTCAGTCAGTCACAGTATCCCTCCCAGCTCCTAAAAACCACTAACTTGCCTCTTAATTTCGTTTCTTTTTACTTTGTTGTATAATTTGGTGTTGTTTGAGATGAGGTCTTTCTTTGATGCCAGTACTAATTTTTGCATTTTCATTCTGTGTCTTGCCATATTCTTGACTTTCTATATTTCTAATACTGAACTATTCTTGTATTCCTGGTGGGAGAGCTCCTAATTACTGGCATAAATCCTTTTCATGGGTTATTAAATTTGAAGTATGCACATTCCTATCTTGTTTCTTATGGAAGGCATCTTGGTTGGTTGGTGGATTGGTTTTGTTTTTTCAGCACAGGTTAGCCTAGAACTCACTTAAGAGCCTAAACTGACCTCCAACTCATGGCAGTCCTGTCATAGCCGCCTGAGTACTGAGATGTTAGGCATGAGTCACCAAAACTTGAGTTTGTTAACATCATTTCATTGTGTAGCCTTGGACTCTTGGGCCTCCTGCCTCATCCTTCTGAGTGCTAGGATTAGAGGTATGTTCCCTCATACCTGGCTTAGATAGTTTTTTAGACACTATCTCTTGCAGCCTAATCAGGCCACGAACTTGTGGTATATCTGAGACTGCTCTTGACTTTGAGACTATAAGAGTACTGTAACAGCTGACTTTCACTGATTTACTTGCATATGTCTCCAGCAACATGGAATCATTACATGTAATTTTTTTACTAAAAAATTAGATAATATACTCATTTGGTACAAATAATGACCTTTAAAAATGCTATGTGCCATTCTTCTGTTCTAATTTGACCCTCCAAAATCTGGAAGGGTTTACAAAAAGGGAGGCTCTCTTGACCCTGAACTCCACCACCTGTGATGCTTTCAATTCCTTAGGCGTCTTCTCAGACACAATTCCTACGAGTGAAAATGTTTGTTTCATTCTTTTTTAGTGACTACTTCCCAAGTGAGTGATTATAGATTTCTCTAACTTGGGAGAGGAGGGGAATCTGGCTTTTCACTAGTTTCTTGCTGTTTAAGACAGTGTTACAAGAGACGTATGTGGTAGCCAATATTTTATAAGATAACTCCTAGAAATAGAATATGTATTAAATTTTTTGGTAGAAGTGTCTAAATGTCCTCACAGAGAAAGGTTTGTGCAAAAAAACCAAAACAAAACAAAAAAAACTTGCTGTTCATTCCTAATTATTTAATAGCTACAAATCTATATAGCCCTTGTAGCTTTAACCTGAATGGGTCATCATAAAGGTGGAGGTCTTTATATGTTTTAGGTAGTTTTTTCTTTTTCTTATGAACTAATTGGTTTTTTGTTTTATTTTGTTTTTTGTTGTTTTGGTTTTTTGTTTGTTTTGTTTTGTTTTTTGAGACAGGGTTTCTCTGTATTGCTTTGGAGGCTGTCCTGGAACCTACTCTGGAGACCAGGGTGGCCTCGAACTCACAGAGATCTGCCTGCCTCTGCCTCCCGAGTGCTGGGATTAAAGGTGTGTGCCACCAACGCCCGGCTCATGAACTAATTGTTAGATATTTATTCTTTCAAATTGAATTGTTAGTTGTTCCCCCTCCCCCTGAATTTTAGAATTGAGAAATTTAGGCACAGCTGGGCATAGTGGCACACACCTTTAATCTGAGCACTAGGGAGGCAGAGGCAGGTGGATCTCTGAGTTCCTATTGTATGCTTTTTTCTTTTAATGGAACCATTCCAGTGGACAGAGAGTGGCACATTTCTTTCTTATAAATAGCACACTGTAATGTCTGTGAAAGTTTGATTTTAAAACATAATCCACTTTTTAATGTTAACTATATTTGGTCTTTGTTCCTTTTTGTCATTTAGCTCCCACCTCATCTGTATGAAATGAATTATTCTTTCTTTGCTTCTCTAATTTTTTAAGGACTTTGAAACTACATAATAGTTCTATTTGTTTGTTTTGGTTTTGAGACAGAACTTTGTCAGGTAGCATCAATTAGCCTCCTTCCTTGGCCTACTCAGTACTGGCATTGCAGGTATGTGCTAACATGTCCTGGCGTTGTTTATATATATATAGTCATTTGTATATTTGTGCCTTAGTTCTCTTAGCCAGTATAGATACTGAGCACTGTAAACATTGCAACTCCAAGTTATTCAGATTCATATGTGATCACTTCTCAGGTAATTTCTCACCTTATGGTCTTGGTGTTGAAGACAGGAAAGCATTTAGAGATTACATTTATTTAACTAAGTGCTTCTAGAGCACAAACAGGGGCTTTGGCTGCTTTGTGGCCAGACACATTGGCCCATCTAGCCCTTGGCTTTTCCTCCACTCCTGCTTTAGGATTTTCTCCAATTTCTGCTTTAACACAACCACTGAATTGTATCCAGCTTCAGTCTGTGCAAAGAAAGTTTCATCCTGATAACCATGCTTTTCTAGGCTTTTACTGTGTAGCTCAGGCTTACTCTGTAGAATCAGAAGGTAAACCTTCCCTTTTTTTTAAAAGATTTATTCATTTATTATGCTTGCATGTATGTCTGCCGGCCAGAAGACACCAGATCTCATTATAGATGGTTGTGAGCCACTATGTGGTTGCTGGAAAATGAACTCAGGACCTTTGGAAAGAGCAGTCAGTGCTCTTATCCTGCAAGCCATCTCTCCAGCCCCCCCCCATTTGGTTTTTGAACAGTAGATTTCTTTTAAATAAAAATGACTTGAACTGGGCAGTGATGGTGCACACCTTTAATCCAGCACTCTGGAGGCAAAGGCGGGTGGGTGGATTTCTATGAGTTCAAGGCCAGCCTGGTCTACAGAGTGAGTTCTAGGACAGCCAAGTCTGAAAAGAAAAACCCTGATTTGGACAAAAAACAAAAACAAAATAAAAACTTATCACTTGAGTTTAGCTCTTGAACTGATTGTCCTGTGAAAGGGTTTGTGGCAGCACATGCAGCTGTAGGTGTGGGCTCAGCTGGCAGAGATAGCTCCTTCCCTTTCACCTTTACACTTCAGTTTGTGTGTGCATGCACATGTCAGTGCAAGAGAGTGTCCATTCGCTAGCACTCACTTGGGAAAAAGAGAAGGAAATAAGGAGGGATATAATATTTATTACAATTATATTTGCATATAGAATTGCACACATGAGAGACAAAACTGCTAATATTAATCCACACCTTCCCATCAAAGCAAAAAGTGATGGCTAAATGCCATCTCTGTGCCCTTGTGATTTTTTGAACAGTAGGCTTTGCAGTTTCAGAAAGGTGAAATATAAGAAAATATTCTCTTACTTGGGTGCAAAACTGGCCCAGCCAAATTTCAGGGGACAGTTTCTTTGGCATCTTTCAAGTTGACATTGTTGGGCATCTCCTGCTTCCTGCTGTCCCCTCTTTAGCATAGTATCCTCATTTTCTTACTGTCATTCTCCCCTTGTTAATGCTAAAAATTTCTTCCACTTTCCTTCTGTTATTACCTATAAAATATAAAATAATCATCTGATCTCTGGGATGTAGTGGGTCAAATTCCAAAGTCCATATATTAACCTAGCTGCTGTGAATTTCCAGGACTGAACATCAGTTGTCATTGTGTTCCATATTTAAATAGATACAGCAGATTATATTCCCCTCCAGCATTAGGGAAGACTGCTCTTGTTGTGAATGCAGGTGAAGCTGGCTGATGGCTGGGACCACACTGTGTAAAACTCATTAAGTGAATGTTGAAACACCTTGAGATCTCACTGGAGAAGGCCAGCAAGGAAGCCATGCTCCCTTCTCCATCCTACTTCTCGTGGTAGGACAGAGGCCGGCAGTGCTGTTGGTTTTTTGGAACCACATAGGAAAGACCATTGAAGACAGGCTCCTCAGGCTAAGGAACCCACCTTTGCTCTAGCATATCTCTGGGCCAGCTCCAATAAATAACCTTTCTGATCATACCTCTGCTGCAGAATGTGCAGGGTTTCTCTTTGAGGCAGGATTGTAGGCAAGCAGTCGCATTGCGAATGACTTCAGGTGCTGTCTGTGGCTGTAGACTTGTTTTCCTTTGATCATTGCTTGTACTGGTATATACATGGGCATGGACTTATTCATACCACCTACCCCAGTGAGTTCTCTAAGTCCTCATCAGAGAATTCCATTATAAGATTGTGTTTTCCTAAGATACAGATTTCAGAATTATAAACCATTATTTACCCAGTGTCCAGAATCTTTAATCTATTATGTGAATATATAATCAGTGATGGGCAAATGTTAAATGTCTCATATTTACATTTAGTGTTTAATCTTCAAAGCACTTTGTGGGCTCATGAATTTAGGCTCCTTATTCAGTGTCTTGTCCTTTGGCCTTATTCTTCATTTAGGAAGGAAGGATAGTATAGAATAGATACATTATTTTAAAGCTTTATTAGCATGTATGCCCATGTGTATGTGAAGATCAAAGGACAAACTCTATGGAGTTGACTTTCTCATTCCACCTTTTCACGTGTTCCAGGGAGCAACCTCAGGTTGCTAGTATTACTCAGCAAGCACCTTTACTTACTGAACCACCTCACTGGTCTGTATAGAATGGTTTTGAAATCCATCTTAGCCAGGCGTTGGTGGCGCACGCCTTTAATCCCAGCACTCGGGAGGCAGAGGCAGGCGGATCTCTGTGAGTTCGAGGCCAGCCTGGTCTACAGAGCATCTAGGACAGTCTCCAAAAACAATACAGAGAAACCCTGTCTTGAAAAACCAAAAAAAGAAAGAAAGAGAAAGAAAGAAAGAAAGAAAACAAGAAAGAAAGAAAACCATCTCAAGGGTGTCCTCATAGCTTTTGCTGGACTCCAAGACACACGCTCTCCACTTTCCTCCCTTCTCCTTAGTCATTTCTTCCTAGACTCCTTTGTTCTTTCTTTGCCTGATCTGTTTATATGTAGTGATTTCACTTAGTCTCAAGGCTTTAAATAATAAACATGAGCTCTAGAGTTTCTTTCAAGTGTTTAATTTATGTGATGATTCAATTGTGTCTCAAAGTAACATGTCTGAAACTGAAAGAACATATGAAAGTCCCTTCTCTTCCCCTCTTAATCCCTCTTCCCTTCAAATGAATTCTAGCCCACCTTTTTTCCTCTCAATTAAAGGCATCTTCATTTTTGTTGGTAGTTTTTGGCTTTGAGCAAACCCAGGTCTTGATATGCTAGGCATACATTTAATCTTTAAGGTCTGTGCCCAGTCTCTGTCTTCATCTTTTCATTGGATCAAAAAAAAATGTCATACTTGGCTTTTTGGTTAGGTCCCAACTTTATTAATTAGGCAAGCCTCTGGACTGTACTTGGAAGTGTATCTAGACTCATGACTTTCACTGCTACTGCCTTGATCTGAGCCACTGGTTCTTTTTCGTTTTACCTGCTATGTAGTGTTCTCAAATTTGCAGTGAGATGATTCTTTTAAAATATGCTAATTGTGCTATTCTGTTTATGCTTTTGTTGTTAGTATTGCATCTGTTTGGATCAGCCCACTCAAGTCTTTATGACCTCGTTCTCTTATTACCTCTCTGGTTTGTTTGTTTGATTTGTTCAGAACAAGTCTCACTATGTAACCCAAATTGGCCTTGAACTCATGATCTTCCTCCCTCAACCCTTCCAAGTAGCTAGGACTGCAGAGCTTATTTGAGTGTTACAAGTAGCTACAGTTATTTCTTCTTGAAGTTGGCTTTAATCACACTGGGGTCTTGTTATGTCTCAAATGTATTACCATTGTCTGGGAGCTGACCATGGGTGTTTACCAAATCTGGAGTGTTCTTCCCTTAGATATTTACACAACTGCCTCCTTCATCTCCTTCTACTTGAGATATTAGTGCTTGTGTGAATCATCTACCCTGAACACCCATATATATATATATATATATATATATATATATATATAAGATAATGATCATGTTTTAACATCTTTTGCAGTGTAGGTGCTATAAGGGTTAAATGCTCTTAATCACTGAGTCATCTCTTCATCCCCCAACAGTAGTACATTCTTGTATAAGACTAATTGTAGCAGAAAATATTACGCACTAGGCATGGTGATTCTCTGTAATCTCATCACTTAGAAAGTAGCAGGAGGAAGATTAGCAGTTCAAAAGACATCTACTATGTAGGGAGTTTGAGAGCAGGTGGATTACATGAGACCATGTGGGGCAGTGGTTTTGGTCTTTGTTATTGATGTATCCCAGTACTAGCATAATCTTATATATCATATATATATATATACATATATATTAATATACACATATGATGCTCAGTGCAACAAATCTTTTTCCTGATCTCTACTCTGTGCCTTTTCTTTTTGGATGTTGATATCATTTTTTAGGATTTCTGTGGTTCCCAAAGTATCTGGAATCCTTACAGATTCAAGTCTAGCAAAAAAGGATAACTCCATGTCCCAGTATTTGCAACAGAAAATCCTGAGGTTACTACTGAGTTATGTTAACTGCCAGATTCATCCCCTGAGTAGTCAGCCATGGCCAGGGGAATGCAGTACATTTTCTGGCCTGGCCTTTGATCATGTCTTCTAATTCTGAATCTGAAGATAAAGCCACAAAATGTCTGTTGGAATAACAGAGGCTTGTCAAGTTCCAAGAGCGTCTACCAACATATGTATCAGTGTTGTATAAAATGTCGTTTTGGATGCTGACTCCATGGGATGTCAGTAGGAGCTCTTGAGTCTGTCCCATTGGGTTTACAAGTTCAATTTCATTGTGATAATGTACTCCATATATCTCCAAGCAGGAGGTAGTATGAAATATTAAACAGATTCCCAAAATTCCTTCAGCATAAAACCTCTTTCCTTCTAGAACACCTCCAGGAATATTGTGATATACTACACTGTGAAAAATACTGGTATTTGTGTCTGCTAAAATTCAATAGTTAGAAAATTAGAGAAAAGGCTCATAAAAAAATAAAATGAAAACAAAAATGTTTTTAGATGTATACCTATTTCAAGAAAATGATTTTAAACCCACAAAGAAATCATTCAGATTTTGTGATGGACTAAAGATTTTATAGTTTGTTTTTTGCTTTTTGTTTTTTTGAGACAGGGTTTCTCAGTGTAGCTTTGGACCTTTCCTGGAATTCGCTCTGCAGATCAGGCTGACCTTGAACTTACAGAGATCTGCCTGCCTCTGCCTCCTGAGTGCTGGGATTAAAGGCATGCACCACTACTGCCAGCTTTATGTAGAGTTTTAGAAAATGCTATTATACTAAGGGACTAACTAAACCAAGAAGAAAATTTTGCAACTTTTCATTGTCAGCATGTCTTATGAAGGATGACTGGAAATAATGTGTGGATGGAGGAGCTTGGCCAATGTGCCCAAAGGGAGCATGGCTCTGCTTGCTATCCTCCTGTCTCCAGATGACCTCTTAAATCTGTCCCTAGCCTCACACTCCTCCTAGCTGCTGCTGTGCCTCTTCAGTGAGACCTCTGCTTTCATTTTTACTCACTGAGAAAATGAAACAAATCAAAATCACATCTCGATGTATATTTTTTACATTTAATTAGCCTATTGTGTATGTGTGTATGTGCACGCATTAGAGGACAACTTACAGGAGTTAATTCTGTCTTCCACCATGTGGGTTCCAGTGATTGAACTCTGGCTGCAGGCTTGACTGCCAGTGGCTTTCTCAGCAGAAGCAGCTTGTAGCTTCTCGTGTATGTACTTATTCCCTCTAGCTTCACTTCTGCCTGAGATGTAGGCTTTCTTCTATGATCTGGATGAACTCTGAGGCCAATTTCTCACCTTATGGATTAGATTTCTTTTGCTTGCTTACTTAAGGATGTAGCTTAGCAATTCTTTCTATTTTATTGTATCATCCATCAATTTTTCTCTCTTTATTAGCTTGTTACCATTCATGTACACTTTTATGCTAATTTTATTATTAAAAAACAAATTGGGTTGGAGAGATAGTGGTTAGGAGCACACTGGCTGCTTTTCCAGATGACCCAGGTCCAATTCCCAGCACCCACATGGTACCTTGAAGCTATAACTGCAGTTGTAGGTGATACTCTTTTTGCCTCCACAAGCACTGAATGTGTATTGCACAGACAAGTATTCAGGCAAAGCACCCATACACATAAATGATAATAATTTTTGAATTTAAAAAACCCTGTGTTTTTCTAATTTCCCTCTGGCTACACTCTCTATTTTTTCTCTTCCTCTCTGCCTGCCCCCAAATAAAACATTTGCCGGGAGTTCAGTCTTTTCTGATTTTTTTTTTTTTTGTCCCTTCTGTCTTGAACCCTGTCCAAATAAGTTTTCTCTTACTATGTGCCATAGAAACTGCTATTACCACAGTCACTAATAACCATTGTAATATCAAAAAAACAGCAAGTGATTCTAAGTTTTGCAGAGTCAAAATGAGTGACCTCCTCAGCTCAGTAGGCAGTGGTAAGACAGGAGTCATTTCCTTTTTCTCTCTAGTGTCAGAAAAGAGTAGTAGTGCTCTTGGGTATCCTTAGTTTATGTCAGTGAAAAGTAATGCACCGTGTAGACTAGACTGGCCTGCCTCTCTGCCCCTCTGGCCCTCTGCCCCTCTGCCCCTCTGCCAAGTGCTGGTATTAAAGGAGTGTACCACCATAACCCTGAGTTTTTGTTTTGTTTTTGATTTTTAAACAAGGTGTTGCTCACGCTGGCTTCAAACTCAAGATTTTCTTGTCTCTACTTCCCAAGTGATTGGGTTTTAGGCCTGTGCCATTATGCCTCAGCTAAAATTAGTATATTTCTTCATTTTTTTATTTATAAGATTTAATCACTTTTATGTGTATCAGTATTCTACTTGCATTTATGTCTGTGAACCAGGTACATACAACACTCCCAAAGGCCTGAAGGCATCAGGCTCTTAGGTCTTGTGACATGTATGTTTCCTGGGCATTAAACCTGGATCCTCTGAAAGAGCAACTTTTGTCCTTAACTGCTGAGCCGTCACTCCATCCCTAACATCAGTATATTTCTGGTAGCAGTTTGGCGATCTGTATGAAAGCTTTACACATGTACATATCTTGTGTTTTATGATTTTATTATTTGTGTGTGGTATATATGTGAGTGCAGGTATGTGTCACTGCATATGTGTGGAGGTCAGAGGACAACCTTCTGAAGTTGGTGGAACTCAGGTTACAAGTATTTTTACCTATGAGTCATCCCACCATGCTTGGAGAAATTTATTTGTTTATTGTCTGATGTAGCCCAGGCTGACCTCAAGTTTGCTATGTTTCAGGTAGTTGTGAGCCACCATATGAGTGCTAAGAACCTAACCCAGGTCCTCTGCAAGAGCAACCAATGCTTGTAATGGCTGAGCAGTCTTCATAACCTTCATGTGATATTTTATGGCTCTGTCCTCATGTTATTAAATATTATTTTCTAGAAAACTCCCATTTAAAAGATAAATGTAGTGCTGAGAGTGTGACCCAGTTGGGAAGAGTGCTTGACTAGTGTGTGTGAAACCCTCAATTCAATCTCAGTACTGCATAAACCAGACCTGATGTTATACACCCTTAGTATTTTAGTCTAGCCTGGGCTGCCTGAGAACCTGGGCCAAAAAGATAGGAAATGGTTGGAGCAGTAAAAATTTGATAGTGAATCAGTGTATATCTTGTGTTGGAGGAAATGACTTTCCTGTCATTTTCCACTGCTGTTTTTAAAGACAGTCTTGCTGTTTAATACTGGTCTGCCTAGAACATGCAGACCATGACCATTTGATCAATTCTCCTGACTCAACATCCTGATTGGAAATTACAAGCATGTGCCACCACGCCCAGCCTGTAATTTTTTTGTTTTAAGGATAGTTGAAAGCTTGATGAAGTTATATCATTGCAGTTATGTTTTTGAAGATTGCATAGTTACCAAATTTGAGACTGTAACCAGAGTTCATTAAAGACCAAGAGGTTGACATTTAGAGATAGGTGCTTTAGTTTCACTTCCCCTAAGACAACAAGAAGTATTCTATAACTGAATGGTGACTATTTTTAGCAGTTTTTTCTGCTGTAAGGTAGAAGAGTGAAAGTACAGCCATGAGCTGAGCTCTATGTTTCTGTATCAGGCCTCACAGCTTTGCTTTTATGTGCCTAGGGTGTACCTTCCCATATTCTGAGCTTATGTACACAATGTGGTTCCTCTTCCTTCTTTTTGATTTTGTTCGTCTCTTTGTGGAATAATTTGCAAAACTCTAAAGGGTGAACTTTCTACCTCCCCCCCCCATGTATATCTAGGCTGTGTTCATCTTTCCTAAAAATGGGACTTTGGCAACTTATGCTTGCAAAGGTAGGATGCTGAAAAGTCATCTTCCCTAAGTATCATAAGTGTTCCTCACAAACATTGTCAGCCCTCACAGATGCACACAGCCAGAACAGTTCATCTTTACGCACAATGTCACAAAAGATGCTTTGGTAATTTGCATGACTTCTGTTGACACTTGAGAGCTGAGAACAAGTTCCTAACAGATCATGCTGAGTGGCTGTTGTACTGACTGAGGGACACTTGTCCTATATCTCAGATAGCTGGTATTTAAACTCCTTTCTTAGCAAAGTTTCATACTACTGTGCATTATAAGACTAAGAACCTTCAGAATTGATAACAGTTACTCAAAACACTACAGTGATTTAGCTTCACACCTACGGGTTTAATGTAATTTCTTATTTCATTTAGAACCACAAAGGTCTCCTGTTTGTATATTGAAATCAATGGTTTAATAAATCATTCATTTCCTAAACCTATTATAATCTGGCTTCTGTATTTACATGCTGTTACAAACTGGCAGGTTTAGGTTTGAATGATTTGTTAAATATAAGAAGAAGTAGAAAGTTAAATAATGGGTTTCGTTGTGATATTTTCATATATACATGTCACATGCCAGGGTTGTTTGCTTGGTGGTAAGTGCCTTTACTGGTTGATCCATTTTGGTACAAGCCACTATTGTTATCTTTTTAATTTTAAAGATTCTAATAGACATGTAGTACTGTCTCAGTGATTTGGGTTTGTTGAACATCCTTTAGTGGATTTTTAGCTACCCATGTCCTTTGCTGAAATGTCTCTTCAGAACTTTGGCTCAGTGACTTTTTTTAGCTAGCTGTTTTTGGTTAGCAACTTCTGTGTGCATTCTGGGTAAAAGTCCTTCAGTGGATTTGAAAATATTTTCTTCCATGCTGTGACTTCCCTTTTCATTCCCTTGACAGATTCCTTCCAAGAGCGCTTTTTTTTTTTATGAAGTCTAGTTCATTAGTGGTTCTCCTGCCTCCTAAGTGCTGACTTTGATTTTGCCACTTTTAAGTGAAATACTTAAGAGCAGTTCAGTGATACTAGCAAATGTTGCGCAGTAGTAGATTTCCCCAAACAGTAACCTTATTAAGTGGTTCATTCCATATTCTTTTCTCCCTCAATAGGCCTTAGTAACACCTAATCTACTTTTGGGTCTCTAAGAATCTGCCTAATTTAGGCATCTCCTACAAATAGAATCATACACTATCTTTTTATATCCAGCTTATTTCACTGGACATAGTGATCTCACATTCACCCACATTGTAGTGTGTATCAGAACTCCATTGCATTTTATGCAAAATAATATCCACATCACATTTTGTCCATTCTTCTGTTGCCAAACAGGGTATTTTACCTTTCTCTCGCAGATAAAGCTTTTATGAACATTGTTGTATAACTGTCTCTTTTTGTCTCAAAATTGTCATTTTCATTTCAAAACCTAAGGAAATAATCCATATGTGATTACCCAAGTATTATGTTATTTTACCATAAAACATATGACTTAATAACACTCATGTATAGTCCAAATATATATAATAGTCAAGTAACATATATTTCACATATAGATGATAACAAAGTGTCAGAACTAAAAGGCACAGCTTAAACATCAGCCACTGAAGACTTCTCAGATGTGGAAGTTGGACCTGTTGGAATACATCAAGTATACCTTAAGTGGAATGTTCTGTTCTTCCCTTCCTCGAGACATTTGTCCTTTCTGCTTTCACATAATTAGTATTCTGTCTGAGGGAAGGAAGGGAAAGAGCCAGAGGTGGGCAGGGAGCACAGGCGAGGGTAGAGAGGAGGAAGAACAAAGTATAATGGTACGTGACTGAAAATGCCATGATGAGACCTGTTATTGGTGTGCTAACTTTTGAAGAATTTAAAAATTTTTGAAAAGAAGAAACCTTTGTTAGTCTTACAAAGCAATACTGAAAAACATGTTAGCAAGGTAAAATACAGCTAATACAGTATAGAATTACATTTTAAAAAGTCATACAGAACAAATGCAGTAAAAGTTATATTGGATGAATTAAGCTTACAAATAATGTTCTAGTTCTTTTTTTTAACTTTTATTCTTTGTGTCTTTCACATTGTGCATTTCCATCCCATTTTCTCCCATGCCTTCTATCTGCCCACTGATCTTGTAACCACCCCCCAATAAAATTTAAGAGAAAAAGAAGGAAAAAAGGGAAAGAGAATCTCATTATGGAAGCCATGGTGTAACATAGTGAGTCACACAACAAACCCTTTTATCCATGTATCTTTATGTGCAAGTGTTTATTGCAATGAGTCATTGGTCTGGTTCAAGGCCTCTGGTTTCTGCTACACTATTGATGCTGGGCTCTCACTGGGACTCCTTGGAAATCCTGTTGTTGCCCTGTATCATGGAGATCCTTTAGCTTTGGGTATATAGGACCAGCCCCTTCATGTGTTTCTGCAGAAAATAAATGGGGTGAGTTTGGGGTGGGCCAATTTATAACCCTGGTTCTGGGCCTGGGAAGTTGCAAGGTTGGTTAGCCTACTAGCTCTCCCTGTCATGTTGAGCTCTCCATCAGTGGCCTTGCTAGTTCACCCCTTGCAGCAATGAGTAAGGGACAGGGCCAGTTCCCCTGCTATCACGTCTTCAGAGTAGGCTCTCCCACCCTTCAGGACTAGCTCTACTGTGTTACCCAGGGGAGGTGCAGAGACTACTCTCCCTCTTTTATGACCTCTAAAAAAGTATCTTTTTGTGTCCCTACTCTTGGTTCTTTTGTGCTGTACACACCTAGAAGTAGAATTACTGGTCCATATGACAATTCTGAGTCACTAAACTATTCCATAGCAGCTACATGGCAGTAGTCATTTTACATTCCCACCAATACTACATAAATTCCAGTTTCTCCGTTGTATTACCTACACTAGATAATTTCCAGTGGTGATTATTTTGGTTGTTGTTACGGTGGTGGTGGTGGGGGTTGTTTCTTTAGGAGGGACTGGTTTTGTTTTGTTTTAATGTAGTACCCTTATAGGTTAAAGGGTACTGTTTCATTGGTTTTTGATTTGACATTTCCTGAATGAATAATAAGATTGAACGTCTTTTGTGTGTTTATTGGGTTTTTTTATGTAATACTTGGAGAATTGTCTGTACAAGTTCTTTGTCCATTTTTAAATTGAATTGTCCTTTCATTCTGTGTGTGTTGGGGGGGTCAATCTCAGGAGTTGTTCCTTGGGAGCACTATATATCTGGACTTTCAGACAGAGCTTTCAGTGGCCTGGAGCTCACCAAGTAGACTAGACTGGTTGGCCAGCGAGCCGCAATCACCCCATAAGTGCTAGGAATTTGTCTTTTTGTAGGAGTTTGTTGCTTTTGTTGGTTTGGTTTTTGTGATAAAGACCTGTTGTGGAGCCCAGACTAGCCTTGACTTTATGTTCCTCCATCTCAGCCTGCTGAGGATGGTGGTAGTGTAGGCTGTTGTGCCTAGCAATAGAAGTTTACATATGCTGGGTATTAGCACTTACCCAGTATGTGTTACAAATAGTCTCACTTATTCCATGGGTTGTCTTTGTTCCCTTGATAATGTCCTTTGTTTGACATATGAAAGGTTAATTTCTTTATTGAATTTCACTTTATTTTTCTTTTGCCTGAGTTTTTGTGTCATTGTTTTATGTCATCTTGTCAAATGCAAAGTTATGAAGATTAATGTATTCCTGTGTTTTCTTAAGTTTTTTGTTTTAACTCTTAAATTTAAAATTTAACTTATTTTGAATTAATTTTTATAGACAATGTAAGATGAAGATATAGCTCCATTCTATTGTCAGTGAGTGTCCAGTTACCCCCATTGTTGAAGAGATCACTTCCCTTACAAAACAGTCTTGACATGTTGTCAGAAACCATGGCTATAGATACCTGGGTGTATTTCTGGGCTGTCAGTTGATGTGTGTGCCCCTCCAGTTTTTTGTTTAGAATGAAAAATGTTGAGTATTATGTAATGTGCTTAAGTCTAGACATCAGAATCTTTTCAACAACTGCGTTTGTTGCTGCTACAATTGTCCATTGGTATAGTGATGTTTTCGTAGTATCTTTGCAGTCATAATGAGCTCAGTCTGTGGAGTTAACATTCCATTGTGTCTATGTTTTGCCTACGGCCTGACAAAGATTTCTTATAGGATTTTTAGGTACGTACTTTTTTTAAATTGGTTGGTTTTGGCTTTTTGCACCAGGGTCCTACTGCATACTCCTGCTGAGTCCCAGACCTTTAGGCACGTGGCACTGTGTTCAGCTCAACCTCTTGTTTTCATTTGTGTTTTATATTTGAAATGAATTTTTTATGAATAGATTATAACTGCATCTCTTTTTTGGTTTTTCAAGGCAGGATTTCTCTGTATAATAGCTCTGGTTGTCCTGGAACCAGCTTTGTAGACCAGCCTGGCCTCAAACTCACAGATCCACCTGCCTGTTTCGCCTCCAGAGTGCTGGGTTTAAAGACTGTGCCACCACCACCCAGCCTAACTACATCTTTTTAAACTGTTTGATAATATCTGCTAGTCTCATAATATCAGTCCTTTAATTGAGTCATCTAATGCTATTGAAATGTTTTGTTTTGTTCTTGTTTTTAGAGATGGGGTCTTTCTGTGTAGCCCTGACTATCCTGGAACTCACTCTGTTGACCAGGATGACCTCAGACTCATGGAGATCTACCTAACTCTGCCTCTCAAGTATTGGTTTCAAAGGCTTGTACCGCCACCACCTGGGTGGGTTTTTTGAGTTTCTACATAGCCCTGGCTGGTCTGCAACTCACTATGTAGACTAAGGTGGCCTTCTAAAAAACCCCTGCTTGTCTCTGCCTCCTGAGTTTTGGAATTAAAGACATTGCTACCACACTTAGCCTGATATGGTTGGTTCTTATTTTACCCCTTTGGCATTTATTTTCCTTTTGTTCCTTTGTCATCTGTTGCTCTTCTCTCTACCTCCTTTTTTTTTGTTTGTTTTGTTTTGTTTTTTGTTTGTTTGGGAAAGCATGATTTCTTTTTCCTAGATTATTGGTTCTTTATCCTGTTTGCTGTTTTCTTAGCTGTAGTGGATGTGTGGTGTGTTACTTTGTCCGGTATTCCAAGGCTTGTGGCATACATCTTTTGATCATTACAGTACACCATTGAGAAGCATTGGCTGAACCACCTGCTGACTTCCAGCGGTGTTGCTTCTATCCCTGCCCTGCTAGTCTTCACACTGTTTGTAAGCTCTGCTTCCCTGTAGCTTTGAAACTTTGTAGTTTGCTGCTGTTTTAGAAAATGATAGTCTAGTTACAGACACAGTGGTTCATTCTGTTTCTCTCTGTTGTTTGCTTTTCCTGGTATTCATCCTTTGTCGACATCCAAATTTCAATCTGGTGTCATTTCTGCATGGCATAAATACTTCCTTTACCATTTCTGTAAGCATTCGGGTGGCAGGTGAATTCTTTTACCATTTGTATGTTTCAGGTTTGTTTTTGTAGGTTTTGGGGTTTTTGTTTTTAACTGGATTAAGAAGTCTCAGCTGATAGTTTTTGTTTTTGTTTTGTTTTGTTTCTGCTTGCTTGCATATTTATTTATACTTTAAAATGTGTACCACTACTCCATTCTGGATTACAGGCCTGCACTTACTATGGTCCATAAGAACACTCCTGTGGACTTGCTGACCCGCCATGTTTTTTCTTTTGGCCACTTTTAAGACTCTCCTGCTGTCATGTATAGAAGTGGTATCACAGTGTTGTGTTCTGCCAGCACTTCCTTTTCATTCCTTATGCATGTGGTTTGTTGAATACATGGTTTCTTTAAATTGTGTCTCCTCCTGCTTTTCATCTCATTTCTTAATTGATAACTGTTCCCTGAAGTTGTCTTTTCCACTCACCAGAGATGCCCAGTGCTTGCATCCATTGCTTTTTCCATCGCCCATTTCCACCCAGTATTTTTTCTTTTTTCACCTTTATTATTTTTAATTATGTGTAGGTATGTGTTTCTAAATGCGGGTATGTACATGTGAGTGCAGGGACAGAAGGATTAGATCCCCAGACATTTGTGAGCTGCATGATGTGGGTTCTGGGAACCAAACTTGGGTCCTCTGGAAGAATAACAAATGTTCTTAACCATTGAGCCATCTCTCCAGCCCCAGATTTGTGGTTTTTTTTTTTTTATAACTTTCTCTACCTAAGTGGAAAGAAGCAATAATGAATACCCATGGAGGAAATTGTACCTGGAGACCTATGTTAAAGGACTGCAAGTAAGAGGATGAGCTTATATATCCACCAGGCTACTAGAAAACAGTCCCGAGAACAAAGGGGTACATGGCTGATTGGTGTGGGAGCCAGCTTCATTTAGCTTCACCAAATAGGCATTCCCCTCCCCTTACAACCCCCAAAATTGCCTTAAATACTTCTCTGGTGGAATAGCCCCCAAGAGCTTTGAGGCCTAGAAGAATTATTTGTAAACTAGAAGGGAGGCATGTTGACAGTGTTCCACCCCATGACAACTGTTAGTGTATTGCGGAGCCGAATGGGTGACACACTTTAGTGAGGTGCAGTCCTAGAGGGGCCACTCTGCTACTAGGAGGCAAATGAAAACAGCTTTCAAGGTAGCTCCGAAACATTTTATAATCCTGTTTCCTTCAAGTTGATTTTTATAATTTTTGTTGTTTTATGTAAAACTAAGTACTAGCAGTTTAATTTGAATGCCACATCAATGACTGATAGTCTTTGAAACAGAGTAATTTGATTATTATCCTTTTTTTTTTGAAAATGTAAAAGTCACTGCTCACCTTTATAGTAGTGTCCACACTGATTCTCTTTTATTGTTTGTCATCTATCTGAATGAGCCAACTAGAGAAACCCAAAGATAAGGTCCTCCCTCCCTCCCTCCCTCCCTCCCTCCCTCCCTCCCTCCCTCCTACGCTCTGTGTGTGTGTGTGTGTGTGTGTGTGTGTGTGTGTGTGTGTGTAAGAGAGAGAGAGAGTGCACACATACGCGCAGCCTGCCTGGTGCGTGAAGAAGTCAAAAGGGTGTTACATCGATGGAACTGGAATTAGACATGGTTGTGAGCCACCATGGGGGTACTGGGAAGTGAGCCTGGGTCCTCTGCAAGAGCAGTAAATGCTCTTTACTGTTGAACTGTCTCTCTCGTCCATGCATTTTCATTCTTGAGAGGGATCTATTAGTATTGAAAAGCCCAGAAACTTCACATTTTTAAATCTCAAGAGATTTTTAAACATGCAATATTCTTCCATAGTCCTGCAATTCTCCAAAACCAGTTATGTTTTGGCATATATCTATTCTAGAAAGCTTATTTTAAAGTTAGAAACTAAGAAATACAATGTCATTGAAACTGGAAGATGCCTTTTATAGAAAGCATTCTTACCTAGAATACCCTGAGCCGTGTCCTCCATGTTGAATAATGCAGGGAAGACTCCACTGGAGGAACAGATTTGTTCAGAAACTCAAACTTGCATGAGCAGTACCCATCTATACTCTGTAATATTTATGAAAACCTTGTTTATAATGACATTTGGATAATTTATGTCTTCAATGAGCTGGTTAATAAAGTAAACTAGATACAACTTCATTAGCACTGTGCTCAATTGAAGAAAACAATCTTGACCAGGGTTTGTACAGTATCCACATGTTTTACCAAAAAAAAAAAGTATAAGCAGAGTACCAGTCAAATTTTGTTTAATAAAAGTTTATCTAGTTAAGGATGTTTTGGTCAGGGATAAATATACAATGGTGGTCTGGCCTAGTGTTATGAGTCTCTAGATGTGAAGTACATTTTATGATTGCCATACAACTAAGTCGTCTAACAGTACTGCTCTTTTCTTAAAAACAGACTTATTTTTATTATATGTATGTGGACATTTTGCCTACATGTCTTTCTATGTACTATATACATGCCTAGTATCCATAGAAGTCAAAAAAGAGTATCACATCCCCTGGAACTGGAGTTACAGATGGTTGTAAGTCACCATTTTGAGTGCTGGGAATTGAACCCAAATCCACTGGAAGGCAGACAGTGCTTACAACTACTGGGCCATCTTTCCAGCCCCCATTTAAAAAATCATTTATTTTTGTTTTATGTGTATGGGTATTTTGCATGCATGTTGTATCTGTGTACCACGTGCTTACAGTTCCCTCAAAGGCCAAAAGAGGGCATTAGATCTCTGGAATTGGAGTTACAGAGTGCTGTCAGCTTCCGTGTGGGTGTTGAGACTGAAGAGCAGTTGTGCTCTTAACCCCTGAGCTGTCAATTTTGTTTTTTTAAATGAACAAGAAGACATTAAAAAAAATCCACAGGCTTAATGGTATAATGTGATGCTTCTCAATATGTTGTATAATGTTTAAATCGGTTAAGCATATCTGTTTCCTCAATTATTAAAATAATAAGAATGTTAAAAATCCTCCATCCCAGCCCTTTAAAATGTGTAGAAAGGAGTTACTTTATAATTGTCCACATGTGGAGTAGCACACTGGACCTTTTTACTCCTGTCTAGCTGTGACTTGATGATATTAATTGATTATGGTTTGGGGCATGGCTCAGCCAGTAAAATGCTTGCTGTGCAAGTATGTAGACCTGAGTTTTTTCACTGTCACCCAGTGCTGGGAAGATAGAGGCAGATGGATCAGCCAGTCTAACTTAGAACCTTCAGAGACCCTGTCTCAGAAAACACCGTGGGAGCTGGGGCAATGTCTCAGTGTGTTAAAAAAAATTATTTTACTATTGTGTAATGAGCAACTTGAACAACAATGAAAGTGAAATCAAATTAAATATAGAACTATAGTAAAAGATTCTCACTTTTCTCCTTATTATCCTCTGCCTCTCATGGATAACCTTTACATTTTTTATTTAAAAATATATAATTATTTATAATTGGGTTTATGTGTCATAATGTGTGTGTGGAGGTCAGGATACTACTTTGTGGATTTGGTAATTTCCTTCCACCCTTTTTTTCTTTAAATTTATTATCATGTGTACAGTGTTATGTCTGCAGGCCAGTAGAGGGCACCATATTTCATTATAGATGATTGTAAGCTCCATGTGGTTGCTGGGAATTGAACTCAGAACCTCTGGAAGAGTAGCCAGTGCTCTTAATCTCTGAGCCATCTCTCCAACCCCCTCCTCCCACCCTTAAATGCATTCAAAGGGTTGAACTCAGGTACTAGGCTTGCTTAGCAAACACCTTTACCCCACTAAGTCATTTTACTGGCCATAGATGACCATTTTTAGTTAGTTCAATTTTATCTTTTCATTTTTCTCCAAGAATGTATCTGTATATGTATACAAGTGGATATACATATACGTACAGTTTTGTGAGTTATTTTGTTTGTTTTGTTTTATTTGAGACACCATCTCATCTTGTAATTCCAGCTGGCCTGGAACTTGATATGTAAGTCAGTCTGGCCTTAAACTTGGAGAATTCTCATAACTCTGCCTCCAAGTACTGGCATTACAGGTGTGCACTGTCATATTCAGTCCTTTCTATATTACCTTTTCTTTATGTGAGGCAGGATCTGACTGTGCAGCCCTGGCTGGCACACAGCTTCACTGAACTCCTGCCTTTGTCTCCTGAGTGCAGTACCAAAGACTTGTGCCACCATTCTCAGCTCCCTTTGTATATTCTTAGTCCTTCTCTAACACCAGCAGCAGTGGGTTGTGTTTCTCTTTATCTTGTGTTTTGGTTTCTCTTACATACTTGAATGATATTTAAACTTTTTTATATTGATTTTGTGTGTATGAGTGTTCTGCCTGCATGAATGTATGTGCACCATATTTGTGTCTGGTGCTCTCAGAGGTCAGAAAACAGCATTGGCTCCACTGGAACTGGGGTTGTGAATGGTTGTGAACCACCATGTGGAAACTGAACACAGGTCCTTTGCAAGAACAAGTGCTCTCAACCACAGTGCCATCTCTCCAGTCTCCAATACATTTTAAGACTCACTCCTATAGCAATATGTGGTGATTACCTTCATTTTTTTTGCTTATACTCTTTTATATATATCCTTATTCAGACATTTCCTATAATTAGGTATTTGGTATAAAAAGGATATTTGTGAACACTGTATAGCTATATGATGAAAATAAAAGCTTGAGATTATGATCAGTGGATACAGGTATAATATTCCAGGATAGAAAGATTAAGTTGTAGGTTTTATAGTAATTCTACTTGAAATATAATGTGGGCTTTAAAAGTCATAATAATAGTCATCATGGTGGCTCTCTCCTTTAATCCCAGCACTCAGGAGGCTGAGGCAGGCTGATCTCTGAGTTCAAGGCTAGCCTGGTCTTCACAGTAGACTCTGTCTTTAAAAAGTTAATGGTTATTGCCATTATAGGACTCAGAGGATGGATTAGTGGGTAAGAGCACTTGCTCTGCAGGCCTGAGGACCTGAGTTTGGATCCCCAGTGTTTACAGAAATAAGCCACAGTGGCTGTACCTGCCTATAACACAGCAATGGGGCTGGGGACAGATGGATCCCAGGGTTTCTCTGACCAACCAGCCTTGCTGTACTAGTGAGCTTCAGGCTCTTTGAGAGACCCAAGAGAATGAAGGTAGAGAGCAAATGGAAGATATCCAACATTGTCTTCTGGCCTCCACATGGATATACACACTACAGCCCCAAACTATCGTAATACTTGGAAATCCATCTAGATGACTATGTATTTGAGCCTTTGGAAAAACAATACAGAGAAACCCTGTCTTGTAACAAATGGATATGGAGAAACCTAATGATGAGGTACCAAAGCATAATAAGCTATGGAATTAAAAGTGGTATTCTAGTACCAAGGTAAAAGAGCAGTGGAAGCTGGGCATGGACATACCTGCCTGAAACCCCAGCACTGGAGAGGCTGAGGCAAGAGGATCACAAGTTTGAATGCAGAGAAGTGGTTAGTGAAAAAATAGCTTAAAAAAACAAAGTAACTTGAGTGTAAATATCTTAATATGTGTCAAACAAGCATACAGACCTGTAAACAAGTACAATTCTGGTTTTTTGTTTGTTTGTTTCTTTGAGGCAGCTTCTCTTTACATAGCCCTGGCTATCCTGGAACTTTCTCGTGGACCAGTCAGACCCTGAACTCAAAGATATCTGCCTACTTCTGCCTCCCAAATGTTGAGATTAAAGGCATGTGTCATCATGTCTAGCTTGAAAGTCTGAATTATTTAGCAAAGCTGCAAGCAATTTGAAGTAATAGAATTTTAACTTTTTAATATATACTAAAATAAGTTTCAAATGTGTAAAATTTATAGAAACAACAAAATAATTGATGTACTGATCATAATTAGCGTAAGAATTTACAAAGGAGATAGCTAATAGAGTAAGCTATGTAAATTCATTTAAAATATTTGTTCATTAATTTTTGTTTGTATGATATATGTGTAGACATGTTCATGTATGAAGGCACATGTGTGTTGTGTCGCTCGTGGATGTCAGTGGACAATCTCTGATGTGAGTTCTCACCCTCTGCTTTGTTTGAGGCAGGGTCCCTCTTCTTGTTTGCTTCTGCATGTGTTTTCCAGCCTAGCTGGCCTTGGAGTTTCTGGGAGATTCTCCTGGCTCCACTTTCCATCTTATCACAGGAATGCTGGGGCTACAGACATGCACTACCACATTTTGCTTTTGCATAGTTTCTGGAGATCCAATCATATCATTGGACTTGCTCAGCAAGCACTTACAACTGCTGAGACATCTCTCTGGCCCAGATATAACTTCTTTTTTTTAATAATTCAACTTTATTTTATGTGCAGGTGTCAGATCCACTGGGGTTACAGATTATTGTGAGCTACCATGTGGGAGCTGGGAATCCAATCTGGGACCTCTGGAAGAACAGCCAGTGCTCTTAACCACTTAGCCATCTCTACTGCTCTTAGATTTAACTTTTGTACCATCCAAAAATGAAGCCAAAATGGTGGAAGGGCATTATCAGACTCTAAGAAATATTTGTAGCAAATTTCCAAGGACTTTAATATTTTCACCTATAAATAGGCACAGAATAAGACTAGACAAAATAAAAAGTTTAGCAAAAGCAAGCATAGAAAAAAAATAAATGTAAATTAAGCTAAGTAGTTACTGAGAATTATACATTAAATTAGCAGCAACTCATTTGCTGACCAGACTAAGGGTAATTTCTAGATGAATAAACTGTTGTGATCTGTTGTATTAACACAGCTACTCAATACTCTTAGATTCATGAATTCTTTGGGATTGGGAGGGCAGGGAGAGAGACAGAGTTGCCCTCCACCTTGTTTGAGAGTCTACCACTGAGCCTGAAGCTTCCTCCTTCAGCTGAGCAGGCTGATCATCAAGCTCCAGGGATCATTAATGTCTGTCTCAGCTCTGGGATTGCAGGTGTGTGCCAACAGCATATCAGCATGCCTGACTTTTTACATGGATTCTGGGACTCCAAACCAAGTCCTGCAAGCACTGATACCCACTGAATCATCTCTGCAGTCCATGGACATACTTTTCTCACCATGAAATCATGCAACTTTGGGTTGATTGACAAAAAAGAAGCAGCTTCCTTTTTTCTCAAAGCTAACGTATAAACTCAAAGATTATCAGAAATTGTCCCAAATAATAAACAGTGATGATAACTGTTAGTAGTTGTAGTGTTCTGGTCATTGTCCACCTGTAGTATCAAAAAGTGACACATGTCAGTGGCTGACAACTGAGGCTTGCTTCTCCCTCCCTGTGTTACTGGCTGTGGTTATGCTTCTTGGTCTGCCGCTTGGGATCAAGGTAGAGGGCAAGAGATGTGGTGAAACTTAGAAGGCTGCTTCACTTCACAGGCAGTATGACCCTCCCACAGAGTTGGGCCAGTGCAGAGGGGCTGCATTTATTTTGATTGTGAGCCTAGCCTTTAATGCTGAGCCATCTCTCCAGCCCTGGCTGCAGATATTTTTGAACAAAAAGTGAATGCTATGAACAAGTGTGTTCAGGTATGAAGGCCTTTTAATCTAGTGTCACAGCCTAGGGTATGTTGAGAAATGCCTAATGGGGAGGGAGAAGGTGGCCATGTTTTCTGATAGTTTGAAAAATGGCTATTTTGGATAATTAGATTAGGCCAGTGCTTTATGGCACCAGTGGGTATTGCAGATTTTAAATCATCGTAGGATGGAAGAAACAGCCATGCTGTTTTAGCAATCAACTTGTCTTTCTAAATCTGTACACATCTGAAACTTCACAATAGTCAAGTATTTGAAAATGAATCTAACTTTTTGCCTTGTGAATAATATGAATTTGTGTTCTTGGGAGATTATTTTAGCACTGTTTTAGAGCAGAGCCATAGATTTAAATTAGGCCAGGCTGCTGGGCAAAAATAAATAAATAAATAAAATCTCCATGTAGAACCCTCTGAGAAAGAAAGCTAGCTGCTTGGGTTGCTGACAGAGGGCAGTGTTTGCTTTCCTGCAAGCTGTCTTGGCTATTGGTCATTGCCAGGTTGTCACTTAAAATCACAATAACTTTTTTCTGGTTAGCAACCATTCCCTGGTGATAGATTCTTTAAGAAAAAGCCTCTCCCCACACATGAAGTAGAAATGCAAATCTAGCCTTTAAAAAATGCTGCTCCTACACTGAGATGTAATTTTAGACCCGTGCTCTTTTCCATTGCTTTTTCTCATAGTGGTAGTTGTGCAGATTTTTCGATGAGGCATGCTACAATTGAGGTGGTTTAAGTTCTGCTTGCAAGAGTACAAACCCAGTTAAGCAAGAGATTGAAATTAACCAGCAATTAGCTTCTCTGTAGTGTTAGATAGCCCACAGCCAAGAATTCCTTGGTAATAACTCTTAGTGATTTTTTTGTTGTAGGGAATTACATTGGAAAAATTGTTTCTATTTTTCCCCTGAAAGACAGGACCTCATGGAGCCCAGGCTGACCTTAAACTCCATATGTAGTTAAATAACCAACATTTCCTCTTGAGTACTGAGATTACTCATGTGTGTTACCACACCCAGTCCATGTGGTACTGCAGTTTGCTAGCAAGCAACCTCCCAATGAAGCCATGCCTCCAGGCCTGATATTTATTTCTTAATGTTTGTAATTTATTTATTTACTCAGCAAATAGTCATTCCGTGTTTGACACCCAGACACTGTATGTTTTCACTTCTGTGTGGCTAAATCTCTTGGAAAGTGGTGGGATCTGTTGTTGATCTCAGCATAGTTGGGGGATCCCTGTTCTACAATGACAAGTGCTTACCTGGCCATCTGTTGGTCTCGTTTCTCCTCTCTCCCTCCATTCTTTTCGTTCTTTGTTCTTGTATTTCTCTTATACCTTGTTCCGTCTTTGAAAGGTCAACTCATCCAAGAATAAGAGAAACTGTATATGATATTGTATAACATGTGTCTGTTGTGTAGGCGTGGTGGTATACACCTATAATCTCAGTGTGTAGGATCTAGGTACAGGAGGAGAATGTTTGAAGCTCACCTTGGCTACATGACATTGTGGCAAGACCCTATTTCAAAACAAACAAGCCTAATATAAACAGGAGGCAACAAAGGTTTTTATTTACTTTAAAAAACCAAATCCCAGCACTCAGAAGGCAGAGGCAGATGGATCTCTGTGAGTTCGAGGCCAGCCTGGTCTACAAGAGCTAGTTCCAGGACAGCCTCTAAAACCACAGAGAAACCTTGTCTCGAAAAAAAAAAAAAAAAAAAAAAAAAGAAAAACAAAAAACAAAAAAACCCAAAATGCAATTTCACCTGTGCAGATCTCAAAGCAGGTACATTTGTTTCTTAGCTTAGAAACTATGTATATTTAAATGAGCTTATATAATTACATTTAAAATTAGTGTCAGTATGCTGTTAGAGAAATATGCATATAATTAGACAACTTTTTGCTATGCACTCTCAATTTGAATTCTAATGTGCTATTTCTGGAATTAGGCCTCTCTGTATCTTTCTGTCTGATATATTATATCTAGCATATTTGTTAATTCTCAGTGTCTGGTCTCTAGGATGTACTCCAGTTAATGAACAATGTGGTTCTGGCTATTGTCTTCTGTTCTGATGAACTTCAAGGTTATTAAAATGTAACTCTTTTCTTCTTCAGCGTCAGACAACAGCCAGCGCTTTCGGGAAACCTGTTTTGCATTTGCCTTGACTCCACAACAGGTGCAGCAGATCAGCAGCTCCATGTAAGTCACCTTCCATCTGACCTGCAGTTTGGGGTAAACCCAGGACCAGCTATAGTAAATGTGTAAGCACACACACAAGTATGGGCACTGTTGACATTTCTGGTGTTTAGGAATGCAATGAAATGTCTTCATGTATATATTTTTAAATAATTTTTATTCTTATTCTATTTCAGGGATATTTCTGGGACCAAATGTGATTTCACAGTGCAGGTCCAATTAAGGTACAGTGTTGACTCTAATTTATATTCAAATTTTAAAATATGTTCCTTCAGGATTAATTTTTAAAAAATCTCAATTTTCAACAAGATATTGGGTATGCTCCCTAGGAAAAGAAAGCATTGTAAGAGGCTCTGTTTGCTGCCCCATGTGGGTCTTCTCCATGGTGGTGGTCCTCAAAAGGGTGGTTGGTGGTGTCTTTAAGGACAAATAAGACAGTCAACTTTTGGGTAGTTGTGGTGACACAGGCCTTTAATCCTAGCACTTACTTAGGAGGCAGGCTCAGGAGGATCTGTGTGAGTTCATTTGCCTTCTTTACTGAAGAGGCAGACAGCACATCAGTCTGCAGAATCTCATGAACACTCACCAGACATTCTAACCCACCAAATCCTGTTTCACTGTGCCCTAATTCCAAACGCACACTAGACACTTTGTGGAAGTTCTTAGACATGTACAGAAGCATGCCAGCACAGGCTTGCAGCCACCCCTTGTCAGGCTTCCCTCTCAGAGCGTCTAAGAAATCTTTTATTCTTTTTCTTTTTCTTTCTTTTTTTTTTTTTGTTGTTGCTTTGTTTTCTGTTTTATTTTTATGCCACGTGCATTGGTGTTTTGTCTGCATGTATGTCTGTATGAGGGTGTTGGATTTTCTGGAACTGGAGTTACAGACAATTGTGAGCTGCCATGTGGGTGCTGGGAATTGAGCCTGGTTCCTCTGGAAAAGGAGTCAGTGCTCTTAACTGCTAAGCCAGCTATCCAGTCCCCCTCCCTTTTCTTTTATTTTTTTCCGAGACAGGGTTTCTCTGTGGCTTTGGAGGCTGCCCTGGAACTAGCTCTTGTAGACTAGCTGGTCTTGAACTCACAGAAATCCATCTGCCTCTGCCTCCTGAGTGCTGTGATTAAAGGCATGTGCCACCACAGTCTGGCGCCCTTTTCTTATATAAGCCCACTTTGCTGTTTTTTATTACTTGGCCAGTATTCATAACCCATTGGAATAAGAGATAGAAGAAAGCAACACAGTCAGTTTCCTCAGTGAGCTGTTTTCCCTGTAAACAACCTGGTAGCAGCAGTCACATACAGATTAAAATGCACCAGTGAGCCAGAAAAGAGATCAGTCTACACACCATCCAGTTTCATGGGACCATGCAAGCACCTCTCACCTAATCTCTAATAGTGAGGTCAAACTTGATGAGAAAGCCAAGAGATTGACAGGATTTAGGAGCTTTTATACCCTAAAACAATAGGACCAGCCTTAATCTAAGACTTAGTTCTAAAAGGCACTGGCAGAGGTGTCATTGAGTGTGAATGGTACTTCATCTTCTGCCAAGAGCAGACTGTGAAAATGACTGAACAAATTAAAGGACAAAATGCAGTCCTTCATAGTTAATTACATGTTGCTGCACTATTCTGTATTTCTTTTGTCTACATAGTTTTCTTACAACCACATTTACTTGTCTGTTGATTTGTTTGGGGGTATGTGTGCATGCGGGGATCAGAGAGCAACTTGAGGGAGTCACTTAAAGTTCCAGGAATTAAACTTGGGTTTCCAGGCTTGACAGCAAGTTCCTTTACCTGCTCAGCCATCTTTCAGTGCGCACCCCCCTGTTTTGGATGGTGGGTGTTGTTATATTTTGTTTGTTTTGGGGGTAGTGTCTCTCTTAAGATGGCTTGGAACTTAACAGCAATCCTCCTGCCTCTATCTCACAAGTGCTAGAATTTCAGTTGTGAGGTACCACTCCCAGCTGATTATCCTTTGTTTCCAACATTGCTTTTTGTGTATATTTACTAGTGGGTTAACACTGGAGCCTCCATTATATCTTCTTTCTTACTGTTCTCTACTCAATGCATGTCTACTGAATAGAAGTCCCACTTCCTTATCTGTTAAATCTGACTTATAGGCTCCCAAAGCCAAAATAAAGGTTGAAAACCATAGCTTGGACTGTAATCTAGTGACTTACAATTTTAGACTAAGATCTAGTAACTTTGCTCAGGATTTCATAGTCACCAAATACAGTTCACATTTTGAAGGAAAATTACCTTTCTTAGATGTTAGCTTTGTTATGGTTACTATTGCTGTTATGAAACATCATGATCCAAGACAACTTGGGGAGGAAAGGGTTTATTTGGTCTACATGACATGAGTCATAGTCTATTGAGGGAATCAAAGGCAGAAACTCAAACCAGGCAAGAACCTGAAGGCAAGAGCTGATACACAGAGGGCATGGAGGACACTGATCACTGACTTGCCCTTCATGGCTTGTTGCTGTTGCTGTTGCTGTTACTAATTTTTTTTTTTTTTGAGACAGGGTCTCTTTACATAGCCCTAGCTGTCCTGAAACTCATTATGTAGACCAGGTTGGCCTCAAACTCAGAGAAATCTGCCTACCTCTGCCTCTTGAGTGCTGGGATTAAAAGTGTGTGCCACCACACCTGACTTCAGCCTATTTTCTTTTTTCTTTTCTTTTTTTTTTTTTTTTTTGGTTTTTACGAGACAGGGTTTCTCTGTATTGTTTTGGAGGCTATTGATCCAGCCCGGCCTCGAACTCACAGAGATCCGCCTGCCTCTGCCTCCCGAGTGCTGGGATTAAAGGCGTGCGCCACCACCGCCCGGCCAGCCTATTTTCTTATAGTATCCAAAATAACCAGCTCAGGAGTAACACCACCCACCATGGGCTGGGTCCTATCAGATCAATCACTAAGAAAATACCCTATGTATGAACTTACTACAGCCTGATCTTTTAGATGCAATTTATCAATTGAGATTCCCTCCTATGAGATGACTCCAGCTGTGTCAAGTTGACATAAAATTAACTAGCACAGCAGCTAATTGAGAAATTCCAAGGCACTCTAGATAATTAAAAATGATTTAGCTGGGCCTGGAGAATTTGGCTACCAGCACCCATATCCAGCAGGTCACAACCACCTGTAACTCCAGCTTCAGGCGATCTGAAGCTTTCTTCTGGTCTCCACAGTCACCTGCACACACAAAAGTGTCCTTACAAACACAGAGATTCATATACACATACATCTCTTAAGATTAGAAGGCTGTTGTATCCCTAACCTTCTTTTTTTATTTACTTGTTTGTTTGTGAATCCGGTTTTTACTATGCAGCCCTGGCTCTCCTTCAACTTGCTTTGTAGACCAGGCTGGTCTCAAACTCACCAAGAACTGGGAACTCACAGAGTGTTGGGATTAAAGTTGTAAGACACCACAATCAGTCTTTTATCTTAATAAAATTGTGTTTCTCCTTCCCCTTGTCTCTTCATTCCCCCATTTCTAAGCCAGTATATCATTTAAGACGTCTGTACCTTTTTTATTTCTTCATTATGAATATTTATCTAAATCATGAAAATAATTTGGTTACTATTAATCATCTAGTCTGTTTTCATTTATGGATCTGTTGCTACCACCCTTGGGAAGCATCTTCCAAGAACTGTCTGCTATTGGCCCCTCTTTTGCCTTCAGTTTTTGAGAATGCTGGCATTTCACCTTTTACCTAATTGAATAGGAGCTACTTGTCATGTAGATAGATTATGCTTTTCCTACAGGTTTGGATATCATGGTGTCTATGTTTGAATTTATTACTGCACCTGAATAATTATGAGCTGGGGCATCCTTTTACTGTTGTGAGTCAGATGTAGTGATACACTTCTGTCATCCCAGCACTCAGGTGGCAGATGCAGGAGGATTGCCAATATGTAGTAAGACCTGTCTCAAAAATAAAAACAAAAGTAGCAAAAACAATGACAAAAAGAAATAACTTGTAATGGAGATCTCTATTGGGTTTAGACCTATCCCTGTGACTCTAACATCTGTTTGCTAGGAACATTTCTAGCAAGTTGTTGTAGACCAGTATTTCTTAACCAATTGGAACCTGTGGATTGTCTTCCTAAAAATGAGTGTGTGTGTGTGTGTCTGTGTGTGTGTGTACATGCACTTTGACATGGCAAAGTGATTCCTTTATGTGACCATTCCAACACAGATTCCATAGCTGGCAGATTAAGACCTCACAACAGATGTTAAGAGCAGATAACTGCATGTAATGAATATTCCACAGAATTCACAAGGAGGGCTCTCCCTTCTGTACAGCCCAAAGGTGCTGTGAGTTTACTGTAAAGATGGAGTGAAGTACAGGTGTATATTGGGAATAGGAAATTAAAAAAAAAATTCTCTAGCTTAGTAAAAATCAGCCAGTAGGATGGGAAGTTACAAATTGTATATCAAGCCTTGGTTTTCCCAAAAGATTACACATTTAATTTAGAAATAAATGTTTTGTGAGTTTCTGAAACAGTGTTTTAATTTATACAGACATAGCACAAATGCTGTTATTATTCAACATCTTTAATTCTTCGGTAGTGAAGAAGCTCTTTGACTCATTCATTAGACAGAACTTGGTCTTGGGAGTGGGATTTGGCCCTTAGATCATGTTTTCAGTATGTTCCACTGAGAACCAGAAAAAGGCAGAACTCCAGTATGCTGTATTTCCTCTTGGATTTATAATGCATGTAAACCAGTCTGAAGCTCTGGGAAGGTCTTTGATATAAATGCTTTAATTGTTTTGATTTGGTTTTCTAAAAGTTTATTCAAGTACAGAGTCTTTTTAAAAAAGAAACAAATTTTGAAAATTCATGAGGCCTTCTCAATCTTAGACAAAGAACTACAAGTAACTAAGGAATATTGAAAGCAGGAAAAATAGTCTTCCCCAGAGTCACCCAATACCACATGGTCAGATTGAAGACATATACATACAACTTACATTTTATGGATGAGCATATTATATTTACATATTTAGAAACACACTACTGAAGAGAGAGAGGTCATGAATTGAAAAGAAAACAAGGAAGGGGGACATGATGTAATTTCAAAAAATAAAGATAAAAATTGATTTTAACACCTGCTAATAATATTTAAGGAAGCTACTGTCCCTCAGAAGATAATTCTAAAGTTGTCATAAACACTACTGCAAGTTGGTAGTTGTAATTGCTAATCTAGATACTTGATGAAACTATTTACTATTTACCTTAAGCAATTTAAGTGAGGGATCAGGAGTTAAGGAGGTAGGCTCCCACCCCTTGCCTTAAATCCACATGGAACCTTTTTGGTTTTTCAAGAGAAGGTGTTGCTACATAGCCCTGGCTAGCTGGAACTCACAGAGATCCTGATTCTGCTTCCTGAGTGCTAGGATTGAAGGTGTAGGTAGCCACTATGCCCAGTCACATGTAACTTTGGAGTTCTCCCACCCCAGATTGTTGACTGACAACCTAGACAGCCAATTAGCACATACTTTGTATGTGCTATATTTGGTGAAAACAAGGAAAAACTATGTGAGACCATTTTTACTGTGATTGTTTATTAGATTGAAGGACTGCTCAAGGAAATCACTGATACCAAGCAGTGGGAAGTGGACCCTCACTGCTTTAGAAACAGGAGGCAGTTTTGGAATTCTTGTTCTCGCTCTGTTCACTTTTACAGAGACTGAGAAATAAATTGTTTAACCCCTAATTCCTTTTTACTTTTGTCCTCAGCACATACTCAGGGTCTGTTCCAGTTGCCCAGAAACAGGAGGCATTTGTGACATCCCTCCAGCAGCATAGTGTAGACTACTGTTTTGTACAGTTGTGATTTAATATCTCAACTTTGTATTTGTTTCTCTTTGATTGAGAATGGCACCAGGTGTGTTTGTGCATAAGTTTGATGGACTTTAAATTTTAAGTAATAAATTCATACATCTTTTATGGTAACTTGGAACACTATTGCCCATACATATTTTATACATTTATGGGCTATCTAAATCCTTGATATTTTTTAACATCTCAGCTAACTGGTTTTTCTTCTAGTTTGTTTATGGCATCACTAATTTATGCACACACACATTTGGGCCTATACAATTCTGGCCTCTAAAAGATCAATGGTTTTTTAATCCTGTTTGCCCATGTTTACTCTTTATATAAAATGTACTGTTTTTATTATTCTTTTTCTGTTTTAAAATTGATCATCTTTCAAGTTAGCTATCAAATAAAAATGTTAGAGATTATCTTTTAATAAATGAAATTAAACTTGACCAACTTTGCCATTTAGGTTTTGTTTATCAGAAACCAGCTGTCCACAAGAAGATCACTTCCCACCCAACCTTTGTGTGAAAGTGAATACAAAACCTTGCAGCCTTCCAGTAAGTTCTAAACACGATTTTGAAGTACATTACCTATGACTATTACATAAATCATCTTAGATGTTTTTAATTCTAATGTTACTTTAAGAAACATTTTGGGGACTAAGGCTGGTGCTCAGAAGTGCTTGCTTAGTATGGAAAAGACCCTGGATTCAGCCCCACTACTGCAGGGAGGAGACATTTTATTGTGTAGTCATGTGACTAGGTAGGCAAGTTAGCAGCTGTGACATGAGCCATGCAGAGAAAATTGTAGCATTGCCCATGGTAGCATCAGTGTTGTGCTGGGTTTTAGGAAGACAGAATCCCGTTGAGCCTGTATGCCTGTAGTGAACAGAGTTCAGAATGCTACTGTGCCTTAGATGGAGTGAGGGCAGGAGCTGTGCTTGTTTCCCTTGGAAATGCTCCTTGTATACCTCTTTAAGCCATTGTGAACTCATTCTGATTCTTAGACAAGAGATTTTGAATTTTTACCACTGTCTATCACCCTGTCCCCCACCCCCCACCCCCAGCACGGGCACATGTGTGCACCGGGCTTGCTAAAGTGAGACTGTCAGGTTGTTCAGAGAGAGCATTGCCTAAGTAACTCATAAATGTTTGCTTCCCTACTTTTAATGAAAACATTTGTAGGTTTGTTTTAAAAAAAATAAGAAGAAATGGAAACAATTGTGGAAATAGAAATAAATTATATTTCTTTTTTAGGGTTACCTTCCACCTACTAAAAACGGTGTGGAACCAAAGCGACCTAGCAGACCAATTAATATCACCTCACTTGTCCGATTGTCCACGACAGTACCAAATACCATTGTTGTTTCTTGGACTGCGGAAATTGGAAGAGTAAGTAAGCTTTTGTTTGTAGCTCTTTTCCTATCATGAGGAAGGGTTAATTACCATGGCTGCCTATAATGTGTGAATTACACGGTAATGAGTAGAAATGGATTTTTGTCTCGCAGTGAATTTTTAGTTTTCTCTACTTGAAACAGGATCATGTAGTCTCCATTGGTTTTTCACTTTATAATTTATCACAAACTTCTTCCTGTGTCATTGCATATTCTGCAGCATTTTAATTGGTTATATCATATGGTGATAAGAATATGTACTATTTAGTCTATTCTCTGATGTTGAATACTTAGTAACTTTGTATGCTGTCCTGGCAGATGCAGCTTTGCATACATGCATGATTTCCTTGCAGTAAATTCTCAGAAGTAGAATTTTTGAGCCAAAGAGCAAGAAGAATTTTGAGAAGTTTTGTGTGCATGACAGATGGCTTTCCCCAAAGATAGACAAGTGTATTCTCTGACTTACAGTGTTTATTTGCATGCCTGCAAACACTATTATCTTTTAAAAAGTCTTTACCACTAAGTAAAAGTTAGCATTTAGTACCCCTTTTGATTTTAGTGAGCGTGAACATATTTGATGTTGATACTTATTTACATTTTAAATTTACATCCATGTCCATTTCTCTTTTGTTCTTTCCTTATTTGTCTTCTAGGTTTAATATGTTGAGAATTCACCCTTTGATACATCTTGTAAATATTTGTCTCTAGTTGTTAGCTTTTTATCTATGTGGTTATTTATATGCAGATTTAAATTTTCATAACACCAAATGTTAACCAGCTTTTTGCTTTGTAGTCTTTTCCCCTTCCCATCATGCTCTGTCTGCCCATGCTTGCCAAGCTTATGTTAATAAGCTAGACTATTAGTCTACAAAGGTTTCATGCTTTATCTTTAAATATTTAATCCATCTTGAATTCATATGTTGTATGAGAAAATTATTTTCACTAGTCAACCCAGTTCTAAGTAAATGGTAGTTTTGAAACCACCATTGTTACATACATAATTTTTTATGTTATGTTTCTGTTTCTGAACTTTTTCTATACTGTTTCTTAGTCTAGCTTTTATTTTCTAGGATACTCTTAAATTTTGTCTAAAAATTATTGTAGCTCTCTAATGTAAACCCTTCTATTCATGAGTTAAGATTGATTGACTTAAGTCACTGCATAGTACTACTGTAGTGAGAACAAATCCTTGTTTTCCTGGGGCCTGAGATCTGGGGGCTTTGTACATACACACCAAAAAATGTCCTACTGTTTCAGTGCTATAAAGGAGAAGTGACTGAAACCTTAGTGTAGTCAAGTACTTGAAAGAGAAGAGAGGTCAGGGAAGGACTTCCCTGAGGAAGCAGTGACGAGAGAAAAACGGGAAGGATGGGAGTTGGGAAAAGTTCGTAGGAAACACAGCAGTCTAGTTGTAGGGGTGAGCCTCTGCTTTCCCAAACACTGAGAGGGCTTCACTCTTCGTGAAGTGCAGTGAATGGGAAGAGCTGCAGGGACCTTTCTGGAGACTAAGACCGGGCTCAATCACACAGGGCTTTGTGAAAATGTCTCCCTCTCCACCACACCCCCACCACCACCATTATTCTTTTTTCAAGACAGGGTTTTTCTGTGTAGCTTTGGCTGTTCTGGAACTCACTCTTTAGACCAGGCTGACCTTGAACTCACAAAGATCCACCTGTCTGCTGAGTGCTGGGATTAAAGGCGTGTGCCACCACTGCCTGAAACTTCTTCCCTTTTTAAGCAGAAAGTTTACATGTTTCTGAATAAAACAGGGTTACTCTTTAGAGTGGTTAAGCAGTGGGGTAGACGCCCAAATCATACAGCATTCAGTTCTTAGCCAACTGTTACAAAAGTGTCCGTAGGAGCCTTAGCCTAGAGTGATTAAAGAATGATAACCACTGTTAATATTTGGCCCCCGCATGCACATACAAATGAACTTACAGGCACAAAATAACTGTTTGTCTTGAGAGCACACAGGTGACATTAACAGGAAGTTTTGATGGAAGATTGGAGTGTTGATTTGTGATGGGCTGGAGGTAAACTCTAGAGATGATTAATTACAAGCCTGTCAGGAGAGAGGAGATGAGCTGGAAGGATGTGAGATTGAGAGTTCTTTGTTTTAAAGGGAAACGTTTTAATGTGTCTGGTTGATGGAGGAATCTTTTAGAGAGTGAGAGGCACAACAGGAAGAGGAATAATCAAGTGAATCACATCCTTCAAGTTGCTCATGGGAGGCAGGAAGGATAGTGAAACGACTGGAGAGTCACATTCTGATTGGGTGATTGCTCTCAAATCTGTCAGGTAGGAAATGGGAGTTAAGCTAAGAGAGAAGTTACAAAGAAGGACTTGGAGGAAAGTTGGCAAAGTTATTAGTGTGAGACACAGTGAACCTTCTCTTCACATTTATTCTGCCGCATGAACTGTGGAATTACTTAACCATGTGCCTTCGTCTTCCTTCCTCACTCTACCTCCAGGTCTTAGATTCTTGAGTAAGATTTCTTTAGTCATAGATGGAAGTTAGAGGACTAGGAGGGTTTTTAATGATAAAACATAGTGGTAACAATTTCAGGAACCATGTTTCTCCATTTACTCAAATTCTTGATGCTCCTCAGTAATTGAATAGGTTTAGTATCTGAGTTCTGCTTTTTTTTTTTTTTCTTTTTTTGGTAGTGGTGGTGTCAAGACAGGGTTTTTCTATGTAATAGCCCTAGCTATCCTGGAACTAGCTTTGTAGACCAGACTGACCTCTAACTCATATGAGATCCACCTGGACTAAAGGTGTGTGCCACCACTGCCCATCGTAAGTCCTGAATCCTTTTAATTCCTCTGTTGATTTTTTTGTTGTTGTTGCTATTTTCAGTGTATCTCTTGTTCCTGTTATATTTTCTAGGGTTATTTATTATTTATTGTTGACTTATTCAGAAACTACTTGTTTGTGGGTATTTCCTGCTTATGTATGTATGTGTGTATGTATGTATGTATGTATGTATGTATGTATGTGTTTTAGTATTTCCAGGAAGGTGGTGTTTAGTTGTAAATTGTCATTTACACAAGTACATACTATGCCTTATTTATTTCTTCTACTAGCTGGAACTTTTTAAACATAACATAGGTGTTACTGAACAGCTTTATTGTTCCTTTGTTAAAGAGAATACTACACCTGTTATAATGTTTAGTATTATAATGGGGTGTGTGTGTACATATAAACAGAAGGCATCAGTGTCCTCTTATCACTCTTTGATACACCTCTGAACCTAGGTAGCCAGACCCAGACTAGAAACCAGCCAAGCCCCCAGCGGTTCTCCTATCTAACCACTAATTAAAAACCTTTGTAAGAAAATCCTAAGTTCTGGTGCTCAAAGTTCATAACTTCTGAGTCCCACCATGAGGGGTTTTGGTTTGCTTGCTTGGTGTTTTGGTTTTAGGCAGGATCTCACTATGTAGTTTTGGCTGGCCTGGAACTCACAGAGATCCGCCTACCTCTGCTTCCTGAGTGCTGGGATTAAAGTGTGTGCCATCACGCCCAGCCCCACTATTAGTTTAGAACTTAATTATATTAATGATACATTTACAATATTCCTCTTTTGCTGAATTTCTTTATTAGAAATGGATTTGGGTTTTTGGGAATGTAATTCAGTTGTTAAAATAGTTACCTCCTATGCATGAAGCCCATGGTTTTATCCCAAGCACTCCATAAACTGGAGACACATGCCTATTCTCCAGTAGTCAGAAAGTAGAAGCAGGAGGATCAGAAACACAACATCATCTTTGGCTCCATAACAAGTGTAAAACCATCCTGGGATGCATGAGGCCCTGTCTAATAACAAAAGCAAAACAAAAATGAATTTTGAGTTTTACAAAATAAATTGAAACCTGTGGTGATATATTATTTATAATTTATTAAAGCTTGCTTGAGGATTCCCGAAAGCAAAGCCAGTCTCAAGCTATGGAGATCAGGCAGTGATGACACACACCTTTAATCCAGCAACCATAGAAGCTAGGCTGTGGTGGTACAAACCTTTAACCCCAGGATTCAGGATTAAGAGGTTAAATGGATATCTGTTAGTTCAAGGCCACACTGACTTACGTGAAATCGATTCAGTACTAAAAGAAACAGCTCACACAATGATGATCTCAGCACTTGGGGGAAAAAAAGCCTTTAATTCCAGCACTAGGGAAGTGGAAACAGGAGAATATGACTGGGCAGAGAAAGGAATATAAAGAGGAGGGGACAAGAATTCAGTCTTTTTTGCCTCTGAGGATTCATGGAGACAGAATTGCCATTTCAGCTGAGTAGAGGTAAGGTCTACTGACTGGCGGCTTTGTTTCTCTGATCTTTAGCTTGAAGCTTGAACCCCAGTCTCTGGGTCTTTTTTTTTTTTTTTTAACATGCTACAGAAACCTACTAGGGTTATATTTTTCCTTTCAGCTAACTCATGTTTTACCATTGATTTTGGTATATAGTTCCCACCTTAGGAACAACAACAAAAAAACAAAACACCACAACAAGGGGTGCTTTTTTTTTTTTGGTGTGTGTGTTTTATAAAACAATGAAAAGATTATTTTGTAAATCTCAGATGATAACTAATTACATTATTTAAAAATCACTAGTTTAGTTCAACTTGTTAGGTTACTCTGAATATTCTGTGCAAAATGTCTTGCTACATTGCAGATAGATATTACATAGCTTAGCCTGGTGGTGCAGGGGTGTAATTTCAGCTACTCAGGAGACTGAGGCAAGAAAATCTCCAAATTGAAACCTGCCTGGTCAGTTCCAGGCCAGCCTGTATAACTTAGTGAGATCCTGTGTCTCCAAGTGAAAAGTAAAAACAAGATGGAGATTATCCTAGTGGAAGAATTGCCTGACTTCCAGGAAGCCTTAGAGAATCCGTGGTACAAAAAGAGGGCTATCAGGGAAGAGTAGGTGAAAAGGAGGAAGAAGTTTGTATTTTCAAAGAAAATAAGTAAGCTCCACATAGTACCCAAAGGAGATAAGTGCATTGAATTTCTGTTCTACCCTGTGACATTTTACTTTATTGAGCACTTATTAAACTTTTCCTGTGGATGGAGGAACCATTTGGATACTACTGTAAGAAGGGAACAGAAGGACTAGATGTTTTGGTTATGGAGAAAGTATCTTATGAACAGCAGCAGTTATACAGACTGAGAAAAAGTACAGACAAAATTAACAGTGTAAGATGTTTTATATAAAGTGTTGGCCCTCAAAGGGCCAGCAGAAACACTGTCTACTTACCCACTGTTGTTTTGGAGGATCTTTGTGTGTAATACCTCCTTGTGATGTTGGTACAAGTAGAATTTCATTCCTGGCATTCTTGCAGCTTTTATTTTCTTCTCTGGTTACATGTTTGAACTAGAGTACATATACCTTTTTGTTGAAGTTGGGTTTTTTTTATTTTTTAACTTGATCTCATAGAAAGCCCTGGGGTGTTTCCAAGTCTGAACATTGAAGCTGTCAGTCCAGAACCTTACTGTTGATTAGAATCTCTCCAGTTTCTGGTTGACATGAAGCATTAGTAGTAAAGGAGTGATGGTAAACAGTTTGAGTTCCCTACTACAAGAGGCTTTATCACTTCTGTATTAGATTAATAAATTGTGTGCTTTAAAATGTAGGGACATTGTAAAGTTACTTTTTTTCATAAAAACACCTTGAAATGTACTAATAAGCAAATTTGCTGATTGCTACTTCAGTTTTTTCAGAAAATATGCAGCATGTGAGCACAGATAGGTTTCTGAACTTTATAGGAAACATAACATTTCAGAGGGTTCTGCAGGATGTGCCCTCTTGTGCCAAGAGGCAGGTGCATATTTAAAATGTAAAACTAAGACTGAGAAGATGGTTTAGTGGTGGATTGCTTTCTGAACGTGTGGGCCCCTTTCTTTGGTTCCTAACTGAGAGAAGGAAAGAAGACGGAAGGGCTAGAATACTGGTGAGGGTAGGCTAAGAGGTTCTGATAAACTCTGGTGTGTAGAAGCAAGAATTGCACAGCCCTTGCTCACTCCTTTTGGAGTCCTTTCCCTTTCTTCTTGGTATCTACTGCCTGAGCAATCTGTGCCTCAGTTTCATCAGCCTTTGGAGATTTGGTAGTACCTGTTTCCTCCGATAGACTGCAGGCAAAGTTGAAATGAGGTCTGCGGTATATATCCGGAGTGCCTTGAAAACTGTTGCTATAAAGAAGATGGTAACTCTGTTTTCTTGTTTCTTTTCAAGTGTCTTGATCTACTGTATTCCAGCAAAAAACAGACAAAAGATCCTTCTCATTCTGACCTTTCTCTCTTGTCCCTTCATAGTCTTGGTCCTCTTTTCTTCCTCTTTCCCAATTACAAACCCTTCACTTAGCTTGACTTGCTACCTGTTTTTTGTACTACCTTCTTAGGTAGTCCCTGCAGGCATTGGGTATCTGCTCATCTTCAAGCAGTGCTTCTCTGTACAGCCTTTACTGATTTACCTGCATGATGTATGCATGGCCTAAGTCAAGTATCTTTAGGATCTAGTGACGCCCCAGGCATGGTGAGACACTAAATAAGTGGACTAGAAACCCATCTCATTGGTAATGTTTAATAGCTACTATTTTAGAATATGTGTTACCTGTTAAATACAGTATATGATACCTTCACCATCTTAACAGCCTTGGTTTATATTTAGTCTTAATAGTATTCTTTCATGTAAGAACCTTAAATCTATTAACTTGAAGCACTCAGTGCTATAGAGTGCAGCAGCCCTGGGTTAAAGTTCTCAGCTTGACACTTGCGTGCTATGAGTTAGGGCAATTTCTTTACTACTCTACCTCAGTTTTCTCATCCACACACACAAAATAGGTTTTTGACACCTCAGCAGCAATCAATGAGGAAGACAGTGCTTGACACACAGTAGGCACTGCAATAAGTGTTAGTTTTCTTTCGCTGTCCCTGTGGGGTTGAATAGATGTGCTATTTACTTAAATATGTGATTGGTTTTCTACATCTTCTTTTTTTCCAGACCTATTCCATGGCAGTATATCTTGTAAAACAGTTGTCCTCAACAGTTCTTCTTCAGAGGTTACGAGCAAAGGGAATAAGGAATCCGGATCATTCTAGAGCTTTAAGTACGTATGATAAACTTACTTCATATATGCAGCTAAACTATCTTGTTAAGGTTAGAATAGTATTTTTTTTCTCAACTCAAATTTTAGTGTTTCATTTGTCTTTTTTTTTTTTAAACCAGAGCCTGTTGTAGAGGATTTAAAAACTCCAAGAACCTAATATTGTGAACTTACAAATTAAAATCTAAAGGTAGTTTTAATGTTTTTGTTGTGAAACTATATTTGATGATCTGTGTTTTACAGATCTTAATATTTACTTTGTAAAGTTATTTCCTGAATGCAATATTTTATTACAACTTCATAAAACCAATGTTTAAGAAATTTTAGGAGTTAGAAAGGAAATTAAGGTCTGCAAATGGACTTCTACCTCAAGTTTTGAGCATCATTAGCTTTTCTAAAGAGATGGCTTAAGTTCTTCCTTAATTCTCTTTTCAAAAGGTGTGGGTTCTTTGTAGGAGAATTTAGAGATGGAGGTTTGGTGCTTAGGAAGCAGCACATTCCTTGCAAGAATGTGATAGCTGTCCTTGACTCTGTAGTTTAGGGTGGCTTCAAACTTGTGATCCTCCTGCTTCAGTGCTGGGATCACAGGCAGGAGCCTCCACACCCTGCACTTGAAGCTCTTAAAATGAGTTAATAATAGCATCCCATTCTCAGATTTGTCATTAGCATTCTGGTGGGAAGAAGTAAGAGCACAGCTTGTATCCTTTCTTTATCCTTTTCTGTAGTGGAATGACAGATCCCAATATCCTCATGAACTGAACACCTGCAGTAGTTCACTGGAGATTTTTTCCTGTACTAAAAGGATCTTTTTTAAAATGCAGATAGCTGGATATGGTGCTACACATCTATAGCCGAAGCTACTCAGTGGACTGAGACGGGAGAATCTTTTGAACCAAGAGCTAAAATGAAAACACTGTGTATTTAGGGGGATGGGGAGACTCCATGAGTCAGAGACAAGGAGACATGTACCTGGAAGAAATGTACAAGAGAGGCATTTTTTCCTTTTTCACAGCCTAGATGAAGTCATTCCAGGCTGACAGTCTTTATTCTTGCCTTACATTGGTTGATCTCCACTAGTCAGAAAGTTTTGTGGTAAGCCGTGGTGGAAAAGACAAAGATACCATGGAAGAAGGCAGGTGAAGCTTTTGGATTTAACAACAAAGTGAGCTGTTTGCACAGGCTCTTGTTTCTTCTGTACTTGCAGCTAGAGCTCCACCAAAAGGTTGTACCAGGGGGCCTGGGTTGGATTTCTAGGAACGCATCCAGCTACTATTAAGCTGCAAAACTTCTTAATTCCAAAGCTAGTTACTTTGCATCTTTATGCCCTGCTAGTCTGAGAGTTTCTGTTGTCCAGGTGAATAAATGGAACATTAATTGGATTTTACCAGTAAGAAATATATTGTAGGAACTTGAGAGATGGCGCAGAGGTTAAGAGCACAGGCTGCTCTTCCAGAGCTCCTGAGTTCAATTCTCAGCAGCCACATGGTGGCTCACAACCATCTGTAATGAGATCTGGTGCCCTCTTCTAGCATGCAGGCATACATGCAGACAGAACACTGTATAAAATAAACAAATCTTTTTTTTAAAGAAATATATTGCAACTAACTAAAGGCATTTGCCTCTATGTTACCTGTAAAGAAATAACTTTTCTCCAAAATTATGTAATTAAAATATGTTGTATTTTATAAAACATACTTATAAATGTTTTAAGTTGAGAAAATGTCACTTCTCAGGATTTTTTGGGTTTTTTGATATAATTTCTCGTATAGTCCTGGCTGTCATGGAACTCACTCTGTAGACCAGGCTGGCCTTTACTCACAGAGATTTGCCTACTTCTGCCTCCAGAGTTTTGGGATTAAAGGCATGTTCCATTACCACCAGGCTTTCTCTGGAATTTTTGAAGCATAAACTTGCTTACAGTTGCATTGACTGTAAGTCATACTTAACCTTGTAAGGAAAGTCTGCTGATAGTGTGTTAGTCAAATCCATGCATGATCATGTTTATAGCATTTAAAATTTAGACTTCTCATTGAGAAAATACATTCTGTGGGCTGGAGAGATGGTGCAGCCAGTAAAGGCTAGGCTCACAATCAAACATCAAGAGAATATGAGTGAGTGTATTTTCATTCAAGAAATTAAATGAAGAATATGCTGTATTCTAGGAACAGCAGAGCACAGCTTACACAAGACCACACATTCTTTCTTAATCTCCAAAAAATTTAAAATCTGATGGGAAAAACTGACCAAGTCATTAGTAAGTTATAGTTATGACATGTGGCTTGAGGAAGGAGGACAGAGAACTCTGAAGAGACACCACAGGGAGTTCTAGTCCTCTGTCTGTGGTGCTAAGGACAGTATTGGGAGTGGAAGAAGAGGAGTTGTTGTTATGCCCCAGGATAGGAAGGGAATGTGCCCAGTGAAAAGGCCAGGGAAGCTTCATTTATTGAAAAGAATGAGACTAGCCAGAGTGTGAGGTAGGGGACTTTGTAAATTCATAAGCGCAACCAAGTTTGTTGTTGTGTGTGTGTGTGCACGGGGGTGGGGGGGTTAGGGGGTGGGGAGGCAGGCGGGTAATTGGGGATGGAAGTCAGAGGACAGCTTTGGAGTCCTTCCTTTCTTCCACCTTTGCATCTGTTCCAGGAGGGTCAGTTTGTGCAGCAAATATCTTAAGCTACTGAATAGCTCACTGGTCTGCATTCTTAAGCACTGTATTCCACATTAATGCTATTTTCTGAAATGGAAATGAAAGACGAGATTTCAAAGAACTGACTGCACTCTTAGACTTGTGGTGTTAGAGGTATGCATGCATGGAAGGTGACAGTGTTCAGAAACAGTGCTACATGACCTGACACCTCACTGGTCCTTCACTCGAATTTCTAGTTCCTCTTGTCCCCTCAGGTTTCCTGATAAGTCTCCTGTTAAGTCTCCTTCATACTTTAAAATTCTGCTTCTTGATTGGCGGTGGTGGCTCATGCCTTTAATCCCAGCACTTGGGAGGCAGAGGCAGCACATCACTGAGTTCAAGACCAGCCTGATCTACAAATCAAGTTGTAGAGCAGCCATGGCTAGACAGTGAGACTTTGTCTCAAAAAAAAATACCTCTACTTCTTGTTTGTCCTATTGCACTCAACAACGGTGGTCATCACTGGGTGGTGGTGGTGGCACATGTCTTTAAAAACAAACAAACAAAACCCACAAAAAACAAGGTAGTCTGCATTGCTCTGTGTACTTCCTCTATACCACTCACATAGTCTCTGAGACCCATAGCTGCCCTGAATGTTCTCAGGCAGTGACCGCAGTGGTGCTCCACTGCTCTTTCTAAAGCATTTCTACCTTGGATGCTTTGCTGCATTTGATACCAACCTCTTTCTCCTTGAAATTGTCTCCTCCCTTTTCTGACCTCAGCTACCTTCCTTCAAGGGACTCTTGGAGAGAAGCATCCTAATGCTGGGCAGAGTGGCCCTTAATTCCAGCCCAGGAGGGAGAGGTAGACTGAGTTAAGAGGCCAGTCAGGACTCTGGTGAGACCCAGGGGGAGCAGATGGACATATATTCTAAATATTCCCTGGAATTCCATTATTGTTCTGCTTTTGTGTCCACTCTTACTGCTTAAACTAGTACTAACTCCAAAATATAAGTCTTTCTTTAGGTGTCTCCTCCAATTTGAGATTGCGTAAGCTGACTGCCTTCCCCTAAACATTGCTCTACTTCATTAGAATCTAGAATATAAAACTCATCCAGTTTTGTCAACTGGCAACCTAAACCTTTCTCAAATCTGTCTTCCGTCATTGCCCTCATTTAAACCCTTACATCTTGTCTTTCTCTTTAGAAGCTTTGTCCTAAATTGTGTATTCCACCCCTTTCTTGACTTTTCTTGTCTCTTCCCTGGTAGTGGCTTAACTTATTGACACATGTCTGATCTTACCATCCCCTGAATTCCTGACACCAGTGGAATAAAATCTCCAGCTTTACTAGTGTGACATACAACACTGATGTGACTTTCTTAATACTTCCCCAGATCTCGCTTTATAGTTACTTTTTTAATCTCTCTCATATTTTACTTTGCAAAAACACATCATATTCCCTCTCTCCCTCCTCAGTGCTAGAGTGTTCTGTTCTCATTGCTTCAAACTTCTAGCTGCTTCTACTGCCTCACTCCAGTGGTCCTTTGTTTCCTAGCATCTCCAGAGTCTCTTGGCTCCCATCATCTGGAGAAGACCCCACTGAGCATCTCCTTCTGATGGCTTTCATCTTGTTCTTCTTGGAGTTCTCACTGCCTCACACAGCGCCTTGACACATAGTCAACGCTCACATTTTGTTAGTTACTGTTCTTGTTTATGACATCAAATATGTGATCTTCCTGCTACAGCTTCCCACATGCATGCACTTCTGTACTCAGTGATTGGTGTTAGCTGGTGAAAAGAAGCGTAGAGGGAAATGTGGCTCTAAAGCCTTTTGAGCTTAGTGTGTTTACTTGTTTTCACCCTTAAAATTCTAAAAGATTGAATTAAAATAGTCTGATGTTAAATGAGGGAGAGAAATCACGTATAACCCAGAACAGCACCATCTAGTAGGGCAGTCTGAAACAATTTTACAGTTGTGTGGTAGTCACCAGCAGCATGGCTATTGAACACTGACAAAGTGACTAGTACAACTAAGATGCTGAATTTTAAATTAAATTAAATTTCAGTGTATTTAATACAGGCTCATGGTGCTAAAACTAGTAGCTCATAATAAGGATTCAGCTGGACATCAGTGTCACACAACTTTAATCTCAGCACTTTGGAAGCAGAGGCAGGTGGATCTCCTGAGTTTGAGAGCTGCCTGGTCTACAGAGCAAGTCCAGGACAGTCAGGGATATACAGTGAAACTCTATCTCAAAAAACAACAACAAAATCCAACAAAACAAAACCCAAGAATTCAATAGCAAAATGACGTTTACCCATGACTAACTATAACTTTATTCATAAAGCACTCCTACCACACACAAGGCCCTGGGTTCAGTCCCTAATTGCAGGATATACTTTATTACTAACATATTTACATTGAGAATATAGTAAAGTTAGTAGTTGTCTTCACAGGGTAAAGAGTCACAGACTTTTTACCCATGTTCAAAATAGCTCAGTTGGTAACAGTGTTGTCTGTCACTCAGGAGATGGGTTCCATTTTGTCACTCCTCCTAACATCATCCTCCTGGAAGATTATTCCAGTCTTTGTAAGACAGGTTGTGTCAGCATCTGCCATGGTAGCTTAATAGATGAGATTTATTTGTAACACCTGCGGGCACTACACTGACTTGTTCACATGACCCCTTTTCTGATACTGCAATACAGCAGATCAGCTAGGCATTCTTCTTCTGAAGTTGCCGGATGGCCTCTGTATTGACCATGGCCTTGCCGCACAACCTACTGGGAGCAAAGATGACCAATATATTGTGGAACAGATTAGAACTCTCAGCCTGAAGCTGCTGAACTGCTGGCAGCTGACACAGCCTACATTACCCACTTTAAAAAAATGTATTTTAACCCTGGGATTGGGTCTGTTATAGCAAAGGAGATTTCTGTTTGCTTGTTGTAATAGAAATCTGCAAACATGATTTCAGAAAATCTATCTCCAAGAGAGGGAACATGCAAATCATCTTAAATAACAGCTACTAGCATTTATTAAATGTAATATTGGATATTTTAAGACATTTTTTTCATTGGGTTAAACTCGCTTAATCCAATGCAGCTATTATTCTCGTTTACTGGGTTATGGAAAAAAGTTACTAAAATGACTTAACAAGTCAGAATTCTGACTTACTGACTCAACGTTGTCTTCTCTTGCCGTCTATCCTATGGGTCTTCCTCTTTTTCTTTCTAAGTACTGACCACTGGGTTTTGGTGTGAAGGCTGATACTAATCTGTTGCTGCATTGAAGTGCAGGTTTACACAAAGCTCAGTCCCTATTCCCATTGCAGTGTAGGAGGGTGCTGCTGGACTGGTTGGTAAAGGCATGCAGAGTAGATGGTGTCTTACTCAGGGTCCTCCAGAGCAAGTGAGAACCAGGAGGATAAAAATAGAAAAGACTGGGGAGAAGAAATAACAGAGTAATTGGCTTACATGTTTATGGAGGGTGGGAAGTCCCACAGTGTGCCATCTGCAAACTGGAGAAGCAGGGAAGCATGGCTGAGCTGAAGTCCAAAGGCTCAGAGAAGCCGGTGATGTAACTCTCAGCTGGGGCTGATGGCTGGAGAGCTCAGGGTGTTAGTGTGAATATTGAAATCCAAAGGCTAAATGAATTCCAGTGCTTTTGTTGTTGTTGTTTTGTTTTGTTTTTGGGGTTTTGTTTGTTTGTTTGTTTTTTGTTTTGCTGGTCTGTCTTGCCTGCTTCCTAGCTCCCTTCACAGTTGATTAGATAGTCCCATCCACATTGAGGGCGGCTTTTCCCTTACCTAGTTCATCGACTCACATGCCAGGCTCAGACACCCTCAGGAACACATTTGAACTTGATTTTCATGTCTATTTTCTCTGGCAGATAGTTGTTGTCACTGGGGAGTGAGGAGTTGGGGTTTGCTATTGTCAATTGGGATTTTGTACTGTAGCCCAGGCTATCCTGGGATTTACTGTGTAGACCAGGCTGGCCTGGAACTCACAATAATCCTCCTGGGATTACAAAGTCACTTTGCTCTGCTAATTAAGTTAATATTCTTTCAAATTATTTTATAGGAAAAGATTAGCTAAGGTTGGGTGAATAGGGACAAACACATAAATTCCTAATTTATATTTGATATTAGTATAGTGTCTAGATGACTCTGTTTTCTAAACTAAAATCCAGAAGTTTGTGGCTTGGGGGTATGAACGTCAGACTTTGAAAACTCCAGATTTCTAGTTTACAAAATAATTCTTAGTCTGGCATTAAAATCTGTATAGAGGTTTTTAAACCACCCATTCATGTTCCTCTTCCCTGGTCTAATGTAGTAATCAGTTATAAACTAGAATGCTATATAGGTACTAAGCACTACATCTTGAGAGAGACTGGACCTGGCTTGGGCTTTTGAAACCTCACAGACCCCTCTCCCACCCAGGACACACTTCTGTCAAAAAAGCCAACCTCATAATCCTCCTCAAATAGTGCCACTCCCTGGTGACTAAGTATTCAATTATATGAACATGTGGGGGTCGTTCTTATTCAAACTACCACACGTGGGAAGTATAAAGAATCTTTTATGGTAAACTGGAAGACAGTAAAAGAGTAGCCATGAAAAGTAAAATTATTGGTGCCCCCTTTTTTGAAAATTGTAGGAAGTTTGAACTGAAAAGACTTTAAGAAATCATCTAGTGTGGCTTACAGATTTACAGTAAGTAACATTAATCTAAAAAAGGCAGATTGACTTACTAAAGGCAGCACAGTGAGCTTATGGGTAAACGGCAGGATTCAGTTACATGGTAAAGAAAATAGTTGGACCTTTTCTTTTCATAGCGTTTTATCATTGCTCCTTATTACTTTCCTTTAAAAGAATACAAATTACTCATAGTTGTAAAGAAAGTCATTGGTGTCTTAGAATAATAACTAAAAGGGGCCAGCCATCCCTGGACATGTAAGCTGCTGTTGCTCCTTCCTGTGTACTGTGATGTCGTGCCAGCGCTTTGCAAGAAGTTCAAGCTAGGCTACAGAGAATTCTTCTCTTGCTTCCTCTGAAGGGCATAAGCTGTGTGTCTACTCCTAGCTTTCCAGTCAGTTGATTAGAAGATAATTGAGCAGATTATTTTGGAGTTGTTTAGGTTTCAGATTTTAAGCTCAATTAAACATGTTATTTTGGTAATGTCTTTAATAAACTTTTTCTGTTTATTTTCTCTTCAATGCATTTCAGTTAAAGAGAAATTAACTGCAGATCCAGACAGTGAAATAGCTACCACCAGCCTACGGGTTTCACTGCTGTGTCCAGTAAGTGTTTGCTAATACTTATCTTTGAGGGTGGTATATACACTTCTATCTACTGAGCATGAGAAATTCTGCTTACTTGAAGAATCTACCCACTCTACACTTTCAGAGTTTATCAAAATGGAAAGACACTGAGGCATAGGACTGTGAGCTGAATAATTCTAAATTGTGCTATTCTTGTGGTGTGGGTCATCCAAGTACTGCCTTCAGTAAAACAAGCATGTCTTGGGTTCCAGTTTAAAGAGCAGAATAAGGAGTGCTGTGGCTTGTTTCCACACTACATTAATTCATATAGGACTCTATGGATAAGAATTGAGCACAGTTACCCACAGATAGTCATTTTGTTGACAGTGACTATAAGAAACTGCCAATCAAAAACTCTGCCAGCTGGGTATGGCACATACCTTTAATCCCAGAAGTTGGGAGAATCTATGTGAGTTCAAGGCCAGGCTGGTCTCCATATCAGACTCCAAGATGACTTTGTCTTCAAAAATTTTTTTTAAAAAATGACAAAACCCATGAACAGTGCTGGAGAGATGGCTCAGAGGTTAAGAGCACTGCCCATTCTTCCAGAGGTCCCGAGTTAATTCCCAGCATGGCTCACACCATCTATTGTGAGAACTGATGCCTTTTCTTGATGTTCAGGCAGAACACTATATACATAATAAATACATAAATCTTAAAACACACACACATGTTAAGAGAAGCTTTTCCTTGTGAGAAACTGTTCCGCCCGCCTGGTTCTAGATCCGCATCAGTCCCAAATAAACACACAGGAGGCTATATTAATTATGACGCTCTTGGCCTTGCTTGTTTCTTACTGGCTAGCTCTGACTTAAGTAATTACCCCATAATTGTTAATCTAAGTATGTCTCTTACCGGAGAGGTTTCCGGGCTTCCTACCCCAATGGCGTTACATCTCGACTCTCTTGTGTTTCTCCTTCCCAGAGTTCTCCTGGACTCCTAGTCCCTCCTATCTTGGTTCCCTATAGGCTCAACAGTACTTTATTGACAAATGCACAGGACTTCCCCCAACATCTCCTCTTTTCTGTTTAAACAAAAAGAAAGGTCTTAACTTTAACACCGTCAAATTATACATAACAGAACAGTTATCAAGTAAGAACATAGTTACAATATTTTAGCAAGATTTAAAGAAAATATCATCCATCCCATCCTTGTGAGTCCAAAGTCCTATATGTAGCTTATCTTTTATCATAACTAAGGAAAACTATAATTATAACTATCTGTCTTCAACTCCATCAAAGACCACAGAAGGATAATATATAAACACTAGGATTGATAGAGACATCTTACTGCCTGGACAGTCACCCGAAGTTCCACTGTAACATTGGGACACACACACACACACACACACACACACACACACACACACGCACACGCGCACACACACACACACACACACACGAGAGCACCAGGTCTGGTGACCCATGCCTATAATCACAGAATTTGGGGTGAGGTGGGATGCTAAATCAGATAAATTACCATGAGTTCAAGGCCAGCTGAGCTACACCATGTCTCAATTTTAAAAAAAAAAAAGAAAGAGAAGAAGGAAGAAAGTCCTTTTGTGCCTGACTGAATTCCTTATGCCTTTAGAATTAACTTAAGAACACTTGTGAGCCAGAATGGGAAGTTGAAGAAACAGTCATTTGAATGAAACAAATATAAAGCCATAAGATTTGACCAAATTATTAAGTCTATAAGCAGAAGAAAAAAATGTGTTGTTGAAGTTCATTTCATACCTAATTTGTTGCTGGACCCACCAGCATTAGGGATAGCAATTGAATATTGCCTTCATATAAAAGATGGTGAAAATTAATAATAAATTGCTGACATTTTGATTACCTCTTGTTCTATAATTAATCAAGTTAACTATTTAAATATATGAAGAATGAGAGGACACAATGTTTCATGATTTGCCTAGGTTATCCAGAAAGGTGATATCATATTGAAAGCATTAAGATCCCACTAATATAAGTGATGGTAGTCCTTGTTTTCTTGAAGAAGCAAAAGGATCTTAGAAAATGAAATGGTACTTATCCTACATCTTAGCCTTGTATTGCTTACTAAGCCTTGTCTGGATTATGAAGTCATTGGTGTATGTTTAGTTTTTAGTTCTGTCCTTTACATGTTTCCTAAAGCTGGAGTCCCTACTCCTTACACACCTTCATGGCCTTCATGTTTCATAGAAGAAACATAATGCAGGAAACTGCAGTCCTGTGGCCGTGGCTCTGTCACCTGCTCTGTGGAGGACTTCCCTTCTGAGTTGTCTTTATAGCTCATCTTCCTTAAGAATAGGATTGTCAGGGTATTTTTGTTTTTTTTTTTTGTTGTTGTTGTTGTTGTTGTTGTTGGGTTTTTTGTTGTTGTTGTTTTTGTTTGGGTTTTTTTTTTTTTTCGAGACAGGGTTTCTCTGGCTTTGGAGGCTGTCCTGGAACTAGCTCTTGTAGACCAGGCTGGTCTCAAACTCACAGAGATCTGCCTGCCTCTGCCTCCTGAGTGCTGGGATTAAAGACATGTGCCATTACCGCCCAGCTAAGTTGTTATTATTAAAAGTTCTTTAATAACTAGATAAATGTTATAACAGCCTAAACATAGGTTATATAGGAACCTAGGTTTGTTGTTGCTGTTTATAAATAAATAATGGGGAAGTAACTGGAAAATAAAAGGACAGTCAGTTTTTTTAGGAAGCATAAAATTGACTCAAGACCAGGAAAGGTAGAAAGGTGAGAGGGAGAAAAACTTAAAAATAAACAAAATAAGTTGGACGTTTAGTGGTGCACACCTTTAATCCCAGCACTCGGGAGGCAGAGGCAGGTGGATCTCTGTGAGGTTGGTGCCAGCCTGATCTGCAGAGCTAGTTTCAGGACAGCCTCCAAAGCAATACAGAGAAACCCTATCTCGGAAATAAATAAATGAATGAATGAGTGAAATAAATAAATTTTCTTTTTTTCCAAATCCTGTCTTAACCTACTTCCCTTTTCATGGTTTCTTGCTGCTCTGTTTTATTGTAAAACCCCAATTGAGAGGATTTGATCAATTCAGAAAAACACAGAAGCTTCACTGTCCACTTAAATCATAGAGGAATCTTGTTTCTTTGCATTTCCATCTTAAAAGTGTTTACAGCTGACCAATATGTAGTATTTATAATGTTGAACAGTCACATGAAATGTGTTCATATAAAGACGCAGCCTAGGGTATATGGCAGCAGTTTTATTTATGGAGTGAGTTTTGCATCCTATGGTTCAGGTGCTTTCCCATGTTACTAGAAAATGTTGATCACATTTTGCTTCTTACACTTCTTGATTTAGTGAGCTGGCGTCTAATTTTTGTTCCAAGTCCCCCTGTGCTCTCTCTCATTAGTTCCAACAGTTTTAGAAATTCATTGTAAATTAGCATCTGCTTTCAAAATTCAGATTATAAAAACCCTACTATATATAATATATAATTACAATACGTCATGAGTTCCTGTCTGGCTAAAGGGATAACTTCCTACAGTTATTCCAGAACATCAAGACCGTATATTTTAGGTATGTTTTTGCTCAAAAATAAAATACAATTGTGATAACTCATCTATATATCAAATTTATGGAATCATAAAAAGGAGATTTGCTCTTGGATATATGTAAATATGCTGTCTTACTGTGCATTTCTATTTCCCTTTTGTAATATGCAGAGCTCAGAATAAATGAGTTTCTGTTATTTGTGTGCCATTTAGCTAAAGGCAACAAAAATAATTAAAATGCCTTTGCTCTTTGAGGATTGTCAGTTCTAATTTATTAAGAACAGAGATGGAAGTGTTGAAGTCAGATGTGAGCTGTACCATAGACCTGCAAGCCCAAATGCAGATAATTTAGAGTTTATAGAAGAGAAAGTAAACTGGAAATTTATTTTATGAGTGTTTATTAGTATGAAAAACTTAGGAGTTTTTTTTTTCTTGTATCAGTCACTGTAGCACCATTGAGTAATGTCAGCCTCACTAGAAAACATTTGTCAGTGGATGATGCAAATATCCACTTGTCCCACACAAAGGGAAGAGAACTTTGTAGTCAAAAGACTAAACTGCTCAGCACTAACCCTTTCCAATACTAAGTTAGAGATAATCGATTTATGTGTGTCTGATAGACACTTAAACTTTAGTGATTGATTTTAAAAACCAGAGATAGGAGGATTTTTCACAGAAGAGTTATTTTATAATTCTTTGAGGTAGCATTTGTAGTATAGCTAATAAAGGCCATACATTTGAACATGAACTTCTGCTTTCTTATTCTGTTTATTACTGTCTTATACTGTTTACCTATCAGTTTGCTTTGAGACTGTAAGTCATCTTGTCAGTGAAGTATACTACGAAGTCTTGGGATTGTTTTCTTGCCTATGTGCACAAAGGGCCAACTAAACAGTTTCATGACACTCTTTATTGAACTTGTATTCAGTTTTTATGATTTGAGTTCCATAAACACATGAAAAAAAGGCCAAAGAACAAACTAGTTCTGGCAACAGAAAATCCATTGCCTATTTGCCTTAGCAAAGTCCAGCAAGATTTTCCAAGTTAGAATCTAGTTAATGGTGCCAAATTAAATGTTTACCTTTTTATTTTGATATACTTTTAGTGGGAGGGGCATTTGTTTTTTGGAACTGACTCACTGTTCTGTCCAGGGATGGTCTTGAACAGATTCTAGGCGCACATCTGTGAGTCACACACTATACAGGAACTCAGGACTTCCTGCATGTTAGGCAAATGTTCTGCTGACTGAATCTCAGCCCCAAATTCAGTTTTTCTATCTTAAATTAGACCTTAACTGTGAAATGCAGATTCCTATTGGTTGCTTAATATCAAGTGAAGAAACTGTAGGTTGAAAGTCCTATGATAACTCAATGCAAGCACACTACGCTCCCAGCTGCAGAGCAGTTAGATTTCTCCAATGCTTCATGGAGACAGTGAATAAGACAGAAAGGATGATTTCAAAATCCAAGTGACAGACCATAGATTTACACTTTGAAAGAGTTAGCTCTCAAAGACTTTCCTTTCACATGCCTTTATTCCTATAATCCAGTCATCCTGTGTCAGCTCAGCATTTGTGAGGCAAGAAAAATGTCCCTGAATTATCTGATGGTGCTTGAGACCCAGGTTTGGTTGTTGGCTGTGTGATGATGCCCAGTAAGGAAAGAGATACAGAGTGCACTACATGTGCCTTCTATTCTAAGCTGCACCCAGCCATTATACCTCATACTGTGGAGGAAATGGGTGATTCTGGTTTCATCCTGTGAACAAGACAGCTATCAGAGATGAAGCTAGAGTCCATACTGGTCTCCGTGACTGGCCATAGCTAATAAGACTCTTCTTTTTCTAAATGTTTAGTTAGATGCTTCTTAACTTTTCTCAAATCAAAGACCGATTTAAGAAAGTGAGAAGGCTGGAAATACACCTTGGCATGCATGAGGCCCTAGATTCAATTCCTACCCACCCCCCCACCCCCCCACACACACAGGGAATATGAGAGCACTTTCAAAAGGGTTCAGGCCTTTCCAACAAGAAACTCACTTGCAGCCTGTAGATGGTAGTAAATGCCCTTGAGGTAGACTAAATAGTCACTGTTTTGATATTCAAAGTAGCGTTTAACCTGCAGGCAGGTTTCTCAGATAAATATGGTTTTTGTTCTTCCATGGTATTGAAACACAACACAGCCACAGCATGTTTTTTATATTAAAATTTTAAATTTATTGAAATTAAAATATAAGTATATCATTTTCCCATTTCCCTTTCCTTTTTCTAATTCCTTCTGGGTACCCAACCCTTGCTCCCTTTCAAATTCATGAACTCTTTTTCTTTAAGTGTTATTATTACATATATATGTATTTATATGCATACATATTCCTAAATATATAAATACAACCTGCTCAGTCCATATGATGGACGTTGTATGTCTGTAATTTCAGGGCTGGTCATTTGGTATCTGATAACCAATTAGGAGGTTTATCCCTGGGAAGACTGTTTCTCCTTTTCTTGGCATCACTTAATTGCCTATATATAGTTTTTGTCTAGGATCTGTACCAAGTTAGCATCTCTTTTGGCATTATCTTTGTTCAAGTCCTGTTCAGCCAGCCATGCTGTGCTGTGTTGTGGGTGAGAAGCTTCCCTATCATGTCTTGGAGGCACAGTGTCAGCAGACACTTCTCTGACTTTGAGGGTCTTTCTGCCCCCTCTTCCGTGATGTTCACTGAGCCTTGGGTACAAGAGTTGTGCACAGTGTGCTTTAGATTAGAATATATGCACATTGTATTGTAGGAAATCGTAAGTTTGAATAACAGATACTAATATTGACCTTTCCCCTCTCTTAAAGCTTGGGAAAATGCGACTGACAATTCCATGTCGGGCACTTACCTGTTCCCACCTTCAGTGTTTTGATGCAACTCTTTATATTCAGATGAATGAAAAAAAACCAACATGGGTTTGTCCTGTCTGTGATAAGAAAGCTCCATATGAACACCTTATTATTGATGGGTATGTATGTTTACATTTCTCCCTGTGTTTTAAAATGGCCCTCTGTTATCTGAGTGTTTGAGATAAAACCTAGAGGTAAATTTTTCAAAGTAGGATTGATTTTCATTACTCGAATTCAGTGAGTAGTTAACACTGTAAATAAATACTCTTCATCTTTCAGGTTTGTTTTAAGACATTTATTGGGGACATAGTGTGCAATGGAAGTTAGAGGACAACATTGGAGAGTTGTTCTTGCCTTCTACCACATGTGTTTTGGGGATCAAACCTGGGTTGGCTCAACACTGAGCCATCTCAGTGTGCCCCCTCTTTAAAATTTTTAACTTTTATTTTATTTGTGTGTTTTCGACTTGTTTTGAAAACACGTGCTTTCCCTTCAGCACCTTCTGTTGTTTACCGTTTTAAGCACCAGTAGTTCTAAACAGGGTGTGCATATATGCTTTTGAATACATCTAAGACCTACAGGGTGCATTGGAGAAAGCATAATTAATTATGAGGTTCATATTTCATCATAAATAAATAATAAATAAATAAGGACTTTTGGAGCTAAAGGGATGGCTTAGCAGTTAAGAGCCTATATTGTTTTTATAGGTCACCCAGGTTTCGTTCCCAGACCAGACCAGAGCATTTGATACCCTTTTCCATACTCCATGTGATGTGCACACAGCCACAGGCAAACACACACACACACACTAGACAATTTGTAAATAATAATATTCTTAAATCTTTTAAAAGTTGGACTTTTTAGTAGAAGGTAGCCAATTTCTAGAGACCAAATCTGGCTTCTGTCCTGTCTATCAAAACCTGTTCTCTGCTGTCAGAGCTCCCGGCAAGGGCACCCAGCTAATAGTGGCTCCCTTTGCTCTGCTGCATGTGTTTCTATCCTTGTCTTATATTTCTTTTCTGTCTTCACCGTTGCATCACAGTGATCAGCCGTTCTCCTTAAAATCCATTATTTGTCTGTGGTTTTTGACCTATTGGTATCTGGCCATGAGTCTGTTACTTCCCTTAGGTTTCTGTTTGCCTTTTTGCCACTGAACAAGAAATAAGGAACTGAACTGTAAGAAGGGGAAATGCCTTCCTAATATTTCTAGTATTCTTCAGTAAAACACTCAAACAAGACAGTTTATTTATAGTGTATGAGAAGGCGTAAGAGCCTGAAGGGAATATATACAAGCAATTGAATGTGTTTATCCATAGACTTACAACCCGATCTTTAAAGATGTCAGTCTTGGGAGAATATGAGTACGTAGCAGTGTTTCCTGTTTGATTTTTCAGAAATGAAATGACAACTAACTTATAAATTTAAATTAATAGTAATATTTTACCAGATCTGTATATCTTTTCCTTCTTACAATAAACTCTCTCTCTCTCTCTCTCTCTCTCTCTCTCTCTCTCTCTCTCTCTCTCTCTCTCTCTCTCTTCTCTCTCTCTCTCTCTCTCTCTGAAAAATTTAAAGAACAGGAAATCAGAGCCATTTTTGATGTAACTTCTGGTTTTATTTTTATATAAATTCTGATTATATGCTCTTAATAATAACTTTTAGTCTTAGTTTCTTTTAACATTATAACCAGATGATTTGATCACAATGAATTTCAAGCATTCCCTATGAATATCTTTTAGTGTCAATGTATTATTGTCTTTGGACTTAATTGTTGTACATTATTTTATTTTAGGTTTTTTTTGTTTGTTTGAGACAGGGTTTCTCTGTATAGCCATGGCTGTCCTGGAACTCTGTAAACCAGGCTGGCCTTGAACTCTCTAGAGATCCGCCTGCCTCTGCCTCCAGAGTTCTGGGAAAAGCATGCACCACCACCACCCAGCTGATTGTACATTTTTATGTGTATGGCTTCAGTTTATCAAATAAGACCTTATGAGCAATTTACAAGTATATAGTATAAACTGAATACTTATAAAATCACCACCTGGAGATAACTAGTGTGTGCTTTTACTCACACAGAGAATCTTGTTTTGAGATATCTTTTTGTCTTAACCAGTTTTGTGTGAACTGAGATGTATCTTATGTATTTACAAATTTTGGCCACTGAGATGGCACAGTGAGTAAAGGTGCTAACTGCCAAGGCTGACAATCTGAACTCGACCCCAGAACCCACAGGGTGGAAATAGAGAGCCAACTCCTACAAGTTGTCTTCAGATCTCCACAAATGCACCGTGGTACCTACCTACCTACCCATATAACACACACTAAAAAATATTTTTAAATTGTCTTTTTTTTCAAAGCTACATGACTTTTTATATGAATATTCCACAATTCGAGTAACTATTCTTTTCCTATTTAATTAGGTTTTGAGAACAAATGTAATTTATCTGCTCTACTTTCTTTCCCCCCATTTACTACTTGTGTAAAACAGAAAAATCTAAGTAGAGTCGTGTTTCTCATTTCTCTTCATGTAAACTGCAGTACTAAGGACAGATTGTTTGTCTAGGTTGTTTATGGAAATCCTGAAGTACTGTACAGACTGTGATGAAATACAGTTTAAGGAGGACGGCTCATGGGCCCCGATGAGATCGAAAAAGGAAGTGCAGGAAGTTACTGCTTCCTACAATGGAGTTGATGGTGAGTAGCTGTTCACAAATCTGTGGTTGCCACTGTGATGTGCCAGGACTTTCACAAATGTAGACTTTTGAACACTCTGTGCTCAGTAATTGTTAGGTTATTGATGAAATGTACACAAATAGCAGGATTCCTTTTAAATCAACTTTTTTTTTGCCAGTCTTAAGATTTTTGTGGTACTAGCTTTCAAAGTATTCTAAATTCACTTCTAAAATCATACTGTTGAAGCACTACCCTTTTAAAGGATTTTATAGTTTTGGCACAGAGTAGTGATCATTACTTTTTCCATCTCTTTTTTTCTTTTCTTTGTTTGTTTGTTTGTTTTTTTAGACAGAGTCTCACTGTGTAACCCTAGATGGCCTGGAGCTCACAGAGATCCACTTGCCTCTGTCTCCTGAGTGCTGAGACCAAAGGTGTGCTCCACCACACCTAGCTGCTTTTTTCTTTGTATATGTGGATAGATTTGACTTGTGTTTTGCTAGAAGGAGACGAACTTTTTTTTAATATTAGTATTTCCTAGGTATTTTGGATGCTATATAGATAAGCATATATAACATGCAATCCTGCTCCTAAGACTTTTATTCTAAAATGGATATAAAAGATACTTTTCTTTTTTTGGGTTTTTTGAGACGGGGGTTTCTCTGTATTGTTTTGGAGCCTGTCCTGGAACTTGCTCTGTAGACCAGGCTGGTCTCAAACTTACAGAGTTACTCTGCGTCCAGAGTGCTGGGATTAAAGATTTATGTCACCACAGCCAACCATAAGATACATTTTGATTATTCTAATTCAAAACTTTTTTAAAACAATTCATTAACAACCAATAAGAAGTAGCAATTTTAAACTTAGTAGAACAGAGCCACTGTTACAACTATGGCGACAATAGTGTTGCTACTCTAAAGTGATAGGCTTGTCTACAAGGACACTGAGAAAAGAGGAGACTTGACACGGGTCTTGTGCTTTAATCATTCCTACACAGGATGCTTGAGCTCCACATTGGAGCATCAGGTGACTTCACACAACCAGTCCTCAAATAAAAACAAGAAAGTTGAGGTGATTGACCTAACCATAGACAGTTCATCAGATGAAGAGGAGGAAGAGCCCTCTGCCAAGAGGACCTGTCCTTCCCTGTCTCCTACATCACCACTAAATAATAAAGGGTGAGTGCTGCTAGGACTTTTCCAAAAAACTCTTTTGAAAGCTTGTTTGGTAAGTAAAGGCTGCCAGATAAACCACTATGCTTGAGTGCAGAGTGTAGACTGACTTTTCCCAGGGATGTAGCATTCTTGAACAATTAGAGTACTGCATTACAAGAGTTTGGATATAAGATTCATAGTGTCAAGAGATGCTTCTGGCCCAGTGATTAAGAGTGCTTGGTGCTCTTGCAGAGGACCTAAGTTCAGTTCCCAGCACCCACATGCTGACTCACAAATGCCTGTAACTTCAGCTTCAAGGGTTCTGATACACCTTCTAGCCTCCAGGGATGAATATGCACACACACAATTTTAAAAAAAAACGATTCTGCTGCATGTAGTAGTTCTGATACATATCAGAATCACCAAGAGTTTTGTTTGCAGTTAACCAGCCCCCCCTCCCTTTTAAGACTTGTTTTGTGTCTGTGTGTGAATTGTTTCTCTCTTCCCACCATGTGGGTCCCAGGATCAAACTTAGATGAATAGACTTATAGCAAGTGCCTCTACTTGCTGAGCAATTTCACTAGCCCTCATTGAACCAATTTTTTGGGGGGAGAGGCTTTTGAAACAGGGTTTCTCTGTAACTTGGGAGGCTGTCCTGGAACTCACTTTGTAGGCCAGGCTAGCCTTGAACTCATAGAGATCTGCCTGCCTCTGCCTCCTGAGTGCACAACCACTGCCCAGCTGAACCAATTTTTTGATTAATATTGTAAATGAATTACTCTTGGTCCAGGTGTGGTGGTGTACACTGTAAAGAGAAGCTTTTTCCTTGAGAGAAAGCCTTCCCGCCAGCCTGGTTCTAGAGCCGCATCAGTCCCAAATAAACACACAGGAGGCTATATTAATTATGAAGTTGTTGGCCTTGCTTGTTTCTTACTGGCTAGCTCTGACTTAAGTAATTACCCCATAATTGTTAATCTAAGTATTTCTCTTACCGGAGAACTTTCTGGGCTTCTACCCCATGGCATTACATCTCGACTCTCTGTGCTTCTTCTTCCCAGAGTCCTCCTGGACTCCTAGTCCCACCTATCTAGATTCCTATTGGCCAGCAGTGCTTTATTGACAAATGCACAGTACTTCCCCCCAACATCCCAGTACTTGGGAGGGCAGAGACAGGTGGATCTCTGAGTTCCAAATCAGCCTGCTATATAGAATGAGACCCTACCACCCCCTTACCCCCTCCAGTCCCCTTGCTCTTTCCCTGAGGCCTCTCCTCATTTGTTGTTTGGCTTTCCTTCCTGAATTTTTTTGAAGTCTTTATCCAATTTTAGCCTTGCTGGAGCCAGTGCCACATGACAGGCAGTTGAGCCATTAGTCTCCCCCACTGGATTTGTTCAGTGTAGACAATGCATTTCTTCTTGTGAACTCAGACTGCTTGCCATTCTGCTGACCTTCATGCTGTCCTTACACAACCCAGATATCCTCTCCCTTTCCAGGTTATGTGGATGGAACAGAGCATGTCCATCTCAGCTCTCGGGAAAGTGGGCAAGACAAAGGTATTAGACTTCATTTTGGCCTGCTTATAGGGTTTAGAAAACTAGCTAAACACTGGAACCGACTCGCTATAAAGTTAACTCGGGTAGAGTGCTTACAGTAGAAAGCTGAGCGCACCTGATCATTGAAGCTGGCTGTAGATGTGTGAGTGGCAGGAAAGACCTGCAGTGACTTGGGCTTTCCTCCACAGTAGCCCCATTTTTCAAGATGTATTGCCTTTGTTTCCCAGGAGCCTCCATCATACTGTACCTTGGAGCTGGTGATTGTAGCGCCTGTTCATAACCTCATCACTCATAAGACTTGGGCGGTAGGACTGCTGCTAGTTTGGTGCCAGCCTAAACTAGATGATATCCTATTTTTTAAAAAAAGCAAAACAAAACAGAAGAACAGTTGCCATAACAATTTCAATGTAGTAAGTGTTCTGAGGAACCTAGAGACCCAAAGGATATGCTTAGGTGATGTGTAAATCCTATGGCACATGGAGTGGGGGAAGACCTCAGATCTAGATAACTGCAGGGGTCCTAGAGCAGTCCCCACAGATATCAGGAGAAAACTGTATTGTCATATTTTGTGTCATAATTGCAAAATTAAAAGATACGTTCTAAAACAAGTGTATAGTATTCTGGGGTTAATTGTATGGCAATTTTCTACTCTTCAGAATAGTCATATGTAAACTCTAGTAGTTTCCCTATCTGAGTATGGTTTTTTTTTTTTTCTTCAGGAAAACTTTGGAATCTTTAGAAATCTAATGTTTCTTCTTTGAATGTTTACTTTATAGTTCTTCCCAAAATAGCTCTGTTTGTTATGTTTGGAAAATTTCATTACTTGCTTTAACTACTTCCCTGATTTTTACCCATGATACCTAGATACAACTCTGCAAATGCCAGACCTTTCTCTTTGGCTATGTAGATAAAACCTGGGTGTCTCTAGCATCTTTAAAAGAATGATTAGGTAGCACTGTGAGTATTCACAACAGCAACTAGACACTACCCAGAACACTAAGCCCTACAGATCGTTCACTCTAATGCATTGTAATATGGAAATAAACTTGGGAGCAGTCACAGAATTGAAGGATAGACAGCCATCCCATAGCCACGAAATAAGCCCTTCAGCGCCTTGCTCAGTGTTACATTCACCCAGAAGTTCCATACTGTTTGCTAGACAGGAATGTTTGTAAAGACCAGCAGTCTCCTGATCATAAACAAAGGACACATACAGCTAAGGAACATGGCATTCTCTATAGGTGTAAGGATTTACATTTCCATTGGATAAACACTTCTGTGCAGCACCTGAGAGTGTCTTTTGCTTACTATCCCACTCAGAAAAGTGTAGTGCATACTCATAATTAGGATTCTGTTCCAGGAAATCTAACATTGGTGTCTTTTGAAGTAATCTGTACTGTTAAAATGTACACCTACCTACAAGTACTTCATGCAGAGTATTAGAGGCAAAAGCTAGGGCTGAGGATGCGGTTCATTGGGTAAAGTACTTGCTGTACAAGCATGATGACTTGAGTTTAGATCCCCAGATACCATGTAAGCTAGGTGCAGTGTCATTTTGGGATACTTTGCCTTGTCTCACTGCTATGATTGGGGTCAGAGGCCCCATTATTTAAACTGTACCAATAGCCAAGCTAGACATTGGGTGAACCAAAGTTACTGCCCAGGGTGTCTTAGTTAGGGTCTGTGTTGCTGTGATGAAACACCATGACAAAAACAAGTTGGGAAGGAAAGGGTTTGTTTGGTTTACACTTCTATATATCACTGTTCATCATTGAAGGAAATCAGGACAGGAACTCAAACAGGGCAGGAACCTGGAGGGAGGAGCTAATGCAGAGGTCATGGAGGGTGCTGCTTAGTGGTTTGCTCCTCATGACTTACTTAGCTTGCTTTCTTATCAATCGCTAATTAAGAAAATGCCCTTGCCCTACAGGCTTGCTTATAGCTCAGTCTTATGGAGGCATTTTCTTAATTGAGGGTACCTCCTCTCAGATGATTTTAGCTTGTGTCAAGTTGACATAAAACTATCGAGCACAAAGAGTATCCCTGGATTTCTCACTACCTACCCCTTCAGTACCTACTTTGAAAGGGCCATCATTTCCTTTGTTGTGGGTACATTGCACTCATGTCCTATTGTAGTGATTCAGCTATGCTTTGCTTCTGCATTCTTAGAGTGAAGGATGGCGATCTGAGATCTGTGTGGAATATGAGTAGTGATTTCATTGCATCTGTCTGATTCTCCTTCCGACCTCTGCAAATGCTCCTGCATACCCAGTTATTTCTTACCATTTGTTTTGCTTTCTGTTTGTTTGGTTTTGTTGTTATTTTTTTTAATCATAAAAATTGGGACTCATTGTGGGGTACAGTTTCATTTGTTAAACTGTGAACATTACATTTTCTAAACATTTCTTTCCACAGTATTTTAAGTCTTCCTCATCAAGCATCACCTGTGTCCCGCACCCCCAGCCTTCCTGCTGTAGATACAAGCTACATCAACACTTCCCTCATCCAGGACTACAGGCACCCTTTCCATATGACACCCATGCCTTATGACTTACAAGGTGAGTCTCTGGTCCTTTGCTGTCACACAGGCTGAGGAATGCCTTCGCTCTGTGTGGCTGCAGTCTGGGGGTGAGGGATATATAGGAAAGAAGTTGAGATGGGGAAAACCGGGCTTTGGATCCCAGAAAAAATGGCCAGTGTCTTGGTGGCACCTTTGTCGGCAGCCAGCACTCACTGCTGTGGGAATCCGTTGCAGTGGTCTTGGGGTGTTGTGAGCTTTCCAGTATTCTACAGGCTATTGGAACACTTCCTCCCTGTGACCTTTAGTTTGGTGGGGGTAAATGCTGGTTTTTATTCTTTGACTATGGCTTCATGTAACAGATACTTTGTGTATCTGAGTTAGTTGTATTATGAAACATGGTCTTGCTATGTAGCCCTGGTATTGGCCTGAAACTCACCAAACTGGCCTTGAACTTGCTGTCATTCTCCTGCCTCTGCCTTGTACCATATTGTGGAGGTGCTGTGTGCCATGGCACACATGTGGAGATCAGAGGACAGCCTGTAGGAATTCATTCTCTCCTCCTACTATGTAGATTTTAAGGATCAAACTCAGGTCATTAGCTTTGGTGTCAAGCACCATTACCCACTGAGATATCTTACCAGCCCTGTAATACTGATGAATTGACACATTTGAATTTTTTAAATTTGCTTTTTTCTTTCCTTATTTTTTGAGACGGTCTTTCTCTGTAGTCCTGATTGACCTCAAACTCACAGATGTTCGTTGGCAGGTATGCACCATCATGCCCAGACTTACCCTTTTTAAGAGACGTTTGAAATGCTAATTTATTTGTTTCTCAAAAAGAATTTCAACTCTGGGTATATCTTTATAATTTAGTGGCTTATGAACTAGTCACTTAGCTTCCCAGAGGCTGGTTACTCCTGGCAGTTTTCTAAACAGCTTTCTTAGCTGTTTGCACACATCCATCACTATGGAGACAGATTTTGTAAGTTCTCATATTGTAGTCTTTTCTGGTGTGGGTAGAAGTGGTTGCCAAAATATGGCATTGCTTGTGTACCTCAAGGTTAGACATCAGCATGAGGCCTTTGCGTTTCTTGTTCTTTGTTATGTAGTGTTGGGTAGAGTAAAACAGTATATGGGTTTGGAAGGGTCTGCCTGCAGCCAGGAATCATGGATGAGCTTTTCTGTGATGCTACTAGACCCTTGTTTTTAAAGACAAGGTTTCTTTGTGTAGCAGATCCACCTGTCCCTGCTTCCTAAATGCTGTGATTAAAGGTGTGCACCATCATGCCTGGCCATACAGTCACACTTGGGTTTTAATCTGGTCTAGATGATGGGACATGAACTCATTTGAGAAGGAGAATAAAAAGCTTTGCTACAATTTGTGTGACCTCTTAAAGTTTCATGTGTAAAATCAAACCAAAAGTAATGAAAGACCCTAAGAGGCAATCATGTAGAGTAAATTAGATTGAAATCTAAGGGCTAGGGACATAGCTCAGTGTGTAGAGTGCTTCCGAGTATGCATGAAGCAATGGGTTTGATTTGAAGCAGATAAACTGAACATGGTGATGTGTGCCTGTAATCCTAGCACTCAGGTGAAGACATGGTTAATTTCAAGCAGAATTCACCGACTGGCTCATTGCTATAAGAGTAAGCGGGTCCTTCCACCAAATTGGTAGTATGAGTCATCCACAGCTTCTGCTCTAGTGACATAAATTCTCTTGTGTACACAAGCAATAAAATCACTTTGAATTAAAAAAAAAAAGGTTCAAAATCAAGCCACACATGGTGGTGCACACCTTTAATCCCAGCACCTGGGAGGAAGAGGCAGGTGGATCTCTGTGAGTTTGAGGCCAGCCTGGTCTACAAGTCGAGTTCCAGAACAGCCAGGGCTCTGTAACACAAAGAAAGTCTTTCTTGAAAAACCAACACACACACTGCCAAAAAAAGAGAAGTTCAAAGTCAATATATGTTGTGGCCATCCTGCAACACATGAGATTCTGTCTAAATAAATGTGTTCTTGTGAGGAATCAGTAAAAGCAAGTATTTGATGTCACCTTAGCTGCCCTGGAAGTTTCTGTGTAGACCAGGCTAGCCTCTAACTCATAAAGGTCTACTTCCCCCTGCATCTTGTAAATGCTGGGATCAGAGGTATTCACCATATGTCCAGCATTCCTTGTGTTTAAATATGAATCCAGAGTGCATAGAGTGAAAGTGCTGGAATATTTAGAAAGGTTGCTTTTCTGTTTTGTTTGTTCATTCATTTGTTTGTTGTTTGCCTCTAAGCTAAGTTATTTTATTCTTTCCACAGGATTAGATTTCTTTCCTTTCTTATCAGGAGACAATCAGGTAAGTTAATGTGAAAATAGTATTTCTTTAATTGTATATTAAAATATCTAAAAGTATAGTACATAGCCAGAAGAAAGAATAAATTTCCTTGGAAAGTGGAGTACCTGTGGTCAGACTTGCTCTGGCTGTAATAATTTAAATAAAAGCCATCATTCATCACCACCTTCTACCTCTAGTAGAAAATAAAAGCAGTGTCTGCCTGTTGATTTCTCAGACTGCGTATAAAGACACAGGGCAGTGAGCTATGTGGCTGATAGATTTCAGTCTTAGCCACATGTGTGTGAGTGTCCTGGTGCCCAGGACATCATAGCTGTTACAGTCTTTGGTGCAACTGCATTGCCAATGGTATGTGTAAATCCTACAGTTGCGTGTAGTCCATAACACTAGAATGACTGTTGGTTTTCAGTTACACAGTGTGCTGTGCTTCCTCACACTGTGTTTACTGCAGCTTTGAGTGCTTCCTCTGCTCCTGTGTTTGTCTCGAGCTCATGTTGCTTTATTCATCTCAGACCCTAAACATACAAAATCAGTTGCCAAAAGGCCACATCTAGCGACCTGGAAATAAAATTAAAAGTCATCAAGTTTGGATGGAGAAAGTCAGTGATTATTACACGCCAGTCAGGCTGCCCCATTGCACTAGAGCTGCAGACTTGAAGAGCAAGAACAAAGTAACAGAAGTTTCATCAAAAACAATGAGATAAACACAGATTGAGAAAGACCCACTTCAGCCATAGAGAAATAATTAAGAACGTGGATTAAGGGCAGGATGCAGAAGCACATCCCGCTCAGTACCGTGGCTATCTATCATTGCCAAAGCAGTGATCCAGCCGCTGTTCAGAAGCCTGCCCGAGTTTCCTGCCAGCAAGCTAGAGCACTTATTGGAGATCAGCAAACTTTGCAAAATGTTGTTCATTGGTGCACGTTGTACATCCTCCTTCATTCCAGTGCCACAGTGGTGTTCTTGTTCCAGCACCATGTCTCTGACCCAATTAGTAGAAATAGATCAAGGAGTTTTTGTTTTTTTTTTTTTGAGAATTTCATACATGAGTATACTATATTTACATTATTTTGACCCATCCCTTTCCCTCCTTTAGCTTTTCCTTGGCCCTTCTCTGTATATATTTTTTTTTAATTTTTTATTACTGCTGTATGCATAGGTGTATATATGTGACACAGCATGTGCTTGAAAGTCAAAGGAGCGCTGTATTGATTCAATTCTCTCCACCTCTGTATGGGGTGCAGCCATTGAACTCAAGTACCAGCTATTCAGCAAGCACCTTTGTCTACTCGGCGTCTTACTTGCTGATCAAGGAGATTTAGTGGCCTGTGAGGCCCATTGGCTGAGTAGGACTTTGTCCAGGCTGCTACTGCAACAGGAACACTGAGGAGACATGCCTTGAGTGTGATGGAGGGCAGCACCAGTGCTGTGCCACAGTCTTGTTTCAGCTTGGGATGACATAACAGAGCTGATGGCATCTGGAGGAAACACTCCAGAGATTACTACTAATTGCAGGGGATTTGCCTTTGGTGAGGAGGTTGCAAAGCAATAATGTAGTTGTGGCAAGTAACTCCAAGATAGTATGCATGTGTGAACACTGAAGAGCCCCACAGAGATTCCTAAGGAAACCTGTGGAAGCCTTGGAACTGAAAAGCAGGCAAGAGAAAGGGGAACTGCAGGAGACAGAAGGAGCCCTCAAGAGTTTCATAAAGGAGCTACCAAAACTTCTGCAGACATCAGCAATCCCCTTGAGATGCCTGAGAACATGAACTTCAGAGAAGGGAATGTTTGTTGTGCACTGTTCACAAGCGCATCTCAGATGGAAAGGATCAGACCAAGCAAAACACCACAGCGTGTTTCTAAAGAATGGCATCTGGTTAGGATGAGCTCTAGTGGGTCATCAGAAGGGATCCAGAAGCAAGCATCATCCCTGTGACCTGAAAACCTTCCAGAAAACAAGATGTGCCTAGAAGACAGTGATACTTACCCCTGACCTATGTAGACCTAGGAGTGAATGTATATTTTTGCCTTACTTTTTTTTAGCAAAATACATAATTAGGTGTCATAGGGTAGAGATATGATGAAAGAATGTTTTTGCACAGCCATAAGGTCTATTCATGTTTTAAATATTATTATAAAGAATAAAGTAGTTGGGAGGGCTTAGGGGTCGCCAGCCTCTCTGAAGATCTGTAGGCAGTGAATGTTTAGTGGGGGCGATGTTGTTTCTTCAGTGGTTAGCCATTGGTAAGTTGTCTGTGTTCTGTAAGCAGCACTGAGTAACACACTGGGACACACACATTGGAAGTAGACTGTTGAGAAGAGGAGGGGATCAGCTAAGGAGAGAGGAATAGGAAAAAGTAGTAGAGGGTAATTATGATCAAAAGACACTATGTACATGTGTAAGTGTTATAATGAAACCCATTATTTTGTATAATTATATAATGTTATAAAATCTTTAAAAAGTGAAAAATTTAAAAACTAAAATTGTTATGTAACTGTAGTTAATTAAAGAAAAGGCAAACTTCGGGGTTTTTTGTTTTGTTTTGTTTTTTAGTAAATGTGGAGTAACCTAAGCATAGAGTGTTGGTAAATCCCATAGTAGCCTGTAGGTAATGTCCTCAGCCACTCAGCAGCAGTCCCTGACCCAGAGAGACTTGCAACCCCACACACTCCACTCTGGGGAGTGCCCCACACACGTGTGACATTGCTTATCTTTTACAGCAAGTTCTCCCTGACTTTTCCAGTCCTGACATGCTCGTGTGCACAAACACTGTGCCTAGTGCCTGTAGTGCTGACAGCAGTGACATGCTGCACAGAGCCGCAGCCTGGGCGTGAGAGCAACAGAGCTTCTTCGTGATGCAGTTCTCAGGATGAACTTGTCAGTGGGAGTGAGGGGTGTGTCTTGAGGAGAGGGGCAGCTGCCTCCCTCTCTGCTGCTTCTGAACATCTCAGAAATAGAATTTTAAGAACTGCATACAACACACACACAACACAATCAAAAATGTTATTCCAGTTTCGATACCATGCCAAAACGCTCTCAGTATCAGTGACCAGTCATTTCACTGCAGAATGTGTTGTCACTTGAGGAGCCAGACACTCGGGATATGCTAACTTGGGACTTGCTCTGCTGAGAAGAGTACAGAGGTGCATCTGATTGTAACGAGAGTGTTTTGTCTCTGGTCCCTCCTAGCATTACAACACCTCCCTGCTTGCTGCTGCAGCAGCGGCAGTCTCAGATGACCAGGACCTCCTGCACTCCTCCCGCTTTTTCCCGTATACCTCCTCGCAGATGTTTCTCGATCAGCTAAGTGCTGGAGGAAGCACTTCTTTGCCAGCCACCAACGGAAGCAGTAGTGGCAGCAACAGCAGCCTTGTGTCTTCCAACAGTCTGAGGGAGAGCCATGGCCATGGCGTGGCTAGCAGGAGCAGCGCGGACACGGCGTCCATCTTTGGCATCATACCAGACATTATCTCGTTGGACTGACGCCCTCACCCTGCTGCTCCCACCCTGTCCCAGATTCAATGACTTGGCAGAAGAGAACTCTGTGCTCTGTTTTACCTTATCCTGTTTAGAAAAGTACACAAGCGTGGGTTTTTTTTTTCCTTTTTTTAGGGAAAAAAATTAAAAGAAATGTACAGAGAACAAAACTATATTTTCAGTTTTACTTTTGTATATAAATCTAAGACTGCCTGTCTGATAAAATACTTGTTTAAAAAAAAAGGAAGGAAAGAAAAGAAAAACAAGCACCCACAAACCTCCTTCAGTTCATTTTTTCTGGATTCTGAAGACTTCACCATTTGTCCTATGGTTTGGGTTTTATTTTACTTCAATGGCATTATCTTACTTGCAATAACAGAAACAGAATTGCATGTATGAAGTTTTAAATTGTGGGCTTTGTTGTGGGGAGGGGGTTGGGATAGTTTTGATTTCCATTTTTTAAAAGTAACAGACTTGGATTCTGTTTGTGTATGCGTGGATTTTACCAGCCTTAAGTTATAAATCTCACCTGTCCCACTGCATTCCCTTTGTTTTCAGTACATAGCTCGTGGGTATGTGTGTTTTCGGTGTGTGCCTGTGTGTATTGTTCTGTCATCACTGTCCCCTCTCCTCCTGAGTTGGCATTTAGTTAATATCAGTTGCCTGCTTCTCTCAAAGTGTTTCAGAGGCCTTGAACTCTGATGTGAGCATCTTTCTCAGCTCTCCCAATGCATGTTCTCCATCACAGGTTGTCTATGATCTGCTGTGTACCCCCAAGAGTGTGTTTCCTAGAAGTGCTGGAGCAAAAGCTGCCTGGATAGGCAGCCTGAGGGCAGGCCTGTAATCAACAGCACACTTGTGTTGACTCTGAATCTGAATTGCCAGTATTTTGTATGTAAACCAAGTCTGTGAGCCCTTGCATTTTGGCCACAGGGTAATGAGTTCTCCTGAGAATCTTCATACCAAAGTGAGATATGAAAGAGTCTTGGAAGCCCCATGTGCAGCTGGCAGAGGACATTGTTCCACTTCAACAAAGAAGTCAATTACCCTAAAGTTGACAGTACAGTGCAGCTCACTTGTGGGTCCATAGCAAATCTGTTTGATAAAAGTTTGAAACTCAAAAACAACCTTAGTTATTTGCTTCACTGGTTCTGAGTATACTTCCTTTCTTAGCCTTGCTTATTTTTTACTCACCTTTTAATGACAAGCATAACATAGGAAGCCATTTTTTAATTCAAGAATCAGTCGGTCTTATCTACTCTCAATAACAGAATATGTAAATATACTAAGATTTCTTCAGGAGATGATTAAAGATCAAAGGAAAGAGAAAGTACTCTCATTCAAAGTCATCAGAAAAGACACAGTGCTCATACACCGGAAGTTAGATGGCAGCTGATGGAGGGCACAGGGTCATCACAGAGAGGAAGGGGGACACCATCACCAGTTCCCAGCCTGGTTTTATGTTACAGCCTTGTGTTCTCAGAGGTGAAGGGCCCCCTTTGTGTATATTAAACTTGTTTTCAAACCTTGCATCAGTAACAGAAGGACCTATATTGATCCAGGTAGAAGTCAAGATGGCTGTATCTTCAGTTGTATGATATAAAGTAAATGATTCATATGACAGTATGGCATCTAAAAAATGATAGCTGTTTTTTATAGCATCTCTGCTACTAAACTGTCAACTTGAATTTTGAAAAAAGTCGGTGTTGATATGTATATGTATGTGTGTATATGTGTATTTATAAACAAGAGTGTGTGTGTGTGTGTGTGTGTGTGTAACATCGTCTTCCCCTGCGCATGTGTGTTCCACACAGAAACAGCTGTGTTAGAGTCACAAAACAATCCGCAATAAAACAAGGCATTTGTTGTCAGTTCAAACCAGAAATGGTTACGTTGTTAAATTCATCTGGTGTGGTGAGTAACATGGTTGTTTTTTTCATTGCTGTATTAATTTAGGCTTGTTTCAGATAAGGTCTTAATTTGTGTCTAAATTGGGGTTAGAGTAGGAATCACTGAAATTGTGGGTGTTTCTGTTAACATTGCAGTAGGAAACATTTTTATTATTTCAGCTATCTAAGGTAAAATGAATAGTTTTCCTTGTTCTTGGATTTTTTTTAACTTGGTTTTAGGCATCTGATCAGTTTTTATGTCTGATGCTGAATTACGAATTTAGAATGATCAATCCAGTTGAAAACCCAGCCCTCTTCATTCTTCAGCCCAAGTGGAAGGGTCACTTTCCTTTGGTGTCCTGCACTGTACCGATCTAAGGGGAGAATGGGTAACAGGAAGAAATATATGTTCTGTGACTTTGGTCATGTCCTCATGGGAGAACAAACCTTTAGTTGTCTGTATATTTTAGTTCCTTCCACATAGTGAAGAGATCATTTCTTCAATTGTTGACTTTCTAAACATTGCATGTGGTTAAGTTCAGTCAGAGACTTTCACAACCCTTAATACTTCTAGTCATGCACTACTGTATCTGACATTTACAAGAGCAGCGCATGGCCACTCCATCTCCTTTTGTTGTTTTTCCTTAGCCCACCCTCACTCCATGCCCTGCCAACCTTGATAGACCATGGACAACCACTGTTCTCAGCGTCTTTGAGCACGTTTCCAGGACCCCTTGCCTTTTTCTTTCTAGCATGCACACGTGTGCTCTATACAGTGCTGTGTGTGCCCCTGTATCTGTGAGCACACATCGTCGATAAAGTAGGTTCAACTAGCAGGGTGGAGGTGGCTTTTAATTTACTACGTGGGCATTACTGGACACATTTTTTAAAGATGAAACTTAACCTATCATACTTGGTTGACCAGTTCATTGTATTAAAGTTTTTCCATTGCTAATTTAAATATACATCTACATTACTGACTTAAATAATCACTTAAGTCTTGAAAAATGTGGGGAGTGTTTTGGCCAATTTTCCTTTGAGGACAAATGTGTGAAACGGAATGAAAATATACCCCAATTGTAAATGAATAAATGTAGACAGAACCTAGTTTTTAAAGCAATTTGAATTTTAAATACATAAAACTTTCAGGATCTTCAGGACTCTTAAAAGCACATTTGAATTTATTTTAGTAAGAATTTTGTTTTATGGACACACAATATTGCATTCTGTTTTTTTTTTTTAATTAAACACAGTGTAGATTTCAAAGAGGGGGCAGAATAGCTGGTGGTCCCAGAATGTGCTGCTGTTGTTTTATTAACAAAGGGGAAATGTATATAAATAGATAAAAATTACCATGAATTCCATGAACTTAAATCTGTGATTCATTGCCTTAAAACTTTCTCTTAGAATTTCCATACCGCATGCCAAACCAGTAAAATGGCTTTTAAAACTGTATAGTAGACCAATGTTAGTTTGTATAAAAGTACCAAGTGAAAATATTTATTACATGCATTGGAGAAAAGTTGTTTCCCTATTGAATGTTACCTGTTTATGTAGAGCTCTTTAGATGTAATAAAAGAAAAGCCTTCAGTTAATTCGTGTTCTGTAAAATACTACTATTGGGTCTATAGGGGAACAGTACCCATAAGAAAAGTGCTGGTGCAGTATAGTCCCAAGGCCTTGTCAAGCCAGAGATTTCAAAGCATGACATGTAACTGATACCTCTACATCATGCTTTGAGGTTGCTCTTACTGGGATACATGTAGCTCTGTAGTGAACCACAGTACCTTAAATCTTTAAGATTTATTTATCATGTATACACTGCTCTGCCTGCATATCAGAAGAGGGCACCAGATCATTATAGATGACTGTGAGCCCCATGTGGTTGCTGGGAGTTGATCTCAGGACCTCTGGAAGAGTAGTCAGTGCTCTTAACCTCTGAGCCACCTCTCCAGCCCCCTTAAAGGTACTTGTCTGTCTGCTGTCCAAACGCCTGGGCTCCTCCACTCTATGGTGAGCAACTGGGTGCTAGGTAAACTTGTTGGAATTTGAGGAATGCACAAGTGGGGACCCTGAAGCAACAGCCTTTCCTGATGTGACTGTAAATTGGACTTCAGGGAGTTTGAGCTCACTTTGCCACCATCACTAGAGCAGGGGGTGGGGAAGGGCAGCCCAGGTTATACAGACTACCCTTTAGCCATGTGTTCTTTGCAAGCCGTACTGGAGATTTCACTCAGCCAAATAAGATTCAGAAAAACATGCTTTGAAACTACACCGAGGGTAGGACATGGTGGAGCACACCTTTAATCCCAACACTTGGGAGGCAGAGGCAGGCAAATCTCTGGGTTTGAGGCCAGCTTGGCCTACACAGAGACCCTGTCTACATTGAAACACTTTCTCAAAAAAAGCCATGGGTCAGGGCTACACTGGAAGGCTGGAGGTATTTGACAGTGCTTGCCTGGCATGCTGGAAGCACTGAACTCAATCTCCAGCAGCAAATAAAAGAGGCATAGTAGTGTACACCTGTGATCTTAGCACTCAGGAGCTGAAGGCAGGAGAATCAGAAGGTCAAGGGCATCCTTCACAAATTTGAGATAAATTTGGGATACATGAGACCCTGTCTTAAAGGGGGGCGGGGAGAAGGAAAGGGAAGCCAACAGACATCGGAACACATTGGGGAAGTACCTCTTCTATAGGCATCCAGGCTGTCCTCACCCTGTCCCACATAGAGCATCAGCAAGGAGCACCTGTCAGGTATTTGGTGTTGTAGACTGGTGAGCAGAAGTGTTGGGTCTGGACCCTTCCCATCTGGTAAGGAAATACAGCCTTCTCTTTGGAGGTCTAGCCTCCCCCAGGAGGATTTGCCATGGGAGTCATGAAGAATTTTACCATGTGTTGCTCTTGCTTTCTCTGGCTTCTTTCCGGTTCCCTAGCATTTTTTTTTTTTTTTTTTTTTTTTTGGTTTTTCCAGACAGGGTTTCTCTGTGGCTTTGGAGGCTGTCCTGGAACTCGCTCGGTAGTCCAGGCTGGTCTCGAACTCACAGAGATCCACCTGCCTCTGCCTCCCGAGTGCTGGGATTAAAGGCGTGCGCCACCAACGCCCGGCTCAGACTTTTGCTTTAATATCATGTTGGCCACAAACCAAAATCCTCTTTGAAGGGATGTGCCACTAATATCCCTGTTTTTTGTATTAAAGAAATCTGCCGGATTGCCTATAATCAATCTACTCAGGGAACACATAGTATCCACTCTCAGGAAAATGAGGCCGTTCTTTCTCCATTCTTCTGTCTAGTTTGAGCCGTACAGCGTATGTGAGCTAACAGAATTAAGACTACCACTGTTTGGTCCCCTGGACTGTTCCCAGAGCTTAGCCCTTAGTAAAAGGTGTGTGTCTCATCAAACTTCCCAAGAGACGCTGTGTCTTGATGTCTTTCTGCCTTCACTAAGGAGCAAAGCCACAGCCGGTCCTGGCGCAAAGGAATGAAGGTCTTCATGTTCACAGGTCTGCACCCAATCTATTTGTGTCACATAGGGACTTCTGAGTGAGGCACTGGTTCCTGCTACTGATTTCAGGGCCTCTCAGATTCTGGACATGGCCTGGGATATCCCCTTATTCTTTTAGTCCCAAGAAAGTGGCTTAAAGTCATGATTCCCCCTATCACTTGAGTACCAGGGCACAGCTTCAGAAAATTCTTCCAGGAACATCACGCCTTCCTAACTCTGCAAGGCCTCTGAAGGGACCAGACCTCCCACTTCCTTTGGTGTGGAATGTAAAGTTAGACCACTTCCCACTGCTCAACTGATCCTACACTTACCATTCACTCTAATATGTGTTTCCACTTTGTACCTGTTTATGAATGAGTGCCCTGCACTTCCTGTAGCTGGTCATATGGAAATGAGGGTTTATCAGTGGGATTGTAAAACTATAAGAAATGGTGTGCCTTTGTGCTTGTTGCTTTGTGTCTGTGTACACACACTGCTTGTCACTCTGTGTGTCTGTCTGTCTGTGCTCTGAGCTCATTGTTCGCTATGCATGCAGGTACATGCACTCTGCTTATTGCCAGTTCCTAGCCAACCCTAGCCTTATCTTAGAAATGCCGAAGGTGGTTCTTGCACCCAAAAGCAGGCTGGTCTTCTGGCAAACTGTTCTTTTGGAGAAATGCTACCATGGATAAATGCCAGTTCTACATGCTCCCAAATTGCCAACCATTTTCAAGTCGTGATCTTCATCCTTGTGAGATCCAAAGGCTTTGAAAAGCACAGTGGTCTGCCCAAGGTGAGGGTAATGAAGTTGCAGAGTCAGCACTGGTACACAAACCTGACTACAAATCATAGGTCCTTCTGTGCTGCAAAGGGCTAGACTAATGTTAGAACTAAAATCAATACAGACCTCTCATTACAGCATGTAATACCATGACTACATCATTTATTGGTACTTATCCCCTGCAAATGTTGTGCCATCTGGTCTGATTGTCAGGTTTGCCATCTCCAGATAAATCAGTTTAGGTTTTCAAGCCCTGGAGCTCTCATATTCTACTCCCTGGATGTCAGCTCCCTCAGTAGTCTTGCACAGGAAGGGTGATCCTTTGGATAAATGTGTCATATTTCACTTGGCCGTTTGGTTCGATGCCCGCTTCCTTGAAAAGATCATCCACTGCAATAAATCACATTAATGTTTCAATTTGGATTTGCTGGGATTAGAGGTTCCCAGAAGTCTTCCCTGAGAATCTGATGGACTGTTCCCATGGACTGGGACGCAAACCAAAACAGAAGGATAACCTGCTTCTAAGGCCCCAGAGACCACTGGTCTAACTTTCCCACTTTGTTCAGGGACCAGCATATGAACAGAGTATACTGGTGAGGATTCAGTCACTGAGGCTTCCTTGTACTTGTTTTTATTTTTTAACATTTATGTATTTATGGGGGGGGAGTTATTGTCCATGCTACGTGTGTGGAAGTTAGGGGACATCTTGTGGGAGTCAGCTCTCTCCTACCGTATAGGCTCCAGAGATCATACTCAGGTCAGCAGGCTTGGCAGCCAACACAGAACTCAAAAAAGAAACATCTGACCTCTGTGTCTTTCAAGAAACTTTTAGCATGTATGTTTTACCTTCCAGCCCACCCTTGCAACCTTCCAGTCATACCGGCATCATCCACAGCTCCAAACACAGCTGCACTGATCCAGGCTCCATCTTTTCCTCTTTTCCCTCTAATTCTCCAGATAAGTCCACCTCTCCCCTCGCTGCCCCCCTGTCAACAGAATACTGAGTGACAAGTGTTCTGTTACCATCACCTCACTACAAATGTGTGGGTGACAAGAGCACATGGCTTACATGCACCTTGAGTTTGAGTTGGATCCCTAGCGTTAATTTGAAAAAAAAATTGTATCCTGTCAATTAGTGTACATGGAAAAAAGTCCAACTGCAGCTGAAATTCAAAGCATCAAACCTCATTGTTCAGGGGCTGGAATGGTAGCTGGGCAGTTAAGACACATACTGCTCTTGAGAGGACCATGATTCCATTCCCAGTAGACATGTGGGTGGCTCACAACTGCCTGTAACTCCAGTCCCAGGGGATCTGATGTCCTCTTCTGCCCTCCTCAGGTAACTACATATGTGGCATACCCTCACACTGGCACATACACAATTTGTTTTTCATTTTATTTAACCCATGCCTACATGGATTCTCTGAAATTCTACCAGGTTTTTTGTTTGTTTGCTTTGAGAGAGTATCACTTCCTAGAACTTACTATGTAGACTAGGCTGGCAGACTGGAACTCAACAGAAATCAGCCTGCCTCTGCCTCAAGTGCTTGGATTAAAGGCCTGTGCCACCACACCTGCCCACCCACCTCCCCCCAAAAAAGATCTTTTTGAAAGCATCATTGCTTTTTTAAAAGATACTAATTTAGCCCAATATCTTGGTGTACACCTTTAATCACAAAACTCTAGAGGCAGGGACAAGTGGAACTCTTGAGTTTAAGGCTAGCCTGATCTATATAGTGAGATCCTGTCAGATAGATAGATAGATAGGTACATAGATGATTCATAGATACATAGGTGATGGATGGTTGCATACATACATACGTAGATGATAGATAGACTGCAGTTCTGTCTTTTCAAACCCATAGGTGCTCTGAGCCTGAGGAGACAGATGCATCTTATTTCATGGAAAAGCATCTAACTTCCAGCTGCAGAGGATAGGCCAAGGATCAGCTCCAGCATCAGTGACAAACCAGAAGAGGGCAGTACGCCACAGCCCAGTGCTGACCAGAAGGGGGCAGCACTCCACAGCCGGGTGATAACGGGTGAGGGTGCTACATATACCAAGGATGCTTCCAGATAGAACAGAACATTTCTTTCAAATCCCCAGAAGAGATTGTTCTTATTTGTGGTATCTTGTGTTCCACTGCAGCCAGGAGCTCCTTCCCAGTGTGTTGTGCTCATTAGCACGGAATGGAGTCTAGGGGCCTGACTCTCACTGTAGATGGATCACTAACCACCTAAGAGGACAGTCTACCAGCAGTAGGCCAGTTTTCCCTCTTTACATGAAAATCAGTTGCAGTAAAAGCTGCCAGCTGAGAGAAATTGGGAGATGAATCTACCTGCTGGGCACTGTTTTTAACGGCTTTGCTCAGGACCTTCATGGGTGCAGAGAAAATCTGGGCAGGCTGGTCCATAGAATACTAGCTCTTGGAGAACCCCAGGGATAACTGTCACAGCTTCATTTACAGCAAGGGGAAGAATCACATTCTACGGCTCCCTAAAGGAAGGAAGGGCCCAGATTCAAACTCATTCAGATCACAACCTGAAACCTCTGTACTGGTTAGTTGTAATCGTATTGGGGCCTTTCAACCCACTGTGCCTAAGCTAAGCCTCAAGCTAGCCAGCCAACCTGGAAAACCTGGCTTTGGAGGTGAATGATGCAGCCTGAGACAGGCTGTGGTCCACAGTGTGTCATCACCAGGGCTGCCAACAGTGCTAGCAGCCCAAGCATGTACCTAGAGCTTTCTCAGAATTCCCAGGCCCTCACCCTGCTGTGAATCAAGAAATGTAGGCAAGACCACCTCATGGTTTGTGGCCAAGGTAGGTTTCTCTAGTTTTCCCTGAAAAGCTCCCATACTCCCAACTCTTAGGGCTGCTGGGGGCAGGAGCACAATGGCCTCTCAGTTTGGAAACACCATCATTGGCCATATCAGAGCAAGCTATTGTGAGAAGATGGCCCTGGAAATGAGGGGCAACTGGACCCTGCTTTCTGCCTCAGCTCCGCTCAAGAGCCATTCACTCAGTTGTCCCTTTCTATCAATAGAACGGCCACTTGTGTTGCCAGTACACCCTGCGTGATAGCTTTTAGTGTGTGTGGCTCGTGTGCACATGTGTGTGCCTGTTGATTTGTGTGAGCACCAGCACATGTATGGAAGCCTGACCTTGACATCTGGTGTCTCCCTCTATGGCTCTCTATCTTTGTTTAAGGCAGAGTCTTTCTGACCCTGGAACTGCAATTCAGACTAACTAACCAGCTTGTCCTGGCATCCTGTCTCTGCCTCCTGAGTGAGTGCTGGAATTACAGGCAGACACTCTCTCTCTCTCTCTCTCTCTCTCTCTCTCTCTCTCTCTCTCTCTCTCTCTCACACACACACACACACCTGTCCAGCTTTCTTACACAGGTTCCCAGAACCCAAACTCAGATACTTGTGGAACAAACTACTCATGGAGCCATCTCCCAAGTCCCTGTCATGGCCTTTTGACATTATGACACAGTATTGCATACAGAGTCAACACAATAAAGTTCTTTTTTAAAAAATTAGAATGTTTAAAGTGTAGCCATCCTGGGTCATATCAAGACCCTCAATGACAGCTTTGACAAGGTGAGTCCCAGAAGATGCCCCAGCTGCTCACATGAAACCACTGTTCCTCGGACCCCAACTGGGCTGTCTCTGGGCCAGCCCTCTACCCTGGTCCACTTCTGCCTGTCCCCTCAGGTTCTGCCTTGAGCCCCAATTCAGCCCTCAGCCATCTTGATTTGTGCTTTTACATGCTTCTGGGCCACTCCTCAGCTGGCCATCTGCACAGCCTTGGATAGTATACACAACATTGCCCTCCCCACAATTCCCTAACCCTCCCCAGATGGTTCAGTCGGCCAAGCTGTTACCTTCCTTATGAGTGAGCTTCTCTCCCAGTTTCATGAGTTTTGACCGCAACTCAGATGCCATGATGTAACCTTTCTTCTCCTTGTCTGCCATCAGCATGGCCAGAAGGATTTCTTTCCTTGGGTCCTCTTGTTTTATTTGGGTGTGCATAATGGTCAGGAAGGTGGAGAAATCCAGCTCTCCGTGCTTATCTGGGAAACCCCAAACAGCACAGTGAGCTAGCTGGAGGAAACAGCTCTTGGGGAAGCCCATTGACCTGCCTGACTATCATAGCCAGCCCCAAGGCTACTGAGTTCTTAAGGCACTGGTCCTGCTAAGGGAGACAAGGTTGTCCTTCTGATCCACCATGGGCCATTCACAGCATGGAAAGTCTCTATTTCATCCTCCCAACAATCTCTAGTAATGATGTGTGATAGTGTTAACTATCTGCTTGACAGAATCAAAACCTTAATGAAAGGCTTGTGGGCATACCTGCGGGGATCATCCTGATTATGTTAATTGATGAGAAAGACAAGTCTATTATGGGTGGCACCAATTCCTAGGATAGAGGTTCCCCAACTATATCAGTGGAGAAGTGGGCTGAGTCCTACCATGTACACATTCATTGCTACCTTCTTCTGACTGTGTGATTAGGTGCTTCAAGCCATGATGGATTGAGCTTGATATATGAGCTAAAATTATCCCTTCCATCCTTAGGTTGCTTTGGTCAGGGTATTTTATAGCAATAGAAGAAAAAAAACTAAGACACTATGCTTATTAATCCCTCCTCCAATCTTGCTTGCTAAGGTGACAGTAGAAACAGAGTATTGAATCATGGCATGGGACCAGATGGAGCTGTATTAGGACCACCAGTCTGCAAATAATGACATGGAAACTTATTATTAATTATGAAAGCTTGGCCTTAGCTTAGGCTTTTTTCTAACTAGCTCTTATAATTTAATTAACATCTTCATTCTATCATGTGGCTCAGTCACCTTTCCTTTGTCCCATGTGTTGGGACTTGTTCTGTGTTCCGTTGGCATCTCCAGCACACCGAGATTCATCCCTCTGACTTCCTTTCTCTTCCCAGAAGCCCCACCTAACTCTTGACCATTCAGCTTTTTATGACACCAATCACAGCAATACATCTTCACACAGTGTATAAGTATGACACAACAGGGCTGTCTCCTTTGCTCCCTCCCATGTTTCCAAAATGGATGAAGCCTGGTCCTGGTCAATGTGTCCATCCTCTTCCTGGCAACCACCAGAGCTACCACAGATGCATGGGTCTCAAACCCTGGTCTTCCTCGACACTCCATCTACCTTTCCATCACCTTCAGTTTCCACCTTGTTTGAGCGTGTCAAGGGACCTCAGCCCTCTCACTGCCCTGCCACAAGAAACAACCTGGAATCTGACTGCTCCTTCCTTTCTAAAGGAAAGATAAACCCAAGCTGCCCCACCCTCAGAGCTTCAAATGGAGAGCTCAGGCTTCAGTCCACTGGGCTCTGGCCATGGGCTCAGCCTGCAGCAGGAGATGCTCTCACAGCCTCCAGTGACCCTAGCAGATCCTGAGAGATGAGGATGCTGAGGCCCGGGGCTAAGGTGTGGCCCCAGACTCCAGGTCAAGTGCTCTTTCCAAGCCACCCCTTCCTCTGGGATAGTCTCTCCTTCCTGAGTGTCCAGTCTCCACTGCAGAGCACCCTGGTGTCAGACACCACTCCTAAAAATAAAGGAACAACAAAATGCCAGCCACGGTGATACACACCTTTGATCCCAACACTTGAGAGGGAGAGGCAGGTGAATCTCTGAATTCAAGGCCAGTCTGGTCTACAAAGTGAGTTTCAGGACAGCCAGGGCTTCATAGTGAAACCCTGTCTGGAAAAAAAAAAAGAACCAGTAAAATTTGGGTTTGATTATAGAAGTCTCATATGTTCCAGTTGAAAAGAAAATAATCATCCTTATGCCAGCAATGGAGAGAGCTGCTTGATAGTAGTGCTTGGCGTGGGTTGTTACAGCCTTGTTACAGTTTCTAGGTCAGTCTATGAAGTCAGAAAAACTAAGTTCTATCTGAGTCCACCATTGGTTTCAGAGCCCAGGTACCTAGCTGGCTCTGGGACACCATGTTTGTTTAGGAGGTGGTCAGATAGGGCCCACACCTGTTTTCATTAAGCATATACCAAACCCTCGCAAAAGACTATTCCCCATAAGTATAGGAGTTGAGTGTGGTAGCAAACGTCTGTAAGCCCAACATTTGAGGGGTGGAGCCTGGAGGGTCAAATCAGTATCACCCTGGACTAGTACAATGTGAGTTCAAGACCAGCCTGGGCTACATGAGACCCTATCTCAAAAGCAAAGGGGGAAAAAGCCACTGGGACCAATGAGTGTGCTTTCCTAGGGGCTGTGACAGACTTGGCAGGACATGAGACCAGGGTTCCCTGTGGAATGAAACACTGTATACAAGGTCAGCTACCTCTACAGTTCAGTCCTGGTGAGACACACTACCACCAGGACTTCCTGCTTCAGAGTTTTCACCACTACCATCTGCTTCTCCCAGCTGGGCCTCTCACAAGCCCATCTGGACAACCCACTCACCTATCCCATGAGTCTGCAGGTGCCGCTCTACTTCTCCAGGTGTGGGACTGGCCCCCAGGCACCTCATGGATACCAGAAGATCTGTGGCCTTAATCTTCCCTCTTTGCTGCTTGTCATACAGGGAGAAGCATTCTTTGTAGTCTGTACCAAGCGAGGAAGGAAGTCAATAGCAGGTGGTCACTCCCCCACTCATGCCCCTCCCCACACTTGCATGCTGGGGACAAACTGGGACCTTGCACTTGCTGTGTAGGCACTGTAACATTGAGCCCCCCCCTCCCTGTTCTCTTCCTGCTTCTTTTGCCTCACCAGATTTCTAGAATCCCATAAAAATGGAGTATGATGGCACATGCCTGTAATCCCAGCACTTGGGAGGTGAAGGCAGGAGAGTCAGGAGTCCAAGTCTAGTTAGAGGTTAGTCGAGGCTATATGAGACACTGTTTCAAGAACAAAACAAAAAGGGCCAGCAAGGTGGCCCAATGACCTGAATTTGATCCCCAGAACTCTCATGATATAAGAGAGAGAAACAACTCCTGCCGGTTGCCTTCTGATATCCACAGTACATATTCACTCACACACGCATGCATAAATCAATGTAATGAAAATATGAAACTACCAAGTAGAATTCAGAGAAAGAATTGTTGAAGATATATTTGTATTGTTTTTATTTGTATGTATGTGACTCTATGAGTGAATGTCACTGTGTGTGTAGGTGCCAAAGAGACCAAAAGGTTGGGTGCCCTGGAAATGGAATTACAAGTGGTTTTAAGCCTCCCCACATAGGTACTGGGAACCTGGCTCAGGTTCTCTGGAAGAACTGTCTCTCCAGCCCCCACTGGATTCATTTTTAGTATAAGCACATACCAAGCATGTATCAAATTTTACATGGGCTATACTAGACTCAAAAAGAGTATGTATCTGAAATCCAACCTTCACAGGGTATCCTGTGGCTGATGTGGCCAGGATGCCCCCTCCGTTCTTCAAAACCTGCCTTCAGGCCTACCCAGGAAGAAGAGAGCTGGGTAGGGCTACCAGACTCTCAGGGACCTGTGCAAAACAGATGTGCCTGTCCTGCCTCTGCCTGCTGAACACCTCCAGAAGCAAATGATGGACAGGGGTTTATTACTGCAGATGATCCTTCATATGTCCAGCCCCAGGCCCTAGCTCCTGAACTCTCAAGTTCTCCTCTGGCAGGTCCTGGTCTCTACATGGAACTGCTACAAGTGTGTCCAGGGCCTTGGCAGTACTGTCCCATAGTTCTCCCCGAAGCCTTCGTCCCTGTGCAGTAGCCCCCTCCTGCTGCAACTGTATAGCTGGCAGAGCTGTCCTGGCTCTTCCAAGCAGCCCCTAGAGGCAAAGCCAAGCCACCTGGGAGCTTGGGAAAGATCCCAACTCTGCAGATGGAGATTCTGTGGGGTGAGCTGCCCTAATCCCCTAATCCCTACTGTTTTCCAAAGAAGGCAGCTGAAGACTGTGAGAGTGGGCTCAGGATTAACTGACTGTCCAGATGGGCACACTGCATTCCCCCATGCTGATAACAAGAGGCCAGCCTCTGAACAAACTGATTTCTCTTCCAGCCTCAACAGATCTACCTTTTCTTTCATTTCTTAAATATTTTAATGCATTTATTCATTTATTTATTTTTATTTATTTAGCATCTGTGTGTGTAGGGGTCAGAGGGCATCTTGTGAGGGAGTTTGTTCTCTTTTACCATGTTGGGTGGGGTGGGGGGATGGAACTCATTGTCAGGCTTGGCTGTAATTGCCTTGCCTTTATCTACTGAACCATCTCGACAGACCCAGTCCATCTCTTCAAACCTGCACAGCCAGATTCCCTGGAGCTGGAGTTACAGGTGGGTGTGAGTCACCCAGTGTAGATGCTGAGAGCCTAACTCAGATGCTCTTAACCACTTAGTCATCCCTCCAACTCTCCACCCTACCACCCAAACTCTGGTCCTTTGCATCTCTGGGACCCCTGCCTGAATAACTGGCAAGCACTTCTGGGGTCTGCTGAACACTGTCCACATCACAGGGCTTTGTGGGTCCTAGATACCTGCAGTCTTATCCCCCTGTGCTAGAACAAGATAACAGGAACACCAGGGAGCCCCTGGCTCCCCTGCGGGCCCTGCTCCTCCAGTCCCCTACACACACACACACACACACACACACACACACCCTGCACACAAATCTCCATCCTCTTAATCCAGCCACCCATCCTTTACTGCTTTCCATTCTGTCTTTCACTCTCCTAGATTGTGACCCAAGAAAGGGGGTTTTATCTTCCATCTTACTGCTGGATTTTTAACACCTGGGGCAGGGCTGGCACAGAGAAAAGACACTTGCTGAAGTAATGAATACGTTGAGGTAAATACTTCGGGTTAAAAATCCCTAGAGATATGCAAATACTCCAAATAAAAAGACCTTCTCCAGCCCTCATCCCCTCTTACCCAAGGGAAAATGGTTAACATCTGTGCTAACACATTCATATGTTTACCATGCACCTTAAAGGTACTAAGAATGTGCAGTGCACAACTCACACATAATAAAACATGCAATGCTCTCCATTATAAATTCTAACTTGGAGATGGTGGCACACGACTTTCATTCCAGCACTTGGGAGGCAGAGTCAGACAGATCTCTTGAGTTTGAGGCCAACCTAGTCTATAGAGCAAATTCTAGAATAGCCAAGACTACCCAGAGAAATCCTGTCTCTAAAAACCCTAAATAAATAAATAGAATAAATTCTGTCTAGCCAACTCAGCATTATGAGTTTTGCCCACTCTTGTATTCGAAGTTAACCCACAACTTCTATTTAATAAAATAATGCAATCCTTTTCCCAGTGAATTAGGGTTGTAATTTCATTAAATCCAACAAGTGGCCCTTTAATAAACTGTTTCTCATTATGAGTCTCCTGTAACCCAGGTTAGCCTTGAACTTCTCATCCTCCTGCCTTGGCCTCCTGAATGCTGGGGTTACAAAGAAACACCATCATATCCAGATTATGTGTGTCAGGGATTGAACCAAGGTCCTCATGCATGCTAAGAAAGCTCTCTACCAACTGAGATACATCACCAGCCCCTAAACTGAAACTTCTTTCAAGTCTCCCATGCTACTGATTGCAGCAAGGCTGTCTTCTTAGCTTTCCACATAGACTGAACAGTTTGCACCTTCCCTGTTTAATAGTACCTGATTTTAATATCAACTTACAAAATTCCTAAAAGTAAACTTCTCATGGCCAGGGCCCAGCTGGGATGCTATTCTCTCCTTTGTGCCCAGCTCACAGCAGCACCATAAGGTGACATCACTGGCTCCAGGTGAATGGCCAGGCAGCAGCCTCCAGAGGCCCTTTTCCTCTGCTTTCTTCCTTTCTAGTAGTTTCAAAAGCCACAGAAGAGAGGGACAGTGAGTCTGTCATCCTGGTGTGGGGGGGGCAGGGACACTTCTGAGGCTGAAGGTGGCCTCTGGCTTAGGTCCACCTTTAAAGACCTTATTTTTTGGGGTGTGTGTGTGTGTGTGTGTGTGTGTGTGTGTGTGTGTGTGTGTGTGTATGTACAAATCCATGTGCCTATGGAGACCAGACTTATTGGAAGCCCTGGAAGCTGGGGTTACAGGTGTTTGTGAGCAGTCCCTCTGTAAGAACAGTACAAATTCTTTTTTTTTTTTTTTTTGTATTTCCAGATAGGGTTTCTCTGTATTGTTTTGGAAGCTGTCCTGGAACTCGCTCTGTAGACCAGGCTGGCCTCGAACTCACAGAGATCTGCCTGCCTCTGCCTCCCGAGTGCTGGGATTAAAGGCTTGTGCCACCCATGCCGGGCACAGTACAAATTCTTAAATGCTGAGTCATCTTGTCAGCCCCTAGCCCATAAATGTGGGTTAAGCCCAGGGCTTTAAAGTCCCCTCTGGCCTTGGCCATACTTCGGGGGATAGGGTGTTAAGGATTCTAAGAGAAGGTACCCACTTGGACCTATTAGGCCACATCCCTGCCACTCTCTCTTGTAGACCAAGCTCACTTACATCTCTGAGATAGATCCTTGCTGGAGTAACCAGAAGCCATTCCTGTGACCTGCTAGACACTGTCCTGCACCAGAGCTCCCTGGGTTCTCTGAACCTGCAGCTTTATCTCAATGACAATCATCTCAGCGGCAGTGAGCAGAAGTAGGTATCGTATCTGTTTTCATCATGGGCATAGCCTGGGAGGCAGCTGGTTGTCCCCTAAAGGTCCCAGGCAGGGTTCTGACCTCTTTTTCCAGGTACTCAGCCACCAGACCCCTGGCCAGGTCTTGGCCAAATTCTGTGTAACCCAATTCTACTTTTCTGGTCTCGGGAAAACAGAACCTAAGAGCAAGGTGTTCACACTGAACTAGGCGGGAGATACCAGCTGAGCCCCTAGTTTACAGAGGCAACAGAGGCTACGGAGGCAGGAAACATCCTGCTGAAGGGTGTAGCCCTGACTACAAAGCCCCACCCCTTTGTCAAGGGCCTTCAGTCACTATGTTAATATTCTCTGTGCAACCACCACCAGTTTCCCACCCAGACCCACTATCGGACTCTAAGGAGCACTAGCAAGCTCTATGACCCAGTTTTAAAGTCACGCTGACATATGACAAGTCCCGGGGAGTCAGCATCTTCAGGGTCACCCCCAAACAGAGAGCCAGCTGTCTCTGCAGCACCTGGCTCCGAGCCTCTGGGTGGGCCAGGGCGCCACCCCTCAGGCCTTCCTCCCTACCAACAGAACACAGCAAAGCAAATTGCCTAATGAGACACACATGTTGTGGGGAATTACTAATTAAAGAACAAACCCAACCTACCATTAATTTGGTCCTGGGAAAGGAACTTGGCCTGCAGCAGAGAAAAGAACAGTCAGGAGGGAGCATCAACAGGGGGCCTTCCCACCTACTTCCGGCATAGCCCCGCATCAACAGGGGTCCTTCCCACCTACTTCCGGCATAGCCCCGCACTCACCATCCTTGGGCACCTCTTCCTCCTGGAACTGTGTCTGGTTCTTTCCTCTGGCTCGAAGTCGAAAGTCCACCGGGCTGGGTGGAGGAGGCCTGGTAATAAATCCTCTGCTGCCATGGAGACTGGGCCCGATGCCATGGGGGTCAGATTCCAGCCTTCTCTGAGCAGTGGATGCCCCACCATCCTGAGAAGGGTGACTGTGAGGAAACAATTAGACTCTTCTGGAGGTCCTCGCTGCTGGAGGCCGAGGCTCTGCAGCAACAGGACAAATACCGGTGTCCCTTCCTGGGAGCCTAGATTCTGAAAAGGGGGCCCTGAGTGGGGCTGGCTCTGTCCTGGTCTGAGCCTACCTGTCTTGGGACCCTTTTCTCTCTCCTGAAGCTAAACTAGGATCCTTGCTGGGGCCAGACTCCCCATGCACTATTTCTCCAGAAGAGGCTGTCTGAAGGAGCCGGGCTCAGACGCAGCCCTGGGGATGCACTATCGCTGGAGCCACACTGAGGACCTTGTCTTCAGCAGGGATCCAGGTCCTTCTTCTCCTCTGCACCTCAGTTTCCTCACCAGATGCATTATGTCACCATTATAGGTAGCTGGGACCCAATGACGAGCACACAGTCAATTCTACCTCCTGGGACCTGGGGTGGTGGTGGGTGCTGGAGCTGGGTCTCCAGGCCTTTCCGTAGCTGCTCAGGGGCCTTGGGGTTTCCCAGTGACTTTCCCAGGCAGGAAGTTCCTCTATCTCTTCCTTCCTCTCCTCACCCCTTCCTGTATTAGTGCTGACTGAATTTCTCAGCACTCTATGCTGTTCCCTTTTCCCTGAGAGACAGGGGAATATGGGTGGCTCCCAGAACTGCTTCTGAGCCCTCACACTCATTTAGAATTATCCTTCCCTCATCCACACCTGGTGACTGGTTTCTCTGCAAGGTGCTGAGTCCAAGCTGGCCCAGTTGTTGGTCACTGTGTGTGGTCACCCAGTCTGTGCATGACACAGGGAGCTAACAGGGGCTGCCAAAGGCTGCAAGTGCCAGAGAGGGGTCTCCTGCCAGAGAGGGGTCTCCTGCCAGAGAGGGGTCTCCTGCCAGAGAGGGGTCTCCTGCCAGAGAGGGGTCTCCTGCCAGAGAGGGGTCTCCTTTCAGAGAGGGGTCTCCTGCCAGAGAGGGGTCTCCTGCCAGAGAGGGGTCTCCTGTCAGAGAGGGGTCTCCTGTCAGAGAGGGGTCTCCTGCCAGAGAGGGGTCTCCTGTCAGAGAGGAGTCTCCTGCCAGAGAGGGGTCTCCTGCCAGAGAGGGGTCTCCTGCCAGAGAGGGGTCTCCTGTCAGAGAGGGGTCTCCTTTCAGAGAGGAGTCTCCTGCCAGAGAGGGGTCTCCTGCCAGAGAGGGGTCTCCTGCCAGAGAGGGGTCTCCTGTCAGAGAGGGGTCTCCTTTCAGAGAGGAGTCTCCTGTCAGAGAGGGGTCTCCTGTCAGAGAGGGGTCTCCTGACAGAGAGGGGTCTCCTGCCAACTCATATGAGGGCACCTGGGTACAGGAACCCCCCTCTGGTCCTGACCATGTTCCTCCTGATTCACCTCTTCACACTCTCAAACTCAAGAATCTTGAAGTTCTGCCTGTACTCTAAGGGGTTGGTATAGTGCGGGAAGGCTGGAGAGTTCACCTCAATGGCCTTGAGAAAGTAAGGGAAGTAGGCCGGACTTTGACAGGTGGGCACAGGCCCCAATCACCCTACCGTTTTTTGTTTGTTTGTTTCAAGGATGTGACACTATCCTAAATCATTTATTGACATAAATTTTACAAATATTACTTACATCATCATCCTAAATCATTTATTGACATAAATTTTACAAATATTACTTACATCATCAGTAACAGAGCTGGAGAGTTCTATGCTTTCTCCAACTGTGTGGTGAAAGAGAGTATGTCGGAACTTTGTAGCCCTTTCAGAGACCACAACTCTTGTGGCCAGCAGATGGCAGCCCACACATCTCCTGGTGCTAATGTACTTCCTGGTTTGGCGATCCGCTGGGTGTCAGGATTTGTTCTGGTACCTTATGGGCTGGGTCATTGAGGAGAGCCTCAAAGAATTTATAGGTGACTCTTTCCACCCAGTAAGAATCCAGGACTCTCAAAGCTCCGCCCATGGTGGAGTCCAGCTCTCTCCACAATACTGAAGGAAGACTGGGCAGTCTTTAGCTGGTTAACACCATGATGGTTAGTTAGGCTTGTCTCAACAGAGCTGGGGGTTTGCAGCCTCCCTTATGAACATGAAGTTCTGCATCTGGTGTAATCTCACTTAGCTTCCTTAAACAGCCTGTTGGCTTACCTGGCCAGGTGGGGTGGGGAGCCCTTTATAGCACATGAGAGTTGGGGATACAGGCTAGCAGCATACCCCTGAAGAAAGTGCATTGTGTCAGACCTTGTCTTTCTCCAGAGCAGTGGTTCTCACCCTTCCTAATGCTGTGATCCTTTAGTACAATTCCTCGTGTTGTGGTGACCTCAACCATCAAATTATTTTCATTGCTATTTCATAACTGTAATTTTGCTAGTGTTATGAACCATAATGTAAATATCTGATTATGCAGGATATTTAATATGTGACCCTTGTGAAAGAGTCATAGGATTCCTAAAGGGGTCACAATCCACAGGCTGAGAATCACTGTCCTATAGTCTCTGTATGTACCCACCTTGACACACCTGATGGCTACCACCAGACAGAAAAGCACTTTTTTATGGGGGGGGGTGTTCAAGACAGGCTTTCTCTGTAGCTTTTGGAGCCTGTCTTGGAACTCACTCTGTAGACCAGGCTGGACTCCGAACTCACAGAGATCCACCTGTCTCTGAGTCCTGGGATTAAAGGTGTGTGCCACCACCACCAGGCCAGAAAAGCAGTTTTAAAAATATACTTTTAATTATGTGTATGTTTGCGTGTCTGCGTACATGTGAGTACAGGAGCCCACAGAGGCCAGGAAAGGAAGTCAGAGGTCCCCCGAAGCTGGAGTTACAGGCAGTTGTGAGCCACCCTAGTAGATGCTGGGAACCAAATTCAGGTCTGCAAAAACAGCAAGTGCTCATTGAGTCATCTCTCCAGCATCCATTTGCTGTTTGGAGACAGATCCCGTTGCCCAGGCTACCCTCAAACTCACTGTATAACTGAGGATGACTTGCAGCTGTCAATCCTCCTCCCTCTGCCTCCCAAGTACAAGTCAGGTATTTGCAGCCTCACCCAGTCTCACAGCTGTTTGAGCTGGTTCAGAGCACCTGCTCCAAAGCTGTGACTGCACGTGGGCTCATGGCACATGCCTATCAGGTTACACAGTACTCTGCATGAGTGAGTCTTCATGTTAAAAGAAACAGGAGACCCTTCCAGTACTCCTTGGGGCTGAGTTTATTCACTTTATTCTTGAAACATGGCCCTCCTGGCTAGGGGCTGGCAGACATCTCCCCTAAGCATCACCAACTTCTTGTTGGGTTCTTCTCTCTTTTCACCTCTCTGGACTAAGCCCCCTCCCTGTGGAAGGGGCTTCAGGCAAGTGGTACCTCCTCTCCACTTAGGCTACTTAGTCTACAAGGATGCCAACCAGAACCACAGAAAAGCCTCCAGGAATGTCTTAGAAAGGTTATGTAGGGGTCAGGGCTCAGGATAAAGTTCAGTTGGTAGAACACTTGCCTAGCCTGCAAGCCCTGGGTTCAATCCACAGCACTGCATAAATCAGACATAGTAAGCATACCTGTAACTACAGAAACAGGATAAAGGCAGGAGAATCAGAAGTTCAGTGCTACCCTGGGCTACTAAGTGAGTCCAAAGCCAGCCTGTACTACAGGAGACTAAGTTCCTGACCCAGCCCTGTCTCCCTAAATCCTACCCTTGAAAGAGATTCCACTTATGGAGCTGCGTTCCTCAGCCAAACTATCCTAGCCAAGGGCCGCTGTCACTCATAGTTGGGGGCTGATAGGGCAGTCTTAGCCCCAACCCCCACCCCGGGAGCGTGAGTCTTGGCAGGCTCCTTGTGTGCCTGCTGGGTAAAGTGTGGAAGGACAAGAAGTGGTCCTCTGCCTTTGGTCTCCCACCTCCACACACATGTGCCTCGTTTCCGGCCTCTCCGGGGCTAACTAGTGTCCCCAGAGTCCACATCCACCTGGAGCCTAAGGGACTTCATCTGAAGTGGCGGCTGTGGATGTAACTGAGATTAGGTCATCCAGAGTGAATAGAGTAGGTTCTAACTTGAGGAGGGGGGTCTGGACACCACACAGGGAGGGCCAAGATGAACGGGCCCACAGCCCAGAACACCTGGGATAGCCTGGGTCCTACCACACGCCAGAAGAGGCAGTGAATCGTCCTCTAGAGGCGTGAGAACACAGCCCTATCAACACCTCTCCCTCAGAACTGAGCAGATGCACACCTGCTGTTCTCAGCCATCATGTTCACAGCACCGTGCCGGCTGCCTCGCACAGTCACATGGGCTGCACACTTGTACCTGGGCAGCAAGGAACTCATGGATCCTGTGAGGTACAGCCTGGGTGGGAGGTGTCAAGATACCACCTTTTCAGAGGAAACTGAAGCTACAGTCTGGGACCACCCTGGGTAGCCAAGGCCTAGAGTGGTGGTCCCCAAAGGAGCCCACATCACAGTGCCCTGCAGGGCCCGTCTCCAGTTTCTCCCACAACATGGTGTACTCTGGTAGAAATTCAGGTAGATGAAGCCAGGCTGCCATCCACACAGCTTTCCAAGAGGCACATGGTGGCCCCGGGCTCCAGGAACTTGCTATTCCTAAACACTCACTTTGGTAAATATTTTTAAATGTATACTCAGTCGGTAAAGCCATGCTTTTTAAGCACAAGAACCCAAGTTGTAACTCCAGAGCCCATATAAGAAGGCCAGGGATGGTGGCACATGTTTGTACTCTAGACCTGGGAGGTGGAGAGTGCTGGATCCCTGGAGCCCACTGGCCAGTGAGCCTCGCCTATTGGCAAGTTCCAGGCCAATGAAAGAGACCCTGTCTCAAAAACAAGGTAGATAGTACTCCTAAAGGATACCTGAGGTTTTCCTCTGGCCTACACACTGCCACATTCCCACTGTTTTCTTACTAAGGGCTCCCCAAAATGTACAGTTTTCAGGCTCCACAAACCAGGCCTGTGCCTGCTTATGAGGTAGCTGTTTAGACCTTCTGATGATAGTCTTGAAATGGCATCAATCTGGAGGTAGGCAAGGAATGTGCTGGGTGGCTGAGGGGACAGACACACGGGTGGAGCCACATTCCCCGCCCTGACTTCTGGCAACCTTACCCATTTCTCTGGTGAGGTGTGGTCAGGCTCCAAGAGTATAGTCAACTTGCCCAAGGCTCAAGGCCACCTCCTACAAAGTAGCTTCCCAGTGCTTCCTAGCACAGGGGATGACTGGTGGGACATCCTTAAGAACAGCCTGAGGTGCTCTACTTTCCCTGACTGACTGACCTAGGCTCTCCTGAGGAACACTCTATGGACTGGGAAGAAACCCTTCTTGTCCACAGCCCCAAGAGCCTACCTTAGTCAGTGGCCCTCCTAATACTGTGATCCTTTAATACAGTACCTCATGTTGTGGTGACCCCCAACCATAAAATTATTTTTGTTTTTACTTCATAACTGTTGTTTTGCTGAGTGATGTCTCAGTTCCTAAGACCATGAGAAATATGAATTTTCTGATGGTTGCAACCCACAGGTTGAGAACCACTGCTGTAGGTGGTAGGCAGATGGGGCGGGGAGCAGGGTGAGGGTCCTCAAGGTCTGCTTCAAGCAAAAGCCTTGTACCCTGCTCCTAGGTTGCCCCAGACCAGTCTTTCCCTCAGTCCAGAACTCCCTCCTGCCTCCCCGCCACACTCCCAAAGGTAGAAACAGCCACCAGCCAGGCCGGCCTCCATGCCGCTTTTATTCAGACCTCTCACCACCCAGCATGGTCTAGCCTGTAGAAAGACCACAACAAAAGAGAAGAATCAGGCCCAGTGTTCCCTGAGAGCAACAGAAGAGAATGCATAGTAGGAGTGTCCCCAAGACTCATGGCACAGGCCAGTGCTGTGCCCCGGAGTCCTGTGTCTGAGGCCTGGGAGGAGGCAGGCTGGGGGAAGCAGGAGCCACCACACTGGGAACATAGGCACCCGGCAGGTGGTGAGAGATTCAGGTTGAGATGCGATGTCTTGAGAGACAGATTTGTAATGTCCCAGACCCTGACAATGGGTCTCAGGAAATCTATAACACAAGGACGTGGGAACTCTGCCTTCCATGTAGTTCCAAACCCAGGCTGGTTTCCAGAGTTCAGCTGATAGTGACCTTGAGCTCCCTGGAGACCGGGTTCTCAGCAGCATGTGAGTGGGGTTCAAGGCTGCACAAGAGGGGGAAGAGCATCCCCCCTAGGCTGAGGGTGGGCACGCAGTAACAGACAGAACCACTCTTCCTTGCTGAGCTGTCTCAGGGGAATCAGAACCCCCAGTCCACAGAGCCACTTGGGGACCATGGAGGCCTCCAGAACAAATGAAGACCAGAGATAGAATTGCTTTGTTCAAAGGACAGAAGTTGTGTCCTTTAGGGCTGGGGGCAGGCAGCTTCAGGGTGAGCCAGCTTCTGAGTGGGTGGCAGGGCCTCCTGCTTCTGCCCTGCCCAGCCCTCACCTGCATGGCCACCAGAAGACATTTCTGTAAGGCCAGCCCAGTCCTGAGAGATAGGAGTGGTATCTCTAAAAGTAGAGAGATACAGGGGAGGGAGGGCAGGGGCCAGGATCTTGGCCTTCATATATTTCTCCAAACTAAATTCCATCTTAAGTCCAAAGCAACAAATAAAAAACAACCCTGACCAAAACAGCCGTGTCTGTCAGCAGTGTACCTGCCAGTCTCTGGACATGTGCACAGTGCACATTCCCGATGCACATCTGCACCCATGCACACAAATATCCATGGCCTGTCGCTCCCAGGGAGCCTCAGTGCTGACTGCTGACATGCAGCGTGTAGAAGGCCCAGGGCTCGGGGACGTAGATGACGCCAGGGTACTTCTTTCTGAGTACAGGGTCATTCCACAGCCAAGCAACCCACAGAGCCACCAGTGAGAGGGTGAGGGCGAAGGAATAGAAGAGGAAGAGGCCGTTGCTGTCCAGGAAGAGGCGCCTACGCTTCTGGTGCAAGACGAGAGCCAGCATGGCAAAGAAGGTGAAGATGAAGAGAATGAAGATCTGGCCCTCGGTGACCAGGTACCTGGAGAAAGAGGACAGGTGGAGGTGAAGTGGTTGCCATAGCAACACCACCCTGCCCATTATCCCTCTGGACCAAGTACTAGGCTGCCCTCCTAGTCAATCAGAATGGCTTGCTTAGTGAGAGGACCCAATGTGCCAGAACAACCTAAACCACAGCCCAGAGGTATCACACCACTTTGCCTTTAAGTGGTGTAATAATACTCTGGATAGCTAGACATGGTGGTGCACACCTTTAATCTCAGCACCAGGGAGGCAGAGGCAGGCAGATCTTTGTGAGTTTGAGGCCAGCCTGGTCTGTATAGTTGAGTTCCAGGATAGCTGAGGCTACACAGACCCTGCTTCAAAACAATAATAATGATAATACTACTACTACTACTAATAATAATAATAATAGGGAGAGAGATGGATCAGTGGTTAAGAGCACTGCCTGCTCTTCCAGAGGTCCTGAGTTCAATTCCCAGCAACCACATGGTGGCTCACAACCATCTGTAATGAGATCTGGTGCCCTCTTCTGGCCTATAGGCAGAACATAATAAATAAATAATCTAAAAATAACAATAATATTAATAATCAGCAGTGGTAGTAATAATAAAATATAATATTCAGCTTGGTGTGGGGCTCACACGTTTACATGGTACCCAGGAGACAGAGGCAAGGGGGTCTCTGGTTACCACACAGCAAGTTCCAAGGCTATATACTGAGATTCAGGATATCTGGCTTTGTTGTCTGGCATTTCTCAGCATATTAGGACACTTCCCCATGACAAAAACTGACTCTAGAGGAGCAAGAAGATGCACTCTTTGCAGAGAACCCCATGAAACATGTGGCCTCAGTTCCCATACTCCTTGGGGCCTCATCTGCTGCCTGCTTGGTTTCTGTAGGCATTTGAGTTTTGAGATGCCATTCCAATACATGGAGGCTATTGTCATTACTGTCCCCTTGAAGGCTGAGCCACTGTCATCTCCTAGACATGCTGCACCCTGGAGTACAGAGCACCCAGAAGCCCTTGGAGTGTTCTGCAGTGTTACCTATGTCCCTGCCTCTAGGAAGTCTTGATGCCTACCCATTCACTTAAAGAACTCCAGCTCTGCAACCTACTGGCCTGGGACCTTGGGGATGTCATGTGACAACTTTGAATGACAATTTTAAGGCTGTTTTCTCCCTTATGAGGGAAACATAAGCAGCCCCACCTCTCAAGGTGTCTTACAAGGGCTGTGTGCATCTCTTACTTGGAAAAGCATATTGTTCAGTGAATGGTGTGCTTCAGTCTGCCACCTTTGCACGGACATGTCAGGGTAAGACCATGCGATGAACATGCCCAGGTCAAAACTCTTAGAGTCTGGCTGAGGTCTGAGAGGGGAGTCTAGACTGGGGAAAGAGACCTCAGGAGCACACAGGTACAGGAGAGGCAAAGCTAGGCTGAGAATGTCCCTCTGGTCTGCCCTTGTCATCTTGTCACCACTGGGCTTTTCTCTCCCCACTGGATCCCAACATCCCCTAAGAGGGGGACAGGCAGATATAACTTCCATTTCAGAGGGGTAAACTGAGGCTCAGGAGGATTCTCAAAGCATGAAGCTAGAGAGACCCCTGGCCTCAAGGTGGCTCTGATGCAGAGAAACTGCCACAAGGCACAGCCCTCCCTCAACCCAGGAGGAAGCAGAGGCCTGGGATGGCAAGTCTTACATGAGATCACACTGCAGGGCTGGTGTCAAGTGTGACTTTTTTTCCTCTCTCTTTTTAAGACAGGGCCCATGCAGCTCAACGTAGCCTCAAATTTATTGTGTAGCCATTGCTAACCTTGAACTCCTGATCCTCCTGCCTCCACCTCCCAAGGGCTAGGATTACAGAGATGGGTCATCACACCAGCACTGCTTATGTGTGACTTTTACTGTGGTGGTTCATTCAGTGCCCTTTGTCCCACCCTAAATGTCAGTGTCCACTTACCAGTAGTACAGACCACTGGGCACCACCAGGAGCAGGGCAGGCCCTGGCATGTGGCTCTCAGCCTTGGAGGTCGTAAAACAGCCACTGAAGTACATGAAGAGGATGAGGAAGAAGGGGATGTACCTGCAACCGAGGCAACAGCTGTAAAAGGCTGACTGGGGGTGTCATCTTTGTCACATCTGTGTCACCCTTGCATTGTCACATAGGGTGTCACCTCAGGGTTTATAAAATCCTTGGCATGGGTCATGCACATGCCTCTATATTCAGCCTTTCCTACCCAGGGAGTTCAGATGGGAGGAACAGAAACTAAAAGGTGAGGGCCCTGGGCTTCTTGGGTTAAAGACTAAGGTGAAGGGTGTGAGTGCCATGGCAACCACAACTTGTCTGGCTTCCCTCTCTGGACCTGGTACCCACCCTGTCCTTCATTCCACATGGAGATGAGATGATGTGGGGCTCTGTCTCATCCATGTGCCTTATACACCAGCAGGTCTACTACCACACTAGCCTGGAAATTGGAATAGCCAGCAGGGCTGAGGACAGAGAGAACATAGTTCTGGGAGGTCCCAAGGAGTGATGTGGAACCCATCATTCATAGTCAGCCAACAATCCCCACCTCATCCAAGAGTATGGCTTCTCTCCTCCCTACACAGGGGCTCCCTCTCCTTCCAGTACACACACACACACACACACACACACACACACACACACACACACACACACACACTCATGCTCTCCTACACAAAACCTTTTCTATCATGTGACACCCCCCTCCAATACTCAGTGCACTCCCCAACCTCTCCTGAATTCCCAGGTGTGTCCCTCCTCTCTCCTCCCTTCCTGACTTCCAGTGGGAAGAGTCACCTGGCAGAGTCAGGAAGGCCTGGCAAGAGGCCTGTGCAGAGGTCTCCTAGCGCCTTGCAAACCAGAAGGGTCACCTCTGCCACCTCAGACTGCCCCACAGACACCAGCGTGGGGCATGTGTTGAAGGAAGTGCCACAGTCCAGATGAGGTACCAGGAGCAGGGCTAGCCCATCACTTCCCAGATGACAACTGTTCTTTTTTGGTTTGCTTGTTATGGGGGCAGGGATTAGAGACAGTGTTTCTCTGTGGCTTTGGAGGCTGTCCTGAAACTAGCTCTGTAGACCAGGCTGGTCTCAAACTCACAGAGATCTGCCTGCATCTGCCTCCCGAGTGCTGGGATTAAAGTTGTGCGCCACCACTGCCTGGCTGACAATTTTTCTTATCTCCTCTCTCTCACTTTAGTTTTTGCAGTGTAGAATGAGGGATGGCAGAGGAAACTTCCTTATTCCAGCTCTGAATCTCTGATTCTGACCCCACATTTCTGAGATTTTCCTGAGAGTTGTGGTGGTGGTGATGATGATGATGGTGATATTGATATTCCCCTGGGAGTTCTAAAATGGGGAACACAAATTGTGCCACCCAAACCTGGCCCTACTGGCTCATCTCAACTTCCTACATCTCCATCTGTCTCCTGCATTCCACTGGCAACCATCTAGTCACTAGATTCTAGTGTGTTTGTTTATCAGGCCACAGTCTTTCCTCCCCAACCCCAGGCTCAGTAGTGGCTATGGTGGACAAGCACCTGCTTGCTGCCCTCTAGTGGCTACTGTGGGAACTTCATGTAGGGAGGAGGCACTAGGAGGCCCCCTTAGGGCCAACCAAAAGTAGCTGGGTCTCCGGGCATGCTGACCAGGGGTCCCACTCATAGTACCTTCGCTGAGAAGATAATTCTATTCTAGATGCTCCACTCAATACAGAGGCTGGGGTCCAGGGAGCCGTGTCCAATATCCTGGTGCCTGGGCCCTGGATGAAACATGGCCCAGCCAGCCCCTCACTCACCACATGGAGTGGCCCAGGTACTCGTCATAGTAGTACAGCAGCTCAAAGGAGTCGATCTGAGAAGGCACAGGGGAGGCAGAGTGAGGGGGACTGGAACCTGAAGCAACACCGCTGCCCACTCCTGCCTCTTCCCACACCTCCCACACATACCATTCCCTCCCTAGGGTACCGCAGGGGCCACTGTACCACCTATTTCTTTCCCTTTTTTTCTTTCTTACTTTTTTTTTGGCTTGTATGCACCCCACATCCAGACAGATACTGTGTCCCTTTACAATCTAGGAGCATACTAACTAATTCAGGTGGCAACAGTGCCCTCACTTAGCTGCATGCTTGTAATCCCAGCACTCCAGAAGCAGAGGCAGGAGGATAAAGAGTTTGAGGTCATCCTGTGGTTAGCCTGGGCTACATGGGACATAATGACTGGCAGGGGAGCATCTTTGATCTAGAGTGAGTCAGGGGAGGGGAGGCGGCCTCACCAGCGTCTCTGGCTTGAGATTCTTGATGATGGGGTTCTCTCTGACGGACAGGTGGTGCTGGTACCCACTGAAGAGCAGGCGGTGGTTGACGGAGTCGCCCACCAGGTGGATGCTGGCTCCCATGATGAAAGTGATGATACTGACGTAGATTATAGACCTCGGCAGTGTGCGAGGGGACCTCTCGATGAGCTGAGGTTCAGAATGAGGTCCACAGCATGCCCCTGACTCCATTATAATATGTGAAAATCTCTGCCCCCTTCCCTCAGAAAAGTGGGATACAAAGTCCCGCTGGCACGGTGTAAATCCAGCAGGGTCTGCTGAAGACACCCTTCCTCTCCAGGAAGATCAGATGAGGTAGGGGATGGGGGCAGCGTTAGACGTGACCAGACCTTCAAGGGAGGACTCCTGACCAGGCCAGACCCTTCCTCTACCCCAGGGTGTCCCCTGTATGCCTTGGGTGGGCCGGCATGCCGCAGGGATCTGATTTTTGAGTGGGAGGACCCCAGCAAACAGAGAGATGTCAGGGAGTCCAAAATGGGGGTGGGTGTTCTAAAACACAGAAACTCTTCTGAGGTGATGCTTCTCCAACTTTTAGAGATTTGAAATGGTTTTCATTTTTAAAGAAACATTTATCTGTTTATTTATTGTGAATGTATTTGTGTAGGTATAAATGTAAAGGTCAGAGGGCAATTTGTAGAAGTCATTTCTTGTGATGTGGGGATGAAATGCAGGTTGTCAGACTTAGCAGCAAGCACCCTGACCCAACAAACCAGCTCATCACCTCATGAAGAGAGAGAGAGAGTGTGTGTATGTGTGTGTGTGTGTGTGTGTGTGTGAGAGAGAGAGAGAGAGAGAGAGAGAGAGAGAGGGAGAGAGGGAGGGAGGGAGGGAGGGAGGGAGGGAGGGAGGGAGGGAGAGTGCGCAGAGAGGATGGGAGGGAGATAGTGCATCTGTACCTTGAGCAGAAGGAAGGGTGTGATGACATTGTAGGCCATGTGGAAGTAGTCCCCAACGCTTGGCTTGTTGAGAGGAAACCACTGGAGCGGGAACACCAGCTGGGAAAGAGGGCATGCGTTCACAGGAAGGCCTGGGGCCCCTGGACACCAGCCCCCCTCACAGACTCTGAGCTCTTCTGTGTTCTCTTGGAAGCCCTAGGTCAAAGAGACTCCCAGAGAGAGAAACTGAGTCCCGTAGACAGTAAATGGCCTGTTCCTAGTCATGTTTGATACAGAGAAATCCAAGGAGTGTCTTAGGACTACTACATGATAGTATTCTTCATAATAGTATTTTGTTTACTATTTTATATTTTATGTATTTGTTTGTTTGTTTTTTATTTATCTATCTGCTTTTTTTGAGACACGGTTTCTCTGTAGCTTTGGAGCCTGTCCTGGAACCTGCTCTGTAGACCAGGCTGGCCTCGAACTCACAGAGAAAGGCATGTGCCACCACCACCAAATTATTTTATTTAATCTTTTATCTTAGGACAAAACACATTTACAATCTAAAAATCTTTCCTAGTTTGAAAAAGGTTCTTTTTCCTTTAGCATGCTATCATATTTACATGATTTTTATTCCATGAATGGGGAGAGCAAACCACCTGCTCAACTTTCCACTGTGCAGGTCTTTCACGTCAATGTCTTTTGTTTCAGTTTTCAGGCCCCTGTGAATGGGGCTGTTTCCCTGATTTCTTTCTCAGTCTGTTTGTATATGGCATGGAGGAAGGCTATGCTAATTTTATAAGCTGCCACTTTGCTGGAAGAGTTTAGCAGTGAGGTTTGTTTTGTCTTGTGACCACGTAGCTCAGACAGGCCATTATAATTCTTGTTTACTCTGGAAGGTTAAGTAATAGAAACAACAATTTGCATATATTGCTATCGAGCCTGGGTAATCAAACTTCCTTATGTTTTGACCCTTTGATACAGTTCCTCATGTTGTGCTGAGCCCCAACCATAAAATTATTTTTGCTGCTATTTCATAACTGTAATTTTGCTATTATGAATTATAAAATAATGTAAATATTTTTGGAGGTAGACGTTTGCCAAAGGAGTTGCAACCCACAGGCTGAGAATCACTGCTATAGAAATCTTGTCTAGTGTAAAACAATCAAGATGCAGAATATAACATATAAAACAAAATCTCCGTTTGCTTAGGAAAAGAAAAAGGAATTGCTATGTAAGTTTACATAAACAGAGGAAGGAGTGGAAGGGTATGCCCCAGCCCTCAGGGAAGTCTAACACTGTTTGGGGATTTCTACATGTTACTCTCACTACTTGGAGGTGACTTTATTTTTGGTCAGTTACAATATGCAAATTCAGCTGATGGGCTTCACCTCCAGATGGCAGTACTGTCCCAAGACAATGAGGGAGGACAGCAGCTATGCTCTACCTCATGGGATGACTATAGGACCCAACCAGGCTCTCTCACTTGCATGACTGATCAGACACACAGCTGCAGAATGCAAAAGCCTCTGGGTTCTCCCTAAGACGTGATGTCTGTGAGGTCACTCAGCAAACATTAAGTCCCCTCAATGCTCACAGGACTCAGCCTCACACTTACCATGGCAATGGGGCGGCCGAAGTCCAGGACCCAGTTCTGCAGTGTGAAGTAGAACCAGAGGTCAAAGTGGAAGGGAGCTGTGCGCTCTGTCTCCTCAGCCTTCATGGAGCCATGCCTGGCAAGGAACAAGACTAGAGTCAGCCTTCACCCGTCCCCCTTTGACATCAACCCAAGAGAAAGACAAAGAGGTCTAGGTACTTGAAGGGGAAGTACATGTTATCTGGGGAAAAGAAGCCAGGAGTTTAGTCAAGAGGACAGAGGATTTCAGTTGTCCTAACTACCCTGTGGCTCAGGAAGAAACTGACCCACAGGTGAAGTAACTGTCAAACTTCCATTATAAAATGCTGGGGAAATAAAACATAGCAAAAACATGAAAGATGAATGAAACTATCAATCCTGATGATGGACAGCAGCAGACAACCTTCGCAAAGCAGCCACTGTCCCCTCAACACCAAGCTCCTGTCCTGAGGAAGAGTGACCTCAAGCTTGTCCCACATTCCTGATTCCAGGCTTCCCAGGCTGAGCTCCCCAGGCCATGCTGGCCCTAGGTTCCATCAGGAGCAATGATGGTCAGAACGGAGGACAGTGGAGAAAGCACAATGCCAGGTAACCTGACGCAAGCCCAGCCCTTGCTCCCGCTCCCTCACAGCTTCCTGAGTCTACCACATGGGAAACTGACACCAGACAGCTGGGAAGCTGTATCACACAGCAGCATCTGCAACCCTGGGCAGCGGGAAAGAAAACTTGTCTGGAGAAGTACACAGAACTGTGAATGGGGAATACGATGAGGACGGTGACATAAGGGACAGGATGAGACTGAGGCATTTTAATGAAAAATGAAACGCCGACAAACAATGGCAAGGAGAAAAGGAAAACTAACCAAGAGCCACGTGTGGTGGCGCATGCCTTTTATCCAGCACTCAGGAGGCAGAGGTAGGCGGATCTCTGAGTTCCAAGACAGCAAGGGCTACGACATAATAAAAACTGTCTCAAAACAAAAAAACAGCTTAAATATTATAAACACTGTATACTGACTTCCAATGTTTAGAAGTAATCCACAGATAACATGTAGGAAATAGCTGTGACAGCCTAAATGTGGAAGATTAATTTTGACCTGAGAGCTGTGGGCAGCATAGGTCATACTTACTAGAGGTGCTTACTGAATGCCACCTGAATCTTAAGACTGTTTCAGTCAGTAAAACAGTCTGAGCCTCAGTATGATCAGGTTCCTTAGCCTGCTCTAGACCTATTTCCTTATCAGTAACACTCAGAGAAGTAAATGGACCGTCAATTTACATGTTGCTCAATCATGTGCCTACAGGCAAATCTGTCCCAGCGCAAACATGATAGAGCAGATATGCAATCTAAGATGGCTACAAAAATCTTACAGGATGACCACCAGGTACAAAGAAATATTACCAGGCACAGGACTTCACATGCTCAGAAAATTGGCTTCCAAGCCAAAAGGCAAATAGTCCACTCATACTTCAGGAACAATGCAAGGACTAACCTCAGCCCAGCCTCCCAAACTTCTCCCACATCCCAAATCAGACCAGGAACTTCCTAAAATTCACGTGGAACACACTAGTGCTCAAAACTCTTCCATGGCGCTTTGGTACCTTTGGGACATGGGTACACATTTTTAGCAGGTCATTTAGGATGAGGAGAGTAAGGGGCCTACTGCTCAAGGGGTGAGCAGCCCCCTTTTCAAGACTGTTCCCATCCAGAGCACCTCCCTCCTTAAACTCCCCACTCTAGGGCCTTCTGGTCTAACTCTGGGGCTTCGAAGTTGGTCCAGCCCGTCTCTTACAGCCGCGGCTTGTCCAGCACCAGTACACTCCTTGTCTTTGCTCACAGTCTTCCACTGGTTACCGTGTCCAGTTTCTGCGGTGCTGGGCATTGAACCCAGGGCTTCCGGTGTGCTATGCAGACACTACCGACTAAATTACCCCCACCTCCAGAAACCTGCCTCTACCTCCTGAGTGCTGGGATTAAAGACAGCCACCATGCCTGGCCAAACAAGTCTTAAGTGTCCTCTGCAGACTGCTCAACTCGTCCAGAAAGCCCTCCAGGATTAGCTGTCACCTGCGTGGGCGCCGACTTCCTTGTTTCCCACCTGGTACAGCGCTTCATCAACACGAGTGACACGCGGGGAGTGCTTACGTCCAATGAAGGGGATGGAAGCAGACTGGAGGTTTTGAAATATCAAAGGGCGGGTTTTGTGCCTCTGGCTCTGCCCCGCCCAGCATGATAAACCCCAAACATCACCCCCTCATTCAGAATGTGAGCCTGCCACTTTCCGCTGTCCCTGGTTACCGGCTCGCTTTCCTGGGCCCCCGAGCCTCCAGAGTCAGAGCAGTCACAGTCCTGCCCAGAGCAGGAGGCTTCCGCAAACTTGGAAGTGGTGCAGGGACTCAGCAGAGCTGGCCCGACCTCCGAGCAGCCGGCTCCTGCGTTCCCCCGACCCTGGCTAGGTTTCTCAAACTCTGGGGCCCCGCGCGGCCTTCCCGTTCCCGCTCCGCGCGCACCTGGCCTGCACGAACGTGGCGCCGGGACCGCTCGCCGCTCCCGGGAGCTGCCGCCTCCGCGCCGCCGCCTCCATGGCCGCCCCGCTCGGCATCGCCTGCCCGGAGGAGAGAGGATTGCGCGGGGTGGAGGGAGGAGCTGGAGAAGGAGGAAAGATCAAGGGGTGGGGCGGAGTAGAAAGGGTGGAGGATGGGGAGGGACTTAGGTAGGGAAGGGAGAAGAGGATAGGGCGGGGCGGGGCGGGGCGGGGCGGGGCGGGGCGTGGTGTGTGTGTGTGTGTGTGTGTGTGTGTGTGTGTGTGTGTGTGTGTGTGTGTGTGTGTGTGTGTGTGTGTGTGTGTGTGTGTGTGTGTGTGTGTGTGTGTGTGTTTAACTGGGGACCCACGGATAGTAAGCTGTGCTGAGAACCCTCTTCCTCGCATTAAAGACTGTTCAATAAACTATCAACTATGTGTTTTGATGGGTGTAGAGGGTAGGATCCCCAAAAGCAGTTTTAATTGGGGTGCAGAAGATGGTCCGGATTCCAGTTCTGACTTTGTCACTTTGGCTTGGGGAAAGACCCACACTTCTCCCTCTAACAGCCGGGCGGTTGTGGCGCTCGCCTTTAATCCCAGCACTCGGGAGGCAGAGGCAGGGGGATCTCTGTGAGTTCGAGACCAGCCTGGTCTACAAGAGCTAGTTCCAGGACAGCCTCCAAAGCCACAGAGAAACTGTGTCTTGAAAAACAAACAAACATTAATCCCAGCACTTGGGAGGCAGAGGCAGGCGGATCTCTGTGAGTTCGAGGCCAGCCTGGTCTACAAAGTGAGTTCCAGGACAGCCTCCAAAACAATACAGAGAAACCCTGTCTCGAAAAAAAAAAAAAAAAAACGAAAAACAAACAAAAAAGTGTTAACAACCTAGTTGCAGGTCCTGTGAAAGGAGGAACCCATGAGCCCCGTTCAGAAGTGCTCCTGCATGTATAGTCAGTGATGATGATGGAGGAAGTACTAAGAGTTATGTAGACATGGAGGCAGTGAGGCCAAACAGACCTCACAGGAAGAGTATCTTAGCTATGGCTTTGAACTTCTGAGCTGACAGGGAAGTGGGAACTGGAAGTGGGAAAGAGCTCCAGGCAGAGGAACTAGCCAGAATGCCCCACCCACCCCACCCACCTATCCTCATACCTCCACCCCACCCCCGTCCAGAGGCTGGTTGGTATCTGGAGGAACGGCAAGTTCTGTGGGAGCCACACTGGGCAGGGAAAAGAGTGACAGAGGCTGACATAGGGAAGGGACGGGTTTAGACTGGACCCCTGAGTACCACAGGAAGCAGCTGAAGGTGCTGGCAGGAGACTGGTATGTGTCTGCATTTTAGACATTGCTCATCCACAGAGTCCAGGTGGGTGAGAAGGTCAGAATTGCAGATGATGAATTTTGGTGCAGCCTGTAGGGTACCAAGTTCTAATGAGGGTTTTGGACTGTGACAGTCATAGTAGGCAAAGGGAGGTAGGACATGAGTAATGGTGTGGGAGGTGTCCACTCTGACTGGATGCATGCCTGTAAGGGGACAGAGGAGTGATGCCACCAGGTTCTGTGTGGGTGGGGCAATCTTCCTTCGGAAGTAGATGAGGTGTCATCTTTGGATACATGGGTTGGGTCAGGATGCTGTAGGACCCATGGATCTGAAGCTCAGGCAACATGCTGGAGCCTGGCGGGTGGACTTGTCATTTGCAGAAACATAGATGGCATAGGGACAGCTGCCCTATGAGAAAAGAACAAACGCCAAACGTAAGAAGCACTTGCAGGGTATACTGCTTGAGTATCAGTCTAGCTGTGGCTGGAATAAATTGCTCAACCCCTCCCAGCCTCAGTTTACTCATCTGTAACAAGGAAAAAGCTATTTCATCTGCAGCATTAGGTATAGCAGGTAAAGAAAGAGCTCCTTGCAGACCATCTGACACAGTTGGGCTGGTTTTATTGGAGTGAGTGGATGTGTGTGTGTGATCTTGGAGAATGTGCACATGTACAGATGTACAGGCAGGTACATGTGGAGGCCAGAGGTCTTTATTGGTCTCTAGGTTTTTCTGTCTTTTATTTTTGGAGACAGGTTATCTCACTGAGCCTGGAGCTTATCCGTTTGGCTAGACTGGCTGGCAATGAGCATCGGGTGTCTACCTGTCTCTTTTCCAGAAGTAGGTAACAAACGTGCCCCATACACCTGGCTTTTCAAGTGGAGGCTGGTGGTCCGAACCCAGGTCCTCATGCTCCCGTAGCACCGCCTTACTGACTGAGTTGTCTGCCCAGCCTCTGGGCTGGTTATTTTTATCAATGTTTCTCTACTCTGAGGGTGTCTTCTATGGCATGGGGGGGGGAATCCCTCTTTTGTATTTTTCTGGAAGAGTTTTATTGAGATTATTCTTCCTTGCTTTGGTCAGACCTGCATGGACTGCTCGACTATGGGAGGCTGGAGCTGTCTGTCTTGAGGTCATTTCTCCCTCATCCCACAGGCCACACCTAAGTTGTTGCTATGCCAACTCTAATGGATGGTACATTTGTTTCAATGCATTATTTTATTTTTTCTTTATTTTATTTCCTTACTATCCTTTTTTTTAAAGAGGGTCTTATGTAAATCAGGGTAGTCTCGAACTTACTATATAGCTAAGGATGACCTTAAACTTTTGGTGTTCTTGTCTCCACTGGCTGAATGATACTTACTTTGCTCAGTTTCAAGAATCTCTGAAGCTAGGCAACTCCATCCCCATCCCTCCCTCCAGTGATTTTTTTAAATCTCTTTTATCTTGCCTATGTTATAACCAGAGCAGGTGATGTCCTGATTTGGGAGCAAATTAAGCCAACATCCTGAGCTGTAACATGTTCAAGGTCAGCCAACGGCAACACCAAAACTGAGTCCTCAGCTTGATTTCCAGGAATCTGATCTGAAGATTGATGCCAGTGTAGCCTTCCTACTCTGACCCCGATCTCTCTCCCTCTCTGTGGCTTCGCCATGCTGCTGGGCTGCAAAGGGAGGGGGCTGAAATACCCAGATGTGATCATGAATTTAATAACCTTTGGGTGGGCTTCCAGCCATCAGAGGATGAGGCTGGATAGAGTGAGGAGCCTGTGACCCATTTAATCCTCCAATTACTTAAATACCAACAAACTGACATTCTGCCTGAAGGAGCAGATGCCCCCAAGGGGAGGAGTGCAAGCTGCCAGGGCAGGCTTTCCAAGATAAACCAGGGACTCACAGGCCTGTTCTTTCCCATCTCATCGGCCCCCTTGAAGAACACTATCCCCTTTAGCTCTTAAATGCCGTGGAAGTATGCTGTGGAGGTGAAGTGAGTGCCAACCCCGGGCACTGAGGGACTTGCATCTTCAGGATCTTGCTGTGACTGTCTAGCGACATGATTCCGCACTGAGGGACTTGCATCTTCAGGATCTTGCTGTGACCTTCTAGGGACATGATTCCTGTACACCAGAAGAGCAAATGGCCTCAGTTCTCAGAGCGTAAGTTTCTGTGTCTAGCAATCTAAGACTGCAGAGGAGCCCTTATGGGTTATTCAGAGCAGAGATAGACTTTCCCTGGAGCCAAGTTCCTTAGTCCTTTCCAATGCCAACTGCAGCCAGTATTATTTATTTATGTTGTTTTGTCAAAAATCTCAGACTTGCTCTGCAGCCAAGGATGACCTTGAACCCTGATCCTCCTGCCTTCACCATACTTTACAGTCTCAATCCACAACATCTGCCTGCCCTCCGTCATCATAGTTTCACCTTTTCCTAAATTTCATGGAATGGCTCGGAATTTTCTGTTGGAGCTTTTCACTTAGTGCCATAGTTTTGAGATTCAGCCGTGCTTGTATCTATTTCAGGAGCTCAGTTGCTCTTGTGAGGGAGTAGACGCCATTCCTTGGATGTATCACTGCAAGTTAATCCATGCAACTATGAGTTCTCCTCGGTTGTTTTTGTTTGGGGTTATTATAGTAAGGCTGCCAGAAACACATCAGGCACCAGACTTTGTGTGGACAGATGTTAGTTAAATACCTAGAGATGGGATGGCTGGGTTGTGTGCCAACTCATACTTAACTTTCTAAGAAATGTTTAACTGTTTTCCAAAATACCTGAACCAACTCAAGTGATATACAATCTTGAAAACCTGAGATGCCCTGTCTTGCAGGAGGCAAGAGGGACAGATTATGTCTGAGCTCAGAGCAGTGGGTGACAGACTGTAGCATAGTCAGCCTGCTGGAAAGCCAAACTGAGAGCTGACCTCCTTTGGCCTAGGGGCTCTACATGCCTGCAGCTCAAGAGAGAAGCTCTAAACAGGGTCGATGATCTCCATTCCTGTCTCTCACACTCCCTTGTCTTACCTGATCTTCTTGGAATGGGCTTCAGGGCCAAAGAATTAGGCCAAAGCAATCTATGCATAATGCATGATGACCTGGGAATTAACTTTCCAGTGTAGAAAACCCTACTTGTTGGACATTAAATTAACTATTCATTGGCTTGGATACAATATCCCCCACGAAACAATAAGCTAGTCATAATTCTTAACGAGCCCAGGAGGCAAAACTGGTTCCTTCTTCCCAGATAGACAATAAGCCAGAGGCACTTCTCAGGTACCCGGTAATCAATAAGCGTCTGTTGAACTGCACCAGAAAGAGGCACACACAGACCAGTATTTCCTCCCTTCCCCTCCCTTCTCTTCTATTTCATTTTGTGTAATGTGAGCTGTATTCCTGTAGTGTGTGTGTGTGTGTGTGTGTGTGTGTGTGTGTGTGTGTGTGTGTGTCCGCAGGTTCACATGCTTGTGGGGAGGCCCACATCCAAGTCAAGTGTCTTCCCTCCATCACCTTTCTCCTTTATCTGGTGAGCCGATGTCTCTTACTAAGTCTGGAGCTCATCAATGGGCTAGGCCGGTTGGCCAAGGAGCTTCAAGGATTCACATAGTCTCTCGTTCCCCAGTGCAGTTCTGGGTTACAGATCAGGTTTTTACATGGGTCCTAGAGACCTGAATGCAGTTCCTCATGCTTGTGTGACAGGCACTTTATAAGATTGAGCCATCTCCCAAGGACCTTCTCCCCTCCCCACTTTTTTGTTGTTTTCAAACAAGGTCTCACTATATATCCTTGACTAGTTTGGAGCTTGCTATGTAGGCCAGGCTGGCCTTGAACTCATGGATACCTGCCTGCCTCTGTCTCATGCATGCTGGGATTAGAGGTGTTACACCACATTTTTTTGTGAGAGATAGTCTCAAGTATCTTAGACTGGCCTTGTCAAACTTGTGCTGGAGGATGACCTTGAATTCCTGATACTTCTGCCTCCTCCTCTGGAGTTCCGGGATTACAGATTTATAAAACCACACCCAGCTTCTCTGATTTTTTTTTTAAGACAGAATCTCACTGTGTAACTCTGGATAGTCTGGAACTCTCTGTATTATATTATATTATATTACATTATATTATATTACATTATATTGACCAGGTTGTCCTGAAACTTTATAGAGGCCCACCTGCCTGTGCCTACTGAGTGCTGGAATTAAATGTATGTGCCATTACACTGGCTATAACAGATTTTTCGAGACAGGGTTTCTCTGTATTGTTTTGGAGGGTATCCTGGAACTCGCTCTGTAGACCAGGCTGGTCTAGAACTCACAGAGATCCACCTGCCTCTGCCTCCCAAGTGCTGGGACTAAAGGTGTGTGCCACCACTGCTCTGCTAACAGTGAATATTTGCATGCTTTTAGAAAGTATCAGGAGAAGAATTCTAATGGCTTTGTCCTCTTTATGAAAACTGAAAAGAGATTTCCAGAGGTTTTGAGTCTCATACTAAGTTAGGCTGGAATTTACTGGCCTTGAGTTCTGAGATCTGCTACCTCTGCCTCTCAAGTGCTGGGGTAAAGGCGTTTGCCATCATGCGTGGTCACAAAGTAGTCATTGGCCACCACCCCTGGGTTGTGACCTCTTACTCTTTTCTTTTATCAGGGCTGTGCTCTCTCTGAACCAGTCCACAGTAAGAGTCGGGGTTTTTATCACATGACATGTTTCAGGATTTACAGGTCACATCCCTGATGGATTTTATGTTTTTAAAATATAATATATATATATTCACAAATATATATAGTGTGTGTGATATTTTGAAAAATATAATATATATAGTGTGTGTGATATTTTGAAGATGGGATCCAAGTCTGAACACCCAATTTAGTTGTGTTTCACACATATATTTACATAAGATGATGGTAATTATACATGGGAATGTTAGTGTACCTGTATTTTGATTATGACACATGCACACGAGGTCACATTTTTAATTTCGCACTAGTGACATCATATTAGAACTTAAAACTTTCCACATTTTACAACTTCTGGGTCCAGATAGTCAAGTTAAGGACATCTTTGCCAGAGCCAAAAACTTGAACAGTTTCTTGTTGGGTTTTGTTTAGTTGTTTTTGTTTGTTTTTCTGTGTATCCCTGGCTGTCCTAGAACTCATTCTGTAGAGCAGGCTGACCTCAAACTCACAAAGATTCATATGACTCTGCCTCCTGAGTGCTGGGATTAGTTTTTTGATTTCTGTTTTGTTTTTCTGTTACAAGCAATGTGATTATTTTCCTAGGTCTAGAGGAGAGTTTTGAGTAGAACTTTTCTTCTTCTTCTTTCTCCTCCTCCTCCTCCTTCTTCTAAGAACATTTGGTTGTGTAGCCCAGGAGGCTTGAGCTCACAATCTTCCTGCCTAAAACCCCTGAGGACTTGGAACACCAGGCCTGTTTGGGAATCATTCTTCTAAAAATTAGCCTAGGTGGATTGATGATATAGATTGCCACAGAAGTACAAGGGTCTGAGTTTGACACCTCCAAACCAGGTTAAAACAAACAAACAAACAACAACAAAACACAGGGCATGGAGGCACACACTTGTTATTCCAACACTGAGGGGACAATGACAGGAGGGTCTCTGGGGCTTGAGGGCCAGCTTCTATTCACATGGGGGAAGCTTTCCTGGGGGGGTGATAGAGAAAAATACCAAATGTTGACCTCTGACCTCCATACTCAGCATTCAGCAGCACAAACATATAAACGTAAAACAACACACATTAGCTAGAGGAGGAGGGTGGGGAGGAGAGTGGTTTTAGTGCAAGGCTCTGGGTTTGATCCTCAGCCCAGAAAGAGAGAAAACCGGCTTCCTAGGCCTTCAGCCTTTACCAGTGTGATGAGCTAGGGTTGTTCTCTATAACAACCAGACTTGGAGGAGGAGAGAATAGTTTTTTACATTGCTGAGTCCCAGGCCAGCCTGAGTTACTATATGATCTCTTACCTCAAAAACATGAGCAAAATTATGTAACCACTGCTACCAAAAAAAAAAAAATCAAGAGTTGAGGCAGGAGAGACAAGGAAAGGCTGGATTTGCTTGAGGGCAATGCCTGTGCCCGCTCCTGCAAAGGCAGTAACCAAGGAGGGGAATGGACTTGTACTTCCTATTGGGAAGTTTCTTTCTCCCAGAGAAGCCAGTAACTACATTTCCCAGAATCCTTGAGCACATGAGCGTCAACCCCAGGGACTGCTGCTATAGGGACGATCTCCGGAGATGTTTGGCATGCAGTGGAAGGGAGAGGACTGCTGTACAGAGGTGCTGCAGGCAGAGACATAGGCAGAGGGCGTTTCCTGCAGCTTCCGGGTGTGCTCCTAAGAACAACCTGCAGGGGTGCTGAAGCTCAAACTCATACGTGGGAGCTTAATCATGTTACTATGGTTTCAGGGCAGACCTGGGTGCCATACACTGCAGCATGGTTGAAGATTACATAAACCCCGAATTTTTTGTACTCGGTACTTAAGAACTTAAAGACCATTTCTTGCCTTCTAACCCCAAACTCACTTTTTTAGTGTTTGCTATGTGATAATGGGTAAAATGACCAGGAATGTCACTCAGGTCTTTTCAACAGGGGGAACCCTGGAGAGCCTCTCGGTGAGGGAGGGGCTTCTGCTGATTCTGGTGCTGTACCTTTGGAAACACAGTAAGACAGACAGAAAAGGAGGGTGTAGCGATAGGTCATGTGCTAGTCCTTAAGTTGGGTCTCTGGGTGTTTTTTTCTTTTTCTTTTTCTGTGTGTTTTTGTTGTTTGTTTTTGCGGGAAGGCCACACCATATTCACTCTGATTTTACCCCCTTTGCTTCCTGAGTGCCGGGATTAAAGGGGTGTGCTACTACACTTGTTTCCAAGTATTTATTTGATACTGCATTTAATCATTCCATACATTAAATATTACGTTATCGACCTTTAAAATGAGCCTGTAGTTTCTCTTTTTCACCGCTATGTGGCAGTTTAGTGTGTTCAGTAAAGTAAATCCTGGTTAGGAAAGCCTGCTAAAAATGGCAATGTATCTAAAATAGCACGAACTCTATCTAGTAGTCCTCTACTTTCCTATAGGGTCATATAAAATAGGGTATTTTCAAAACATCCGTGTGTGTGTGTGTTTGTGTGTGTGTGTGTGTGTTCAGGCTCCCTCAGTGGTCCCTGATAAAGCCAGCTCCAGGGGATTCAACACACACGCGCGCACACACACACACACACACACGAGAGAGAGAGAGAGAGAGAGAGAGAGAGAGAGAGAGAGAGAGAGAGAGAGAGAGAGAGAGAGAGAGAAAGAGAATTGTCAGGCTTGGCTGTAATTGCCTTTATCCACTGAACCATCTCGACAGACCCAGTCCATCTCTTCAAACCTGCACAGCCAGATTCCCTGGAGCTGGAGTTACAGGTGGGTGTGAGTCACCCAGTGTAGATGCTGGGAGCCTAACTCAGATGCTCTTAACCACTTAGTCATCCCTCCAACTCCCAACCCCACCACCCAAACTCTGGTCCTTCGCATCTCTGGGACCCCTGCCTGGGTAACTGGAAAGCACTTCTGGGGTCTGCTGAACACTGTCCACATCACAGGGCTTTGTGGGTCCTAGATACCTGCAGTCTTATCCCCCTGTGCTAGAACAAGATAACAGGAACACCAGGGAGCCCCTGGCTCCCCTGCGGGCCCTGCTCCTCCAGTCCCCAACACACACGCGCACACACACACACACACACACACACACACAGATAGAGAGACAGTTGCGGGTGCTGGGATATGGAATCAGGTTCTGATGTGGCTACTGAGAACATAATTCTGGTCCTCTGCAAGAGCAGCAAGGGCTCTTACACACTGAGTCATCATACTGGGCTCTTTTTTAGTTAGAAGGAGTTTTTTGTTTGGTTTTTAGTTTAGAGGGAGGGAGGACAGAGTGAGCCTTCCTTTCTTCATCTGTATTTGTTTGGTTGGTATGTTTTATTTTTTGAGACATGGTTTCTCTGTGTAACAGCTCTATTGGCTGTCCTGGAACTCATAGAGATCCGCCTTCCTCTGCCTCCCAAGTGCTGGGATTAAAGTGTGCCACCAAATCCAGGCATGTGTCTGTGTTTGTGAGTGTGAGTGCAGTGCCCTTGGCAGCCAGGAGGACATGTTGGATCACTTGGAACTGGAGTTACAAGTGTTGTGAGCTGACTGGTGTCTGTTGGGAGCAGAACCCAGGGCTTCTGCAGGAGCAGCGTGGTAGTGTTTCTCTTGCTGCGAAAAAGACCATGACCAAAAGTAACTTGGGGAGGAAAGGCTTAAACTTCCTGAGGCGGTGAAGAAACCTGAAGGAAGAAACTGAAGCTCAGGCCATGAGGGAACACTACTTACCGTCTTACTCCTCATGGCTTGCTCAGCCTCTTTTCTTTTCTTTTCTTTTCTCTCTCTCTCTTTTTATTTGTTTGTTTGTTTTTCAAGACAGGGTTTCTCTGTGGCTTTGGAGACTGTCCTGGAACTAGCTCTTGTAGACCAAGCTGGTCTTGAACTCACAGAGATCTGCCTGCCTCTGCCTACCAAGTGCTGGGTTAAAGGTGTGCGCCACCACTGCCTGGCATCAGCCTGTTTTCTTATACAACCCAGGACAACCTGTCCAAAAGAGGCATCACCCATGTGGTTACCCAAACATTGTGTGGTTGTTTCCTCATCTGGAACAAGAGACATGCAGCTAACTCACTGTCTCAGAGCTGTGGCTAAAATTCTTTCCCTGGAGGACATATAAGAAACATCTAGGGCACTGGAGAGATGGCTCAGAGGTTAAGAGCACTGGCTTTTCCACCAGAGGTTCTGAGTTCAATTCCCAGCAACCACATGGTGGCTCACAACCATATGTAATGAGATCTGGTGCCCTCTTGTGGTATACAAGCATACATGCAGACAGAACACTGTATACATAATAAATTAATAAATCTAAAAAAAAAAAAAGAAACATCTTGCCCTCCTCCGAAGGTCCCAGTGACAAATGGAGATACCATTGCACCAAAGCATACTCTGGGGGAACCAACTAGTTTTGGGGACTTAATTTAAAAGCATATTACTTACAGGAGTGTGGGTGCTGCCTTTCCCTAGAAAGCCTGTACTGGAAACTTTTCACCCATCAAGGATGATGACTTTCCCATAGCAACATAAATGGAGAGTCCTTCCCTCCCCCACCCCCACATCTAATCTCTGGCCTATATAGTCTAGCTCCTCCTGAGGGCACGTGCAATTAGGGAAGAATTACATATACCAGATGGTATGTATGGAGTGGCTGGATAAAGAGTCTACAAGTCCAGGTGGGATGACAGCTGGAGGTGACAGCTGTTTGACTTCAAGGATGGTCACATGAAAAAGGTGTGTTCTCACACTTCATTGGCAGGAGCATGTTCTGAATACATCTTTTGAGTAATAGTTCACCTGTGAGCACACCAGTTCCCTCCTTATCCACAGAGGATGTGTTCTAAGACTCCAAAGGATACAGCTTCAGACAGTACTAAAGTCTAAGTGGTCTATTATTCATGTATGTACATCCCTATGACAAAGCTTAATTAACAGGCAGTGGACTGGAGTGATGGCCCAGGAGTTTGGCACCCTTGTTGCTCTTACAGAGGACTGAATGTGATTTCTAGCACCATGTAGTAGCTTACAACCATCCATAACTCCAGTTCCAGGGGATCCAATACCCTCTTCTGACTTCCTCAAGCACCAGCCACAAATGTGGGACACATACATATATGCAGGCAAAACATACACACGAAATAAACATATCTAAAAAATTTTAATTTAGGCAAAGAAGAGATTGGCAACAACAATGATTAAATAATTGTAATGACATACTACAATAAAAAATGAGTGTTTGGGACCTGGAGAAATGGTTATGAGGTTAAGAGCACTAACTGCTCTTCTGGAGGTCCTGAGTTCAATTCGCAGCTACCACGTGGTGGCTCACAGCCATCTATAATGAGATCTGGTGCCCTCTCCTGGCATGCAGACTTGAATGGAGGCAGAATGCTGTATACATAATAAGTAAGTAAATAAGTAAATCTTTGGCCAGGCATTGGTGGCTCACACTTTTAATTTCAGCACTCAGGAGGCAGAGGCAGGTGGATCTCTGTGAGTTTGAGGCCAGCGTGGTCTACAGAGTGAGTTCCAGGACAGCCAGAGCTGTTACACAGAGAAACCCTGTCTTAAAAAAACAAAACAAACAAAAGAGAATGTGGTTTCTCTTGACCAAATCAAGACAAATAGTAATATTTTCAGACCATGGATAGCTGAAATGGTGGCAGACAAGACCACAGATTAAAAGGACTGCTAGTATAACTCAAAAAATATGCAAGCCTGGCATGGCATCATGTGACTGTGGTACCAGCGCTTGGTAGACTGAGGCAGGAGGATCACATGAGCTTTGGGAGGAAAACAAACTAACAAAAACCACTTTGAACACTTTGAGCTGGTAAACCCATCACTAAAAATTTTCTATTGAGATATAACCAGATGAGGAAAACATAAAGAAAGGGCTGGGAAGATGGCTCTGCAGTTGAGAGCAGTTTGCTCTTGCAGAGGACTGAGCTTGATTTCCAATACCCACATGGTGCTTCACAACGATCCATAACTCCTGTCCTACGGGGATCTGACATTCTCTTCTGACTTCCATGGTCACCAGAGATGCACATGGTACACAGACATATATGCAGGCTAAACACATAAAGACAAATCAATCTAAACTAAAAACTTATTTATTCATTTATTTATTTTGGTTTTTCCAGACAGGATTTCTCTGTGTAGCTTTGGAGCCTATCCTGGACCTCGCTCTGTAGACCAGACTGGCCTCGAACTCACAGAGATCTGCCTGCCTCTGCCTTCCAAGTGCTGGGATTAAAGGCGTGTGACACCAACGCCCCTCCTAAAATCTTATTTAAAATGGAGTGATTGCTCAAAGGTTAAGAGCACTGGCTGCTCTTCCAGAGGACCAGAGTTCAATTCCCAGTGACCACATGGTGGCTCATAACTATCTGTAATGAGATCTGGTGCCCTCTTCTGGCATGCAGGCATACATGCAGACAGAACACTGTATCCATTGCTAATAAATAAATCTTTTTAAAAAATGATGAGCTGGGCTGTTGGTGGCACATGCCTTTACTCCTAGCACTCAGGAGGCAGAGGCAGGCGGATCTCTGTGAGTTGGAGGCCAGCCTGGTCTGCAAGAGCTACTTCCAGGACAGCCTCCAAAGCCACAGAGAAACCCTGTCTCGAAAAACCACAATAATAATAATAATAATAATAATAATAAAATAGAAAAAATGTTCCTAGGGGTTGAAATGTGGCTCAGTTGGAAGGAGAGAGTACCCAGGTTTGACCCCACCACATATACCTGGCATGGTAAGATAGTCTGCATACTCAGAACTGGAGAGGTAGATGAAGAACTGCTAGTCCAGGATAGCTTGTATAAAAGAAAGAAAGAAAAAGAGAGAGAGAGAGAGAGAGAGAGAGAGAGAGAGAGAGAGAGAGAGAGAGAGAGAAAGAAAGAAAGAAAGAGAGAAAGAAAGAAAGAGAGAAAGAAAGAAGGAAAGAGAGAAAGAAAGAAAGGAAAAAAAAAGAAAGAAAGAAAGGAAAGAAAGGAAATGGCAACAAATCTGGCCATTTCCATGATGGAGTAAACAGAAGAGTGTTTGGTAACATTGTAAATCCAGGATTTTAGTATGTACAGAAAAGATACAAAATTCTTTGTGAATGTGTCTTTTTCAGTACAGTTCCCTTTCTTCCTGTGGCTGCCATACCTGACAAACGCAATTTAGGAGAGGAAGGAATTATTTGTAGCTAAGAATTCCAGGTTGCAGTCCGTGGTTGCTTTGAAGTTACAGCAGCAGAAGCAGCCAGATCACAGCCACCGCGAAGGGCAGAGAGAGACTGTGTACGATGCCCCCTCCCCCCAGGAAAAGGCGATGCTGTCATTCAGGTGGGTCTTCCCCCTTTAGTTTGCCCAATTAAGAAAATCCCCTGGAGATGTATCCACCAGTCAACCTGATCTAGACAGTTCCTCATTGAGACTTTCTTTCCAGGTGATTTTAAATTGTGTCATGTTGACAAAACTAGCCGTCACAGCTCCAGTTTTGGTGAGTGTAGTACATGTGTATATATATGGATTTAGAAGGAGAAAAAAAAAAGATGAGCTGGCAATTTACAGAAACTCTTCCTGCTTCTGATAGAATTCTATAGACACAGTTGGAATTTTAAAAATTACATTTGAACATTTTTCACAGTATTTCTCAACAAGCATGTGATATTTTGCAACAAGAGAAAAGCAAAAATTTTTTTCTAAAGGTATTTATTTGTGTGAGTGTGTGTGTTTGACACAAAGGTGGAAGTCAGAGGACAGCTTGAGGGGGTCAGTTCTCAGCCCCTCCACCACAGGGGTCCTGACTCAGGTTCTTAGATTTGGCAACAGTGCCTTTACCAGCTTTGTCGTCTCACTAGGCTGAGAAGCAAATGATTTTAAAAAGCAATTGGAAACTACAGCTTATTGGTTTTTTGCTTTTGTTTTTGTTTTTGTTTTGTTTTGTTTTTTTTTTTTTTTGGTTTTTCGAGACAGGGTTTCTCTGTGGCTTTGGAGGCTGTCCTGGAACTCGCTTGGTAGTCCAGGCTGGTCTTGAACTCACAGAGATACAGCTTATTGTTTACAAGAGCCTTTGTAGATCTTCACATGCAATTCCATTAGCATTTTTCCTTTAGAATCACAGATGGATTCATGTTGAAAAGAATGAGGCCGGTGGCCTGAAAGACAAACTGGTCAAGGGAAGCCACAGTCCCCAGGTTAAGTAGGCAGCTCTCAGTCCTCTGCCTGCTTGACCCTGCAGCCTTGCAGCCCAGCACCCATGAGCCCTGCCCAGATCCTACACAGACAGGTTTGTTTCGCTTGCTTTTTTAAACTCTGAGTCTGCCACTCAGCCCCTCCTCCTGCTGATAGGAGTCTGTCTGGTCTTGTCTGCTGGGTGAATCATGCCTCAGAAATGGAAAAAGCCTGGAGGCCAGGGCCCATTTCTGTGGACAGGCTGGGGCCCAGTTCTAAGAGTGACATTAATGGGCATGCTGAGGATTTTTCTGGTAGGTCCCAGGCTGGAAGGCAGATGTGAATGCTGCTCTGTTTCTAGGCTATGGGACCAAGGCCCTGCCCCATGAATGCTAAAGTGATGGGACTAACACCAGTGATCAAAAACCTGCTTCTCCTTCGGTGAGACTTCAGGGTCCTGTGGTCCTTCCATCTCAGACATCTCTACGCAGACTTCCCCAGGTCTCCACACTGAAGTTCCCTTGCTAGCAGGAAGATTTTAGAAGGTTGTATCCAGAACTCTGCTAGAAGATACGTGAATGCTGTGAAGTCCCAGTGTAGTCTCATATGAGAACAAGACTTGGGGCCAGTGGACTTAGGCTCAGATCCCAGCTTCACTCCAGCTTGACAGTGTTGTTTGATGTCACTGATCAAAGGGCTCATCAGTAAATGATAATAAAAGTCACTTCCACACACCAAGCCTATGCCAGGAACAGCTCTCCTTTCTCTTCTTATATGGGCTCACCATAGGCAACTATGGTGTTCATTATGTCTGTCTTACAGATGGGGAAATTGAGGCATAGAGTAGTTAACCTGTTTCAAGATCACAGCAAGTGTGACTGCAATCCAAGCTCTTTTTTGGGGGGGGGGATAGGGTCTTGCTATGCTGCCCAGGCTGTCTCAAACACCCCACCCTCCCACCTCAGCCTCTCTGGTGCTGGAATTATAGGTATGCATCACCATGCCTAGTGAGTCTGTGTTTTTAATGATGGGTTTGGGGAGTGCTATCATAAGATGCGTAACAATATAACTGTGGTTTATTAGCTCACTCAATGCCAGGCACTATGCTAAATGCTATTTAGAAGTTTCCTCATTTGTTCTTCCCACTGCCTGGCCGAGGCAGGGACTATTGTTATATGCTAACATTGATCTGGCAGGACTGTCGACTAGACACAAGGCCCTGTGTGAAGGGCTGGGTCTTTTGAGACGGGTACAGCATGAGGAGCAAAGATGTTTCCTTAAATAACTGATTCATGGCAGAATCTTGCCGGGTAGAGCTGGAAGAGAGCCTAGAGGTCATGTGGTTTATCTCGTTTTCCAGGATGACAAGAACTGACTTGCTCTACTTATTCCCACAGGGTTTGGGGGAAAGGCTCAGTGAGATAATAAAAACAACAGTGTTTTACTCTGCTCAGCCTTCTAGGCCGACACACAGGTACTGCTGTTATGCTTACTTCACACATAGGGAAACCATGATGTTCAGAAGTCCAGCAAGTAGCTTACCCAACATCACGCACCTAGTAAGTGATGGGGCTAGGGTTTCAGCACAGTGGACGCCCTATTCTGTCGGTACTAGCCCAGCTCTGGGGGATGGTTAGGACAACTGAGATGAAGAAGCCATACTAGGTGGGTGGGTAAGTGCTCTCAAAAGGTGGGGCACTGGGCAGACACAAACTATTATTAGAAAGGAGCCAAAGACTCAAGAAGTGCTGTGGTCCTCAGGGAAATTTTGTGAAACTTTCCAGTAGGAGACGGCAAATGCTTGGATCTGGACCCACCTGCATTTCTAGGAATGAGGAGTGTCTGGTGTGTGGTGGGGGTTTCAGGTTTCCTTGACCCTTTCCCAAGTAGCATGAAATGACAGATAAGCTAACTGGCATCTTGGCCAGGTGAAGTGGCCAGGGCCCCAGGAAGCCCTAGGCAACTAAAGCGCAGCTGACTGGATGGGGGCAAGTGAGAGGAGATAAAGGAAGATTAGGGAGCAGTCAGAGGCACATTCAAACCCTGGCTTTCTAGCACTTTCTAGTTAGGAGGTCACAGACGAGTTGCTGCACAGTTCTTGCCTCAGCTCCTCAGTGGCAGATGGAAATAGTAGTCCGAACTTAAGCAGCCTGTGTATGCTGAACTAGCCTGTGTGAAGTGGTTGCTATGACCCCTGACACAGAGAAGCCCTCAACAAGAGCGTGCTGTTGCCACTTTCATCATGTCCAGGGAAGGGCAGTTGAACACAGCCTCACTGTTCAGTCTGCTTCCCTGATTGGACTCTGGCAGGGCGGGACTGGTCTGCAAAGTAACACACACTGCCATCTCTCCACTGCCTCAGTGCTGACCATATCAGATCTGGTTTTCAGGGGAAAGCCAGGACCAGGAACTAGAGGAAGTAGATGCTGACAGGTTGCCGATCTTGCAAACCTGGGCTAACACGGTCTGCTCCTTATTAATTTCTTTGTTGCTACTCTCATTTCTGACATTTTCCTTCTGTTGCTTTGTTGGGATTTCTAATATTCTCTCTCTCTTTCTCTCTCTCTCTCTCATCAGTTGAAACTAGCTTCACGCTTCACACTCATGGTAATTCTTCCTAAGTGCTGGGTTTATAAGCATGTAAGCTATCATGTTTAGCTCCAAACCCTTCCGAACAAACCTTCTGCCCACCCACCTCCAGCCCTGTACACAGTGCTGTTATTCTCAGAGACACATACACCCTGCAGAGAAAACACACATAGCACGGGCATCCCTCTTTCGAGCAGGGTTATGGCACAATAGAAGGATGTGTGCCAGGGTAAGAAAAAGGAGGACATCTACTGACAGATACCCTCCCATGGGATCAGACTTGGCCAGGAGCCTGCCTGTCTTCATCACACAGTCCTGAAAGGAATGTACTAAACTCCATTGCATAAGTGAAACTTGCCCGGGGCCACAGTCAACCTGCAGACAGGGGAACCCGGTTGGAAATCTGGTCAACACCAGAGTCAGCTCTTCTTTCATAGCATACGAGAGGATCATAGGATGAAAATGCGTGTCCTTATTAGTATTTGAAAAGGACATGAGATCTCTCTATAAAAACCGGAGAAAACCCATCACTTCAGAGCTGTTGGGCTGGGACAGCCTGCTTTGGAAAGAGGACTGTCTTGTCCATGGAAGGCAAAGCCTTTCCTCTTGCAGGCCACCACCTCTCTAGGAAGCAAAGGGCTGGAAGAGGCCAGCCACCCTGCCTTTTGTCTGGGGAGGAAGCTTCAGCTCACTGCCATCAGGGAGCCCACGAGGATGCGAGTGCTCTCCTCTTTTCAGTTGCTCAGCAGCTTTCTGTCTAGGGAGAGGGCAAGGGGTCTGAAGCACAAGGAACTGTTTCTGGACTCTGGCCTTTGGATTTGCAGCCTTACCCTGTTTATACATCCTCTCTCCACATTTGCACAGCTTGACTAAGGCCAGGTAAATAGAGGCAACCAAATAGTCTCCAGTCAACAGATGGCCATTGAGCAACCATGGGAGCCCAGAGCCCTGCACTGAGTACTGTTTTAGTGGTTCAGGGCTCTTGACCTCAGGCTGCCAGAGCAGAGGCCTAGCCCTGTGGCAGAGGGGATATGATGATGACCACGCCCCGTGGATTACTCTTGGTCTAGTTTGTTCCATTAACACAATGAGTAGAGGAGGGTAAGAGGAGGAAGAAGGAAGTCTCACACAAACAGCAGTGGGTATCTGAATGAGTGAGGTCTCCTGTACAAAGCAAAATTGGAACAAGGCGCCCGTGGGCAGACTTTTAAATTGTTTTCTCCAGCTGATCAGGGAGTTTATGCCTAGCTTGTCAGTTTGAGAGAGGGATAGAGGGATGGAAGGAGCGAGAGAGAAAGAAATTCAAGAGAGGGAGGAACGCGCGCACACGAGAGAGAGAGAGAGAGAGAGAGAGAGAGAGAGAGAGATACAGAGAGAGAGATACAGAGAGAGGGAGAGAGAGAATCCTATGTCTAGAGTTACAGAAGGGAGTCCAGGGACACAGTGCTAAGCCCTTGCTCTAGTTTCTCTGTTGACCAAAAGCAACTCGGAAGGGTTTGTTTGGCTTATTTTCAGGTCCCAGTCCATCAATGATGGAAGCTAAGGCAAGAACACAAGGAAGGAACCTGGAGGCAAGAATTGAAGCTAGATCATGAAGGAACACTGCCCAGTCACTTTGCTTTTTTTTTTTTAGGCTGCATTTTTTTTCTTAAAAAATACTTTTATTGACCCTTTACCATGCAAAATTTATTCAAATTACATCCATTTGAAGTGGTAAGATCCCAGCTAGAACAAGTCACCCTGTAACAAATGCATTTTTTAAAAAATTTAAATTAGAAACAAGCTTGCTTCACATGTCAATCCCAGCTCCCTCTCCCTCCCCTCCTCCCCCAGACCACCCACCCAGGGGTGGCACTGCCCCCAGTGGTCTGAACCCCCCACCCATAACAATCAAGAAAATGTCCCACAGACTTCCTTACAGACAATATGATGGAAGTATTTTTTTTCAACTGAGGTTGTCTTCGAAGATGACTCTAACTTGTGACAAGTTGACAAAAACAAAACAAAACGAAGCAAAGCAAAAACATCGGGTCAATAACTTGCTTTTTTTTTTTTTCATCCTGAAGCCTCAGCACAAAATGAGCCAGTTTCCCCTGCCCAACAGTTATTTCAGAGATGTTAGCTGTAGTAATCTCATCTTCACTAACTGGAGAGATGACTCAGTGGTTAAGAACACTGTTTGTTCTTTCAGAGGTCCTGAATTCAATTAAAGTAACCACAAGACGAGGGATCTGACCTTCCCCACTTTCCCCCATTTCTGCCATGCAGGTGTACATGCAGACGAAATACTCATATACATAAAATACATAAATAAATCCTTAAAAAAGAAAACGATCATCCTCAGTTCTTATTTCCAAGGCTGTTTTTGTTTAGTATTGTAAGGAGGCGTACAACCCCAACATTTGCATAGGGATCACAAACCAGTGTTGTTGTGCCATAGAACAGAAGAGAATTTGAGAAGTGGCCTGACCCTCCACTAATCAGAATCCCAGCTTCTCCTAACTGGCCTCTGTGCTTCTGCTCGTGCTTCCTGGGGTATGCTCTCCACACATGAGCAGCAAGCAACGTGATCTTAAAACAAAACAAAACAAAACACTTTCTTGTCACTTTCCTATTTAAAACTCTCCAGATGCCATCGCAGAATAAACCGAGCCGTTTGCATAGGTCACTGGGCCCACAGGACTTGCCTCCTGCTGACTTCATTCTTTAGAACTATTCTCACAGTACACAGACAGCCACACTACTTTCTGTTCCGCGCTCAGCAGATGGTCAGGATCTTTGTACCAGCTATTTCCTTTGCCCAGCCTTTGTTCTGGTCACCTGTCATGGAGGTCTTTCCTGACCACCCAAACGCAGACTCATAATCCAAACCCGCATCCCTCTTTTATAGCACATGGTAATGATACTAATCCAACTACTCCGCATCATTTGTCTGTTTCCTCCACACAAACCTCAGGAAAGAAATCCTTGATGCCAACCAAAGCCTGATACATGGATGACCTATAGCATTCTTTGGATAAATGCTATTTTCAAATCCGAACAATTCTGTGACGTATGTGAGACGCGGAGATTCTGTAGGCTCAGGACTAGTTCAATCTGGCTATGACTGCTGCCTCTTAGCTCGGTATTTTACACATTTAATCCCCCTTTCCTGGGAGGTCTGGTCAGGTTCCTTCTAAGTGCAGCGGCTTTTCTGCCCTTCCAAATTTCGGAGGCTCAGAGACATAAAGACATTTTTCAAAAGTGGTTCTTTGGGTACTTTTAACCCTTCCCCCTGCACTCACTCGCAATCATAGGCAGAAAGTATTCCACGCTAACAGTCATAAAATTGGGTGGGCTCTCTAGCCCATAGGTTAAGTAGCCTTCTCTCCGACGCAGTCTTGACTAAAGATCCCAGGGTCCTGTGGGAATGAGGAGACAGCTTCTTGCGTCAAGGACACTAGAGACTTTCAAGCCCAGAATCAGGGCTCGGCTAACTGCGAATAGTGGAACCTTTCTTTAGGGGAGCCTCGATTGCCTGCCGGTCGGTTTAGGAAGCGATACCTACTTAAGCGTCCTTCCCACTCCCCCCCCCCTCCCTCCCTCCGGCCCTGTCTGCGGAGGCTGCCTTCCTCTCTCCCTGAGTTCCGGTGCTGGTTCTGCCGGAGCGTTCCGCGAACACCCACGCGCGGCTCGCGGCAGCCCTCCTCGCCACTTCCGACTGCCGGTGGGCGAGTGCCCGCTGTTTTCCCACGGCCAGGGGAGAAGCGGAGGCCGTTCTGGGCCCTCCGGTCGAGAGCTGGGCAGGCGCGCACATCGCTCGCCATCTGGGGCGCGCGTGGGCCTCTCGGGACCCCAGCGGCGACCCGTAGCTCGGGCGCGCGCCTGTCGCAGCCCGCAGGAAGGAGGCGGCCTGAGGCCCGGGGCGGCGGCCGCCATGGAGATCTCCTCGGCCCAGGGCCGGTGCCTGGGGCCTCGGGGGGCGGCCCTGACCGTCCTCCTCGTCGCCCGGGCCGGGTCACAGTTGTGCCCCCGGCGGCGCTTGGCCACCTCTGTGTCTCCGCGCTCGCTGGGTCGCGCTGCTGCCTGGGCGCGGCGGCGGCGGCGGCGGCGGCGGCGCCCTGTTGAATGGGCTGTGAGGGCCCGGGTCTGAAGTGCTGGCGGACGCGGCCTCCGGGGGCGCAAGGCAGCAGCAGCGGTGGCGACCAAACGGGTGTTGGAGTTGGCGGCGGCCATGGAGGGCCTGGCTGGCTATGTGTACAAGGCGGCCAGCGAGGGCAAGGTGCTCACACTGGCTGCCTTGCTCCTTAACCGGTCGGAAAGCGATATCCGCTACCTGCTGGGCTATGTCAGTCAGCAGGGAGGACAGCGCTCCACACCCCTCATCATCGCAGCCCGCAATGGGCACGCCAAGGTGGTGCGCTTGCTGTTAGAACACTACCGTGTGCAGACCCAGCAGACTGGCACCGTCCGCTTCGACGGGTAGGTACACCCCAACTCCAGCCTCCCTCGGACGCGCGCGGACCTCCCAAGTCCTGGATCCCCTATTTTCCCAGCTCCCCCATCTTCATGTGTGGACGCACTTCCTTTTCATACCCCCTTTCAGTCCCCATTGATGCCTACCTCTTCTTCCCAGGCTATGTTTTGCTGTCTTTTCTAATCCGTTCCTACCCTATTCCCCCTGTAGGTGGTAGCCACACCCTGGGTCTTGAGATCTACAGTCTTCTCCATTAGTCAGCGAACATGCAGGGTCGGAGTGGTAGCTGCCTATCTAGGTTTTTATACCTTTCTGTCAGCCCTGTCGTTTTAACCAAGATGGAACATTAACGACATCAGCATTTAAAATGGAAGACCTTCTGGTGCTTTACTTAGGCTCTCCGGTGTGGTCGGGTCGACCCTCAAGCAGGTCGCTAGGGCTTTCTCTCGAAATAAGCCCCTAGAACGAGTAGTAAATGCAGACTCTTAATTTCGTCATGCAGCTGGGCATCTCTAGACACGATTCTGACTCTCCCACATTGCTGGCCGGTGTTTTTGGCTGCACAGGTGGCTCTGGACTTGGTGTAGATGTTACTCCATTGTGAAATTACACGTTATAAGGTGATGTGGTGGGAAGGCTTCAGGAACACATAATATCGTTCAAAAATTACTATTCTAGTCAAATTTTTTCCTTTGAGGTTAATTGTACATATTTTGGGAGGCAAGATAACAGAATCGTCATGTTTGACGTTATCTTTTTTTCCCCTGTGCTGAAGAATTATGGAATGATTGGCACATTACAGCTGCGTGCAGAGTTTGCTTTGTTGATCACATTGATTTTTTGTTGATCCGAAAGTAAATAAGTTATTAATATTTTAGCGTTTTCTTCTTTTGAAATAGATGGAATTAAGTTTTGGTTAGTAAAAACTGCCTGACCAAAAACTTTTTTGAAAAGCAGTATGTATGTTTGTGTCCGTCCGTCTGTCTGTCCATCCATCCTTCCATCTTTGTCTGTCTCTGTCTCTCTCTGTGTCTCTGTCTCTCTTTCTTTTCTATTTCTGTTTTTCAAAACCAGGTCTTGCCACATAGCCCGGGCTGGCCTGGAATCTCCCTATCTGCTTTAGCTTCCTAAATGCTAGCATTATAGGTATGGACTTTATGGTTTTTGTTGTTGTTGTTGTTTGTTTGTTTTAAGATGACTAGGGTAATGTTAAAATTTGGTTGCTTTTTTTTTCCCTTTAAACAATAAAAGCTTTTGGTTCTGTTTTAAATGAGAGGGAAATGGTTTGGACTGTTTAGTCTAATGCAGTGCCAGCCCTGGGTCGTGACTTACCTTTGGTCCTACTGTAGATAGTAGGAAGGTGGTGTTGAGCAAAGATGGCAACCTGATTCATTCAGTTTTGGCTTCTGTGTCCTGGAAATTTCCAGCATCTCACAGCCTTCCTTACATACACCTAGATGAGTGAAGCATGGTGTCCCCACTATGTAAACACCTGTATCTACTAAGTTAGGAATGAATCCCTGCGGTAGCTGCTGCTGAGGACCCTGCTGAGATCTGGGCAGAGAAGAGATTAGTTATCTTAATAATTTAGAAACACTCTGGCTAATGCTGTCTTCTTGGATCATCAAAGAGAAAGCTGTTTTGAGGTGATAATTTAAAGAACCTGATACCAAGTGTGGTTATTACACCTGTAATCCCAACACTTGGGAGGCAGGAAAATCATGTAAATTTGAGGACATCTTGGTATGTAAAGTGAATTCCAGGCCAGCCAGAAATACATAGAGCCTGTTAACAAAAGCAAAGCAACCCCCCACCCAAACTAAAAACAAACAACTACCCTTCCCCCTAACTCCTGAAATGATTGAAAATGCAGTTTTGAGCCTGTGTATCTGAATATATTGTTCACCATTCTGCATAAAACTAGTGAGATTAAGGAGTTCTAAAGCAGACAGTTGTCAGACACCTACTGTGTGCCAAGCTTTTGGTAGGAGTCTGTATTCAGAGACAAATGAAACTACACGGTTCCCACTGTAGAGGCTGACAGTTTGGCTGGGGGTGTGTGTCAAACATGAGTAATTGCAGATGCCCTGCTGTTTAGGCTTATAGGAGTCTTTGAGGCTGCTGAGGGAGAACAGACGAAGAGGAAGTGCTCATCTGTGTGGTGGTGGAGAATACAGGCTTTACAGAGGAGGTAGTATTTTAGCTGGACTTTACAGAACAGTGGGACATGAAGAGAAGATAGCAGTCTGGTGTCCTTCAATGTTTCAGTGCTTATTGCAAGAAGAGATCTAAGCTAGGACAATTTAGAAAGAGTATGGGATACTGGGAAGATGGCAGAGATCAATTGAGAAAGGGTATGAGGGCCAGGGGAAATACAGTCAGTTGAGAAAGAGAATATGGGATATATTGGGATGCAGAGATCAACTGATAGTGTGGGGTACTGACTGGGAGGATGGAGAGATCACTTTAGCATGGGGTACTGACTAAGAGGATAAAGAGATCACTTGAGAGTGGGTTTCTGACTGAGAGGATGGGGAGATCAGGTTTTGATGTTGTTATATCAAAAACTAAGGGAGACTAGTGAAACTGCAGCCTGAAGTGTTGCCACCATTTGCAGTTTTGCCAGAGGAGGCTCCTGGAGTCTGTATTAGCCTATGGATTGTTATGGCTAAGAGCTGTTGTATTTAAAATAGCTTGGTATTTGATTCTTTAAATCCCTGTAGTACGTCCAATCCTGAGTCATATTCTGTGGAGAAAAAAAATGGAAGGTTTTTATTTTTGACAAATTTACCAATTAATGAAAGAGAAGGATTGAAGTTCATGACCACATCTCAGCTGACTCAGTTTCTGAGAAGATTGTTTATCTCAGAGATTTTGACATTTGAGAACCAGGAAAAGATGGTAATTTACACATGAGATGGTTTTTCACTGCAATAATTCCAGCCATTTAGAGCCTGTTAGCCAGAGTGCTGGTAACAATATGAAGCTCATGTATTAAAGGTTTTTACGAGACAGGGTTTCTCTGTATTGTTTTGGAGGCTATCGGTCCAGCCCTGCCTCGAACTCACAGAGATCCTCCTGCCTCTGCCTTCCGAGTGCTGGGATTAAATGCGTGCGCCACCACCGCCCAGCAGCTTTTTAAAAGGTTTATTTTTAATTATGTCTGTATGGGGTCCTGCCTGTGTGAGTGAAGGTGCCTGGAAAGTCCAGAAGAGGGTATCAGATCCCCTGGAGTTGCAGTTATGGTTGTGAGCTGTCCAAGCTGGGTCCTGAGATCTGAACTCTGGGCTTCTGCAAGGACAGTATGTGCTGTCACCAAGCCATATCTCTAGTTCTTAGCCTTTTATTTTGTTTTGTTTTTTTGAGACAGGATCTCACTATATAGCCTTGACTGGCCTGAAACTTGCTATATAGATCAAACTGGCCTTGCACAGAGGTCTGTCTTCTAACTACTGGAATCAAAAGCATACACCACCATGCTCAACCTAGTTTTTGTTTTTAAAAACAATTTTTATGGCACTGGGCACAGAACCTAGAGCCTCTACCCATGTTACACAGATGGTCTACCACTTTGCACCCTGGGGTTGGATTTTGAAAAGTTAATTTCTTCCCTTAGATTTTGTTGGCACTTGATACCCATGACCAGGTGGGAGCCAATAAGGCTCTTTGTGTATACAAAAGTAGATTTAATATTTCTAATTTGTAGCTATTTACATACATCTTCACAAGTTTTTGGAATAGTTGTTCATTTATCCTATTGTTTACTAAGTGTAGTCTTAAAAGTTTCAGGTGTTTGCTTGGTGACTTTGCTGTAGCATGTCTCACATTTTAGTTTCATCTTGCACAGCAGTGTCCATGTAATGACAGGTTCAGTATGCTGTGTTTTGTGTATATATTTATTTGTGTAAGAGAGACACAGACACTAAAATTATTTGTGTTGTTATAGTAACTTTTGCGATAGGGACTTGTTGTATAGCCTAAGTTGGCCTAAAATGCAAGTCCTTCCTGGTGCTGGGATTACAGGTATGTGCTGCCACATCCTCTTTAGGGTTTTGGGTTTTTTGTTTGTTTGTTTGCTTGCTTTTGTTGTTTTTGAAGACTGTATGTCTTAGTTTCTTTTCATATGGCTATGATAAAATACTCTGACGAAAACAACTCAAGGAAGAAAGATTTTATTTCCACTCACACAGTTCAAGGGTCCGTCATGGAGATGTCAAGGTAGCAGCACCTTGAAGCATCTTTCCTATCACATCTGCAGTCAGAAAGCAGAGTGATGGCTGCTGGTGCTCAGCCCACTTTTTTCCTTTTTATACATTCCAGGACCATGCTTGGAATGGTGCTGCTTGCTTTCTATGTGGGCCATTCTATCTCAAGCTACCTAAATCAGTATAATTCCTTTTAGACATGCCTGGAGGCTCAGTAATCTTTCTCTCACAGGTGTGCCTGGAGGCTCATCTCCTAGGTAGTTCCAGATCCTTGTAGTTGACAGACCATCACATTATGTTCTACCTAAAGCTTTTATAACCTCTTTGGAAACCACAGTGGATTCATAGGCTAGCCTCCAGATTAGTGGTTCTCAGCCTGTGACCGCTTTCAAGGGGTTGAATATCAGATATTTGCATTATGATTCATAATAGTAGCAAAATTACAGTTAAGTATCAACAAAAAATACTTTTGTGATTGGAGGTTACCACAACATGAGGAACTAAAGGGTCACAGCATTAGGAAGTTTGAGTACCACTGCTCTAGATTAAGCCTCATGTCACTAATTTGATTCCTTGTTCACACTTTTTGGAATACTATTTGATATTATTTTGCTTATGGCTCAGCATATGAACACTGGCATTGGCAGAGGTGAGTAAAGAAGAGCTACAGAAAGGGCACAGAACGAAAGAAAACTCCCGCAGCTGTGGAAGAACTGTGCTGACTTAGGCTCTGACGACTGACTCCTTTGTGCCAGAGTTTGGGAACCGCTTGTTCTTGAGCAGGTTTGCTGAGGCATGGGTGGGGAAGACAGGAGGTGGGAGAATGCTGAAGTCTTTTGTTGAGTGTTCTTATTTTCCAAGCCAGTGCTAGGATTAACACCCAGTAAATGCCACATCCTCCACCAACTTTGCTTAGAAAAAATTGGCAGTGTGTCAGGGAGCTCAATTGGTCTTGAAAATGATTTCCAGAACTTTAGTTAAGGCGCTGATCATGCACATCTAATGAGTTTTTATTTCTTTCTTAGTGCCTGAACCAGGAAAGGAGTAGTAGAAACACCCGCTCACTTGTAAAATCTCCATACTTCGTGGATGTCTTTGCTCTTGAAGAGATTGGATTGATCAGATTACTGTTTATTAAAGGATAAAAATATAGTAGAGAACTTGCATTAAAATTTTGTATCAAGACTAGAAAGATCAGTTTGTAAACAGGTTTATTTATTTTACGTTCCGTTAGCTTTGTGTTGAAGGTAGGGTCTCTCATTTTTTCTGTTGTGGAGTTGTGGATGCAGGCTCTTGTTCCCACCTTCCATTTTGCTTTAGCAGTGCTGGGGCTGGGATTACAGATGTGAACCACTGGATCTTGCTTTTTAAATTATTAATAATTATTTAATAGTTAATATTGTTTTATTTTGGTTTTTGCTTTTTGAGACAGGGCTTCACTATGTAACCCCGGCTGCCCTGGAACTCGCTCTGTTGACCAGGTAGGCCTCAAACTCAGAGATTTGCCTGCCTCTGCCTCCTGAGTGCCGGAAATAGAGGCATGAGCCACCACTACCTGGCCAATTATTAATAATTAATTTATATGTGGGTTCCAGCACTTGAACTTAGTTGAGAGGATTGTGTGTCAAGTGTTTTTACTGACTGGGCCATCTCACCAGCTCCAAGATCGTTGTTCTACAGTGCTTCTTTCATGGGAACTTAGTAAATGGTGCATTCATTTTTATCATAGCTTATCTTCTCTTAAAACATTTGGTATTTTTGTTTTAGGGTTGTATAGGTTATACACACATGTTCATAATGCACACAAGTATACATACATTTTTTGTGAGAACATAAATACATACAACAAACAAAAGAGTAGGTTATTGAAATTGTATAATTCTTGTCACATTTCTATATGAATAAAGGGAAAATGGGAATTACCAGACTATCCCAGGGAAAAGAGTTAAAGTGACCAAGTACTTTCCATTATAAAAAGTGAAGGGCTAGCAAGATGGCTTAATGGGGAAGGGTGCTAACCACCAAGACTGAGGACTTGAGTTTAATCCTTGGAACTCACAAGGTAGAAGGAGAGAACCAATTCTTGCCAGTTGTCCTCCGATCTCCACACTCATGTCATGATGTGCATGTATACATTAATGTAGTAACAATGCTGGGTGTGCAGGTGCATGCTTTTAATCTGAGCACTCAGGACATAGAGGCAGGAGGATCTCTCTGAGTTTGGGGCCAATCTGGTCTACATAGTGAGCTCCAAGACATCTAGAACTACATAAAGAAATCTTGTCTCAAAAAAACAAAACAAAAGGTAAATTTAATAATAATTTTCAAAAAAATCAAGTGAAGTACATATGTACTTGAAATTTAATTATTATTCTTTCACCATAGATTATGGGAAATTTGAGGTCAGGAAACCATTGTAGTTGATTTTTGTTTCATTTTCTTCCCCTAATGCTTAAAAGAGGGGACTGGAGAAATGGCTCAGCTGTTAAGAGCTTGTATTACTCTTCAAATAACTGGGGTTTGGTTCCCGGAATCTACATCAAGTGGCTGAACCACTTGTAACTCAACTCCAAGGAATCTGACCACCTCTTCTGGCCTTTGTGGATACCTTACTCATACAGTGGTTGGAGGCAGGGAGAAAACACACAGATACACACACACACACACACACACACACACACACACACACACTTTCCCAAACACAAATACAATGTATAAAAAATAGTTATTAGATGTTGGTATCAACATGGTTAGCTACAATGTGTCCTTGCACTGGCTGGAGGAGCTATTGCTTTTTAGTGTTTGCATATGAGAAGTAGGAAGCTGTTGGTGCTAGAGGTTAAACCTAGGGTCTTGTACATGCTCTGCAAACACTACAACTGAGCTGCATCCTTAGACCCTACATATTGATTTTAAAAAGATGAAATTATTATTTTCTAGGAATACAAATATAAGCTATTTAAATCTCACAAAGTGTTATATTAAAGTAGGTCCTTTACTTAGGTTATTTTAAACCGTAGCATTTAAAATACTACCCTTTTTTCACTTGGGAGGCAGAGACAGGCCAGCTGAGTTCTGGAGTTTAGTAAGTTCTATGCCAGTCAGTAGCTACATAGTGAGACCCTGTTTCAAAAATGAAATAAAACAAAAGTATTTTTATTGTCATTTTTTTTTTTTTTTGGGAAGAAGGTTCATACTGGATCACTATACAGCAAAGACTGACCTAAAGTTACAGTATTTCTGCCTCCAATTCCCATTTAGGCATGTGTCACAATACCTAGCTTAAAATATCACTTTTATTTTCATTATTTATTTGTTTGTAAATTAAGGATTTATTCAGAACCAACCATGCTGGTGCATACTTGTAATGCCAGTACTTGAGAGGCTAAGGCAGGAGGACTGCCAGTTTGAGGCCAGTCTAAGCTACATAGCAATTTCTAAGCTAGAAAATCACCCAAAGAAAAAGGGGAGTGTGAAGAGCCAGCAAAATGTTAGATGAGAATAGCTTCCTGATTGTCAGCTGTGCCTTTTAACAATTGTTTAATTAAAATTTATTCTAATTAAAATTAGAATATTTAAATTTCACTTAATATACAGAGTTCAGTTAATTTTTTTTCTTTGTCATAACATACCATTTGTAAGACTAACATAAAATAATCACATTCTAGTAGTAAACCAAAGGAAAAAAATCTGCATTGAAAATTACAAGATATCTCTGAGATAAACAAGATAACAAACAGAAACTAATGCCACATCTGACAGAGGGCTAATCTCCAAAATTTACAAAGAACTCAAGAAGCAAGTCTCCGAAACACCAAAGGATCCAATTAAAAGTTGGGGTACAGATCTAAATAGAGAATTCTCAATAGAAGAGGCTAAAATGGCCAAGAGACACTTAAGAAAGTGCTCAACATCCTTAGCCATCAGGGAAATGCAAATCAAAACAACTCTGAGATACCATCTTACTCCTGTCAGAATGGCTAAAATCAAAAACACCGAAGACAATTTATGCTGGAGAGGATGTTGAGAGAGGGGAACACTCCTCCACTGCTGGTAGTGCCAACTCGTACAGCCACTTTGGAAAGCAGTATGGAGATTCCTCAGGAAAATGGGAATCAATCTACCACAAGACCCAGCAATTCCACTCTTAGGCATATATCCAAACGAGGCAAATTCATACAACAAGGGCATCTGCTCCACTATGTTCATAGCGGCATTATTTGTAATAGCCAGAACCTGGAAGCAACCTAGATGCCCCTCAACTGAAGAGTGGGTAGAGAAAATGTGGTACATTTACACAATGGAGTATTACTCAGCAGAAAAAAACAATGGAATCTTGAAATTCGCAGGTAAATGGATAGCACTGGAAGAAACCATCCTGAGTGAGGTAACCCAGTCATAAAAAGACAAATATGGTATGTACTCACTCATATATGGATTTTAGACATGGATCAGGATAGTGCCAGTCTGCACTTCCACTGATAGAGAGTCTGGGAAACAGGAAAGAACCTAAAAGATATGCATAGTACCCAAGAGAAGAGGAATGAGGCAAGATCCTCTGAACATATGGGGAACACGGCGAGGGGTGTGGGGAGGGGGAGCTGGGAAATAGAGAGGAGGAGAAGAGGAAGAGAGAGTAGGTCATGGGGGAACAGGAAGGTTGACTGGGGGAGTAAAATAGGGGGAAGAGGGAATCATAGGTTAGAAGACAGATCAGGCACCATTGTGACCTCTAGTGATCTAAAGGGATGACACCAATTGGCAAGCTAAGCAATAGTGTAGAGACCACCCCGAATGCCCATTCCTGATAATGAACTTGATGTCTATAACCATCCTGGAGCCTTCATCCAGTGACTGATGGAAGCAGAGGCAAACACCCACAGTTAAACACTGAACTGAACCCAAGGACAGAGATAGAGGAGCGATGAGCAAATTGACAAAGAATGGGCTGGCAAAACCAGCAGATACAGCTGATCTGAACAGGGGAGAGCTCTTGGACCCCAGATCGACAGCTGGGAAGCCAGCATGGGACTGATCCGGACCCCCGAATGTGAGTGTCAATGAGGAGGACTGGGCAACCTATGGGACCCTGAGCAGTGGATCAGTGTTTATCCCTGGAATACAAACAGACATCGTGTGTCCATAGCACAAAGAGGGATGCTCTCTCAGCCTGGACTCTTAGGAGAGTGCCTGGACCCTACCCTGAGTGAAATGACAGACTCTAGATAATCCCCTATGTGGAAGGAATTGGCAATAGGGTGGGAGGCTGGGGGAGACGGGGGTGGGGAGTGGGGGAATGTGTGTGGGAGGAGGGGAGGGAGAGGGAATTGACATGTAAAACAAGCTATTTAAAATTAAAATAAAAAATTTACACCAAAAAAAAGAAAATTATAAACTATCTCTGAGATAAAGAAGATAACAAACAGAAAGACTCCAAGTTCACGGTTTAGAAGTCTCAGTAGCCTCAGAGTGTAAAAACTTCACTGAAGGGATCTCTATACATTTGCTGTTACCCCAGTCATACTCCTAGCAGGCTCCATGTGTATGCACCTGTGTGAAAACTGGCAGGCCATCCCTAAAAGTGTGTAAAAATATAACTACGATAACTAAGTGTGTTACTGATGCAAGGATAAAGTATGTATCAAGATAACATTCCAGAAATAAACTCAACTGACTAACGAAAAAGGCTCCAGTGGGACTGGGAATATAGTGTAGTGGTAGAATGCTTGCGTAAGGTGCATGAAACCCTGGGTTCAAGTCCCCAGCACCATGGAAGGAAAGAAAAACCCCAGTGAAATTCAGGTAGGAGACACTCTAAATAAACAGTGCTGGAGCACTGTATGGGAGAAAGTCAGCCTTTGTTCTTACCTCACATGGGCCTGGAAAGATGGCCCAGTAGTTAAGTTACTGATCTTCCAGAGGACCTGGGTGTAATTCCCAGTACTCCATAGAGGCTCACAACCACTTGTAACTTCAGTTCCAGAGGATCTGATGTGGCATACACATACATTAGGCAAAAAGCAAATACTTTAGAGACTCCCTCCCTCCCTCCCTCCCTCCCTCCCTCCCTCCCTCCCTCCCTCCCTCCCTCCCTCCCTCGCTCCCTGTCTTCCTCCCTGTCTCCCTCCCTGTCTCCTTCCCTCCCCCCTTCCTTTAATTTCTATCTCTCTCAGCCTAAGAGTTGACAAGATGGCTTAGTGGGTAAATGTGCTTGCCTCTAAGCCTGATAACTTGAGTCCAGTCCCATAAAACTATGCAATGGAAGGAGAGAATTGATTCCTGAGAGTTGTCCCCTCCCCTCCTACATAAATGTAAAAAAATAATTTTTTTAAAGATCATGGACTGCCAGGCAATGGTGACTTGTGCCTTTAATTCCAGTACTTGAGAGAGGCAGGTGGATCTCTGTGAGTTCCAGGATATATCCAGGACTACATACTGAGACTGTCTCAAACAAAAACAAAACAGAATGTTCACAATAACTGTATTTATAAAAGTCAATCCTTGGAAACAAAACTAAGAGGACAGTGGATAAGTAAACTGTAGAGAACTAGGAAGTAGTTAGTGGCCTTTAATACCAGCAATCAGGAGACAGAAGCTGGCAGATTTCTAAGTTCAAAGCCACCCTGGTCTATAGTTTCAGGACAGCCAGGGCTGCAGAGAGAAACCCTGTCTCAGAAAAACCAAAAATAAACTGTAGAACACTTATACAATAAAATGTTATATCACATTCAAAAAGAAATTGCTGATATGTCCAACTACATGGAAGACTCATAGATAGTGAAAAAAGCCAATTATGAAGTAGTATGCTGCATGGCTTCATTAATAGGAAGTTCATATGCAGGCAGATGATCTAGGGAGGAACTGACTAGAAAAAAGCACAAGAACATTTAGGGTGACCATGTTTTACACTTGGATCAGAAAATGAGTCCATATTTGTACACTCAAGATTCATGGCGAGATGGCTCATTAGATGAAAGTACTTGCCGCCAAGTTTAATTTCAGAACCTGCATAACTGGAAGAAGGGAGAACCAGCTCCCACAAATTATTCTCTGATTTCTACTTACATGCTATGCTACGTGATCACACAAATATACACACATGATAAATTAAAAAATTTTTAAATTTGAATTTTACTAGATTTGTAGTTCTATATAAGCTATATAGACTTAAAGAGGTATAGCTGACTTTAAAGAAAAATAGCTCAAATGTATCAAATTGTTCATATAAAATACTTTAATGTCTCTAGTGCTGTATTGTGAAGATTGAGCTATATTGTATACTAACTTGCTAATAGCCCTATGTGGTAGATACTTTTATCATGCCCATCCTACAGATAGGTAACTAGTAGGTTTACATAGGACCATATACTCTAGAAGGTCTTTGAATAGCATAAAAAATATCAACTGCAAGGAAACATTGTCCATCAACACTTGTTTCGATTTCAAAAGGACTTTTTCCAGACTGCTTATTAACACTTGTTTCAAAACACAAAGACAGGGCCCTTATTAACACATTGTATCAAAACACAAAGCCAGGGCCCTGCGATAGCTCAGCCAGGAAAGATCACTGTGACCAGACCTCATCTTTTGGTTCCATCCCTGGGACCCACATGGTGGAAGGAGAGAACCAGCTTCTTCAAGTTGTCCTCTCACTTCCAGATATGCAGTGACATCTGTGCCAGTACATTACATATGCACACATTTGGGGTACAGCTACAAGTACACATATACTATGTAGCCCTGGCTGGACTTGAAATCAGACCCACATGCTTCTGTCTTCTGATTGTTGGGGTTAAAGGTGTATAACAGTACTTCTGGCTAATAAATGTAATTTTTTTAGAAAAGGGATAGGTGATATTGTTTCTGTGGTGTTAATGGGGGCTAATTTACATTTTTCTAAATATTTTGTTTATTTTTGAGGTAGAGTTTTTCTGTTTGTCCTGGCTGTCCTAGAATGTACTCTGTAGACCCAGGCTGACCCCAGACTCACATCCACCTATGTCTGCCTCCAAAGTGCTGGGATTAAAGGTGTACACCACCATGCCCAGCTGCTATTCTAAGTTATTTTGTGCTGCTATAACAGAATATCTAAGACTAGGTGAGTCTTAGAGTGGAAATTTATTTCCCATATCATGGAGGCTGGGATGGTGAAGATGAAGGGCGGTTGGGTTGTCTGGTGAGGGCCTCATCCTGTAGAGCAGAATGCTTTTGTTCCTGGTAGAAGGCAGAAGAGCAGGGTAGCCTGCCGCTGCCAAGTGTTGAGTCTCTTTCATGAGAGCTGGAATTTGGAAGAGACAGGGAGGTGCCTAAGCTGCTGTGGTAACTAACACCTGACTTTTGGAGAGGCATTATGGCGTTGCACCCTCTCACTTTGTGGGAGTTGTAATTTGGCCTGCATCACAACATAAGGTTTGTGTAGTGAGAAGCTCATTAATAGATTTTTGGTGTGCTTAATTGTAGTGGATAATTATTTGGTCAGCATTCTACCCTAATATTGCCAGGTATACTTACTGGTTCTAGCACAGCAAATCTAAAAGATTCAGCAAAAATCTTTTTAGGTTTCATAAAACCATTATCAGTAGGATTAAAATTAGGAAAAGGAGATTGGGAGAAAAGTGGTAAAGGTTGGACTTGTCAGAAGAACTTAACTTGTAGAGGTTGCAAACCTTCTTGTAGCAGAGGCCCTGAGTAGCTGATAACCAAAGCTTCAGTGTCCACAATCTCAAGTCAGGGAGGTACTTGGGAAGTTTCTAAATGCTAGTGTTTCCTGCTCTTGCTATCCCATAATGGTTTACTTCAGCAATATATACAGTATACACACACGTCTTAACTTTACATGACATGCTATAAAGCTTATTTATTATATATAGCATTATAGTTACATGCTTAGCATATTTAATAAGGCTTCATCTGTATCCTGCCATCCAATACCTTTCGCAAAGGAAAGCACTATACAGCTGTCTGTATTTTTGTTGTTTGTTTGTTTTTTTTGAGACAGGGTTTCTCTGTAGCTTTGGGAGCTGTCCTGGAACTTGCTCTGAAGACCAGGCTGGCCTTGAACTCACAGAGATCTGCCTGCCTCTGCCTCCCAAGTGCTGGGATTAAAGGCGTGTGCCACTATCACCTGGCCAGCTGTCTGTATTTATGGACCAGTGATTGTTCATTCTTGTTGCTGTAGGTCAGGTAATCTTAGGTCAGTGCTTTTCAGCCTTCCTAATTCTGAGACCCTTTAATACAGTTCCTCTGTTGTGATGACCCCCAGCCTTAACATTTTCATTGCTTATATTTTGCTAGTTATGAAACAAATATTTTTGAAAATAAATCTTTTTTTGGTTGTAAATCTGTATGTGCCTTGGTATTTGACCTCACCTTCCACCTTGAGACAGGTTACTTTGTTGTTAGATGCTGTATACACCTGACTAGCCGGCCCATAAGCTTCTGGGGATTCTCCTGTCTACCTCCCATCTCACAGTAGTAACATTGGGATAGTAGACACTTGCCACTTTGGCACTGAATGTGTTCTGCATATTTGAACTCAGACCCTCATGCTTGCACAGCAAGTACTTTCCCCACTGCACCATCTTCTCAGCCTCGTGTGTGTGTGTGTGTGTGTGTGTGTGTTTTAAGGTTTCTCTGTGTAGCCTTGGCTATCCAGGAATTCTCTTTGTAGACCAGGCTGGTCTAGAACTCACAGACATCTGCCTGTCTTTGCCTCTCAAGTGCTGGGACCAAAGGCATATGCCACCACACCTGGCCCCAGCCCCTCTTGTGTTTTTTGAAGTGTATTGTTGCCAGTAGAGAGTATTCTTTAGATTAAAAAAATGAACTTGAGGAGTAAAAGTAACAATAATTTTATTGATTTCATACTAGTATAAAATGTTTTGCTAAAATTGTTTTATTTCTTCAAATTGATGCTTTATTAATATTTGGGAGAGTGGAGTTTCAATTAGTGTCTGTGGATGTACCCTCTTAAATATGTCAGAGCCTGTGAGCCCATTGTCTGACTGACTGTTCTTTCTGTGTGCAGGTATGTCATTGATGGTGCCACTGCTCTTTGGTGTGCTGCAGGAGCTGGACATTTTGAGGTTGTTAAACTACTTGTTAGTCATGGAGCCAATGTGAACCACACCACAGTCACTAACTCAACCCCATTGCGGGCAGCATGCTTTGATGGCAGATTGGACATTGTGAAATATTTGGTCGAAAATAATGCCAATATCAGCATTGCCAACAAGTATGACAACACCTGCCTAATGATCGCAGCATATAAGGGGCACACTGATGTGGTCAGATACCTTTTAGAGCAGCGCGCTGATCCCAATGCTAAAGCACACTGTGGAGCCACAGCATTGCACTTTGCAGCCGAGGCTGGTCACATTGACATTGTGAAAGAGCTGATAAAATGGCGAGCTGCGATAGTGGTGAACGGCCATGGGATGACACCGTTGAAGGTAGCTGCTGAAAGCTGTAAAGCTGATGTTGTTGAACTGTTGCTCTCTCATGCCGATTGTGACCGCAGAAGTCGGATTGAAGCCTTGGAGCTTTTGGGTGCCTCCTTTGCAAATGACCGTGAGAACTATGACATCATGAAGACATACCACTATTTATATTTAGCCATGTTGGAGAGGTTTCAAGATGGTGACAACATTCTTGAAAAAGAGGTTCTCCCACCCATCCATGCGTATGGGAACAGAACTGAGTGTAGGAACCCCCAGGAACTGGAGTCCATTCGGCAAGACAGAGATGCTCTTCACATGGAGGGCCTTATAGTAAGGGAACGGATTTTAGGTGCTGACAACATTGATGTTTCCCACCCTATCATTTACAGAGGGGCTGTCTATGCTGATAACATGGAGTTCGAGCAGTGCATCAAGTTGTGGCTTCATGCACTACACCTCAGGCAGAAAGGAAATAGAAACACCCACAAGGATCTGCTTCGATTTGCTCAAGTCTTCTCACAGATGATACACCTCAATGAAGCTGTGAAGGCCCCAGACATAGAATGTGTTCTGAGATGCAGTGTTTTGGAAATAGAGCAGAGCATGAACAGAGTTAAAAATATCTCCGATGCTGATGTCCATAGTGCCATGGACAACTACGAGTGTAACCTCTATACTTTTCTGTACCTGGTGTGCATCTCCACCAAGACACAGTGTAGCGAAGAAGACCAGTGCAGAATTAACAAGCAGATCTACAACCTGATTCACCTGGACCCCAGAACGCGGGAAGGTTTCACCTTGCTACACTTGGCTGTCAACTCAAACACACCAGTTGATGATTTCCACACCAATGACGTCTGCAGCTTTCCCAACGCACTGGTCACGAAGCTCCTGCTGGACTGTGGTGCTGAGGTGAATGCCGTGGACAATGAAGGGAACAGTGCCCTCCACATTATCGTCCAGTACAACAGGCCCATCAGTGACTTTCTGACCTTGCACTCCATCATCATCAGCCTTGTGGAGGCCGGCGCACACACTGACATGACAAACAAGCAGAATAAGACTCCACTAGACAAAAGTACGACTGGGGTGTCTGAAATACTACTCAAAACTCAGATGAAGATGAGCCTCAAGTGCCTGGCTGCCCGAGCAGTTCGGGCTAATGACATTAACTACCAAGACCAGATCCCCCGGACTCTTGAAGAGTTTGTTGGATTTCATTAAGTGACTGGATGTGTAAAATCGTTTAATGTGGTGCTAAAAAGTAAAGGACTTTAATCACAGACAATAGAAGTATGTGTTCATAAATTGTCCTTTCCTTTCCACTGCCCTTTCAGCCCCTCCGTCCTTGGTTCCGTTTGGCTCTGGTCTCATGTATTGATTTCAGCACACTAAACAGAAGCAGCACTGTTGAGGTGTAACTGGAAGGTGTTGGGACATTTCTTTGTTTCTTTTTTTTAAAGGGATGAATGTAAGATATTTTGTGTAATGGGGGCATTTGTGATTTAAAATTGATGTTTTAAACAGCTGCCTACAAAAGTATTTCTGTTAAGCTGGTGTCAGCATGTCATCTGTGCAGCAGTTTTGAGGATTTCATGAAGAAAATGAACTAAAAAGGAACACTGAGAGCAATGGGAGATGCTCGTGCCCTGCGTGGATGGTTCTCACTCTCACTGTGCGTGCAGAGTGGTACAGCACATTTTACACCAGGAGGACTCGAAACACTTAGCTACTGATTAATAATCTGGAAATTATGTGCAGTTATTGATGGAAAGTTGAATTCATGGAAATAATTGCATTATGCTGGGTAGTGTCTTCTAACTGGTAATCTTAGCTCAACCTTGTGGACATTGCTAGACTCTACCCTTAGGCTTGAGTTCTTCCGGTCTCTGTTTTAATGATGGATCTAAATTGCAGTCATGCATTTGATTGTTTTGCTCACAGATCTAAATAAGGAGTACGCTGTATTATGAATCATTGTCATAGTATAGCTAGATATTCTGTCCCCTTTTAGCCCTTTCCTCTTGTGTTGTATCTTTAAAATCTGGAAACTGCCTTTCCAGAGGGCATTTATTTCTGTCTCCCTGTTAGGTGTAAGATGAACGAGGACACACTTCTGTCGTTTTTTAACTTAGTCCATTGTGAGATGTAGGACACCCAGGAGTAGGGTATAGGAAATGAAGTATTTGATGAGGAAAATGATTCTCTGTCACATGGAAGGTATGTCTCAGAGCTGCAGACTTTTCTACCACAGAATGTGGTACTGAGGTCTTCGTTTTTTGCTTTCTTTTATCAGCAACATTTCAGTTCTCGTATTCTGTGATTTTTCTCTTAAGCATCACAGAAATTCAAGTTAAGGAATACTTGCTTCTACTGATGCTGGGAATGATAATGAAAGTAAAACTAGTTGTTCCTGTAATTTTTCTCTAGTGCCAAATGACTGCCCGAGCTACCCCTAGTGCATGGTACCGTAAGTGAAGACCCACAGCTTCTTGTTTTCTTTAGTGAAAAGCATTGTCATGATGCAACATCAGATATAAGCTTTAAACAACCTGTAAGATTTCACATTTTACCTGTGGATATTGCATTTTAAAATGTATGAGAAAGGTTGCAGTTGGAGCAGTATAAAAAAACGACCAAGCCAAAATCAGCACCTAGGGCCTTAACAGAGATATCCCACAAAATGAAATACCTGGGAGGGAGGGCGGGAGAGACTTGAAACTTCCTGCTCCAAGGGTGTGAGACACAGTTGCTGTACTTGTGCTTTGTGTGTGTTCTTGCTTCAGTTAGGAGTGTCTGATGGTGACTTCTTTCATGGTAATAGATTTCTATTTTCCTAACTTGAGAGTTTACAAGGAATGATGACTTAAAGGGAGGTGTTGGAATGACCCCAATTTGGGAACTTCTGACCTTGGCCTTCCTGACATGACTCAATGACTCATGTCTCACCTTGCTCTGGCAGCTCTCAGTGGCCTGGAAGAGATGACACACTGCACAGGTGAGTCAGTCCTGCCTCTGCCCAGGTTCAGGTCAGGTTTTCCCTTTTTGGACTCTAAGGCCCAATATGGACAGTGAGGAATAGCTGTGACACAGTATTCAGTTGGTTCCGTTTTTTAATGTGTGTGGTTTTTAAACACTCAAACTTAAAGTATCAGATAATGTTGCATGTTTTAAAAACATTTTTCCCCTTCACTTCCCAGGACCAACACTGTTCTAGACATTATTTATATATGAGGATAATGATAATATGTGCATATTCAGAGATAGAATTTGAGGACAGCTTTGAAGCAGGGAGGACAGTGCTGGAGAAGGTGGAGCAAACTGAACATGCTGGTGGTAAACTGGCTAGATTTGTCTAAACTATAGTTGCACATTGTGCACTCCAGCTGAGGATCTAATTCTGTGTCTAATGTCACTCCAGATTTGCTTTGGGGAACACCTGTGTAAAGCCATCATTGGAAGAAGTCATCTTCATGCCTGGTTTTTCCATTATTTTGGTAAAATTCTTTAAAAAAAGCTCAGCCAAATGTTCCATAAACTTCTGTTCTTAAAGAAAAATAAACAGGTGTGGAAGGTGATAGCTTTGTAGCTGGCTCACTGGGTTTCTCCTGTAGCCATGCCTGTCATTTGATGTTTGTTATTGGTAGAAATATGCTTTGAATTGTAACTCTTCCTTGGCAGTGTTAGTGATTTCCCAGAACACTTTCTCTGTCGTGTAATGTAAATTGTCACATAAATTTGGATGTGCCAGGAGTGCAGAAGGGTGCTTTCCACTTTTTATGCAGTTAGGAATTGAACACTTGGTGTAAGTGACTAACTCCAGTCTGGGCAGCAAACCCATCCCCTTACTTGCTGAAGAAGGGGTAACTGACTCTGACACCATGACTTTTTACAGTCTACCCTGATTGCTGTCACAGCCCAACCATCCAAAGATTCCCCACTGTGGGGACTTTAAACATGCAAACCCAAAAGCTGCCGGCCCATCTGCCAAGCTTTGGTTTTGCTAGTTTCTGAGAAGGGTTTTGATCTCATTATACTAATAGTTGATAAATGGTGACTGTGAGGACTTTAAGCATGACAGCATTGTTTGACTGACATAAACTATAATTTGGGAGCAATGCCTCCCTAAAGGCAACACTGTATATTATACACATGTTTCTGAAAATTCAAGTTCCAGAGAGCAGTTCTGGGTGGACAGCATTTTTCGTAGTTGAGGGAGCACCTTGGCATCAGGCTGCTTTGCATAATTCAAGTTGAAGAGCTTCCTTCTTGGAATAGGACAGCCAGAGCAGTGTAGTCTGTCCTTTGCTGGTTGAGAAGCGACCAGTGGCTGGACTCTGAGTAGGTGGATGACAGCATCTGTGCTTTATTATGACAGGCTTCTAAAAATCGGAAGTGTTCTTTCTCAGCTATCCAGATGCCAGTGCGCTCAGTAGCGCACCCTTCTCACTGACAAGACTTCCTGCAACGTTAATTGGGAGGAGTAAAACCTTCAACTCTGCCTTTTGCTCTGTGAACTGATTTCAGTCCAGATTCTAAGCTGTGCCCACTCCCACTTTGAAAGTGCACAGCTCCTTTCTGGATATCATCTTACAGCCCCTCACTATGTACATACTCAGAGGAGCTTCCTTAGACGTTTCTGGTAGACCTGCCCAAACCTTGAGATGGGACGGGGCATACAACATCCTTTTCCCAACCCTGGGATCTGGAACAAATCCTCCAGTGACAATGCTGATACATTGACTTTTACAGATGTAAAGTAAATGTGGTCTCTAGTCCTAGGTCTGTGGAGTATACCTTTGTATTAGTGTATTGGGAAGGGGCAGTGACTTGATGGTTATGGGGACTATATCTTTGATGTGTTGCAGGGGTGATTACTGCTAAATTACTGTCAGCTTTCCTTTAGGGGGTGAATCATGGAATGAATGGCCTCATCAGAAAAATGAAGGCATGAGGATGCAAGCCTGCAAGGCAAGGAAACAAGACAGGTTTTGTATCCCTTTCTTATTGGGTGTTATAAAATGTGTGCATGGCTTTTTTTGTTGTGCTCAGTAATTGGTAGAGGAGAAAAGACGAGGGGACCCTCCCTGTCAGCTTTCCTAACCAATCTTTTCAGAGGTACATAGCTGGGGAGTAAAATCTGACCTTAACCTAGTGGCAAGCCCCTGTCCTTTGTAATGTTCACCGCACCCTGCCGTCCTCGGTGCAGAGGAGCTACATCATTGTAGTCTAGTAATTCACCATGGTTTATTACAAGCCAGTGACGTCATTCTATCGTGCACTCTTGTTAAGCCATTTATGTGACTTTAATAAGCATAGTAACCTTGCTGACTGCACCCGAGGTCTAATAGTGATTTATATATTGCATGATGTCTTCTGTTTGAGTTTGACATGTAGAATCACTTTTGATTTCATGGCAATTGACAGTCCTAATGGCTCAGCTAATTTGAAACTAACAACTTTGCTGTGTAAAAGGAAAAATGGTGTTGTGTTCAGTAAATGTTTGAAAAAAAAAGTATCTTGAAGTTTTGTGTCTTTATTGTTCAGTGTGAGATCTTTTGTTGAGTTTCTTCTAGAAGGGTTGTTGAAGTTGTGTGTGTGTGTGTGTGTGTGTGTGTGTAAATCCTATATTAAAAGCTCAAATAGTAAAACCAAGCTCTCCCTGTGTCCCATTTGGACTCTGTAGAGCCAGTCATTGCAAGTTTTCTGTGTGTGTATATATAATTTCTTTTCACTTGAAAATGCAGATGGACTTATGCTCATTATTTAATATTTTAAGCATGTTTTCACTTCCATATATACATTTTAAAAATACAACTTTATAGCATTTACTTCTGTATATGGTCTTAAAGTTCGTTTATCCAGATTTTATTGGTGGGTATTTAGGTTTTCAATTTTCTAAGTAACGTGATAGTGAACGCTCACATGATTTACAGCCACTTAAGCTCGTTGCTAGCATTGGATCTTCTGCTTTAAGTGTCTAAATATATTTACAGTTCTGACAGATTGTTAAATTGCCCACCATCTTCCCTGTTCCTATATTGACAGGCACTAGGTATTACCCCATTTAGTTTTTGCCAGGATGATTAATGAAGAACAGTTTCATTTGGTTTTTATGTGTGCTCCTTTAACACAGTGTTTGTTTCCTTTGTGCTTGGGCTGTGGTCATTTTAGTGCTTATTAGAAAGTCTGTGGAAGCTTAAAATGAGTTTTCTTTCTCACTTGGTAATTAATTTTTTGAAAACAGTTATCAGAACTTTAAATTTTAAAAGTACATTTATTTTGCATGCTTGTGTGTGTATGAGTGTGTGTGTGTGTGTGTATGTGTGTGGTGTCGATTTTAAACTACTTTCAGAAGTCAGTAATCTATCTCTGCCATGAGCTCATGTCATCAGGAGCTGGTTCAAAATTTATAGTTTTATCAAATTTAGTAAACTGAATTTTGTATCCTGCCTGTCAGTCTGTCTTCATTCCACAATCAGAACATTTTTTTAAATTTGTACTTTCTTTGTTTGAAATACACAAGCTTTTATGGCTTTTCTTTCCTCCTTTTTTTAGTTTAAACTTTTAAGAGACTTTAAAATTGTTATGTGTAGGTGTGTGTGCCTGTGTGAATTATATTTGCCATATATATATATATATATTATATATATATATATGTGCCCAAGGAGGCCAGAAGAGGGTTGTGAATCCCCTGGGCCTGGAGTTGCAGGAGGTTGTGAGCCATTCGGTGTGGGTGCTGGAAGTCATACCCAGCCTCTCCACAAGAGCAGCGAGCACTCTTGACTGCAGAGCCATCTCTCCAGCTCTTTGACTTAAATTTTAATCTACCAGGAATTTACACAAGTATTCTGCTGACCAAGGAAGTATTTTCCATAGATTTGAATTATAAAGTAAATTCCTGTACCGTAGTTGGGTCTTCTCACTTCCTCCTCTGCTGTGCTGACCTGGAAGCACAGGCAGCTCTCAGGATTGTGACTTCTTCCTACTGTGGCAGAAGGTACTTCTCTGCACAAGCCTCAGGATTTGTAAATTGGGGCAGTAATATTATCTAACTTGTACTGGAGATCCAATGAGACAGTTAAAATGCCTGGCAGACAAATGACCAGTGTTTTTAGATAGTCTAGAATCTCTTCATCTGTGTGTGTGTGTGAGGGATGCACAGCCTTTTCATTGTTGTATGCTTATTTTTCCACATGGGCATCAGTGCCATGTGTTAAAATGTAAACTTCCACATTGACTTACTCTGTGTGTGCGTCTAAGCACATGTGTCATACTGGGTGTGGCACCAGGAACTTGCAAGAGGAGTTGTTTCTCTTCACCATGTGAGCTTCAGGGATCCAACTCAGGTTGGCAGATTTACTAGCTGGCACCTTTCTTTACCTGGTGAGCCAAATATAGCAATGGCTCCTTAGAAGATTATTTTGTGGGGTTGGAGAGAAGGCCCTGTTACCATCTTAGGAGCATTTGCTATTCTTGCAGAGCACCTGTGTGGTTCCTAGCACCCACATGGTGGTTCACAAGCCTTAGTGCCTTTATTTTCAGATGATCCAAAGCCTGACCTCTGAGATTACCAGGCATGCCGGTGGTGCACATACATACACAGGTAACACTCATACACTTAAAAAAATACTTCTTTAGGAAAGGATCATTTTCTTTAGCACTGAGTCAGTGGTCATTTAGAAAGTTGGGTTTATAATTCTAAGCTTCCCCTCCATGACTCCTAGTAGTTGGTCTTAAACTCAGTATGTAGTGAGGATGGCCTGGAACTTTTACTTCCTCCTCCACCTCCCAAGTGCTGGGATAATAGGTATATGACACCACACCTGGCCAGTTCCTGTGCTGCTGTGGATCAAATCCAAATCTTCCTCCATGTTAGGCAAGCACCCAACTAACTGAGCCACATCTCCAGCCCTGTTTGTTTTTTATGTTCATTTTTAATTGTGTGTTTGCATGTGGGCATGTGTACATTAGTGCATGTGCCCATGGATAGCCGAAGAGTGTCAGATCCTCTGGAGCTGGAGTTACAGGTGCTTGTGAGTGCCTAGTGTGGATTCAGTCCTCCACAAGAGCAGCAAGTGCTCTTAACCTCTGAGCCATCTCTCTGGTGCTTCTCTGCTGTATTTGAGATAGGGCTGTTATATAGCTCAGGCTAGCCTAGAACTATAGCAGGAGTTCCCACAGAGTTTTGCAGCTGGTTTGATTCTGAGGGTTAGCACCTGGGCTTTGATCTGCCTTTTGTGACTGCTACCTTTCGTGTCTACTACCTTCTCTTTGAAGTGTACACATCTTATCTGAGTTTCCTAAAGGATCAAAGCCCATGCACAACTTGGTTGCAGAAGAACTCAGAAAACCAAGAGGTTCGTGGCCAAGAATTGCTTTGGCATTTGTCTCTTTGGGGAGCTTTAGATAAGAGGTTTTGGTATGTGGAAATTGACTTGCTAAGGTGTACATTGATGTAACACTAAAAAAACCTTTGTAAAGCTACAGTCAGTTCACCAGCAGCTGAGTCCCTGGGGCCGCAAAGGCTAAAAATCATCCTAGAGTGACCCTGTTTCTTCCACTGACCTGTGTGAACCAAATACTTGACACAACATAGAACTCTCCATTCTGCCCGTCTTCTAAGACACCATACCTAATGAGCCCCCACCCAAAGAAAGATCCATCTCTTTAGTTGAGTCATAAAAATGTCTTTATGTACAGAAGTTTTTAAAACTTGCTGCTTTTTAAGTTTTTACTTTTTCAGGAGCAGGTGAACTCAGGGTCTCATGCTTGTAGGCAGGGTTACCACTGGGTTATATATGTATTTCCAGCTTTCTCTTTACTTTTTATTTGCATGGCCTTACTAGGTTGCCCAGGCAGGCCTTAAACTTGGAATCCTCCTGCCTCGAGAGTAGCTGGAATAGCAGGTCTATGCCATTAGGCCCGGTCTTGTTCTCTCTCTCTCTCTCTCTCTCTCTCTCTCTCTCTCTCTCTCTCTCTCTCTCTCTCTCTCTCTCTCTCTCTCTCTCTCTCTCTCTCTCTCTCTTTCTCTCTCTCTCTCAGGCCTAACAAGTATATTCCATTTATTATATAATTGTATATACACACTTCCAAGTGTTAATATGTTAGAGGCCCAGATTTAGATTTGGGTAAATTTATAGAGATCTGAAAAGATCACTTAGTGCAACCCTTTCATTTCATGCTTGGACATTTCTGCTTAAGAGTAAACAGATTCAGAAAGGTAGAATTGAGAAAAAGGAGAGAGTATAAAGGCTGAAGGCTGAGGAGGTACAAGTGGGCATGATTCATTTGCCTTTTGGCCGTTTAGTTGGTCTGGGGACCTGATGGGATAGGAGTCCTGGGACTGTCTGCCTCTGAGTCCAGAGATTACGACTGGAGCAGTTTAACATCATAGTAGCACAGGTGTCAGTCTCCAAAAATATGCCAACCTGTTGATGTCAGGCAGTGAGATCTGACTGATGGTGTTGGAGAGAGGACATGCTGAGTCTGGTAACATACTTTTTTGTTTTGTTTTTCAAAACATTAAGAGTTTCTCCATGTAACAGCCCTGGCTGTCCTGGAACTCACAGATCTACCTGCCTTGCCTCCTGGGTGCTGGGATTAAAGGTGTGCGCCTCCACTCCCAGCTTGATAACATGGTTTTGAGTGTGGGTTTCTTCATTCTCTTTTCCCCAGTGACCTCATTCCTAAGGACAGCCACTGATATTTCTTTTGGAGGAAAATGGGCTTCTGAGTTCAGGGTTTAGTTTCACTGTTTTAGCTTTGGCCCTTGGTTTAGCCCATCTGAAGCTGGGGAGATGGCGTTCCTGGCTTGAGTCTTGATTTTTGCCGTCCTCTCTTGGCCTCCTTGGGCACCTATGTTCTCTCTCCCTCTCTCTCTCTCTCTCTCTCTCTCTCTCTCTCTCTCTCTCTCTCTCTCTCTCTCTCTCTCTCTCTCTCTCTCTCTCTCTCTTTCTCTCTGTCTCTGCCTCTCTCTCTCTCTCTGTCTCTGCCTCTCTCTCTCTCTCTGTCTCTGCCTCTCTCTCTCTCTTTCTCTCAGAAAAAAAATAACCCAAATTATTTCTAGTTGTTTGTTGGGGTTGTGAAAAGTGAATAGCACGAGAATAGAAAGGAGATGCTTTGGTTTGAGAGTGGCCTCTCTCTAAAAGAGAGACACAGTCAGTATGTGGGAGGGTTGACACTGAAGGCCCAGCCTGGAGGAACTGGGACGCTGTGAGGGAAGAGCACCTAGCCAAAGATGGGGTGGGTGGGTGATGGTGGGGGGCGGAAGTCCACCACTACCACGGTGCATAGATGTTCTGGTAAGTGAGGCCAGGTCGTCCTTGGGAGAAATGGCCACACAATGGATAAGACTGTTGGTTGTTTTTAAACGCCTTTTAGAAAATTTTCTTAAATATATTTCTGACAGTAAAGGTTGTACTGCACAGGGAAGCAGATGGCTTTGATGTGTCCATTTCCATTGCAACACAAGGGCTAAGGCATAAATTACTCTGCTGGGCACCCGGCATGCCCCTTGTCTTTGGGGCTTGTCCTGAGAGCTGGTGAGATACCTGTCTGCCTCTGAGGGTTAAGATTCTGAGGGGCCTTGCGTGGGCTTTGCTCAGTGCATGACAAAGAGGCCCCTCCACAGTGCTCCTACAGGAGCCCTTCTCCCACACATTAATGGGTGGGAGGTGTGTGTGCGTGTGCGTGTGTGTGTGCATGAGTGTGTGTGTGTGTGTTTGTGTGTGTGTGTAGGGGCTGATGCAAGGAAAAGAGGCTCCCCATCTCAGTGCATCTGTGCCAGGGACAAGCTGCAGCTGTAAGACAAGTGGGTATGGAGAACCATGGATTTATATCATCCACAGGCTCCCTGTGAGTTGCCTAGCAACCAAAGCAGCTGGAAGGAGCTGCAGGGGAAGCAGGCGGGCAGGACTGTGTGGGTGGTGGTCATTGCTGGAGAGCTCTGCTGCCTTCTGATGTTTGGAAGGTACCCAGCATCCTGACTCCCACCTGCCAATCTGGCACAGTCCTCGAATGTCGGCTGTCACCAGTGGCCTGCAGTTGTCACATTAAGCCACACAACTTTGGTTCATTCATGAAGAACCTTGGGAGTTTGTCTGGAGAAGGGGTGGCTGTGGCTTGGGAATCAAGTGCAGGGGTGACAGGAAAGTTATGCTGCCAGGCTGTGGAGTCCTGAAGCCACAGGTCCAGGTGGAGCGTGCACAGTGGACTTGTATTTGCCTGCTTCCCCTTGTGTTTCTTCAGAGATGGGCATGATAACAGAGCCCTAGCACCTTAGTGTTTGGGGCAGCAGAGTCCCTCCACAGAGCCTGGGTCTTGGAGCTGTCCCTTTAAGTCCTTAGGGATTGGTACTGGAGGCATCTCAACCTCTAGGAGAGAAGTTGCTGCAAACAAGGGCTTGAGGTCCATCCCACAGGGATCAGGCGTCATCTCTCCAGAGATGAGCTCAACACAAAGTCCACAGGTGTCTTCTTCGCTCCAGCTCTGTGGGGCTACAGGCCTGGGCCTGCACGCCTCTGGACCGGTGCCTGACCCCAATCAACTCGAAGGCTCCAATAGATCCTCATTCCAGCTCTTTAGGGACAGGGCCCAGTCCAGGCTCCCTCTTGCGCTTGGCACTTTTAAAGAAACCGAGCTGTGGGGCAGCAAAGGTAGACAGTTTCAGAGGTGGACAGACTAGGTGATGTTTGTGTCACCTCCTACTGTTCCTCCACTAGCCCCCTCAGGTTTGCTCCCTAAGAGGGCATTTCTAAACACCCTGCTCACTCTGAGTACCCCTGCTCCCAAATTCAGTGTGTGGACTGGAACCAGGTGGGTAGAGTCCTGGGCAGGGGATAAGAAGTCATGCTGTGTCACCAGCCCTAGTTAACACCCCTCTCTGGGGCCTCCCTCACTTTGTCTGTTGCAGGAGGAGTTCTTAACCGGGAGCTTCATAGTTGGAGGAAATTTTGTGCAGTTTTATTGTTTATTTATCTGTTTGTTTTCTGGTACAAGGAACCCCGCAGGCCTGCAACCTCTGTGGGCCCTGACTAGTGCCGTGGGAGCAGGCAAGTAGCTGGAGGAGGCTGGGCAGTGCTGGCTTCCAGAGATAGGACACTATAACAATAAGCACAGGGCCTAGAACCTTGAGATCAGACAGGAATACCGTCCCTGTCCCCACCTGCAGGAGCCTCACCTTCCACAGTGCCAGGACCAGCAGAGCCAGCAGCAAGAGGCCCCCCAGAGTGCTGCCCACGATGATCCAGATGGGGACCTGCCAGTCTTCTTGCTTGGAAATTTCAAATGTGACCTGCAAAGGGAGGGGGCCAGGGCCATACTGTCACAACTGCAGGGCTTAGGCAGCCCAGGGAAGGAGGTGGCCCCCTTGCAGAAGGGAGCTGCATCTGTTCTTGCCGTAGGGAGGGGCAGGTGATACAGCTGCTGGCCAAGGTCCCTGAACAGCCAGCTCTAACCAGTGGAAGTCTAACTGGGTGAACGATCTTTATGAACCACGCTCCTATTGGCGTTAGTTGGCTGCTCCCCCGATTCTTCTATATGCAAGCTACTCTTTGCTAGTCCTCCTGGCTACTCCTCATTTCCTGGTGTTGCTCTATTGCATGTGTGGTTTCTGAGCCCCAGGATCACTTGAGGAACTCAGGGTTATGTATAGGAAGCTTGGGAAGCTGTTCTAATTGTTTTCTCCTCCTTCCTTCCTTCCTTCCATCTTTTCTTTTTCTTTTTGAGGCAGGGTTAAACTGACCTTAAACTTGCCATGTAGCCAAGGATGACCTTGAACTACCTTTTAAAATATGTATATTTTAAAAATTGTTTTAAATTAAAATTACATTGCCCCGCCCCACCAGTTTAGGCCAGCATTTCTGAGATACAGCCAGTTGGGGGCAGCAGAGGCTTATGCCCAGCTGCTTGATTTTTCTCTAAGACTCATGTTGTTTAGAACAGTAGCAGTCTCCCAGAGTCTCATCTCTTTTTCTCTACCCTGCAGTCAAGGTCATCTAGGCTTATGTGGTTCTGTCTAGTTAAAAAGGAGCACGGAAACCTCTCACCCTCCACTTCCACTCACACCACACACCCATCGCTGCCTACGCTTCGTTAGAGCTGAGGTTCCAGGCCTGGGGAGGCAAAGGTGGGATGCTGGCCTAGGCTCTACCATGCCCAGGACAGCCTCATTGTGGGGCAGCCCATTAGGGAGCCACCCTTAGGGACATGGGTGTGGGTGTCTGGTCTCAGTGTCCTCTGTGTGAAACTCTGTGTGAGACACACAGGCTCCCTCTTAACCAGGTGTGTGCACGCGCACGTGCGCACTTAAGGTAGTCTCTCACTGGCCTGGAGCTAAGCTAGCTGGGGACCAAGCCCAAGGACCTGTCTTCACATCCCGAATGCTGGCATTGCAAATGATCACACCTGGCTTCTTTCTGTGGGTTTTGAGTGGGATTCTGGTATTCATGCTTGCACAGCAAGTACTTTACTGGCTGAGCCATCTCCCCAGCACCACCTTGGTGTCCCCCTCTTCTCACCTGGCGGCTGGGGTCCTCCTCTCGGAAGATGAAGGGACTGTGGAATTGCCTCTGCAAGGCCGCATTGACAGTGATCTTCATAGATCTGTACTTGAGCTGCACAAACAGGGCTTCCTCAGAGATGTCTCTGAGAGCTTTTGTTCCTTTCCCTCCCAGGCAGCCCCATGTGGGAGACTGCCCACAGCCACCTCTTCCTTTCCTTCCAGCCCTGCTGAAGGCGGCTAACTTACTGCTTTCAGAGATCTCAGCCACAGGTTCCCCGTCAGGTAGAAGCTGATTTCCTGGTTGGGGACCAGTCTCACATTGCAGATGATGGAGACCACGTCGGAGTTGCTGTGGTTCTGGAAGAGAGTTGTTGGGGCTGAGCAGGGGTCTGTGTTGACAGGTCTGGTGACCCAGAATGTGAGCAGGAGCTTGGGCCATCAGGCAAACCCAAGGCTGGACCAACTGGGAGAGGGAAGCAGATGGTAGGGGCAAGGATAGAGATGTATGTGGGAAGAGAAAGGACACCTGGGGACAAACCAAGGAGCTGTATTTGAAATTCCCTTCGAAGTTGTGCATAATGACCAGTGTCCCAGAAACAGAGTCTCCGTTCAACATTAAGGATTTGGTATTATCACTTTATAAGCAGGTTAAAAGATAGATGATACTGCAGCAGATTGCCATGATAGATACAGAAAAAGCACTGCAGGAAATCAAATTTCCTGATGCATACCTCCGGAGAGCATCTTAATCTCCTAATCAAGCAGTCCATCAGTCAGTCAATCAGTCAATCAAGCACTCTCTCCATATGTACGTACCCAGAGCTCGTATCATATTCAGGATCAAGACTATCCTGTCCACCCTGCTATCACTCCTATTTCCACTGCCCTGGTGATCAGAGCCAGAGTGATATGACAAGAAAAGCCATTTGTACGGATTGCATGGGAAAAGTAACAGACGAATGGAAAATCCAAACATCTTCATCTTGGAGCAATAGGACTTTATTTGAGTAAAGTTATTGTGGAGGTGGTCTTGTACTCTCCCAACTCTACCCAAGGTCAAATCATGGGTAAAGTGCTGCAGGCTTCAAAAGATTGTTCAGTGGTATTTGCAAGCCAGAATACTACCAAATCTGATGAGTTTGAACCCTGGGACCCACATGGTGGAAAGAGAAAAATGACTCCTGCAAGTTGTCTTCTGTCTTCCAATGGGTGCCATAGCACACACATACCCCCCGGATATGAAAGAATGGATGTGAAAAAAGTTGAGTACTTCTTGTAAGAAATGTGTTTGGAGCCGGGCGTTGGTGGCGCACGCCTTTAATCCCAGCACTCGGGAGGCAGAGGCAGGCGGATCTCTGTGAGTTCAAGGCCAGCCTTGTCTATAAGAGCTAGTTCCAGGACAGCCTTCAAAACCACAGAGAAACCCTGCCTCAAAAAACTAAAAAAAAAAAAAAAAAAAAAAAAAAAGAACAAAAAATGTGTTTGGATAAATAAGCAACAACCCACTGAGAAAAGCTACTGAGCACATCTAGGAATTCAGACAGCCCCCACCTGCCCGGTATTCATGATGTTTGTACTTTGCGCAGCTGATCCTCCTGCCCGTCCCTACCTGGTACCGGGACTACAGGTAGGTGCCATCACATCCTAGCACATGTGGTCTAGGGATTGAGTCCAGGCCTCCATGTATCACATTCAGCTTAGTAAATTATTTTGAAAAATAATTCACACTAGGTGTGGTGGCTCATGTCTTTAGTACCAGTATTTGGGAGATAGGAACAGGCAAATCTGTGAGTTCAAGGCCAGCCTGGTCTACATAGTGAGTACCAGGACAACCTGAGCTACAAAGTGAGACCCTGACTCCAGAAAAAAAAGTTTTTTACTAGCATATATTATTACACATTATACTGGGTTTCATCATGACCTTTACATATGTGCACATAACGTATTTGGATCATATTCACTCCACATTACCCTCTCTTGTGCTCTTAAGACTATTGCTAACTCCTTCCCAACTTCAGACCATTAAACCATTTTTAAATTACATTTTAAAGTGTATGTATATGTGTGTGTGTTCTGGGGATGGAACTCAGGCTTTCAGTTTGGCACAGTCCTTTATCCCTGGGCCATATCACTGAAGGCTACTCACTCCTCAATAACTCTTATTGATACACACTTGGTCAAGAGAGAAGCCCCTGGAACGGGGAGGCACGCTAGCTACACTCCTTGGCACCTAGTTTGGAGACACTCACCCGTTGTGGGGCACGGCTCAGGTCTTCCTCAGTTGGGGCACTCCGGTACTCTGTGCTGTTACCCCAGATGTTACAGGAAGTGTTGACCTGCATGGAGGGGGCATACACATATACACAATTCTGAACCTCACCCAAGCTCCCCTTTTCCTTCCTCCACCCTGAGATGCCCAGGGCCCTGGGAGCACCTAGATGGTGGGGGAGTTGTTTGGAATGTCTGTTTCCTTCTCTCTCTCCCCCAGGTTGGCCCCTGAGGAACACAGCTACCTGGTCGGTGAAGAATTCCCTCAGCATCAGCAGGCGGTTGCCACCCCTGGTGGCAATGGGCACAGTGATCTTCATCATCACCCCGTGGATAGGGAAAAAGCCCAGATTCTGCACCTGCAGCCAGAGGGGAGTCAGCACATGCGCATTTGAGGGATAGGGACAGAGAGCCTTCGGAGACCAGTTAGCCCTGAGGACAGGCCTCAGCAGGCCCTGGGTGTTAGCACCACGGAAGCAAGGCAGTACTGACAGAATGGGTTCTGGGCCTCTGGAGACCAAGGACCTCTCCTACCACAGAGTCCTCTTGGTCAGGGGGACTTGGTGGAGACTAAGTGGAGATGATGTGGTCACCGATTGGGGAGGATGCCAAACTGAATGTGTTGTCTACCTGGCAGGAACACATTCAGGGGACTTCAAGCTGGGTTTTGGGGGTCAAGAGACTGGTAGATGGCTCTGAGCTTCCCCTGGATCAGCTGTGTGGCCTTGAGCAAGACAAGCCATGTGGGTGTCTGTGTGCAGACGTTTTCAGCCATTAGCCTACTCCAGCCCTCACTAAGCTTCAGAGAATCCGACACTTGCATGCAGGGTGAGGAAACCCTGGGGCTGCTCAGTGACTCCCTGTCATTCTCCCTCCTCATTTAGTAAGATCAAGAGCCACCCTTCCCAGCTTCCCTTGCAGCTAAACACCATGTCATGGACGTAAGAGGTAACTGCTGGTGTGGGATGAAGCGTCTTCTTCTGTTTTGCTTTTTAGAGGCAGGGTTTCTCTGTGTAGCCCTGGCTGTCCTGGAACTCACTCTGTAGATCAGACTGGCCCTGAACTCACAGACATCTGCCTGCCTCTGTCTTCCGAATGCTGGGACTAAAGGTGTGCACCACCACCACCCGGCTCAAGGAAGCTTTTTAACAGGTAGGGACAGACACACTTCTCTCCTCTTCCCTGCAGGCTGGGCCTAAAATGTGATGGATGAAGCTGCAGCCACCTGGGCTGTTAGATGAAGCTGACCCTTTCATGTCTAGGATGCTGTTAGATTGCTCAATGACTGTGGAAAGCCATCAAGTGTAGGTGGGAAGGTTTTTCTTTTCTGGAGGAACGTAGGCCTTGGTGTGTTTAAAATGCTGTTCTTTTTATTTAAAATCTTTTTGGAATACCCTAAAAACTCCCCCCACGCTAGCCTGGATGTCTTTCAGATGAGGGCAAAGCCCAGAAAGGGAAAGTAATTTTCTACAAGCCGAATAGTGAGTTGGTGACAGAGCTAAGGCTGAGCCCCAGCATCCGCAATGATTCTAGATTCTTCCCTCCAGTTGTGGTGTGGGGTTCTCAGTTCTGCCGCCTCACTGGTCTCTCAGGTGCCCTCCAGCCTTACCTTGAAAACACAGTTGAAGGGAGGCCCAATGCCATCATATCTCTCCAGGGAACTGTTGGCCTTGACCTCGTAGTGGCTCAGACTGCTGCTCCTGCATAGACAAAGGAGAAACTGAGTGTGGGCAGAGTTAGTGCTGACCAGATGGAGAGCCCTGGAGGCAGGCAGGCATGTGCCCACTTCCTGGGACCTGTCTTTTATGGCCGCTAGGGCCTCTGTGTTGAGAAGGCTTCATAGGCTTAGTGGAAATGAGTGCTCAGGGCGGAGCAGCTGCCTGCCATGTGGGTGGGCATGAGCCTGAGAGTCCTGGGTTGGGCACCCTGGCATGGCCTCTCTGTCCATGGTAGAGCTTCTTTGCAACCTTGTCCCAGAGCGCCCCCTACCCCGTGTTTCTGTTATGCCCTCCTTTCTCTGTTGGTGGCTGGGGACTTCCCAGGGGGCAAGGCTGCTTCCTCAGCAGACTCCGCCTAGTACCCTCTAAGAGGGGAGGAAGATCAGGCAGTGTGGCTGGGGCCTGAGTTCCTTCTCAGTGACAAGTGATGTTGGGAATTGCTGGTGTAGTGGTAATAAGAACAGTTTGGCTCCCTCCCTCCCTCCCTCCCTCCCTCCCTCCTTCCCTCCTTTCCTCCCTCCCTCCCTTTCTTTTTTTGTTGGAGACAGTCTCATGTAGCACAGGATAAGATCACTGTAGTACACCCTGAACTTCTCATCCTCCTGTCTCTACCTCTGGCATGCTGAGATCTGAGTGCTGGGATTATGGGTTTATCTGGCTTTTACGGTGCTGTTGATGGAATGGGGGTTTATGAACACTTGGCCAGCACTCTACTAGCTGAGCCACAATCCCAGATTAGCTCCGTGTGTCTCTTCACTCCACTTTTGTACTGTATACTCCAGGCTAGCTATCCCTCAAGCTTCCCGATGATTCTCTGTCTCTGCCTCTAGGAATTGAGCTGGGGTTGCTGGGCTTATGCAACCCCAGCCAGCCATTTCACTGGCCCCACACAGGTTGACTTTAAAAGAGTTTTTCTTTTATTTTGAGTTCTGTGTACATATGTGTCTGTGTGGGGGTGAATGCGGTGTCTACAGAATTCAGAAGAGGTGTCAGATACTCAGGGACCAGAGTTACAAGGGTGGTTGGGAGCCATCTGATGTGGGTGCTGGGAGCTGAACCCCAGTCCTCTGGAAGCCATTGCTCCAGCCTGCTACCTTGACTTTGAAGAGCTCTGTGTGCTGGGGACCTACTCCTGCCTCCCTCCATGCTGTCCTCACGCCCCTCCCCTCCTCCTCCCCCAGGTGCATGTCTGACTCACCTGGTGAAGAGGACATCTGCTTCGTATTTGAGGTGGAAGCGAAGGAGGGCTGTGTTGTCATCTGTGGTGCTGTCTTGCTCATGACTGTCACTACAAGGGGGGGGGGCGGTGTGGGATCAGAGAGGACACTGGCACAGAGATTCTAGAAACTGAAGGGAGGATGTGCTGGCTTTTCAGGCCACTGGGTTGTGATAAGGCCATCAAGGGAAATGCCCAAAGAGAGTGTGATGGTTTGTATTGACAGCCAACCGAACTGGTGGTCCTGGCTGTGAGGGGTTGTTGTCTAGATTGGCTTAAGTGAGGCAGGAAGACCCACCCCGAATGTGGGCGGCACCATCCCCTGGGCTGGGCTTCTTATGGAATAGAAAGGAGAATTGGATCTGAGCACGGGATTCACCTCTCTCCTCCCCGGATGCAGATGGATGTACTGTGCACCAGCTGCCTGAAGCACTAGCCGCCATGCCTTCCCCTCCATGGTGGGCGTGTCCTCAAACTACCAACCCAAACAAACCCTCTTCCCTTTAGTTCCTTGTGTCAGGCATTTTGTTACAGTAACGAGAAAAGTAACTAAAACAGAGAGGTAACCAGGACTGGAGGGGCATCAGATGAGCGGCAGGACTAACTGTCCAGCTCCCAGATGTCTTATTAACACACTGTGTTGTTGGAAGTCCACACAACCAGCTAATTGTGAGGGGCTGCTGTGTGGACTGACTGATGGACCTGAAGGGGTTCTAACCACAGCTGCCTAAAGCTCTCTCTACAGGACAGCCATTGTCGCTTGTGGCTGAGCTGCAGCATAGTAGGTGTGCAGCTTCCCCAAGCCCTCCCCCACGCATCTGCTCAGCTTGGCTCGACAGTGGGCTACTGAGGGCATAGGCGAGCACAGGGTGAGGCAGGAGCTGCTGGGGGTGAGAGAGGGGTGGGCCTGACCTGCCAGCACCCAGCTGGATCTGAAGGTGGTGCAGGAACACAGACTTGCTGAACTCGAAGTCCAGACGGAAGGCCACCTGTGGAGAAGCGGGCCTGAGTGGGGAGCTCTGGGGGTGTGCTGGTTTGCACCTGCCTTTGACTACCCTCAGAACCTCACAGAGAATGATGGAGGAGAGATGGGGTTGTAGAATAATGGACTGGGGCCACCATGGGTACAAAGACAGCAGATTTCCATGGGGGTGTTCACCCCCCCTTTTTTTTGAGACGGAGTGTCATGTAACCCAGGTTGGCTTCAAACTTGCTATGTAGCCAAAGATGGACTTTAACTTCTAACTTCTGTCTCCACCTCATCAGTGCTGGGGTTACAGGCATACCCCAGGGCTTCATGCATGCTAGGCAAGCACTCTACCAACTGAGCTTCAGCCCCAGCAAGAAACTAAGAATCCCCCACAAGCCTCCCCTGCTCCCCAGGCCTCTGTCTGCTCCCTGATTTCTGGGTCCCAGTTCTTGTCCCTCCCTGCTGGGCCCCCAGGCTCCACCTTGGCCTTGGCCCTGAAGAAGGGGTAGCTGACGTTGCAGACTTTCTTGTGTAGCCGCCTCTCCTCGTTGACACACTCAATGCTGTTGTCTGAGTCATCCTGGGATGGGCAAGACAGTAATCAGGCAGGCTCCGGTCCCGGGTCTGGAGCTCACTACATGCTCACAGCCAGCCCCTCACCCCACCCCAGAGATCACCCCACCCCAGAGATCACCCCACCACTGGTCATGGGAATTGGGTGCCTGGAATGCCACTTTCTGACTATCTGAAACACAGAGGGCCCCTGAGACAGAGGCCAGGCATGAGGTGACCCAGGGGAGGGCCTTACTCAATGGCCAGGTTGGTAGATAGGTGTTCAGATGTATGCTGATTGTCCCCTTGTGTCTGGGGAACTGGTTAGCTGCAGGTGGAACTCTGAAGTCTAGACCTCACTCAGCCTGTGGACAGTGGCTAGGCTGGTATCGACACTTGGTCCACTTAAAGGTTGGAAGCCACTTCCCATGCTCGGACCTCCCTGCCTCCTGAAGCTCTGAGGCCCTCTGAGTGGCCATGCAGTGTGTGTGTGTGTGTAGATCCTGGAGCCACACAATTATATTGCCTGGTCTCCAGTGACTGTGTGTGGACAGTCCACGCTGAACACAGCATTCTTTTTCCCCCTGCTTCCTTGTGGACACAATAAGATCCCTGCCCTGTTATCCTGCCATGATGGACTGTATCCCCCAACCATGCTACCACTTCCTCCCAAAGATCCTATGTTGAACATGTATTTAGTGTTACCGTGAGGCTGGGAATTGTGAGGGAATGGTATACAGGCAGGCATGCAGAGTAAGCAGAGGGCCCAGGGATGAATGAACGGGGCATGCTAGAAGGGAGTGGTGATTAGGGGTGGGTGTCAGGGTATCGGGGTAAGAAAAAGCAGGTGGGAGCCTTGAATATGACCATAAGGTATCTAAGCTTTGTCGTGAAAGAGAGGGGAACAATGGGGGTCTGATCTTTGTGGGCATGTACACAATGGTAGTACATGCACGCATGCTTCCAGGTCGGGCCCGGATGGCAGCCTCGGGTATTCCTTCTGCAGTCTCAAAAGACTGGTCCCCAGCTCTGGGTGCATGCTGAAGTCCGAGGGAGCTCTCAAAGCTGCCTGTGTATAGACCACCCACTGAGGTCCCGCCGAGGAGGGACAGGACATAGCTGTCATACCACGCTTGCTCCTCTGCCTTCGTCCTTGGTCAGCAGCCAAGGTCTTACCTTCTGGATCAGGCTGGCAAACTGCAGGTTTTCTGACTGCGAGATGTTGAGGACAGTGCTGTAGGCATTCTCCCCTCTGTTCTCCAGCGTGGCCTCCACTGCCACCCGGCGGCGTGTACTCTCTATGATGAAGACAGTGGTGTCGAAGGACAGCGTGTAGGCGGAGCAGTCCTGTGCAGTCTTCCTTAGCACCCGCTGGCAGTACTCCCTGGGGAGAGAGGCCGCCGGCTATCAGGCAGGCAAGATGGGCGGGGCATGAGGGCTGGAGCTGAGCCTCAGGACTACACAGGGATACGGGAATGGAGCATGTGGCCAGCCTGTGCCTGTGGGAACAGCCACTGAGAGAAGGAGGTGGATGGTGGACCTGCAAAGAGCTCATGTGTCTAGCCTACCACCTGCACCAAGCCGCCCCCCCCCCTCCAGTCACAGGCTCTGCCTACTCTGAAGTCAACTCTCTCATTTGACCTCACTAGTCACGTATGTTCTTTTCACTTCACTTTTGGCTTTGGCTACCAGGAAGCGCAGTGCTAAATCTTGATGGCTTACCGAGACAGTATATTCCTTTATCCTTCTGTCCTGCTTGGACGTGCTATTTCTATTGGCTGTCTGCATCCTGGCATTTACATTTTATCTCATCACATAAAAGTTAACAAAAATTATTGTAAGGTTTGTTCTATAAGTTAAAAATGAGCTCATGAGCTGGACAGTGGTGGCCCATACCGTTGATCTCAGTACTTGGGAGGCAGAGGCAGGCCGATCTTTGTAAGTGCGAGGCCAGCCATTGGTCTGCAGAGTGGAGTTCCTAGACAGCCATGGCTACACAGAGAAACTGTCACAAAAAAGGTGTCCATGGGCATTGCACCTCAGTTTACCTTATGTGCTCGTCTGTTTCCTCCAGGAGACTGTGGGTACTGTGTTTGGCCATGTCATGTGGAGGGCAGAGGACAATTTGCGAGGGTTGGTTATCTTATTTTACCATGTAGGTCCCAGGGGTCAAACTCAGGTTATTTACCCAGAAGCAGATTTACCCACGGAGCCATCTCACCAGCACCCCTCAGAGAGACTGGAAAGCCCTGGTGGTCAGCTGGTGGACCCTATCTATTACCCAGGGTCAGGACTTAGAGGACAAGACTCAGAACCCTGGCTCATTTGTCTTTTCCTTCTATATTTTTGTTGTTGTTTGCTTGCTTGTTTTTAAATTTACTTATTTGATGTGCACGTGTATTTCTTCTGCACATATATTTACATATCACATGTGTGCCTGGTGCTCATGGAGGCCAGAAGATGGCATCATATACCCTGGAAGTGGCGTCACAGATGTTTGAACTGGGTCCTCTGAAAGAATAGCCAATGCTCTTAATCACTGAGCCATCTGTCCAGTCCTGTTTGTTTTTTGACAAGGTCTCTTCATTCTGGCTGGCTTGGAATTCACAGATAACTTCTTGTCTTTGCCTCTCAAATTCTGGGATTAAAGGTGTGTGCCACCACACCTGAGCTCCCCTTCCCACTCTCTGAGAGGGTCTCGGGTAGCCCAGGCTGACCTTGAACTTACTAAGTAGCCAAGAATGCCTTGGATTTCTGACCACTTCCCTGAGTGCTGTCACCATGTATGGACCACCACATTTACTTTATTCTATGCTTGGGCTTGAACCTACGGCTTTGTGCATGCTAGGCAAGGGCTCTATCCTCTCAGCTACATCCCTAGCTCCCTGGCCCCATTTCCTATCTGTTTAGTAGCTTGGGCACCAATGGAAGTGTTCCATTCTCCAAGAAGCTGGAGAGGTTACAGTAGGTTAAAGCAGCTGCACTGGGACAATCCAGCCCCGAGGAGCTCCAGGCCACCAGCAGGGAGGGGTCAAGGTGTGTGAAGCAGGGAGCCACTCACGTGGCGGTGGGCAGATCACTCCGAGCATCCAGTACAAGGTCAGGGACACAGTGCTCATCCTCATTACAGCCGTTCCAGAAAGGCACCTGCAGAGAGAGCCAGTGGGGGTGACTGGAGAGGGGACCATGATCTCAGATCCTAGAATCTAGAGCCCCCAGCCTTTGTCTCTACACACCAGATGGTGCTCTTCCTGCCTTGTCATCCCCCAACACACCTCCTTGCTGATTTCTTCACCCCTGCGTAGATTCTCCCTTCTCTAAGAGAAGGCGCTCAACCAGGCTGGCAGCACAGGCTGCCCCGCCCAGCAGCACAGTTCCAGTCAACAGGAACTGCCCGTCTGTTGTGTATAAGATGCTGGAGATGTAGGCTGAGAATGACACGGCATCTGCTCTTGGATGGCGGGGATGACTGACATGTGAACAAACAGTTATAGTGTGAAATGTGCAAAAAGCGGAAACGCTAGGGCCGGAAGAGGCAGAGGGAGGGCGGGCTCTTTGAGTCTGTAGGTGTTCAGGGAAATTTCCAAGGTGGTGACTGTGGGTCGGAGTATGGAAGCTCTACCGGGTGAGTCGGATGCACCAGGGCAGTGGGAAGTCCAAGAGCAAGCTACAAGTACAACGGTCCTGAGGCTGAAGAGATGTGAATGCAGGAAGTGACTCCAGAGTTCAGAGCTGTGTAGAGAGAGGCCAGGCAGAGGGGCGGCCTTCCCATAAGGCCTTGGGTCATCTCTTGTACCTGATGGTGTCAACAAGCACTCTTGGCCCTGCTGGACAAGCGTGCTGAGGGACATGAGGAGGATGGACTGGGAGGGGCGGGGCTAGAAGCAGAGTGGCCTGGGAAAGTAGCTGTAATACTCAGGTCTCAGGGGCGGGGTCACTAGGACCTAGAAACTCTTAGAGCTGAGGGAGGGGCCTGGAATGTTATCTGACTCTTTTTCACATTCTGCAAGGCAGACAGCACCATCCAATCAGAACCCTAAGATATAGTTCAGGAGCTTGGCGTGTGTGTGTGTGTGTGTGTGTGTGTGTGTGTGTGTGTGTGTGTGTGTGTGTGTGTGTGTGTGTGTGTGTGGCTCATCTACAGTACAGGGCCTGGGTGCTGAAGCCTGGCTCAGCCACGGTCACGACCATCAGCACATGGTTACGGTCTTGACTGGGGGGTGGGGGACAGAAGATCTGGTCTCATTAGCTCCTCTCAAAAGACAGACTGGTGTGGAATATTCCTTTACACTGTGTGAATATATGTCACTATGATTGGCTTAATAAAGAAGCTGACTGGCCTATAGCTAGGCAGATAGGTTTAGGTAGGAGAACCAGACTAAGTGAATGGTGGGTAGAAGAAGGAGGAGTCTGAGCCAGACTCAGAAAAACAACAAGGGAAATTCATAGATGAGGTAAAACAAGCCTTGGGGCAGCACATAGATGAATAGAAATGGTTAATTTAAGTTGTAAGAGCAGGCTGGAGACAAGCCTAAGCTATCAGCAGAACATTTATAATTAATACTAAAGTCTTCGTGTGGTTACCTGGGGAGTGACTGGTGGGACAGAAAAGTTTGCCAATAGACTGGGTCCTGGGTTTGGACACATTGTTAGAGATACTCGTCCACAAAGATACTGTATACTCTTCACCAAGCCTGGGCTGGGGTCCTGGTGGCTCAGGTCTCCAGCCCAGCCATTGACGAAGAGTCACTCCTCAGAAGTTCCAGCCAGGTGATGAAGAGGGATGGTTATTGCACTCGGTGCCACAAACTATCTCAACCCAGGGCCTCGTGTAGTCTAGGCTGGCCTTGAATTTGTTAGGTAGCTGACAATGACTTTGAACTTCAGATCTTTCATCTCCTGGCTGCTGGGATTGCAGGAACATGCTACTACACCTGGTATATGTCATGCTGGAGAGAGAAACCATGGCACAGAGCATGCTAAGCAAGGCCTCTGGCAGCCAAGTCACAATCCCAGCCCTCGTTGCCCCATAACTGTGTCTGGTGGCGCACATCTGTAATCCCGGCACTCTGGTGGTGCCGACACAACAGAGGACTCTGGCTCTACCTTCCACTTTCCCCCTACTTTCCTCACTCCCTTGCCCCGGAGACGCTGCAGCTTTCTGGGCTTTAAATCAGGTTCTCCTCAGCTCTGAGCTCTGAGTCCAGACTCTCCTTTAAAGTCAAAGCCAAAGCTGCTTCCTGCAGGGAGTTCCCTGTCCGCCATCGGGGCTGGCTCACATCCTCCATCTCTACCTGGGGTCAGGATCCTGGGAGCATGAGGGTCCTGGCTTGGGCGACTACTGCACGTGAATCTGCCTCACGGGCTTCATGAGTGAGCAGTGTAAACTCCGTCTCCTTGCTGTGCAGGCTTGTAATTATGGTATTAAGAAAGTCGGTGACTGGAAGCAGAGAGCTTTCTTCCCCTGCCAGCCCAATGACTCACACAGGAGAAAAGGGACCCGGGAGAGCAGACGGCTTGGTGGGAGGCTGGGAGGGGCTGAGGGAAGATGCGTGTTGTGGGGAGGGCTGGAAGGGTGTACAGGGAGGGGTACTGTGGAGGATGGGAGGGGCTGTGTGAATGTGGGCAGGACAGTGAGACACTCTGCTGCCAACCCTACAGACCCATCACAGCGCTGGAGAAATCCAAGCAAGCACTCGGGTGACTTTGAGGCTGCAGGCTGGACTTTGAGGGAGTGCCTGGACCTCAGAAACTCCAGGTTTCTGAGCGCTGTGATATGATTAAGCCTTTTCCTGACACTTATAGTCCAATGTCACCTTCTGTAAATTCTGCCTGCTCTCCCAACCCGCTTAGACAGAAATGGGGAGACCTTGAGTGGACTTTCCAGGGAGCAAGCCCCCTACGCTATTAACAGAGGTTCCTGGTGGCCTAGAGCTGGAGGCTAGATGCTGAGGGGCGAGGCTGCTGCCACTGGCAAAGAGAAGGCTTTCCTTTGGGATACTTAGTGGCAAGTAGGGAGAGTTCATCAGAGTTAGCCACTCAGCAAACTCAAGAGCAAGCTCAAAGCGGTTGAGTCCTCCCCTGCAAATGAGGGAGTGTGAGCCGTCACGGATCTCTTCTGGGCCTCTGCATTTCCCCAGGAAGCCACTCAGTGCTCCCCGTGCAGAGGACATGGGAACCCCACAAAGGAGGCGTGTCCTGCCGTTACTAGCTGTGGGTCTCTGAGGACAGGAGGAGGAGGCAGGAGGGTGAGGGAAGGACCCCTCCACACTCAACACATTAGAGGTTTGGAGGTGGATGTGTGGCAGAGGGGCCTCACGCACCGACACTCTGAGTGTAGTGGGCCAGCCGTTGTCCAGCATGGGGCCTTGGTCAGGATCCTCCAGGGAGTACTCCACAGAGAAGGTCACAGGCTTCACGTAGTCTGCAGTGTCCTGTGGGGTGAGAAGGGCAGAGTTCAGGGAGGGAGAGGACTGTTCCCTGGGCCACACTCTAGGCTCGAACTTCTACCTCTCTAGACTAAAGGACAGCAGCCTGTGGCCCTCAGGGCGGGTTACCAGGTGGACAATGGTTCCTATCAAGGTGGAAAGTGTGTGCCAGGTAAAAAGCATATGCCAGTCTTGTGTCCTGAAGTTTTACCACACTCCTGTTCACCCTTCAAAACCCCAACTCTCATGGCTCAGATTCCTTGGTCCTTCAGGAAGCCTGGCAGGCACCTTCCTCCTCCCTCCAGAATGGTTACTTCGGCTTCTCCCATGGCATTGAAGTCACTTAACCGTTTTTGTCTTTGTTTTGTTTGTTTCACTATATAGCCCAGGCTAGCCCCAAACACAATCTTCCTGCCTCGGCCTCCTGAGAACTGGGATTACTTACAGGCATGTACCATGCTCAGCTGGTGTGCCTGACTTTCCTCCCCATCAAGGAATAGTCCAGAAACGTCTTAGTGTGGCCCAACCATTGTGATATGGCCTCATAACGTTGAATAAGTGAGTGAACGAAAGAACGTGTGAACAAGACAAGGAGATTCAGTTTGTCCTGACTACGGATGACAAATGACGGGCACTCCAAGCTGCCTATAGCACCTGTGCCCGAGAGCTATAGTCAGCACACTTGGCATTCTGTATAGAGGCAAAACTCTTTCTCATTCAGTGATGGGTACCAGGCCGTCACCTCTCTTGGGATGCCAGTGGTCCACATGCCCATGCCTCTGCCTGCCTTACCAGGTCTCCATCTCCATGCCACCCTGCTCTTCTGACTTTCGTCACGGGTGGTGGCTCTCTCTCTCATCGTCTCAGATGAACTTACTTCCCCAATTTCATTCCTTCTAGGGGTGCGCGTCTGGGAAAGCGGGGGTTTGTGGTACAGTGGGTGGTACAACCAGGAGGGCTTCTGTCTGGGGCCTGAGGAGGGGTCCTGGCCAAGGTTGGCCACACTGCTCTCTGGCTATCCCATGAGGGCTCGGAACTGGCCTGGCACCGATGGGGCCGTCACTTCCTACAGATGTCCCTCCACTCGGTACCCTTCTTGTAGGGCTTGCGGCCTGCTCATGGGCTGCTGGGCTCACCAGGACGTGGAAGTTGATCCTTTGGCAGTGTTCCTGGCCAGAGGAGAGTAGCACAGCCCTGTTGGTGAACTGGTCTCCGCCCTCATCCAGATGTGCCCGTGGCATGTACCGTCTCTCATCCATGGTGGCATTGTATCTGATTCCTGGGAGAGGGGAGAGGGGAGAGGGCAAGACCAGGCTGGGTCTTCATCCCATCCTAGATTGTTCACCTCTGGGCTGCCCTCATCCCTCACAGGCATCTGGAAGCTAGAAGCTTCCATATTGGGAGTAAGAGATATGGTGAGGAGGAAGGAGATGAAGAGGAGGAGAGAAGGTGTGAGAACAGCAGGAGGGAGGAAGGAAGGGAGAGAAGTGAGCCTTGCAAAAATGGGAGGGACGGGCCGGGCTAATGTTGCTCAGTGCTGTTGACCAACAACCTCCCCAGCCCTCCCTCCAATGCCTCCACTATCAGACTTTCTGCAGCCTACAAAAATCTGACAGGAATGATAGTGTCTTCTGTCCCCCCAGGCAGCCCTCTAGTGGCTGTATCCTTGAATCTTTGTTCTGTCATAGATAATACTTCCAAGAAAAGTGCCCAATCATTAGGCAGGGTATGTCTTCATCTCTCCCTCACAGCTTTTCTTCGTCTGGTTTTGTGTCATCACTGGAAGGGCTACTACCTGTGATCTCTATTACATCTTTCACCTCCAGGGCTGCATGGTCCAGGAAGCAGGCACCTGCATCTAATCTGATGTAAAAGGAGAGGACCCTTCCCAGGCCCATGGCCCTGCTGGGTGCCACACGCCCAGCTCCTGGTCCCCAGCTCCTCACTGCTGGCTCCAGGTTGGCTCCTTGAGTCTGTCTGACTCCTGGACACCTCTCTGTAGTCTACCGTCTGCCTTTTGCATCCCATTTAAGATACAACCAAGGGACGTTCCTCGGTCCCTGGCCTTTCCCATCAGCTCTGCCCACCACCACTCTTTCCCTGGCAGGAATCTCTTGAAAGGAGAGCATCAGAGACTATCTAGCAGGCATCTAAGGTGCCTCAGGGTGTGACCTGGCACTTAGAACCCATTTCGGGAAAGGCCCAGGCAGTAAGCTAGAACAATCACAAAACCCACAGAGAGATTGGAGCTTGGTTTACCGACGGTTGCTGTCTGGAAGTGGGGTGCCAGGAAGACAGGCATGAAGCAGAGGAAAGCAGCCAGACAGGTGGCATCCCTCCCATTGCGATTGCAGTCCTTGTGGAAGATGTTGATCTTGGGGGGCTCAAAGTGGAGGCTGGCGTTGATCTGAACCACGGGGCGGGCCCTGGAGAAGACAGGCACTTCAGCTAGGACGGGCTGGAGTTCTGACTGCCTGGCTGGGACCGAGGGACAGAGGGACAGACCTAGAGGGTGTGGTGTGGTGGATGAGACAAAGAAACCTCAGGAAACTACAGGATTGATTGGCCAGAGAGGGTGGTTGGGGGCTCAGCAGCTTCAGGGCTCTGGGATAGCCCTCTCTCCTCTTCCTCAGGGTTGTTCTTGCTGAGGACTGGTTTACCTTCACCCCTCATGTCCAACCCAACATATATTCAATCAGCTGGAGAGAGAGGGGCTGAACAGATGGCTCAGGGGTTAAGAGTACTGGCTGCATTTCCAGAGGACAGTAGTTCAATTCCCATCACCAACTTATGTGGCAGCTCAACCATGTGCAACTACAGTTCCGGGAATCTGACACCTGCTTCTGGCCTGTATGGGCACCAGTAAATACATGCATACAGACAAAACAGTTATAAAATAAAAATTAGAAAGGAGAAAGGAAGTGTTATGAGCTTGACTAATCCAAGGCTTTCCCAGAAGCTCTCCAAAATGACAAAAGGAATCTAGCTCTGTGTCCTGGCTCAGGAGCTGACTTGACAAGGCCAGTCTGGGGCTGAGGCCAGAGCTTTGAAGGAGTTGAGGTTTCAGTTACTGAGAACTTGGCTTTCCCCCTGAAGAGATTAATCACTCTAAGGCCGCCGTGTGCTGTAATGTTCTTGAGGTGCCCTGTGTCCTCTTTGTGCAACAGGGCTTCATCCCATTGGATGACAGTTTCTGCTGACTTCTTCCCATTTCTCCCCCGAAAATAGCATATAAAATAGAACATAAAACACTTCTAAATAAACCCACTTGGCATAACAGATAGCTTGTGCAAGACCTCCTGATCCCAAACTTATCTGTCCCCTCATCTTCTGATCCCCTGGTCCTCTCTCTCAGGAAGGAACAGTGGAGCAAAGCAAAGAAAAAAGAAAGAGAGGAAAAAGGAAAAGGAAAAGGAAACCCATGTCAGGGCCAGGTGCGGAGAATGTAGCTCAGTTGGTAGTACGCTTGCCCAGCACGCATGACGCTCTGGGTTTGATTCCCAGCGTCAGGTAAACAAGGTGTGGTGGTGAGATGGAGTGAAGAGGCTCAGACGTTCAAAGTCACAGTGAGTTTACAAACCAACCAACAAACAAGAAATCCCATGCCGAGGCCGCACCCCAGGTCACTAAACTGAGTGAGGCACGAGCGAGCGTGTTTAAATGGCGTCTCTCAAGTTTTAATCTGCATGCAGCACCTCCTACAGATATCTTGTTATGGCACAGATCCAATGCCGTCGGTCAGCACAGACTCAGAAAGTCCACTGGGCCCTGGAGTGAGGCTGAGTGGATGGTGGATGGAGCATAAGTGAGGGGCAAAGGGTCAGATGCCGAAAGTGTCAGTGTTAAGGTGATGAAAGATGGCTGACCTTTTCTTCTTCAAATTTTAAATTAGTGCAAAAAAACCTAGATAATGAAATTGATCTCATCAACAAATCTTTAAAAAGCTCCAATCAGCCTGACACGATGGCATAAAACCTTTAACCTCAGCAGAGACAGTTGGGTCTCTGTGAGCTCGAGGCCAGCCTGGTCTAGATAGTGAGTTCCAGGCTAACCATGGCTACATTTTAAAAGTAGTAGTACACAAGAAAATGCATGGGCTTTTCTAAAACACTGATGTGGAACCACAAAAAAAAAAAAAAAGGAACCAGGTAGTGGTGGCACTTGCCTTTAATCCCAGCACTTGGGAGGCCAAGGCAGGTGTACCTCTGGGAATTGGAAGCCAGCCTGGTCTTGGGGACAAGAAAAGGAAATGAAGAGGGGTTGGAAGAAAGAAACCCCTGTAGTCTGTGTTCATTCCGTGCTGGAGGGGAGGAAAATGCCTTCCAGAGGAGGCTCAGCGTTCCCTCTGAGTGCCCTGGGAGGCTGCAGTGCGAGAGACGCTGCCGAAGTCAGAGTGTAGGAAAAGTTCTGGGGTGAGGGACAGATTGTGGATCTGAAAGAGGTCAAAAGAATTAGGACTCCAAGGTTACACAGGATGGGGGAGGCTCATGATTAATTTGGGTGACAGAAGTTAAAATCAAGAGGCAAGGGACCTGAAGCGGATCTTTGAAACACTCTATTCAGATAACCCTCAGGGAAGTCGTCTAGTTAGAGAAAACAGAGGAACCAACCACAAAACCACAGCATTGCCCAGGGCGCCCACTGCCAGGTCCACCAGCCCATCCTCATTGAGGTCCAGTTGTCCATGGATGCTGCAGCCAAAATGCTGCAGGCCGGGAGCCAGCTCCGAGGCTGCTATTCTCTGCGGGAAGAGGAGAGAAAGGGTGTGTGTACTGTGAGCCCAGGTTAGTTGGGGGGGGGAGGTGGGACAGACAATTCTGAGCTCTGAGAACCTGGCAGCTGCCTCATCAGAGAAAACCCGACCTTTAAAGTCACTGTTTTGGATGAAAATATTATGTCTCAAAATATTCCCAACAAGGTTTGGTGGCTCACATTTATAATCCCAGTACTTGAGAGGTGGAAATAGGATCATGAGTTCAAGGCCAGCAAGGGCAACACAATAAGACCTTGCCTCAAAAATGTAAGTGCTGAAGGTGTAACTTAGTGCTGAAGTGCTTCCCTGGAAGGTACGAGGCCCTAAGTTTGATTCTCAGCACCACACAAAATAAAATACTTGGTGAACGTCAATGTATTTTACCTGGGCAGTGGGTAACAAAGCCACTGACGTTTCTACCTTGGTGTATTTATTTGACTGTCTTACTAATAAAATGTGTAGGCAAATTACAACTATTTAGATCATTAACTCACAACTGTAGTTACCTGGACTGGGCTTTATCAATAATCAGTCAGGGAAGGGAGAGGGGCTCATGGAGGCCCTACCCTTTACCATTTATCTATTGATAGATTCTGGGAGAGAGGGGTTCATTGTCTTTGTTGTGTACCTATTGTTGAACCGCCAAGCTCCAACACGTAGCTCCCATAGTTACACAGATGGCCCTGGTAAATCTTAGCCAGTGTTACCAAAACCAAAACCAAAATGAGTGAGAGGTGTGTGTGTGGGGAGTGAACAGAGGTTGTAGGGAGGTGAGAATGGTCAGTATGCATGGTGCACATATGTGAAATTATAAATCAAATGGATAGGCCAGATGTAGTAGCACACACCTTTAACACCAGCTTGGGAGGCAGAGTTAGGTGGAGCTCTGTGAGTTTGAGGCCAGCCAGGGCCGTGCAGGTCAACCTTTTTTTCCAAAACATGAAAGACAGAAAGAAAGAAAGGAAAAGAGAAAGAAGGAAAAATAAGATGGGGTTGGAGAGATGGCTTAGTGGTTAAGAGTACTTGCTCTTACAGAGGACTCAAGTTTGAGTCCCAGCACCTGTGTTTTAGCTCACAGCCATCACCTGTGTGTGGATTCCCAGTCAGCGCTAACTCTGGTTCCAGGGAATCATACATCTTCTTCTGACCTCCATGGGCACCAGGCATGCATGTAGTACACACATACATGCAGACACCACTCATATATGAAGCAAATAAGTATTTTTAAAAACCCTGGCTACCCTTGCAGAGGACCTGAATTTTGTTCCTAGCATCCAAATGCCAGCTAACTCCAATCCAGGGGATCCAATGCTCTCTTCTGGCCTCCTTGGGCATCGTAAACACATGCATGCAGGTAAAACATTCATACACATAAAATAAAGACAATTATTTTAAAAAAGAGAAAAGAAGCTGGGCAGTAGTGGCGCACGCCTTTAATCCCAGCACTTGGGAGGCTGAGGCAGGTGGATCTCTGTGAGTTCGAGACCAGCCTGGTCTACAAGAGCTAGTTCCAGGACAGCCTCTAAAGTCACAGAGAAACACTGTCTCGAAACCCCCCTCCCATAAATAAATTAAAGAAAAAAGAGAAAAGAAAAAGAAGCGTGGGCAAAATTATGATAGCTTCGAGGCTGAGGAAGGTCACATTTGAGCTGGGATGGCTCTGTCTGCAGTGAAAATGGAGCCCAGCTGGAAGTGTCCCAGTCACAGGGGTTCCTTTGGAGGAGTGACGTTTGGTGCCTGGGATTTTCATTGGACTGATTTTGTCGAGAGGATAAAGGTGTATATGGGGATAGGATGGGGGATACCCTGGACTTCAGTGTACCCATGCCAATCTTTCCACTAGAGGTAGGCACAGCCAGGACAGACAGGATCCTTCCTGCAGGAGGGCATGCAAAGAAACTGAACCGCAGGAGCACGTGGGAGCTGCTCACACTCCCCACTCTCCACTCTCCCCAGTCTCTGCAAAGCCCCACCTGTATGGGCTTCTTCAAGATGCTGCTTTGGAAGCCGTGGAAGATGTAGATGGCCCCTCTGTGGCTGTCCTCTAGAGGGGCCCCCACCACCACATCATTGTAGGAATCTTGGTTGAGGTCTTGAACAGAGGCGATGCATGACCCAAACCGGGCATTCTGGTAGCTGTGGGAATCTTTCAGAGTGCCGTTATACACGAACCGGTTCTGCAAAACCAAGCCCGGGGAGAGGCTCAGGTAACTGGACATAGGCTCTGGGATCTTGACTCCCCCTGCCTGCATTCCGTTTCCCAGAAGCTTTCCCAGTGACAGGAACCTAGATATTAGAGGTCAGGGCAGAGAGGCTCCTGTCCTTCCCAGCTGGCTCCTGCAGGTGGCACTGGTCCTCTTGGGAACCTGGGTTCCCTCGAGATTGGCCAAGTCAGAGTAGGACTGGCCCCTCCTGGCCACAGTACCTGTCTCAGGTTGTAGACATACACCTTGCCTCGTTCTCGGCCCTCGCTGAAGTACATGGGGGCGCCCACCAGCAGGACATCTGTCACTCTGTCGTCATTGATGTCCACCGAAGTGATCTCACTCCCAAAGTAGGAGCCTATCTGCGGCACATGGATGGGAGAAGGATCGAGCTGGTTCCCCAGGTCTCACACTGACAGCCCTGGCCAGGAACCTGGTCGTCCTTTGACCTGGAATGTTTGGGGTCCTGGTGAGCCCTCCCTTCTCATGCCCAGTTTCCCCTCCTCTCCTCTAGGCGGCAGACTTACCTGATTTCAGGGTATCCTTGTCTCTTTCCCTGTCTCGGTTGGCGGCTCCTCCCCACCCTCCTATATTTCCATTACTCAACTTTAATTATGGTTATTTATTCTTCGGAGCAGTGATGTATTATAATGACAAAAAGCAGAACTATTTATTATAATGGCAAAAAGGAAACCACATGAAATTATGAAGACAAAAAAATGAGTTACTCATAGTCTCAACATTCAGACACAGCCAGCATGAGTGTTTTACTGTATTTTCCTCTGCTCTGTTGTACAGTCTTTACACTGTCAGTTCTGATATTGAGAGATGTTTTTATTGTTACAATGAGATTGCTCTTCATCTGTCCTGATTATTAGGTATAACAATGTATGTAACATCCAGAGCCTTTCTCCAGGACATGTTTTTCTTCATAAAGGCCCTATTTAAAAAATTATCCTTTGAGAAATTTCAGACAGGTGTGTACTGAAACACAGTCAATCCACTCTCCAGATCTCTCCTCCAACCCCCGCAAGTCCCCTTCAGGTGTCTTCCCCAGCATCATCTCTTCTTTCTTTAAAAAGCAACCTGCTAAGTTGGGTGGTGGTGGTGGCGCACGCCTTTAATCCCAGCACTCAGGAGGCAGAGGCAGGTGGATCTCTATGGGTTCAAGGCCAGCCTGGTCTACATAGCAAGCTTAGGACAGTCAGAGCTACATTGTTTTATGCCTGGAGGTTGCGGCAGAAGGAAAATTTAGGCTTCCAGTGTCAGAGTGGCCTGGCCCAGTAATCACCAGGCTTCTGACCCCAGCCAGGCAACTGGAAGTCTCTGGGTTTCAAGTAACTCATGTAAAAAAAAAAAAAAAAGGCGTGCACCATCATACTCAGCTCAGGAGTCTATCCTTAAGTCTAAAGACTTTAACGTGGTCTAGGGATGTGGCTTAGTTGGTAGACTGCTTGCCTAGGATGCTGAAGCCCTGGGTCTGAGCCTCAGTGCTGCATAAGCCAGATGTGGTGGTGCTTGCCCATAATCCTAATAAGGGAGGTGGAGGCAGGGGGATTGGGAGTTCAAGGCAATCCTCAGCGATATAGTGAGTTCAAGGCCATCCTGGGCTACATTAGACCCTGTCTCAAAAACAAAAACAAAACAAAAAACCTTTAAGGAGGGAGATAACAATACAGACAGAAGAAAAAGAAAATAATGAGCCTGGGCTGGGGTGGGGAAGGAGAGCGGTATCTCTGTAAAGTAATTCTAAGGCAGATAGGAAAAGTCAACTAAATCTGTGGCTTCAGCCATGTGGTCACAGGAATCTGGAATCCACATAATTTTGCTGCCTTCAGCACTACGATTTCTTGTTTAGGTGTTGGAGGTGGAGCCTGTCAGGAAAGGGTCTTGGGTTATCAGCATATTCCCTGTAATTCCCAGGTCTATCCTTTCCTTCCTGAAGGAGCTAGACCTGAGTGGGCTGGATTGGGGTGGAGCGTGGTGGGGCATAGTTTGCCAGTCTGAACATGAGGGGCATACCAGTGCCCCATTGGCCTGGAAGAGGAGTAGGAGAATGGTGACCCTCTGTAGCTAGGGCTCAGGTTGAGAGGACTGTATCCTGATGATAGGTTATGGGCAGGAAAAGCTGCAGGATGGGACCGTTCTCAGGCCAGGGCCTGGGCGGGGCTTAGCTGGGGTCCAGGGTACCAGGGATGCTATCAGTCAGGAGATGCCAAGGCCTGGTCTAGGGGCTGATGGGAGTCAAGAGGTGACATAATGCATGTGACTAGGTCAGGGACCTGCTGTACGATCCGGAGAAGCTGTGTTGCTTCCGAGGACCGTGGCTTCCTTGGCTGCTGCACTGAATCATTTTGTTCCTGCCACCTGTGCTCACTCACTAGAGCCTTCTCATTGGCATCCTAACCATCTGACACAACCTGTCACACAGTCTGGTTGTCAGCCACATCCCAAGTAGGACAGTGGCATTAGCAATGAGCTTCACTTCCAGGAAGAAGGAAGAAGCTGGTGTCCCTGTGGGTCTTGCTGTGGGGTGGAGGGGTGACGTAAGAAGGCAGCCCAAGGAGTGTGACTGTCCTTTCAGAATACCCCAGGGCCAGGAGAATCCCGGGTCAGGTAGCTCTGCACCGATGCTACCTGGAGCCGCTTAGCGATTCCTGAGCACACGAGGCAGGGACTGACTGGGCTGGGTAGCAGCACTCTAGAGGTAAGAGGCCCCGTAAGATGGAGGGAAGAAGTTGCCTCAGGCATTCCTCAGGAACTGGCCAGACTTTGAGCAGAGGAGACAGTGCAGGTTCTATGATATGACTGTTTAGGGTGGTAACTGTTTTGGCAGGTACCTTCAGTCACAGGGAAAATTGGAACTGTGCCCTTGCACAGGGGGTGTTGGACCTTCTTGTTGAGAGGGAAAAGCCCCTTTACCCACTCTGCCTTGGTCGGACCCTAACCTTTGCCCAGAGCCTGACCCCTGAAGCCAGCCCTCTATTACCTGCTCGCCCCGAAGAGCCTGGTGGATGGTGAGGCTTCTGTTGTTGTGCATGGTGAATAGAATGACTTTGCCCGTATGGTTGAACCTGGGGGCTCCAGCCACATACACCCGTCCCTGCTTGGAGGATACGACCGATGTCACTGTGTACCCTGCCAAAGGGAGAAACAGACTGGTCTCTGGTGCTAAGTGTCCACTATACAGCCCATCATGTTTTGGCATGAGGAGGAATGGTGAGTTCTCCTTCCCTTGGACGAATAAAATGAACCTGGAGACATAGCTCGGTGAGAGCATGTGATTGGCCTATGCAAGGCCCTGTGCTCCATCCCCAGCCCACAAGAATGGGTGCTGACAAGCCTTGCCCTTTGTCCTAGGGGAGACAGGTTCAGTGTGATGCAGCTCCAATGGGACCTGAAGCCTCAAGGACTCTGACAACTGACTGAGAGTCTAGAAGCTTCCACTGAAGTGTGCGTATGTTATGGGGAGCTACCTGTCATTTATTCTGTGTGTTCAGAAGCTGGCACAGGTGTGTGGCATGTGGCTAGGGTGAAGCCAGCCATGTAGGTAGACCTGGATTTGCCAACAGGCACAAAAGTGCCTTTCAACGGGGCCCTCCTCAGCCTTTGTCACCAGCCCATGGGCCTCACCTAGGTATGCGCCATGGTTTTTCAGCTCCTCGGGGAACTCCTTAAGGTAGGACTCTCGGTGAGGAATCACCTTGCCTGCACTGGTCTCCTTCAGTACCGCCCCGTTCCAGTCGTAGGCTCCCACAGCTCCCAGTAGGATCCCATCCTGGCACCAAGGAAGGACATGGCATCAGACTCTATTTCTAGGGACCCCTTGCTGAAAGCACCCAGGTCTTGCAAACTCTGAGGCACCATGAGTCACCCGGGGTACCTCTGCCAGGGTGCTGACATAGAAACTCAGCTTCCAGCTGGGGCTCTTGACTTGCAAACAAGCCCTGAGACCATCGTGCTCCATCTCATCCTTAGCACCAAATGGGTCAAGTTGGCCTCAAGGGTGGGAATTTAAAAACAGATAAAGGAACATTCTAGAAATAAACTCCAAACCCAGGACAAGCCTTCCACATTTCCTTGGGCTTTTAAAGCACTCAGGTTTCTTGTTACCTTCCCACCCCACCACTCCCCCAAGCCTTGCTGTCCACAGGGGACTGACAGCCTTTTGGGGCGATTGCAAAGGCCCAGAGTCAGATGAAAGGCAGTTTCACTTTCTAGGAACAGAGAGCTGTAGGGCAGAAGCAGAGTGGATCGAGTCAGGTTGTGCAGAGAAGCCAGGGTCACAGAGTTTATTTCTTTACTGGCTTGGAGGGTGTCTCTTGCCACACCCTTCAGCTGCAGGACAAGTGCATGCTGCCACGCCTTTGTATAAGACAGGAAGTGTCTATATTCCTGACTCTCTGGTCATTTACTGAGAACTGGGTCCCTGTACCCTCCTCACCTCTAGTGTGAACGGCTCACATGACTAGTGGCCACAGGAAGGCAGACAGCAAGCACTGATGGGGGTGGGAATAGTGCCTGGACAGCAGTGCAGGAAGAGGCTGGTGAGGATAGTAGCGGGGGGGGGGCTCCCACTCCCTTCCCCCACCATGCCTGGGAGATTCAGGAGAGGGGCAGCTACCATGTATGTATCTTAGCTTTGGGCTTTAATTTTCTTTTACAAAAAGGGGTTCTCTTTGTTTAAGGGGTTGGGAGGATGGCTCAGTCAGTGAAGCGCTTGCTTTGCAAGCCCAAGGACCCGTGTTCGGTCCTTAGGACTTATGTGAAAAACAGTTGAGCAAGAAGGCACGTGCCGCAGACTCAGTGCTGGGGAGGCAGAAGCAGGTGGTCCAGGCTTGCTGGCCGGCCAGCCTGCCATACTTGGTGAGCTTCAGGCTAGTGGCAGACTCCTCCTCAAAACAAACGACAACAACAGAAAAAAATGTTGAATCCTGGGGTTGCTCCCTGACTTCAATGTACCCAGGATATGGCTCAGTGGTAGAGTGGTTGCCTGGCACGGGCAAGCCCTGGGTTCCATTCCCCGCACCATAGAAACTGAGCATGATGGTGCACACCTATAATCCCAGCACTCGGGTGGTGGAGGCAGAGGGATCTAAACTCAAGGTTACCCTTGGTTACATAGTGACTTTGAGGTTAGCCTAGGCTCTATGAGATTCTTACTCGTGTGTGTGTGTGTGTGTGTGTGTGTGTGTGTGTGTGTGTGTGCGCGCGCGCGCGGTGATAGAACCCAGGGCCTGATCAGTGCTAGCCAAGCACTTTGCCAGCAGCAGCTTTGGACTTTTGCAGTATGGGCAGGTGAGGTCACTCCCCCCTCTCCAACCCTCCTTGAGTGTAGCTGGCTGGCTGGATTCAAAGATCCCCTGGCATTTCAGAGACACAAGTTGATCTTATCCAACAGTTGAAAAGGCCAGTTCTCTGGAGGGCGAGCTTCCCATGTGGAAAGTGTTTGCAACTATAAATAGGTTGTCCTGGGGAGTGCCTGATGCCCTGTCATGTTCAGAGTCTAATGTTCTAATTAGCTCCCTGCTCCACTCAGCTGGGAGGCACTGACAGTGGGCTGGACCAAGACTGAGTTCCGGAACTCAAATTCCTGTTGTCCACTGTCACTGCCAACATTCTCGATTTAGGAGGATACTCCTTCCTGGTGGAGCACTTTCTCATCCAGTCCCAAACACCCTCTCCCATGGGAGCCCATAGGGGCCCTGGGAGGGGGCAAACTGTTCTTATCTGCACTTGAGGCTCAGAGAGAGGCAGTAGCTTTCCCGAAGTCAGAGGCAGGGCTGGGTCTTTGGACAGAGGGTGGGTGGGGCGTCAATAAAAGCCTCCACAGTTCTCCCAAGTCCCATGAGGCTCCTGGTTTTCTACCTGAGCCCCTCCAGGAGGAGGGCCGTCCTTTCTTCCCATCGGCTTGCCCAGTCCAAGTTTGTGGCTGCACGCTAGACTTGTTGGCTTCTGGAAAGGTGCTGTGGCTTTGCTGACAGCAGGGACCTCTGGTGTGCTGAGAAAGGCCAGCTCCACCCAGGGGCTTAGCCCTGCAGAGGGGGCCCTTTCCACCCTCCCTGTGTGGAGATGAGAGTTGCCCTGGACTTCAGGAGTGAGGAGCCAGGCGAGCTCCCATCCCACCTATGCCGTTGTACCCTGGCCACAGATGGACCTTGGGTCCTCAGGGGGAGACCTTTCCCCAAAGTGGCTAAGTTGGGGACAGGGGTCCTAGGAAGTGTATATGTGAAGGCCATCAAAACAAATCTCCCCAGGTCATAGTCTTTTCCCAGCTGAGGAGTTCCCAGGCATCCAGAATTTGGGGGAAAAATCTAGAATATCCATGGGAAAAAGGCCAGTACTTTCGTGGGGGAAGCCAGGCATGGGGCCCAGCTGGGAAACGACAGTGAAACATCTGGGGAAGACTGGCATCTGGCATCCCATGTTGCTTCATGGGCATGTCTGGATTCCCTGACTTATGGCCTCCAGGCCACTGTAGATTTATGGGGCCACTGAGCTTGCATGACACAGCCTATTAACTCTGCCTGGGTGGCCTTAACTACAGGGACAGTTCCAGAGAATATCTAGGGTCCTGGCTTTTGACTGGGGTAGTTTTGTCTCCCAGGTCATACTTGGCAATATCCGCAGACATTCTTGACCATCTCAGTTCAGGATTCGGGTAGGATGGTACTGCAGAGGGTCAAAGTGGTGTTCCTCCCATGGAAACCTTATAGCAAGAGTTCTCTAGGACATCCCACAACTGGGTGTCAACTGTTTATAATTTCCTCCAAGCCCTTGGAGCCCTAGACTTGGTTTCTTGGGAGACAGCTATAGTTCTCACAGGACTGCTGTTTTGATAGTTTGTAGGTTGATTTTGGGTGGCAAGGTTCATTTATGATTCCTTTTGGTACTTAGGCTGCATTTCAATCAATGCTCCCTGTATTTCATGAAGTTGTGTCTTCTTTCTGTGTTCGGTTCTCCCTCTGCCTTTTCTGTGTAGTGGGTGCATGCATGTAAGTATGCAGGAGTGTGTGCCCATGCAAGTGCCTGTGCATCTGGAGGCCAGACCAGACTATCAGACGTCTTCCTCTGTCACTATTAACCTTACTGCCTTGAGACCGTCATCTCTCACTGAACCGGAAGCCTATCACTTGGCTAGGAACGCTGGCCAGTGAGCTCTCGTGATCACCCATCTCTCTTTCCCAATGCTGAAGTTACGGGAGTATGCAGGCATGCCTGGTTTTTAATTGGTGCTGAGTATTTAAAATCAAATCTTTATTTTTGCCCTGTCCCCAGAGACAGTACATCAGGGATATATTGAGCAGGGATTGGCTGCCTGACTTCATGCAAATGTAAGCTCATGCCTCCTGGTGGCCCAGGTACCCCTCTGCTTCTCCTGCATCCCAGCAATAAGAAGGCACAAAAAAGACCAGTGGACATAGCCACCTAAATCAGGATCACTGTCACCACTAGCAGACTTCACAGGGCTCTTTTGAGCATGAAATGAGGTGCAGAGACCCCTGGGGGAAGTTTACAGTGCTGTGCATCTGGCCAGGAGATGCTGGGATGGTGGGACACCCATACTCACATCTTGCTACATTCACTGCAGTAGAACTGATACTGTACAGATGTGGCCTGGAAAAATCTGAGCCTAAGCCACATTTCCTAACATCTGCCTGCTGCTTGGCGTGCAGCAGGGATCTCTGACTCAGAGCTCCTGGGAGCCCCTCTTGGAGCAGCTGCTGGCTGCAGAGGGAATAGCTCACACAGTCCTTGTTCACATCACTTCAGTCTCAGTTCACCTAACCTTGCTGTGAATCCATTCTTTACCTGCAGCGTGGGAACCAGGAGTCCTGCCCTGTCCACATCACAGAAGGGTTCAGAGGATATGGTGGGGTGACAGGAATGTGTAATCAATCATTATGGGCCTGCAGACCTTTTCGGGAAACCATATAGTGATACCCCAGTGTACACACACACACACACACACACACACACACACACACACACACACGCACAGGCATGCACACACGCACACGCACGCATGCACACACATGCAAAGCCAAGACACCTGTTGTCTGAAGCATACCTGGAGGAGCATGCAATGATATAGACTCTTGGGGTTGGCAGGCTTCCCACATGGAATTCTCAGGACTTGACAATTTATTAAATGTTTCCTCAAAACACTGACTTTGTCCCTTGGTGAGGTTCCAGGCTCCCTTCTGAGTCAAGTCTCAGGTGAACATGGCCCATGACCCCACATGCTGTTAGTGACCCTGTAGCCTTTCCTTTGTTCAGGACACACCGGGGACTGCTGAAGTCCAGGGCAGAGTATGAACAGAGATGGGTGTTGCAGCCACCTTCTGGAGCTGGAGCCAACGGACACCTTCCCAACATGGATGCGGGCCCTGCCCCAGTTCGCAGAGGTCACCTCAGACACTGAAGCTATCAAGTACTTGCTGTTGATTTTGCCATTTGACCTGATTGCGTAAGTTTTTATGGATGGAATGAGACTTCCGGCCCTGGGAGGCACTCCCCACCCCCCACTCTGTTTCTTGTCTGAGTGTGCGTGTGTATGAATGTGTGCGTGAGTGTGTGTGAATGAGTGTGTGTGTGTGTGTGTGTGTGTAAAACATGTGTAGTGAGCTGACTTCTGAAGCAGGCAGGAGACAATAGAAATGAGTTGAAAACCTTAATTTTCAGCCGGGCGGTGGTGGCGCATGCCTTTAATCCCAGCACTCGGGAGGCAGAGGCAGGCGAATCTGTGAGTTCGAGGCTGGGCTGGACCGACAGCCTCAAAAACAATACAGAGAAACCCTGTCTTGTAAAAACCAAAAAAAAAAAAAAAAACCACCTAATTTTCCCAGTCCAGTCCTTAGAAGATTCTAGGAGGCAGAGAGACATTGAGAAAGACACGAGAGAGCCATAAAAGGTGGGATGACAGACAGACCTGGATGAGTAGGAAAAGACAGAGGGAGTGGGGAGGGAGGAATGAGAGGGCTCTGTACCTCTACCACATGTGAGGAAAAGCCTGTCTGCGACATCTCCAGTCCAAAAGAGGTTTCGTTCTTGTTGGTGCCTAAAACAGGAATGAGAAGATGTTAACTCTGTGCATCACTGGTTAGTCCTGGGGCATCTTGGGAACTGGGGTTCTTTTCTGAGAGGGCCGTGAGGTGCACTGCCTCATCATCACTCTGCTATTGGGTATTAACAATCAAAGTGCGAGCGTGTGTGTGCATGCATGTACATGAGTGTGTGTATATGTGTGTGTATGTGTGTATGTGTGTGTACATGTGTGTGTGTGTGTGTGTGTGTGTACATGCAGGGTTACTCAGTTCTGCAAAGAGCCTGGGATAAGCCATGTTGCAGAACATGTGCACTACAAATGACTGTTAAAGTGTATGTGTGGTGGGGGGCATCAAACAGAAATGTGTGAAATTCACGTGTGTTTTGGGAAAGATGTGTTGTTTCTTCATTCCCATTGGTCACAGGTTCCTAAGCATTAACGGAGTGGATTCACACAAGACAGGCCATGTGTGCTGAAGGCCCACTCCACAGAGGGCCCTTGAACAAGCCATCAGAACTGTATTCTCCATCACAGAAGGCGACTGACTTCATAGGGGAGACCGCTGGATTGACCCTGTGAATTCCAGACCGTGTCAAAGCCTAAGCTTGGAGAGCCATCGTGTCTGTTCATTGTCATCTCAACACATTTCCAACTTCTCAAACTCTGGGATACTCATTGCCTCTTATTTCTTTCCACACCCCCTCTCCAGATGCTGGGAGCCCCACATGAGAACGGTCCACCACAGAAATACACAGTAAGAATGGGATCTCTGCAAATTGGATTCTTTGCTGTGCTCTCCCACATGCTGCTCTGCTGGGAAATTAAATCGTGTTCTTATTTTTTGAAACAGGGTTTGTTATAGCCCAGACTGACTATGTAGCTGAGGGTGACCTGATTCTGTATCTCCTGCCACAGTCTCCCGAGGACTGAGGTCACAGGCAAGCACCTTAGGCCTGGTTTTAAGCCTTGAGGTTGAGGCCAGGGTTTCATGCATGCTAGGTAAGTGCTCTCCCAACTGAGCTACATTCACAGCCTCAAACTACAGTTTTGATTTTCACAAAGTGGTAGAGTGAAAATCTGCAGGTTCTGTGAGAATATGTAGGGCCTGTGTCAGGAAATGGAGCCAGGCCTGCTGGGTTCAAACTGGGGTTGCCAGATAAAATATAGAGTAGCCTGTGAAATCTGATCTAAGGGAAACAATGCATAATTTTTCAGAGTAAGTCTGTCATAAGCACTTTTATTATATGTTTGCTAAGTCTGGCAACTCTAGTTCAAACATGCCCTCTCCCAACCAAGGTCCTCAGTAGTCAAGCAACAGAGTCACAGAAAACCCAGCCCAGTTAGACTGCACACAGAGTGGTGCCCAGCAGTGGGCAGTTGGGTCACACAATGGTTTTTGCTAAGCCACTGTGCTCTGTGAAATTATAGTCCTTGGGCAGAGGTGTAAGCCCATGAGCCCGTCAGTCACCTTCCAAGCTGAAGATCCTGTCCCCAAGGGCATCAACAATGTCCTTCAGGGCCGCCTCATCTGTGACATTGAAGAAGTGCTTGTCGTCAGGGTCGCTGGCGATGTATTTGATTTCATTTAGAAAAGTTTCTGGATTGATCCCTCTGCGGTTGTAGTAGCCCAAGACCTGCCAGGGAACAGGGGCAGGGACAACAAACCAGGACATAGTACTGACTTCTCCACGCAATTCACAGCCCTCAACCCCAAGGACCCGGAGGTGGGCTACAGCCATGAGCCTTTCTCAAGGTGCCACTGGCATTTAAAACAGATATTCTTTGGGGTTACCCAGATAAGACCCTATAGATTAGCTGGGGTTCTGGAATCTGGGAGGATTTTTGAGCCTTTCTCAAGGCGCCACTGGCATTTAAAACAGATATTCTTTGGGGGTACCCAGATAAGACCCTTGAGATTAGCTGGGATTCTGGAATCTGGGAGGATTTTTGAGCCTTTCTCAAGGCGCCACTGGCATTTTGAAAAAGATATTCTTTGGGGGTACCCAGATAAGACCCTTGAGATTAGCTGGGGTTCTGGAATCTGGGAGGATTGGAGGGGGCCTTTCTATTATTTTGAGACTTCCTGGCAAAAGAAGGAAAATGTAATCCCACACATTTCTGCATACACATGTACAACGTTAAGAATCAACTTAAAAACAAAGGAAACCCCAGCTGGCTCAGAACTTGGCATGCAGCCAAGGATGACCTTGGATTTCTGCTCCTCCTGCCTTCACTTCCTGGTTCTGGGATTGCAGGCGTGCACCACCATGGCTGGTATTATACGTCGCTGGGATGGGACCCAGGGCCTGATGCACATTCAGCTTGTTCTTCAGAGGAGGGCACAGCTTGTTGTGTCTTTGCTAGGGAAGCAGCTCCTGGAATTCCCCGGGGCTTTGAGGGCAGAGCCTCTGAGAGCAGCCAACTGCCCCAGGGCAGGGGCAGGACTTACAGCCACTGCATAGCGGGTCACGTTGTCCTTCTCACTTTGCCGGATCACCTTCTCCAGGTCTGGGCTGTCATGGGATTCCCCGTCGGTGATGACAATCATCACTTTCTTGGCCCCTTTCCTTCCACCCTTCTGGAAAGCCTCTGAGCTGGAAGTAGAGGCAGGGGTGAATCAGAAGAGGGATGTGGGAACGGGGCAGCCTGATGGCCTCTAGGGGGCAGCCGTGGGAGCCGTGGGCACCCCAGAAGCTCAAGCTCTGGACTGTGGGGACACCAGACCTTGAGCAGAAACCCACTTCCCCTTCGGCCTGGGAGCAGGCATCTGTGTAATGTTTACTGAAAACAATTCAGTGCTTTAAAGCTCTTGATAGGGCTCAGATAAGGGCTTGCTCACTGAAATACCATGCCTTTCACACCCCCTACGGCTAGATGCCTCTTCCTGTCCCCCCTGTGGTGTCTCCCCAATTCTGGGGCCGGAGATTAAACCACCAGCCAGGAGGGTGAGAAGTCTGGAAAGAATGATATGTAGATGAATGGCAGAAGTCCTTAAAAAGGGAAGCTCCTTTTTCTTAGAGAGACTTCTCCTGAGACTTCTCTCTCCTAAGCGGACTTGGGAAGCATAAAGTTTTCTTAAAGCAACCGACCGGTCTCTGTGTCATCTATCCCGACCATCTCGCTACATTCTCAGATGCAGGCCGCACAGCAGGTGCGACACTGGACCAGGATGCTTTTCCTCCAGCTGCTGAGCAGGGTCTTGGATGTAAGTGCATGTGTGTGCATGTACAATGTTGTGTGTGAGAGTGAACATTTGCATGTAGAAGCCAGAGGTTGACATTGAGTATCATCCCCAACATATCTTTTGAGACAGGAGCTAGCTTGTCAGTAGCCGCTAGGATCCATCTGTCTCCACCTGTCTCCACTTCCCAAGCACTGGACTACAGGCGTGAAGCTGGTGCTGCGGGAGCTGAAGAGCTCAACTCAGGCCCTCTTGCCATTTTCCCAGCTCCAGATCTGTTGCGTTTAAAAAGTGTAAAAAGGTTGCAGCCCCAACTCTGCTGTTTTGGTAGGCAGAGGGATGGGAAGGAGGGGAGATTATGGCCCAGTAACCTTCAGTGGGATACGTCAGTGGCTCAGATACACAGCTGCATGCTAGGATTTCTTGGGAGGTTTAAACATTTTTTGATGCTTGGGCCCTACCCAGACCCAAGCACTTAGGGGGTATAGTTTGGGCATTAACATTTTTCCTTCCTTCTTTCCCTCCCAACATCCCTCCCACACTCCCTTCCTCCCTCCCATCCCTCCCTCCCTTCCTTCTTTTCTTTTGTATTTTTCCATGTGTGATATGGAATGCATATGTGTGTGTTCACACATGTGTGAGTGCATGTACATGTGTACATCAGAGGTTGACATCAGTGTCTTTCTCCATCAATCATTGTCTACCTTATATATGGGGGCAGAGTCTTTGACTTGTCTAGCTAGCCAGCTTGCTCTAGAGACTCCTCATCTCTGCCTCTCACTGGGATTACAGAAAGGCCCCATGTCCACCTGGCATTTGTCTGAGTTCTGGGGATGAATTCTAGTCCTCACGCTTGTACAGCAAGCCACTTGGCCTGATGAGCATCTGTACTGGCTGGCTGACACAAGCCGGAGTCATCAGAGAGGACGGAGCCTCAGTTGAGGACATGCCTCCATGAGATCCAACTATAAGGCATTTTCTCAATTAATTGATCAATGAGGGAGGGCCCAGCCCATGGTGGGTGATGCCATCCCTGGGGTGGTGGTCCTGGGTTCTATAAGAAAGCAGCTTAGCAAGCCATGAAGAACAAGCCAGCGAGCAGCACCCCTCCATGGCCTCTGCATCAGCTCCCGCTTTCGGGTTCCAGTCCTGTTTGAGTTCCTGTCCTGACTTCCTCCAAAGATGAACAGTGATCAGGAAGCGTAAGCCAAATGAGCCCGCTCCTCCCCCACTTGCTCTTTGGTCATTCTGTTTCATCATAGCACTAGAAACCCTGACTAAGACAGCATTTCCCTAGCCTGGCACCGGTATATTCTTCAAAGTCTAGTGAGTGTTCAGAGTCCACACCACTTCCCTAAGGACTGAGAAGGTACGGTGCCCGGTGACCTCTTGCCTACAGCACATGTGGGATGAAGCCGCACAAACTTCTGACTTCCCCTGCCAGCACCACCTTCCCATCTGTCTGTGGAAATATTAAACACCAAATTCATGGGAAATATTTATCTGCGTTTAAATTGTGATTTCGTGTTGTGTAAAGGGATTTGCTCCTTTGTAAATTAGATTATAAATTCCTTGAGAATAAGGATTTTATACTTGTAATAGCAGCATTCTAGAAAGCAGACAACCATGGAAATTCAGCCAGGTTTTTGCTCTAACCAGCACTGGCTCCATTTTTCTCATGGAAAGCCCAGAACTAACTAACTAGAGCTTTCTCTCTCTCTCTCTCTCTCTCTCTCTCTCTCTCTCTCTCTCTCTCTCTCTCTCTCTCTCTCTCTCTCTCTCTCTCTCTCTCTCTCCTCCCCTTCTTTTAAAAGATTTATTTGTTTTTTGTTTATATGACATATATATGTGTGCCATGTGTGTGACTGATGTCGGAGGTTGTCAGATGAGGACATCTGATCCCCTGGAACTGAGTTAAGATGGTTATGAGACACCATGTGGGAGATGGGAACTGAACCTAGGTCCTCTGTAAGAGCAACCAGTGCTCTTAACTGCTGAGCTATCTTTCCATCCCAAGGCCTAGGTCTTGACAAAGGTAAACCAGGTTCTTGGTGGTCCTCCCATCATCTCTGTGAGCTGTTCACTTCCCTCTGCCCACACTGGGCCCTTTGCTGATTCTAGAAGGTACGGGGCATGTGCTGAGCCTTAGAGCTGCCTACTCAACCCATGATGCCCCCTTGTAGCCCCCTGTGGGTCAGTGCCCTCTGCTCATGGCTACCTCAGTGGCGTATACCCTGCTTCCCTATTGACAGGTCTGCCTGGTGGAGGTCAGGCCTCTCAAATTTGAGTTGAGATTAGAGTTAATACTTGTCAGAGTCCTGTGCTGGTTGGAAGCCACCAAGGCCAGGGACCACAAATCACTATCTTTGTTACCCCTTGGACTCATGGCTTAGATCTTGGCCTGGTAGTAGTTTCACAGACAAAAAGAAACAAAAACATCAAACAGACAAAAACAAAAACAAAATAACAAAACCAAAGGCAATAGCAGAATGAACTGGAGATAACCACATCACAATTAGGTGAGAAGACCCAAGAGAACTAAGCAACTAAGCTCAGCCCACTGTCAGAACTTTGGGAATTAACAAGTCACTGTTTGGAAGCACCAAACGGTGGGTGCATAGCAGGGATAGTCAAAGCAGTATCTGAGATTTGCACGCATGCACGCAAGCGTACGCGCGCATACACACACACACACACACACACACACACTTTTTTTTTACCGTGCAAATTCAATGCCGAATGCTGTGCGGGTCTCTGTCCCTCCTCTCTGCTCTATGTGGCTGGCAGCTTCCACCACATCTTTCACAGATCTGTAGTCGTTGAGGTGGAACTCATGGACTGCATCTTCTCCGTACTGAACTATTCCGACCTGCAAACCAGAGCAGAGGGTAGCAGAACCCTGACACTCAGACCTGCATTAGTGAGAGTCCGCTCTCCAAGGAGTCCTTCCTAGAAGAGACCACAGGCCAAGGGAAACAGGCTGTTCTGGGAAAGAACAGATGGCTTGATGGGACAAATCAGGGGCACAGAGAGAAGGGACTTGGTGATGAGAGGGATGGCCCATCAAGTTGAACATCTTCCTTAAGAAGATGGAGAATGAACACAGACTAGGAGTCTAAAGCATCAGGAGCCGGGGTTGGGGAGAGACTCCAGTTGATAAAGTGCCTGCCGTGTGCAAGGAGAATTCGGATCCTCAGCACCCATTTAAAGCTGTGTGTGGTGGTATCTGCAGGGGCAGAAACTGGTGGATCCCTGGAGGTCTCTGGTCAGTTACCCCTGCTGAACCAGTGCAGGTTCAATGAGAGACCCAGTCCCCAAAAATGCAGAGAGCAATTGAAGAAGACACCCGGCATCGACCTCTGGCTTCCACACACATGTGCACACGTATTTGCATGAATATATGTACATATCCACATGAACACATGAACCTGCACCCCTACATCCCAGACCTCACATCCAACTCCAACCCAGATCCCCACTCTGCAGAATTTATCAGGAGCAGTGTGTGGGTTTATTAGAATTTACCAGGACCCATAGGGCTGTTGACCAAACTCTATAACAAAAAGTCCCTGGAACTTGGATGAAAAGAGGTTTGACATTTCCAAAGTGGAGAATGCTTCGGCACTATTAATAGCTTCAAAATAAATGCCAAGCTGTAGTGACTGGTTTCAGAGACTTGGTGATAATGTGCTACTGTTGGATGGGTTCACCAAGTTCTGGGTCCAAGAACCCTTCGAATGCTGGGTACTCACCCCAGGGCACCAAGGACTGTCTTCTGGTGGGAGGGGGCTTGTCACTGTAGGACTTGGCTCCCTTTTAACAACCCTACTAGTCAGAAGGTTTCATAAAAAGCTTGTGTATGTGTATGTGTGTGTGTGTGTGTGTGTGTGTGTTGTGTAGGGTTCTGTGGTATATGTGTGTGTGGTGTATTTGGTATATGTGTATGTGTTGTATGTGGTGTGTATGCCTTAGTGCAATGTGTAGGGGTGTGTAGAATATGTGTGTATGTGTATAGATGTGTGGTATAAGTGTATGTGTATGCATTGGGGTATGTACATGTGTGTATGCATGTGGGGTATGTACATGTGTGTGTATGTGTATGCATGTGGGGTATGTACATGTGTGTGTATGTGTGTGGGGTATGTACATGTGTGTGTCTGTGTGTGTGTATGCATGTGGGGTATGTACATGTGTGTGTATGTGTGTGTATGTGTATGCATGTGGGGTATGTGCATGTGTGTGTATATGTGTGTATGTGTGTGGGGTATGTACATGTGTGTGTATGTGTGTGTCTGTGTGTGGGGTATGTACATGTGTGTGTCTGTGTGTGGGGTATGTACATGTGTGTGTATGTATGTGTATGTGTGATACAGGGGAGCTGGAGGTTTCTCAGGCGTCATCTTCAGGAATGCCATCCACCTCCTTTGAGACAGGGTATCTCATTGACTTGAAGCTCACCAATTAGTCCAGACTGACCGGCCGCTACCTTCCCAGCACTGGGATTACAAACACACACCACCATGCCTGGCATTTTGGCATGGATTCTTTCTGGATATTGGGTCACTCCTCTGGCATAGAAAGAATTTTACAATTGACACCTGTGACTTTGGCACTTCTGCCTCTTGGTCCTCATCCAGCCAAAATACTAGGAAATAAATGTAGCCTTTGTCCATCCATGTTTCACAGATGTGCTGGCAGCAAGTCCATTCCAAGTCACTCCATGCCTGACTCTTCCCAGCGTCCACATGCCTGACTCTTCCCAGCGTCCACATGCCTGGTGTTCCCAGGGTCCACATGCCTGGTGTTCCCAGGGTCCACATGCCTGGTGTTCCCAGGGTCCACATGCCTGGTGTTCCCCAGTCTCTCTGCAACCCTTTCTATGTCTTTCCCCCTTTCCCTGACTTCTGACTCTCTAGCCGTTGCTCTTCATTAGCGGAGTCAACCCCTGAAGGCACCCTTGGTGTGCACACCAGAACGGGCACCTGAGGCAGCAGGTCCCAGTGCTGGCTGGCCTTACCAGCTCCTACCCTTTCATGGGAAGATGCTGCCTACTGCTGCAGGGCCAACCGCTCAGGCAATGGGTTTTCAGCGCTACTGCTCAGCAGAGGCGAGCCCTGGAGACACTCACCTGGATCTGGCCAGGGCCAATGTAGAACTTTTTGAGGATACTGATGAGGAAGTGCTGGACCTCCACCCAAGGGTAGATGCTGTTAGAACCGTCCAGGACAATGATGATGTCCATGTAGGTCTGGCACCCTGGAAGCAGGGATACAATCAGGGCCATCAAGGAACCAGTGCCCACAAATGTCCAACATTCTTACTCAAAGACACCTTTTGTGTGTGTGTGTGTGTGTGTGTGTGTGTGTGTGTGTGTGTGTGTGTGGCCAGAGGTCATTTCTCAAGAGCTATCCACCCTATTTCTTTTTCACAGGGTCTCTCCTGTAGAATACTTTTCTTATTTTTCTTATTGTAAGCTAAGTGAGCTGGCAGTAAGCCCCAGGCATCTGTCCTGTTTCGGCTTCCCCAGTGCTGGAGTTATGAGTGTGCATCGCCATGTCTGGCTTTCTACATGGGTGCCGATACGGAAGCCTCACGCTCCCATGGTAAGCATGTGCCCAGTTCCAAGTCTCTCATGTTCTGAATGATCATCTAGAGACCAGCGGAAGAATGATTGTTGACATTTGTCATCCCCTGCATGGATGGCTGTCTCAGGCTAGGCACTCATTTGAGCCACACAGGCAAGGCAGTTAGGACACCCTGGTTCTACATCACTACCCAGTGGGCTGTTTGAACAGAGCTGAAACTGAACCTGACCCCTTTGCTCCCATCAGAGCCTGATGGCTGTCGACCAATCAGTGCTTCCCTGGACACTGCCCCTGCCGGAATCAGCACCATTTCCTTTACTGCCACGGGCAGGTGGTGTCTTCCACTAGCAACCTGGATAAATGGGCTTCACGTTTCATAAAGGAGTCATCAAGGAAAAGCTGGCAGAGTGAACTCTGGCATCAGCCTGTGTCTCTTGACCTGGTTACTCACTGGCTGCGCAGCCCGAGGGCAGTCCCTCTCAGTTTTCTGTGCTGTAAAAGCGGCATAATGACTAAGAGTTGCCATCAAGGGTTAATGGGGAGACGATTCCAAAGGCAAGAGCTCAGAGTCTTAGCTGGTCCTATTTTTACTCTTTTTTTTAAGACAAGATCTCATGTAGTACAGACACTGTGCCCCGTCTGTCGTCCTTCAGCCCTCTCTCAGCAGACATCAACCTTGGGGTGTCTGTTCTTCTCAACAGCCATCCACTTTGTGTTTTTGAAATATTCTATCACTGAGAAATAAGTTATACTACTTTGATTTCTCTCCTTTCAAGACAGGGTTTCTCTGTATTGTTTTGGAGGCTGTCCTGGAACTCGATTGGTAGGCCAGGCTGGCCTGGAACCCACAGAGATCCGCCTGCCTCTGCCTCCCAAGTGCTGGGATTAAAGGTGTGTGCCACTAATGCCCGGCTGATTTCTCTTTTAATTTCACTGTTTTTTAAAAAGACAACTTGTGCGAAGGGGGTGGAGAGATGGCTCAGTGCTTAAGAACACTTGTTGCTGTTGCTAAAGATCCGGGTTCAGTTTCAAGGACCCTCATACTAGCTTACACCATCTGTAACTCCAGTTCTAGGGGATTCTTCTGGCATCTATGGGCACCAGGCATGTACATGTACACATACATTTTGCATGCACGCAAAATAGTCATACATACAGAATAAAAATAAATAAATCCTTCTGGGTGTGGTGACACAAGCACATGCCTTTAATCCCAGCACATGGGAGGCAGAGGCAGGTGGATCTCTGTGGGTTCAAGACCAGCCTGGTTTTCATAGTTCTAGGACAGCCAGGGATATGCAGAGAGACCCTGTCTCAAAAAACAAAGCCCAAACCAAACAAATACAAACAAACAAAAACAAAAATCACTCACTCAATCAATTGATGAATCATAAAAATATACCTTGGGAAGAACCTGTTTGTTTACAGGTTTGTGGCTTTTGTGTGTGTGTGTGTGTGTGTGTGTGTGTGTATGCACATGTGTGAGTATGTGTGGACATCAGGTATCTTTTTCAATCTCCCTCCACCTTATCTTTTGAGGCAGGGTCTCTCACTGAACTAGGAGTGCTCTGATTTGGCTAGACTGCCTTAGCTAGCCAGCCCTAGGAAGCCTCCTGTTTCTGCCTCCCCTGTGCTGGAGCGACAGGCACATGCCACCAAGTCCAGCTTTTGATGTGGGTGCTGGGGATGGACCTCATGTTTGCACAGCAAGTACTTTGCTGGCTGAACTGTCTCCCCAGCCTTATTTAGGTCTATGGTTCTTAAACAGGGCAATCCCCCTCCTCAGCCTTCCCCCAAGCCCCCTTATCGTTAGAAACTACATAAAGGGCACCTTCGTTTGCAGAGTCCCCAGGGAGTGATGCCCTGGGCCAGGGCAGGAGGGCTCCACCACAGCCAGCAGCAGACAGCAATGTCAGGGTTGTGATGTCTCACTCCCTAAGAAACTCCTTGGTGCCCTTATCTTCCCCTGTGCTCTGGAGCTGCCTGGGACACTGTGAATGGACCCCATGCCTCCCCACCCCACAGGTGGCAGCTGACTAGACAGCAGTTCTCCCTTCCCTCCCCCAGCAGCGGGTGTTGAGGGGAGGCTGTCTGAGCCAGAGGCGCTAATCCCCTCGCCCTCCATAAACAGGCAACAGCTGCCTACTGAGGGTGTTTAGTCCAGAGGAAATGGTGAGGCTCAGAGCCAAGAAGTCTAGGCTTCTAGCTCCCCAAGTTTGTTTCGGAGGGAGGCTCTGGGCAAGCTGCCCAGGAACTCTGACTTGGTGTAACCATCACCCAGGTTATTTCTGTTCTCCTTGGCTCTCCACTCATGGGCTCTCCACTGGGTATCAAGAAACACCATTCACACAGTAGTCTAAATGGGTGATGCTCCAGTCTGGCCTGTTATACATGATGGCCTGGCAACCTCCTCCAAGCTCAAGATTCTACAGGAAGCTTACATGGAGGCCACGATGGTTTTCATAAATTTAACCAATTTGTTACCAATTGTCACACTGTGGGGTAGGGCAGCCTGGGATGAGGACCATACAGGGACCAGCTAGAAGGGATTCCTCTGCCCAGCCAGGAGAAGTGACTCCTTTCAGATCTCCCAGAGGGCTGAAGCAGTCACAGAACCCACATGCTGCTCTGTAGGTACAGGTAGCAGTGAGCAGAGCCCACACCTCCTCACTCGACTACCAAGCGCAGTCGGAGGAGCCTCTGGGGTAGAAGGTACTCACTCTGAAGTGCTGGGGCCACCGTCTTGGAGAACCTGAAGTTCGAGTTGACTCTTGAGCACATGCCAGTGGTGTAGTAGGAGCTTCCACACTCGTGAGACCAGAGAGGGCTGCAGGCCTGTGAAGCAACACAGCACAGAGCCCAGCTACGGACTTCAGACAGGACTCAGCCTCAACCTCCAGGACTCAAGACAGCCGTCTTTATGAGTACTGGCCTTCCTACTGTGGAGGTTTCGGAGTCTCACTGAACTCTCTCTTGCTGCAATGCGCTTGACTTTAGATGTAATGGGGGACAGTGCAAACTGGATCCCTGTCCCATTCTCCATCCTGTAATCTGGGGTGCTGGCTCTTCCTCCTCTACTTGTCCACTCCGTGTACCCCATGGGGGTCTGAGGAAACCTTTTATCTGCAGGGGAAGACCTTCCAAGTGTCACTAGGGTGGCTCTTCTCTGAGAAAGCCCTCACTGGGCAAATATCCAGGGCTGGAGCCCAATGACACTTTACCAGGAGGAGAAGAAAATGAATGCCTCTGCTCCATGGAATTTGCTGCCAAAAACCACTGTGTCAGGCTCTTGGTCAAGAGCCAAAGACGAGTTTCTCTGGGAGGCAAGGACACTGAGAAGGGGAGCCCAGCATCTGTGCCACTCATCAGGTAAGGACAAAAAAAGCTCAATCCCTTTACCTTCCTGGACTGTCCACTGAAATGAAGGACCCAATCACCAGGAAGACCCACACCCAGGTAGGGTCTGCCCCTATTGGTCTGCAGGGATGGGCCATCTGGAGGGTGGAAGAGACATGCACACAAGGCTGTGCAGAAGCACGTGTGAGGGTGTTTGGCTGACCCTCTCCACAGCCTGTCAGTGGGTCTGTGCAGGTGGGGAGGCCGGGGTTGATGTTCTTACCAAGAAGCTGTTGTCCTTTGGGTTGGTGGCAAGGCTCAGGCCGAGGCGCATGTTGTCCTTCCTCTCAGACACATTGGACAAAGTGACCCTGCCTGGAGCAGAAGAGAGACCCTCAGCCCACACCCACTTCTGCTTGTCCAGAGCCTGCTGCCCCTGGTTGCTTGAGGTGAGCCCATGGCCCATGCTCGACTGGAGGGTAGCACAGATCTTCCTTTAGATGTGTCTTTATTCCTTCCTCACTTTCTGGGAGGACTCTGCTGAAGCTCGTAGAGTCCTAGTAACTGCACAAGGCCACACAACAAGCCCACAGCACAGCCTTCACCGCCTCGTCTAGAGCTCTGCCTTCTCTAGCCAGCTAACTGCACCCCGGACATACCACAGTGCCTGTAGAGGTGGCTTTCTCTAAACAGGGACACCCCACCCACCCCTCCTGGGAACACATACCATCTGAGGTTCAGTCATCCAACACCCATTTTATACCCAAGTGCCCACCTGCCACGTGCTGAGTAGCACAGAGTAGCCCCCTACAGCTGGTGGCTTCAGCCAGCTGTGGACAGATGGATCTGCGGCAGTACAGAAACCACAGGACAAGGACACAGTGAAAGTTCTCTAGATCATCCTTTCAGGACACGGAAGGGATGGAAAAGAGCTTGGAATCTCCAGAAGCAAAGTGTGTGTGCATGCATGTGTGCACGTGTATAGGTGTGGGTGTGGGTGTGGGTGTGGGTGCATTCACGTGTGCATGTGTATCTGTAAATGTATGTGCTCGTGTATGTGTGTGGGTGTGTGTGCACACATACTCAGAAGACAAGGAGTGGGAGGAGCTGATGCATGTTGGTCCTAAGCTGCTGTAGAAACCCATGTTCTCTGCTGCGGACTTTAAGAATCTGCAACAGCAGAGGGCCCTAGAATTGTGGCTTTGTGGCCCATGCAGGACTTTTGTCCCTTTTGTGGGCAGAGGAAGCTCAACCACTATCTGTTTGCCCTTTAGGACAAGAAGGAAGTATTTAGTGGAGTGGTGTGTGTGTGTGTGTGTGTGTGTGTGTGTGTGTGTGTGTGTTCAGCATCTCCCCAGCTCTAGCACAGGCTGGAGAGTACTTCCATGAGGAAAAGCCTTGATTTGGGCATGTAGCTGCACAACGATTGCAGCGTGGCCATGCTGAGTGGCTTGGAATCCTAGCCTACTGCTTACTAGCCAGGTGGTCCTGGGCTTGCCCTCTTGCCTCCTCATTCTGTCACTGCCTCATCTGTTGGATGGTCCCCTCTCACTCTGTGTGGTGGGAATTGAGTGAGCAGAAATGCCTAGATGGGTGTGGCCAGGCCTATCTCCCAGGTGCACACTGCCGAAAACACACAGACACAGAGCTAGCTGCTGATACTCCTATTTCACGATCAGAAACATGAACACATTTGTTCTGTGAGACTGAAAACCCTGAGCATATGGACATTGAATGAGTTGGGAAGATGTACAGAGCGGGACACTGTCCTACACAGCGGTTGCAGGGCAGCCGTAAATCCAGGTTGGCCCCTGGAGAATGGCGAGTCATGCGACTGAGCGAAAGATGCCTCATCTCTTGGGTCCCAGGTTGCTCCTCTGTCTCTATATCCCTATTTCTCTGTGTATGTGAAGGTCTGGTCAGAGCACAGCCTTGGGTGTCTTCCCTCAGGCACTGTCTATCTTTGAGACAGGTGTTTCTCCTACCCTAAACTTGTCTAACTAGCAAGTGAGCTCCAAGAACATGCTTGTCCCAGCCTCCCTGTCACTGGGATAAGTACCACCATGCAGGCTTTTTTAAAATGTAGATTTTAGAGCTTGAACTCAGATCCTCATGCTTACAAGGCAAGTGCTTTACTGACTGAGCCATCTCCTCAGCCTAGCTTCCTCGTGTGCAGTGCGAGCATAGTGATACACCTCACAGGACAGCTAGAAGGCAACAGGTGACTGTAAATGTAGACATTTGTCAGTCTGCACTATATGTAACCTGGGCTGAGAGGAACCATGTGACTATGAACATGGGTGATGGGGAAGTCCTTCTGTGTATATGTTTGTCTTATTGGTTGATGAATAAAGCACTGTTGGCCAATAGGGAAGCAAGATAGGTGGAACTAGGAGAGGTGGAAGATTCTGGGAAATGGAGGCACAGTGAGTCACCATGTAGGATAGGAGAGGAGTAAGAGGTCCAGACCCTTTCTCCAGTAAGAGAAGACCACGTGGAAATACTCAGATTAGCAGTTATGGGTTAATAATTAAGTCAGAGCTAGCCAATAAGAAACCATAGCAAACGGCCAACAGCTTCATAATTAATATAGCGTCCTGCGTGTTCATTTGGGACTGACGGGAAGAATGCTCATTGCACATGGGTGTGTGACTGAGTGGCTGTCAGGGAGAGGCCAGGGGCTGCTTACCCAGGTTGAGCTTTGTGCAGTTGCCCTGGGTTACTGGACACTTGTACACGTCTCCTGTCTTCTGATGGCCATTGGTTTCCAGTGGGGCACCCACAACCAACCTGTGAAGGGAAAGAATAAGAACCAAGTGGTTGGGGAGGCAATCCTTCCCTCGGAGGCTGGCCTTGGTGGTGGTAGGAGAGGAGGAATGGGGTGGAGGACTCCTCTGATGGGGGGAACTGGGCTTTCAGCACCAAGTTGGGGGGACCGGTGCCAGGTCTGGGGATACAGAGGTGAAGACCTGCAGCATCCATGGGAGGGGTGATGCAGGGGAGAAGCTGAGGGACTGATGGTGGTTGGAGGGCAGAGGAGCCACAGGAGCCCCATTCCATCCCATGGGGAAGCCTTTTGACTTGCTCAGCTTGGGTGAGGGTTGTTGCTCAAGGGCCAGTAAGTCTGATTTAGGTGGTCAAGGCAGCCAGAAGGAAGAAGGGGCTCCCTGCCTGTGCCCGTGCCTGTCTGCTGCTATGTGGAGGAGGATGGAAATAAGCTGAAGCTCCAGCGTGAGATAATCTTGAATGATCCTCGTGGCCCTCGGACCAATGACGGTGCTTTATGAGCGACACACAGAGGAGACACAGGGAGAAGGGGAGGCTAGGCCATCTAAGACGCTATTGTCACAAGCCAGGGGGCACCAGGTGCCCCTGGCATCTAGAAGGATCAAGGAAAGAGTCTGCCCCAGAGCCAGGAGGGAGGCAGACATGCCTCCATGTCTGTGGGAGACCCTGCTCCTGCTCCTGCTGCTGAAGGGGGTCTCTGCAGCCTCCCACCCACAGGAAGAGCACACCTTGCTCACAAACACACATTCCCAGGGAAGTGAGCCACACACAGTGCAGAGAGGGAAAGCTTGTGATGGTGGGGACACATACATACAAACTGGTACACTAAGATCCCCTGTGGGTGATGAATTCCACGGTCATGATGACCCTAAGGGAGTCCAGATGTGCAATTGGCCTATATGTCTCATTCCCAGCCTCTAGGGGGCAGTATTATCCCAAGAGGCCACAGCAACCTGTGACCTGAGGTGAAGCCTAGATGACCACCTGCCCACCTGTCAGTGTGTGGCGTTCTGGTACACCTGGAGCTCTCTGGACCTTGGGCATTTGTACAACTCCCCGTTCAAAGATTTACAGTTAATAGTAGGCTAAGAACGGTGGCCTCTGAGCTGGGAAGTCGGTAAAGAGCTTACTGTGCAAGCAGGAGGACTCAGCTTTGATTCCCAGAACCTAAATTTAAAAGGTCAAGAATGTCAGTATATTCTTGTAACCTTAGCACTGGGGTGGGGTGGTAGAGATGAGTGGATCTCAGCGGTTCAGTGGCCAGGGAGTCTAGTCTAATTAGCAAGTTCCAGGCTAGGGAGACATGGCCTCCACAAAGCAATATAGATGGTGCCTGGAGAAAGCACCAGGGTTGATCTCTGGCCTCTACACATATGCATGAGTGCTCAAGTACCCATACATAGGAGTGTACACACACACACACACACACACACACACACACACACACACACACACACACACACGCACACACGCACGCACCCCAACCCTTTCTGGGGATAGTATGTTGTCATGGAATGGGTACTCCAGTTCACCACAGTGAAGCTGCCAGGCCCTGAGAACTGCAGAATATACAGGAGTGGGTTAGAGGAGACAGGCAGGAGCTCTCCTGACCCCATTCATGCAGCAGCTGCCCACCATGCTGCCTCTGGGGCTCGGACTACACAGGACGGCAGCGGCTCCTCATGGCCAATGTTCCACCTCCATGCTGACAGAGAAGGATGCCAGGCTGAAGGGGGCTTGACAGAGCTTTGCTAGAAAGGAAATGTCTGTGAAATAAGAGTCATGGTTTCTCCCTAGGGAGCCAGATAATGACAGCCTCTAAATATAGCCCCTTATTAGGTGTGCCTGGGTCTGACTGGCAGGGGTTAATTGGGCCTATAAAATCTCTTTGTCTAGACAACTTTTGGCTACTTAATTCTGGGACAGACTGCGTAGGCCATGCTGCTGCCTTCTCTCAGAGAGAGGGAGGAGGGCGAGGGATTTTAGATGAGTGCTGAAACTTCAAGCAGGATCTGCTGTAGTGTGTTCTAGATTAGGGCAGCCACTACCATCTTCTAGGAACCCCCTCCATGTGTCTTCTAGAACTCACTCCCAAACTGCTGTGGGTGGGTTCCTCACTGCTCCTTCCACTTCCAAGTGGAACACACAGGTCCAGGGCTACTTGGAGGGTCCTGGGAGTAGATGGGGACTTAGTTGAGAATCCCAGAGCTGGGTCTCCATCCTGGTCCTGTTACCAGTTTACTTCTTGGTACAGAGAAATTTAACCAGTCAACCCTCCGTTTTCCTGGCTGTGAAATGGAGCTAACCATTGCCGAATTGCCAACCTCTTACTCTCACTAATGCTAAGAGACACTGAGACGCAGAAGGGGGACTGTACCTGGGTAAACTATGCATAAAGATTGGTGACCGCTAGCAGTTGGTCATGTGTCCTGGCGGTGGGGAAGATGGAACAAAATGACAATAAATCCATTAAGTCCTCACAAACAAATCTGCATCAAGACTGCTTGAGCTTCTCAAAGAACAAGAGTGGTTCCTGTGTCCCGTCTCCAATTCTCCCAGAAATCATTTCTTTGGGGGTTCCTGGCACTTTTGGGGGAGCAGGGCAGGCTTTACTGTCCCCATAATACAGATGCAGAAATGGAGGCCCCGAGAGGGAAGCTGATGAACACTCAGTTTGTGGCAGGATTAGGACTACAGGGCTTGTGGGATAGCTTCCTCTGCGGTGCTCCAAAGGCCTCTGCCAGAGAGGGAGTCTGGGCCACCCCTCTCCCTCTGGAGTCTGGGTATGACGTGTGCCTGGTGGGGTTGAGGTTTGGAGGGAATGATTCAGGCTTGTTTTGAGGGGCTAACTGCTGAAGCTTTGGGGGAAAGGTCCACGTCATCACCAAGAACAGCCAAATTGCTCGTGGGGTCTGGCAGCCCTGTCACACCCCCCCTTCCCCGACCGTGGCCTCAGCTTTATATAGCTATATGCGGCCTTGGAGCCTGAGGGGCCCTTTGGGCTGGATACTCAATACCTTCTGGTATGGGCATCAGACAGCAAGGGAAACCAAACGGTTGTGGCAAACATGGGCCTTCCATGGCTGAGGGCTGTGCGTCATCAGCTGTGGGCTCCCAGCATTCTTCCTAGGGAAGTGATGGCTGGAGTGCTTTGGCCTGGAGGGGAGCTGGCGTCCGTCCAGCATTCATTGTAGCTATAGGCCTGTAGGAGCACCTTCTCCTGGCGGCTACCTATAAGTAGGGCTGTGCTAAGGGAGACGTCCACCTATGGACAGCATGGGCTCCTGGCTCCCAGCAGGACATTGTGTGATTGTGTGTGTGTGTGTGTGTGTGTGTGTGTGTGTCTGGTCTGTAGCCCTCCCTCCTGACATCTACCTCATAGCCTTTCCCTGGAGACTCTACAGGGATCATTCTCACATCCATTTAGTTCAGGATGTAGCTTCTTTGTCAGAGCACTTGCCTTGCAGGCTGTGATCACCTGATTGTGGTCCCCAGAAACTCTTAAGCACACCCACCCAACCCTGTCACAAAGAAAGGCATGGTGACGTGTGTTTGTAAACCCCGGACTCGGAAGGCAGAGACAGGAGGATGGATCCTTGAGGATCACTGGTCAGCCCACCCTAGCCTTTTGGCAAGCTTCAGGCCAGTGAGGGACCTTGCCTTAAAGAAAACAAGATGGACGTTGGCTGAGGAACAAAAGCTGAGGCTGTCCTCTGGCTTTCACATTCACGAGCACCTACACGCATGCACATGTGTACACACTCCACCACATTACTGTGCCCATGAGAAACACGGCAATAAGGAGCAATAAGGAGCAGATTCCTGTTCCCAGCTCAGGTGGTGGATAGACCATTAGCATCATATACATTATTTCTGTTTTTTTTTTTAATTACCTCTGTGTGTGTGTGTGCGTGTGCGCCACAATGCATGCGTGAAGGTCAGAGGTCAGCTTGTAGAGTTGGTTTTCTCTTTTTATCTTGTGGGTCCCGGGGACCACACTCAGGTTATCAGGGTTTGCGGGACACACTCTTAACTACTAGACCATCTCACCTGCCCTCCTCCGTTGTTTAATCAAATACCTGGAACTATCCCCCAGCTAGTCTTAGGAAAACAAAAACTCTCTTGTTTTGAGTATGTCCTACTTACAACAGCCCCTTGAGAGGGAACCCTGCACTCTAGATGTTTCTAGGTACCTAGTAATGGGTGTGAAGACCACGGGAGCTGGAGGAAAACGTACAGTCTTTGAGGAGGCATCCAGAACCCAGAGCAAGGACAGACTGGGTGCCAGGTACAGGTACAGGCAGAGACAAAGCTATCTTAGGAGCCAGTGTCCTGTCTCTGGGCCTCACTCAAGTCGTGGAGGGTAGAAAGCGGGCAGGCAGGGGCCAGGCTCTAAGCGCAGCCAGGTCTTTTACTGCCTGTGTCTGCCAAGGCAGGTGTGAGCAGCTCAGCTCCCATGCAGATGGTGGAAGCCAGAGTCCGTGAGCACTAGTCAGACAAGAAATTCCAACCGAGGGGCCAGCTTCTGCAGGGGATCCTGAGTCTAGCGCTGGTAGGAGCTCCTTACCAAGGGCAGACTGTAGGCTCAGTTCCCTCCCTAACCATGGCAGTACCTCTCAGCAATGCTTGCACCTTATATCCCAGGAACCCCAATAATCAATGATGACCCAATCTATTTTAATGAGTCATGTGTACACAATGTACGGACACATGGTTTTGGTTATGAAGTCAGCTGTGCACACTGGAAGCTTGTCTAGAGGCAGTTTCAGAGCCAGGACTCCAAGTTCAGTGTTCCCTCTCCACTGTGAAAACTTAAACTCAGAGTGGCAACAGGGCTGCCCTCCATAAAGCCAATGGGCCCATTTCTCCAAGGGCCCTGGCTTCTCCCCCTCTGGACTCATTCCTTCATCATTTGGTCTTTTCTCCACGACTTTGGACTTCAAAACCACACCTGGCCATCTGTCCCTCTTCTTTTCTTGCCTTCCCTTTCCCCTTCTGACATCAGACAAAGGCATGGTGTGTCTGGGAGTTCACCAATCTGCAGAATGAGAGAGAGAGAGAGAGAGAGAGAGAGAGAGAGAGAGAGAGAGAGAGAGAGAGAGAGAGAGAGAGAGAGAGAGAGTCCTCCTTCAGTGAGGCGCTCCCCCCTCCACCCCCTTCATGGAAAATGTAATCTCCTCCAGCCAGGGTGAGCCCGGTGGCTAATGTGTTCAAGATGGGGCCTGGGAAGTGCTGAGCACAGCAGGCAGAGCGTGTGTGTGTGTGTGTGTGTGTGTGTGTGTGTGTGTGTGTGTGCTCGCACATGCGCAGCAAAGCCCACCCTGGGCTGTCAGAAGAGCAGTCAGCACTGTGGTTCTTGTTGGGCCAGCAGGGGGTCGTGCCCACCTTGGCCCAGGCACCTGGCAAAGCCTGGACTCCTAGAGGCTGGGAAAATGAATTAGTTCACTCTTTGCTGGCACTTCCCTTACCCTCCCCGACTCCAGAAAACTCTTGTGAGAGATTTGAATCCTCTGTGCATGTCTTAAACAAACACATCTACTGTTTGTTTGTAGAGTTAATGTTAGGTGTCCATGTGAATAGCATAGGGAACCCAGACATTTGGTCAAACACTACCCAGGTGTTCCGGTGAGGGTGTTCTTGTATGTGATAAACAAATCTGTAGACCGAGTAGAGCAGACCGTCTTCTAGGACGTGGTGGGCCTTGTTCAGTCTGGTGAAGGCCTGATAAGAGTGGTAGGGTGGCCCATCTAAAAGAATTCTCCCTGCTGGACTGCCTTTGACTTTGATGCACCAAATCAAAGGCTCCTTCAATAGGCCTCTGGGTTGAAAGAAGGGATGGGCCGGACAGCAGGCAGTAACCACTCAGTAGTGATTGTCAACCTGGGTCCCAGACCCAAAGTAGCACGAGTCCCCTCAGGGATTCTTTGGGACATGAAGTGTGTTGGGCCCAAGCCCAGACAGCTGCAGAGTCAGGTACCGGCGATGAGGCCCAGCCTCGAGGCCCAGCCTCTATGTTTCCCCAGTCTTCTGGGGGTGCTGATGTGCCCTTGACTCTGAGGACTGCAGGGTGCTTACACGGGAGAGTGGAGTTGGTGGCTCCTCTGGATGCAAGGGCTAAGTCCCTGCTCCCTTCCCTCATCTGCCCTAGCCTCTGAGGCTCACTAGTGCTACACTGCTGCTGGCCTCTGTGTCTCATTCCCTTGGCCACCCATCATTTAGGGTCTTCTCCAAGGCAGCCTTCCCTGCCACATCTCAAGCTGCCTCCTCCTCCTCTTTGCACTTGGTACGACTTGGCACTCTCCATTCTTTTGAAGTGGAGTCATTATACAGGCCAGGCTGACCTGGAATTTGTGATCCTCTGGTCTCAGCGTGGATTACATGTGTGTGCGCTATTTTCTGTACATACTTCTCCACTGTCTTTATCACCCTTTAGATGATGTCCTTAATTGTCCAACAGCCTTCACAGACAGTTCCCAAGTGGGGATTGGAAAATGGCTTGGAGTCAGTTCTATCTTCCACCATGTGGGCTCCAGGGATGGAACCCAGGCTGTCAGGTTTGCTGCCTACTAAGCCATCTCATTCCTGCGCCCAAATCCTCCTTTATCTAGCCAGAACAGTATCAAAAGAACGATTCCATTCTGTTTAGATTACAAAGGGAATCTGTGTTTGTTGAGCAGACTTCATACCTCCGATTCTATGGGAACTGAAACCAGAAAGGCCCTGGCTTCCTTTTGAACCCAGGCAGCACCTGCAGACTGTTGGGGGATGTGTGGGGGGGTGGGAAACCTGGAATCTGTTCACCTATGTGGCTTTCCTTCCTTCCGCTTGGAGGCTTGTGGCTCTCTTTCCACTTGGAGGCTTACATGTAGACATCTTTTGACATCAGTTTATGTCAATGATCCCATTAGGCCCTGAGCTGGGCCTTGCCCCACCCCTTCCTGGATATGCTCTTTCCTGTGGAATGAGAAGTCCTAGGGTGATGAGGACAGGACCCAGAGTCCATGTCTCCTGTCAACATTCTCTGAGAGCCTGGGCTTCCTCTCTGGGTCTCTCTCTGTGTGCACAGAAGTCAGAGGTCAACTTTCAGGTGCCATCCAGCTTGCCAATTAGGCTAGGCTGACTGGCCAGAGAACCCACTATCTCTGCCTCTCCAGCTCTGAGATTGCAAACATGCATCACAATGACCCAGATCTAAGGATCAAATAGGTCCTCATGGCGAGCACTTTACCAGCTCATCCTTCTCCACCCCACTACCTCTGGATCTTTCTGATGAAGTACCACATTACTGAAGTTGGTAGCTAAGCAGTTTGCCAGGGTGTGAACAGAGGGTGTGTGTGTGGTCCCTGGAGGCCCGCTGGAGAGGGAGAGTGGGTCAGGAGAAAGTGTTAACTGAGGCCAAAATCTATCTTTGCTGCCCTGGTAGTGGTCTCTCAGCCTTGAGGGGAGCATCTGATATGGATGGAGAATACAGTCCAGTCCAGCCCAGTTCTTCATGGTGATAAACCACTGCTACATTTCACATTGGCGGTACCTCTGCTGACAGATGATCAGGGAAGTTTCTGTTGCACGAGCTGTTGCCAATACTAATCGATGCAGGAGCTTTGATTTCCCATGACATGACACCGGTAGATGGGCTGTCACTCTGAGGGTTGGCTATGGAGGTGGTCCTTTGCATCTTGGTGCCTGGCCTTAGCACCTGCTGACCTCAAGGGTCTGGCTCCCTGCCTGGGAGTTACCTCTGTATGTCCATTTTGTTTTCCTCCCAAAATCACAGAAGCACTTAGAACAGAAGAGGGAACGAGTGAGGGAAGGCAACCGGAAGGGAGGTTCTCAACCCAGCTGAGGTGAAAATGAGCACCGTGCCTGCTGGCTGCCTGCTTTGTGCCACATCGGAAGGGCGCCAGCCTCTCAGCACCTGTCCCCCTCACACCCATGCAGGGCACGTGCCCATTACTCAGCACGCCACACTGTCCTCTGAGTGTGCAGTCTCCCACCCCAAGCCCTCTGACTGCTCCCATTCCATCCACTCCCAATGCCCCTTCCTCAGGAAGCCTTCCAGGACACCTCAGCCAAAAGTCGTCTTAATTCCCATGATGCTTTGCTCGCATCTCTAGTGTGTCTTTCTTTCCTGTAGATAACTGGCCTCTAGGAAGCAGAGACTTCCATCCACTTTTAAACTGGAGTTGGTCAAGGCACATGGCGTAGTCCAAGCTTGGTGACTACTGAATGAATGGATGGGTGGACAGTGGAGGAGGCACTCACACTGCCGTGTCAAGCTGAGTCCTCTTGGTTACTTGGGATAAAGCTTCCTGGTGAACTTGGCTGAGCTCTCCAGGGCTGAGCTTTGCACAGACTCCTTCCCTGAGCATCCTTTGTATGCTCCGGGTTCTGTTTTCCTCCACAGAAAGGCTGAATGCCACATGTAAAAACCCTTCCTTCTCTTTCCAGAAGGCTTGATAAGCTCTGGCTTATTTGTCCAAGCCACACTTGGAGAATTTTTTTTCTTTCCATTTTGTAACAACTCTTTTCCTTTGAAATGAAACCTAAGCACTGAGGCCGTTTAGACAGATGTTTCTCAGTGGGACGTGCGGCTCTAATTTATTGATGTGTGCAGCTCTGACGGCTCCCCGGCTACTGCCTGGGTGTCAGGAACGGCAGCCCCTCTGATGTTCCTGCTGCCCTCCGTGCAGGTGCTCACTGTTAAGAGCAGTACACAGCGAACCTCAACAGCCCTTTTTAGGGTGTTCCTGGCCGGGGACATGGCCAACAAGGAAGGAAGCACGCTCACAAATGTCAAACCGCCCCCAAACCGCACAGCTGGCAGAGGCTGAGCACTACAGTGTCCCTGGTGGGTCTAGCGCTCTTTCCTGCAGCACACAGGTCTGGGAAAGGGGAAAGGGCTCGGAGGCTACAGGACAAATATACTATTGTTCCTGGGCCCAGCAGGGTGCTTGCTGTTAACTCTGGCCTATTCCACTTGGGCTAAACAGCCTAGCATGAATCTCCTTCCCCCTCTGGGCCTCCATTCCTCATGTAGTTCAGGCTAGCCTTGAACTGTCTGTGTAGCTGAAGCTAACCTTGATCTTTAATCCTCTTGTCTCAATCTCAAAGTGCTGGAATTACAGGTGTGTAGCAGTTTATGTGGTTCTGGGGAATCAAACTCTGGGCTCCCTGTATGCTAGGCAAGTGCTCTACCCACTGAGCTTCATCCCCAGTTTACAACGACCCCATGGAGGGGGAGAGAGAGAGAGAGACAGAGACAGAGAGACAGAGACAGAGAGACAGAGAGAGACAGAGACACACACACAGAGAGACAGAGACAGAGACAGAGAGACACACACACAGAGACAGAGACAGAGAGACACAGAGAGACAGAGAGAGAGAGAGAGAGAGACAGAGAGAGAGAGGGCACTCCAATTTCGAAGTTTCAGAAATGACTAGAGATGCTAGGTCACTCAGCTGGAAGCTGGTAAAGACTCACATCTTAGGCCTCCCCCTTTTCTTGGTCCCTCCTTGAGAAGGAGACGGGGTACAAGACAGCTGCCAACCCAGTGTCGTGTCTCAGCATCCTTTAAAACCCTTTCTGTTTGCCTCAAATCTCAGATGCTCTTCATTTTCACCTCTGGTTCATGATGAATAGATATTCTTTTAAAAATGGTTTATTGTATGTATAAGAGTGTTTTACTTGCATGTGCATCTTCCCACTTGAGTGTTCTGTGCCCGTGGAGGATGGAGATGGGTGTTGGATGCCCTGGAACTGGAGTTATAGATGGTTGGGGCTGTCATGTGGGCCCTAGGAAACAAACCCAGATCTTCTGCAAGAACAGGTGCTCTTAACCACTGAGCCACACCCCGCTCCCATCCCCATTCTCACAGAATCGTTCTTATTCTGAGAAGCCCCAAAGAAACAGAAAGGCTGAAGACTCACTGAAGCTACTGGCGAGTAAAGTCTGTCATTATATTTTAAAAAACGACCCCATTTGCATTCCAAAGTCATGAGCTCTGCATTTGGGAAGGGGCAGAAGGCAAAGAAGATGGGAGTTGCAGCCCCGCTGTGCTGTCTTGGGTTGCTCAGGCTGCTGCCCTCTCTTACCTACCTGCTTGTCTGGCTCCACTGTGGCTGAACCTTCCCTACTTGGCAGGGAAAAGGGGTCTCAGTGTTTCCTATACAGGGGCTTTTCTGAAATTTAGTATGGATCTCAGAGTTCTAGAACCTTCTTCTCTCTTCTTACTTCTTTCTGGGGGCCTGCATTTCACACTTGAGCTACTAGTGTGAGATGAGCCCTACTCTTGGGGCTCACAGCTGCCCTTCTGTACCTCTTAACTTTCCATCACATTTCCCCCTTTACTTTTCTGTTTCTCCTAATTGGTTTTTCTTACAATTCTCTTTCCAGATGGCTTTGTGCTAATGGTTTAGCCTGACTCATGGCAGCTGAACCAGGAGGGGAACATTGTAGATAGATTTAAGAACCCAGGAGAAAACTACAGAGACATCACCAAAACCCATCTCAGTTCAGAAACAAACATGGCACCACTGGTTGTGTGTGGAAGCAGGCACTGGAGGCGGGGTGCTTCTGAATGGGCTTGAAATCCCAAGATCTTGGCAGTGTTACAGTCAACGATGGTTAGAAGGAAGCATTCTCTCTAAGCCTGGGGGAAACCTGGTTAGGTTAATGGGGGTTGATCACAGGTTTATTGAGAAAGACATTTACAGTACAATGTAGTGTTTTTCTAATTTTATACAACCACTGAAAATGTGGCTGCACTCTGATTGTCAATGAAATGTCAGGTTTGTTTATTTGTTTTCTTTTGGTGCAGGCTGCTGGGGGAGAGGCTCATCTGCTGGGATGTCACACTATGGCAAGCCCACAGATTTGGGTAGAGGAACCATGAATGGGCCAACTTGTGCCCTCTAGTGCCAGCTAGGGTAGGTGCAGCTGAAGCTGTTTGGTGTCATTAAAAACTATCAGGTATAGAATGATGGGATACACCTTTAATCCCGCTCAGCATTTGGGAGGCAGAGGCAGGTGAATCTCTACGGAGTTCCACGACAGCCAGGGTTACATAGTAAGACCATGTCTCAAAAACGACCCTTAGTGTCCATGGGAAATTGACTCCAGGAACTTCACGGACACCAAAATCTGCAGCTGCTCAAATTCCTACATAAAATAGCTCAAGATGGGGCCTGGCAAACGTTCCAGTGGTCAGAGTGCTGCACAAGCGTTGGGACCAGAATAAAAAGCTGGGCATGGCTGTGTGCCCCTGTAGCCCTAGTGCGGTGTAGGGTGGGAGAGGAGACAGGAGAATTGTCCAAGCTTGCTGGCTGCTAGCCTAGCTCCAGGTGCAATGAGAGGTTCTGTGTCCACAGAATACGGTTGAGCGTGGAAGAGCAGGAACCTGATAGCTTCTGTCTTTTCGAGGCACGCACAGGGGCATGCCCATCCATAATACATATGTGTGTATTCAGCATACTCCCACCCTTACACATGCAAAATGTCTTAGCATTTGCATAGATCCTACCCACATCGTCTCATATAATTTAAATCACCTCTAGGTTTAACTTTCTAATGTAAAGCAATGCAAATAACTATTTAAATGGTTACTGTAATATATTATTTAGAGGACTAATGATAAGAAGATAAACTGGACATGTTCAGTACAGATGCATTTTTATATAATATGTTCAATCTATAATTTACTGGAATCTATGGACTCAGAACTCATAGATGTGGAAGGCCAAGCGTACCAGCCTTGAATTGGTAGGAATCTGCTTGGAAGATGGTGTGGGTTTCAAGCTGAGTTTGTTTGCTCCCTCATGTGAGAGACTCTCTTTCCCTCTGGACTTAGGAAGGGTGTAGGGAGTCATAGACTAGATGTTGGCTTTGGAGAAGGGGGTAGGGCAAGGAGGCTGCAGGCCACTGTGCAGGGGTGGAGAGAGAGGGTAGAGGATGGGAAGAGGCAGACCAAGAAGATGCTGAATTGGCAGTTCTCCCTGGCTTCCCTGAACTGGCCAAATCCAGTTTATTTTCTTTCTTGGGGGTTAGTAACCAGGAGGCTTTCTTTCAGCATTTCCACTCCCATGACTGTGTGTCTTCTAACCCATAAAGCATACTGTTTGGCCCCCTGCCTTTTGGAGTTCAGCACTAAGAATATTCTCTGGCTGTAAGGCATGCCCTTGGCTCCAGCCCTGCTGCTGTCTCTCTGTGTGTGAGGAGTGACCTGGGCCATCACTCATACCCTTCAAGCCCTGGCACTTTCCTGCGTTGATCTGGAATTAAAGACATAAATAAATAAAAGCGGAGCAGAGAAGGAAATGACGTGGAGCCTTGAGAACCGGGTGCCACATCTTTACACTGCTCCTGGGTTTGCGCTGGGTTCTGGGGCCGACAGCCCCCCCCCCCACCTCCCAGTGGCTCTTCTCAAGACTGCTCTGTGTCATTTGGGGGCATAAGGTGCTCCAGGCCCCATCAATGAGGACAACTGCCTGGCTTTCTACTCCCTTCCCCAAGCCTCCCACAATCCCCTCTCGCCTTGCCTGTCTGGCGTGCCAGCGCCTGCCCAGTGGCTTGGCCTGGGGCCTAAGCCAGCGTTTCCCTAGAAGATGGTTTCCCCCCTTCTCTCCGGCCCTCATGCAGTGGGTGTCATCCTACACACCAGCTTTGCTTCTGTCGTGATTTATCCTCTAACCAGCATGAGTCAGGGTGTGGATTTTTTATTTGTTCCAAGGGAAAATAGCAGAGGGCATTTTTGTGCTGTGGGGTTGGGAGCCTGCTCAGCAGACCTGAATTGGGAACAAAGTAGAGCATAATCCTCAGGGACTTTTACAGCAATAAAGATCAAGGCTGCCCCAGGCCTGTCTCCAAGAAAGGGGGACCAGATTGAAGATCTGTCATCTGCCCAAGCAGTCATTCAAGTGCCTTTTCCTTGAAGCCTCCCTCTCTTCCCCCAGGGAAGTACGGTGATAGACACTCTATGTCATCTCCTCCTCCTGCCTCATAAGGATGCTCTGAGATTTGCATCCCTGGGCCCTTTTGTTGGATGAAGAGACTGTGGTACAGAAAACGACTGTGATGTGTTCAAGTCCATGGCTTGGGGAAGTGCTGAGCTGGGAAGACACAGCATTTCATATAGTCTGAGCTGTCCTTGAACTTGCTATGTAGCCAGGAATTATCTTTTGGTCCTCCTGCCTTCACCTCCTGAGTGCAGGGATAACAGGAGTGAGCGAGCCGTCACACCAGATATACATGCAGCGCTGGGAATTGAACCCAGGGCCTAGTGCATGCTAGGCAAGCACTCTATCAATTGAACCCGCATCCCCAGCTCTATCAATTGAATCTGCATCCCCAGCCCCATTGTGTGACTTTGGAGACTAGATTTTTCCAGCAGGGAGGCTTTCCTCAGCTGTCCGCCCTCAATGAGCCTCTGGGTATGGACGTGGAGAACCCTGGGGTGATACAAGCTTGCTAATAAAGGTGGCAGGCAGAGAAAGCCCCGGGAAAGAGCTAGTGCCTTGCTCTGAATAGGCATCAACCACAGCATCTTGTGGTCTGGGATCCAGGATGGCAGGTGAACTGTCTCTTTGGTACTTCTCACCTAAGTGTCCATTAGTCCCGGGGGAGCTGTCACAGGAGGTGGAAGCTGCCCGAGCAGGCAGCTGGAGATGAGTTTCAGCCCTGGCTCTCTTCCACTACTTGTCATGGGACTCGCTTTAGTATCATCCTACCTCTGGGCCCTGGCTTCCTTATAAAGTAAAGGGGTTGGGAAAACCTCTCAGATCATGCCCCCCAGTGGGGTGGGGGCGGCACAGAGGCACAGCAGCCCTGAAGGCCCACCCATGGCACTGTGTGATCCATGTGGGCCTCCTGGAGCTGCTCTTAGCCCTGGACCTCCTCTATCCCACCTCTGCCTCTGAGAACTGTGTTCCATGAAAGGCTTCAAAATGGCGGTTCTGCGCCGGGCAGTGGTGGCACACGCCTTTAATCCCAGTACTCCGGAGGCAGAGGCAGGAGGATCTCTGTGAGTTCGAGGCCAGGCTGGACCGATAGCCTCCAAAACAATACAGAGAAACCCTGTCTCGAAAAAAAACCAAAAAAAAAAATGGCCGTCCTGCTTTTGGGACGAGGAGCTGTCTGTTCTGGCTGGCATCTCCACAGCACAGATATCATGCCTGATAGGGCACCGGGGAGAGACTGGGGGTACCTTCTACTTTTTCTTTCTGTCACTGTGATAAAATACTCTGACCAAAAATAACTTGGTGAGCAAAGGGTTTATTTGGCTTTAACTTCCAGTTTATTGAGGGAAGTTAGGGCAGAACCGTGAAACAGGCACTTGAAGCAGGATCCATGGAGTACCACTTTCTAGCCAGCTCACTCTCTGCCTTGTTCAGCCAGCTTTCTTAGCAGCCCAGGATCAAATCCCTAGGGATGGTGCTGCTCACAGTGGTCTGAGTGCGCCTGAACTAGCCATCAACACAGTGCCCCCCTGACACGCCCACAGGCTAGTCTGACCCTGGCAATTCTCCAGTTGAGGTTCCCTCTTCCCAGGAGACTCTAGGTCAGGTCAAATTTGTTTGTTTAGATTTATTTAATATTTTGATTTATGCATGTGTATATGAGGCTGCACGAGTCTGCGCACACCACATACCTGCAAGGCTAGGGGTGGCAGACCCCTTGGAACTGGGGTTACATTTGGGTGTGCGTGCTGGGCACCTGGTTCCTCTGCAAGGATAGGAAGCACTCTTAACCACTGAGCCATCTCTACAGCTCTGCTTGTCCAAGTTGACAATAAAAACAAAGCAGAAGAGGTTAGTGACCCGTGCCAATCATGGGTATTCCAGACCTTGCCATCTCAGGACTACCATGTGATGCCATGCGTCTGGTGGAGGTGACGGCGAGATTTGTACCTTGCCATGGAGAATATTTGCTTCCAAACTTTGCTGCTGTCTGGGTCCTTCTCCTCCCCGCTCAATCTACCCACGACACTCGCTGTCACATGGTTCTTGAAGCCTCTAACCACACCGCCCGGTTACATGGTGACCAGAACACCCTGGTCAGAAGGTGGGGACTTGAGACTGGGTAAGTGAAGGCAGAACACACCTGACCCCATTCCCAACAGCAACCATAGCCATGCCCCAGATGTTTTTTCTCCCCAGAGAGGTTTCTACTCCCCTAGGGCAGCCTGGACTCAGGAGCCGGAGGCAGCTCCTACAGGGATAGCACCTCACCCACTTTCCTCCCTTGTCTCCATCTTCTCCCTGCAGGCCGCCCTCCTCCATCTTCTTTGTGCCCAGGATCTCCCTTCCTTCGGCCTTTATCACTCCGCTGTGTGTACACCCCTCCTTCCCACTTGGCGCCTTGGGCACTTGTTCACCCAAGAGATGGTCCGGGCTCTGGGAAGCTTCACCTAGGCATCTTACTTCCCTGTCCTTAAGGGTACATGTTGAGCCATTGAGACACTGATGGCTTCCTAAGGAAAGCAGAGTATGGGGGAGAGGTAGCCTCCTCTTGCTTGGTAGCCTCCAACCTCTACCCAGTCTCCAACAGAGATTTGGGTGAAGGAGAAAAGAAGAGGGGAAGGATGGTGGGGACGATGGAGGGGGAGTGAGGAAGGGGAAGGAGAATGATAAGCAGGGGAGGAGGAGGAGAGCAGAAGGCAAAGAAGGAAGTGGAGAAAGAAGAGGAGGGAGGAGGAAGATGGGACGGACAAGGGAGACCGGGAAAGTGGAGGAGGATGATGGAGCGGGGAGAAGACGGTGGTGGGGGAGAAGGAGGGGCGGGGAGTGGAAAGGAAGATGTTTTGACATCAAAATCCCACTTTACCACCCTCTCGGATTTCCCTGCCATGATGGAAACTGATTCCTTCTTATGTACCCCAGACCCTTCTGTGTGCCACTCTCTAGGCACGTGTGAGCTAGAATCTGTGTTCTGTGATCATGCCTGTCACTTGCTAGCTGGGCTTGGCCCTGTTCCTTCTGCACACGGGTATGCATCTTCCTAGTTCAGGAGTCCCCAGCCCTGGCTCTCACAAAGCCACAAGAGGAACTGGAGACCGGGCAGGACAGCAGAGGACTGCAAATCTTGGGCTACACTCAGTAGAGCTGCTTCTGTTGTGTCCCTTTGGGCCTAGCCAGGATTCTGCCTGGGGATATCTGGGCCCTAGGCTCATTCTTACATTTACTATGTCCTCTCTTAGAGTCTCAGTTGCCTCTCCTGTAAAATGGGGACAAACTTATTTCATTTTCAGGTAGCCTGAATCTCTAAACCTGCACTGTGATTGTTAACTTTGACTGTCGACCTGATGGGATTTACAGTCGCAATGGAGAAAATCTCTCCATATGTCTATGAGGATGTTTTCAGAAAGATTTACCTGAAGAGGAAGACCGAGCCTGAATGTGACCCACAGCATTTCATGGGCTGGGGGCTCAGACTGAATACGAAGTATGAAGCGAGCTGAGTGCCAGTGTTCATCTCTCTCTGCTCCCTGACTGCAGATGCCATGTGACCAGCTGCCTCCCGCTGTCACCATGCCTGCTATACCATGATGGACTCACCACTCTCTGGGAGCCAGAATAAACCCTTTCTCCCTCCATTGCTTGCGGGCATTTTGTGCTAGCACTGAAAAATGTAACTAATAGAAACACCCGGGACGTTTACTATGGCCTTGTGTTATCAAAGTCCACATAGCCCTGAAAGTGTCTCCTTTAGCAGACTGTTCTGCTTTGCAGAGAGCTGAGGTTTCTCCAGTCAGGGGCAAAGCTTCAGGAACAAACTGAGACCTTATGGGGCCCAGCTCTCTTTCTTCCCAGCATGAGGAGGCTTCCTGCTCCAGAGGATGCAGGCAGGAGCTTCTGGAGGCAGGCACTGGAGCATGGGGACATCAAATGGTCTTAATCACTTCAATGTAAACTCACTCAAGTCATGTGGATTGAATTTCTCTGAAAATACACAAGGGCTTAAAGAACAGGGGCAGAGAACACTCAGTCCCCGAGGAATTTGTTTTCTCTTTCTCTTTTGTGTCCCTATGAGTGTTGTTATTGTTGCTGAGACTGAAGTGTGTCAGAAACGGTTCAAGATGCCTACAGAGTTCCTGAATGCTCAGCAGAGTCCACGAGGGTTCCGAGTCAGGGATGGTGAGCAGAAGGCAAGGGAATAAGAATAAAAAGCACTGGCTACCCCACAGGGCCTGTTCTCTCATCTTAGTGTGGCTACTGATGCTCCATAAGGATTCAGCATGATGACTGGGATGGAGGCAGGGGCGCTCCCTGTGGGTGCCTGGGGTAGGTGGCAGTGGGCCCGTTCTTCCCTGGAATACGCTAGGATCCGAGAGTGATGCATTCTATCTTGGTGGCATTCCCTTGTCTTATATTCACGATGTCGTACAGATAGTGGGTGAGCCTTAGAGGCCCATCTCCCTGCTGGAGACCCCTGGGGAGCAATTTGAGTAACACAGATCCCCTGGGTCTGACCCAGAAGACCTAGCCTGTGGGTGTGAGCTCTGTCCAGGGCTGGGTGCACAGGAGCCCCTCCACCCTCAGCCACAGTCTCTATTTCAGGCTTCCCTGCCTCCAGCTGCAAGCCCCTTCCCGCTTTGTGGATTATGAAACACACGTAGATTCCGGGTGCTCTTTAACCTTGCCCAACACTCCCAGACGGAGTGGGGGAGGGTTCGGAAAGGTGGAGTCTTCCAAGCTCTGTGCTCCAAGTTCTCTCCTTTGTCCCCCTTTGAGGTACCTGCTGGCATATAGTCACATCAGCAGCTGCCAGAGGCCAGGCATAGTGGTCAGCCAGTGTCCCTCGAGTGACACTGCCATCAACCTCTCACCCAAGGTCCTCCTACAGGAACTCCCAGGAAGTGGCTGGGCAGGGAAGGCTGGGTGAAAGGAAGAAGCAGAGAAGGGAATGTGGGGCTGGGTCGTGATTGCCACTGTGGGAACACATCTCTGGGTATGTCTGGGAGGGGTCATCTAGACTAGGCAAGACCCCGCCTAAATGTGGGTGGCACCATTCCATGGGATGCCCTTACCCCCACTGAGCTGCAGCTTCCCCCATTCTGCTTCCTGACTCTGCTGCGGTGCTTCCCCCGCTATGCCGGACCGGACTGTGCCTTCAGACTGTGAGCCAGAACAAAGGCTTTATTCCTTCCTCAAGTTGTTTTCTCAGGCATTTTGTTACAGTAACAGACAGGTAACTAATACATGCAATTGTTGAATGTAATAATGAGTAAGGCTCCTGTCACTGAGGATAGGACCCCCTGAAATGTCCAGGCAGCTGCGGTCCACCTCACATGTAGTACAGCTCCCTGCGTCTCTAAGGCTGCTTTCTCTGTCTTTCTCAGTCAGTAGTGGCTGTAAATATGCTCAGTCTAGGGGCTCCAGTGGGTGTGGCACTGCCCATCCACCTGGGTCATAAGCTCCTTCCCACAGGGCTCTGGGCCATGCTTGGATCAGCAAACTCACATAAGAAATCAAGTCTGTCACCTCCTCAGATGCATCTCCTTCTCCAAGGCCTCCCAGAGACCCTGGCCAAGGCTCCCTGCTTTTAGAATCTGTCTGAGTTTTTGCCCTGAGCAAGATGCTGTGCTGGCTGCTCTCAGATTGCAGGGACATCACACTGGTGTCTCACAGGGACAGGACCATGGAGTGAGAGGTTGCTTCCCTTGGCACCTTGGAAGTGATATGTCAAAGGGAAGGCCTAGGGAGCGGAAAAATCATTCCAGGACAGAAGAAATAGAGAACGTAACCCCATAGAGATGGGTACAAACACTAGCAGGTCACTTTTTTGTCACTTTTTAAAAAATCATTTGACTCCTTGCCTCCTCAGTGGGTCTGAGACGTACCCCTGAGCAAAACCAGGCTTTTAGCATTCCATTGCTGGGCAGAGCCTGTGAGCTTAGTAACAAATGTTTAATAAACACTGCTCGAAATAAGGTCTAGCTTGAAAAAGTCCATTCAACCTAAGGTTTTTTTTTGAGACATGGTCTTATGTGCCCCAGGCTGGCCTCATTATGTTACCAAGGATAACCCTGAACTTCTGATCCTCCTGAGTGCTGAGGTTACAGGCATGTACCACTGTAAACTGCCTATGTAGTGCTAGGAATTGAACCCAGGGCTTCGTGCTTTACCAGTTGAGCTATATTCCCAGCCCCTCAACCTAATCCTGTGTGTGGTCATGCATGCCTGTTGAGTGTACAAAAGCATGTGTGGGTGTGGTTGCACATGCATGTGGTGTGTGTGATATATGCACCTAAGGAATGAATGCCAGCCACTATGCCCCTGACTCCACAAAGAATTATGACCCTGCTTGAGAGAAAAAGGTGCTATGAAAAGGCAAATACAGACTTCTGTGGGGACAACTAATCTGGGGAAAGGTGGGTCACAGAAGGATTCTCAGGGGAAACGACACAGAGGTCACATAGAACAGTGTGAAGGAGGGCTTTCGATTTCAGCTGTAAACTACTAGGAAAACTGCACAAACCATGTGAAACAGCCGTTTTGAAGCACCAGGTAGCAACCAAAGCAGAGCCTGCTCTCTAAGGAAGCACTGCAGCAGCTAGCCCACTCACTCCAGCTTCCCCTCTGAGGGCATTCTCCTATGGGAGCCCAGCAGGGACCAACAGCAGAGCCTCACTGAAGATCTGACGTGATTTACCAGTGACAGATTCTAGGAGCTTGGAAAACCCTAGGCAGAGGAAATACAAAGAGAAGTGCCCCGAGACTCCCTAGGTTCAGACTCCTGGCACTAGACACAAGCAGAAAAGTAGCCACAGGGAAGTGACACACCATAGTCAAAAGAAAAATGACATCTTCACAGGTGATGCAAAGTCAGAAGGTCATGGGAAGTCATTTAAAATGGTAAGGTCATCGAAATGGCTCAGTGGGTAAAGGTGCTTGCCGCTAAGCCTGTTGACGGATCTCTGTGAGTTCGAGGCCAGGCTGGACCGACAGCCTCCAAAACAATACAGAGAAACCCTGTCTTGTAAATACCAAAAAAAAAGCATATCTAGTTATGTAATTATGATATAAAATACTAAGATATAAAATAAGATATATTAGATGCCCTAGGTGGTCTTCTCTGATCTTCACATGAATGCCTTAGCACCTCCTCCAAAATAAATAGATAGATAAATAAATACATATATGTAATTTTAAAAAATGGATCATAGTAAATCAAGAATGCATATTTTAATCTCTAGGTTGAACCATAAAAGTAAATGAAGGAAGGGATGTATAAGGCAGGGGGAGTAGCTCAGCGGCAGAGTGGCTGCCCAGCATACATGAGACCCTGGACCAATCCCCAGCACTGGAAACAACAGGACAACAAATAACAAGAACAGTAAAAAGCAGAAAAGAAGAAGGCATGAGACAAGCAGGCATGTCACATGAAGAGACTATGTCATTAACTATGCTATTTATTATATCAAATGTCCAATTAAAAGGCAAGGCTTATCAGAATGGATTAACACCTCTCGTATCATTTAGAGAGGAGTGATTTAAGTATACGGACATGGGGCTGAAGACATGGCTCAGTGGTTAAGAGCTTGTACGGCTGTTACAGATGACTTGAGTTCAGTTCCCACAATCCATACTGGGTGTCTCACAACTGTCTGTAACTCCAGTTGCAAGGGAACCCAGTGCTCTCTTCTGGCCTTTGGAGGAAATTCTACTCATGTGTATATACCCACGCATAGACATACACATATGCATATACATAATTAAAAATAAAAACAGCTCTTCCAAAAAGAAAACCCACTAAGGTTACATAAATGCTGAAAGCAGGGGCCTAGAAAAGAGTGGACAGGAATTTACTATAAGATAGCTACTGTGCTCACAGTTTTTCAGGCAGTTATATATACATATACCTACTTATATATGCAATATAATTACCATATAAACATTAAGATATAACATAAGATGTATTAGGTGCCATAGGCATCTTTACTGTCAGTTTGGCACGCACAATCTACACTCCCCTGAGAGGGCTGTCTCAAGAGAGGAATTGCCAGATCACACTGACTGACCTGTGGCCACATCTTGGGGGGCAGTCGTCTTGATTGTTAGTTGATATAAGAAGGCCCAGTTCACTGTGAGTGGCAACGTTCCCTGGGCTGGTGACTCTCAGTTGTGTAAGGAAGCCAGCTAAGCACGAGCCTGAGAGTAAGTCCCCAAGCAGCGTTATCCCTTAGCTTCTGCTGTACTTGCTTGACTGTGACTGAGTTCTGGCTAGGGATGATGTTGTTGTGGACTAGTAAGCAGTCCTGCTTTCTGGCTCTTGTCCTGACTTTCCTCTGAGGGACCTTGACCTGGAAGCATAGCCAATAAACTCTTTCCTCCCCAGGTTGTTTTTGGTTAGAGTATTTTATCACTATCACAGCAACAGAGTGGAAATAGAATATTAGGCTATAATGCTAAATTGGTACGCTTAATAACAATTTATATACCTAATTAACAATTTCAAGATATATAAAGCAAAGCTGACAGAACTAAATGATGAATTCCCAATGATCTCTGGAGACTTTAATACATCTCTCTCAGAAACTGATAGAATAAGCAGACCAAAAGACTCTCCCATTCACCAAAAACTCACAAGACTAAAAAGTGAAGTTGTAAACATTTGAACAGTACAGCCATGTTTATATAACTGACATGCAGAAAAACACCTACCAAAAAGCAGAACAGACTGGCCGAGAGACATGGGAATTTATTAAAATAGACCATATCTTGATTTATACAATGCGAGGCTGGAGAGATGGCTCAGCAGGGAAGAGCACTGGCTGTTCTTCCAGAGGACCTGGGTTTAAGTCCCAGCATCCACATGGCAACTCACAACTGTCTGTAACTCTAGTTCCAGGGATTTGGCACCCACACACACAGGCATACATGAAGGCAAAACACCAATGCACGTGAAGTAAAAATAAATAAATCTTAAAAAATAAAACCCATCAAAATCTCCAAATTGATCCTTATGAAACTTTAAGGAAATTGGTACACCTATAGCAAGATACACTGTGACTAAGGGAGACAGCATTAATTGCTAATGAGAAGCGTGACAATGCGGACCTGTTACAGAATTTAAAGACCCTGAAAATGTAAACAGGAGGCCAATGGTTGATACTTTGTCAGTAGCACTTGAATAACACGGGCAGATCTCTGGAGAAATGCAATCAATACTAACACGAGTGAGCAACTGGAAATCTGCGCGGCCCATTATCTCCCAGAAGGTGGATCTCTACTGAAAATCTGACCACAGCAATGTACAGAGTGAGAGACTTTGGAGTGCTCAGTCCTGAATGGGAGGTCTTTATCAAGCCCCGCCCCCCAAGCCTGGGGGCGGGGTCTATTCGAAACGAGCCTTTGGAAAGACTGTAAGAGGCAGAGATGGTGGGTGACTCCAAGGAACATCTTCCCGTACAAGCCTGATGCACATATACTCTCACAGAAATTGACAGCCCACACGAGACCCACACAGGTTCACGCCAGACAGAATCCCAGCACGGAAAAGGGGAGAGGACGCAAAGTCCCATCTCTGAAGGAGTTATTTACACTTGATACTGCCGGGAAAGGGAAAGTCAGTTTTCTCCAATGGAGTATCTCTGGGTTTATTAACCACACTCCAGTGTAGGCTCCATGCCCAGGAGAAAAATTTGTGGTTCTTGTACGTGTGCTTCTTGTTTTGGCATTTTTTTTGTCTTATTGTCTTTGGTTTGATTTTTTTCAGAGAGAGAGAGAGAGAGAGAGAGAGAGAGAGAGAGAGAGAGAGAGAGAGAGAGAGAGAGAGAGAGAGAGAGAGAGAGAGAGAGAGAGAGAGAGAGAGAGAGAGAGAGAGAGAGAGAGAGAGAGAGAGAGAGAGAGAGAGAGAGAGAGAGAGAGAGAGAGAGAGAGAGAGAGAGAGAGAGAGAGAGAGAGAGAGAGAGAGAGAGAGAGAGAGAGAGAGAGAGAGAGAGAGAGAGAGAGAGAGAGAGAGAGAGAGAGAGAGAGAGAGAGAGAGAGAGAGAGAGAGAGAGAGAGAGAGAGAGAGAGAGAGAGAGAGAGAGGGGGGAGGGTCTGGGAGGAGTTGGAGGAGTGAAAAACATGACTAAAATGTATTATGTGAAAAATTTTTCATTAAAAAGAAAGAAAATCTATCCACAAAGGAAACCCCAAATGCCACCCTGGAGGACTCCTGGGAGTCTGAGGGGCAGAAGGAGGATAGTTTTCAGCACAGTTCTGGAGCCTGAACAGTGGAGATGCCATATAATGTATGATGGACAAGAAGGTGAACAAGCCGGTCTGCTTCATGGGGCAAAACAGAAACAAACTTCCTAAAGACACAGCTGCAAAGACTTGTAGGAACAGACTGAGTGTTAGCCAATCAATGCAAGCTTGAACTCAAATTACAAGGGCCAAAACAAACAAAAAACTCCAAGTTAAAAAACCTCAACCCATCTGTCAAAAATACTAACAATATAGAAAAACTGATGTCTCAATACTTACAAGGAAAGCACCGGATCAAATTGAGTACTTACTTGTTGATAATGTTTAAAAAAGAAAAGACCAGTGTCATGGAGCTAGTGATACAACTCAGCAGGTAAGATGCTTGCTTAGCACACACAAAACCCTAGGTTTGATTTCCAGCACCACATGAACCAGGCATGGTGGGACATGCCTGTAACCCTGGCACTCAAGAAGTGGAGGCAGGAGGACCAGGCCATCTTTGTGTATAACCAGTTTGAGGCCAGCCTGGGCAATGTGAGACCCTCTCTAACACACACATACAAACTGAGACCTGAAGAATATTTCTTTAATGGGGTGATCTCTACAATCAACAAATGAATAAACCACAGCCACCAACTTATTTCATTATATAATACTCAACACTCCCCCCAAGAAACGACCTAAGAGTGCTTGGTGTCACCTCTTCCATAGCCACTGCAACAAGACAGGAAATAAACAGTGGTGTGAAGACTGCAAAGAAGAAACAAAGTGTGCTTATGTGAGACGACCTGAGTAAACCCTTAGACAACCCCGAAGAGTCACAGCAAGGACAGGGTTTGCTGCTGGGCGGGTGAAGATGCTTGCCACACAAACCTGGCAACTGGAGGTGGACACCTGAACCCAAAGTGGAGGGAGAGCTAACCCCCTAAAGTTGTCTTCTGACCTCTGTGCAAGAGTGTGGTACATCTCCAGTCACACACACACACACACACACACACACACACACACACACACACACACACTCACACACACACACACGCACAAACACATGCACACGCGCGCACACACACTAATAATAATAAATAAAAATAAATTTATAAAAAAGAGACCATTAGCAAGCTAGGCAGGCTATTAGAAATGATAAGTGAGGTGGTAGTGCCTTTCGGGAGGCAGAGGCAGGCAGGTCTGTGAGTTCAAAGCCAGCCTGGTCTACAGAGGGAGTTCCAGGACAGCCAGGACTACAAAGAGAAACCCTGTCTTGAAGACAATCAAACAAAACCAAAACAAAAAACAACCAAGCCCCCCAAAATCAATTACATTTTTCTGTAGCAGCAAGACTAGAAAACAAAATAAAACATCATTTCTAACAACATAAAATGCACATATGTAGAAATTAGTGTAAAGATAGTCAAGACTTTTACACCAAAAACTGTGAGAAAAACTTAAAACTGAATAAATTAAGGAACCAGGACACTTGCTCTTATTATGACTTCATTTATCCTCATATTTATCTATATACTTAGTATAACTATAATCAAACTACCAGCGAATGTTAGTGGAGGAAAAGTCGGCAGATGGAACAATCTCTCCGAAAATGAACAAATAAGGAGAATTCACACGCCTGACTTTAGGTTTTATTTTAGTTTTTTGATATAGTCTTACATTGCCCAGGCTAGCCTCAAACTTACTATGTAGCTGAGGATGCCCTTGAATTCATGATCTTCCTGCCCCATGTCCTTATTGCTGGGACTACAGATCGTGTCATCACTCCTGGTTTCTGCAGTGCTGGGGCCTGAACCCAGGCCTTTGTGCACACTAGGCAGGCACTCACACCCCAGCCCCAGCCTGAGCTGCTTGGTTTTTCTGATACATTTTGATAAACAGATAAATAGAACAGAAGTGAGGCAAGCAACGGACCCGCAGGTATGAGGTCACCTGACGGTTAACAAAGGTGACACTGGAATTCAGTGGAGAAAATGACCTTTCCACAGGAGCTGCCAGATCAATCCCATATCCACACAGGCAGGCAAAACAAAACCGTGTTTAGTCTTTAGTTCACATTGTATGCAAAGTTAATTGGAATTCAATTATTCATGTAAAAAAGAGAACCAACAACTTCTTGAATAAAACAAAGGTGAAAATGTTCAGGATGTGAGAAGAAGCACAGATTTCCTAAATGAAAACAACTAACCATGAGGTAGTCGATAAACAAAGAACTTAAGCTGAATGTGATGTAATCCCAGTCAGGAGGTGGAGGCAAACGGGAAGCCTGGTTACATGGGGAGTCCCAGGTCAACAGGGCTATGTGAGACTGACTCAACACACACACACACACAAGTGTGATCACACTTCATTGTATACATGAATGAAATTCTCAGCAATAAAGAAAAAATTAAAAATAGACATCAGCATACAAATAAGGCAAAAAAAAACCCCACCTCAAGACAGATTAAAAGCATCATTTGTTAAAAGAGGTAGAGAAGGCAAGCCAAGCGATAGGAAACGTATTTGCAACCTTTCTGACACAGGGTTTATGTGTACACTGTTTTTAAAAGTCCTATAAATCAATAGTAAAAGATGTGTATCACAGTTCTTAAGATAGGCAAAAGAGGGCTGGGAGACAGCTCACTGGGTAAAGTGCTTGCTGTGCAAGTATGAGGACCTGAGTTCAGATCCCCGCACCAATGTAAAAGCACGGTGGTGAGTATCTGTGCCATGAGTCCTGGGGGTGGAGGCAGGGGCTCACTGGATAGCCAGTCTGTCTGAAATAGTGAGCTTCAGGTTCAATAAAAGATTGCATCTCAACAAACAAGGTGGAGAGCAATGGAGAAAGACACCTGATATTGACGTCTATCTCCTACATGCACAAGCACTGGCAAGTGCACCTGAATACACATGCATCACACACATGCATCACACACACACACACACACACACACACACACACACATGCATGCAGGCACAAACACACATGCATGGGCAAAAGGCTTGACCAGAAACTTCACTAAGTACAACGTCAGAATGTTCAGCTTTTGAACAGCTCAATACTATTAGTATACAGAGAAAAAGTAACTCAATCTACAATATACCAGCACCAAGTGTAGTTGGAATGCCTAAAATTAAGATGATAATACCCCATGGTAGTGAGGATGTGGGCTAACTGGGACTCTCTTATTTTACTAGAGAGTTAAAACCATAGACCACATTGGAGGGGGGGGAAATGCTTGGTAGATCCTCCTAACGTCAATCATATACCTACCCTTTGTCTCTAACCAGTAAAAAGGATGACAAATGTTCATCAAAAGAGATGCCTAGCAGCAAAGGGACAAGAGCAATGACACCACTAGAACAGTGCAAATCAGAAGCAATTCCAGTATCCACCAGTAACAGAATAAAGCAAGAGTGACATAGTGATACAACAGAATTCTACAAGCAATGAAAAGGCATGAGGTGAAATACTCAGGATGCTGTGGTCAGCCTCACAGACAGTGTTAAATTTAAAAGGCCAGGTGGAAACAAGCACCTTTAGAATGACACCACACACACACACACACACACACACACACACACACACACACACACACACACACTGGCTTAATGTATCTATGGCAACAGGAAACAAAATCATGGTTATCTGGAGAGGCAATGACTGGGGAGGGGTGCAAAAGAGCCTTTTGGGTACTTGTGTGGTCTATGTCTGTATCAGGAGCTGAATGTTTGCATGCAGATATATGGAAAAGTTCATTGGGCTGCACACCAAGGTTAATCACACCAGTATGTAAGTTAGACCTAAATAAAATAATTTAAAAAATGAGGCAAAGAAAGAAGGAACGAGGATGTAGAGAGTGAGAAGAGGGGAGGGAAGAAGAGGAGGAGGAGGGACAGGGATATTATATGGAGGAGGAAAAATGGAATGAGGACTGGGAGGAGGAAGAGGAAGAAGGAGAAGGAAGGATGGCAGGGGAGAAAGATGAAGGGGAAGAAAAGGATGGAAATGAAGAGGAGGAGGAGGAAGAAGAGGTAGCAGTGAGGGGAGGAGGGACGAGGGGGAGGAGGAGGATGTCTGGCTGGGGGGCAGGGATGCAGGAGAGGGTATCATAGGAGGATGGAGGGTCTACAGGAGGGTCTAGAGAACTGATCAGTGAATGCTGAACAGAAGAAGGGACGGGAATAGAAAGATCAGAGGTGGGAGGACAGTCAGGGGTCAGATTGGGAAGAGCAGGGTGTGAGGCATCACTTAATCTGGAAAAGGGGTTTTGCACCCCCTGTTTTACATATGAGATGACGAAGAGACCATGACATTGGATGTTCAAGGTCCCAGGTGCAGGGCCTACCAGATTTTGACCTGCTAGGATGGAGAGTCAATTCCCAGGAATCAGGAAGCCTGGGAGAGCCAGCCTGGGCAGCTGGCAGGCCAGGGCTAGAAAGGAGGGCACTGGATATGAACAGCCCTGGGTTGGGGAACCCAGATCTCACTCACCACTTCTTGCCACTGATATCATGCTGCTGTACTGTGTAGCCAAAGAAGGCAGCACTAGGACCAGCGAAGACCCGGGGATTCCTGGTATCCATGTTGAAGGTATCCGTGAATCCTGAGTGGGAGCAAACAGAGAAACGGATGAGTTTGGAGGGTGCAGGTACTGTGTGTCTGGTAGGGGTGTGTCTGGAACTTCTGGCTGCTCATTTGCCTCAGAGAGGCTGGGCTTTGAAGTGGGTGGGTGTCCTTGTCCTTGAAGTGTCCCTGTGTGAAGTGATTGGCAAGACTCCACAGTATGATGGTGAAGGGGTGGCCTCAGTGCAGGAGGCAAAGACCCTACTCTGGGGAGATATAGTTTGAATGGAGAACTGTTTCTTTCACTGCAGGTACCTCAGTGCCTGGAGTCAAGGTCTTGCTTATGCATAGTGGTGGACTGAACACTAGAGATAAAGATGCTTAGCAGCACCCATTACTTTTACTCTGAGCACCTAGATTTCACACACACCCTGTGAGATGCAAGTCCTGCTCCTCTGTGAGGTTCATCTGTGGAAACTTCTCAGTATGTGAGCTGGGAATGAGAGCAAAGAGCTTGGGGAGCAGAGACAGGGTCACCTTCTTTAGGGGCCAGGCAGAGGGCTGAGGAATGAGGCTATTTGCAGAGAAAAGGGTCTCCCTCTCGACCTCAGGAGCCTCAGCACACTCTGTCCGTCATGGAGTTCGGTCTAGAACTGGCTGGGCCTCCCTCTTCCCCTCACCCACTCTCCCAGGGGAAGAAAGGAATAAAGCCTGGCCACAGAAAAGAGACATTCAAGTTACCAGAATCCAGTTGCTTCATGCATCTGCTCAAACCAAACTAACCAGAGGGTGGATTTCCTAAACATGATGTTGAGTCTGTCCCTCTGACCCTGGCTCTTACCAGTCCTTGGCTTTTCTGAAATTCATGGCTTTTTTTCTCTAGTGGTAAAGTGGGGGTGGATATAACCCTTCTCAGGGATTACTGACCTCAGATATAAACAAAACAAAACAAAAATTGTTTTTGATGAGATTCAGTAGGCTGGCTGTGGAGATGCTAGGAGGCTGGCTGGGCCATGTGCCACTCTTCTGCACCAAGTTTGGGGACAGAGGGGGAATCCACAGTTCCTTGATGGCTGTCACTCTGTGGCTGATGGCAGCCAAGCTCTGTCTCATATTCTGATTTGGCTTTTGAAAATGACCAAATGGTCCCAAGAGGTCAGAGCCACAGACTTACATGTCAGTGGGAGTCAGTTCTCAAACTCAGTTGGTTAAGGCTCACATGGAACCATGGTTTCCCATCAGGCCTCTTAGGGCTGAGGGACATGGGCCATGGTGACCCTGGCTACTGTCAACCCAGAGTTCCATGACAGCTTAATGCATGTGTGTTGAGTGTCCATACTGTGATGATCTTTTCTACCCATCTTCCCTCACTCTCCCAAATAGCTTCCAGGGAACTTAGGAGAGAGCAACCACAATCTCCCGTAAGAGCCAAGCCTAGTTGGTAAAGTGCTTATTGCACAAGGTTCAGCAGCAGAGGCTGATGAGCAGAGGCTGATGTTGACAGTAACGGCAAGGAGTTCTGTAGAACACAGGGGTTCTCAGAAAGCACTTTGTGGACCCTTCTTTCAGGGTTAAGACCCTTGTTACAAGTGAGCAAGGTAGGCACAGAGAGGGTGGGACTTTCCTGAAGTTCCCAGCCTTTCTTCATGCCCCTCTTTATTTTGTATACATGTATGTGTGCATGTATGTATGTGTGTGTGTACATGTATGTCTCAGTGCATGCATGTATATATATGTGAGTGCCTGTGGGGGTCATATGTTGTTTTGCAGTTGTCTTTACCTTTAGATTGAGTCAGGCTCTCTCATTGGCTCGAAACTTCACCAGGGAGGCTAGGGCAGCAGGCCAGTGAGCTCTGTGCATCCGCCTGTCTCTCCCTCCCATCTCACTATCGCTGGGATTACAAACACACACCACCACCACACCTGGCTTTACATGGCTTCTGGGGATTCAAACTCAGATCTTAAAGCTTTTGAGGCAAGTGCTCTACCAACAGAGCCAACTCCCCAACTCCCCTACCTTTTCTCTGCCACTTCTTTGGTGTGACTTTCTCTGCGGATCTTCACTTTGCAAAAAATGTCTGCTTGGTGTCTATTGGGGGGCAGGAATGCTTGCCTGGATGAGACACAAGGTCTTCAGGGTCCTCAGCATGCGGAGTGTGCCAACAGACTTGTCAATGGAGTCAAAAGTGATGCCAAGAGAAGCGTGGATAGGGTGGGGCCACCTGAGTGCTAATCTCAGCTTGGTCATCATTTGGTTGTGTGCCCATGGAGACTATTTCTGCTTCTCTGTGCCCCAGGTTCCAGGGCACTAGAGGGTTTAATCCCACATCATAGGTACGCCTCCACACATGTTAGTGGTTCTCTGGAGGCACACACACATCTGACTTCCAGTTGTCAGCGAACAAGCATCTGCCTTGAATCTCTGCAAACAATTGAGACTTGGAGACCGGGCAGCCAGAAGAATGCGAGCTCATCTGAGTACTGGCTAAGCACATCTGGGAGGGGAAATCTCCAGGCAAAAATGATAATATTTTGCATTCCCAAGCCAAGGGGAGGAATTAAGGAAAACCATCAGCTCATATTCTGCACTATTCAGGCTTGGCTCTTCCTCCACTTGTTTGCGCCATGGAGACTTGGCAGCAGGCTGGAGCTTCTGGACGCATCAGACATCAGAAAGATGGAGGCCTTGGTGGGCAACCAGGGAGTGTGGTCATCCTTCTGTATAAAGCCTAGCCTCACCCCCAAAACTGGGTGGAGCTAATAAAACCTCAACGAGTTCTAGAGAAAGAGAGCATGCCTGCCATCACTGTAATGGTTCATGCTAATTGTCAACAAGAAAGTATCCAGAATCACCGTGGAGACAAATCTCTGGCTATAAGGAATTATCTAGGTTATGATAATTGAGGTAGGAAGATCTGCTCTAAATGTGGGTGGCACCATTCCCTAGGCTGATCCACATGGAAAGGAGAAAGAGATGAGCACCAGTGTTTCTTGCACTCTGCCTTCCGACAGGGGATGCAATGTTACCAGATGCTTCAAGCTCCTGTAGTCACGAATGGACTGTGGCCTCACACTGTGAGCTAGGATAAACTCTTCCTTTCTCAAGTTGATTTTCTTGAATATTTTGTTGCAGCAACAAGTCACCAGTACACAGTCCCCACCAGAAGTCACAATATTCCAAAGCTGCCCACTGTGACCCCTCGGAACATGGTTATGTGGTGCTGGAGTTGCTAGGGAGTCCGCTCCCTGGCATCTCCAAGAAATGTGAGCACCTAGAGAGGGTGGGAAGCAGTGATGGCTGGAGAGTAAGTGCCAAGGTCAAAGGCACAGGAGCGGATTCCTCACTGTGAGACAACTCATTACAGGGCTGTAAGAAGGGTGCATGAGTACAGATTGGGTCCTTCTTAAGAGCTGCCATTGCTATGGGAAGACCTAAGCTGGGTGTTAGGAGGCCTGATCTCTTCCCTGTTTCCACTGCTTACTGGCTGTATGGTCTTGAACAAAGAGTTAGCTCTTTCCGGGTACCAGTCTCTCATGAGGATAACCATTGCCAGTCCCGATGTCCTGAGTCCGTGTGCTCCTCTGTCCTCATTTCCTACCATTGCATCAGAGATGAGGAGTTTCAAACGCTCCCTGGGAGCCTTCCTGTGGGCAGACAGGTAGCTTTTCCCCAGGAGTCTCCAGGGGTGTTCCTTTCCTCCCTGCCAGCACAAGAGTCCCTCAGCTCTGTGAAAGTGAGCTGCATCCCCCACCTCTCTGAGTGGCTCAGCACCTAGCCTGGCCTCCCTATTGTTATAGTCAGGGGGTGCAATGGGGTCAGAGAGGGAGGATGTTGGCTTTGTGACAGCAGGTCTTGTCTTACCACAAGTCTGACTCTGCAGAGTAAAGTTGCCTACCCTTGGGTCTTCTCAGGAGACAGACTTGAGTCCCTGTTTATTCCTACAAAGCCCACGTCACACTCTCTTCTTCAACAGTTCAGCAGTGTCACACTTCTTTAGCCATCAACGCCCTGCAGGACCTCTTGCCTCTGATAACCACGAATTATCCTTCTTCTTCAAAGGCAACACCATGGGGTCTAACTGTATATTCCTCCAGCCATTGGTATCCATGGCCAACCACCATATACCACTCTTCCTCTTCTTCTTGCCCCTCCATTCTCCTCCTCTCCCCCTCTTTTCCTGTTGAGAATCAGGAGCAGGACAGAACTGTTTATGGGTAGGGCTTGAATAGGTTCCCTTTCTCAGGTAGGTGCAGAACACCATGCTCTAATTGTGGGCTGTGTGTGCATGTGTGAGCACAGTCAAGGGATTGGAACAGGATGGGGTTATGCCACACAGGGGAAGCAGTGACTTCTTCCATAAGGTCTGGGAAAGTGCGTGTGGGGGACCTAAGGTAGGAGGGTGTCTGGGTGAGTGTTGGGGGTGGACAGAGAAGGGAGGAAGAGGGGGGGCTAAGCTGAGGGGGGGAGGTTTCCTTGGAAAGGCGTCATTTCTCTGTACCTCATATGAGCGCACCCTGGCTCAAGAGGAGTCTCAGAGGGACATTATCTCATTTGGGAAGAGCAGGTCCCCAGGTCACACCCTCTGCTGCTTCTGGCAGAAAGCAGCTCTGGTCGCGCCAGCAGCGAGAAGCAAACCCTGGTCCCTGCAAGGCTGAGGCCTCAGTGGCATTTCCTCTGGCTCCCTATGGTCCTGTCTCTATACGTGGAAAAAGATACACCAGGTGTCTGAAGACTCTCTCTCAAGAATAACGAGAGGGCAGGGCATCCTCACTCCAGAGGTGAAAGAGCCCACTATGAGAGTCTGGAAGACTCTGGTGGGCACCGGAAGGAGTGAAGAGTTAACACATCCAGAGGGCCTCAGCTCTAGAAGTTTCTGAGAAGGGTCACAGAGGGTTCTTTTCCCTTCCCACCCAATGTTCCCCCTGCCCTCTGCCAATGAGGCCTCTCATCTTGAGCCAGGCCTTCTGTGGCTAGCCTACCTCTCTTCTTCCTCAGTTTCCTTTCTGAATGAAGGCTCGCCTCCAGTCTGCCCCTTCTCTTTGGGACACAGGCTATCTAGGTCAACTGCATGCTATAGTTAGTACCAGTTCTCTCAGCTATCCAAAGCACTTGCAGATCTACGTGAGGAAGACCTTCCTGGATGGGAAACATCCAGGTGAGGGCTGGGCAGCCTGTGTGATACTGAGGTATCTTCACCTGGGTTATGGAGACCAGGCATTTGCAGGCCAGGTGGCATGCCCGCTGAAATAGAGATGCATGGAGAGGCGCCCCAAGAGGCAGAGGAGAGGAAGGAGGAAGTACCAGAAAGAACCACGGTGGCCCTTTCCCATTTGGGGTAAATCAGTAGTTTGCCAACGTGCTAGTTAAGCAGATGTTAACCTCATAGAAAACAGGCCTGGAAACTGAAATGGCACACTGAAGTTGGCTGTAAATAACATAGTTTTTCCTCCCAGCCTCAGAGAACTGTCCCATGCCTGCAGAGGACTCAAGTATGACTCCCTTCGAGAGTAAGAGCCATAGCTGGAGGATGGCCAGGGCATCTTTCTTTCTTAATGCCATTTCTCCTCTTCTCTAGGAAGGGAAATTGATTAAAACAGAACTCCATCTCCAGTCTTTCAATAGTACCTTAGTGGTTCCAGGCTATTCTCTTCACACAGTTTGAGTGATTTAAAACAAAACAAAACAATACAATATAAAAAACCTGAATGGATCTGGAACTTTCTTATTCAAAGCCTCCTGGAGTCCCTCCCATCCCCACCCTACACACACACACACACACACACACACACACACACACACACACACACACCACTGCGTCTGGAGTAGATTACACCATTCCCTTCTAAATTATAATCCTTATCACTTACTGTCCTCCAGCTGCAGGACCTTCCTTAGGGTCTCATACACTCAAACTCCTTCTACCTCGAAGCTGTTCTATTTGCCTGCAACACTATTCTCCAAGATGTGTGTCTGTGTGTCTGTCTCTGTGTTACAAGTGTGTGTGCTTGAGTGTGTGTGGAGGCTTGAGGACAGCCTTAAATGTCCTTCCCCAGTGTGTTGTACACTGTGTTAGCTGAGACAGAGTCTCTCACCCGCTTAGAGTTCACCAAGACCCAGGGGTCCACCTGTCACCGACTCCCCAGAACTGGGATTACAAGTGTGTGTCCCCACCACTGTTTTTTTCACATGGGTTTTAGAAATCCAACTGAAGTCCTCATAGTCATAAGGTAACTTTTCACTAACTGAACCACTCCCACCCCCCAAAACACATTTCATTAACTGAGCCATGCCCCTAGCAAGTTCACTAACTGAGCCATACTCCTAGAAAGTTCACTAACTGAGCTATGCTCCTAGAAAGTTCACTAACTGAGCTATGCTCCTAGAAAGTTCACTAACTGAGCTATGCTCCTAGAACGTTCACTAACTGAGCCATGCTCCCAGCAAGTTCACTAACTGAGCCATGCTCCCAGCAAGTTCACTAACTGAGCTATGCTCCTAGAACGTTCACTAACTGAGCTATGCTCCTAGAACGTTCACTAACTGAGCCATGCTCCTAGCAAGTTCACTAACTGAGCCATGCTCCTAGAAAGTTTACTAACTGAGCCATTCCTATCCTTTTCTATAAGATATTTACTCAGCTAGTGGCTCTTTCTCAAAGTCGAGTTTAAACATCAAGCTTGTGAGATTGGTTGACCATCTTATGAAGAACCCATTTTTCTCCCTCACGGCATATTCTTACTTTCTTCACAGTCAAAAATAATCGCAGGTGGTTTAAGTCACACAAAGGGACAGGGCCAGTATGTGCTGGAGCCTTCTCACAAGAGGTGGTAGTATTCTAGTGGAGCCCATTCTATATGGAGAGACACCTTGCTCAGCCTAGACACAGGGGTGTGGAGGGGAGGTGCCTTGGTCCTGCCTCAATGAGATGATAGGACAGACTTAGTAGACTTCCTAGGGGAGGTCTTACCTTCTCCAAGGAGCAGATGGGAGGTGGGGGGAGTGGGAGGAGAGAAGGGAGGGGAGGGAGAGGGAACTGGGATTGGAATGTAAAAAAATAAATTAATAGAAAAAATTCAAACTCAAACTGGCTAATGTAGGAAGATTTACACAGGGTATTTGGCAGCTTCTTCAATTAAGGATTTTCTCCACCCCAGGGCTAGGGAGATGGCTCTGTCAGTAAAGCATTTGCATCAGAAGCATGACTACCTGAGTTCAGATCCACAAAACTCATGTAAAAGGCCAGGGATGCTCACCTGCTGTTACGGAAAGCAGAGACAAGTGGAGCCCTGCAAGCTTACAGGCCAGCTAGCCGGGTTCCAGGCAGAGAGACCTGTCTCAAAGAATGTGGAGGGCACTTGAAGACTGACATCCAAGGTTGTCCTCCACATGACTTCATACATGTGCCATGCATGCATGACACCCACATCTGTGTACACACACACACACACACACACACACACACACACACACACACAAATTCTCTCCACTTCATCCCAAGAGATGAAATAAATTGATAAACATCTCACAGCACAGCACTGGAAGGAACATTGTCTTTTCTTCTACAGCCTTAGAACCTAGGGCAATGCTTAGCACACAACAGGTGGTCATGGCACGCTTGTGAAAGGTAGAAAGAAAGGATACACGTGTGGATACACTAGCCTGCAACACATAGGTTAACGGGACTGTGAGAGCTGTAGTAGTCTCAGGGAATGGAGAAATCTAGTGTGGGGAATTTGGCCCCAGAAATTTTAGCTCCAACCCCAGTGGGGCTCCTAGCTTGTGCTGCAACCGTGGGCCAATCCCTTCTTCTTCCTGGCTCTCAGCTTCCTTTTCTGGAAAAGGTGCATGCTGGATCAGGTGCCCAATCTCTAAATCCTAGCAGAGAGTTAATGAAATCCACGCATGCTCACTTCATCCCTTCACTCCTGGGGCCACTGTACAGCACAGCAGCTGGGGTGCTTTTGTCCAGATGAGAGTGGGATGGCGTCCAGCCTCAACAGCTGCCCCATGTCCCCCACTTCCCTGACATACTAACCAGCTCAAAGAGCTTGGTCTGGTTTCCAGGGCCTGGGCTTGGGTCTCACTTGCCTTGGGTGTGTAAATAAAGAGATCTGTGCATCCAAGATTAGCCTTAGCTGGGGAAGTAGGCAAAGCCGGACAAGCAGCAGGGCAAAGTTGGAGATGTGCAATTTGCGGCAGGGCTTTCCCTTAGACAGGAGGAAGGAGGGTAATGAGGGCCCAGAGGGCTGCCGGCCACCCCGTTCTGGTTCTTTAAATGTCAACTAAAAAAGGAGCTGCGGGGACCTTCCCTTTCAAGTCAGCAGGCTCGCCCAGCAATGGATGCCCACACCCATCTAGAAAGTTCTCTGGCTGCACAGGACTCAACATAGATCCACTAGATGCCACTGGCTTGGCTTGGGCATGGGAGGCTTTGAGGAGGGGAAGCTCCCTGAGGCTCATGTAGAAGTCCTTCTGGGTTTGGGTATAGGTCAGAGGTTTTTGTTTATTTTTCTCTGTATAACAGCCCTGGGTGTTCTGGAACTTGTTTTGTAGGCTAGACTGTCCTCAAATTCACAAATGGGTACCTGTTATCCTCTGTTGACCACTTGCCTCTCAAGAGGACAGCTGTCTCCTGAGGAAGCTTCAACAAATGCACATGGGGACAGCCACAGCAGCCAAGAAGTGACTCTGCAGCAATGGAGAACATCTAGGTCCATTCATAAAAAGTTCCCCAGGCAAACTGGATGCCCCATAGCGTCTAAGTTCTTGGGAGCAGAGACTGAAGGAAATCTGTCCTTCCTGGGTTCCACGTGGCTGCATCTGGTACACCTATGTTGTGGTGGATGAGAAAAGTCTAGGTGAAACACAAGAGATTAGCCAAATTTGTGTTAATGAAAAAGCAAAAAAGAGGACTGCAGAGATGGCTCAGAGGTTAAGAGCACTGGCTGTTCGTCTAGAGGTCCTGAGTTCAATTCCCAGCAACCACATGTGGCTTACAACCATCCATAATGAGAACTGGTGCTCTCTTTTGGCATGCAGGCAGAACACTATAAATATATAATATATAAATCAATCCTTTAAAAAAAAAGCAAAAAAGAGGGGTTGGAGACATAACTCAGTCTGCAGAGTGCTTGCCTAGTAAGCATGAGGTCCTGGGTTTGATCCTAGTGCTGGGTAAACTAGCTGTGGTGATCACGCCTGTGGTCCTGGTACATGGGAGGTAGAGGCAGGAAGATCAGAAGCTCAAGGTATCTTTGGCTACATAGTGAATTCAAGGCTAGCCTGGGCTATGTAAAACCCTGGAAATGGAGGAAAGGGAAGGAGAAATAACATAAGTGATGGAAAGAAACAAATGAAAAAGAAATTCAAGAAGAAAGGTTCCCGAGATGGTCAAAGTGTACTGAGCTTAGGGTCCATTTCTTTTGATTGACAGCAGTGGTCTGACCTTTGGAAAGTTCTTCCTAAACCCCCTTAGAATAAGTTGAAAGTTTGGCTGCATAAATTCAAACCCCAGGCTGTAGTTTTATCACCTGGGTGATCTTGACTAAGTGACTTCATATCTACATTAGCAAATATTGCCATTGCTACTAGAATTTACTGAATACCCAATATTCTGTTGGGTATTTGGTAGTATTTCCTTAAGTTGTCTTGGGTCACAGTGTTTTTAATCATGGCATCAGAGTAACTAATACACACCATGTCTGGGGCTGTGGGACCCTAGGATTAGCTGAAGACAGTGTTAGAAAAGCCGGGATCTTCTCAGGGTAAGAAGGGAGTCTTGGAAGGTTTGTAGCATGTCCCAAGCTGACTTAGCAGCATTCTCCTGGTTGTAGTGTGGAACAGCCATCAGAGACAAGGGAAAAGTTGGGGAGACATGCTAGACAGCTAATAACACAAGCAACAGGAACTTCTCCAGGACTCCTCAGGCTCTACCTGTCTCCTGGCCTTAGTCCTCCGGATGGACCAGAGAATGAAGACTTGAAGGGAGGCTTCAGGTCCAGGGTGATGTGGGACCAGGCTCCAGTGTAAAAGTGGGATAAGGGACTAGGTTTAAGATGTACTCAGGCAGGTCCAGACTGAAAAGACCAGGAAACATCTGGGTGGCAATTTGGTCCCATTTGGGATAATGGGCAGGGCCTGTTTCAGGGCCTGCCAGGGCCTCTGCTCCTGGCTGGCTTCACCGTCAGCAGCAAGCACATTCCATGGCTGATGACTGGCTTGCGGTCTGGCCTGGCTCTTTCGATGGTTTCTTCTGCTCTTTAAAACCAGAAATGGAGTTCTCCTTAAGTTTAGGGCATGAATCACTCACTGCTTGTGGCCTGGAAGGGGGATGGAGGGACAGCGTCTCTGTGCTCTTGGGTGCTTGCCCTCCCTCAAGTGTATAGGTGCCTGGGGCCAGCCGTGTGATGGATCCCAATTCAAACACTGGTTCTACCAGCTTCTGAGCTTCTAGCTAACATGGTCCTGAGTATCTCTCCACCCACCTCACAAGCCCAAGTCCAGAACCAACTCGAGGCCCCCCGTTTGTATCTCCTCACGTCTCAGACTCTCCTCAGGCCAGCAGCCCTGACCCTTTGCTTCCTACACCGTTCCTTCTCTTAGGACCCAGCCCCGTGAGACTCACCTCTCTTCCATTTCACCACACTCAATCTCAGGCTCTGGGTTCCCTTGCCTGGGTCACTGCAGTGGCCACCCTATCCTTCTGCTTACTTGTCACTGTCCTATGGTATTGACTTCCCCCGAATCTCCTCAGGAAGCTTCTCAACACATATTAGAACATCTCTCTGCCCTCCCTCAGATACTGTCAGTGGCTCCCATCTATGAAACCCAAATGCTCTAATTGTCATTTATGTCCTTTCTCAGTGGCCTCAGTTGGCTGTCCCATCCCTATAGTCTCCCACAGCACATTCTCCAGAATCCTGCTGCAGAGAGTTTGCCCAGGTATGCTGTCTAACACCCACCCTTCCTGATGCTGGATTGGCCCTTATCTGAAGTCTGCTTCTTACCTCTGAAACTTGAGTCTTCCATCTGCTCCCATATAGCTTTCTTATATATTTTCCTGTATCGTAGTCATTTATCCCAAACTCTGCCCACTCCTACAATAGCACACGTTCCCCCAATAAGAACATTCTCATCTACACCAGAACTCCTGATACAGCATCCACAGCATCTAGCTCCCACAGGCTACTGTGTTAGAACATCTGGAAGTGATATGCAAAGCCAGCCACGGGTCCTGCCTTGTCCTCAGACATCTTTCCATTTTCCATGGATGTATAGAAAGCCTTTCCCTTCACTTGGGTGCCTGCTGTGGCGGTGCTGTGTAAAGGCTGGGGATGCAGGCGATCAGAGGTGCACCCTCCACTCTTGCGATGCTTCCAAAGTGGCAGGAGAAGATGGCCAGGCAGTCAGAATGCTTTGAGGTGAGGAAGGACTAGCCTTGTGCTCACACAAGTGGGAGCCATAGACTGTATCTGCAGGGGTCAAGTGAGACTTTCAAGAGGCCTGAGATTAGGCAAGAGGCAGCCAGGAGAAAGGAGGGAAAGTACAGGGGACTATAGCATGGAGGCTGGAGGCAGCTGGTGTGGGTCTATGAGCACCCATGCATATGTCCCTGCTAGTGCTGAGTACTGAGTGCAGGCCATAGCTGGTCACGCAGTATCTGGCTGGCTTTGATAGTCTGGGTATAACCTAATAGCAGTCGAGAGCCAGGGAAGGCTTAAAGCTCAGAACCAGACAGACTTGGTTTGTATTTCAGCTTTTTTTTTTTGGCTGCTATTCAGAGAGGTCTGGATGGATGGGGTAAAAGGGACAATAAAAGCTGAAGTTGAGGAGCTGGGGAGATGGCTCACTTGGTAAAGGGATCCCTGGAACTTGCTGGCTAGTCAAACTAGCCAAATTGGAGAGCCCCAGGCTCAGTGGGAAGCCCTGTCAAACAATTAAAACAGGTGCATGGGCTGAGGAAATGACTCAGTAGATAGTGTTTGTGAAAGCACAAGGACCTACAGCTCAGATCTCGAGAAGCAATTAAAAGTCAGGCAGGTATAGCAGATGCTGGGGGTGGGAGGTGGGGTGGGTGACAGAGACAGAATCCCTCGAGCAAGCTAGATGCTAAGTTAGGTAGATTGGTGAGCTCCAGATTCAGTAAGAGAGCATGCCTCGATAAATAAAGGTGGAGAACAAACAAAGAAGACACCTAAGTAAACTTTGAGTCTCCATACACATGCATATACATGTGCATGTCCACTTGCACACAGTGTGACACACGCATGTGAACATGCACAGACACATGCATGCATACTGCACACTTCCAGTAAGATGGAGAGACCGAGGAAGGCACCTGAACTTGAACTTTGACCCCCCTCTGCCATGAGCACACAAACAGAACTGAAGGTGGCCTGGGACTTCAGGGTCCTAGGGTTACTCTGCCCCACCCCCTAAAACACTGCTTCTTCCTGAGAGAGCACTGTTTCCCTAGCCACTCTGACCTTGGCTTGGCCAGTGCCACACCCCAAATCATGCTTTCTTCATTGGGACACTCAACCCCAGCAGTGCCTGCAATCTTAGAGTGGGAGTGGCCCTCACAAGCTTTGTCCCCCACCTCAACTGCTGCTGGCCACCTCCCTCCTGGCCCGCCACCCCTGCTCTGCTCATCTGCCTGCAGCAGCTCTGCCTGGGACCTTTGGCAAATTCAGTCTTCCCAAGACTCCCCTTGGGTTCCCTGGTTTTCCCACCTAGTATCTATCAAGCAATCAAATAATTTATGGCCTCACCAGAGGACACAGATATCTTGTCATCATTGTGTAGTTCTTCGGCTCCTATCCCAAATTCCAAGCTACTCTGTGAAGTGGGAGCATGGTTGTATTTCTTGCCAGAGGACAGGCCTATGGAGGAGACCAGTAAGAAAGACTGGTCTGATGAGTATGTGACTGCAGGAACTTAGAGAATTCCCGACTTGGGTTTGTTCCCTATTTCTTGAAAATTTCAATAATTTTGAAACACGCAGCTGTGTGTCTGATTTTGTATGAAGTCCCACAGTTTGCATAAAGCAGGTCCTGCAGGTATGGTGAGTGGAGTGACCCCACTGACAGGAGCTTTGTCTACATATCATTTGTGAGTTTTATAATCTCCACCAGTTACCACGAGAGGCTATGATTTCCAGGAAAAGAGCAATTCTAGAAGGAGAGGAAATGAAGATGATTTTGTGGCTTCTTTTCTGGACAGAAGACAGAGTGAAGGGCCTGGGAATGTGCCAGACAGAGAAGAGATGGTAAAGACTGAGAGAGGTCTATAGAGAACCCCTTGTGGTCTATAAAGAACCCCCCTCCCCAGTGATCTACAGAGAACCTTCTAGAAGTCTATAGAGAACCTCTTAGCATTCTACAGAGAACCTCCAGTGATCTACAAAGAACTCCCCCCAGTGATCTACAGAGAACCTCCCATGTGGTCTACAGAGAATCTCCAATGATCTACAAAGAACCCTCAGTGATCTACAGAGAATCCCAGTGATCTACAGAGAACCTCACAGAAGTCTAGGAGATCCCCCCTAGCAGTTTACAGAGAACCTCTCAGTATTCTACAGAGAACCTCCAGTGGTCTACAGAGAACCCCTTGGTAGTCTACAGAGAACCCCCTCAGTAGTCTACAGAGACTCCTCAACTGTCTGCAGAGAACCATTTGGATGACCTTATACTACCCTCTTGTCACAAGTTTAGAAAACCTACCAAGCATTGTTCCTTAGTATTATTCTTTGTTAGGTTCCCTTGGTGGGTGTAGCTAATTAGGTTCTAAATCTCACTTCTGGCCAGAAGACCTGGCCCTGGTCCCCATGTGATCCTGGGAAAATCATGGGAATCACTCAACCATTTCATCTCAGTTCCCCCATCTATCTGAGATACATAACATCTCTGGCCTCTCCTGACACATAATAGAAACATATGGAATGTTCTTTTTAGACTGGTAAGAGTGGCACTCACTAGTCCTTTTGTGACCTTCCTGAAAAGAGCAGGTGAGCTCTGGAAATCACTGTCAGGAGTCCTGGAATCTGGCTCAGTCAGGTGATGCTGGGGGAAGAGAGCTAGCTGTGGGCCTCTAACACAGAGGCAGAAATACCTTCCCTTGTCATTCTGCTTGGCATCCTGGAGTGTGTTGCTATGGCAACTCCAGTATCTTGCCTACTTTTGAGCAGCACCAAAGCCCCAGGCTTTTCCTCCCTATAGCATCAGCCCATCCATTAGAGGCAGTAGCTAGGGAAGGGTCTGTCAGCCAAGGAGGCTGAGGAGCTGGACCACACAGAACATATCCCCCACTTCACCTGAGTTCTATCACTAGCCCTTAGTGCCTTTGGCTCAAGGTACCACTCAGTCAAAATGCAAATTCCTTTGGGTAGGAAGGATCAAATTGTCCTCACTCATTAGAGATGTTCAGCATCAACTAGGCCTGGAACTCTGAGCAGGTCTTGACTGGGTCAGTGGGAGGGAGAGTGGCTTATGGGACCACCTGGGCATTCAGTGGTACTTGGAGGCAGGCGATAAAACTCTTGGGGGTTGGAGGCTGACTCTGATGAACCAACCACCACCTGGGGATCACTCTCCTGCTCTTTCACTGTCCTGCCTGGAGGATTTTCTATATAGCTAAGAATGGCAGGGAGGCTGCCCTGCTCCTGGTCAGTGAGAGCAGGCATCTGCCTTCTGATCCCAGGCCCCCTGAACAGAGCCTTCCCGAGAGCATCATATTGCTTCTCTGTGACTCCAAGGCTCACTTTCTAAAGAGAACATCATGCATTAATTAAGAGCAGAGGCTTGTTGGTCTGAAGATCCAGTTCAGTGCTTGCTCAAGGTGTTTGAGGTCCTGAGTTCAATATCACTCCCATACTGGAAGAAAAGAGCAGGGTTCTGGGGAGATCTTGGCACCACCTTTGGTTCTATTCCTGTGGCTAGTTATTTGACTTGTCTCATGGAACCTGGCAATCAAAGCTGTGTCTCCATGAGGACTACATGGAATGTGAGAAAGGGCTTGCCACAGTGCCTGTCATAAACCAAGTAAATGATGAAGTGCTGTGGAGATAGCCCAGCAGTTAAGAGCTCCAGAGGACCTGAGTTTGGTTCCCTTCATGTTCAGGTGGCTCATAAACACTTGTAGGTCCAGATCCAAGGGATCCAATACCCTCTTTTGGCATTTACAGGCACCTCCCAACACACATGGCATGCGAATGCACACACACTCACACGCACAAAAGGAAAAAAAAAAAGAAACGATGAGAATGGCATTATCAGCTCCTGTGGACAGAGGCTTACAGTCTGCCAGGGACCATTTGGTACAGTGAGCATATGGGCCATTCACTAGAGCATCAGCCTGAGAAGTGGTTATTCTCATTTTACAGTTCAGGAAATAAGCCCCTGGGGGGGGGCTTGTCCAGGATCACCCACCTAGAAGGGATCCGAATCTGGGCAGTCTGGCTCCCCAGCCAGGTCACATGCTGGCTGTTACTGCTCAGCAGGCAGCTAATGTTCCAGTGAAAGAGGCGAGAGACAGCAGGGAGGAGCTGAGCCACATGGACTGCTCCCTCCAGGTGAGATTTCACACATATTATAACCTAGGTATTAAGGACACCATAGGAAAACTTCTGAGTGTAATTTATAGATGACTCCAGTTTCTTTTTGTTAGCAAACTGCTGGGCATTTGGCTGAGAATGGGGTCAATGATGATTGACACAATGGAGCTGGGACTGTCCCCACTTTAACCACTGCTCCCCGTAGCAGGCATTCCATGCTGAGGGTGTGCGGATGTTGCTGGAGCTCACCATGTCCTTGGGAGAAGGTAACATCACAGGGCTGTGTCTCCTTGGTGACAAGCTTCAGTGTAGGGTTAAAGAGGGTAGGAAGGGACTAGGTTAAGTGGGCAGGAGAGGTGTCATGTTTGAGACGATGGTGTGTGTGTTGTGTCTACATGTTCATGTGTGTGGTTGTATGTACATGTATATGTGCAGATGTATGTAAGACCAGCAGTCAAGGTCAGATGTCACTCAATCACACTTTACCTTACTTTTTGAGGACACGTCTCACTGAGCCTGGAGCTCTCTGATTCAGCTCTCCCTAGCCACCTTCTATCTCTACCTTCCCAGTGCTGAGCTAACAGGCACGGTGGCCCATGGGTTTTCTTTTCCTTACATGGGTTCTGGGGGATTGAACTAGGGTCCTCAGACTCGCATGGCAAGCATTTTACTGACTGAGCCTCTTGTGAGTTTTTGATGATGACAATCTCTTCTCTTTACAGTTACACTACAATGATCAACTTCGACTCCAAAAAGAGCTTGAAGCTTGCGGAGAGACAGTAATACCCCAAATTGGGCATTGTGGAGAGGAAAGAGAGTTCCTCAAATTTCCCCAAGTGAACTTCCATCCACACAGCAAGAGCCAAGACTATCAGCCCAGAAGATAGTTTTAGTTGAAGCAACAGGGATGGAACACTGGGGCAGTGAGTGGGGACGGGGAGGAAGAATGTGGGTTTTCCCGTCTGTTGCAGGTGGAGGAAGTTTCTACTCCTGGGGGGGAGAAAGCACGATTCAGGGAGGGCAAGTGGGAGGAGAGAGCTGAGTAAGCTCCTTGAGGACCTCAAGTCCTGTGTGACTGGGACCCACGAGAAGGCTGTGGTTTGCATCTCCTTTTTGAGGGGTGGGGGACACAGGTACAGTAGCTAAGCAGAAAGAGAGGGGAATCAGCCTATTTGATCAGGAACTCAAGGCCTAGCTTGTGGTGACTGAGGGGTTGGATGAGGGCAGGCAATGTGAGCAACTGCATCAGCCCTTCTGAGCTGGAGAGCAGGGTCCAGCCCTTTGAGTCTCCCGATAGCCACAGTGTGAGCATTCCACCTGGTTTTCCTGTTGACAGGGACCTCTACCCACTAAGGCACACCTTCCCCCCAACACCAAAGAACCACCTGCATCAAGATCAAATTGATTCTAGGAAAACTTCAGGGCCAAATATTAAGTCTTTTAGATTGTTCTGGGACAAAGACTCAGGGCCAGGTCCTTGCCAGGAGGAGTAGGGAGAGTCTTGGTTTATTGGGGTCCTGCCACATGTGTCTCTGAGCCTCCCGTATACCTCTCTAGACTTCTCCTGTGGACTTGAGCTTGAGAGGGATGGATCTGAGCAACTTTAGATCCTTAATAATGGAGCCTTGACTTATGATAAGGCTGCTGGGGAGGAAGATGGCTTAGTGTGGTGGCTCTCACCAAGCACTAGGTAAATTGCTTGCTCAGTTTTTGCAATATCTTAAAAAATCCTGTTACTATCCCTACCTTGTAGAAGAGGAAACTGAGGCACAGGTAGTAATTTGGCAGGGGCGGTAAGGCCTAGCTGCAAAGGTCAGGTCAATTCCAGAAGCAAGACCCTGGGGCCTTCATTCCCAAACTGCCTGATCTTGTCTTCCATTGGACCTGTATGCCTGATCTTGTCTTCCATTGGACCTGTATGCCTGATCTTGTCTTCCATTGGACCTGTATGCCTGATCTTGTCTTCCATTGGACCTGTATGCCTGATCTTGTCTTCCATTGGACCTGTATGCCTCACAGGTAAAGGAAACGCCCAAGCGTCCCCAGACCCTTCCAGTACACAGAGTCCAGACCGGTCAGGCACCTCTATGGTTTCAAAATGAAAACTGGTGTTGCGACACGCATTTCTACCCCAGTGCTGGGGATGTAGAGACAGACAGATCTCTGGGGCTCATCGACCAGCTACCTCAGCCAACTTGGCAAGCCCCAGGCCAATGGAAGACAGTCTCAGATGGATAGTACGGAATGATGCCAGGAACAGCACCTGAAGTAGTTCTAAAGTATTCACACTTATCTACACAGGCATGGAAGCATCCCCCCACTCCCCACCCCCCCACACTTGAGCACCCACCCATCCACCCTCACACACTTGAGCACCCCCACACAAATTGTCACCCTATTGTTCTTTAGTCCTGAGAAATATAAACGATGTCATTTTAGGTCCCAATCACTCTATGCTTTGTGGGGTTCTGTTCCTCCTCCAGGAAGCCTCCCTTGCTTATCTGGTAGACACTGAATCTCTCCTGTCTGAACACAAGCAGACTCTGGTTCCTCTGCTCCGTTCACTCCCTTGCTCCTCCGCCCAGCTACTTTTCTCTTAGCCACAGCAGGGTCCCGCCACAGGGGCACATGAGCCCCATCTTCTTGCAAGCAGATGTCCCTTCTAGCCTTGCCTGATACGGTTAATGAACCCCATACTTCAAAAACCCCAAAGTGACCAAACATGAGGCAGAAGTGGTTTTCTCCATAAAAAGGGAGCAATGAGTCACAAACCCTGTCTTGAGAGTCCTTTAACACCCCATCCCTCACTGCTCTGCCCCCTCCAGTTGCACCGACATTAACAGCCGCTGATTGACAGCCACTGTGGGCCAAGCCTCAATCAACCAGACAGCTTTCAAAACTCTGTGGCATTCTGTCTCCGTTGTTCCCCACGAGAAACACTATGGAGAGGTCACAAAGCCTGTGTGGAGTTAGGTTCCAAACTCTCACTCTTAGCTTTGGGGTGTTTGTACTGTCCCCATTTTCCAGGGCCACCTGTTTGGAGCCACCCAGGAGCTTTCATGTCCTTCCTGTGGCTGAATCGCTAGTGATAGCAGACAGTTCCTCTTCTGTCTAAATGCACCCGCAGTGGGCTTCCATCCCAGCAGCTTTCTAGAAGCGGCTTGTCCGGCAGTAACGCTTCCCCCGCCCCTCCCCCAACCCCAAACCACACAGGAATGTTGTTTCCAACTGTGTCCCTGGGATCAGAATGAAACCCAGTTTGCTTCAAGAGGCCTTTCATCTATAGGCGCTCCCAGAAGCAGCAAAGGGCAGGACAGGAAGGCACACTTGTGTCCCCAGACTGGGATAACTGACTACAGTTTGGAGAGAGCCGCCCACCCGACAGGGTGGGGGGTGGGTCTCTACTTGCACCTCTCCAGGGCACCTGTCCAACTGTCACCACCTCTGTCCCCTCCCACTGGTCTCAGTTAGGGCCAGTCCCACTCAGAAAGAGTGTCAAGGCCCGCAGCCAGTACCCAGTCAGTTGGTTCCTTAGGTTTTTGGCTCGATTCTGCCACGCTGTGAACCGGCCAGGAAAACTTTCGCTAGCCGCAGCATAGTGCGGCTGACTGAAGCTGCGCTGGGTATGGCAGTGTGGAGGAGGCCTGAGCCGGGGTATCCCAGGCTTAGAGCCCAAAGGCTTGCCTTTCTTCCCTTCCCGAGCGGGTGCCGGGGTTCCTGCTGCGCCCTCACACCTGGAGAACATTAAGCGGTGTTTCACTGACGGCGGCTTTCCCCCATAAATGCATAATTCCGAGTGCGAGTTGGGGACGCAGCTCTGTCCTTATGATAAGTGTCAAGTGTCATTCCCACCGTCCTAGGCTAAGTGGTTGTGACCCCCCCCCCCCCGGTGCCTATGATCGGGCTGAAGAGGGCTTGCCAACGCCTAACTGCTGAACTGGAGGGACTCGGGGTCTCTTAGGGCTCCTGGGTCTCAGGGGGCCACCATCATCTGGCTCTCCAGACTTCGGGATGCTTCACCTCCGGTAGCAGAAGGGCAGTCGGGTCACGATTCCTGAATGGATCAGTCCCCTTCCTCAGCTGGGAACTTGGATCCTCGGCAATGGAGGAATGCCCCAGTGGCCCGGTGGACACGTGGTAACTTGTTCCCACAGCTGCATGGGGGCACCCAAGGTGCTCACTGGTTCCAGCAAAAGTCCCTTTTTCTCTTCCCAAACACACCAAAGTCCTAAAGTTTCCTCGGCACACCTCCCTCCTTTGCTGTCTTGGCGGGATGGTTTAACTGCAGCCAGTTCCCTGCATACCTGTGTCCCCAAGTAGTGCCAAAGGAGGCGCATCTTTCTCCTCGCAGTTGGAGCAGAGGTCCTGGAGGACCAGGGAGGGGCTCCAGGAAGCAAAGGGAAGCGAGGGGGAAACGTACCTGGCCAGAGGCTGAGGGTCCAGGCCACTAGGAGGCCCCTAGGCAGGTCCATGGCCCGCGACGCAGCAGTGGGTGTCGCGATGGTCGCGCGGGGCTGCAAGCCAGAGCGCCAGCCACAGTCTGTGCTCTGTGTCCCGAGCCTGCACTGCTCCGGGCTCCCGCTCCCTGTCAGCGGCGCAGAGGAAGTGGGAGGACTCGGGCGGCGGGGAGGGGCTCAGACACGCGGCGGCCCTGGCTCCAGGCCAGTCTTGGCCCCTCTGCCACCTGGGCCGGCAACAGGCTGCTGCCCCGACGCCCTCTCCATGTCGCTCCCACCCAGCCCAATCTAGGCTCAGGTTTATAACAGATGATGGCTCCTGGGAGCCAGCCACCTCACCGGTGGAGCACCTGCATCCTTCACCCCCAACCAAATCAGGGTCTGCCCGGGAAAAGCGAGTTAGGTCAATTTTCTTGGGGGAAAGAACTGCATAAAGACCATAGGGGAACCTAAGATGACCCGGGACCACTCTGGGACAGGTCTCTTTTGGACAAGTTGGATGGATTCCCCCTCCTCAAACCATTTTGACACACTCCTTTGTCTCCTTGTTTCCTGGGACTCAAAATGTCAAGGCCACAGGGCTTCTTGGAACCCTGGAACAAATGCAGAATACCTCCAGTTTCCACTGCTCTAGACTCCACACCTGAACAATTCCAAAGCAGCCTGGAGGATGGACCAGGGACCACCACTTGTGGTCCAGGAAGCTTCACTTAGGACCCAGACACTACTCCCTAGCCACTGTAATCATGGACAGTTAACTTCAATGTACATTTATTGCCCAAGCTTTTAATCAGGTTTTGGGCCACAGTCTGAGGATGTGGAGGCTGGCCTTCCCAGCAGAGGAGGAGCAGAGGAAGCCAGCAAGGCTGGCTAGAGTAGAAGCCAGGGTAGGGAGAACCTTCCCAAGGCTCCATGTGGATCTGTATGTGCTCCTCTTTCTCCACTTGTCTTCAGGGTATTTCACAGAAAAACTAAATGGCAATTGATGTATTTATTCTCTCTCTCTCTCTCTCTCTCTCTCTCTCTCTCTCTCTCTCTCTCTCTCTCTCTCTCTCTCTCTCTCTGTAAGGATACTTGCACCCCCTTTCAGGAGCAGAAGCGGTTAGTGGATGGATGGATGAGAACAAAGGATGTTGAGGGGAAGAGAGAAGGTATCAGGTCAGGGAGATATGAGGACTTCCCAGAAGATTGACCATTCAGGGAGGGCCCTTGAGGATAAATTAGGTGTTGAGAAGGTCCACTATCTGCAAAAGCCAAGGAAGCTGTTTTTATCCTGGGGGAAGAGAGAGAGGGAGAGGGAGAGGGAGAGGGAGGGAGAGGGAGAGAGAGAGAGAGAGAGAGAGAGAGAGAGAGAGAGAGAGAGAGAGAGAGTAGGGTAGAGAAGAAAACAAAGGGGAGGAGAGAAGAAGGAGGAGGGGGAGATAAGAGGAGTCAGGGGTCTTAGGACTGAATCAGTGTTCTCACCCTCAGGGCCAAGTTTCAGAAAAGGATGGTATGATAAAGGGTCAGGCTTTCTTGCTGTTCTAAAAGCATCCATAGATCAAAAAAGCAACTTCTGTCTCTGTCTCTTTCCTACTTCTATGTCCTATGCCAGGATAGGACAGGGGCTGGAGCAGGCATGGGCTGGAGGGAGCAGGCTTGGCCTTGGGATGAGGCTGATACTGGATGGCCTATCAGGGAAACTCTGGGTGCTTGCTGGTAACAATTCAACCCTTGTAGCATCTGGTTTAATGTCTAGGCAGTTATTATTAATGTTATTTAACAATCTTCTTAGTTTGCTTTGTGGTACTAGAATGGAACCCAGGGGTCTCAGGCATGCTAAACAAGTGGTCTGCCTCAGAGAGACATCCCCAATCCTTCATTATGAAACTTTATTTTTGTATATGTGTGTGCACATTTTTGTGTGTGGTCTGACACACATATGCAGGCCAGAAGGTAACTTCGGGGATCTTCCTTAATCTATCTCCACTTTTACTTTTATTATTTAAGAAATTATGGGCATGTGTGTGTGGGGGGGGTATGTGTATGGGATCGCAGGTACCCAGGGAGGCCAGAGGCACTGGAGCAGCTGAAGCTGGATATAGTGGTTGTGAGTCACCTGACATGGATGCTGGGAACTGAACTCATGTCCTCTGGAAGACCAGTAGGCACTCTTAACTGCTGAGCCATCTCTTCAGGCCCTCTCCACTATATATTTTGAGATAGGCTCTCTCACTGAACCTGGAACTTACCAATAGGCTAGACTGGCTGGGTGCCCAGCAGCCAGGATCTTCCTGTCTCTGCCTTTCAGGTGCTGAGGCCACAGATGTGCTCTGCCATGCCCAGCTTTTATGCTCATGCAGGGATCTGAACCAAGTCCTCACTTTGCATTAAGCTTCATTTATGGCACACAGACAGCAGTGGATAAGTGAGGATTTCGTGAAGTGGATCCCAAGGCTTTGAGGAGCGCAGGGAATTGGATGAAGGGCTTTATGGAGCTGGGCTTTGAACTGATCAGCAGCACCATGGCACCTACCAACTCCTTACATGCCCAGTGCTCATATTGCTCATATCCATCTGTAATTGTGATGGAAACACGTCATGCAACCCACCATATAGTCCAACTATATTTGCATAGTCACAGGACTGTGTCACCACGACCGCTAATTTCACAATGTTGTCATCATCCCATGAAGAAACCCGGCACCCATGAGCCACTAGTTCCCTCACCCCAGCCCCTGGCAACCACTAACCTTTCTGTCTCTGTGGATCGGCATGTTCTGAGCATTTCATGTAAATGGACTCATCCAGACTGAGGCCTCTGTGTCTGGCTTCTCCCCCGTCGTAATGTCTCTAACATTCAAGCATGACATAGCGGTGTCCACATTTCATTTCTTTTTGTCATAAACGGCATTCTGTTGGATGGCAGCACCACAGTGTTTACCCATTCTGCAGGTGACGTTCTTTGGGGTGTTTCCACTTTGGGTTATGGTGAGTAATGCTGCTAAAGACATCTGGGTACAAGTTTTCATCTAAACGTATATCTCTGCTTCTCTGGGTAACATAGCCACAAAGTGTGACAATGGTCCAGGCTTAGGTGGTACCATGAAGCCTGGCTCTGTAACAAACCATACCGTGATACTTGTATAGAAGTGACAAGGCCCAGCAGTGCACATCTGCTTTTGTGGCCCTGTCTTTAAGTGATGCATGGCTGTACTTAGGAGTTGCATTGCTGAGGGTAATTTTATATTTGATCACTTGAGAACTCGCAACCAGTTTCCACAGTCTCTATGCCATTTTATGTTCCCACCAACCACCTATGGCCGCTGTAGGTAGTGTTTTTCTCTTTTGAAATCCACCTCACAACAGTGATCCCATTTCACCCTCCCAATAGCCCTGCAAGAGGGTTGGTCCATTTTTCTGTAGATAAAGACATTAGATAGGTGAAGATTTTTCCAGGTGCAAGGGATAGAAACTCAATACACACTGGAAGAAGCAGAAAAGCAAAATAAAAATCCTCAGGCAAGAAAGTGAAACATTGGGCTAGCTGCAGGCACTGGGCTAGCTGCAGGCATGGCAGGATCAAGAGAGTCAAATATATGCCTCACTTTCTTTTAGGTTTGTTTCATCCTAGTATCCTTTCCCACAGCAAAGTTTTCTGTGCCTTTCTAGAAAGACGGCAGCCAACTTTCCCAAGATTTGTCTTCATTGATTCTAAAGGGACAGAAGCAATCTTCCCTCCTAGATCTAGCAGAGAAGCCCAGGCCAGGGTTTGGGCTCACGTCCTGCAGTGAACAAATCATAGTGTCTGGAGGGCATGGTATTATAGCCAGCCCAATCTGGGACACACACCCATCCTTGGGGACTTGGGAGGAGATGGCACACTGACTGACAGGTCTGCTAAGACCATGTATTATAGGACAGGACTTCTCTAAAGAACCAGGAAAGGGGTTTCTTCTGGACACACAGCCCATAATTGCCAAAGCCACTACAAAGATCTATGCTTTAAACAGGACAGCGGCAGGAGAGTCACTCAAGTCCCCACAGCACCTACAAGTCGAGCTGTGAAGGGAGCTCAGGGATGCTGTCGGCAGATTCAGAACTTGTCATGTCTCCTCCAGAGGAGGAGGGAGGCATTCCACACCAGGACTACAGGAGCCTGGGCAGCCCAGAGAAAGTCCCATGGGTGGCTTCTCTAAGAAAGAACTTGCAGTGGGCAGGGAACAATTGTGGGGCCTTGGGTTCTCTAGGACTGTTAAGCTCTTCTTTCAGCGAAGTCCTTGGGGCAGCCTGGTCTGCCTTTGCTTTGGTGAGGTGCCTCTTTCTACTCTTTCTCTGCCTTGTCACTCTGGAACTGTCATCAACTGTCCCAGTTTGCTTTGGACCGATGGATTTCCTAGGTTTCTGGATGTTCAGAGTTAAAATTGGGAAGATGGCAGGGAGTGATGGTGCAGACCTGTGTTCTCAGTGCTTGGAAGCCAGAAGCAAGTGAGTTGTAAGTTTGAAGGCAGCTTGAAATGTACAGTCTCTCTCTCTCTCTCTCTCTCTCTCTCTCTCTCTCTCTCTCTCTCTCTCTCTCTCTCTCTCTCACACACACACACACACACATACACCCTCCCCCCCCGTCACTCATCCACTTCACTTTCTCCAAAACTTTCCCTGGCTCTTCTCCAAGTCTCTGTTCCAAACTCTCCTGGTTTCTTGTCTCCAGCCCCTCTCCTCTGCTCCAGGGGCCCCCAGTGCAGCCAGTCTCCATATAAGTGAGACTCATTGGAAGCCCTCCCTGGCTTCCAGGTCTCTTTCTGCAATCCAGTCACCTCTTGCAGATACGGCCTCCTGTCCATGTACCATCAGTTGGTTTGTGTTTAGGAAAAGCAGATTCTGTTTTGTTTTGTTTTTAAAATAAACTTGAATGAACTTACAGTTCCTGGAATACTCATCTTAGTTTAAAAAAAAAAAGAAGAAGAAACAAAAACCTATAAACTCTGAAGCTGATAAACTCTGAAGCCCTTACATGCCCACCAAGAAAAAACAAAGTCATACTACATTTGTTAGCTGTAGTTTAGTGACTCGCCAATGCTCTGGGCTAACATTTGTGCCGTGGGAGTTGACTGCATTTCTTAGGCGCCCCTTGTTTTCTGTTTCTCTCCCAGGTCTCATCACTAGCAGTGAAGTGAACGGGACTAACTCTGAAGATAGGTACACACCCCAGCAGAGCATCTCACCCAGACACTTCCTGCTTCAAAGCCTGTTCTGAGCTGTTGGGCAAGGTGGGTGCCGGCACTCGCCATACTCCTGTCCCCCAGCCCCAGTTGTAGTCCCGCTGCTGAGGGCAATGACTAAGCTCCACACACAGTCTATACCGAACCCAGGAGTTATTCTGAGATCTCCGTTTCTCAGGCCACAAATATGTTCAGTATTTTCAGGAAAGATATCAAAGGGAAGAATTATGTCCTGAGCATAAACAAGACACGCAGGGCAGAGGAAGCGCCTGTCAAAGGAAAAGCAAGGCGCAGAGTACGGAGAATTCAGATGGACTGAAAGCCCTTCAGGTGCAAATCAGCATCCCGAAAAGCCACTTCTCTCTCGTTTTCATGAACGTTTAAAAAATCGTTCTTTGTCTATTCCATACACGCACCCAACATATCTTGTTCACAGCCCCTTCCATTCACCTTAGATGCTCCCCACATACTTCCCCTCTCACCTTGGTGTCCTTATAATTTCCTCAATAGTCCGAGGAGTGAGCTCTATCCGTGCTGCCTGTGTGTGCATGCTGTGTAGGGTTGCTCACCACTGGAGCATGGGCAACCTAGCAGTGGCTGTGTCCCCAAGAAAAATGACTCTCCTTTCTCTAGAAACATCAGTTTTCAGTATCTCTTCAACTCGGCATGGGACCTCATGATCACTCCCCAGCCCCGTCTAGAATACTGACTTGCTTGATGTTTTTTTTTGGGGGGGGGAGCATGGGTTCAAGACAGTGTTTGTGTAGCCCAGGCTGTTCTAGAACTGCACTGTAGACGAGGCTGGACTCAAACTCAGAGATCTGCCTTGCTCTGCCTCCTGAATGCTGGGGTTAGAGGTGTGTGTCTCCACACCTGGAGAGGTTGGCTTGATCGGGTTTATGGGGGTAACCATAGCTTCTGTGAGTTCATGAGTGCAATGCATGCCGTGTCCAGAAGACAGCATGATACAATACTCCTCCCCATCTCTGCCTACTTTTCTATAATGCTCCCAGAGCCTTGGAAGAAGGTTCATATAGCTGTCCCATTTAGGCCAGAGCACTGATGAGACTTACCTGAACAAAACCTCTGACAGGTATTATGGTAATGCATGCCTGTCAACCTAGCATTTGGGAGGCAGAAGCAGGGGGACCAGGCATATCTTTGGTAAAGGTGGGGGTTAATTAATTCACTAGACCCAAGATAAATGATAAATGGGTGTTTTATTGGGGGAAAAACTTACACAGAACAATAAAGAACTGCCGCAGTGTTTTTCTGCCCTTCCGATTGGATCCCCGACCAAGAGAAAAAGCACCTAAGAGAGACCAAGCCTTGCCTCTCCTTTCCTCTTTCCCTTCTGAGGGCACCTGAAGCCACGCCCAAGGGGGTGTGGCCACCATTACAGGTTCACCGGCAAGACATTGCTACACTTTGGTACTCAGGGAGTTTGAGGCTAGTAGCTACCCTTAGTAAAGCAGAATGTTGGTGTTGCCATGGTGATTTTCTGAGGTAATTCTTTCTATTTTTTTATTTTTTGACACAGGATTTCATGCATCCCAGGCTAGCCTCATTTTCTTAGGGAGGTCTTCGAGACTTCCGCACTGGAGATGCATGAACTGAGATGTCTGTCAGGAAGCAGTCATGAAAGTTAGGGTCTGTCTGAGCATGCAAAGATAAAGATGGACGTGGCAAGGACACTCAGAAATCAGTCATCACATTAATATGATGTGGACAGAAAAAGAATTCCCATGATGCACAGGGTTCGTGGCCAGGGCACAGTGGGGAAATGTATTTCCTGAGCATCATGCCGAGATGCAGCAGCAAACCAGATGTGGTTCCCGGCTCCCTCACAGTCCAAATCCAGAAAAAGAGACAAACATGAAGGGCAATGGCCAACACAACAGCGGCCGTTGACAGGCTACTTGTTGATCCGGGCACTTCCCTCACATCAGTTCCCATTACCATGGTTCTTCCATGAAGTATCTAGTATCGATTCTACAGATGAGGAACTTGAGACAAATTAACATGGGCACGGAACTTGGAACAGGCAGAGCCAGGATTTGAACCTGGCCCTGCCTGACTTGTAAGCTTCATTGCTTTCCTGGCACAGGATGGGGAATGGGACAGTGATGGGGGCTGTGATAGGAGTGTGAATATAGTGCTGGAGTGTGTGGAGAAGTCAGGGGGGGTGGTCACAGCTGAGTGGGCCTTGCAGTGGGAACTACAGCATGCTAGAGTTTACAAAACAACAAAGACTCAGTGTGCTGGGGTGGGACGGTGGAGAGTCTGGGGCTCAGGCGGTAGAGTGATTGCCTGGCATGTACAAGGCCCTGGGTTCGATCTATAGCACTGCATAAATCCAGCGAGGGAGCGCAGACCTGTGATCCCAGCACTTGGGAGGTGGGGGCAGCAGGATCGGGAGTTCAAGGGTATCCTCAATTATATGCAAAGGATGAGAGCCATCTGAGCCATTTGAGACCCTGTCTCAAAATAAACCCAAAGCATACCATATGGGATAAAAGCAGTTAGAGGTGGCAGATGTGTGGGAACAGGGCGAACCCTGGTTTCTGGCTTCTAAGCCTGCGGGTGTCAGTTCCCTGTTGCCTCCTGATGGAGCCCCTTGTGAGTGACTTCTTCAGTCTTAAGCCTATGCATTAGCAGGGGAGGACTATTCAGATCTGCCTCACATATGAGTCTCAGGAGGCATGAGCAGAACACACACATACACGCAGACATGCAGAACATACACATACACACAGACATGTAGACACACACATACACACAGACATGCAGAACATACACATACATACAGACATGCAGACACACACCACAGCACATCAGGAATTACACTGCTTGTGTCCAGCCCAGTTCAGATCCACGTCACAGATGAGAAATCACTGCTCATGGAGTCTTGCAGGCATCCTCAGGTCTGCTTCCTGTTATTCTTTGGGGTGGCACTGAGGCCTGTGACCCCCCCCACTTTCAGCTGCCACCTTGGGTTATAGGTCATGGGAACCATGTCTAAAGTGACAGGGACAGAGCCCCAAAGACACTCTTTGGCTACACAAAAGGTCACAGACAAAACTTTTAACCGTTTAAATGTTCACAGTTTAAAACCAAACCCTAAAGATACAAGTCTTGGACTCTTGAGAGAGGGTTAATAAAGAGGTCAGCACAGTGACATCACTCCAGCCAAGTGTGGACTTCCAGTGCTGTAGTGACAAATGTGGTCCTTATTTCATAGGCAGTGAGAAAGTTTAAGGGGCTGAAGAGATGGCTCAGCAGCTAAGAGTCTTTACTGCTCTTGCAGAAAGATCTAAGTTCAGTTCCCAGGACCCAACAGGGGCAGCTTGCAACCACCTAAACTTCAGCTCCAAGGAATCTGACGCCCTCTTCTGGTCTCCAAGGACACCGAAACTCATAGCCACACACTGTTTTAAAACACAGTATTTAAAAGGCCTTCAAAAGTGAGGAAGGAGAAGCGAGGTCTACACACCCTAGACGAATCAGGAGGAGACTGGCTGCTAATGGGCCATGTTAGGCACCATCCTCACTTCTGGCTTTTGAGTGCTCTGTGGACATTGCTCAAAATCTGTAAAGATGGCATCTTCCCCCCATCTGGGCTCTGCTCACCCTAAGGCCCCGTACCTCAGTCTTCTGCACGCAGACCTGAGTCCTGCCTTCAAGGCCCCAAGAAACCAGGCTTCCTTCTGTTTCCCCTGTTTGGTTTCCTACCTCACTCTCAAACAGAGCCATGGGAAGCACACCTAAGGATGCGAACAGTGGGGCCAACAGCATGGATGAAGCTCACTGACGGTGGACCAGGGGCTTCATGGATGCTTTACAGGACTTCACCCCCATCTGCCTGCAAGGAATGCCTATTCCCTCTCAGACTCTGTTCTCTTGGTATTCTCCACTCCTGTGAGTGCTGGATCCTCTGACCTTTATCTACAGCTCGGAGCTCTGTCTGCAGGCTGTGAATGCTGGGTAATTCATGGGAGCAATCTTCAATCAACAGCCAAGGGGAGCTACAGGAGCTACAGACTCATGCTCTCCTGAGAGACAATTTGGAGGAGTGCTCTGTGGAATCTTCCAGGGGAGCCTGTGTGTCATGCCCCAGAGTCCAGCAGTGACACCCTCCTATGGCCACACCCTGGGTTGCCTTCCTTCCTTAGTCTGATATTACCTTGAAGTTCCCAGAGAAAACTACGAACACTCAACCTTTGATTTGAAACATAATTCAGTTTAGGCTCCATGGTTTCTAAAGGTGAAGCAGCTTGTCTTAGTTTCCACAAACAGAAAGTGGCAGAGGCAAGATTTGAACCCAGGGATGAGTGCAGCATTGATGGTGTCCCTATCCACTCTAATTGCACTGCCTTCAGACCCACTCAGACCTGGGCAAATGCCTAGCATGTTGAAGAATGCTGTGTATCTTGCCATTTGGGAATCCAGCTCTGGACCCTTAAGAATACACACACACACACACACACACACACACACACACAATCTTAAACTATTATCAGCCACTTACTCACAGTGTGAACAAAATTGTTAAGCTTCTCCAAGATCCCTGAGCAGAGAAGATACCTTAATAAGAATTATGGATATATATGATGCAGGAGCCCCTGGCCAGGAAGAGAAGCAGACCCATGCAGGTACAACTGAGGATGCCACAAAAATCAGCAGGTCCTGGCTGTCTATTTAGCTGAGAGCCAGCCTGAGCCCCCCTTTGAGTGGATGCCCTGGGAGGATGTTAAGAGGTCAATCAATGTCCTCAGCTGCATAACTAATCTTGGAAGATGATACTCAAGGTAAATACAGACTCAGACAAACCACGAAAAACATTCGTGACTGCTGGGCCAGTAACAAAAGTTATGCTGTGATCTCTGATGCCAGCCAGACTTCCTGACTAATTTCACTAAACCCAGCATCCAGAAGAGAAGAAAAGGGCTGTTCCTCCCCTATGTGTATTTCTGCCACAGGACTGAGGGTCTTGCCTTATCCATGAGGAACAAGTGCCTGCCAGGCTGGGGCAGCCACCCATGGGAGCCTACTTAAAGCTAGCTGGTTCCCCACTTGCTTCTGCAAGGGTGGCGGCCCACTGTCCTGTGCAGGTCAATCCAGATTGCCCCAGCTGCTGCTGCTCATCTCAAGCATGCAACAGAAATAAACATCCCCCAAGCGTCCTGCAGCTGGGATCAGAGGCCAAGCGGTGGTGGCTGGAGGTATGCTGGGTGGGATGTTACAGTTGATGCTTGAGAAACAAATGTTTCTGGGAGGGTTCTTTCTCCCTTTGGGGTGTTAGTGAGGAAAAGATGGGTGCCAGTGTTGGGACAAAGGTCTCTAGGCAATGTTCCCTTCAGTAAAGGCCAAATCCTCAGCATGTCAAGGAAGATTGCTGCGAGGGAAGTGGAGACAGTTACCTTTGTCTTGGCAGAGCTTGAAACAGGCCCAGCCAGTGACTGGAGCTTCTGCAGTTGCTGTAGGGTTGTGCAGTAGGAGTCTACTGTCAACGTTACAGGATCTGTATAACCTCTGGGCATGTCCTTGAGGGAGGTTCTTGATTGGGTTAACTGAGGTGGTAGACCCATTCTAAATGTTGGTGGCACAGTTCCATGGGTTGGGGTCCTAGTTTCATTTCTGTTGCTATGACAGAAACACCCTGACGAAAAGCAACTCAGGGGAGAAATGGTTCATTTTAGCTCACAATTCCAAGTTATAGTCCATCATAGGAGGGAAGCCAAGGCGGTAGAGACTTAAAGCAATACGTCACAACTCATCCAAAACCAGGAACAGAGAGAAATGAAGGCACACATATCTCACTATTCAGCTCATTTTCTCCACTGTTATATAGCGCAGCACCTAAATCTAGGAATGGTGCTAATCACAGTGGCCTGGGCCTTCCTACATCACTTAAAACAACACTGACAATCTCCCACAGACATACCCACAGGCTAACCTGATCTAGACAATCCTTTGTTGAGTCTCTTTCCAGGGTGTAGACCAGTGGTTTTCAACCTGTAGGTTGTGACCCCTTTGAGGGGCTGGACAACCCCTTCACAGGGGTTGCATATTAGATATTTGCATTATGATTCATGGCAACATTGCAGTTATGAAGCAGCAATAAAGATAATTTTATGGTTGGGGTCATCACAATAAGGAAGGTTGAGAAGCACTGCTCTAGGCTATGTCAAGTTGACAGTTAAAATAACCACCATGCTGGGGTCCTGGGCTGTGTAAAAAAGAGAAAGCAAGGTGAGCAGCAGCGCCCCCTCTCTGCTTCCTGACTGTGGTGCCATGTGACCAGCCACCCCACCATTCCACTTTGATGGGTAGTGCCCCAAACTGTAAAACCCTTTCTTTCTGAAGTTGCGTTTGTCAGATTCTTTTTGCACCAGCAAGTTGTAAAGTAACTAATGCAGGGTCTCAAGGAGCTTGGGCTCTGGGTCAGAGGGACTCCCTCAACAGCCGGAGGACTTCTCATTTACAACCAGCAGACACCATCTGTAAAGTGAAAATGACTTAGCACCAAGTTCTCACACAGCACTACCCAGGTGTCAGAGTGCTAAACTAGGCATTCGATCTATTTTAATTTTAATTGATATCAATAAAATAATGTCATTTCCCAAAATATTATTTTTCAAATTAATATTAATAATGTTAACATTACTAATCACAGCTCTGAGAAGCTGGTGCTATCTTCAACTCCCATTTTACAGATGAGAAACTAAGGCACAGTGATACTTGCTTGGAGCTCTTAGCTGGTGCTGGTTGGAACCTGGAGATGCTCTTAGGCAAACTGGCTGTACTACTCTTTTTTTTCTTTTTCCTTTAGATTTATTTATTTATATGGGTACTTTGACTAACATGTACATCTGCACACCAGAAGACAGCATCAGACACATGTGAGCTGCCATGTGGATGCTGGAAATGAAACTCAGGACCTTTGGAAGAGCAGTCAGTGCTCTTAACCACTGAGCCATCTCTCCAGCCCCATGGCTGTGTTACTCTCTTTTTGTTGTTGTTGTTTTGTTTTTTCAAGACAGGGTTTCTCTGTATTGTTTTGGAGGCTGTCCTGGAACTTGCTCTGCAGACCAGGCTGGCCTCGAACTCACAGAGATCCACCTGCCTCTGCCTCCCGAGTGCTGGGATTAAAGGCACATGCCACCAATGCCCGGCTTGCTGTGTTACTCTTGACCTCTATGCTTCTGCCTCTGCAGCTGCCATAAGCAACACACGAAATTTGGCCTAGCAAGGGCTGGGCTTGGTGCCCACCCCGTGGCAAACCCTCAATAAATGTTAGTTTTTTTTATTAACAGCACACGAAGCAACATAAAGCAGACTAGTCAAGTTTCCCGCCTCGTCTGAGATTCTTAATGATGCCTGACATTTGTTTAGTTGGGTTTATAATTCAAAAAGTTCTCCCAAAGATGCGCCCCATAATCCTCCCTGAAGTCCAGGAAGGCAGATGGCTTAGACAGCAGCAGAAGGTCAGTGGCCTGCAGGAGTTCATTCCACCATCAAGCAAGTCTTCATTAACATCCCAGAGCTTGTGTGAGCTTAAGAGACACTGAAGGCCCAAGGGCATGTGACTTACAGTGTGGCTAACTCTGATTGTGTTTACACAAACATTTCAACACTCAGCCGTCTAGACTGTGATACAATTCAGTCACTGTTCAGGCTCTGCTTGTATGCAGAAGCGATTGGAAGGGATCACCAAAAAGGCACATGTCACATGTTCACAAGGTCACCCACCTATAAAGAATAAAACTCACTGATCAGGTGTCAGATAATAAAACCTAACATTTGAGCAGCAGTTTCTAGCTCATAAACAGCTGTGATCTCATTTCAACCTTGTGATACCCAAATTTTTTTAAAGTTACTAAGGGCTTAATGTTAATGACACCTCATTCTAGCCAGAATTCTTGATTTTTTTTTGAAGCTCCACATCTGGACCCCTCTTACACTCATCCCTATACATCTGTGATGGTTGGCTTTAGGTGTCAACTTGACTGAGTTAAAGGATTTTCAGTTTGTAAATAAATATTCCTAGGAAGCATGCCTAGTTTCAAGTCTCAGCCGCAGTGCTTACGGATTCTGTGACTTTGGGCCAATTAATGAAGCTCTTAGTGTTTTGGAAGCCATATCTAGTAAGTGGAAGCAGCTGCTTCCTGTGCCTCCTGTGAAGATTAAAGTAACTAACATATGTACAGTGTTTGGAAGAGTGCCTTGCCTGTAGTAACTGATGCTTGTTTATATGAAATAAAAATACTGTATAGTTGTAGCCTACACATATTGTGGAAATGTAGCTCTCCTTAGGGTTTGGTGCGTCTTTTGCTTTATAGATTTTTTAAGGCTAAGTTGTTAGGTGCATACAAAGTTAGTATTGTACTGCCTTCCCAGTGACAAGAATTTTACATTAATTCTTTAGCAATGTTTTTGGGTTTTTGGGTCGTGAACTCTGTTTATCTGATATTAATATGATTTTACTGCTTTTCCTGTGGCCCGTGCTTGCGTGGGCTTTCATTTTGCAGTCTTCTCTCTCAGTTGTCTTTAGCTTTGTGTTTTAGACATACTCACATGAGTAGTACAGAGTTGTTTTCAAACCCAATCTGCTGAACTTGCCTTTTAAGTTGATGTGTGTATAATTTACTTTTCTGATACTGTGATAAAATACCACGAACATGGGCAACTTAGATATGAAAGTGTTTATTTCCAATCACAGTTCCAGAAGGCTAAGGGTTAATCCTGGTGGAAGGCCCAGCAGTAATCCCACAAACAGGGAGCTGAGGGAGAGCATCCCCACTGCAAAGAGAAAGAAGGGAGGAGGGGAGAGGGGAGAAAGCAGGGCAGGTGAGGCTATAAGCCCTCAAAGCCCACCCCTTAATGATGTACTCCTCCAGCAAGGCTCTGCCCCCTAAAGGTTCCATAACCTCCCCAAACAGCATCACCAGCTGGGGACCAAGTGTTAATATATGAGCCTGTGGGGAACGGTTCTCAATCAACTACCACAATGCACTTAGTTCATTTACATTTAAACCAACCATGGCAACAATGAAGCTGAATCTACAGTCTTAGTATTTGTTCCTTTTCCCACACCTCCTTGTTTCTTTTGGAGTGGATACTTTGTGATCATTCTGTTAGGTTAGAAGTAGTAAACTCATTTGCTATTCTTTACCGGTCCTCTAGAGATCCCATCATGTATAACTTATCAGTGAAATTTCAATAATGAGAAGCACTTTGAGCTTCTTCTTAGACAGTTCTTCAAGCATTTATTACACTTACAATTTGATACAAGTGAAAAGGATTTATTTTATTTTTAAGTATGTATATCCGTGTAGGGTATGTGAACCCATGTGCAGGTGCCTATAGGGGTAGCAGAGGGCACCAGATACTGATCCCTACCCGCCCCCTGGAGTCATAGGAGATGGTGAACTGTTACATGTGGATGATAGGAATCAAACTTCAGTCTCTTGCAAGAACAGAATGCCGTCTTTCTAATCCTCATTCCACTTTTTATTTGCAACTGGTCAGTTTTTAAACTCATCCACATAGTTCCCCCTTTTTATTGCTTTTTCCAACTTCTTTGATTTTCCAGATAGAATCATATTACATTTGTTGGGAGAATGGCATTCAAGCCAGGCCTAATGTTGTATGACTGTAAGACCAATGACTTAGGCAGGGAGATCACAAGTTCAAGACCTGTCTGTGTTTCAGAGTGAGTTCAAGGTTAGCCTGGGCCACTTAGTGCTACCCTGTCTCAAAATGAAAAATGAGGAGGGGCGTCAGAATGGGTAGAAGGACCTGGACATGTAGTTCAGTGGTGGGGATTTGTTTAAAGTACCAGAAGAGACAAAAGAGAGAGAATCCATTTGATACTTCCTTTAGAATTGGATATATGGTGTCAAATATTCTCATTTATATGAAAATATTATTTCACTTTTATTTTTATTTCTTGAGATTTATTTTTATTTCATGTGTATGGGTGTTTTACCTGCATCTATGTGTGTGTATGTACAACTTGCATGTCTGGTGTTCACAGAGGCCAGAAGATGATGCTGGATCTCTTGGAACTGGAGTCCAGGTGTTTTTGAGCTACCACGTGGATGCTGGGAATTAAACTCGGGATTGACTGCAAGAGCAGTCAGTGTTCTTTAACCAGTGAGCCACCTCTCCATCCTCTTGCATTTATTCTTAAAGGTGTTTTCTTGGGGCATAGAATTCTAGGTTGGCACTGTTCCTTTCCCTCTGAGAGCCCTGAAACTACTTGTTATTTCTGTTGAGAGGTCGACTGTCATTTTAATCCTATTGCTTCTTTAAAATGAAATGTCCTTTTTCTTCTCTATAGCCGCCTTTAAGATTCTTTTAAATAGTGGCTTTGAGAAGTGATGCTTTGTTATGAGTTTATTCTTATTTATTCTCCTGAAATGAGTTTGGTTTCATTTACCTTTGAACTTAAGCCCTTTCTTGGTTTTGGAATCTTTTCAGCCATTGCCTCTTACAAACTTTATGCCCATCCATTTGCTCTCTTCCTCCAATGGTGTTGTCAGTGCACGCATGTGCACACACACACACACACACACACACACAGCACACACTTTTGGATGTCAGAGGACAATCTTGGGTGTCATTCCTTGCCTCCCACCTTATTTGAGGCAAGGTGACTTGTTCAAAGCTATATATGCCAGGCTAGCTGGCCCATGAGCTTTGGGGGACTCTCCTGTCTCCGCCTCTCAGCTCCCTGTCTCCATCACCAGCTGGGTCCATAGACACACACTATTGCCACCAGCTATATGTGGGTCCAGGACTCTGAGCTTGGATCCTCACCCTTGCACAGCAAACACTTTACCAACTGAGCCATCTCCCTAGGCTCCAAAACGTTCCTTAAATGCTATTTTTTTTGGACATTTCATGTTTTAGTTTAATAATTCCTATTTGGTTTTTTTTTAGTTTTACGAGACAGGGTTTCTCTGTATTATTTTGGAGGCTGTTGGTCCAGCCAGGCCTCGAACTCACAGAGATCCACCTGCCTCTGCCTCCTGAGTGCTGGGATTAAAGGCATGTGCCACCAATGCCTGGCTTTTAATGTGTAGCCCAGGCTGGCCTCGAACTCGTGATCCTCCTGCCTCTGCCTCCTTCAGCAAATCCTACTGGCGTGCCCCACCACAACCGGCTTGATTTTTTTATAGTTGTTAAAATTGTAATTCTGATTCTTTTCCATCACAGCAAACCTTTTAAAGTCCAAGTCAATAAGCTGGAATTCTCGGGTCTTTTTCTATCGTATGATGTTTCTCCCAATCTTCATACAACGTAAGCCATTATAACTGAAAATTGTGAGACTAGACTGAAGTCTTGAACTTGACTCTGTAGAGAGGATTATCTGTTACTGGATTCTGGAGGTCATTCAGACCATTTGACATGTTAGTTATGTTACAGGGCCAGATGCCTTCTGGCAGGCCAGGGCCAGGGTCTGTGTGAGGCCTGACTTTCCAACAGTTCTTTTCCTGTGCTTGGAATAGCCTTCAGGGCTTGGAAGATCTTCATCACAAACCACAGACCATGACATTTTCCTCTATACAAATATCACGGATTGTTTCCTGGTCTCTCGGCAGCCTCCTCTGGACTTGCAAGTGTCTCCAGGGCCACAGCCGGCACCCGTGCTCTGCCAGGCTTGCTTCCTTCAAGTCCTTTCCTCTTCAGGTCTCAGCCAGCCCAGTTTTTTTCTACCTTGTTAGTTTTTCCACACTTTCAAGATGGCTTTTATAGGAAGCATTTTGCCCAGTTTTGCAAATTCTCCCTCTAAGGAGAATTTGCCTAGATAACTCAAGCTGTCAAAACTAGAAACATGATCCAAAATATGAAAATGTTGTTTCCTCATGGTGATCCTTAATAGCTTGTAAAGTTTAACAAGAATATATTAGAAATTTCCTATTTCAATTCAACTACTTCTGGGACAGTCATTTTGTCCAATAATGTCTAAATGATAATTCAAGGAAACTAATATTTTATCTATTAAAGAAATATTTATCAAACATATGTCATGTCTCAAGAACTGGTATAGGCAAAGCGGGTATCCTCTCTTCTTTCACAAACGATAGGCGGGGTGTGGGCACACCTGCCTTTAATTCCAGCACTTGAGAGGCAGAGGCAGGCAGAGTTCTATGAGTTTGAAGCTGGCCTGGTCTACATAGTAAGTTTTAGGTCAGTCAGGGCTACGTATCAAGATTCTTTCTCAAGAGAAGGGGGCAGGGCTGGAGACACAAAGTGTTTTACTTTTTAAGAAGCTGCTCTGAAATTCGATGTGAGATGGAGAGGAAAATTGGTTGAGAACAATCGATTGCGACAGGAAGGTGAGGGGGATGCCAAATGCTGCATTCATTGTGTTGCTTTGTTTGCAAGAACCAGAAAATTAAGCCTAAATGGATTTCAGTGATGCCTGAATGCATCATCCGTCACAAAACAAGAAGCCCAGAGGCCTCCAACAGAGGCCATCTCATCTCTTGCTTCTCGTTGTTCTTGGACTTATTTAAGATGGCAGCTGAAGTAAGTTCTATCTATTCTGTGTAACCATGCCAACACGGGATGGAGAAGGCTGCCCAGAATCCCCTAATACACCTTTCCACTTTTTTCCTCTGGTCAGACCTGGGATCTATGCCCACTTCAGATCTGAGGGAACAAAATATTTTGATAAAGGCTGGAGACCTGGCTCAGAAGTTAAGTGCACGTACACACTCTTGTTCTCAGTTCCCAGTACCGACATCAAGTGGTTCACATCCACCTACAGCTCCAGCTCCAGGAGATCTGACACCTTCTTCTGACCACCATGGGCAACTTCACTCATGTGTACAAATCTACACACATATATAATTAAAAATTGGAGAAATCTTTTAAAATATTCCCAAATTGTCATGATGGCTTAGGCAGATTGCAACCTTATCCTGCTTATATGCGATGCTAATTCTTCAGCAAAATTGGGAGGCTTGGCCAAAGGGGTGGAGAGAGGAGGAGGAGGAGGAGGAGGAGGAGGAGGAGGAGGAGGAAGGAGCTGAACTGTGTTTGGAAAGCAGCCAGTAGTGTCCCCTGTAGGTAGATGATGGCAAAGATGGGGCAGCACCAAAAGAAACCATTAGGTCCACAATTCCCAGAGTTTTCCACATGAGAACTTTTCACCCTGACCCTGAAAAAACAGCAATAAAAAGCCAGCGTGACTGTACACATGCTAATCACGCAGACCTTATGTTAGCCTGATGATGTAGACTCTGTTGCTATCCTTATACAATGACAAAATGGAGTCACAGAGTGTTAAGGAGTCTATGGCGGAGCATGTGATTGGTAGAACCTGGAGTTAAAGCTGATTTTGACTTCCTTGATACACTGTTTTGGGGAGGTTGTCATTATTCTGGTCCTTTGGAAGAGGAAATTGAAGTTCAGAAACATGGCGTTCATTTACCTGTTTATCCGTTTCCCAGAAAACTCACCTTTCCTACTCCAGGGGCTATAATAGACTCCAGGAAGGTGTTGCCTTTGACCTTACGATGTAGAAGACTAGTGGGATGGTATGTGTTGGATGCATATGGCATGGAAGGAAAGGGGGCAGCCCAGAGACTCACAACTGTGTGGCATTAGGTGAGTCACTCTCTTATCAGCCCCTCTTCATCCCATCGATGAGGGATGATTCCATCCCTTGGGTATGGGGAGAGCTGAACATGGCATACCCAGTTGACATCAGGTCACAGTTTCTCAGCCTGGAGGAAGAAGCTCATACTATGTAAGAGTATATGGGTGCATTTGGAACAGAGTGAACATGCTGGTTTGAAAGAAAATGGCCCCCAAGTGGAGTGGCACTATCAGGAGGTATGGCCTTGTTGGAGGAAGTGTGTCACTGTGGGGGCAGACTTTGAGGTCTTTTTCTCAAGCTTCACTCAGTGTGACAGTCAGTTGACTTCCTGTTGCCTGTCTATCAAGATGTAAGGACCCTCAGTTCCAGTACCAAGTCTGCCACTATGCACCCTGCCATGATGATAATGGACTGAACCTCTGAACTGTTGTCTCTGTTAGAGTTGTCATGGTCATGGTGTCTCTTCACAGGAACAGAAACCCTAACTAAGACAGTGACTGACAGGGACTGTGTGAGGCTGGCTTTGTAGTATCCAGTGGATGAGGTCCTCTAGGATAAGGTCCTCTAGGATGAGGTACCACAGAAGGATAGGAATGACTTGTTTGAGTACTTCTGTGGCTGAGCAGAGAACTGAAAGTTGCTGTTCTGGGATAAACAGAAACTTCAGCTAACCTGCCTGACTTACAGGACTCTGCCTAGGGAACAGAGTGGGAGGGCAATTTGCAGTGAGGTCATTTAGCAATTTCCTGATGTCACCTATGGCAAGGCAGGCTATAACACCAAACTTGAACTCAGGCCTGATATTACATCACTGGTTCTTTTTAAAAATATTATCTAGGGGGCTAGAGAGATGGCTCAGTGGTTAAGAATGCTTGTTGTTCTTACAGAAGACCTGTGTTCAGTTCCCAGCACTCACACCAAGATCTCATAACTGTTCACAACTCCAGTTCTAGGGGATTTGATCCCCCTTCTGGCTTCCCAGGGCACTTATATATGTGGTGCAGAGACAAGCATAAATAAAGTAAATCTTTAACAATCATACACACACACACACACTCATAATATTGCCTTGGTATGTAGCCTTGGCAAGCCTGGAACTTGCTATGTAGAATAGTCTGGCTTTGATTCACAGAGATTGTCTGACTCTGGCCTCCTGTATACTGGGATTAAAGGCAGAGGCCACCATGCCTGCCTGGCCCTTTATGTTTTCTTGAGACAAGATCTCATATAGCCTACGCTGGCCCCAAATTCACTATGTAGCAGAAAATGACCCTGAATTTACCATCTTCCAACCCCACCTCCCAAGTGCGGGCATCACAGGTGTGTATCACCACACTTGGGTTTATGCAGTGTTGGGATGGAACCCAGGGCTTTGCACATGTCACTCACTGTCTTAGTTGGGATTTCAATTGCTGAAGCACTTTACCAACTGAGCTACAGCCCCAGACTCCCCATGGGCTCTGCACCTTGGTGCATCTGTAAAATGAACAGTGGTACTTGATTCATCAGCTCTTTGTGAGTTTTAAAGGACATGATGTGAGTTAACATTTTATCATGAGAACAGACACAGGGCGAGAGTCATTACCAACTGCCAAGCACAGGACTGTGCCAGTCACATAGAGTCATGTTGCTGCAAGCAGAGAGCTCAGTGTTCATCCTTTATTCCGGGTACGGGAAGCCACCTGTAACATGAAACAGGTCTTTTATATGATAAGTACGGGTCTGCTCATCTGTTGATCTAATGTGAATGCATGCATCCCATTTCTCATCCACACATTCACCATGTTTTGGTGTGTGATCGGTGCTGGCGCAGTGAGATGGTCTTTTAGAAGCTCACGGTCTGACGTGGAAGGCGTGGCCTGAGTACTGTGTGCACCACACCTTTGGAAGTCAGTGTCCTGGGTGACACGGGGGAGAGACGGCCAGAGATGGATGGTAAAGACACCGAGACCGTTCTCCGATGCAGCCCACTGGAGTACTTCAGTTCCACCATCATGACACTGTGGGCTGATGACCCCTGTGCGCCACAGTGAAGGAGCTCTTTCACTGAGACCCTAATAAGTGTCAGGCTTCGAGTGACAGGCGTCTCAGACACAAGGAACTCTGGGCCCTAAGCTGTGACTGTGCCTTGCTGGTGTATGACCACAGGCACGCAACTTCCCCTCCCCATGCCTCAGCTTCTTAGGACAGCGAAGAATGGACTCTGCGGTCCTGAAGAGTCCTTCCAAGGAGCAACCAGCTGGTCCTTGTACTGGGATCCCCTTTCATCCTTCCCTCCCCTCCATAAAACTGCTGCACAGTGCTTGCTTTGGCAGCACACATGCAAAAATTAGAATAATACAGAGTAGAGGAGGATGGCCCTTGTGCAAGATAACACGCAAGCTCTTGAAGCGTTCCATATTTTAAACATAATATATAAAAGAAACCCCCACACATCTGGGCATCCTCTTGTATGCACAGTGCACCGCTGGGCAGGGACCAGCTCTCTCAGAAAATTGCTCCCAGGAGGAAATGAAATAAGACAACAGCAACCAAAGCACAAAAGCAGTCAAAACAGAAGGCCACTGCTTGCCGCTTTTCTGTGTTTACAGCAGGCACATTTGGTCAGCCTGGCTTTTTCCCGAGGAAGACTCATCTTTCAGTAAGTTGTGCCATGGCCTGGAGGCTCCATATTTCCAAATTCTGTGTTTGGAATTCTCTCTCCACAACATTTCAGAAAGAAGAGCCAACTTTGCAGTTTTCTCCAAATCTACGTATTGCCCAGGGATCGGGGAGGGGCTGAGACGGAATGAGAAGATGGAAACCCAGCTGGACCCCATACTTTCCATGCTGGGCAGCTTCCCAACCACAGCAGCAGAGGGAGGATGGGGAGGAGGACCCAGGGCACCTGCCTCCAGCAACTGGCTCTGTAACAGTATAAAAGAGTGAAGGGCAGCTTCTCACAGGCTCCCTTGCTCCCTTGTGTCTGGAGTCTGGTTGTAGTCAGTGTCAAAAGGGGCAATGGTGTGTGGACGCCTCCTCACCCTCCCAGCCTGGGCTCTCTTTTCTCTCTGTGGGAAAAAAATAGGTTCTTTCGTTTGTATTTACTGTTTTATTCTTCTCTCATATATCACATCCTGACTACGGTTTCTTCTCCATCCTCTCCTTCAGTCTCTCCTCCTCACCTTCCCTCTTCCTAAGATCTACCCCCACACCCTCACACCCCCACATCCCTTCTCCCTTTAGAAAATAGTAGGCCTCCCAGGGACATCAACCCAACCCAACACGGCATAATATGCTACTATAATATCAGGTACATACCATCATATCAAGGCTGGCAGAGGCCACCCACGGAGGAAAGGGGTCCCATAAGCAGGCAAAAGAGTCAGAGACAGACCCTGTCCACACTATTAGGAGCTGCTCAACCATAACATATATGTAGAGGATCTAGGTCAGACTCCTACAGCTTCCATGATCTCTGTGAGCCCTCAGTGGCTTGTGATCTCGTGGTGTCCCTGTCTCCTCTAGTTCTCCTGATCATTCCTCCCCCTCTTCCACAGGACTCCCTGAGCGCTGCCTAATGTTTGCCTGTGGGGCTCTGCATCTGCTCCCACCGGTTGCTGGATGAAAGCACTTAAGTTCCCGGAGAGTCAATGATGCCAAAAGAAGGGACGGGGAGAGCTTCCTCCTTGTTAATTGCCGTGGTGCACCAAGGGGAAAAAAATGATGCAAAGCAGGCTAGATGTCCTGGTTTCATTTCTGTTTCTGTGATAGAGTACCCTGGCCAAACTTAGGTGAGAAGGGGTTTATTTGTCTTATGGCTCCAGGTTCTAATCCATCGCAGAGAGAAATAAACGCAGGAGGGTCTGTTTGTTTGTTGACTCACTTTCTTCTCTTCTATACAGTTCGGGAACCCTGCCTAGGGAACGGTGCTGGCCATGGTGGGATGAGTCTTACCGCATCAATTAGCAATCAAGACGACTCCCATCCAATCATACTCACAGGCCAACTTCATCTAGACCTGCAGTTCTCATCCTGTGGGCCCCCAGCCCTTAGGGTCAAGTGATCCTTTCATAGGGGTCACCTAAGACCACCAGAAAACACAGATATTTACATGAAGATCCATAGCAGTAGCAAAATTACTGTTATGAAGTAGCAATGAAAATAATTTTATGGCTTGGGATCACCACAACATGAGGAACTGTATTAAAGGGTCTAAGCCTTAGGAAGGTTGAGAACCACTGCTCTAGACAGTTCCTCAATTAAGATACTCTTCCCAGGCGACAATTCAAAGCTAACTGTCACACAAAGCCACTGAGAGCAAGGCTCGGTTGTTTTGCCTTTATTAGATCATCCAAGGGTTTGAGTTTTAAGGAGGTGTCAAAGTCATGGGCTCTGGGATCAGATAAACGGACCCTGAATCTCAGCACCATCACTATTTGTGGGACCTTGAGCCAGTGACTTTACACCTCCTAACTTCGAGTTGACATGGGAATAGGTGAGCTGCTGCCTGTTGTATTGAATTGTATTGAATAGTGAGCTGCTGCCTGTTGTATTGAATGAGTAGCACAGACCTAATGTACAGCAAGCGTCTATTGAATGACTGATGAGCTCTGACAATGACGAAGGGAGGGAGCCTGAGCTTCATTTTCTCTTCATTAGAGATAGAGAGAAGAGTAAGTGCAGAGGGTGTTCAGGAGCCAGAGGGGAGTTCTTCCCCCACAAGAACTGCCCTCACCTCCCCAGGCATGAAGACTGATCTCCTCTGGCCACCAGGCCATATTAGGTGACTGTTTAAGGCAGGGGGCCTAGGACACCAGGTGAAACTCAGAGAGTGACAATAGGTGGGAGCATGAGAGGAAATAGATATTTTGTGGAATTGATTGTAAGTAGGAAGCCCATGATTCTATCTCCAACTAAATGGACCTTGTCATCCCGCTGTGCTCCCCAGTGTCCTCTTGTGGACCAGAAGGCGGTGGCAGGCACAGACCAACTCTATGAGTGGGTCTAACATAGATATTTCAAAAACCCACCTGAAGGTGTGGCGTATGGCCCAATTGGTAGAGTGCTTGTATAGCAAGCATGGAGCCCTGGATTCCGTCTTCAGCACTGCATAAGACTGGGGATAGTGGGACACGCCTGCCATCCCAGAACCAGGGAGGTGGAGGCAGGAGGACCTTAGACGTTCAAGGTCATAAGCCACTGCATAAGACTGGGGATGGTTGGACATGCCTGGGAGGTGGAGGTAGGAGAACTTTAGAAGTTCAAAGTTACAGCAGGCGAACAGAGTGGGCTTATGGGTAGAGGCTTTGATAGGAATGTAAGTCTGCAGTCACTTCAGGACACTGTCAAGCAGTGTCTCTTAAGCTGAACATGCAGAGGCCCTATGACATGGCAATTCTGCCCTAAGATGTGGTACCAAAGGACTTTCACTAGAATGTCTTAAACTCTATTGTGTGCAGTAACTCCAAATTGGAAACTGCTAAATGCTCATGAACAAAGGAGAAGGTATCACACCATTGTTGAATCCTCACACAGTGTCGCCATGAGAATGAGAGATCTTACTTTGCACGCAGCAATGTGAATCTATCTCCCCCAAACAATGTTTGGCAGTTTTTTCAGGGGAGGATATCATTTCATTTAAAGGCAGTTCAGAAAAACAGGTGGGGCTAACTGGGACCTAAGAAAGGTCCCAGTATAAGAGGAAGCTGAGGTCTCACTTTGGAGGGTGGTAAGTGCTAGGTACATGAGTGGACCTAGGTTGATTCAACTCCTGATCTGGTGCCATACAAATGTTCAGTTTGTCATAATGAATGTGTGTTTAACTTAGGATATATGTATACTTTCCTATCGGACACAAATACACATTTTTAAATGCCAAATACAAAAATAACAAAACTATAAAGAAGCTTGGAATAAAATCATGAAACCTTACTAAAAGCTAGAACATAAGAGTGAATTAAGTGAGATAGACCATGCATGTTCTTGAACAAAAAAATGAAATGTAGCATGACATCAATCTCCCTAAGCTCACATATACATTTCATGCAATTTCAATGAAAATCCAAATCTATATATTTTTCATTTAACAAGCTGATTCTTAAATATATATGAAAGAGTGAGATGCTCAAAAGAGTCATGATACTCTGATTTTTTTAAACGTTAAGCGCAAGGGCTGTAGAACTGGCTCAGAGGTTAAGAGCACTGGCTGCTGTTCCAGAGGACCCAGGTTCAATTCCTAGCACCCACAAGGTGGCTCACAACTGTCTGTAACTCCAATTCTAATGGACCTGATACCCTCTGCTGGTCTCCGTGGGCACTGCATACATGTAGTGCGCAGAACACACATACAAACAAAATTCCCATACACATAAAATAAATAATTATAAAATTTTAAAAAGTTAAGCATAGTCCATGAACCAGATGTTGTACTTGCTATATTGGATATCAGAGTTTATCATAATAACACAGTGATTAAGACAGTGTGCCATCAGCATGAAATGAAACAAGAGAGAGAGCAAGCACCCCGAAATAAACCCTCACATCTGTGGAAGCTTGTGGCAGCTGCCAGATTGGGCAGATCTATTGCTTATCCATATGGGGGAAAGTGAAATTAGTTTCCTACCTTAAGTGATTCGCAAAAAATCAATTCCAGATGAAACAGAGGCTTAAGCACAGAAGGAAAACTATGACACCATTGGAAGATAATATAACAGAATATATCTATGACCTCAGGCTGGAGAAAGATCTCCTAAACAAAACACAGTAAGTACCAACCATAAGGACAACATGGAGCAATTTAATTACATTAAAATTAATTTTTTTTCTTGTAGAACTTCCATATGACCCAGCCTGGGTCCACTCCTGGGCATATACCTGCATCCGACCACAAGGACATTTGCTCACACATGTTCATTGCTGTTCTATTCACGATAGTCAGGAAATGAAAGCAGGCTGGATGTCCATCAATTTATGGATGGATAATGAAAATGTGGTACAGACGCACGGTGGAATTTTATCCAGCTGTAAAGAAAAGTGGAAGTACGAAAGTTGCAGGAGAGTGGGTGGGTCTGGAGATTATTTCATCAAGTGAGGTGACCCAGGCTCAGAAAGACAAATACCATATGTTCTCTCTCGTATGTAGATCCTGGCCCTAAATGTTTATGTATGTATATATGTGGGTGAGAGTGGGTACGGGCCACGAAGCTAGAAAGGGGACCAGGAGAAGGGAAAGGGAGGAAGGAGGACAATAGAACACAGGTAACATGAAAGCAGAGAAGAGGCTGTGGGGAGGAAGGGGACACGAAGGGGAGTGGGGCGGGGATGGGCAGAAAGACCAACTAAACAAATCATATTAGAAAGTGCCATAATGAAGCCTAATACTTTGCATACTAATATTAAAATATTTTTACATTATGATTTTCTTTGTTGTTTAAAATACAGTATTTTAAAAACGTCATTAAGTGAGAGAAGGTGATTAGATACAAACAACTAAGAGGATTGGTTAGCCAGCCAGGCGGGGAAGTCAGAATCTTCGTGGTCTGTCTATGGGTAAAAATGTCTTGTATCTTTCTCCTTACAGGGATGGCACAGCCTTCATTTAATCAACAGCTCTTTGTCAAGTGCTGCTGTGAAGAGAGCCCCAGGGTGGGTGCTGGGCCACAGCACTGAGAAGAGCAGGCAAGACCTGACTGATAACCACAGTGGTAAATGGAGGCTGCAAGTTGTGCTGCCCACCGGCACAGTATAGATGAGTGGGTGAGTAGGTCCTGAATACAACGCTTGCTGTGTAAGTGAAGCGGTGCTCCCACAGGCCAGGGCCCTCACCCCTGCACTCCCTATCACTGCCAGCCGGCATTGGCCAAGCTGTCTTTCTCCACTCTCCTGTGGCCGGCTTCACCTTCCCCATCTGACTTCTACTTTCTTTGTTTGGATCGTATTATCAGGATGTGACTCAGTGTTGGGGACCAGCTAGACTTGGCTTATTCCTGCCTCATTGAAGCTGTTAGGGACACTTGAGGCAGTCAGTACCAATGGTACTTCTGTAGCTATAGCAGTATGGCGTGAGAGTGGTCTGATGGTGACATGAGGTTCATAATTCAACAAGGCCCGAGTCTGTGTGTGTGTGTGTGTGTGTGTGTGTGTGTGTGTGTGTGCGCGCGTGCGCACACGCACACGCTAAATGCATGAATGTGGGTGTGCTCACACATGTGTGAATGTGGGGAGGTGAGAACTTAATGCCCTGTGCATGTTTCTATTGCTTCCTACCTTGCTTTTTTGTTTTGTTTTTCAAGACAGGATTTCTCTGTGTAGCCATGGCTGTCTTGGAACTCACTTTGTAGACACAGAGATACCCCTGTCTCTGCCTCCTGAGTGCTGGGATTAAAGGCGTGTGCTGCCACCACCACCAGGCTCTACCTTACTGTTTGAGACAGGGTCTTTTACTGAATCTGGAACTTGGTGTTTTGGTTAGATGGTTGGCCAATGAGTCCCTGGAATCTGTCCATCTCTGCATCTCCCTCTTCTAGGTGCTGGGATTATAGGCATATGCTACAATATCTGTTTTTATGTGGGTGCTGGGGATTTGAAATCAAGCCCTCATGTTTGCAGAGCAAACACTCGTTCACTTCTCCAGCCCCTAGCTTGTTTTTGTTGTTGTTGTTTTGTTTTTTCTACCCTGTTTTTTGAGACAAGATCTCTCATTGATCTGGAACTCACCAAGTAAGTCAGGCTGGCTTGCCTGGGTGCTCCAGGGGTCTCCCCAGTTCTGGGGTTACATATGTATACTACCATGTATATTAAAATGTGGGTCCTAGGCCCACAGCTAAACACTGAGCCGAATTCCTGGAATCCAGTTGCAGAGACGGAGGAATGATGAGCAAGGGAGTCAAGATCAGGCTGGGAAAATCCAGGGAAACAGATGACCAGAACAAGGGGGAGCTCATGGAACCCAGACTGACAGCTCAGAAACCAGCATAGGACAGAACCAGGCCCCCTGAACGTGGGTGTCAGGAGACCTGGGCCGTCTACGGGGCCTCTGGCAGTAGATCAGTATTTATCCGTAGTGTACGAATGGGCATTGGGAGCCCATTCCATACAAAGGTATACTGTCTCATCCTAGACACACGGGGAAGGGCCTAGGCCCTGCCCCAAAAGATGTGACAGATTTTGATGATCCGCCATGGAAGGCCTCATCCTTTCTATGAAGCAGAAGAGGATGGGATGGGGGTCGGTGGGGGGCATGGGAGGATGGGAGGGAGAGGGAACTAGGATTGATATGTAAAATAAGATTGTTTTTAATTTAAATAAAAATGATTTTAAAATGTGGGTCCTAGGGGGTCTGACTGAGGTCCTCATGTTTACAAGGCAACTATTGTAGTGCAGAAGCATCTCTTCAGCTGAAGTCATTTCTGAGGGTAACTGCCTGATTCACCTGGAACTGGGGAGAAAGGATCTCCATGTTCTCACTAGAGAGGCCACCATGTCAGCTGCTCAGGGAAGATTAATCCTGGTGAGAGGGCGCTAGTGAGGCAGGTATAGGAAACTGCCAGGAAGAGCAATCAAGAGAGACTGAATTGGCTGTAGGTCCTGGGGAAATGTATCAGACAGTTGGGGTGAGGCTGCCGACTCACACAGCTAGCCCAGGACTTCAGTTCCAGCTCTGCCATTGGGCAAACTCCTTAACCTCCTCAGAATATGCCAGTGTACTCAGGGGAGTGACCATGTACCCGGGATTTACCTTGAGATGTCATCTGAATGATGCCTCTGAGTGTACTGAGCCTCAGTAGGTGGCAGTTGCTATCATTGTCATTACTCCTATTATCCTGGTTCAACGAGTGTGCAAGTCCTCTGCAAACAGGCAGGGCAATGCCCTTAAAAGTGGAATAACAGCAGGGTTGTAGCCCAGGCTGGAGTAATGCCCTCAAGTACCAGCACGAGTGCAATTACATTTTGCTGGGCATGGCGGTACCACCTGTAATCCCAGCACTCAAGAGGTCAAAACAAATTCAAAGCCAGTCTGGGCTACATCATGAGACCCACATCTCAGTAAACATAAGGACTGAGTCTGTGGCTCAGTGGCCGTGTTGTCAATAGCTCAGCATGTGTAGTCTTGGGCTGGATCCCAAGCACTCCAAGCAAGCAAACAAGATATAGAACAGTTGGCATGGTGATGGTGGCGGGAACTGAGGCATGAGATAGGGAGGAGTGTGTGGTAGCTGGTGGCTGAGGGGTCTCCCAAGTTCAAGCACGAAGCTGAGCTGGGAGGCTGTGGAGTGAGTGGGGGTGAGGTTGCATGTCTGTCTAAAGAACTCTGAGCATGTTTGCAGGGGCCGAGAGACTCCCTGTGGCCTGCTGAAGGGATTTTGGGGATAGCTACCTGACTTCCTGAGATTCCCTGGTCATCTGTGAGGAATACAAGGAGGCTGCTGCCATTTTGAAGCAGACACTGGATGGAGAAGAAAGAAGACTCAAGGTCCCAAGCCAGCTCTGCCTCTGGCTGGACATGTGACCCTTGAGCTTTTTATCCCATCTACAGAGCTCAGGTCCCTTATCTGTGGGGTTGGGGAGACAGTCCATTGGCAACATGCTTTCCATACAAGCATGAGGACCTGAGTTTGGATACACAGCCTCCACATTAGAAATGAAGGAAGGAAGGAAGGAAGGAAGGAAGGAAGGAAGGAAGGAAGGAAGGAAGGAGGCAGGAAAACCTGGCATAGCTGTGCCTGGAATCCCAGCACCAAAGAGGCAGAGACAGGCTGGAGCTCACTGGCTTGCCTGTGTAGATGACTTGGTAAGGTAAGCTCTGGGTTCCATGAGAGACCCTGTCCCAAAAATTAAGGTGGAGGGGAAGACATTTGATATCAACCTTTGGTCTCCACGTGTGTATGCTTAAATTCCTATTATGCACCTACGTGAATGCACACACATGAACATAGATACACACTATACACATTCACACCCCAAAAATAAGCAAATCAAATAAATAAAAACTTTGGGGGTAGGGTGGACAGGTACTCAATATCTAAGGTCTTTGATCTTTTGTGATCTCTGTAAAAAAAAAAAGCCTATCCAGTCTGACGTTGCTACTCAGGTTCCAAAGGTGTTGGTGGCAACACTCCAGGTATTTTATTTGGTTGGAGTTCACGTGGAGTTGTCTAGAGCTGACCCCCACAGTCTGGCCTACTTTAAGACCTGAAAATTAACAAGGCAGCTCTTGTCTCTAGTTCTGAATTTCAGAACTAATATTTTTTTTTGAAAAACCTCTTTAAATGTAAATCGACTCCAGACTAATCCACCCGCAGCCATATAGGGCCGGGAAGGGTTGGCCTTGGATGGGTGACTGGGGGTAGAGTTCTGGCTCAGCCAGTCACCATCCACTTGATCTCAGTCAAAGCACTTAACTTTGTAGCCTTGGCTTTGTCAAGTGTGCAATGGGGTGGCTAGCTCCTTTCAAGGCAGAAGGCCAGAGGAAGTGCCATCCCGGTAGACATGAGCTTGTCAGACTCATACAGTCATCCTGTTTTTGTTTGGTGTTGACCTTGGCCATTACAAATCTTTACTTCCAGGGCTAGGACACCAAGGCTTAAAATGGGCAACAAAATTTCCAAAGCCCCACAACCATGGCCAAGTGAGGAAATCCACCTCCTGGCTCCTGGATGCCATTCCTGACACCACGCAGGCAAACCAAGATTGGACCTGCAGCACGTGTCTCTCAGACCTAGTGAAGCCAGGCTCATGTTTGCAATGGGGAGCCCTCAAATCCTTCTTTGACATCTCAGCAACTCTGCCTTCCTGACTCAAAGAGAGCCCCTCCCCCATCAGAGATGACCATGGCCCCTGAAAAGCAAGGCGGGGCTGTGTGGCTGCTGACCACAGTCACCATCAGGCCCCGATTCCAGTAGCTGCTCCAGAAGCAGCAACCTAGGCCTATAATTTGCAGGCTGGGTCTGGACCAAAAGCAACTCTACACTGCATCAGTCACCCCACTGGTCCTGGCCTATTAATTCTTGGCTCCCTGCACAACAGATTTGCCTCCAGGCAGCAGTGCCCAGGAGCCTGTGGTGTATAGGGGGCCTGGAGTCTCCCTTCTGTCTCATCATGCTCTCCAGACCTCCTCTGACCAGAGGAGCTCAGATAGCTCACTGCCTCTCCTGTGTCCCCAGCCTTGCTCTGGCCTCTGCCATCAGTCACTAACCTTCCTGGCTCCCTCCTGCCAGCTGAATCATGCATTTCTTCTCCCCCAAAGAGCCCGGGCTGGGCTTTCTGCCACACAATCTGACAATCTATGCAGATAACTGCAGGATACTTTCCCACAAAAAATGGGAAAATGGCCCAGAAATTGGAGAACTTGCCTCCTTCTCCTATTCACCTACCATTTTCCAAGAAGCCTGAGCAAAGCCAAACAGAAGACGACTCTGAGAAAAAGGCAGAGCCTTCTCCCTCCCACCGGGGACAACTTTGCCCTTACATAGGCCAAGAAGCTGGGCATCTCTTCTTGGATTGACCCCAGTGACCTCCAGAAGATGTTAAGGACTTGGGGACTGAGGGAAGGCTGTTTTAAAGGCCTCTGTCGTCATCGTCTAGATGGCCATGGATATGTGCCACACAGGTGCCTCCGTCTAGGGCTTTCTGAATCCTCCCTTAGCTCCCCTGAAAGCCAGACTCTCCTTTCAGGAATATGAATCTGTCACAGTTTCTCTGTGTGTGATCTTTGCCTTCCTACTATGCTCAGAGGGACAGTTCCCGTGCTCCTCCACTGCTGGATAGGGTCATGTCACCATCTTCTCCTGGACCTCATGCCAGCCTGGCTGCTCTGGTCACATCCTTCCCACCACAGGGCTCCTGCACACTGCCTCTTCCCTCTGCCTGAAATGCTCTTCCTGTGAGTGACCTGGTGACGTCCGCTCATCTCCAGCCTTCAGCCTGTGCAAGCTAGTCTCAGTCACAGTTCCCTGAGCCCTCTCCATCATAGCATAGTGCAATTGAGTGCTTGCTGGGGTGCTGACTGAAGTCCATCTCCTCCATGAGAGCAAGGAGCTCACTGTCTCTTCATGCTCCTCTGTCCTCTGCACCTAGTACCCTGTGTGGCTCCAACCAGGTCACCAGGCAACATCTGTAGATCAGAGGAAGCAAGTGCAGTCTTCCCTCTGCCAAACTCCTATGGCTCAGGGTTCCCCATTAGAAATTCCCAGAGTTCCCAGGGGAAAACTAGGCTGAGCAGAGGTACGGATGCTTCATTCCCTGTACAAACATGTAAAAGACGTGCATGTATCTTCATGAAACACATTTGCCACACTGACTACATCTATGTGTATGTGTCATCCATAGCCAGAACTATTGTCAGTGTTCAAGCCCCCTCCCAATCCTTCTCTATAACCCTGGCTACCAGCCACCAGCCTCAGATTGTTCATTGCAATACAAGCCACCTCTGGGAGAGAACGTTGTTAAAACACAGGTGCTGAGTTCATGGGCCTAGGGTGGAATCCTGGGCTGTTCAGGCTCATCATTGATTGACTTTAACTCAGAGTCTCAATTTTCCCTTCTTTTAAAAAGAGTGCTGGTAGTTTCCACCAGTGTAGAATTGTGGGTAATTGGATATAAAGTGCATGTAATGCATTTAGCACTGTGCATGTACAAGTTCAACTGCCAATGGCCATTAGTGTGGCTAAAACCCAGGTTTGGCTCTCCTGTGAGCAGTCCTCTTGGCTATGTCTCAGATCCAGGGCAAGACTTCCTCATGTCCCTGAAAAGCAAGCTCAAAGCCATCTGGAAAACCATACAGCTTAAGGAAGGTTTATTTTTAAATGTGTGTGTATTTGTGAAGTTCTCTCTCTCTCTCTCTCTCTCTCTCTCTCTCTCTCTCTCTCTGTGTGTGTGTGTGTGTGTGTAGGCCAGAGGGCAATCTTCCATCCATGTCCATCTTGTTGTTTTTGAGAGGTTTTCTCACTGACCTGGAGCATGGTGACTGAGCTAGCCTGGCTGGTTAGTGAGCCCCAGGGATCCACCCGTCTCTGCCTCCCCAGTGCTGAGACTGCAAGCACACACAACCATGGAAAGGTTTTTAAAGTATTCATCCTGGGGCTCATATTCTGGTCCTCATGACTACAAGGCAAGTAACCCATTAACTGTGGCACCCCCTCCCCAGCTCAACTTAATAAAGATTGTGGGGTCATGTGAACAAGGTTGCATTAACACTTCACCAGGTAACAAGAAGAGCCCCTAGACACCCTTCTGATTGTGTTTCCTCCGTGTGTTCCATCTCTGTGGTACTCCATCCTCTCCCCGGATGCTCCTGACTATTCCCTCAGGAGTTTGGGTCTGGCCCAGATGTGTACACTGTTAGAGAAGAAGCTGGTGCACCCCAGTCCTCAGCAGTGATGTAGCAGTCATGACCATGTGCGTGGTGTGTGCATGAATGTGTAGATGCATGTTCACATGTGTGTGGTGCATGTGTGTCATGGAGCATGTGCACATGTGTGAGCCTGCATGTGGGGTCTTCCCTGAGCACTTCCCCCTTTATCTACTGAGACTGTGTCTCCTGCTAAGCCCGAAGCTTACCAATTCTACTAGTCTTGTCGGGCATCGCGTCAGGGGCATTTCCACCTCCTGAGTGCTGGGATTACAGGCAGGCTGCTACATCCACTTGGCTTTGATGTGGGCTCTGGGTGGTCATGTGTGCACATAAATAACTTATTTACAGAGCCACTTTCCTATCTCCAGGAGTACACATTCTTTTTGTTATAATTATTAAAAGATTATTATTTATTTTATGTAGCTAAGTGTTTTGTGTGCATGTATGTCTGTGCATGATACTTGCAGAAGTCTAAGAAGGGATTGGATCCTCTGGAACTGGAGTTACAGACAGCTGTGAGCTGCCATGTGAGTGCTGGGTAGGAATTGAACCTGGGTCCTAAGTCAGAGCAGCCAGTGCTCTTAACCACTGAGCCACTTCTCCAGACCTTAATGGATGTTTTCCTTCTGGGGCTCTCTTCCACTCCCCAAGCCAGCTGCTGGCCATAGCTTTCCTTCCTAGCTATACAGGGTGCTGACACTGAAAAGATGAAAATAAAACTTCCTCCAATTTTAAGCCTGTTTTCCTGCAGGAAGTATGGAAGATGTGTTTCTTCCGATGCTGAGTTGAATTCAGCATCTCTGGAGAAAGGTTCCCATATTCTCCTCCACCACTTCCTTTACAAAACACCCCTCAGTTCACTCTGGGCTTCAGCCTTCTCCATGACTCCACAGCTTGCTTTTGTGTTTGTTCTTGGCTGTCTGTCTGTCTGTCTGTCTGTCTGTCTGTTTGATTTCATTTTCATAGGCCTTTTTTTCCAATGACAGCTCACGAGATTACCCAAAGCTACCACCCATCTGTGTCATCCCCTCTCGGCCTCCTTCAGGTCAGACCATAGCTGGCCACACCCACTGTCATTTGTAGTTACAAGCTCTGACATCCTGGCTCTTGGAATCATATGTGAGAACCTCTTGCTTCTCACTCATCTGGGGAGTTGTTAAAAGTGCACAGTGTGGGCTTCCTCCCAGGACTGACACGTGTCCTCTGGGGATAGGAGAATAGCAGAGTACAGTTGGCATCTCAAAACTGAGGTACACCTGGTGAACTCGGGGACTGTGTCTACTCTATTTCTCCGACTTCGCTGGTGGATGTGGCTAACAAGGACAGACTTGTGGAGCTGGGCATGGGGAGAAGTAGGTTTGGTTTGGTTCAGTTTGGGTTTCTTTGGTGAGAAGAAGCTGTTTGCCAGGTAATAAATGTTCCTTTCCTAGGGCCCTCAGAGCATTCTTTCTGGAGCCCCTGGGATTGAACTCAGGTCAGCTACTCAGCCGTACTATACATTTAATAATGTTCACTGAGGGTTCACCCTGTGCCACGTTTAGGGAATATTTCAGTGAACAAAGCATGGAGCTTGTTTCCTCCGTAGAAAAAGAATCATCCCACAAGGACAAAGAAAAAGAAAGGAGACACCAGCAGAGGGAAAATGGTAGCCCTCTTGGCAGGGAGTGGGGTGGGTACAAAATGCAATGTAATAGGGTATTGATATTAACAAAGAGATGGTCCATGAGAAGCTCTTGGGGAGCCCCCAAGTGGAGGACAGATGAGGGGTGTGGAGAATCACAGGGACTGTGCCAGAGATTGGTTAGACCATGTGACAGGCTAGAGTAGACAAGGACTTAATGCAATAACTTGTTAGTCTGTAGGCTGAAAGTGGCAAAAGTCATGGAGTATAGAAATACCAGAGGAAGTGAGTGTCAGAGCGGGGAAGGGGAGCCTGATGCCTGAGAAAGTGTGCTATGAAGTCAGGTACAGCCCAGCCCAGACAGCCTGAGTGGGGTTAGGAAATCTCTGAGAAAAAAAATATGTAGACTCATCTTCTTCTGTTAGCTCAGGCTGACCTGGAACTCATTTGTAGACCAGGCTGGCCTTGAACTCATAGATCTGCCTGTCAATGCCTCTCAAGTGCAATGGGCCATCACAACCAGCATGGTTTAATTTTTAAAATTATAAGTATATGTGTTTATATGTATGAACATGTGCACATGATTGTGGGTTTTTGAGGAGGCCAGAAGAGGGTGTTGGACTCCCTGAAGCTGGACAGTTGTGAGTGGTTCTTTGTGGGTGCTGGGAACCAAATATGGGTCCTCTGCAAGAGCACTTTTTAACTGCTGAGCGACCGCTGCAGCTCCTTGGATCGTCTTTATGTGGTTAAAATCTACTGAGCATGAGGGATACTGGCCCCTGTCCTGACAAATGGGACGTATCAGACCTGGCTCCAAGGCTCGTGGGAGGTACACGTAAGTGAGCCATGGGATCTGAAGCTCATATGGGGAAAAGGGATGTCACATGAGCACTCATAAGTGTGCCCACACAGGTCCACATGTGCACCCCACCTCTCTCACACACACATGCACACACACTCCTGCACACATAGTCAGCTCCTTCCTGGAGCATGCACACACACACACACACACACACACACTGCTGTACACACGGTCACTTCCTTCCTGTGGTATACTGAAACTGTCAAGCATGAGGTAAGGGGTAGGGCAATAGTGGCCATAATGTCGCCAGGGACATCTGCATTCTGGAAACCAAAGGAGAGATGAGCAGGCAGACACTTGAGCAGATCACAGATCTCCTAGTCCAGCTGGTGGCTTCCAGTTATGAATGGAACTTGTCACAGTACCTGAGTAACAGCAATTGCCACGGAGCAGAGAGCTTGTCCAGTGGCACAGAAATGGCCTTTGGCCTCCTCAAAACTACAGAACACATTTTTGAGGTTAGATTTTTTTTTGTATTCCAGGAAGTCGTTTTTAACCAAAGCAGCAGAGTTTGGTGATGTGTCATTTCGGACAATCATGGTTTCTGCACATTACATCCCTGCAGTCAAACCCTCCTCTCCTCAAGTAAACATTTAGCTTACATTCTCTCCAAAGGAGGCGCTGCTCTGGCTGTTGAGAATCCAGTGGCAATCAAGATGAGCATGGGCTCAGGCCCAGGGGGCAGAGGCATGTCCAGTGGGGCTGTGATCCCTGTACTGAGCCTCATGTGGGGTTTTCGCCACTGTTCATCACTACAGAAGTGGTGTGGTGACTGTGTAGCTGTGGCAGACCCCCACAGCATTGAGTTATACAGAAGACACCTGGATCCAGCCCTCTTGGTTGCCTTTGTTTACCTTGCCTCCCCAGGACAGAGACAGTCGACCAGGTTGCCCCTGCTCTCCTGACAATGAGCTGGGGAGGACACAGACATGGCCGCCTTCAGATGGCATGCTGGCCCATGTCATTGCTAAAGTCCCCATTCTGTTTCTTTCTCCATCCTCAGGCCATAGCCTCCGTCTGCCCGCCCACTGGGCTTTTCTGCTTGCACAGCTCCTTTGGACAAATGTGTTGTGCCAGCTGTATGCGGGACAGCATGCTGGGCACCAGGTCACAAAGTGAATGAATGAACAGTCTCAGAGCTGCTGAAGGGACTACTGACTACGAGAAACAGAGGACTGGGCTGGGGTGGCACAGACATGGGTGGCTGAACAGAGACAGAGCAGGGCCTGAGGAAGAGGACGATTGGTACTTCACACTGACAGGGAGGTGCACCCAGGGAGCTCCCCAAGACAGGGGCCATCTCCACCATGCCTACTGTGGTCCTAGAACACAGTAGACACTCGCTAATTGGGTGCTGAATAAGTGACTATATAAAGCAAGGCTAAGTTGTTCACCTGCGTGGCAAGCACTTTGTTCCCTGAGCCACCACCCCTGCTTGTTTTTTCTTAAAGGATGTCCTCTTCAAATCGCATGCTTTAGGAGCCACTCACTAGCATGTGTCCAAGTGGTTTATGGCTCACACTCAGCACGGCTGTGTCCTTGGCCTACCATTTTATCAACGTGTATATGACCTTTGAACCCAATGCTCATCTCTTAGGAAGAGAGCTCTATTATTTGCCTTTTTCCATCCCATCATTTTGCCTCCCTCCATAGACAGCTCTAACACAGGGCCCCCACACACCTGAATCTTGTGCTCACCCTTACCTAGAATTAAGGATATAATTTCCAATTGGGTGTGATGGTACATGTCTTTAATCCCAGCCCTCAGGAAGCAGAGGCAGGCAGATCTCTGTGAGTTCCAGGACATCCTGATCTACTTAGTGAATTCCAGGATAGCCAGAGCTACATAGTACAACCTGTCTTGAAAAAACTATATATATTTTCCCCATGTACACATGACTACATGTATATACATGTATATTATACATAAGTGACAATTTGTTACTACACTCTTGAGGAGCAAATTGTTTCATCTGCCCATGTTTTCATCTTTCTAAAAGTGACACTGCATTCCTCATAAATTTCTGTAACCATAAGTAAGTGGGATTTATTCCTTTAAGAATGTAAAATATGCTTAGTGCTTAAAAATCAACCCACAGAACCTCCATACCAACAAATAAACAAGAAACATCACATAAAGACATCATTTCATGGAGAAGAGGCCCCTGACAAAACCCAAGTCTTGTTTGTGACAAAAATCTCAGGATAAGCTCAGAGCTGCCTCTTGAATGTGAGAAAGGTCAGCTTCAGGAAGCCCACAGCTGACTCACACTTGACGATGCAAGGTTTTCCCAGGGGAAGCGGAGACAGAGCAAAGCTGTCCACTGTTACCTCCATCAGACGAAGCAGAAAAGCCATGCCTTAGATGTCACCATCAGGTGGCAGTCATCCACACAGGAAACCTCTCAACAGCCCCACAGAGACCCGAATAAATAAAGCCTAGAACTCATAAATGAGTCCCTTAATGCAGCAAGGTGCTAGATAAACATACAAAATTGTCTGTTTCATATATCAGGGACAAACACACAGGAAAAAAAGCCACATGTAGGGGGCACACACATTTAATCCCAGCACTTGGGAGGCAGAAGGAGCTTTGTGAGTTCGAGGACAGCATGGTTTACAAAGTGAGTTCCAGGACATCCAAAGCTACACAGAGAAACCTGTCTGGAAAAAAATTTAAAAAGCACTACTATCACTCATATAAATAAAATAGGTACAAATTTACCAAACATGCTCATCACCAAAATTCCTTCAGGTTTTGTAGGTAGTTTTGTGCATGTCTAGCTGGAGTTAGCACATTTTTAGATCTTCTGAGTGAATAGCTCTACAAAACACATAGGAAAGTAACCAAGAAGTTGAATGCATCAAGAGAAGGGAGTTTGTGGGTTGGAAGACTCAGTAGCCCCTTAAATGATGTGTAGGTTTAAACACAAAATCTACTCAAGTTCCAGGAAGACATTTTATGGGCACAGACGAGTTTGATAGTTTAAAAAATTATGTGTGCTAGAGAAAGAGCTCAGACGACTTCTGCCGAGGACTTGGATTTGGTTCCCAGCACCCAAATCAGGTGGCTCATAACGGCTCATTACCGCAGTTAGTTCCCGGGATCCAATGCCCTCTCTTGGCTTCTGCTAGCACCCACACTTAAGTGCACAGACTATACAGAAACAAACACACATGCACATAACTAAAAACAATAAATCTTTTTAAAAATTACATAGAAAGACGAAGGAACTAAAACGCCTAAGTGATTGTGAAAATTTTGAAAACTAAGTTGGGAGAAGTTAGTTCACCTAAGTTCAAGACTCACTTGACTATAGAGCCACAGCAGTCAAGACTGTGATATTGGAAGAAAGGTCATATAGGTCAGAAGTCACACAGCAGAAATAGGCAGCTCAAAAGGGGTCAAGACCAGGATGGGGAAACCCACAGAGACGGCTCACCCGAGCTGGTGGATACCCATTGACACCAGACTGACAGCTGAGGAACATGCATAGGACCAAACTAGGCCCTCTGAATGTGGGTGACAGTTGTGTGGTTTGGGCAGTTATGGGGCCCCTGGCAGTGGGACCAGGATTTATCCCTAATTGTATGAACTGGAATTTTGGAGCCCACTCCCTATGGAGGGATACCTTGCTCAGCCTAGATACAGAGGGGAGGGCCTTGGTCCTGCTTCAACTTAATGTGACAGACATGGGAGGCCTCACCCTCTCCGAGGAGTGGATGGGAGTGCTGGGGGGAAAGGTGGGGGGGAGTGGGAGAAGGGGAGGGAGGAGGAACTGGTACAGGTATGTTAAAAAAAAGATTGCTTTAAAAAGAAAAAATAGAAACGATGCCAAACTAAATAAAATATTTAGAAAGATAGACACCACAATAAATAAATAAAAAGATCTTCAATTTACCTATTTTTTTTAAAAAATGGGCAGCTCAGAAACAGACAGGCCCAACTGATTTTTGAGACAGGTACAAAAGCAATTTGTGGAGAAAGGTCAGCCTGTCCAGTAAATGGTGCCAGAGGGACGAGTGTCCGGTGGGGGCTTTGATATAACCCTCACACCTTTCAGGAAAGTCACAGGCTTCAACGTGAGGCACCAATATGCTTAGTAAGGAATGACAGGGGAAAATCTTTGTGGTCTGGGGCTGACGGGGGCTCTTGAACTCGACACCAGAAGCATGACCCATACAAGGAAAAATGCACAAGTTTGACCTCATCCGAATTAAAAACGTTTGCACTGAAAAATACTCTGTTAAGTGGATGAAAAACAAACCAGAAACAGAGAGAAAAACAGTGCATACCATGGAGCTGACAGGGCTGGAATTTAGACTAGAATTTAAAAGGCAAGTGAAAGAAGAAAAGCAACAAGCCAATTAAGAAAATGGGAAAAATGTGCACAGACATCTCACCCAGAGGTCACCTAGGTGACAAGCCAGCCCACACAGAGATGTCCATCTCATCAACCATGATGGGACTGCACACTTAGACTACCCTGAAATATGACCATTCAACTCGCAGGGAGGTGCCAATTAAATAATAGTGACAGTGCCAAGAGACTGGACGGTGCATATCTATTTGTAAAAATAAAACAGGAGTGCTTGGATGGGGCTCAGAGAAAGTGCTGGTCTGTCGTGCACTAAGCTCTGGGTTCAGTCAGCACCATCCTGGGCTAAATAGTGAGTGTGAGGATAGTCTTGGTTACATGAGAATCTATCAGAAAGCGGGATAGGAGGAGAGAGTAGGGGAAAGAAGAGAGAAGAAAAGGGAAGGGAAGAGAAGGGAAAGGAAATGAAATGAAGGGAAAGGAAAGGAAATGAAGGGAAAGGAAAGGGAGAATACAGGGCACTTTGCCTTGGAATGCAGGCTGGGAGTTTCTTTGAAAACCAAATATTCAGCTAACATATGACCCAGCAGTTCATTGCACTCCTGGGCATTTATCCCAGAAAAATGAAGGCTTCCACTCAAGAATGGTATGTGAATATTTATAACAGTTTCATTTGTAATAACTTCCAACTGGAAACAGTCTAGACATCCTCTATCAGGAGCAAGGTTAAACTGTGGTACATTCATGACATGGATTACTACTTAATCATGAAAAAGAAATAAGCATGACTACATGGGACAGGTGGCTGCATCTCGGGAGAGTGATATTAATGAAAGAAGTCAATTCCAGAAAATGATACACCGAGAGATTCCATTTACAGCAATCTTCAAATGACAGAGTGTGCAAATGGGGGACCTGTGACTGTCCAGGAGATAATGGAGATGGGGGAAAGATGATGCGTCTGTAAAGGGCATCATGTGAGGTCCTTGCAGATGGACACGTCCTATATCTTAACTATACAATGCCTGTTTGTGATGTCCTACTGTGACTGTACAGGATGTTAGCTGTGATGTCCTACTGTGACTGTACAGGATGTTAGCTGTGATGTCCTACTGTGACTGTACAGGATGTTAGCTGTGATGTCCTACTGTGACTGTACAGGATTTAGCTGTAATGTCCTACTGTGACTGTACAGGATGCTAGTTGTGATGTACTACTGTGATTGTACAGGATAGCTATAATGTCCTACTGTGACTGTACAGGATTTAGCTGTGATGTCCTGCTCTGATTGTACAGGATTTAGCTGTGATATCCTACTATGATTGTACAGGATGTTAGCTATGATGTCCTACTGTGATTTGTACAGGATAGCTATGATGTCCTACTGTGACTGTACAGGATGCTAGCTGTGATGTCCTATTATGATTGTACACGATGCTGGGAAGTTGAGCAACAGCTACAATGGAATGTCTCAGTGTTATTTTTTACAACTGTACATTAATCTTCTCATCTTACAGTTCCTGGATAAAGAGAGTGTGGGGTAAGGTAATTTAAAAGACAAAAGTGCCCTGCCAGCTTAATAAGAGCTGCCACAACTGTGGATGTTGGCCACAGTCTACTTCCAGTACTGTCTAGGAGCTGTGGACTCAGTGTGTTCTAACACAACCAGACTTGGTATCAAGACAGATGACCTCTGTTCGAATCTCAACTTTCCCATTTACTAAGCTCCTGGCTTTTGGCTTGTAGCTTAGTCCGTTGGTCTTTCCTGTTCCTCTCTTCTGCTCCCTGTGTTACAGATGGGTCAACCTGTCCTTGCTGCCCATGTGTGAACACAGGTCAAGATCTGGCTATTCAGGGGCTCACCACCCTGGTATGGATGATATCAGGTAGAACAAATGAGTCTTACTTAAGCAATCCCCATCTCACTTCCATCTTTCTCAAGAGCTATCAAAAAGGGCAGTCTAATTTCTTCTGGGAATGCAGATTGAAGAGCAGTTTTAAAGACCAGAGAGCAGGATCAGTCAATAAAGTACTGTCTTTCCAAGCACGGGGGTCCAAGTTTGACTCCCAGAACCCACATAAGAAAGCTAGGCATAGTGGCACATGCTTATAATCCCAGCAAAGAGGGGACAAAGACAAGCAGATTCCTAGGGCTCTATGGTCAGCCAGCTTAGTCTAACTGGCATTCCAAGTCAGTGAGAAACCCTGTCTCAAAATACCAAGGTAGATGATGTCCTGAGAAACCATATCCATTGTTATCATCTGGTCTACAAACACACACACACACACACACACTCAAACATTTGTACATACACTTGTACAAATACACTTCATACATACACAAATGCACAAGCATACACAAACACATATGCACATACATATGAAAACACATGTATACATACACACAGTGTACACATATATACATACATGCCCACATACACATGTAAACACACACATGCACTCATACACACACAGTAACACTGTAATTTGGAAACTATTGGGATTTCTGTCAGAATTGGAAACTGTCAGAATTTCTGGGTTCATCCAGGCCTGAAGTCAGCTTCCGTGGCAAATATCCTTTTTAATTTAATCTAATCTGAATAAAGTTTCTGCCACTGGCACCTGAAAATTAGTGACTTTATTTCCTGTAACCCAAATGGGTCTGTTTTATGACCTCTAAGCAGGTGTGGTAACACCTTCAGTCTCATTGGTTGTGCATGGACAGATGACATATACAAATCTTTGTTCCTTTTCCTGCCGATGACTAGTTTATGAAATTGGGTAGAACCATGGAGACTAGAATGGAGAAGACTTAAGAGAGAGGACCTTAAAGAAGGTACCTCAACTAGCCATGCAGTAACTTGTTTCTTATTAGACAGAATAACCTCTCTCTCTCTCTCTCTCTCTCTCTCTCTCTCTCTCTCTCTCTCTCTCTCTCTCTCTCTCTCTCTCTCTCTCTCTCTATGTCCATCTAGCAAGACAAGATCTCATGTAGCCCAGGCTGGCCTTATACTTATGTAACTGAGATGACCACTCCTGCTCCTTCTGCCTCCATATTCCAAATGCTAGGATTCTAAGCATGTTCCATCATGTCTGATTTATACGGTGCTGGGCCTAGAACTCAGGGCTTCATGTGTGCAAGCACTCTTTCACTGAACTACACCCTCAAGGCCCACAACTTAAAAAACTAAATTTACTGTGTGTTGTGGGGGGAGTACACACTTGTGTCATGGTGTTCTGTGTTCTCTGATTGTTAGCTCTCTCCTTCCACCTTTTGAGGCAAGGTCTCTCTTGTTTAGCATACGCCCAGCTGGCTGGCCCTCAAGTCTCCAGCTAACTCTCTTGTCTCTGCCTCCCCAGAGCTACTGTGAGCTACAGATGAGTGCTTTGCTTGGCAGGCTGTTTATGTTGGTTACAGGATAAATTCAGGTTGGGGCTTGCCAGGCAAGTGCTTTCACTGATAAGCCATCTCCTGGGCCCCTACAACTTCTACTTTTTTAAAATACATGATGTAGACAGGATATTGCATAAGAAAATCATATCTTATAAGAGGCTTGTAGTTTGGCTACACAGGTTCTGAACACTCCAAGAATTCTCTAGGCAGAGTTTCTTTTTTCAAAATTATTTATTTAAAATACAATATATTTACTTTTTTGAGAGTTTCACACATAGATACAATGTATTTTAGTCATATTCACACTTCTGCTCCCTCCCCTTAACTTCTCCCAGATCCACTCCCCCTTCCCCCAGCTTCCAACTTGGTGTGCTTTTTTTTAAACCCACCTAGTCCAATCTCATATATGCATGAGTCAACCGGATTCTCCGTCCCCCAGAAGCCATCAACTATCAATAGCTTTTCAGCCTTGAGCCTTTCCTTCGTCCAAGCTGGAATACTCACTGGCTTGATCTTGTGTAGATCTAATACAGGCAACCACAGCTGCTGTGAATCCACAAATGCAGCACCCAGTCATGTCCAGAGGACACTGTTTCCCTCCAGTCCTCCTTGACATCTGGCTCTTACAGTCCACTGAGGGGGCGGAAGGGGGGTATGATGTAGATGCCCCACTTGTGTCTGAGCCCTCCATAGGCACGCATCCTCTAGGCAGTGACTCATGGAAAGTGCACATAGGAGTAACTGGAGGGATGGGGCAGGTGGGTTTAAGCAGCTCTTCTTTGTACCTACACCCAGGTGACTCAGTGCCACAACCTGGGAACTGTCAAACTACCAACTCAAAATGAGAATGAGGCACGGTGGCAAAGGAGCATCTCAAAGCTTGCAATGGCCACCAAAGAGTGGACCAGGTTTGGCCTGGGTGGTTGTTCAGGGAAGGCAAGCCAGTCTGGGCTCCTGGGGGATGGCTCATAAGGTGGGTTCCTCTGTGACAAAGACCACAGATGTCCCAGGTTCAGGTGCATTGAGTTAGTTGAGGGTGGGCTTCCTGGGCACTCTGCTGAGGAAGCCGAGCATGAGGGTGAAGAAACCCCCACAGGCATAAGTGGGTAGAGTTTACTCACCCACTGGGGAGCTCGGGAAGCAGGGGCACCTGGGAATGCTTCACAGGGATTGCAGGCACTGCATGCATGTGAGGTTGAGGTGAGGGCCCCCTCCTCATCACCTGTGGGTCCCCCTGCCCTGAGGTTAGTCCAGCATCCAAGAACAAATGGTCAAAGATGCTGGCCACTAGCAAAAAGCTCCTTATAAGTCAGAGATTCCTGCAAGCTGGGATCCAGGTGTCAATCACCGCTGTGGCCGGCACCTTTCTGAGAAAGAAGGAAACGGCTGTGACCAGAGTTGATGCTCCTGTGTTCTTACTTCTGAGATTCCAGCAGAGCTCAGACAAACATCCAGAGCCTTTGGAATGTCACCCACCTTCCCACAGCCCTCCCTACAGCCCACCACACACACAGAGATGAAGTATTTTTAGTCCTGCTCATTTACAGTCTGTTTCTCTAGACAGTTGCATAAGTGGCTTGGCGGGGACGGTGAGCTGTACCAGTAGATGGTAAAGCCATTGGCTCTGGGGTGCAGCCAGTGTGGCTTGGTGGAGTTGGCAGGGTCCAGGCCCCTCTGCACATAGAGGGAAAACCTGACGCAGGCCCGGGAGGTGAGGTGACTTCATCCTGGCTGATTTATGGAGAGGAACAACACGGGAGCTCTCCAGCTGCTCCCGCCTTTTGAGGATTTTGGAATCGCAAAACATTGAGGCCTGAGAAGGACCCCTGAATTCAGACCAACTGGCTGTGCTGGGTGACGGAAAAGTTCAGACTGAGCCTCAGAGCAGGCAAAGGCAGGACAAGGGCAAAGGCTTTGGGAAGCAGACTCCCTTCCTTCGTGCCGGGCTTTGTTGTTGTGTGGGTTTTTGTTGCTGTTGTTGTTATATTGTTTGTTTTTGTTTTTTTTTTCTGAATGTGCCATGTTAGCCTCCCAAAAGCACTTTGGGCTGGGATTGTAAGCATTGTTTTTATGAATGAAGATACAAGCCCAGCTCACAGACATAGTATGGCTTCACCAAAGTCAAAGGCCGGAGCAGGAAGCTGAGAGCAGAACTTAGGTCCACACACTACCTGGCCAGACTTGTTTTTCTCCATCTTCTGGGAGTACTGGGAACAACTTCCCAAGCATCTATTGAAGGACCTGCACTTTAACTGGACAAAGTGCAGAGAAAGAGTGGCTATGGAGAGTCAGTCATAAATGGGACATCTGTAGTATGTCCCATCCCCTAGAGGCTCAGGGGCCATGTTGAAAAAGAGGCTGAAAAGATAGGAAGAGCCAGAGGTGAGACCACGTCTTCTGGACAGGACCAACCACTGTGTCATGAACTCGTAACAGCTGTAGTTGAGTGTACAAGACTGACTCAAGATCAAGCCAGTCAGCATCCTAGCACTGATAGGGGAGGGCTCACGAGCCCCACCCCAGCTGAGGAGCCCTGACGGCTGACGGCTGCCAGGGGAGAGAGAGTCGGTTTTTTAAAGAGTATGTGGCCTCTGATAGGTTGACCATCCTTCCACGGATGGCCCCACACCCATATGAAATGCACAACACAAGTGGACTATCAAAATCATCAAAAAAGGACATGAAGTTGGGAGGGAGCATAAAAGATGAGGGGTGGTCCTGGGAGGAGTTAGGGGAAGGTGAGAGGTGGGGGGGGACACAGATAAATTCATATGAATAAACACAAAAAGTGTAAAATCACTAACCAGTACAACTCATCCTTTGCCAGTTTGACACACAAACGCATCACTTTAAGCCGTATGTTTGAGTCTTATGTCAATATCATGATACTTCAGTTGCTTTGTTGGGTATTTTGGCCACAGCAACAAGAAAAATAACTAATATAGGATCCTGGGAAAAGAGAAAGAAGGACCACAAAGACAAATCTGTTCCTGTAATAAAACATATCCAATAGCTGGGATTTTTAGGAAAGAGGAAAATGAAGAGTACGTACATGAGTCACACTGACTTCTTCCAATTACCAGCAGTTAAGTGCCACAAGAAGCTTCCGACCAAGGAACCTTGGATGCCGCCACTGGTACGGATGCTGAGCACCCAGCCTGCCAACTTCACGCCTGCCTCTTTCCTGTGGAAACAGCCACCTCACTGCCCAGAGCCCTGTGCCTCCTGGCACTGGCAGTAAGGAGAACTGGCCAAAGGCATGCCCCGCCCCCGCCCCTTTCCCTCTGCACCAAATGTTCTCGAGGTCCTGTCAGTGTTGACACAGCCTGCCATGCTCTGGTGTGAGGCAGCATCCGTGCTTGCTCTGGAAACCTCCCAGTGCTCTCTGTGTGCTCTTCTGACACCTGGAGAATACTGAACTCCGGCAGACACAGTTCAAAGATGGCCTGGAGACTGTGACTTAGGGAGAGCCAGAGATGGAATCTGTGGGCACAGCTTAGCTGAGGGCTTTGTGAGTGTGTGGGGTGTGTTTGTGGGGGGAGTGTATGAGTGTGTGAGAGTGTATATGTGTGTGTGTGTGTGTGTAGTTACTGTTGCATATCTGTGAAGAGCAATATTGTAGCAGCTTATAGAAGAAAGCATTTAATGGATGGGGGTGCTTACAGTTTGAGAGGGTTAGGTAATCATGGCAAGGAGTGTGGTACCCAGTAGGCAGGCATAACTCTGGAGCAGTAGCTGAGAAATTAAACCTGATCCACAAGATGGAGGCAGGCAGAAGGACTGAGATTGGACCTGGTGTGGGCTTTTAACACGCCTCCTCTGACAAGGCCACGCCTCCTAATCCTCCCTAAAAAGTTCATCAACTGAGAATCAAATATTCAAATATGGGAGCTTATGGGGGCCATTCTCCTTCAAACCACAACAGTGTGTGTGTGTGTGTGTGTGTGCATGCTTTTGCATATGTATGTAGGTATGCATGTGTGTTTATACATATAGAGGTAAGAGGCATGTTGGTGTCCTCCTCTATTGATCTGTACTACACACACACACACACACACACACACACTCACACTCACACACATTTCTGTGTGGGGTATTGTTTGTCAGAGGACAACTTAAGGGAGTCAGTTCTCTCCTGTAATGTAGGTTCCTGGAATTGAACTCTAGTCACTAGTCTGGACCACAAGTACGTTTGATTACTGAGTCATCCAGCAGACTCTTTACCTTATTTTTACCTTATTTTTTGAGACAGGATCTCAGTGAACTCGGAGTTCACAGAATGGCTATACTGGCTGGTCAACGAACTCTTGGAACCTGCCCATCTTTTCCCCTTACCCTCCCTACTTAGGTTACGATGCACGATCCTATGCTAGGCTTTCACATAGGTGCTGGGGATCTGAACTCGGGTACTCAGGCTTGCACAACCATCTCCTTCCTCACTGAGCCATTTCCTCACTCCTACCTGAGGGCTTCCTGGAGAAGTGACTTCAAAGTTAGACACTAGGATGGATGAGTGCTTGCTTGGGTTGGTTCAGGAGAGAGAATTCACAGGTGGGGAGATGGACCAGGTGCACCGAGATAAGCCAGATACAGGAGATGGGCTAGAGGACACCCACAGAACTCCCCATCTGTGACTTTAGGGTAGCTTGCCAACAGTTTCTTATTTCCTCTGGTCTGCTTGCAACTTGTTCCATCCACACTGCCCTTTCTCAAAACAAAACAAAACAAAAAAACAGAACAAAACAAACAAACAAAAAAACCAAACCAAAACAAACAACAACAAATCACTGGCTTTCCACCATCCAAGGCTGGAATCCCACTGCAGGAGGGGTGGCAGTAGGAGGGACTTCGTCAGTTCAGGGATGTAGTGGCGGCTGCTTCACTTAGAGCATTCAGTTGACACAAAGGGCAGGATGAGGGCAGGAAGGTTCTGGCCCCTCTGCCAGGCTCAGGCCTGCAGAGTCACCCAGCAAGGCCACTGACTGAACCCAACACATCTGGCATGGAATGTCACAAGTGCTGCACTGACCACAGACACCAACCTCAGGACCTGGCCCTGCAAGATTCTGCTGTGCAGAGGGATGTTGCACAGGGACCCTGTAGTGTGACACTGCCCAGAGTTTGCTGGCCTTTGTCGAGGGGAGGTGATGTTGCGGTGGACTGAAGCTACACAGCCGGGCACCTTTGCAATAGGGGCTGCTTCTCTCTAGGTCGTGATGAGAAGTCAGTCCTGAGAGAGACAGTGGAGTTTGCAGAAGGAGCTGTCTGTAGAGGTGTGAGCAAGGGTAAGGGGACCCATAACATGGGCAGCCCAGGGACTCTGCTTCAGGGGAGAGGGATGGGAAACTGGCTGCAGCTCTGGGAAAAGTCCTAGAGCAACAGCTCTCTACCTGTGGATCATGACCCCTTTGGGGTTGAAGGACCCTTTCACATGGGTCACCTGAGACCGTTGGAAAACACAGGTATTTATACTACAATTCATAACAGTAGCACAAATACAGTTATGAAGTAGCAGTGAAAGTATTTATGCTTTGGGATCTCCACAACTTGAGGAACTGTATTACAGGGTCACAGCATGATGGAAGGTTGAGAGCTACTGGACTAGAGGAAGACAGCAACAGTCAAGCCAGACATGGCAGGGAGCGAGCTGGACCAGTGCTGAGACGCCCTCCCAGCCCTCCAGAGAACACCCCATGGGATGAATCCAAGAGGATGTCCAAGTGCACAGGTCAGCCCCAGGGGCACTAGGAAGAATGGGCAAAGGCAGAGAAGGCAAGGACTTGCGTTTTGACCTTCTGTGTCTCCCCGATGGTTAAAATGGGGACACCAACAGGACTATCCTCTGTGGCTGGCTCTCTGGAGGACCTACCCACCAGCTCCTGAGGAGAGCAGGCATTGTGGAGTTTCCTTTGGTGGGCTTGCTCATTTCCTAGAAAACACAGCATCCTCAGATGGAGGAGCTTATGCCTGTGACCCCAGGCTCTGCTCACTGCTGAAGTTTCAAGCAAGAGGCTACCTCCTTTTTACAAATATAATTAGTGGTGGAAATATACTGGGGATCCCGGGCTCTCTGCAGCATGGAGTGGCCCCTGACTGGAGTGTGGCACGAATGCCTCTGGCCCTCTGGAAGGGAAGAGACACCACTCTTCAGTCATTTTGTCAACTCCGTAGAAACCAGTCCAGATCCTGTGCTTGGCTGAGGTTCCTGTGTGAGCCCCGCAGAGCTGGGTAGGGCACCTTCAGTGACCAGATATTGAGGAAACAATTTCCCAGCCCAGGTTCCCCAGAAGGCTGGCTGTGAGTCTTGTCCCCCATGTATGCCCACTGTCCTCTCTCAAGTTTGCACTTAATGGCCAGAGACTTCTGGGGGTGGATGTCTGACTTCACCAGTTGGCCCTGGAGCAGTGGGGGCTTTCAGCCAGAAGGGAGTGTGTGACCCAGAGAAAGACTGAGCATAACCTTGGCTGTGAATGGTGACTCTTCTGGGTGCTGAGGCATCTGCCTTCTCAGCAAAGCCGGGTGGACAAGACCCTGTGTGCTGGACCACAGGGCAGTAGCAATATCCTGGGGCATGTGGCCTTGTTCCCACCTATGGATGAGCCTCCAGGGGAGGCTTCAGTTGACCTCAGAATAACCTTCTCTCCACCCTGTAGCCTGAGGCCCTCTGGGGCATGGGTCATCTCTTCTGGACATACATGTGAGTCGATTGTTTACACAGTGTTTGCTCGCAATAGCAACAAGAACCCTTCTTCTGAAGCCTGTCTCAGCTAGAAGCTGTCAGCTAGGAGGGGCCATAAAGAATGGGCATCTAAAAGCATCCAAAAAGAAAGGTTAGGCTCATAAAAGTGTCTGCAAAACAAACCAGCATTCAAGAAAACATTTGAAAAAAAGAAAAAGGAAAAAAAAACAAAAATCAAAACTCAAGTTCTTCTCTGCTATGACTCATCAGCACAAACTAGGTCTGGCTCTGGGGCCTCAGAGTCGGTCTCCTCTGCCACACGGTGGCTTCGTGAACTTTTGTGACCCTTCATACAGCGCTAGTCCACCTGGGTGCTCTCAGATACCCAGGCCGATTAGAAGAGGCAGCAAGGATTCTAGAGACACACATAAAAACTCGGGATATTTCAAGTTTTGGGTCTCTGAGTTTTGCAAGACTGTGTGGTTTTCTTGAGATTTTGTCAGATTCCACAAGAGGCCTGGATTAGTCAGGATGGGCCAGGCGGTGTTGTTGTGACAAACACATTCAGTGTCTGAGATTGAGGCACTTAGACCTTCATTTCCCTGTGTATTAAAAGAAATCAGGAAACAGAACTCAGTAAAGGAATGTGATTCATCCGCAGTCTGGTGAGAGCCGGACTAGAAAGTCTCAGATTCCATCTTTTCTGTCACTGTGTGAATCCACAGAGATGACAGAGGATCTGGGATGGGTGCACACGTTGGTGTGTCTGAGATAAGTGGTCAGAACTGTGTGAGAAACCTCTTCCTGAGGCAAAGCCCTCCTCTTCCTGCACAAGGGCTTTCCTCCGGCCAGCACCAGCCTTCTAGGGAAGCGTTAGTTCTTTAGGGCTCACTGTTTTCGGGTCCCCGTTTGACTGCCAATAATGGATTTTCAGTAGCCATTGGCTGCAGTCCATCCCTAACACCGAATAGATCCTCTAAAAAGAACAGTCAACCAAAACAACAACAAAGGGGGAAACTATCGAATTGCTCTATTAGACTACTTGTTGTGTAGCAGGCACCTAAAACCAAGAGTTATGTGATTTACAGTCCCAAGCATGCTGGTGAGGCAGCGGGGAAACTGGCCCCCAGAGGCAGCTGGGACTTGAACCTATGCATACCTGGCTGGCTAGAAGGACTGAATGGCATGTTTCCCCACCCTTCCAGTCTCTGTGGGTGTCCTGTTCTCGTGCTCTTCTATTTATATACTTCTATTCATGTGGGAAATATTTATTGAGTGGTTCTGTGTGCTGGGCATTGTTATATGACAAATGAAACTGACACAGGACAGAAGTATGCAGCCTGAGGTTGGTAAGAGAGAATCATGGGACTGGGGAGATGGCTCCGTTTTAAAGTGCTTACCATGCAAGCGTGAGGATCTGAGCTGGACTTCAGAACCCAGGTTAAAAAAATTTTTTAAAGCCAGGCCTGTAATCTCACTGCAAGGGAAACAGAGGCAGGTGGCTCTCCAGGGCTTGCTGGTCAGCCAGTCTAGCTCATTCAACAGGTTGCCAGGGAGTGAAAGACCCTGTCTCCAAAACCAAACAAACAGGTGGACGGAACCTGAGAAAGAACAGCCAAGTTTGTTCTCTGGCTGCCACACGCATACATACAAATACACTTGTACACACATGAACATATGCATACATACATGCATACGTACAAATACATACAAGTACATACATGAACAGACACACAAAGGGGAGGGCCTGGGGAGACAGTCTGTGGATAAAGTATCTATTATGTAGGCACAAGGCTCAGAATCCAGCTCTCCAGAGCCCATTTCAAAGTTGCTAGCTGTACTCTTGAGCATTTGGGAGGCAGCCCCAGGCAAGCTAGCTAGCTGGCCTAGCAGAAACTGGTAAGGTCTGGGTTCGGCAAGAGACCTGCACCTGACATCACGCTCTGGCCCCACATATATTCTTGCACACATGTACACACATATGCACACGAGTGCAGAGAAAGACACGAAAACACACACACACACATGCACACACACACATACACCCCACTGGGCCTGTAACTGAAGAGATACAGCTTTAGCAGAGGGAACAGTGATGGCGGGCATACAGCCCAGTTAGCTAGAGCTACTCCCAAGCCTTCCTCAGCAAACAAATTCCCTGACTCAGGGCAGCTCACTGACAGGAATTCCGCAGATGTCACCACATTCTGAGCCTGGGCCACAGTTTTTCTTAAGTGACAAGTGTGTGGGATCACAGTCATCACATTTTCTCCAATGGTAGAATCTAACCCAGACAAGACGTCCCCTGATGTTTAGGAAATGAATGGGCTGAGGAGTGACTGAGCTGGGCTGATGGAGATCAACGCCCTCCCACTCTGGGTACCGAGGTCTCTGCCCACAGAGATGCTGCCTAAGGACCCCTTCCCCCAGCATCTGATGACTAACATTAGAGCGTCGTGCCTGTGTGGCTGGAAATCCTGCCTTCCATGTCTGACCAAAAAGGGCCATGTGCCAGTCCCTGGGGCTGACTTCTGCCTTGTCTGGGTGACTTCACTCTAGAGACAATTGTCACCATATTAGTATGTGTTCGAGGACATTGTGGCTGGCATTCTCGTCAGAGGCAGATGGGGGTGACTCTAGAAACACCCAATGGAAAATGACTTTTCCAGACACCTCTCCTGCAACTGGTTAAAATCCCACGGTTTATGATTTATCCTGTGGCATCAATCTCTCTTTCTCCCTCCCTCCCTCCCTCCCTCCCTGCCTGCCTCCCTCCCTCCCTCCCTGCCTGCCTCCCTCCCTCCCTCCCTCCCTCCCTGCCTGCCTGCCTCCCTCCCTCTCTCCCTCCCTCCCTCCCTTCCTCCCTGCCTGCTTGCCTGCCTCCCTCCCTCTCTCCTTCCCTCCCTCCCTGCCTGCCTGCCTGCCTCCTTTCCTCCCTCCCTCCCTCCCTCTTTTCCCCCTTCCATCCCTCCCCTGCATGTGTGTGTGTGTATGTGCGTGCGTGCGTGCGTGCGTGCGTGCGTGTGTGTGTGTGTGTGTGTGTGTGTGTGTGTGTGTGTGTGTGTGTCTGTGGGGGACCCTCTGGCTCTCTAGCAATCCTACAGGTTTTTTCAGGAGTCACTCATCTTATTTTGAGACAGGCTCTTTCACTGGTCTCAAGCTCACCGACTGGGCTAGGCTGACTGGCCAGTGAACCTTGGAGGTCCACCGCCTCTGCTTCCACCTTTGGGTATTACATCAGCAGGCTTGACTCTTTGTTACTTGGGTTCTGGGAATTGAACTCAGGTGCTCATACTTGTGCAGCAACACTGGATATATTGAGCTATTTCAACAAGGCCATGGGTCCTCCTTACAAAGCCACAAAACTTTGTGTCAGACTTCGAACAGAGGGGTGGGGTACAAACAAGTCTGCGTAGGGAGCGCGTGCTACATGGCGTGCTTTGCATGCAGGACTCACTGACTCTAACAGTCTGTCCGCCCGTGAGCCCTAGGCTTTACAGACCCAGGCAGGGCTGTGAATGCAGCCCGACACAAACTGCAAACTTATTTAAATACATTATGGGGGTTTTCTGCCTTTTTAAACGTGATTTTATTTTTATTATTTATTCATTTGTAACTTGATTGCATGATTCTCGAGTGTGAACTTTGTAGGTGACAATGTCATGTCACAATATCAAAAGGTTGGTTGCAGGGCTGGTGAGGTGGTTCAAGAGGCAAAGGTACTTCCAGAACCCACATGGCAGAAGGAGAGAACTGACTCCCACATGTTCTCCAACCTCCAAATACATATTATTGTGCACGCACGTGCACGCACACACACACACACGTAATTTAAAGAAGTGGGTGGATATATCTGCTAGGGCATATGTATATTTGACCCAATGTACAGATCAGAAAACTGAGTCAGAGCAACCTAAATATTCACTAATGTGACATAACTGGATGCCTTCTGTCTGCAAGTCCACAAAGCTATCTTGTGGTATCAGGAAGGGACAGAACAGAATGGATGGGGATAAAGAATTTCAAATCCTGATGAGGACAGACAGCCTCAAGCTAGGATTGTTCCAGAAGACACCTGCATCACTTAGGGGGAGCAGGCAGGAAAAGGAAGAGGTTAAAGCAGCATGGGTCAGAGCACGACAGGCACGGAGCTCAGCAGTGTGGAGCCACTACGGTTCCTGCAGAGAGAAAGCCCTTGGTGAGGTCTGCTTTAGATATGTCCCGGGAGGGCTAAGGGGCACAGCAGCTGAATGTGATCAGGCTTCCTAACTGGGGTGCTAGGATAAAAAATACACATCAGGGAAAGCTCGTGGCACCCTGAAGGGTACGGGTTTCTAGTGATGGGGCAGTGCTGTCTGTTCCTTGTCCCAAATGCATCGGATCACATCAGCCATCATGGAAGCTGGGGGAAGGGTTATGTGGATGCTATACTGTTTTATGAAATTTTTCTATAACTCTAGCATTTCTCAAATAAAATGTTCATTAAAGGTAGGAAGGGTAAGCTGGGTGTGGTGCATATGCCTTTAATCCCAGCACTCGAGAGGCAGAGGCAGAGGCAGAGGCAGAGGCAGAGGCAGAGGCAGAGGCAGAGGCAGAGGCAGAGGCAAAGATCTCTGTGGGTTTGAGGCCAGGACAGTCAGGGCTACACAGTGAAACCCAGCCTAGAGAGAGAAGAAGGACAAAAAAAGAAGATGGAAGAGATGGGAGGGACAGAGGGAGGGACAGAGGGAGGGAGGGAGGAAGGGAGGGAGGGAGGGAGGGAGGGAGGATTGAGCTGGTGGGGAACGTTGGGATATGGAAGTATGGAATTGCTGCCGCCTAGTGGTAAGGGCTGGGCTCTGCAGGAGACGGAGGGGAGAGTTTGGAAAGGAGACACGCCCTGGCAGAGGGTGGAGCAGAACCTGCAGCTGGCTGGGGTTGAGGGACAAAGTTGAAGAAACTAACTAACTAATCAAAGATGACCATCTTGCTGCAGGTCCCAGGTATGGAAGGAACGTCACAAAAGTGAGGTGGTCACAGCGCAAGCAGCTGGGGGCAGCTTGAGGAGTAATGAACACACTAGCCCAGCACCCTCTGAGCATCCCAAGGAACCGCTCCAATCCAGCTGAATTCTTCCCACCAGTGCTTCCCAGACCATCGGGGTCAAAAGGTTAGTTTTCTTGGGGGTGGGGGGTTGGTTAGTTGATTTTAAAATCCATTTCTAGTCCAGTGAAGATTAATATGTTGGCTAACATCTATTTAATACACCATGACCACTGAGCATGCTCAGATTGTGAGCATTTCCAAAAGACTCTAAGGAACCAAACCCTCATTCTTCACACTGCTGTGGTCTCCTTGACGACCAGAAACAACTCATCTATGGACTGGTACTGCTTTGCCTTAGCCTTCACAATTATCCATAGTAGACATTTGGAGCCTCACGGTGCACGTGACCAAACAGCGATGTCTGGCTGGGGAGACAGCCTAGTCAAGAGGAGGCATGAGGACCCGAGTTCAGTACTCAGCAAACACACACAAGCCCAGATGCGGAGGCCCATGCTGCAGCTCCAGAGCTGGGAAGCAGAGATAGATCTGTCCCTGAGGCCCGATGGCCAGCCAGCCCAGCCTAACCAGCACGCTCCAGGCCCCATGGCCAGCCAGCCCAGCCTAACCAGCAAGCTCCAGGCCCCATGACCAGCCAGCCCAGCCTAACCAGCAAGCTCCAGGCCCCATGACCAGCCAGCCCAGCCTAACCAGCAAGCTCCAGGCCCCATGACCGGCCAGCCCAGCCTAACCAGCAAGCTCCAGGCCAACAAAGAGGTTTTGTCTTAAAAAATATTTTAAAAAAATAAAAAAGTAATGACACCTGCAGAACTATATCAGAGGTTGATCTCTGACCTCCACAGGCATATACACATTTGCCTGCACACATGAACACACATGCATACACATAAACACAAAAGAACAATAACAAAAAAATTGGCACAGAGAGGTTTGCAAGCCATCTGAGGTCACAGGAAACTGGAATCTCAGGGAGCTGGGATTTCGTCTGTGGTTAGTCTGTCTGGAGCAGTGATCCACCACTTCACGTGACCCCACCATCACTCAAGCTGTGCTCTCATCACCTGGCCGCCTTCCTCGTGTCCTTTGGATTGTTCTGGAAGCTCCTCTCAAGGTCGTTCCCCGGAGGCTGGATCATATGCTGTGTTGGTTGGATGGGAGGAAGGCTTGGGAAAGCCTTTGCCAGGCTTAGCATCACATCCTGCATCCTGTGGGCCCCGTTGCCTAGGGCAGCAGGAGTCCTCGACAGGAGGTCAGGAACACCGACCCTGACCCCGGGGTCATCTCCAGGTCTCTGCTGCTGCACTGACGAGCAAGCAAGAGGGTCACAAAGCACCAGCTCCAAGGACGGCCCTTTGCTGAGTGCAGGCCACACTTAGCAGCAGCTGTGGCAATCAGCAGTGAAAGCTGGGCGTCTGGTCACAGGCAGGCTGGGAGTCTGTGATCACCTCTGCCTGTGGAGGCGGCAGGACGACGGGAGTGCCTTGGTTGCCATTTGTCCTACCCAAGACCTCTCCTACTCTGACGAGGGTGGTCTCTGGCCACCTCACAGGTATGGATTCAGGGATGAAAGGGATGACCTTGGAAGCTCCCTCTGTCCAGGCATCTAAGAGGATCTTAGCTTCTGACAGACATGGTATGGTGCCTGTGACGGGGCGAGTCAAGATGCTCAAAGAGTGTGGGGTTCCCCGGCCGTCGAGCAAGGGGCCAGAAGTCTGGGGGGATTTGTAAAACATGAACAGCACGCTCTCTGAGGTCCACTGCTTGGAGGAAGTTCTCCTAGGGAACTTCCAATCTTCTAGGAGGTCCGTCCATCCGTCCATCCGTCCGTCTGTCCAACCATCCATCCAATTATCATCATGGGTGTGTGGGCCTGCTCAAACTGTGGAAAAATGTCACACTAGAAGCCTTTCAGAAAATGACAGCCCATTTCTTGAACACTCCACTCCTGGCTGTGATCCATGACCTTACTCTGTCTGAATCATTCTTCTAGCATCTGCTCACTCTTTTCAGTCCCTAACTGAGGGACAGTTCTGGAAACACAGTGACGCCCTCCCCCAGCTAAGGATAAAGTATGTGTGCCTTGTCAGAATACAAAAGACCACTAGAATGGAATAAGCTGTGATACTCCTCATGGGTGCTCATGGTCCCTTCATCCTCCATCTCCAGGCCTGGCTCCTCCCGTGCGTGCGTGCGTGCGTGCGTGCATGTGTGTGTGTGTGTGTGTGTGTGTGTGTGTGTGTCTGTCTGTCTGTCTGTCTGTGTCTGTGTGCGTGTGTGTGTCTGTCTGTCTGTCTGTGTCTGTGTCTGTGTCTGTGTGCGTGCGTGTGCGTGCGTGTGCGTGTGTGTGTGTGTGTGTGTGTGTACTATGACTGGGGAAGAAGTGTAAATGAGCGAAGTTGTCATCTAGACAGCTAATGAGCAAAATTGAAAATTCAGAATCAGTGCTAAAGGGACACCTGTACTTGTACTCACGAGTTCATGACAGCAGTGTTCATAGTGGCTGAGATAAAGGACCAACGGAATTCCATCAGTGGATGAGTGGATAAAAAGTAGTTCAGCTTTGGCCAGAGAAGTTTCTTTCTGCAGTGAGTGGTGCTTACTGTAGATTCTTGTAATGGGTCAAACTGCCAAGAACAGGGCTGTGGAGTTGGCTCAGCAGTTAAGAGGGTGTGTTGCTCTTACAGCCTGTTTCTGAGCACCCATAGAAGACAGTCTACAATGACCTTACAGCTTTTTATAACTCAGATCTGACCGCCTCTACTGGCCTCTTTGGGCAACTGGGCTCATGTGCACATGATCTCACACAGACACATCTTCATACACTTAATAAAGGATACAAATAAATCCTGCACATCACTGTTGTGCCACTTTTACCATAAAGCATGACCAGAGTCCTGCCAACTAACTTCTGATTGGTTCCTTGTTCCGAGGAGGGTATCTGACCTCCTAGTGACCAGGGCCAGCCCAACAAGGTCAGACATGTGCTGAGTCAGAGGCCTACATGTCTTTTCTGCAGCCTGTCATGGCTGCCAAAGCAGGGGGCAGGGTGGGGCCCTTCACAAGACACACACAGAATTAGGTCTGTCAACATTCCATCACAGAGAGGAGAGACAGTCTTCAGGAACTAAGAAAAAGAGGTATTTTCTTCAGTGGTATAGCCCTTGGTATGGTGTCCACACATCCATAGATAGCCCCTCACCTGTGTTCATATAAACAAAACTAATTAAACAGTGGTGTGTATGTATGTGTATGTGTGAATACTATATGTGTGTGTGAATACTATGTGTGTATTATGAATACTCTGTGTGTGTGTGTGTGTGTGTGTGTGTGTGTGTGTGAATACTATATGGCCTAAAAAAGAGGGCAATTCTGTCACTGGCAATCTGATGGATGAACTTGAAGAACATTATGCTAAGTAACATCATTCAGACATGATGAATTTTTAGGTGCTCCCATCACACACACACACACACACACAAATGGTGAGATAAGGTATATGTTAATGGATTGACTTAGTGTCCACAATGTATACATGTACTAAATATCACATTGAACAGTGAGTGCACACACATACATACACATACACACAGGATTTCCAAGTTGTCCAGGCTGTCCTTGGATTTGCTAATAAGCTGGGGATGATCTTGAAATTTTTTATCCTCCTGCCTCAACCTTCCATGTTCTGGCTCTAAAAGACGTGCTAAAACACTTAGTTTTGCTCAGTTCTAGGAATGGATTTATGCTAGTCAAGAAATTTACCAGTCATGTGGGTGTATACATCATATACATATATATGGGTGCATGCATGTGTGCAATTTTTACTTGTCAGCTAGAAAATAAATGGAATGAGAAGAAAAAGAAAGGGTCAGAACTGTAGTCTTATTTATTAGGTAGGGCTACGCAGGTCCAATCAGAGAGATGGGTGTGGGCTGTGGGGCCTGGTGAACCCAGAGTCTTGTGTCTCTTTTGTACGGTTTATGGTATGATTTTATTTTTGAGAACCCCATGCAGAGACTGCTATGATTAGAGGTATAGTGAAAGACTTAGAGCTAGGTAAGCTGACTCTACTCTTATGCGGGGGGGGGCAGGGGCAGGGCAGGACCCTGGGAGAGCAAAGCCCTAAGCACTCTGGGCTTTTATGCTCCGGAGAAGGTTCTTCAGAATCTGGTCCAGTCCAGCTTCTGGGTCTGACAGTGGTTTATCTTCATGACCAAAAGCCCAGGGTAAACAAGCGAGCCTTGGGTTGGCCTTGTTGGGTGGTGACTGCATCCTCGGATGCTTGGGAAATCCCTGAGAGAGAACTGGGTGTTGGTTTTTCCTCTGAGACCCAGACACTCCCTAGTAACTATTGTTCCCAAGTGTGGTTTTTCCAACCCTTCTTTTCTGCAAATTCCACGGGCAGCCAGACTGATTCTTCTGTCTAGGAATTTGAGGGGCTGAGAGCAGAACTAAGGTTTTATGGGAAGCAAGCATCAAAGGCAGCAGACCCTGGCAGAATTCACCCAGGTCTTACATTTTCACGCTTTCGGGTTCACACTTCATTAATGGCGGCCCAACCTCACCACGCTGACTTTAACAAGCTACCACTCCAGTGCTCTGGGTTTTTTTGTCTGTTTTCCAGGCAGACAGCTGTTTGTCCTATGGCTGGGATTAAGTCCCCAGTGGCCCCAAAGCAATATCTAGCACCTTCCCCCAAATTTTGAGGTGTCAACACACTTGCTCATCCTTCATTTCTTTGCCCTTGGGAGGTATCACACAGATTCCTCTAGGCCAGCAGTTCTCCATCTGTGAGTCTCAACCACTTTGGAAGGCTGAATGACACTTTCACAGGGGTCACCTAAGACCTTTGGAAAAACACTGCTATTTACATTATAATTCTTAACAGAAGCAAAATTACAGTTATGAAGTAGCAACAAAAATAATTTTATGGTTGGGGTCACCACAGCATGAGGAACTGTATTAAAGACCCGGACATCCTGCATCTGACCTATGTGTACCAGTAGAGGATGAGCAACAGTTGCTGTTTCATTTTATAAACTGGGAAACTGAGGCTCGGAGGGGGTAAGACTTAGATACAATCACATAGTCCGAAAGGGCAGAGTTGGGGATTGAACTTACGATTTCCAGGTCCAGTACAGACTTGAAACCTCAAAGTTCCAATGACCGACCCTGATGCGGGAACCCACAAGCACATTCAGCATGGCAGAGCCCTGGGTCAGCTTGCTGCTCTGCTCCTGAGGCTGCCCCAGATCTTCCTCTCCTGTCCCCTTAGCCCCTTCAACAGAGTCTGGGTTTCAGCTATGACTAACAATTGGACAGAGTCCAAAATTAATTCACTCTAAAGGGTAAATGAATGACACCTGGTTAATTTAGGTCAGACAAGACAGATTTTACTCCATAGCTGTGGCCTTAGGCACTCCAGGCCTTAATACCGTCTTTGAAGTAAGGATAGCAATTCCAGTCTCTATGGGGTCTTTTGGGAGCTTGAGATGTAGTTAAGTTGGCAGAGTGCCGGCCTAACATGCACAACTTCTAGCACTGGACAAATAAGGTATAGGGGTGCATGCCTGTAATTGCAGCTCTGGAGAGATGGAGGCAGGAGGATCCAGAGTTCAAGGCCGTCCTTGTTTATATCAAAGGGTCAAAAACAAAATAGGGTCTATCTATTTGTTTGTTTGTTTATGATGAGACTGCCTCCAGCAAGACAATTCAGCCAGAGTGTCTCAGGGGCTCAGACCACATGTCTCTTTGTACTAATAAAAAAGCCGCATCTCTTTGTGTCTCCTGAGTCAGGACCACATCCTTGGCCAGATTAGTGTCCTCTCTGGCAAGGCAATTGATGCTGACACTGATTTCGGCTAAGTATGACCATTCTCAGGGTCAATCCTCTGGACACCCCCACACACCTACACACATTAAAAAAAAATCCCAGCAGGTCCAAGTCATCAATGTGTGGCATGCCTAGAGGTGCTTCCAGAACCTTGGGGAAGAAACTTTCACCAGACAGCGCCCCTAGGGTCCACTGCAGTGCACCAAGGGGAAGGGGCCGGCAGGGGTCTGAGGATGCTCCTGTCAGTTCCTTCTCCCTCTCTCCCACCCACATCTCTCACTGTGAGAGGGAGGACCCCAACCCTTCCCACCCTGTTCCCAGTTCAACCCCTTGCTCTGTCCTTTCCCTTTCCCCTCACCTGGCCCCCCTTCCCGGCCCCCGCTCTGCACTCCCTGTCCTTTGCTCTTCCTGCTTCTTCTTCATCTGCCCAGATTTCTCCAAATGTCTCTCCAACACGCTGCTCATTTCTGAGTGGACCGCATCCTCCAGGCCCCCCTTCTTCTCTTAGGCCTGCCTTGGATTTGCCCCTGCCTTCCTTGCCATGTGAAGTCCACTTGAAATAAGAGTCTCTGGAGACCTTGTCCCTCAGCCCTAAGCCCTGGATCTCATCATGGAAATGTCTGCCCCCAGCAGGACCTATGAAAGGGTAGAAGGGAGTTTGGGGGAAGGATGAGGATTCTGGAGTGTCTCAAATTTCCCCCAGACAGTAGAGAGTGGGGGTGACTTGAAGTTTGTGTTGGCAGCATCCAGAGATGGTGGAGGTCACCCTTCTCTCTCCCCATGTTCAGGAATTCCCAGGCAGCAAAAATATGGGATGGACTATGGCCTATTGTCTGGGTTCAGGCCAAAGAGACCCTGCTCTCTTGGTGAGGAGGGCAGGAGAAGCTGGAACCTTCCCAGGTGACCTGAGTGGGTTTTAGAAGAAGGCCCCTGAACTCCCTCATTCCCTGTCATCAGCCCCAAGAGGGTCTGAGAGTCCACAGGTGCCCTCTCTGGTCCAGAATGGGCAGGGCACCTAGGGCTGAGAGGCAGAGACTGCACAGGCGTAGGTAGGGTTGGAGGCCTCCTCCACCAAGATCAGGAGCCTGGCCTAGTGCTGTAATGCCCTAGGGGTCTATGGGACCCCATCCTGGAGGATAACTGCTTTCAACTTTAGCTTGCTGCTCTCTGAGAGCTCCTCAGTCCCTGAAGTACAACAGCTCTGGCTTTCAGCTCTATCCAGCTTCTTCCACTGTGGTTTAGAGGGCAAAATACCATCACCTGGACCACCCTTCAAGTTGCATATGATTGTCCAACAGGACGAAAAGAGCTCTGCTGTCTGGGAAATCCTCTGTCCGCAGGCATCTCAGGGGGAACCTGCCTGCACCAAGTCTGTAAATGCTGGCTTTGTTCAGGGAAGAGACGTAGGGAGGCTTCAGGGCTGAGGGTGTGACTGCTTTACCTCCTAGGCTACACAGGGCAGGAGGCCAATGATGTTGTGCCAAGCAGTGGGCACCCAGGCAGCATGGAGACCTATGACCTTGCAGCCTGGAATACAAAGAGATGTGGTGAGGGACCATGTTTAGGTGAGGGCAAGCTATCAACATCCTGTAGGCTTCCAACCACTCCTCAGGGCCCCTTGGTCTCTGCCCACATTTCAGGTCCTTCTCTTCTCTTCTCTCCCCTTACCTCTCCCTCCCCCCCATTTGTCTCTATTTGTTCTCTGTCCGGATGCTCACATCCCCTACTTCCTTGCCTCTGCATAAAAAGTCTCCATCTTGTCTACCAAGGTCCAAGCCAAAAGCTGCCTCTTCCTTGAGGCCCATCCTGACTTCCAGGCAGAACTGAGCGGTTTCCGTGTGCCTCTGATGACACATCTGTGAACTTTGTTAGAAAGAGTCGCAGGCTCCCTTGCTCTGGCGTTTACTATGTTATGCCTGGGCACCTCACTTCTTTCCCACACCCCAGCACAATCCAGGCACACTGGCTGTCTTAGAAATTTTATATCCACATAACACTATTAACCAGCTGAAACCAGCATTCATTGAAGGCTTATTATGTGCCTAGTGAGACCTAGAGTTTGTTTTTAACTTGTATAACATCGCTATCTCTCTTCAGGTAAAACATGAGAGGCTTTGAAGCTTCCATATGTTCTATCCTCTCACTGAAATAGCAGGAGCTGTCTCTTTGGCCCAGGGAGCTAGACAGAAGGCCCCAGCCCATCCCATGCCCTTGGCTGCCTGAGAATCCTAACATAATGAGAGACAGACTACTCCCTACAACCCTATGAAGCAGACGCTAAGGAAACTAAGACACAAAGATGTTAGGTAACCTGTTTGGAGTTGCACAGTAAGTTGCAGAGTATGGAGCCAGCCTCGGACAGCTTGGGTCCTCTGCCTGTGCCCTTCCCCCAGTCTCAGTGTGGTTGCTAAGATAGGGGTCTGCCTTCTGCAGTTTGAATCAGGGCTTCACCTTCCCTAACTGCATGGATTTGACAGGGTCATCTAATGTTCAGTGCCTGAGGTTCCTCCTGTGTGAAACAGGTAACCATGGCGACGTGTACTTCAGCATTGAAAGAGACTTCAACAATGGTGTGTGCAAAAGAAGCCATAGCTCAGAAAAGCCGCACTGTGGATGGAGACGACCATACCTCAGTCTAACTGGGTGTTCACCAAGGGTACTTGGCCCATAGCAACCCCATCGGACACCGCTCTTTGAACTGCACAACACCCCTTGCCACCTGTTTTTCCCAAACACGTTTGGTTCTGCACTTTCCCAGCAGGGACCACTGTGTACTTTGTCTACAGAGATGCTGAGGTCTGTGTGAAGCTCTGGGGTCTGTCCGGCCCTCCGCAGCTGCAGTCCCACCCCATCTCCTTACACCCTCATCCCACCCTCTCCCCTCCTCTCCAGCTACCCACATCTGGTCTGCTTCTACTGGAAACTTCATCCCCAGCAGAGCAGGGCAAGTGGTTGCTGCTGGGCCAGCCAGCAAATTCCTGAAGTATGAGCAGGTTGGTTTTCATCAAGAGATTTGAAAGTTTGGGATGGCCAGACATTTCTCTTTAGGGTAATGACATTTGCAGCTCCACTGCCTGACTTCCAACTCCTGTGCCCTGTATTGTTTGCCTTGTGAAGTAGTCCCAGAATTCCTGAGCTAGATACCAGGAGACCTTCTTCCCCCTCCCAGAGACTTTGCTTGGGATATGATCAGATGGGATGAAACCCAATTCTTATATACTTAGCATCCCAGGTTGGGGTGTAGCACCAGTGGTAGACTGCTTGCCTGACATGCACGAAGCCCTGAGTTCAGTCCCCGGCACTGCATAAACTGGGCATGGTGAGACTCACCTATAATCTCAACCCTTAGGCGGTGGAAGCAGAAGGGTCAGAAATTCAGGTCACACTGGGCTATGTATAGAGTTCAAGACCAGCCTGCAAGAGAGCCTATTTGAAGCAACACCATAAAAAACAACTAGACACTCCAACCAGTGGGTTGTAGGGGACCCAATGACAGAAAACCTCCAGCTGCTGCCCTCTGTGACGATGCATCCCCAGAGCCCCTGCCTCCTGCTGCTAATCTCTATGTCGATATACTCCCAGAGCCCCTCTTCCTGCTGCTGGTCTCTGTGACAATGCACTCACAGAGCACCTCCTGTTGCTCATCTCTGTGATAATGCACCAACAGAGCCCTTCCTCCTGCTGCTGGTCTCTATGACGATGCACCCCCCAGAGCCCCTCCTGCCAAGCTGCCTAGTGACTATCAACCTGGCAGGATGTGGAATCACTTGGAGACAAGGCTTGGGTACATCTGTGAGGGGGTTTCGAGATCAAGTTAACTCAAGACTTATCCTCTGAAAAGCACTGTTCCATAGGTGGGACACCAGGCTGAATAAAAAGGCGAGCTGAGCACCAGCGTGACTTTCTCTGCTGGGGATGAAATGTGGCCATTTGTCTGGAGCTCCTGCCTCCATGATGGACTGTACCCTTGAACTGTGAGCTTAAGTTCTCATTGTCATAGCAACAAGATGACTAAGAACCTCCACAGTGTAGACAGCATCTTCTAATCCCAGGAGCAGAGGGGGTAGAAAGTGGCTCACTTAGGGTTTCTATTGCTATGATGAAACACCATGACCCAAAGCAACTTGGGGAGGAAAGAGTTTCATTGACTTACATTTCCACATCACTGTTTGTCATTGCTCTAGAGGTGGTGGGACCTGGGAGAGTGGGGCAGATAAATGAGACAGACTACAGTCTCACACAATAGCCAACTTTATTCAGAGCATCAGACAATTTATACTCTGGGGGTTAAGAAGATTCACATGAGTAAAGTCCACCTTTCCCGTGGTGGACAAGCCATGCATGACAAAAAACATGCTTTTCCATAGAGGGATATAAACAAATAACAATAATCAGTTGTATGGAGTGACTAATCTGAAGCAAATTCACTGCTATCTGCTACACCTGGGAGAATGCCTCGGGTTCCCACTCCAAGGATGCCAACCCTGACACCCAAATGCTCTCTGCAACCCGACCAGGAAGCAAGAGGGATAACACAGGTCCTAACCCCAGACCCATTCCTACTCTCGGTCACATCCACACTTGTGACCATGCCCAAATGGGCGTGGTTGGCATGGTCTACAGGTGCGGGAGGGGAGTGTTGAATATATCACTACACACCAGCCCAGGCATGGCACCACCCATCAAGGGCTGGGCCCATCCTCATCAATCACCAATTAAGAAAATGTTCTACAAGGTTGCCTACAACCTGATCTTGAGATTCTCTCTAGCTTGTGTCAAGCTGACATAAAACTATTCAGCACAGAAACTGAATTCTGTTCTATTCTATTCTATTCTATTCTATTTACTTCTCCTCCTCTTTTCCCCAGCCCAGATCCCTCTGCTTGAGTAAAGACATCAGCCCTCCACTTTATCACTAGGTCTTAATTATCAATGCCTTTGGCTTCCATGCCTTCTATCATGAATTGGACATGGCATCACAGATCTCTTGGTCTCCAGCTTGCAGACAGTAAGTAGATCATGGGGTCTCTTCAGCACCCACAGTCATGACCACCATTAATATGAATCCATCTTCATTTATAAATGTGTATGTCTCAACCTGTTCTATTTTGCTAGAGGACTCTGGCTAATCTGAGGTGTACTGAATAGAAGGGAATAGGATTTTGGAGGTCAGGTCAAGAGGAGTGACCACCTGCTAGCTGTCTATCAGCACTGACCACTGAAGCCCCAGAGAACCCAAACTTCTCATGCAAGTCCAGTCGGAAAGTTATGGAGGGGGTGGATGGGGTCTGAGGGTACAGATCAGTGGTAGGTGTTTGTCAAGTTTGTACCCAACACTGGATCCAATCTTCAGCTTGAAACTATCAAACAAACCTAGGCAAGGTGGTATATACTTGTAAACCTGCTGTGAGGACTCTGGAGGCAGAGGCAGAAAGAACATAAATTCAAGACGAGGTTTGGCTACATAACAAGTTGCAGGCTAGTCCAGGATTGGAGACACTGTCTCAGACAAAACAAAATCATAGATCATAGTCATTGTGAGCAGACTTGATTTCCAGACATATCAAAAAGCGCTCTCTCTCTCTCTCTCTCTCTCTCTCTCTCTCTCTCTCTCTCTCTCTCTCTCTCTCTCTCTCTCTCTCTCTTTCTCTCTCTCCTCTGTGTGTGTGTGTGTGTGTGTGTGTGTGTGTTATGGCTCAGCCAGTAAGACACTTGTTTTGCAAGCATGGGGGATATGTTTGATCCCCAGAATTCATACTTTAAAAAGAGAAAAGCTGGTGCAGACATAGTCCAGATATATGCACCTTTAATCCCAGGACTCAGGAGGCAGAAACAAGCCAATCTCTGTGAGTTTGAGCCCAGCCTGGTCTACATAGTGAGTTCCAGGACAACATAGTAAGACCATTTCTAAGACAAACAAACAAGAACAGGCATGTGCTTTGGGTGTATAATTCCAGCGCTGGGGAGATGGAAGAAGGAGGATCCCAGCTGAAGGAGAGTGTAAATGAGGCAAGCAGTGCTTCTGGAGACTTAGGCACAGATGGAAATGAGAACATGGTCATGAACAGAACCTGGGAGACCATCAGATGTCAGGAGTAGAGAAAGAGAAAGAAGCCACAAAAAGACTGGAAGACACAGGCAGGGAGGACAGGAAGCCATGGAGGGGCTGCAAGGAAGCCAGGCATAGTATTCAACAAGGAGGGATGGGCCAGAGGCATCCAGTGCTGGTTCCCAGGTCAAGCAGGTGAGAAAAGGGATAGTGATTACCCAGAATGCATTGCCAAGCAGGTCACTGGCAAGCTTGGCAAAGCCCACTTCTTTATGAGAGCTGGGCCAAGAATCACATTACAGCAAAGATAAAGGAAGCAGGCATGTGTGAGTGTGCATTTGCATGGGCGTGTGTGTATATGTTCATGAATGTATATTTGCACACATGCACATGTGTGTTCAGCTCTTTAGACTTGACAGAGAGGATTGAGAAGTAGGAGGAAGGAAAAATTAAGGGGAGGTTAGCTTTTTTGTCTCTGAGATGGAATGAGTGATTTTGCCACAGTGCAGAGAAGAGAACAGAGGGAGAGGTTGGAAACACAGGAGGGAAGGAGGGAGAGAGACAGAGACAGAGATGCTTGAGGCTGGGCTGCAGAGAGGAACTCCTCACAGAAGAGAGAGCAGAGAGGAGAGGCAGATAGCAACCTGGAAGAGACTGATGTCCTGCAATAGACAAACCCTAGAACCCTGTCTAAGTAGGCAGACGGGGGGGGGGGATGTCTGGGTGTGCAGGGGGCAGAGACATTAAATGGGACTCTGTCCCAGCAGCTCTGACCTTGCTCCCTCTGGCCCTACTGAGCTTCTGTGTGGCCTTTATAGGTGGCTCCCACCTCATTTCCCTAGGAAGCCCCTCTGAGTCCTCCAATAGGCACAGCATCCATGACGTCATTCTCCCAGGAATGGGAGAGTTAGGAAAAACGTTGGCTTTGATTACAGGGATTCTGTCATCTGTGGTCTGTGCAAGATCCCCATGACAGGCAAAACTGTCCCCATAAGATGTCTGTGTGTTTGTTCTTTGAGTCCTTTCTCAGGAATGTCACCTCTCTTGGAAAAGTGGACTCGCTTGCCTATGTGGTTGGGATTAGTCTAGATTGTCAACCCAATGCCATAGTCAGAATCTATTCAAGGGAGGCTGAGGAGATGACTCTATCACACAAGCACATAGACATGAGTTCGATCCCCAGAATCCACATTAAAAAACAAGCAAAAATCTCTGGGTGTGATGACATGTGGTTACGGCAGTAAGGAAGTAGAGACAGGTAAATCCCTGGGCTCTCTGGCCAGCCAGCCCAGCCTACTTGCAGGTTCCAGGCCAGTGAGAGACCCTGGCTCAAACAACAATGAAAGGAGGCAGGCGTGCCTGAGAAATGACACCTGATGTTTTCTGACCTCTAAACACCTGCACATGCATATGTGCTTGAACCCATGTAAATATAGGCACACACATGTGTACACATGCACAAAAAATAATTAATTAGTTAAAATAAATGCAAAGGCTGGGTGTTGGTGGTGCACACCTTTAATCCCAGCAATTTAGGAGGAAGAAGCAGGAGGATCTCTGTGAGTTCCAGACCAGCCTGGCCTACCAAGTGAGTTCTAGGACAGCCTCCAAAACAATACAGAGAAACCCTGTCTCGAAAAAACAAAACACATGCAAATAAATAAATAAATAAATGCAAAGAGTGTGGGTGCGACCTTGTTGCATTGCTGGCTTCGATGGTGGTGGGATGCCAAGGAATACGGGAAAGACTCGGGTGAGGAAGCGGGAGCTCCCTTGGGGCTCCAGAGAGCACCACCAAGACCTTAGCTTTACTCCAGTAGGATGATCTCAGTTCTGGCCTCCAGCACTAGAAAATAATAAAACTCTATTCTTTGAAGCCACTAAGCTTGTGGAAGTTTATAAGATCAGTTGCAAACTATACAGCCCTATCTAGTGTGTCTTATAGTTTGCTTTTGTCCTCAAAGACTTTCCGTCCCTTTGTGTCCTCATTAGGCCCTACTCTGATGACTATATATGGCCATTAATGTAACAATGATAGCTGATTTTTCTGGACTTGTTTTCACAGATGTTGGGAATCATCCTCAACCACTCTTACACCTTATTCATTGCAGGCGGGGTCTCTCAATCAAGCCCAGAGCTCACTGATATGGCAAGCTTTGCTACCACCTTGCTCTGGGAATCATCTGTCTGTTTTCTGAGGCTGGAATTACAGATGGCCTGCCATGCCTCTCCAGCATTTTGTGAGTTTCTGGGGATCTGAACTCTGGTCCTTGTGCTTGTACAGCAAGCTTGTTAACCACCCAACCGTCTCCCAGGCCCCTGGGCAGATGACTTTAAGTTAGTAAATCGTGTTGCACTCTAGATCTCATGCTTGCTTATAATTTTTCTCTCAAAGCTGTTTTTTTAAAATCTGCTATTGAATCTGTGTGATACACAGGATTCTACCTGCACATCAGCCGCCCTTGAATTTGATAGCTAAACTTTCTGTCTACAGCACCAGCACTTCTGGAGTGAATACCCTCATCTGGGTTCTTCGTGGATCCGTGAGACAGTTTCTCTGGTTTGGGAACTCATGGGTGGATCTGTGACCCATGAGCACTACACCAAGCTCACTCCCCAAGGGCCAGTGCTGTAGATGTCATCAAGCCTAATCATTTGAGTTCAATTCCCAGGACCCACAAGATGGAAGGAGGGCCACCTCTTACAAGTCATCTTCTGAACCCTACACATACTCATACACACACACCTTCTCTGCCACACATATAAATAACTGTAATTTTAGAAAAAAAATATTCACTAGCCAGAACCGGGTCAGTCTTTACAATAAAGACTATACAATGGATTCTCACTTCAATGATGCTCGCTGCCTCACTACCTAATGTAGCTGGTGAGGAGCCATGTATTGTTTGCCTGAGTTTGCCTCTCCCAGAGGATCTTCTTAACCATTTGGCACTTTCCCTCTGTGACCCAAGCATTTATCTCCTTTGCCGATCGGTTTACAGTTGTGTCTGAACTTGCTGAGTCAGGAGTCTGCTGCTTGTCTCTATATCTAGGGTGTTTTAGTCATAGAAACTATTTTCATCCAAAGATACCATTTAACTCTGCACATTGTGTTATTATTGAACAGAACCTGTTAATTTTGGCACTGACAAACTATCACTTTTGTCTTTTAGGGTTTATACATGTGGAGCCTTGTATATAAAGTCATTCCCTGTCCCAGCCCAATATTCTTAGATTGTCTTACTAGACTTAGTCATCTTTTGTGAGGTTTCTATAGCTATGTTTGTATCCAGCTGGTGTTTATCACCATTATAAACTTTCACAATCCACAAATACCTTCTTAATTTAACACTTTCCTGGGTGATTTGTAAACATATTGCTATTGTGAATTGATGTTTGCTCCCAGCTCTGTTTCTTGTGATATTATTTATTCTAGATAAATGCTAATGAATTTTATTGGTAGACCTTGTATCCTCTTAAACTGTTTATTTTAGTTCAACTAGTTTGTATTTGTCATATTTCCAGCAGTTTGTATTTTCACCCTGTCCTTTGCTACTTAGAGTCTTCAATTCCTTTTCTTATTTTATTACTTTGGTCATGTCCTCTTGAATGGCTGTGACAGCCAGTTTTCCACTGCTACAACAAAATTCCAGAGGCCAGTAGTTATAAAGAAAAGAGATTTACTTAGCTCACAGCTTTAGGCACTGAAAGTTCAAACAGGATGGCCCTAAGTCTTCAAGGGGCCAATCATGGTGATGGTAACGTGAAGAGAGCACACACACACACACACACACACACACACACACATGAGGGGAAGATTGTGTGGCAAGACAGGACACGACACAGTAGGTTTGCTCTTTTATAACAACATCCTTTCTAGAGAACTGACTCAGAGATCCTTGAGAACCACCTTAATCCCTAACTGGCTCCCATTAGGTCCAGCCCTTAAAGGTTCCAGCACCTCTCCATACTACCACACTGGGAATCAAGCTTCCAACGCATGGGCCTTAGAGGACACAGCGGTCAAACCTTATCTAAAACAAACCACCAGTCAGTCTGTCTCCTAGCAGGCTGAGAAGGATAGAAATAGAACTTGAGTCACTTCCTTGTCAGGAGTGTTAGCTGTAGGCTTTTAGGATGGAGCCACTTTCACATTAAAGATACTTTCTTCTCTTTTGGTGTCTAACGGTCTTTACTGTGAAGGGATGTTAAACTTTCTAAATACATTTTTGCACCTATTGGGATACATGGTTTTTCTCTCTTCTCTTTAGATTTGATGGAAAACATGAAAACATCATAGATGATATAGGCCATTCTCAGAATCCTGATGTGCTATGTAGAAATATTGTACTGGATGCGGTGGCACACCTCTTAATCTCAGCATTCAGGAGGCAGGAGAAGGGAAAGTCTGTAATTCTGAGGCTAGCCTGGTCTACACAGTGAGTTTCAGGCTATCCAGGAATACACAGTAAGACCCTGTCTCTAAATCAATCAATCAATCAATAGAAAAACAATTTGCCAATATTTACATGGACAGAACAGGGTCTTAGACCATTACCTATACTTTTTTCTTGTGTTATTTTTGCAGACCCCTCCTAAGGGGTCTGGCCAGGCCAGGCATGGTGTTGCACGCTGTCTCCAAACCCAACATGTGGGAGGTCAAGGTCAGCCTGGGCTACATAGCAAGACCATGCCTCAAAAGCAGAGACAGGAATGTGTGGATCCTTCTGTGGGAGTTTTTATCAGGTGAACACTGTGCTGCCCAGGCTGGAGTAGCACATCCCCTCTCTGGTGCATGGTGTCTAAAAACCATGGAACATGTTAGAGGTGACTTGAGATCCTTTTAGCCATGACTTGGTCACTTGGGAAAAAACAGAAAGAGACACCAAAGTTCGAAAGATGCCTCTTTTAAATCATGATAAAATGCATGGCTATATGTGAACAGTAATAGCAGCGTGCATTGCTGCAAGCCTGTGATCACAGCCAGCCAGCCCTGTGACACACACGCTAGTGAGAAGACTTCCATCTATTCTGGGAGATGTGGTGGTTTCTTCCACTTCACCAGCTTTGCTTAGCATGAGATAGACTAAGATTCAAGCACACAACAGGGTAACTGAGCACCAGCCAGCCTGACGGCACATGGCATCATTTTTCTTGGATCTGTAAAATGTTTGTTCATTACCGTAAAGAGAAAAGAAGGAAATGTGGTCATCTCTCCTTCCATTGTTACCAGTTGTCATCTGCTGCCCTGTCACCATGGTTCTGTGTGCCGCCATCCGTTTGTTCCAGTGCCAGATCGCAGTTGTTTTTGCTTGCAAAGGTACTTTAGAGAGGTCAAGGCTCTCTTAGAGAGGATGTGGCTCAGCCAGCAGAATGCTTGCCTAGTGTGCACGAAGACCCGGACTCCATCCCCGACACCCAGTAAACTGTGGGTGATGCATACCTGTAATCTCAGCACTCGGAGGTGGAGGGAGGAGGATCAAGATTTCAAGGTCATCCGTGGGTACATGGTGAGTTTGAGGCTAGTCTGAACTACATGAGGCCCCAACATCAACAAACAAAACACACTTTTGACAGTAACTAAGCTATTCCAATACACATGTTGCTGACACTACACAGTTGATGTGACAATGACAATAACAGCCAGGATCAGGTCCTGAATGAAGAACTTTATCACAGCTGTCACCTGCCAGACAGAGATCGATGATGCTTCACTGACACCAAACACCTTCTCATCCAGAGATCTGAGGAAGGAATGAAGAAGGTGCCAGTTATTATAAATAAAAAACAGAGTGCTGAACGGGGTGGTGAGGAATACAGCCATGCTACCAAGGTGACTCTGAGCCCCTCCTCATGCTTGAGTTCTATACCTCCTGACATGAAGAGGTACTGGGTGACCCACCTGCTCCTCCTGCTGTATGCACAGCAGCACTTAGAGTCAGGCTGGCTGGGGTGCAGCTCTGTCTCCAGGCTGAGGGTGGAGGCCAGTCAGAGAGCAGTGAGCTCCTGGCAGGTAGAGTCAGCCTGTAGTTCTTGCTATTGTTTTACCCTTTTCTCTTTGGGGGGCACCACCCAGCTCCCAAATAACCACAGAGACTTAACTCTTTCTTATGATGCCCTGTCTTAGTTTGGCTTATTTCTAGACAGCTTTTCATAACCTTTGCCTTTGGACTTTTACATTTTCTTATTTCTGTATATCTTTTCTTTCCTCCTTATTCCATGTCTGGCTGGGTGGCGGGCCCCTAGCATCCCCCCCTCCTTCTCCTTTTCTCGCTCCTCCCTCTTCTTTTCTCCCTCACTTATTCTCTTTGCCTGCCAGGCCCGCCCATTTCTCTCTCCTGCCTAGCTATTGGCCATTCAGCTCTTTATTAGATCAATCAGGTGTTTTAGACAGGCACAGTCACACACCTTTACAGAGTTAAACAACTACAACATAAAAGAATGCAACACATCTTTGCACCATTAAACAAATATTCCACAGTATAAACAAATGTAACACATCTTAAAATAATATTTCCTAACAGCAGCCACTGAGGCCTGGAGCCCATATTCAAGGATGCTTCCTGCTCTTAGTCACTCTTCTATTGACTAAGAGCCTGTCTTAGTCACTATTCTATTGCTGCAAAGAGACACCATGATCACGGCAACTCTTATAAAAGAAACATTTAATTGGGGGCTTGCTTACAGTTAGTCCATTGTCATCATGGCAGAGAGCTTGGTGGCAGACAAGTGTGATACTGGAGAAGTATTTGAGAGCTGCAACCTGATCCATAAGCAGAGAGAGAGAGAGAGAGAGAGAGAGAGAGAGAGAGAGAGAGGCTTGATTCTTCTTGGTTCCCCAGGGCCATTGCACAGCTCAACACTGGCTGTGCTGGAGCTCTGGGACAGCCCACTACCTGGATCCAGCACAGCCTGTAGCCCAGCCTGGGGTCAACAGTGGCCACATCCCTGGAGGAGCCAGGGCTCCTCTGGGAAGACAGGATAGTCTCTAGGAAAACATGGCTATGCAGCATGAGCATTCTGGTAGCATGATGTGTCACCCAGTGGCACTTCTATGTGGAGACAACGACCCCAGGTTATGTCTGCTTCTTCCGCCATGAATCAACAATCTCTACTCGGTCATTGGTTATCTTGTTAATAAACATCTCTGTGAGTGTGAAATACAACATAGTGGAAACTGTAAATGGATAATAAAAATAGGTCCTAGCTGCTTTTCTGTTGCTATGATAAAAACACCAGAACCCAAAGCATCTAATGGAAGGAAGAGCTTGTTTGGACTTACGGTTCCAGGTAGGTAAGAGTCCCTCATGGCAGTGAAGCATGGCAGCAAGCAACAGGCATGGCAGCAGGAGCTGGAGGCTGAGAGATCACTTCCTCCAGCAAGGTGACATCTCCCAGACTTCCCCAAACAATGCTATCAACCGGGGACCATGTGTTCAAATGCAAGCCTATGGAGACATTCAAGCCACCACGGGAAGAAGAGGGGAAATGTTGACGAAGGGAGCTTATTACTGGGATTCCAGTCTTAGGAGGAGTCTGGAAATGCAGTTCACTGCAAACAGAGGGGGAAAGGGATGTTATGCATGAGGGCTTGTCTTTACTGCAGAAGACACTATCAGCCCATTTTATAGCTGGAAATAGTGAGGCTTGAAGATTGACCCCAGAGCTTCATTGGATCATGGGTTCCATGATACCTGTTGGATTTGTTAGGGACATTTCTGATGCCTCTTTCCTCCTTCCCTTCTCTAAAAACTCTCTGCTTTAGTCCCTGGATCAGCATGATGGGGAAGAGGAAAAGAAAGCGAGTGCTTGATATGGCCCCTGGGCTTAATTCACTTCATCCTCAAGGCAGCCTTTCAAAATGGACATATGCTGGTGGAAAACTCCACAAACTTACAGAAGGGGAACCATACTGAGTGTGGGGGATGAGTTGTCACTAAGAAGTTGACCCAAGGCCGGGCGGTGGTGGCACACACCTTTAATCCCAGCACTCGGGAGACAGAGGCAGGCTGATCTCTGTGAGTTCGAGGCCTGGCTGGACCGATAGCCTCCGAAACAATACAGAGAAACCCTGTCTCGTAAAAAAAAAAAAAAAAGAAGTTGACCCAAGACTTGTATATGTGTGTGTGTGTCCACATGTGTATGAGAATGTGCATTCTTGTCCCATGTGTGTGGGTGCACATGTGTGGGTATGTACATGTGTGTGTATGCAAGTGGAGGCTGTTCCTCAGCTGCTGTCTACCTTGTTCCCTGAGTCAGGGTCTCTCTTGGGGACATTAGGCTCTGCCATTTGGCTAGGTTGGCTGGCCCACAAGCTGCAAGAATCCCCCTGTTTCTACCTCACAGTTCTGGGATTACAAGCACGGGCCACAATTCTTGGCTTTTTCATGGGTTTAGAGAATTAAATTTGGGGCCTTATGCTTGAATGGCAAGTATTTTATTGTACCATCCGAGCTTTCACCCCAGCCTTCTCCAGCTCCAAAGCCTGCTCTCTTACCCCATTGTCATCCAGAAACTACAGCAGGTAGAAGTCAGACCCTGACCTCCAAGCCTTGCCCAGCCTGCCTACATCTCAGTATAACTTTGACCTTGCCTAACATATTCATCTGTAGGAAAATGAGCTTGCCCATAAACACTTGGCTCTTGCGGGTAGCCAAAGATGGAGTGAATGGAGGTTATGAAAAGGATCTATTTGTGGCATAAATGGCTGTAGTTTGTGATATCCTCTGAACTCTCTGCCTCTAACTTCCTCCTTCCCAATTTCCTCACTCCCCCACCCCCATCAGAGTCAGTGACCATTTCTCTGAGAGGCACAAGCAAGGTCTGACCTTCAGAAAAGCCCCCCTCCCTGATTCCTGGGGATGCCCCTCATTTTAAGGCTGCTCCAAGAACCTGCCATGATTTCTGGTTGTGGAAATAATCAACACTGCTGACTGGTTTTATGTCAACTAGACACAAGCTAACGTCATTTGAGAGAAGGGAACCTCAACTAAGAAGATACCTCCATGAGATGGGGCTGTAGGCAAGTCTGTAGGATGTTTCCTTAACTAGTGATTGATGACATAGGGCCCAGCCCATGGTGGGTGGGGCCATCCCGGGGCTGGTAGCCCTGGGTTCTATAAGAAAGCAGGCTGAACAAGGCATGAAGAACAAGCCAGTAAGCAGCACTCCTCCATGGCCTCTGCATCAGCTCCTGCCTCCAGGTTCCGGCCCTGGCTGCTTTTGATGATGAACTGTTATATGGAGCTGTGAGTGAAGTAAACCCTCCCCTCCCTAACCTGCTTTTGTTTCCGCACAGCAATGGAAACCTTAACTAAGACGGTCGCTTACATGTGATCATTCTTTGCTGTATTTTCAAATCCTCACCTGTTCTATTTTTACTTCCCATGCCGGTTGAGCTTTGCAGCAGGCAATTCCAGCACAAAGCGTCCTAATTCATTTCAAAGTACGTATTTGAAAAGGACATTAAAAAAATAAAATCCCAAGACTCCCGAGGTGGATTCCAACATACCTCTTGCTGTTTTCCACTTGGAATGCAGCCTGCCCCTCACAGCCTGCTGGGTGGCCTGGCTGTGGCCTGATGTTTGCAGCTGGGTAGAGTTCGCCCCTCCTCCTCCTTCGGGATGGACAGCCCCCTCCTTCCATCTCTGGACCGCACACTGCCCTGCTTGCCAGAGTGTGCGGGCCCAGGGAGAAGGGGCCTGGCAGAAGTGAGGAGGGGGGTGGGGCTCTGAGAGCCGCAGTCTCGAAAGCAGACCGGGGCCATTGGAAAAACCATTATGGTGGATTCCTTTGCCCTTATTCTTCGCCGCAGAGCCAAACCATGAGTGGTGATTTATCCTCATCCTGGCTGGCTGACTTTGCAATGATCTTCCTCGGAGTGCCTGTGTCCTCGCAAGGCCACCAGAGTCTGAGCCAAGAACCGGGTTTGGTGACGATGCTTTTGTGATCTGGAACATGGGCTTGGCCTCATCCTGTGTGGACGATGGTACCTTTGAGCTTCTAGCTGAAGAGAAGTGGTTTGGAGGAGCAGATGTTTTTGAAAAACAGACATGAAAAGGTTTTCCCCTTCCAGCTCTCCAGCACCAGGGCACATGTTCCGATCTCTGGAATTTATCCTACAGCAAGGCAGGGAAGGGCGTCCAACACTGGATACAGAGCCCCAGACCTGAAACCCTACCATAACTCTTGCCGCTGTAGGATGTGGGAGCGACACAGGAGAGAAGCAGGCCACCGTTAGTGAGGGCGTGGGTGGCAGTGACCAGGAGCCGTCTCTCTCCTGCACCCTTTCCTGCTTCCCTTTGCTCTCCCTCACCTCTCCTGCCTAGCTCCTCCTCACCCCACACCTCAGCCTCTCTCTCCTTCCAGGTCTCTCCTCTCCTCCCATCTTGCTCTCCCTGGCTTCCAGGAGCAGTGTCCAGCTCCTTTCCCCGGGACAGTGCTCCTAGCAGCACTGCAGGCCTGCAGCTAGAACCTTCTGGACTTCAGCAGCGCCTAGAGAGCAGGCATTGAGTGGTCTCTCCCTGGGGCTGGACACCCTGCTCGTCCTGGAATGGCCTCTCTCTCCTCTCTGGTGGGCATGGCTGATGAATGTTGTGTTTTCTTTTTCTTTTCATTTCTGTCTTCCTTCCTTCCTTCCTTCCTTCCTTCCTTCCTTCCTTCCTTCCTTCCTTCTTTTTTCTAGATAGGGTTTCTCCATGTAGCCCTGGCTATCCTGGAACTCACTCTGTACACCAGGCTGGCCTTGAATTTAGAGATCTGCTTACATCTGCCCCCAGAATGCTGGTATTAAAGGCGTGTACCATCACACCCGGCTGTGCTTTCTTTTTATATGGACAAGCAAGATCAAGAGGATGACAACTGCTTGGTCCTCCGGGCCCTGGGACCTCCAGATCCCCCTTCAGCACCCTAGTACACTAGTTACTTTTCTCATTACTGTAACAGGATGCCTGACTCAAGGTGACAGGCTTGTTTTGGCTCACGGCTTCAGAGGGCTTCAGTCCATTAGGGCAGGGAAGGCCGGTAGAACAGCTCTGTTCATGATGGTAGGAGCATGTGGCTGGGCGAAGGCAGAGAAGGGGAGTGTGGGGGAGCAGAGGGGTGAGGGGTTGGACAGCCCCTCACACTGGAGGTCACTTGTGGGCCATACTCCAGAAGAGAAGTATTCTTCAGGGCACTTCAGGGGCACTCAACCCCAGTAGCCTGCAGAGAGGACAGCCCGCATGGGTGAGGGCAGAGAGGACAGCCCGCATGGGTGAGGGCAGAGGGGACAGCCCGCATGGGTGAGGGCAGAGGGGACAGCCCGCATGGGTGAGGGCAGAGGGGACAGCCCACATGGGTGAGGGCAGAGGGGACAGCCCGCATGGGTGAGGGCAGAGAGGACAGCCCGCATGGGTGAGGGCAGAGGAGACAAGCACGTCTCAGAGTGTGTGCAGGTGCATAGCAATGCATCCATGGGTGTGCAGTGTTGCAGCCTCTGAAACAGCAAACCAGAATATGTAGCAAAGACTCTTTGAAAAGAAAGTGGTCAAGAATCTACCCAAAACTTAAGGCAGTTGAATTGTGTTAATTTTGCATTAAACCCAGAACCTATGCAGTCTTACACACATTTATTAAAAATATTTTTCATTGCTAATATCAATATCTACCCTTCCTAGAGGTTCATAAATTTCTTTCATCTCTTAAAGTTCCATTTACTAGTGTGTTTGTCTGTGTTTATGTTCGTGTGTGTGTGTGTGTGTGTGTGTGTGTGTGTGTGTGAGAGAGAGAGAGAGAGAGAGAGAGAGAGAGAGAGAGAGAGAGAGAGAGAGAGAGAGAGAGAGAGAGAACAAATTCCAGGAATCATCTCCTCTACCATGTGGGTTCAGGACTTAGTCACTTCCTCTTGGTTGGCTGCAAGCACCTCTGTCAGTTCAGCACATTTTTATTAATCTTTTTAAGAAATACTCATTTGTTTAATATATATGAGTGAGTGGCCTGTCTTCATGCACACTAGAAGAGGGCGCCAGATCTCATTACTGATGGTTGTGAGCCATCATATAGTTGATGGGAATTGAACTCAGGACCTCTGGAAGAGCAGCCAGTGCCCTTAACCAGTGAGCCATTTTTTCAGCCCTCATTAATCTTTTAAACAACCAAGTTTTGATATTAAATTGTTTTTATTTTTTATATGTATCTTCTCTTATTTCTACTTTTTCCTCTAATTTTTGAGGGTTATTATTCACTTTTTAAAAATTTCTTGAGATGAATACAACTGATTTTTTGGACTTTTTCTAATATATAAATTAAAGGTTGCATCTATGTCTCTAAATGTGGCTTTAGTTTTCTCTGGGGTTTGGGCTTGTCTTCTTTTCTAATATAAGCAGTTTTAGTTATTTTGTTTTATGTTTTTGTTTTTGAGACAGGGTTTCTCTGTGTAATAGCCCTAGATGTCCTGGAACTCACTCTGTAGACCAGGCTGGCCTCAAATTCACAGCAATCCTCCTGCCTCTGACTCTCAAGTGCTGAGATAAAAGGCAAGTGCCACCATTGCCACCTGGCTTGCAGTTCTGGTTATAAACCTCTCATTGGGCTATTGTTTATGATTTATTAAAGCCACTGGAGATCAAAATAGCAAAGCAGCCAAGTCAGTAGACCTTACCTCTATTCAGCTGAGATGGCAATCCTGTTTCCCTGAATCCTCAGAGGCAAAAGGCTCTGAATTCCTGTCTCCTCCTCCTTACATTCCTTTCTCCGCCTAGCCATATCCTCCTGTCTCCACCTCCCTGGTGCTGGGATTAAAGGCATATGATCCCAAGTGCTGAGATCACCTTTGTGTGAGCTGTTTCTTTTAGGACTGGATCAATTTCACATAGTCATGTACTCAGTAGTTAGCCTGGCTTCTATGGCTAACTAATACGGATGCTTTGCTGGTTTGCTCTCCAGTGACTTTAATAAATCATAAATACTATGTCACCACACTAGGCACAGGTTTAGGTGTAAGCTTTGATATTTCATATTTCTGTCCAACTGTTCTTGAATTTCAACCTCAAAAATCCACAGCTAGAAACAGAAGGCTTAATTTTTAAGCATCTGAAATTTTGTATGTAATTTTTTCTTATCAGTTCCTGGATTTCATTCACTCATTCACTCCCTTTGACTAGTTGGAATGCATTCATTCATTCATTCATTCATTTCAGCTAGTCAAAGGGATACTTATACTCATTTCTGTCATCTGGATTTTATTTTGGGTCAGGTTCTTTTTATATAAAATGTTAATGGTTTATTTGTATTTTATGTACATTGGTGTTTTATCTGCATGTATGTCCATGTGAAGATGTCAGATTCCCTGAAACTGAAGTTATAGGCAGTTCTGAGCTGTCATGTGGGTGCTGGGAATTGAACTCTGGTCTTTTGGAAGAACAGACAGTGTTCCTAACCAATCCCCTGCTTTGAACTCCCAAGTGGATTGCAGGCACACGCAACCACACCCTATTTACCATTGGAACTTTGTTGAGATACGCCTTCTGGGTTGGTCTGTGGTCAGTGTTGATGCCAAGCAAGCCTTTTCATGTAGATTCTCTGTGCCCTATCTTTAGGTTGACTCCTGCAAAGCTGTGATTTTTTTTTTTTTTTGGTTTTTTACGAGACAGGGTTTCTCTGTATTGTTTTGGAGGCTATCGGTCCAGCCCAGCCTTGAACTCACAGAGATCCGCCTGCCTCTACCTCCCAAGTGCTGGGATTAAAGGTGTGTGCCACCACCGCCCAGCCAAAGCTGTGATTTTTATAAGTTAAAAAAAAGATGTGGCCTAGAAAGATGACTCAGCAGTTAAGAATACCCATTGTTCTTGCAGAGGGTCTGAGTTGGTCCCTAGTAGGTGGCTCACAACTCCACAGTGCTATAATTCCAGGCATTTGACATCTTCTTCTGCCTCCATGGATACCTGCCCACATGTACACACACACACACACACACACACACATACTTAAAAGCAAAATAAATATTTTAAAATGTTGAGTATTGGTATTTTCCTTTTTTTGTGTTTTATTGAAAATAGATTCTTCTCTCGTACAATGCATCCTGGTCAGTTTCCCCTCCTTCCACTCCACCCAGCTCCCCCATACCTCCCTTTTCTCCCAGATCCACTTTCCACTCCATTTTCCTTGAGAACAGAGCAGGCCTCCAAGAGACAACAACGAAACACGACAAAATTAGACAAGGCATAAGGCTCCATATCGAGGCTGGACAAGGCCACCTAACAGGAGGAAACACATCCTAAGAGCAGGAAAAAGAGTAAAAAACACACTGTCCCACAGTTTGGAGTCCCTTAAAAACACCAAGCTATAGCTACAAAACACACACAGAGGACCTGATGCAGACCCCTGCAGGCCCCATGCTTGCCACGTTAGTCTCTGTAAGGCCATATATGCCCTGTTTAGTTGATTCAGTGGTCCATGTTCTCCTGGTGTCCTCCATCCTTTCTGACTCCTACAATCTTTCTGCCCCCTCTTCCTCAGGATTCCCCGACCTCCAAGGGGAGGGACCAATGGAGAGCTCCAATTTAGACTCTGTCTCTAAATAATGTCTGACTGTGTGTCTCTGCATCTTGTTCCCATCTGCTATCAGAAAAAGTCTCTCTGATGCTGCTGGGATAAAGAACTGATCTACGAGTATAGCAAAATATCATTAGGAATCACTTCATTGATTTATTTTTAGGCCGGTCATGTTGGGTTCTACCCTAGATCTCTGAGCTATCTGTTCTCCAGTTCCTGGCCTTCCGAGCAGTGTCTGGGCATGGGCTCCCTCTCTTGGTGTGAGCCTCAAGTTAAATCAGACATTGATTGGCCACCCCCACAAATTCTGTGCCACCACTGGCCCAGCACTTTTTGCAGGCAGGACAGATTGTAGGTCAAAGGTTTTGTAGTTGGGTTGGTGTCCACATTTCTCTTTCAGTAACCTGAAGTGTACCTCCTACACCAAAGAGACTAGAATGTAGGGGTGAAGGCTTTATACAGGAACCAGCTCAAACTCTATACATTCAATGAATTGTGTGGATGTTATCCTCAGCAATGGGGGCTCAGTGTATTGGCATTTTCATATCAGTTCAACTTAATGTTTATAGTGAGCCCTTATCAGCAGCATAGTTGTAAAATCATCCATTCTGAAATCCTTGTCTTTTAGATTGAATATTTGACCCATTTACATTTAGAGTATTGATTTCTCTAACTGACTTGTTTGGTCTTATGCTTACTATTTTTTTTTACAAATCATTGATTATGTTTCCTATACATTTAACTGTCCTTTTTGCCTCTTTAAAAATTAATATTTGTTTTCATTAATTCCATCTCTTCTATTAGCATATCAAGCTTTCAAAAATCTTTTATTATTTGAAAATTTTATACATTTATATAGTTAATCACATCACTTTGATATTCTACTACCTCTTTAGAGACTACCCTAGATTACATGTTATAAGTTCTTAGACAATGCTGGAACTGTGAAACTTTTCATTCCATTTATTCCTCTTCTTGTTGTATTATTGGTATCATTCTATTTAGTTGTACACATATTTTAAACTTCACATCACATTAATGTCTTATGAAGTTTATGTTTGTTTATACTTACACATTTAACACTTCTGTTGTTTATTTCTTCCTACATTCCCTTCTCTCTCCATCTCATATAATTTTACTTTTGCTGAAGAACTAATTTTAGTATTTGTACTAAGGCAGGTCTGCAGTGATGGAATTCTCTTGCTCTTTTCTGTCTGAAAGTGATTTTGTTTTGGTCAAATTCTCAGTATATTTTTTGCTGGATATAGAATCTAATTGTCAAGAATTTTTTATTTAGAAGTTTGAAGAAACTATCTCATTGTTTTCTATCTTTCTTTTTTTCCCCTTGTGCTTCTGAAGGAATAGATCTTTCAACACCATATTCTAGAATATCCTCTTTGTCTTTGGTTACACAGATTGACTGTGGTGCTTCTGGGTGAAATTTACTTCCTGTTAGACACACTTGTACTTTGTAACATCTTTAGCTTGAGGCTGTGTAGTTGGTGGAAAATTCTTATTATTTTTGTATCTTTTAAAATATCACTTCCCCATTCTTTTCTTCTTCCAAGATTCCAATTCTATGCATATTTGGACTTTTCCCCATTGCCATATGTTTCTCATATTTTTTCCTAAGTACAAAGTTACTATTCTTATTCAGCTGTGCCAATCTGATGTTGAGTTATTTATTAAATTTGTGAATGACGATTTCAGCTTTTGAATGTCCATTTGGCTTTTTATAGATTGAGTTCTCATGTAAAACCACACACTTTGCTTTATCTATTTATGAGAATATTAATTGCAATGATTTTAAAGTCACTATCTCATGATCCTAACACCTAGGTTACCTGTGTCTTTGGTCCTCTTGTAACTTGATATACCCAGTGCTTTTCGTTTTGTTTTGTTTTTTAATTGGATCATGATGAGTGTACCTTAAACTCAGGGAAGGATATCAAGATCCACCCTGCTTGTCAGGAAGTCGATAGTGTAAGACTGCCCACCTCCACCCCCTCAACAGGAAGTTGATTCCAGACTCTTCTAAGACATCCTTGCTCTCCTCTGGGCAATCTCCCCACCCCCCTTCCATAGGGTAGTCCTCCTGAGGTTCCAATTGTAGGATTATTTCCTGGATTCTTCATCCTTTAAAAATACTAAATTTAAATTGTGTCTCCTAAGGGCCATGGGGAGTTTTGGGATACCTTTATTTAGCTTCTTGGCCTCTCACCCACACACCTAAGAACTGGGAATACCTCAAGGAGAAAATTGTCATGGGTTCCACTACTTTCTCTGTGCTGTCATTCTGTTGGCTCTTGGCCCCTCCAGCCACAGCTGCCTTAGAGGCCTAGAACTGTCTGCCTTTACTCTGAGTGGCAGCCTCTGGCTCCTCTGCACCTTTGTGGTGACCTGTACCCGGCACAAAGTGTCCCAGCTGGAAAGTGATGGCCAGGGTTAGGGACCTGTCAAAGAGCTTTCTTTTCCCTCTTCCCTAATCTTGGCCCTAGGAATAGTGGCTACCTTGGCAGCCCCACAAGTCATAAGTGAGATCTTTAAAAATAAGTTGGGCATTGTGCTACATGCCCTTAATCCCAGCACTCTAGAGGTAGAGGCAGGAGGATCTCTGTGAGTTTGAGGCCTGCCTGGTCTACAGAGTGAGTTCCAGGACAACCAGAGCTACATGGGAAACCCTGTATCAAAACACAAAACAAAGAAACAAAAATGCATCATCTCGATTTTGAAGCAGATCTCTTGGATCTGACATAAGCAAGATGCAAAACCATAACTCTTGACTATTTAAAATAATATTTTAAGAAGTTTTAAAGTCACAGAACCTATTATTCTCTGAGAGAATAAACAGATAAATCCCGAGTAGTTTTTGTGCTTTTTTCCAGGAGCTCTTGAGCCTGTATCCCATTTGTACTTAAGAAGTGAGCAAAATCTACATGTGTATCCCCTTGCCTTACTTACGTGTTCACATTCGTGTGCATATGTCGGCGGGCATGGACACTTATTATGGTCTTTCGAGACAGAGTCTCACTGTGTAGACCAGGCTGGCCTGGAACTCATAGAGATCTAGCTGCCTCTGCTTCCTGAGTGTCAGGACTAAAGGTGTGCACTGTCACCACACAGCTCACATTTGTACTATTAAACAGCCATTCTAAGCATTATCTTTTGTGAATCTCATCCAATAGGGAGGGATCAGTTTTTCTCTTTTGCACATTAAAAGTTACTCAACCAGAAATGAAATAGATTGTTCTTGTACTTGCTAATTAGTGTCATGTTAATTGCTCTGGCTTGAAATCTAATCACCACTCATGCGTCTTCTTTTCTTATGTGTGTGTTCATCTGTGGGTTGGTGCACGCATGTGAGTACATTGTTGTTGGTTGGTTGGTTGGGTTTTGAGACCAAATTAAGCTAGAGTAAGCAGGCAAACTCCAGGAGTCCTCCCATCTCTGCCTTCCTGGCACTGAGATCACGAATGCATCTTCGTAGCCAGCTTTTTACATGGGTGCTGGGATCTGAACTCAGGACCTCAGGCTTGCACAGCAAGCTCTTTGCTGACAGACTGAGCCATCACCCCGGCCCCACAGGCTCCTTTGTTCTTACCATTGTCTTTCAAAGCCAGAGCTTCTTCCTGAGTTTTCCACAGGTTCCCCAAAGGTCTGCGTACGCCGGGGGTGCTCCAGGACAGCCTGCTGAGGTGATTTATGTCATGTTACAGTTGTTCATAGGCAGGGGCTCCCAGGCTGACCCTGGTTCTCAACTGTTGCATCAGATTCTATTTTAAAAAGGAAATGAAAATAATAAATCAAATTCTAGTGCCAAAAGGAACCCACTGGAATTGATGAGGAATGCAACGGGAATTCACTGAAACTCTTAGTCAGTGTTTATTCTGCTCTGTCTTGTATGCATGCCCATCTGGGTGTCAGCAGGAACAGATAAATAACTACCCCTGGTTATCCACTAATCACCCCCCCAAAAAAAAAAACTAAAGCAAAGTGACACCCTGTGACAGTTGACAGGACCAATTATGTTCTAAAATGACAGGCATGCAAACCAAAGCCATTTCTAGAAGAAACTGATCAGGATTCCAGAGGCAGTGGTGGGGAACTCAACTTGCACTCTCAGTCCTACAGCCAATTTTAAAATATCTCTAAACAAGGCAGGAAGAATTACAGATGTTTTGGAACAAATTATTGGTGAGCTTGTCAAAATCCGGGGAAGGATGGCTTCCTCCTTCTGCATCACAGGAGGCCGCAACACCCAGCAGAGTCCAGCACAGTCCTCGCCTGGGCCTGTCAGAGTTTGGAGACTGTAGTTTTCAGTCATTTAAAAGGTCTAACTACAACTTTCTGCTGCTTGTTTACTCAGTAAAGACCTTGAGCTTCTGTCTCCAGTTCACATCTATTCTCAAGTCAGAACTGGGAGTCCAGGGTGGGGTCAAAAGTGTCAGTGCTGTTTACAAACTAGGTTGCTGAGCAGTCACTTGCTACACAGAAAGGAGGGAAAAGCCTGTGGGGGGGGGGGAGACGCTTAGTTGGTAAAATGCTTGCATTGCACATGGGCCTGAACTGAAACCCATGCATAAACAGAGAGGCTTGATGGCACTTGCTTTCCATCCCAGCACTGGGGAGGTGGAGTCAAGGTAGATCCCTGGGCCTTACGGGCCGACTCAGCCAATCAGGCAGGGAGAGACATACACGCTCACACAGTTTAACCTAATCTTATCTACTTTGTTGGGATTTGTGTGTACATGAACACATACATACAGCAAAGTACATCCCTGTAAAATGAACCTTGCAGGAGTTTTAACAAATGTACAGTTATGAAAATGTATGAAACTCTGGTATGTACTCACTCATATATGGATTTTAGACATGGATCAGGAGAGTGCCAGTCTGCACTTCCAATGACAGAGAGTCTGGGAAACAGGAAATAACATAAAAGATATGCATGGTACCCAAGAGAAGAGAAATGAGGTAAGATTCTCTGAACAGATGGGGAACACGGCGAGGGGTGGGGGGAGGGGGAGCTGGGAAATAGAGAGGGGGAGAAGAGGAAGAGAGAGTAGGTCATGGGGGAACAGGAAGGTTGACTGGGGGAGTAAAATAGGGGGAAGAGGGAATCATAGGTTAGAAGACAGATCAGGCACCATTGTGACCTCTAGTGAGCTAAAGGGATGACACCAATTGGCAAGCTAAGCAATAGTGTAGAGACCACCCCGAATGCCCATTCCTGATAATGAACTTGATGTCTATAACCATCCTGGAGCCTTCATCCAGTGACTGATGGAAGCAGAGGCAAACACCCACAGTTAAACACTGAGCTGAACCCAAGGAACCCAGCGGCAGAGAGAGAGGAGCTATGAGCAAATTGGCAAAGAATGGGCTGGCAAAACCAGCAGAGACAGCTGATCTGAACAGGGAAGAGCTCTTGAACCCCAGACCGACAGCTGGGAGGCCAGCATGGGACCGATCCAGACCCCCTGAATGTGAGAGTCAACGTGGAGGCCTGGGCTACCTATGGGGTCCTGAGCAGTGGATCAGTGTTTATCCCTCCAATACTAACAGACATCGTGTGTCCATAACACAAAGAGGGATGCTCTCTCAGCCTGGACTCTTAGGGGAGTGCCTGGACCCTACCCTGAGTGAAATGACAGACTCTAGATATCCCCTATGTGGAAGGAATTGGCAATAGGGTGGGAGGATGGGGGGATGGGGGTTGCGGGAGGAGGGGAGGGAGAGGGAACTGGGATTGACATGTAAAACAGGCTATTTAAAATTAAAATTATATATAAAATTATATATAAACTCTACCAGGGATAAACACCTTTAGCAAAGTAACAGGATACAAAAAAAAAAAGAAAGAAAGAAAGAAAGAAAATGTATGAAACTCAAGCTATTCAGCAATTCTTTTTTAAATGTAAACCTTTCTTTGTCTTTTACTTGTGTGGTGGAGGGCAGGCATACATATGCAGAGGCCAGAGAAGGATGTAGGATGTCTTCTGCTATTACAGCCCACCCACCTCAGGACCTTCAGACAGGGTCCGTCACTGTTTAGTTCATCAGGATGGCCTGCAAGCTCTGGTGACCCGTCTGTCCCTGTCCTCCAGTGCTGGGGTACAGGCCCACACAGCCACACTTGACTTTTTACGTGAATGCTTGGGATTCAAACTCAGATCTTTAGGCTTGAAGACCAGGAGCTCTTACCCACTGAGCCAGAACAATTCTTCACCCTTGTTGCTTACATCATGTTCTGATCCGTCAGTCCCGAAGCCCACCACGTGGTGTGTGTGCAGGGCAGAAGACAATCTTGCTTCCACTGTGTAGGTTCTGGGGGTTGGATTTAGGTTGTTGGACTTGGCAGCAAATGCCTTTACCAGTTGCCACCTCGCCAGTCTAAGATTTTTTTTTAATTGTCATATATTTTTCGTAAATACTTTTTAGATTTGTTATGGTGGAAACTTAAATCATGAATCCACTTTTTAAAAATGAATGTGTTGTATTTGAGATTCTAACTTCAGTTTTTCTCAAATTTTACAAAACTCTAAACAAACAGAACCGTAGAAAATGACATTATTCCTTCATAAACGCATGCAATTACTTCCTTTAAAAGTTAGGTGGCTAGGTCATAGTAAGGCAGGCTTGTAATCCCAGCATTTAGGTAGTGGAGCAAGAGCATTAGGAGTTCAAGGTTATCCTTGGCTGCATAATGAGTTCTAGGCTAACCTGGTTACAGGAGACACTATCACAAATCCCATGAATCCAGTGGTCAGGGTCCATGCAGTGACTCAGCAGAGAAAAGCACTTCCCTGGAAGCCTGGCAACCCGGGTTTAGTCCCTGGAACCCACGTGGGTAGGGATACCTGAGTCCAAAGTTTGTGCTCTGAGCTCCACCCTAGCAGCTGTTTGCTGAGTATTAATACAACACTGCATTCTTGGGATAAACTCTGTTTTTATCTGGTGTATTAACCCTTACAATATTAGTTACACTTTTTATATTTTGTAAGGATGGTCGAGTATATGTTCTCACTCACACACAGCACACAACACAATAATAATAATGATAATAATAACAATACATTCTTAATTTTTAAAAACTACTATCTAAAGAAAATTTTAAAAGCGGAAGCTTCTTTGAGATGTCCTCTGACCTCTGAATTTTAATCTCTTGTGATTTATTATTTGATTCAAACATTGTTTTGAAGAGCATTATTTCATTATTTTCATATACTGTGAGGGACTATGTTTCTGCTGTTGGTTTGTGACTTAATTTTGTTCTGATCAGAAAGTATATTTCATGCTCAATTCTTCAAAATATATTGATGCTTTCTGCGGTGCATAAAAGTAGCCATATTGACATATGCTGTCTCTCTTGCTCTCTCTCTCGCTCGCTCTGTGTGTGTGTGTGGTGTGTGTGTGTTATGGTGTGAATGTGTGTGGTGTGTATGTGTGTATGGTGTGTGTGTGTATATGGTATATGTGTGTGTGGCGTGTGTGGTGTGTGTTATGGTGTGAATGTGTATGGTGTGTATGTGTGTATGGTGTGTGTGTGTGTGTGTGTGTGTGTGTGTGTGTGTGTGTGTGTAGTCTGCTGAGAGAGGATGCTTAACAAATGTCAATAAACCAAAGTGTCCAGATTGAGTGTCTTAGTTAGGGTTTACTATTTCTGTGAGGAGACGCCATGGCAATTCTTATGAAGAAAACATTTAATTGAGGGGGCTCTCTTAAAGTTCAGAGGTTCAGTCCAGTCCTTCATGGCAGGGAGCATGGTGGCATGTAAGCAGATGTGGTGCTGGAGCTGAGAGTCCTATATCTTGACTCAGAGGCATGTCTCTGATGGCTGAGAATGTTGAGCATTTCCTTAAGTGTCTTTCGACCATTTGAGATTCCTCTGTTGAGAGTTCTCTTTTTAGATCTGTACCCCATTTTCTATTGGATTATTTGGTCCTTTGGTGTCTAGTTTCTTGAGTTCTTTATATATTTTGGAGATCAGCCCACTGTCAGATGTGGGGTTGGTGAAGATCTTTTCCCATTCTGTAGGCTGCCATTTTGTTTTGTTGACCATGACCTTTGCTTTATAGAAGCCTCTCAGTTTCAGGAGGTCCCATTTATTAATTGTTGCTCTCAGTGTCTATGCTACTGGTGTTCTATTTAAGAAGTGATCTCCTGTGCCAATGTGTTAAAGGCTGCTTCCCACTTTCTCTTCTATGAGGTTCAGTGTAGTTGTATTTATGTTGAAGTCTTTGATCCATTTGGACTTGAGTTTTGTGCATGGCAATAGATAAGGATCTATCTGCAGACTTCTACATGTCAGCATCCAGTTATGCCAGCACCCTTTGTTGAATGATGCTTTCTTTTCTCCATTGTATAATTTTAGCTTCTTTGTAAAAAAAAAACCGGGTGTTCATAGATTTTGGAACAGAGTCTTTGATTCTACTCCATTGGTCCACCTGCCTGCTTTTATGCCAATACCAAGCTGTTTTCATTACTGTAGCCAGGGATGGTGATGTCTCTAGAAGTACCTTTATTGTACAGGATTGTTTTGGCTATCCTGGGTTTTTTGGTTTTCCATATGAAGTTGAGTATTGTTATTTTGAGATCTGTGAAGAATTGTGCTAGGATTTTAATGGGGATTGCATTAAATCTGTAGATTACTTTTGGTAGGATTGCCATTTTTATTATGTTGATGCTACTTGTCCAAGAGCATGGGAGATCTTTCCATTTTCTGATATCATCTTTAATTTCGTTCTTCAAATACTAAAAGTTATAGTCATATTTTGGTCTTTCACTTATTTGGCTAGAGTTACCCCAAGATATTTTGTTGTTTGTGGCTATTGTGAAGGTTGTTGATTCTCTGATTTCTTTCTCAGCCCATTTATCATATGTATATAGTAAGGCTACTGATTTTTTTTAGTTAATCTTGTATCCTGCCTTATTACTGAAGATGTTTATCAGTTGCAGGAGTCCCCTGGTAGAATTTTTTTGGGTCACTTATGTATACTTATCATATCATCAGCAAATAGTGAAAGTTTGACTTCTTTCTTTCCAATTTGCATGCCACTGATATCTTTTTGTTGTCTTATTGCTCTATCTAGAACTTCAAGTACTATATTGAATAGATATGGAGAGAATGGACATCATTATCTTGTTTCTGATTTCAGTGGGATCACTTTAAGTTTCTCTCCATTTAGTTTGATGCTGGCTGTTGGCTTGCTGTATATTGCCTTTATTATGTTTAGGTATGTACCTTATATCCCTGATATCTCCAAGACCTTTATCTGAAGGGGTGTTTTCCCAAGACTTCTTCAGCATCTAATGAGATGATCATGCAATTTTTTTCTTTCAGTTTGTTTATATGGTGGATTACATTGATGGATTTTCATATGTTGAACCATTCCTGCATCTCTGGTCATGGTGGATGATTTTCCTGAAGTGTTCTTGGATTTGGTTTGCCAATATTTTATTGAGTATTTTTGCATCAATTTTTCATGAGAGAGTTTGGTTTGTAATTCTCTTTCTTAGTTGTGTCTTTGTGTGGTTTGAGTATCATTTGGTAATGTTCCTTCTGTTTCTATTGTGTGGAACAATTTGAGGAGTATTGGTGTTAACTCTTTGAAATTCTGGGAGAATTCTACACTAAAACCATCTGGTCCTGGGATTTTTTTTTTGGTTGGGAGACTTTTGATGACTGTTTTTATATCCATAAGGGTTATTGGCCTATTTAATTTGTTTATCTGGTCTTGATTTAATTTTGGTGTATGGTACTTATCCAGAAATTGTCCATTTTCTTTAAATTTTCCAATTTTGTGGAATACAGGTTTTTGAAGTATGACCTGATGATTCTCTGGATTTCTTCATTGTTTGCTGTTATGTACCCATTTTTGTTTCTAATTTTGTTGATTTGAATATTCTCTCAGTGCCTTTTGGCTAGTTTTGGATAAAGGTTTGTCTATCTTGTTGATTTTCTCAAAGAACCAGCTCTTTGTCTCATTGATTTTTTGTGCTGTTTTCTTTGTTTCTATTTTATTGATTTCAGCCCTCAATTTGATTATTTCCAGCCATCTAGTCCTCCTGGACAAGTTTGCTTCTTTCTGTTCTAGAGCTTTCAGTTGTTCTGTTAATTCACTAGTGTGATATTTCTCCAGTTTCTTTATGTAGGCATTTAGTGCTATGAACTTTCCTCTTAGCATTGCTTTCGTTGTGTCCAATAAATTTGAGTATGTTGTGCTGTCCTTTTCATTGAATTTTAGGAAGACTTTAATTTCTTTCTTTATGTCTTCCTTGACCCAGTGGTGATTTTGCTGAACATTTTTTCAATTTCCATAATCTTATGGGCTTTCTGCAATTAATGTTGTTGTTGAATTCCAACTTTAAGCCATGGTGATTGGATAAGATACAGAGAGTTATTCTAATTTTTTTGTATCTGTTAAGGTTTGCTTTTTTACCAAGTATGTGGTCAATTTTAGAGAAGGTTCTATGAGGTTTTGAGAAGAAGGTATATTCTTTTGTGTTTGGGTGGAAAGTTCTATAGATGTCTACTAAGACCATTTGAGTCATGATATCTGTTAGTTCCTTTATTTCTCTGTTAAATTTCTGTCTGTCATACCTGTCCAGTGTTGACAGTATGGTGTTTAAGTCTCCTACTATTAGTGTGTGTGGCTTGATGTGTGATTTAAGCATTAGTAACATTTCTTTTACAAATGTGGGTGCCCTTGTATTTAGGAAATAGATTTCAGAATTGAAACTTCATCTTGATGGATTTTTTCCTGAAACAAATTTGACTAATTTTAGTTTGAAAGTCTATTTTTTAGACATTAGAATAGCTACACTAGCTTGTTCCTTGGGTCCATTTGATTCCCAACCCTTTACTCTGAGGTAATGTCTGTCTTTGAGGTTGAGGTGTCTTTCTTGTATGCAACAGAAGGATGGATCCTGCTTTTGCATCAATTCAGGTAGCCTGTGTCTTTTTACAGGCAAATTGAGTCCATTGATATTAAGGGATATTAATCACCAGTGATTGCTAGTTCCTGTTATTTTTGTTTTTGGTGGTGGTGGTGTTAGTGGTGGTATTGTGTGTGTGTTTCCCTTCTTTGGGATTTGCTGGTGTGGAATTACCTATTGCCTGTGGTTTTGTAGGTGTAGCTAACTTCCTTAGGTTGGAGTTTTCCTTCTAGTATTTTCTGTAGAGCTGGATTTGTGGATAGGTATTGTTTAAATCTGGTTTTGTCATGGAATATCTTGTTTTCTCCATCTATGATGACTGAGAACTTTTCTGGGTTTGGTAGTCTGGGCTGGCATCCATGGTCTCTTAGTGTCTGGCTTTCATTGTTTCCATTAAGAAATTGGGTGTAATTCTGATAGGTCTGCCTTTATACGTTACTTGGCCTTTTTCCTTTGCAGCTCTTAATATTCTTTCTTTATTCTATATGTTTAATGTTTTGATTATTACATGAAGAGGGATTTTTTTATTTTTTACTTCAGTCTATTTGGTGTTCTGTAAGCTTCTTGTACTACCATAGGTATGTCCTTCTTTAGGTTGGGAAAGTTTTCTTCTATGATTTTGTTAAATATATTTCTATGTGTTTGAGTTGGACTTTTCATTCTTCTTAGGTTTGCTCTTTTGATGGTGCTCCAGATTTCCTGGATATTTTGTGTTAAGAATTTGTTGGATTTAGCACTTTCTTTGACCAATGAATCTATTTCCTCTATCATATCCTCAACGCTTGAGATTCTCTCTTTCATTTCTTGTATTCTGCTGTTTATGCTTGCATCTGTAGTTCCTGATCATTTACCTAAATTTTCCATTTCCAGAATGGAATTATTTGTGTTTTATTTATTGCCTCGGCTGATTTTTTTAAGTGTCTTGAACCATTTCCTTCACCTGTTTGATTGCTTTTTCTTGGTTTCCTTTAAGGGATTTGTTGATTTCTTCCAATTTTCTGTTTGTCTTTTCCTCCCCTTCTTTAAGAGAATTTTTCATTTCTTCTTTAAGGGCTTTAATCATTTTAATAAAGTTATTTAAGGTCATTGTTTTCTGTTTCATCTGCATTTGGATGTTCAGGTCTAGCTGTTGTAGATCCACTGCCTTCTGGTGGTGCTGTATTGCTCTTTCTGTTGTTGAGTGTATTCTTACACTGTTGCCTACCCATCTCTATCCATCTTCTAGGTCAGGAGGGTCTAAGGCTCTTGATGAAACAGGTTATCTCATACAGAAAATGGCACAGGTGCTCTTTCCCAAAGGAATTTCTTACGATAGTTTCTGGAAGCTGCTCTGTCAATGCTTCTGGACCTGCTTGCCAGTCCCCCAGGCCGGCTGTGCAGCTCCCTCGCTCAATTCAATTATTTTTTAAGTAGCTGACAAAATAGAAAAATACATTTACTGATGTATTTGCTGTTTCAGTGCTCTTTATTTCTTCTGATAGAACCATCTTTCCATCTAGTGTCATTCTATTTCTGCCAGGATCATTTCCTGTAGTCTTTCTTACAGTGTAGCTCTGCCAAGATTGAATTCTATCAGCTTTGTTTGTCTGCAAGAGTCTTTATTTTTCCTTTGTGTTTGGAAAACATTCCCCTGAATATGGAATTCTAGTTTTATAGATTTTTTTACTAATATAAAAATGTCTTTCATTCATTCCTAAGATACATAGCTGTGATAAAAGTCTATGTTAATTTATTTTCCTCTTTTTTTATAACAGTTGGAGCAGAATGCCTGTCTGAATTTTTTTTCTGCTTGGGGGTTCAGTGAAGTTAGTGGATCTCTGGGTTTATTATTCATTAACTTTGGGAAAGTTTTACTAATAATTCCTGCTCTCCTCTGAAATTGTAGCTCCATGTATATTAGTTTTTTTGGGTTTTGTTTTGTTTTGTTTTTATTTTTTGAGACAGGGTTTTTCTGTGACCAAGCTGGCCTTGAACTCACAGAGATCTGCCTGCTTCTGCCTCCCAAGTGCTAGGACTAAAGATGTGTGCCATCACTGCTCAGCTATGTATCAGTCTTCATAATGCTGTACCATAAGTTAAAGTGGCTGTGTCTACCTGTTCAGCCTTTCCGTGTATTTCAGTTTAGAAAGTGCCTGCTCTATCTTCAAGATTACTTGTATGTATTCAATTCTCTGCTAACTCCATCTGGATTTTAAAATTTCACATACTGCATTTTTATTTGTAAAAATCTATGTGGCATTTTTAAAAAATGTTTTTGTATCTTCTTTTTCCTCATTTTGTTCATATTTTCTTTTAAGTCCTTGGGCATATTAATCATATTTATAAAAGCCATTTCATTTTTTCAAATATGTATTTATTTATTCTTATATATTGTATGATGTATTTGTGTAAATGATGTGTCTGTGTACATGTTTCTGTGTGAGGTAGCACATGTGTCAAGGCATGTGCTTGAATGGACTCTATGTACTCGTGCACACAACCTCCCCACACACACATGCATGTACACAACTAAAACTTGTTAAATCTCAAAGAATCCACCACTGTTATTTGCCTTGTATTATGATGTTACAGCCTGCACATGTGTGATGGTTGGTTTCTATGTTAATTTATCTAGATTTAGAATCACCATAAAAACATGTCAGTGGGTGTATCTATGAGGATGTTTCCAGAGAGTTCTAATGACAAAAAGGACTCAGCCTGAGTGTCAGGGACACCATTCCATTGGGCTGCAGTTCTAGACTGAACCTGAGTGTAAGAGACACTGCTCCATGGGCTGTAGTTCTAGACTGAACCTGAGTGTAAGAGGCACCGTTCCATGGGCTGTAGTTCTAGACTGAACCTGAGTGTAAGAGGCACCGTTCCATGGGCTGCAGTTCTAGACTGAACCTGAGTGTAAGAGGCACCGTTCCATGGGCTGTAGTTCTAGACTGAACCTGAATGTAAGAGGCACCGTTCCATAGGCTGCAGTTCTAGACTGAACCTGAGTGTAAGAGGCACCACTCCATGGGCTGTAGTTCTAGACTGAACCTGAGTGTAAGAGGCACCACTCCATGGGCTGTAGTTCTAGACTGAACCTGAGTGTAAGAGGCACCGTTCCATGGGCTGCAGTTCTAGACTGAATAAGAAAGGAGGACATGAGCAAAGCATCAAGAGTCATCTCTTTTTATGCTTCAGGACGGTGCATGCAATTTGATAGTCACTGCCTGCTTCCACTGCCTCACCTGCTCACCGTGGTATGTATCCCCATAAACTGTGAGCAAAGATAAACCCTTTTTTCTCGGGAATTTCATCAAAGGTACGAGAAAAACAACTAATATAATATGAATGGTGTCTTAGTTATGTTTTCTACTACTATGGTAAAACACCATGACCAAAGCAACTTGGGGAGTGTCTTAGTTACACTTCTATTGCTGTGAAAAGACACCATGAACAAAGTGACTTATAGAAGGAAGCCTTTAATTGGAGGCTTGCTTACTGTTTAGGACAGTTAATCCATGATTGTCATGGTGGGGACTTTGTGGGGGGGCAGTCAATTTCCCCTGCCAGCCCAGCTGGGGACATGACAGCCAGAGACTAGGAGTGTCACCTCCAGGAAGCATGTGGGAGTCCAGAGCTCAGGTAGCTTAAGGTTGCTGTTGGAATCTGAAATCTGTCGCCAACACTAGACTCTAAGAACACTGGTGATCCCAGAATCAATGTTTTGAAAGGACTTTGGATGATTCTTAAACACTGACCTGTAATGTTCTGTGATCCCATACCATTTTATACCCACTGCATTCTGAAAGCTGGGCTTGTAATATGTGGTACTGAAACCTCAACCCCAAAGAAACCCATCTGGTCGCAGTCATTTGGCTATCAGAATGGGGCTATAGTGACATTGCATAATTTCAGAAATTGTTTTCTAGCAGAGTTTTATAAGAGTCTGAAAGCCAAATGTACAAAGCATTTACTGTAATTCTCCACATACCTTGGCCTATAGACCCTTGTATGCAAGAGTCTTGGAGATCATTCTTTAGAGTCGTATATTTCTGAACATTGGAAGAAAAGATTATCATGTGCTTGGGAAGGGTGGGTTTTGTGCTTTTGCATCTTGGCTGAGAAGACTCTTACGTGATCTGGAACATGGCCTGAGGACCATTATCTAAGTCCAGAATGTTGGTCCAAGAGTATCTTTTATGACTTGGATTCTTTGACCTGTGCTAGCTCAGGAGTCAGAATGTAGGCCCATGAGTATCTGTTATGACTTGGATTCTTTGACCTGTGCTAGCTCAGGAGTCAGTCCTCTAGCCAGCATGTCTATGGCCCAGGTTTGGAACACTGCCTGCAGCGAGGTGACATGCTTTCCATCTAGGCTGTCAATCAGCTTCAGCATGCCAGTGGCCACGGTTGACTTTTCATGCCTGCTCTTTTGCATTCCTGATTACAGACCACTTGTTGGTAGCTGTGTCCTTGGTTACCACAAATAAAAACCAAATTTCTCAATCATTTCTGTAGCCATGTCTTTGCTTATTGACAAGTCCTGGCCACACATCAGGTTCTTAGGCAGTGTGTGTGACACTCACACCATAGTCTTGTTTTGTCTGGTTTGTTTTTCGAAGCAGGTAGCTTAGGTAGCCTGGGATGCTCTCAAACTCCAAGTTTCCTTTCCTCTGCCTCCTGAGTACTGGGGTTACAGGGTGTGCCACCCACCATTCCTGGTTCTCCCTGGCATTCTTACTGATCCAATGTCTGTACGTTGGGAATTTTGAAACACAAGATTCTCTTTAGCAAGGGTCTAGAGTTAGATAACGTTCCTTCAGACCAAGATGCATAAATGATTTTCACAAGACAGGATTCCAAATTATAAAAGCCAATAAACCAATGGCATGTAAACCAAAGTGATGAGATATCTTCCGTAAAATATCCATCTTGAGCAATGGTTCTCAACCTTCCTCATACTGCAACCTTTTCATCCAATTCCTCATGCTGTGCTGACCCCCAACCATAAAATTAGCTCCCAGTGCTACTTCATAACAGCAATTTTCTATTGTTATGAATCATAATGTAAATATCTGTGTTTTCTGATGTTTTCCAATGATCTTAGGTGATCCCTGTAAAAGGGTTGTACAACTCCCCCATAAAGGTCTTGACATACAGGTTAAGAACCACTGATCTAGAGAAACTGTGTTTTCTGTCTATTAGCCTTGTGTGATGGTTTGAATAAGAATGGATCCCATAGACTCATATATTTTAATGCTTAGTCACCAGAAAGTAGCACTATTTGAAAGAATTAGAAGGATTAGGAGCAAGTGTGGCCTTGTTGAAGAACATATGTCACTAGGTGTGGGCTTTGAGGTTTCAAAAGCCCATGCCAAGTCCAGAGTCCTCTCTCTCTCTCTCTCTCTCTCTCTCTCTCTCTCTCTCTCTCTCTGCTTTGCATCAGGATATAGCTCTCAGGTACTGCTCTATCACCTGCCTCCCTTCCATGATGATAATGGGCTAAACCTCTGAAACTGTGAGAGCTACCCCAATTATATATTTTCCTTTTATAAGAGTTGCCTTGGTGACTCATTGGTCTAGGGGTCGCTTAGGGTGCGAGAGGTCCCAGGTTCAAATCCTGGATGAGCCTGTCATACTTTACTGTTCCAGAGCCCCTGAGCGTGGACGTCAGTTTGGAGGTCTGGCTAATCCATGGGGCCTCTGTTAGTGGATCAGTATTTATCCCTAGTGCACGAATGGACTTTGGGAGCCCACTCCACATAAAGGGATACTCTCTCAACCTAGACACATGGAGGAGAGGGTCTAGAGCCTGCTCCAAATGATGTAATGAACTTTGATGAACCCCCATGGAAGGCCTTACCCTCCCTGGGGAGCAGAAAGGGGATGGAATAGGGCATTTGGGGGGGTAGAGGAGGAGGGGAGGGAGAGGGAACTGGGATTGACATGTAAAACAAGCTTGTTTCTAATTTAAATTTTTAAAAAGGAAAAAAAGAGTTGCCTTGGCCATGGTGTCTCTTGCAGCAATGGAATGGTGATTAAGACACCTTTTTGGTGGTGATGTGTAGCCACTGAACCATGGAATAGCAGACAGAGAAGTCATGGATGGCAGAATACCAGGAAAAAAAGCTTGACCTTCTGACACTATGAAATGCCAACCCCCAATCCACACGACAGGAGAGACTTGAGTGGCATCAGTCAAGATCTTTTAGGTTGGATCTCATGCTGTTGTTTAAATCCCAGCACAGTGAACAATTCTGAAAACTTGGTCCCAGTCATCCTGCCATCATGGCTGATGAATTTATGCAGTTTGAATGTGCCAGTGTACCAGATTATCTGGCTGCTCCCCTCTCAGAGAGAAGAAACCAAGAACTACATTTCCCACAATTCCCTCAGTGTGGCTCTGAATTCACTTTGCCCAGGAGGTTGAGGGCGGTGTGGATGCTCTTATCCTTTTGACATAGGCTGATCTTACTCTAGCCTATAGACATACATATCGTCTGTGCAAATCAAGATTTACTGGGACACAGCTATGTTTACATAATGTCCCTATAATTTTTAAGCTATTATCAGAGAAGTTGAGAAGCTGCTAGAGATCATATGTAGGTTACAAAGCCTAAAATATTTATATCCTGTTTTGTTTTAAGAAAGAAAGTTTACAGGCCCCCGCAGTTTGGGACCTGCCATAGAGCACACGTTTGGAACTTAGTACTGGGAATCTGCTGTCTGGTGTGGGGAGAAGAGAGGCAGGACAAGGAAGTACATCTAAGTAGGAAGTCACACATTAGCTTACACTGCCCTCATAGTCAGAGAAATGCATAATTTGCTTTTTCCCCCTCTAGCACTAATCTTATCTCTCAAACACTATGCAGTGTCTGACAAAAGCAAGAAATCCCACAGATTACTCTCTCTGTCTTTTTGTCTCTGTCTGTCTGTCTGTCTCTCTCTCTCTTTCCTCTTTGTCCTTTTACTGTATAAAATAATTTGTCTTCTGGTGTGCCCAACAACACTCTGCTGTGGAAGGGTGGGGCTCGCAGTCCTGACCCCTCATTGAAATCTACAGGCAGTTTGTGGTGGTTGAGAAGGGAAGAGACATTTTCTCCAGTGGTGTAACCACTGCAAGTTGTCCGTGCTCTGGGGCTGACAGAGACCTTAATTAACTCACTGGGTCATTAAAGAAAGAAAGGGGGGATAGAAAGGGAGCCAAGTGGGAAGAGGCCAGCAGGATGGAGGGGACAAGAGAGGGTGATAGGGGTGAAAGGATCAGAGTACATTATCTGCATATATGAAAATGTCACAATGAAACCCATTATTAGGTATAAGTAACACAGCTAATTTTAGCAGCTCATAATAAATAAGTCATAATTTATTTTCTTAAAGCTATGTTTCACTTCATTAGGCAAAAATATGTAGGCATGAGCGGGATAGGGAGTGTGGAAGCTCCCTCGACAGGTGACCATGCAGAAGTCCTGGGTGTTTCCCTGATGTTCACTGCTAAAGTCCTTTTAATTTGCAAAGAGTCCACATTGCCACAGCTGATTTGCTAAAGCCCAGCCTTTGGGTTCCTAGACGACGGACCTTTACCTGGAGACAGAAAACTCTTGGGTTCATGAATATTCTAGGAAGTCAACTCTGGACAGGGCTCCAAGTCCCCTCCTGACAGGGTTAGCCATCATTCCAACAGCCCGAAGACTCCCCCAGACCTGGGTCCTCATTTCTTGGATGGAGGAAGAAGAGCAGCCAGGGCTCTTCATTGCTCCTAGGGATGTGGCCTTATAACTTGATGAGGTGGGCAACATTATCTCATGCAATGACTGAACATAATTTACTGTATCCAAAAATTGCCAGCAACAGCTGAATGTGGGTGCTTCTCTGCCCACAACTGACCGGGAGCTGTAGAGAGCTGCTGCTGGCCAGCAGGGCACGAGAGTACCACACTGGACCTCCCTAGCCCAAGCAAGACCAAAATTCAAAGTCTGAAGCACAGTTTCTCCTGTGGCACATAAAGTCAAACTATCATAGTCAGACCACCGTGAGTTGATGATGGTCTGTAACTTATTATTAGTAACTATTGTTTTATGTGCATGGATGTTTCACCTGCATGTACATATGTGTACCATAGGTATGCAGTGCCCATAGAGGCAAGAAGAGGATGTCAGATCCCTGAAATTGGATTTATAGATAGTTGTGGGCCACCCTGTGGATGCTGGGAATTGTGGTAGTTGGAATGTAACTGGGCCCTGTAATTTTATAGGGAGTAGCACTGTTGGGAGGTGTGGCTTTGTTGGAGTGGATATGGTCTTGTTGGAGGAAGTGTATCACTGTGGGGTTGGGCTTTGAGGTTTCCTATGTTCAGGATGCCACCCAGTGTCTCAGGTGACTTCCTTTGCCTGTAAGATGTAGGACTCTCAGCTACTTCTTTAGCTCCACATCTGTCTGCATGCCACCATGCTCCCCACCATGATGATAATGGACTGAACCTGTAAGCCAGACCCCAGAATTAAATGTTTTCATTTAAAAGAAGCCGAGGTCATGGTGCCTCTTCACAGCAATAAAAACTCTAAGACAGAATCGAACCTGGGTCCTCTGAATGAAAAGCCAATGTTCTTAACTGTTGAGCCATCTCTCCAGACCCCTGTAACATATTTTGATAAGAACTGAGTTCCCCAAAAGAAATAAAATTATTGAGAAGACTGGTACTCTTTTGTGGTTTTGGAAACTGCTTTGAAATGTGTCTTTGATAACAAAAAGCTAAACCCTCTGGAAGTCAATCTATTGTGACATGTGCTGGCTGTAGTGTGTTAAGAAACTCGGGTTTCACATAGATAGTAATTGGAAAGCAGGGGTTTTGTTTTGCTTTTTGGGGTGCTGGGGATTGAACCCAGGACATTGCATACGTCAAACACATGGTCTATCACTGACCTGCATTCCTGATCTCAGGAAGTTTATTTTAGAAGTTGTTTTGCTTTGAGACAGGGTTTCTCTGTGTAGCCCTGGCTGTCCTGGAACTCATTCTGTAGACCAGACTGGCCTCAAACTCAGAGATCCACCTGTCTCTCCCTGCCAAGTACAGGGATTAAAGGTACACACCACCACCGCCCATCGTGAAGATTTTATTTTTTTAACTAGTGTGTGTGTGTGTGTGTGCATGTGTGTGCACATGTTTGTGTTGTCCATGCATATGGGTGCAGATGTATTTACCTGTGCATGTGTGCATGTGCCCACGTGAAGAGGTCAGAAGTCAATGTTGAGTGTTTTTGTTTTGTTTTGATGATTTTTCTTACTTCACTGTTTTTTGTTTGTTTGTTTGATTGGTTTTTGTTGTTGTTGTTGTTGTTTTAGATGGGAATCTCTCACTAAACTTGGAACTCACTCACCATTTTAGCTTGGCCCAGAGGTCCAGTCTAATCTATCCCTTTGTCTCCATCACCCAACATATAAAATCCATAGGTAGCGGAGATTTGAACTCAGGTCCTTATAATTGAATGGCAAGCACTTTTCCCATTGAGTCATCTCTCCAGCCCTACTTTAGAAGACTTTAAAGATAGCTGTGGATACTCTTTGGATGCCAAAGCTCAACAGTAAAAGGATCTTAGAAATTAGCTGTAACATAAAGTCTGGTAGGATGTTCTTTCCAAACAGTTACATTAAAATCTGTTTGTCAACCTCACACTTTACATGGATCTTTGCCTCTTTATGATTTCCAAACCTCACATATTGATCATGTTGTAGACCTTCCAAATGCTGACATGCTTCATTACAAAATATATATTTTTAATTCCTTGAAATCACAACCCACCACAAAGTATTGGGAAGCTGTTGGTCTCATAGTGGCAAATATAAAGTTTTCCCAAATTATAATTGCTCTTGAAATATTGCATTTTATGGTTGGCAAAAATGTTGTCAGTTGTTTTCTTTGGAGTGTAGGCTCATTGAATTTATTTTCAAGATTGTATCTGCCAAAATATCCAACTCAGAATAACTATACTTTGCCTTCCCAGTAAAACATTATTCCATAAAAGAACAAAATGTCTAGTTTATCTCATCAACCATTACACAGTTCCTATGAGGCTCTCATTTTTCAGAAGACAACTCTGATAGCCTTGCATGCAGCAGAACTAAAGGATGTAGGTTGAGGACATAGTTCAGTGCCTACCCTGCATGAAGCTCTGGGTTTGCTTCTCAGCGCCCCATAAACTAGGTGTCTTAGTTAAGTTTCTATTGCTGTTGACAAAACACCATGGCCAAGATCACTTAAAAAAATAAAGCATTTATTGTGCTTACAGTTTAAGAGGGCTGGAGTCCATGATAGCAGAGTAAAGGCATGGCAGGAACAGCCAAGAGCTCACATCTGATCATTAAGCAAGAACCAGAGCAAGGCCCGGTGTTGGTGGTGCCTGCCTTTGATCCCAGCACTCTGGAGGCAGAGGCAGGTGGATCTCTGTGAGTTCAAGACCAGCTTGTTCTACAGAGTGAGTTCCAGGACAGGTTCCAAAGCTGCACAGAGAAACCCTGTCTCGAAAAACCAAAGGGGGGGAAAAGAACCAGAGCAAGCTCTGGGGAATGGTATGGGCTTTGGGGATCGGTCCCCAAAGCCCACCCTAGTGACACACCCTGCAGCGAAGGTCTCACCTCCAATCCTTCCCTAGCAGTTCCACCACAGGGACCAAGCATTCAAACACATGAATTTATGGGAGCCATTCTAATCCAAACCATTCCACAGAGCACGGAACCCCAGCGTTCAAGAGGTGGAGGCCCAAGAGTCCCAGATCATCCTTGGTTGCATAGGAAGTTTGAAGCCAGCCTGGACTCCTTGGACTCCTCTCTCTCTCTCTCTCTCTCTCTCTCTCTCTCTCTCTCTCTCTCTCTCTCTCTCTCTCTCTCTCTCTCTCTCTCTCTCATACACACAATGTGTCAAACAAAATATTTAACAACCATTTAATTGATCATCAATTTTGTGGGGTAGGGGGATTTGAGACAAGGTCTTTCTACATAGCCTAGCTGTCCTGGAACTCACTCCATAGACCATGCCAGCCTTGAACTCACAAATATCCTCCTGCCTCTGGCTCCATAGTACTGAAATTAAAGGCATGCAGCATTTTGACCAGTGATAGTCAATTTTTAATTGAATTATTTTTACTGCTTCTGTGGAGCATCTTTAATTAAAATTGGGTAGTTGCATGTAGAAACACTGTCAACACTGCCAACCAGCACATCTGATGGCACTGCTCTTTCCATGCTAAGCAGCCCACTGTACTCCTGACCTTTGCATCTACACACAGCAAAAAAAGGGGGGCAATAATGTCTTCTTCTTCTTCTTCTTCTTCTTCTTCTTCTTCTTCTTCTTCTTCTTCTTCTTCTTCTTCTGCTGGGGCTGCTGCTGCTTTTTGTTTTTCAAAATAGGGTTTCTCTCTGTAACCTTGGCTCTGCTGGAACTCCCTCTCTAGATCAGACTGGCCTTGAACTCATAGAGATCCTCCTGACTCTGCCTCCCAAGAGCTGGGATTAAAGGTGTGTGCCACCACTGCCCAGCTAGTGTTTCTTAATTAAGGTTCCCTCTTCTCAGATGACTTTGGCTTGTGTCCAACTGACCTAAAACTATCCAGCACAATGACCTTGATTTTATTATTCTCCGGCCTTCACCTTGGAGTGCTGGGATTATGAACATGGAACACCATGCCTGGGTTTATTTAATGCATACCAGGCTCACGGACCCTTCTCCTGCTCTCCAGACAGGAATCTTTCTCACTAACTCTAACACCCTCCCAAAGGCCATGAATATTTTCTTTATTATCTCTGCCCCCTTGTGATAGTCACTAATGGCATGTGACAATTGAGTAAGGCTCCGCAAACCAGGCTTTAAATAAGACACCCATGTCAGACCTCTCCTGGGGTGTCAGAGTCCATGGTGGAACAAATAAACACTGACTGTCAAAGCAATGCAGACACAAACAGTGTTAGGAAGGTCAGTGGAGACAACCCCCGAAGATTCCAGAAGCCAGAAATCCCTAGGCAGCAGCACCCAGCCAGCTTACTCAGACACTGAGCACTCCCATCTCTGGCTCCTACTCACTGGCTATGTGACCTTGAATGAGTCCTGTCCCCAATGTGGCCTTCAGCATGTTCACTTGAAAAGATGGATGATGTGAGTGGAAATTTCCCGAACAGTGGTTGGCTGGGCAGTGTCTCTGCATCCTGGACCAGAGCCTACTGCTGAGTCACAGCTGCTATCAGCATCCTTCTCGGACTACACAGGGTCAGAGCATTGTTTGTCTTAGCGTCTGAGCTCATTCCTGACATTGCAGACACAGACTGTGATTGACCGAGGGCTGGTGCTTCTCCTACCCTATATTTCCTGTCCTTCCTCTCCTCACCCCAGGGCCTTGTGGGAATGACTTAAAAACACAAGTTGAAGGCCAATAAGGGCAATTTCCCAAAACGGAGTCCAGGATTCCCTTGAGGCCCCTCCTGCTCCCTTCCCAGGGACCATCCCTTGTCAGTACTGGAATTAATCACTGCCCTGTGGATCCTGGGAGCTCCTTCAGAGGAAGACAGACATTACACACACACACACACACACACATGCACACACACACACACACACCTGTTCTCTCGCCCTGCTGTCCCCTTCACTTCTCATCATCTGACATCTGGGGCTTTGCAGCTGGGGCTCACCCATCCTTGTCCCGGCTTTCCTAACCTATTCTAACCACAAAACGTTCTCCCTGGAGTGTACTCTCCTGTGGGGAATATTCTCCTTCCTCTTCCGATTGTCTAAGGGGCATCTCCGACACCACAGCCCATCGCACTCCGTTCCCAGTTTCTTCAGCCACACAATCAGATTATGTAGTAGTAAGAATGGAAATGGAAGTGATGCCCCTGTGGAATTCACATCCTGGCTCTACCTCTCCTGAAAGCGCTCTGTGCGTGCGTGCGTGCGTGTGTGTATGTGTGTGTGTGTGTGTGTGTGTGTATGAGTATAGGCACATGTGTGCCATTCGTGCACGTGGAGGTCAGTGGATAACCTTGGGTGTCCGTCCTCAGTTGCACTTTGCGTGATACAGACTCTCTGTGTACAGCAGGTTAGTTGGCTGGCAATGACTTTCTAGGAATTCTCTTGTTTCCACCTCCCATCTTGGAGCGCTGGGATCAAAAGGTTTTCTATCATGCCTGGCTGCACATGGCTTCTTGTGCTTCAGACTCAGGTTCTCACACTTGAAGTGACAAGAACTTCGCTCATTGAGCCATCTCCAGAGCCCACAAGTGGCTTTAATCACAGTCACTTGATTTCCCCATCCGTAGGAGAATGCTGGTGATTACTGTGAGAAGTGACTGAGATATAAGATACAACAATGTGTGTGAGTGTGTGTGTGTATGAGTGTGTGTATGAGTGTGTGTATGAGTGTGTGTATGAGTGTGTGAGTGTATGAGTGTGTGTATGAGTGTGTGTATGAGTGTGTATGAGTGTGTGTATGAGTGTGTATGAGTGTGTATGAGTGTGTGAGTGTATGAGTGTGTATGAGTGTGTGTATGAGTGTGTGTATGAGTGTGTGAGTGTATGAGTGTGTATGAGTGTGTGTGTATGAGTGTGTGTATGAGTGTGTGAGTGTATGAGTGTGTATGAGTGTGTGTGAGAGATAGATGGATTATATATATGAGAGAGGGAGGGGGAGGGGGCTCGTCACCGAATCCCTCTATGGATCCTTCCATTAGATGTAAATGTACTGAGCCCCCATTGCCAGGCTCTGAGCTAGTACGGGAACATGGAACCGAGAACTCCATCCATGCCCTCAAGGAGCCCTCTTTCAGTAAGGGAGAGAAAAGGACAAGTTGATGTTTAGACACTATAGGACATGAACACACAGAACTGTGTCTTTATAGCATGAACAAGGGCACTGCACCAACCCAGTCCTGAACTCTGTAAGGATAGGGATCTCCCTGGAGAGTGCCACCAGTTGAGGACCAAAACCTGAGCCTATGGGGTATTTCACATTTAAACCATAACAGTGCCACGCCTGGACCTGCTACAGGGTCTTCTCCATCCCAGTCTCGCTCCATGCTGTCTTCTCAGCTTCCCAGGGTGTGGGAGGGGCCACAAGCCTGGCTGCGAACTATATTGCCTCCAGAGTGCCAAGAGGCCTAACAAGGCCCAGCTTCCTTGACAGAACACTACCAGGGGCTCCAGCCTTCTTTTATTTTGGAGGGGACATCTCCACACACCTCCTTAGTACCAAGCCCCTCAAACTTCACCGAAGTGTCTGGTCCCAGAACTCAGTAGTTCCCAGAATGCACACGACTCACGGAGGCCTCTGGCCCTCCTCCTGCCTCTGGCCTGCCCTGCGCAATCAGCCTGCTGTGTAAAATGACTGCTGCATGGTCACCTGCTGGTCTACATGACGGAGGTGGGAGAGAGTTCTACAGTCCTGGGGCAGCATCGTGATTTATTTGTCTTGCCACCCGTATGTGAGTTGTTGACCAACAGTCATTGAGATAGAAAAGAGCTTACCAATCGGTGCCTGGAACCTGGACCTGAGTTTTAATAGTCTTCTCTAACAGTGACCCTGAAAGATTTGTGGAGTTGGGGGAGCTTGGGATTCACAATAAGACAGATTACGGGGGAGTGGTGAGATCATTAGAAAAGTTATTAACACTGTAGACAAACAGACAGAGAGAGTTCAGGCCCCAGTACTAGAGTCAGGCAGTACGAGGGGGTCTCTGAAGAGCCCCTGGGCAGGATGAGGCACATTTCACAGGAAGTTCTAGACTCCCTGGTTCCCAGGCAAGAGTCAGGGAAGTGGGCAGGGAGCAGGATGTATGGCCAATATGTCCTTTGCTGCAAGCTCCCTTCCCAGATGAGAGATCCTGACCCCAGGAGGCAGATAGCTAGGCACTGACATGCTCAGTAGGTTGCCTGTGGGTTCTGTGAAAGGGAAGCTACTTCCTCGATTAGGACATTGCTGTCTTACAGACCACACATGGGGCTTGGTTCCTTGGCGGGTTACACACTTTGTTCTAAGAAGACTGCAAATTCCAGTCTCCAGGCCTAAGGTAGGAACCAAGGTCCTCAGGCTGACACTCTGTTCCTGGAGTTAAGAGTCAGAGCCCTGGTGATAATCAAGGCTCAGCCATCGGTCCCCAACAGTGCAGTCCAAGAGATAAGCAATAGAAAATGGCAGAAAAGGAGTTTTATTCAACCTGGCGGTTAAATAGGTATGGCTGCCATAGACTCATGTTTGTATGCTTGTCTCGCAGGGAGTGGTACTGTTAGGATGTGTGGTCTTGTTGGAATAAATGTGCTTTGTTGCAGGAAGTATGCATGCCACTGTTGGGTTGGGCTTTGAGGTGATCTATGTTCAAGCTATGCCCAGTGAGACACAGTCTCCTGCTGCTGCCTGTGGATCAGGGTGTAGAACTCTCAGCTCCTTCTCCAGCACCGTGTTTGCCTGCCACCATGTCCCACCATGAGAAGAATGGACTCAGTCTCTGAAACCGTAAGCCAGCCCCAATTAAATGTTTTCCTTTATATGAGTTGCTGTGGTCATGGTGTCTCTTCACAGCAATAGAAAACCTAACTAAGACACTGGCTATATTGGGAAGAGGAACACAGAGGCCCAGTCACCCTGCCCCATGTAAAGGTCACCTCCAGGGGCCTGACACCTGGCATAGGTTCAGTTTACATAGAAGGCAAGAGGTATACGTTGTTAATCCATCAAGGTGCGATCACGCTGCCCATCATCGTCTGGGTTCCAGACTCCCTGCAAAGTGGTCTAGCAAATGGTCAGACTGTGTGGAATCTTTTTCCTGGAGACAAGGCCCCCTCTAGCTGGCAGCAGACTTCAGCCTTTTCCTTTCCGTCATGATGTTCCCAGAGAAATGTCAGTTCCTTTGGGACCATTGTCTCTGTAGTCTGATAACCAAAGGGAGGCTCCTTGGAATAGCTTTGTTCCTGCCAGGTTGCAATCCCGCACCTGGAAGGCTAGGAGCCACTTGCTGGATTGTGAGCCAGATGACTTCCCTCCTCAAAAATGTTTGGGTTCCGCTTTTACCGACGTGGAAAAGGCACATGGCATTGTGTGTTAGGCGTCGTGTTAATGAGTACAAAGTTTACAGTCTCACTACTCTCCTTGCCCCGACTCAGGCGGACGTGGGTGGTAAATTCAATTCTTTGTGTGGAATTGTGCCTTAGATGGTATCCCCTGCCTGGCTGCAGTCACTCTCCAATGCTATCATTACCGAGGAAGGTAAATGGCTCCCATTTGGCTTCCTCTCCCCCTCTTCCCCCCACCCCTCCTCCTCCTCTTCCCTCCTTCTTCCTCCATTTGACATCTCTGCTGATTCCATGCAACCTGCTTGCAGTTACCAGACCCTGAGCTGTCAGAGTTGCAGGCAGCACATCCCCATGATGGATACACAGTAGTTAAGGGTCTGGGTCTTTCCCACTTCCCCACGCTGCTGGGTTATCAGACAGCCTGACACGGGCAGCCACTCTGCCCCCCTCTTTGAAATCTATAAAAGAGGGCCTCTCACACTTAGCCTCGTGGGCCTGAACTCTCTTCAGAACCCATCATGACTGTCTGGCTGAGTCACTAAAAACTGCTCTGCTACATCTCTTATTAAAAGGAAAGTCTGCCTCAGTTTCCCCCTCAAATCGGAGTCCCTTATGCTCCGGAGTTCAGTTGCATCATCTCTAAAACAAGGATACCATAATAGTTATCTCATATAGCTTATTTTATTTTTTTAATGAAATGACTCAGGTGCAAAATGAGCATTGTAACAACCATCTTACTGTCAGGAATCTGGAGTTTCTCTGGCTCCTAAAGGATGGGTGTCACACCCAGAAAGGCCAGCAGATGGTGCTGTCTCAGAACAAATCTTTCCACTAGCTTTTCTGCACAGATTTTTCCACCCGGTAGGTTTGTGGTGGATTTGGGGGAAGGAGGGGAGGGACACAGCTGACAGGAAGAAGTTCTAGAGAGTATAGCCCTCCTCCAGAGGAGGACACTGAGATCAAGAAATGCATATTACTTTCCACCAGCAGTGACAGAGCCAGAGCTCAAACCCAGCAAACCCTCCTTCCATATGCTGCCCACATCTCCAGCCTCCCTGCCTTCTGGCTTCCCACTCCAGGATGCTGTGGGAAACACGGACGGACAGAGCTGCCCATTGAAGTCAGGATAGCCTGCTTCCCAGAGCTACTGGCCTGGGTCTGGGTAGAGAAGCAATTTTCTGACTCTGGCATAGAGGGGCTCAGACTGCCTGCTCCTTGGTGACTATTTTAGTTAAGGTACTATTGTTGTGATGAAACACCATGACCAGAAGCAATTTGGAGAGGAAAGGGTTTATTTTGCTCACAGTTCTGCATAACAGTATCCATATAACAACATCAAAAGCCGAGAGCTCGTGCAGGCCATGGAGGGTGCTGCTCACTGGCTTACTCCCCATGGCTTGCTCAGCCTGCATTCTTGTAGAGTAGGGGTGGAGCAGGGACCAGTCACAGAAAAGTCCTTTATCAAACGTTTCAGAAGCCAGAGCTGGTCCAGCCACGGGCCGAGGTCTTCTGCCTCCGAGATGCTGTCCTTCCAGCTTCTCTTGGCTCAAATGGGAAAGATAAAAGTACCCAGGATCCAGGTGATGGTGGCACATGCCTTAATTCCAGCACTCAAGAGGCAGGCAGAGCTCTGTGAGTTCAAGGCCAGCCTGGCCTATAGAGTGAGTTCCAGGACAGCTAGGGCTACACAGAGAAAGCCTTTCTCAAAAAAACAAAAATGTACCCAGAAAAAAATTTGGCCTAGATGTCTTCCTGCTCCCTTCTCCCCACCTAGGCCACCCCTACTCTCTTTTGTTCTGATGCTTAACCTGTGACCCTGACCACAACAGTCGCACAAAACAACCCTTTCATCTCCTGCTGTTGACATTTGGACAGAAGACATCCATTTTCGTTAAACATGGACACAATCTAGAAAGGGTACAGAGATCTCAGGGGACATAAATGGTCATGGGATTGATTGGGGGGCAGGGCATTGTTGCTGGGCAACCAACTTCTTCCGTTGCCTCGGTGACAGCCCCATCAGAGGGAGGCTGTACGCAGAGTGTGTCTATGAGCTCCAGCTAGCTGGGTCCCCCTCCCCCATTTCACAGGGCCTCCTGCACATATGGGAAGCCCCCGAGCAAGGTTAAGACCCTTTCCCATGTCACCTCCTGCCTTCTGCACCATCCTTCATCACGGAATCATGGGCTTTGGGTGGCCATGCGGTCACCTTGCCTCCAGACTCCTGTTCAAGCGCTCATGCACACAACAAACATATGGCCTATGGTGTTTACACAGTAAGCACCCGGCCAGGCCCCAGGACACAGGGAAACAGGTAGGGCCACACAGCCCCAAGCAGTGACTAACAGGGGAGTCAGACATGTAAGTGGATCATGACTGTGTCTGATCAATAGTAATACCAGAGAGCATGGGGGCACAGAAGGGCGCCTCCTCCATATCTGAGGGAGGAAAGGGGGAAGGGGTGGGCTGAGTAATGATCCGAAGATGCCACGCTCTCCTCTCCAGAACTTGAGCAGTACCCACTGAGGCAAAGGGGATGTATAGCAATGACTGAGTTAGGGACTGTGTGATGGGGAGTTAGCCAGATCATCTTGGTGGCCCTGAATGTAACCATAGGTCATGAGAGAGAGAAAGTGAGCGTGAGAGAGAGACAGACAGACAGAGACAGAGACAGACAGACAGAGACTGACAGAGACAGAGACTGACAGAGACAGAGACAAAGACAGACTCAGACAGACAGACAGAGACAGAGACTGACAGAGACAGAGACAAAGACAGACTGAGACAGACAGACAGACAGAAAGACAGATGATGGCAGAAGCTAGCGTCAGAGTACTGTGAGGAAGGGCCACAGAGCGAGGATGAGTACAGACATCTGCTTGATCCTGGCTGCACAGCATCCATTTTGGACTCCTGACCTCTGGAGCTGTGAAAGAACGCAGTGGTTTCATTTCACAGCATCAAATCTGTGGTCATGTGGTAGAGGGGCCGCAGGAAACGAATGGGGGCTGGAAGGTTTCTTGGAGGAGGTGATGTCTATCAGAACTCCACAGAATGAAGGATGGGTCCCTCAAAGGACAGAGAAACCCACGTGAACAAAGCCAGGGTGAGAGTGCCCTGGTACCTCTGTGCTTTAGCAAGGCCGCGAGGACGAGGCAGGGAAGGGAGGGAGAAGCAGATGGAGATGAGGAAGGAGACCAGTCAGTGACCAGATCACCTCAGGCATCCCAGGGAGCCACCGAAGGTCTTAGGGAGCGGTGCTGGGGAGGCCACTGGCATCAGCAGAGAGGAGTGTGGAAGCAGTGTAGTCCAGGTGGGATACGAGAGCAGCAGTGATGGGATGGAGGGGCGGAAGAGCTCTGTGGTGGGCTAGTCTGGCGTGAATTGAGGGCTGGCACCATCCTACGGTGGGAAAGACAGAGCAAGGTAATGTGGGGGGTGTTCTTACCAGTAGGTGGCGCCATTGGCCATATTTGGGAAGCTGAGGGGGCGGCAGGGAGCCTGAAATCTGTGACAGCTGCAGGAAGGAACCCAGTGTTCCTGAGCAAATCCTCCCAGGAGGTGGGAAATATTTACTGGGAACTGGAGGATGCTCTCCAGAGAACCTGTGGCTGCCAGGGCCCAGGGAGGCACCAGCCCAATCGCCCTCCCCTGCAGTCCCAGCCAGAAGAAGGTACCAGACATAGACAGACCACATCTCTGAAGCTGGGGCTGGGGCTGGGTCCTAGGAGCAGCTCTGTGCTCTTGATTGCCCAATTCCAATTTCTTTTTAAAAGGCAGGGGCCACTCCGCCCTGGGGGTGGGAAAGCTGTAGACCCGTTGGCCTCTCCGATCTTCCAGGTGCCCCTATATCCAGGAGCGCTGGGGATGACCGTGAGGCCTGGAAATAGCCAGGACACTGGTGGAGAAGAGTCTCAGATGTAGGAAAGTCAGAGAAGTGACAATTACCTACAAGCATCCTCACATCCAACCCCAGGGGTACATTTGTATTTGTGAAATGCTGGGGTGTGGACTGCCAAACGGGACAGTAACTTAAAACTCTCCATCCTAAAAAACAAATGAACAAACAAACAAACAAGAAAAACTCACTCCTGCTGAGTATAGAGACACTCCTTTAATCCTAGCAGAGAAGTGAATTCTAGGCTATCCAGGGCTACATAGTGAGACCCTGTCACAAATATGTTAATTAGTTAATTAATTAAATGTACTCCTTTCACTCAGTTTTTTCAGTTTTTGAGACATATCCTAAAGAAACAAGCAGACATGTGAACTGAGCTATCAGTGTGCAGAAATGTGTATGGTGGCAGTGTTTGTAGTTGCCAAACTTTGCAGCTGCTTAGAGAAAAGAATATTAGAGATGTTTAAGTTGGCACGGTGGTGCATAGCTGGTCCCAGCACTTAGGAAGTAGAGGCAGGACCAAGTGTCCAAAGTCATCCTTGCGTAAATAGTGAGTGTGAAGTCAGCCCAGGCTGTGTGTGATCTTATTTTACAAACAAGGGATGTAGCTGGGGGGGGGTGGAGACCCACATATATACAAGAAGATATATTCACAATATTACATACTTACATCACACAAAATCGTTTTCATGAATATTACATACTTATATCACACAAAATTGTTTTCCTGGTTCAGTTCAACCCTGATAAATGTAACGAAAACAAAAGAGACAAACAGGCCGTCCAGATGGTTCCCCCAGATGAAGACACTCTCAGGCAAAACTGAGGACCAGAGTTCTGTCTCTGAGCAGAAGACCACAGGAGGAAGTAGAGTACCCACTCAAGCATGTTGACCTCAGCCTCGAAAAAAACGTGTGATACGGCACGAGCCACACCCCCAGTAGATAAATAATAAAACATTACAAAGAAACTTAAAGGCAAGATGTGAAAGGAACTCTCAGGTGACTATCATTTCAGGGCTTTGGTGCTCTTGTCTTCGGTTTTTGTTGTTGTTCCTTTATAGTTTTCTGAAGTTTACCACATTTTCTACAATGAGCAGACACTACTTCAACATACAGGGAAAAAAAAATTGGTTAGCCAAATTATCCATTTGAAAGTAGACACCGGGCTGGGACTTGCCTCCAGAATGCAGCAGCCAGCCTGAGGGAGACCCCCAGTGGCAGGAGTGGGCTGTCCAGTGGGGGCCTCCCAAGCCCACCTTGCTGGTGGACGAGGATGCGCGGGGCAGCGTTTTCCACACTGTCCAGTCGCAGCATTTTCCACACTGTCCAGTCGCAGCATTTTCCACACTGAGCAGTCTGGAGCAGGAACAGCTCTTTCCTGTCAGGCAGCCTGCTCTCTCCTCAGCATCCCTGAAGACTGTCCCCAGGGGGTCCCTGGGATGCTGTTGAAGGGCACCAGGGGGGGAGGCGCAGCTGTGTCAGAGGGGCTCAGGGGTCCTCCTTTGGTGGGGCCCAGGCCCTGCCCCTGGGCCAATCACCCGGAGCCATCTGCCTGACTCTCAAGCCTCAGTGCTTGTCAGTGACAGGGAGGCCTGTGGCCAGCCCAACCCTGCGCCCTCTTCAGTTGTCGGGACAGCCTGAAAGCGCTGTGGGAAAGGACAGACTGTCAGCCCGCCCGTGGGACCCGGCACACAGACACAGGGTAGACTCCATCAGGTGACTGTCACACCTGGTGACTCCAGCCCTGCCATCTCCTCCCCGGGACTGCGAGTGCTGTCATCAAACCTTCCACCCTCATCTCCTGCCCTTCCACAGGGTCAGAGAAGAATCTGGGGCCAGTTGGATTCTTACACATGCGCAAACAGAGGGGCCAGAGAAGGAACACCCTCCGCTGAGGGAAACCTGTCCATTTACGGCAAAGCCTTGGGAAGCCTAGGAGAGGCAGGCCTCACCTTGCAGCCTGTCCCTGGACCTCTGTCACTGAGGTGACCCATAAGGACGCAGCCCCTGCCTCCACTCAGGAGTGTGTGCTTCTCCTTCCCTACCTCCCGTCTTCAGTTCCGCTAGATAAACACTGACTGTGCACGGACTTTGTCCCGAGGGCCCTCTCAGGGAAAAAGCTCTCCGCAGCAGATCTGCGCAGGGCCGGAAGAGGCCGCAGCCTGGCTCCAGAATTAGAAACCAACCTTAAAGGCTTTAGATTGACAGTTCTAGGATCTCTCACGGTACCATCAGAGAGCCCGGCAGCGTCTGGGTGGTTTGGAGTGCATCAGTGGATTCCAAGACCAGCCCCTGACCTACCGAATACCACATATTCATGTGATCAAAGATGCAGCGGGGCAGGGTCTGCGACACCAACCGGGACCCACGGGGGGAGCTAAGGGACGTAAGAGACTTCCTTGGTGGCGGTGGGATACTCCCAAGGCCCTTTGTGTTGAATTCTTTTCCTCGCTTTCCGGTTCCTGCAGTGACCTTTCAGGGTCTCATAGGGAAGGGACAGCTACTTGGGGACACCTCTCCATGCTCCTCACAAGGCCTGCGACTCTGGAGCTGTAGTTCCAGGAATTGTCCACCAGAGGGCGCACGGACCACATTCTTCTGGGCTCGGAGGCACCTGTCCAGCGCAATTGTGTGTCACACACCACTCTCAGAGGACTGTGGATCTCGGCGTCTGGAAGTAGGGGTGCCAAGAGATGCTGGGATGGAGTTAGGAGTGCAAAGGGCTTATGATCCGCCCCACTCTGAGAAGGCTGAAGCCTCTGAGGTCTGTAGAGCTGTAACCTTCCAAACCACCAGGAGACTCAGGAGCCCAGGAAACCTAAGGCAAGAGACAGAGGGCCATGTAGGCCCTGCACCAACCCCAAGTCCTTTTTAGAAGGGAAAATAGCAAGGTGTGGAAGCGAGGGCCTTTACAAGGTCATCGTCCTTTCTCTCAGAGGCTCAGCTTCAAGACCTGCAGGGCAGGGTGGTCCTGGAAACCCAGAGGAAAGAGCACCATACCCCGAGGCTGGAGCAACTTAGTAAGGTATCCAGAGCGGATCTCAGGGACTCCCAGCGGCACCTCGGAGCGGAACTCCTCACCAGCCCGCAGGAATAGCGTCCCTGGGACCAGAGTGGAGCCTTTGCCTCAAAGGAACCACCAAGTCCTGCGGCTGCTCCTCCCACGCAGCTGGGCACAGACCCTCCTCCCAGTGAAAGGGAGCAGGGTGAGCACTACCCATGCCACAGGCCCTGTCCCCTCTCCCCACCCTTCTCAGGCACCGTGATGCCCATCTGCCGTTCTGGAATACATGGGCAGCTCCAGTCTCCAAGCCCAGATGGTCGCCCCTTGCAGGCATGTGGGAGGGGCGTGTGTCTGTGAGTGGCCTGTGCTTCTGGGGGCCTGAGGGTGTGAAACGGTGTCTATCCACCAGTGCATGGGATGGGCCTGGTTTGTACATGGGAATGTCTGTCTGGTAAGATGTCCAGGCATGAATGCATGTGTGTGCACATGCATGTGAATGGGTGGGGAGCGTGTGACCCAGGCGGAAGGCCCGAATGTCTCCCCCTCCTGCCCACCCTTTGCCACGCCCCAGGTCATCAGGACACTCTGGGAAAAGTGGCTGGTTGATACCCAGGACTATGCAAAGGGGGACCTCAGATGCTGGGCACTAAGTGGATTATGGAGTAGGAGTGGGGGACCTGATGGACCCAGGAAGGGACAGGAGCCCCGGTGCAAGGACCTGGTTGGCTGCATTGACTTCCATGGCGGGGCTGAGCTGCCCTTTCCCAACTCTTCTACTGAGTCTAGGGTTCCCAGAGCAGGGATTTGAAGTCACCCTTGGGGGAGTTTCTATGCCCATAGAGAGTGCAGTGCCTAGGGAGAATGTCTCAGGTTAAGAGCACTCCCCACTTTTCCTAAGAACCTGCCATTTGGTTCCCAGAACCATGTCAGATTGCTCACCACCACTTGTCACTCTAGCGCCAGTGGGCTCCAGCGCCCTCTTCTGGCCTCTGAGGATACTGCATTCCACAGTAAAAGCATTCCCACACAAACAGGTAAAAATGAATTGATTCTACATTCCCATTGGTACAATGCTCCCAGATAAAACTATGGATTTAGATTGTAAAAATTCTAACATAAATGGACCCCATGTGTTTTACAGAAAGTGCTTGTATAAAACAATTTCCCACTGTTCCTTTGAAGCTCAAATTTAACTAGGCAGCCTGTGTTTTTATTTGCTAAATCTGTATGTGTATACTGAAGCCTGCCACAGACATAAATAGGCTAAAATGAAAAGATAAATTAAAATGTTCCTCATAAATAACAACCAATATTTTAAAATGATATTGAATTGAAAATTGTTGACAGAGACAAAAAGAGTATTATGTATTGATAAAAGGTCAACATATCCAGATATAATAACAGTAGATATATAAAGAGAATATTGACAAAAACACGAGACAGTTCTACAATAGTTAGAGATTTTGATATCTCACCTTCAGTAACGCATAGAACAGCTGGATGGAAGGTGACTACAGAGATGGGGACCTAAATGACTTTCAGAGGTGGGACCTGTAGTGGGTGATAAGGTCTCTGGAGTCATATAGCTGGGACATTTGTCCAATGGGAACGTGGCTGTATAAAGAGAGGACACTTAGTCCCTGTCATCATGTTTTGTGACTGGCAGAGCCCTCACCAGATACCAAGGTTTGAACTTCTCATGATTCTAAACTTCGAGCTAGATAAACCTCTCGTGTTCCTAAACTACCCAGTTTGTAGTATTCCGTTATAGCAATAGCAAACAGACTATTGCAGACATAGGCAGATGTTCCACCCGGAACCAATAGAATCCAGCTTCCTCCACCCGCACCCCACCCCCAATACACACGGGCAGTCTCCAGGGCGCACCGTTCATTAGACAACAAGACAAAGCTTGGTACATTTTAAAAACTGAAATCATCCGAAAGCACATTTTTTCCACAGCGGACTACAACGAGGAACAGCAGAAGAAAAACTGGAGAATTCACAAACATGGAAATTTAAACAATGCATTCTCCAATGTGTTGATGAAAAAAAAACTCACCAGAGAAATGGACTGGGAAGTAAGATGCTTGGAGACAAAGAAAAACCACAACGTACTAAAACTCTAGGGTCCAGCAGGAGCTGTCCTCAAATGGGCATTTATAGCGCCCCCATGCCGCACTGGATGAGGAGATCCGTGGCCTCCCTCTTCGTCCTAAGATACTACAAAGTAAGACACGAACTGGACCCAGAGCAAGAAGGACAGGAAGGACACAAATTAGAACACAGATGAACAAAACAGACAGAAGCAGAGGAGAAAACACGGACACAGGCTGGTTCCTTGAGATCCACAGAACCGGCATGTGTGCGGTGAGATTGACCAGGAAGGAAGACCTGCGCACGCGCGTGCTCTCAGGGACCGCAGGGTTGTGATCCAGCGTTCTCCTGTCTCCACCGCAGTGCGCTATGCTGATAGGCCATTCGCGACTCTCACTCGGCTTTACACAGGCTCAGGGAACCGAGCTCTGACCCTCACACTTGTGTGCCAAGTGCTTCATCCACAATCCTCTCTCTGAACTCTTTCTTTAAGTTTTTATGTTTTGTTTTTGGCTTACTTGTTTGTTTTGTTGTTGTTGCTTGAGACAGGGTCTCTTTATTTAGTTCTAGCTTCTCCGGAACGCGCTCCACATATAGACCAGGCTGTCCTTGAACTCAGAGATCCTCCTCCCATGTCTGCTTCTTTAGTGTTGAGATAAAAGACGTGCTTCGCCACCATTTTTTTTTTTTCAACAAGGGCCATGAGTGATTGAGTTAGCAGTGGAGGTAACCCGAGCCCAGGACCCTTTGTATGGGCTCAACTCTCAGGGGCAGCTGCTTTCTTCAGACCACTGACTCAGAAAGGCCTTGAGAGGCCTGAGGAACCTGGCCCTGCAGATGTCATGAGTCTGTTCTCACTTCCTGGAGCCTTCCAGTCATGCTAACAGCAACCTGCTTGGACCCTGCTGAGACACAGAGCTGGTGTTCCCTAGTTCCCCTGTCCTCTGGGTCCAGCTGTTTCCCCTCCCTGGGGTCCTGGCCCCGAGCCAGCAGGGAGTCGGCTGGAGGGATGAACAGGAGGAAGCCTCCCCGTGTTAATTGGCGCTAACGAATTCTTGCAGCCCTTTCTGCATCTTCCTCCGCTGCTGCAGGAAGCTGCTGACGACAGCACCTTGGCACTGTGTGCCCTTGGCCACCTGAGGTGCCCTGCTGGGTGAGAAGACGGGGCAGATGTAGGATGTGAGTGGGTGAGGTTTAAAATAGTGTCAGGGCCCCTTGACACGTCTTCAAAATGTCTTACTCATGCAACCAGCAGTGCATGGAAAGCCCGATTAAAATCCCTACTGTATATGTATGTATGCATGTATGTATGTATGTATGCATGTATTTTCATATGTGTGTAAACTGAAGGTCAAACTCAGTGTCATCCTTCAGACACCAGCCAACTCAGAATTTTTTGAGATAGGGTCTCTCACTGACCTAGAACTCACCATGTAGGCTGGGCTCTCTGTCTGGCAAGGATTCACTTGTCTTTGCCCTCTCAGAGTTGGAATTAGAGATATGAAGTACTGTCTTAGTTAATGTTTTATTGCTGTGACCATGGACAGTCTTATAAAAGAAAAAGTTTAATTGGAGCTAGCTTACAGTTTCAGAGGTTTAGTTCGTCATCAGTGGGAAACGTTAGTGTAGTGCAGGTAGACTTGGTGCTGCAGAGGGAGCTGACAGTTCTACATCTTGATCCCCAGGCAGCAGGAGACACTGTATGCCACACCGGGCAGCTTGAGTATATATAAGACCTCAAAGTCCCGCCCCCATGACACACTTCCTTCAACAAGGCCACACCTCCTAATAGTGCCACTCCCTATGGGCCAAGATTTCAAACACAGGAGTGCATGGGGCCAAACCAATTCAAACCACCACAACTACCATCCCACCCAGTTTTTTAAAAACATGGGTTCTGGGGATAGAACGCAGGTCCTCATTTTCACTCACCCAGCAATTTACAGACAGCTGTTTCCACGGTCCTAGAACCCTTACCTCACATGTTAGATACAGTTGCTCTATTTTGAACCCTTGCTCTGGAAGTCCCTGTACCAGGCTATGGACAGACTTGTACCCTTGAGGTAGATGCTGTCATTATCTGCTTTTGAACCCGGGACCTCATGCATGCTGTAAGTGCTCATCACTGAACCACACCCCAGTCTTTCCTGGGTGCCACCTACAACCTCTTCTCTGATGAGACTCCAAGTTTCAGGTCACTTGAGCCTCTGGGCACCCAAGGGGAGGTGCCTGCAGGGACCCCAGACTCCAGTCTCCTCTGCAACCTCCACACCCTAGGGTCCCAGAGCTCTTCCAGTCTGCCACTCTCCTCTGACAGTTGATATTCCTGTCCTGTAGGCCTCCTCTGTGTCACAGGGAGTAAGTCAACTGGGATGGGGAAGGTGTCCTGGGTAAACTCGACATGAGACATGCAGGCAAAATCCCAATACCCCTAAAATAAGAAGAGGAATGAGAAGGAAGGAAAGAAGGTGCCAGGGAATAATGCCTGGGTTTATCCTCTAACCTACATACACATGTATGAACACACACACACACACACACACACACACACACACACACACCATGCCCCCTCAATGAACTTGTGATCTTCAATCCCGAATGCTGGTACTACAAGTGTGAGCTACCACACCTGACCCTTGACAACCTAAAGTCTAGAGAAAAGCTCCCCTACAGGATTAAGATGCTAACTGCTAAACCATCTTTCTTTGGATTTACAAAACCCAGAACATCTGGTGGCCTTCACTTATCACTGGAAGCCGTGTTCTTTAATCTTGAGCGTCAACTAACACATTTCTATTACTTGCAGGTAAGTACTGCATCTGCTGAAGGGAACGGAGGAGCTGGCCCCAGTGCTCTAGGCTGATTACAATATTACAGCCAGAGACAAAGGACATGCATGTTTGGGGTTATGAATTAAATCGACGTGAGATAGGTTTTTCAGGAGCAAAACCATATTTAATTATGTTGATGTGTTGGGGAGTCCCTCGGGAGACCCAAGGATGGGCCAGATAATTGTCACTTACACAGCAGCCTGAAACACAGAATGGAATCATGGGGACTTGGGGCTTCTGAGAGTGTTAGAGACAAGTCACCGGGAGGGGGTGGGGGTAAGGATAGGCTTGGTACAGATACTATCTTCTAGCTGATAGAAGCTACCGGAGCAGCCATCATCCTGATATGATTTACCAATGTGGATGTCAATTTCTCCTGCAGAAGTACAGCTTTTCAGCACTCCCATGCCTTCAGTTCCTCAGAATAGCTGCCCCAAAATACACCAAGGAAGTGTATTTTGGGGTGGCATATTCTGGTCTCCTAAAGTCGTATTTTTGGGTGGTATGATGAGTCCCAAAGAGAAAAAGCAGAGGCAAGGAGAATCGCATGGCTTCAATACAATCAGGTCCCCAGGAGCTGTGGAGCTGCACTAAGAGTGATGTCCTTACCTTCTCCTGGCGGCGGGGATGAGAAGTAAATCAGGAAAGGGTGCTGAGCAGGAGAAAATGGTTCTTGGGGCTTGCAAAGAATCTGCATTTCAAAAACACTGTATTATTTGTGTGTGTGTGAAGGTGAACACATGCCAGCGTACACACGTGGAGGTCAGAGGACTCGAGGGCTCTGAGATCATTCCAGGTGGTGCAAAGTTTAGGCCCCAAGGGTGCCACGGGCTAGATAGTAATCTGCTTTCCAACCCAGTGTACACTGGACTTACTAGTGCCCTCTGTTGGTGACTGGCAGAACAGCAGGCCTTTCTCTCCAATGAGGGCTACCAACCTCCAGCGCTTTACCCAATGAGAGGTTTCTCTGCTTATTCCTCCAGGACAGTACTCCTGGAAGAGTGGCAGTTGCATGGGGACATGAGTGGACAGCACATTGAAGACACCAGAATGACTCAGAAAAGCTGCTCTTTTGTAAAAGGAAATCTAGAGGTTGGGAGGACGGATCAGATGGTGACAAGCTTGCTGCGTAAACCTGATGACCTGAGTTCATATCCCAAGCACTTGCATAAAAAGCTGAATGTGGTGTTCTCGTCATCCCAGAGCTGGGAAAGCAGAGACAGGCGCATCTCCGTGGCTTTGCTGGTCAGCCAGTCTAGACAAACCCACCAGTCCTGGATTTGAGAGACCTGGTCTCAAAATCTAACAACACAGATGGCTGCTATTGCACAGGCAGCCCTTGCTCCACGGGAGCGGAGCCGCCTCCTTCTGCCACGGAGCCTTCAGGTTCACAAGACACCTCACGTATGATAACGAATCAGTGTCGCCGTCTTCTGTTGACTTTCAGTTGACTTCGTAGGACCCTTGTTGAAGCTGGGAAAGCCCCCACCCCCAGCAGTGGAGATGTGTGTGGGCTTCTGACCCCAGTCCGTGGACAGAGACTGAGGCTGGATGGGCTGTGGGGTGTTGTAAGCCCTTGAGTCCTTCCCCTCTGCCCTTGATCCCTAATGCATCCCACATGGAGCAGAGAAGCGGGCGGGGTCACAAAAGCAGGACACTGGCTAAGACTAGGTTTCCTAGGCACAGCCAAAGTGAAGTGACACCTAGGCTCTGAGTGTACTGCTGGTGCTGTGGGCCTAGGCAAGCCCACGGGTGGCCACAATGCCTCCATTTTCTTTTCTGAGAAACGGAGGTGACAATAGTTGTCTATTCTACCGTCACTCCAAGATTGCATAGCAGGGGCTTCCTGCTGTTTTGCAGTATATAGTGGCAGTCAGGGGTGGCTCCCGATCCCCGCTTCCTCTGAATGGGGTCTTTTTACATCTATCTATCGTTACTTATATGCCATAAAGGTCAGAGAACAACTTGCCGGGAGTCACTTTTTGCCTTCTGTCATGTGGGTTCTGGGGATTGAACTCTGGCCATTGTTCTTAGCAGCAGGCACCGTTACCCACTGAGCCATCTTATTAGCCCCAAGCAGTAGGTCTCGAAGACCAAGACTATCACCATTGTCCATTGTGCTGGAGAGGAGCATGAAGCATGTTAGGTCAAACAAGTGGCTATCCACACCATACGGCTGAGATGCAGGAGAGGCAGGATTTGAACCCAGGCCTCTGGAGCCAGGCTTCTAACCGCTGTACTCTGTAAATATGGAGCAGGATTTTGGATGCCATCGGCTCCTGGCTGCCCGTACAGTGCAGAGGAGGTGCCCTCTGGGGCCAGCCATCTGTTTTCCCACGCTGGCCAGGCGTGTTTACTATTGGGGCCCCAGGAACAGTTTGGGAAAACAAAGCTCTGGGAGGAACCAGCCTCAGAGGATCCTTAGTGACCCTAGTTCTGTGGTTGTTCCCTCCCCTAACACCCAGTACCTCTCTCTCTCTCTCTCTCTCTCTCTCTCTCTCTCTCTCTCTCTCTCTCTCTCTCTCACACACACACACACACACACACACACACGCAGACATGCACACAGGAGATCAGAGCCCCCACACTCTCGCAACCTCACAGAGAAGGTCAAGGAACCAAGAGCCTGCAGCTCAGCGGAGACAGCCCTGGTCTAGGCTGCTGCCCTCAGCCCTGCCTGCCTGCTCTCAGGTGGTGGCACTTTTCACCCTGCAGACACGGAGTGGAAGGAAGGTCCCGCCTGCCCAACATCGCTCTCACTGAAGTCGGTGCCGGGAGTCTCTATATGACAGCCGTGGAGAGATCAAGGACGCCCCCCCTCCGTTTTCAGCACCCACACTGGGTGGCTCACACGGTCCCTTGTAACTTCAGCTCCAGGAGGACCTGTCACCTCTGGCCTCCGCAGACACCTGTACTCCTGTGTACATGCCTCCCCATTCCTTCCACATAATTAAAACATAATACAAGCAAACCTAAAAAAAACCAAAAGATGAGGAGAGAGGAGCTGCCATCACAGGGCGACGGAGGCGGGAGCAGGGGTAAGAGGGACAAGGTGGCCTTAGCTGAGATGGCAGGGCACAGTGCTCGAGATGGGACAGGAAGGAGACAGCAAGAGCGGAGGCCAAGGTAAAGAGACGGGTCCATGGCAGCAGGTGAGCCACAGGTGGGACACTCGGTGGGACAGGCACGGGTGCTGGGAGATTAAAATCACAGAAAGGGGAGTGTGGCTGAGCTGCAGGGTTAGGTAAGAGCAGCGAGGGAGAGACAAAGAGATGGAGGAGGAAAAAGGCAGCCCTGAGAATCCTAAGCGGGGGCGGGGCAGCAGCTGCCAGAGTGAAGCAGCTGCCCTCGTCCTGGCCTTCCAGAAGAGCCAGCCCGTTTCCTGCGGCTTATTCATTCTCACAGGAAGTGAAACACAACACGGGGGGGGGCAGAGTGAAATCCTGATCAAGCACACAGAGTGAGTGGGTTCAGAGTAGCATTGAGGCTGGGAATCTGAAACCTTGGACGCATCCAGGAGGGCTTCCTGGAGGAGGCAGAGCTGGAGAAAAGGATGGAGAAGAATAGAGCTTCAGGCCAGGGAATGGAAGAGTTAGGTAAGACGGTAGACCTGGAGGGACAAGGGGCAGAGGCGGGTCTGGAGGATTCTGTTCCTGCCTCAAACGGAGGACAACAGGGAGCCTCTGAAAGGTTTTACAAACGGAGATCCATGTGTTTGAGCAGAAGTGCAGGAACTTTCTAGCTAGCGGACAGATGGTGAGCACAGGAGGCAGGAAGCCAAGGCCAAGTGAAGCAAAAGAAAATGCTGAGCTCGAGGGAAGATGGAGAGGAGGAGGGGGGAGCCTGGGCCGCTGCCATGGGGCCAGCAACACTGTCAGAGCTGGGAGGCTGAGTAGCCAGGGAAGCTAGAACGTGGCATGATGTAGCTGGGGGCCAAGGGAACGCCTGCTTCTCTCCAGCTCCTTCACTGGGCTCTCTCCCTCCCCACTTCTCCCTCCTCCCCCTCCCTCTCCCCCTCCCCCCCCACTCCTTGCTGCAGGACAGCGCCTGTCTTCCGGAGCCAGGAGGTGCCCACTTCTGTGGGTTTTTCCTGGGAAACTGAAGGCCAGGAACAAGCCTTCCTCAGTCTGTATGGAGGGGCCCAACACAGGGCTGGGCCAAGGCTGGGCAAGTGAGTATCTAAGGCAAGGAAGCCTCTGGTCTAGAGGAACTGATTGATGCCTTGCTGTGTGGAGCCTGAGTCCGACGGCTACTGAGGCAGGTGCTAAAGATGCCTGTGAAAGCTTTCCTGGGTGGCTGGAAGCTACCCAGAACCTCCTGCGTGTCTGTTGGAGAGAGAAAAGAAGGCGGAGAAGGAGGGGGTAGTCGTGGCTCAGAGAGAGACAAGTAAACAGATTCTGTTAGGGAAGTTGTCCGGCATGACTCAGGTAGATCTACATGAAGATGCCCTTTGAGCTGGACTTTGGAGGACGAATATGAGTTCTGTCGTGCTTAAAACAAGGAATAAAGGCGTTGGGGGAGTAAGAAAAGAGTGTGGGAAAGTATTGGAGCGTGAGCGCCTCTAAATGACACTGGAGCTGATGATGGCAACTCTTTACCCCATGATTTGTGGCATACAACCCAGGGTCAGCTCAGACGGGAGCCACGTGGATACCACTATACATAAGAGCTAGGGACTCCCCAGCTCCTGTCTAGGACATGCCCTGAAACGGAGGGTCGTGGACTCCCAGACCAAAAGCAGAGGAAGAGTGTGGTTGAGCAGCCAGATGACTCCGTATGCACCCTCCTCCAACGACCCCCAGCAGTGCCCTTGAAAACACATTTTGCCAACCTCAGGGACCACCGTATCTCCTCCTTGACTCCTGGGTTCTCCTTCCAGTTGAACCTGTGTCCATCTGTGTTCTCCAGCTTAGCTCCAAGTGGACCAAGCCAATATAGGCACGGTGGCTGGGGGACAGGTCTGGTGTTGCTGACAGTGGACTGTTGGGAATGCTCACAGCTCTGAGTCCCTCCTTCAGGCTGAGCCTACTGGAGGACTGGGCTTCTCAGTGGGGTGTTCTGCTTGTCCAGACCCCTTCTCTTTCTGAGGAGATGGGGATGTGATAGAAGGGGGTTAGCCAGCATTGTGTGAGGGTCCAGAGTGTCTCCTCTCTGCCTTCAAGCCTGTCACGTGGGTCCTGGGGATTGCAGATTGATGCTCCTAATTACTTTTGGCTCAAGATGACATTCAGCATTTGTCTTATTCCCAGAGCCCACAACAACAGCAGACACTGGGGAAGATGCCAGGAGGCATGCTGGGTAGCTGAGGATGACAATCTGGGATCACAAGTGAGATGGGTGTTGGGGTTGGTTGCTGGTATTCTTGGCTGATCCTTCAATGGTTTCTAGTGGGGTCATGGTACTAGAGTATCCTGGCAGTGTGTGTGTGTGTGTGTGTGTGTGTGTGTGTGTGCGTGTGTGTGTGTGTGTGTGTGTGTGTGTGCGTGTGTGTGTGCGCGTGTGTGTGTGCTGAGAATGGAGCATGGAGCCCCATTCACACTAGGCAAGCATTCTATCATTGAGATATGCCTTGTCTTTGTGTATGAATGTATATGTGCACATGTCTATGATAGCCTGAAGTCAACACTGGGTGTCTTTCTCAATCAGTGCCTGCCTTTCTTAGTGTTAAGTCTCAGTGAGACCTGGACTCATAGGTTAGCTAGACTGACTGGACTGCAAGCTAAGCAATACCTAGTTGAGGATTTGAACTCAGGTCCTCATGCTCATATGGCATGCACTTTAATGATTAAGGCAATCTCCCCAGCTTCTATACAACAACATCCTTGATTTGTACCTGGTGACTTTTTGTACCTGGTGACTTTAAATATTTCCTGGGGCTTTATGCATACTAGGCAAGCATTCTAATATTGATATTCTCTCTCTCTCTCTCTCTCTCTCTCTCTCTCTCTCTCTCTCTCTCTCTCTCTCTCTGTGTGTGTGTACATGTTTGTGATGGCCAGAAGCCAACATTGGGTATCTTTTTGTTGTTGTTTTTGCTTGTCTTGCTTTACTTTGTTTTTTGAAACAGTGTTTCTTTGTGTAGCCTTGGCTGTTCTGGAACAGTAGACCAGTCTGGCCTCGAACTCACAGAGATCTATCTGCCTCTGCCTCCCAAATTCTGGGATTAAAGGTGTGTACCACCACCACCCAGTTAACACTTATTTTTGTTATTGTTGAGATGAGGGTCTCTATTGTGTGCCCCAGCACAAACAGGAAGTGACAGAATACCCAGAGGTCAGCTAGCTCCCTTCTATACTGTCATAACACATGGAAGAAACTCAGACCTCCTGAACTAAGTGTATTAGTGCACAGCTCTGTGATTGGAGTGTCAGTAAGAGTGGGGTGCCAGAGATGGGGTGCAGTCAGACAGACAAAGAGAATGAGGTAAGCATTCCTGGGGCAGGGGTGAGGCAGTAAAGACTTAAGGTCTCACATGACCACATCTAGGAAGGGTCTGGCACACAGCCAATGCCTGATGCTGAGGCTAGCTACATCTACCCTCCCTAGAGACCTAGTGAGTTGCTACAAGGTCCCCAGAGACTGATGGGCATTTATATCCCTCCCAAGGCACATCAGAGGTTCAGAGGTGGCAACAACTGTGGAGGAACCTTGTAGCTCATAGGCTCAAGTCCTAGCTCTGTCACTGTGTCAGCCCAAGTAAGTTCCTCCCAAATCTGCTGTCTTTAGCAAAAATGGTTGCACTTAGGGCTGCCAAAAACTAAAAACACGTAAATAAAAACAATATCGGGATCTACAGCAAAGCACTTCACAGATGTTACTACAGTACTACTCCAGAAGTACAGCTGGGGGATAGGGCTAGCACCCCACCTCCCTGTTCCTGCACTTTCCTCCAGGGCAAGTGCTCATTTGTGGCCTGGGTCTAGTTGTTCCTGTGAAAGGCAGTGAAGAAACTCTGGGAGCAGGTGGCACACTTCAGAACCCCAGGAGAGTGAGGTGTCCCGAATAACTCCCTCCCTCCTCCTTCCTCCATGGCTGCAGGACCTTTTTATCTGTCCAAATCGGTTCTGCCCAGGTAATTGTGTGGCCATATTCAGGCAAGCATACTTCAAATTCCCGCAGCAGATGCCGGGTGCTGGTGACCAGGCCTGGCTTCACGCTGCACACCCGCACCTGTCGTCTCCCCAAACAGTGCTGTGGACACTCTTGAGGAGGGTCGACTTTGTCCCTCCTATAGAGGGCTCCCTGGGTGTCCCTATAACTATAGAACGCAGGGTCTGCAAGAAGCTTGCCACCAAGCAGAGAGCCGCAGGAGAGTCTGGTGGGCCAACTGGACCCTATGCCCCTGTCCAAGTCACTTCCCACTCAGATCCTATCTCTCCCTATGTAATGTGGATTACGTTGGCCTTGGGGCGAGCTCATCTCTGAGGATTTAGATCCAAGGGATTGCTTCCACGAGCCCTCCTGGCAACCCTGAACTGGTTGGTGTGGCACTGTAGGTGGACTTTCGGAACCTCCAGGGGGCGACCCGACCTGGGAAGGCATCTCGACCGTGCGCTGCGCCAGTCCAGCGTGTGACTTCACCCAGCGCCCGGAGCCAACGCGGCACAGAGGGCCGGGTTGCCGCCCACGCCTCCGGCCGCAGGTGCCAGGAGCTCGAAGGGGCCGTGCCTGGACGCTAGGGGCTGGGGATCGCCAGGCGTCCGGACTGCGCTCCCGCCTCTGCCTCCGCCTTCTCTTTGTAGCGAGTCCCCGGTCGGTCCTCCCCGCCCCCCGCGCGGCCCGCCGCCCGCCTTTCTTCCTGCCTCGCCTTCCTGCGGCGCGGCGGCCTCATCTATTATAGATGCTCGGCCGCGGCTGACATCAGCCAGCGGCCTCCCGAGCGCGCGGTCCCCAGCCCGGCCCAGCCGCCCGCCGCCGCCCGCACCGGCCCCGCCGCCCGCTTTCTGTATGACTGTCACAAAGGTAAGCAGAGCAGATCGTCGCAGCGCTGGGGACTCGCGGGCGCTGCAGCCCCTGGGACCGGGACTGAGGGGTGCAGGAAGGCGCTCACGCTCCGGCTCCCAGGAGTCGCTCGGCTGCCCGGGGACTGCAGGATGCTGGGAGGGCATGTTCCTTCACCGCTGCCCTGAGCGGTGTGGACCACATCCCTGCGCGCCCAGGGACTGCATTTTTAACCCTTGTAGAAGATGCTGCAGTTTTAACCCCCGGAGAGCTGCTTCGGGCTGGCGGGGCGCACTGGATGCCTGTCCCTCAGTGTCATGCGCTGCCGTGAGGACTGAGGGCCCGCATGCTGATGATGAAGGGATAGATAGACTGGCCATCCTGGTCAGGCTCACAAGGGAAGCTGCAGCCCACCTGCACGCATCTGCTGTATACCCCCAGGAGCCCGTGCCCCACTCCAAAGCTACCCTGTGGAGGCGCTGCCCGATCCCTGAGTAGGGGCCACAGATAGGAAAGGTTCCACTGCATCTGGGCGGGGTGGGCAGGAGTGTAGCAGGGAAGAGAAGGTATGCATCCTGGCAGACCCCATGTTGGAGGAAGTTCTTGAGCTTGTCACAGGAGCCCGGGTTTGCTAAAGAACTTTGTGGGATTTCTTCTCTGCCATAGAAAGGAGAGAGTTAAGAGGAGAGCCCATCGGGCCACGGGATGAGCCCAGAGCTAAGACAGACTTGACCTCCTCTCTACTGAGGAGGGTTAGGCCTACTTGGGGCTTCAGTTTCCTCTTGTGCAACGGGAGAGTGATAAGATGGGCCTTGGTGGTGATGGAAAAACTAGTGAAGACAATGAGCCGTACTCTTACCAGGTTCTGTCAGAGTCCAGACCTCGCATCCTGGCTTGGCCTTGGCATGGGCCGTGGATTTAGCCATCCATACACCTGAGGCCAGACTCCACCTTTCCCAGCCGCTCAGCTGGCTCTCACAGGATAGGCAGCTTGCTGTGGTCAGAGTCAGATGTGGGCTGCCCATTCTAGATCCTTCTTTTTTTTCCAGTTTTATTTTTTTATCATTTTTTATTTTAATTTTAAATAGCTTGTTTTACATGTCAATCCCAGTTCCCTCTCCCTCCCCGAAATGACAGATCCTTCTAATAAGCCCCATGCCCCAGCATCCCACTCTCTTTGGGTCGGACTCCACTTCAGACCTTGTCATCAATTCTGGGACTTGGGAGCATTATGAGGCTGTGAACTTGAGAGACTTTACAGCTCGGAGCACACATGGCTGTGTTTAGGGTGCTTCTGTCAAGCTTGCTCTATCAAGTGGTTGGATGCATGGCGTTTTGAAATTAATACAAATGTCGTTAGGCTAAGGAATTGTTATTGAGGTTGCAGGCAGGTGGGGACTGAAGAGTAATACTTGGGCCTGGTGGGGGAATAAGCGCTGGGACCGACAATTATGGAGCCAAGGATTGACTCAGCAACCTCTCCTGTCTGTGTACACAGGTTCAGAACTTTTCTCGCTCATGTGTAAAACTCTATTTTAACTGAGGAAGAAGCAGAGGCTCAGAGAGGTGATGTGACTCACCTAAGGTCACACAGCAAATATATGGCAGGATTAGGATTTACCCTCAAGTCTTCCCATTGCTTTGTACTGTTGAATCCCTTGGGACAATTGGACTTCCATGGCAGAGGGACCCTGCCCAGAGGCCTGGACACTGGGCAGAAATAGGACAGGGAGATAATGAATGTGGGGACCACTTAGTCCACTGTCAGCTCTTGCCTTTAGGTACACAAGGATTATTCTCTAACACCCAACACCTCCCTGCCCAGCCCCCAACAAGCCCTTCCGTGTCTCTCTTGTCTCCTGCACAAACCAATGTAGCTTTGGCTTAAGCCAGATGAGAGGATTAAACAAAATCCCCCACTTTAACCCTGTCTTCTCTCCCTGCACAGCCCAGCCCCATTCCTGTGAGGCACAGGGAGGCCTTCGAACACGGCCCCCGAGACTTAGAGGGCATGGCTTCCAGTGCTAGCTTGACCACTAACTGGTGATGATGTTGGAACAGTCGTTTCTCTCCCCGGCAGGCCTGTGGCAGGAGCTGGTTCCAGTGATCCACATCTTCTGCACTGGCAAGGTGTACTTGGGACTCTTTGTCATCCGAGGTGGTCCAGTTACTCACAGATTAAAAAGGAGAATCCACAAAGAATGTGGGAGATGGGACCACTGTATAGAGAGAGTGACTAGAGATGATCCCTTGGCCATCCTGCTCCAGGTGAAGAGTCATGGTGTCCCTCTATGTCCCTTGGCAAAGTCCTCTGAGCCAGTGCTTGGTGGAGGTCACAGGCTCTGAGCTCTCGGAACGACTTGGCAAGCAGAGAGGACAAAAGCAGGCAGGAAGTCACTAGACTGTCAGTGGCACTTCCTTACTGGAGCTGAGCCTCAGTTTCCCTCTTAGCACTCTGTCTTTCCAATGTTCCCCAACCCCTTCCTCATGGGAAGCCGCTATATCAAAAGCCTAGGGAACTGTGGAGGGACCCCTATCCTAAGTAACACCGATGCCAGTAGTGACATAACCATGCTGTGACCTTCGAGGCTGGTGGCATATTAGGACATCTTTGTCATGATCTACAGCTCTACCAAATGTGTGTTAGCAAGCTACCCTAGTTTCTTTATGGGTGGGGGAAAGGGTAGAGGGAAGGACCAGGTGTAGTTTCCCAGCCTGTCCACACCTGGTCAAGACCGCCTCTGCTTGGGCCTCTACAGAGCAAGCCCTCGGGGAGAGCCCAGAGGCTGCTTCCTGGTGACAGGAGCTCCAGACCACATCCACTCTCTGGTTTTCATGCCTGCCGTTCCTAGTGTTCCATCTGAATGCAGTCCCTGACACGCGCTGCGCTGGTATCGCTCCCTCACCTTGCGACATCTGAACTGCTGTTGGCTGGAAGATCAGAGCATAAGAGGAGTCAGAATCGTGTGCAAAGTACAAGTTCACGGACCGGAAGAAAAGTCTGTGCCCTGCATGTAGGCATTTCCCTGATGAGTTCCTCTGGCCCCATCTCTTGCCTGGCTCTTGGAGCTTGTAGGTCTCTTATACTGGCTGGGCTTGTCTGTTCTCTTATATGGCATGTGGAGTTAGAAGTTTGTGAACTTGGTGTTCTCAGGCTCTGAGGTTAACTTGGCGATCACAATATACCCCATGTGGCAGAAACCAGCTGTACTTGAGCAGGACCTAGAGGTGAGCATGTGAATAGAGGCGACTCTCTACGACAGCCACCTATCTGAACAGTGATTCCAGGAAAGGGGGTAACATCGTCACCGTGTCTATGCCCTTTGAGGCCAACTTCTCCCTCCTGCCTTAATCGCAGCCTTAGCCCATTTATAGAAGCCCCTGGCTTCCATTGAAAGTGAAGGGGCAAAGGATGGCATTGCCCTGACCAGGAAACAGAGTTTGGCAAAGATCAGTTGCCTACTGGGCATCTGTGGAGCCACGAGAGGAGAGCAAAATACTGGAGACGTCAAACATCCTACGCTTTCCCTCGGAAAATGAGGGACCCAAGATCCCAGGAGCACAGGTCATGACCTGCTCCAGCCATTGGCCAGCTCAGGGCTGGAGGACTGAAAGCTGGTCTTTCAGATTCTGAATGGCCTCTCTCCTTGTGGAGTTACTCTGCAAAAGAGACCTCAGGCAGCCTGAGCAGAAGTGTTCAGCTGGGTTCTGGTCACCCTCCACACTTTGCTTTCCATGTCTGTGCTGCTGGGGTCTGGGTTTCTCTCTGCTGGACCATCTCCTCCTCCTTCAGTGTGTCTGAGTGCATATGTGTATCAAATGATGGCATCTCGGTGTCAGGATGGCCTGGGTCTCAGCGGCCCATCCCTAGTTCCCCTTTTTTGCCCGTTTCTGACTGGGAAAGGAGTGTTGGCTGCAGGTCACAAGCCTGGTCCAATGGCCCTGAAGTGCCAGAGAAGACCCACCTCTCCATCCTACAGGTCCTCCTGCCTTCTCTTGTATCTTGTCCTGCTTCCAGGTGTTTGGTACTCTGATGCAGGAAGGTGTGTGGCTCAACTATTCAGCATTGACTCAACCCTCATCCTCAGAATGCCTACCTGGACCAGGCCATGGCTAATTACCAGGGACACAGAAAACACAAGCCATAGCCCCTGCCCTCCAGGACCTCAGAGGAGCAGAGATGGAAAGGGTGTGACAGAGCCCCAAGTTAGATCTCAGGGCTGCGTGGGTAGCAGTCAGGAGCAGTCAACCCTGCTGCATGCTGTAAGCACTGAATGGATACAGGCTGCTCCCTCCCTCCTCCTCCCTCCCTCCCTCTTTCCTTTCTCCTCCCTCCCTCTCTGCTTCCTCCCTCCTTCCTCCCTCCCTCCTTTCTTTCTTCCTCCTCCCTCCCTCCTTCCTTTCTCCCTTTCTTCATTCCTTCCTTCTTCCCTGCCTCCCTCTTTCCTTCCTTTCCATCTCTGCTGCAAAGTGCTAAAACCCATTCTCTAGAAAAGCCATTAAGTCCTTTGTTCCCGCTAGGTCCAAAGGCTCTGTGTTCTCTAGCGGGAGACCTCACCCTTGGCATCTGTGGTCACTTTTAGAGACTGTCTGGTAAGGACTGCGAAGCCAGTTCAGACCTGAGCTTTGCCAGTTAAGAGCATGGCTGCTGGCAGGACCCACGGCCTGGCAGCATCAGACCTGGAGTCTCAGGGATGGAGTGAGTTTTTCCACTGTTCTTGGGCAGGCCCAGCAAACTGGAGCAGACACAGCCCCGGCCAGTACCGCTGCAGCCACCACTGCCAGCAGAGTCTCCTGGCACCAGGGCAGTCAGTGAGTGACTGGTCTGCATCTGCCTGGCTCACAGAGCTTGACGGCTGTCCAGAAGATGAGGGAATGTGCAGACTCCCTGTGTGCCCAGCCCTGCTCCTTCCCCCTTCTGGAGAGTAGCTACACTGGCTGCCCTGAGCTTACCAGGTGGCCTCTGGGGACCCAGGCCCCAGTTCCAGAGCAGCCTGGAGCCAGGGCAGCTGGGAGCAGCTGGCACAGGGCAGGCAGGCCCTGCCAGGACAGGGCAGATGCAAAGCCAGTGGCTGCCACATGAGAAGGGGCTGTTTAGAATGAGCTCCCTTTGTGGGTCTGGAGTGGCACCAGCTGCTCAGGGGCACGAAAGAGTGGGGGAGGGGAGCTGCCACTAGCCCTTCCTTCTCTCCCTCACCCCTGCAGAGGCCCCTGGAGGGACTTTGTAATCAGTTTCTGGCCTGGTCCTTCCTTCTAATTAATTAAGGAAGCACTGAGGGCCCTGGGGTCTGCTGGGGACTCGGTTTACAGAGTGTTTGCATGAGCCACAGCCCTGAATCCTTAGGCCATCTGCACCCAAAGAGTCCCCTGGATTTAAGGATGAGTAAACAGAGCCTTGAGGGTGGAGAGGTCACCACACCCTAGTCACAGAGCTGATGTGGGTCAGAGGCAGCCGCAAGCCCAGATCTGGCTTGGAAGCTCAGCCTTTCCAATCTCATCTTCATAGTTCCCATCCTGCAACATTAACCACCATCATGGTGGTACCAAGTGTATGTCCTGGGCGCATGTGAACATATAGACCTTGCAGAACTGGGACACAAGTGTATCGTGTGTTCTAAGGACAGAGGGTATCTTGTCCAGCACATAATGTCTGACACGAGGCTACTTGGACAATGCTGCCAGGCTGGTCGTAGCAGCAAGTGACATCTGCAGATTCACCTCCATTCCACTGATACTGAGAATGAAGACTGGTCCAGGCCTGCAGTCCCATCCAGAGGTAGCCTGCTCTTCCAGGTGGTTCCTGCTGATGGCGGGTGCCAGGGGCATGGAGGAGAATGCAGGCTTTGAGGTCAGATAGATGGTCCCTCTCATTTGCTTGCTCTGTGTTCTTGGCAAACTACCTAGCTCTCTGAACATGCTTCCCATGTAGTAGTTGGGACTGGTAACTGGAACATGTACAGAGATTGTTCCTAACTCCGAGAAAGCCTGTCCATGTGAAGTATCACACACCTAGCAGTGAGTGTTAATATAGCAGGAAGGAAGAGAATTAACTAGCATCCTGGGGGCTGTGGAATCAGCAGCTTGCGGGGTGGGGGGCTGGAGAATCCCCCATTCTGCCCTGCTGCCTCTAATAGGGGTCAGAAAGTGCCTTGACCTGGGTTAAGAAGAATGAAGAAGAAGTAGCAAGTGAAACAGGTCACCTAGGGGTGGGTGAGGCACAAGGGTCAGGATGGGCAAATGTATGGAATTGGATTCTAGTATCTCTGGTGACTTTGTGCATCACAGGGAGGACTGTGGAAATGTGGGTATCAGTTCATTCAATCCTCAGGATGCCAGGCTGCAGGATGCTCTTCTTCTTTTTTTATTTAAAGATTTATTTATTTATTACATATACACCAGATTGAATTGTAGATGGTTGTCAGCCACCATGTGGTTGCTGGGAATTGAACTCAAGACCTCTGGAAGAGTAGTCAGTGCTCTTAACCTCTGAACCATCTCTCCAGCCCCCAGGATGCTCTTCTTATCCCCATTTTACAGATAAAGAATCCAGCACTCAAAGTGACCTGCAGCAGGTGGTACGGTCAGGCAGAGTGGAGACTGACCCAGATGTGAGCCTCCTAACTATGGCTTCCTTCCCTCCCCTGGCCCAAGAGTCAACAATGGGAGAGTGGCTCCAAACCTGGCCAGGGATGTGGACTTGGCATGGCCAGTCATCCTACCTCTGTCCCTAAAGACTTCCTGAAGTTCAAGGAAGGCAGTGGTCACTCTGGCCCCAGGCTGCAAAGTGAGGTCATTTGTTTCCAGATGAGCTGTGGAAAAAGGCAAGTTGACTTTGGCAGAGAACTCCCTGCCTTCCATTTCCAGGGAGCTCAGTCATGACAATTTGTGTTCCTTCAGCTTTCCTTATTATCTAGATTGGGCCTTGGGCTTTAAAGAGGACCTACAGGGAACTACATGTGGGTGTTCAAAGGCATCTGCACACCTGGAGCATCAAGAGGCGAAGCCCAGCACTCATGACTCAGCCTTAACCGCACCGGAGCCTGTGAGGACAAGGGCTCACACCCAGGGAGCTCTGGCCACACAGAGACAAAGACAAATAGACATTCCCACTCAGGAAGGTTCCAGGGACCCCAGGCTCAGGGCTAACTCCAAGGAAGCCTGTGGTCATAGGGTCAATCTCCCCGAACCTGTGGACCCCACAGAAACATTTGAGGGTTAGGATTTGTCCTGTCTGTCCCTTCCATTTGCTCGTGAGTGTTGCTGCGTTAGCAAGTAGCTCTCAGCCTTTCTCTGGGTGTAGATTTCTGTTTTCAAGGGACTCACAGATGGGTCAGCAACAATAAGAGAGGTAGCTAACATCCCCAAAGTGCCTAGGATGTGTCAGGTGTGTGTGTGTGTGTGTGTGTGTGTGTGTGTGTGTGAGAGAGAGAGAGAGAGAGAAAGAGAGTAAGTATGGCTGGCCCATCAACCCTTCCATCTCTGTCTCAGGAGCCCCAGGATTGCAACAGTGTGCCACCACACTGGGATTCAAACCAAGACTTCATGTGTGCAAGACAAGCATCTTACATACTGAGTTATCACCCCTGCCCACACTAGAAGTATTTTAAGAGGGGCTGAGTACTTGCCCGGCAATGACAGGACCTGGGTTCTACCCCTAGCACTGCCTAAAATTAGTTTACATTCTTAGTTTATTCATCTTTATGGGAACCTCTGAGGTCTTCCTGTAGTCACAGAAACTGAGGCCAGTGGGGGGAGAGAGGGAGATAAGGACACACAGAAAGTCCTTGGCTCAGCCTGACTGCAGGGCCTTTAGTCTCACTACTGTCAGGCAAGGCAGCACCACACCCAGAACATGCAAGAGAAGAGCTCGTGAGACAGAAGACCTAGGCCTTGTCTTCGCTTCTATTCTTTACTGTGAGGTGTTGGGCTAGGCCTCCGTCTCTGAGCACCCATTCTCTTACAATATCCACTCTCATTGTTACACGTGTGTCATATGGACACTGGGTGCTTTGTAGAGGTCATAGAAGGAAATGACCTATTGTTTTCTTTGTGCCCCCCCCTGCCAGTATCTCAGTCTGCAGAGCTCACTCCATAGCTAGCTCCCTGCTCCCCTACTGCAGTCCTGACCAGAACTGATTCAGAATCTGTGGGCGGAAAGGAAGCTCTTCCAAATAGTTGCTGTTCCCGCTCCGTGTAGATGAGAAGTTGCTGTTCTTTCTCCCTGTTTGGTCGATTTGTGCTGTTTCAATATGTTCGGGACACACGAAATGCCTGTAAAACAACTGTGTTGTGGGTGTGTGGAGAGATGGTCTGGTCAGCAAAGTGTCTGCATAAGCATGAGGGCCCGAGTTGGGATCCCCAGCACCCACGTAAAAAGTCAGGCATGGAGACATGTGCTGCAATCCCAGGGCTGGGCAGACAGAGAGAGAGGCAGGAGGGTCTGGGGCGTGCTGGCCAGCCAGTCTAGCCCAATTGATCTTACACACACACACACACACACACACACACACACACACACACACTCAAATTAACCAGATAAAGCACCAAAACCCTGATGTGGCATCTCACTTCCAGGCAGCTGAGCTCCTCACAGACAGTCCCCGAGCCTGATCCTGTCCATCACTGCAGGTCACTATCAAATGGACAGGACTGTTGCTGCAGATACACCCTTGCCCCTGGAGTCCTGGCCTGCTTGGCCTTGGGGTTCCTGAGAAAGAAAACCCTTGATAGCTTGAGGCCCCAGCATCATGCCTCTTAAATGCCTTGGCTTTCACTTCTGAAGTCATGGCTTTGGGATGTGGGAGCCGGTGGGATTGCCGGGATGTGGGCAAGCTGTTGGGAGGGAAGGGGACAGAAGGACCTCACTCTGAGTGCTCTCCTGACCACGTGAGAGGCCCCTGTGCAGAAATACCCAATGAAAGTTGAGCTTGTGGGGAAGGGAATTTCTGCAGACCTGAGGGATCACCTGATAGCTTCATTGTCAAGCATCCGTCTTGCAAAGATCCTGATATACTCATAATGGTGTCTGGGAACAGACTCAAGTTATTATGGATTGAGGTGACTTTGGGGCTGAGCTAGCCCTTTCTTTCGGGATCCTTGGAGCTCTAAGATACCTAGACTCCAGTATCCCAGCCAGCAGGTAGAGCCTCACACATGTGGCATGTGCTACTGATTTTTCTTTTTCTTCTTCTTTTTTCTTTTCTATACATGGTTTCAGGGTTAGCCCCAAGCTCACTGTGTAGCTAGGGATGACTTTGAACTTCTGATTCTTCTGCCTCCTGAATGTTAGGATTACTGACATCCACCCCCCCCCACCCACACACACCTTACACAGTGCTGGGACTGGGAACTGAACCCAAGTCTTTGTGAAGGCTAGGCAAGGACTCTGAACTGCACGCCCAGCTGCATGGTGATTTCTGAGCATTTGCTCTGGCTCCCTGACTTAACCTGCTGAGACTCCAGGCTTATCCCTCTTAGTAACTCTCACGACATTTGTTCAAGGGCCATGCACTTTAGCAAGGTGTATGAGGATCCCTGGAACAAGACTTGAACAAACCCAAGACACTGGCCAACTGCGGCTGCTGGGGCCCAGCCATAAGCCAGAAGGGCATTGAAGATGGATTGGGATGTGCCCCATCCCCACCGCTCAGAGGGGAGGATTCAGCTCTGTGAGATGAGGGTCCCTGTCTCCCAAATCAGTAAGCCTCAGTTAAGCAGGAGTTTCTCAGCTTCTTGTACTTGCCTGATTCTAACAATTCAAGGACTGATTTAAAGGTTGAGGGTGGAAAGTTCCAGAATCTTGACACTTAGAGAACTCAGCCTGAATTGGAGGGGGGATCTGAGTGGGAAGCCTTGGTTCCCCAGGGAACCAGCAAGAGTGCTCTGTCTTGAAGCCTGGTTCTGGCAGTGGCAGAAGCAGGAGGAGCTCTTCACCAAAGCCTGGGATTATGAAGGTCTGGCAGCTGCCAGCCCTACGTGCCAGGCTGTCACCGTGGCCTCTGTTGTCCCTGTTGGAAGCCTCTTGCTGGCATACTGGGCTCTGGCCAGCTCTCCCTCCTTTTATCATTGAGGCCCTGGGTTGGGAGCCTGAGTTGCTAAGAGCTTTCCTCTGGCCAGCCCCTATCACCAGGCTGAGGAGATTCTCAGCCAAGTTAGGGCTGAAACTCTGGCCTGAGGGAGAGAAAGAGAAGATGGGGGAGGGAAAGGAATAGGTACTCAAGAGCAGTGAACAAAGCTACCCCTGTGGGGCCAGGGAGGACCATCTTGCTGGAACAGCCTGGAGCTGTTACTGTGTGGGCCTTGGCTTTAGGTAAGAGTGAGGAGAAGAGTTCTCTCAGGCTGGCCCCTCTGCTGTGCACAAGGCCGCTACCTCACGTACCCCCACAGCTCTGCAGTGACCCACAGTTTTCAGTTGGGGAAACTGAGTCTCCAGGAAGGTACATTAAACTATGAACATCCTGGCTCACATAGCAAGGGAGGGTAGAGGAAATCAACCCTGGGATGCTGGCTGCATAGCCTCGGCATCTATAGAAGCTTTGAGGACCCACCTGACTGTGGATGGTAGATAATGGATAACACCATGGCCTTTCTTTTCTGGATGTCTCTTCCCACGCCTCCAGCTTAGACCCACTTCGGAGTTCAGCCCCTTTGGGGGCCTTTAGTTTTTGTTGTTGTTTTAAGACAGTGTTTCATGTAGCCCAGGTTAGCCTTGAATTTACTATATAGCCCTAGGATAACCTTGAACTCCTAACCCTCCTGCCTTCACCTCCCCAGCACTGGGATTATTGGTGTGTACTAGCATGCTGTTTTTATTTTGTTGTCATTTAAATGCAGTTCTGGGATCAAACCCAGAACCTTGTTCATTCCAGGCAAGCACTCTCTCAACTGAGCTGTTACATTCCCGAACCCCTTTGGGCCTTAGGATGTTATAAGTCCCTTAGAGGGTGACCTTTCAGCAGTTGTCATTTTCTGGGTCAGAGGAGCACATCTGTGGTCTGCACTGGGACCTTAGAAGGGCGGAACTGGCAGTGACTTCCTGTTACCACTTGCTATGATTTCAGCCCCAGTTCCATGGCCAGGTCTGAGCCCTGCCTCTGGGGCTGGCTTGCGGACCTGCCCCTGTGGTGTTTGATACTCTGTTCTCCCGTGACCAGTGCGAAGTTGTTCAGAGTTTTGCAAACAGTTCAGTAGTTGGTCCTCCCTGTCTCTTGGCATCTCAGGGATCTCAGGGACGTGGCCTGGGTGACAGTGTGCTTCCTGGAGATCCCTTCCAGGCCTAGAAGTGGCCCTTAGACAGCTGATGACACAGGGGCTGCTCTCTAGAGACAATGCTGAAGGGGGAATGGCATAGGAGTGGTTCCTGGATGGCGGTGGCAGAGAATCACAAGGAGGAGGGGAGAGGGATACGGCACTATAGGTGGTGATAAGGCTTGCTGGAGGGGACAGTGCACTTAAAGGCCGGTGGACAGAGAGAAAAAACAAACAAGCAAGCAAAAAGGTTCTTCAGAAGTCGTTGGGAGGGGAGGGACTGGTTTGAGTGAGGGGAGGCTCTGAAGGAGGATCTCCACTCCCAGGGAGTATGGAACCCAAAGCCCTGAGATTGGGATGCAGGATGGGGCTGGGTGGGAGCACAGGAAACAACCATCTGAAAATCAGAATCACATTGGCAACCAGAGTCACCGAATATTCCAGATCCAAAAAGTTTGGATAAATAAATCACAGCTCCTGATGCAAGGCACTCTTGGAGAGTTTGAATTTCTGCATAGTTCAGGGTCCCCGATTCTCCTGTGGGCGGTGTCCCTGAAATGGTGACTGAAGTGTCCCCAAGTACAGCAGAGCAGACTACATCCTCCTGGTGGACGGTGGGGGAGGTGCTTCTGACAGGGACTGAACTCTGGACTCCAGCTCACTGCAGGTTACATCCCCAGGAGCAGCCTCAGCAGTAAGGTCCATTTCCTGCCACCCCTGTCCCCCACTACCCCGGGGGCGCTGCAGTGCTGAGGGTGGGGAGTTCTGCGTGGGAGAGACGCCCTGTTTCTGAGTTAGTAGCAGCAGATCAAAAGCAGGTCTGTTTGTTTGTGTTGCTTGAAGTGTTTACACGAAGATGAGAAAGTAGCTCTGTTTATTGAACATATCCTCCAGGGCAGAAGCCACAGGGAAAGGCAGCTTCCGGTGTCTCAATGAGCAATAGTGGGATTGGTCTGGGTTTTAAGCCAGGCAGAGCCTGGGCATTTGGAGGAAGGAGGGGTGAGAATTCTGAAGAGACCAAAGCGTCCTTCCAGGCCTCAGAAAGCCTTTCCTGGTAACTTCAAACAGTAGCTGGAATCTTAGCCTGACTTCTATTCTAAGCTCTGCCTCTATTAAGCTGCGTGACCATGGGCAACTTATTTCATCTTTCTGGGCCTTTATTTCCAATTTTGAAAGCAAGGAGTTATCAATTCAGTTCCGTCTGCTCCTTGAGAGTGTTCAGAGGGTCAGAAGGACTGTGGTGTGGCCAGGCGCATGGAAGAATTGTTGCACTGTGCCAAGGTACCACTACACAAGGTTTAAAGCCAAAGACATGGCTGAATGAGGAGCCCACAGCCCAGATGAGCCTGTGGGGTCAGGGCAGAGGGTGTGTCCCCTTGACACTGGCACTACCCTGCCTCAGCGGCTGGGACAAAAGACCCCTTCCTCCTTTAGCTAGGCCTCCATGCCCCTTGTCCCTGAGAATGCTGGCAGGATTTCCTCCCAGGAAGGGGATTCATTGTCCAGTTTACATCCCTTGGGGAGTTGCAGGCACCAAGGAGTAAGGTAGCAATTCCCCCTGACAGTGGGATGGGCCAGTCTCCAGACCTGAAAGCCTAGGGCTCCATGCCAGGCTGTGTAACAAAGTCAGCTCAACTGCCACTCAGAGAGGGGCCCAGAGCTGCCTCTGTCTGCTCTGGGGCAGGTGTCTTCACCTGAAGTCTCATTCTCAGCCTCATGACCAGCCTGCTGCCCTGGGTCCCAGGGTGGGTTTTGTACCTGATATAGTTAATCACAGTTTCCTCGAGGCAGTCAAGGCTATACACAAACCTGCACCCAGGAAGCACCTGCCATATGCCAGCCATCACTCTGCCTCTAAGGACACAGAGGGGACAGACTTGTCCAGCTTTTAAGGAAGCAGAACTCTGTTTTGGGAAGTGAGGAGACAAACATGAAGAGGTGTGTGAATGGGGACCGAGTGGGAATCCTGAGAACTGAGGGGATCCACAGAGCCTGCTCAGGCTCCGGGCAAGAGGAGGCACATTCTTGAACATGAATGTGAGTGAGGAGCCCTGGTGACTGGGAAAATGGAAGCCTGGGGGAGGCTAGATGGGAGGTAGTGGAGGCCTGTCCAGCTGTGCATCACCCCACAGCAGGAAAGGGAAAGGATGCAATCCAGCAGTCTCTCGGAGTCTGAAGCATTCCTCAGTAAGGGTGTGTTGGACCAGCAAATGCTCTAGAAAACGGGACACATCTACACTGTGATCAAAACAGAAAAGGTCCTGCCCTCAAGGACAGGCTCAGGAGGGTGGGGAGGCTGTGCCGAGCACAAATAAACATCCCATCAGCTGGAAGTAAATGACATTAAGGAAAACGCAGCCAGGCGAGGGCCAGAGCAGCCTTGGTAAGAATGGAATGAAGAGAAGGGTGGAGCATGGGAAATCTGAAGACTCTGGCTGAGAGCGGCCAGCTGGAAGGCTGGGAAGAGCCTGCCTGCCTCAGACATAACATGGCCCCCCGGGGGCAGTACCAGAAGCGTGGGTCAGTAGGGAGGCTGGGGAGGAAGGGCTCTCTCCACTGGCTACTGACTGATTGAGAGCTGTGGGGAGGACTGGTGGGTGGGAGATAAGGCTGGTGACAGCCATGCTTACCCAGCAGCCATGATGAGCTATGAGGGTCCAAGCCAGGGCACAGCTGTGGAAAGAAATGCAATCAAGAGATACATGAATGTTGGTGACTGAGTGAGACTAAGAACACTGCCAAGTGACATCCAGGGGATCCCCAAATATTTGGGATACAGGCATCCCTAGCCCAGACTTGCTGACCTGCGGCCTATGGATCCAGTCAATAACTTCTCCTGTCACCTCTCCTCTCCTGAGGATTCTTCAAATGGGGCCAAGTGTTCCACTGGGCCAGCTGTGCTCAGGATGACTGAAGACATCCTCAGTGTCTCCTTCCCTTGTCTCCCAGCCTCTGCTCATTAGTATTTTTTGAGCAGAAGCAGGTCTCTCTGTCTCTGTCTCACTCTCTCTCTCTGTCTCTCTGTCTCTCTCACTCTCTCTCTCTCTCTCTCTCTCTCTCACACACACACACACACACACACACTCTCTCTCTCTCTCTCTCTCTCTCTCTCTCTCTCTCTCTCTCTCTCTCTCTCTCTCTCTCTCTCTCTCTCTCTCTTCCCTGTGGGAATTGGAACTCTGGTTGGTTCAAATTGAGTACAGCAAAGAGCAATTAAGTCGCAGACTTCTCGGTCAAGGAGAAGAGATGGGAGGAAAGAGTTCGCTGCTTGCCAGGCCTCTGGGCACAGCTTTTCTGGGCTGGCCTGGTTTGGGGACTCAGGTAGTAAAGAGACTGTGAGATTTAAGTCTTTCAGGAGAGCAGAGGTGGGGTGGAGTGAGAAGGACAGGGTTTCCTCATTTCCCATGCTGCCCTAGCCTACGTGGAGCCCTCCACCTGAGCCTCCTAGCATCCTGCCCACAGCCTGTGAGCACTGCCATCTTGTGGAGGGGCACACTGAGGCCAGGTAACACAGCCAAGGTCACACAGCAGACTGAGATGGCTCCAGACTCTGTCACATGTCTTACGACATTTGCCTCTCTCAAAAACACTGCCTTTAGCCAATAATGTCTCCCAATTGCTGCTTCCCTCCCATTGCGGAAGGAAAGAAAAGGAAAAACCCTAACAAACAAACCATTCTGTTGCCATGGAGCTCAGCAGTATCACCAGAGTGACTGTGGTAAACCAGGGCAGAGAGAAGAGGCTCAGGCAAAACTCCAGCTACGGTTCCGTCCCCATCCCTATTCCCCATCCCAGTTAGCGCAGTGTGATCTATGGCTCTTGCAGGCTCAGAGGCAGCTGGCCAGTTTCGGAGCCGCTGTGGTAGACTATGCACCAGGTGCAAGCTGGCCAGGTGGGAGGCGAGAGGACTGGAAGTCTGCAGGCTTGGCATATCAGTCTGCCCCTCTGCTACGGCATGGTCCAGAGGCGGTATTCTAGGACATTCCGCCTTCCACAAGCCAACAGGTTAGTGCCCTAGAGAGGGGGCACCTGGTGACTCGCACACTTCCTGTTCTGGAGCTTCCCCTCCCCAGGCCTCCCATTTGACCAGAGCTGGCATTTCTGCTCATTTCTCTCTGCTGGGCTCACTGTTGGGACTCTGAGGGGAACAAACAGATCTGTGTGTATATGAGTGAGGCCCACAAGGTGCTTTTGCATGTTCTGATGAGGGTTGCTAGGACCTGAAAGAGTGATTTCCTTCCAGAGAGCCCTGTGCACCAGGTGCACCAGGGAGAGCCTGACTGGATTAGAGGAGCAGGAAGTAGAGACGGGACCTGCCTGCCAGCATCCTTCTGCCCAAACCACTCCCCTGGACATTGGATACCTTTCGTCTCTGGTCGTGTACACCTCCTTAACTTCTGTTTAGATCAACTGCTGTTCTTGCTGGCCTCAAACTCAATCCGACCATCTCTGCTCCCTCTCTATTAGGAATGCCTCCTGATCTCATCTTTTATGATCTGGTGCTCGAAAGGCTGCTCCACGGAGCCTTCTGATGGCTTCTTCTCTGAGTTCTGAGCTCTGGCCTCCCATCACGCCCGGGAGGGACTATGCATCTCACCTTTACTGCCATAGACTGAGCCCTGAGGCATGCCGCGGGGAGTAAGGGATGCCGCGGGGAGTTAGGGATGCTGCAGGGTGTAAGGGATGCCGCAGGGTGTGATCCCTCTATGCTGGCCCTGTACATGTTCAGTTAGAGCAATGGGTCTCAACCTTCCTAATGCTGCGACCCTTTAATACGGTTTCTCACGTTGTGACGACCCCCAGCCATAAGATGTTCACTGCTATTTCATAACTATAATTTTGCTACCGTTATGAATCGTAATGTAAATATCTGATATGCGGGATATCTTTTTTAATTTTTATTTTAAATTTAAATTAGAAACAAGGTTGCTTCGCATGTCAATCCCAGGTCCCTCTCCCTTTCCTTCCCCTCCTCCCAGGGATATCTTATATGTAAGCCCTGTGAAAGGGTTGTACAACCCTCCAAAAGAGGTCACTACCCACTGGTTGAGAACCACTGTTCTAGAGGGTACAGACTATAGCCTCTACCCTATCCCAGGAAGGGAAGTATCTAGAATAAATAGAGGCCTTATTCTTTACTCTCTTTTTGCCCAGACTGAGGCATGGCTGCCCTGGAACAATTCTGAAAGAGAAGTGCTCCCCAGGGCAACTCGGTTCTCCAGTCCTAGAGAGGCAGGCCCCGGTGACCCTGTGACAACAGTGTGCCCTCTTAGGCTCAGCCCTCCCCTGGGAGACTGCCATATGCCTTCCGGACATCCGGGTCTCATTATGCCACAACTCAAAAATCCATCTTGTCTAATTGTGCTCCAGGCCTGAGTGAATTCAGAAACTATTAGCCAGGCTCTGGGGGGCCCCAGGTCTCCATGGCAACAGAGGATGCTTCCTAATGAACTAGGTCCTTAGAGACTGACTGGGGGTGGGGGTCCCTTGCCTGTCTCTTTGTGTGAACTGCTTTTGCTGCCTCTGCTTCTGAGACAGGCCCCCTCGAGAAGGGACACAGGGCTGTGTATAGGACACTGAGACAAACTGTAAGCTGCTCATGATGGTGTGTCCTTGTGCTACATGGAAGGAAGAATCTTCTAGCTAATCCCATAGCTGCTGCAAAAGATTTCTTCAACCTAAAAACAAGCAGCCTTCATCTAAAGTGCACATGCATTTACAGACACACAACACATACATTTATGTATGCTTGCATGCACATTCATATTTGCACATATATGTAATACACGCACACTCATACACATGTGCACACCCATATGCATGCATGCATGCACACACATGCACGTGTCCATATGCACAGATACACATACAATGCTCCAAATTCTAAGAGCTTAAGTACTACTTCTTCTGCAGCTTCTTTCCCAGCATGAGTGTTGTTCTGTAATTCTTGGTCACCTTCTTCGGGTAGCCCCCTTGGAGTGGCTGTCTTTCCTACTTCTAGGAAGATACTTGGCTAGTTCATGCCCCAGGGCCCTCTTGTAGCCTAGACCCAGGCCTGCACCTCATAAAGGGCCACTCACTACTTATTTGCTATGGGGTGACAGCTCCTCCACTCTCTCTCTCTCTCTCTCTCTCTCTCTCTCTCTCTCTCTCTCTCTCTTGCTCTCTCTCCTCCCCCATCCCAAGTTTTTCAGTATCCCCTTTCTCCCAAGCCTGGGAGCTTGACTGTCGACTTGGTTCCTGGGGACTCTACAGACCCAGATGCCTTTCTTGGCAATCATGACAGTCCCCCGAGGAAGGGGTGACCTAAAATCAGGACTCCGGAGAAGGAGGGGAGATTAAAGGAAGCCCCCCAATGACCTCTAGCTTGCCAGGCTCCCAGGCCCATAGCCCTTGAGCTCCCCAGCCTGGTAGTAGCAGAATGTATGGGAGGAGGGCAGGAGGGGGAGATGCAGACCCAGCAATTTCTCCACTGCCACCACCCCTCCCTCTCACTGCCCTGCTGATTGTGGGTTTCTAGAAAGAGAGGGAGAGGAATGGGTAGGGAGGAAGCTGGCTGATATTTAATTAAAAGGGACTGGACACCTCCCAGCTACCCTTTGGGGCAGTGGCATTCCTGGGGTGTGTGTCTCCATCAAGAGGAACAAGGTGACATGCCAGTGGGGGGGGGATGCCTAGCCAGCAGAGCAGTCAAAAAGCCTACGTGGAAAAAGAGGCTTCTGCAGATCTCACCCCCACCGCCCTAGGGCTCCTAAGCATCCACCCTGCACCTGCCCTGAGCCTGCACCTGCCCTGAGCCTGCACCTGCCCTGAGCCTGCACCAGCCCTGGCTGTATGGAAGGTGACACTGCCACCCGGGCCTCAGGGCTGTGGGCAAGTGGGTTGGCATGTGGCAGGGGGCTCACAGATTGGGGACCTTCCTGTCCTAGACCCGGTTCATCCAGTATCCCCTAGACGTTGCCTTCTGTAAGTCACTGGAATTAAAACATAAATGTGGTGGCCAGCAAGCTCACAGTCAAGGGCAGTGGGGGCGTGAGGCTGCTGGGACGAACAGGCAACTGTCAGACACTGCAGTGAGGAATGCTGGGAGGAGGGGGAGACAGGGCAGAGCATGGAGCAGCACAGAAAGGAAGTTGGCTTCAGGTAGTGATACTGATGGAAATTTTTCAAAAGAGAACGATGAGTGAGCAGTTGACAGAGGCAAAGGAGACAGCCCCACGTGCAAAGGCCCTGGGGAGAGAAGTCTCGAAGCATGAAGAAAGCTGGGTACAGCCAGCACCTTGCTGTGTTTTGTCCGGACTCTGGCCTGTGAGGACCCTTCTAATCCCATCTGCAGGGGCCATGCATTTGACCCCAGGGACAGGGACTGGGGGACTGCTTGGTGACTTTAAGCAAGGAGTCATGCCAGGTTTGGGGACTTGCTTTTGATTTGTTTTTCTAAGACAGAACTCACTAATGTAGCCCAACTGATCTGAGACTTGCAATCCCCCTGCCTCAGCCTACCAGGTGATAGGACTACAGGTGTGTGTGCCATGACTCATCCTCCCTAAACTGTAAGTATTTTAATAATGAAAACACGGGATCAAGCTGACATGGTGCCACAGTTCTGTAATCCCAGCACTTGAGGGTCTGAGGCAGGAAGGTCTCGAGTTCTAGGCCAGCCTGAGTTGAGTAACGAGACTCTGAAAAAAGCAAACAGAACAAACCAAACAAGCATGTCTAAGCTTTCTTGTCTACTCAGTGCTGGGGAAGGAATGGAGGGAGCTGTGTTCCCAGATGGTATAGATCTTCCCGGAGCTCGGATCAGCTTGGCTGGTGGGAGTTCCCTTTGGCTCTACCTGCTGTGCTGTCTCCACTTCTTTCCTGGGCCCCTTGAGGTAGGCATGGTAGGTAGAGGGTATGACAGTCAGGGTAGGAGGCTCCATGAACTGAACAAAGCCTGTACCATAGGCCACCCGTGATAGGACACCAAGAGGCACTGCCTGTCTGTTCCCTCGTGGCCACATTTCACAGAAGTGCGCCTTTTTCTCAGGCTCTGGGGACAGTCTGTAGTGTCACTCTAACACACTAAGTGTCTCTTCTTGTCACCCGTGTCCTTTTATGTTTTGGGTGATTTGCAATCCTTCATCTAGAAACAGCGGCCACCTGAAATATGCAACTCTGCCCCCCACTCCAAGCAAGATAGTGTCTGAGAACCCTGGGGGGGCGCTGAGAGGTCAGGGGGTGTCTGAGGAAGGCAGGCTAGATTAGGGTGCTGGGCATTGTTCGCCTGCTGGGCAGGGCTGAGAGAGAGGTCGTTGACTGGGCTGCTGATGGGCTGAAGGAGTAAACAATGAATGGATGAAGTGAATGATAAAGGCGGAGCAGGAAAGGTGAGTGAGAGGGACTTGTAACTTCCAAATAGCCACGATCTACTGAGAAAGAAAGCATGCCTGTGGACGGCACTGTCGTGAGCCCCATAGTAAGACAGCCTTTTTCAAAATGTGGTGCGTGTGTTCCTGTGTGAACAGGTGGGTATGGGAGGTGGCATACATGCACCTGTGTGTGCGTTCATGGAGGCCAGAGGACAGTCTCAGTTATCATCCTTGGGGCACAGTCAGACTCCTTTGAGACAGAATCTCCCATTGGCCTGGAGTTCAGGTAAGGTTAGCTGTCCAGAAAGCTCCAGGGTGTCCGACTGTCTCTGCCTCCCTCCTGCTGGGATTATAAACTCCTATAATTGCGCGTGGCATTTTTATGTGAGTTCTGGACATTTGACTCAGGCTCTTGTGCTGGCAAGGCAAGCATCTGCTGACTGAGTCATTCCCACAGCCTGTGTCTCAGTGAGATCACGTACCAATGTCAGGGAGTGTAGGTTTATAGGAGACAGAGTTAGGGTACTGTTGACCAAACGGGATGGAGTGAACTGGTCAGTGTGCTCCTTGACTCATATATTTGGTCTAACCCCTGTTGCATTTGGAGATGATGCATTTGATGAGGTAATTCGGGCTGAATGATGGAGGAGGGGACCTAACCCACAAAGTGGAGTCCTCCCACCCAGTGCTAATCAGGCCTGTCCATGTTTAGCTTCTGAGATCAGATGAAGTTGAAAGCATTCAGGGAGTTAAGGCCTTAGGCAGGACTGGTGTCATAAGTGGGGTCTAGGGGGTCAGAGAAGAGAGGGATCACATGAGGATGTAACAAGAAAATGACAGTCTGCAAGCCAGGAAGAGAGGCTTCACTAGAAACCAGCCTCCCTGGGCCTTATTCTTGGACTTCTGGCCTCCAGAATTCTGAGGAAAGACATGCTTGTCTCTTAAACCATCCAGCCTGTGGTACTCTGTCGCTCAACTGCTGTAGACTGAGATGTGAGGCTACTCGGCTGGTGTAGAGGTCAAGGTGGACGGAATAAGGGGCAGCTGACCTGCTGTACCAACATTCAGGGTAGCTGGTCTCACCCAAGATTCAGAGTGCTGCATGGTGGGAGGTCCAGGTTCCAATCCCGTCCCTCTCTACCCTCCTGCTCTGAGGTTCCGGACAAGCTTTGAACCCCTAGCTTCCTCACCAGGAAGTGGGGAGAAACAGGAGCCTCTCCACAGGCAAATCTGTTCTGAGTGTTCAGTGTGGTTTATGCGCGCAGTGGTGAACACAGCAGACCTGAGCCAGCCCTTCTCACCCTTACTATGTCTGCTCAAGGTTGTCACGGCAAAGCCCCGTTACAGGGTCCCAGCACTGCTCAGATTGCCTTGTGCTCTCTCTGTTCAGTACTAGCCTCTAAGGTTAGGAAATAGGCGTGGCTCTCCATGGCCTGCCCAGCCGCAAACCATCCCAAGGGCAGGAATCCAGCAGGTGAAGGCAAAGATGCCTGCTCAGAAGACATTCCTGATGGAACCTTGCCGGTCCTCCATGGGATCTCACATCGTTAAAGGAAGGAGATGAGGCATCCACGTGGCTAGGCTGTGCATGCCTCCCCAGGGACACTCTGGCAGGAGGACCAGGCCCTCCCTGTGTGTAAGCTGTGATTAAAACCGACCTTCTCACTTCCTGGTGAATTTAGTCCCAGATTCCAGCCTAGTGTTCCAACGCCGGAAATCCCCACCTTCTGAGAATCCGAGCAGAGAAAGGAGGGCCCACAGTGTTTTTGTTCTGTGTGGCTACTATTCTATACCATGCATATATTATCTTGATAGCCAGGAGAATATTATCCAACTTTAAAGATGTTTCTCAAAAGAGAGAAAAAGTCCAAAGTCCCAGCTGCCCCGCTGCATCCTGAGTCCTGGGGCAACATGGTCCAAAACTGTATAAACCATTATCAAAGGCGCACAAAGTTAAGAGGTGTCTGTCTTTTGGAGACCAACTTGGCAACATGTATCACAAGCCATAAAAATGTCCACATCCTGTGACCTAGTAATCCCACTTCTGGGAATGTGTCCAAAGGAAGTAATCCAATGCAGAGAAAGGCTCTGAGCATCAAGACGCTCCTCACAGCACTATTTATACAGCTCCAGAGTGGAAGCAGAAAGGGGCTGACAGTAGGAGGCTGGCTAAGTGCATTGAGTCGCATATATCCATGTGGCGTTCTGCAGCTGGTAAAAATTACAATACCAGGGGCTGGGCAGATGGCCCAGTCAGTAAAGTGTGTACCACATAAGCACCATGGCCTGAGTTCCGATTCTCCCCCAACACACACACACAAGTCAGACATGATGGCGCTTTGTACTTGAAGGCCTGGAAAGAGACAGTGGGATCCCCAAGGTTTCTTGGCCAGCCTCGCCTACTTGGCAAGTTCCCTGTCAGTGAGAGGCCCTATCTGAAGAAACAAGGTGGACAGCTTCCAAGGAATGACTGCTCTGGCCTGCACATACACTTGCACACATACATGCACACATGCCTGTGTGTGTACGTGCGTGCACACACACAGTGATAACACGGAAATAACGTTATGACGGTGTGGGAAATGTTCATGCTAAGCAGAAACAATGGTAGGAACCAGTGAGATGGCTCAGTGGGTAAAGACACCTGCCATGTGACCACCTGAGTGAGATATCTGCCAATCATATGAAAGGGAGAGAACCAATCCTGCTGCTCTCTGATCTCCATAAGTGAGTCCACACGTAGGTCACGAATACACACAATCATGAATAATCTTTCAATCTAGATTTTAAGTGAAAATGGCCTGGTATGAGGTTTTATGTGGGTCATGATGACAACTCCGCAGAAATCCTCAGGAATTACAGACACTCTGAGGCCAAAATGCAAGGGGAGAGTGGACTAGATGTAGAGGTGGGCTGGGGGTGACTCTTCAGTGACAGACCAAGTAGATGGAGAGATCATAGACCAGGATGTTAGGTCAAACGTATCTGCAAGAGGTTGAGAGTGGCGGCACACCTAGCACTCAGAAGGCAGAGGCAGGCAAGTCTCTGTGACTCTGAAGCCAGCTGGTCTATGTAGAGAGCTTCAGCCCAGCCAATGCCATATAGTGAGATATGCCTCCCATATATATGTATGTATACGTGGACACACCACACACACACACACACACACACACACACACACAGCACAGCACAGTGAGAGACCCTCAACTAAAAAAAAAAACCCAGGTGAGGAGTCATAAAAGACACCCAGTGTCAACTTCTGGCCTCTACATATACACACCACAAATGTGTGTAGACACACAAAACACACCAAAAAAATAGGGCAAAATGGCAATTAACAATGGTGTTTAAGGCAGAACCTTTGACATCATCAGAGTGGAGCTCCTGAAGGAGTCTCCGGCACAAAGTCCAATGCTAGATGAATTTCCCTGGCCTTGGGATTCCAAACTTCTTTTCTTTATAAAATTAACAACCTTAGATATTATATCATACCTAAAAACAGATGAAAGGACCAAGTCCCGTGTCTGTTTTCTATTCCTGAGTAGCTGTTACTTCCAGGTCTCTCTGGTCTCTCAGGGCGGTAAAGTGTTTATTTCACTTATCAAAAGAGCTTGTCACCTTGCAGAATAAAATACTCTGAGGTCCAGCTGAAGAATTTCAGATCCTGTAAGGTGAGTTTTGGGGAGGGGTCAATACAGCATCGGTGCAATATCAGAGTAGAAATTGACCTGAGACCCCACCCTGCCCTTAGCCCTAGAGTCAGGAGTTAACTAACAGCCAGTGGTGACAGGTGACACCTTCCCTTTCACACCACAGAAGCAGCCAAGAGAGGAGCCCAAGGGGGAAAGAAAAGAAACACTTTGAACAATGCTGTATTTGTCTTCCCGAGAGACTGGGAAATGTTCCACGTTCTGGAGACTCAACTGAGCAGGCACTAGGCCCTGCCACTAAGCATGGCTTGTGGAACAGCCTGCACACACGCTCGCACCTGATAAGATGATGGGAAGGAAACGAAGTCAGAGGGTCCTGGGCCTGGGGTGGAGCTGGACAGCCAAGAACTATTGGGGTAAAAGGTAGAAAGAGCCCTGAACGGGGCAGGAAGGGGCCTTTGGGATTCAAGCCGGAGCCTGCTGATTGCCTGCTCTCTCAGCAGCTCTGAATGTGACCTCAGATCTTCGCACCTTTCGAACCCTCTGTAAAAGAGAGGATGGAGCTGGACCGTGTCTGGCTTGCTCCAGCTCTGCGCGTGGCCTTCCCAACATGGCTTCTAGCTGACCCCAGCACTCTGCTTCTTTGTTGCTCATTTGTTTCTCTCTGCCTGAAACAGCTCTGAATCCCTTACCCTGCCCCAGAACGTCAGGGCCACTCTCTGGGCTGCAGGCTCCCCAGAGACTCCTGTGGCTAGCTGGGAGCCGTGGGAGCCATGGGAGCCGTGGGAGCCGTGGGAGCCGTGGGAGCCGTGGGAGGTGGGAGGTGGAGGCAGCTGTTTTATACCTGGGTTGGCACTCTCAAAACCAGGTCGCCCACACCCTGCACCATACAGTGGCATAAAAGCTTAGAGGACTTGGACACAATGCTTAGGGCAGAGGCATGATTCAGAATGCTCTAATGGAGACTCAAAGTAGATGACTGAAATGGAAGCCCGTTTGCCTGTCATATCACGATCTACAAGTAAGTGTGCTGACCATTCACGTGACGCTTTTCTAAGCTGTAGGAGCCCAGGTTCACTCTCAGTCATGGCTCTGTCATCAAAAAATGGCTCCCCGGAATGTCCACACATCTCTCTATGTGAAGTAAGGGTAGTGGAAGCAACTAACTTCCCTTCCTCCACAGATTACCAAGTGCTGCCAGTATCAATGATCTGATTGGCCAGAACCTTGTCATGGCTTAATTGCAAAGGTTCTTGGGAAATGTAGTCCTTTCATCCCCAGTTAAAAATTGAGGCTACAATTAGGAAAGATATGGACATATACTGGAGGGAAATGAGCCATCTCAGAAAAAAAAGAAAAAACAACCTGCAAACTCAGTTCTTTTTGGCTTCAAACATCTGTGTGGTGATAGCAGCCACTCATTAGTATGGTTTACCAAACTGACATGTGTCAGAACAGATCAAACATGATTCCTTCCCCGTCCTGGACCTCTCAGCTAGCTGTCTTTCATTTCCGTGCAGCGAACCTTGAAGGACAGATCTTTCATCTACTGACAGATAGCGGGGTTCTTTGTTTACCTATTCGTTTTCTCTTTGAAGCAGGCTCTCCCACAGCTGGTCTCTTAGCTCTCTGTATAGCTGAAGATTCACTTGGCCTTCTGATCCTCCTGCCTCCACCTCCTGTGAGTGATCTGATTACAGACACGTGCCATCCTGCTTGGTTTCTGTGGTGCAGGACATGGAACTCAGAGCCTTGTGCATGCTAGGCAAGTGTTCTACAAAATCTGCCCACCACCACCACACACACTTCTTAGGTCTCTTCAAGACTGACAACACAGTTCCACAAGTTTCCATTTTATTATGCAACTAGAGCTTACTCTCAAACACCCTCCTGATTTCAACAGGGATTATCAGACCATGGCATTTATGAGCCTAAATTAGAATAATCCTAGAGGTTTTGGGGTCTGAGACCTGACATCTACTGAGACACCTGCCTCCATCCTAGCTCCTGCCAAAGTTCCTCCGTGTGTCCCTTCATTGGTGGCTACAGCTGCAGAGAGTCTTGGTGAAGGCTCCTTGCCCCTGTGCCATCTTGAGGTGGCTTCAGATACCACTGTCCCTGTGTTTCAGCCACAGGGTGCTGTGTTTACCCTCGTCTTTATAGATTTAGTCCCTGTAGCTTGTTTAGTTTCCCTCCAGCGCATGGTCCCTGTTTGAAGCCTGTGTCATTCCCTCACTAACCTCTGTGTCCTAAATGTGTGGTCTCTGGCTGCGTGGATTGGGTTCTCTAGGGTGCTCATTAAAGTGCGGGTCTCAGGCTCTCATCCTGACCTCCTGAGTCACAAACTCTGGCTGGTTTAAGGCCCTGGAACAAGTGCCTGCACCTGGAAGAACCCTTGAACCCATCTGTAATGTGTCGGCAGAAGGGTCCCAAAGCAAGTGCTGAAGACCCCTCCCGCTACAGCAGCTGAGTGTGCAGCGCCCACTCCGCTCATGGAGGGACAGGCTGTGTGTGGTTTCATTCCGCTCGAATATCTGTTGACAGAAAGGGTGTCATCGTGCAAAACTGAACAGCTTCTTAAACTTTTTTTTAGGAAGCATGTAGTGGCTGATTCGTGACGCTGCCGTCCTTCTTTGTCCCTGTGTGGTTTTTCCACGCATGTGTGGGCACGGGGAGGGGAGAGGAGCCTGAGGGGCCTGTGAGCCAAAAAAAAAGGTCAGAAAGCACAGCCTGAGACTGAAAGGGGCATCCAGATCCTGATGAGGCAGCAACACCTGCTCATGGGCAGGGGGAGGGGTGAGGCAGGAAGAGTGCCTGTCACACCCATACAGTCACGGGGGAGAGCAGCGGCTGAGCCTCAAGGTCAGGGATGTGGCTGGAGGGTCACTGGGAGGTGCTCAGGCCTCTGCACTGTCCTTGGGAGACTGGCCGTCTTTCTATCTCCATCCTGTGCCCTGGGGGAGGGGCCCTTTGTCCAGTCTTCAGCTGTGACTAGAAAGCATTGTGTCCTGACTATGCCCCTCACAGCCTCTTAGTGACAGGCCTGTTGTCCAAGATGCGCCCGAGGCTGGTCCAGGCCTGCGCCCATGTATTATGCAGTAATAACTGGAACAAAGCTGCAGTGTGTGGGAGCTGGCTGGGGGTGGGGTGAGGGCAGTTTCCCCATAGTCCTGTTTACCAGGCAAGAGGGCGGCATGGGGTACTGAGTGTTCAAAACAGGCCTCTCGGAGGGCTCCATGGCAGGAAAGGGGCAAGCAGACTCATGCGCATGGCTGTAGATCTTGCTGGTTGACAAAAGAGTTAGGAGAAAAATGGTCCCTCTGCTTCCTGGAAGACTCAGGCTTTCTTGGCCATTAACAAGGGACTCTATGATTAACTCTGACCCCAGTCAGCCAGTCATTCCCTGGGATGCCTATAGTGTGTCTGAGGGCCTTGGATTTCCAAGAGAGAAGACTTGGGGTGATCCCCTGATCAGAGCAAACTTAATCATTCCCTGAAGTCAAGGAGCTCCTGGAGTGGATAGCCATGTCTTGCTTCTCTCTGAATTCCCTACTCCAGAGCCTGGTGCAGGGTGTCCCAGTGGTGAGTGTTTGTGGGATGTGGAAGGGTTTCTTACTGTCCCATTGCTATAGTGCACAGAGGTGCACACATGTAATCCCAACACTTAGGAAGTGGAGTCAGGAAGATCAGAAGTCCAAGGTCACCCTTGGCCACATACAGAGTTTAAGAGCAACTGGGGACTATGAGAGTCTCAAAATTTAATTAAATAAATAAATCCTGTCAGGCTTTTACTCTTTCCACCATGTAAGAATACAACTAGAAATTTCCATCCATGCACCAGAGAGTGGGCCCTCACCAGATACCAAAACTGTTGGCCCCTTGGCCTCAGATTCCCCAGAATAGACTAACCCAAGAGATGCTCCGGAGATCCCACTGCTCGATGCTGACTGCTGGATGGAAGATGCATTATTCTTCAGACAAGGAGAGTGGAGGAAGCTGTCATGGCGAGAACTGGCCCTGAGAGACACCATGTAGGGCAGTTTATGACACCATGTAGGGCAGTTTATGATGCGATGTAGGGCAGTTTGTACACAGGACTCATGCCCTCCTCAAGTGGCCCTGTCCACCTGAGGTCTCCTGTCCTCTGTAAAAACTGTCCTGAGAGAGAATCCTTGCTCAGGTTGGTTAGATGAATTCCCAAGACTTGATCTATGACTGCTATGAACAGCATAGCGAGAGGCATAAGTGGGTCACTGCTGGAGACCTCTAATCAAATGACCTCAGATTCCTGTGTAAATCAGGAATCTCCCCTGTGCCCCTTCTCTACCTCCAAGTCGCCATATGTACTAACGGGGGCAGGGAGAGTTAAGCATCTCATGGGCTGGGTGTCGTGGTGGTAAAGCAGGTACTTACTTAGCAAGTGGGGGGGGGTGTTCAAATGTTACCACCAAAAAAAAAAAAAAAAGAAAAGAAAACCTCAGACAGGATGTGCATTGCTTGAAAAAGCTCCTCTTGTCCTAGTTTTCCTTTCAGAGAGATAGCTTTTTAAAAGTCATATTTATAGACTTCAGAATTTTCCTGTGACTCCCACTGAAGAGAAAGGCCTCACTCAAGGTCATCCAGCCCCTGGTCCCTTGTTGCCTGGCCTACCTGTCTTTGTCTTATAACACTCCCTCAACCAGGAAGCTATCTGAGGGACCCAGATCTAAAGATCCTCCCGGATGCTGTGAGCCATTTTAAGAATCCTCTAGGTAAGGTCCACTTGTGTGACAGGCCAGGAGTGTGCCGTGCCAGCATGTGGAATACAGCAGCATGCTCGGGCGACTCTGGCCAGAGCCATCTCCAGCATATGTGCATGAGCAGCCTAGTTTACCCTGAGCCGGGAGCTGGCTCTTATATGGGGAGCACGCATCATTGCGTGCAGGAGTCAGACAGGCGCACCAGGAGACAGGCGAGAACTGGTACACCGTGTGCAGAATTCACACAGACAGACACTTCCAGCCTCTCAGATCTAGAGGGCGTGTGGAGCCGGGGGGTTATAAGAAGGACGTGTGGGGGCCATGGCAGAAGAGAGAGCCTGAGTGTCCACGTGCACGTGCCCGCAGCCAACTGGAATCTGAGGTGACAAGGGACCTGGATGGACAAAAAGCTTACTGAAATGAAGGAATGGCATCCAACTTTATAAAGAATTGGGGGAGTTTGGACATTGCGGATGCCTGAGCAGAAGATATGGATCCAGGGGCTCTGTTTTTATCTGGGAGAAATCACTGAGGCGGAAGGGAAGGATTTGCGGGAAGGTGGGGGAGAGAAGGATGGGCACACGTCACGAACACTTCCTAAGTGTTTAACCTGCCTCACTCAATCCTCCCAGTCAAAGCCAAGAAGAAGGAAGCTGTAATCTAGCTGCCAGAAGGGCCACCAGGCTCTGAGAGGTTCACGGTGGTTGAAGGATTGTCAGGGCACAGATGCAGTCTAGACCCTCATTCTCTCAGCCCTCATCCTCCACTGCATGCTCTACAGCCAATGGGGAACCAGTTTGGCATGGTGGCACTGGAGAGTTGCAGCTAGGTGTCCTGGAACCCAGAGTTTAAAAAAAAAGAAAAAAAGCAAGGGATGGGTATGCCAGCCATTGCCCTTCCCTTCATATCTGCAGACCCTGGAGCTAGCCACTGGCTCCAGTCTCCTCCTCAGAGGGGCCTGGCCTGCTTTCCAGACACATTTTCCTATTGGTCCTTGAGAGACTTAGATCTACCTCAGCTCACTGATGGAGTCCACCCTAGGCCTCAATCCCAAGTCGGGCATTTCCACCTATGAAGTAAAGAGAAGTGTGCCAGTGTGTGAGTACGAGTGTCCATCAGAAGAACTCATGAGTGTGAGCTTACTGTGGGCAAGCTCAGTAAGGCGATCTGGAGCAGATGGACGCCAGGTCTCCTCACTGTGTCCCCTGTCACTACCGCTTTCTAAGCTATATGAAAGTGGGGGCTTCACGGTGAGTCTTAGGAGGCAGGAACTAAGGCACAGTCTCCTGTTCACATTTGCAGCCTCTATCTCAAGTCCCCATTGACGGCTTTGCCGTCCCGCTATGTCTGGACAGTCCCTGGGCAGTTACAGCAGAATGCAGGCTTGACCCCTGAGCAGGCACCCGCACTGCACTCATGAATGTCGTCCTCTGCGTTTCTGAACTATCCAGCTCACTTGGAGAAGTACTTAGTGAGCAGCTGGTACACGTCATGCTCTGCATTACACAGTGGAGACAGGTGGTCCAGGACAAGGTCCTCACCCTCCAGAAAACCATGCCGAGTGATGTGCCATTGACACTTGTGGAGCTACAAGGCCCAGCAAGATTGCGTTGTGGACTGGGAGTGGAGTTCAGTTGATACAGAAATACCTAGCACAGTCCAGGCTGTGGGCTCAATCGTGGCATCACACACACACACACACACACACACACACACACACACACACACACACGCACACGCACACGCACACGCACACACACAGAAAAAGGAAGGAAGAAAGGGAGGGAGAGAGGAAAAAGGGAAGACATAATGTATGCTATATATACAAAAACTAAATAAAAAAGCAGTGTTATGCATCCCAGTATTTACTATGCTTCTACTCTGCTTCACAGAAAAAATAAAAATAAAACACCCCCCCAAACAAAACAAACACCGAAAAACCCTACTGGGATGTCAAGATGGCCCAGCAGGTAAAGGTACTGACCTCTAAGCCTCAGGACCTGCGTTTGTAGAAGGAGAGACTTTCACAAGTTGTTCTCTGACCTCCACAACACAAGCAAAGCACACCATGGCAGGTGCACAGACACCAACGTGTGTGTGTGTGTGTGTGTGTGTGTGTGTGTACACATGCATACACACAAAATAAATAAAATTATAATTTAAAAATTTTTTAATGTACTTTTAAAATAATTACTGCTTGAAAGGCATCTTTCTGACTGGATAAGCTGCTAATAGGAGGTGTCTCCAGCATGAGACACCAACCAGTATCTCATGTGTTGCTGGATTGTATCACATTTAATTCTATGCTGTGGGAAAAGAGCAAGGACTGGGTTGTTTTCATTGAGGAATCAGAGGCGATCCCTAGTTCAAGTGGCACTTGAACCTAATCCAGATGTGTGCTGGGAATTCAGTAAACACAGAAAGGGAGGCTGCAGCCAGATGGAAGCTCCCACAGGAATGCAGGCTGCAGGAGCGAGGAAGAGTCCAGGAGCTCAGGGATGAGGCTGGCACGTGGATGGGCTCCTAGTTGTGAGGCTCAGTGCGCAGTCATCCTGGGCATCGAGACGAGGCCTTTTTGCATCTTCATGATAAGGAATAAGATGTGGAGACTCAGAGGGGCTGTGTGTCCTGCCCAGGGGCATGGTAGCAGAGCAGAATCTAAATTTGGGCACTTACTTTGGGGTTAATTCAAAGAAATGTTGGAATACATGCTGTGATTTTTTAATGTCATTCTGTAGGTGAGAGGAGGGCATCATATTTTTTTTTGAGGAAGAGAAATGGCCTGATCTATTTCTTTTTCAGGGGAATCACAAATGTGTAGGAGATGGGCTCAGAGAAGGCATGGTCTCTGTCTGGAGACCAGGGCATCTATCGTCTTGCAGCCAGGCGGGAAGCCTCAGAGACTGTCCATCAGCTTTACTTTGCAGTGGTTCTCAAACCTCCTAATGCTGTGACTCTTTAATGCAGTTCCTCGTGTTGTGCTGACTCCAACCATTACATGATTTCATTGCTGCTCCATAACTGTAATTTTCCTACAGCTGTGAATTGTAATGTAAATATCTGATATGCAGCATATCTGATACATGACCACCCAGAAGGGGTTGTGACCTACAGGTTGAGAACCCGTGTTTTAGGGGCATAGGTGAGGGTGTTTTGTTCCTATGTAGCATGAAGGTGAGAATAAAAGGAAAACAATGTCTGTTTCCTTTTTCACTTTGACCACTGGGAAGTTCAGAACCCTTATCTATGGTACTGTTTGTTCCAGGGAGCACCGAGAGCTACAATCCCTGTGTGGACTCATTTTGTTTTGCCTTGGTTCTCTAACATCTCACTGTCTTTTAACCTTAATTTCATCATCTCCCTTTTCGTGCTGCTGTAATACGTCATTTTAGTGTAGAGTCTTAAGAGTCGGCATTATCTAAGCCAGGTGATGGTAGTGCCTGCCTTTGATCCCAGCTCTCGGGAGGCAGAAGCAGGTGGATCTCTGTGAGTTCAAGGCCAGCCTGGCTACAGAGCGAGTTTCAGGACAGCGACCACTATGCAGAGAAACCCTGTCTCAACCCTTCCACACCCCCCACAAAAGGAGTAGGCTCTATTTAAACCACATGAAAGTAACTAGAGTTTGCTTTTTCTCAGGAGAAATTGGGAGGAGGTGAGGACTTCTGGGCATCTGTCCAAGTGTCAGGTGAGCAACAGATGCAGTCCTCATCTGGAAGGGTTCTCCTCCTTCTTGCTTCTTGAGGAACAACCAGGGACCACTGGTGTCATGAGGATAGATTCAGAGGCCGTGAGCGCGCTTCTGTTTAATCGCCATGTATTTATTTAGTGTATATTAGTGACGCCAAGTATAAACTTGCTGAGAAGGAGGCTCAAGCAGATGCTTAAGTGTCGGAATGAGGCGATTAAAAGGAAGGTCTAAGCGCTGTGGGTGACGTGTGGAGTACTTTCCCAGCCATTCCATCATTGCATAAAAACAAACAAAAAGCTGAAATAAACATGACATGGGGGCTGGGGCCATAGCTCAGTGGACAAAGTGCTTACCATGATTGAAGACCCTTAACACAAGATGTTGTGGCATACCCTGTAGCCCCAGCTCTGGGGAAGTGGAGACAGGAGGGTCCCTGGGGCTCACTGACCCAACCAACCAGTGAGCTCCAGGTTCGGTGAGAATAGCAACTGAGGAAGATAGCTGAAATTGATCTCTGACCCCCCACACACACACACACACGCACACGCACGCATGCACAGAGTGTCCAAACAAATTTTTATTTGTATTGGTAGAAGTGCTGAGCATTGATGTCTGTGCCACTCACATAAGGACATTTGGAAAATTCTAATTCCATTCTAGCGCTTGGTGGATAGATGACTGAACTGAGTGCCCGGAAGGACAGATCATATGTCTGAGTCTTACCAGTTGTTTTAAGGCGTGGGGTGAAGAACAGCTTCCCCCTCCAACTCACTCAGCCTGAGTGTAGCGATCTCCTGGCTGTGTGTCTTACTTTTGAATCTCTACATAGGGATGTGATCCTCTTGGAAGCAGGAATGGCATGAGATGACAGAGGACAAAACCCAAAGCCTGACTGACCTTGAGTGCTCAGGAGAATAGCGATGACAATAGTGGCCATTGGGTGGCTGTGAGGCAATGTGGGGTGTGTGGGGTGTGTACTCAGATGTCATCCTTCTGGGTAGGGTATGTGACACAGCATGCATAAAGGTGACTTTCACTTGAATGTGGACTGCTGATCCAGATGTGCCTGAGAGCTGCCAGTGGCTGGAAGTTGAGGTGGGCAATTCAGCCTGTCATTCACTCTGAGTCAGAAAGTCTCTTGGTGTCACCCAGTTCATCCAGAACCTGCTGTTGAGTCCCAGCTCTAACACCTTTGCCAAAGGGCTCTCCACTTCTGTCTCCTTTTCTTTTCTTGTGTGTGTGTGTGTGTGTGTGTGTGTGTATGTATGTATGTATGTATGTATGTATTGTACATCTTCATGTGTGTGTTATACATCTTGGTGTATGTGTGCATGTGTGTTATACATTTTGGTGTGTGTGTGCATGTGTGTTATACATCTTAGTGTGTTATACATATTCATGCACATGTGTGTTATACATCTTGGGGTGTGTGTGTGTGTATGTATGTATTGTACATCTTCATGTGTGTGTTATACATCTCGGTGTATGTGTGCATGTGTGTTATACATTTTGGTGTGTGTGTGCATGTGTGTTATACATCTTAGTGTGTTATACATATTCATGCACATGTGTGTTATACATCTTGGGGTGTGTGTGTGTATGTATGTATTGTACATCTTCATGTGTGTGTTATACATCTTGGTGTATGTGTGCATGTGTGTTATACATTTTGGTGTGTGTGTGCATGTGTGTTATACATCTTAGTGTGTTATACATATTCATGCACATGTGTGTTATACATCTTGGGGTGTGTGTGTGTGTGTGTGTGTGTGTGTGTTATACTCTTCATGTGGGTGTGTGTATGTGTGTTAAGTCCAGAGGTCAATGTTGGGCATCTTCCTCACTCATTCTCTACCTAATTTTTGAAGCAGGATTTTTTTGTGGAACATGAAGAGCACTAACATGACCAGTGAGCTCTACACATCCCCGTCTCCATTCCCCAGCACTGGGATCACAAGCAAGCACCACTACACTCAGATTTGTATGTGGGTGCTGGGAATCCAGTTCCTCGTGCTCTTGTTCAGCTCACTTTCCTCACTGAGCCATCTCCATAGCTCTGCCCTCCCAGTTCTTCAATGCCTTCAGTGATGAAGAGCTCACCTCTTCCTAACTTAGCCCATCTTACCATTGGTCACCACTAACTCCAACTAGAGACTAAAGTAGCTCACTCCAGGGACTTCTCCAGGAGAGATACCCACACCCGCTCGCTCGGGAACGTATTGGAAGTGCCTCCATAGGCAGGCTGCCCAAAGTCCAGAGGAAAAAGCAGGCGTATACTCTACCTTGAAGAGTTTCATTTACATGCTGCCACGCCTGGTTTTTACATGGGTGCTGGAGATCTGAACTCAGATGTGTGAACATGACAAGCACATGACCAACTGCACCACCACCATCTCCTCAACTCCCTCACTTTAATGTATCCCTTTAGCTTGTGTAGTCTTACTGTGTAGCCTAGGCTGACCACACATTCACTACTCTCCACGTCCAGCTTTCACTGTCTGTCCGCTTTTCAGATGGAGGAGGCTCCCAGTGGTGCTTGCTTGGAGCAACGCTACAAGGAAGCAGCCCATCTCCTACACCCCTCCCTTTGTCAGGACACCCAGACTTGCTAAGGCAGCCAAGCAGAAGCCAGGCCTGCTACCAGCAGGGTCTGTGTCCTTTCTCACCGCCCCCCAACAGAGGTCATATGGGAATCCTAGCAGCGGGCACATGAGAGAAAACTTGACTCGTGTGACCTCCAGTCCACCTACCCACAGCTGTGCTCCATTCACTTCCTTACCCTGCCCAACCCATCCCGGGGGAGAGCAGTGGGTGAGGTCAGCCCTCCCACCCACCTCGTGAACTGAGGCCAATCAAGAGGACTGGGAGGCAGCTCGGGCCAGTGGGGTGGGTTCTAGGGAGAAGCCTTCTGGGAGCTTCACTGTGGGGCCCAGGGCCTGGTCTCCTGGGAATGGCAGTGGTGGGCAGGCTGATGGGGGGGCTGGGCCTGCATGCTGAATCCCAGGTCCCAGAAAGCCCTGTATGATAATTAATATTGTCAACTTGACAGGGTCCAGAGACACACCTCTGGGCACATCTAAGAGGGAGTTTCTAGACTGTGTTCACGGAGATGGGAAGACCCACTCCAACCGTGTGTGCCATGCTGATGCAATAGGATCTTGAACTAAATACAAAGGAGAAAGCAAGCAGAAGTCCAGCCTCCATCTCTCTCTGCTTCCTGGCTATGGATGCAGTGTGGGTTCGCCTGCTGCCTCATGTTCCTGCTGCCATGACTTCCCTGTAAACCCATACTGGCTGGTTTTGTGTGCCAACTTGACACAAGCTAGAGACACAGGAGGAAGGAGCCTCAGTTGAGGAAAAGCCTCCATGAGATCCAGCTGTAAGGCATTTTCTCAATTAGTGATTGTGGCGGTTTGAAAGAAAATGGGAGTGGCACTATTAGGAGGTGTGGCCTCATTAGAGGAAGTGTGTCACTGGGGAGGCAGCCATAGAGGTCTCATATATGCTCAAGCCAAGTCCAGTGAGACAGACCACTTCCTGTTGCCTGTGCATCAAGATGTAAGATCCAGCAGCTTCTCTGGCACCGTTTCTGCCTGCATGCTGCCTTGCTTCCTGCCATGACGGTAATATACTAAGCCTCTGTACTGTCAGGGAGCCACCACACTAAATGTCCTCCTTTGTAAGGGTTGCCGTGGTGGTCAACGTGTCTCTTCACAGCAATGGAAACCCTAACTAAGGCAGTGATCAATAGGAGAGGGCCCAGCCCATGGTGGGTGGTGCTATCCCTGGGTTCTATAACAAAGCAGGCTGAACAAGCCAGGGGAAGTAAGCCAGTGAGCAGTTCATGTCACTTATGGCCTTGTCAGGGCAAGATGGAAGGTGGACATGCTGAGCCCCTGCAGTCCTGGGTATTGAACTCAGGGCTTTGCACATGCTAGGCCAATCCTCTCCCACTGTCCACATGCACAATCTGGGTAGTTTTCAAAAGTTTACTGAGATGTAATTTGCATCCATTTCATTTGTGGTTCCCCATGCTTGTCATAAGTGCACAAGGCTATGAAACCATCATTCTTAGGTTAGAAGGCATCTCCTCACCCTCAGAGATGCCCTCCTGACCTATGGTCAGCTCTCCTCCTTCCTAGGCCTGCCACAGCTCACCTGTGTTGTCCTCATAGTTTGGGCTTCACCAGGATAACCCGGAAATGGAATTGTTTGCAGATTGGCTCTGCTCACCTTGCTCAGTTGTCTATGCTTGGGACTCATCAAGAGCTGGTGGGGATTGACCACTTGGATTTCCCAGCCATGCCTCAGCATGAGTGAGCCCCAGCTTATCTTTCCAATATCAGCTTCCATCCTAACAACACCATCTAGCCAAAGATGTGATCTGTTTGATTCACACATAGATTATTTCACATTGGCTACTTCAAAAGTCAAAAGGCAGAGCTGTAGAGATGGCTCAGTGTATAAAAGCACCTGCTGCTCTTGCAGAGGACCTGTGTTCAATTCCCAGCAACCACATGGCAGCTTACAACTGTCTGTAACTCCAGGGGCTCTGATACTCTCACACAGACATACATGCAGGCAAAACATTAATGTCCTTTTTTTTGAGACAGGATTTCTCTGTGACATTGGAGCCTGTCCTGGAACTAGCTCTTGTAGACCAGGTTAGTCTCAAACTCACAGAGATCAGCCTGCCTCTGCCTCCTGAGTGCTGGGAGTGCCACCATCGCCCGACTCCGATGTACATTTTAAAAAAGAAGTAAGAAAAGAGCCAAAAGGCTCAATCTTCAACAATTTAGAGAAACATAAATAGATAAATAAATAAACAAATGGAGAGAGTAACATCATGCTATATGGGGCAGGGAAGAATGATGAGTAGTAGGTCAGGGTTATGGAGAAGGCCCTGGGTGATGAAGCCACTGAGAAGACACCGGGGAGCTCCAGAGTGTGTGAGGAGTAGGGTAGAGTGGCCGAGGAGATCACAGAGCTCCACGATGGACACCCTGGAGTGCTTTAATGCCTGAGGATGGCACAAAGCTGGGAGCTCAGGAGGATTTGGGAAGCCCTCACTGGTCTGCCCTGTTCAGCTGTCTGGGCTGTACCCAGCAGCAAATCACCTGGCAGGAACAAGAAGGAGGTGAAACCCAACCCAGATTCCAGACTGTGGACTGGAAACTCACTGCTACTGTTACAGGGAGACCCACACTTCCTTCTTCCCTGGGGGCTGGGGTCCCAAATGCATGAATAGGGTCAATAGAGACTTTAGTGGCAGAGGCCAGTCTGCAGAATGACAACAGTGTGGCTCTCAGGGGACCACACCTTGGATTTGAGAATATCAGAGAGAATAGCCTGTGGCCAGGACAGGGAGGAGAGGATGTGTGTCTTAGTTACCTTTATTTTTATTTGGGACTCTCAGTTCCAGAGGGTTAGAGTTTATGACCATCATTGGGAGGGGTATGACAGCAGGCAGGCAGGCACTGGAAGAGTGCTAAGAACTCACATCTTGATCAGGAGAGAGAGAGAGAGAGAGAGAGAGAGAGGGAGAGAGAGAGAGAGAGAGAGAGAGAGAGAGAGAGAGAGAGAGAGAGCTAACTGGGAATGATGTGGGCTTTTTAAACCTCAAAACCTGCCTGCTTCGTACTCCAACACACCTCCTCCAACAAGGCCACACCTCCTAATCCTTCCCAAACAGTTCTATGGGGGCCGTTCTCATCCAAACTACCACAAAGGACATAGAATGATCCCTGGGAATTCCTAGTGCTTACAGGAGGGTCAAGAAGCCAGGGACAGGGTCAGGTCAGGAGATCTGGAAGAAGCAAACTGAGAATCCTGACCTGATGACCATGACCCTAGCTCACAGGGGAAAGATGCTAGGCATGCTCACATGTGCTGACACTGCATCTAGCCGATGTGCTTAACCTGCAGCTCACAGATCTCATGAGACCCAGAGCAGCTGTGAATGCAACCCAATACAAATCCTAAACTTACCTAAACATCATGAGCTGTTTTATGATTTTGTTTCTCTTGTAACTTTGTAAATGGCAAACACTCATGGCAGTGTCAGAAAGTCAAACATACCTATAGGGAAAAGAGCCAGAAGTCAAAAAGACTGGATGAGCCCCTGCCAGAGGCAGCAGCCCCATCAGGGTTAGACGGGCCCGTGGACAGGCGTGCCGGTCACAAGCCTTGTCCCTTATATGTCAGTTTTCACCGCGTTCCATCTTGCCTTTACTCCTCTGAGCTCCTGTAGTTAGAGAGCATCAGTGGAATGAAGAGGGAGCAATCGCTTTGCGAGATCAGCAGACACTGTTCCAAGGGGAGGCTCTGTGGGGAAGGAGTAGGAAGGGGAAGGCCACCTATTGTTTTCCCAGTCATCCTGGCTCTGACCCCTGAGCTATGTAACATATGTGCCACGCACAGGCCTTTGCATCAGCTCACCAAGGGTCTCTTCAGAGGGGTGGGAGGAACGTGGAGAGGCCCTTGGTTTCCTGTGCCCCTAGCAGGGGAAGCACCTGTTGGCTTGTGTGGAGATTTTTTTTAATTCTTTTGGTCTGCCTTATCCTTGTGCTTGCTTTTTGGGTTTATGTTTGTTACCTCCTGGCCTCAAGATGGTTGCTCCAGCTCCAGACTTTACATTGTCAAATGCAAACAAAGACAGGAAGCTTGCCTTAGATAGCATGCAGAGAAAACTTTTCTTGGATTGTTCATTAAAAAAAGAAGATCTTTCCCACCTCCTCCTCAGCAGATTTCCTGTGTGTGTGTGTGTGTGTGTGTGTGTGTGTGTGTGTGTATGCATGTGTATACAGGTATGTGCATGCAACTGTGTATGCATGTATACATGTATATATGTATACATGTATGTGTACAAGTGTGTGTATGTATGAGTGTGTATGCAGGTACACTCAGGTGTTAACTCCTCAAGAGCTGTCTGCCTTGTTATTTGAGACAGGTTCTCTCACTGGAACTTGGGGATCACCAATCAGACTGGCCTCCAAACTCCATAAATCCAGCTGTCTCCACTCCCTAACACTAGAATTGGAAGCACATACTATCATGCCCAGAGGGGTTTTTGTCTGTTTGTTTGTTTGTTTACAATGGTTCTAGAGATTGAGAGCCTCCTGCTTGTTTGGCAAGCTCTTTTCTGACTGAGCCATCTCCTCAGGCCCATGTACCCCATTTCCAGAGATGAGAACACCCCCCAAAAGTTAATGAACAAGCATAAGGTTTGTCATGCAGTTCTGGGGTTTGGACCAGCTATATCTCACTTTAACGTTCCCATGCATCCTCAACGCTAGCAGGTGACAACTGGCAGTTCTATAGAGAAATTAAGTTCTACCAACCTCAGAGCATAGCCAGCCCCCATGGTGCATATGAAGTGCCAGACAGCTGGTGGCCCAGAGGCATTGCACCTGCTGGGTGGCAAAGCCCCAAAGGGGCCAGTTTTCAAAGCCCCAACCTGAAGAAGTTCCAGCACCCCTGGAAGGGAGAGGCCTCCCTGGAGATTCCAGGAATGGGCTGCCTCTGCTAGCCTAATGTGGCCCCGCTGCTGAAACACCTGGGAATTGCCAGAGTTGCAGTGGTCATCCCTCAGTACCTCTTCAGTCTGCTAGAAACACACTGTGCCCACCTTCAGTCAGCAGTAGTGAGAGTAGCTGGCAGGCACTCTCCTGTCCCCGAGAGCAACGTCCTCTGCTGCAGAGCCGACAAGCACACAGCTCTTCCTGTTGGTCTTGTTCGCTCATCTGAACCTCTGGGGTAACAATGATGGCCCTGCGGCGGCCTCCTGCACCTAGGGCCCCTTCTTCATGGTGACTCCAGAGACACCATTCACACTGTCCTTTACTAGTATGTTACCTTCAAGGCCCGAACGATCCCTCCCAACTCTATTATGCAAAGATACAGATGAGCTCTGCCTGCAGATGACCAGGATGAATACATGTGCCATTAGTGGAGCCAGCCTGAATCCATGTTGTCTTGCAAAAGCCTCTAGGCTCTTTGGGTGTGATTTGGCTTCTGCTTGAATCCTGAAAGGGGCAGGGGGAAAGATGGCATCTAACTCTATCCCACCCTTAACATGTCCTGACAGATATCCACTGAAGTAACCAATCTGTCCTATCCTGGGTGTTCTTTTGGGCATCTGCAGTTGGATAACTCCTGTTTCATTTCCTCCTGGTTCTGCTAGGAAAAGCTATTTTCAACTAGTCCTTTGCTGGCCTTGCTGGGCCCTAGTCTCAATGATCATCTTACCCAGGCCCAGGCTGGCTCTTCATGGCCTTTTATGCTAAAGACTTGACCCCTCACATGGCGTCTTCCTGGTGACCTGTGACTCTCATACCTCCACACCCATCAGAGATATACAATGAGGGGTGCATGCTAGGCTGTCCTAGCTGTGCCCCCAAGACATCCTGATTTACCAAAGCCATCTTTTACTCAGCCAGCTATTCCAAAGTGTTCTCTTCCCTTCCATACCAACTTGGAAGCCCCTGAGTCTCCTGTGCCCTGCCACTACCCCCACGCAGCACGTTAACCTGTGAGACAGTGGCCCAAAGTGTCAACAATCAAGGCCCATGCACCAAGCCTGTTTTCCTTCTTATCCATGTGATCACAGTCAGCCAGAGGTGGCCTTTCCACTCCTCTTGGTGTGATGAGAACGCCTCTAAGTTAGGGTGACTTCTCTGTTGCCCTCATGTGAAGGCCAAGCTAGCCAAGCCTTCTTGCACTAAATCCTCCTCTGGGCTGTTGCATTGCTGCAAACTCCCCCAGCTGGGGTGTCAGAGCTGGGAGTGCTTGAGCGTTGCTTTACCGGCCCCACCCTTTTCTGGGTAAGGGAATGCTAGTTCTTGAAAGAGCGGTGCTCCGGTTCCATTCTGTTGCTGTGACAAACACTGTGACCAAAAGCAGCTTAGAGGAGAAAAGGGTTTTCTTCAGCTCATGGGTGACAGTCGGGCATGAAGGAAGGCAGGACGGGGACTTGAAGCCAGGCCTGCTTGCTATCCCCTACACTTTACCTCTGACAAAGGAACTTGCTTCACGCTGAAGTACAGCAATGGAGGACATGGCTCTCTGGCTCACTCCACTCCTGCTTAGCTAGCTTTCCTACACAGCCCAGGACCACTTGCGTAGGGAAAGGCGTAGCCATCAGTGGGAATGTGTGTGGACCAGAGTTTGGGTCCCTAGCACATATGTAAATACCAGGTAGATTCGGGGGACCTCCTGTAATTCTAGACTTGGAAGGCAGAAACAGAGGAAACGGGGAAACTCTGAGTTTAATTTAGAGACCCTGCCTCATTAAGTAAGGTGAAAGAGCCATGGAGGATGATTGGGCTTCTACATGTACACACACACACACACACACACACACACACACACACGAAATACATACATAGATATTGCATGTATATATTGCAAGTGAATGGCTCCTGAGGAATGAATGCTAGCAGAGGTTGACACCTCCATACATGTACTCACACAAACATGCAAACATGACGACACAAAGTCAGTTCCCTAAAGTATAAATACTCCCTTCCCCTCTCTCCTCTACCCTCTCCCCTCAGCTGCATCACCTGCCTCTGCTGCCAGCCCTGGCTTCATGTGCCCTTCAAGGGGAGCAGCCGGCTAGCCTGCCATTCCCAGAGTAAATCACTCTCCCTGAGTAGCACTCTGAGCTGAAAGGACATGTAGAATACAGCACTGTCACCTAGGATGGGGTTGTGTCCTTGTGAGTTGGGAGAAGCTCTTGCCTAGAATTGTTGGCCAAGGATCATGAAGACAGGTCCCCTTGCTTGCTAACTCAGATTCTTTCTGCAGGGCAGTGAGGGCCAAGCAGGGAGCACCGAGAGTTACCAGCGGGGATGCTCACACAAAGCCCTTTTGTTTTCTCAGCAACATGAAGTTCAATCAGAAAGTTGTGGCTCCAATTTCAAAGCCTTTAGCTGGTGATGCCCCTTGAAGGGTTTCTAAGGCTCAGGAGATGTGACTCCATCTGCATGTGCATACGCACGAGAGCGTGCTCGCACACACATGCATGCACAAACACGCTCTGGGCACGTGACTTGGCACCTGCTTCTCTTTGGGCTAAGTGACGCATTGCTTTCCACCTTATGATTGACAGTACTAAAGCGTTCTCATTATTTAGAGTGCTGAGGTATGCGTCCTCTCTCCTTCAGCAGCGATGTCACAGTGCCCACCAGCAAGCCTCCTCACCCCACTTAGTGGTAATCCAAAGAGGTCATCTCCCGTGGAGGGGAGGGAGCAGCCAAGCCCTGTCACCAAGTTCCCCAGGAACACCTTATCAGTCCCCCCCCCCTTTTTTACACTGCCAAGTGACAGGGATCCAAGCTCTTATCTTTAAGGCAGCAGTCTGAAGGCTCACTGGCTCCCGGGACCAAAGTGTAGGGTCCAATGTAGGACCATAGGGCCAGGGAGAGTTAACACTGTTCCCACTGTCCCCTGGGCAGCACAGATGTCCCCTTCCCTGCATGCACATATGGCTCCTCCATCATTTGGAGGCGTTTCCTGCCTAGGTCTGCATGACCATAACCATGTAGCCTTGCTGCGTCTTGGCTCAGAGACTCCCAGAGATCATCACCCTTGAAGAGAAAGGATCCCTTACTCTGGAGGCTCTCTGAACAGAGTCCCAAACATTACAGAGAGCGAAGACCACATTTCACAGATAGATCTGCCCAGCTCAGCTTTTAGCCTCAGCTGTGAACTAGCCTTGTATATGACTCTTATATTTTTGGTTGTGAGCCTAGCCTTTAACGACTGAGTCATCTCTCCAGCCCCAGCCTTGTTTATAAAGTGACTCTGTTTAGTCAAACATGGAGAGTTTGAGACCAGCCAAAGCTACGTAGAGTCCATGTCAGAAAATGAATAAATGCAAAAGTAGAGGCTAGGATTGTAGCTCAGGTGGTAGAAACTCGGTTTGATCCCCAGCACTGCAGAAACTGGGTGTGGTGTCCCACACCTGTAACCCTGGCACTTGGGAGATAGAGGCAGGAGAACTGGGAGTTGAGGGTCATCTTGAGCTACATATCAAATTGAGGCCAGCCTGGGCTACATGTTCTAGAAAAAGGAGGAAGAGGCAGCATGTCAGCATGCCTGTCAAGAGCCAGCCACATAGACTCCTTATCTGTCACTGCACCCGAGAGCTGGGAGCTGAGTGAAAAGGACAGCGAGTGGGAGAGAATGGATAAAAGGAAAGGGAGGAAGTGGGCAGACATCAGCGGAGGTGATGTCAGGTGAGATGCCACTGAGGGCTCCCCAGGAGTATCTGGGGTGAATGTAGATGTGGGGGACTCGGGAGAGTCTGAGGTCAGCGTGTCTTGTGCTGGGCATGAGCTGGGCAGCTTTGTGCTGACTGCCTACATCCTTAGAGGTGATATTAGATTCCCTTCTATAGGAGCAGATGGAGGGGGAACAGAGAAGTTCAGGGTCTTGTCCAAGTCACACAGCTGCTGTGCAGAAGGATGGGGCTTGAATCTAGGTCTTTGAAGACTCCAGTCTAGGCTTGTTGCTTTCCCTGGGAGCCCCAGGAAGCCTCCCAATGTGGTCCTCACTGGAAATGAGCAGATCCCAGGACCCAGTCTGCAGGATGGCAGGTGGGGGGTAGGGGATGGTTTGAGCTCTCTGCCTTCCACTGAGTTGGGCTCTCTTGAGGAGGGGCTGGCCATCATCAGACCAGGGACTTGGGCAGGCCAGGCACAACAAGCTGAAGTTCAACTCTGCTCAGAAGGCCCTGGTCCTTCTTCCTGCTGTCCCCAAGAAGAATCTGGCCCTGGGGAAGGAGAACCTGGGCTGAGGGATATATCAGCAGCAAGAAAGGGTCTAAAGTCAGCTCTGAGGCTGGTCCTGAGGTTGAACTGACACTGGGCAGAGAAAAGTGCACACCCAACCAGAGAGGCACTGGGAGAAGCTAAGATGGGTAAACACGGCACCTCCCCTATGGAACTGTGGAACCTAGAATGTTCTCTCTGGCAGGGAGAGCGTGGTTTCTATAAATTCTCTCTCAGATGGCTCTCTAAGCAGGTGACAGACCCATAGTATATTTTTCACACCATGTTTTGTTTTGGTTTTTTTTTAACTGATCTATCTTTTCTTTTTTCCCTTCTTAGCCTCATTAGCACTCATTCACAAAAGTATCTGTGACATCAAGGGTCTGAAATTTGTGTTATATTTTATTCTAATGTAAATTAAAATAAACACACGCCGGGCGGTGGTGGCGCACGCCTTTAATCCCAGCACTCGGGAGGCAGAGGCAGGCGGATCTCTGTGGGTTCGAGGCTGGGCTGGACCGATAGCCTCCAAAACAATACAGAGAAACCCTGTCTCGAAAAACCAAAAAAATAAATAAAAAAAAATAAACACACAATAGCAAAAATTAAAAGCTTCATCTCTTAGTCAGGTGTGGTGGCACACAACTTTAATCCTAGCACTCGGGAGGCAGAGGCAGGCGGGTCTCTGTGAGTTCAAGGCCAGCCTGATCTACATAGTGATTTATAGGCTAGTCAGAGACCCTGTCCAAAAAACAAAACAACCTTTTACCTCCTCACTAGATGTGGTAGTGCTTACTTGTAATCCCAGCACTCAGGAGGTGGAGGCGGAAGACCAAGGTTTAAGGTTATCCTGGGCTACAGGCTAGCCTGGGCTATAGGAGAGACCCTGTTGAAAAATAAAAGATTCCTTCTTGACATTGTGCGCAGCTGGGCCCACTCCTGCGTTGGTAGGGCTTTCTTGCCAGAGGCACCATCCTCTAGAAGGCTGTCGTGGACCATCCACTCACACCCTCCACATGCATCAAATTGGAGTCTGGTGACTAGTCAGGGCCCGGGGTGTGGACAGTGGGCAGGGTGGGCTGAGGAGAGCCTACTAGAACAAGCCGCTCGAACTTCAGGGTGGTTCTGTGTCATTTAGGGGAAGGCAAGGAAACTGGGTCAGCACACTGAGTGCTGGACCCTACTCTTAAAATATTACGCTGACTGCTAGACTGAGCCTAGGACCCAGGAACTGCAGAGACCCGTCCCACCTTCAGAGATTCTAATCTTAGGGTCCCACATCAAGGAATTCATTCCAGACTCAAAAGGCTCAACAGCCAGGGCCTTCCCATACGGCATACTCAGCCGTGTGGCCTTGTACCAGCTCTGCACGATGATGACCATAATGGTGGTGATGGTGGCAATGATGAAATGTAGAACTATGAGGTTTTTGAGGGCATGCTCCCAGGGAGAAAGTCTAGAAAATCAGAGGGGGAGACGATGAAGCGTGGTAGTTTTCTTCCTCGAGCAGAAGGTGGCATCCCGGCTCCTGTCACTGGCATGGTCCTCAACCTTTGTGGACACCCAGTCTACTTAATCTCCAGGGCTGAGTGGAATGAGTTTGGACAGTCAGGACACTGTCACATGTGTGGCTGCCTTGCTGTGTCACATGCCACTATCACTGGTAGAGAGAGGACCCTACACTCTTTCTAGAATATTGTTGGGCATGTGAACAACAAACAGGGAAGTTGTGGCCATCCTCCTGCCAGGCTCTGTGTCAGAGAGACCTTCTCAGCCGAGCAGCCAGCACACTGTAGGCTCTGTGATCTTGGTGGCTTCACCTCTCGTCCCTCCACGAAGGTGAGCCCGAGGGATCACTGACTCTCCAGTGCCCTGCCCAGCCCCTTCATGAATAACCAGCCTAACCTTGCCTCTGTCCGTCCCTTGCAGATGTCCTGGCGACCGCAGTACCGCAGTTCCAAGTTCCGGAACGTGTACGGGAAGGTGGCCAACCGGGAGCACTGCTTTGACGGGATCCCCATCACCAAGAATGTACACGACAACCACTTCTGTGCAGTCAATGCCCGCTTTCTGGCCATAGTCACCGAGAGTGCAGGAGGTGGCTCCTTCCTTGTCATCCCCCTGGAGCAGGTAAGTGGCTCTGGTTTCCCTGAGACTCTGAAGGAGAGCAGGGCTGGCCCTGGGGGCCTGAGATCCGTTTTCTGTGCATTTGGATGGGCCTCTACCTAGAGGACTGGAATGCACCTGCCTCTAGATGCAACTTGGCTTCTGTCATTCTATCTCAGTGTTCTTTTGGTATAGAGCAGAAGGCAAACAGAGACAGCTATGGGTACTTTGGGAACCACCCTCCGCTGGGAGGCTGGCCACCATCTGCTGGGCCGTGGTGCCTACTTCTTGCCTGGAGGCTTTCACCACCGGGCTGCTTCTGTGGCTGCTGCAGGTTAAACCCACAAAGCTTACTGCTGCAATTTTGACGCTGTAGCCATTCAGGCGCAGTCCCAGGAGGCCCGTGGGAGGTCACGAGCCTCAGGCAAAGTGCTTGCTGTCAGTCTCTCTTGTTTATGCCTGAGCTCCCATTCCTGGCCTGACTCATCCCTGATCCAGGGAGGAGGCGCTTACAGAAAGAAACTCTGGTTCTAGAAATGCCATCAGCTGGTAGCGGGGACAATTTCCAGGCTTTCTTCCCATAGAGGGGATACAGCTTTAGAGACTGCGTAGGACACATCCTTTTTCCCACCACAGGGCTAGACCTCAGAAAGCTCTAAGGAGTGACTTGGACTGGAGGAACGGCTTTCGCCCCTGCCAGCCAGGAGCCCTCCTTACATGTGTCTTTTGTTTTCCTGTATTGATAAAGCAGGGTCGTAACTCCTCTCCCTGCACTGGCCACATGGCCCTCAAGTGTTGCCCAGGAGCTGCAATGCAGGGGTATCTTGGCGACAGTCATTCGTGCATCACACAGTAGAGATGGGTTGTCGTTTCCTTAGGGAAGTTGGTGGCTTTGCTTATGGACCCCTGAAATACAGCTTGCCTCCCTTTCCAAGCAAGATGGCCTCAAGTCTCTGCCATGGGGGCTAGCTCAGCTCCAGGCAGCTGTGGAGGCCTGTGGACCCCTGGGGTGGGTGGGATAAGCCCATTGCCTGGGCCATGTCAACACTTGGTGTCTTCTTGCACAGCAAAAATTCTAGGTGGAATCAATATGCAAGTGTTTAAATGGGGGAGAGGAAGAGAGAAGAGGAGAGAGCCTGATAGGTGGTATACTTCCATAATCCCAGCATTTAGGAGGTTGGAGTAGGTACAGGAGTGAGATTTTTTATCTAAGAAAGGAAAAAGGGAAGGGCGTGAAAGAAGAGTGCTGGTCTATCAGGGAAAATGGGAAACATTTCAAAAGGTTTTTAATAATAATTTTAAATTATGGTTATTTACTTTGTATATGTGCATATATGTGTGATGTGTGTATATGTGTTATGTGTGTGTTGTGTGTGTGGTGCGTGTGTGCATGTGTGTATGGTGTATGTGTAATTATGATGTGTGAGTGGTATGTACAGGTATATGTGTGTGTATGTGTGGTATGTATGCATGTGGCATGTGTGTGGGGTGTGTGTGTGGTGTATGTGTATGTGTGTTTTGTGTGTATATAGCATTTGGTGTATGTCTATATATGTATATGTATGTGGTATTTGTGTGCTGTGTACATGTGTGTGTTGTGTGTATAGTGTTTGGTCTCTGTGTATGAATGTGGTGTGTGTATGTGTATGGGGGTGTGGTAGGTATGATGTATGTGTGGCAGGTGTGATGTATGTGTGGTGGGTGTGTATGTATGTGGTGTGTGTGTGTGTGGTGTATAGTGTTTGGTGTGTGTGTGTGTGTGTGTGTATGATATCTCTGTGTGTGACCTGTGAGTATGTGGTGGGTATGTGTGATGTATGTGTATGTGTATATATGTGATTTCTGTGTATGTGTGTGTGTGTGGTGTGTATAGTGCTTGGTGTGTATGTATGTGTGTATGTTTGTGGTGTGGTGTGTGTATCTGTGGTATATGTGTATGTATGTGGTGTGTGCAGTGTATGTATATGTATATATGTAGTATGTGTGGGTAGTTTGTATGTATGTATTGGTGTGTGTGTAGTCTGTATGTGTGTAGTGTTTGATGTGTGTGGGGTGTATGTGTGTAGTGTTTAGTGTGTGTGTGTGTATATGGTATGTGTGTTATGTATTCAGTGTGTACAGTGTCTGTGTGTATGCAGTGTGTGTGTGTATGTAGTGTATGCAGTATGTGTATGTATGTGGTGTGTGTGCAGTGTGTGGTATATGTGTATATATGTATGTGGTATGTATATGTGTAATGTGTATTGTGGTATGTGTATATGCATGTGTTTGTATGTGTACATATGTGTATGGTGGGGGTAGGGTGTATGCACGGTGCATGTATGGAGTTAAAAGACAGCTTTCAGAAGCCAGTTCCTTCCTCTACCATATGGGTCTCAGGTACGGAACTCAGGTCATTAAGGGTTGGCAGCACCTTTATCCACTGAGCCATCTTACTGGCAGCAGGAGAACATCTTTAAATCATGCTGTGTGGAAAAGCGTGATATGTCAAAGCATCTCCTTAAACCATCAGGGAAATGATTGATACAATAGAATATATTTGCAAGCTACTAGTTCTGTACTGCATACAATGAGGTGCCCAAACAAAATTAAAAGGAAACCATGTGCTTCAGCAGAATATTTTCAGTACACAACAAATGAAACATTTGTGTTCTGGAACAGAGAGAGTTCCAGAAAAATCAGTACAAAACAGAAACGGACAAAAAAAAAAAAACCTGCATTAGCAATTCACAGAAGACACACATTTAGTAGAGAACACCCAGGACTGTGGTGTACAGGCCTCTTGGTGAGATTTAGTGAGCCCAGTAGCTGGAAGATGCCTATTCACCTCTAAGACACCCACCAGCCAGCATCCCACCTCGAGAATCTGTTCAGCCGAATTGTCTTCAGGTGGACTTAAAATGTTAGCAGATGGGTGTGGTAGCACAAGCCTATGATCTCAGCACTGAGGAAGCAGAGTTATCCAACGACTGCTTTTTGGGCTATGTATCAAGTTCCAGCCAGCCAGAACTATAGCAAGACATTGTCTTTAAAAAAAAATAAGGTAATAGACATGGTGACACACATCTGGAATCACAGCACTCAGGAGGTAGAGGCAGGGGTATCTCATGTCCAAGAGCCACCTGAGTTATACAGAGGTACCCTGTCTCTAACAGATGCACACACTCAAATGTTTGCAGCTTTTCTTTTACTTTTTTTGGAAACAGGGTCTCACTACGTATAGCTCTGGCTGGGCTGGAACTCCCTATTGTGGACCTTGAGCTCACATTGATCTGCCTGCCTCCCCCTCCTGAGCACTGGGATTAAAGGTGTGTATGCCACCATGCCCAGCTTGTTTGCAGCATTTTTAACCTCCAGGCTTATTGTTATTATTTTCATCAGTTAAAAAAACAAAACAACTTCTCTGTAAAGTTGTGTCTTAGTCACTGTTCTATTGCGTGAAGAAACACTAGGCAATGCTTATAAAAGAAAACATTTAATTGGAGCTTGCTTACAGTTCCAGAGGCTTAGTCCATTATCATCATGACAGGGAGCATGATTGGCAGGCAGACATGGTGCTGGAGAAGTAGCTGAGAGCTACATCCTTCTCCACAAGCAGAGTGAGAGGACTGAACTTAGCATAGGCTATTGAAACCTCAAAACCCACCGGCAGTGACACACTTCCTCCAATAAGGCCACACCTAATCCTTCTAATCCTATGAAAGAGTTCCATTCTCTGATGACTAAGCATTCAAACATATGAGTTTATAGGAGCTACTCTTTTGTTTTTGTTGTTTTTTTTTTTGTTTGTTTGTTTTTTGAGGCAGGGTTTCTCTGAGTCTGTCCTGGAGCTAGTTCTTGTAGACCAGGCTGGCCTCAGACTCACAGAGATCCGCCTGCCTCTGCCTCCCAAGTGCTGGAATTAAAGGCGTGCGCCACCAACGCCCGGCTATAGGAGCTAATCACCCTCCCTGGAAACAGTGATACACACACACACACACACACACACACACACACACACACACACGTCTCTATCTCTTTCATTTGTTCACCTTCCTGGGGTTCCACTCACATGGAGTGGGTACCCTGATTCAAAGATGTGCTATAATAGTGAAAATTTGTATGCACCCTGCAGGCCCATCATGGAGGAAGCAAGTGGCACCTCTCTCCCTTCTTGTGGGTTCTGTGGTCACCCAAACAGGCACTGTTCAGTCTCCAGATCACTCCCCACACTTCTGAATGATGAAGAATTCTAGAAGGCTTTCACTTCCTTGGATTGTATCTCTCATCATGGTGTGTTCATCACAAACATGAAATCGTCCTGAACTGGGGATGTGTAGCTCAGTTGGTGGGGTACTTGCCTAGCATGCATGAAGCCTTGCTGCACAGACCAAGTATGGTGGCCCATGGCTCAGGCTCGTAGTTCTCCCAGTTCTCAGGAGGCAGGAGGATCATAAGTTCAAAGTTATTCTCTGCTACATAATGAGTTTGAGGCTATCATGGGCTACATGAGAACCTGTTTTTAAAAATAAAAACTTTAAAATATGTACCAGTGAACTAAAGTAATAGTAATCACATTTCACATGCTCCAGGAAAACATATTTTTATGAAAAATAATATTTTTTGAGAAATAATATTTTCTAAAGCCAAAAAAGTTAATGAGGGTTTCAAGATGGGTTCAGGTGGTAGAGTGCCCACCTAGCATGTAGCAGGTTCTTGGTTAGATTCTCAGCACTGGAAAAAAAAGTGGATGAGAAGAACAGCATTGTTTCTACTTTTCATTCAGCCTGTGGCAGTGTGGCATGAGAAGTTGCTTTAAAAATACCATAGACTCATGAGATTGGACAAGCAGAAATGTAGTGTGAGTAATGGGCCCAAAGTAGTTTTGAGCCCATGGATTCCCTGAAAAGGTCTTGTTTTTTACTTATACTTTATGTATTTATGGTAGGTGTCTTAATTAGGGTTTCTATGGCTGTGAAGAGACACTATGACCTCAGCAACTCTTATAAAGGAAAAACATTTAATTGGGGCTGGCTTACAGTTCAGAGGTTTAGTCCATTATCATCATGGTGGAACATGGCAGCAGCAGGCTGGAGAAGGAGCTGGGAATCTATACATTGATCAGCAGGCAATAGCAGGAGACTGCCACACTGGGCGTGGCTAGACCTCAAAGCCCACCTCCACAGTGACACACTTCCTCTAACAAGGCCACACCTACTCTAACAAGGTCACACCTAGTGCCACTCCCTAAGGGCCAAACATTCACACACATGAGTCTATGGGGGCCATTCCCCTCCAAACCACCCAGGAGGGGCCTGCAACTGCCGAGGTATACATGTGGAGGTCAGAGGGCTACCTGCCACAGCTGGTTCTCTCCTGACACTATGTGGGCACAGGAATGTGACAACCCAAGTTGTCAGGCTTGGCAGCAAGTGCCCTGACCTACTAAGATATCTGACTGGTCCCTGGAAAGGTCTTGAAGAGCCCAAAAGACCTCAGATCACATTTTGGAAATTACCTGTGCAGAAGGACATTAATGAGCGTAAACAATTTGTGCCATGCAGTTTTGAAAGGAAATGCATACTTGGTCTCATTTAAAACACCTATGTATCTAGAAAAGAGCCAAAGGACTTTAGTCAGTGTTAAAAGTGACTAGCTCTACATTTTAGATTTTCTTCTTTCTCCATGATTTTGTTTTATAATGAGCACTTAAAGCATTCTGCGTAGAAAAAGCATTGTGTAAGGGGAAATAATGGTGAGCTCACCTGGGAGAGTGTTTGCTTAGCATGTAAGAGGCCCTGGTCCATCCCCTGGTAGTGCTTGGCTCTAATCCTAGCGCTTGGAAGATGGAAAAGGTCAAGGTGATTCTTGGCTACATAACAGGCCAGCCTGGACCACAGGAGACCCTCTCAAAGGTAGGCCCTGTCCTCAAAAACTACTGACAGCTGTAATGGCAGGAAGGAACTTAGTCTTACTTAGTCCTCTCAGAATTCAGGGAGCCATCTCCATCTTCCACGTGGGGAAACTGAGGCTGCAGAGACAACAGGAGCTAGATCTGAGGTCAGCTTCCAGGCCCGGGGCAGGAGTTGACTGGAACCAGCTCTCCTACATCCATGACTGCAGTACTGTGACGCTGACGGTCAGCTCCTTTGGGCTCTGGGTGGGGCTCTGGGAGTGACCAGTCTTCCTGGGCTCTTGCTCAGCCTCTGCTATGGTGGCCAGCTCCTGATGTTTTCCTAGTTAACATGCAGCTACCAGCTCCCACCTCTCAGGAGCGGAATGTTAAGTTGCAGATGGGCAAGCAGTCAGCACCCTGATTGCCTGGCACAGCTGCCAGGGCCTTATGAATATTACAGAACCTAGGCACTGTGCCCAGCACCTCATTAGCCATCCGGCCACCCAGTGCCCCACCCCTTTCTTGCCACACTCCCCAGGGCTGAACCAAACCCCAAGAAGACCAGGGCTGGAAGCACAGGTCCTTGCCAATTACTAAGCCGCAGCTGGTGGGCAGGAAGGACCCTAGCCTGGAAGTCAAGGGTCTAGCTTCTTCCCAACTGTACAGTTGTCACCTGGGAACTTTTTGAGAGTGCAACACACTATGAAAATGCAGTTCTCTCCCCATTTTACAGAGGAAGAGACAGAAGCATAAAGAAATCCGAGACTGCACAGCTGGAATCTAGCTCTCCCAGATGCATGCCTGGCTACCTCACAGGAGGGCTAGAAAGGGGCGCTTCTGCAGTCGCATCCTGTATTACTGTGATTGGAATACACAGCTCATGCTGCCTGACTCTGAAGAAGCCACTGAGCAGAAACAGGAAGTGAAGTTTTTTTTGTTTTGTTTTGTTTTTGTTTTTTATTTTAATTTTATTTTTATTTTTTTTAATTTTATTTTCCAGTTTAAATTTGGATAAGAAACAAGGTTGCTTCACAAGTCAGTTCCAGGTCCCTCTCCCATTCCCTCCCTTCCTCCCGAGCCCCCCCCCTTATCCCCTCATTTCCCCAGGGAGGGTGCGGCCCTCCATGGGGGTGTGCATAGTCTGTCATTTCATATAGGGCAGGGCCTAGACCCTTCCCCAAGAGTTCGGGTGGGAGTGCACTTCACATTGTTCTATGGGAGTCCAAAGTCCGTGTGTATACTTGGGATGGGTACTGATCTGCTGCCCAAGGCTCAATAGATTCCCTAGGCCTCCTCACTGACACCCAGATTCAGGGGGTCTTGATCAGTCCCATGCTGGCTTCCTAGGCTGATGCCTGGGATTCAAGAGTTAACCTTTGTCTGGCCCCGCTATCTTGACAGCCAGCAGTTGGGGAAGCCAGAGGACTGGTCCCCAAACTTGAACACACCATTCCATAACATTGCCAGTTTGTATATTCTGTACTAGAACAGAGGTAGTCACCCATTCCAAAATTTCGTTGCATCCCTCTGGGCAGGTTGTCAGCCTTGTCTCTGAGTTTCTGTCCTTATCACTTCCCCCATATTTCTCTTATTGTTGTCCCTCTGTGAAGTGGGGATTTCCAAATATCCAAGGCCACCAAGTCACATTCCCCCTGAACTGTTTACAGTGCCTATGTGCAGGTTCCTTCCTGCAATATGAGGTACAGATGTGATTTTATAATATAGAATATAAATGTCACTGTTACTCTAGGAAGATTCTACCATGTGCTAGACAAAGGCGAGGAGACCAGGTGGAGGGACAAAGCGATGGTGCCATTTGTCAAAGAGAGACAGGGAAGGGGCCCTGGAGAGGAAGCCAGACTGACTTCATTCCTTCAGCCATAGTGCAAGGAATTGGGCCTCAGCACCATGCTGGGAATCTTGGATCCTTGTGCCATCAGAACTGGTCTTTGAAAGGCCCCATGGATATCCCATTGGTGGATCTGGTGTGTGAGCATTACCATGCGGCCCATGCATCTGGCTCAAGCATCAACTCTATCTAGTAGATGAGCATTTAAGTTGAGTATCTAGTGCTCCTACTAGTGGGGGGAAATGATGGGGTCTGACTGTCCCCTCCATACACTGGAGCCCCTGGCTGATATATTCTCAACTGCTGTTCGTCTCTGGGTCCTGCCCATCATGCCATGGCTCAGCCTGCAGAGAAGTTGCTTCCCTCTGGTCTTGGGTATCAGGGAAATGCATCCCACAACCTATGGCCTGGGTCTCACTAGCCCAAGTCAGTTTAGAGCCTGGCTATGTAGCCTGGTACTCCTACCTCTACCTCCCAAGTGCTGGGATTACAAGCATAGCACACTGTGTCTGGCCCCATGAACTTCTCTGCATTTCTTTGTCTCTGCTCTTTGGGGGAAGCACAAATCCACCAGGCAGTCTGAGGACAGGATGGTGACTGGGCCCCAGGGGCAGACACCCTGTTCCAGTCTCTGTCATGCTACTCAAGTGCTGTGTAACCTTCCTCTGCTCTGGTTTTTCTATCCACAAACTGAAAAAGTTGGACTCCATGATCTATAGAACTCATTGTAGCGCTTACATTCTGTTCCCTGCTAACACCATTCTATTCAAGCATGTCCTCACCAGTGTTGCACATTGGTGCTGTGCAGTAGACAAAGATGGCTGCTCCCTCTCAAAGACCCATTTCAAATGCCAGCTCTGTAAAAACATTGCCAGCCAAAACCTAACTTCAGATAGTCTATGTCTCCCTTGCTAGAGCACTTGGCTGCTCCTTTATTCACCATATGGTTGCACCATCCATCCATCCACCCATCCATCCATCCACATACCCGTCTATCCACACACCTATCCATCCTTCCATCTAAGCCATCCAATAAATGTTTATTGAGTACCCACTATCCTTCAGTCACAGATCCTACCCAGGGGTGGTGGCACATGATTCTAATCCTAGCATTTGGAAGGCAGGCAGATCTCTGTGAGGCCAACCTGGTCTACAAAGTGAGCTCCAGACCAGCTAAGTCTACATAGAAAGACCCTGCCAAAATCAAAGCAAAGAAAAAAAATAGTTCCTACACCAGGGATGGAAGTAAACAAGACCAAGCCCTTATCCACATGAGTTCACAGTCTAGTTGGCTGTCTTAGTGGTGAGGGCATGTCTGGTTTGCACAAAGCTTGGATGGCTTCACACCTGGCACCTTGGACTGACCTGAAACTTGTCCCAGAGGCATGGTTCCTACTTCCCCTTACAGACAGCCTGCTGACCCAGCAGCAGCCTTCACTATGGAGTTAAGTCCAAAAATCACTGAGCCAGGCAGTTCCATGGCTCATAGCATGCTGGGATGTCCAGCCTAGAGAACTGCAATAAGATCAGCCTTCATGCTACCCCACCCCCTCCTAAAAATCAGCTCTGAACTACTTCCCACTTAGACAGGACCCCCTTCAGCCTCCTCCTTCTCCTGGGGAATTCAGAGAGTTTTTCCAAATCCATTTTTCCCATCTTTCCTCGCTCATCCTTTGTTCTTCAAGCTGCCTTCTCCTTCCAGTTGATGCAATTTACATCTCAAAGCCTGTGACAGGTTGAGTACAGTAGGTGACTTTGGGAAAGGGGGAGACTTGAGCTGAGAGAGAGAGAGAGAGAGAGAGAGAGAGAGAGAGAGAGAGAGAGAGAGAGAGAGCATGCACCAGAAGTCCCAACTTTATTCCATTTGTCTGAGATCTGAGATTGACACTCTCACTTTGTGGTTTTGTGGTTTCCCTTTTTTGGAAGAATAGATGCTTATTTTTGGAAGAAAAAAAAGGTGAAGGCAAGCCCTTCCTCAGGATGGAAATGTCTCAAATTCATTTATTTCAAAGTTTTGAGATGAGGATTTGGGGGTCTCTAGACCAGGGATGCAGCACGGCTGGTGGGTATTCGGAGGAGTCTGAAAACTCATCTGCAGAGCTGGCTCCTGCACCACAAGGGGCTTCCCATTCCCCACAAAGCCAGCGTCTAAATAGCACCTGGCTTGCTGTGCCATGAACCTACAGAGCTGAGTCAGGCTGTGAGTGGATGCTCTCCCTGCCCCGGGCCTCAGGACTGTCCCACAAAGCACTTTGTGAGTCTGATCTGCTTCCTGTTTTCTAAGGCATTCAGGGATCATAGCCCCAACCCCTAGTTGTACAACCCTAGTCACTTTGCCTCAGGTTCCCTGTGTGTGAAGCTCTAATGGTCCTTGTTTTTCAGGGTTGTTGTGATGATTACATAAAATGTCAGACACATAGTCTGCCACACAGCATGTGCTCAATGACCAGGAGCTACAGTGATGTAAAGGGCTCCTGCTTGTCCCCCTTTCTCAGCAATGGCCAATAAAGCCTACAGCCAGCAAAGGGGAACCGTACATGGTGTGCCTGGACACTCTCTGGACCCTTCCCAGGGAGTCTGACCTTGGTCACTTCTCAGAGTTCCAAGTCTCTCTACAAAGGTGTCAGAGATGACAACAGCTTCTTTCCGAGGGAATATCCACTGGGTGAGGCAAAGGAGTTGCTGGTGAAATTCTGGATGGCCGTGAAATGTGCCACATGAGATTGCCATTCCCAAGGCCTTGGAAGGGGGGAACCGAGAACATGCTTGCACACACAGCACCCCTCCACACACAGCACCCCTCCCTCCACACTCAGCACCCCTCCCTCCACACACAACACCCCTCCCTCCACACACAGCACCCCTCCCTCCACACACAGCACCCCTCCCTCCACACACAGCACCCCTCCCTCCACACACAGCATCCCTCCCTCCACACACAGCACCCCTCTACTGGAGCCTCGGCATGTCCAGTTCTACCTCCTAGGGCTTCAAGGAACAAAAGTGACATAGGATGTCAAGAGGGGGAGGGTACTGAACATCTTCCCAGGGCCCAGTGGGGTCCGGAGGCCTCAGCAAGACACAATGGCTGCCTGTGTGCCTCTCCTGAGAACCCCAGGACTGGGCTAGCCCCTGGGGCACTTTCCATTTCTGAATGTCCCTCCTCAGCCTCCCCCCACCCCCATCCGTTCACAGAGTGTTCCTGCTTCTCCTCTGCCGCCTCCCCCACCCCCAGTGTACTCATCAAAGACCTTAATTTTAGTTGCTAAGCAACCCGTGCCTAAAATTCCAAGTAGGTCTTCAGGTGAACACAGGAGGAGGAAGATGGGGGGGGGGGCAGTGTTTAAAGCTGCAGTCTATGTGTGAAGACACCAAGGGCCTGAGAGGGTGAGAGACTTGGTTGAGGCTGCACAGCTACGTAGTGACCTGTGTGCATGTGTGTGTGTGCCCGTGTGTGTGCATATGTTTCTTTTTTTTCTTTTCTTTTCTTTTCTTTTTTGAGACAGGTCTCTTATTGAACACACTGCCTAGCTAGCAAGCCACAGGAAGTCTCCTGTTTCTGTTTCTGCCTCTGCAGTCCTGGGATTATAGGATCACACCACCACACCTACTGGTTATGGGAGCGATGGGACTTGGCCTCAGGTCCTAAGGCTTTATGAGCTCATTCCTTTTCCCAGCCCCTGACCTGTACTAAAGTTACTAAGGTGGCATCCAGGTGACATGAACATTCCAGGGACCTGCCTTATGGAGTGCTATCTTCCTCAGCAGGAAGGCACATGCCCAGGGGGCATCGGGCATAGACTCTAGGCATTCTAAAAAAGTTACAGATCCCTCCATAGGACAAAGTTGATGAGAGCATAAACCAGATGAACAGAAGCAACTGTTCCATTACAGCAGCCATTATATGTGCACCAGCCCTGTGATCATGCAGAGTAGAGCTTTAACCAGAGTGGGCCAAAGAACTTCAAACTAGCAGCGAGAGGCAGGGGCATAGCTCAGTGGTGAAGTGTGGCCCTGGGTCCAATCCTTAACCCTGCTACCAAGAGGAAGGGAAGAATGGAGGGAGGGAGGGAGGGAGGGAGGGAGGGAGGGAGGGAGGGAGGGAGGGAGGGAGGGAGGGAGAATAGTAAATAGCATAAACAGTATTTTGACCTGGATATCTCACTGCCTACTAATGAAAGTGTTACTGGCTCTGCTAATCCCACACGGGTTTGTTCCTTATCTTTATAAACAAAGAATGTGTGAGTCTTAGGGGCCATGCCTAAGAAAATGCAGCTTCAATTTTCCTCAGGAAACTCACAGGCCTTAGTGAGGAGTGTGAGGAATCACCTGGGTTAAAGCCCCAGAAACAGAATCCCAGACAGGATATCACTCAATAACACAAGGACGGGCAGAGCTGCCTTAGATGAAGACTTGTGGAATGGCAGCAAGGCTTCTCTGAGTGCTCCACACCGCGGGAGTGTCCCAAGATCTAGGTCTTAACTGGCAGTCAGGAAGCTTGCCTTCTCTGTCAGGTTCTTTGGAGGCTTGGGCAAGTTCTTTGTCTCTTCTGGGCTTCAGTTCCCCTATAGAGTGAGCTGTTGAATGGTGGTCCTCCAAGGTCTTTCCATCCCTGACATCCAGGAATCTGCCTTCCTCCTATCTGGAGAGACAAAGCCCCAGAAGCGTGGGTGTGTGGGTACCCTGGACCGCTGAGTAGGAACAGCTGGGGCCAGGCTGGCTGGCTCCCAATTGTTCATGGGAGTAGAGGAGGGCTAGATAGGAGCCTCTCCAAAGTGACAGCTGGGTGAGCCTGGCTGGGGGGCTGGGCCACGCCTGCCATCTGGGCCTTCTTCCTGCCTTCCCTGCATGGCAGTGGGGGTGTGGAGCAGGCCAGTGCCAGTCTGCTGGCTCCTGAGTGTCAACTATGTCCCTTGTCATCCAGATCTCATACAAGAGGAAGGGACCCACAGTCCCAGGTCCAGTAAGCCCACTTGGTCAGCGGGCAACTTGCAGGAATTGATTTTCTCCTTCCACTGTGTGGGTACCAGGGCCTAACTCAAGTCGCCAGGCTTGGCTGCAAGTGCCTCTGCCCGCTTGTGATCTTCCCTCGCTTGTGCGACCCATCCCTGCTAGGATCCACCTGCAGGAGCTCCACCACCTGGAACCCCATCTACTCATACCCAAGCCCTGGATCCCTCGTGCAACTTAAACCTCAAAAACGAAGCCACTCAGGTCCTCCATTGAGGGCAGCCGGCATGATGGGCATCTTCCCCAAGATTTACACACACACACACACACACACACACACAAAAGAGGGAGAGAGGGAGAGACCCACACAGGGATGTAGACACCCACAGTTTCTACTTACAGAAACTCAACTCAACTCAAGTTTCTGTGTGTGTGGACTGGCAAGATGGCTCAGTGGGTAAAGGGACTTTTCTCCCAAACCTGACGACTAGAGCTCAACCCCTGAGGCCCATACGGTGGAAGGAGAGAACTACGATTCCGGAAAGCTGTCCCCTGACCTCACACTATGGTGTAGGTGCCCACACCACACAAAGCAAACAAATAGACGAATGAAAAAAAGTTAAGATTTTTTTTTAACTTCATGTGCTCGGCGGAGACTGCGTGTTTGGAATTCTGAGCTTTTTCCATGCTTACAGTTGTGCACAGCACTCCCTTGTGAAGCAGGCCTACAGCTGCAGCAGCCTGCGTCACGTGACCACCAAGGAGCCTGAACTGTAACGTGCATGTGGCTAAGCTGTGATGCTCAGGGGGTCAGCATGTTACGCGTAAGGCTTACGATGGGTTCAGCAGGACTCGGGCCGCCTGGCGTGAAGGTGCACTTGCGTATCTGTGCCTTCTTTACACTGATGCCATGTCCCCTTATGTCTCGCCTTCTTTCTAAACTCTGCACCTTGGACCTCATCAAGTGTCAATGGTTTCCCCTTCTGTTTTCACCTGAGTGTGAGGCTCCCTTGTCCACATGTGTGTCATGTGCCAGCCACACCTGCATACTGATGGCTGATTAGGCTGTTTGCCGGCCTTCACCACCCTGGTGTGGCAGAGAATAATCGTGGACAGGCCCCTTCCACAGGTGTAGAGATGTGTGTGGAGAGTGTGGAGACTAGATTGTTTTTGGAGGGGGTTTTGAGGCAGGGTTTCTCTGTGGCTTTGGAGACTGTCCTGGAACTAGCTCTTGTAGACCAAGTTGGCCTCAAACTCACAGAGATCTGCCTGCCTCTGCCTCCCGAGTGCTGGGATTAAAAACCTGTGCCTCCAACGCCTGGCAGGTAGAGTCTTAAAGACAGAAAGTTTCCTTAGGGACATTTCCTGTGGCACACAATAAGTCATCAGGCTATGCTCAGATGTGTGGGTACCGAGTGAGACCATGGGGAGCTCTGTGCTTTGGCCTAGGGTTGAAGATATGTGGTGTCAAAAGTAGGGGAGAGCCTGGGCTTAGGACAACGTGGGGTGAATAATATTCAGTGGACTGGAGATGAAGGAGCCTTCCCCATCCCTGAAGTGTTCTAAGCTGCTGCACAGCTTTTGGGTAGGAGTGGGAGGGGGGGAGGATATTCGAGAAGATCAGCTCTCTCCTGGCAGTTGGTGGGAACTTCCTTTCTTCATTTGCTTCCTTTCCTCAGTTCCTCCCCAGTGGATTCTCTTGGCAGACTCCCAAAGACAGGGAAGTGGCCTGAGAAGGTCCTTCTAGCCTCGCTGAGTGAACTCCTGGATGGCTTGTGAGGACAGGGAGGGTGCACACACGGAGTAGGATTGCTGGTGTTGGAGGATGGTGAAGACACAGACAAGCTTTGTGCCTCTCCCAGCCCTGTGATAGACAACCTCTTGACCCTGAGACACAATGTAGTCATCTAAAAAGTTCACATTCGAGAGTTTCCCAATTGAATTGCATAAAGACTAAATCACAAACGATACCTTCATAATGTTTTAAGCAAGCTTATAATCTTGTCTGCATTCAAAGTCATTCTTGGCTGCATGGGGGTCCAGTTTGGACACACCTGATGGACTACTGCAATCATCCTGAGTAAAATTCCTCAGAAAGGTTATCGAAGAAAGTACAATACTGGGGAGATGACTCTGTGGATAAAATGTTTGCTGTGCAAGCATTGGGACCTGGGTTCAAATCACCAGCAACTACCTAAAAAAGCTACATGGGTGTAGCCATGGTTGCCTATAACCCTCGGGCTTTGAAGAGTGTCAGCAGGATTGCTGGGACTTGGCTGTCTGCCAACCTAGATTCAGTTTCAGTGAGAGACCCTGTCCCATGGGGATAAATGGAGAGTGATAGAGAAGGGTACTCAGCATCCTTTTCTGACCTCCATTTGTGCATCATCACATACATGTGCACATACACCATACACGCACACACCACATCCACTACATACACTCACAAACACACATATGCATACAATATAAGTAAGTAGGTAGATGGATTGCTGGATGTATGGATGGATAGATGGATGGATAGATAGATAGATAGATAGATAGATAGATAGATAGATAGATAGATAGACAGACAGACACATGGACAGGTGGATGGATAGATGAATGAATGGATAAGAAAACACATGGGTTTTGGTCAGGATGTGGGCTTGGTGAAATGCTGCCAGAAACTACAGCATGGTTGTGACTGAAGTGATCACTCTCAACTCTTGCTCCCCAGAGGAAGATGATGACCTCTTCTCAACTGATGCAAATACTGCCCTTGTTGGAGGAGTCTCGCTTGGCTCCCTGTCCCCGGTATAGCCCACACAAACAGACCCATTCTGGTTCAGGGTCATCCATTACTTTGAAGTCCACAAGGCTCCTGCTTCTAGTTGAAGTCCCTCTTGGCTCTGCCTCCTGCCTCTCCTGTCCTTGACCCCAGCCCAGAGTCTGACTCTCCTGGGCTGGAGTCAAGGACAGGTTGGCCCAGAACATGGGCTCTCCCCAGCTGTGTTCCCTCCCCATTAGGAATGTAGAGCTCAGTCTACCTCCACCCTTGTCCTGCTATGCTCAGCCCACTGAGCCAAAGATGCTAGTTCTCTGAGGCTGCCACTACACCAGGCCATCCTTCCTCCCCAGTAGCCAGGCTGGGCTGGGATCCCAGGCAGAGTCCTGTCAGGAGGCAGCCCTTAGTGGCTGAGTGTGCTGAGAACTCTTGACGGTGGTCTAGGTCTGCCTGGTGATGGGACTTTAGATGTCAGATCAGCCAGCTTTGTGAACAGGTCAGAGTTTCCTGCAGACCTCATTCCACCCACAACCACTCCCTCACGGACAAACAGCCCTTTTGGGGGTCAGCAACTTAGAGTCCGGAAGCTGGTTTACACTGGGCCTAACTTCTTTCTCCCTCTTAATCTCATCATGTCTCTACCTCCCAGAGCTGGATGGCAGGTAGGTACTGCCTGGCTTTTTTTGTGGGTTCTGGGGGATCAAATTCAGGTACTAATTCTTGAGTGGCAAGCACAGTACTGACTGAGCCCTCAATCCTGTCTCCTCTTCTGTCTGTCTGACACTGGGTCTCTCTAGGCAGCCCTGCCTGACTTTATGCATACGTACTCTGATTCTCCTGCCTCTGCCAGGGTTGCAGACATGAGCTACCTCGAATGCTAGTTTGTCTTCCTCTTCTTCTTCTTCTTCTTCTTCTTCTTCTTCTTCTTCTTCTTCTTCTTCTTCTTCTTCTTCTTCTTCTTCTTCTCCTCCTCCTCCTCCTCCTCCTCCTCCTCCTCCTTCTCCTCCTCCTCCTTCTCCTTCTCCTCCTCCTCCTCCTCCTCCTCCTCCTCCTCCTCCTCCTTCTTCTTCTTCTTCTTCTTCTTCTTCTTCTTCTTCTTCTTCTTCTTCTTCTTCTCCTCCCCCTCCTCCTTCTCCTCCTCCTCCTCCTCCTCCTCCTCCTCCTTCTTCTTCTTTTCTTTTCTTTTTGAGACAGGGTTATTTTGTATTGTTTTGGAGGCTGTCCTGGAACTTGCTCTGTAGACCAGGGTGACCTTGAACTCACAGATATCCACTTGCCTCTGCCTCCCAACTGCTGGGATTAAAGATGTGCACCACCAACGCCCGGTTCTAGTTTGTCTTCTTATTTACAAACCAGGAGCCAATAATGTTACCTTGCAGCACTTTGGGGGATGATGGGTGTGCACCTGTGGAGGATTCTCATGGCACAGAGCTGTTGGAATCTGGATGGCTCTCGCCAGATAGTCACGACAACCCTAACAAGGGCCCCTGTTTCACAGGTGAGACAACTGAGCTACTGACCCAAAGTCACCCATCCAGAAAGTGACAAGGCCAGAATAGAATGGGTGATGCTAGCTAGCTAGCTAACATACTACCTGGCACTCAGTAAGTCCCCATCTAAGCGATGGCCTGGGCCATCTGTCACTCCAAATGTCCATCTGCAGACACAGGCCTGGCAGTGGGGAGAGGCCAGGGAAGTCCAAGAGATCAGAGAACCTTCTGGATCTTGGCAAGTCATTCAAAAGATAAACAAGGAAGAAAACATATGCTATGGCTATTTCCAACCATAATGACAATGGTAGAAACTGAGGGGATGTGGGGGAGAGGCTATGAGGTGAGTAGCTCACAGAGGCCTCCAGACACTTCTGATGCAAAGGTGCCAGGCATGCAGCAGTATGAACAAGAGTGTCTTAGGAAGAGAGGCATGAAGTGAGGCAGGAAAAAGGCCCATAGAGGTGGAGCCCCAAGGGTGAGCAGGTTTGGGCTCATCAGAGAAATCCCTGACAGTTTCTAGGTAGTAAAGATTTTGTTTAGAGCCACCAAGATAACTCAGCAGGTAAAGGTGCCTGCCCGCCTCCAAGCCTAACAAACTTGAGTTCAGCCCTTGAAACTCACATGGTAGAAGGAAAGAACCCACTCTCAAAAATTGTCTTTGGAGCCTCTGTCTAGGAAAGGGTTGAGCTGCCGCCTGTCCGAAACCTAGAGCTGCGCAGCCATCGCCCTCTGCTGGTTAAATTGCAATAGCACAGCCTCATTGTTAACAACTGGGACCCTCCCTGGTAATGCCTGTAATAGGGGAATGAGTATTGAATGTGTGCCTTCTGTCAATCAGGGGACTACCTTACCCCCCCACCCCACCCCACCCCCGTGACCAGGTGTTGCAGACTATCAGTCCTGCTGGTACCCACCTGGGGAGTAATAGCAGCATTTAGAAAGCAGAGGCAGGAGAAGCTCATGTTCAAGGCCAGCCTGGGAGAGGCTGAGGACTCGAGTTTGGTTCCACAGCATCCATGTCATGTAGCACTAGAAGTGACAGCATATGTCTCTAACCCCAGTGACCCTGTAATAGGCAGGAGGATCCCTGGAAACTACCTTCAGATGGGCTAACCTGGACACCTGCAGATGGGCTAGCCTGGCTTTCACATTGAAGAACAAGAAGCAGCTAGAAAGATGCCTCAGTGGGTAAGATGGATGACAGATGGCTCAGCGTGAAGAGCATTTGCTGCTTTTGCAGAGAACCTGATTTTTGATTCCTGATACCATGTCAGGCAAATCACAACCATTAAATCTCCAACTCCTGGGCATCTGGCATGCTCTTCTGGCCTCCACAGGCACACGGAGACACATAAAGAAAAATAGACCTTAAAACAAACAAAAAAGCAATAGGCATTGTGGCACATGCAAGCGTGTCTTCATGAGTTGCAGGCCAGTCAGAGTTATACCATGTGGTGGTTTGAAAGAGATGACCCAAATCAGTCTTGAGCATTTAAATTATTTGCTCTCCAGTTGGTGGCTGTTTAGGGGGGATTGGGGTATGTGGCTTTGCTACAGGAAGTATGTCACTGAGGGCAGGCCTTGAGGACTCTTGGCTTTTGCCGTTCTGAGTTAGTTTTCTCTTACTCCTGCTTCCAGAAGACCTGGGCTCTCGGCTGTTCCTGCCACCATCCATGCCTTTGCTCCACTCTCTAATTCTGAAGCTATAAGCCCAATCAAATGCTTTCTTTTTAAGTTGCTTTAATCATGGTATTTTATCACAGCAATGTAAATGTAACTAATATACATGCATAGTAAAATCTTGTCTCAAAAACAACAAACCAACAAAAAGATGCCCCCATCCCAAATACCATGGAAGGTGAAGACTCTGACCTCCACATGTGCACTGTGGCACGTAGGCGCTGTCACTCAAGCTGGCTCCTCCCATTGTGATCGCCTTAAGGGTAAATCTGGAGCAGCAAGGCAGAGCATTAAAGGAATGAATCACAATGGTAGAGTTTCTGGTCACAGTTGACTCCAGTCCTTTTTACAAAGCGGCTAGGTTAGGAAAGGAGGCAATCTCGCCCCTCCCACTCATTCTAGTCTGCCCCGGGGCCGAAGTGCAGCGTGGCTCTCAGCTCCCTGAGCCGTGCTGTAATTGGGAAATAGAGCAGAAGGTAATGTGGAGAAGGCAGCCATCCTGGCGGAATGCTGCTAATCTAGCAGGGCCTGGGGAATTCGCATCCCTCCCCCTGCAGTTTGCTCTGAACCCCCTTCTAGTCGCTGTTTCTAGGTTCTACCTGCCAGTCTTGGACCTCTGTGACTTGAACAAGCCTGTGCCCTGTCACCCTTCCTTGGGGAGGACACCAGATCTGCACTTCCTCAAGCTCATCCCCAGCAGCACGGGGTATCCTGGGATCTGGAAGGACTGGGGACGAAGAGGAAGTGAAGTCACAGGTCCTAGTTTTAACTCCATCATTTACTTACTGTATGACCTTGAGCAGGTCCCTCACTCCTATCCCTAAAGTTAGGGAGATAGCACTCCCCCAAGAGGATGGTGAGACCTCAATAAGATTGTTTGTCAACCTTAAATTCAAGATGACTAGTGGAATGATGCAGACAGAAATCTAATGCCCAAACACCTTGACTTTGAATTCTGCCTCTCCCCTGTGACCTTGGGCAAGTCACAAGTAAAGCAGTGAGAAACTAGAGAAGCAGTATGGCACTTCACAGTGTGACGCTCTTGCAGAGGATGGGGCTTGCTTTCCAGCACCCACATCAGTTGGCTCCCTGTGGGCACCTGTGTGTGTGTGTGTGTGTGTGTGTGTGTGTGTGTGTCTGTGTGTGTGTGTCTGTGTGTCCGTGTGTGTGCCACACACACAAAGACAAATAAAATAAAGTTAAATAAATAAAATGAAGATAGAAATACATTAGGACATTTTTAAAATATCCAGAAAATTCTAGCACATGTTGGATGCCCTGTGGTTACCAGCTGGTATGGCTTATCCTAGAAGAGAAAACTTCCTCCACTATGCTCCTGGAGTGCCTACTGTGTTCAAGGCACCATGGGAAGTGCTGAGGACCTTGCAGTAATGAAGAAAGGGAGGAAGGGAGGGAGGGAGAGGGGGGAAAGAATGAAGGAAGGAAGAAAGAAGGAAGGAAGGAAAGAAAGAAAGAAAGAAAGAAAGAAAGAAAGAAAGAAAGAAAGAAAGAAAGAGAAAAAGAAAAAGTTCAACCTTCCTGGGGCCTACATTAGAATGGGGGACACAGATAATAAAGTAAGGCATTTACAGAGCCTAAGAGAAGGAAAATAAGGCTAGGAGGGGAAATAAATTAGGGACAAGCACAGGGGTGTGGGAGGGGATTAAAACCTTGAACAAGGTGACGGAAACCTGATTGACTCCATTTGAATTAAATGTTCATCTGATCCAGTCAGCTGTGTGTATGTGTGAGAGGATGGGAGGCAAGAGATCAAGAAATATGATTGGTTCAGCTTTAATTAGATGCCCATTCTGTTCCAGCTTGCTCAGTGTGTATGTGTGTGAGCTTGCTGAGGGTGGGCCAGATCGAGGCTGAACGCAGCTGCTTACTCTCAGCATCTATCATGAGGACAAAGCCAGAGCTGAACCAGCCCTCCTGCTCCCTCTCCAGCCCCCCTTCCTCTTTCCCTCCTCTGCTCCCCTTCCACCTTCACTGCAGTCCTCAGGACACTGACTAAAGGCAAGTCTGAGGTAGGAGGGTAATGGTTAGCTCCAGTAGCTGGGATAGCCACCATCCATGAGCCCAGCAATGCCAGCTGCCGCCAGTCTGCCTGCTTCTAGTTGACTGCACTGTTGCTGGCTATACCACAGCCATCAAGGCAGGCTGGAATCTAACACCCCAATGCCTGCGGCTGCCTCTGAGTGGGTCAATACATAGGAACCCTGGAGATGGGTTTTCGATGCTCCTGCCCTGAGACCAACAGTCGTTAGGTACGGAGGCGGCCCAGGATGTTGTGTACATACATCTGTGTCTGCAGGACCATGACCTTGGCAGGCCTCACATCTTCGTCATCACGTCCTCTCTCCTTGGAACGGTGTTGCTCACCTTCCCTTCCTTACCTTCACTGAAGGCGCAGCTCCCCTTCCTCCCAGGAGCCCCTCAAGGTGCCCTGCATGCCACGAGCCTGACCAGAGAAAGCTGAGAATGTCAAGCTCAGAAGTTACCCAGCACACAGCTTTTCTACAATGCAGAGGCAGCTCAGGCCTCACAGGAGCAGAGGCCCTGGGGCTGCCAGGATAGATGCAGAGGCCGGGTCCCAGGGCTCCAGGGATTTCCCTGGAGAGACAAAGCTTGTTTGGGGAATGGAGATAACAACTCGGTTGGTAGAGTAGCTGGGATCAATGCCCAGCACCACATAAACCGGGTGTAGTGGTGCACACCTGTAATAGAACCCCCAGGGGCATGTGGCATGGGTTAAGGCAACTGAAGAGTGAAAGCATCCTCTAGATCAGGAAGTGGGGAATTCCTGACTTCCCAAATATCGTAACGGTGACTGTGTGTCCCCCAAATGATGCTGTGTGTGGTGCATGGTGAAAGTCACAATTACAGAAAGACCCACACGGGGTCCATGCAGACTAGCTTAGAAGCCAGCTGGGATGCAGAAGAGGTTCTGTGGGTGTTTGCTGCCAAATCTGAAGACCTAAGTTGGAACCAACTTGGTAGAAGGAAAAAACTAACTTCTGAAAGTTGTCTTCTGATGTCTACATGTGCACCCTATGCTCACTAAATAAAGTATTTATATGTGTAGTGGTATAATTTATGATTTATTAAAGCTTGCCTGAGGATTCAGAAAGCAAAGTCACCCATAAGCCCTCAAGCCAGGCATGCACCTTTAGTCCCAGCAGCTAGTACTTACCTTTAATCCTAGGACTCAGGATTAAGAGGTAGACGGTTCTCTCTGACTTCAAGACCACCCAGGGATACATGAGATTGAATCAGTCTAAAGAGTAATAGATCACATGCCTTAATCTCAGCACTAGAGGAGTATAAAAGATAGAAGCAGGGTCTTCAGTATTCAGTATGAGGCATTCATTCTCCAGCCACACTGAGGAGAGGTTACAGTCTGAGGCTTGGTGAGAGCTCATGGAGGCAGGATCTGCAGCCTAATCTAGAGGTTAAGAAGCTAGTGGCCAGCTTCTTTGCTTTTCTGAACTTCAGCTTGAAGTTTGAACGTCAATATCAGTCTCTGGGTCATTTATTTATTCGTGTGACATATATGCATACATATTATATGTGGCATACATATATATATATATATATATATCAGCTGGAGTTCTCTTGAGGGTGGGGTGGCCCCTGAAAGGGTTGATGTTCAACCTTGGTAGGTATTAATTCAATAAGGCACTGGGGCCTCTATGGGGCTTATCGATGGTTCAGAAGCTAACAGACATCAAAGCTGTCTGGACTCCATGTCACCAAGCTGATGCTGAAACTCCATCTGATTCACCCACTTAGATCTCTGCCCACAACTCTCTAGATATTAGGCTTGGACAGGATTCCATGAGTGAATAGGAGTGCCTGCCAGGGAGGCAGAAGGACCAGGGTGGCAATTTCACCCAATTTGACTTCCCCTTCTTTAAACCTTCACTTTTCACTCTGAGACCAACAGGGCAAAAACTCAGGCAGGGATACACAGCCATGGAGTCACAGGGGTGAGATGGAAGATCCTTGTCATCTGCTGCTGTTGTCCAAACTGTGACAGTGGCTTGGTAATGCTCCTGGATGTCCAGTGGGCTAGCCAACGACTACTCTAGAGGTACTGAGCAGGCTGCAGGTGACAGGAGGAGCTTCTGGCCGCCAGCTCCTCTCCTCTCCTTTCGTTGGCTCTGATGAGTTGCAGAAGAAGAGATCGATAGACAGGCAATAACACAGAAGGCCTGGCAGACCATCTGAGATGCTCTCTGAGATACTCTCTGAGATGCTCTCTGAGATACTCTCTGAGATACCCTCTGAGATACCCTCTGAGATACCCTTTGAGATACCCTCTGAGATACCCTCTGAGATGTCCTCTGAGATGCTCTCTGAGATACTCTCTGGGATACCCTCTGAGATGCTCTCTAATATACTCTCTGAGATACTCTCTGGGTTGCCTCTGAGATACTCTCTGAGATGCTCTCTGAGATACTCTCTGAGATGCTCTCTGATATACTCTCTGAGATACTCTCTGGGATGCCTCTGAGATACTCTCTGAGATGCTCTCTGAGATACTCTCTGAGATGCCTCTGAGATGCTCTCTGAGATACTCTCTGAGATAGATACCCTCTGAGATGCCCTCTGAGATACTCTCTGAGATACCCTCTGAGATAGATACCCTCTGAGATACCCTCTGAGATGCTCTCTGATATACTCTCTGAGATACTCTCTGAGATAGATACCCTCTGAGATACCCTCTGAGATGCTCTCTGATATACTCTCTGAGATACTCTCTGAGATAGATACCCTCTGAGATACTCTCTGAGATGCCCATGGACCACGGATGTCAGGCCTCACTTGAGACTGACCTAGGGGATGGCTCTCCACGTTCTCCTGTCTGGGGCCATCCGTGCTGCATCTCTGTCTGGGCCTCTTCCACTGGAAGGCTTCCTCTGAAACAGGCACAGTGTCCAGGAAAAAGCCAGGCTGGCTAAGTCCTGTGCCTTATTTCAGGTTTCTATTGATGTGCTAAAAACACCATGGCCAAGAGCAACTTGGGAAGAAAAGGATTCGTTTCATCTTACAACCCTCCGGGCACACTCCAGGGCAGGGCAGGAATTGAAGCAGAGGCCATGGAGGAGGGCTTTCTTACTGGCTTGCTTCTCCTAGCTTGCTCAGCCCGCATGCCTGTCCACTCCAGCACCACCTGCCCAAGGGTGGCACCACCCACAGTGCTGGGCCCTCCCACATCAATCGCTAATTAAGAAAATGCTCCACAGGCCAGTCTGGTGGAGGCACTTTCTCAGCCGAGGTTCCCTCTTCCCAGATGACAATCTGTTCAGGGCAAGAATCAAAAAGCCCCTGAAGTCCCTAGAGCTCACTCCACGGTGGTCTGGGCCACATCTCCAGCATTCCATGCCCTCCTGTTGAGCACAGTTCTATGGCTGGTGATGACAACCCAGGGCTGGGGCCCCAACTTCCTTCTTTCTCTTGCCTGAACCAGAAAGTTCCTTTCTCCTCCCTGCAGATCACATAATACAAAGCCTTCACCACCAGGCCTGTGAGCTTCCAGATGTTTGCAGACACTTCTTATATATTCCCGAACAGCCGCAGCGTTCTGTGTACTGCAGCTTGCTCCACGGGAGAGACTCGGTGCTGGGGTTAGAACGTTGGTGACTTGCCGTCCTCTGCTGTCTTCCGACCCCATCACACGTAAGGTCTCGAATGGCAGAAGAGTATGGTTTCATGGGCTCAGGGCATGAGCCTCTTCATAGACACCTTATTCCCTTGAGAGCAAATCCCAGGCAGTGTCTGGTGGCAGTGTCACCTGCTCGGTGGTGTTATATGACCTTGAGCAAGGTGGTTGGTTGTTGGCTCTGAGCCCTGGCTTTCTCTCTTCTGTCACACCAAGAAGGTGTGCCTACACGCCTCAGCTGCCCACATGCCCTGCTGGAGATCAGGGGACAGAGGACCCTTCCTGGAGATTAGCTCAGCTCTGCCTGGTGCTCAGGAAGACAAAAATATCTGGAGATGGTCCTCCAGGTTGGCTTGCTGGTGCAAAGCTCAGCTACCTTTCTGCCCACTCCTGTAGAAGAACAGCCTGGAAATGGTTGGCTACAGGGATGGGGGAGGGGGCCTCAGTGGCACAGGATGTGAAGGTGTTGGTGTCATGCAAGTCCTGCTCATGGGGTCCATGCCCCCTGCCCTCCCTTGGATTCCTGGGCTCTCCAAGAATACTAATGACTCCATGGCATGCTTCTGGGTGCTCCAACAGAGCATCCCTTCTGCACAGGATGATCCATGGCTCCCACTGTTTGTAAAGCCCAGACTGCTTCCTAGGGCGGAAGTGTAAGCCAGGCCTTCCTCTCTGGGCTGGTCCTTCTCCATGTTTTCAGCTGTTCTAAGCATATCCAGTCATGGACAGCTATGGGGCCTCCTGTAGCTTAGGTGTCCCCCACCTCCCTCTTTAGACTTTGCTTGTCCCCAGTCTCCCAACCCCCTGCCCTATACACAAACCCTTCTCTCAGCAAGCACAGCCCCTATCCTGAAGACTCTGTCTCCTCGCCCTCCTCATCTGATAGGCAGAGAACAGCCAGGGGAAGGACTCAGACCCCTGTCAGGTTGTCCCCAAAAGCTTGCTTCCCTCTTCTCCATAGGTCTGCCGGGCTCTGCAGAGTGGTGGAGAGTTCCTATGTCTTTGGCTTTTAGCACAGGGCTTCATGAAAAGGACCAGCAACCAGCACACAACAAAGACAAGTGTGTGCTCTGTGACTTAGAGGCAGGAATCCCCAGGCCCAGAGAGCCAGCTTCCTCCCAACACACTCTCTACTCAGCGCCTTCCAGTCTCTCTCGGGGAACCTCTTGTCCATTTTGAGGACTCTGAACAGACACTTCCCAGAACCAAGGACAGAGGTGACCCCAGTACCTCTCCTTCAGGAGCCAGGAGCCCTGGGTCTGTCCTCAGGAGCGAATGCTGGGCCAGCTGGGGAGGGGCTGTAAGTGGCAGCTTGGACGAAGCAGCCCTGTGTACATGAGATGCCCTCCTACTCCATAGCGCTACTTACTGCTCTCAACCTGCACAAACTCATCCCGGCTCTGTCGCTGTCCAGTGGGCTGGGGATGAGTTTCCTCTCCTATCAAGTCACCTTCTCTAGGTGATATTCATGGAGATGAGGTGCGTGGAGAATGTAGGAACCAATTAAAGACTCCATAGAGCACAGGGCCTGAGGCACAGGGCACCTGGCCTTTCCTGCAGGCTTTGAAGAGGTGGATGACAGCCTCCAGGTGACAATGGCCTCCTAACACTAGCTTCCCTCCAGGGGAGAGTGAAGAATGAAAACAGTCAATCAATGCCTTGGGGCTAAGAGACAGCACACAGAAGTGTTGGGGAAAATGAGCTTAGGACTCGCAGGGGACACTTATGCGGCCCATCACCAACATGGGCTTGGTCTTCCCATGTGTGGTACTAAATTTTAGGTAGGCTGAGGTGCCATCATGCTTTTGGGTTGCATGCCACCACCTCCTACCTCATACCCACCCCATTCTCATGGATAAGGCTGCCTGTGGCATCAGCCCTGTCTATCTGTAGGGAAGTCTCAGATGCATTCCTGTGTGGGGAATTCAGGCCCCAAGAGAACACAGGTTATTCACAGTAGTGGTTTTCAGACGTGGCCACCCATGGGAATAACGGAAATCTTTCAAACACACCGAAGTCCAGCCTCCCTCTTAGACATAGGGATAGCATTGTAGCATTGCTAAGCTCCGTAGCTGGGCGTGGGGGTTTTGGGAACTTCCAGGGTGATTCTAAAGTGTGGCAAGGGTTCGAAGCACAGGACATAGGGGGCCCACGATGAGAAGGGAAAGGATGGAAGTTCTACTGACGCCTGACATCTTTCACTGCGGCCTCACTTCCACCCTAGCAGCAGGGGTCCTGTGAGCTAACAGGCAGCAGCAAGCTGCGCTCCTGCCTCCCTTGGGCCAAGTCTCTCTAGAGTTCAGTTTTCTCATCTGTGGAGCTGGTGAGATGGCTCACAGTTAAAAAGAATAGCCTATGCAAGCCTGGTGACCTTGACCTGAGTTCAGTCCCTGGGACCCACACAACAGTGGGAGCAGAGAACCAACTCCAGAGTTATCCTCTGGCTGCCACACATGCACGTTCTATACTCCTGTAGCTGCCGCTGCTACTGTTACTACTGATAAGAGTAAAACCAAGGGTCTGGCGAAATGGTTCAGCAGGTAAAGGCACCTACCACCAAGCCTAATGACCTAAGTTCCATCCCCACCACATGGTGGAAAAAGACAACTGACTTCCCCCACAAGTTGTCCTGTTACCTCTACATGTGAGCCATGAGACATAAGTAGCCACACCACAAATTAAGAAAGAAAGGAAGGGAGGGAGGGAGGGAGGGAGGGACGAAGGAAGGAAGGAAGGAAGGAAGGAAGGAAGGAAGGAAGGAAGGAAGGAAGGAAGGAAGGAAGGAAGGACCTGATCTGCTGGAACTAGAACTATAGATTGTTGTAAGCTGCCATGTGGGTGCTGGGAATCAAACATGGATCTTCTGGAAGAACCACTGAGCCATCTCTTCAATCCTAGGTGTTTATTTTTGATAACAATATCAATGGAGCTAAAAGTGTAGCTTTAGCTTGCTTGGTATACACCACGTCCTGTGTTCAATCCCCAACACCACACAAAAAATGTTTTAAATTTTTTTTAAAAAGTATATCCCCATTTTTTAATTAAAATATTAAATATTGGAGTCAAGGGTGTAGCTCATCTCAAAGGGATACTTGCCTAGCATACCCACATCCTTGGTTCTATCACCAAAATTAAAAACAATCTTTTTACTTTTACGATTTTAATTTTAAGATAGGAGCTAAGGAGTTGGCTCCGTGGCTAGAAAAGATTGCTTTTCTTCCAAAGGACCCAGCTGGGTGGCCCACAATGTATTTATTCCTGCTCCAGGGGATCCAAGACCCTCTCTGGTCTTTGCAAGTAAGCACACATGTGTGACAGACACACAGACAGCCAGAGGCACATAAATAAAAAACTTTTTGTCTTGTTTTTCAAGACAGGGTTTCCCTGTGTAGCCTTGGCTGTCAGGGAGCTCAATCTGTAGACCAGGCTGGCCTCCAATTCACAGGGATCCACCTGCCTCTGCCTCCCCAGTGCTGGGATTAGAAGCCTGCACCACTGTGCCGCCGCCACCACCAAGTGGCTTAAAAAATAAATCTTTTTAAAAAAGTTTTTAAATTAAATGTTTATTATTGTCTTAAGTAGGATTACTATTGCTATTGAAACACCATGACCAAAAACAGCTTGGGGAGGAAAGGGTTTATTTCCTTCACTACTCCATATAACCCGTTCATCAGTGAGAGCAGGAAGTCAAACAGGGCAGGAACCTGGAGGCAGGAGCTGATGCAGAGGCCGTGGAGGGTGCTGCTTACTGGCCTGCTTCCCATGGCTTGCTCAACCTGCTTTCTTATAGAACCCAGGACCACCAGACTGGGGTGGCACCTCCCACATCAACCACTAATTAAGAAAACCCCTACAGGCTTGCCTACAGCCCCATCTTATGGTGGCATTTTTCTCAGTTGAGGCCCCCTTCTCTCTGATGACTCTGGCTTGTGTCAAAATGACAAAACCAAACAAACTAGCCAGCACAATTATAAAAGAATCAGAAGTCACTACTAACGCTCACCTAGTGAGGGATACTCACGACAAACATTGCAGAATGTTTTCTTACAGACTGTGTGGTTTCTAGTATTGATGACCATTTCGTGTATAGAACACAACACTGCTTTACTAACTGTTAGAGCTTCAGCAATCCTCATGCCAGTAAGTGTTCCTCAGACATGGTGCTGCTAAACTAACATGCCATAACTCCTCTACGCAGGGCTTCGGCAGGGGGAAAATAACTAGCAATGGTGTCTTGGTGTGCTGCCCTGGAGTAAATTCTCAAAGTGGAACTGTTGCCAAGGGCCATGGACCTGTTAAAAGTGTGGTGAGGGAGATCTGGGTTACGGTTCAGTGGTAGTGCTGCCCCAGCAAGCACAAACCGGGTCTGGAGGCAGGAAGGTCAGTTGAAGTTAGCTACAAAATGAGTTAGAGGCTGGCCTGAGAGGCTTCACAAGATGCAGTCTGGGAAATAAAATTTAGAATCAATGAGATGGTCAGTTTGATGGGTAAAGGCACTTGCCACCAAGCCTGGTGACCTGAGTTTGACCCCAGGACCCATGTGATGGGAGGAGAGAACTAACTCCCGAAAGTTTTCCCATGACCTCCACATGGACACCGTGGCATGCTTACTCTCATATATGTGCATGTGTGCATATGTGTGCCCTTCCTCACACACTAAGTAAATAAAAGTACTCTTAAAATTTTAATAAAAATAAAAGTATTGGTTGGAATGATCTTGCCCAGTGGCCCTCCAGGAAAGCCATTCCCCTTACTTTAAAGATTGATAGGTAGAATGAATTCCCGTGCAACCTAATCCTTGTCTATATTCCTTCCTCCCCATGATCCCCTCCCATCCATCCTACACTAAGTCCCTGCCTGGCTCTGTGGAAGCTAAAACCCTCAGGGGCTCAGGGACCAAATGTTATCTTACACTCCAACCCCCAAGGAACCTACCATAGAGACCGTTCTGTGCACTGGCGGTCTGTCAAGGCTGTCCAACCTTTTGACACTACAATATAACATTATATCTACAAATACGTTGGGATGCCTTTATAGCTCTTTGGGGATACTTGCAGCCCACAGGCCACAGGAAATACAAGCCTGCAAGTCATTCTGATGGGTCACCCTGGAAAGCCCTGAGCATACTCAGAAGCAATCCAAACTTGTTTTCTTGGCTGTAAAGCTCAAGTGTCGTGAGGTTTAAATCTGACCGTACATGGCAAGATATATTAATAATAGCAGTCTGTGTATAGCGTGCGTGCGTGTGTGTGTGTGTGTGTGTGTGTGTGTGTGTGTGTGTGTGTGTATGGTGTGGTGTGTGTCTGTGTCTATAGGTGTGTCTCTGTGGGAGGTGTGTCTGTGTGTGTATGTCTCTGTGTGTCTGTGTTTGTGTGTGGTGTGTGTGTGTGTGTGTGTGTGTGTGTGTGTATAGAGGCTACAGTACTGAGTGTTGTCTTCTTCAGCCATTCTACACCTTGAGTTTTTGAGAGGAGATCCCTCACTGATCCTGGAGCTTGCCAATTCAAGTAGACTGTCAATCCAACCCCAGGGACCTGCCTGTCTCTGTACTTCCAAGGTTATAGATGAATGCCATTGTACCCGGCATTTCCTGGGTGCCACAGATCTGAGCTCAGGTCCTCAGGTCTGAAAGCACTGTACCAGCTAAGCCATGTCTCTAGACCCAAATTTGATTACACTAATATATATTAATAGTATCTGTCCACACTGGTGTCGGAGTACTAGTGGGGACTGGCATTAAGTATTGGAAGAAGGAATCTGATAGCAGCTTGCAGCCAGGCTTGGAGACAGACAGATGAGGGTCTGCTTTATTATAGCCCCTCTGGGAAACGGATTAGCTACTCTATTTATTTGTTTGTGTATTCATTTATTTATTTATGAGGAAGTCTGTCTATGTAGCCCAGTATAGCCTCAAATTCAGATCCTCCTGTTGCTGGTGTGTGTGTGTGTGTGTGTGTGTGTGTGTGTGTCTGTGTGTCTGTGTGTGTGTGTCTGTGTGTGTGTGTGTGTGTGGAGAGAGAGAGAGATGTATATATATGTATATGTATATATATAATTTTAGACTGTCTGACAAGGCATTGACTTGTTATTTCATCTTTATGTCAATGTAGCAAATGTGCAGAGGTCGTATTGTACTAGGAGTGTTGTGTTGTGTCAGTGTGTGTCACCTTACAGGAGCCTATAGCTAAGCTTCTAGGAATTTTTTAAGCCAATTGTTAAGTGTGGTCTTTATTAAAAATTGAATTACATTAACTTACAATTAAATAAATTATAATAAAAGCCAAGGCAGAGTATTAAAAATTCATCACATCTTAACTGTTCCACTGTGTTCATGAGGTTATTTGCGTCCATTATGTCTGCCCAACTGTGTCCTACTAAGAGTCTTTTTGGGGCTGGGGATGTAGCTCAGCTGGTAGGGTGTTTACCTAGCCCTCGAACAAAGCCCTAGGTTCCAGTCCCGTCTCTAGCACGGTATAAACTGGTGAGTGGTGGTGCATGCCGGCAATCCTAGCACTCAGGAGCTAGAAGCACAAGGAGCAGAAGTTCAAGGTTAACCACAGGTATCGAGTTTGATGCCAACCCAGACTACATGAAAATTTTGTCTTTAAGACAAACAAGTCATAAAAAACAGAAAAAGATCTCATCAGGTAAAGGTGCTTGCGCACAGCACTGATGACCTGAGGTCTAGTCCCAGAATTCGTGTAAAGGTAAAAGTCCCCTGACTTCCACATGCCTACTGTGGGAAGCACACACAAGTGTACGAGCACACACACACACACACACACACACACACCGCACAATTTAAAAAATAAGTAAATTGCTTCTTTCCCCGAGTATGGCTCCTGCCCGTGTCTTCTAACTCTGCACGGGGCCCAGGGATGTGGCAGACCTGTCCCTCCAGTGCCAGCCATCCCCATGCTCTCCTAAATCAGTCAGTGTTCCTGATGGCCAGCTACTGACTGACTGCCTCGGTGCCTCTCAGAGTGGCCTGGGCCAGGCTAGGTGCAGAGCTGTGCAAACACCTCATGCAGGTTTGAGACGAGCTTTGAGGAGGGCCGCGGGAGAGAGCCAGTGAGCAGTGAGTGAGGACACTGGCAAAATCAGCTACCAAGCTGAGGGGACCTGGGGGAGGGGCACTGGCCGAGAGGGACAAAGAATCACACCATTTGAAAACCTCAGCCTCAATTTCAGCTGTTTGATTCGGTGACTTAGTTAGCCTTTCTGGGCCTTCATTTCCTCAGCCAGGTCTAATTCACAGGTTTGCTGTGAGAACTAATAATAAGCCTTAGTAGACCCCAGGGTCATATATGGCTCAGTCTCAGCTTAAGTCTTGTTATAAAAATTACAGCTTAGGGCTGGGGCTGTAGATTGGTTGGTAGACTGCCTGGATTGCACATAGCCCTGAGTCCCACCCCCACCAAATAAACCAAATACGGTGGTGCACACCTGTAATACCAGCTCTTGGAAGGCTGTTAGAATGAGCAGCGGGAATTCTAGGCCAACTGGTAACAGAATGAGTTCTATTGAGTTAAGAGCGATAACCTGCCTCAATAAAACAAAAAGTGTTGGAGAAATGGCTCAGTAGTTAAGAGCACTGACTGCTCTTCCAAAGGACCCAGGTTTGAATCCCAGAACCTGTGTGGTGGTTCACAACTGTCTCTAGACCTAGTTCCAGGGGATCTAACACTCTCTGGCCTCTGAGGGCTCACATGTAGTACTCAGACACACATATAAGACAAAAATAAGCTAAAACAAAAGATGACGTTAACGGGGGCTATTGAGGTGATTCAGTAAAAAGTGCTTTCTGTGCAAGCATGGGAACCTGATTTAATCCCCAGGACCCACATAAAAGATGGGACCACAGTAGTCTATAACCCCAGGGATTAGGGAAATGATACCACGGGATCCCTGGAGCTGGCTGGCCTGCCAATCTGGTTTATTTGGTGAGCTCCCATGTCACGGTGAGAGACCCTGTCTCTAAAAATAAGGTGGATGGCTTCTGAGGAACAGCAGAGGTTGACCTCTGACCTCCAGCCTACATATGCACACACCAAACAATATCATAATTCCCACAAGAGAACCCCCCAAGGTGTCCCCAAGGCATCTGGGATTCTAAGGAAAGAAACACTGTAAGTGGCAGACTTCAACCATTGACGATGTTGACTTACTGAGGGCTGTAGCTAGCCTTGAAGTGTTGTTGGTCCCCCACCACCACAAGCAGCAGCACCAGCACACACCCCCAACTCCCGCTCCCCACTGAGTTGAAGGAGCTAGTCTATATGAGGGTTTAAGGAATCTGGGCTCAGGAATGGATGGGGGAGGGTTTCTTACACACACACACACACACACACACACACACCTATTTTGGGTAATAGCCTTGACACATTTATCAGAGACTAGGAATGTTAAGGCCCTGCTGTGGCTCCAGCCTGCTGAGAAAAAAAAAAAAAAACCAGCATCTGGCTGGGTCACAGAGGTCACAACAGCCTATGACTTTCCATTAAGACACAAAAAGTAAGTAAAGGGCCTGAGGAGCCCACCCTAATGAAGGAGCCTAACCCAGTAAGGGAGCCCACCCCAATAAGAGATCCCATCCCAGCAGAGGAGCCCACCTCAGTAAGGGAGCCCACCCCAGTAAGGGAGCCAATCCCATTCCAGTAAGGGAGCCCACCCCAGTAAGGGAGTCTACCCCAGTAAGGGAGCCAATCCCATTCCAGTAAGGGAGCCCACCCCAGTAAGGGAGTCTACCCCAGTAAGGGAGCCAATCCCATTCCAGTAAGGGAGCCCACCCCAGTAAGGGAGTCTACCCCAGTAAGGGAGCCAATCCCATTCCAGTAAGGGAGCCCACCTCAGTAAGGGAGCCCACCCCAGTAAGAGGAGGTCCTGCAAAGATCTTTCCTGAGTGGGAGCACAAAACTAATGCTTTGTTTCTCCCTTGCAGACAGGCAGAATCGAGCCAAACTACCCCAAGGTATGCGGCCATCAAGGCAATGTGCTGGACATCAAATGGAACCCCTTCATTGACAACATCATCGCCTCCTGCTCTGAGGACACATCGGTGAGCTGAGCACACACCTCCCTGCTTCCCCACAGAGCCTCTGTCTACACACTACCCTCTTTCTCTTCTCAGCCTGTCCCCAGCCTCCCCCTCCTTCTCCAGCCAGTCCCAGGACAGACAGGGCAGGGTAGGGAGGGACCCAGGGAGAGGATCTTTGCTGGGCACACCTGTGCTTCAGTGGCTGACTGAGTGTGGAAGCGTTGCTTTGTAGGTGAGAATTAGAACCGTAAAATTAGGTGTGATTCAGCCTCTGCCTGTGCTCTATGATGGAGGGCAGGAGGGAGAGGAGGGGCAGAGGAGAAGGAAGGAAGGGGTGAGGCCAAGGTTGGAGGGCACTTGAGCTCTGCAGGCTCACAGGGTAAGTGTCTTAAAGTTTGTCCTTAGGAGCTGTGGCTTCATGGACAGTGGCGATAAGGATCCTCCTAAGGGCATAGAATTCCAGCTCTCTACCCCTTGTGGGAAGATAAAATGAATAGAAGGGAGAAGGAGGAGAAGGGGTGGGTGGAGGGCAGGTGGACATGCAGATGGGAGGGAAGAGGAGGAGCTGGAGCACTGCTCACGTTCCTAAAGTGCTTGCTACACAAGCATGAGGACCTGAGTTCAATCCCCAGAGATGGAGGTAGAAAAGGGGCTGAAAAATCCAGGGACACTGGCATCAACACAGCTTTGCACCCACTCCCTCCTGAGGTGTGACTGCCTCAGAGGGGCAGTGGAACAGAGTAGGATTCAAAGTGTCAGCCAAGCTGGTACGGGGATCCCTTTGTTCCTAAGTGCAGGTGACTCTGGTTTTCAGTGGGCTACTGTGATTACTTAGTGCCCACTGGCGTAGTTTGAGAACAGGCCATGAGCCCTTGGTATTGGAACCTGAAACAACTTCAGAGCTGGGTCCCTGTCTTCCCAGGCTCGACTGTGAACTCCAGAAGGAAAGGAGTAAGGTCTGTTTGCTCTGCATCACTGGCATCTAACACTGCCCCGCACACCTAAAAGAATACCTGTCGTGGACTGAAGGAACAATTAGATGCACCAGTGGAAGGACATGTGCATGGATGAAAGAATGCACATGTGGATGGATGGATGGTGGGATATCTGGGTGCATGGACTGACATAGAGATGGTTGATTGGATGATAGAGATGACAGATAGATAGATAGATAGATAGATAGATAGATAGATAGACAGACAGACAGACAGACAGACAGACAGACAGATAATGAATGAGTAGATAAATATGATGAAAGAATGCATACGTGGATGGATGGATGGTGGGATATCTGGGTGCATGGACTGACATAGAGATGGTTGATTGGATGATAGAGATGACAGATAGATAGATAGATAGATAGATAGATAGACAGACAGACAGATAATGAATGAGTAGATAAATATGATGAAAGAATGCATACGTGGATGGATGGATGGTGGGATATCTGGGTGCATGGACTGACATAGAGATGGTTGATTGGATGATAGAGATGACAGATAAATAGATAGATAATGAATGAGTAGATAAATATGATGAAAGAATGCACACATGGATGGGTGGTGGGATGTCTGGGTGCATGGACTGACATAGAGATGGTTGATTGGCTGGGTATATGGTTGGATGATAGAGATGACAGATAGATAGATAGATAGATAGATAGATAGATAGATAGATAGATAGATAGATAGATAGATAGAAAATGAATGAGTAGATAAATATGATGGAAAGGAAATATTGACAGTAGCATCTTCATGAATTCATCAAGCTGAGGATGAGATCAGTAGGCTCGAAGCCTACATGACAGAGATGTGTGGGGAGCTTGAGAAGTGAAGAGGACTTGACTGGCTGGGGGGATTCCTGAGGGCAGCCACTGAAGGGAGGTGCCTGTGGGGACAGTGAATGGAAGTGGTAAAGACAGTCTGTTGGTTTTGTTACTTTCCTTAGCAGCTTCAGTGACCAGGGGGGACAGCTATCAAGGGCCAGGTCACAGGAAGACTAGAGCTGCAGACATGTGGCCAGGAGGCGGTGGAGCTGGAAAGGTGACAGAGCCTGGGAAATCACTGGTTGCTCACGGGGCTGGGAGAAAGGCAGATGGGGGTGGTGGGTCTGGGGAAGGCTCAGGACTCAGCAGGAAGGAAGGCAGGCAAGATTGCTACCCATCTGGGGAGCCTGAAGGATAGTGCTTGCATCTGGCTCTGTCCCTGCCTACTGCAGTATGGAGGACTCACCGGCCAGCAGGGAGCACTCTGAGAAGTGGGGCTCTTGCATGCATTCCATATGCTGCTGTGGAAGACAGGCGCTGCTGAGGGAAGGAGTAGCACACACAGGGGCAGTGTAAGACCCCGCTGGGAAAGGGAACCGGTCTCAGTGTGGAGAGGAGCACGTCAGGTCCCAGCTCTTGGGACTACTGCCTCTCTGGCCATAGCTTCTTTTGCCTACATCAAGGCAAGATGCACCTGCCTGTGCTAGCTCAACCTCCTCTTTCACCCACGGCTGCTTCATCCTCCTGGATGCAGCCAGTGCACAAGACATCCATGGTGTGTGTTCAGAGAAGCTCAGGGCTCAGCCCTGCTACAGGAGCCAAACAATTGGTACCCACCGATGGGCAAATTGGTTCTGATGGGCTCCTGAGGTCCAAAGAGACCTCGACTGCAGCATTGGTGAAGGGGTATGAGGGAGCCAGTGCCTAACCCCGGGCCAGCACCTCATAGATGCCTGCTATCTCAGTTCTGCTTGGCAAACAGCCCCAGCAAGGAGGCAGGGCCCACCAGCTAGACAGAAGACACAATGCGCATGAGTCAGGACTACACTGAAGTTCCACAAATAGCGTGGGCACAGACAGGAGAGAGGGACTAATGATGACCCAGATACGGGAAGAGCAGACTTGGGAGGGCTGGACCTGGAAGACTCAGGATTTGTTCGTTAGGGTCAGAGCCTGGGCCACCCATCCTCAATAGGCCAATTCAACAAAGCAATTGTGAACCACAGAGAAAGGAGATTCATTTGGTAAATTATTTATCCAGTAGGCGCTCCTGGTGGGTATGAACCTGTCCATAATAAACCCATTAACGATGGGCTCCAGTCTCTTCTTCAAGGTGGCCAAACAAGCTTTGGAAACTGCATGAAATCTCTTTCTTTGAGATAATCTTTGTCTCTGACTTATCTCACCAGGATTAGGCCTCTTGTTTCTCCCTGCAAAAGATTCCTGCGGGAATTCCAGTTCACTGGGGGTCATCATCTAAACAGTTTAGTAAGAAAATGGAGAGCACAAATTTATTTAGGGTATTTTCATTCCTGCCAGTATGATTACACGTTGACCTGAAGAGAAAGGGTTAAAGTGGTCCAAGGAAGAGCCCTGACCCAGGCTTGGTGCCTAAGAAAAGAGAAGTCCTCTGGCATGGCCTGCCCTGTGGGTGATGTCACTAGCTGAGTGAGCAGGAGAGAAGGCTGCGAAGGGAGGTTGGGATGGACAAGGCATGAAAGGCAGGGTGAGAAGCTTAACTCAGAAGTGACCCCTGAGCTTCCCAGTCGTCTGAGCATCCTTTGAGATCCAGGAGGTGGGGGTGGGGAACCGGAAGGGATTACTGCCACGTTTTTTGGAGGACATGAGACTCCAGTCAGCTGGATGGAGGTTGCATCTGATGAACACACACACACACACACACACACAGAGAGAGAGAGAGAGAGAGAGAGAGAGAGAGAGAGAGAGAGAGAGAGAGGGAGGGAGGGAGGGAGGGAGGGAGGGAGGGAGGGAGGGAGGGAGGGAGGGAGGGAGCAAAAGAGACAGAGAGGGGGGAGGGAGGGGAAGAGAGACAGCCCTGAGGTAGAAGGATGGGAAAAGGCAAGCTAGGCACTGCAGAGAGTGGGAAGGGCCCCCTATGGGCTGCCACTGCCCCAGGCTACTGATTTGATAGGCGATCAGGGAAGAGCTAAGCTTTTGGCAGCTGCCAGGCCAGCTGCTCCAGAAGCCAGGCTGAACCCACCTTAGCCCTCAGGTTTCTGCCCACACCTGTTCAGTGCTTAGGACCTTAGCCTTGGAGCCCACTGGCCCTAGGGTGACACTCACCTGCTCCTGGAGAACTTAACCCTGAAGCCAAGGCTACCTGGGGTGTCTGAGCCCAAGCAGCTCCCCAGACTCCTGGCCTGCTGCCTTGCCAAGACTCCGTTTCTACAGGGGAGGAAACCAAGGCTGACAGTCTGGAGCCATTGCTCGTTCTCTTTGTGTCCTCTTTGTGTGGCCTATGCTGGGCATTTAATACTCATGCAAGAGAGTTTTCCCCACCTGGGCCTGGAAGCCACAATATAAGAAGCCTCTGCCAGGCCTTCCTGTCCTAGGTTCTCCTGGACTTCCTCCATCAACCCATTCCAGCCTGAAAGGCCAACTTACTGTGCATCATACATGCAGAGCTGTGTCTGGGAGGTCCACAGGTATAACAGACACAGTGGGCCCTAGCAGGACTGGGAGCACCATCCTGAAGGAACCCAGAAAGAAGCCTTTACTGCAGGTCTGGTCCTTTCCTCTGGAAGTACATGCCCATCCCTCACTGGCCCCATTGTTCCTGGTCCCGAGGATGCTAAAGAGAGATAGGGAGGCTCCAGCAGCTCCTCCCCATCCCTCGCCCCAGGGAAGTCTTTAGCACAGGCAAGATTGCTGTGTCCCTGGGGATCAATTCCCCTCCTCCAAGACGTGAGAGTCTTTTGTAGTCTATCCCCCACATCCCTGCAGGATTCAGGGAGCCTGCCCAAGCTTCTTCCCCAGAGGCCTCCTCCTGGGGGAGGGAAGGGACCATAACTCTGCCTGGCATCTGGCAGAGAATCCAGTTCTTTCCGCCAGCCTGCTGGGTGATGTCACCTATTGTTGAAGGGCTGTGCTTTTTATAGCTTCTGCTGCAGCTAGGGAGAGGGCAGCTGGCTGGCAGGCAGGGAAGGGCAGTACAGCTTTTTTTCCAAGGCTCAAGCTCCCGGTTCTTCACGGGGGTACCCCCCTACTGAGAGGGAGATGATAGAACATGGGGGGAAAGAGAGAGAGAGAGAGAGAGAGGGAGGGAGAGAGAGAGAGAGAGAGAGAGAGAGAGAGAGAGAGAGAGAGAGAGAGAGAGAGAGAGAGAGAGAGAGAGAGAGAGATCAAGGGAGAAGGAGAAGATTCCCAAGAGAAAAGACAGGCAGCAAAAGGTCGCTGTCCCTGGTGGGCCAAGCTCAGCATCTTTCTTTCACCGTCTATTCAAGCTCCACCACCGCATCTGCTGTCTGCAACCCAAAGCTAAGGCACCTCCTGAGGAGCTCAGTGGTAGAGTGCCTGCCCAGTAGACTCAAGGCTCCATCCAATCCTCGTTACAAGGAAGGAAGAAAGGAAGGAAGGAGGAGGGAGGGAGGGAGGGAGGGAGGGAGGAAAATACATCCTGGATGCCTAATCTGTGCCAGGCAGCATTCCCCCTGCTGGGGAGGCAGGGAGAGTGACCTGCATCATGGGGATGGCCATCAGTAGGTGGTCTCTGCACCCCATAAAAAAGTGAGTACATGGTGGCATTTCCATTAAGATGGACAGGACAGCTGATGTGACCACAGGAAGCTGCTGTGACCTGGTGGCTCTGTAATGTCACAGTACAGTATATTTTGGACTGCTGTTCTGTGAAGGACAGCAGTCCAAAGCCCAGCATGGACTTGAATCCCAGCACTTGGGGGAGGGGGGCAGAGGCAGGTGGATCTCTGTGAGTTCAAGGCCAGCCTGGTCTACAGAGCGAGTTCCATGACATCCAGGACTGTTACACAGAGAAACCCTGTCTCAAAAAACAAGAAAAATGGATGGATGGATGGATGGATGGATGGATGGATGGATGGATGGATGGAGATAAGGGAGGGACTAGCCCTTTGGGAGCTAGGAGATGTCTCACTGGGCAACAAACCTTACTGTGCAAGCATGAGGACCTGAATGCAAATCCCTAGGACCCACTAAAAACCATACAAATATACACAGACACACACAAAACAACTTTAAAATAAAAACACAGCACATAATGACATCATCCCAAGAGACTTAGGAGTGTTAATAAACCCCTTTGTTCTAGGTTTGTGTGCTTATGCATAATTTTAATTGCTATTTTAGAGTGTACTCCTACTTTTAAAAGTTAAAGTTTACTGCACAACAGCCTCAGGCAGGCCTTCAGGAGAGAGCCAGAGGAGGCGCTGTTGTCACAGGAGACCATGGCTGCATGAGTTACTTTCCGGAAGACCTAGACATTGCAGGACCAAAAGATGCAGAGGCCAAAGACAGATACCAATGATCCTGAACTTGTGGGCATAGACTGGTGTGGGCATCGTGCCTTAGTTTTGATAACACAATAAAAAGGCAGGAACAAGCAGATCATACCTATAATCCCAGCATTGAAAAGCAGAACAGAGTTCAAAGTCATCCCCAGGTACATGGTGAGTTCAAGGACAGCTGGGCCATATAAGACACTGTCTCAAAACACCAACTCAAACTGACCGAAAGAAAGAAAAGAAGGGCTGGAGAGATGACCCAGTGGCTGAGAGCACCTCCTCCCCTTGCACCCTGCACCCATGTCAGGTGGCTCACAATCGCCTGTTACTCCAGCTCCAGGGGCTTCAATTCTCAATTCTGGTCTCTAGAAGCATCTGCATGCACAACCACATATGCACAGACACAGTCACACGCACACACAAAACCTAAAATACAATTATTTTTAAACAGAAAAGAGTCACATCTAAAGTTTGACCTATAGAAAAGTTGTCCATTGGGAGCTGGAGAGATGGCTCAGCAGGTGGGAACACTGGCTGCTCTTCCAGAGGACCGGGTTTAACTCCCAGCACCCACATGGCATACCCACACCTGTCTATAATTCCAGTTCTAGGGCTTCTGACACCCTCACATAGACATAAATGCAGGCAAAACACCAATGCACATAAAATAAAAATAGAAAAGTTGTCTATGACCCTTAATTTTACATAAGCATTACTTAAGTAGGTATTGCAAATCCGTGGCCATTGGTTTAGTGAGGGTTTTTCTTGCCTTGATAAACACCATTACCAAAGAAACTTGGGGAGGAAAGGGTTTATTTCCATTACACTTCCACATCATAGACCATCATCCAAGACAATCAGGACAGGAACGGAACAGATACTGTGGGGGAGTGCTGCTGGCCAGCTTGCTCTCCATGGCTTGCTCAACCTGCTTTCTCTCATAACCCAGGGCCACCAGCCCAGAGGTGGCACCACCTACAGCAGGCTGTAGTCTCTCACCTAAATCATCAATCAAGAGAATGCACCATGGCCAGTCTGGTGGAGGCATTTTCTCAACAGCAGTCACCTCTTCCAAAATGAGTCTAGCTTGTGTCAAGCTATCATAAAACTAGCCAACCGTCATCTTCCTGGGATGGTATAATCAGTCTTTCTTTGGTCTTCCTGACAATCGTGTGGATGAGAAACATAGCACATGTAGAGTGGCCCTTCAACTGAGAGAACACGTTCAGAAAAATCTAAGAAACTTGGCCATACTCACACAGTGGCTGAGGTCAGAGCCTGGCTTTACAGAGAACTTGTGAGAGCTCTGTTGGCTAGCTGCCCTGTCCACACCCACGCAGACACTGGTTTTGAGGCTTTATCTACTGTCCATAATGTGCTGATCTTGCGCTCAGTTTTTTGTGCATGTCTGCAATTTTGCAGAAGACTCCGAGCCCTGGAAGCCACAGCATCCCCTCCCCTTAACTAATGGGTTAAATGTGACCGAGTGGGACAAGACCCTGGCTCTGGGCTGGGAGGGGACTGTCAGGGGCACAGCTGGCTTGCTGGAGAAGGGCTCTCCACACTTCCCTCCACCCCTTCCTTCCCCAAATCCTGTTTGGCAGACTTTTGGGTTTCCTGTTTTATTGAAGTAAACTTCCAGCACACCCTCTGGGCAGAGCCACAGTGTTCCTCCCACATCCCAGATGCACATTGTTTCCAGCAAATTCCATGCATTCTAAGGGACCAGAGTTCCCTTCTGGGTGTTTTAAGCCCACTGAGGACAGCACCTCCTCTTCAGCTTTTTTTAAGTAACTGGTGCCAACTTTTTCCTGTGGGTCAAGCTAAGTGGTTTCTTCCCACAGGCAATGTTCACTCAGCAATGTCAGAGAAGTCTGGGAGATCAACTAACTTGGCTTCATATGTAGATGAGGAAGCTGGGCCCAGGAGGGGAACTGCCAAGTATCAAATAGAGACACCTCTCATTGGGGTATTTATTCTCCCTGGTCACCCAAACCCTGCTTGGGATCCTCCGTTTAATAATTGCTTGCTGATGTCCACCTCTCTCTCTCTCTGGCTTAAAAGCATTTTCAGGGACTGGAGCTGGGGTCCTACCTCCCTTATGTAACCTTGTACAGCCCAGCTGCCACTTTAACACATCAGTTCACATGACTCTGAACCCACAAGGATCCACAAGGCACAGGTCTCTTTGTTTTCTAGACCGAGAGCCAGAACCTCTGATCGGTGTCACACAGCTGGTGAGTGGCGCTGGACCCTGGGCAGAGGCCATGCCTTAACTTTCAGCCCCAATGCACATGAACACATACAAAAGAACACGTGCATGTATGCGCATTCACATTGCACACACGAGCACATATAAATATATATAGCATATGTGTATATATGCTTATACATATATGTGCATATATGGTATATCTGCGCATAGCAGCAGTATGCAAAGACACTCACTAGCTGCAGTCACATGAAAAAATAAAGTTGAGAAACATGAATAATAGTAGCCTTTGGGGACAAAAGAAGAAAGTGTGTGTGTGTTGTACATATGTCTAATCCAAGCATTAGTCTTCTCAATTCAAAAGTCACTTTCTTGTAGTACATTTTGGGGACAAAAGGAATGTCTCTTCCTGGTCATCACCCTGACTCCACTGACCCCATTATTTCTAAACTAGTCCCCATTCCAAAGATCTTACAAACAGGCCTGTCAGAAGACAGTAAGTCATGCCAGGTCCCTCTTCAGTCACTCCTACACACTAGCAAGTGGCGGTGGGCACTGGGTTTTACTAGAGCCACCAAGGGGATCCCAAAACTGAGATTGGTGATCTCAAGTCATCCATGGAAAAGCTTTCTTTCTTACCAAGGTGATAGATGAGTTATAGGGGATGTGGGGAGAAGGCCTTGCTTTCATAGTCTGAGGAAGATGCACCCTATTGGTCAAGACACTTGGCAAAGGAGTTCCCTTCAAGCACCCCAATTCCAGCCTTGTTCTTGGAACTGGGGTCTGCCTTTGGCTCCATTTAAGATGCTTCTGTGGTGGTCTAGCCTTCAGGGTTATAATAAATGGCTAATGTGACATATTGACATTACATATAAAGTTGTTCCACTAATGTTAGTCACTTGAATTCTGTCTAGGTGATGTCACAGAGAATATCTACATGCCTTCCTAGGTATATTAGCTACTTCTCTGTTGCTGTGAGAAAGCACCACAACCAAGACAATATATAGAAGAGTTTATTTGGGCTTATGGCTCCAGGGGTGTAAAACTCCATCATGGCAGGAAGGCACAGCAGCAGGAAGCTGAGGGCTCATATCCATTACCATAAGCATGAAGAAGAGAGTCAACTGGAAATAGAGTCTTTAGACACTCAAAGCCCACCTCCAATACCATGCTTCTTCCAACAAGGCCACACCTCCTAAACTTCCCCAAATGACCTGATGACTAGTTAAGTGTGCTTACTTCTCTTCCAGAGGATCCAAGTTTGGTTCCTTGTGCCCATAATAGGGGATGCAAGTCCAGCTCCAGGTGATTCAGTACCCTCTTCTGGCCTCCTTGAGCACTGCACTCAAGTGTACATACATACACACATAGACACACATTCACAGACACATACATATATACATACATACACACACACATAGACACACATTCACAGATACCCAGAGACAATTTAAAATAAAATAAATATATTTTAAAAATAAAATATTTATTCTCTCCTGGGTCACCTTACGCAGCCTTAATACATAGGGAGGTGCTTAGTCTTACTACAACTTCATATACTGTGTTTTGTTGATATTCATGGGAGACCTGCCCTTTCCTAAACAGAAATGGAAGAGAAGAGGGAGAGGGAGGAAGGAACTAGGAGGAGAGAGGGGAAACTAGCTGGAATGTAAGATAGATAGATAGATGGATGGATGGATGGATAGATAGATAGTTTTAGATTTGGTTTTTTGAGACAGGGTTTCTCTGTGGCTTTGGAGGCTGTCCTAAAACTTGCTTTGTAGACCAGGCTGGCCTCAAACTCACAGAAATCTGCCTGCCTCTGTCTCCCAAGTGCTGGGATTAAAGGCATATGCTACCACTGCCCAGCAATAAATTTGTTTGTTTTTTATTTTAATTAGCAGAGTAAAAAAAGAATATATAGTATATGTATGTATGGATTTGCCCATCCTGAAGTTAATCCCATTAAAATGTTAATATGCTCCTCTCAAAGAAAAAGCTTCTCTTAACAGGAAGGACCCACTTCTCATCTTAATTTTGTAGCGCTATACAACTCCTTATAGTTGATAAACATTGCCACCACCATCTCTTTTTACATCCCAGTAGACCAGGCAAGGCCAGGGCAAGGACACTCTCCCATCCCCCACCCCGTCCAACACACATACACACTGGCAAAAATTGAGAAGCATGCTTGGATGGAGCCACTGAAGCCTGCTGGGACAAGTATCAGTAACCAAGGTCTAGCTGCAGCTCAGGGCCTCTCTGGAGCTGTGTGTGCTCTTCTCTGTCACTCTTCACCTGGACCATTCTTGACCCATCCTTCTCTCCACAGACCATCCTCTTCTGCTGCTGGCATCCAGCAGACTGCAGACAGCAGCTCCATCATCCAGGCTCAGGCCTGACCTCTAGACTAATGCTCTGCCCTTGAGTCCATTGTCTCCCAGCACAGACCAGAGTCTCCCTCTGCCCAGATGCCCCTCCAGGGTCAGGGACAGAATAGGGGACCCACCATGAAAGACACACAGGAACTGGGGCAGAAGAAAGGGAGGCAGATTTTCTTAGGGGGCTGCTGGGGGAAAACAAAGGCAGATATTTAATTCGGTGCTGGCTAAAAGCTACTATGATAGTCTGAGCTTAACAGGAGGAGAACAGCATGCTGGGGGCTAGAGATGTGGCTCTGTTGGTAGAGTACTTGTCTGGCATGCATGAAACCCTGAGTTCAACCCCCAGCAACCGTACAACAACTAGGCATGGTGGCATGCTCCTGTAATCTCAACACTCTGGAGGTGGGGGCAGGATCAGAAGTTTCAGGTCATTTTGAGCTACATAGTGAGACCAGCCTGAGCTACAGTAGATCCTATCCAAAATAAAAAGGTGAAAACAATATTCATTGTCTGAGGACACATGACAGAGAACACCTGAGGCCAAAGAGGGACACTCTCCACCCAGCTCTAACACTAGGGCCATCCCCAAGGTTTCTGCCCACTACCCTGAGCCAACAGGTACTGCCCTCACCACAACCTAGGAACAGGGCTGTCTGTGGCACTCCCTACCCCTGCCTGTTCAGCTAATGCCTAGGCTCTTTCCTATTCAGGTGCGGATCTGGGAGATTCCTGAGGGCGGGCTAAAGCGGAACATGACTGAGGCTCTCCTGGAGCTCCACGGACATAGCCGGCGTGTGGGGCTGGTTGAGTGGCATCCCACGACCAACAACATTCTGTTCAGCGCTGGATATGACTACAAGGTGTGGATTCTGGGTATGGGGCAGCCTGGCTAGAGCTGGCTCAGTGGGGAGGGGTGGGAGGGGCAACAGGGAATAGTCTAAGCTTGTTGACTGGCATGGGTCCATTCGTTCAGTCATTCACTTGATCACTCATTCATTCTCTGCAAAAGGATGAGCATCTCCTGTGCACAGCTTTTTCCTGGGGGACCTAGTGGCTTAAGGCATCTTTTGTGGACTGGAAGAGAGTGCCCATATCCTTTGCCTGGTAACTTCCTAACCAAGAGATGACCATGCATCCTGGTAGGAAAAGCGGGCAATTCAAGCTGCAGGAGTACAGGGGAAGTTGCAGCCCCAAACCCTATCATGCCAGCTTTCTGGGGCCAGTCATGGAATGTCTCTCCTTGTTTCCTGAAGAAACCAAGTCAAGACTGGTACTGGGAGACCTGTTGGAGACTACCATGGGTGTATGTTGGTTACTTTTCTGGATGTTGTGACTGAATATCCAACAAGAAGCGATTTAAGGAAGGGATTGTTTCGGCTCACAGTTGGAGGGTATAGTCTGCCATGATGGCAGGAGCACGAGGCAGCTGGTCCCACCGCATCTGTGGTTAGAGAGGATGCTGGTGCTTAGCGAGCTTTCTCCTTTTTAATTCAACGGCAGCCCACGGAGTGGTGCTGTCCACGTGAGGTAGGTCTTCCCACCTCAGCTAACCCAGACCAAAAACTCCCTCACAGACATGCCCAGAACATTGTCTTCAAGATACTGTCGGGGTGGCGCTCAACATGAACACCGAGTGTGTGGTTGAGATGCATCTGCCTCTCTGTACAGAACCCTTGACAGTGTGTCTGCATCCCAGCATAGCCCAGGCTGAGTACAGGCAGCTCCCGCCAGGGTCTGTTGGTGAGGGCAGAGGACAGGACCAGGACCTCTTGAATGTCTGCCTTCGCAGGTCCTCATCTGGAACCTGGACATAGGCGAGCCGGTAAAAATGATCGACTGCCACACAGACGTGATCCTCTGCATGTCCTTCAATACGGATGGCAGCCTGCTCACCACCACGTGCAAGGACAAGAAGCTTCGTGTGATTGAACCCCGCTCGGGCCGCGTTCTGCAGGTGGAGCTCTGCATTTCGCTGAGGGGGAGGAGGCGTTGGAGTCTGTAGAGGAAAGGGGTTGTGCTGTGACCCTGCTCGTGTACCTCACCCGCACCTGCGGCTCAACCTGTTGGCGTAGGGCCATCCTCAGCCTGTAGGAATTCTGACTTGTTGTGGGCAGGAAGGAAACAGAGGACTCTTTCCTGCCACAGTGACATCTCCTCTAAATGGGATTCTTCAGCCTGCTGCAATGGCCTTCTGTCCCTGAATCTCAGGGGTTAACCAAGTCCCATCATGGTACAGAGGGAGGGGACTTTGGACTCACCACCCAGCCACCTGCGCAGGATGATCCTGGGGCAAATGGCACATGATTCCAGGTCCACAGATGGCTCCCCATGGGGAGCCTGGTGGTGAGGTTAGTCCCCGAGTCTCAGGTTAGAAGGACTGAGTGCTACTCGGTAGTTTCTTGAGTTCCTACTACACGGCAACCAGACGGCTCTGGAGGATGGAAAATATGCTTGGGCAGGACAGGGGAAGGAGGGGCACTTGGTTAAGAGGGAGAGGTTGATAGGGAGCTGGTGCTCCATGCCCAAAGCATGGTCCCCAACACTGTCTGAAACTGTGTGTGGTGGTAATGCCTGAGGTCCCAGTACCTGAAGACAGAGGCAGGAAGATGGGGATGACTCTTTCTAGGAAATGTTGTGTGGATTAAAAGAAATGTCATGTGACACTTAGTGACAGTACTTCACACAGACCCCTGAAGAAGTTACTGAAGGTTAACATAGCCCTTCCCTGTTTCCGTTGCTCTGGGTAATACAGGGCCCTTGCTTCCTGATTCCATGGGTTTCTTGGGGAACTGCCATTCCGTTCAGCTCTCCACAGGACCACATGTTGAGGGTCCTGGCTCACCTATGGTCTCTGTCCCCACCAGGAGGCAAACTGTAAAAACCACAGAGTGAATCGGGTGGTGTTCCTGGGCAACATGAAGCGGCTTCTCACGACAGGGGTCTCCAGGTGGAACACGAGACAGATCGCCCTCTGGGACCAGGTCAGTCACAGGGATGCCAGCAGGAGGGTAAGGAGGGGCAGGCACCCTAGATCTGAGCTCCTGGGACCTCTCGCTCCCAGATGGGTCAAGAGTAGAGTGAGGTCCATGATTTGGGTGCCTGGGGCCTCCATGCAGACGGAGGGAGAATATACGAGAAAAGAAAAGGGCTGAAATGAGGCCCATGTGGAGGTGGGGGACCAAGAAGTGGTGCTTCTGAAGGTCTTAACTCTGGCCCATCCTGTGTGAAGAGTGGACCAGACACAAACCCACCTGGACATGGGCATACATTTAGATATGTACCTGCACCACGCTCTGGAGTCCCCAGAGTCCCCACGCAATTGAGTCATCATTTTCACCTTACAAACAGGAGCTCCGTTTGGCTCCACTGCTCCAGCTCCATGCCCATTGGCATGTATCTAAGCCTGTGTTCTGGTTGCACCCTCCAGCAGGCCTGGCTGGTCTCCTGCTGTGTCTGTAGGGTGGTGAGCACCCCTGTGTAATCTCACCCACCCACCCCCACCAGAGCAGTCTACCAGGCCAGCACCCAGGCCTGGAGGTCAGCCATGAGTGCTGACATGAATGCCAACCCCCTGTGTGGCTTGAGGACAGGCCCATTTCTGTTTGTTCTCAGCTACACAGAGGACAGAAATCTATTAGTCAGGTCCTTCCTGTCGCATGCTGGCTGTGTTCTGAGGAGAGCTGCCCATGCCTCAGATGGGTTGAAGTGGGAGTGGACTAGAAGGCCACAAGGTGAGAAGCAGGAGTGGCCAACTGTGTTTCAGCTAAAGGAGGCACTTCCTCAGGAAGCCAGGTCCCTGCTGGCACAGGCAGCCTCTGATGGCACCAGCAACCAGACAGAGACCTCAGGGGATAGAGCCTCCTGAGGCTTCCACGCAATGCCTGGCCCACCTGCAAGACGCTCACAGCCTTTCTTCCAGCCCATGTCTTTTCAGCACTCTGGGGTGGGGTCTTCAAATAGGGGCTGTAGCTGTGGTGGCTGTGCTGGGATGTGGGGGGAGTCGTGTCCTCCTCTAAATGCAAACTGACCCACACTGCCCTCCCTACAGGAGGATCTGTCCATGCCAATGATCGAGGAAGAAATTGATGGACTCTCAGGCCTCCTGTTCCCGTTCTATGATGCTGACACCCACATGCTCTACCTGGCTGGAAAGGTAGTGGGGTGAGGGAGGACTGTCAACTAGTGGAAGACTCCAGTCCCCATTAGAACTTCACTCTTGCCTTACCCCTAGGAAAGCCAACCTAATCTTTGTGGCTTCATGAGCCAGCCCTGCTCCTGGCTCTCACCACTTCTGTCTACACCTTTCCCATTCTTACTGAAGTGTCAGTGACTTAGAACTCCTTACAGGACACGTTGGAGTGGAGAACTAAACATGTAAACCTGACACAAAGACAATGACCAATGGCAGAAGATGAAACACCTGTTAGGAGATCTTTGAATATGGCCTTGCAGAAAAGGCTGTATGTACATTAAAAAACCAACCATGCCAGGCGGTGGTGGCACACACCTTTAATCCCAGCACTCGGGAGGCAGAGGCAGGTGGATCTCTGTGAGTTCGAGACCAGCCTGGTCTACAAGAGCTAGTATCAGGACAGCCTCCAAAGTCACAGAGAAACCCTGTCTCGAAAAAAAAAAAAGCACACCACACACCACACTGCACATATAGTGTACATACCATATATATTCCATACATACTGACTGCACCATACAGTACATACATGCCACAATATATGCTACACATCACAGCCTAAACACATGTCACACAAACTATACATAAATACCACAATGCACATAATCCACGCACACCATATATATGCACACACCATACCATACATACCATACATACACGCCATATCACACACATACCACACATCACACCATGCATCACAGCATATGCACACTATACAAATATACCACACAGCACACACTCCACACACGTACACTGTACACATATCATTCGAATCTCACATACCATACAGACATACACTGTGAGCACACATACACACATACCACATATACAGCATCCCATCTCCACCCCTACAGCCAGTAGAGCTACCAAGGTCTAAAGTACAGTTCTGCTTGGTCCCCTGGCCCACCTGTAAGGCACAAGGGCAGCTGTCTTCTATAGTCCCCCGGGGCCAGGTTTGCTGGACCCTGCTCTCCATTTGCATTGCCTCTCTCTACTCTCAGGGGGATGGAAACATCCGATACTATGAGATCAGCACGGAGAAGCCCTACCTGAGCTACCTCATGGAGTTCCGCTCCCCAGCTCCACAAAAAGGCCTAGGTAAGGACCCAGAGGACTTCCTGGGATCTCAGCATTCAAAGAAGCTGCAGGGCTGCTATGTGCAGAACAGGAGATGGTGTTGGCTTGTGCATCACTCCAGTAGTCAGGCTCCAAAGCCATGCTCAGTGGGTGGGGTGGGACCCACAGCTGCTGCTTCAGCCACTCAGCTGCCCCTGTAGCCAGCATCACTCATGGCACTGGCTTAGTCATCCCTGCCCAGCAGCAGCCTGCAGGGCACGGGCTCTGTGTCTTCTTCCTCAAATGTAGATGGAGAGACTCACTCCACAGTAGGTCTCACATGGTGTCAGGGGCTCTGAGTCAGGGTTCCGGCCCCAAGCTGCAGCCCTGGCCTGACCCAGAAGAGCAAGCAGAAGTTCCACCATTTTCCTTGGATCCCAGCACTCAAAGAGGGAAGCAGGAGAATGAATCCAAGGTCAGACCAGGGGCTGTGAAGGGAGACCCTACTTCAATGAAGAAAAAGAGAGGAGAGCTAGGTGGAAGGGAGAGCATTCTAGAATTCTGGTTGGAAGAGCACCTTCCATTCCAGAGGGAACGACCTAGAGCCCTTGCTCACACCTCACAGGAGAGACACATGCTGCCTGCACTTGGCATGCTGCCAGACAGGTGGCAATCGCCTTTGTGCTTCATTCTCCAATGAGTTATTCCTATCCAAAAACCAAAAGTTCAGAGTCAGTGACTCACCCAAGGACTCCTGTGTCCTCGGAAAAAGACAGAGTCCCAGGTCAAACCCAGTTTGTGGAACCCCAGGCTGAGTTCTTAGAACCATGCTGCCCTGCCTTGGCTGTTCTGTTCAGGAGACAAAGCTGCTAGGAACGTCATGGCTCGTGAAACACACACATTCTAGACAACACACACACACATGTACCATTGGTTCTAAAAGATAAACCAACGGAAGTCCTCTCTTGGGCTGTACTCAAACCTCTGGACGAGTGAGGAATGGGCTTTGCCCTCCCTTTTGTTCTCTACAGACTGAGAAATAGGCCTTAGGGAAGACAGTTCATCCCAGAAGATGTTGGGCCCTGAAGCCTTGCTGTAACTTTGTGTGTTGAATTTGAGGCCAGCCTGAGATGTGTGACCTTGCCTCTGCCCACCCCACCCCACCCCCAAAAAGAAGTGACCATCTAGAGTCAGAGGCAGACTTAAGAAAGACATCACGCCATTCTCTGTCCTCTGGATGGATCACTGTCCCCAAACTACAGCCTGTTGTCTTCCTGAGGACATCAGGCAGTGAACAAGGATGGAGAGATCCCCATAAAGCCATACATTTCTCCGTAGGCGTCATGCCCAAACATGGATTGGACGTGTCTGCCTGTGAAGTGTTCCGCTTCTACAAGCTGGTGACCCTCAAGGGCCTGATTGAACCCATCTCCATGATTGTGCCCCGGAGGGTGAGTGGAAGCTGGGCTGGATGCAAAGGGCCCCACGATGAATCCTAATAATCCTAATAACCAGTTAAAAGAGGTCTCGTGGGCTAGAATAGTCAGGCTCCACCTGGGGTAGAGGGTGGAGGTCACTCTTGGGTGGGGATGGTTGGTTTGCATGAGAGGGGACAGTTCTAGAGGGGCGGCATCGGGAGGGCAATGACAGTGCAGGAATGTGAGTGACTGGCTGGATGGCCATGGCTTTCTCAGCAGTCCCCAGATATCCCTTCTCTTCTCCCTCCTTCATGCAGTCAGATTCTTATCAGGAAGACATTTACCCCATGACACCAGGCACGGAGCCAGCTCTGACCCCGGATGAATGGCTGGGAGGCATCAACCGAGGTACCTCAGCAGGCAGGCACCACAGAAGAGCCAAGAGGCTGCAAGCTCTGCCGCTCCCTAGCTCTCCTGGCTTCTTCCATGGTCCCCTGTCTAGATGCCCCCTCCCTCCCACACAGCCAGCTCAATGCAACGAGGCTCCCTCACGCCACAGTCCTCTCTGTTATATGACACTGTCTCCCTTGCCTTCCTAGATCCTGTGCTGATGTCTTTGAAGGAAGGCTATAAGAAGTCTTCAAAAGTAGTGTTTAAGGCCCCCATCCGAGAAAAGAAGAGTGTTGTCGTGAACGGCATAGATTTATTAGAAAATGTCCCACCCAGGACGGAGAACGAGGTAAGATACAGGGTATCTCCCACAGCTCAGGAAGAGTTTCGGGCTTGGAAGCCAGCTCTATTCTGGGACATTTTTCTTTCACTGACAAGCTCTGTAAGTAGTGTGTGGTTGGGTTCCTTTTGCCTCTGACCTCAATGAATAGAGGCTGGGAAGTCAGAAAGATCTGTCCCCCCACCCCGACCTCAGATTCACTGACACAGGGGTTGAGCATCTCCCCATGAATCCACCATGGAGTGTTACTGCCAGGTGCTGTTACGGGGGATTGTAAATGACCAGAGAACAGGATCCAGCCGGGCCTCGTCATCAGAGCCCACCTTGCCTTCCTGCTTGATGGTCTGTCACGTTTCCTGCCTCGGTGCTAGAGGCTGGCTGTCTATGAAAGGCTCTTTGTACCACGTAGAAGGGGTGCAAGCCCATCCTGGGAGAGCTGGAGCTGAGCCATTCTTGACCATGCCCTTTGAAGTTGTCTCCATTCAGTCTATACCACCGGACCCACATGCCAACACAGCTCAGCTGGCAGTTACAGGATGCCTACTCAGTGCCAGGCCTTTTCTGATGCAGCTGCAAGACTGATTGCTTGTATGAACCCATATGTGTGTGAATACTAGCTCTGCCATTTCCTGGCTGGTACTGAGTGAGGTTCCTGAGTTTTCCAACTACTGTTGCATTTTTTTAAAAAAGACTTATTTATTTTTATGTGCATGCATGTTTTGCCTGCATGTATATCTGTGTGAGGGTGCCAGATGACCTGGAACTGGAATTATAGACAGTTATGAGCTGCCATGTGTGTACTGGGAATTGAACATGGGTCTTCTGGAAGAGCAGCCAGTACTTTAACTGCCGAGCCATCTCTCCAGTCCCCTGCTGTGACATTTAAGAGATAGTGCACATGTACCCAGTAGTCTTCACAGCTAAGTGCTCATGCTAAGTGCTCAAAGAGGCTGGCTGTATTAGCTCTTTATTGCTGTGTAATAAATTACCCCAGATCGTATTAACTTCACCACGTGTATTAGTTACTTTTCTCATTGTTGGGACCAAAATAGAAGGAGCAGCAGAAAGGGTTTAGTTGGGCTTACAGGTCTGGGGGATACAGTCCATTATGTCAGAGAAATCATGGCAGCATTAGTAGGAGGCATCTGGTCACATCACCTCCACAGTCAGGAAGCAGAGAGTGATTAGAAAGTGGAGCAGGGCTATAGAACTTCTAATGTCACCCTAGTGGCTTCATCTAGGAGAGCATTGCCTTCTAGACTCCACAACTTCCTCAAAGAGCATCACCCGTTGGAAACCAAGTGTTCAAACACATGATCCTCTGTGGTGCATTCAGCATACAAAGCACATCTCACACGGGCTTGTCAGCTCACAGCATCTATGGGGTTCTGTGGTTCCAGTTCCTCATGAAGCGGCAGCTGTATCAGCCGGGGCTGCAGTCCTATCCCAGGCCCTGGCTAAGGGAGGGCCTGCTTGCACAGTCATTCACATGGCTGCTGTCACACTGAGGGCCTCAGTCCTCACTGTCCTTGCCACACAGATTTCACTACATGCTAGCTTTCACCATGACAGCCAGCTTCCCATAGAGCAAGAGAGGAGCCCAAGATGGAAATCAAAGCAGTTCTGTAATCTAATCTGGGGAAGACACACTATCAATCCTGTCATGCCCTGTTTGCTTGATGCAAGCTGTTAGGCCCAGTTCAATCTGACACAGCGCCATCTTAGACTAGGCTGCTGGTCCACAAATGTAGGCTGTCGCCATCATTAATAAAAATCAGACCGTACTTGACCTCAGGGATCACCTTAAAAGAGGATTTGACAGGTAACTTGATCACTGGCAGGAAATGTGTTTATGTGGGCTGGGGATGTGGTTCAGTGGGTAAAATCTTGTCTAGCATGCTCATGGACCTGGGTTCAATACACAGAACCATATAAACTGGGCATGGTGATAGACACCTGTAATCTCAGCACTTTGGAGGTAGAATCCAGCCTGAGCTAGAGACCTGGGGAGGGAGGGAGGAGATGGAGAGAAAGGGATGTGGGGCTATCTGCCACTGAAGAAGATTTCTAGAACGGATGAGATCTTGTGATAAACATATTTTCAAGCCAACCCCCAGGAAGAGGCCAGCATAGGGCGGTGGTAAAAGAGTTGGAGCTCGCCGGGCAGTGGTGGCGCACGCCTTTAATCCCAGCACTCAGGAGGCAGAGGCAGGCGGATCTCTGTGAGTTTGAGGCTGGACTGGACCAACAGCCTCCAAAACAATACAGAGAAACCCTGTCTCGTAAAAACCAAAAAAAAAAAAAAAAAGAGTTGGAGCTCTTGAGAGTGGATGACAGGCACTAGGGAGCTCCTGGCACTATTTTTCCTAATTTTTGTTTAAATTTAATATTCAGTCTTTATAAATATTTTTAAGTATTCTGCCCTTGGAAGGTAGAAACATAGGTTACTGAGATTGTCCAGGTGAGCAACAGTGAGGGTTGGAACTCTGTCTCAGCCCTGAGGGTAAGGAAGGGGCTGGAGGGGATTGAGTGGAGTGACACCCAGCTATGGAGATGTCCACATGGAAGGAACTGGGGATGGGAACAACATTCACAGGTTCTCTGTGCAGGTGAGGCAGAGCCCACTATCCTCCTGCAGCAAAGCTGTGCCTCTCCCATCTTGGGAAGAAGTAACTCAGGCTCTGTAGATCCAAAAGCTTGGAAGCAACCCATGAGAAAGTAGGGTGTGAAGGGACAACACGGTGATCTAAGGGCAAGGGGACAACTCATAAGCAGGGCATAGTGGTGCATGCTTGAAATCCCAGCACAGGAAAGCTGAGGCAGGAGGATTGCCATGAGTTTGAGAACAGCCTGAGCTACATAGTGAGTTCTGGTCCAGACTAGGCTACAGAATGTGACCTCTCAAAAACAGAACAAAAGGGGGGGGAGGAAGTTATATGGTTGGATATCTCAGTAACTTTACTGAAAAAATGTGTGGATACTGTGGTCTGTGAATCATGTTTTGAAGTGGTGCCTGCATGTAACACCAGGAGTTGGGAGGTAAAGGCAATGGAACTGCCATTAGTTCAAATCTACTGTGGGTTACTGTAGTGGCATCTACCCTGCCTTCAGGTTACAAGCCTGTAATCCCAGCATTCAAGACTTTAGGCAAGAGTAGCTCAAATCCCAGACTAGCCTGGGCTATATATAATGGAACCTGTCTCAGTAATCCCCCACCCCTGCCAATAATAGTATAAATTAATTTTAAAACAAGGAAAATCAATGGAAGGAGGAAATCATAAAAATGAGTCATTTTGTTTGTTTGTTTGAGACAGGGTCTCTCTCTGTAGTCCTGGCTCTCCTGGAACTCATTTTGTAGACCAGGCTATTCTTGAATGCTCAGAGATCCACTTTCCTCTGCATCCTGAGTGCTGAGATTAAAGGTGTGAGTCACCACTACCCAGCTAAATGGTGGATTCTTTAAACCATTGACTTTTGCTTGAAACATAAAATGCATGCACTCATCCAGTAGTTCAGAGAAACTGGATCTCCTTGTACAACCCAGAGAAATCTCAAACTCTCCATCCTCCTCCCTCAGCCAGCACTGGGATTACAGCCTGTGGACAGGGCCCAGATCATTTAGTAGATTTTAATGGAATCAGGACTGGGCTACTTCCTTTGCTGAAGCCTCCCTGTTTGAAATCTACTGTCTTTCTCATATTAATTACACCTTAAGTCCAATTCCCATCATCAGTTTTTGTTTTCTTTTGCAAAAACAAAAAGCTGAGATGCAGGTTATTTTGGGTAAAAACAGACAAAAAGTCCATCTGAAAGCAAAATCCCCATTTTATAATATATTCTCTAGGTTTTTGTTTGTTTTCTAGCCTTACTGAGTATTCAACCTAGGGCCTCACACATGCTGGGCAAGTGCTCTACCACTAGCCCCTTAATCTACTTTTCAGACAGGTATGACAGATCTCATTTTTTGTGAGATACTTACATATGTATATATACACACAGACACACACACACACACATGAATGAAGGTGCTTTGTTTCATTTTATGACAGGGTTTCCTGTAGCCCTAACTGGCCTCAAACTCACTATTTTTTAAAGATTTATTTATTTTTATTATATGTACAACATTCTGCCTCCGTGTATTCCTGCATGTCAGAAGAGGGCACCAAATCTCATTATAGATGGCTGTGATCTACCATATGGTTGCTGGGAATTGAATTCAGGACCTCTGGAATAGCAGTCAGTGCTCTTAACGTTTGAGCCATCTCTCCAGCCCCTCAAACTCACTATTTAACCAAGGGTCATGTTGAAGAGCTCATCCTCCTACTCCACATCTTGGTTGCTGAGATTATGGGCATGTGACACCACATCTGATTTACACAATGCTGGGTATCGAACTCAAAGCTTTGTGCATGCTGGACAAGTACTCTACCGAGTAAGCTACAACCCCAGGCCCAGGTCTGTGATTTTTGTTTGACAAGTGCATATAGTTGGAAGGCCACTATAGCTAGTCGTGGTTATATCACCCACATTTTATCCTGCCACAATTGTTTAAAAACCGCCTTTTGCAAGACTGTCTACTTAATTTTTTAATAGAAATGGCAATTCTTTGTACTCATTGGTGTATATCTAGTTAAATTATAAAAGTACATACAATATCAAATGTAATTCATGCTGGAATCTCACACCGCAGTGACTGTAGGCATCCTAGTTTGCTTTCTGTTGCTGTGATAACTTACTGTGCCCAAAAGTAAACTGGAGAGGAATGAGTTTATGTGGCTTACACTTCCACACCACACTCCATCATGAGGGAAGCAGGGCAGGAACTCAAGGCAGGAACCTGGAGGCAGGACTGAAGCAGAGGCCGTGGAGGAATGAAGCTTACTGGCTTGCTGCTCTTGACTTACTCAAGTGCAGGGGCTCCCCAGTAGCCTACTTGCCACTCATTGTTTTGTGGGCATCTGTTGGTATATTTCACTGAAGCAATGGGAATTGGGTAGATCCAGGGAGTCAACTATGTGAGGGTCTGCCAAGATACCAATGCTTTGCCCGTGTTTGCCAGGAACTGAACCACTGCCCAGACTTTGGTATTTCAGTGATGGTCTCATGTTTTAAACAAGATCTGGGACTACAGCAACAGCTCAGTGGGAGAGCACTTTCCCAGCATGCCCTGGACTCTGTATACACACACACACACACACACACACACACACACACACACACACACACACACACTCACACACACCTCCAAGGCTAAGCACCATTCTGTAACCTCAGTTTCCTCAAGAAGAGAAGAGGAACAGAGTACGCAGGCAGTTGGTAGAATTCTTACTTAATTAAGCCTTGCATGAGGCCCTGGGTTCAATTACCACCTACATTACAACTACAAAAACCAAGAGTGATGACACGTGCTTATAATCCTAGCACCTGGAAGAGACAGGAAGATCCTGAGTTCAAGGTCATGCTCAGCTACTTAGTGAGTTTGAGGGCAGCTGGACTATGTAAGACCTTGTCTTTAAAAGAAAAGTCCAAGCCAGATGGTGGTGCCACACAGCTTTAATCCTAGCACCCTGGAGGCAGAGGCAAGTGGATCTCTGAGTTCAAGGCCAGCCTGGTCTACAGCGTGAGCTCCAGGACAGCCAGGGCTGTTACACGGGAAAACCCTGTCTTGAAAAAACAAAAGCAAAACAAAAGTCATTAGGAGCTGGGCAGGATAGTATATATCCTCTCTGTATGATCTCAGCACTCACACACTTGGGAGACAGAAGCAGGAGCACATGGAATTCAAGACACCCTCTCCTACACGGCAAGTTGGAGTGTAGAGATTCTGAATTACAAGAAAAACAGAAAAGGAAGGTGAGAAGAAGGGAAGGAGGATAGAGAGATCAGGAGTTCAAAGCCAGCCTCTGCTATATGACAGACTGGGCCACACAGTGAGACCCTATCTCAAACAAAGGTTTTAGGTTCACACCCATAAAGGGGCAAGCTTGGGATGCCAGAAACTGACCTCAGGCAGGTCTGCTGGGCCTGCAGGCTTTCTACTTTCTCTTCAAGGATAGATAGGCACCCTGGAGGGATGAGCCTGGAGAATAATTGCAGGGAGCTCTGGGATGGCTGTCCTAGGGTGGCGGGGGGCATGGGGAAGGGGCCTGGGTGAGGTGGGATGTCGTCTGAGAGCCCTGGTCCTCCAAAGTCCTCCTTACCTGCTCTCTCCTTGCATCCTTTCCTCCACCCCAGCTCCTCAGGATGTTCTTCAGGCAGCAGGATGAGATCCGGAGGCTGAAGGAGGAGCTGGCACAGAAGGACATAAGGCTCCGCCAGCTCCAGCTGGAACTGAAAAACCTGCGCAACAACCCCAAGAACTGTTAGCCCCTCCATGGGCTGTTTTCCAAGCCAATCTCTCCGTTGTTTCCACTGGTCCCTAAACTGCCCCCTTATCTATTGAGCCCAGACAGGGCCTGGACTGGAGCTGGGGACCAGCCGGTAGACCCTACCTACCACCTCAAGAACTGGAAGCTGACCTTTGACCTCCTAACTCCATGCTAATACCGGTCCCCTTGCCTCTCCTGGAGAGCCCACCCCTGACCGGCAGCCCCTTTCCCTGCACCCACAGGAGCCAGGCTTCCCTTGGCTCCCCGGGGGATGCCCTCCCAGGGATGGAGAGAGCAGGATTACAGCCTGACTTAGAACTTGAATCTGTCCCCTGCAGACAGACTGCCAGGACCTACCCACACAGGGACGAGTTGCTCCCAGCCCCAGCATCTCTTCTGAAGCACAGTGAGGGCTGGATTGAGGGTGGAGGACCCTACCCACCTCCCACCCCATTCTGCTCTCAGCTGCCCCTCAGGCCCAGTTCATCTCACCCAGTGGTGAGCACCTGGCAGCCCCCCACTTTTCTTTCTGAACTCTCCCTCACCCCCTTGTCTTCAGGGAATGAAGAGGACGCTCTCCAAGGCCATAATGACCCCTTGCCTTCCCCGTGGTTCTCTTCAAAGTTCTTTTATATCCCTTTTCCATTTAATTTGTGATCCAGGCAGGGTAGGGATTGGTGTCCCCACTTGTCAAATGACAGAACTGAAGGTTGCAATCAGGTTGTAACTTACAAAATCACTCAGAGGGGCAGCAGCAGACCAAATACCCTCGGCATCCAGAGCCCTTGACCAGGGCCTTTCCCAGTATTGAGATGCCAATCTCTTTGTGGGCTTCCCCAGAACGAGACCTGGAAGCCACTTCTACTGTCTGCCCAACACCAGTAGTGCCAACATGCCACACTGCCCGGTCAAGGCCCTTCAGACCCAGTGCCCCTGGACCCTCCTGGCCTGCACTCTTCGCTCTCACTCCCCCAGGGGGCTCCATCTGAGATGAGGCCTCTTCTTAGAAGCTGAGGCTGAGAAGGGTAGAGCTCGGCCTTAGGGCAGGCAGAGCAAGGAGGAGCAGGGAGGCTCTGCCTGTGCCCCCTCCACCCTCCCCTTCCCTTCCAGCCCCGCTATCTCAGCCACTTTCAGCCTTACACACGCAGGATGACCACAGCCACTCCATCCCACAGCTCTTCGAAGTTTGCCCCATTTTTTGACGCATAGCTCTCCCTGGCTCTTGCATCTGCCCTACTTTCAGTGACCCTCGGGCACACAGCTCTGAGACGCTATATCTGCTTTGGTCTTCTACAGGCTTGAGTCACTCCCTCTTCCCTCTTCTCTTTCCCTTCCCCGCCTACCACGCGAGGCTCAAAAGCACTGATGCCACGACAGTCACTGACATTTGGGCAGAGATGTGGGTATCTCTGTCGCTGCCCGGGATCTGCTACACACAGGACACTCCTTGCCTGCCCTTCCTGCGGCTACCCTGAAAAACTTCCCAACCAGAGACACCCTGCTGGGGAGCCAGGAGCTGATATTCCCCAGCCTTGGGGCCTCTGCTCTCCAACCCGTGATGGTCCCTGCCCCCAGCCTGCTGAAGCAGCTTCTCCTCCCTGCACCACCGCAGCTAGACTTCCAGCTCTCATTGCCTCCTCCACACTTCTTTCTGGAGCTTTCTTTCTCTCCACTGACCTTTGTGGTCTTCTGTGATTATTTATGCTGCCTCCTAAGGATAGAATTGAAATAAAATGTTTTCACTTATCAAGCCAAGGCATGGCCATGTCATTTAGCCCCAGGGAGATCCTTCTTTGGCCACCACATTGTCTCTGTGGTCACAATCACAGTCACAGCTCCTTTGTCTTCCTGAAGTAATAGCTTCCTCTGCACAGCTACCCTGCCACATTCTGTTCATCTGGCCCTTTGGGTATTGCTGTGGGGGCTGCCCCGTGCACTGTACAAATGCTCATCAGTGTTCCTGGTCTAACAAATCTGATGTCGCAGCAAGTTCCACCTAGTTTTGGCAGACAGAAATGCCCCTGACACTGTTCAGTACTTCTGGGGTATCAGAATCAACTAGTGTTCCGGGGCTGGTGAGACAGCTCTACAGAAAAAGGAACCTGCCAGCAAACCTGACTACCTTGCCTGGGGAGCAGGTAAATGAGTGAACAAGATGATCTGTCTGCTCTCCTAGCCCACCCATTCTGAGCCCAGCAGAACAATTCCCTGATCACTGATTATAAAGGTAAATTAGGTAAGGTCAGTATCACCTGTGCCTCCTCCCCGCTCAGTAGCCCATTTTCCAAACTGTGTTTGTTGAATGATTAGCTTCCCATTGGTTACCAGTGTGTTCTTAAATTCTTCACATGCTGTGCTGGGCATGTAGCTCAGCAGAGTGCTTGCTTAAAATGCTAAGAAGCCTAAGTTTGGTCCTCATCGCTGCATAAATCAGGCATGATAGCATATGCCTGTAATCTCAGCCCTTGGGAGGTGGAGGCATGAGGTCCAAAAGTTTGAGACTATCTTTTACTATGTAGTGGGTTCAAGGCCAGCCTGAGCTACATGAGACCTTGTCTAAAAAACAAACAAACAACTTCTTATGCTATGATACCTTCTACACCTAGTCTGTCATATTGGTCTCTCTGTCAGTGATGACTCAATCAACCACACAGCCTTAATGAATTAAAGATGGAGAGGGGAGGGAACCCTTCATGGCTCTTTAAACCATCTCCACTGACATGCTTCCTACCAGATGTTACTATTGCTTCTTCCCCAGATAAGAATGTATTGGGCTAAATTCCAGGTCCCTCTCTTCTATGAATAGACATTTATGTCTCTGTAGACAAGGATACCTCGCCTAGGCATGGCCAGAACTCCTGTCCTTCCCTGAAGCCTAACTGGACTTCCATCTTGGTTTAGCATGCACCAAGAGAGCTGGAGAACTGAATACCAGGCACTGAGCCTCAGGCACTCCAGCCATACCTATCTATGGCATCCAACCACAAACCGAACACAGAGCACTGACCTCGGAGGAGTGGCCCTCTGGGATGGGGTGGTCATCAGCCCCGAGAGGTTGCTGGCTCCTAGGCTGTCTTCCAGCCAGTCTCCTGAGATCTCAAGATGAGTTCAGGCATTTTTAGACACCAAGCACTGGGCAGGCATCCAAGATTGTCAGCGGACCTATGCAGAACCTGGCTGCTTCTTCAGGGTGGGAAATGATTTCATACTGAAAACCCCCTAGTCCTGCCCTGCCTTCTAGCTTGGAAGAACTAAGATGCCACAGCAAGGGCTGCATGTAGCAGTGGTAGGCACTTAACCTTGGCCACAGGAAAAATCACTAGATGCGCTGCGGCCTGTGGGCCTGTGGTGCAGAGGGCGGAAGAGAGAGAGAGAGAGAGAGAGAGAGAGAGAGAGAGAGAGAGAGAGAGAGAGTGTGTGTGTGTGTGTGTGTGTGTGTGTGTGTGTGTGTGTGTGTGTGTGTGCCTGCAGGCTCTTGCTGGGACAACAGAAGCTCCCAGTTCTGGGGAATGTTTTCTATCTTGAAATAATCTGAGCCGGGCGTTGGTGGCGCACGCCTTTAATCCCAGCACTTGGGAGGCAGAGGCAGGTGGATCACTGTGAGTTCGAGGCCTGCCTGGTCTACCAAGCGAGTTCCAGGACAGCCTCCAAAGCCACAGGGAAACCCTGTCTTGAAAAAAAAAAAAAAAAAAAGAAAGAAAGAAATAACCTGCAGTTTGCTATTTCAATTCAGTAAACAGCCTTATTCCAACTCCTTCCTGACACCTGGCCCCTAGGAGGTCACTACCTGGCAGCACCATCTCTTGAGATAAGCCATTGAAGCCAGGCATTGGTGGTGCACGCCTTTAGTCTCAGCACTTGGGAGGCAGAGGCAGGCAAATCTCTGTGAGTTCAAGGCCAGCCTGGTCTACAAAGTGAGATCCAGGACAACCTCCAAAGCTACACAGAGAAACCCTGTCTTGAAAAAAAAATTAATAAAAGGTTAGTCATTGACTTCCCACAATACTGCATGCACGCGCGCGCGCACACACACACACACACACACACACACACACACACACACACGCCCCTCACCACCGCACCGCACACGCTGGTGTGAACAGGTTAAACGATCTAATGAGAGGGAGAGAGGGCTGAGAACTGAGGATACAGATCTTAGATTTCAAGGTCATAGTGATCACCCAGCAAGACCAGGAAGAATTTGCTAGAAACTTGAACCTAGCCAGCAGGTGGCAGATTACGGCTTTTCTATGAAACTGTTCTGAGCAGGGTACCTTCTGCCATCTCCCATCCACTTCTGGATGAATGACCCAAACATAGACCACCGGAACCTCCTGGTGAAGCAGGACTCAGATCTGAACCACCCAGGCGTGCAGGCGTGCGTGAGGGAGGCTTTCTAGGGATCCGCAGGTTCCTAGCCCAGGAAGACGGCGTTCAAAGAGCCGCCAGAGGAGGGCGCTCGCCTGCCCCTTCCGCAGATTCCGCGGTCACAACGGTCTGCTTGCCAGGGAGCTGGAAGGAGGCTGAGGCTGGTTTCCCGTCCCAGCGCAGATCTGACCTGCTCGGTGACCTTGAGCAAGGTTCCCACAGGGACAATAACTGGGAGGTGCCCTTTCTGCCCAGACACTCGGCAGTTCCAAGACGTTTGGGGCTGAGCGGGAAAGAGTAGAGGAGGGCTGAAAGGAGCTGGGAGGAGGAGCCAGGGGTTCAGGACAGACTGTGGCAGCCGGGGGTCACGGCCCAACCCAGTCCTGGGGCTCGCCAGCTCCAGGCTACGCAATGTCCAGGAAGCTACTGGTGAGAGAAACAGAAGTTGTCCTCCCCAGCTGCCTCCCGCCCTGGAAAACACAAATGTCCAGGGCCAGAGATGAAGGTGGGGCCAGTCAGAGAGGCTGCACTCATCTCGGCTGAGAAGCGGAGGAAGGGCCTGGAGTGAAGCGTTTCTAGTCCAGCTGCTTCGACTGGAGGGGATTAAGGGACATCAGTGAAGCTGCGACACCAGGTCCGGCTCCGGGGGGCTAGTGGCCTGGATAACGGTGAGAGAGCATGCTGAGCCATGGCATTGACCTTGATTGGGGGAGACAGAGGGCACACGAACACATTAGGAGAACGCTTGGGAGTGGAGCTAGAGATGAAATGAGATGACCCCTTCTATCAAAGGGGACACACCATGGGGCTTAGCAAATGAGATACACAAAGGAGAAGGGGACAGTCTTAGAAAATGTGCAAACCGCTCCTCTCTGCCTTTTAGATCAGACTGAAGGATTTGCCAAGTGCTTTTTCCCCTGAGAGACCGAGTGGGGAAAGGGAGTGCATGGTTTCTTGGAGGTCAAAGTACCCTTGAACTCAAAAGGTAGCTGAAGATAACTTAGATGACTTTGAACTCCTGATCCCACTGCTTCCACCTTCCTAGTGCTGACATTATTGGCATGAGCCACCACACCGACCTATGTCGTGCTGGAGAGCCACCCCCAGGACTTCATGTGTTCTAGACAAGCACCCTATCAACCAAGCTACATCCCAACCCTGCTGGCTACCACTATCACTGAAAAGACCAGGGCTGCCTCTTGGGGCTTCCTAGCAGTATATGAGTAAGTTCCCTCATGCCTCGCATGTCTCCTTCCCTAACATCATCCCCATTGACTTCTTAGGATGCCTGGAATTCACAGTTCCCCACAAATCATTTCCAAAAGTAATGTCCTCCTCCCTTTTTTTTTCCTACTGGATTTTGGAGAAACTTTCATTAAAAATTAATTTAGTCCGATGTTCCCTCCTCAAATGTCTCTCTGCATCCTACACTCTCCTAGGTGCTGGAACTAAGAAAAAAGGAAGACTCCATTGTCAGTCTCAGAGAGATTACAGTGCAGCGTATAATTCATATAGAGATTCAGTCTGGCACATACATAACAAGCGAATATGCAGAACATGTGTGCAGGGACTAAGATAGCTGGGGCTGGATCAGCTTCAGGGCCAACAGATTGAGCCTGGGAGGCTGAAGACATGGCTTAGGGGCTAATGTCTTCAAAAGGATTCCAGTTCTCTTCCTACATCCGTGTCCCCAGCTCACAACTGACTGTAACTCCAGCTCCAAGGAATCTGATGCCACCCTCTTCTGGCCCCTGAGGGCATACACACAAATACACACAAGTGGCATGCACACACACACACACACACACACACACACATACACACACCCACCCGACACACACACTTTTTAAAAACAAAAGTACATTTTTCTACAGCTTACAATTGTTTCCCATATGAGATGGGTTTTGGTTTGTTTTGCTGTTATTTGAGACAGTGTCTCATATAGCCCAGAATGACCTTGAATTTGCAATGTAGCCCAGGCTTTTCTTGATCCTGCTGCCTCCACCTCCCGTGCCTAACTCCCAGTCCTTGGATTTTTGAGACAAAAATCTTACTAAGTAGCCCCAGCTAATCTCAAACTCATGATCCTCCATCCTCAGCCTCCTTTGTCAGACCCCAAGTGTTGGGGTCACAGGTATGTGCCACCGCACCTGGTTTGTTTTTTTTTATTTTATTTTATTTTTTTTGGTTTTTTTTTTTTTTTACGAGACAGGGTTTCTCTGTATTGTTTTGGAGGCTATCGGTCCAGCCGGCCTCGAACTCACAGAGATCTGCCTGCCTCTGCCTCCCGAGTGCTGGGATTAAAGGCGTGCGCCACCACCACCCGGCTTTATTTTTTATTTTTTTTATGGTTTGTTTTTTGATGAATGCTTGCCTGGATGTATGACTGTGCACCACAAGCCTACAGTGTCCAAGGAGGCCAGAAGATAGTGTCAGATTCCCTAGAACTGTGAGCCACTGAGTGGGTCCTGGGAACAGAACCTGAGTCATCTGGAAGAACAGCTACTCTCCAACCCTCCCCGGGTCTTCTCGGTGGTCTCAGCCTGTTCTACCCACTAACCTCCTCCCTCTCTTGCCTTTAGAGAGTGGAGCTCTGGCTGTATCTGCCCTCTCCCTAGCCTACTTCATGTAGCATAAACCCTATGGCCTCCTTCCCTGGAAATAGGCCCTTTTCTTCAAGTCAAAGACTTTGTTGTCAAGTCTGTTGCTCGCTGTCTCAGCTGTGACCTTTGTTTCACTCTTGAGACTGTCTCCAGTAACTCAAGCTGGCCTCAAATTCTTTGTGTAACCAAAATAAATGGAACTCTGGCCCTCTTGCCTCCACCTTTTTGTTTGTTTGTTTTGTTTTTCAAAACAGGGTTTCTCTAGGTAGCCATGGAACTCATTCTGTAGACCAGGCTGGCCTCAGACTCACAGAGCTCTGCTGCCTTTGCCTTGAGTGTGCTGGAACTTAAGGCATGTGCCATCACCAACTGGCTGCCTCCACCTTTTGAGTGAGTGCTGAGGCCAGGCTTGCTCCCCATCCCCTACTCTCAGCCATGGATTTCTGAAATATATTCATAAAACTTCAGGTTGAATATTGGCTATTTATTTGTCTATGCCTTCCAACTATCAAAAACCCGATTGTAAGGCTTGGAGGCTCATAGCTCAGTTGGTAGAGTGCTTACCCAGAATCACAAAGGCCTAGGTTTGATCCCTTTAGCACTGCATAGGCTAAACAGTATGCTCACCTGTCTTTTAAAAAGAAAGAAGAGAGTGTGGGAAAGGTAGGTAGGTGTGCTGGTTTCATTGGGAGAGAGGAGCCTCAGGAACTGTAGAATTAACAATTGTGATTGTTTCCAAAGCCCACATTCACCACCTCCTCCCACCATACATATGCAACTGGATAATTAAAATGGCCAAAGAGATTAGACTATATGGAATGGGGTGGTGTTAATTAATAATGTGTTGGTTTGAATAAAATGGCCCCCTTAGGCTTATAGGGAGTGGCATTATCTTTTTAAACATTTTTTAGAATTATTTATTTAGTATACAGCATCTGTCTGTATGCCCATAGGCCAGAAGAGGGCGCTAGATCTCATTATAGGTGGTTGTGAGCCACCATGTGGTTGCTGGGAATTGAACTCAGGTCCTCTGGAAGAACAGCCAATGCTCTTAACCTCTGAGCCATCTCTCCAGCCTTGGGAGTGGCATTATTTGAAAGGATTAGAACATGTGGCTTTGCTGAAATAGGAGCAGCCTTATTGGAGGAAGTGTGTCACTGGGATGGGTTTTGAGGTTTCAGAAACTCAAGTCATACCCAGTGATTTGTTCTCTCTTCCTGCTGCCAGCCAATCTGGATGCGTGCTACTATGCTTCTTACCATGGCATTAATGGACTAAACCTCTGAACTGTAAGCCAGCCCCAATTAAATGTTTTTGTGTATAAGAATTGCTGTGGTTCTGGTGTCTCTTCACAGCAATAGAAAGCCTAGCTAAGACAAATGATAATACAAAACAAGAGAACAATATTCTCTTGTTAATTTTCAATTGACATCTGCTGGACAGCCATTCTGGTACCAGTGAGGGAGAAGAGACTGAAAAGCCAGGTGTGGTGTGACAGGCATGCGGGGACCAACGGTTTAAGGTCACCTTCAGCTACTTAATGGCTTTGAGACCAGGATGGTATGCATGAGATCCTGTCCCAAGTGGGGAACTGAGACACATCACTGGGTTAATAGGAGATGTAGGTGCATGAGTCAGGAAGTACATTTGGTTCAATGGGTAGACACTAAAACAGTCACATTGCAGAGATCCTTGGAGAGACAGCACATCCAAAGTCACCGGGAAGGAGAGCAGCCAGCACACAGTGAGCCTGGAAGGGCTGAAGACAAGAAGTCTGGCAAGGTACTTAGAAGTTATTCTTTGGCCTGGAGAACCTCCAGGAGTTTTGCTCTAGGCTAGCTGTCCAGAAAGCTTCCCGGAGTCTCCTGTTCAGGCCCAATCTGGCCAAAGTCATGCAGGTATTACAGACACTTGCCACCATGACCAACTTTGACATGGATCCCATGGACCCAAACTCCCCTCATCAGGCTCACCCCACGAGCACTTTCACCCATGAACCATCTTTCCGGTCCAGCCCTGGGAGGCTTCAATGCATCCACATGAACATGAGATCAGGATACTTTTTATAGTGTGTGTCTTCAATAAACAGAAGTGGGAGGTAAAGGAAGACACATTTCACAATCAACGGGGATTGGCGGCTTCTTGCCTAGAAGAGGCTAGTAGTGCCAAGCAGAGAGGAATTGTCACCAAGGTTCCCAGGAGAATGGCACCATGCCCGCCATCAGGGATGGCTTCTGAGGGAATAGTCGCTAATAGGAACTAAACCTTGGAGAGGCTCAGGTGTGAAGGAAGCGGGTAGAGAAGACGACTCGGGAGCCTGCGGCCCTGGCTCTGGTAGCATGGCGTGCAGGGTCCCTCCCCAGCCATTGTAGTCAGGTTTTCCTTTGGGCCTCCAGCTCACAAATAATGACACAGAGACTTATCATTAATTATGAAATCTTGGCCTTAGTTTAGGTTTGTTCTTAACTAATTCTTTTGTTGTTGTTGTTGTTTTGTTTTGTTTTTGTTTTTTTTGTTTTTCGAGACAGAGTTTCTCTGTATTGTTTTGGAGGCTGTCGGTCCAGCCTGGCCTCGAACTCACAGAGATCCACCTGCCTCTGCCTCCCGAGTGCTGGGATTAAAGGTATGCACCACCACTGCCTGGCTAACTAATTCTTATAACTTGAATTAATCCATATCCTTTAGTCTATGTCCTTTTATGTGACTTGGTTACATTTATTCTATACTGCCCATCTGCTTTCTCCGCACCTGGCTGGCAACTCTACCCTTCTTCTTCTTAGGTCTCTCTCTCTCTTCCTCTCTCTCTCTCTCTCTCTCTCTCTCTCTCTCTCTCTCTCTCTCTCTTTCTTTCTTTCTTTCTCTCTGCCTGGAAGTCCCACCTATCTCTCCTGCCTAGCTATGGGTCATTCAACTTTTTATTACACCAATCACAGCAATACATCTTCACACAGCATACACATATCCCACAACAAGCCATCCTTCCCTAATAGCCCAAGATGGTTTTCTTAGGAAGATGACATCCCAAACTCTGTGACAAAAAGAAACAGGCTCTTCTGATGGCTCTGTCTTTTCTGTGTGCACTTCTGTAACACCTGTCTACCAATCTCCCTTCTTCATAGGAACAGAAAGCAAGTTTTTCCCCAAAAGCACTGGCTTGGTTAGCAAGGGATGTTTTCCATTTTCCTAAATATCCTCCAAGTGAAACATCTGAATGGTTTAGACTCTAGCTCTTCGTTCATAAAACAGGCTACAGTGTTGCACAAGTAGGCATGGGCTCAGGCTTGGGATCCCAGCACTTGAGAAACAGAGGCAGGAAAATTAGGAGTTCAAAGTCAGCCTCAGCTACATATTGAGTTTGAGGCCTGCTTGGGCTACTTGTGATCCTCTCTCAAAAACAACACAAAGAAAAGAGGAAAGAAAGGAAGAGAGAAAGAAAGAAAGAATAAAGGAAAGAAAGAAAGAGGGAAGTTTTCTTGTATTTATGTTTCTGTTTTCTCTTATTGGTTAATGAGTAAAACACTGATTGGCTGATTGGCCAGATAGAAAGTGACATAGCTGGGCAGAATCAGGATATTAGCAGGGACAAACAGGAAACTGCTTTCTTCTCTGCAGAGATGCTGAGCAGTCATCACGTAGCAGGCAAAGGAGTTGCAGGTCTGGCACTCCCCGGTAAGCCAAGACTACATGGAAATACATGGATTAATAGAAATGGGTTAATAATTAAGACAGAGCTAGCCAATAAGAAATCCTAGTCACCAGCCAACACTATTATAATTAATATAGCATTTGTGTGTTAATTTGGGGCTCAAGGGCCACGGGAGCTGCTGGGACAGAAAACTGCCATAACAAGAAAGGAGAGAGGGAGGCAGGGAGGGAGGGACAAACAACAAAACAAAACAAGCAAACAAACAAAAAAAATGATGTGTCCTGTAATCCCAGCACTGGGGAGGCCAAGAAAGGTGCTCTTACCATGAATGCAAGTCCAGCCAGGAAACTAAAAATCAAATAAGAAAACAAAATGTGTTAGCGGGAACTACCCAGCCTTCTCCTCAAATGTGAGAGTGTCACTGAGATGATGGCTGCTGAACAAAGCCTCCAGGAATGTCATTTTAACTATTGGCCAGAAGTCCCTGGAAAGTCAGAGGCCAAAGAGTAATTACAACGAAACAACTTGGCAACATTGTTACAGATAGGAGAGATTAGTTACTGTTTTATCAGCTGACACCAGAGTTCCTTATAGGGAAGGAAGTCTCTTTGTTTAGGAAAAATGCCATGATAGGTAAGGGTGAGGACAGGGATTGTGGGGAAAAAACAGCAGATAGCCAAAGACTCTTGTCTGAAGAGTCAGCTGGAATCTGGAGGAAGAGCAAAAGAGAAGGAAACTGAAGCTAAAGCCCACTAAGGTGGACACCATGGCTTCAGCACCTAGAAGCTGGGGCAGGAAGATGGGCAGTTGGAGGCCAACCTGGGCTACACAGTAAGTATTCAATTAAAAAACCAAAGCAACAACAAACCCACTAGGGGCTAGAGGGATGGCTCAGAGGTTAAGGGCCTTGCTGCTCTTACAGAGGATCCAGTATCCACACATAATGGCTCACAACCACCTGTAACTTTAATTCCAGGGAGTCTGAGGCTCTCTTCTGGCTTCCTGGGGCACTGTACACATATGATGCACATAAGCTCGTGCAAACAAATACACATGCATATAAATTGATCAATTAAAAATACTAATTAAGAAAGCCTTGTGGAAGTAATTTTTTATTTGTTTAAGATTTATTTATTTTATGTGTATGAGTATTTTTGCCTGCTTATGTGTGCCATATGTGAACCTGGCTCCCACAGAGGTGAGAAGAGGCTATTGCATCACCTAGAACTGTAGTTGAGAAGGGTTATAAACCCTAGGAATCCACCCAGTCTTCTGAAAAAGCAACAAGTGTTCTTAACCACTGAACCATCTCTCCAGCCAAGGAAGCTCTTTAAGAACAGTAGTAAGAAGCAAGGTGGAGGTGGTGGCGGCAGCGCACATGGGAGGCAGGGGCAGGCGAATCTCTGTGAGTTTGAGACCAGCCTGGTCTACAAGAGCTAGTTCCAGGACAACCTCCAAAGCCACAGAGAAACCCTGTCTCGAAAACAGGAGAAAGAAAGAGAGAGAGAGAGAGGAACAGTAGTAAGATTTAGCCTAGTTTTTTTCCAATATAATACACATCTTCATATTGCCAATACATGCTAAACCACCACTACCCCAGCAGCAACAAATGATTGGGGATTAGAGGAAAAGGGTCTGTGTTCCCTTTGGGGGAAATTATGAGCCAGCTAAGAGGGAACTTTAGAAACCTAAGCTAGGGAATCCTCAGAGCTAGTGGGTGCACGTAGACGCTTTCCCTAGTTTGTGATATGGAATTTGCATGGTGCTGTGTACTCACTGCATTAGGATCAGCCCAGCGAGGCACCTGAAAGTGTTCTGACCACAGTTCTTGACCGTTACCACAGTAAACATTTTCTCTAGGCTTCTCTCTGGCTGAGGTCAGTTCTGTTGAACTTCAGCCCTAACTTTTGAATCAATCAGATAAGAGATGATTTTAGCTTCTGGCTTCCCCTTTCTGACTCCCTGGGGCCACCATAGGCTCTGAGCAATGCTTATCTGATGTTCCTGTATAGGTGAGTCCTTAGCAATAACAATCTACTGTACCTGTTAGCTATGAAGCCTCCCCACCGGCTCATCTTGTTGAATCCTGGATGGTGAGAAGCCCAGAAGAGCAGAAAGTCAATGAGGATACAGAAGTACAAAGACTGAGAACTCAAATGTGGTCCTAAGAATCAAATCTGGGACGTTACAAATGCTAAGTAATCTGTGAACCACTGAGTTATAGGCACCAGCCCTTTAAATGTAATTTTTCAAAGTCAGGCAGTAGTGGCACACTCCTACAGTTCCAGCACTCGGGAGGCAGAGGCAAGCAGATCTCTGTGAGTTTGAGGTCAGCCTGGTCTACGAAGCTACACAGAGAAACCTGTCTTGAATATATATATATATATATATTTTTTTTCAGGCCATCGAGATGGCTCAGAGGGTGAGTACCATTTCTGGTTTCCCTAGTGACCTCTCTTCTTTTTTTTTAACATTTATTTATTTAATGTGTACTGGTGTTTTGCTTGTATATATATACTCTGTGTGAGGGTGTCAGATACCCTGGAACTAGAGTTATAGACAGTTGTGAGCTGCCATGTGGGTGCTGGGAATTAAACCTGAGTCCTCTGGAAAAGCAGTAGTGCTCTTAACCACTGAGCCATCCCTCCAGCCCCATGACCTCTCTTCTAAAAAACTCCTGAATAAAGAACACTTTTAAAGTTGACTTTTCAGGGGATAGAGAGATGACTCAGTAATTAAGAATGTTTGCTACTCTCTTGTAGGGACCAGAGTTTAGATCCCAACACTCACATAGCACCACTTATGACCCATATAACTCCAGATTCAGGACCTCTGGTGCTCTCTTCTGGCCTCCATAGGCCACACACACACACACACACACACACACACACACACACACACACACACACTATATTTTGTAAATTAGAGAGAGTGTGCTAATTAAAAGCATACTCTGCTCTTGCGGAAGACCTAAGAGTTTTCAGCTTCCACACTATACAACTCACAACTGCCTGGGATTCAGGCACTGGCACTCCCACTCATGCATATACCCTCGGGTACACACAAATTAAAACTAATAAACCTTCTTTTTGTGTGTGTGGGTTTTCGAGACAGGGTTTCTCTGTGGCTTTGGAGGCTGTCCTGGAACTAGCTCTTGTAGATCAGGCTGGTCTCAAACTCACAGAGATTCGCCTGCCTCTGCCTCCCAAATGCTGGGATTAAAGGCATGCAACACCACCTCCTGGCTGTAAACCTTTTTTAAAAAATTAAATTCTCAGAGTTTTATTTTTAAATTTTGTCTATCCTGGTTGAGTTTTTTGTCAGCTTAACACAAACTAGAGTCATTTGGGAAAAGGAACTCTCATAAAACTGGCCTGTAGGCAAGTCTGCGAGGCATTTTTCTTCATTAATGATTGATGAAGGAAGGCCCAACCCACTGTGGGTGATGCTACCCCTGGGCAAGTAGTCCTGGGTTCTATAAGAAAGCAGGTTGAACAAGCCATGGGGAACAAGCCAGTAAGCAGCACTGCTCCATGGTCTCTGAATCAGCTCCTGCCTCCAGGTTCTTACCTGAGTTCCTTCAGTGTGTGACCTCAGAGTTGTAAGCTAGAAGGATTTGTCTTTTACTCCTCAAGTTGCTTTTGGTCATGTGTTTTATCACAGCAATAGAAATCTAAGAATCTGCCTGTTAATGCCATGTGTCACAACAGCCTCTCTGAGCTTCCAGCAATAGTTTTGGTTTTAGGTGCTTGTGTGGCTAAGCCATTACCCTGACTCCTCAAGGATATTCCAAACCAGCAGATGTGGTGACCAAATAATGGTCCCCTGGAAGTGTCTGTGCCCTTTCCTTGGCCCTTAACCATGTCATTGTATTCTGATGCTTTGCAGGTGTGGGAAAGATTCTGGTTTGGCTATGATGACTCATGCCTACAATCCCAGTACTCAAGAGATCCAAGGCGTGAGGATAGGAACAAGCTCAAGACCAGCATGGCATATATATATATATATATATATATATATATATATATATATATATATATATATATCAGGTTCCAGGTCAGCCAGGGCTATACAACAAGCAGGACCACTCTTGTTTTTTGAAACAGGGTCTCACTCTATGTAGTCCTGGCCTGGCACTGGCTCTGTAGATGAGGCTGGCCTTGAACTCACAGAGATCCACCTGCCTCAGCCTTCAGGGTGCTGGGAATAAAGGCGTGTGCCGTCGCCTCCACCACCACCACCACCACCACCGCCGCCGCTGCCTCCACCACCACCAGGCTAAGTAGGGTCAATCCAATCACATAGTTTCTGTAACTGGCTTCTCAGAGATGAGCAAGGGGAAGTCTTGAGCATGAATGTGATTCAACTAGCTGCAATGGCGTGGATGAGGGCATGAAAAGGTGAGAAAGAAGTGTAGAGTCTAAGAACAAAGACAAGGCCACGATGGGCAGCCTGTGGGCACAGGAATGGAACTCTGCAGCCCCAAGCAGCTGAATTCTGCTAGCACCCCATGTGAGCCTGTAAGTGGGTTCTCCCCCAAGAGCCTCTGGACAAGATCCCAGAGCTGCTGAACCTTTGCCTCCTGAGGACCCCACTGAGCTTACTTAGTCTTCTCCTCCACAGTCCTGTGAGAAGAGAGGTATTCCGTGGTGGAACATGCCCTCAATCCCACCACTAGGGGGGAGACAAGGAGGTCTCCTCAAGTTGGAGGTCAGCCTGGACTGATCACTAGTTCCAGTCTAGCCAGGAAAACATGGTAAGACTCCATTTCAAAAAGAAAAAAAATAGGCCTCCCTTCCACCCTGGCCTGGAAGGGTGATGTGGTTGGACCAACACCGGACTACGTCTGCCATTTTCAATTTTCAGAGTCTGTTGACTGTCATCTTGCTGCTTATGTGTATGTGTGCTTACATACACATCCGATCCTTGGCACCCAGCCTTCTGGACAGAAATAAAACTGGACTATTGGGAATATTTTGGAAGTGTGCCTGCATTGGTAAACACAAGAGTCCTTATGTTGCCGTATGCTGTACTGATGGCCTTCAGCATCCTCTTCACACAGTAGCTTTGGAAACTACCAGCTGTGATTGCCATCAGACTTTGTAAACAAGGACATGTCTCCAAATAATAGTAATAGGAAGAATGGTTAACCCTTTTATCTCTGAACATGGAATGAGATAAATTTCAAGATGCTGCTCTCTATTTTTATGCTATTGGACCAATGAACTGTACAAATAATTAAGATGTAACAATTTAATACCCAGGAATGTGATTGTAGCAGTCAACCTCAGTTTTGTCACTCCAGTATTACACTCAACAAATGTCATTCTGTTGTGTTGGGACTGCTTTTCCTAAGGCTCCTGAGGGCATGAAGTAGAACTCACAGTTGGCAGAAAAAAGAAAAGAAAAGAAAAAAATAACAGCAAAAAGAATTTTTAAAAATGTGTTTTGTGGGGCCTGGAGAGATGGCTCAGCATTTAAGCGCACTGGCTGTTCTTCCAGAGGTCCCAGGTTCAACTCCCAGCTCCCACAGGGTTGCTCACAACTGTCTGTAACTCCAGTTCCAAGGGATTTGACACCCTCAGACAGACAAATATGCAGGTAAAACACCAATGCGCATGGAATAAAAATAAAACAAATTTTTAGAAATGTGTATTGTGGGCTAGAGAGACAGTTCAGTGGCCCCTCTTCTAGAGGACCTGGGTGTGATCCCTAGTACCCACAAGGTAGCTCACAACCATCTGCAACTTTAGTCCCAGAGGATTGGGCACACACGGTGCGTAAGCACACAAACAGACAAAACACAACACCCATGCATGTAAAATAGATAAATAAATAATTCTTTAATGTATGTTGCCTAGTATGCCCTGTGTTCAACCCCAGCTAAATAAATAATAAATAAATAGTTTATTATTATTTAGGTGGACAGACAGGGTAGGCTGGTAATGTAGCCCAACTGATGGATTTGCTTGCCTAGCACGAACAAAGCCCTTGGTTCAATCCCCAGCACTGCACAAACTTAGCACAGTGGTATATCCCTGGGAGGCCAGCCTGGCCTAGAGTGAGTTTTAAGATAGTCAACGCTATACAGAGAAACCCTGTCTCGAAAAACAGAGCAAAAAATAATAATAAAAATACAATAAAAAGCTTGGGTGTCATTGGCAGAGCACCTGCCTAGCATTCAACCCCCAGCAACACATTACCCTACCGTGGAAGTATACCCTTGTAAGCCCAAGCCTCAGGAGACAGAGGCTCAGAAGCTTAAGGCAATCCTTGGCTACATAGAAAATTTGAAGCCAGCCTGGTATAGGTGAGACTCTGTCTTCAAAAGGAAGAACAGAGACTCCCCTAGGAGAAAGACCTACCCCACAGCATGGAGTGAGGACCCAGCTGTGGATCAGGAAACAGGAAGGGTGTTCAGCATTGGTGGAGGGCACTTGCAGGAGAGCCTTGAGACTGGCAGCTCTAGACCCACAGGAGGACCAGTCAGGGACTGAGAGCCTCAGCTTCCCGCAGGTCAGTGGGATAGGATAAGTTACAGAGCCAAGTAGTGTATTCAGTGATGTAATCATACCCGACACTTCCATGCAGTGGCTGGAGAAACAGGACCCCCGGGCTGTTAACCTGGGGCAGTGTACGAGGTTCCAAAGGGTGGGGTAGGGGAACTAGTGCGGTGCGAAGGGGAGCAGAAAGAGACGGTGCTGTGCGTGACACAGCAGGATTTCAGTCCTTCCTCCAGTGGGTTTCACGAGTGCTTTCACTCTTCTGAGCCTCCATTTCCAGACTTAGAGAGAGAAGACGAAAATATGACCTGCATTCCAAAGGACTACAGAGATGTAGTGAGCAGGTCACCACATCGCAGCACATAGCAAAATGTGTGTCTGAGATGCTGTCTGATTCCAGGAGCCTCATTTCTTTATTTTTTTTTGGGGGGGGGTTGGGGAGACGGCAGTTTCATGTATCCAAAGCTGGCCTCAAGCTCATTATGTATCTGAAGATAACCTTGAACTTCTGATTCTCCTGTCTCTATCTCCCCAGTGGATGGGACAGGTATTCTGGCACTTGGGAGTCATAGAATACCAAGTGTTAGACAGCTCAGATGGAAAGGTATCCTGGAGCTCAGGAGCCACAGAATACTGTTACACAGCTCACACGGAAAAGTATCCTGGAGCTTGGAAGCCAAGGAATACCACAGGCCGCAGTAATCAGAGCAACTTACAGTCCTGCTTCAGGGAAAGGCTTCCCAGTGTATCGGCTCTGCTCTGGCAGGGGAGGGTCTTCCAGCTGGGGATGTTCGCTCTGTGTAGCAGTTTTGCTCCTGCAGGAGAGGTGCAGAGTGTAACAGCTCTGCTCTGCAAAGGGAAGGTTTCCCCAGCTGAAGTGTTACAGCCCTGCTCGCTCTGGTCTGCTTTGTCTCTGCTCCCACAAAAGATCTTCACCCAAAGCTGGTCAAAGGAGTTTATTGGAAGGAAGCAGCTGGACCGGCCAAACTGAACATACACAGGGTTTATATAGGCATTCTTAGGGGAGAGGGGAAGTTTTTCCAGGGTAGGGATGGGTCAGATTTCAATGCTGAGCTCAGATTGGCTAGAGCTCCTACTCAAGGATTAGTTAGTTTTCTGCACAGGGTTAGGGTCAGATTTGGCTCTGGTTGCAGGGCCAAAGTGTGTTTCTTTGGCTCTGCTCAGGGTGTGTTTCTTGGGCTAGTCCTTTTTCCCTACACTCAGTGCTGGGATTACATGTATATTCCACCATGCCTGGTTACCACTGTACTGGGGATGGGATCCAGGGTTTCCTTCATGCTAGACAAACCTCACCCCTCTGTGCTGCACCCTCCTGTCCTTCCTTTGAGACTCTCCTACCGTCAGGCAGCAATCTTGAGGGCCTGTCACTGTCTGCACTTCAGTGCCAGCCAAGAGAGTTACAAAGAACAAACAAAGTGACCTTGTAAGGATGATGCTTCTGCAGCTTCTTGCTGACAGAGCACAACTCTGTGTCCAGAAACATGACTGCCACTGATGCTGGGCCACAGCAACGCAGGAGAAAAGCCAGATTGCGAGAGTGGGGAAGTCTGCTATCACCAATCAGTCTTGCTACCATTTTTCTTTTCCAATTCATATATAAGAGAGGTGTATGATAAAAGAAAAACAATACGTAAATAGGATTAAAAGAGCCTTTCAATCACTCCAAAACTGAGAGAAAGTTCTGAGAGGAAAAGATACCAGGAGACTGGGGCACGCACCGCTCAGTTAGCAAAGTGCTTGCTGAATGGCCCTGAGAACCTGAGTCACATTCCAAGAATCCTTGTTAAAAACAAAAACAAAATAACTAGCCATGGAGGCATGTACTTGTAATCCCAGGGCCAGGGAGGCAATCAGAAAAAGTCCTTTGATTGTCCAGCCTGGCCTAATCTGTAAACTTCAGGACAAAGAGAAACTTTGTCTCACTGATAGGCTCACTTTAGGCAGCTCACAACTCTCATGGCTCCAGATCCAGGGATCTAACACCGGCTTCTGACCTTTCCGAGGACCACACATATAGACATAATTTAAAAAATAACTCTTTAAAAAAACAGCAAGATGGGCTGGGCGCTGGTGGTGCACGCCTTTAATCCCAGCACTCAGGAGGCAGAGGCAGGCGGATCTCTGTGAGTTTGCAGCCAGCCTGGTCTACAGAGTGAGTTCCAGGACAGTCATGGCTACACAAAGAAACCCTGTCTTGAAATAAGCAAACAATTTAAATCCCAATTTAAAAAAAAAGTATAATATACCATGACTAAGCAAACTTTATTACTAGATTTTAAGACTAATTTGACAGAATAAAGGATGAAATCCCTACAGTCATTTCAACATGAGAAGAAAAGACAGTTCATAAAATATAATACTCATTCGAAATTTAAAACTTCTTTAAAAATTTGGGTTTGTTTGTTTGTTTGTTTTGAGACAGGGTTTCTCTGTGTAGCTTTGTAGACCAGGCTGGCCTCGGTCACGCCTGTCTCTGCCTCCCTAGTGCTGTACTAAAGGCATGCCCCACCACACACGTGGGATAGAAAGTCTGCAAAGTCTGTATTGCTGGTCAGAGGCCCACTCAGGCAGCCCCTGCCTCACAATTCTTTGCCTTCCTTTTAAGCACAAAACCCACATCCTGGTTGACACACTTTGGCAGCAAGAACAGCTGCAGCCTGTTACAGTTCCACTGCTTTATTTATTTATTTATTTATTTATTTATTTATTTATGTATTTTGATTTTTTGAGACAGGGTTTCTCTGTGGCTTTGGAGGCTGTCCTGGAACTAGCTCTTGTAGACCAGGCCGGCCTCGAACTCACAGAGATCCGCCTGCCTCTGCCTCCCAAGTGCTGGGATTAAAGGCGTGTGCCACCAATGCCCGAGTTCCACTGCTTTTTAAGATAGGCTTCTGAGTCAGTAGACTCCCTTTTCTGTCAGAAGCCGTGGAGTATGCAGTATTGAGTAGTCAGCTGAGCTTTGCCCTGTGTCTAGGGTTTCATGGCCAAAAACAGCCTCTCCCTCCCACGAGCATAGCTCAGACTGGCTGTAAAGAGAAAGGGCAGGAAGGGAGGCAGAGGTCAAGGGAGGAAAGTGTCCAAGCCGCCCTGCAACCTCCTTTCATACTGATATTTACGAGCCAGACCTGGTGGTCCACATCTTTAATCCCAGCACTTGGGAGGCAGTTGGATCTTTGTGAGTACAAGGCCAGCCTGGTCTACACGGTGAGTTCCAGCCAAAGCTACAGAGTGAGACTCTTGTCTTAAAGAAAAAAAAAGTTATTTATGTAGCTTTTGTGGTCCTACAAATCAAATAAGACCTCACAAATGCTAAGCAAGTTGTGTGCCACCGAGTTATAGACCCCAGTCCTTAAAATATTTCATTTTTATTTCAGGTCACCAAGATGGCTCATAGGGTGAGGTTTCTTTCTTTTGTTTTGTTTTGTTTTTTGAGACAGGGTTTCTCTGTATTGTTTTGGAGCCTGTCCTAGAACACGCTCTGGAGATCAGACTCGCTTTGAACTCACAGAGATCCACCTGCCTCTGCCTCCCAAGTGCTGGGATTAAAGGCATGTGCCACCAACGCCCTGCAGGGTGAAGGTTCTTGCAGAACAAACCTACTAACATGAGTTCCATTCCCAGGAACCCATGCAAATGTGGAAGGAGAGAACCAACTCCACAAAGTTGCCCTCTGACCTCCACATGGCATGCAGGCACCCACATGTATACACAAACACAGAAAATAAATATTATAGATGGTTGTGAGTCTACCATGGGTGCTGAAAACTAAGCCTAGTCCTCTTTAGGGACAGCAAGTACTCTTAATCACTCAGCCATCTCTCCAACCCCGGAATGTAAAATCCCTAACCAGTCAATACATTGTAGACACGCGATGTTGCTCTATAGATTTATTTCATTCTTTGTCATGGCTGCATTGCTTTCTACAGCATAGTATTTGATTTGCTTTGGGGGTTTTGCTTTTGTTTGTTTGTCTTTCGACACAGGGTTTCTCTGGATAGCCTTGCCTGTCCTAGAAGTCACTCTGTAGATCAGGCTGGCCTCTGCCTTGTGAGTTCCAGGAGTAAAGGTGTGTACCAACACCACCCGGCTAAAACTTTTTTTAAACATCATTTCAAAACTGTATTTGTCACTGCAAAGTGCAGACTACTGTTGAGTGGTCAGTGTCGTTGTTTCTTGCAGTTGGCTAGTTTTACCCTGTGCGCTTCAAGGTTCTCTGTCTGTAAAACTGAGCTGGTAGCCCCTGCCCCAGAGTGCCACGAGATGAGATGGTTTTGAATCTATAAAGCTGAGCGGGTGCCTTCTACATCGTACCTGCTTTTATCACTACACATGTCTTGACCACTTGTGTGAGCATTTCTTTCTGTTTGTTTGTTTTGGATTTTCCAAGACAGGGTTTCTCTGTATTGCTTTGGAGGCTGTCCTGGAACTAGCTCTTGTAGACCAGGCCAGTCTCGAACTCACAGAGATCTGCCTGCCTCTACCTCCCGAGTGCTGGGATTAAAGGTGTGCGCCACCACCGCCTGGCTTGTGTGAGCATTTCTATAAGAGAGTTTTCTAGAAACAGACAGTGCCATGAGATGGGCCTAGTAGTTCATGCCAGCTGATCTTAGCACTCGGGAAGCTGAGGCAGGGAGATTGCAAGTTCAGTTTGCCTGGGATATTACAGCTTGGCTATAGAGCTACACCCTGTATCAACAAACAACCAACCAAAAACCTGAAGGAAGGAAGGAAAGAAGGAAGGAAGGAAGGAAGGAAGCGAGGGAGGGAGGGAAAGGAAAGGAAAGGAAAGGGCCAAAATGCTTATCACCAGCTTCCACAGACACTGGTGACATCTGAGATGTCCCTTTGCCATATACTTGCGCTTCTTCCATTAGCTCCAGCCTTTTAAATACTTTTTTCAAACATTCATGGACTGGGGGTGTGGCTCAGTTGGTAGAGTGTTTGTCTAATGTGCACAAAGCCTTGAGTTCAATCCCCAGCCCTGTATAAACCAACCGTGGTAGCTAATCTGTAACCCCATCAGTGATAGGTGGAGAAAGAAAGATCACAAGTTCAAGGTTATCCTTGACTGTATAGTAAGTTTGAGGTCAGCCTGGGCCACAATTAAACATTCTTGATCCACAGTTAGAAGCAGCCTTGATTTTAAAATGAGTTTAACAGAGCTGCAGAAGTTTAAAGTTCATGGGCTTGTTGACCTCAAGATGCTGAGTCTGGAAATGAATCATCCAGGCATCCCAGCTGACTCCGAAGACAATATGACTACAGAGAACTCATCATGACTTCATTTGTAACAGGGACAGCCTGGAAAACAATACAGGACTGGTTAAATAATTCACTGCTTACCCACACAGTGTATTACTATATAGCCATTTAGGATAGAAAGAAGGCCCTCTCTGTACCCAGAACAATATTCAAGATGTAATTTTCAGTGAAAATCCAAAAGTGGAATTGCCAGCACCCAGACCCCTCCCTTCACCAAGCCAGAGACATGTGGTTCTTCACTCAGTAACATATCTGAAATGAAGATAGATTACCATCAAAGGCCTGCCGTAATTCAATTGGAATGGTTTTTCACTCTTAGTATATAAAATAACATCATGTTTTACAGTCTATAGCATCTGGAAATTTATGAAAGTCAATAGCATTTACCAAGTTCGAGGCATTGTCAAGTGATGTGCAGATATTACATATAGATTTTTTTATTACATCTATTTCGTTAGTACATGAGTGACTGTGTGTTTGTGCGTGTGCATTGGAGTGAGTACAAAAGAGTGCTCACCTGCTCAGGCACACAAACTAACGTGTGTAGATGAGGACCAACAGCCCACATGACTTGGTTCTCTCCTTCCACCATGTGAGCCTGGGAATCAAATTCAGGTCATTGGACTTGGCAGCAAGCACTTTTACTAAGTTAACTGGTAGCCCCACCACCACCACACACACATCTCAAAACCCTATGATGGTAGGCTGTCTACGTTCTATAGGTCAGTATCAGGGTCCATAAAAATAGCTTTGCTTCATCTTGCCTTAAGGTCAGAGAGTTCAAAACTATCCTTGCTCTTCCAAGGTTAAAGTCATAAGACGTAAAGGTCTAAAGCATGACTACTATAAGATATTTGGTTTTAGGTGTGGATGTCTTCTCTAAATAACAAGAGACTTGTTCTAGGGTATGGTTGTTACTCTTAACACTCAAGGCCAGATAATAAGAGATTTAGGCTAAGGCATGATTGCCAAATGTTTGGAGAATTAAGGAAGAAAATCTGTTTCTTCCTTGTATCATGATAAAGAAGTCTTTTGCCATTTCCCCGTTTTGGTTTGGGTATACTAGAATGTTGAAGAATAAACTTGGGTGTTCAGTACTCACTGGAATGTCCTTCTGACTCTAATCTGTGTCTTTTCCTTAGTATCTTTTTTTTGTTTGTTTGTTTGTTTTTCGAGAGGGGGTTTCTCTGCAGCTTTGGAGGCTGTCCTGGAACTAGCTCTTGTAGACCAGGCTGGTTTTGAACTCACAGAGATCCTCCTGCCTCTGCCTCCTGAGTGCTGGGATTAAAGGCGTGTGTCACCAACGCCTGGCTTTCCTTAGTATCTTTACCCACCATTTCTCAATCCACACTCCCCCTCTCAGGTATGTACTGGGCAAGTCTGACTCTGAAGCTTCACAAAGTAGGATTCCACAGATGGCCTTAACAGGTCAGGAAGTAAGATTGACTTAAGATACTCTCTGGATTTCCAGAGCTGATGTTCTTAAACTCAGGAGCCAAGACTACCAATGACAACGTCACATATAGAGGGCTCCCTAGTTGCAGGCCTGTAGTCAGTGCTTCCTGTATTAGCTCACTTAGTTCTCAATTAGCATAAAACAAGGGTGACAAAGATGTTTCTCCTGTATGTGCAAATGAGGAAACAAAGCACTGAGAGGTTCAGACACTGCCCACGGGTCAGGTGAGTCTTGACACCTCTATTAACCCAGTCTAGACAAACACTCACAGACGTGGCCAGAGATTTGTTTCCAAGGTGATTCTATATTGTATCAAGTTAATAATCAATGTGAGCCATCACACTGGAAGTCCTGGGTTCTGTCCCCAGCACCACATAAACAGGGAATGATATTGAGTTGTAGTGGGGTATTTGATTCCACTGTGAAGCCCAAGTTTGCTTTTGTGTAATTAAATAAAATTAACCTTGACTCAGAGAGACTGAGTTAGCAACTAGTTGACAGGAAGTAATCATAGAACAACAGAGGGCATCTGGTAGAGATGGAAAGACACACAGTAAGTAGCATGGAGGAACCACATGTAGCCCAGATTTTTTGTTTTTTGTTTTTTTGTTTTGTTTTTGTTTTTTTGCTTGGTTGCCTTTTTTTAGTTGGGTTGAAGTGGAAGGATGCTCTCTTCCAGGGACACCAGAAAGGAGAGAGAGCTAGCTAGTTGCTACTCAAACTCTCTGAGCTCGAAGAAGGTTTTCACTCTAGCCTTTGAATCTTAGGCCTCATTTATAAATAGAACAATAGAGATTTAGTTAAAGCTGCCTTTAGTGGCAGCAATAGAGTCATGGGTGTGGGTCCAGGAGACCTAATTCCACCAGGCTGAGGCCTCAGTGTCCTAGCCATTGTCATAGAAGCAGGCCTGTAACTTTCGAGTCACAATTGCTGACTGGAGCAGCAGTAGTTTAAGCACAAAACCACTGTATGGAAGGTAGGGCAACAGCGAATGCCTGTACCCAAAGCACTAGCAAAGTGGAGGCAAGAAAACTAGGAGTTCAAAGCCATCCTCAGGCACATAGCAAGCCCAGCTGGGCTACATGAGACCCCTCTCAAACCAATAACAATAATGATAGTTTGTTTTTATAAAATGGAATTTTGGAAGGAATAAAAAGAAACTGATACATGTGTATTGCTTGAAGGGTAGTATGGGACTAGGAATAGAGTGGATAGGGTATAAAATAGGAGGGAAACACTTTATTCTGCCCTCCTTTTATGACATTTGATTTGGGGTTGGTGTGAATGCGTTACCTATTTAAAACTAAGTCAAACAAGAATTTTAACTTTGCTTCAAATGGACAAGCCACTGTTGGAAGAGAAGCCCTCCCAGAGTCAATGAGGCTCCTGTAGCCCCTCCCAGAGTCAATGAGGCTCCTGTAGCCCCTCCCAGAGTCAATGAGGCTCCTGTAGCCCCTCCCAGAGTCAATGAGGCTCCTGTAGCCCCTCCCAGAGTCAATGAGGCTCCTGTAACTATTTGTTGTTTTGATATTCCGACATTTATCTTTTAAGCCTCTGACAGATTTCATCTTGTTATTTTGAAGTATCAAGGGACAACAGATGAATGCCTCCCTTAAGCCTGACCACACATGCCATGATTTCAAGGCTCCAATCCCAAGGCATTGCCTCACACGTGGGTCCCCCAAATCAAGCTAACAGAAGGGCAGCACCATAGCTAACCAGCAAGGAAATCCGCTCTCCTCAGAGGGTGGCAGCGTGGGTGCCAGCTGTGTTGGCATGGGGATTTGTCTTTTAAGTCCTTTATCTCCCCACAGGTTCAATGGCGTTGGCTCTCTGACATTCTCTTCCTTGTGATTCACAGAGTCTGAGTTGCTTAAATATTGGGATTCAAAACAGCACCTCTCCCACAAGTTTTAAAGGTGTGTGTGTGTGTGTGTGTGTGTGTGCTGTGCAAGCATGGGCACAAGGTCAAAGGAAACTGCAGAATATATTCTGTCCTTTCACCTTTATTAATTTATTTCTTTTTCTTTTTCTTTTTTTTTTTTCGAGACACAGTTTCTCTGTATTGTTTTGGAAGCTGTCCTGGAACTCACTTTGTAGACCAGGCTGGCCTCGAACTCACAGAGATCCGCCTGCCTCTGCCTCCCCAGTACTGGGATTAAAGGTGTGGGCCACCAACGCCCGGCTGTCCTTTCACCTTTATGTTGCTCTAGGGATCAAACTCAGGCTTAGTTTATAGGGGATCAAACTCCTTTTCCCACTAAGCCATCCCAGCAGGCTTTTGGTGGCTGTGGTGAGAGAACTGGCTCTCGAGTAGCCCAGGCTGCCTCCAACTCCCAAAGGCTGGGATTACAAGAATGCACCACCATGCCCAGTTTATTCTTGCTGCTGATGAAATCATGGCTTCCTCTGTGCCAGGCAAGCAAGCACTCTGCCATTTGAGCTCTAGCTCCACCCCCCCTCCACCCCCTCCAAATGCCATCAGAAAGGGTTGGAGTTTGGGCTGCCTGTGCCTGTACTTATTTTATTCCAGCTATGGCATCAGGTAAATGTAGGAATGCGAAATCTCTTTCAGTTTCCAGAAAAAGATTACAAAATGTCCATTTTCAATAAGTGTTTGCCTTACAAAGATTCTTTGTTATCACTCCCCCCAAAGGACATGATGTGCCTTCCAGTTCTATTCAATGTTATAAGAGTTGGGAGATCAGCATGCCGGCCTGATGCATCATGGGAGTGTGTGTGTGTGTGTGTGTGTGTGTGTGTGTGTGTGCGCGCGCGTGCGCGCTCACGCGCGTGTGTGCATGATCAGCCTTCTAATAAAGATGCTGTTGGGAGCTGCTTCAGTACGAGCAGCAGATGTCTGGAGTCTATCTCTGGCTAAAGATATACAAAGGCTTGCACCATCAGCAGTCATCAGAGATCAGAGCTCACTGTGCTGCCAGGACTCAGAGCTCGAAGGAAACAGATCCCAGAGCCATTAGGTGATCCATGCTAGTGACGAGGATGAGGTCAGTAGAGAGCCCAGTGTGCAGGATGTCCTGGCTTCCAACCCTAGCACTATATAAACTAGGCATAGTAGGTGGCACACTCTTGTAAATCCTAGCTTTTGGGTGGTAGAAGCCAGAGGATCAGGATTCCAATCATCCTTGGTGACATAGTGAGTTCAAGGTCAGCCTAGGCAACATGAGACCCTGTTGCAAAAAAAAAAAAAAAAAAAAAAAGAGGCCCAAGCTAATGTCATATAGGGTTTTTGTTGCTGTTTGGTTGTTTTCAGATTTACTTATTTTAGCTAGGTGGAGATGTTGCACAGCACTCAGAAGGCAGAGGCAGGTAGATATTTGTGAGTTTGAACCAGCCTGGTTTGGGCAAGTTCCAGGACAGCTAGGACTCTTACACAGATAAACCAGTCTCAAAAAGCAGCCCCCTCACCCCATGGGGGAAGTCCTTCTGTATATATGTTTGTCTGATTGGTTGATAAATAAAGCACTGTTGGCCAATAGGGAAGCAAAATAGGTGGGACTAGAAGTCAAGGAGGATTCTGGGAAATGTAGTCAGGAGTGGAGAGTTGCCATGTGATCCCTGGAGGAGAGGGTGCAAGTCTGGCATCCTTGGTAATGTAAGACCTTGTAAAAATGTATATTGGTAATTATGGGTTAATAATTAAGTCAGAGCTAGCCATTAGAAACCATAACAAATGGCCAACAGCTTCATAATTAGTGTAGCGCCCTGCGTGTTCATTTGGGACTGATGCCGCCCAGGAACCAGGCTGGAGGGAAGAATACATGGTACCCCCCCTCGCCCTGCAATTTTTTATTATTATTTTGGGCCAGACATGGTGATGAATTCCATCACTTGGAAGGCAGAGGCAGGATGATCTCTGTGAGTTCAAGGCCAGACTGGTCTACATTGAGAGCTCTAGGCCAGTCAGGACTACATAGTGAGACCCTGTTTTGAATAAAACAAAACACTAGCTTATTATTGTTTTCTGTGTAAAGTGTTTTGTCTACATGTACATATGTCACTGCTTGCCTTCCTGGTACTCCTGAAAGCCAGAGGAGGGTAAAAGAGTTGCAAATGGTTATCATCCTGTGGGTGATAAGAGCTGAACCAGGACCTTCTGGAAGGGCAACAAGTGCTCTTAACCACTGAAACATCTTTCCAGTCCCACTAAAGTCACATTTTTATTTTTTTTATTTATTTTTATTTTATTTTTTGGTTTTTCGAGACAGGGTTTCTCTGTGGCTTTGGAGGCTGTCCTGGAACTCACTTTGTAGTCCAGGCTAGCCTCGAACTCACAGAGATCCGCCTGCCTCTGCCTCCCAAGTGCTGGGATTAAAGGCATGCGCCACCAATGCCCGGCAAGTCACACTTTTAAATACCTGATTAAGTTATACAATGAAGAGATACCCAAGTAGGCTCACAAAAAATTATATATTTTAAATACCTGTATTTTATTGGATTTTATTTCATTTCATAGAAAAATCTCATATATCCAAGTCTGTATGAAACTACAGATGACTAAAATAGGCCCTTTTAGTAAAAAAATGAAGTTAAAAATAATTCATTTTGTGGCTGCAGGTGCCACTACACTGAACAAACATGCTATGGAGCTGGGCAGTGGTGGCGCTCACCCTTAATCCCAGTCCTCAGGAGCCAGAGGCAGGAGGATCTCTACAAAGTGAGTTTCAGGACAGCCAGGGCTACACAGAGAAACCGTGTCAAAAAAAAAATGTGATGAAGAGGTGGGCAACAGAAAACAGAGAGGCAGAACTGGACGTGTGATGGCAGTGACAGCTGTGAGAGAGGACTGAGGTCTACAGCAGAACAAGCCCTTGCCCAGCAGGGTTGGCGGATGATACGCAGCAGCCCGTAGTTTACACAGATGCAGACTTAAGCCCCGCCCCGCAAGCTGCCCACTGCGGGATTGCTCAGCTCCAGGCAACAATGGAGGACAGAGATGAAGCACATTTCGCCTTCTGGATTGGACCTCCTTGAAGGATCCCTGTCGCCTATGATGTCACAGGGGCCATGTTGGTGGCCATGGTCATACCCAGGTCATGATGAAACCCGAGTCCAAGACTGCAAATTCGTGCTGCTGACCGAAGCTATGTAGATGACTGTGGGTCATATCGATATGGGTGGCTAGTGCTGCCACCTGAGGCCATGTCCAGAGTGTGGGTTGCCTCTGAGGGCCTTGCCTGGGTCCTACTGAAGCTGGGGGCAATGTTTATGAACTGTGCTGTGTGCCAGAAACCATGTGGAAAACCAGGATCTGTACTCCCTCTGACTGTAAGGCGCTGACGCCCAGCTGAAGAGAACTCTTAAAAAGTGTGATAAGGTCGGGTGGTGGTGGTGCACGCCTTTAATCCCAGCACTCAGGAGGCAGGGGCAGGTGGATCTCTGTGAGTTCGAGACCAGCCTGGTCTACAGAGTGAGTTCCAGGACAGCCTCCAAAACCACAGAGAAACCCTGTCTCGAAAAACCAAAAAAAAAAAGAAAAAAAAAAAGAAAAAAGTGTGAAGTGTAGCTCTCCACAACTGACAGTTTCTGTTGCAGCAGAGGTAGGGGAAGGTCTCAATCCTATTTAAGGGAGTGTATAGATTACACACATTGAACTTTCTTTTTCTTTATCTTTTTCTTTTGGTTTTTTGTTTGTTTGTTTGTTTTGGTTTTTCAAGACAGGGTTTTTCTGTGTAGCCCTGGCTGCCCTGGAGCTCACTCTGTAGATCAGACTGGCCTCAAAAATGACTGCTTCTGCCTCCTAAGTGCTGGGATTACTGCCTAGCTTTTTTTTTTTTACTTTTCTATTTTTTAAAAGTTTTTTGGGGGGTCACAAAGGTGGGGATGGACTCAGAAAGACTGGGAAGTGAGGGATGGGGTATATGATGTAGAATCCCCAACAAATCAATAAAAACATCATTATATTAAATAAAATAAACACATCCATTTTATTTTTGCTAACCTGAGATAATGACAGAATTCATAAACATTCACCCACAGTGCAATAGTTATACATTCCTAACATGAAAATCACATTATCTACAATTACTTCAAAATCAAAGTGAACTTAAAGGTAGGCAATAAACTGAGAGAAACATATATAACCAACACATGAGGCATGGGATTAATACACTTACCTCACAAAGAGCTCCCACAAGCTTTACATAAACACCAAACCCCCTCCCAAATGAGGGAAGGGATAGGGAGATTATTTAAGGAGAAATATGGGTTTTTATCATATGGCTCCATATATTAAAGGTCCTGGTTTCAATTCCCAGCTTCACACTACACATAAACACACACCACTAATAACAACTCAAAATTTTTTTAAAAATTAACTTTTAGGGGTCCTGGAGAGATGGATCAATGGTTAAGAGCACTTGCTGTTTTTGGAGAAGACCTGGGTTCAGTTCTCAGCACCCACATCAAGGGCTCATAACCAAGTAACTCCAGTTGGGGGGGGGATGTAGCAGGTCTGGCCTCCTCGGGTACCTGTACATACATGTGAGGTGGGCGCGCGCGCGCACACACACACACACACACACACACACACACTAAAAAGGAGGGACAATAAACTTTACCGTTTATTTTCAAGCAAAATCCTCGCACAAAGTGGAACAGAGAATCCTAACCAGGTCACCAGCTGCTATGCTGCTGCTGCTGCTGCTGTTGCTCCTGCTTCCTTGTTCCAAACCAACCAGGACTGGCTCCATAGCTACTGAGAAACCCTGTCTACACAAACAAAACCAAAACAACAGCAGCAACAACAACAGCAACAACAAAAAGGCTGTGTGTCCCTCATCCTGTCACGTCCAGCCCCATGAAAACTATGCCCCTTGGACCAAAACGCTACTCTCCGTTGGCTAGTAGACCAGCGGCAGAAATTCCATACCATTTCCCTGATAGGGAATGTCCTTCTGTGATTATATGTTTCTCTTATTGGTTGCTGAAGAAAACACTGTTTGGCCAGAGAGGCAGGAAAATAATTAGGGCTAGGAGACAAGGAGATTTCTGGGAAAGGTAAGTTGGGAGACCCTGCCAAAAAACAGACAAGTAGCCTGCAAAGGACAAACAGGTCCAGACATTCTCTGGTAAGCCAAGACCACATGGAAATACATAGATTTATAGAAATGGATTTATAATTAAGACAAAGCTAGCCAATAAGAAGCCCTAGGCATCGGCCAACAGTTTAATAATTAATATAGTGTCTGTGTGTTTATTTGGGGCTCAAGGGCAGCAGGACCTGGCGGACAAGAAAACTACAGCAACATTTCCCCCTTTCTGTCTAATGAAGAAGGAAAGGCTCTACCTCTAACATAATCAGACTATATAATAAGGTATTGTCCAGACAGATAGGAAAAGTCATAACCTTAAAAAAATTAAACTACATACAAGAACAATTATCAAGATACATTCCAAACATCCAATCTGTAAGTAATTGGCAAAATTATAGTGATTACTCTAATAGCTGTCCTCTCCTGAAGAGTTCAAAGTTTTGCCAGATGGTGGTGGCACATACCTTTAATCCTAGCACTTGGGAGGCCAAGGCAAGTGGATCTCAGTGAGTTTGAGGGCAGCCTGGTCTACAAAGTGAGTTCTAGGACAGTCAGAGCTGCTATACAGAGAAACCCTGTCTCAAAAACACCAAAGAAAGAAAGAAAGAAAGAAAGAAAGAAAGAAAGAAAGAAAGAAAGAAAGAAAGAAAAAGAATTCAAAGTTTTGTCCATAATATGTCTTTTGCCAAGATAAGGGAGAACTGTCACTGTGTCTGCCTAGTCTTCAATCCCATGAGAAACCTAAGAAGGAAAATAATATTACCTGAGTAAGAAGGAAGCAAAAGCAGGTGACTTCCGAAGATGTGAAATGTAAGAAACGACAGAAACAGCTGTGCCTGGACAAATTCTATGTGTGTGTGTGTGTGTGTGTGTGAGTGTGTGTGGTGTGTGTGTGCGTGTGTGTACACGGTGCCACGGTGCTTGTGTAGAGAGGTCAGAGGACAACTTTAAAGGGTCGGTTTTCTCTTTCCACCTTGGGTTCAGGTTCCTGGAATCAGGTGGTCAGGTTTGGCAACAGTCACCTTTATTCAAATACTAAGCTGTCTCACAACCCTTCTCACTTTGGTAATGTGAAAACTCATGCTGAATTACTTTAGTTGAATATAAAAACATGTTAACCTTCTAGGTGATTACAAATTGGCTATGGTTGTCAGTTTATAATCTTGGTTTGCATATAATCTTCACACTGTCGTTTCATGACAACATTTTTCATGCACACAGAAAAGTTGATAATATATTTACCACCTCCATTCTATAATTAACCTTTTTCTATATTTGCTTTATCACATGTACATTGATACATCTAATTTTTATGCATTACTAAACAAATTCCAGAAATCAGTGCCACTTCATCTCTGAATGCTTCAGCACACACGTCATTAGCTGGGGCTCACTGCTTATTTGCAGTGGTATGGCTTTTTAGTTTACACACAGTGAAATGCATAAATCTTACATGGTTGATGAATTTTGATAAATGTATACACATGTATAATCCACACCCCAATTAAGATGTGGAGTAACTCCATCATTCCAGGTCCATCCTCCTGCCTTTCTCTAGTACATTCCCATCCCCATGCTCCTGGTGACAAACCAGTGTCACACATCTATTACTGTATGCTCCTTTTTGCTTGTTACTGCATTTCATATGAGGGTTGGGGATGTAGCTCAGTGGTACAGCATGTGTGTTTAGTATGTATAGGGCTCTGAATTCCACCCCCAACACTACACACACCATGTGTGGGCACACACACACACACACACACACACACACACACACACACACTCCATAAGGGGGTCAAGGTAGATTGCCTAGTGGGTAGTATTTGCCTATAAGCATGAGGACCTGAAATCAGATCCCTAGCACCCACATAAAGCCAGGTGTAAGGGAATGCACCTGTGGCCCCAGCACTGAGTAAGGCAGAGACATAGGATCCTGGGGGCTTGCTGATAAACAAGTCACACTCGGGAGGCAGAGGCAGCAGAGCTCTGTGAATTCAAGGCCAGCCTGGTTTATATAGAGAAACCCTGTCACGGAAAACAAACAAATGCTCTGAGTTCTTAGTGGGTTTAGGAAACATCAAAGAGGAAAACATTGGGTGGGATGTAGCTCAGCTATAAGAGTCCTTGCCTAGCACACATGAAGCCCTGAGTTCAAACCCCAGCACCACATAAACAGGGCATGTCTGTAGTTCTAGCACTAGGGAAATGGAAGCAGGAGGGTCAGAAGTTCAAAGTCATCCTTGGCTACATAGCAAGTGGACGGCCTGCCTGAAGTACATGAGAACCTGCCTCAGACAAACAAATAAACAAAAGCAAGCACACCAACAGATTGCTCTGGAATGGTACCCTGATGGTTATTGGGAGGGTCTGTCAATCAAAGTTGGAGCTCCCTGGCCAGACAACTGGAGCAGTGGCGAGTGCCTGGTACGATGTAGGTATGTTCTCCAAAAGCTCTTAGGGAGAAATTTGATCCCCAGCTGGCAGAGGCTGCCACTGGGAAGTGACTGGGTCTTGAGGGCCTTGACTCCATCAGTGAGTTCACCTGTTGATAGACTATAAATGACAGCATTGTTGCATGGTGGCAGAGACCTCAGAGGTGAGGCCTGCTTGGAGAAGTAGACTGGGCTTCGAAGGCTGCCACGTATTGTCCCCTTCCCTTTCTCATATCTCTTCTCTGCTTCCTGACTGCCATGAGGTAAGTAGCTCAGCTCCACCCTTACCTTGCCATCATGGCATGTTACCTCAGAGTCTTAGACACAAGGCTGTCAGCTGGCCAGAGTACTTCAGAAAGTGTGAGCCATAATAAATATGCCTTCGTTTTATTTCAGCTCTCTCAAATATCTGTCATGGCAACAGAAACTAACATGCTGTCTGTCAGGTCCCATAGAAACCTGGGACAAGTCTCACTCAGCACCTGTGGCTCCTCCCAGCACCTCTTACCCTACTGTCTACCCTTCACCTCTCCAAACCAGGGGCTGGGCTTCCCGTTCCACAGCTTAGGGTTCCTATGCAACAGACATTTTGGCCACATGGTCTTTTGTCTCTTGGTCCGTGTACTCTCTCTTCTTTCTCTCTTCTCTTGCTCCCCAACCCCTTGCCTCTCACGGCCCAGTGCGGTCTGAACTTTTCCAAATGCCTCTGGCTGTTCTCTCCCTCGTGCCTACAATAAAATCCTTCTCCTCAAGCAGACCTTGGAGCAGTTGTGTCCTCGTTGCCATTCACGGTATAAAGCAGAAACTGTCCGATCAGAGGGCAAGGTTCCCTGTCACAGGTAGTAATTGGCTCAAACAGCTTGTTTTGGCTGGAGCATGCAGAGGACAGTAGAGCTAAGGCCCAGAGCAGCCATGTGTTTGAGTGACAAAAGGGCATTTGCTCAAGTCTCTTCAGATGTCTGCTGTGTGCTCTCTCCACAGCTGGGCTGCTGTGGATGCCTCCTGATTCTCTCCCTGACATCTAACTTCCAGCAATGAAATATGGAATGCTGGCCAAAGGAATGTCATCAGAGGGAACATTTGACACATGTATATGTTTAAGTGGGTGTGTACCTGGAGGCTCCTTCACAGAACTTCCCTCTGGAACTGGTCTAGGAGAGTGGATGGACCCCAGGTGACAGGAGAAGACTACCCCTATACTCACCTACATAAAGAATTGGGAGGGCTGGGGACACAGAAAATTGAAAGGCTCCAAAATGAGAGGCCAGCAAGCTCCAGAGACTCAGAAAGGGTGGACAAAACAACCAACTCTGAACACCTTTACCACCAGAATGAGAAGCTATGGTGTGTTTCCTGCCCCTCACTCTGCCCCAAAACCTATTTGAAATGTGTAGAAGTTGTAGACAGAAGAGCAAATGCTATTTTCTTTCTTATTGCATGTATGTATAAACTTATTTAGTGTATGTGTCATATGTTTTGGGTGCAAACATGACACAGTGTGCATGTAGAGGTCAGAAAACAATTTGCTGAAGTTGGCTTCTCCATGTGAGACAGAACTTGCGTCTTCAGTGTTAACAGTGAGCACCTTCACCTGCTGAGCCCAGAAGGGTTATTTTCTATCCTTTACACCTCAACTTTTAAGAACCAAGTGTGATGATTAATTTTGATTATCAATTTGATAGACTTTAGAATTGCCATCAAAATAAGCCCTGGTTGCCATGACCTGCACAGCTTTGGAACTGACCTGCCTGAAGCACCAGGGTGTGAAGAAATAACAGACCCATGTATAGAGAAACCAGGATCATGTGAATTATGAGCTCTGGTGGAGACACAGCAGCAGATCAGAAACTCAGAGAGTTTAATATGTATGGCAATGAGAAGGGCTAGCTGGTCTTGGCAGGAGGTCTCTGTAGGGGAGCAGTTTCAGGTTGCAGTCATCAAGGAGGAGGAAGTTGCAACTAAAAGTTTCTACATACAGTGTCAACCTCCAAACTCAAACCAAGGGAACACTTTGCCATTCCTGTAGCTCTGAGGCACTGGGGTCCTTGACGTTACTATCTGTACTCATGTCAATAATATCCATTTACTCAGGACTTTATCCTCTCCTGACATCTAAGTATGTCTATGAGGAACCTAATTGAGCTAATTAAGTTAAGAAGACCTACTCCAAATGTGGGCAGCACCATTCCCTGGGCTGGAACCTTGGACTGAAGAAAAGGAAAAAAGTGAGCTGAGCACTGTGGTTCTCTTTGCTTCCTGACTCTGGGTACCATGTTACCAGCTACATTATGCTCCTGCCACCATGACTACCTCCGAAACTGTACCCCCAAATTGTGAGTCAAACCAACTCTTCCTTCCTTAGTTGTTATTGCTGGCTATTTTGTTTGAGCAACGAGAAAGTAACTAGCAAGCTAGGTGTAGCTCATTGGTTAGCAGACGGCAGGTCTCCTCCCTTGCACACTGTCTGATGAAGCTCTTTCCTGGCCCTGTTGGGTCGCTCTGTGTCCTTGCAGTCTTCAAGTGAAGCAGCCACAAGGAAGCTGTCCCTTTTTTTATGTGTTCCTGAGCCCAGACTTGGGGAATCCTTTTCATTCTCCATTACTGCTCTTCCTCTAAAGAGCTTCCTGCCTTAGAGACTACACTATTTTCTGTCACTGTGATAGTCTGAAAGAAAATGACTCCCAAAGAGGGAGGCACTATTAGGAGGTGTGGCTTTGTTGGAGTGGGTGTGGCCTTGTTGGAGAAAATATGTCATTGTTGGGTGGACTTTGAGGTCTCATATGCTCAAGCCACAGCCAGTGTCTCAGTTCACTTCCTGCCGCCTATAAGATGTAGAACTCTCAGCTACTTCGATAGTATCAACCATGTCTGCCTGCACTCTGCCATGTCCTACCATGATAATGGATTGAACCTCTGAAACTGTAAGCTGCCACCTCAAATGTCTCTTCACAGAAATAGAAACCCTAACTCAGACAATCACTGTGACAAATATCTGACAAAAATTGCTTAAAAGAATGAAGTATTTCCTTTGGCTTATAGCTTCAGAGGTTTTGCTTCATGGTCAACTGAGTCCACTGTTTCTGGGCTTGGCTTGTGTTGATGTACGAAGTTAGAAGTTACCATGGAAGGGCATGGTTGTTTACCTCAAAGGGGAGACATACTCTGATGTGGGGGAAGCACAGAGGGAGGAGTGAGAAAGGGAAGAACACTTCTTGAGAAGACCTAATAGAGCCCAGGTAGGCTAGGAGCTGACCGAGGCTGCGAATAGCCTTGAACTCCTGAAGTGCTGGGAAAACACCAGTCACCTTCAGTGAGGCTCCCTTCTCCCCTTGGGAATACACTAACTTCCACAGTCGCATCTTTGATCCTCTGACTAGTGCTGCTCAACTGTGGACATCCCCATCTCTGCCTTTAGCACCTCTGCTGGCCCTTCTCCCGCTTCCTTCTGGTCAATTCTGACTCACCTCCTTAACCAGCTTAGAGTTCCAACTGTGACCTCATGACTTTCCAAACACTCTACCTTAGAGGGCTGTTGTTGTCTCTTTATTCTGACACAGATTCTCATGTATCTGAGACGGGCATTGAACGCAGTATAAAGCTGAAGATAACCATGAACTTCTGATCCTTTTACCCATACCTCCCAAGTGCCAAGACTGTGGGTAAGCACCACCATGTCCAGTGTCTGAAGTGCTAGGGAAGGAGCTTCGACTTTGTGCATCCTAGATAAGAACTCTACCCACTAAGCTATAGCCCCAGCTCCTAAACATCCCACTTTAAAGCCATACTCAATGGTCTGCACTAAGTGAGCAACCCTCCCTCTGTTGCCTTGTGGTTGTTTGCCCACTGCTGCGCCCACTGCGCAGCCTGTATCTGAGAATGTGCGGAGGGTGTCGGGATTGATGACACAGAGACCAGTCGGCGATGTAAAGAAAACTTTAAGCAGGCCGCAAGAAGGCTCAAGGAAACTTCCCAAGAAAGGCTTCCCTCAGTAAAAGCTTCCGCTCCCTCCCTTACCCCTGTCTGGTTCTGCTCTGATACCAGAGGTGGCGGTGGGTGGGTCAGAAAGAGGCGGTTAGTCTTTGGAAAGGTTGAGGTCAGGGCGTTCCCATGGGCGAGCCCTTTTCAGGAACTTATTGCTCCGGTAAACATGTCTTATGGACACTGGATTGTTTTCAGTAAACATGTTTTTAGTAAACATTGTCTTACAGCTGCCTGCTCCCAGGCTGATGGGGAAGTGGGTCTCCGGCCAAGGTCTGTTGTCCCCACATCCCACCACTCAGGACAGTCTCCTCATGTCTTCTCTCCCCACCTCAAACCCCTACCCCCATCCCACCCTTCACTATGCCTGTGTCTTATTGATGATTCCGGACTATTTTTTCTCCAAAAGTCAACAGGTACCATTTTCCCAATTTCCCACCAGTGAATCTACCCACTTAGGCAATCTGTGGCCTTTCTCTTGTTCTCCTGTTACAAAGGATGAGGTGTCCTGTCTCTATGGAAGACTCTATTAATGAAGGTTCCCTAGAGCAACAGAACTTATAGAATAGATCTCACTCTCTCTTCCATACATGCATATATACATATATATAAGTATATATATATGTTCACACACACACACACACACACACACACACATATATATATATAAAGGGGATTTATTGGAATGACTTATAGGTACAGTCTAGTCAATTCAACAATGGCTGGCTGTGAATGGGAAGTCCAACAATCTAGTAGGTACTCAGTTCATGAGGCTGATTGCCTAGTTTGGTCTTCAGTACAGGCTGGAATTCTGAAGAAATGGGTTCTAATGCCAGTGAAGGAATGGATTGCTAGCAAGGTGAGGGCAAGCAGGCAAGGAAGAAAAACTTCCTTCTTCCATGTCCTTAAATGGGCTTCCAGCCTGAAGGTGTGACTGCCCACCTCAAGACCCAGATGAAAGGTATAAGTCTTCCCTCCTCAAGATCTGGATTAGAAGTGGATCTTCCTACTTCAAATCAAGCAAAATCTGTCACTGGTGTGCCCCCCATTTTTGGATTTTAGCTAATTCCAGATTTAGTCAACTTGACAACAAGAATAGCCATTACAAGTCAGACTTGTATTTAAATCCAAAATCCCATGCTTCCCCATCTCCCTGTGTCACCCACAACTCTTCCTCTAGCACAGATCCTAGCAGAATGTATGCGCTGACCTCCAGTGAGAGGTGGCTTGTACAAGGTCATATAAACCTCCTGGCACTGGCCCAGGGTGGCCCCAGCAAAGTTTGGTCCCTCCAGCCTTTTAGTTTCAGCTGATCTTTCAAGCACCAGAAGCTACTGATGTCAGAAACAGTCAGTACCTGGCTGACAGCGGAGGCCCTGAGTTTCAGAACATGTTTGTTGTAAGATGTCTGTCCCCAGGGATGATGGGAACACTTTGTCACTGTCTTGGAAGCAGAGAGAGCTGCAGAGATGAGGAGGACTGTGCTGGGTCTGAGAGCTAGAATCTTGAGAAAAGGTGTGAAATTAGTCAAGATGAATCTTGCTGTGGTTAACTGTGAGCTGAGCCAGGCCCTAAGAACTAAGGAGACATGCCTGTATTGCAGAGCAGGAGGCTATGAATTCTGATGTTATTGATGACTTTCTGGTTGGGTGACCTTGGATAATGACTATCTTGAAGAAAGTTTTGGGCAACAAAACAATAAACCATCAACTAACTGATACTCCCAAAGTGACTCTGGCTGGCTGGCTAGCTTTTTTGTTTTTGTTTGTTTTGTTTTCTGGTTTTATCTGTTTGTTTGTTGTTTTTTGAGACAGAGTTTCTTTGTGTAGCCCCAGCTGTTCTGAAACTAGCTCTGTAAACCCAGCTGGCCTATGGAGTGTGCTGGGATTAAAGGTGTGTCTGACTACTGCCCAGATCTAGCTGGCTAGTTTTATGTCAACTTCATACAAGCTAAAGTTATCTAAAAGGAAGGAGCCTCAATTTAGAAAAGCTTCCGTAAGATCAGTTTGTAGGGCACTTTCTTTATGGGTGATGGGTGAGGGCCCAGCTCACTGTGGGTGCTGCCATCCCTGGGCTGGTGGTCCTGGCTTCTATAAGAAAGCAGGCTGAGCAAGCCAGTAAGCAGCACCTTTCCATGCCTCTGTCTTGTTTCGGTTCCTGTCCTGACTTCCTTCAACAATCAACAGTGATGTGAAAGTGTAAGCCAAGTAAACCCTTTCCCCTCAAGTTGCTTTTTGGTCATGGACAGCACACAAACTGTTCTCGTCCCAGCCCAGAGAGAGTGCTTGTCAGCTGTGACCTCGCTGGTTAGTTTCAGAGCTAAGAAGAGACTCTGGGTCTCTTGCCTCCTGATCCCGCAGCACCTCCAGGAATGGTAAGGAAATTTCTGAGGGCAAAGCCATTTCTCTTTACAACCGAGAATGAATTCAGCCAAGCAAGTTAGTGTCAGGTCAGCTAGGGCTGCATAGCAAGGTCCTATCTCAAAACAACGAGAAGAATTGAGGGCTGGGGAGGTAGCCCAATTAGTATGCTCACCCTGACTTTGCTTCTGAGAGCCACATAAAGTGGGTGTGGTGACACATGCCTGTAATCCCAACACTGGGGAGGTAGGGACAGGAGCAACAGAATTTCAAGACCTTCTATTGCTGGCTACATACAGAGTGTGGCCTTCATGTAATGCATGAGATCCTGTCTGAAAAAAAATTAATTAAGCCTGCGAACTGCAAAATTATACCAAATTAATGCATCAACTTTACTGTATATACTCTTTAAAAGGGAAGCAGGCTGTTTCTGTGTTGGTGGCTTTGTTTTGCTTTAAATGTTGAATGCCATATTGAACCCAGAGCCTCGGGCTTGGCTTTATCTCTAACCCTTTTATTTTGTGTTAGGAGTGAGTATCATGGTGCAAGTGTGTCTGTCGGAGGACAGCTTGTGAGAGCCGGTTCTCTCTTTTTACCATGTGCATGAACTTGAACTCAGGCTGGCAATCTTGGGAGCAAGCCCCATTTCCCACTCAGCCATCTTGCCGGCTCAAGTTTACTTTAATTGCTGAGCCACACTGAGAACTTTGCTCGCCACTTGTCACAGAACTATTTGAGTCCTTGAATTCTTTCTTTCTTTTTTGTTTGTTTGTTTGTTTGGTTTTTGGTTTTTCAAGACAGGGTTTCTCTGTGTTGTTTTGGAGGTTGTCCTGGAACTCTCTCTGTATACCAGGCTGGCCTCGAACTTACAGAGATCCGTCTGCCTCTGCCTCCCAAGTGCTGGGATTACGGTCCGGCCGCTTGAATTCTTTAGCATGAAATCAAAACCATTTTGTTTGAAATGTTGAGGATTCAACCTAGGGTCTTACACATGCTAGGCATAAGCTAAACCACTGAGCTATATTTCCAGCTATGGGGCCCAGGACAGCTTAGTCACACAGCTGCCATAACAGGCTTAATAGAAACCACCCCAAACCACCAAGAGACTCGATCTGATGCAAAAGCAGAGTCTTTTTGATTTATGAGTTAACTAAAGTTAACTTGGGTCCTCTGTCCGTCTGTCGACACAGCAGGTGGAGTAGGAGGGACCCCGAGAAGCAGTGGGGCAGGGCATACATTGGAGTAGAGCAAGGGGAGTGTCTGGGGATCTTCTAGTTGCACAGCAACAGTCACAGGATTGGTGCACCTCCGGGCTGGGGGAACCTGTCCTGAATTGATTGGTCAGCTGCAGCTGCAGAAAGGTTGCTGTACCTAGAGGCCATCCCAGGGCAGTAACTATGCCCTGAATTCCACTATTATCAGTAAAGCATATCCAGAGCCCACCAGCTAACTTCTGATTAGTTCCTTACCATATGAAAGGTATTTGACGGTTGCTTCCTAGGGATTAGGGCAAGGTCGGGAACTCAACACATGCTGCTGAGTCAGAGGCCTATGTCTTGTTGGGTTTTTTTCTGCAGCCTGTCATGGCTGCCAAAGCAGGGGGCTGGATGAGGGTCTGGGCCCTTCAAGAGTAGGCTCAAGTCTTGGTTTACTGTACAGAAGCATCTGGCTCCAGGAGAAACCACAAGCTGACACCACCCAGGGATGGGCCAGCATCTAAGAGAAAGTACCTGATATTCCAAACATTCCAATCATTGTACATACCACCAGATGTCCCTTTGCTTTTGTATGTGGGTTAGGACTCTGTGGTGGTCTTTTGGAGACTCTTCGATGTGAGCATAACACAACCAGCTAGCTTTTTAAAAAATTATACTTACTTACTGGGTGTAGTGGGACATGCCTTTGATCTCAGCATTTGGGAGGGAGAGGCAGGCAGATCTCTGTGAGTTGGAGGCCAGCCTGATATAGGAAGCAAGTTCCAGGACAACCAGGGCTGTTACACAGAGAGTTGTGTAATTCCATTTACTTATTTATCAGGTGGAGGTTGAAGAAAAGCCTGTAGGAGTTTGGTCTCTCCTTTGGCCATGCAGATTCCACGTGTGGTAGCAAGTGTCCTTACACACTGAGCCATCTTGACAGCCATCATTTGTTTTAGCTTCATTTTCCATTTCCTCTTGGTTTTCCCCATTATCTCCCAGCCTTTCAGACATGCAGGAGGTTGCTGTCATCCACTTTCTACAGGAGCTTTGGAGACCCATGTAGACCCATATTTGAAGCTCAACTCTGCCGCTTGCCTTGTGTGACTTTGGTTAGGTCACTCAGACTCTCTGAGTCTCACTTTTCTTAATCCAACCTTCCCCTCCAGGTCACTGGGGGTGTTCACTTTAATACACCTGTATCAGTTAGGGTTTCTATTGCTGTGAAGAGACACCATGACCACAGCGGCTCTCACAAAGGAAAGCTTTTAATTGAGGTGGTGGATTACAGTTCAGAGGTTCAGTCCATCATCGTCATGGTGGGGAGATGGTGGCATGCAGGCAGACATGGTTCTGCCTCCATAGTGAAACACCTCCTCCAACAAGTCCACACCTCCTAATAGTGTCATTTCCTGTGAGATTATGGGAGCCAATTACATTCAAACTACCACAACACCCAAACTTCCCTCATGGAAAGACTGCTTTGGGAATTGTTAAAACCCTGAGCCCTGGGCTTTCCAGGTCCCAATCTAGAACTACTAAGCCAGAATTCCCAGGAGGCAAGGCCTGGGGACTCTGATCAGGGAATTTGGGGGAACACTGTGTTGAGCTCTGTAAATCATCCATTGCTGTGCCCAGGACTAAGCAGCTAATATTCACTGAGCATGTCTGTGTGTGCAGTCTTTATAGTGGGGGTGACTGTGAACCAACAGAATTCTCTTGAGTGAAATGCAGAGACTTGTTCAAGGACCACTGGCAGTTGTCTGTTTTGCACTGGCCAGACAGGTTAAATGCAGCTTGGCAAGCTGGCTACCCCAGTTTCCTGGCTCTGGTGGCAGGTGAGGCTTTCCCCAGGAGATGCGCCTCTACAACCAGGCTCCTCCCAGTACCCAAGGAGGCCAGAATAGGAAGTTGGGTTCTCTGGAGCTGCGTTACAGGCGTTTGTGACCTGGGTGCTAGGAGTCAAATTCAGGTCCTCTGCAAACACAGCAGTATGTGCTCTTAACCACAGCCTCTTCTGGTCCACGGAGATAGTGGAAGAGAGCGCTTATGCCACGTGTGGTGGTGAACACCTTTAACCTCAGCACTCAGGAGGCGGATGGATCTTAGGGTTCAAGGTCACATGGTCTCCACAGTTCTAGGCTGGTCAGGGCTGCAGAGTGAGGTCCATTCTCAAAAAAACAATCGAACAAAAACCAACAGTAACCAAAAGGAGAACAGTCAGCTCTTGCTGCCTGAGCACAGTACTTGGAGGAGCCTGGTTGTAGAGGCGCATCTCCTAGGGAAAGCCTCATCCGGCGACCAGAGCCAGGAAACTGGGGTAGCCAGCTTGCCAAGCTGCATTTAACCTGTCTGGCCAGTGCAAAACAGACAACTGCCAGTGGTCCTTGAACAAGTCTCTGCATTTCACTCAGGAGAATTCTGTTGGTTCGCAGTCACCCCACTACAAAGACCACATTCATGTACATATACCCACACACATACCCATAATTTCAGATGAGAAAAGTCTCTATTCTACCACTATCCACACATCTCTGGACACCATGCAGACTGTGGAAACACCCTCTATGTTTGGGAGTGAGCAGTGGAACATCGTTAACATGAGTTCTAATAGGTCTTAATAATAAAAGCTCGGAGTCAGATATTGGGAAGGGTGTGTGTGAAAGCTGGAAGAGTAGAGAAGCAGAGCAGGCAGCCACTAGAGTTCATATCTCTACAAAATCTTCAGACTGAAAAGAGACGGAGTTCCTGTGTCCTCCCATCCATAGTCCTCATTCCACTCAGCAATTTCACTTCCTGTTTGTCTGTACAGACGTCCAGACCTCTGTGGTTATAGCTCCACCCTCTGATCTTCAGGCAAGCTTTATTTGTTAGAGTATAAACAAAATATCACCACAGGACATCATCCAACTGAACTTCGAGAATGGAAAGTGTTCCCATCCACATTCCAAGGGTCCCCTACTGAGAGGAACTGTTGTCCCCTGCTTCTGCTCCTAGACTTCCAGTGACAATGTCCCACTGGGTTCGGTTTTCTCCGGTCTCTGGAGGGTCTGCCGGGTCACTTAGTTTCAGACGTGCTTCAGATATCTCAGGACTTCTTGTCCTGACAAGCCACAGGGACTGCTTGTTAGTGACCCAGAGTGGGAATTCTTCCAAATGTGAACAATGAATTTCCAAAGCTGGATATAAATAGTCTTTGCAAGTCAGCAAATGAGACACAGCCTGAATTGCTCACCTCTGGCCTGCATCTGCTAGCACTTCTCACACAGGGTAAGCACAGTGTCTCTGGTGTCAGAGACCTGGGGTTTTAAGGCACTTCCCAGCTGAACCTCTGAAGCTCAGTTTCCATGTTTGTGCAATCTAAGACACTGAAGGGAACGATGCACTCCAAGCCTGAGGCCTAGAGGCCAAACCCGGAGGACCCCCTCTCCTCTCCTGGCAGTGGCTGCACCAGGAGATACAGAACTTAACAGGAATGAGAAGTCCTGATGGTATTGGGACATAAAACCTGTGGGTTTGGCTGCAGTCCTCTTACAAAACATTGAACTTCATCCCTTGTCCGCACAGTTCAGCAGAGGCATGTACCAAAGCCCAGAACAGGCATCCTGGGCTTAAAAAGTGGGTCTTCCACTCTTTTGTCATGTGACCTTGGACCTATCACTTGCCCTCCCTGAACTTCCAAGTTAGAGGGTGAACTGGGAGGCTTTTGGCTTATTTTCTAGACAAATTCTCCTGTAAGCAGACTGCGGAAAATCTTGCTGTGTAGCCAAGGATGGCCTTGGACTTCCGATCCTCTAGCCTCTAACTTCCAAGTTCTGGGATTACTAGGTGAGTGCCACTATGGACAGCTGGGGCCGGATGACTTCTTGGGGTTCATCTGTATAGCACTTGCCAGCATATTGGTGACTCAAGTCAGGACAGTGTGAGATGGGAAACCAACTCATGATGCCCCACCCAGCAGGCTACAAGCCATAGATGGAGGAGGCTAGGGACTTAGTATAAGGACAAGATTGGCTCAGCTCCATGGGTCTCTTCTGTGTGACCTTCTCAGAGACTGCCTGGCTGCATTTCAAGTACTTAGAAAGTTCACTCTTTCCTTCCCGTTCAATGAAGCAAACATCATAGGGATCAGTGCAACAGGCCTGGGTTTCCTTTTATTCCTAAGATACTCAGCCTTCCTCATTTATGGAGGAGTGGGTCCCAGGGAGACAGAGCATGTACTCATGTGTGCAAACATGTGGAAGTCAGAGGTCAACCTTAGTGGTCCTCTTGTAGACACAGCACATACCCCCCACCCCAGCTTAGCCTATGAGACCACCACCTGACCTTACTTCCAGAGCCAGAAGTGGCTAGCCTAAAAGAACAGGTCCTTTCAGAAGCACTTAAGAGTCATTGAACTCCAACCCTCCCACCATGTCTGCAAGGTGGTGAGGACTTGCTATGGGGTGCAAAGCTATATGGCTGGGGAGAGGTGTGCATACCACCAGGGTGCACCCACAGATTGCTATCGCTCTTCTGGAAGGTTTGAGGGAATCTCATTCATGACCTTTACAAAAATGCTAGGGGAGTTTTGTCTCAATGACCATCTTGTCTACTAGGTAAGAATCTACTATGAAGGTGTGAGGGGCACTCAGGAAACAGGCAGGCAGATCTCTGAAAGAACCACATACCATGGAGAAAATAGATTTCCCAAATTTGTCCTGATAGGCATCCTTACATTTACACACACACACACACACACCATAAATAGATTTAAATTTTAAAAGTATTTATCAGAATGTCTGCTGCAGCAGGGGAGACTAGAAATAACCCAAGGACCCACATATATGGCTATAATTAAGCTGATTAGAACCCAGCCACTGGATTAGCAGGAGCTACCGAGTGCTTGGGGAAAACTTACAAGAACAGAGATGCCCCGGACCATAAGTAAAAAATTAACACAATAAACACCAGCTGTAACTCTAGGGTTTGTTAAATAATGTTTTATACGTTCCTGAGTTTTCAAAGCATACATTCTTTTACAATATGGAAAAAAACCATGAAAGATATTCGAAGATATTAAAAAACAAATGCTATTGTTGATCTGCCTTTTGGGTGTTTTATAAGTCTTGTACCCCCCCTTTCAAAATGTAGCCTTTAAGGAGTACACATCCCACCCAGCCTTGCTTTTTGAACAAAAAGTCTCCAGCCTTGGTGTAAGTTACATATTGTATAAGAAAAGCTGATTTAGTAGGTTATCAAGACCCCCCCCCCTGAGGCCAGCGGTTGATCCTAGGATGATCATTGGCTTGTACAGACTCAAAAGAAGCCAACCCCCAAAAAATTGTATAAAAAAGATTTATTGAAATTTATCAATGACAAACAGACATAAAACTCAAAGTTTGGCTCTTCTCAAGGGTGGGAGAAAAATGGGTTGCAGATGGTCTTTGTACAGATGAGACATGGGGGGAGACAGCACGTCACTTGTAAAGCAATCCGGAAAGGGGACACCGAAAAGACACAGCATTCACTAGGAGGAGCCTGCGGTCACTTCAGAGTCCCACTCGGTAAGAAAATACAATTCTGCATTCCTTTTCCGTGCTCCAATGTATGAAAGAAGGAAAACGAAACAAAACCCAGTGGACATGCAGAGGCCTCCAGAGCTTAGATTTGTAAAAAGGGTCTAAGCTGGAGTACCTGAAATAAGTCCTCCTGTCATTTCTGCAAAATAAACTGCTCTAATAGTTTACAGAACAAGATAGGACAGGCCATGTTTTTTAAAAAGTTGAAATATGAAGGCTCGCTCATTTCCATTCTGATTACTAAACCCATTTTACTCGGATCTCCTAAGCCCGTCGGTTTTTGGCTCTCAGGATCCCAGTTTCAGAGTAACAAAAGTTCTCTTTGCAAAAGCAAAGCCCGCTGCCATCTGCGAAGGGGGAAAGGGGGTGAGAGATGGGGAATGTCCCCAAACCAGTGCCAAAATACGCCTTTAGGTTGCTATTTACAAACCCGGTGCTGGGTGCCTCTAGCAGAGACCACATGAACCAGAACAGAGTTACTGGAGATGGGCCCCGGGATTCAGAACAGAGTTACTGGAGATGGGCCCCGGGATTCAGAACAGAGTTACTGGAGATGGGCCCCGGGATTCAGAACAGAGTTACTGGAGATGGGCCCCGGGATTCAGAACAGAGTTACTGGAGATGGGCCCCGGGATTCAGTGCCTCCTAGGCTGTGAGTCACCCACCTGGTGGAGGCCAGCCACAGCCTCTTGACCAACTCTGGGGATGTGGGACATACCAAAAAGAGACCTCAAAGCCACCCTCTCCAGAGAGTAAGAACAAACACTTGCTTGGTGCGTACTAAGCTATTGCATTTACGGGGACAAAACCAGACACAGGAGAAAGGAGGGGGGAAAATAAAGAGTGGCAGTAAAAATAGTATTTTATTCCTCCCCCTCCCACCCACCCCGGCAACCCCCAGTACACTTTTCCCCTCTCATTCCCACGGCAACGCTACAATCAGAAAAAAATAAGTTTCGGGGGGCAGGAATAGGAGGGGGGAGGGGATATGGGTAAAACCAGTCAAATCACAATAGGAATTTCCCCAAATAGGTTAATTCCCCTTAGTCATCCTCTTCGCCCTCATCTTCGGGTTCTCGTTTTCGCTTCTGACTCCTTTCTTCTTCTGGAAAAGTGAGAAAAGTGGTCGTTATTAGGCAGCCATCTTTTAGTCAGCCCTGCCCCTACTGGGAACCCAGAGTGGCACATCTAGGAAGCATGGCCATCTATGGAGCAAGGCCTTGGATGGGAACTCCCTTCCGTTGTCGGGTCCTTAAAGCCCAAGTAAATCAATACTAGAGTCAAAGGGATCAGGCTGCCCCCAGGAGAGAGCCAAAAGGCTGACATACCACCAGCATCTTCCTCATCTTCCTCATCATCCACTTCCCCGTCATTGTAACCTTCTTCATCCTCCTAGGGGCAAAGACAGACAGCGGGATATCAGCTGTGCCCTCACTGGGTTGGAGCAGGGGAAGGGACCTCAGTGAGAGCAAGCCTGAGGACCAAGCTCCATCCCAGCACCTATGTGAAAGCTGGTTCCAGCAGTACACTTGTGCTTCCCCGCCCTGGAGACACAGACAAGTGGATCCCTGGCAGCAGTTTAGCCAAATCAATGAGCTACATACAGGTTCAGTGACAGACCCTGGCTCGAATATAAGATGGAGAGTAACTAAGAAAGATACTGGCATTGGCTTCTGGCCTCCAAACATTGTGTGTGTGCGCGCATGCACACACACACACACACACACACACACACACAAGTACATACATACATGAGTTAAAAAAAAGGGGGGGATAGATACCCCTGCCTAGGAAGGTCTTGTCTCCCACCTCAGAGCTCACAATAAAGCCTGCAGCTCAGGGTGAACACACAGTAGGGATCCTTACTGTTTTGTATCAAGGAACCATCTGAGTCAGAAGGCTTTCAATGCATGCCCTAAGACACTTCCCCCATCACATAAGATACTGGCAAACCACCTTGGGGATGGGGTTGTTGTGAACTGTTCCATGTTAGGGACTCCGAATGTGACATCCTTAGATCTCTGGCAGCTTGCCAGTGTGCAGGTTCTTAGGAGAACAGGCTCCCCAGGCAGTAACCTGTCACTGAAGCTAGGCCGCCCTTTCTTGCATCTGTCCTCAATGTGGTTTTGGCTTCAAGGAAAGACCCTGGTTTCAGCAAAATCAGAATCAGCTGGACAAGCCCAGCTCTCCTTTCCTGGCCCTTCCCTTTAGCCAAACCTAGGCAGCTGGGGGTGGGGAGAGACTCCAGGACCCTCGAGGACTTCACTTCTAACTTGTTTTGAATTCAGCCAAGCCTGTAACTTCATGCTCCCACCCAGGGCCCTTGCTCTGGGTACGTCCTAGGATTCCATGGTAGCCTCTCTGTACTCGAAGCCCTTGGTTCTAAGACATGCAGCTTCCCACTGTTTCTAAGAGCTGTTGAAGTAAATTTGCTTTCATGTCACTGAATAGTTCTCACACTGGTCTGTTTGCTAAGACTGTATATGTACGTATTTAAGCACTCCTTCACTGGCAACTGGAAACAGGCAGGTGTTCAATGAGATTACAGAAAAACAAAACAAACCCACACACGGGGCTCTTATGACAGGCAATATCAGTACCTCGGACAATCTACCAGCCAGTATGTCCCACTATGCTGTCCTCAGGGAAAGACATTTCTTCCCCTAAGTACTCCCTTAAAGGTGGGCCTGGCAGCCTGGGCCCAGAAGAAAGAGAAGTGTAGTGACATGTGAGCAGCTTTCTGCTGGCATTCACCACGCTGAGCCCTGGGGTAGACAGGACGGGAACCTGCTCTGGTGGCAGGTGAACTCGTGCACTATTAGCAAGGATGCAGAAAACTAGGAGAGAATGAGGGACTGTGGTCTGTGTGTGTGTGTGTGTGTATGTATGTATGTATGTATGTATGTATGTATGTATGTATGTGTGCACGCACACGCATACCCGCACCCAAAGGCACCAATTTCCTGGTATACCAGCCGTTAGCAGCCAAACGACTCATGGGAAATGCCCCAGCTATCAGGAGACCCTGAGTAGCCAAACTGAAACCCCAGCACACCTAGAACAAAGGGGATAGTGTGGACAGCTGCAACTTCTAGCTGCCATATACCCCTTGGAGGTCCCCCGTTCCCTCCCCCCCCCCCCCCCGCACCAAGGTGTTACTTTACTCTCAATAACCCAATGAGAAAGGTGGTGTGATTCCTACTTGACAGATACGAAGAGACTCAGAAAAGCCAAGTGACCTGTCCTAGGACACACAGCTAGGACAGGGCAGGGCTGGAACTGGCGAGATGGAGCAGTGTGGGAAGGGTGCTGGCTGCCAAGCCTGACAACCTGAGTCTAATCCCCAGAAGTCACACCGCGACAGAACAAAATCGACTCCCAAAAAGTCATTCTCAGCCTCCCCAGAGCACATTGGGCCTTTGCTTCCAGCACTCTCTACTCTGAAACCAACTTCCCCAGAACTTTGGATGTTTGTGCAGCCCAAGTCTGTACAGTAAAAAAATCCTGGAAAGGGGTCCCTTTCCCTTCCCTGGGGGTCGGAGGGGGAAAGGTAGCCGAGGCTCCTGGGTTGCTGTGGCTGATAACCGAGGCGCCTGGTCGGACGGCACAGCCCCCAGGCCCATCTCTTTACCTCCTCTTCTCCACTCACGTCCTCTTCCTCCCCTTCCTCCTCCTCATCCTCTTCCTCCTCGTCTTCCACAAGCTGGGCATATTCATCGTATTCCTCCTCTGTGGCGATGGGCAACAAGAACACAAAAGGGTTGGAGATGACTGGTGGTCCAAGTCTGCCCTATTCTCACCAGAACCCAGAATCCAACTGCGCCAACACACAGAAGTGTTGATCACACAACCAAACATGCCAAAACATGTTACAAGCTTTCCTCCAAGCCACATACGTGGAAGATCCTATGTGTGGGCAAGGCCACAGAGACACTGAGGTCTGAGCAAGAAGTTCTGGGTCCCAGGGAAGCAGAGAGGCTAAGTCGCCTCTTCAGAGAAATGACTTGCGCAAGGCCACCTGTGGCCTGTGTGGCGGAGCCACACAGCAGAGGCTTGGCCTGGCACTACGTCACAGACTCTGCCGTATACGACAGCACCATACCGTGCCCCCGGTAGGGAGATTCTCATAATCTATTGGAAAAAAGAACCTTCACCAAGGCCAACAGAATATGTGAACATCTCACAGGAGACCCCAGGCCAACAGGGAAAACCAAATGCTGTCTTCACTGACTGGGTACTATCTGGGCTCTTACTTTTGTTTAGGCTTTAAGATGTGCAGGAAAGCTGCAGGGGAAGGGATTAGGAGGAGGGACCCTTAGCCTCTCCTTCCTTCCCAAGGGGTCTGACATTGCCTACAGCCCCCAGCTTCTCAGCCTGGGGTCTCTGAGCACAAAGCTCGCCTGCATTCCTGCATGCTGCAACCACCAGGGGGCGCCACAACCTCTCCAGCAGAAAACCTGGTCTCCCAGATGGGGAGAGAAGTCCTCAGGCCATCCTCTATTGGCCTCTTCTCCCTAGTCTGGTGTCACACTAGAGAGATACACATAATGACCTTGCCTGGGAGACTTGAGAAGAGACCACACTTGAAAGGATGAATCCTAACAACTGGCAACTCTCAGGATATCTTTCAGGGACAACCAATAAGAACAAATAAGGACCAGGGAGAAGAGGTTCAAGGGCTTTGAAGAGGTGGCAGGTCAGTTGGCCCGGGGTTAGCCACCACAGGCAGTTCCCACTGTCACCCACCATCCTCATCTTCCTCATCATCGTCCTCCACGTAGCCTTCAACGTCGGAGTCAGGGGCCTCCTTGTTGTCCCTGTCGTAGCCATCGAGGTACGTGACCTGGGGCAGGAGCTTGAACACATTTTCTCGGTAGTCATTCAGGTTGGTCACCTCACAGTTAAACAGGTCTAGGCTCTTGAGATTCTCTAGCTTCTTCTGCAAGGGGAGAAAGGGAGTCAACGGTGAGGGTAATGGTGGACAGGAAGGGTAAAACACCCTAGAAAAAGGCAGTATGGACGGCCCCGCATAACAGTGAGAAGGAAGCCGGGCGTGCCCGTGTGTGCTCATCTTAGCACCACATTTGCCCAGACCTCAGCGCACAAACGGGGTTTGAAAAGTCTTGCCCAAAGTTAGCACTTTATCCAGCTGTTGCCTAAATGTGACCGCCTTGAAGCGAACCCCGGGCCCTTTCAGTACATGAACTGAGAACTTTGATGCACCCCTATGACAAGGAGTCCACAGGGAATGAAAATGACAACAAGAACTAACTCTTGCATCTAGTCATCACAGGAGCACAGCCCTTCATTATTAAGTCAATTTATCCTCCAGCCCCTGTAAGGGAGAACTAATCGCAGGTGTGTTGTGCAGCTGAGGAATGAGGGCTGCACTCAGTCTGTTAAATATGCTGTCAACGAGGGCGGGAAAAGAATCGACAGAGGACTCCAGTCTGCTGTAGCCTTGAATGCGGCATTTTGCATCAGGTCAGACCAGTCCTGGCCCACGTTATCTTGTTGGCTAGTTGGGAAAACCGAGGCCCAGGGAGTAAGGAGGCACACAGCAAACGAGGCAGCTGGGCCCTGAACCCCCAACCACATTCAACAAGGACCCAGTATTCCACAATGAATCCCTGTTGCCCAGGGGACCAGGCCAGACTAGGAAGAGCTTCAGGGTCATAGCTGACTCTCTACCACTTTTCCATGTAGACCAGGCTATTCTTAGCGAGGGGCCAAAGGCAGGGAGGACATCTGAGTTCCAGTCATTTTGAGGGGGCCCAACACCCCCAAGCCCAAACAGGGTCCAACCCTGGGAGAACAGACAACATCCTATCAATAACCAGGGTGGGAAGCTGCATGAACACGTGTGACCTGTGTGCAGGGAAGTGGGAACACGTGTGTATGTGTGGTCTCCAGTGGTGACCCTGTACGCTGCTTCATGAAATTTTATGCTCGGTCCTATATACACTCTCAATACACGAGATTCAGAACTTCAAAGATGTTTCTTTTCATAACAAAATGATGACATTGGGACTTCCAGGCAGATGAAAACAGTTCCGCCTTCTCCTGGGAGTGAGTGGGAGACCTGGAAAGAACTCTCTGTGGCCAGTGTGTTTTATTAGCTGACTCCCGAGACACAGACAGGGGTAAAATCTGAGCTTGCTGTCACTGTCACCTGACAGTCAGTGTGATCTGAGGGTATCCAGAGATTGAGGGTGCCTTGTGACAAGAACCCTGCAAACATAACCCAAAGGCTGGGCCATCGCTACTTGAAGCAGACACTTTGGCAGTGCCCCGGGCCTTCCTCAAGCCTATGCTGCCTGGCACAGCATAAGCTCGCTGGATGAGCTAATTTTTTCTATTTCCAAAGGATTTTTTTTTGTCACATCTTCTCGTGGTTTCTTAAAAAAAAAAAAAAAAAAAAATCCCAAGAAGGCTCCTGGAAACCAGCATCAGCACTAAGCCCCTAGAAGAAACAATGACCAATCTAGATTCCTCCCCTCTCCTCAAAGGCTGTGAGCCCAGACACACAACACCCCAGGCTGAAGGGTTCACACCAGACCAGGGTCCATTTCCCGCCCCACAACGGGTGCCCATTCTGTCCACGTGACCTTGGTCAAAGCTCTGCATTCTCCACAAACTCAGCAGAAACAGTGGTTCCCACCTGAGCTCACAGCATAGAATGAGAGCCAAAGAAATGGAGATGAGCAGGAAACAAGCTGGAAATACAAACGCAAAAGCTGGGCTACCCACAGCAAGTCCCGCTCCCCCCCACAGGAAAGGGGAAGACCCCGAGGGACTCACCAGTGGCTCTATTGTGCTGAGGTCTTTTATTTTGTTGCCACTTAAATTTAGGTGCTTAAGGTTCGGACATTTTTCTGCCAATACTTCCAGGTCCCCTGAGATTCTGTTATCGCTTAGTTCAAGCTGTATGAGGCGGAGAGAGGGAAGAAGCTTTTAACCTAAAGGCTCAGGGCCCCCAGCCTCCTGACTCTCCCCAGACAGCAGGAAGGGAACATCCCCAGGGAACATCCCCGCAGGTTGGAGCATGCACCTGGCCTCGCTCTTAACTATGCTCCCCGAGCACCAAGCACCCCCACCCCCAGTCTCCCAGGCACCAGCTGTTTACCTTCTTGAGTTTGTTTAACTTTGGTAAGTTCGCAATGGAGGTGAGGCCTACGTTGATTGTACTTAAGAATTCCAGTTCTTCAAACTCATCTGTGAGGCCCTTGATTTTGCCTTCAATTGACCGACAGTTGTCCAGGACGAGTTCTTTCACCTGGAAAGGGAAGGAAGGTGTGAGTGGAAGTGGGCAAAGGTCAGAGAAGCACGCCCCTCCCCCACATACACCCCAATGTCACATCTTCTGGCTCATTCAGATCAGAGCTGCCTCAGGCCAAAGGATGACCAGCCTACCCTGGTCCTCCCGCCATTAGCAGGACCCAGTCAGGAGAGTGTTGAGTAAGCTCATCTCTAGAACAGGGAGACACTTCAGAGTCATAGCCAGTTGGCTCTGCCGTGACCGAGGCTGGTGTGTGTGTCGAATGTGTAAAACAACATCCCGATACATGCTCTTCAACCCCAGTATACGAGGAAAACCACAGTCACCACTGCCCATAGTCACCAGCCACAGTAGTTGGGGCAGTGTTGGTGGCATCATATCCCTGCCCACAAATGCTACTCATACTCAGCCCCTGCCGTCCTCTCTCCCCAAATGCTTGCACAGAACAGTCACACTTGCTTTCACTCCGTCTTTCAGCATCAGCCTGCCCACTGAGGCCTGGCCCTTATCACCGTGATTGGGTTCCCCGACATACCCCATCCTCAGGGCAGCATAGCAGAACACCCTTCTAAATTCTCATGCCCAGACACCACTGCCCAGGAGAAATTGTCACCACAAAGGAAATGTTTGGTGCTGTCTAACAACAGAACCACAAGCCTCCTGTGGCCCTCAACACTTGCTGTAGAGTGACAAGGCATAGTTACTGGACCACACGGCTCACAGATGGGTTCCACAGTCCCTGCCTAGTAGATGGAGATGAGGAGACCTAAGGTGGCCCACAATGAAATATGAAGGCCAGCAAGTCCTCACCCACTTGTTATCCAAAGGAGGGGCAGGATTTGACTGGCGAAAAGTCACTCTAGTGAGGAAGCTCCAAAATGAATTCACTGCAAGGGCAGTTGCTGGTTCCAGTGAACACATCTAATGGATGATAGACCAGGGGAGAGTGGTCTTAGGGACAGTCACAGGCAGCCAGACCACGGTTCCCCTGGGCAAGCCAGGTGCTTGGGGAACGCAGCATGTTGGGGACAGAAGGAACCCTCACTGTGGTGTGGAACTTACGATTGAGCCTCGGCCTTCCCATGCTAGGCAAGCACTCTCCCTTTATTTTATTCAACTTTTTCCTATCTTTTTTTATTTTGACACAGGCCCTCTTTAAGTTGCCTAAGTTGAACCTGAATTCCCCTTTTATATAGCTTTGAAAGAAGGCCTTGAGTTTGTAACCCTCCTGTCTCACCTCAGCCTGAGAGAAGATGGCCCCTCCTGATGGCACTGGTCTCAGTGCACCCTGCCCACCAGGACTCTGCCTCAGAGCCAGCTTCCACCCTGCAGCCTCTGGGAAGCATCAAGGATGCCCACTGGGTATGCTGCACCCTCCATTCTTGGGGCTTCACCACAGGCCCACTCGGCTCCTAGGGTCACCACTGTCCCCTAAGCCTTTCTTTCCCTTGGATAAACAGCCCACCTGCCAGTCCCTATCCATGCCTGTGCCTCTCCCCAAGAGGACGATCTCCTAGAGTTTTCCTACAGATAGACGGGCTTCCGCAAGCCCCTGTATTCAGTCATTCTGCAGGGAACAGAGTCCATCCACTCCAGGCTAAGGCAGGGCAGGACCTGCCACTCTCAGAGCCCTGCGGAGCCCCGCCTTCCTTCTTCCCTGTGGATGAAGAAGGTACAGTGAGTACTCCATGCAGGACAGCACAGCAGGAATTCAGACCTCCATGTGAAGGAAAGAAGGCAAGGAACATCACCTTCCTCACTGATCACAAGCTCTGGAGCCCTGACCATGCTCCATCTTCTTGATGGATCTGAAGGCTGAGGAAATCCAAAAGGCCACCGGTCCGGGTCAAGCCACTCACTAGAGTGCCTGAGATTAAAATCAGGTGGCCCTCTCTTTGGAACAAGAAACTATAGAGCGAGGAAGCTAGGCTGCTGGGAGCAAGCAAATGGGGGGAGAGTGGCTGTGAGCAGAGGGACACAAATAATAAATGCTGGATATAATAATATAATATAATAAAGACCCAGTCTTCCTCCTTAACTGGTTTTCCTGGGAATCCCTGCTTCCAAACAAGATCCCAGTCAGAGACCGCAGACATAATGTGGTTTTTCCTAGAGCAGTCAAAGGCCTCTCCTCTTCATGCCACTAGCCAAAGTTAAGAGGACCTAGGATGGGGAGATAATGCTGGACAGTCAAAGGGAATCCCTCAGGAAGCTGCCTCTATCCTGGGGAGGTACAACCATCCCCCAACTCCTGCTGCCAGGCCAGTTCCCCCTTCCCAGCACCACACCCAAACTGGGGATCCCTCCTCTCAGGGTAGACACGCAAGTCATCATAGTTACTGCTTTTAAAAAACATACAGGCCACACAAAAACAATCACCACCCTCCCCCACGACAGACACATTTTCTCAGGCCACATAAAAAACACCTGTCTTGGGTTGGTGGTGTGGTTCAGTTGGTAGTGCTTGCCTAGAATGCACGAAACCCTGGATCCTCAGCACCACAAAATCAGGTGTGTTCAAAGTCATCATTGGCTATACAGCCAAGTCTGAAGCCAGCCTGGACTGTGCAAGACCTCATCTCAAAACAACAAAAAGAAAAAAAGAAAAAACAAAACAAAACAAAAAAACCACTTATCCTGAAATTCAGGACAGTTACAACAGTTGTCTGCTGGACCAACGTGGTCGATGCTGACCACTCAGTGTAGTGGTCCCCGGGAGCATCTGTGACATTTCGAGGTTTAGGAGCCCATGACTGCCTAGGTATCACCCCAGACTCCCATGGCACGTGATTTCTTTTCAGCCCTTTCCTGGTTCACCAGCTGGGCGGACACCACTTCTACTTCTGCAGTCCCCAAGGTACAGAGCTCACTGGGCCCCGGCTCAGATGGGTGGTGCCCCTCCCCCAGTGGGGTGTGGGTCCCCAAGGAGCAGGGGCTGCTTCCACTCCCTCTGGGAAACTCTCAGGTAGCTTTTCTCAGTCTCCTTTGCTCCTTCACCTCCTTCCTGACGGGGGTGAGGGGTGTCCTGCACTGTTCAGGAGGGAAGATGGAGCAGCCAGGACGATAGGCCCCAAGGTTTCAGTATTCTGTAGAAAGCGCACGCCACGTAGGCTCACAGTAATAGTCAGGTGAGTGGCCTGAGAAGAGGCTCAGATGGGACAAAACAAAAACCCTAGCCACAGTACCCTGTGTGAGTCATCCGGCTGTCCCCCTGCTGTCTCTAAGCCTGGGAATGAGGGGACTCACCCTGCAACTGCTATCACTTCCAATTCACTTCCTCCATACTTGGCAGCCTCTTCTCTACCCTTCCATGTGAGGAGAACATCCCTTTTGTATTCAGAGTGCGCTCTGCTTAAAAAATAAAATAAAGGCCCACTTCCCTTGCCAAGTCCTGAGTGTGAGCAAACTACAAGTTAAAATTAAACTGGAGATTTGTACTTCGGGTTTAGATGCCCTTCCAGTTCCAGCCATTTTTAAAACATCCCGAGGCAGCTAGTTACTGTCTGTAGCCCCAGCGACCAGGATTACTCTGCTTACACAGGAACTTTCAGCAGGAGGCAATCTTCATTCCCCCAGAGGTCATACCCAGGAGGAGGCTGGCACTCACATCCTGCTGGCAGTAGGGAGGTACCAGATTCCCAAGAAGTCAGCCTGCCCTTGCTCCCCTGTTCTTAAAAAACAAACAAACAAACAAACAAACAAAAACCTGGAGCCCCCGCCCCCAAGCTTGGGGTAGCCATCACTTCTCACCAGTGGGAGCTGAATTTCATGATAAACACTAACACACTCACTCGGCTCAAGAACTTGTTTGTTCCAAAACCACTGAATCTTGTCTTTACACATTTCTCAGATGTGACCTTTCTTCTACATCTCCAACATTGCAGCTCTGGTCACTGCCACCACGCTACTTCAAACTAGAAGTCTGTGACCTCAGGAGAGGATGTGGTCAGGCGATAGCCAGGTGTACCGGTAACAGACTTTACCCTGGATGCAAGACCCCTAACCTGGGCTCAGAGATACCATCTCTGTTCTCTCGAGTCCAGGCTTCTACCTTAGAAAGGGACGGTGACATCTGTTTAACCTAAAAAGCACACACTCCAGTTGCAAAAGAAACACTCACATCTCATTAATGTCTGGGAAAATGTTCAAGTTTCAAAGTGTGACCCAGAAGTCTCCCCTCATCACCTACCCTTGCACCCAAATCTAGTTCAAGTCCCCCTCCCAGGAAGCCATCCTTGTACGTGGTACTGAGCACACAGGCTGGGCTCCGGGCTCAGGCGGTTGCTCCATGAATCATTTAATCGCGTATTAAGCATCTGATCCTCCTAGAGGTCAGAGACTGTCCTTCCCCATAATCAGCCTAGCAGGAATGCACACCACAGCACCGCTTAGCAAAGGACCCCCTTATTGGGCCAGGCACAATATAAGTACTGGCAATATCAAAAGAGAGGGGGCAAAACAACCCTGACACAGAGCATAAATGGTGCGCTGTTAACGGGTGGAAATCAATGCTGCATGAGTTCTGTCTTTGATACAGAGGCTTTGGGTATGTGCCTATGCCAGTCAGCCCAAGCCCTGACTACATAGCAGCCACTACCCTACCAAACCCAGCACTCGGCACACAGGCCTCCAGTTCTCCCTCCACGAGGCACTCCTGCCACATTGTTGGCTAAAGGGACACAGAAGCCATGGCGAACCAAGATGGGGGGTAGGGGAGGAGTCTGCCACAAAGAGCAGGCGGCTGGTGACATGCTGGGAGATGACAGCTAGCTGGCAAACAGCCCCATCCCAGAGTACCAAGTAGTAGCATGAGTTAGGGACTCAGTATTCTTCCAACGTCCCTAGTAGATAAGTAAGGTCACTGAGGGCAGACAGGAGGTAGACAGAAAGACCAGGGGGAGATGCTGTCTTAGCCAGGAACGACTGTGTAACTATAGCCCAGTGCAAAATGAAAAGGCTAGCCCCTTGTTCATTCAAAATTCACTTAGAGGGCTGAGCTGATAGAGTGGTTACCTAGCATTAGCTAAGTCCTGTGTTCCATCCCCAACACTACATAAACTGGGTGGAGGCAGGAGGATTACAAGTTCAACACCATCCTCAGCTACACAGTGAGCCTGAGACCAACCTAGGTTGTGTGAAATTCTGTCTTGAAACAAAACCTCATAAAATTCTATGTCAGTGACAGCCAAGTATGTGTGTAGGTCACAGGGCTCTGATTGGACAGTTTGGGTCTACAACAGCCTTCTACAAAATAAAGACTCAGGGGGAGGGAAGGATACTTTGAGAGAGCTGCCCCTTACTTTTTTTGAACTTCTGTGGCAACCCAGAGAGGGCGGGCAGAAGACAGGCTCAGTAGACAGACAGACCTGACTCTAGCCCAAGTTATTCTCTCTAGTCCAGTAGTTCTCAACCTGTGGGTCAAGACCCCTTAGCGGATAATCGTAAGACCATCAGAAAATACAATTCATAACAGTGACAAAACTACAGTTATGAAGTAACAACAAACATAATTTTATGGTTAGGGGTCCCCACAACATGAAGAACTGCATTAAGAGGCTCGCAGCATTATGAAGGTTGGAAACACTGATCTAGCCCATCTCACCTCCCTGGGCTTCTAGTTTCCTCTCACAACTCTGGTGCCAACCACCTAGGGCTGGATTAAACAATCAAGATGTCCTAGCCCGTAACTTCGCCAGCTTGGAAAAACCTACCCACCATCCCTTTTACCCACAGCTGGCTTTACTGTAGTATCCACACGTGTATAATATCCACTGAAGATGCCAGCATGGAAACAAAGGAACCTACCATGTCCCAGTCCTCTAAGCTGCCTGCCATGGGCTCCTAGCTCAACACCCAGAGCCTCCAACTGACCTGGAGATGCACAGTGTACTCAAAACATGCCCTCTATGCTCAACCTCTACAGCTTGTTTTGCCTGATTTTCTATACCAACCTTCAGCCATGATCTTCCTTTCCTTTATTGAGAAATAATTGGATAAATATATGTAGCTTTGGTTTCAACCTTGTCAGTCCCTGACCAATTTAGGTTCCAGGTTCCAGGCTTCGAACAGAAGAGAAGACTCAAATCAAATTGACCCCGTGTTTTTTGGTGCTCCTGGGTTTTAACTAGGTCAGCTTTTAAATGGGCCATCACCGTTGCAGATCCCATTTCTAGCTAGAAGGCCAAATCGTATGAGTCATTGAGGTTTTACACAGAGATAATAGATGTATGCTTCCCTTTGTTTTAACGGTAAAATCTGTTTACCAACTGGTGTGGTGAAACCTATAAAAATACTCAATCAGGTTTCACGAGGGAAGAGACACGGCTCTGGGGAAGAAATTGGATATTTTGAAAGCTAAAGGGATCTTAGGGACCAGAGGCCAGTGGCTTTCTGATTACAACCACTGCAAGTACACACACACACACACACACACAAATCTAAAACAAAACAAAAACACTTCACTCAGAACATGCACTTTTTGTACATACAGGCACACACAGTGAAAACAAACATCACACTGAGGATTTCACCTATAAAATTTTTTGTTTTTCGAGACAGGGTTGTTCTGTGACTTTGGAGGCTGTCCTGGAACTAGTTCTTGTAGAGCAGGCTGGTCTCGAACTCACAGTGCTCCACCTGCCTCTGCCTCCTGAGTGCTGGGATAAAAGCGTGTGATACCATTCATAAAAAAAAAAAAAAAAAAAAAAAAAAAAAGCGTGTGATACCACCGCCAGGCTCATCTATTAATTTTTTATCTTATTTTTTTTATGTGTTTCTGTGAACGAATGCCATGTGTGTAGGGAAGCCTGCTGAGGGCAAACGATCTCCTGGAGGAGTGAGGGGATGCTGTGAGCTGAGAACAGAATCCAGGCCCTCTATAAGTGCTGCAAGTGCTGTCAACTGCAGACATCTCTCCAGCCCTATTATGGGCCCACAGTAAGGGGTGAAGTGGGCCAGAGAGATTGATCGTTAAGCGGCTTAAAGAGTCCTTGTTTTAGCGGAGGACCCAGGTGCAGGACTGGGCAGAGAGGGCAAGGAACTCTGGGCTGGTTAATTTTTATTTTCTGCCACACCACGCATGAACAGACACCTGTCCTAGGTCAGAATCATAGCCCCTGGCAGAATGTCAGGAACCCACAGCCCATCCACCAAGCTCCTGAGTTCTTGCATGCTCAGTGGCAGCCATGGCATGGGGTCTCCACGCCCCTCAAGATCTTGCTAGTTGTAGCTAGGGGAAAGGTCCTTCCTCGCTTTAAAAACAAACAAAACACTCCCCAAGAATTGAAAGCATCTCCGGCCTTGGATTTTTGCTGCTGCGTACAAAGCAGCTCGGCAGGCAGCGGGGAGCACGTGGCGCGGGCAGCGGTGACGCCATCCTCATTACTTGGCGGCGGGAGGGCGGGCCGAGGGAGATCAGGCCGGCTCATAGGTCCAGCAGATAGGGCGGGCCCGACCGCACCAGCCAGCCAGCCAGCCCCGTGACTCGCTCTAGTCGGTCCCCCCATCCCCCGCGCTGTCGGGTGACTTGACCTCCACCACTTCCCGCAGAAGGAATCGGTGCAGGCGCTGGGGATGCTTCCTCTCACTGGAAAGGGGTTGGTGGTACCTTGAGGCCGCGGTGCAGGCCAGGCTTGCTCAGGAAGATGTCTACCTTCTGCCCCAACCTGGATAATGCGCCTTTGCAGTCCTCTTATCTAAGATTTTTTTGTGTCTTATGAGTGTGTTGCTTGCCCTGTGCCGGCAGGGGCCAGAAGAGGTCGTCGGATATTCTAAAACTGGTGTTACAAACGTCTGTGAGCCACTCGTGGGTTCTGGGAACCAAACCCTGGGCGTCTACAAGAACAGCAAGCGCTCTTAACTGTTGAACCATCCAGCTCTCCAGCCCCTTGTAATCCTTCTCTTAAAACCTCGTTCCTGCCTTCCACCTCGACCATCGATCGATTGATTCCTCCTGCACCAAGCCTTTCTTCCCTGGCTGCCTAAACCTGCCCTAGTCGTGACTGACTTTCAGGTAACAAAGTTACCAGAGAGGTCTGAAACAGCCTAGAGGCCTGCTATGGGATCTGAAAATAAGGCAGGATTAGGGGTCTGACTTTGGCTTGGATGAGGGTATGGGAGAGAAAGAGAGAAAGAGAGAAAGGAAGGAAGGAAGGAAGGAAGGAAGGAAGGAAGGAAGGAAGGAAGGAAGGAAGAAGACAGAAAGGGTGGAGAGAGGTGTGGGAAGCTGGAGGTGATAACCAAACCTAGCAGGCTCCATTCACTGTGGTCTTCCTGTCTTCCTGTGTGGCCTGGAACATAGGAAGAGACAGACCACTAGTCCCCGCGGCCAGAAAAACAAGGGTTGGTCAAGAAGCACTCAAAGTCTGCTACAGGCAGTCTCTTGACTTGGCTTCTGTCCCTGCTGTGCCTCTCTCTGAATTTACTGATACAAGTTGCTACCCACTCTGGTCTTCTGCCCCATCCTCCAGACTGCACTCTGGGCAGTGGGGCTAGAATGGAGCGATGAGGCCCGACATTCCCTCTACATCTAAACTCAGGCAGGGCTCCCTAAAGGAGGCACGGGACTCAGGGATTCAACACGCGAAGGCACAAGGTTGTCCATTATTCTAGATATTAACTAAAATGATCAACAGCTAGACTCTTACAACACACTGAGACTACAAAAATAGTCCCCAGAGGCCCAGGCTGTGGGGTTCCAAATGTGGGGGTCTGTCAGTCATCTCACGGAGTAGCCAGTGGCACCCGAGCCCCTCTGGAGGTAAGGGGAATGGGCAGGAACCACCTCCACACAGGAGGTCCCACGCCCTACTCACCAGCACTGGGGTAAAATCCACAGTGGTTGGTATGTTCTTATGAAAGAGCCATGGCACTGTCCCCATGCAGTAGAAAAGGGTGGGATGGGGGAAGGTGGGGCTCATTATTGCCCCCAAAGCCTTTAATGGGCATGGAGACAAGTGCCAGTCCAGAGCAGTGTTCCCAGGCCCCCAAACCCACCCCTCTTTCAAAGGCAGCCTCGCCACACTGCTAGCCCCTTCCCCCACAGCAAAAACTGGTGACACCACACGACATTGCATGCCACAGGAATTCTAACTTCCCTGCCCTTCCCAGGAGCTGTCCCTGGCCACCAGAGCCCTCTGAGAGCACAGGTCTAAAGACTTAGTGTCCCCCAGGGTGCCCTGCACAGAGGGACTGGCCATCAGTGCATGCTCACTGAGTGGTCACATGGGAACAAGCCACGCAGGCTGGAAGAAAGGCTGAGGCACAGGTGCACAAGCTTTCTTGAAAAGAGTCTAGATGACTCCCTTCTCTGATGTCTGAGGTAAAGCATCCCACTAGAACCACTCACGGGCAGACCAACTGTACCAGCTGTGGGATGCCAGTGACTAGCTGCTGAAATCAGATGGGAGGTTTAAACCCAGTGATGCTGGGGCCCCTAGTGGACTTGAGGCTGGATGCTAAGGAAAGCCCTCTGCACTCTCCCTAGGACTTCTACCTTGAGATGTACACTGCACAATACAAATTTGATCATTTCCCCGGTTTCACTGCTCAAAGACCCACGCATTGGCAATTCAATGATTCTGCCCATCATGACCCTGTCCTGACCCATCTCAAAAGGCACAAAGCCATTCAGACTCAGAGGCCAGGACACTGGAGCCTTGGTGTGGAGATCTACCCCCTTTCCAGTTGACCTTTAAATAAACAAACACTTCAGGGATGGAAATGTAGCTCAGGTGGTAGAATGCTTCTTAGGATGCATGACACTTGGGTTTGATCCCCAGCACCAAATAAACCATGCCAGATGGAATGCCTCTAGTCCCAGCACTCGGGGTAGATCCAGAGAATCAAGGTCAAGGCTATTGCTATCCTCAGCTGCCTAATGAATTGGAAATCAAGCTGTGGTATAAGCAAAGATCAGAGTCAGCCTGTGAAGGAGACCTTGGGCTGTTTTCTCAGCCTAGGGCTCAGAGGCAAAGACAGTCCTGACCAAGGGGACCTCCTTAAAGCAAGAAGAAACATAGGAGGCAAATAAAAGGGATGTAGGGGGAAGTACCCAGACCCAACCTGGCCCTCTTCCACAGGGAGGCCTCTGGCCAGGTATGATACATCCCAGTAGGCATGGAAATGCACAAGGGGCCAAACAGCCCCAGAGAAGAAACCTTGCCCTTGGTTTCCTTCCTGCAACCTCTCTGCCAGACCTGACAGAGCCTCCTCATCACAGGGGCTGAGCAGGTCTTAGTGCTGATGCCATGACACTCCACCCCCCCCCATCCTGGCTCCAGAATGATTTGGGCACAGATGAAAATCAACTACACAGAAGAAGCTCACCAATTAATAAGAAGGGAATCAATCAGCTCTTTCTCCCTTAGCCTTATAGGATGCACTCAACTTGCCTAAGTGGACAAATCAGATACTTATGGGGCAGAAGGGAGGGAGACAGGGAAAAGTGGGGGAATGGAGGAGGAAGGGGAAGCTAAGCCAAACCAGGAGGTGCAGTTTTGGTCTAGCATCCAGATGCCATTCTCTTCCCCTGGTCCTGCTGGTGGAACCTGACCTACACTTAATTATTTTAAAAATAGAACACAGAGGGGGGCAATGGTGATGAGCATGTTTAATCCCTGCACTCAGGCAGCTATCTCTGAGTTCGAAGCCAGCCTGATTTACGGAGCAAGTTCCAGGACAGCCAGATCTACACAGAGAAACCCTGTTTCAAAAAACAACCCAAAAACCCCAACACAGATTGAGTTAACTATTGTTCACAAGTCTACAGTTGCTTTAATCTTAAATTTTCTTTTTTTAGGGAGAAATTTCATTAGAAAGGGGAGGAAGGGGAAGGAAAGAGAAAAGAGGTAAAGAGACACAGAGACAGAGAGAGGACAGAAGAGGGAGACAGGAAAAGTCCTGTCTGCCCCAGGGGAACAGTAGTAAAGAGCTAATCTTAAAATTCTTAAAACCAAAATAAACAACCCAAAATGTTACAGCACTGAGGACTCCTTGAGAGTCAGGGAGGGACTACAGATAGGTGGATAAGATAGGTGGAGCTAGGCTGGAGGTAGTTGATAAGGCTCAGGAGATCAGTTCCTCAAGGAGCATCAACCCCCATCCCCACCACCACCCCAGCAGCCCACACACACACAAAGCTATCCGGGCTGTGCCGAGAGAAATAAGCAGGAATGGGCATGGGCAGGAGGTGTGGCTCACTAGAAGAGTGTTTGCCTAGCATGCACTAGCATACCTTATGTTCAAGCTGTAGCACCAAGGATTTGGGGGGAGGGGGACCTTGATGGCCGAAAACTCAGTTCAAGGCTGATGACCTAAGTTTGACATTTGAAACCCACAAGAGGAGAGAACCGACACTTGCAAGTTGCATTCTGACCTCTACATGTATACTATAATACCCATGTGTGAGCACACAGAATCTAACAAAAACTTAAAAAAAAAAAAGACAAGTGGAAAAAAAACAAGGCTCCTTGGTGGTCTTGGTGGTAGTGTCCCAAACCTTAAATTCCAGAACCTCAAGGGCAGGGCTGGATGGAAGAAGGCAACTGGGATGGGATGGCAGCTGAGAACTGGGGCACTGGACAATGGAAGGAACCAGGGGTGCCTAGGCTGGAAGGTGGGAGATCCACGCCGATCAAAGGACGCCAAGCAACCGTCTGTGGTGAAGACCCATTACACAGATGAGTAACGTACTCTGAAGCTCTGCTAAGCATGTGCCATGGGTCTTCACACCTAAAAAAACGCTGCCTTGGTTCTTCCCTCTGAAGGGTGGTTACCTGCTTAGAGCACAGGCCCAATCATTTGTCCAGTAGTCTTTACAATGAGAGGCCACAGTATGCTAGGCACCGTGATAGGAGGAATGGCATGGCAGAAAACCCATGCAGTGCCTGCTCTCCTATGTGATTGCCTTCCAGGGGGGGAACCAGCTGGTGATCGCATACACCTGTATGTATGACCGAAGCTCAAAGGAAAAAGGAGAAAAGCAACAGTGACAAGAAACAGTGTTGAAAGGGTGGTAAAGGCTCTCCAAGGTGGCTTTTCTGTGCAGACCCCCCCCCCCAATACAACGGAAGGAACTGTCCTAAGTGGAAAGCATGCTTGACCATGTACTGCAGCTGGGAAGCTGGAAGAGCACCCGAGAAGGGAGGACCTGGGGAGACAGCTTAGTGGGTGAAAGGTGCTGGCTGTCACCCGACAGCTGAGCTCAGTCCCTGGACCCCACATGGTAAAGGAGGAAAATGACTCGGTCAAGTTGTCCTTTGACCCCCCACAGTTGCTCCATGGCACATGAGCAAAGTGGTCATGCTTTCTGGTACAAGTGGGCCTACAACACGTCACAACGGGATACATCCTATGGAATGTTGCTCTGATTAGTAGCATAGGGACACATGAGATATCTGTCGTTTTTTTTGTTTGTTTGTTTGTTTGTTTGTTTTGTTTTTCGAGACAGGGTTTCTCTGTGGCTTTGGAGGCTGTCCTGGAACTCGCTTGGTAGTCCAGGCTGGTCCCGAACTCACAGAGATCCGCCTGCCTCTGCCTCCCGAGTGCTGGGATTAAAGGCGCGGGCTACCAACACCTGGCACATGTAGCCCAGGTGGTTATAAACTCTCTACTGCAATAGAAGATGACCTTCAACTTCTGACCCTTCTGCCTCTACCATCCAAGTTCTAGGATCTCAGGTGTGTACCTGCTTCGGTTGTGCTGGAGACTGAAGCCAAAGCTTCAGGCATGCTAGGCAGACCCTACAAACTGAGCTACATCTGTAGGCCAGGGCTATGGCTTTAAGCAGGACCTCACCATCTCAGTGTGCTCTTCATTGGAGTGGGAAGAAAAATCTATACCCTATGGGAACCCACGGAACCAGGCCAGACGCTGGGTGGGAAGGCACTCAGGAAGTGTTATGCTTGGCATTACCACGATCGTTTCACAAGCATGTTCCTTACCAAGCAAGATGCTGCACCCCAGAGAACAGAGAGGAGGCGCTGCACACCCAAGTCCCCTACTCCTCCTTTCGATTAGCCCCCAGGAAATGCTTGCTGATCAGAAAGGCATTAGAAATAATCTGGGAAAACATCCTGTGGTTTTACTTTCCCACAGCCAGAATGCTCTGGAACAGGCCTCACTGTATCCTTCACTTCACTCAGTTGGGAGAAGAACCAACTGAGTTACACCACGGCAGTGTGCTGGTGGGCAGACTCCAGGGAAGACCCCTTGGAGGATGCTCCTTGCTGTGTGCCATGGCAGCCTTACTCAAACTTCCTGAGAGCCAGAAGAACTCAGCCAGGGTGTTCCCATCCCGGATCAAGAAGCTATGCGGTACACAATAGAATATCTGATACAAATATCACTTTTGTTGATGTTGGTTTCCAGGTGTTGTGTTGGCTTTTTTTAACTAGTAAGATATTCATCCTCCTGATTTCAGAATCAGACAATATACGAAAATGCAGTGAATCTTCCCAGAACCACCCCTGCCTCTGTTGGCCCAGTAACTACTCTACCTATCTATCTCTAGGGTATTTAGATTTAAAGAGCAAATTTTAGAATCTTATTTTTCTCTTCTTAAACCCCAAACTAGCATATGACACTGATTTTTTTTTTTCTTCCTCTGAGACAGGGTTTCTCTGTATTGTTTTGGAGGCTGTCCTGGAACTCCCTCTGTAGACCAGGCTGGCCTTGAACTCACAGAGATCCGCCTGCCTCTGCCTCCCGAGTGCTGGGATTAAAAGCGTGAGCCACCAATGCCCGGCGACACTGATTCTTTTTTTTTGTGGGGGGGGTTTCTTGCTTTTTCTCATGGAGTTCACAATCTGCCTTGGCTGGGCATGGTGGTACAATTCCTGTCACCTGAGCATTTGGGAGTCTGAGGCAGAGAATCAGGAGCTACACAGCAAGGCTCTGTTTCAGTAACAAAACCACACCCAACAGCCTCCCTGACAGTGCTGGGGACTGAACCTGAGGCTTCATGCATGCCAGCTCTATCACTGAGCTACTGCCCTCAACCACCAAAACCCCTTTTTATTTGTAGCCAAATGCTGTCCAGTCATGTGGCTAACCACTGTTCTTCTTACTCAGGTCCTTCTTCATGGATATTTGGGTGGCTTCCAATCATAGCTGTAAAAAATAACCATGTAATACAAATAAACTGGCACACGCCATTTGTATCCACCTGGCTTGGTGATAAGTGTTTAAATCAGATCCACAGTCCTGCAGATCTAAGGGTCTCATCACTGCTCATCTGTCTGGATCGGTTATTTAACCTCAATCCATCCACAAATGCCTGGAACTCACTTAGTGGAGACTACAATAGAAAATTGGGCTACAATGACAATGTTGTCCTTGCCTCCTGACCCAAGGGTGTCTAGTCTGAGAGGGGCATGCAAAAAGGTCATTGCAACAGAAAACGGAGGTCCAGCCTGCCTATCTGACCTTTCTTTGGGCCATTCTTCCTATCACAAAAACAAGTGAGTGGCCCAAACTACATCTTGGGGTGTGCTAATAGATCCAAAAGTTAATGTTTACCAAGTACCTAGCAACAAGCACCACTAAAACTCACTCTAGGTGCTCAGTAAGGGTCAAGTAAGCCTTCTCTTATCCCAGGAGAGGGAGGCCTCTGTGCACACTGCTGCCATGCCCATTCACAAGGGTACTGCTCCACTCTTGCTGAAGAGGATGCCAATGGCTTCTGCTTGCAGAGGCAGGCCCAAGGCCCTTAATTACATTTTAGCCTACTTTTATTGAGAAACAATGTATCTTTTTCCTACTTTCTAGGCCTTGGTCAAAATCTCTGAGTATGTTTCTCAATTGTGGACAAAAACTTACTGTATAGAGTATGTCAGAGCCACAAAGAGAAAGGACCTTCCCTAAGTCCCCGGCACAGCCTGAGGCATGCCTACCATCTCAGCACTCAGGAGGCTAGGAGGAAAAGAAGGATGGAGGGGACAGATAGTCTATAGGACTTCCAGGTTATCACCTGAGTGACTGAAGGCTCAGGTCAAAGCTAAGGTCCTAGGTTGCATGCACAGCTCTGAAGCTGACCTGGCTGTGCACCCAGGACTACTCCTCAGTAGTCATGACCTTGATCAGGCACTTTCCCCAACTCTTCTAGCCTCGCCTTGTCACCTGCTACATGGGAACAATCTTAACTACTTTGTAGCACTTCTGTAGTTTCAATGAGGCATCTGGCACGCAGGCACAGAACAGTAACAAGCAAACAAAACACAATTTAAAAGACTTTTTCCCTTTTCCTCACTGTGTAGTATCAAGTCGCTTCCTTTTAAAAACTCAAAGTAGAGCAAAAAAATCTCAAAGTAGAACGGCAGCATCATATTCTGGAACACCACTAACACCAGGAGGTCTTGCAGGAGCCAGAAGCTCCTTCCAAACTCTCCAGTAGCCCAAGGTGATTCACCCTTGCCCTTGGGACAAGCTGGTCAAGTTCTTTCCCCACAAACACCAGTCAGTGCAAAGGGCATTAGGAACCCTCCATCAACAGCATACTAATGGCAGTAGAGTGCAATTCAGTGACTCCAAAACACCTGGGCCTCTTCCTACGGCTGTAAAGGAAGGAAAGGTATAGACAGAATCCAGAGGGCAATGATGGGTATTCTCCAGAGGCACTGCAGCCCCAGGGGAGAGCCGGGTCTGGCAGAGCACACCTTTAATCCCAGCACTCAGGAGGTAGACAGATCTGTGAGTTCAAGGTCAGACTAGTCTATAGGACTGCCAAAGCCAAACAGAGAGACCTAGTATCGAAGCAAGGAAGGAAGGAAGGAAAGAAGACTAGAGTAGGCTAGTTGTTACCAAAATGGGTGGAATCTCCATCCAGATAGAGAAAGACTGACTAACTTAAAAGTAGTCTTGTCTGGAAGGATGACTGGCAGATACAGATGTGGTCATAGTCCACTCCCTCCAAAACACCCAGCTACTGCTGAAAAGGTAAATTAGCATTTCAAAGTTCAGATCACTTGAGACATAAGCCCAAAGAGGATAACAAGACATTCCGGGATGGCTAGCTAGGTCCTGCCTAGGGCTGGTGTGAGCTGAATACTGGCCAGCTGGGATGTCAATGTTTCCCATCTTTTTTTCCATCAGTTCATTAGGATCAGTCTGTCTGTTTGCCCGCCCCTCCCTGCCCTGCCTTCTTGAATTCCTGATACTCCTGCCGTAGTTTCCCAAGTACTAGAATTACAGGCTCACACCACCAAACCTGGTCTTGTACAGCACTGTGAATTGAACCTAGGGTTCTGTGCATGCTAGGCAAAAACTCTGCCATTGAGCTACATCCTGGCTCTCTTTTTACCTTTTAATTAACACAGCATCACTACATTGCCCAGGTTAGCCTGGAACTCACCCTGTGGACCCAGACCTTAATCTTGCCATAGTCTTGCCTCAGCCCCCGCCCCCCATGCTCTGTATTACAGGCATCCACACCTTATTCTCCTGGAGATGACAGTAAAGATATTTCTGACCAGCTGGATTTTAAGCTACAAATCCAGCAAGGGTTACTATGCTGTCCACTCAAATGTCACCTCCTCCAAGAAGCCCTCCTGGACCACAGCTTTGTTTTCATGGCACTTAGTGGTGCCTTTGCTGGTGGTTAATTAACTGACTCCCCATGAATGGAGGCTGTGTGAGCAAAACAGGTGATATGGCTTTCTGCTTAACTGTCATATGCAGAAAGCCTGCGATATACCCAGTAAGTAGACAGTAAGTATTCAATCTCTGCAGGCAGAAAGAATGGAAGCAGCCAAGGCTGGGGGGGAGGGGGTCGGCAGAGGGGGAGATGGGATTCCAGCCCTGCACTACTGCTTGCCATCTGGGAAATGCCAGGTAAGCTGCATATAACTGGTTACTAACATCAGGTAAGCAGCTGGGCAGGGGCTGCTCACCACTGGGACATCCATGTCCACAACTCTCATGGAGCTAATGCATTCAGGTCTGTGTGTTGCTGCAGAGGGTCTCCCCACCCCCGACCCCAGGGCCAAAATCTAACCTGACCAGGGTCTAACGGCCACTGGTCAAACTCAGCGGCACATGTGAACCTGTCCTGTGCCACTCCTGGCAATGGCCACCCTGGCCACTGGAGTAATAGTCCCTGGATGCTCCCAGAAAACAAACATGGGCCCTGGACCCATCATCCTTGTGGCTTAAGAGGACACCAAATTCCAGTTGGACGCCTGCCACTCCATCCCAAACAGCAGCCCAGTGTTGCTCCAAAAACTGCCCCAGAATCATGGTTGCACTCTGAAGAACAGACACACCGGCATCCACTCAATACATCTACGAGCATGTCTGCAACAGAGCCACAAACTGGACAGTGTTCAGGAGGGGGAGCTGCTCACCGTGGCTGCAGGCCAGCCTCTGCAGAAGCTTCCCCAGGCTTCCAGAGCCCCCACACTGACAGCTCACTACTCTAGGCAATGTCCAATCTTCATGGCAAGGGGAGATCTGCAGTAGAGGGAGGCCAGCTCTTTGTCCTGTATGTGGATGGGTCCTCTTCTCAAGGTGGCCGGGCAGGAGGCTGAGAAGTACCTGTCACCAGGGAGCTTCCTTGTTCCAGCTGTGTGGGAGTGACACTGGACCCCACACACCCCCAATAAGCTACTCCCTGGCAAACGTGCAAAGAAACACTGGCCAGATGAACTGCACTATGGGAGTCCTCTGGGGAGACAGACCGTGCACGGCCTCACATTCCAGATGCCACCTGGGCAGAGCTGGAGGGTTCCCTCCCTCCAGTGGGTCCAGTAGAACTTCCTGGGGAAGGAGCCTCTGGGGAGCTGTTTGAAAGATAAAGGATGAGAGAAACAGCAGTCTAAAGCTTTGTGGAGAAGCAGAAGGGCTGGTGCCCTGGGACAGCTGCTGTAGAAAAGGCCAGTCAGGCAGTCTCATCCCCGAGAGCTGCAGAGCATGTGGAAGCACAGGCCAGAGGCTCTTTCCTTTTCTTGGGTCTGCCACCTGCTTTTGAAGCTGAGTGTGAGGTCCCTTCTGAGGTCCCCTACCGTACAGCAGACAACCAGCACTGCCTTCTTCAGCTCGGCTGGCTGCTGGAACAGCGCCGTCACCACACAGGAGGGATCTAACCCTTAGGCTCTGCCTCACACACCTGGTTGGTGCAAACCATCCTCAACACAGACCTTAGAAAAAGGCCTGGCTGTAATTCGCCATTTTATAGAGATGGTAACTGAGGCCCAGAAGGGACCCGCTGATATCCTGAAGACATTGCCTGGACCCAGCGGCCCTGCTTTCCTCCCGAGAGTACTGTGTACACGTGCGTGTGTGTGGATCAACATCTGATGTTCTTCCTCAATTGCTCTCCATCTAGCTTTCCGAAGCAGGATCTCTCACTAAATCTGGAGCTCACTGATTGGGCTAGGCTGGCCAGCCAAAGAGCTCAGAGATCCTCCTGTTTCTGCCAACCCCCAGAATCTAGGGACCTGAGCCCTCATGCTTGCATGGCAGGCATTTCACCAACTGAGCCATCTCCCCAGGCCCTAGAGGTCCACTCTTGGCCATACTCAGTAGCTCAGCCTTGTAGGACACAGATACATAATAAACCCCACAAGCGTGGTACATAGAACATGGGCATGTTTAAATTTAGCATGAATGCATGGTGGGGGCAGGGAGAGAGACACAGGCCAAGAAATGGGTCCTTGTATCCCAGCATATTAAAGCCTGGACTGCTCTTTAGCTGTTTGCCACTTTTACTTCCATTTAACATGCATCTTCCCATCTACTAAAAGGTCTGTACCCTGCTTCAACGTGGCTATACCCAACTGTGCCTTCAAGTATCCCCTAGAGCTTTCTAAAAATACATGCATTCGGGTATCACCCAGAAATAGTTTCAGCAGTTGGGGAAGAGCCTGGGAAGTTCCTCAGATACTCCCCTGGTAGTTCTGGTGCCCAGATGAGGCTACAATCTGAGTCACTAACCACATTCTTTCCTCCTGTCTATCACCCGAGCTCCACCGCAAGACACAGGCATCAGCACCCTCTGCAATCTAGTCCTCCCACACCTCTGCCCCACCCAAGCCACCCAGGACACAGGAACAGAATGCAATTAAGTAAGTTTGCTGAGCAAATGGCTTAGGAGAACCCAGCCTTATTCTGATGCCGGTTCTTTGGACATGGCTGATGGACAGTTAATATGACTTCGGGTCCTCTCTTACTTTTCTTCACGGCCACACCATGTTGGCCTCCTATAAGGTCAGGAGAAGGTGGTGAGCTGGTTACAGTCCATATACAGAGTCTGGTATATGGACTGTGTCTCTCCCCCCAGATGTCTGATCCCTCTAAATTTACTATAACAGATCCTTGCCTCCACCCTGCCAGCCCCCTTCCCCTCCAGAGTCCTCATGACTTTTGCAGAGAGGCAGCTGAATGGAGAAATCCAGGCCTGGGCCCTGTGTCTGGCCGCAGAGTCAGGACTCCGCTGTAGGCCCCCCTCCTCCCCCCCCCCACCAGTCATCTGAGTCTCATCCTTCTCTTCTACTGCCGATCTTCCAGCCTGCTGCAGCTCTTTGCCTAGTGATGCTCTCAGACAAAGAAAAGCAAGAGGAAATCACCCAGGTATTCACTGGCCCTGAGTCTGGTATATGGAAATAAGACCCCACCTGCTTCGAAGGCTATCTGCAGGGAAAGCCTAGGGCACATCTCTGAGGGACCTTCAGGAGAATCAGAGTAGTGGGACTGCATACACAGACTAACCCATCAAGTGCCACGCAGCAGTGGCCTTTGGTGAGCTTGGTACCTTAGGCTGGCTCACTGTTAGGGACTGTGACTGTCCCCCACTGGGCTCCCCATGCCTGGGCTGGGAAGATCATCACATAGACAGTGTTTGGCATGGTACAGGCATGTCTTTTGCAGCATGGGCTTTTATAACCAAGTTAAAAATAAAGGAAGCAAGCCAGATGATGGCACTTAGATGGCAAAGGCAGGCAAATCTGAGAGTTCCAGGCCAGTCCTGTCTTAAGGAAAAAAGAAAAGGGGCTGGAGAGATGGCTCAGAGGTTAAGAGCACTGGCTGCTCTTCCAGGGGGGCCTGGTTTAATTCTCAGAACCAATTCTCACAACCATCTGTAACTTCAGCAGTTCCAGGGGATCTGACTCCTTCACATCAATGTACATAAAATAAGTTTGAGAGAGGGAGGGAGAAAATGTTTGACACAAGTCTTTACTCATCTGTCAAGGATAATCCACTTGGCAAAGGGGAAGAAATATTACTGCTTGGAATATTTTCTAAATGTCTCCTTTGCTTTTGTTCTGAGGTATTTAGTGCATGCTTATATGTAAACAATCCATAATTAAAAAATAGAAAAGTAGTTGGGTACAGTGGCACACACCTAAGGCCACAATTACTCTGGTAGGCTGATGCAGGGGCATGATGAGTTCATGAATCCCAGGCTAGCCAAGACAAGACAGCAAGGTCATCATGTCTCGGAAAACGGGAAGGGATGGGGTGCCTGGTGGTATATATCTGTAATCCCAGAATTTCCAAAGCTGAGCAAGAAGGACCACAAATTGGGGGCTATCTTGAGCTACCACAATGAAAGCCTATCTCAAAAAAGTAAAAATAATAACTAGGTGTGATAACATGTATCTATAATCTTGTTAACTGGGAAGCTGAGTGAGGCAGGACAACTGCCTTAAGTTTAAGGTTTGCTTGGGCTATGCAGAAAATGAAAAGTAGCCAAGGCCATATGACATGAACTCTGTCTTAAAAAAAAAAAAAGCATGGTTGCTTCCTGGATCCTCAATCTGTACTTCATTGACTGGAACCTGGAAGTTTCAGTTGACAAAGTGAGAGAGCCAAACCGCATCAGTTCTAGCGTTTGGCGTCTAACTTTTTACTCCTAAAAAGAAGAAAAAAAAAATCTGGAAAACTGGAAGCCTTCTGAAGTGAGGCACCTCAGTTAGAAACTTCTGATAATCAGCAGGGCTTCCAGCTCCAGTCCGCCAGTCAATCCATGTAAGCACCATCGGTCCTTCACTCCAAGTGTGGGTACACTGCTGAGCTCCGGGGAGACCCCAGGGTGAAGGAAACCCAGGTCCCTTAAAGCACAGCACACTGGCTTTCCCCCAAGGGAAAGAGATGCTAATTAACAGGGCCAGGAATGTGCAATTACAAGGGGAAATCGTAAGAAAGTTTTACAACAAAAGAATCCGACCTCGACCCTCCCAGGAAGGAAGGAGAGAGGTGCCAGTGATGCCCAAGAAAGGGGAAGGACCAGTTAATGGGCCAGCAGGGGCTGAACCACGTGGACCTTGCTGATCTTACTATTGTTAGACTTTATCCCCAGTGATAAACTTTACACACAGGATGGCAACAAACAAACAAACACCCCCCACACACAACATCATCACCTGTGCTTTGGTCAGATCGTTTTGGTGGAAGCCTGGCTTCAAAGGGACCAGAACTGTGTCGTGGGGTGGGGAGGCTAACTGGGATAGAACAGGAAGACAGTGTTGTAAATAGGACATGTGGTGGTTGGAGAGGAGGGGTGGGCAGACAGGGTACAGAGGCCATGGGTTCCCTTTGGTCTTGAGTGCAGGGTGCGGCTGGGATGGATACCCAGGTGGCATGTGGCTGAGAGGTAAACATCGCATCCCGGGAACTCAGTACCTGCAGGTATCAATAAGTGAGATGTCCTGGGAAGGACAATAAAGCAGAATAAAGGGGGCCTAGGTCCCACAGTTAGAAACTTGAGAAGTGGCCAGAACTATAAAGGATATGTGCAGAAAGACGTAATGATATATTCACAAAAGTCTAGAACTCCAAACACTGCAAGAGTCTGCAAGGAAAGAAACGGAGGCTGACAAATCCCCAGAGCTATAGCCAGGAAGCAAAGGAGAGAAGACAGGAACGGTAAGGTAAATGCAGTCACAGTAAAAATCAGGAGACAGCAGCTATAAACAGAGAGACCCAGCTCAAGGATGGGATTTGGGTTTTTGCTTTGTTTTGAGTCAAGTTCTTGATTGTGTAGCCCAGGCTGACTTTGATCCTCTTGTCTCGGCCTCAGGATTGCTGCCCCTGTCCAGGCCTACCTAGTGCTCTAAGACCAACCAAGAGGCATCCTCAGCTAGAAAAGAATCTAGAGACAAAGCAGGAAAGATGGCTCAGAGGGTAAATAAAGGTGCCTGAGGCCAACCCTGACTTAATTCCCAGGATAGAAGCAACGCCAACTGTCCTTTGCTCTCCAGGAGTACACACACACACACACACACACACACACACACACACACACACACACACACACACACACACACACACACACACACACGGAGGGACTGCGGGGCCACAGGAAGAGAAAGAGTTAGGAAACCAGGAGACCGGCTTTTCTTGAGGAAGCTGTCTCAGGACGGGAGAGGATGAAGGAGCAGGAGGCAATCTAAGAGGATGCTTCACACTCTTCTCACAGTTCAGTGAGAAAAGGAGTTGCTGAGAGAGGCATGAAGATACACACATCACCCTCTGTAGAAACGATGGGGAAGGCAGTACAGGGCTGAGGGCTGGGCTGCTCTGCAACGCTGCGGCTGCTTCTGGACCTCCAGCGGGTCCTAGGATCTACTGAACTAACTGTCCTTCCAGCCAGCTGACATCTGGTCCTTGAATTGCACCTTGCTTGAGACAGGGTCTGTTGTTTTTCTGTTGCATATAGCAGGCTTCCAGAGATGGTGTTGTCTCTGTTTCCATCTCTCTGGAGGCCTGGATTACAGATGCTCATGTCACACACCTCCAGCTTTTAGGTGGTTTATAAAGATTTGAACTCATATCAAGGCAGTGTGGCAATTGCTTTACCACTGCCACACTGGCCTCATTTTTCTTGTTTAAAGTGGCTGCCAGTCACCACATCTAGCACAGCAGCAGTACTTACGGTGCCTGAGACTGTTGGTAGATACGATGACAGCCTCACTTTAGAGACTGCTAGACACTGTGGAGGGGGGAAGGGACTTGCCCAAGCACTGGAAGTGACAGAGACACACCAGGTACCCTTCTCTAAAACTTTCTGACTCAGTGAAAGAAAGTGTGGGTGCCCTTCATCGTGTAGAGCATGAAGAAGGGCCAGGGGACGGACACAGTGGAAAAGAGCACTGGCACAGACAATCACTCTGGCAGGCACCCACCCGGGATAGCTAACGGCAACTTTTACCACGAGGTTGTCTGGGGGTAGGTCAGCCGGGGGGACAGGCTGCCCAGCAGTGGGCTGTTACGAAATTGAGAAGAGAACCGTTGCCTCACTAGAGAAAACACACAGCTCTAAAAGGCTCGCTCTATTCCCAAACCAAACCACAAAGCAGTTGACAGAATTTTAGTATCCAACTTTTAATTCTTCGGACAGTAATAAAGAGTGAAATCAACTTAAGTCTAAACTATCGTACTTTCTTTCCAATGAATCAAGTGTTAGTGCTTTAAAAATAACATGTATGTATGTATATACATACATACATACATGCTGGGTAACAGTATGAATCATGTTTCTAGTGGGTTCAAAAAGTTTGAATACCACTGAGCTAATGCAGCACATCCCCATATTATTTATTTGCACAGGGTCTTATGTAGCACAAGCTAATCTTGAATTCACGCATGTAGTATATAGCTGAGGATGGCCTTCAATTTCTGATTCCCCTGCCTCCACCCCTGAAGTGCTGGGATTACGTCTGGTTTATGCAGGATGGGAAAATAGAACCCAGAGCTCTGTCTACTCTAGCCAAGCATTCTAGTGAGTTACATACACCCCCAGCCCTAAACACACGCCCCTTCATTTTAGATGGCGAGGAGACAGAAGCTGAACAACTCGTCCAACTCAAGTTAATGACAAAGCCGAGGAGTGCATCCAAGTCTCTAATGGTTCTCAATAATTTCCTCACTAAACCAGACTCTCAAAATGCAAATACCTCTGGGGGAGGGGCAGGAATCCACACTAGAGCAAGTAATCAGTAGAGTAGGGTTATCATTTAAACCTGCTGCCTGGAGCCAGCTTGGTAAAGAGAATGGTAGAATGGGGGGGGGGGTTGCACAGCACAGAGCTAAAACAAAATCAGTTGGGGGGCTCCCCTCCACCCCAGCTGTGGGGTATGGAAGAGGACAGAATGAAGACACCAGCATCATCTGACAATTGGTCCTATATAAGGAGACTATTTCCATGCCTGGGATGAAGGCCATGGGGTGCTCTGCTCATCAGGCTTCAACCAGTTTTATTAAATGAGATGCTTTGACAACTACCTCTGTTCCAGTCAGAAGCCCTTTCTTTCACACATGCTGGGTGTTCAGTATTCGTTGTATAATTATGTTCCAAAGTAATGTAAGACTCAAGTTTGTGGTCCTCTACCTGCCTGTGGGAAGCAAGTGCTAGGCACTGATGGAGGGTAGGTCCTAGGAGAACATAGTCCAAAAGGGAATGTCTCCAAGTCAGAATTCAGGCCAGAATGCTGCATCAAGTCCATTCCATCAGACCCCAATCACAGGCACTCAGCACCCAGCTCTGGGCTCCAGAGTAGACAGGGTAGAGGGAGGAGCGGACAGCTGATGTAAACACCTCTCTGCTCTTCGGTGTGGTGAGTCAGGCGCCTTTCCCACTGTGCTCTAAGCAGGAAGGATGGTTAACTGCAGAAGTCCCAAGTCACCTTGAGAGGCAGCTGGAAGGTCCCCAGCCAGGGGGGGGAGACACAGGGTCTGGGAACCTCACATTCCACTCAGCTCCTCAGTAGCTAGAGCATTAAGAAGCTGCAACTGGACAAGGGTTTTGAACCCAAAGCCATTTGTTTTGCTGTGGGCTGTCTCCCCAGGAAGCACTGAGGTGCCAGGGGTGACCTGGGGTTTTCAGTGGGCTGTGCTGATCCTGATGTCTGCCACTGGCTACACAGCAGCTCTGCCTTCACTAGGCCTCAAAGCCTGGAATCTGGTGGCTTAAAGTTCTCCACCTCTGAGAGACAGACTTGCTCCATAGGAAGCCAGGAATGAGAACACCTTCCAGAGAGGCTGGTTAGTTGAAGCCCATTTCTGTGAGGATCAGACTAGTTTAAAGGTATATACAGAAGGTCTTGGAAAATCCACAATGCACTGCTACATACTTGCTACATACTTAAAAACAATCAAAGCTCAGGACCCTAGGGACCTCCCCAGCCTGCTAAACAGAGACCAACAAACTTTCCAGGCAGTATTAACTTCACCAAGAAGCAAAATTGAGAACACAACACACGTGCTTTCATGACAAAAGGATACACAGATATCCCTGTAATTCTTTTATTGATCAAGTTCAAAATATAACGGGTATATTTTTTTTTCTGGTAATACAAGTCTGTTAAAGTGACAAGTGCATTTTGTAAGGAGGAGGATTCAAGGTTAGTGTCGCAAATCAAATCCCTCAGTGTTTATGCATACAAATTGCTTTAAACTCATGTGGCATAAAGACAAGCCACTTAGCTGCAGTTCAGTGACCCGGTAAAAAATCTATACCCAGGGGGCGGTGCCCAGGAATCTGCATTTCACCAGCCCCCTGGTGATTTGGTAATATAGGTCATGTTTGGGCCTTAGTGAACTACAGAACTACACAACCTGCGTTCTCTACTGTCCACACAGATGGCCTGGGAGGTTGACTTTGAGCCCTAGGTGACCCATCCTCACAGCAGGAAGCTTGTCTCTTCTGCTTTGCCCATCCCTAAGGAACTGCAGGCAGTTAGGTGCAGAACTCTAGGCAGTGTTATTAGCACACTACACCCCGACACTAAGGATCTGTCTATCTGTCCAGAATTTTTATTCTTTCTGTAGAAAAAAAAACTAATAAAAACAGGAATGTAATATATGTCTACTAGCTAGGAATAGTTCCTGCTTGTCTTCTCATTACTGTGTGCCACAGCGTCGAAGAGGCCAGATTCATCTCACCCTAAAACAATGTATATTTATATGCGAAACCAAGGTAAAGATCCCCCTTAAAATGCCTACCCATCCTGCCTGAGTGTCCCACCTAAAGCTTCAACAGGAAGCCATGCTTTGTTTCAATGTCCTCAATACCAACAAACCCGAACCCAGCCTCTTGCTAACAAGATGGCATAACTCCAAGGCTGGAGGAGAAAAGAGCCCTCCCCCGTGGTGCTTCACAAAAATACAACTAGTAAAGGTGCTCCAAGGCAGTACAGACACTGAGCATAAACAACGAGTTAGAATCCCGTTCTGTGCTGGCAGTGACCTGGAGCCCTGCCTCGATTCCCTTACATTTAATATAAAAATAACAACAGTACTTAACATAGTGCCCTTGTGAGGATAAATTAACTGATGTGTGTAATCCACTTAGCAACATGCCAGACACAGTAAGAAGCTATGTAAGCATCCGCTATTATTGTTGGAGTTGTTAGTTATTTTAAACCTCCAGGATGCCATAAGTTATCCCTCACCACTCCCCAGCAGCCGAGACTATACAAAGCACCTGCTAAGGGCCAAATCAAGCCAATTTTTGCCACTTATTGAGAAATGTGCAAAGCTTTGGAGGTAATCTGTCCCAGACCACAGGCTAGTACCCTACCTCCGTGTAGCTGGTGAACTCAAACCCAGGTCTGTGTGGCTTCAGAACTCAGCCTCACCATGGAACCTTCAGATTCAAAACAAGCAGCAGCGGCTGCCATCACAAGATCACCACCACACCAAGGTCTCACTCAGTTCTCTGCCCCTGAATCCCTGCTTGGCTTGCATAAATTGGAGCAAATACCGGGCCACTTGAACCCAATTAGGCAGTAAGTCAGCCTAAAAAAAAAAAAAAAAAAAAAAAAAACATGCAACACATTCCAGAGGTCAAAGTAGACGCTGGCTGGGATAGCAGCCTTTGCCGGACACTTCCATGGAAGTTAGTCTCTGCACGCAGACAGCAGCTTACAGCCAGGGAGGTGCCTACCACATGCTTAAGTCCCACATCCGGACCAGCATTGGGAACAAATTGCCTGAGTCTTAAGTCAACACAAAAAGATTACTTTTTTTTTTTTTTAAGGAAAGTCCTATTCTCTTTCGGTTTAGGGTGGCGGTTTACTTTGTAGTTAACCACCTACCCCGCCAAAAAAGGAAAAAAGGGGGGGCAAAGGATAAATAACGAGAGAGCTCCCCCAACTTGCAAGGTACTGGACACCCACCTGAAACTCGACCAACCTTCCTAGGAAGCCTAGCCCCGGAGGGCGTTTCCCCAACGTTTCCCAACAACTCGTCCCTCCCGGGTAGGAGGCCGACGCCCTCGACTTCAGTTAGGGCCACCAGACTGGCGAGCTTGAGCCCCTCCCGCCCTCCAGTTTCACCCCCCCCCAAACGCCACCCTATCATTTCCGCAGAAGGCGCAACCACAGCGATCGTTTCGCCTTCAAGGCCACCTTTCACTACGTGCAGAGCGCAGCGGGAGCCACGGCGGAAAACCGAGCGGGCGGGGTGGAGGTGGGGGAGGCAGGGAGCCCAGGCGCGGGGTGGGGTACTAGCTAAGGAGACCGGCACCTTCTCAGGGCTGCCATACACCCTCGGGATCCTCGGACCCCGGGCGCGGGTGGGCCCCCCATAAGGCCGAACGTGAAAGTGGGGTGGGGGTATCCCTGGGGACAGTTTCCCCAGAAGCCACCTCGCTGGAGGGCGGCCGTCGGGGCGATGGCGCAAGCCTTTCCCCCCCCCCACCCCCAAGCGCGACAACAGCCACGGTGACAAAATGGCAGCTCGGCGCCCGGCAGGCGAGCCACCGGCACAGAGTCGGGGCCGGCAGTCTCTGTACCCGGAGAATGCCAGGCACCCTGGGGCTGGGTCTCCCGCCGGCCTAGTAGAGCAAATGACGAGGACAGACAGGGAATTGCAGGTCCGAGCGGGTCGAGGGTCCCTGGCCGGCCGCGCTCTCTCCAGACCCGATCCCCAGGACGGCGCCGCCGGGCTTCTGCTGCGCCTGTGCGCGCCCGGATCCCCTCCGCTGGGGCACCCGGGTCCCCGCCGAGTCGGGTCCGCGGCCGCCGTGGGGGAGGGGCGGGCCGCTGGCGCCCCGGGAAACATGGCTGCTCGTCCTAGTTCAGCGGCGTCGCGGCCACCAGTCCCCGAGATGCGACTTGGGAGAGAGGTTGCAGAAGGTGGGTGCGTGGGGGAGACTCTGGGGAGGGAGGTTCCCCGGAACGATCTGCTTTCCAAAAACGTTTATTTGAAAAAACAAAAAACCAGAAAAACAACAACAAAAAAAGCCAGTTCCTCCTCCCCCACCCCTTTTGTCCCTCTTTCGAGAGCTTTCTGCCCTCCCCTCCCCCATGCGCAGCAAGTGCCCCCTCCCCCGCCACCCGCGCGCCCCACCCCGCCAGGAGCCCCGGGGCCGGCGAGTGGGCTGCGGAGTCGCGGCGAGGGGGCGAAGCGTGAGAAATCGCGCCCAGCCCAGAGCGCCCGCCCCTCCCCCAGCGCACACACTCGGGGAAGTTTAAAGAGCCGGTTCGACCCGCTTTCCGATTCGCTCCGGGCTGGCTAGTACGGAGGATCTCTCGGTCCGGCCCGTCGCTTATGCGCACTTACTCGCCGAAACCCCGAAGCCCCCCAACTACCTACAGGGGTCTTCCGGAAAGTACGCGGGAAGCCCGCGTTCAGCCCCCTCCCCCAGCACCACACCCAGCCCCCTCCACCTCCGGGATCGGGCACCGCGGCTCGGTCGGGACGCCACCGGCGGTGCCGGGCAGCCCCGCCGCAAGTCCTGCTGCTGGCGGCGCCCCCTCCTCCCCGCCCTGCGCGCCATAAGGCTGTAGCACGTCTCCAGTGCACAGCTGCGTGAGGATGGGCGGACGGCAGAATGGAGCTTGTTTTCAAAAGTCTTACTCAGGTTTGGAGGGAGGAACTAGGGGAAAAGAGGAAACGAGGCCTGCCTTTGTCAGGATTCGAGGGGCCAAGTGGCTGGAGGGGCGACAGGGTCAGTGCAACGTGCTGCGCGAGTCCCCAACTCACCCGAGCCCCGAACCCCCAGGCTGGACCTGGGATCTTGCCACCCGCGAGCCCCTTCTCACGACCGGACCTTGAAGGGAAGCCGGCCAGGGTTTCCACCCCAGAACCTAGGGTCTCTCGGATGGACCAACTCGCAGACAACACGAGTGTGTGAAAGCGAGAGGGAGACAAAAATAAACAGCGTTCGAGTCACCCATCCACCCTCACTTCCCATTGCAGTGGGCTCGCGCCCAGCCTGCCTATTCCCACCGGTGTAAGTTTCCTCCTGCCATACTCCCGCCGCTGCCCAATCCATAACGGCTACGGCCAGACGAACTGCCCATCCCAGAGCTGCGTGCCAGCCGTGCCCGCAAGAATGTAGACCGGGCCGGTCCCCACAGCAGCACCAGCTCTGGGCACCTCGGGTCCTGATAAAGTTTCCCGTGCCCATTTATTAACCAGGCGCCGAATGGCTGCCAGGGAGCCCACCCCGGGAGAAGCAGGGACCCGGAGGTGGGGTAACTGGTGCCGATGGGGTATCAGGGTGCCAAGGCTTGCATCTGAGGAGGTAGCCGGGGGACTGAGGCTCACCGGGACGCAGCCTTTGGGCAACTTACACTAGCGATCGCTAGTGGTTGGGGAGGCGTGAGGATTATCTGAGCATTTGCACACTCCACAATCCCTCCCCCCTCCTTGTAAGGTATCCCCCCCCCCCCCCCCCTTTCCGCGAGGAAGGGAGAAAAGACAGCATCTGGCCCAAAGGTGGGGTGGAAAGAGTGAGAGAGAAAGGAGAAGAAGGAAGGCAGGCAGAGAAAGGGAGGGAGAGAAAGGGCGCGTTCACGAACACGACAAAGTTACAAATATGGCTCCCCACCTCTCGCCTCATCCCCGCAGAGAAACGAAGACGCGCTTTAAACTCGAGCCATCTCCCAACTCCGCAGCAGCCAGGTCCCCACGCGCTCTCCCCGGGGGCCTTGGGCCACATTGATCAGAAACTAAACCGGACTCGCGATTCCCAAAACTTATTGTGTGCGAGAGAACGAGCGAACGAGCGAAAGAGACGGCAAAGGGAGGGGGCAGGCGCGGGAGGGGGCGGAAAGGGGGGTACGTTTCTAAAATATAACACCCCCTTTTTGTTGTTTAAGGAGGCAGACCATCTTCTCCTCCCCTCGACCATCTTTTCCATCCAGACGCGAGTCGTGGGAGCTGAGAGCTCGGACGAGGGTGAGATCGCAGCGTTCCCTCCGACCCGAACGCGTGCGCCCCGCCGGCCCCCCGCTGGGTGCACACTCGTACGCACACCCTCGCACCCATACCCGCACACGCGGGAGCACACACACAGGTAGTCAGCCACACACCAAGGGCAGCGGCAGCGGTGGCCAGAACATGCTCCGATGGCATTGCAACCCCCCCATCCAACCTTGCAATTCATTTGCGGTCCAACTCTAAACCCTACACCTCCCCGGAACCCCCTCCATTAAAAAAGTGTCTTTCCCCCCCAAACACACACGCACACATAACACAAAGTAGGAGAATGGACCGATAGAGATATTTTTGGCAAATGCTCACATCAGAGGGCGTCCTGTTCCGCAGCTCTAAATGAATCCGTTTGTCCATATCCATCTCTTGCGCTCTCTCTCTCTCTGCAGAGGATCCTGCGCCAGCGGAATTCAATCAATAAACCCCGAACCCACGGCCGCGCGTTTTAGGACTTTGAAGGCTCAACCAGCTCCGCTCGGTTCTCGAGCCCCCAGCACCCGCGGCGCACACTAACCTGATCACCGTGGAGGCGGGACCTGAGGCTCCGGCGTGGAGCGGCGGCAGCACGAACCAATCGAGTGGCGAGGCTCCTGATACCAGCCAATGGTGGTGGCGGCGGCGGGGGGGCAGGGTCCAATGGGCGGCCTGCGCAGCGGGCCAGGGAGGCTCAGCCATTTGGCTGTGGTGCCGGAGACGGACCCCTTTAGATACCCGGGCGACCGAGGAGGAGCGCGGCTGCAGCTTTGGTGGCTGCGCGCGGGGGGGCGGGAGGGAAGGCAGGGCAGGTGCGTGGACCTGAAGGTTCGTGGCCGGGGGCGGGGCCGCAGGTGCGTGGACGAGGGAGGGGCGGGGTCCTCACGGGGGCATCCTCTGGGTGCTTGGCGGGCGGACAAGGCCTGGGGCGCGCGGGCGCAAGGCAGGCCCAGGGAAGGAGCGCGTTCTGGGGGCGCACGAAGGACAGATCACACCCCGGGCTGCTTACTCGGCGCATCCCTTCGGACTAGATCTACTCGCATCCCGCAATTAAATAAGCAAGTCTAAGCGCAGGATGTTCCCACCTTCCGAGGAGCGAGGGCGGGATCTCGACCCAGAGGCTTGGCATTCTGATGTCCTGCCAGGACAGCCTTAAAAGAGGCGATTCCCCGAGAGCCACTGGAGATCTTGTGTAAGGCAATAAATGAATGAAAAGGCCTCGAATGTAGAATTGTATAGAATATTAAAAAGTGCGAAAGGAAAGTGCTAGTAACTGCCGATTCTCAGAGCCGAACGGGTTTTATAGGTTTTGTTGAAAGCGTTGCACTATTTCTTTCTAATAGTCCACCAGAGTCGTTTGGTTAGATCTGAGTTGCCAAGGAGTCGCTAACTGGAGCACTTATCCAGGTCTTTCGGTTGCTGTGCGTTTTGTTTTTGTTCGAATAAGTTACATTTTTAATAGACCTTAAAAGCCCGGGTTACCAGCTTCTTATGAGCCACCTTGGGACCTCACGTACTGCGAGAATATCTGTGACTGTGGACAAATCACGGGGAAGACTGTCAACAGGGACACATGTTTAACTTCATCCACACAACTATCGTAGTATCCGTTTCTCTTGTTTCTCTTCCTCTACACTCTTCCGCAAACATCCCAAGGTAGTTTTATCTTTTTGGATACATTGGAACTGAGCATATTATTCAGTAAGTTCTTTTAGATCAAATAATAAATGAACTTGGAAGCCGATAAGTGTTTATTCTGAGTAACTGGAAGTACAAAATAAAAACATGCCATCTGGGTGAATATGGCATAATTTCTTTAAGTTGTCCATTTAACATTTCTTATCCTTAGATTTTATTAATTTTTACGACGGCTGTGTAACTGGAATTTTCCAATTGTATTTGTTCCTTTTTAAAACACAGGGGACTTCAAATTACCTCTTTGCCATTGAATTAGTTGTATTTCTGGATATGATAGTTACTGTTTTCAAAACAATAGCTTTACATCACAAGTATATTAATAGGGGATGGGGTGCAGAATCTATACAGCAGGAGTCTTGAATTTCATGTTCTTTGGGATGGTAAATGCTCATTTGCCACTTAAAACCTGAACCATAGTTGAGGTCCCTGCTAACAGCGGTGTTGTGGGAGAGTCCTTTCCACAGGAATAACTCCTTTAAAGGGACCCCCATCCTACCTCTGCTAAGTAGATGCAAACAACTCACTTGACAGGGTGGGATCTCATACACACCCTTAATGAGAATATACAGAAACAAAATTACACCTTACCTTCACAGTTTTTGAATAACAGCTTTGTATTTAGTGTCACAAAACTAAAAGATGGCTTTCTCTGGATGTCAGTCAGTATAGAAGCTCAAAGACCACTTGCTAGTTAGTACCTGTTTAAGGAAGAAAGTTCCTCCTGCTTGTAGTTATCTACAAAGTTTTAATAGAACTTTGGTGGTTTTGTTAGGAAACAGGAAGACAGCTCAGACATTTGCCCTGTAAGACTTGGGTATATATGTATATATACATATATATGTATATATACATGTGAATGTGTGCAATTATTATTTACAGGGTTATTATAGTTTTATTGTGTATTATATAGTAGTACTACTCTGCATCAATCTGCATTTCTGGAAGGCAGTGAGAGAAGCCTTCCTGAGGCTTCTTGGAGAAACTTTTATTTGGATAGGGAACAGGTGCAGTCCCTCCTTACAGAGGGAACCTACAGCAGGCATTAGGTGACGAGGGATAGGCATTCTGCAACAGGGTTTGTGTCCGGCTGAGAATTAATGATATGCAAATCAAGTTTTGAGCCCTCATAGAAAGGGGTGGCCTTCAAATAAGAAGGGCACTTTCCTCCAAGGAAGCCATCAAGAAGCAACCCAAACTAATGAGCAGCCGCTTTTGTTTTGTTTTGTTTCTGAGACAGGTCCACTGTGAAGCCCTGGCTGTCCTGGAACTCACTCTGAGTCTAGGCTGGCCTCAAACTCAGATATCCGCCTGCCTCTGCCTCCCCAGGTCTGAGATTAAAGGCCTGTGCCACCACTGCAGGGCTAGAAGTTTTATTTTTACTTATGTGCATCTGTGTGCACATGAGTGCAGTTGCCCAAGGAGCCTGGAAGAGAACATTGGATCCCTGGGAACTGGAGCTAAGATGCCTGTGAACTGATACATAGGTGCAGGGACATGTGCTTGTGTCCTCTGCAAGAGCAACAAGTGCTCTTAACTGCTGAGCCACCTCTCCAGTTCTGACATGTTGAAAAATCCTGTTTTAGAAATACCCACACCATTGCTGCTGATGTTTTAGCTCATTAGCCCTTGTCCGGTCCCTGAAGGAGACCCTTTGGTTTTAAGCTAATGTATGCACAGCTCAACTTTTTGTTCTTTAGTCTGAAGCATCTAGATTGGAACCTGGCCATGGCGCTCTTCCGCTTACCCCATGGCTCTGCTGCTTGGACCCCAGAGACAGTGACATGGAAAGGCCCCAGCTTGCTCATATGCTCTTCTGTCCTTACACATAAATAGCTTTTAGAAATGTAGATTATTCTTTTGAAACCCATGGTAGCACTGTGAGATGTCTGCATTTTGATTTGAATAGCAAAGAAATGTTGGGGTCCAAGATCTAAAAAGTTACTCATAATTTTTTATTACTTAATGAAGCATTGTTTATGTTTATTTTTGTGTGTTGGTGGGGTCCTGGGCTACTTCACATGCCTGGAGATCAGAGGAAAACTTTTCAGGAGTCGGCTCTCCTACCATGTGGGACCCAGAGATTGAAGTCAGGTCATCAGGCATGGCACCTTTACCCAAAGACCCATCTGGCTAACCTGGATGACTTATACCTTGTTAATAAGTTGGTCATGGAGAAAAAGCAGTGTTAACCAAAAGTAGTTATTACAGGTCACTTTTTTAAAAAGTAACAAACTTGCTGTGGTGACTCATGGCTGTCTGCAATAGCAGCCGAACTCTGGAAGCAAATCACGATGGGTTTGAAGCAACCTGGGCTATTGGATAGCACCTTGTTCCAATAAGTCAGGCATGGAAGCCTATGCTTGTGGTTCCAGCATGGAAGTTGGAGGATCAGGAATTCAAGGTCATCTTCTGATGCACATCGAGTTTGAGGCCAGCCTGGATTACCTGACCCTACATTAAAAATTAAGCAGTACTTGAGAGATGGCTCCCCAATTTGGAGCACTGACTGCTCTTCCAGGGGACTTGGGTTCAGTTTCCAGCACCCACGTGGCAGCTCACAACTGTCTAAAAGGGGATCTGATGCCTTCTGGCCACCAAGGGCACCAGGCAAACACATGGTGCATAAACATACATCCATGCAAAACACCCATACACACAAAAAACGTTTTAAGTGCTGAGCAGTAGTGACACACACCTTTAATCCCAGAACTCAGGAGGCAGAGGCAGGCAGATCTGTGTAAACTGGAAGCCAGTCTGGTCCACAGAGCAAGATCCAGGTCAGGCTCCAAAGCTACAGAGCAACTCTATCTCAAAAAACCATTTTTAAAGTTTTAAATAAAATAAAATATGGCTATTTAAAAAAAAAACCTAAGACTGGAGAGGTGGCTCAACATTTAGAGCAGCTGTTGTTCTCGAAGAAAACCTAGGTTAGATTCCCAGCACCTCCATGGTGGCTCACACTCATCTGAAACTCCAGTTCCAGGGTTTCTGATGCCCTTCTCTCATCTCTGTGGGTACCAGGCACACATGGTATACATGCACACAAAACACCTCCATGTATAAATCGCAAAAGAAAAAAGTAAAAGGGTGTGGTGATTCACACCTATAATTCCAGTACTTGGGAGGTATGAGCAGGAGTATCAGAAGTTCAGAGTCATCTTTGGCTACCTAGTGAATCTGAGGCTAGCCTGGGATACATGGAACATTCAAGAAGACAATAGCAAAAAAATAATGGAGGGGCTGGCCAAATGGTTAAGAGCACTTGTTGCTCTTACAAAGTACTGGGTTTGGTTCCCAGCACCCACATGGTAATTCACAGCTACCTGCAATTCCTAGGCACTAACACAATGCACATTCATACATGTAAAATATGAAGGAAAAAAGCCGTGGAATGTGAAGTCAGTGAACAGAACTGTGGCAATTCAGGTAAATAAAAAAAACAATTAATATTGAATGTATATAGAGTTTTAATCAATATAGGGTTAAAGCTCACATCTAAAGCAAAGAAAGTTTTAAATATACTATGAGCTGAGTTTGGTGATACACACCTTTAATTCCAGCACTTCAGCTGAGGTAAGCAGATTTCTGAGTTCAAGGCTAGCCTGATCTACATAGTGAGTTCCAGACCTTGGCTCAGTAATAAAAGGAAATATACTAACACAGAAGGGATCCAGATCAAACTTTATAAGAGCTCTCAGAATATTTTTATTTTCAAGTGCTCTTATCATCCATAGCTAGTCTGCCCCCTCAAAGTCTCTGCTTTCTAATGGCAGTTATCATTTGAACTTACAAATATTCGAATGTATGCTGCTCTCCTGGAGTCAAAAGTCAGATAAATGCACTGGGATAAATTATTAAGTTTGTACTATATTTTCACTTGAAATATTGAACCATCCTGGAAGAGCATTACAAATGCTTTACTCTTTCTCTGGGCATTCTGGACACTTATAATTTGAATATAAAGGTTTAAAAAATAAACAACTTTTAAGGGCTTGAGAGATGGCTCAGCAGTTGAGAGCACTGACTGTTCCTCTGGAGGGCCTGGGGTTCAACTCCCAGCACCCACACGGCAGCTCACAACTGTCTGTAATGCCAAGATCTGGCACTTCACACAGATAGACAAAACACTAATGCAAATAAAAATAAATTATTTTTAAAAAACGCTTTTAAGGGCTGGAGAGATGGCTCAGAGGTTAAGAGCACTGGCTGCTCTTCCAGAGGTCCTGAGTTCAATTCCCAGCAACCACATGGTGGCTCACAAACCATCTGTAATGAGATCTGGTGCCCTCTTCTGGTGTGCAGGGACATATGCAGGCAGAACACTGTATACATAATAAATAAACCTTTAAAAAAGCCACAAAAAAACTATTTATACACAAAAAAATTTATACTTTTGTGTTTGGGTATCAGAGGACAGTCCTCAGGAATGAGTTCTCTCCTACCGTGTGGCTCCTGGGGATGGAACTCAGTTCATCAAACTTGGTGGCAAGTGTTTCTACCCACTGAGTCATCTTGACAACCGGAATAGAACATTGTTGAAATCATATGCATGTGGCCAAATGAGATGACCCTGTTAGGGCACTGAGGACTCTTGCCCAACAGAAGGACATGTGTCCTCTGCTAGGCAAGCTAATTGTTCCAAATGCATATTGTACGCCTCTTGTGTTTGAGAACTATGTCACTTGTGCATGTATTTATTTAAAGGTAAATTTAACAAGAGTGACAAATACATCTCACTCATCCTGATGGAGTCTTTGTGTCTAGATCAGTGTGGAGCAGCGCTGCTGTAGCTAAAGCCCGAGAGCATGCGTGATTGGGAGGTGTGTGGGACACGATGCGAGAACAGCACGTGTATGTGCTGTCGAGGCACTTTCATAATGACTAAAGGAAACCAAACAAACAAAAAAGGAATGTCGTGTCTCCAGAGTAAAGGTCGGGGAGGGCCGTGCAGAACTGGCTGGTCTTGTTCACTGTGTAGCTGATTATGACCTGGAGGTTCAGCTCCCGCTTCCCAGCCTGTGTGAAAGTTTAGTTTCTACCTAGCTCACACAGGCATCTATTGGTGCTCCTCCCATTTGCTGCTTTTACTGGAAAGGGACTTCACCCCATATTTAGGACCGTCCTGAAGCAAAATTAACATCTGAAATCTTCATGTTCTTTTGAGCCCCTCTTTCCTACCCCAGAATAAACAATACATCACAGCTGTCGGTAAGCAGCACCGACAAGAACCTTAAGACTTTGTAAGAAACCACTTCCAGTTTAGATAGCTGATCTTAAATTAGGATTTACTCCTAAAAGGTAATCTAAAGATAAGAATAACCCATCTGCTACATTTCATGTATGAATGTAGAGACCTCTAGATATTGAGTGGTAGGGACAATAAGTTTCAATCTGCTTCTGTAACCTGAGATTCAGACTCAGGTGCAGATCTAAGCTGACGGGTGTGAGATTTGCAGTGAAAAATCTCCAGAAGTAAAGTGGTCCCTAAGGGTTATGGAAGGATGTAGACACCTTAAAGATCATTTTGGGAAAAAACAAAACAAAGTATTGATGACAAAGTGAATGCAAAACCCACAGACTCGCCAACAAGACTGGTATTCTTGGGGACGGAAAGGTCATGGAGCTTGTACTTATAGAAAAATGTATAGGCACAGCTGGAGCTGGTGCTGCAGGCTTGTAATCTCAACCTCTCAGGAGGCTGAGGCAGGAGGATAAAAAATCCAAGGTTTGTCTGGGCTTTAGGGTGAGCTCAAGGAACCTAGGGTTATAGACTAATGGTAAGGTACTTTCCTGACATGCATTAGATCCAGAGTTTGACCCCCACAATTGAAAAATAGTATCAATGCTGAATATAAGCCCTTCATGTACCACTTCAGGTCAGTTATATTAAACTGCTTTTCAGTTAGAAAAAGCACACACAGACTAAATAAGGTGAGCCATCATGTGGTTGCTGGGAATTGAACTCAGGACCTCTGGAAAAGCAGCCAGTGCTCCTAACTGCTGAGTCATCTCTTCAGTCCCATTAAAGCTCTATTTTTGTTATTGTTAAGAAAAGTGATGTCAGAATTAAGTATTTTTCTATTTGTTAAAGTGTGGTTGTGTTCATTATTTTTATTGACACGATAAAACACTATGATCAAACCAATTTATAGATGAAGATTTATTTTGGCTTTCTGTTCTAGAGACAGAGTCCATAATGTCAGGGGAGGCATGAATGTAGGTAAGACAGAGCAGGAGGCTAAGGGATCACATCTCAGCCAAACAGGAAGCAGACGGTCAGAACTGGAAGTTGGATAAGGCTATGAAATCTCAAAGTCTATCCCCAGTGATGCATTTTCTCAACAAGATTCCATGTCCTAAGGTTCCCTAACACCACCACTAGCTGGAGAACAAGTGTGCAAATGACTGAGCCTGTGGGGCTTATTTTTTAAAGCCATCACAACTGTTGCATGAATGATGTTCTTTGTCAGTGTCAATTACTTCTTTACAGAGAAGTGACATCAGTGACCCTGCTCACAGATCATACAAAATGTTCTCTTATTTCATGTCAGTTTTTATTTTTTAACAATCTATCTATTTATTTATTTATTTGCTTGTTTTTCAAGACAGAGTTTCTCTGTGGTTTTGGAGACTGTCCTGGAACTAGCTCTTGTAGACCAGGCTGGTCTTGAACTCACAGAGATCCACCTGCCTCTGCCTCCCAAGTGTTGGGATTAAAGGTGTGTGCCACCACAGCCCGGTGATCTATTTATTTATTATGACTACAGTGTTCTGCCTGCATGTGTCCCTGCATGCCAGAAGAGGGCACCAGATCTCATTACAGATAGTTGTGAGCCACCATGTGGTTGCTGGGAACTGAGCTCAGGACCTCTGGAAGAGCAGCCAGTGCTCTTAACCTCTGAGCCATCTCTCCAGTCTCAAAATGTTCTTTACAACCAGGAACTCAGTTTATTGGGAGTTAGAAACCACAACAGACTGCTAATTACTTGCCAAGATTCATTTTCTCTTCTTCCTAAATACAGGAAGGTTGGCCATGCTTCCCAGCTACCCTTGCAGCTAGATGGGATCATGCTACTGAGTTCTAACCAACAGAGTCTGAATGGCGGTGAGGCTGCCACTTCAGGGTCTGAAACCACCAGTGCATACCAAGACGGATGTGACAGGATGGCCTGAGCAACCAGGTATTCATGAGATAGAACCTCCCTCAGCCTGTGTCCCCTAGAGCTATTCCAGCAACCTACTCACCTGTCTATCAAGAGAAAACCTGGGGAGTTAGCCTGTTAGCTCACCTGGCAAAAAGAGCTTGCCACCATGCTTGATGGCTCTGGGAGCACATGGTGGAAGAAGAGAGGCAGGAGTTGTCCTATGACCTCCACACATGAGCCATGTGTGCCTACACTCTAAATAAATACATAGATGTGTAGGTAGATAGGAGACAGATAGATTTTGTACTTTTAATTTCTAGACAGTGTCTCTCTAAGTAGCCCAGGTTATCTTTGAACTCATGCTGTAACTTAGGCAAGGTCGGACACGTGTGATCCTCCCGCCTCAGCCTTCTGAGTAGCTGTAATTACAAGCCTATGTTATCAGGGCTAGCTATAAGACAGAAACATTGGTGCTATGCCACAATGTTTTTGATTTGTTACTGCAGCTGATTCTCATTAATACACTAACAGTTCTTGACATTTTCTTTCTTTGTTTCTTTCCTTGTTTCTTTCTTTGTTTCTTTGCTTCTTTCTTTCCTTGTTTCTTTCTTTCCTTGTTTCTTTCTTTCCTTCTTTCTTTCCTTCTTTCTTTCTTTCTTTCTTTCTTTCTTTCTTTCTTTCTTTCTTTCTTTCTTTCTTTCTTTCTTTCTTTCTTTTCCAGACAGGGCTTCTCTGTGTAAGAGCCCTAACTGTCCTGGAACTCACTCTGTAGACCAGGCTGGCCTCGAGATCCACCTGCCTCTGCCTCCCGAGGGCTGGGATTAAAGGTGTATGCCTGGTCAGTTCTTGAAATTTTCAATCCTACTCTTGTATGCACTTCTGGTTTTGTAGATCACCTATGAATTTGAATGGTGGTATACTTACAAAGTATGTTTGAATTTGAGGATTAAGATATCATAAAGCATGCAATGTATCTCAATGAAAAATTCTGAGTAAAGGATTATAAGGGAGGTCAAGAAATGGCAGGCACCTAGGCTAGGAGATGGTTCAGCTTGCTGGGCAATCAGGACTAGAGTTCAAATCCTTAGAACCCACATAAAATATCAAAATATCTAACACTTTGAGTAGAGCAGAGTAAGTACCTAATAGCCAGGTATCATGGCACATACCTGCAATCCCAGACCTGGAGTGGAGAAGGAGATGGGAAGCCGAGGCTGGAGAATTTAAAGTTCTAGATCAGTGTGGATTACTATATCAGGAGACAGTGTCTTTGAAAACAACATAAAAATAAAACCACCTTAGAAGTAATTTTGATAATATATGGTCATATCCCTGTACCTGGAAGCTAAACAGGGTCAGGCCTGGTTAGCATTTGGATGGGAGAAATATCTTTACTCATCAATGTCAGTTACATAGCAGCGGGGTACTGGATAAACAGGATTGCTAAGTAACTTCTTTCTAACACACAGAGAACAAAAATAAATTCCTGTCTCTAGGACTATAATACAGAGGCCTTCCTACTATGAAAGTTTTATTTTAGGTGCCTCAAGAATTGTCTTTATTTCAGGCTCCTACTCAAGATTTGAACTGTCTGAAGAGCTTGTAGGAGAAATGGAGATTACAAGGCTTCTCAACTCTGTTTGCTCTGGTCCAAGTGTGTGTGCCAGTGTCGGGTGCCAGCTTCCATTCCTTCAGTGGAGACATCCTCTCCCCTGTCAAAGGCATGCATGCCTGGTCTCTTATGTGAGTGCTAGGGGTCTGAACCCACGGCCTTCTGTTTTCAGGGCACGTGCTGTTACCTACTGAGACATCTTCCCAGCCCTTTCTTTTTTATTTTTATGTATTTATTTATTGTTTATGTATGTACATACTTACTTAAGTAGGGTTTACTCTGTAGCCCTCAGGCTGGCCTTGGCCTTCCTATCTTCCAGCTTCAGAGTCTCACATGCTGAGACTGCAGTTGTGAAACAGTACTCATCGGTTTTGGTTTGCTTTATTTTTAGATTCATTGTGTATGTGTCTTTTTGCGTGTACGCGTGTGCATGCATGTGAATATGTGTGTGAGCGTGTGATTATGTGTGAGTGTGTGTGAGAATGTGTGTGAGTATGTGTGTGTGTGAATATGTATGTGAATATGTGTGAGTGTGTGTGTGAATATGTATGTGAATATGTGTGAGTGTGTGTGTGAATATGTGTGTGTGAATATATGTGAGTATGTGTGTGTGAGTGTGTGTGTGTGTGTGTGTGTGTGTGTGTGTGTGTGTGTGTGTGTGTGTGTAGGTGTCAACGGAAGCCAAGAGGCATTGGCTCCAGTGGAGCTCGAGTTGTAGGCAGTGTGAGCCACCCAGTGGGTGGTGGGGACTGACCCTCAGTCCCCGGAAAGAAGAGCAAGTGCTCTTAACTGCTGAGCCATCTCTCCAGACCCTCTTTGCTTCCACTTTATCCTATTTTCTATTTTGAGTCAATCCTACTCTGTAGCTCTGGCTGGCCTTGTATTGGCAATACTCCTGCCTCAGGCTCTCTTGTGTTGAGACTATTAGTGTGGACCATCTTGTCACACCTTTTATTAATATTTGAAGGAAATCTTTTTGTGTGTTCATTTTTGTTTTGATTTGACTTTTTGAGACAGGGTCTCACTATGTAGCCCTAAGATAGACTAGGACTCTCTGTAGTTCAGGCTAGCCTTGAACTCACAGAGCTCTGCCTGTCTCTGTCTCCTGGGTGCTGGGATTGCACTGGCTTGTCTGAAGATCTCAGCACTTACACACCCATCTGTCTATGAACTGGCAGTTTTCTTCTTCCCCCAAATGGCCTATCAATATAAAAACGAATGTGTAAGTTTTCAGCTTTACTCTGATGATATGAATAATAGTTTAGCAAAGATGAAGCTCAACGTGTTGCATTAATTATTAAGTTGCTTATGGGACTCAAGACATCGCTTGTTGGAACAGCACTCGCCTACCTGTGGGAAGCCCTAGGTTCCAGTCACACATAAAAAAGGAAAAACTCCAGGGGCCAGCGAGAATTCTCAGTGATGCCGGGTGGTGGTGGCACATGCCTTTAATACCAACACTTGGGAGGCAAGGCAGGCAAATTTCTGTGAGTTCGAGACCAGCCTGGTCTGCAAGAGCTAGTTTCAGGACAGCCTCCAAAGCCACAGAGAAGCCCTGTCTCAAAACTCCCCACCCCCAAAAAAGAATTATCAGTGAGTAAAAGCACTTGCCATGCAAGCCCAACACCACAGTAGGACACAAACTCTCAAAAATTGTCCTCTGACCACACATAGTAATATGGACATACACCACTTGTATAACACACACATACACAGACACACACACACAGAACCATGCACATAGCACCACCACCACTACCAATAATAATAATAAATTAAATTGGTGGTTAGAGAGATGGCCCAGTGGTTAAGAGCACTTCTGTTCTTCCAAAGGACGTAGGTTGACTCCCAGCACTCACAATGGACAGATTACAGTTTCCAATCATGCCATCTCCAAGGAATCCAACAGCTCTCGTCTCTGGGATACCTACATTTGTGTGCACATACCCACACTTATACACACATAACTCAAGATAAAATGCATTTAAATTAAGTTAAAGAACAAAAGCTCTAAAATAAGAGCTCTTGCAGAAATCTTATGGAAGGTTTGAAGATACAACAACACTACACAAATGTAGGACTTTGAGTTTGAAGTTTAAATTGTAGAGGAGACATGTGGTAGGAGGTTTGTTCTGTTAGCCTTGCACTATAGCTAGAGATAAGAAAATGTAATTTTTTTTTTGGTTTTTCGAGACAGGGTTTCTCTGTGGCTTTGGAGGCTGTCCTGGAACTCGCTCGGTAGTCCAGGCTGGTCTCGAACTCACAGAGATCCGCCTGCCTCTGCCTCCCAAGTGCTGGGATTAAAGGCGTGTGCCACCAACACCCGGCTAAGAAAATGTAATTTTTTTCTGATATTAATATCTTTAAAAACAATTATCTAGCCCTGGCTGTCCTGTAACTTGCTCTGTAGACCAGGCTGGCCTTAAACTCAGAGATCCACCCGCCTCTCCTTCTTGAGTACTGGGATTAAAGGTGTGAGCCATCACCACCTGATTAAGAATTATCTTTTTAAAACAATAGTTTTATTTTTACGTGTGTACCTATGTGTACATGTCAATACCTATGGAAGCCTAAAGAGGGCACTGTAATCCCCTCAGTTTAAGGTTACAGGTGCTTGTGAGCTGCTGGATGAAGATGCTTGGATCCAAACCCTGGTCCTCTGTAAGAGCAGCAATAACTCTCAACTACTGAGCCATCTTTCCAGTGTCTAAAAATAGGTATCTTGAGGGTAGCACAGGCCTTTCCAGAGGGAACACCCAGATTACAGTTTGTGAAGGCTGTGGTCAAGCTATAGCAAGGGTTTACGAAGACTCCATTAAAAATACTGGACACACATGTCTCCTCATCCCAGAGGCACTAGCTTTAGTAGCCTGTTGTCAGAAGAATACAAGCTGATGCTGTCCACACACCCTGGAACAGTCTCGGGGCACGAGTAAAAAGCGTGTGGTAGGAACTACAGGAGTTTGTACCCAAGAAGCCAGCAAAGCCTAAGTCTGGGCTTAGGTCTTAGGGAATCTTATACACTGCTACTGCCAACACAGCCACCCAGATTTGCCACCGACTCAGAAAGAATGAAAGAAAGTGGACAGCATGAAAGAACCAGGGCTGGAGGAATGGCTCAGTGAGTAAAGTTCAGGGCAGTCCTGGCCACTGGCCTGAGCTTCCTTCCAGGAAGCTACACGGAGGTGGAAAGAGAGAACCAGGTCCATGGAGTTGCTCCCTAGCCTCTGCACACACACTGTGGCATGCGTGCTCACACATGCACATATAAGTAGATAATAACTTTTAAAAAGTAAGGAGAAAGAGCCCATGTTCATGGACTAGACAAATTAAGGTTGTTAAAATGTCCACTATGGGGCTGGAGAGATGGCTCAGAGGTTAAAAGCACTGGCTGCTCTTCCAGAGGTCCCGAGTTCAATTCCTGGCAACCACATTGTGGTTCACAACCATCTGTAATGAGATCTGGTGCCCCTTTCTGGCATGCAGGCATACATGCAGGCAGAACACTGCATACTAAACAAACAAATAAATAAATAAATCTTTTAAAAATAATACTCATTACCCAGAGTAATCCATAGACTCTCAAAATACCAATGACAGGCTGGGTTTGCTAGGCACACACTGTCATCCCAGCACTGGGGAAGCAGAGGCAGAGGAACTGAAGTCGTTCTAGGACAACCTGCTCTAAATAGTGAGTTCCAGGCCAGGTAGGGAGACACTGTTGAAGTCTCTTTCAAGAAAACTGCCCAACACCTACAAATGTCAATGATATTCTTAACAGAATTATAAAAAAGCAATTCTAGGATTCATATGGAAGCACAAAAGACCCCAAATAGCAAAGCAATCTTGAGCAAAAAGAACAGGGCGAAGATACAGTAATCAAAACAGCGCGGTATGGACATAAAAACAGATACACAAAGTGACGGCTCCGTGGGTGAAGGTGCTGGCTGCCCAGTCTGAGTCCCTGAGTTCAATCCTAAGGACCCACATGGTGGAAGGAGAAAACCAACTCCAGAAGGTTGTCCTCTGACTGTCACACGTGTACCATGTCATTGTGAGGTTCATGTTGCAATGCCAGGGAAGGAGAGTCACAGGGTCAGGAGGCTGAAGAAGCTGTGAGAGCCATAAGCAGAGAAGACATGTTTTATTCACCAGTACACAGACCCTAGTCAGGCAGCCATCAGCAGTCACCCAGACACATGCTAGGACACATGTAAACTGGTACACATAAGACCTACTGACAAACATACATAAAGCCATATTTATACAGAATCACACAAAAGTGGCATTCTGCCAAAAGAGATATACCACAGAATACACCACCATTTACTCTGGATATCTGGTGTTGGTTCATAGACCTCCATGTCCAGTGTCAGCCATATTTTAGCTGACTCTTATAAGATATTCATACCAGTGTTGTCTAAACATAAACTGGCCCTTACAGACTCATGCTCCCAATAGGCTCTCTCTCTCTCTCTCTCTCTCTCTCTCTCTCTCTCTCTCTCTCTCTCTCTCTCTCTCTCTCTCTCTCTCTCTCTCTCTCAGAAAGGAAGATCAGGGAACATAGAGTTCTAAATTCAGCCCACACGGTTACAACCTGCACCAGAGAGGAGACAGATGAAAATCACATGCTCTCTTTGACAACCCAAGTTTCTATAATACAAAACCTCCACTCTGACCTCAGAGCCAAGTATGAGTGACCATAGTCTAGAACACATATTTAGGTTACCTCAAATGGCACATTCTGATATGGAAGCAGTTTCGTGAAGTTTTTATAGTAATGGCAAATAAAAGTCATAAACCAAGGCACTTATCAAATCCATTGGGGGGTATATCAGGAAGGTGGGTATAGCCAGATGGAGATAACTTTGCTATTGGCCTAAGATGCTGTCTAGTAGCACTGTTAGCTCTTTGACTGGTAGAAAACTAGGGTTTTGTTAATACATTCCAAAGGGTTTTTTCTCTTGGGATGTCATGTCTGTCTTCATCTGATAGTGGCAAGTCCCACAAAGAGAAGGATGAAGGATGACTGCATTACTCGGCTAAAGACAGCACAGGAAGCAGGGCAATGGTGGCGCACGCCCTTTAATCCCAGCACTCGGGAGGCAGAGGCAGGCGGATCTCTGTGAGTTTGAGGCAAGCTTGGTCTACAAGAGCTAGTTCCAGGACAGCCTCCAAAGCCACAGAGAAACCCTGTCTCCAAAAACAAAACAACAAGACAGCACAGGATAAATTGTGGTGAGGCTTGCAGTGTCACTAACTCTCAATCCACCTTCACAGACAGGGCTTCTGTTCAGAAATTCTCCTACACATATTGCAACCTGAATGAGATTATTAAGAAAGATTAGACAGGGTTGGAGAGATGGCTGTAATGCAGAAATATTAAACTACACAAAATAAGTATGTCCTATGATATTTTATTGAAAGAAAAATCACTTACGTGAAAAGCCAAGAAAGCCGAGAACCAAAGGTCTATACACTGCTCTCCAGGTCGAAACCAGAACCCAAAGAGAAAGAGTCTCCTCCCCCAGCTCTATTTATCCCCGTACATTCTACGTACCCGTGAACACACCCACACAGGAGTGGTCAGCGCTACAGATACGTAAAATCTCTCACTATAATTCCCCTTTTAGTCTAAAGAAAAGGTTTAGACTTAAAACTAAGTTGTGTCAATATACAAAATGTGTCAAACATATATAAAGCACATATACATAGAAGATGATAAACAAATCATAATCTTCCTATATCCTATCCTAAGCATATCTATCCCATCTGAATGCTAACTTATCTGAAAGAGATGTCCAAGTCTTCATGGATACATAAAATCTCTCCCTACATGGTTCACTGTCTAAGAGCACTGTTTGCTCTTCTAGATGACTTGGGTTCAGTTCCCAGCACCCAAATGGTGTTTCGAAACCTTCCGTAACTCCAATTCCAGGGGCTATAATGCCATTTTCTGACCTCTACAGGCACCTGGCATATACATAGCACACAAACATGAATGCAGGCAACACACACACACAAAGATTTGATAAACTCAAATTTGGATCTGTTCTACCAAAAGATTATCGTATGAACTTCAAAAACTAAGAATACTAAAATTCAAGGAAACCCAAAAACTTTGGAACCTGATAGAAGCTAAGGAGACATGATGGCTACAAGCAGCATGGGCATTTGAGTGGGGAACTTCACTGGGACGATTTTAAAGATTCAGTGGGTACTAACCACTCTATGTTTATGTGCAACAATGTTAATTTCTTATTTGTGTGTGTGTGTGCATGCACATGTGCATGCATGGCATATGTATGTGGTATATGTGTGTGGAACATGTGCATGGTGTACATGCATGTAGTAAGTACATGTACCCATCCACGCGCTCAGAGGCCAGCAGATAGCATCAGTTGTCCTACTCTGACTCTGTACCTTATGTCATTGACACAAGTTTTCTCATTGTCCTAGAGCTAGGCTGGCAGCCAGCAAGTCCCAGCAGTCCTTTGTCTCTGCCCCCGCAGTGACAGGGTTACAGGACCAGTCAGCCAACCCTATCTTTTCACATGGGTGCTGAGACCTGGACCTCAGCTCTGCTTGCTTATTCAGCAAGTGCTCTTACCCACTGAGCCGTCTCCCTGCCCCTAATCAATTCTTTCTTCCTTTTCTTTTCTCCCTTGCCAGGTGTGGTGATGGAGCATGCCTTTAATCCCAGTACTCAAGAGGCAGAGACAGGCAAATTCTGAGTTCAAGCCTAGCCTGGTCTACAGAACAAGTTCCAGGACAGCCAACACTACACGGAAAGACCATGTCTCAAAAAATAAAAACAAAACAAACAAAAGAAAAAAGAAAGGAAGGAAGGAAAGAGACTTTTTGTAAATTTGTTCCTAGGCCTAAATTAAAACAAAATTTAACTGCAAGTGTTGGTGGGGTTCGGAGCAGGTATCCCAAGCTGTTGGTGGTTAAATGGCCCAACTTCCAGAAACAGTGTGTTCTCATGAGTTGAAGTTTTATTAGGTGGTAGTACATATTTATCAAAACCCATCACATTGTTACCTTAGAAATATATGCATGCTGTTTTTATAAAATACACCTCAACTTGGTGGCATGGGCTGAGAAATGATGCTCCCCCCCATCAATTCTGAGATGGTGGGAGACCTGGATCTGTGGTTACAAGAGAGAAACATCCCTGACCCTCACCCAGCTGCAACATTAGGGAGAGCTGGCCCTGCACCTTGCCAGAGCAGAACAATAGAGCCAACACTGTTGGCACAGGTGTGGGACAGCCAGCCCCGAAATTGTGAGCATGGGAGAGCTGTCCCCATTACCCACCTGTTCTGTGGGACCATGGATGGGGGGAGACCCATCCCCACCTCACCCATCAATGCCTGAGGCAGATGGGAGAACTGGCCTTGGGTTATAAGAGCAGGAGAGCTGTCCCTGGCCCCCACCAGTTGCAACACTTGGGAGTTCAGGCCCTGCCCCTCAATAAAGTGATGTAATAGAGCCAAATCTGTTAATGCAAGTGTGGGTGAGCTGGTCCTGAAGATGTGAGATGGGAGAGATGCCCCCATTTCTTATCTGCCTGGTGGCAGCATGGGAAAGAAGTACTTTCCCCCCAACTCCTGGAGCAAGTGGGAGAGCTGGCCCTGTGGTCATAAGAATGAGAAAGCTGGGTTTGAAGAGATGGCTCAGAGGTTAAGAGCACTGGCTGCTCTTCCAGAGGTCCTGAGTTCAATTCCCAGCAACCACATGGTGGCTCACAACCATCATCCCTAATAAGATCTGGTGCCCTCTTCTGGCCTGCACACAGACATGCAGGCAGAACACTATATATATATAATAAATAAATCTAAAAAAAAAAATGGAGTGAGAGAGCTATCCCTGACCCCTACCAGCGGCAACATTCAGAGAGCAGACCCTGCACCCTGCCAGGGCAGCACAATAGAGCCAACACTATTAGCACAGGTGTGGGTGAACCAGCATGGGATAGCTGTCCCCATTTCCCATCTGGCTGACCAACCTTACAGTTACCCAGACCCAGATCCAGTGTTCTGACTTGGTTTGTCCCAGTATCTACCCCATCTGTCATCTACTGGGAGTGTGAAGGGATGTGACCCATAGACCCAGTGCTGCAGGATCTCCACAACACAGGGTGCCAGCAGGATGTTCAGGAAGAGTCCTAGTGGGAGGCCAGCATCTAACGAGTAATGGAGACCAGGGGCCTGGAACCAGACCAATGACTTTGCAATGAACACTTGCAAGTAGAGATGTGTGGACCAAGGGTACACAGCATGACTTGTTGGCTCACACAGTTTCCATGATGAGATTCTTGATTCCCCCTTGTTTTATGTTTCTCTTTTTTTTCTCCTGAATTTGTGGGAGTGCAGGGGGGGCAGATGTGAAGGGATGGGGAATGAATGGGGTCGAGATACATGGTGTGAAAAAAGACAGAATAAACAAATTTTATTAAAAAAGAAAGCATAGTAAAAATATATCTCAACCTAAAAAATTTGAAAAATGTGAAATACATTAGATCATTGGTATTGATTATTATTTGTGTGTGTGTGTGTGTGTGTGCACGCGCGCGTGCGTGTGTGCGTGTGTATGCACCCACCACAGAATGCATATGGAGGTTCGAGGTCTACTTTTAGGAGACCTCCTTGAGGCGGGGTTTCTCTAGCCATTTCTTCCAGATGAGCTGGTCCATGACTGTCTCCATCTCCCGCCTCACTGTGGTGATCTGGGTTACAGTTGCACATCACTGAATCCGGTGTTTGAAGTGACTTCAGGGGGAATTAAGCTTAGTGCCAACACTTTGGCTGCTGAGCCATCTTGCCAGCCCTCGGGGGTTTTTTGTTTTGCTTTTGTTTTTCATTTGAGACAGGGTTTCCCTGTGTAGCCTTGTCTGTTCAGGAACTCTCTGTAGTCCAGTCTGACTTCAAACTCAGGGATCTTCCTGCCTCTGCCTCCTGAGTGCTGAGACTAGAGGCACACACACACACACACACACACACACACACACACACACACACACACACACAGACACACACACACACACATTCCGTGTCCCTCCCCCCTGCACTGTTTGATTTTAAAGGCCACGATGGCCTTAAACTTGGTATTTAGGTGGGGATGACTTTGAACTCTTGCCTGCCCTCACCTCCTGAGACCTGGGATTATAAGTGTGGGGCACCACACTTAGTTTTATGCTATACTGGAGATGAAACCAAGGCTTCAAGCATGCTAGGCAAGCAGTCTACCAACTAAGTAACGTCCCTAGCCAGGATGAGAGCCTTTACTTTCCTTTTTGTATATTACTGAAGCTTTCAGGAGTTTTCAACAACTGTGTCTTAGTTATATAAAGGTAGGGTTTGTTACAAAGATTTGGTGTTGCGTATAGACACACATCTACTTACCCCACAACAGGACCCAGTGGCAGACCAAATTAAAGATTCTACAAAAGTCACTCTGAGAACCAGGAGTTGGCTGGGCCTACTTGCAGGGATATGGTGAGAGTTATTTACAGGGTCCTGAAGGACAGCTGTATCAGGTCCACCCCAGCATGGGTGCTGACTCCACCCCAAATCTGTCTGCAGCACTTGCAGGAAACTGTGCAGGTGGAAAGCTCTGCCTCTCAGCTCCCAGCAGCCCCCATGCCTTCTTCCAGAGTAGAAAGTTTCTTCCATGCAACATTGGACAACTACTTATGTTTGGAGGGCTGGGATGGGATAGAGTTAGGTCTTCTTTTTTAATATGCCTGAACATGATAAGGCCGGTCAAAGAATTATTACATGAAAGCAAGTCATACATTTTAAATCAAGTCATAAGTAATAGAAAGTAGAGGTTAGTATTTACTAGATTTCAGATGCCCAAAAAGATTTTCAAGGTTTTGTGGTAACTATAAAGCAATATGTATCTGTCACACGAGAATGTTACAATACGTAATAAAATACACACAAAGTTAAACACAGCCAGAATTAGGGAGATTCACAGAGAGAGAATGTTACAATACGTAATAAAATACACACAAAGTTAAACACAGCCAGAATTAAGGAGATTCACAGAGAGAGAATGTTACAATAGGTAATAAAATACACACAAAGTTAAACACAGCCAGAATTAGGGAGAATCACAGAGACAGCACATGCCAGCTTTGTAGATTAAGGGTGTGGATTCTAAAGAGGACTAGATGATGAGAGGAAGGGAGAAGGGAGGGGAGGAGAAAGAAATGAGAGGAGAGAAAAACAAAAGAAGGCATTGAAGGACAGGAAAAGAACAGTAAATACAAATGACTAAGCAGCAAGTTACAGAAACTACACCGGGTTTTAGTCATTTATTTACGGTGTACAGATCTGAGGACAAGATACAGGAGTTGCTTCTCTCCTACCACCAGGTGGCTTCCGGAGATCTGTAGAGACAGACAGGAAAGGGTCAGTGACAAGGTACACCCTTCAGAACACACCCTCGGTACCGGTACCGCAATGTGGCCAGTCAAGCCCTACCTGCTAACAGCCCACTGGCTGTGGCCTCATCAGTGACTTGATCTGTCAGTGAAGTTTGAGTCAGTTCCCCCTTAATAGCTGCTCTAGATACAGATGAAGCCTTCATTCAACACGCGAACCTTTGTGTTTTGATATGCATGTAAATGTATAAACTTTTAGCGTGTGTGTGTGTGTGTGTGTGTGTGTGTGTGTGCCACATACCTACCACAGAGCACATTGGAAGAGGACAAATTATGGGAATTGGGGCCCATTTCTACCATGTGGGCCCCTGATGTTTTTCTGTGGGCTTATTGAGATGAACATGAATCTACTGATATTTTCATTATCATTTACGGCCCCATGGCCCCCCAGTCAGTGCCCCAAGGCCACTCAGGCCTTGGCTTGAGGCCTGGGCTCTGACACTACCTAGACATGTTTTTTTAATGTTTATTTTATTTATTATGCATACAGTGTTCTGCCAGAAGAGGGAACCAGATCTCATTATGGATGGTTGTGAGCCACCATGTGGGTGCTGGGAATTGAACTCAGGACCTCTGGAGGAGCAGCCAGTGCTCTTAACCTTTAGGCCATCTCTCCAGCCCCCTAGATATGTATTTTAAACTATGCCTCTATCTGTCCAAGTTGCTAAGATCCCCAGAGACCACCAGGAAGACAGACACACCAAACTGCAAAAGCAAGGTTTATTGTTCATCCAACCACAACAGGGACCTCACCTGGCTAGCTGATGCAGTAGCCACCAGAGGAAGTGAAGTTCCCCGTCTACTGCTAGGTTTTAAAGACAAAAGTTACAGGATTACATCAGCAGGTATGGTTGGTTTCTGATTAGTTGACATTTGGGAACAATTAGGAGCATTTCCCAAAGTCACATTTTGGCATGAAATACGTGTGTACTGATTATTCTCATTGGTCAGTGCTGAGAGGGAACATTCTATGGTTTCTATGGCTTTGTCTTGTTACATGCAGGTGGCCTGTTTTTCATAGACACCAATAGTTTTCAAAACTATATCCTGGAGACTACAGGGGAGGTTTTGGTCTCCCCTGGAGTTTCTTTTGTGGCCAAACAGTTCCCAGGAACCAAGCATCTAGGAGGCTAGAGGAGGTCTGGCATTTCTTTGTGTTCAGTTTTGACCTTAGGCTCTTGGAGGCCAGAGGATCTGGAGTTTCCTTGTGTCAGAGGCCTACAGGTCTTTTCTAGAGCCTGTCATGGCTGCTAAAGCAGCGGGCTGAGTGAGGGTCTGGTCCCTTGACCATCATTCTATTTATCATCAAAGACTCGGAGGACAGATGTGGGGGCAAAAACCTGACAGATCAGAGAAGTCAAGAAGCAACCAACTGACCCTGCTTTTTGCCAGAGACACCGCAAGAGACGTGTCTTTTCACTCATCCCAAAACCAAGAGGAACACCAAACTCTAGTACCGCTCTTTTCTTTCTTTTCGTCTTCTCTATCCAAATTTCTGACTTCTCTATGACTAATTCTGGTCAGCCAGTTGCTGACTTCTACCCGATTAAAGGTTGACTTTATTAACAGTGTGTCACAGTGCTGTCAAATATTCTGCAACAGGTCCCAGGGAGTGAACTCAGATCTTCAGTGCTGGCAGCAAGCACCTTTACCCACTGAGCTGTCTTAGTGGCCATTAACATAGTAGAAATACTATTTTCTAAAATCTGTCTAGTGGAAATAGTAAAAATGTCACTCTTTGCAGGATTACTTGTAACAATCCAAAATAATAAAAATAGCAGCCAACCTCGTGGGACTGAGTCATTAAATTATGGGATATCCATTCGATGGGTTATTATTATACCATTAAGTGCTCTTTATGATGGCTTAATGACATGTTACTTTTAATCCTTTAAGAATTCTCAAAGTAAACTAAGAATAACAAGGCAGGGTTTCCATTTGATTCTGAAAACAAATAATTTTAGTAGTTAAAAAAACGTGACCCTCCCAGGCTTGCTGCCATATAAGCCTGATGACCTCAGAGCTCACATGTGTACAGCTGGAAAGAGTACTGACTCCACAAAGTCATCCTCTGACCTCCACATGACCCCTCCATCATTACCAACTCACCCTCATACCCACCCATTCACAAACAGGATTTTAAAAAAGAATCAATAAATGAGATTAACCACAAAGTTCAGTGATAAGATAATACATACAAGATACTGTAGCATGTAACCACGGATAATCTTTTGTTTTCTTTTTTGTTTGCTTTGTTTTGAGACGGAGTTTTATCATGTAGCCCTGGATAGCCTGGAACTCAGTATGTAGACCAGGCTGGCCTTAAACTTACAGAGATCTCCTGCCTCTGCCTCCTAAGTTCTGGGGTTTAAGCCATGTGTCACCATGACTAGCTTGTTTTGTTTTGTTTCTTTAGACAGGGTCTCACTCTGTAGCCAAGGCTAGCCTCAAGCTTAAAGCAATCCTCCTGTCTCAGTTTCCCAAGTTCTGATATTGTAGACTACACAGATTCTTGAGTTAGAATGTACATTTTTTTATTTTAATAAAGAAATACTGAACATTAAGGAATTAACATTCAATTTAGCAAGTTAGCAAAAGAGAAAATGGGAATCTAAGTGAAAGGAAATAGAAAAATAATATGTCAGCTGTAATCCTGAGACTCAATTCAAAAAACCAAACAAAACAACAACAAAAACCCAAAATAACCCCAGAGCTTCTACTCACATCACACTCTTCCCCCGCCCCCTCTCCCCCCTTCTTTTCTCTTCCTCTCCTTGCTGTCTTTTAAGATATGTACCCCCACCCATGTGTATGTGTGTGTGTTACTCAGGTCTGTTTAGAAAAACACAGACTACTCTCTGTGTCCGGGCTTGGGAGGGTTTAACACAGCACCAGGGACTTTCAGGGCCCTGGAGGAGCTGAGGGAATGGAGCCAGGGCTACCAAGATGGAAAAGGGTAGGAAGGGGGTGTGTGTCAGCTCCAGGCAGCTGATTCCACAGGGTTCTGTAAGGGAAGCCTTAATTTCACATCTGTTCTGCTTCTAGCTGTTTCTGCCTCTGAGGGTGAAGAGGGTCCCCTTCCCTTCTGCTTCCTAGATTTCTCAGGTTCCTCTCAAGGCAAGTTCCAACCTGGGAAATGCAGCTCCTGTCACTCTGTGTGTGGCACTGGGGTGGATGTGTCACCAGTCCATCCATTAGGAGACAACAGCTGCCTCTCTACCTGCTTGCCAGCCAAGGAATCAGGAAACCACAGGTCAGGAAGAAAAATAATCTCAATCATGGGTAACATAAATTGTGCTATGCATGTTGATAATAGTCCCACTCACTTCCTTTCTGATAAGTTCTCACGTATTCCAGGGTGGCCTCAAACTCTCTGTGTATCTGACGATGACCTTAAACTTCTGATTCTGCTGTCTCCACCCTACCAGTGCTGGGATTACCCGTGTGGGCCTCCGTAGGAAGTGCGTATGATGCTGGGGGATGAACCCAGAGCCTCGTGCATGCAAAGGAGGTACTCTACCAACTAAGCTTCACCCTAGCCGAGCCAGTCATTCTTCAAGTATGTGCCATTCCCAGCTTGTTTTCTTGCTAACCCTCCAAAGCAAGACAAAAACAAATGTGCAATCCGAGCAAGGTTATATAACTTCCTGAAGTTTGAAAAATGACAGCGTTCAAAAGCTGTTCAGCTGAATAAGGGAGACACGGTGCTCAGCCACTGTAGAAAACAATGTGGCAGTGTTTCAGAAAGTGACACATAGAGCTATCGCATAGCCTGGCAATTCTATTTCTAAGCATGCACCTAGGAAAACGGTAAACATTGGTTCACACTGATTTTCATACTAGCATAACTTAAATAGTCATGGATTCTAGCCAAATACCCACCAACTAATAAGTAAATCAGTGAATGTAGTGTTTTTGAGTATTATTTAGCTGTTAAAAGAAGTGAAGTAATGATACATAGCATGGTTGATCTGTTGTTGAGTCAGGGTCTCCCATAACCCAGACTAGCCTTTAACTCACTATGTAGCCGAGGATGACTTTGAACTTGTGATCTTACATAAGTCTCCCAAGTGCTGTGGTCTAGGCAGTGTTGGTACTAAACCCAAGGTTTTGTACTTATTAGGAATGCACTCTACCCACTAAGCCACATCCTAGCCCACATGGATATATTTTGAAAATATATGACAAATGGCAGTCACAGGGACTATTTGTTAATTGATTAACTAATTAATGTGATAATCTGAGACAGGGTTAGTCTTGCTATATATGTCCCACTGGTTTTAATCTCTCTCTCTCTCTCTCTCTCTCTCTCTCTCTCTCTCTCTCTCTCTCTCTCTCTCTCTCTCTCTCTCTCTCTCTCTCTCTCTCTTTCTGTGTAGCCCTGGCTATCTAGGAACTCACTCTGTAGACCTAGGCTAGTCTGGCCTTGAACCCAGAGATCTGCCTGCCTCTGCTTCTGCTGGGATCAAAGGCATGCACCACCACTTGGCTTTGATCTCACAATCTTCCTGTCTCACTGTCTCAGGTGCTGTGTTTACAAGTGTGTGCCACCATGTTCTACTTAGAATCTCACTTCTAGGAAGTCTCTAAAATAGGCAAATAGGTAGAAGGTAAAAAGAGACTTGTTGCCGCCAGAGTAGGGAAGGGTCATGGGGGGGTTGCTAGTGAGTATAGGGGTTTGGGATGAGTAGCTGCAGTTACTACAATAACTACAGTTGTACTCACATTAGACGGTGGTGACTGCCATATAACTCTGGACATACTATAAACCACTGAAATCTTTAATAGCTATAAAATCTACAGTACAAAATATGCCAATTTAACTTTAAGAAATTGTTTTTGTTATTTTATTTGATGTGGGGGGAGTGGTTTGAGTGTGCAGTGTATATAGAAATCAGAGGACAACTTGGGGAGTCAGTTCTTTCCTTCTGCCGTGTGAATCCCAGGGACATCAGGCCTGCTGGTCAGCATCCTTATCCACTAGTCTGTCTCACTGGCCATCTTAGCCTTTGAAGGGAAGATCTTTTGATAAGATCTCTCCTATGGGTGCACATGTGCTGCAGAGGGCATGTCCTGGGGATTCTCCTGTCTGCCTCCCATAACCACTGGAGGAGTACAGGCCAGGAAGGATGGCTCCTGGTAGGAGATTTAAGTAGTTCAAATGGTGTCTTGGAAAAGCCAATGTCACACTAAAGAGGAGGAGGGCTTGGTAGTGAAGGTCCTGAAGGACACAAGGGCTGATGTGCAGCTCAGTTGGTACAGTGCTCCCCAAGCATGCATGGCGTCCTGGGTTCAGTCTCCAGCACCACATAAACTGGGTTTAGTGGTACATGCCTGTAATCCGAGCATTCAGCAGGTAGATGCAGGTCAATTTCCGGTACATACTGGGTTTGAGGCCAGCCTAGGGGGCTGGAGAAATGGTTCTGTGTGTAAAAGAATTTGCCAGGAAAGCCTCATGATCTGATTTTTGTTTTTGTTTTTTGTTTTTCGAGACAGGGTTTCTCTGTAGCTTTGGAGGCTGTCCTGGAACTAGCTCTGTAGACCAGGCTGGCTTCTAATTCACAGAGATCTGCCTGCCTCAGCCTCCCTAGTGCTGGGATTAAAGGTGTGCGCCATCAAAGCCTAGAGATGATCTGATATTTTAAGACTCCCCATACGCCCCCCAGAGAGAGAGAGAGAGAGAGAGAGAGAGAGAGAGAGAGAGAGAGAGAGAGAGAGAGAGAGAGAGAGAGAGAGAGAGAAGATTTCCCCTTATTTTTTATTTTATGTGTAGGGGAGAAAAGTGGCCTCTGAGCATTGCCCTCTGACCTCACACAGGTGCAGTGCCACGCATGCTCACACACTGACACAATCATGCAAATACAAGACGACTCAATAACAGACGGGGCCCAATTAACAACGAGGACAGTGGACAACTGTGGAAGAGGGCCTTCCTTTGCGCTGTCTGGGGTTGTGTAAATTAATGCTAAATGCAAACCTATTAGTCAGGCTTTGGTGACCGCATAAAATATTTATCATGAGACGGTTTTAATGAGTAAAGCTTTGTGTGTGTTCTTTCCCCACCCCTGCTGGAAAAGAGAAGACAATCACATCCCCAACTGTCCTTGGAAGCCAGCGACCCCTGCTGGAAAAGAGAAGACAATCACATCCCCAACTGTCCTTGGAAGCCAGCGACCCCTGCTGGAAAAGAGAAGACAATCACATCCCCAACTGTCCTTGGAAGCCAGCGACCCCTGCTGGAAAAGAGAAGACAATCACATCCCCAACTGTCCTTGGAAGCCAGCGACCCCTGCTGGAAAAGAGAAGACAATCACATCCCCAACTGTCCTTGGAAGCCAGCGACATGGCGTAGTGTAGATCCCTAAAGCATAGCTTTCGCTCAGTGAGGAAGCAGAAATGTATTGAGCAACTTTCTCTTCTATCAGGTTTTCGTAACCTTCCCCTACCACCGCTAGTATCATCAGCTTCAGTACAGGCAGCTCGCTAATACATTTCCAGAGGACACACCACTTTTTCAATAACCCTGTCCGACAGAAATCTGTAAGATACAACTGTGAGCCTGCATATAGTTTTATACATCACTTTGGTGCAAAAGTGAGAGATGTAAAAAAAGAGCGAGGCAGGCAGGATACACCAGCAATTCTATTATTCAGCGGGTCAGGACGGTAGCATGCCAAGTCTGAGCTACCTTTCCAGCTCATAAAGCTGACAGTTTTTTCAACATTTATTTTTATTTGTTTTGCCTTCATGTATATACATGCACCACATGTGCCTGATTCTGTGGAGGCCAGAAGAAGGTGCTGGATCCCTTGGAAATGGAGTTACAGGTGGTTGTGAGCCGCAGTGTAGGTGCTGGGAACTGAACCTGGGTCCTCTGTGAGAGCTGCAACTGACATCAACAGTTGAGCCTTCTCTCCAGTCCTCTAAAGCTGGTGATATTTTATGCTTTAATTCTCTCGAGTTTATGCCCTGGGCCAAGTCCATGAGCCTGGCTCCTTTTGCACCTGATTCTATGGGATAGCTCTCCCACTCGGAGCTTGTCATGGTCAGGGGCTTAGAGTTCACAGAGTAGCATGTGTGTTTAGCTTGTCAGTTGTTATATGTAAATGAGGCCCTATCCCTTGTTCATAAGGGGCACTAAGGAGTGGAGGTGAAAGGTGCTCTTGATCCTGGGGCCCCTCTCTGGATGTTTGTTGTGAACTTGGTTCTTATTCTCCTCTAGCCGGTGAGGAGGAGGAAAGGGTGCCTCTGTTTTGCATTTTTTCCAGTTTTGGTAACTCACACTAGTTACTGCTAAGGGAGATTTTTCACTCACTTCCGGCCACATCAAGGAACTGCTGCTTTCATGTTGACTCCTTCTGGGAAGGAACGGAAGATGCCTATTTCTTATGGAAGCAAAGTGGGCAGTTCTAGAACAGCAATTACTTATTCTTTCTTCAACTTTGACAGTGAATCTATTGACTTAGCAACTCAAAGAAACACTTAGGCGAATGTGAACCCACACTTGGGCTTCCAGACAGACACCGGGAGGCAGTTTCAGTCCAAAACCTTTCTGGATGTTGGGATGCAGCTCAGCTGGTGGAGGGTTTCCCTATCACACACAGAAAGCTCTGGCTTCCATCCCCAGCACTGCATAATGGAGTGTGGAGGTGGGCCAGAAGCTCAAGGTCATTCTCTGCTACTTACGGAGTTCCAGGCTGGCTCAAACTCTGAGTCTCAGAACAAACAAACCAGCTGGGCAGTGGTGGCGCACGCCTTTGATCCTAGCACTTGGGAGGTAGAGGCAGGTGGATCTCTGTGAGTTCGAGATCAGCATGATCTACAAGAGCTAGTTCCAGGACAGTCTCCAAAGCCACAGAGAAACCCTGTCTCAAAAAACTAAAAAAAAAAAAAAAAAAAAAAAAAAAAAGTCAGTCTGGGTGCTGGGTTGGAGCCGTACAGGGTGAACCCAGGAAGGGTGACGGCAACCAACTCCTCAGTCAGAGAAGGGGAGTCACATGTGGGAAGGGGCAACTGCAGGCTGAATTCTGAGTATTGGAATGGAATTGGTGATGTTGTCATGAGCTCATGGCTTCCTTCTTATATCCATTGACACAGAAATATGGGTAAAAATACATGTGTGTGTCTTCATAATTACCTTCGTACATCATATGCATGTTTCCATATTTATGACACACAGTGTGTGCAGGTATGTGTCTGCATTGTCTACGTACACAGGCACCCCCTGCTCTGACAGCTGAAAGGCTCTCTGTGACAAGGGACATCCCTCTAGATGTGAGTACAAGCAAAGCCTGACGCGTCATGTTCCAGAACACAGGGAATGCCTCCAAAATGATAACACCTCAAAATTGGAGAAGCCAATATCAAGGGCTCCCAGGAGCCCAGTCATGGAAAATCTGAGCGTCAAAATGCGTGATGATGACACCCCCAGCACTCTGGAACAGAGGCAGGTGGATGTCCATTAGTTCGATGGCTGTCTGACCCTACAGAGTAAGTTCCAAGACAGCCAGGGCTACACAGAGAAACCCTGTCTCAAACGAACAAACACAAATGTGATGAATGACAATAAAAGACTGTAACTACCGGATTAAATAGGAAACCACGAGCCCAGGATGGTACAAAGGGACAGTACCTTGAAAGATTCACATGGGAGCAGAATATTTACATAGTTTTACTATTGCTTTCCTAAGTCATCAGGATGGCCCAGTGAGTAAAGGGGCTTTGCTGTCAAACTTGATGGTGGCTTGAGTTCGGTTCTGGATATCTACGTAGTAGAAGGAGAAAACCAATTATTCAAAGTTATCTTCTGACCTTCACAATCATTCCATGACGTGTGTGTGTGTGTGTGTGTGTGTGTGTGTGTACAAAATTTAAATTATTTTCCTGAAGTTTGTTTGTTTATTGAGAGGAGGTCTGGCTATATTCCTGAAACAGACTTGGAATTCAGTATGTAGTTCCAGCTAGATGTCCAAGAACCATCCTGCCTCAGCTTTCCTGGTACTGGTATTTCAGTCATGACCATTATATCTAGTTTCCCAAAGATGTTTATTAGTTTCAAAAGATATGGGAACCCATCACCCCCAATGAGATCTCTTGTAGCTCAGGCTGGACTTGATCTCCTGATCTCCCTACTTCAGCCCCCCAATTGCTGAGATTAAAGCTACCAACCCAGGTTCACACGCTGTGTGCCTCTGCATACATACTTTAGCTACATATTGTGTGATTCCATTTATACTCCAAAACAGAAAGACACTGTGGAAAAGACCAAACCAACGGGCCAAATGAGTTGGTGTTTTTGGTATTAAGGATGGGGGAGGATTACCTGCAGAGAAGAGACACAAAAGAATATTTTTCTGCAAGACAAACCCATCCTCTAGGGCCAGAGAGAAGTGTGTCAGTGGTTATGAGTGCTTGCTGTCCTTGCAGAGGACCTGGGTTCAAGTCCCAGCACCCACAAGACAGCTTACAACTATCTGCCATAACTCCAGCTTCCTCGTGGACACCAGGCATGCACATGGTGCACACACACAAGCAAAACCTCATACACATAAAAATAAAATAAAGTCTAAAAAATGTAGCTGGGAGGTGGTGGCACATGCTTTAGTACTACCCAGTACTTGGGAGGCAGAAGCAGGCAGATATCCGAGGAGTCCAGCTTGTTCTGTGGGAAGAGTTGCAGACAGCCAGGGCTACATAGAGAAACCCTATCTTAGATAGACAGACAGACAGACTGACAGACAGACAGAACCTGTCCTCTATCTTGATGTTAGTAGTGGTGACATTGTTCTGTATATTTGTCAAAACTTACAGAACAGTGTTCCAAAATAAGAGTGAATGTTGCTGCATGTAATTACAATTTGAAAACTTTTAAAGTTAATATCTATTTATTTATCTTGTGATGACGGAAGCCATGGTGTGCACACATGCCACATTGGACATGTACAGGTCAGAGGAGACAGGTTGTGGGAACTGGTTCTCTCCTTCTCTCACATGGGTCCTGGGGATGGAACTCCGGTTGTCACACTCGGAGTAAACACCTTTATCTGCTGAGCCATCTTGCCAGCCCCTATGTGTAGCCAATCCTTTCTTTCTTCCTTCCTTCTTCCTCCCTTCTTTCCTTCTTTTCTTTTTCTTATGTGTGCAAACATGTTCTTGTATGTGTGTGTGTGTATGTATGCATATGTGTGTACACATGTAAATCTCCGCTATTGTTTTGGCTATTCTTACATGCACACAGCAAGCACACCTACCTGCTGAGCAATCTCTCCAGCTCCCACCTGTGACATGTTTGGAGGCCTCTCACATGTGCTTTTCGATGCCTGTTCTAGCTTTTCTACATGCATTATTTAGTCCTGCTGACTGACAGCAATACGTCCCTACTTGAGTAAGAAGTAGGAACTTGTGGACTCTTTCGTCCTCCTTATAATGCAGTTATCTGAAATACTTAGCTACATCAAGAGCCGTGTCATACAATGTTATAATTTTAGCTCCAACTATCAGATGCAATTTAGGGAATGCAATGGGAAGACAGCCTATTATATCCACTTCCATATTTTCCTCTTTTATCTTTAACTTCTTCCACGTTTCCAGTTTCTTTTTAGCCTTTCTTGGCTGTGAAGAGGTTTCTGGCCACTCTGTTGGTGCAGGTCTCCTGCCTTCACGCTGCTAGTTTTCATCATCTGAAAATATCTTGATTTGTTTTCCTGACCAAAGGCTGTCATGGACAAACATAAGATTCTGGTTGCCAGGTCTTGTCTTTCAGCGTATGGATTTCTTCCGGCTTCTATCGCTCAATTTCTTACCTATCACCAATGTGGCATTTTTCTCTTGCTACCACACCAGGGTTTTGGGTTTTGGGGTTTTTGTTTATATGTTTTTTTGATGTAGGTGCTGGGGATTGACAGGCGCTTGTTCTTGTATAGTAAGCACCCTTACTTTCTAAGCCTTCTTCTTTAACCTCTAGGAATTTTCTTTTTCTCTCTTTCTTCTTTTGGAGACTGGGTTTCTCTGTAGCTTTGGCTGTCCTGGAACTCTCTCTGTAGACCAGGCTGGTCTCAAACTCACAGAGATCCTCCTGCCTCTGCGTCCCAAGTGCTGGGACTAAAGGCGTGTGCCACCACTGTCTGGCAGCCTCTTGGAATTTTAAACATAGCCTTTTGAATCTCTTTCCTCTGTTCCTTTCTCCTTTCTGTGTCCTGCCCGCTCTAGTTTCTAATGCATCAGGATCATTCAACGCTCTGTCTTAGAGCTCCTCAGCCTAGGAAGATGCCAGCCCCGGCCTCAGCTGGATTGCCCCAGCGGCTGCAATGAGCACAGAAATGTGCTAGGGAAAGCTGATCCAATTGGACCACACTCAGGAGGGGTTTCCTCTGTGTAGACGATACCATTTCTGTTCCATCCTGCTTCCGGTTGCCCTCCAGTGCCTTCGCACAGTTGTTTCCCACATTCTGTCCATAACCATTGCTATTAATGAGAAAACTGGCATAATACAGGATTCTCCTCTTCTACACAAACTGACTGTGTAAATGCTTTGATTAAAGATACTTAGAGTTAAATATCACGATGAAGTAAATTCAACAAATATCATTAATATTTATGTGTTAATGAGTTTGTTTCTGTTTAACACTTCAGCATTTGTAATGTCTAATAGACTTGATGACTTGATTTGCAATTCTACCAGTTAATATGTCAGTGAGTAACTGGCTTAAGTCTGTTATTTAATGTCTAAATCTTATTTATTTTATAAACAGTAGATGAATAATTAAAGGCATTTAAGACATATTTATATCGAGCATATTAAATTTACAAGTATTTCTTTAACTGGAAGGGTCTCTGTTAATGAGATAATTTGGATACTGACAAAGATACTGGTTGTGTTAAATTTCAAATTTCAATTTGAAATAATTAAAGCATTTAATTAAATTTGTAAGTGGGACCAAAATCAATCCAAGCTCTTTATAAATGATCATTAAAATCTTTATTTATAGGGAGAATAAGAAAATTGTTTATAATTTAAACTTAAAGCTTTGCACTTATGACTTTATTAAATTGAACAGTTAATTTTAAGTCAATATTCTCTTGAGGATTTATCGACATAGATTAAACATATGGGTTTGGAGTCTAAGACTGGGTTGAACTGGGCGTGGTGGACACAGTCAGGAGGCAGGGGAGGGTGGGTCTCTGAATTTGAGATCAGGTTAGTCTACATAGCTAGTTCTAGACCAGGCTACATAGATACTGTCTCAAAAACTAAAAAATGTTAAAATGGCCCAGATTACTGTTTATTTAAAGTTTGTTATCTTCAGTTTCCTCATCTGAAAAATGGAATCGATGGTGCCTCTCTAAAAACATGTTTCAATACTAATAATCCAAGTGACTGCGATAATAATATTTTACAAAATTAAATTTACTATTATCTTTACTGTCTCTTGTGTAGTGTGTGTGGGCTTGCATGTTGCTCACGAGTGAAGGTCAGAGGACAATGTTTGGAAGTCGGTTCTCTCTTCCTACCATGTGTGTCCCAGTGATAGAGTTGAAGTCATCAGGTTTGGTGGCAAACGTCATTCGTCCACTGAGCCACCTCACCAGCTCATAATAGCTAACTTACTTTAACACTTTTTATTGTATTCTTTTTATTTATTTTTGTGTGAGTATATTTTCACACATGTGTGAGGGGGCAGGGTGCACATGCCTGTGCCAACCCAGAGGTAAGAAGAGGGTACCAGATCCCCTGGAGCTGGAATTACAAAGTAGGATCACATGGCAAATGCCCTAGCCTTTGAGCTACCTCTCCAGCCCCTAATAGCTTACCTTAAAAGAAAGTTAAAGGACAATATGCAGGGCATTTTATTTTGCATAGCCTTAGATATATTTTAAAAAATCAGCAGAACTCCAGGAGGCTGTGTGACCCCATTTTTCTATATACTTACCTGGGTATACTTATGTACATATAGCTAGCTACATATATAGTTATCTATCATTTCTAGTTTTCCCTGATTTATACCTATTATGATACTTGTGTGTTTCTGTGTGTTCATTCAGATACATTTCTTTCTTTCTTTCTTTTGAGACAGGGTTACTCTGTATTTTGGAGCCTGGAACTTGCTCTGTAGACCAGGCTAGCCTTGAATTAACAGAGATCCACCTGCCTCTGCCTCCCGAGGGCTGGGACTTAAAGGCGTGCGCCACCAGCATCCAACCCCATTCAGATAAATTTTTTTTTGGTAATCAGTAGGAAGTGAGATTATGAATGATTTTTACTGCTCGATTTGATAAATACACATACTGAAGGTTAAGAGAAGAAGTAAGTTTCGTATGTTCCTTTATCAACTTCACCGGAGCGGTTGGTGGGTGAACTCCAGAACTTGCCTGTCTCTCCCTCATCAGCTCTGGAATAAGATTACAGACACATTCCATAATGCCTGGCTTTAAAAAAGAAAATTGGGTTCTGGAGAACCTGACTCAGGTCCTCGTGTTTGTGAGCTGAGTTCCTTACCAACTGAGCTGCCATCCAAGCCCAAGAACACTCTCCAACAGGGAGCAGTTTTCCAGGCTCCTCTGTGGACAAGACGGAGTGTCATACCCAATCTCACTTATGCAGTGCAAAGCTCAGGAGTGGTACTGATGCTTCAGTAAAGCTCAGTACATCTGCAGACACGTGGTGCCTATGGTATGTTAGCCATCCCGGGAGAGGCCAGAAACAAACGAGAAATGGGCTTATGTTTTAAAACTTTTTAATGGATTAATTTATTTGTTTTGCTTTAAAAATTTATTTACATCTATGTGTGATTACAGGTGCTCGTGGAGTTGTTGTGTGACCGACTTTCCAGGGAAAACACAACATTACATCTATCCTCTCCAGAAAGAGTACCTGTGACAGACCAAAGCAATGCCTGCATTGAAGTCCAAACTGGTGGGCCAATGAGTGTCTCCTGGGGTTACTAACAGGAGGAAGGGTGAGCGATTTCTTACAGAAGCAGAGAAGCTCAACCCTGCACAGACACCAGCTCACAAGCTCTGCACAGCTGGGTGCAGCTGGAGGCTACATCCCTGGAACTCTCTTCAAGGTTAGCAGGCTGACAGTCCAAGAATCTCCTATCTCCACAGCAGACTGGGGAGAGGCGGCTGAGGATCTTCCAAGATTGTTTTCCCAGTCATGTGACCATGAGCCTCCCCCGCCCTCCTGTTTCATTTGGAGAAAACTGCCCTCTATTTGGAGAATAGCACAGGGATTTGGATATGGAGCCCCCAATGAGTGCTTGGAATTAAACTCTAGTCCTCTGCAATAGCAGTTTGTGCACTAGTCAGTTACACAGCAACAGGACCCACCACCCGAGCATCCTTGTAAATATGATCATATTAATGAACCAGGGGTTGTGAGTGAGCCATTACTTCTGCCCAACAGTCTTAAATGGGAGGAGCCTGCAATAACCTGATCAAATTCAACTAACAGCAGATGATGCAGTTCAGAACTTGATATTGTATTCAGGTCCAATATGAAATGTGTTAAGATATCTCTTGAAACTACAGGAAAATTAATAAAGATGAAAATATATGCCTTGGCTCCAGGATTTCATGACTCTTACAAACACTTATAAATGCTTGTACAGTTTCCCTAGGGTTGGGTCCCAACCAGTGCAACAAAATGGGCTGTTCCTCGTTTGTAAAAGAGGAATTAACAAAATAATCCAAATATTCCTGATTGCTGTCCAAGTCAGTGACACTAGACTCACATTGCTGCTGTCTTCCCACAGGCTGTCTTTCCCCCTTCACACCTCATTACTACCCTGTCCTGCACCCACTCCTGCCGATCCCAGCTGTGCCTCATTGCCGCCTGTGTGTGTGTGTGTGTGTGTGTGTGTGTGTGTGTGTGTGTGGGAGAGAGAGAGAGAGACAGACAGACAGACAGACAGACACAGAGACAGACAGAGAGAGAGACAGACAGAGAGACAGAGAGACAGACAGAGACAAAGAGAGACACAGACAGAGAGACAGACAGAGAGAAAGAGACAAAGAGAGACACAGAGAGAGAGAGAGAGAGAGAGAGAGAGAGAGAGAGAGAGAGAGAGAGAGAGAGAGAGAGAGAGAGAGAGACACAGAGAGAGAGTTGAGCTAGGGCTACCCACAGGAGCATGGGCACCTTCCCAGTGTCTACACCACTGAGCTACAGCCTGCCCTTGAACAGTGATGAACTGTTAATTATAATGAGGGCTCAGTTTGGCACACTAGGTATGTTAGTGGCTTTATGATATCAGCATCAAACTTTGAGGTTCAGTGTACCTTTTCTTTCTCCATTCTTGCTAATTAGACGGGAGGCACTCAGAACACCTTCATATCCTGTTTACTATTTCTAGTGTTTTTGCTTTATCTTGTCTTGGAAACAGTTAAGGAAATGTTCAGCTACTTGGGAGGATAATTTATGGATGTCTTGTACAGACTTGAGTATATGGACATGGCTGAGTAATTCACTTGCCTACTGATGGCAAAGACAGTTGTTGACTTTATTAAGAGAGTTCCGAGGCTGGGGAGATCTCAGTCACTAATGTGCTTGCCACACAAGCGTAAGGGCCTGAACTTGGATCCCCCGAATTCACATAAAAAGCCAGGCGTGGCGGTACATGGTGTAATCCCAGTACTGAGAAGTCTGAGACAGGAGGCTTCCTGGTGACTCAGTGGTCAGTCAGTCTAGTCAAATGTCTGAGTTCTAGATTCAAGGAGAGATCCCGTCTCAATACCAAGATGGTTGCTGGGCATCAGGGTACATACCTTTAATCCCAGCACTTGGAATACAGAGGCAGGGGGATCTCTCAAAGTTAGAGGCTAGCCTGATCTATATAGTGAGTGCCAGACCAGCAAGGACTACATAGTGAGACACTGTATCCAAAAAACAAAACAAACAAAAAAACAACAACAACAAAAACAAAAAAGAGCCCTACTGAAAAAGAAAGTTCTGGCCTCCACATGCACTTTCATACGTGCACACTCAAACCCACACATGCAAACAGACACATGTCATACAAATGTGCACACAAATGCACACAAACACGCGTGCACACACACACACACACACACACACACACACACACACACACACACACACACTGGTACTTTCTTTCTAAGCCTACAGGAACACATACCACACAGAGAGCTCCTAAGACTGCTGTCTTCCCTCATGGCTACTATGTAAAGTTCAGTGCAGACCCGGAGCTGATGCTGAAGGTGGTAAGGCTGGGGGTAAGCACTGTGGAAGCCCCCCTCCTGCTAACCCTAGGCCCCCCTCCTGCTAACCCCAGGCTCCCCTCCTGTTAACTCCAGGCTCCCTTCCTGCTAACCCCAGGCTCCCCTCCTGTTAATTTCAGGGCCCCCTCCTCCTAACTCCAGACCCCCTCCTCCTAAGTCCAGGGCCCCCTCCTGCTAAGCCCAGGCCTTTCCAGAAATCTTGCTGTCAGACTTGGTTACTCAATGCTTCAGTTTCTAACCTTGTAAACTTGAGATGCATCAGGTCGTCCATTATCCTGTTCATTCGTGCTGGCTTTATTAGTGTCATCTTTGATTCAAGGTCCCTTCCAAGGTTCAATTTTATAACATCTGCACATCTCAAAAGCATTCCTTCAGTTAAAAGGAGACAACATGAACTCTAAATCTATGTGACTTGGTGCTGTAAACCTCAGTGATTACAGCAATGGAGAAGGTGATCACCAGGGCACTGTCACCTCCTCTCTAGGCTGTGTTACTCTTACAAAATTGTTCGGGCATCAATTCCATTCTAGCTGGGGACAGACGCTGGGCACAACATAATGGTGTGCGAAGAGTTGACAGATGCAGTTTCACATTCTACCTTGAAACCAACCTAAAAGGTACCGTCCCATCCCTTTCAATCCCCTATCTGTGCGGCTGGATTACCTTTACACGGTCTAGCAAATACTCCCGTGAAGCCAGACATCATGAAGAATTGTAAAAATGAGAAGTAAAAAGTTAAAATAAAAAGGAAGTAATGCTTTTGTTTACTTGCTTTTTTTTGTTTCAAGAAAATAAAGTTGAGCTGGGCATTGGTGGCGCACGCCTTTAATCCCAGCGCTTAGGAGGCAGAGGCAGGTGCATCTCTGTGAGTTCAAGGCCAGCCTGGTCTACAAGAGCTAGTTCCAGGACAGCCTCCAAAGCCACAGAGAAACCCTGTCTTGCAAAACCAAAAAAAAAAAAAAAGAAAGAAAGCAAAGGTGTTTCTAATAAAAATGTGTATTTTTATCTTAGCATTTGGTAGGTTCTGTTACATTAAAGCAGATTTTTCAAATATATATTTTCCAGTTCAAGTTCAGAGACTTAATCTCTAATATGAGGAAGTTTATTGACAAAAGCTGTTTGGATACCCAATAACTGGAAGTTGTCACACAGAGAAAAAATAAATGTATCACAGAGACGCCAGTAACTCAATAAATATCATTAACTCAGAAATAGATTTTAGATAACTGATGTGTGTGTGAAAGAGAGACACAGAGAAAGAGAAAGAGAGTGAGAGAGAGCGAGAGAGAGAGAGAGAGAGAGAAAACAGGCAATATTTGTCTTTTTGGGTCTAGTTTATTTAATACAACCTGATGATATCCACTTCCATTCATTTTCCTATAAATGGCATAATTTTGTTCTTTTTAATGACAGAACAAAACTCCATTGATTAGTATATACCATATTCGCTCTATTCATTCAACAGCTGGTGGGCATCTAGGCCAGTTCCATATCTTAACTATTGATAAAAAGCAATAAATATATATGTGCAAATATGTCTATGGCATGCTGACTTCAGATGTACACCCAGGGATGATATAGTTGATTATATGGTAGCTTCATTTTTTAATTTTATTTTATGTATATGGGTGTTTTGCCTGAATATATGTCTGTGTATTCTATGTGTATGCAGTGCCCTTGGATTTTGGAAGAAGGCATTAGATCCCTTGGAATTGGAGTTACCCATGGGCCATCATGGGGGTGCCGGGAATCTAACTGGGTCCTCTGCAAGAGCAACCCATGCTCTTCCCCACTGAGCCATGTCTCCGAGCCCCTCCATTTTTTTTCTGACTCCCACACCGGCTGCTCCTGTTTACCCTGCACCAGCAGAGTGTGTATCAGGGCTCCTGGCTCGCATCCTCATTAGCATTTGTTCATTTCTTTTTGTCAACTTTGTACTGGGGTCTGTCACCGGTGGGAACTGTCACCTTAGGGCCTGCCTCTTGTTTTTTTGATAATAGCCATCTTGACAGTCATGAGATGGATTGTCTGAGTGATTTTAACTTGGATTTCCCAGATTACTAGGGATAATCAACCTTTTTTTTCCAAATATTTATTGGCCGTTTGCATTTCCTCTTTTGAGAATTGGTCTGATTCATTTGCTCATCTGCTGGTGGGATGACTTCTAATTTTTAGAGTTCTCCATGCTAATCCTCTGTCAGATGTGTAGTTGGCAAAGATTTTGTTTTCTGTAGGTTATCTCTATTCTGCTGACTGTTTTACTGTGCAGAAATCTTACATTTCATGCAGTTCCATTAGTCAGTTATTGGAGTCATTTCCTGAGCTACTGAAGTCCCTTTTCAAAAGTCCTTACCTGTACTTACATCTTCAAGTATCTGCCTTATGTTTTCCTCTGTTTCAGAGGCAGTTTGGTCCATTTTGAGTTGATTTTAGTGCTAGGTGGGAGGTATGGACTAAATCTGTAGATGGCTTTTAACAATCTTTCCATTTTACAATATTAACCCTTCCAGTCTATGAGCATCTTCTACCAACGTCTTTAATTTCTTTCATCAGTGTATACATTTTGTTGGTTGCGGGGAGTTGAAATAGGGTCTCAAGTAGTAGTCCAGTTTGAACTTGAACTCATTATGTAGCCAAGGATGAACCTGAACTCCTGTCTCTCCTATCTCCACCACCCCTGGATTTCTCTGGTGTTTTAGTTTTCATTATGGTGGCTTTCACTTCCTTGAGTAGGCTTATCCTTTTTGGAAACTACTGAGAATGAGTTTCCCCCCTCACTTCCTTCTCAGCAAATTCAATATTGGTAATAGAGGAAACTACTGATTTTTGCATTTTGGTTTGTATTCTGCTACTTTGCTGAAAGTGAGGATCAGATTTTAGGGTTTTCCTAAGAGCATTTAGTGACTTTTCAATACAGAATCTTCCTTTTTCTTGTCTTTTTTGTTTGTTTTTGATTTTTGAGACAGGCTTTCTCTTCATAGCTCTGTCTATCCTAGAACTCACTCTGTAAACCAGGCTGGCCTCGAACTCACAGAGATCCACCTGCCTCTGCCTCCCGAGTGCTGGGATTAAAGGTGTGTCCCACCACCACCTGGCTGTCTACTTTCTGAACTTTCTTTTTCTTATTGATTTGGATTAGAATCCAATAAGAATTCTGGGATCGTTCTGAGTGGACAGACACTTCATGACATTTCAACATGACCTGAGGGGGAAAAGCTATGACTTTGACATCTTGGAAGTCATGAGCTATGCTTTTTTTTTTTTTTTTAACATGCTACCGGGAAGAAGATTTTCCAATTATATGTTGGTACTTTTGACTCTTATCTTAGTTTGATGTAACTAATCCATTGAAATTTCTTGTGATTTGATTTATGGTCTTGAACACAATGAATTCTTAGAAATATTACACAAGTAACAGGGTGTGGTGGCACTCTCCTTTAATCCCAGCAGAGGCATCAGCAGGTGGATCTCTGTGAGTTTGAGGACAGCCTGGTCTACAGAGTGAGTAACAGGCCAGCCATTAGAGCTACACAGTAAGACCCTGTCTCCAACAAACAAAATAAACAATCAAATATTCCACACATGACATGGAAGACACATTTTGCAAATGACTGAGGCAGGTCTACAGATGTGTGTTATTATAATTTGCAAACCGGGCCGGGTGTTGGTGGCACACGCCTTTAATCCCAGCACTCGGAAGGCAGAGGCAGGCAGATCTACAGAAGGAGTTCCAGGACAGCCTCCAAAACAACACAGAGAAACCCTGTCTTGAAAAAAACAAAAACAAAAAAATAATAATTTGCAAACCGGAAACCCCCACAGGCTGAGGTATGGTCTTCAGCTCTCAATTGGTTCCTAATTTATTTTTTTTTCTCTGTACTCTTTTGGGATTAAAGGCGTGCACCACCAACGCTCGGCTCCTAATTTTTTTTAAAGATTTATTTATTATGTATACAGTGGTCTGCCTGCATGCCACAAAAGGGCACCAGATCTCATTATAGATGGTTGTAAATCACCCTGTGGGTGCTGGGAATTGAACTCAGGACCTCTGGAAGAGCAGTCAGTGCTGTTAACCTCTGAGCTATCTGTCCAGCCCTGGTTCCTAATTGCTATGGTGGTATTTTTGGAGGTGCTAGAAACTTCATTTGGTGAGGCCTAGTTAGTCGGAGGAAGTGTTCTAAAGAGGAGGTGTCCTTGATCTTGCCCTGGTCCCTTCCTATCTGTTCCCACAAAGTGTGTGGCTCTGCTCTCTCTATGGTGATGTTCTCTGCCTTACCACGGCCCATGGCAAGAAGGCCTGGTGACTACAGGTTGAGACCTCTGAAACCATGAGCCAAAATGAATCTTTCCTTCCTCAAACTGTTTCTCTCCATTACTTGTCAGGGTGACAAAAGTGACCGACACAGTGTGCGTGGTGACAAGTGTGTTACACTGTTCAGACCTGTGTTCTTTACTGATCTATTTGCTCTGCTAACTAGAGATGAATTGTTAAAATCTCCCATCACAAATCTGGAAAATCTTTGCTGTTCTGTGCATTCCTGCTATGGATACTGTAAGATCACCCCGTTTTCCTGGCTCACAATCCCACACAGCAGGAGCCTGCCGTATCTGCTGATGAGGCAGCTGCAGCCCAGACAGCACCAAGCTCTTCTGGCTCTTTCTGTTTATTTTTTTCCCCAGACATTGTTTCTCTGCATAGCCCTGGCTGTCCTGGAACTCATTCTGTAGACCACATTTGCCTCGAATTCACAGAGATCTGCCTGCCTCTACCTCCCAAGTGCTGGGATTAAAGGAGTGTGCCACCACTGCCCGACTCTGTTCATTTTTTAAAGGGCCCCTTCTAGAAGACGACTCAGTGCCTGTCATTTGATTGCCATGATGATCCATCCAATAGATGGTCAACTGGAGTCTCTGGAACATCACGGGGCTTGTTGTCTAAATGTACGTAGCCTGCAGTGGTGTGGCTGGGACTCCGTCCCAGCAGGGTCTGACCCAGCTGTACCTGTGGCTTCAGAATTACTTGTATGTACTCCACCCAGGCTGTGAGAGGGCATTCCTAAAGAGAAGGTGTCGCTGTAGAGCCTGATTCAATGACTGTGGAGAGTTTGTAATGTTGTAGGTCCAGAACCCATTATAATTTCTCTTGGGCTATCTTTAACCCATTAAGTAGCCACTCTTTGTTTGCAAGCCCCATGTCAGACCTAACGCTGTGACTACAGATAAAACCTTTTGGAATGTACTAAGTTAACGAAACCCTAATTTTTTTATTGACCAAAGACAGAGTCATCAGATGATATTGAGACCATTGCTGAGGTCTGTCCTATATAACTGTCTATTTGATGTTTGCACCAATGTCTCAGAAAAGTGTTCTGATTTATGATTTTCTTTGCTCTGTTACCATAAAATTTCATGAAACTTCGTCCATATTGGAACATGGAAATTTTGGGTAACCTAAATCTATGTTCCTGGGCCATAGCCACTCCTATTTGGCTGCAGAATAAATTATCTCTTATTCCCTTCGAGGTGAGAGCTGTGTTTTTTGGTGTCGAGACCAATAGTTGAACTCCTCTGAAGTTAGGTTCCCCAATCTGTACAGTGGTTGTTGTTGGCTGTTTCACAGGGTGGTAGGGTTGGGTTCTGGAGCACAATATCCCAAGAGCATGGTACTTACGGGTGCTGAGCACTATGAACTCAAACCATTGCAAAGTCTCAGACACACCCTTCAAATAAGGGCTACTCTGTTGGTCTCCCTTCCTCCTGCCAAAAGTGGATGACAGAAATAAGAATTCAGAGAACTGCAAGCCAAGCAGTAAAACCTGGGAAGGCTACCCCATTCCTTTTCTTTTGAGGACCTCATTCCAGACAGTCTTGTCCTACCCCAGGCAAAACTGATCTGGACAGGCTGACTGGCGTTCCTTGCGAGAGTGTTACTCCCACCACTTTGTCCAACCCCATTGCCTCCCACACCTTGCTAAACCTAAGAGGGAAGTCCCCCCAAATCTTCAGGTCTTCATCTCTGAAGGTTCATGTGACTTCTGTTGGCTTGTATGAAATTGATTTGCTATGCTTTGATCGCATTATCATATTGATTTATTTCCGTTTTTGAGAGAATCCCTTTATGTCACCCAGGCTGGCTTAGAATCCCTATGCAGGCTGTGCTGGCCTCAAACTAAAGACCTATCTCAGCCTCACTGTGCTGGGATGACACCCAAAGACTATCATGCTCACCCTACCTTGTTATTGAAAAAAGAAAGGAAAATCATGAGGCTATAAGGGCAGACTGCTTAGCAAAATATTGCTTCTTCCCCAAGGGTCATTAGGATGGTAAAGTAACTGCTAGTGTTGAGGACAAGTGCCCTTAGGAACGCAGCTTTTTTTTTTTTTTTTTTTTTTTTTTTTTGGTTTTATGAGACACAGTTTCTCTGTACTGTTTTGGAGGCTGTCAGACCAGCCCGGCCTTGAACTCACAGAGATCCGCCTGCCTCTGCCTCCCGAATGCTGGGATTAAAGGCGTGCGCCACCACTGCCCAGCTTGGAGCACAGCTTTATTACAGCTGACAACTGAGTAGTGATTCCCTTGCATTTTTAAGCCAGGGCAGCTGAAGGGAGGATGGGCATTGTTTTGGGATAGTCAAGAAGAAAGGAAGTTGAAATCTCCGATATCTGCCTTAGGACATCAGAGGTGACCATGTTTGCTCCACTACCCTCTAGCTGAGCCCTTCTCAAAGTCCACCTCGGGAAGGTAACAGTTCACCCCAGAGTCTTTCAACATTCTTCAGGAGGGATTAAAAATTCATGGACCAGTCTGGCATGGTGGCCCACCCTTTTAATTCCAGCATTGGAGCAGAGGCAGGCAGCTCTCCATGAGGCTAACCTGTTCTACAAAGCGAATTCCAGGTTAGCCAAGACCCTGCCTCAAAAAACCAAAACCAAACCAAAGCAGAACATCCCTTCCTCAGCCTGGCTGCAAACTTAAGCTTTAACTGAAGCCAGCAGAGTGGTGGTTTCCAGATATTGTGATTGGGAGCAGATCCTAGATGGAGGATGCAGGCTGTTCTTTACTTCTGACTCATAGAATGATCATGACCTCTGATGTAGTTGCTACTCACGTGTGTGTCCTTCAAATGAAACACTTGAAAGAAAACCAGACCCAGATCTAAAATTGTCCCTGAAGATAGGAACTCATGACTGAGAATCTGCAAGTGGACTTGAGCGGCTTCCTGGACCTGTTGGTGTTGTTTGGTGCCCCCTGGTGGGCTATGACAAGCCTGTCTTGAAAATCAACATGGGGCCTTAGACTCTGAGAGTACAGAGAAGCCTAGAGATGCTAGGAGAGTGGTAGGACAGAATGCATGTTAGCAGTGTTTAAGAAAAAGAAAAGAGGAGAGAGAGGAAGAATAAAGGGGGTATAAGAGAAGATACTCAGGCTATTTTCATGAGCAGCCAAGGCTGAGAGGCACAGTTAAGGGATTTCTTTCAGAATTTGCTGGGTGTGGTGTGATCCCAGCATCTGGAAAGTGAAGACAGGAGGGTCAGGAGGTCAAGGTCATCCTTGGCTCTGTGTGAGCTAGAGTATGTTCACTAATGTTTATAAAGCTTCTTCTAGACGCTAAGCACTGGGACAGGAGATGGTAGGCAACAAGAAGACCCAGTCCCTCTCTTTGTGTAGATTATGGATATCAGCAAAATAAACATGTATTTAGAATAGGCACAAGAACTAAAAATGGGACATCTGAGGTTCATGAGGAGTTCACTTTTTAAATGTATTAACATCTGTCTATCATCTGTGCAGGCGTAATTTTCTGTCCCACCTGCCAACTCCCAAATAGCTACACAGAGACCTATTATTAATTAATTATAAGTACTCAGCCAATAACTTAGGCTTGTTTCTTTTTTCTTTCTTTTTTTCCCCCCTGAGACAGGGTTTCTCTGTGGCTTTGGAGCCTGTCCTGGAACTAGCTCTTGTAGACAAGGCTGGCCTTGAACTCACAGAGATCCACCTGCCTCTGCCTCCAGAGTGCTGGGATTAAAAGTGTGCACCACCAGCACCCAGCTTCTAACTAGATCTTACAACTTAGATTAATCAATTTTTATTAATTTACTTGCTGCCACATGGTCATGGCTTGTTACCTCATCTTGTACACATTCTACTTACTCTGCATCTGGCTGTGGACTCCACCCTTCTTCATGCTGGAGGGCTCTCCCTGACTGCACGTTCTGCTTAACCTGTTCCTGCCTAGCTATTGGCAATTTAGCTCTTTATTAAACCAACGAGAGCAACACATCTTCATAGTGTACGAAAAGATTGTTCCATAACACAACTGTATATCTACCCATTGTCTGTCTGTCTGTCTATATATCTATCTCCGTGTGTGTGGAGGTCAGAGGACAACTTGTGGGAGCCAGTTCTTTCCTACCACCATGTGGGTCCCAGATATTGAGCACAGATCCTCAGGCTCTGTGGCAAGCATCTTACTGGCTAAGCCATTTACTCTTCTCAGAGTTTAACTTTAAATCGAGAGCCAGAGAGTGAGTTGTGTTCACTAGACTGGACTAATATTCTATTTATTTATTTTTTGTTTGTTTTTCAAGACAGGGTTTCTCTGTGGCTTTGGAGGCTGTCCTAGAACTCTCTTTGAAGACCAGGCTGGTCTCAAACTCACAGAGATCCGCCTGTCTCTACCTCCCGAGTGCTGGGATTAAAGGTGTGTTCCACCATCGCCTGGCAGGTTGATATTCTAAAATAGCCAACTAATTTTTACAGGTTCCTTTGCCTTTGAGAAAGAGGACCCTGGAGCTGGAGGCAGGCCTGTACTGATAGGACTCTTGTCTCCTGACCAAGAAGACTTGGAAATCCATGGATTGCTAAAGGTATTCCCTGCTACTTACACTGGAGTAGCATAGGAAATTACTAGAATAGGAAAGTGCTGACTCTAAGGACAGCAACATGCGATGGAGGCCAGGGAGGGGTAGCACCAGCAAGCAACAGAGTACCATGATGAGCAGAAAGGTGCATGTCTTGGGGCTCAGGTGCTTGCTGTGAGAACTTGAGGGCCTGAGTTTCGATGCCCAGCACCTATGTAAAGACCAGGCATGGTGGTGTGCACCTGTGATCTCCGTGCTGGGGAGGTGGAGATGGGTGGGACCCTGGAGCTTGCTGGCCAGCCATGAACAGTCACTGGGTTCAGTGAGAGCCTCTGTCTCAAAGAGATAAGATGGAGGGGGCAACTGAGGAAGGCATCTGGCCTTCATATGCAGGTGCACACACACGACATCTTAAAAGGTCTTTTTAAATTTTATTTTTACTTATGCGAGCATGTGCACCTGCTGGTCATGGAGCCGGCTCTCCAGCTCCGGTGCTGTTGTTTATCACACAGATTGGCTGAGGTGGGTAATTAGTGATGATGTATATGGTGAGTCTTCTGTTTCCCCCAAGCAAGTCCACAGACAGGAAGTTCCTCTGGAAAGCGATGGCTTGGGCATGCAAGACATCTAGTAGGAAAAGGGGGCTTGGCTGGAGCTGGAGGAAGGTTGGGCCAGCATGAAGAACTGCAGGAGGGCAGTGGGGCATCCTAGTTGGCTTTAATTGACAATTTGATACAGCCTAGAATCACCCAAGAGGAATGCTTCCATTGAGGAAATGCCTAGATCAGATGGACCTGAGGGCATGTCTGGAGGTGATTGTCTTGACTGTTAATTGGTGTAGAAGTGTCTAGTCCACTGAGGGCAGAACCATTTCCTGGGCAGGTTGTCATGGGCTCCATAAAATGGTTAGCTGTGGGGAGCAGAGGAAGCCCTGGGTAAATGTGTAAGGATTGGAGGAGTGCTGAGTGAATGTGTATTATCGACACGAGCATAGCTGTGTCTCAGAGCCATGGGAATGGTAAAGCCTTCCCCACGGTCAGGATGGGGAACTGGCAAAACCTTCCTCGGTCCACTGTGTGCAACCGCAGCTTCCTCCTCTGTGACAGAGACTTCCCACTGAGACTAGCTAAACCCTCCTCCTGTGTTGCACATAATAAAAGCACTGAGCTTCCAGGCGGTTTTGTAGTCCTAAGTGCTCTCTTTCAGGTGAGCATAACCCGTAAAATCCCACCTTTTGTGCACATGAGTTTCTGTCTCTTTTCTTCATCCTCCCATTGCCCCAGTTAAGTTTCCTGGAACAAGACGTCCTGGAGGCCACAGTCAGCTAAGCATGAGCCCGGCAGCAAGTGGGGTGAGGGTTGTGGGGAGGAGGGATGATGACAGCAAGCAACCTGGTTTTGCTTCCTGGTTCTGCCTTGAGTTCCTGCTCTGACTTCCCTCAATGATGAACTGTGACCTGGAAGTATAAGCTGAAATAAACCCTTTCCTCTTATGTTTGTCACAGCAACAGAAAGGAAACCTGAACAGGAGAGTAACACTCCTGCCCTACAGGAGGGTCATGTAGGGAGCAGGATGACAGGTGACACATTCAGATACAGTAGTGACGATGAGACAAATGTTACTGATAGGCACAGGGATGTTCATTTAGAAGTGTTTCAGAAAGGTAGGAGAAACATAATGGGTCGGTGTTGAAGAAATGTGGGAGCGTCCCAGAAGGCATCTGAACAAAGAACTGGACTTTGATAGCTTTCATGGTGGGGGAAGGCCTTTTAGCTTGAAGACCTAGCAACCAGCTGTGGCACAACAGATGTGTCCCAGACTCAATTCTATTCCAAGTGTGAAGATGTAAGGTGTGCTTCAGACAAATGCCTCACCTCCTTTAGTTTTAGCCACTCATCAACACGTGACCATGAGGAAACAGGAGAAGAAGGCCACCCTCAACCTATGGAGAGGGGCTTTAGGAGGAGCTGAGCACGCCGACCTTGACATCTAGACTTAAGAATTGCAAGGGAGCCAAATTGCTGTTGTAAGCCTGTGGTCTGTGGCGGTCTGTTACAACAACCTGTACATTGAGAAAGTGAGTTAGTGCTTAACTGCTCCAGATCCCTGTGTGGAAGGGGGATACTCAACTTGTAGGATTTGTTTCATGGATGAAATGACACTGTCTGAATGTATCAGACACACATGTAGTGAGGTTCCACACATCTTTCATGTGCTAGGCAGGCACTCTGTCACTGAGCTACACTTCCAGTCAAACATTTATTTATTTATTTATTTATTTATTTATTTATTTATTTATTTATCTATTTATTTATTTATTTCCCATTCTCAATTAGTGATGTCTCAAGATGGTAAAGAGTTTTTATGTGTTGTTGGTTTTTTTATTCTTTGGGGGTCCACCACCCATCTCCCAAATTAATACATGTAGACTTATTCTTACTTATGAATGCCCGGCCTTAGCTTGACTTATTTCTAGCCAGCTTTTCCTAACTTAAATTATACCATTTGTCTTCAGCTATGTGTGCCTCTGGACTTTTTTGCTTGTTTGCTTGTTTTGTTTTTGAGACAGGGTTTCTCTATAGCCTTGGAGCCTGTTCTAGAACTCATTCTGTAGACCAGGCTGACCTTGAACTCACAAAGACCCGCCTGCCTCTACCTCTTGAGTTCTGGGTTTAAAGGCTTGTGCCACTACACCCAGCACCTCTGGGCTGTGTGGCTGGGTGGCTGGGTGGCTGGCCCCTGGCGTCCTCCTCTCCTTCTTATCTTGCTCCTCCCTCTTCTCTCTTCTTCTTTGAGCTTAAATTTCTTCTATTTATTCTCTCTGCCTGGCAGTCCCACCTATTCTTTCTTCTGTCTTGCTATTGACCGTTCAGCTCTTTATCAGATCAATCAGGTGTTTTATTTATTTATTTAATAACTTTTACTTAAATTAGAAATAATCTTTTTACATATCAATCCCAGTTCCCTCTCCCTTCCATCCTCCCATACCCTTCACTGACACCCCCATCCCACTCCCCCATCCACTCCCTAGGGAAGGTGAGGCCTTCCGTGGGGGATCATCCAAGTCTGTCACTTCACTTGGGGCAAGGCCTAGGCTGTATGTATCTAGGCTGAGAGAGTATCCCTCCATGGGGAATAGGCTCCCAAAGTTCATTCGTATACTAAGGATAAATACTGGTTCCACTGCCCGACCCCCATAAACAGCCCATGCCTCCTAACTGACATCCATGTTCAGGGGGCCTGGTTCTGTCCTATGCTGGTTTCCCAGCTGTCAGACTGGGGTATGTGAGCTCCCACTTGCTCAGGTCAGCTGTTTCCGTGGGCCAGTCAGGTATTTTAGGCAGGCAAAGTAACACAGCTTTACAGAGTTAAACAAATGCTACATAAAAGAAGGCAACACATCTTTGCATCATTAAAACAAATGTTCCATAGCATAAATGAATGTAACACATCATAAACTAACACTCCATGACATACTTGTGGTTATTGGAGTTGTGCTTAAATGGACCAATTAGTTGTTTTGTATATGATAAACTCCTATTTCTTTAATGTGTCTAGAAATGAGTCTATTCTGGTCAATTCAGTGGCTAAAAATATCATCTATGAAAGCACATATCAAGGGGGAGCTCCATGTAAAGATATAAGTTGATGTATATATATTTAGGGTTCTTAAGGACTTTCCTAGCTGAATTCATTTACTATTCAATAACACTATATTTCCAGCCCCACTGAACATCATTTTGTATATGCATATCTTTGCATGTGTTTGTATGTATTCATGTATATGCATACATGTGTGTGTGGAGGTGCTCATGTGTATAGAGGCCAGTGTTCATTCTTGGCTACTATACCTCAGGAACCATGTGCCTTTATTTTCAAGATAGGCACTCTCATTGAGACCTGCGTCTTGATTACACTAAGCTAGCTGACCAGGGGTGCCTGCTTCCACCTCCCCAATGCTGGGGTTAAAGTGCACACCGCCATACTTTTGTGAGTATTGGGAATTGAACTCATGTTCTTATGCTTGAGCTGTAAGATGACTGACTCATATTCACAGCCCTGAAGTCCTTTTTATAAAATTATCTTCTATTTGATTTGGTAGCACCTGCCAGAAAATTCCATATAATCTTCAAATGCTTACATATAGATTCTGAATTCAGTAAGATATGGAAAAGTCCTGGGACAGCAACACACACACACACACACACACACACACACACACCACAAGACACACAGAGATCATGTATCTCAAGAACCTTTCTATTTTCTTTTTCTTTTTCTTTTTTTTTTTGGTTTTACGAGACAGGGTTTCTCTGTATTGTTTTGGAGGCTGTTGGTCCAGCCTGGCCTCGAACTCACAGAGATCCGCCTGCCTCTGCCTCCTGAGTGCTGGGATTAAACGCATGCGCCACCACCGCCCGGCTGAACCTTTCTATTTTCTACGGGTATTTTATCATTCAGAAGTTAAATGAGTTTCTAATTGAACTTGTGTTGAGAACTCCTTTGCAATTCATCCTAGTGAACAGCTTCATGGCGACTGACAACACATCTGTAGGTCATTAGCTTCATCCCTAGACTTTTTTCTTCCTTCCTTCCTTCCTTCCTTTCTTTCTTTCTTTCTTTCTTTCTTTCTTTCTTTCTTTCTTTCTTTCTTTCTTTCTTTCTTTCTTTCTTTCTTTCTTTCTTTGGAGACAGGGTTTCTCTGTATTGCTTTGGAGGCGGTCCTGGAACTCACTCTGTAGACCAGGCTGTCCTGGAACTCACAGAGATCCACCCGCCTCTGCCTTCTGAGTGCTGGGATTAAAGTCGTCCGGATTTTTTTATTTTTTAATCGAGACAGGGTTTCTTTGTGTAGCCTTGGCTATCCTGGAACTAGCTCTGTAGATCAGGTTGGCCTTGAACTGGGAGATCCTCCTGCCTCTGCCTCCCAACTGCTGGGATTAAAGGTGTGTGTAACCACCACCACCAGACCTTTTTTTTTTTTTTTTTTTTTTTTTTACGACTTTGATGAGGTCTCACAGTTAGAGTCAGAATGGCAAAGTCTTCCTGGGCAGAACTGAAAGCATGCCAAGAACAATGTGCTTATAAGCCTGTCTAGCTACAGCCATCCTGTTCATTAAAACCATCCCAAAAGAGCTGGAGTGACTGCTCACTTAAGGACTCAGAGTTTAAGAGCTGGAGAGATGGCTCAGTGGTTAAGAGCACTGGCTACTCTTCTAGAGGACCCAGGTTCAGTTGCCAGAACCCCACATTGACGGCTTACAATCTTCTGCAACTCCAATTACAGAAGATCTAATGCCTCTTTTGTTCTTTTCTGGTGCACACATACATGTAGACAAAATATAGATAAATCTCTTTAAAACAAAAACATTCCACCAGAGCCAATTTCGAGTTCTCTAGAGCCAGTAAAATTTCTATTTGTCTAGTTAGGGGTCAGAACCTGACAAAAGAAGGCGCTTTCCAGAAACGGCTTAGGGCTTTCCTGAGCTCCCAGATGGGTCTCATTTTGCAAGTTGATTTCAGCCCAGTGCTGTCTGCACGGGAACTGGAAAAAAGAGCCAACAGGTAGCCTTCCTCAAACCAGCCTACAGAAAAAGGGGTGGTGGTGGTGGTGGAGCTTTTAGCACATTGTGGCTTTTCTTATTGAATTATTTAAGATATTACTGCATGATATTTTGTGTATTTAAAATATAAAGTACAAAAGCAAAGTGCACAATAAATAGCAAAACATTCCACAACGTAGCAAAATCAAAAGCCAGTATCTCTGTCATTAGTGAGGCTCTGCTGCCCTCGTGTGGCAGAATTACTTCTCTGCCAGAACCTGTGTTTTTCTCCCAGAGAGCATCTTTTCTCCCTATAGTGCCCAAACTGGCCTCAAACTCAAGGCAATCTTTCTGCCTCAGCTTCTTAAGTGCTGGATTATAGGTACAAGGCATGAGCCATCACATGTGTCTTAGAGAATATCTTTACATGTTTAGATTGATAGGGTCGATAGACAGATGAATGGAGACATGGTTAGAAGGGTAGATGGCTCAGTGGGTAGTAACACTCTTCAACCTTGAGGGTCCGAGTTTGAAACCCCAATATTCACCTAAAACTCCAGGTATGGCTGCATATGTCTGTATCTCCAGAATGATGAGACAGAGACAGGTGGATTCAAGAGTTCATTGGTGTCGGGCGGTGGTGGCGCACCCCTTTAATCCCAGCACTCAGGAAGCAGAGGCAGTCAGATCTCTGTGAGTTCAAGATCAAGCCTGGTCTACTGAGCGAGTTCCAGGACATGCTCCAAAACAATACAGAGAAACCCTGTCTCAAAAAACAAAAAACAAAACAAAACAAAAAGTTCATTGGCTAGCCAGCCTAGTTCAAACAATGAGATGCCAGTTCAGTGACTTTCTCAACCTCAATACAGCGGAGAGTGGTAGAGGGAAACACTACACTATTCTGGTTAGTTTTTGTCAACTTGACACAAACCAAGGCCAAGTGGCAAGTGGGAGTCTCAACCGAAGAGCATCTCCATCTGATTGTCTGTAGGCATATCTCGGTTAAGGATTGATGGGAGGGGTCAGCCCTCTATGGGTGGTGCCATCCCTTGGCATGTGGTTCTGGATGTATAAGATGTATAAGAAAGCAGGCAGAGCCATGGGGAGCAAGCCATCGAGCAGCACCCTCCCTGACTTCTGCTTAACTTCCTGCCTCCAGGTGTGTGCCTTGAGTACCTGCTGTGACTTTCCTCAAAGATGGGGTAACCCATAAGTCAAACAAACCCTTTCATTGCCAACCTGCTTTTGGTCAGTGTTTTATTTTATTTTGTTTGTTTGTTTGTTTGTTTTTTGGGACAGCATTTCTCTGTGTAGCTCTGACTGTCCTGGAACTCACTGTGTAGAGCAGGCTGGCCCCGAATTCACAGAGACCTGCGTGCCTCTGCTGGGACTGAAGGTGTGGTCAGTGTTTTATAACAGCAACAGAAAGCAAGCTAGGACACCTTCTCTGGCTTCCATATGGCGTACCCACACATTCATATGCGTGTCATATAAGAGGGCAAGAGGACAAGAGGGGGCACATTAATTCATGCATGCACTCGTTTTTTAAAAGTTTATTTTTATGTTTACATATGTGCCTGTGTGTGGATATGTGTACATGTCATGTAGGCGTTTGCAGAGCCCAGCATGCCTCCTGCCCGGAGCTGGAGTTACAGCTGGTTGTGAATCACTGAGTATGGATGCTGGGAACCAAGCTTGGATCCTCAGGAAGAATAGTAAGTGTTCTTAACTGCTGGGCCATGGAGGGATTCATTTTGTAAGTAATGAGATTGAATTGTTTTTCTAAGCACTGGACCAAGTGAGGGTTGGAAGTGATTTTTGAGGTCTAGGGTGTGAAAAACTGCAATGGTATGGAGTAAGTAGGGCGACAGTGGGAACTTTGTGGCCTGCTTGTACCAGGAGGCTATGACATGGTCACTATGCAGTGTGTGATGATGGAGAAGGCTCTCCTGGGTCTGGGTGAGCTTCTTCCTCTAGAGAGACACGTGTTTCTGGCTAACCAGTTTACTCCAGTCTATTGGGCTAAGAGGAGGAATAAAATACAGTAAATGAGAATTTGAGATGTGCTGTGTCCATCAAAGAAGGATAGTAAGGAAAAGGAGACAGCAGCAGAGAGCAGGCAGAACCCTTCATGACTCCCCAAAACCCAAGTAGAATGGTTTAGCACGTGCCACGGCTGTGTGTGTGTGTGCGCGCGCGCGCGCGCACACACACACACACACACACACACACACTCACACGCGCGCGCGAATTCACACATGTGGTCGTGCACATGGAGACCAAAGGGCACCGTCAGGTGTCTTTCTCAATTACCCTCAGCCTTATTTGCTGAGACAGGGTCTCTCACTGAGCCTGGAGCTGTGGGATTTGTCTAGACTGGCTGGCTAGCAAGCTCCAGGAACCTCCTGTCTTCACCTCCCCTCTGCTGGGGTTATGGGCACTGAGTTACCACACCTGGCTCTTTACATATATGCTGAGGATCAGAACAAAGGTCTCATGTTCACATGGTAAGCCCTTTACCAGATGAGCCTCTCCCCTAGCCCCCGGTTGCACACTATTCTAACCAACAAAGATGGCTTACTTGGTTTAGTTTGTTCAGACTGTTGTACAAATAACACCATAGATCAGGTGGTTTAAACAGCAATTTATTTCAAATATTGGGAGGTCCAGAATTTGATTTGATGTTTGGTGGAAGCCTGCTTCTTCACAGATGACTCTTTGCCATATTCTTACACAGAATCTCTGGGGTCTCTGTTTTAGGGTACTAATCTCTCTCTTGAAGGTTCCACCCCATGACCTAGTCATCTCTCAAAAGCTCCACCCTGTCTCATCATGGTGAAGGTTAGGATTTCAACATGGGAATGGGGAGGAGTGAGGGCCTTTGGTCCATATCCTCTTTGCACTTGACTGTCTCTGTGTTGCAAGCTATGGTTATCTTGGAACCTAAATTCTCCCCCTGAATTTGTTATAGAATTTATATCACAGTGTGTATATTATGTTACTGCTTTTGTTACATATTCCAAGTTGCTTTCCAAACAGTCCCAACTGTTTGATTCCAGCATGCTGCTATATTTGGGTTGAGCACTGCTGGAGTGCCTCGAAGACTCACGAACCAAGACTGAAACAGTACCATGCAAGCTGTCACGACTTTGTCACCTCTTACTCATCCCCTGACTCAGCATGGTCTGGCTTCTCCCCAAACCACTTTACTAAAATTGTTTCTGTCAAGGGCTTGTAGCTAAAGCTAGCCCTAACTCTCTGTCTCTGTCTCTCTGTCTCTCTCTCGTGTGTGTGTATGTCTTCTCTCTCATCTGTCTTTTCAGAAGCATCTAAGACCCCTCCCTCTTTTGGTCTCTTCACCACCACCACTCCCTTCTGGACACCTCTGCACTTACTCCATTGTGCTCTCTCTAGCCTGCATCTTTCCATCCTAGGACCGTGGTCTACTCCATCTGCAGACTCTTCTTGATCTGTCTCAGACAGCCCCGCTTCCAGATACTCACGCCTTACATAACTCAGCCTCCACCTCAGCCTGGCCCACATCCAACTCCTCTCTGGATAGACCGACTCTGGCTGCCAGTCCCAAACTCACTTTGCCGTAGTATTGAGCATAAAATTCTTTATTCTCTTCCATAGGTACCCACATTCCCCATTTCAGTAAATGTACATCGAATACCTAAACAATCTACCAGAAATCTGGGCACCATCTCATATTCTCTCTTCCTCTACATTTAAACAATCCCCTAATCTTTGTTTGAGACGGGGTCTCGTGTGACCTAGGTTGGCCTTCAACTCTTGATTCTATCTCCATATCTCTCAGCATGATCTTACTGATTTTAACTCTAAACATCTCTTAGATATGTCCATATGTTCTGTGTCTTCTGCTACCAGAACTCCAGGTCCCCAGCAGTGTCCCCAAATCTCCTAACTGGAGTCTTGCCTTCAGCATCTTCCGGTCTCTGCAAGGAAACTAAGCTTTCTACAGTACTCATCTAATCCCAACTTTCTTAATCGGGACCTTGCAGCATCTCCCAGACTAAAATCTAAGTTCCTTGTTTATGAGCCAGAGATGTGGCCACATGGGAAAGAAGGACAGTTCTACAGATTTTAACTCATAAATAGAATTGAGTAGCCACATGACTATTACTCCAAGAAGTGCTCTCACTGAGACTGGGGAGCAGCTCAATCAGCAGAGTGCCTGCCTTACTTGGACGAAGCCTGTTCAATCCCCCGAACCTCAGAAACCATACATGATGGCACTTGTTAATCTCAGGGCTTGGGAGGTGGAGGCAGAAGTATCATTAGTTCAAGGTCATCTTTGGGTGCAGTACAGTTCCAGGCCCATCTGGGACAGAGAAGACCTTGACTAATTCTCTTATGCTATCCGTTTGTAATTGCATGTTTCTGCATCGACTCTAACTCTTAATTGTCAAAGAACGGGCTGTAACCCCGAGTGGTGGTGCATGCCTTTAATCCCAGCGCCCACAGTTTGGGAAGCAGAGGCTGGGAGGGGGTTCCTCTCTAATTTAGAGGCCAGGCTGATTTACAACGCTAGTTCCAGTTCCAGGTCAGCCAGTACTGTTACACAGAGAAACCCTGTCTTGCAAAACCAAAAAGAAAGAAATGGGACGTACCGGATGTAATTGTTACAAATCAAAACGACAACCAAAACCCCTTAAAGGTATCTGCCATGTCCCTACCTCTTCCTCCCATTCATCTCCACCACCCCACCCCCGCAACCAATCATGCAACTAGCCTGGACCACCTTGCTCTTGGTGCACTCTAAGCCTTCCTGCAATTGACTCCTCACTTCTGTCTCCTTTGGGGCAGACTGGGGGTCCTGCAGAGATTCCCATCACAGTTGGCTCCGTGTAATCTCCAGGTCATCTCTTCCATTAGACACCTACTTCTGTGCAACAGCTGTGTTTTCAACCGGGGAGTGTCATGGCATGCCACTCGCCGAGCTTCTCCAGCCTCTACCCTAATCGCCTGTATCAGCTGATCGCCATCGAGCCATTCCTAGTCCCTGCTGAGTCTCGGCACGCATGCGCAACTCGCACGCGGCCGCCCCGCCCCCACCCTTTCACTGGGGCAACCGTTGCAGGGCGCCCGGGCCCTGGCGTGGGACGGTAGGCCGCTGACATCCCCCCGGCTTTGGGCCCTAGGTACCCCGGCCTGGTGGCCCCAGGACGTTCCCGTCGGATGGCGGAGTGCTGTGAACGGCGCCCATGAAGCCCGTTGTCCTAGTTGTGCTGTGGCTATGGCCTTCGTCCCTGCTGGCGTATCCGAGTGAGTGATGGGCCGGGGTCGAGATCCAGGGGTTTCCTCTCCCTGCACCTTCCTGTTCTCTATCCCAGATGCGGGCCTGGGTGCCAGGTGTGTCACTTAGTCCTCATCCTGCTTTGCCCATTGTTCCCTGGATGCTCAGCTGAGCTCGGTGTGACTCCTCCTTAGGCCCGAGGACTCCCTTTAGGTGACACAAAACGTGACAGATTGCAGCCTGGGCTCAAACACTTCGTGTTTTGTTGGAATGCAACCGCAGTCATTATTGGCCATGACTGCTTTCCTGCATGAGAAGGACTTGCTGCACAATACTGTCTTGCAATGTCTGATATGTTTACTGGGTGGCCGGCCCCTGTAGTAAAATCTGAAGAGAGTGTGTGTTGAGGGGAGGGGTGTGTCTCCTTCTGCGTTTCTGGAAGGCAAGAATTCAGCCCAAAGATGCCAACAGTAAATAGAAGTGTATTAAGCAAAACACAGCACTCGAGAGAGGCTGGAATGGGCTATCTCCAAAAGGGCATAGCAGCGCAGTGGGGTCTGAATTGTGGATTTAAAATACGTTTTATGAATATTTATGAGGTAGATGGTATATTCATAGAGTATGGTTTCGTCTCCAGTCACGGTAAATGGGATCTCTCTTTTAGAATATTTCTTCCTAGTTGTTCCTTTGGTCCATTTTATCTTTTGAGATAGGGTCTCGTGAAACCCTGGCTGATCTTGAACTCACTACATAGCCAACACTGACCTTGAACTTCCGATATTCCTGACTTTACTTCTCTAGTGCCAATTATTACAGGTGTGTACCCCTACACCCCGCTAACGCAGCACTGGGGACCCGACTCAAGTTTTCATGTGTACTAGGCAAGCTCTCTCCCCCACCAAGCTTTGTGTTCAGCCTTCAAGTTTCTTTAAACGATGGCAACTCGTTTCCAAGAATCACTTTGCAAGCAATTGCGGATGTCCTACGGGAAGGACATTGGCAAGTCTTCTGTGTGGGAAGACTTGAGCCTAAGAACATAAAAAAAAGTGTGCAAAGATATTAAATTAGATTTTTTAAAGCCAGAATGCTGATTAATATGAATATAAGAACTTGTGTATCCATCAGCAAAAGCCACATTTTTTCAGAATTAATAGTAAAAAGTTGGAGAAACGCTGCTGGATGAAGAAGAAAGTGGTTCCTTTTGCATTCATTCTGAGATTATTTCAGTCATGAAGCTCAGCACCCTGGTTAGTTAGAGTTGGAAATACATCAGCTCAGTTATTTTTAAGTTTTTTTTTTCCTTTCAGGCACAAGTTCATGCAGCACTTAACCCCCATAGAACTCAGGAAGTCTGTTTTCTGTGAGTCCACTGCATGACGTGTATAGGAAAATACAAGCAACTTGTTCTCCGAGGTTATGGACTTGGGGCCAGTTTGGCTCATTAGTGAGGATTGGATGCTTAGGTTTAAGTCTTGTGTAGGAGTTCTTTATACGATAAGGCTAACCTATGTTTTTGGGCTTGGAGTTGTAAGAATCTTTTAATAATTAGCATATAAAACTTTGGTTAGATTTTGAGTGTGTCATCCACAGTGTCTGTGTCAAGCCTGGCAGGACCAAGTAAAGATGTATGAGTTCATTGTGTGTGTGTGTGTGTGTGTGTGTGTGTGTGTGTGTGTATGTGTGTGTATGTGTGCACGCGCGCACACGCGTGCTTATCATTAGAAAGAAACCTGTTCTAGTTTGCTTTCTATTGCTGTGATAAACACTATGACCAAAAGTAATTTTAGGGAGGAAAGGGTTTATATCATATATAGCTCACAGTCAACTCATCACGAAGGGAAGTTAGGGCAGGAACTCAAGGCAGGAACTGAAGCAGGAGAAGCCATGGAGGATGCTGATTACTGGCCTGTTCACCCTGCTTTCTTATAGCACCAGGACTGCCAGCTGAAAGATGGAACCACCCACAGTAGCTGGTCCCTTTCACATCAGTCATTAATCAAGGAAGTGTTTGATGGGCTTGCCCACGTGCAAATCTTATGGGGGCATTTTCTCAATTGAGGTTCCTTTTTCCCAGATGACTCTAGCTTGTCAAGTTGACCAAAACCAGCCAGGACAAAAGCATTACCCCCTTCCATGTCCCTGTAAGTATTCACAGCACACTTGCCTTCAGTATTTCCTTTTCGTGTGGCAGAAGCATCATCAGATTCCCAGATGACCTTGCTTCAGCTGTCAGGCAGCAGGAAAACTCGAGAGGACAGTGACTTGTACATGCCTTCTCTCTTCTTCTCTCTCTTAATCTCTCTCTTTTTCCTGGTATTCCAGGATTCCTCCTTTTATCATTCCCATTCTGTTTGGAGAAATACATCTATTATTCCATTTCATTTTTATTTTTAGTGTGTGCTATGGATGCCACAGCCTGTGCGTGAGGCCACAAGACAACTTTATGGAGTTGGTTCTCTTCTTTTAAACTTCCTTGGATGACCATGGACTTCGAACTTGGGTTGCCAGATACCTTTACCGACTGAGCAACCTTGCCAGTCCTGGGGAACTACATTTAGCCATTTTTCTTGTAGGCTTTTGATCACTTCTCTTGTTTTCTCCTTGGTTGTCCTTTTATCCCCAAGAGGTCTTTTCCTGGGATGTGGGATTCTGGGTTGATTATTCCCCTTTCTACTTTGCTTGCACTCATAAAATATGTAATATTTCCTTCCAACCTGATGACTTAGATTAGAATTAAACTTGGTATTCAGTTTTCCCCAAATGTAAGTCGCTTGTCTCTTGCTTTATGTATGAGTGTGTTGTATATACTTGTCAGTGTATGTGTGCATATGTGCATGTGGGCATGTATACCCCTGTGTGTGGAGTGGAGGTGGAGTCAAGTGTCTGTCCTTGCTCACTCTCCATATTTGTTAACATTAAAGTTTTAATTTATATATTTTGTTGGGTACATGTGAGTCTTTTGCTTGCATGTGTGTATGTATACCATGTGACTTCCTGGTACCTATGGAGGTCAGAAGAGGATGTTAGATTTAGAGCTACTAGAGTTGTGGATGGTGGAGAACCACTATGTGGGTTCTGGGAACCTAACCTGGTCTTCTACGAGAGTAACAAGGGACTCTGGTCATTTCTTCTGCTTTTTCCTTTGTCCAGATTGTTCCATCAGCCTGTCTCACTGCTCACCAAATCTTCTCCCATTCCATCTTTGAGATGTTTTCATGTTCACTGTCATGTTTTTCATATATGTAAATTCTAAGACTTTATTGTGGTTCGTTTTTTAAGACTTCTATTTCTTTCTGGGATTCTACTATTTTTCATTTGTTTCAAGCTTGTTTATTGATGCTTTTGTTGTTGCTGTTGTTGAGATAGGGTCTCATCTAGCCTATTCTGGCCTCAAATGCAATATGTAGCCAAAAATGACCTTGGTTGTTGGTCCTCTTGGTCCTCTTGCCTCTGCCTCCAAGTGCTGGGAGTACAGGCATGCATTAGCATGCCCTGTTTTTGTTTTTGTTTTTTATGTGTGTGTGTGTTTTGTTTTGTTGTTTGTTTGTTAAGACAGGGTTTCTCTGTGTAGTCTTGGCAGCCATGGAATTCACTGTGTAGACTAGCCTGGCCTGGAATTCATAGAGATCTGCTTGATTCTGCCTTGACAGTGCTGGGATCAAAGGCATATGCCATCACCACCCAGCAACATATCCTGTTTTTATTTGTTTGTTTGTTTGGTTGGTTTTGGTTTTTCTAGACAGGATTTCTCTGTATTGCTTTGGAAGTTGTCCTGGAACTTGCTCTGTAGATCAGGCTGTCCTGGAACTCACAGAGATCCACCTGCCTCAGCCTCCTAAGTGCTGGGGTTAAAGGTGTACGCCACCAACACCTGGCCATGCCCCCCCTTTTTTTGTTTTGTTTTGTTTTGTTTTTTTAATGCAGTACTGAGGATCAAACCCAGGGCTTCATGCATGCTAGGAAAACATACCAACTGACCCACCACTCCTATTTAAAACATTTATTTTTAATTTTACGTGTAAGAGTGTTTGCCTGCAATTATGCATACCCTCAGGATGCCAGAGGGGCTATTGGATCCCCTGGATCTGGAGTTAGGTTGTGAGTCGCCATGCGGGTGTTGTGAACAGGACCTGGGTCTTCCACAAGAGCAGCTGTAGAGGGAGCCTTTTCTCCATCTAGTCAGGTCCCACTGGACCAACTTCTCTCCACCCTCCATGTCCTCACAGTTGCTTGTGAAATAACCACTCTGAGGTTCAAAAACTATTTTAAATTGTTTGACCAATGGCTTAGGCTTCTTCTTGGCTATATCTACCTATTAACTCATTTCGATTAATCTGTGTATCACCATGTGGCTGTGGCTTACATAGGTGATGCCCTGACATCCTGGCTCCCCAGAGGCTACATGACATCTCCTTGACCCTGCCTATTACCTCTCTCTATCCCCGTTTAAATTTCCTGCCTGATTTTACTCTGTTAAGCATTGGCCAAAACAGCTTTATTCATTAACCAATTAGAGAAACACATAGTCACAGAATACAGAATGACATTCTCCATCAAGCAGCAAGTGTTTTTAACTGCTAAGCTATTTCCAGGCACCTCACCCTGAAAAAAAATCTGCACATATTTGGGTTTCTGAGTTTCTAGATTCTTCTCCCTTTGTGGGTCATATGTAACCCAGAGACCACCATTTTCTCTCCTGAAGTTCTTACTTGGTCAGCTTTCTTCTCCCTACATTTTAATTTCTTCTCAAGTATGTGTTAGGTACAACTGCACAGGTATTGAGACAGACCACCCGATAGTTCCCTTGAGGAGGGCATCAAGGAATTATAGGATGGTCTCACCTTTTCACTGTATCCAGACCTCCGTTTACAGTGCTCTGCAGGGTGTTACTTCTCAGGCTGTATAAAGGTCTTAGGAAAGGAGAGAGCTTTCTGAGTGATCCTTGGGTACCAGACATCATCTAAATTATGCGGATAGAGTTTGATCAGAGTAGAGACTTAGAAAACAGCAAGAAACTTAGAATGTAAATGAACTCACAGTTTTCAGGATTTTCTTAAGTAACTTCTTAGCTTAATAGATACTCAGCAAGTGCTATTTTACAGCAACTTTCTTTTTAGTTCAGAAGCCATTTGGTGCTATACTTATAGCTGTTTTCTTTTCTCTTCTTTTTCTTTTTGAGATAGGGGTTCTCTATGTAACAACCCTGTGTGTTCTGTAGACCAGGCTGACCTTGAATTCAAAGCCTCTGTTCCCGAGTGCTGGAATTAAAGGCATGTGCCACAATGCCTGGCTACTTTTTTTTTTCTCTTTTAAACATTTGTAGGTAAGGACTAGTAAGAAGGCTCAGAGGATAAGGGCACTTGCCACACATGTCTGGCTACCCGAGTTTTATCCTTGGAAGTCACATGATGGAAAGAGAGAACTGACTCCACAAAGTTGTCCTCTGACCTCTATCTACACAAGTGCCTCCACCCCCACACATGTAATGTACATATATACTTAACAGTAGTAATGATGATGATGATGATGATAATTTTACAAGTTTGTAGACAAACATACATTATTAACTAAATTTTTTTAGTTTATAGGTTCATAATTAAAAATATCAGAGCTGGATGTTGGTGGCACATGCCTTTAATCCCAGCACTCAAGAGGCAGAGGCAGGTGAATCTCTGTGAGTTCAAGGCCAGCCTGGTCTACAGAGTGAGTGCCAGGACAGGTTCCAAAGCAATACAGAGAAACCTGTCTCGAAAAACCAAATAAAAAATTTTTAAATGCCAAGTTAATGTTAAAAAAAAATGTAATTCCTATTACAGATTATCGGAAAATTAGAACAGTTAAAAACTATAGAAGCCGCAAGTGAAGGAGTACACCTTTATTCCCGGGTCAAATTGAGTTCCAGGCCTGCCTGGTCTACACAATGAGTTCCAGGACAGCCAGGGCCATTGTACATAGACCCTGTTTCAAACAAACAAACAAACAAACAAGCAAATAAAATCATAAAAACTGTAGATAGCTTATTTTAGTGGAGAAATTTGTAGGTTTTTGTAATTCTATGATGTGTATATTTTGTTTTGCTGTTTTCTGTGACATTATTTGGTCTGTAATATTTTTCAAGTGAAATTTCATACTCTCTCTGTTTTCCAATGCAGTTCTTATTTCAGCTGTTGTACAAAACTCCAGAATCTGGCTAGATTCAATGCATTTGCTTCCTACTTTTGCATTCTGTAAAAAGAAAAAAGCACACAATTATCATACAAATGGAAGATGCACAAAGACAAAGGTTTTTTTTTTAAAGTTAAGTTTAACTGGTGTCTCACTTCTATAATGCCAGCACTTGGGAAGTGGCAGACTGATAGGTGTTCAAGGCCATCCTTGGCTAAACAGTTCAGAATAGCATGGGCTCCTGTCTCAAGGGGAAAGCGGTACAAAGAAAGCAGAAAACACAACTCCTGAAGTAGAAATAATACCTACTGATAAACCTGTGTTTTATATACTTTAGTTCTTTTAAAACTAGTACATATTAATTATACAGAGTAATGAAATCCATTGTAGCAATTTTTTTTTGTTTTGTTTTTACTAGACAGGGTTTCTCTGTATTGTTTTGGAGGCTATCGGTCCAGCCCGGCCTCGAACTCACAGAGATCCGCCTGCCGCTGCCTCCCGAGTGCTGGGATTAAAGGCATGAGCCACCACCGACCGACTCCATTGTAGCAATTTTAACATATACATAACAGGTTTTTTTTTTTGTTGCTTTATCTATATGGTCATGTCTAGTTACTATAATGTAAAAGAGTCACAAGCATGACTTTTTTAAATACATAAGAGACACAGTCACAAGTGTTCTGACTGCCCCACAAATCTATAATTAACATCCTTGACTGACTAACATTCAAATCAGTAATCAGATCAGGAGGCTGGGGATATAGTCCAGTGGCAGAACGCTCCTGGGATACAGGAGGCTCCTGGTTCAGTTCCCAGCATGGCATATGTACAGCCCAGACTACCTCATAAGCATGATATTTTAGTGCATATGGATAGTTTAGCTCTAGTACAGAAAGCTAAGTGACTAGGATTTCTGAGTTTACATTACTTTATATTTATATTATATTTCGAGATTGGGTTTATCTCGAAAGACCTGCTCGAGTTTTGCTCAGGATAAACTCAAAGGTAATGAACCTCCTTTACCTTTGTGTGGCATGTATGTCTTCTGTAAGTGACTGTGTTGTCAGTCCCCAGTCAGATCCTGTAGAAACAAAATATTCTATGTAGACGCCCCTCAGTGTCTATAGATAGCTCTTATGTACAAAGAGAGCAGTTTTTACAGTAGAGTGAATTTTTGTAGTATTTATTTATTTATTGCATATGTATCTTTAAGTATTTTGGTACAGCTAAATAGGAGAAGAGTCTGTATCTTTTATGGTACTTTACTTACTTTAGCATGTGTTTTGAAATCTGACTGTTTCCACAAGATCGTGCTGTCCCATGTCCCTACTGCTTTGCCAACACCATCGTGGCATGTCTTCTGTCAACATGTGCCAGCTTTGAAGCGGTCTGTGCTCACATACCCCATCCTCGCCCATCCTTGCTCTCTCTCTCCCCCCCTTTCTCCTCTCTCTCTCTCTCTCTCTCTCTCTCTCTCTCTCTCTCTCTCTCTCTCTCTCTCTCTCTCTCTCGTGTTTGAGATAGAGTTTCTCCAGTCCTGGCTGTCCTGGAACACACTCTATAGACCAAACTGTCTTTGAACTCAGAGATCCTCCTGCCTCTGCCTCCCAAGTGTTGGGATTAAAGGCGTGCGCCACCATACCTAGCTTCTTTTTCCTCTTTACCAAAATACCACTCATATGGCACCTGCACATGCTAATGGCTTAATGAATGGGAGTGATTGCAATCTTTTTAATTACTGTCTCCCAGTGCACCCTTCAGAATTTCAGCTATTTTCATTCCTACAGTTGTTAGCATTGCTTGGCTTTTGTCTCTGTCATGTGATCAGTTTTCCTGTTCTATTTTAAAAACTGCAGAAAACTCAAGCTCAGCTGACATTCTCAGAGCTGAGACTCCAGCAGAACCCCAGGTTCCCAGGCTGCTTAGCAGACACCCTGGAGCAGTATCCTGAGTATCCTGAGATCTTACACAGCAGGAATCTGTGTATGTGTGTGTGTGTGTGTGTGTGTGTGAATGTATAGTTGGATTTTTCTTTGGGTCGTCAGCTCACAAGCAATGACACAGAGACATTATTATTTTTGAAAGCTTAGCCTTAAATTGGTCTCACTATCTCTTATCTTAAATTTATCTGTCTTTATTAATCTACATTTTACCATGTGACTTTTTATCTTCCATTTTGTATGTCTGACTCCCTCCACATCTCGTTGGTGTCTCCTGTGTGCCTAGATTCTCCTTCTCTTCCTTTCCCTAGAAATCCTGCCTATACCACCTGCCTAGCTATTGGCCATTCAGTTTTTTATTACACAAATCACAGCAAATACATCTTCACACAGTGTGCAAATATCCTACAACTTGCACATTCACATGTGTGTCTGTGAATGGCTTTGTAATGTACCAGTGGGCATGCTCTATGGAGGCCAGAAGTCGACATCAGGTGTCTTCTTTTAATTTTCTTCACCTTATTTTCCTTGAGACAGGGTCTCTCCCTTAACCCAGAGCTCACTGATTTGCAGGTTCAGCTGGTGGCAAGTCACAGGGATATTCCTATCTCCACCTCCGAGGGCCAAGAGGATACCACCACATCAGCTTATATGGGTAACTGGGAATCTGAACTCTGGTCCTCGAGCTTGTGAGGCAAGCACTTTTTTATCTACTGCTCTGTTTCCACAGCATTACAGGGCTTCGTAACTTTAGCCATGGTCTGGGGCATGCTGTTAGCTTAGATAAAATATCCAAGTGGCAGGCTGGGTGGTGGCGGCTCACACCTTTAATCCCAGTACTCAGGAGGCAGAGGCAGGCGGATCTCTGTGAGTTCGAGACCAGCCTGGTCTACAAGAGCTAGTTCCAGGACAGCCTCCAAAGCCACAGGGAAACCTTGCCTTGAAACCTTCCCCCCACCAAAAAAAAAAAAAAAGATATTCAAGTGGCAAAAATAGCAACTATGTTGTATTGGGATAGACCACAGGAAATAGTCCAGGTGTAGTAAGTGGCCCACCTTCTAGTGGGTTGGCCTGTTCCTTGAAAGAATTAGAAATTTATTCAAATTTTAGAACTTCCTGTAGAGTGGAGAAAAACAGGATTTCATGGTGGCTAGGGTTGTCTGTAAGGACATTGGAAGTGATCCTTCTACTTTCTTGCCTGCAAACATTTTTACAGGGCTCAAACTGATTTGCAAGAATGGCCCTGATTAGTGGTACCTGGAAGGCCAGTCTGAAATGCATAGATGTGTTAGAAGGGCAAAAACAAGAGGTAGGAAATATTCAGGGAGGGGTTGGATTCAAGAATAGAATGATCCAGAGACCCAAGGGTACATTTGCAAGGAAGAAAAGCAAGGTAGGAGGTAGGGTGCCTCTGTTGCTAGGCAACCACAAACAGGCTTTTTGGTGTTTCCAGAGTAACCGCAGAGGAGAATAATGCGTACTTGAGATGTTTTTAGAAATCACATCCAGTGAGCACCTCCTTTTCCTGTCCTTTGGCTTCCTAACTTATTTAATAGCTACCTGGATACCCCATTTGCTAGTCTAAGACAAGCTAATTTACTGAAATCAAGAGCACCCTAGACTAATTTCAAGGCAGTGTCCTCTGCAAAACCATTCTGCCTATCTTTTGACTGCGCATTTTAGATTGGTCATGGTTAACTCAACTGTTTGCTTCTAGTTGCCTAAAACAGAAAATTTCTCAAAAATTTTAGAAACAACCTTTTTTTTTTAGAAAAATGAAATACACAAATAGAAATAGTGTTACAAAGGCTCCATCTATAATAGACCCTTTGATTAGTCTTGCATCATTAATATATCAGACCCTTTGATTAGTCTTGCATCATTAATATATCAGACCCTTTGATTAATCTTGCATCATTAATATATCCACTCACATTCCTTCTCTCCTAGCATCCCTGCTCCTCCTCCAAAATTCTTGGCCTAAGTTTATTTAGAAGCAAAAGCAAATTATAGACATTGTATAATTCTACTAGTAAGCAGTTTAGGATGGGTCACGAAAGTGTAAGGATGTAAAGGAATGTTACCACAGTGCAATCATATCTAAGAGATAACACTCAAGGGCTAGCGGGATGGCTCAGTCACTATATTCAGCACACCCCCACACTTAATAAAAAGACAGCTAAGAAAACTCCTGTTTCTTTTTCAATAAATTAAAGGTGACAGAGAGGAAGCACTATCTGAGTACCAAATTTATTACATGAACAGAAAATAATGCAACAATCAGAAAAATTCAAGCAGTGATCAGATATTTGAATTATTAGCTTTAGTGTGTGTGTTGAGGGGGGAGTTGTTCTGAGGCCCAAACTCTTGTCCTGGCAAAGGGAGTTGCTGAGACAGCTCTCCACTGCCAATATTTTATTTCAATTGTTTTATTCAAGATAAAAGAACAGAGTATTTTTTTATTTAAAAAATATATTGAGGAAAATACCTCAAATCATGCTACCGTAAAGTGGAAGGTCCAAGACCAGCATGGGCGTTTCAGTTTCTCCAAATTGGTCCGTTTTAGCCCAGCAGTGGTGGCGCACGCCTTTAATCCCAGCACTCGGCATGCAGAGGCAGTCAGACCTCTGTGAGTTTGAGACCAGCCTGATCTACAAGAGCTACTTTTAGGACAGGCTCCAAAGCCACAGAGAAACCCTGCCTAGAAAGAAAAAAAAAAAAGAAGATTGGTTTGTTTTTATTTTACTCAGTCTTTCCCTACACGAAAACTCAAGACTCACAGCAAATACATTATTTTTATTTTGTCAGTAAAAAAAATCAATAAAAGAGAAGAAGGAATTACTTAAAACTTTTAATACAGGACTGGGGAGTAGCTCAGCTGGTGGAGTGGTCACCATGAAATCATGAGGACCTGAGTTTGACTCCTACGTAAAGACAAAGGCCATATGATGGGTGCCTACTGATAGTCCCTGAGCTGCTGGAGCGGCAGAGACAGGAGGATCCCTAGAGCCACTGAGAGACACTGGCTCACAAAATAAGGTGGAGAGCAATTGAGGAAGACACCCAGTGTTAACCTCTGGGATTAGAAGTGTGTGCTGCCACCACCACCCAGCCAGAAAATTAAATTTTGAATTGTGTTTACCTAGCATCTGACTCCTAAAAATTTAATAATTGACTCTGGTGAGCCAATATTAGCCCATCATAGTACCTTGAAGGGTTAGACAACATGATCAAGGATTTTGGTTTAATAAATTGCCTATTAATTAATAAATTATATGATTCAAGCATATATAAAATGATGTAGAAATGGGTACCCATGGGTAACTCCTGGCCTACTCTTGCGCCTTTGCTGGTTTTCAGTGACTGCCGGCCTGGTGTTAGGGATGCTTGTTTGTGCTAGGACAGAAAGTGAGCTGGAGTTAGCAGAGTCTGTCATGAGTCTTATGTAATAAGCATTACTCACTGTGTGTTTGGTTTTGCCCCTGCAGCCATAACTGTGTTGCCTGATGAAGAGCAGAATCTGAATCATTATGTACAAGTTTTACAGAACCTGATAATGAGTGTTCCCACCAGGGACCTGGGCTCCGACAAAAAGTCAGAGGCCTCAAGTACCATGGAAGTCGCAGAACCGAGGTCGTCGCCTGTGCTGATGCATACCCCCGAAGAAGTTACCCCTGAGAACGATGTTCTGATCAGGCCCATCGACGAGGCAAAGACGACTTTCCCTACTAGCGGCTTCACGCTGGGGATAGAGAGGAAAAAAACAACAGAAAGTACAGCATTCTGGTCCATCCGGCCAAATAACATTTCTATTGTGTTACACACGGATGAACCTTATATTGAAAAAGAAGAGCCAGAGCCAGAGCCGGAGCCGGAGCCAGAACCGGAACCAGAACCCTTGTCTAAACCCTCAATGCCTGATACTGAGCTGGGGCCGGAGTCGGAGGCAGAGCCGGAGCCTGAGCTGGAACATGAGCCAGAGCCAGAGGACAGTCTAGAGTCAGACACACGGCAAAGCAGGATTCAAACGGGTACCCACAGGATGTCATCCATGATCACCCATCCATGGCTGTCAAGTACACATGTCACCGTAACAACAAAAACCACCAGCAACATGGATGTCGTCACAGACTCTGAGGACGTGCCCCAGCTCTCAGGCCAGTCGGAAACCGACAACCTCGAAGACATCCCTGGACACCGCTCCCAGAGTTTGAGACATGAGGAGATTTTGAGAAAAATTTACAATATTAACGCAGAGATTCAGCGGGGGCCTCTTGGTGACAGTAACAACCCCGAGTACAAGGAGTACATCAAGGCCTCCAGGGAGCACCTGAAACGGAGCCTGGCCCTGGCTGCAGCCGCTGAGCACAAGTTACAACAGATGTACAGATCTCGGATCTTCCCAATAGACCAGATGAGTGATTCAGCTGATGACATGGAGACGGTTATCAACGTGCTGTACAATTCCAGGTCCAAGTTGTCGGAGTATTTTAATATTAAGCATTTACCAACAGAGCTGAGAGAAAAGGCCACCGCTGTGATTAGTGTGTTGAAAAAACTATTATGTGTAGATCAGGTAGAAACGCAACGCCTCATTAGGAAGCTGTTAAGCAATAATATGAAAATCCTAAATATCCTTGATGTCCCGTGATCAAACTCATTTAAACAAAGGGCTCGTTCACAGGAAAATAAGCATATTAGTGATTTCAAAAGTTGCCTAAAATATTTTCTATTATTATTCCATGTGCTAACATCCTTATGTGTCATAAAATATTTTCATATGCACTAAAAACCTAACAATTTTAAAATAAAAATTTGCTTCATAAGCTTGTAGTTTTTTCTCATTAATTCAAGTTGTGAAGAGCTAGTCTCTAAAATGTCTAAGCTTTGCTTCTACTGACTGGATGTGTTAGCCTCACCCACTGTATGCACTTAGAGACTGCCTGCACTGTGCAATGTAGCCAGTTTTAAATAATCGCTTGCAGTCTCTAGTCCACTTTTGAACCATTTGGGTTTTCTGTATGAAGAGCACACACTCAAGGCTGGTATCAGAAACACTTTTGTTTGGATGTATGTTGCTTCCTTGGAAAGTGGGAGCTATACTGAGACATGTCTTGTTTTGCTGTCAAGCTCTTGGGTCATTATGAGGGACCCTGACCTGTATCTGTAATAAGATCCTCCTCATAATTCCCTCTCTTTGCTTGCATACAAACACATTAAGATTTACAAATCTTTTGCCACCAGTCAAGTTAGCTGTATAACGTTATAATGAAAGTGCAGTTTTGTTTCATGACTTGATCAAGTTCATTTACTTAGTACTCATTCATCAAGCCAGTTATTAATGATCAATAAATGTTTATTGACCCTCTGGTTGAATAAAATGCTAGACCTTGGGGGATAGAGTAAAGGGCTATTTCCCCCTCTGAGATTATGACAGAGAAGCTAGACACTGAACAAATGCATCTGTTTTAAATTTTCAGTTGGGACAAGCTCTTGTAGGAGGTAGCTGGTCTAACCTCATCTAGAATGTTGAGAAGAGTAGCCTCAGCAGGTGGCACCTGAGGAGAGGTCTGAGGGGTGAGATGTGCCGGGGAAGGAGAATGTTGCAGGCAGAGGAACAGCGTGTGTGAATGCTGAGCTGAAGGTGAGGGTGGCAGGGTCAGGAAGTGCCTGGAGTACAGGAAGGCCAGAGAGAACACTCCAGCGTGAAGCAGGCACATAAGGTCAGAAAACAGCTCGCAGGTCTCAAGGTGTATGTTGACTAGTTCATCTTTATCCTGTGTCGGCAAGAAGCAATCTTTGGATTTTAAGCAAAGGACCTGGTGTGATCAAGTTTGTGTCAGACTTGTGTGTTTAAAAACAACACAACACTCGGGCCATACGGTTTTAGAGGTAGGCAGAAGTAGATAGGAACTGTACATAAGCCAGATTTGGCTTGGATTAGATGGAATGAAGTGACAATTAAAAGGTAGAACAAACAGAACCATGGCTAAGCACACAGGTGTGACTGAGGGAATAAAAGTGATCAAACAAAATGTCCCATAGGGCTGTGTTGTAAAGTGATTCACTGTGTTTATTTTTAAAAATGACCTGCTATGAAAAATGTTAAGCATCTGCAAAGATGAGCAACAACACAGGAACAGTATACAGCCATCATCCAGTGTGAACAGTGATGTTCTGACGGACAGTAGTGTCTAGACCTATCCCCTCTCCCCATATCCTGTATGCTCAACTGGATCCCCAAGAATTTTATCATTTTATCTCCAGCTTGAACTGTGGGCAACTCTCTAAGCTTTTGAAAAACGGTTTTCAAATGTTTCATAACATCACGTGGTGTTAATGGTATCTAATCAATGTTTAAATTTAAAAAGTGATTAGACAATGGGAAATGTGGAGTTTCTTTGTATGAATCAGGATCAAATAAAGTTCACACATTGCTACAGCCTGGCTGGACTCAGAGTTCTCTTTTAATTGAAGAACACTTTCTACTTTTTTAAGCTTGAAATTTATTGGGAATATGGCCACTGGTACCTTCGCTTCCCAGTGTGGATCCTTCATGCATTTGGATTGTTGCTAGGTTGTTTTTGTGTCTTCTGCATTTTCTGAATTCACTTATTTCTGTGTATATGTAAGTTGATGTGGTGTGTGTGTGTGTGTGTGTGTGTGTGTGTGTGTGTGTGTGTGTGTATGGAAGCCAAAGGTTGACAAGGAGCTAGAGAGATGGGTCAACACCCATGTTGGATGGCTCAAAACCAACTGTAACTTGCTCCAAGGAATTTGATGCCGTCTTTGGGCAAACACACATACATAAATTAAAAATCATTTACAAGGAAAGGTGGAGAAATTGACACTGAAAACACTGGAGTCAAACAAATTAGAGATAAGGTCACCCATTGTGTGGGTGCAAGCATGTCTTAGATGGAGTTGGAGAGGAAGCCTCATTAAAAAGATGAGTTGAGGGAACTAGAGACCAAACATGTAAAGGCAGCATTTGAAATTCTCAACTGCCTGAGATCTGAGACAGAGAGAGGTGACAGCTATAGCTGAAAGCAAGACTCGGAGAACATGTTAGCTTTTTATTAGATAGACAAGTCACTGTCAGCAGAAGGCAAGGAGCCAGGAGAAAGAGGATGGAGATGGCCAGGAAGGGTGGAGCAGGAAGGAAGGAGAATGAATTTGCTTAAGGTGGACTGGTAGGTTTGCCAGGAAAGAAAAATAAAAAAAGGGGGGACCATTCAAGGATATACACACACCTGTGACCTCAACATTTGACAAGAAGATACAGGAGGGTTAGAAACTCAAGGTCATCTTTAGGAAGATGGGGAGGCCACCTCTGAGAGTGGGTTAAAGTATGTTTGTGCTGACGATTGTCGGAAGGATAGACTGAGTAAGGCGAGGGTTCTAGTACATCACAGACACTAAGTAGTGGCCTTGTGTCATGTGCAGCTTCAGAGAGAGCTGTGTAATTATGAGGCAGTCCATGGAAACCTCCTCCTGTCTCCAAAAGGGTTCTTGCCCTGCTCGCCTCCAAGAATGGAGCAGACAGACAGCTGAGAGCACAAACAGGAGGTATTTTATTGTCAGATTGGGATTAACAATCTAAAAGGAGATAAAATAAAACAGAGTGCTACACGGGATCTAAAACAAGACATGGGACACTTGGTGTCTGCTGAGAGCCATCACAGCTCTGAACAGTGTTGCAGCTCCAAGCTCTGGGAGGGTTTTGGGAGTGCCAAACCAGAGTGGTCTCAATCCCAGCAAGCCCACAGGCAGCAAACAGGAAGCAGCAAGGAGATGAATTCCCATCTGTGGTCGAGGAGCTGTCACCTCGCCTACAGTGGGTCAGAGCACTTATTTCCATGGAGATAATGCGCACATTGGATTAAAGCTGTGTGAAATACTGCTTCATCTGATTCATGTTTTTACTTTGACTTATTTGGTTTCAGATAATAAAAACCTAATATCTTTAAACTTCCAAATTTGTATTAAAAAGATGTTGACAAAAGCCTCTATCCCTCAGCCTAGGGGAAGTTATTTTTGTACAGCATTTTTTTTATCACTGGCATTAAAATAACTAATGAAATCTGAATTCTTTGGTCTTAACAATGTGTATCTTGGAACATTTACTTTCAGGTGATGTAGAATGGGATTTAGAAAACAACCTTTTGTTTTATGAAGGAAATGCTAACAGATTCTCTCAGGAAATCTAAGTATACTTATTAATGTATTTTTCCTTTACGGAACACATTCTACTGTTTCTACACCAGCATGTCTGCATCAGAAGTTATCATTATCCCTAGTGACTGTTATAAAGCAAATTATATAGTGCTTAGATCTATTCACTAAGTGAAGTTGCTTTTTTGTTTGTGTGGGGGTTTTTTTTTGGTTTTTTTTTTTTTTTTTAGGGGTTCGAGACTGGGGTTTCTCTGTGTAGCTTTGGAGCCTATCCTGGCACTGACTATGTAGACCAGGCTGGCCTCAAACTCACAGAGATCTGCCTGCCTCTGCCTCCAAGTGCGGGGATTAAGGGCATGTGCCACCAACACCCGGCAGCAGCGGCAGTTTGTGAGTTTTTAAAATTTTTTCTAGTCAGGGCCTCTCATGTAGCTCAGGCTGGCCATGAAGTCTTTAAATAGATGAGGATGCTCTTGAACTTCTGACCCTCCAGCCTCTACAGTCAGGTGTCATTGTGCTTAAGTCGTGCTAGGGATCAAACCCAGGGCGATGGGCATGCTAGGGAAGTGCTCTATCAGCCCCTGTTTGCTTTTTTGACCTCGGTTTTATATACAAAATAAACGAAGGATGAGGGAACTTGATAATGCAGGGGAAAGCCAGAGCTAGAAGGTGGCAGTTAGGGTTTAAATCCAGGACACTTTTCTACCAAGACAGACACCATGCTGCTCCCTGAGGCGGGACACACTTGAGTTTTAGCTTTCTATTCTTTGTTGTTTGTTTTCAAGGCTGTCCTGGAATTTGCTTTGTAGACAAGCCTAGCTTCAAAATCAGAGATCCACCTGCTCTTGCCTTGGGAATGCTGGGATTAAAAGTGTGTACCGTCACTGCCTGACAACTTTCTATTCTTCAGTCTAACGCTTTCCCAACTGAGCTTTCTAGTCTCAAATCAGCATCATGTACATCACAGTGTGTGGGGGGGGTTGTCTTAAGACAGGGTCTTACTAGGTAGCCCTAGCTGGCCTTGAACCTGCTATGTAGACCAGGCTGGCCACAAACTCACACAGATCTCCCTGACTCTGCCTTCCAAATGCTGGGATTAAAGATGTGTGCTACTGTGTCCAGCCTTTTTGTTACTTTTTGAAATAAGATCTCACTATGAGACTCAGTCTAGCCTTGAACTTGTATCCAGGCTAGCCTCAAATTCGTGATCCTCCTGCCTCTGCCTCTAGAATGCTGGGACTGCAGCCATGTGCCCACAATCCCTGGCTGAGATTTTGGTTTGAGGAGACAGTCTCTCGTTGAGGTAAATGAGGCATGGGGCATGTTAAAGTCACAGTGTTAACACACCCTCCTGGCTTTTGATTTTCTGTTGGGCACTGAGTAATCTGACTCCCTAATTAGCAGTTGTACTTTCCTGGTGTTCTGGCTGCCTTAAGCAAAGGACTGTCAGTCCAGCAGATAGCTGGACCACACTAACACCAGCACCAGCTGCTTTAAACATGTCAAAGATACCTTGAAGAAGCTACATGATAACTACAGCCGCTTGCTACTGAAGCAACCCTCTGGGAAGGTACATCCCCAGACAAGACCAGTTCAAACAGCTTGTACCAGGCCAAAGAGGAACACTTCTCTTGGTGGACTAGCAGAGGGACGCTGTGACTGGTTTAAGAGGAACAACGCCATGGGTGATATAAATCACTCTCCTGAAGCTCTGCTCTACTGACACATGATCCCATTCTGTGGCCATGTAACACACATCTGAGCTACCCCAGCTCCTGGTGTTGCAACAGGAGCCCCAATAGCAAGCTTTGGTAGAATGGTCTTTTCTCACCCACGTTTAACATCATCCATCATTAGTAGAACTGGATGAACCTGGTAAATGAAAGCAGGTGACAGCAGTGGGAGGGCTTTTACATTGTGAAAGTGACGAGCCAGACAAAGCTGTTGGCATTCACAGCTGCAGCAGGAGAGGAGCTGTGAAGCAGCAGCAGAACCGCAGGGTGGAGAGGCGACAGAAGCTAGCCGCAGAGCAGTACTCGGCAATGAGACTGACTAAAGTGGCAGGGTAGCAGTGACTCTGTCACCCAGTGATGGCCGCCACAACGGTGGCCCTAACGACAAGACACAGCTGAGCAGTTCAGAACAGAGAGCAGGGTAGGAGCAAGAAGAATGTTGGAGCCCAGCAGTGATGGCACACGCCTTTAATCCCAGCATCCAGAAGGCAGAGGCAGGCAGATCTCTGTGAGTTCAAAACCAGCCTGGTCTACAGAGTGAGTTCCAGGACAGCCAGGGCTGTTAAACCTTGAAAGAAATGTTGGAAGTAGGGAATGGGGGAGATGGCTTGGCTGGTAATGTGTGTGCCTCATAAACACAAGGATTTGATTTTAAAATATTTAAAAATGTATTCTCTGACACTGTCATACTGGTATTTGGTGGCATTTCTGAGGATGATAGTCCAAGCTGTCCTTGGTCCTTCACCTGTACACCTGTACACCTGTATACATACAAATATGCACACAGCATTCTACACGCTCGCATGTATACACACATGTGCATTTTCTTAAAATGACAAGGTAAGAGAGGGCACAGAGCTGGCACTAGAGGAGAACAGAAGTCTTTGAAGAACCAGAGAAGAGAAACTGCAGACTCTGATGGCTAAGACCATTCCAAGAGTTTTCAAGTCTTAAGGGTCCTGGCACCGTAGGCCTAAGAGCTGTTACAATGGCTGCTACGGAGGGCCGGGAACTCCTTCACACTGTAGGCCTCAGAGTTGCAAAGGTGGTCACTGTCAAGGACTGAGGGGTTCTATCTTCCTAAGCCTATGCAGGTTCTAGTGCTTGTCACTGTAAGACCCAGTGTCCTGGGCTGCGGGAGGGCTATGGCAATAGAGGGCCCCACCCGCTGCTGCTCCTAGCTGTCTGCTGCCACTCACTGTCAGCGCCAATGGATATGAAAGCTGCCAGCACCTCAAAGGCCCTGGCTTGCTGACTGGGAACGTTGGTATGTTGCCCATGTTGCCCCAGAACTCCCACGCCGCAGTGAGCTTCCCAGCCAGCCTCCTGAGTAGCTGGAACTACAGGCACTGGCCGCCATGTCCAGGCTAAACAATACATATTTACTTATGTGTTTGTTTGCTTATTTTTCTTGAGACAGGGTCTTACTGTGTATCCCTGGCTGGCCTGGAACTAGCTATGCAAACCAGGCTGGCCTCAAACTCATAGATATGTCACAGAGATCTGCCTGCCTCTGCCTCCAGAGAATAAAAGGCGTGTCACCAGACCCAGCTTAGATGGTAAGTTTTTAGTAAGCACATTGCCTATTGTGTTCAAAGCATTTGTACGTGTTAACTTGCAACTTTAGTCTTTAAGGAATTTGAAGAATTAAACCATCGTCGTTTATCTCCACTCTAATCTTGGTTGTCTTATTCTCTCAGTTTTGTGATCTGTTTGTTTTTCCATTTCTGGTCCCATAAGGGAGTAAAACCTGGTTGGGGCTGGAACTCTTTCTGAGAAGCACCTTGATGTCTCTCATACATTTGGGATATTGTGTTTTGTTTCCAACCATTTCTTTTACTTCTTTAAGAAGAGGACATCAGATCCCACCATAGATGGCTGTGAGCCCCTGTGGGGTTGCTGGGAATAGAACTCAAGGCTGCTGGAAGAGCAGTCAGTGCTCTTTAACTCTGAGTCATCTCTCTAGCCCCATTTCCATTCATCTTTAAGCTAAGCGTTTTAAAGTTCTACTGTGATTGCTTCCTTGGTTCAGTGTTTCTTTAAAAATGTGTTAAATTCCACCTATTTGTGGATTTTCCAGGTCTCTTTCTATTGATTTCTAACTTCAATCCATCATGCTTGGCTGACTTCAGTGTTATTTGTGTGTGTGTGTGTGTGTGTGTGTGTGTGTGTGTGTGTGTGTGGTGTATATATGTGTTCATCCGATATATGGGGTGTGTGTATGTGTGTGTAAGCATGTGTGCAAATAAGGAAACAGAGACTTGCATCAGGTTTCTTCCTCAATCGTTCTTCACCTTTAAAAAAAGTGTGTGTGTGTGTGTGTGTATGAGAAAGAGAGACAGACAGAGACAGAGACGGGGGGGGGGCAGTGCCCCGGGAGTGGGGGTGGGAGGGGGCAGGGGGCCATGGCACATACAACAGCCAGAGGACACCCTTTGGACGTCAGTTCTCTCCCTCCACCCTGTGGAGGCAGTGTCTGTTGCTCTTGTTTCTGTTGCTGCACTGCGTACTCCAGGTTACCTGGAGCTTCTGGATGTTTCTCCTTCTCTGCCTCCTGTCTCACACAGAATGCTGGGATTACAGCTGCATCTGGAATTCAGGTAAGAGCTCTGCTGAGCCATCTTGCTGGCTCTTCACCTTGTTTTTTGAGATAGGGTCTCAGGGAACCCGGAGCTTACTGAGCTAGCCAATGAGCTCCAGGATCTGCTGGTCTCCATCCACAGCGCTGGAGTTGTAGACATGTGCCACTAAGCCCAGCTTTTCCATGGGTGCTAAAGGACCCAAACTCAGGTTCTCACACTTCTGTTGATGCAGGCCCTTTGCCAGCCCCAATTTCAGTATTTTTAAATTTGCTGAGCTGTATAGCAAAATAAATAAATAAATATGATCACTCCCAGAGCCTATTCCAAATGTACTTGAAGACCACATGTAGTAGCAGAAAGCCCACAATCTGTTCTCCAGGTTGTTTATAGTGTTCAGTCTCTTTATTGTTCTATTTCCTTATAGATCTTCTACTTAGATTCTCAACCAGCTATTGGAAATGAGGGAGTGGGAATAGATGGCTCCCTGGTTAAGGGCACTTGTCAGACCCTCAGGCAGACTGGAGTTCAGAGCTCAGCATCCACATTACAACCCCAGGAGAATCCCATGCACACCTGCCACCCCAGCTCCGAGGACAGGTGGAGACAGGAGGAAAGCTGGGGATTGCTGGCTTCCGGCATAGAAGGGAAGATGGGAATTTGTGGTTCAAAGGAAGACCCTGCCCCAAAGGAACAAACAGAAGGGACAGAGGAAGGTACCCACGTCCTCCTGTGGCCCCTGCACATGCGCACAGGCACACAACCCCCACACATGTGTACATCCATCCTCTCACGAAAGCACATACACAGATAAGCACATTCCTTATAAAAGAAAAGCAGTGGGATGGCAAAGCCCAGTACTGCCGTGGGGCCACCAGGTTCCCTTTCCCCTTACTCCATGCTCCCTACACGCGGGGCTCTGGTATTTGAAGTGCATGCGTTTAGGAGTGTTAGATCCTCTTGATGAGGTGGACATCTGTGAAAATGCAGTATTCCTCTTTGTCTCTCATAACATATTTCACAATTTTAAGATTACATTTATTTACTATATACATGCACATGTGTGGAGGTCAGAGGGCAACTTCTTCTACTGTGCGGTTCAGGCATCCGAGTTGAGTCACTAGGCTTGGCAGCAAGCACTTTTACCCTGAGCCACCTTGCTGATTCTCATAATATTTGAAAAATATTTTTTAGTTTTATTTTTACTTATACGTGTGTGCCCATGAGTGCAGTGTCCTGATGAAGCCAGAAGAGGGTGTTGGATAGCCTGGAGCTAGAGGTATAGGTGGTTGTGACTGTTCCAACATGGATGTTGGGAGCCCGGCTCTGGTCCTCTGGTAGAGAAGGGAGCATTCTTAACTGTCATACTATCTCTCCAGTCCCCCATCATTAGCATTTTAGACTCAGAGTCTATTTTGCTTAATATTTGTGTACTTGCCAGCTCTCTGGATTTTTTTTCATGGACTATCTTTCTATGTTTTTCTACTCTCAGTCTTTTTGTGTCTTGGATTCAAAGTGACTCTCTTTTGCAGGGCATATGATTGGATCACGTTTGTAACTATTTGTTCTGCAAACTGTTCCTTTTGGCTGAGAAGTTTAATCCAACGAATTGTTTTATGTCTAAAATAAGGGGTGATTTTAAAAGGGCTTGCTTAGTTTGAGTTGGTGATGCAAGCCTTTACTCCCAACACAGTGGGTTCCAGATCAGTAGGGCCACAGGTTGAGAACTTATTTCAAAAATTTAAAAACTGGGGGTAGGGGATGGGGAGGTGGGGGGTGAGAGGGGATTGCCCACGTTTCTGATGTCATACCTTCATATGTCCCTCATCCCAGTCCCTCCTTTTGTGGTTAGTTAATTTGTTATAGTGAATCATGTTAATTCCTACATTGTATCTTCTTTTCTTTTTTTCCCTGACTCTCAAGCACAGATAACACAGGACAAAGTAATCTTACACTTCCTTCCCTAGAAACATGTACATATGTCATACGAAAAAGTGAAGAAAGAGGAGAGATGATTGAAAAGATGACTGTGACCGTACATAGATCAATTATTAAAAAATCACCTATGGGAAGCTGGGGAGAAGTCTCAGCAGTTAAGAGCACTTGCTGCTCTTGCAAAGGACATGGGTTCAGTTCCCAAGACCTATATGGCAGCTCCCGACTTCCTGTAACTCCAGCTCCAGGGGCTTGGGTTCACTCTTCAGGCCACCTCATCTCCTTCATGCATGCATGCGGTACACGTAAACTCAAGCAGGCTTACACACATACACATATATAAAATAAATAAAAATAAACCTTAACAGAAAAACATACCAGCTACAGATGTGGTGCTGTGGCTTTTCTGTGGGGAAAACAAAATCCATGTCATGCAGAAGCAGCAACCAAGGCACACAGACATCACTATGTGTTACTGACAGTGAACTTGCTTAGAGAGTAGAATTCACGGATGAGCACGGATGCTGACAAGTGTGAGACAAGGCATGCTTCCTTAGACATGAGAAAAAATTTTAGATGGAATGACTGCAATTATTTGTGGGTGTAACATCAAAACTTATCCAGAAAAGAGTTTTTAAAATTTGTTAAATCACTAATAGTGGTATTCTTTAAAAATGCCCATTATTGGTGTGTGTATATTAGAGTGTAATGTGTGTGCGTGTGGCACATGTCATAATGCACATGTAGCTGTCGGAGGACAGCTCTGTGGAGTCAGTTCTCTCCTCTATCTTCTATGTAGGCTCCACGGATCATGTGACCAGGCTTATGTGTCAAGCACTTTACCTCTTTAGCTATCTTGACAGCCCCTCTAGTAGTATATGTGGTGTTTTCAATCAACATGGCTACTGTAGGCTCATGTTTGAGTGCTTGCTTCCCAGTGGGTGGAACTATTTGGGAAGGATTAGGAGGTGTGGTCTTGTTGGAGGAGGTGTGTCACAGTGGCTGGGCTTTGAGGACTCATTCCTAGTAAGTAGGCTCTCTCTGCCTTATGGTTGTATCTCAAGATGCGAGCACTCAGCCGTTCCAGCACCATGCCTGCCTGCCTATTGCCATGCTCTTTGCCATGATGGTCATTGTTAGGTTTAAATCCAGGACAAACAGCTGAGGAGCCCACTTAACACAGGGTCTCTCTCTATCCCCCAGTCCCTACTGTTACAGGGGCCTTCTGGCTGGCATACCCTGCCCCTCCTTCCCTATATAATCCAACCATTCAGGTCGCCCTGTTCTCTTTTGGGCCTCCTGGCTCCTGACCTGGTTCCTCTCTCTCCCCTGCCCCCTTTCCTCACATGGCACAGTGCAGTCTGGTCATGTCCACTCTGGACTCTCCCAGATGTGCCTGCCTCTGGCTATGTTCTCCCACATTTCTACAATAAACTTTCTCCTCCACCACACCTAGGAGCAGTCATGTCATTTCTTTTTTGTTTCATTCATCTGGTGCTGAAAACCAGGATCAGCCATGTTCCTTTCTTTTTGTTTCTTTTTTTCTGCATCCAGTCATGAACTCTATCTAACCCTCTGAAATTATAAGCCCCAAATTAAACACTTTCTTTATAATTGCCTTGGCCATGGTGTTTTATCAGAGCAATAGAAAAATAACTAAGACAGCATTCTTGCTCTCTCTCTCTCTCTCTCTCTCTCTCTCTCTCTCTCTCTCTTCCTTTCTTGCCTTACCTATCTTCCATTCCTTCTCTAACCCTTTAGTCTCTCTCTAGCCCAGGCTGCCCTCACACCTGCCACCTGGATGCTGGCATTAAAGGCATGTGCTACCACATCTAGCAGTCTTACACACTTCATTGTAAAAATTCCCAGTTAAGATGGCAATTTCAGGCCCGGCGTTGGTGGCACATGTCTTTAAACCCAGCATTCAGGAGGCAGGGGCAGGCAGATCTCTGTGAGTTCGAAGCCAAGCCTGGTCTACAGAGCAAGTTCCAGGACAGTCAAGACTACACAGAGAAACCCTATCTTGAAAAACCAAAGCCAGCCCCCTCTCCAAAAAAGATAGCAATTTCAAAATTGGAATAGTAAGAATTCAAAGCAACACAGACATAGAAAATGTGGATCCTTCACTCTCCCTGTAGCTTACAATTTGCATGGGTGAACTTATTTGAAATCATGAAGCAAAACTGTAAAAACTGATGTGCTACCTCATTTTAAGGGCTTTGAGGACTTTTCAACAAACAATTATCTTCCAGAAAACTGAAGTTTATGACCTAGGTAAGCTTCTTTTCCCCTTCTGTATGTTGAATCCTTGTGTTTTGGCCAACCTGCTCTGAAGAGGAAGATGGGACCCTTGCCTCAGATCTCGGTCATTTGGAACAGAAGTCTTCAGGGCCTCACAGAGCCGACTGACTCTGCAGAAGAAAGGAGCGAAAGGTTGTTCCCACCCACGCTGAGTGGCTCCAGCACACCCTCCTTCCTGACATTGTTAGCTAATGTGTGGGTTTGCTTTTTCTCCCATGGAACTGCCAGATCCTGAAGGGATTAGTATTTGTGTGGGGGGAGAGGGGCGTGTGAGATTGCATGTGTGTGGGGAGAGGGCATGAGAGAATGTGTGTGTGTGGACATGTGAGAATGCATGTGTGTGTGGTGAAAATGCATGAGAGAATGTGTGTGTGTGGACATGTGAGAATGCATGTGTGTGTGGGGGAAATGCATGCGAGAATGTGTGTGGGGGGGTGGACTCCCGTTCTGGAAAAAGTGGAAGTTGACGCTAGGAGGCTGTGCTGCCTACTTTTATGTCAACTTGACACATGGTGGAGTCACCAGAGGAGGGAGCCTCGGTTGAGAAATGCCTCTATAAGATAGGTCTGTGGGCAAGCCTGTAGGGAATTTTCTTAATTAGTGATTGATGGGGAAGGGCCCAGTTTATGGTGGGTGGTGTCATCCCTGGGCTGGTGGTCCTGGGTTCTATAAGAAATCAGGCTGAGCAAGCCGTGTGGAGCAAGGCAGTAAGCAGTGCCCCTCCATGGCCTCTGCAGCAGTTCCCGCCTCCAGGTCCTGCCCCGGTGGAGTTCTTGTACTGACTTCCTTCAATGACGGACTACATTGCGGAAGTAGAAGCACAATAAACCCTTTTCTCCCCAACTTGCTTTGTGGTCATTTGGTGTTTCACTAGAGCAACAGTAACCCTCACTAAGACATATGCCTTCACATTAATTTTTGAGACAGGTCTCTTACTAAACCTGGAGCTTGCCGTTTTGGGAATCTAGCTCCTGTCCTCTGCAAGAGCAGGGAGTACTCTAAACTTCTGAGTCCTCTCTCCAGGTCCACCACCACATTTTTTGAGATAGGGTCTCTCCCTGAACTTGAGCTCACTTGATCAAGCTGGCTGGCCAATGAGCTTCAGGGATTCGCCTGCCCCCACCCTGACCTTCAGTGCTGTGCTTACAAGTGTGAACTGTACCTGGCTTTTACACAGATGCTGGGGATCCAAACTCAGGTCCTCCGGCTTGCAGAACAGGCTCTCTACCAGCTGAGCCATCCCTCCAGCCTGGTGCTCATGTTTTTAATGAATGAAGACAGCTGTCAACTCCCATCACCGGCTAGATTCCCTGAAGCCACATTGGGCAGCTCACAACTACCTTTAATTCCAAATCCAGATGATTTGACACCCTCTTTTAAACTCGCTGAACATTGCACTCATGTGTACATACTCACACACAGGTACACACAAATGAATAATTAAAAAATAAAGATAAATCTTTTTCATTTTTAATGGTGGAGAGCCATCAAAAAGATACTTGACATCAACCTCTGGCCTCCACATTAATGTCTATACATGAGCACATACTCACACATGTGCACGCACTTACATGAACACGTGCACACACACACACACACACACACACACACACACACTTAAAACTATGCATGTCTCTCCCACAGAATTCTGTCCTGTCTCTTTCCTCAGGGCAGCTCCCACCCTTCAAGATTCCATCTCCGACCTCACACCATTCCATTGGAATGCTTTTCAGGTCCTCTGGTGATTTTCTGTGTGTCTCCAGCTGATGGAGATCTTAATCCAAATTTCTAAGAGAGGGTCCTGGGGAACCAACATCTGTGGAACTTCTTCCTGTGGAACACTGGGTATGGTCCCTGGCAGATTGCAGAAGATGCTCTGGTTCCTGCCACTTCTTCCTCAGCATCCCTGAAAGCCACCTCAGGAATGCGCCTGGGACCAGGTTTCTCAGGACTGGGGACTCACAGCACTGAACTGAAAAATGATGAGTTGGTCATCCCATGCCAAAGACAGATTAGCTTGAGAGATCACAAGGGAGCCCTTGCTCTCACCATTTGTCTTCAAGGACCTGCACATGGTCTTTTCTCCATAGTTGAGGCAAGAGCAGGAGTTTCCTTTAGCCCAAGTGCTCATTTTCTGTCCTGGTGAGTGAGGGCTGCCTATTGATGAAGCACACTCATACACAAGGATTCTATAGCAATAGACATTTCTGTTTTAGCACAAGAACAAGACAGAGGAGTTGTAGGAGGTGATGACATGGCCTTGTTCTATTGCTGTGATAAAATAGACAAAAAGCAACACAGGGAGGAAAGGGTTTATTTGGCTTACATTTCCAAGTTACAGTCCATCATTTCCAGGAAGGCAAGACAAGAAATCAAGCAGCTAGTTACATTCACCTGTCTTATTTAGTTCCAGACTCTCCACCTAGGGAATGGTGCTGCCCACAGTGGGCTGGATCTTCCTGCACCAATTAACAACCTTGACAAACTCCCACATATGTGCCCATAGCCCAACCTGGTCAAGACAATTCCTCATTAAGGCTCTCTTCCCATGTGCTTCGAGGTTATGTCAAGTTGTCGGTTTAAGTAAACCAGCACAGGCCTTCTGTTAGATTGGCTTGCTAATGGCCAAGGACACCCATGTATGGGACCTATAGAAGGTATAGGACCAACCTTTCCTTTAGGTGACTTAGAAATGTACCCTAGACACTACAGTGTGGCTACTGCATGGGCCCTGACCGGCCACTGTTCTCACACACACACACACACACACACACACACACACACACACACACACACACCTCTCGTCTGGTGCACCCTTGTACTCTGTCCCAGACCATATCCCTTGTCCAGCTTTCATATCTACAAAGAGGGTCTGAGACTCCAAGGGTAGCTTCATCCCACCCTAGATGGGAAGCATGAGCTATGCATCAGCTGACCCAACTGAGGACCAAGCTGGCACCTTGTTTTTCTAGAACCCATCACAAACTACCGGGCACCTGCAGCATTCTATAAGGGTGAAGACACCCTGGCACTCTGGGCACCTGTCCCTAGAAAAGCCAAGGGTGATGGCTGCAGGAAGTGGAGAGGTGAGGGCAGGAGATCAAGACAGAGCCAGTGTTGCCTTCTGTAAGTCTATGCCAGTCTGAAAGCCTGAGAAGAGCAACAGTCAGTGCAGGAGCAAGGATGAGGTGTCCCCAGAGAGCTGACTTGACATCTGTATGCTCCTGCCACTTAGCTCTGTGATAACTCACTCTGAAGAACAAACCAAGCTGGCACCCACGCCGCTATAGAGGCGCTTGACAAGATCCTGTTCTCAGAGGGCCACACCTTGCGTTTTAATGAGGCCTCTGATTTGGGTGTGGTACAATGACAATCTGTTGGGAACTAGGGTGCCAGCCAGGGGGGCTGTGTGGTGGAAGGGGTGCAGGGAGGTTTGCAAGTAGATCCAGGATAGGAGGAGTTTCTGGGTGGCTTCAGAGGTGGTGCAGGTGCAGTTGCGCAGAACAACCTCACCCTGGAAGGGCTGATAAATGATGTCACTTAGCTCAGTGGCTTCACTGTACACGTGGGGCAACTGGAGTCCCCGGAGGAGATGCTCTGTTCTCTTACCTCACACCTCTCTGAGCTAGGGATCACACCAGAGGCTGGGACTAGAGTATGAGGTCAGAGGAAACACCAGCCTTGTTGTGTCAATCTTATCTTCCTTTCTGTCCTCCATCCACCCTCCCTTCCATTCTTGTGTTTTGTTTTTGTTTTATTTTGTGACAGAGTCTCATGTAGCCCAGGCTGGCCTCAAACCCACCATGTAGCAGAAGATGACCTGCATGTACCTCTTAAGTTCCAAGATTATAGGCCTGTGCCACATTGTCAATTTATTTAGTACTGGGGATTTGAACCCAGAGATTTGGGTAAGCATTCTACCAATTCAGCTACATTCAAGCCTTGTGTAGGAAGCTGCTAACAATGTAGAGAAGGTTTCCATATCTGTTCCCCCAGTAACATCCAAATAAACTGTACTCATATTATGAATTCTAGGAAATTACATTGTCTGACCCTACAGATAGCGTTCACACGTCACCAGTGTCTGTGTTTGTGTGTGTGTCTCTGTGTATGTCTGTGTATGTGTATGAATTGTGTGTGTATGTCTATCTGTGTGTGTCCGTCTGTGTCTGTATGTGTGTCTTTAGTGCATGTACAATGTGGGGAGGCAGCTCTGCAATCATCACACATCTGTGCAGGAACAGAACCCTATGGATGGGTGAATGCTGGCACACGAGAGTAGGGCTGAGGAGAAGAGAAATTGTCTTTCCCACTCTCCTGTGGGGCTTTGGTCTCACTGCCCGCATGACTTGTTCTCACGGTCAAATGCTCCCTCAGGCCTCCTTCAGCAGGCTGGGTTTGACAAAGCTCTCCTCCCCACCAGGGGCTTGGCAATTAGAAAAGGTATCTTCAAGTTTCTATGGCAACTGTTGCTCCTGGTGAGCACAAAATGCAGGCCTGGCCTCCCTAGCCCCATAGGTAGCATCCCCACCCTATCCTGGGTAGGAAGATGCTGAGCAGTGCTGCTGAGGGTGACTCAGGGTGATGCTCCAACCTCATGAAGCATGAGTGCACTTTAAACCATCTTCATCCTCTCACCTCTGGGCACCTGCTCCAGATCCCCATTGTTCCTCCGCCTCCACCATATCCTGTCTGTCTCTAAACACAAATCTCTGTTTGGAAACCACCTCTTCCCTGCTCCCTCAGCTTATTCTCCTGGACTCAGAAACAGGAAACCATACACTGCTCCTTTCTGGGCTGGAGAACCCTTCATGACTATAGGAAGAAAACCAGGCTGCTGTCCATGGTCTGGAGCTCCAACAACTCATTCTTTTCAGGCGAGTCAATAGCAGCAATAAAGGATGCAAATGAATCATCAGATGAATTAACTAGTGAGCTCTTCCAAGCAGGGTTTGTTCTGACAGTAGAAATAAAGTCCTGCTGAGCTAATGGAGAAAATAAAATGCACTCTTGGGGAGTAGTGCGGCCCCTGAAGTTCCAGTAGAAGCTCACCAGGTGAACAGATGAGGAGAGCTACCAAAAGCTTGGTGCTAAATAAGCACCTGACTGTGTGCGTGCATATATGCGTGTCTGTGTGTGTGTGTGTGTGTGTGTGTGTGTCTGTGTGTGTGTGTCTGTGCGTGTGTGTGTGTCTGTGTGTGCGTGTGTCTGTGTGTGTGTCTGTGTGTGTGTGTGTCTGTGTGTGCGTGTGTCTGTGTGTGTCTGTGTGTGTGTCTGTGTGTGTGTGTGTGTCTGTGTGTGTGTGTGTGTGTGTGTGTGTGTAGAGGTTAGAGGGGACATTGGATCCCTTGGAGCTTCATGCAGTTGTACAAAAGAAGAAAGGCAGAGAGGAGGGGAGGGGAGAAAAGGGAGGAGGAAGGAGGGAAGGCAAGGGAAAAGGAGGGGATAGGGGAAAGAACAGAGGAGGAAAGGAGAGAAGGGGGGAGAGAGAGGAGACAGTAACCAGTGGAAATCTAGGGCCATGTTCTTCAAGGGCTAAGTCCCCTGCCTCTGGAGTTCTCAAGGCATGATGGTTCTTGATACCTCTTTCCTTATTCTTTTATTTCTTCCAACAAAAGGCTTAGATTTCTAGCTCCAGTCTTTCTCCAAGAACCAACTCTTAAGAAGCTTGGATCAGACAGGGGTTCAGAGTCCCTAGGGTCAGTCCATGTTGCCTCCCCACAGAGGCCTCAGGTCCTACCTGCTCCCACCCCTAAGCAAGCCAAGTCTCATGGTTTCTACCCCCACCTCAGCAGAGGGGGATGGTAGTGGAAAAGCTCTGTGTTGCTTCCCAGTCTTATCACTCCCAGGGGTTACCTAAGGAAGCAACATCCACTCTGCGGGCCTCAGTTTCTCTACCTAGAAATGAAAGTGATTTCCTGAGATAGGCAAGATGCTTGTCCTAAGCTGAGGGACTGCGTCACAGCTCCTGAGAAACCGATAAGAAGCTATTTGGTAGCTCTTTCCTCTAAATTAAAACGTTCCTGACAGTAAGCTCATTAAGATGCAGAAAGTAAACAGAACTCAGGAAGCTCCTGAGATCTTACAGACAGTAGCAATCGCTGAGAAGATATACTGACCAGCCCAGCTGCCTGGAAGCCAGAGAGCTCTGCAGGTGCAGCTTCAGGAGTGGGGGTGGGGAAGGATTGGCTTTTCATTGATGAAGCTACCTTTGAGTCACCCACACTCCCAAAAGTAACTCCAATAAGCTCACTGGTTCACCAGGACTGACTTGTGTGGAATCAGTTCTTTGGTCTGTTGTTGGTGTCCTATCTGGGGTGAAGAGATACCTGTTCACATCTCTCCAGATTAAGCCACATGTTAGAAGCAAAGCAGCAACTCTGGGCCACATTGGGGCACAACAGGAGGAAGACGACCCCCCCCACTCAGGGCCAGGATAGAAGATAGGTAGGAAACAGGGATGAGTCTGATGTAATAAGGCAGCATTGGGGCTTAGCAAACAGGGATGAGTCTGATGTAATAGGGCTTATCTGGTGTGGTGGTTTAAATAAGAGCAGCTCCTATATTTGAATGCTTAATCAACAGGGAGTTGCACTATTTAAAAGGATCAGGTATGGCCTTGTTGGAGGCAGTATGTCACTGGGGGTGGATTTTGGGGTTTCAAAAGCCCAAACCGGGCCTGGTGTCGCTTCCTGTTGCCTGTGGATCTGGATGTAGACACTAAGTTACCTCTTTAGCACCATGCCTACTTGAATGTCGCCGTGCTCCCCACCATGATGGCAATGGACTAAAACTCTGAAACTGTAAGTTAAATGTTTTCCTTTATAAGAGTTGCCGAGGTCATGGTGTCTCTAAACAGCAACAGAGCACTGACTAGGACACCTGGAAAGATGTTGGAGGGCCTTACCTATTCTGGTTTCCACAATGTTCTAATTTCCTTTCCTTTGCTATGATTGCAAACACTCTGTCAAAGGCAACACAGGGAAGGAGAGGGATTATTTCATCTTCAGGTCATGGTCTATCACTGAGGGAAGTCAGGCAGGAACTCAAATAGGAACTTGCAACAGAAGCCACAGAAGAATGTTGCTTGCTGGCTGACTCTCTAGCTTGCCCAGCCTCATGCTTAGCTAGCCTCCTTATAAAGCCCAGGACCGCCTGCCCAGGCAATGATGCTGCCCACTGTGGTCTTCACCCTCCAACAACAACAAATAAGACAATCTCTAACAGACATGCCCACAAAACAACCTGATAAAGACAATTACTCAACTGGGACTTTTTAAAAGGGGTTTTTAGGCTGTGTGGAATTGACAATTAAATGCTGAGTTGGACAGATAAGTTCATTTCAACTGCAGTGTGGTATGGTTGGGACAGGCCATGCTCATCTCATTAGAATTAAAGGAGAGAGAGAGAGAGAGAGAGAGAGAGAGAGAGAGAGAGAGAGAGAGAGAGAGAGAGAGAGAGAGAGAGAGAGAGAGAGAGAGATCAGGCTCCAGGCAAGGACAGGCTTTTTGCACACCCCACCTTGCCTCCCTTCTCCCTCCTCCCTCTTTTTTCCCTCTCTCTTTCAGAGCTGGGCAGGCTCGAAGCTGCTTTTGGTGGAGGAGAGGGTTGCCAGGAGTGCCCTCCCGCAGTTTATCAGGTGTGTGTCAACAGACAAGGAGAAAACATCTAGTTAGCGTGAGGAGTCCAGAGTCCGGGAGTTAGGCCCACCTCTGGCCCCAGCACAGTTCTCTAATTGGACCTCACCACAGACTTGCTGACTGGGTAGGGCAAGGTGAGGCCACAGTCTTGGTCTTTGAAATAGATGCACCCACCCACCTCCCTGCTGTGAGCTAGAGGGCCTCTAGGTTGGCTCTGCAAGACACACCAGCACCTCTTTCAATAGCGGAGAAAGAGGAAACAGTGAGACACACTCTAGTGTCTATGCTATACATGTATACATACACACTCTAAAAGCATGTGTTACATATATATATATACACATGCTCTAAAGCACATATAGACACACAAAGGCACCAAAACATACATATACACCCATATATATGTATATATATACACACACATTAAGACATATATGAACTGTGTGCATGCATTCACATATACAGTACTTTGCATACTAAAGATTTATCATGTAGACATCCAGAGAGAACTCATCCTAGCCGAATTCTTACGCCACCTGCTGGCCTTACTAAGTGATTTAACATTTTTGAGCTTAGCTAGTCTGCAAAGTGGAGAGATGTCCAAAGGACTCTTGAAGTTGCCATGGACATCAAAGGAAAGCTCTCTGTATCCTGGTTCTCTCTGCATTATAGCAGGATCTCAGCAGAGGGGAGCTGAGGTCAGGGGGATGCTGCTGCTCATTGACAAGTGTTTGAGGCTGGAAGTCTTCAGGGTTCTGAGAGAGGAAAGAGAGAAAAAGAAAGAGAGAGACAGAGACAGAGAGAGACAGAGACAGAGACAGAGACACCCGGGGCTTCACACAGGGGGATCAACATGCTTTTCTGGCCTCCTTGAGGCACCAACACTTACATGCACATAACCCCTTACAGTGCCCCCTAATTAAAACTAAAAATAATCTTAAAATAAAGTAAAACCTTTCTTTTATAATATAGACATTTAATACATTTTTCTAATCAATACTGTAGTAATCTAATACAAACTTTCATTATGAGACTTCCATTCTCATTTAGCTCAAATTATTTTCTATTTTCCTTTGTTGTTGTTGTTGTTGCTTTTTGAGACTGGGTTTTTATGTGTAATAACCCTGGCTGTCCTGGAACTGCCTTTGTAGATCAGGCTAGCCTCAACTCACAGAGATCCACCTGCCTCTGCCTCCTGAGTGCTGGAATTTCAGGCGTGTTACATTTTTCTTTGTTATATTTTTAGCTTTTTTAGTCTAATGGGGAATTCACTGTGTAGCCCAGGCTGGCCTCAAACTCTGAGTACAAGGGGAGAGTTATCCCACCTGTCTCTAATTTCTTGTGTTATGTCTTTTAATCACAGGCTGGTTAGAAGTGTGTGCAACTCACCAATGCTTGGGATTTTCTGGATGCCTTTCTGTTACTGGTTCCCAATTTAAATTATAGATAAAGAAGATATAATCTTTGCCTTTTAATTTGTGTTGAGTCCATGTATGTTCAAGATAATTATTGACATGATTGCATTGAAATCTATCATCATGGTTTATGTGTACATATGTATATACATATATGTATGAGTGTTTGGGCATGCATACACACACATGAAAATCAGAGCAGGATGTCAGGTTCCTACTCTGTTTCCCTCCACCCAATTCCCTTGAGAAAGGCCATCTCACCGAGCCAGCAACCCCAGCAATCCTCCTGCACCCATCCCCCACAGTGCTGGCGTCACAGGCTTATGTGCAGCCGTATACAGAGTTTTACAAGGGATCTGGGGGTCCTAACTCAGGCCCTAGTGCGTACACAACAGGCACTCTCATCCACTAAGCCAGCTCTCCAGATGCCTATTTTCTTATTATTTAAAAAATTATACGTATGTGTGTGTGCACCTGCATGAGTTTATGTGCACCAAATGTGTACAGGAGCCAGAGGAGACCAGAAGAGGGCATCAAATTCTCTGGAACTGTAGTTAGGGACAGGCATAAACCATCATGTGGGTGCTGGGAACCATATCCAGGTCCTCTGCAAGAGCAGTGAGTTCTCTTGACCACTGAGCCATCTTGCCAGTCCGCCGCTGGGCCCCGCCCCCCTCCACCCCACCCCATCCCCCCCCCCCCCGTTTTGCTTTCTATCTGTCTGGTCTTTCTTGCATTCTCTCTCCTTTCCTGTTTACTCAGGGTTAGTTGTATGTTTTTATGACACCACATGTCTCCATCACAGCGTTATAAACTCCATTTAATGATTTAAGTGATTACTCTTGTGTTAAGCACAGACTTTGAACTGCCTGTGGCCTGTCTTCAAGCCCTAGGAGCCTGCTTCCTGAGAAGAGCCTTCAATAGTCTCTGCTCTCCTTTTTCTCCTCTTGGCCTCTGGGTTTGGTTTTCATGTATTCCACTTTCACGGGTGTTACAAACCCCATAATACATTGTTATCAAACAATTATCTTTGAAGAAAGATTTTACTTTTAATTACGCGTATGGAGGATGGGGGGGGAGGGCTGTGTACTTGGGTGCAGACGCTGACAGAGGCCAGAAGAGGGCAGCAGATTCCCCGGAACAGGTGGTTTTGATCTCTCTATTGTGGGTCCTGGGACCTGAAGTGCAGTACCCACTCTTACCCGCTGAGCCATCTCCCCAACCCCTCATTATCTTTCCAAAAGATTTAAAATCGGGAAAAAAAGCTTCTCTTCTCCTACACACTCACCACCTCCGGAGCGCTCCGCTGTTGCGTGCTTGTCTACATCCGGCTCCGGCGTGCTCACAGCTTCCTTCATTTCTCATTTCAAGCCTAATGAGTTGCAGCTGAAAGTCTGTTCGTTGGTGTGGGTCTTCAGCTCACCTGGATTTCTAAAACCTACCGACACCATTGTTAATGCTTTTCCTTTCCTTATCTCAAAGATGTCTCTCTATGTTCTTCTGCTGGCACAGTTACTTTTCTTTTTCTTTTTTCCTTTTTTTTTTCTTTTGTTTTTCGAGATAGGGATTCTCTGTGTAACAGCCCTGACTGTCCAGGAACTCACTCTGTAGACCAGGCTAGCCTTGAACAGAGATCTGCTGGGTTCTGCTTCCTGAGTGCTGGGATTAAAGGCATGCACCACCACCACCCAGCTTGTTTACATAGTTTCTAACAAGATAAATGTTCTTATTATCTTTGCTCCATATAAAATGGATTTCTTGCCTTACCACTGAAGATGTCTTTTTACCATCATCACTAGTTTTGTTACAGTGAGCTTTGGTTTGGCTTCGTGTATGCACATGTCCCACTGTGTGAACATGTGTGTGCATGTGTGTGTGCACATGCGTGTGCACATGCATGTGCATGGAGGTGGGAGACAAATCCTGAGTGTCTTCCTCCATCACTGCCCACCTCATTTTTTTTTTTGAGGCATCTCTCACTGACCCTGGAATCTCTGATTCAGTGTCTCCTACCTCCCGGTGCTGGAATTACAGGCACACTCCGCCATGCCTAGATTTCCCCCGTAAATTCTGAGATTCAAACCCAGGTCCTCATGCTTGTGTGGCAAGTCCTTTACCAACTGAGCATCTTCCTAGCTTCTTGCTTGACTTAAAAAAAATCTCTGGTTCTCTGCATTCTTTGAATTTTTGGAATGTGTGACATAAATCTGAAATTGTCCGTCATTGTCTTCTGTCTCTGTCTCTTCTTCCCTTTTCTGTCATGTTAAGTACTCATACACTAGCTGGCTTGGTGTTGCCTCACAGACACCCCACCTCTCTCATGCCTGCACGCACTCTCGCACTCTCAATCGTCTCTCTCCTTCATTCTGGGCTGTTCCGGCTGCCATGTGTGCTGGCTGGTTTTACATCAACTTGACACAAGCTTTAGTCTTTGAGAGGGAAGGAACTTTAAGAAAAGGCCTCCATAAGATCAGCCTAATCTGTAGGCCAACCTAAAGAGCATTTTCTGTTCTGTTCTGTTCTTTCTTTCTTTCTGTCTTTCTTTCTTTCTTCTTTTTTCCTTGTTTTGTGTGTTTTTTTTTCAAGACAGGGTTTCTATGTGTAGCCCTGGCTATTCTGTGTAGACCAGGTTGGTCTCAAACTCAGAGCTCTGCCTGCCTCTGCCTCCCGGTGCTGGAACTGAAGGCGTGCGCCACCATTGCCCAGCCTGAGAGAATTTTCTTAATTAGTGATTGATGTGAGAAGGCCCAGCCCATTGTGGACTGGGGGGTTCCTGAGTTCTATAAGAGAGCAGGTTGATGATCTTTGACAAAGAAGCCAAAATTATACAATGGAAAAATGAAAGCATCTTCAACAAATGGTGCTGGCATAACTGGATGATGACATGTAGAAGACACAGATAGATCCATGTCAATCACCATGCACAAAACTTAAGTCCAAATGGATCAAAGACATCAACATAAATCCAGTCACACTGGTCCTCTTATAAGAGAAAGTGGGCGGTACCCTTGAATGAATTGGTACAGGAGACTGCTTCCTGAACATAACTCTAGTAGCACAGACACTGAGATAGACAGTTAATAAATGGGACCTCCTGAAACTGGGAAGCTTCTGTAAGGCAAAGGACACAGTCAACAAGACAAAAAGGAAACCCACAGGATGGGAAAAGATATTCACTAATCCCACATCTGACAGAGGGCTGATCTCCAAAATTTATAAAGAATTTAAGGAACAAGTCTCCAAAACACCAAAGAATCTAATTAAAATGTGGGGTACTGAACTGAATAGAGAATTCTCAATAGAGGAGGCTAAAATGGCCAAGAAATACTTAAGAAAGTACTCAACATCCCTAGCCATCAGGGAAATGCAAATCAAAACAACTCTGAGATACCATCTCACTCCTGTCAGAATGGCTAAAATCAAAAACACCAATGACAGTTTATGCTGGAGAAAAGGGAACCCTCCTCCACTGCTGGTGGGAGTGCAAACTTGTACAGCCACTTCAGAAATCAGTATGGAGATTCCTCAGGAAAGTGGGAATCAGTCTACCACAAGACCTAGCAATTCCACTCTTAGGTATATACCCAAAAGATGCACATTCATACAACAAGGACGTCTGTTCCACTATATTCATAGCAGCACTATTTGTAATAGCCAGAATCTGGAAGCAACCTATATGCCCCTCAACTGAAGAGTGTATAGAGAAAATGTGGTACATTTATGCAATGGAGTACTATTCAGTAGGGAAAAAACAATGGAATCTTGAAATTTTCAGGCAAATGGAAGGCACACATCCTGAGTGAGGTAACCCAGTCACAAAAAGACAAACATAGTATGTACTCACTCATATATGGATTTTAGACATGGATCAGGGGAAGTGCCAGCCTACAATCCCACTACCAGAGAGTCTGGGAAACAGAACCTTCATCCAGTGACTGATGGAAGCAGAGGCAGACACCCACAGCTAAACACTGAGCTGAACTCCTGGAATCCAGTGACAGAGAGGGAGGACTGATGAGCTAAGGGGTCAAGACTGGGCTGGTTTAACCCATAGAAACAGCTAACTTGAAAAGGGGGGAGCGCTTGAACCCTAGACTGATGGCTGGGAGGCCAGCATGGGACTGATCCAGACCCCCTGAATGTGGGTGTCAGTGAGAAGGCCTAGGAAATCTATGGGGCTTTGGGTAGTAGATCAGTATTTATCCCTGGCATACAAATGGACTTTGGGTGCCCATCCCACAATAAGGGATGCTCTCTCAGCCTGGACTCTTGGGGGGAGGGCCTAGTCCCAGCCCTGAATTAAATTACAGACTCTGGAGATCCCCCATGGAGGGCCTTACCCTCCCTGGGGATCAGAATGGGGGTTGGGTAGGGGACTGAGGAGCCCAGTGGGGAGGGGGCCTAGGGAGGAGGGGAGGGAGAGGGAGCTGGGATTGACATGTGACACAAGCTTGTTTCTAATTTAAATAAAAAATTTCAGAACACACACACACACACAAAAGAGAGAGAGAGAGAGCGGGTTGAGCAAGCCATGTGAACAAGCCAGTAAGCAGCACCCTCCATGGTCTCTGCATCAGCTCCTGCCTCCAGGTTCCTGCCCTGCTTGAGTTCCTGTCCTGCCTCCTTCAGTGATGGACAGTGATGTGGAAGTGTACACTAGTGCGTGATGAAGCACCATGACCAAGGCAAGTTGGGAAGAAAAGGGTTTATTTCACATGTCCTTCCACATCACAGCTCATCACCAAAGGAAGTCAGGACAGGAACTCAAGTAGGGTGTGAACCTGGAGGCGGGAGCTGAGCCTTGGAGGAGTTCCGCACACTGGCTTGATCCTCATGTCTTGTTCAGTCTGCTTTCTTATTGAACCCAGGACCACTATCCCAGGGATGGCACCACCCACCATGGGCAGGGCCCTCCCCCATCAATCGATCACTAATTAAGAACATGTCTATGCCTGGATCTATGGAAGCATTTTTCTCAATTGAGGTTCCTTTCTTTCAGAGAACTCTAGCTAGTGTCAAGTTGACATAAAACTGGCCAGCACAAATAGTAACCTTAGGAGACCATGTCTTCATGTGAATGTGTCCAAGTTTGCTGTAGAGCTCCTTGTAAAAATTGCCTCGTTGAATCTTGTTTATTAATTCTCTGTGTACATGAGCCAGGGTGTAGGGCAGAGGACAACTTGCAGGAGCTGACTTACTCCTTCCACCATGTGGGTCCCAGGAATTGAACTCAGGTCACCAGGCTTGGTGGCAAGAGCCTGTACCTGCTGAGCCATCTCATTGGTCCCTGCTTTGATACTCTTAAGAGCATTTCGAAGAGTTTGTGTGGGAGTCTAGACTAGTGAAGCTCATTGGAAACAGACTCTCTGTGGCTTTCTAATTAATCACAAGATTGTCATGAGTGGATTCAAATTCCTTTGATAAACATAGCTTATAAGTTCAAGTAAACAGACACAGTTTCCTACAAGAAACAGTCAAACAGATGTCATTTTCAATAACAAACATCCAAAGGCTTAAAGCTCTAGCCAGCAGTCTCTGGGAGATAAACCTTAGGATATTGTAGGGAAGCTCTGCCCTTTCTGGTAAATAACAACCATGGCAAATATTTGCCAGGCGCTAGCTTTGCTCTGTGTGCTTCTATGTATATGAATCCATTAGAAACCCCATTTTGTAACAGCAAGTCAGAAAGAAGCAAAGGCTTATGTAATTTAAAATGCCTAGCTGCCGGCATATGAATACTTCTCCCTGATCTAAATAAACAAAGAGTAAGAACAGACCCAGAACCTCACCTCAGGCTCCCCAGGCCAATTGAGCCAACAGCTTCATTAGGTTGAATTTCTTCGGAGGTATTTTGTTAATCACAGCTGAAAGGCATGGCCCTTTGATCTTAACTTTAATTATACACCAAGGTTTGTACAAAAGAACTGGTGGTTTTTAACTTTCAATTGATTCATTTGGAGCTTCATTTACCCTGAGTCTGAATCTGTATTCTGTCCTTAAAGGCTATAGGTGTAGGGCATGTTTCCTCCCTTGGAAAATAAGGGTGTTTCTATTGATTACCTGTAGGATGCTCATGAGGATTAAGTGAGATGTTGGAGCTGGGGATGTGGCTCAGATGGTAGAGTGCTTTTTGATCCCAGCACTTTGGAGTACACCAAGCAGGGGAAGTCTTACTGGAGCCCTGAAACCTGCAGGGGTCACTGAGGCTGAGAGTCCAAGTTTGCAACAAGAAATACGGGCCAAGCAGCGAGGGTTGATATTAATTTTATAGCCCAAGTCCAGACAGATCTATGATATTCATCTGTGATATTCTCCTCCTCCTCCCCGTGTGTGTGTGTGTGTGTGTGTGTGTGTGTGTGTGTGGTTCCTTTCCCTCTCTCACTCCTGCACTCCTGCTTCCCTTCATCCCATCATTGATCTTTGAGAAGAGAGGTGAAGACCGTGCCTTTCTGTGTCTATGCCATTAGCTTCACATGCCCAAGCAGTCAGCCAACTGGAACAGATTTCAGCTTACCCACCGACTCCTGGCCAGCTCCCCTCATCAGTCTTTTCCACTGGGAACTGGGCTAATCACACCCCTGGTCACAGGTGCTGTGACAATGAAGGTGGGCAGAGAGGAGGGCTCACCCCCACGAAGTCCCATCTGCTGGGGCTGGGAGCGGGTGGCAACAGACCTAGGGTAGGGCCTTGCCACGAAAATGTGAGGACTTAAATCTGGATCCCAGGAGTTCCAACTGAACCAGACATGATAGCACACGTCTGTAACCCCAGTGATCCTAGGACAAGATGAGAGATAGTCAGGAGAACACCAACAGCATGCACTCTCTGCTTCTTGACTGAATATGCAGTTTGACCAGCTGCTCCAAGTTCTCCCTGCTGTGATGGACTGGACCTCAAACGGTGAGCCAGGATAAGCCTTTCCTTCTTCGAGTGATTTTTGTCAGGGTATTTTTATCACTGCAACAGGAAAAACAACCATCTCAGTATGTTTCCATTGCTATGATGAAACACCATGACCAAAAGCAATTTGGGAAGGAAAGGGTTTATTTCATCTTACAGCTCTACATCACAGTGTGTCTCCAAAGGAAGTCAGGGCATAACCCACAATGGGCTAGGTCCTTCCACATCAACCATTAAGAAAATGCCCCCAAAGATTTGCACATAGGCTAATATTAGGGAGGCATTTTGTGATTGTGAGTCCCTCTTCCCAGATGACTGTAGTTTGTGTGAAGTTGACCTAAAACTAACCAGGAGAGGAACCTAAGACACTGGTCGTGGGAAATTTCACGTTAGGGGAAAGAACTTGACCGGAAGATTTGAGCATGCTTCTGCCTAACCCACAGTGCTGTCTGTGTCCTGCCTTCTGCCCTGTCCTGTCTAGTCCAGTGTTCTGTTTCGTCTGCAGGCAGACTCCAGCCGCCCACAAGAGGGGGCTGCAGAACCAGGGATCTGGGGAAGCTGTGCTTGGAGATGGAAATGAGACCGTTCCTAAGGGATTCAGAGGGAAAGAAAGCAGGGAGGAGAGGATTGCCCCTTGTTGCAGATTCCCTGCCCCGGGCAGCACCTTCAGGCTCAGTCTCCATAGCACTGTGTAGCCAGAAGGAGGGTTCCTTGTCAAGAGCAGAGTTTCTCAAGCTGCCAACCCTCTCTGCTGCTACTTCTTGTACCCACTTCTTGATCCAAGCTTCCCTCTTTTCCTTCCAAGAGAATACCTACCTGCAAACTGGAGCTGACTCAGACAAGCCCAGCTCAAGAGAGTTCATAGGTCAGGCTCTCCCCTCAATGGACATAGACTCCCAGGTAGCAGGATATAGCTCAGGTCCAGCATGCTGGGTGTGTCCAATTGGAACCCTCCCAGGTGTCCAGACAAATGCCATTCTCTTGTGAACAAAAGACAAATACATCCTTGGGGGATAGTTGCCTGTGTTTTGTTTGTTCTGTTTATTTTTTTTTCCATCCAGATGTTGGCAAGGCTGTAGATACATCTGGGCCCAAGACAGATAGATGAGGTTGCCACACACTAAGACAGAGGGAACCCCAGCCAAGTGCACATAGCAGGTGTGTACGTGTGTGTGTGTGTGTGTGTGTGTGTGTGTGTGTGTGTGTGTGTGTGTGTGTGTGTGTCCCCATCAGGCTGTGAGCTACCCAGGGTCTGTCCTATGGTCCCGAGACCTAGCACAAGTGAGGTGGAACAGGCCTACGCTGAGTACCCGCTTCCTCTGGGGCAGGCGAGTACTGAAATGTAAGCGCTCTGGGAAAGGATGAAGAGCATCAAATTGTCAGTAGGAATTTGGAGAACAGGAGTGCAAACACAGGGGCCTGAGTGACTGTGCCAGAGCCATTCTGCTCTGACAGACAACAGGCATTAGCAAAAACAAATGATTAGGTAGAGTCAGCCCCAGAAAGCCACACAAGCACCGTCTGCTAATGCACTGGGAGGCAGGGGACACTCGTGGGAGGAGAGGTGACACAAGCTTTACTGAGAAGTGTCACTGGCCTGGTAGACGAGACTGAGGGTGGGGGAGGGGCTGGAGCTGCAGCAGAAACTGGCTGGCACTGACACCCATCAGCAGGACAGCCTCTGTCTCTGGCAGTCTGGTCTGACATCACCTCTGGTCTGCTGTGGGACCTTGGATCTGTGGCTTGGCCTCTCTGATCCCTTGTTTTATGATCTACAGAGTAAATGAATTAATGTGTGTGTGGAAATGTGGGTGCCGTTTTGAAAAGGAACTATATAGCGACTCTATCTGCCCTCTTTTCTGGGAGGCTGTGTGGGAACAAGGGAGGCAGGGGAGGGCTTGGGCTTGTTATTTGTTTAACTTTCTATCCTTTGAGGGTACATTTGTTTGAGGGCTTCCTTTCTTTCTTTTTGTCAGATGTAGTGGCATACCTTTAATCCAGCACTTGGATATGGAGGCAGAAAGACCATGAATTTAAGGTCAGCCTTGGCTACATAGTGAGTTCAAGGCCAGGAGACTGGGCTATGCAAGACTCTGTCTTACAAAAAAGTTTGAGATTTTTGTGATAAAGGCATATTTTTTAAAGGAAACTCAAATAGAACATTATGTTTAAAAAAGACTATCTGACATACCTATTCACAAGTCAGAAAGATAAATGAGAGGTTGGCAAGATGGCACTTGTCACCAACTCTGATGATCTGAGTGCCATCCCCGGGACCCAGATGGTGGAAGGAGAGAACTGACTCCTCCAAGCTGTTCTCCGACTTCCACGTGCCCTCCCTTCCCCTCCCCTCCCCTTCCTCCTTCCCTCCCCTCCCTCCTCCCCTCTCCTCTCCTCCCTCCCTCCTCCCCTCCCCTCCCTCCTCCCCTTCCCTCCCCTCCCTCCTCCCCTCTCCTCCCCTCCCTTCTCCTCCCTCCCCTCCCTCCTCCCCTCCCCTCCCTCCTCCCCTCCCCTCCCTCCTCCCCTCCCCTTTCTCATCCTCGTCTCATTCCTTGTCTTTCCCACTCTGTTGAGATTCTCTCACCCACAGGGGCCCGGTCCAGTGATCAGGCCTTTCCCGGCATTCCTCACCAGCCCTCAGTGCAGTGGAGCATCTGGCAGCCTGGGTCAAGTTCACACATTACGACTGCTCCAGCCAGCTGCCAGGGGTACCCCATCTCCCCACACCCTGATTTCACTCCCTAAATCCTGGGGGAGAGGCTGAAGAGATGCCCAGCAGTTATGAGCACTTGACATTTTCCCAAAGGACCAGAGTTTGGTTCTCAGCACCCACATCAAGTGGTTCACGAAGCCTGTAACTCCAGCTGCAGGGGATACTATGCCCTCTCCTGGCCTCTGTGGGCACCATCACATACACTCTTGTTACACACATATAAAATAACATATGTACAAACAAGTAAAAGTAAATCTTCAAAAGACATTAACCAGGTGTGTTGTGTTACTCGTGATATTTTAAATCCATGTACTCATTGATGGTTTATGTAATTAAAAAATAAACAAATGTAGAGATTGCCTGTAATGCCTGTACCTAAGATCTTTAATACTAGTACCAGGAAGATGGTTCAGTGGGTAATGCTATCAGTGTGTAAGCATGAGTGTCTGAGTAAGAAGCTGCTATGATGGGGTATACTTGTCCCCCGTGCACTGGGGAGCAGAGATTGTGAAGAGAGAATCCCTGGAGTTTATTGACCAACCAGACTTATCGAGAGACCCCATCACCAATAATAAGGTGGAGAGCCATAGAGGAAGACGCTAGACTTTGACAGCTGGCCTCCACACACATATACATGGGCACTCATAACTACACACGTGAATACACTTCACACAGAGACAGGAGATCCCTGAGTGCTCACGTGAACTTATTTCAGATAATGGCAAAGAGATGGGTCACCCAGTGTATAAGGGGAACTTCAATGCCTAAACATGGGGGCATTATTCATTATGTAAGGCTGACAGGCCTAAATGACCTCAGTATTAAAATGAGAGGTCCATGAAAGCCTGAGTTGACCTGGAAAGCCTGCAGCAGTCATGGGTGGTTGTAGGGGGAAAGTTGTAGATGCAAACCAAGCCCAGCACAAACCCACAGTCTGTACCAAACAAATACATCACCAGTCTCTGGACAGGTTGATGTAACTTTTTATGACTTGCCTTTATAGCTGAATGGCAGGAGGTGATGGGAAGGAGATTTGACTCTCAGGGAAGCTTCCAGACTTCCAAAATTCACCACCCAGTAGAGGCCTTAACCAGGCCTAAATGACTTGGTAAAAGAAAAAGTTCCCGAATCATCCAAATTTGCTTTGTTTAAACACACAGATAAGTTAGTCTAAACTTGAAGGCTGTTCAAGGGAAACAAATGGTTCATTTCCATCTCCAGTGACAGGCAGTATACCACTGCTTCTGGGAGATTCCTTCCGGAGAGAGGTGAATAAATGTCTACTCAGTCTAGACAGGGCACCGGTAACAAACCAAAGACACCATCCCACCCAAGCCTGCCTTAGTGAACCAGGGTTACTCCTGGGACCGTGGGTGACTCAAATGCAGCTGCATCACAGAGAAGCCCACCCCAGCAGGGGTGAGGACTCCTGAAAGCTGTATGCCTGGAGTTCCCTTCTGAACTTGCAGGAGGCTCAGCACAGCATGATAGCCAATTCCTATTGACAAGCTGATTGGATCTGGAATTAAAGAGGGCAAGCCTCTTCGTGGGTCTGTGGTGGTGGTAGGGTATTTCCAGGATGTGTAGCTGATGTGTTTTGTTTTTTAATCTTTGGGGGCCCACCACTCAGCTCCAAAATAATCACACATGGAGTCTTATTCTTTCTTACAAACACTTGGCCTTAGTTTGGCTTATTTCTAATTTAAGTTTTGCTTAACTTAAATTATCCCATTTATCTTTGCCTCTGGGCTTTTATCTTTCTCTGTTTCTGTATACCTGTCTTACACTTGTTAATCTGTGGCTTACTGTGTAACTGGGTGGTTGGCCCCTGAAGTTCTCTCTTCTTCCTCTTTTCTCATTCCTCAATCCTCTCCCAGATTTCTCTTCCCATTCATTCTCTGTCCCTGCTAGTCCTGCCTATCCTTTCTTCTGCCTTGCTATTGACTGTTCAGCTCTTTATTAGACCAATCAAGTGTTTTAGACAGGCAAACACAGCTTTGCAGAGCAACACATCTTTTCCACAGCATGGAACATAATACATCTTAAAATTATATTCTATGGGTTGGAGAGATGGCTCAGAGGTTAAGAGCACTAACTGCTCTTCCAGAGGTCCTGAGTTCAATTCCCAGCAACCTCATGGTGGCTCACAAACCATCTGTAATGAGATCTGGTGCCCTCTTCTGGCCTTCAGGGACACATGCAGACAGAACACTGCACACATAATAAATAAATCTTTGAAAAAAATCCTTACTTCAAAATAATATTCTACAACAAGGATGGGTGGAGATCCCAAGCAGGTAGAAGTTCAAGGCTAACAGATCACTGCCTGCCTATGTTCACTCCTTGTTGGTGAGTATGTGTAACCCACTGTTGCCACGACCACCCTTTGCTGCCATCAAACCCAGCTTCTTCAGCCAATATGGGATGAAGCCCCGAGGCTCTCCAGGAATGCTCCAGGCCTTCAGGACCAGACTGGGTCTGCTGAGGCATAGAGGAACTACTGGATTCTTAACCTCTGCCGTGTGGGGACAGTTAGCACTGAGCTGCTCTGCCCATATCATGGAAGTCAATTAACAAATGCCTTTTATAACACACATTCTGTCCAGAACCCTCTCCTTCTAAAGAACTCTAACACTTGTGGAATTTTGTGAACTTGAAGTCGTAGGGAACTGCTATGACTGGCTGGAACCGCATCTCCCACCTTCTCTGGTGCTCCATTCGGAGTAACAAATGCCACCATACTTGGAGCAGACAGGAGAGTGTGACATGCAGAGTAGGCAGCAGCCCTTTCAGATGCTCCTTCAGGGGCTCCAGAAAGAATGGACCTCCACTTCCCGGGCCTCCCGCGCATCCCGTGCCTCCCGCCTCCCACAGCCACTTTCGTTCCAGAACAAGAGACCTGGTTCCATTTGCAAATCTGACCTGCTTGCAGAGGTCCACTCCACTTTAATGTCCCCAGACTGGAAATGCTGATGACAGCTACTCTAATTTCACCTCTGAAAAATGAGAAGGTGGCACTCACGGTCCCTGTTCCTCTGTTACAACCTCCTCCTCTTCCTTCTAACTCAAAAGAGATGGATGACTTACAAAGAGCAAATGAGTCAGAAATAGGGAAGCGGAAAAAGAGAATGATTTTGCCAAGTTATTATTCAGAGGTGTTCTCTGGGACTGAGAACAAGAGCGACCCCATCAATCACACAGCAGAGCTCTTGGGCAGGCGATCTATGGTGTCAGCAGACAGCCATTGCATGAGCAAGTAGGCCAGGAGCCTGGGGCTACCTGCTAGGCACCACAGAGGGAGGAGACCACATGGACACAAAAATGGGACAGTTAGCCCAGAGGTCAGAGAAGACATTCACAGACCTCCTCTCTTGCACAGGTTCGAATCCCTGTAAGTCCTACAGAAGTCAGTGGGAGGTCAGTCTGGAACCTTCTCCCCTTTGCAACACTGAGGGTGAGAGGCAGGCATGACCTCATCTGACCCAGACAGAGCACTCACCCTGCATCCCAGTTCCAGCACCATGAATGCATCCTAAATGGTGAATTTAAGATTAGTAGAGCATGTGAGGGTTTTTTACCTTATATTTTCATTACAGACTTTAAACCTTACTTTATCATAATTTTGATGTATAGGTTATCCTTGCATATTAGGTTGTAATTTTATTCTCCTTGGGGACAAAAACAAGTTTCTCTTGATGTACACACAAACTCTTCACAGGCTTTTGCAATATAAGTACAGAGGGAGAGATGGGCAGAGGGGCAGAGCCAACTGAGTGAACCAGAGTCCCTGTCCCTTTCCTCCCTTTTCTGATAGCACTTATGCTGTTGTTATGTAGCCAAGTCTGTCTACTGGAGTTCAGCAGTGGACGGAGAAATCAACATCCCTGCTTTCAGGTTGTTCATCTGCAAAATGGAGGAGGTAACAGTGGTTCCATTTGGGAGGGAAATAAATGCTAAATGCATTTGCATACAGATGTGCTTAAAGCACAGCATTCAGAAGCGACTAGGGGAAGAAAGGGTTATTTTATCTTGTAGCTTGCAGTCTATCATGCAGGGAAGTCAGGGCAGAGACTCAAGGCAGAAAAGGATTGATGCAGTGGTCATAGAGGGGCGATGCTTACTGGCGTGTTCCTCGTGGCTTATTCAGTCTCTTTTCTTATAGAACCCAGGACCACCAGCCCAGAGGTAGCACCACCCACAATGGGCTGGTACATCCCACATCCATCATCAATCAAAAAAATACCCTACAGGCTTATCCACAGGCTACTCTGATGGGAGCATTTTCTTAATTGAGAGTACCTCTTCCTAAATGACTCTAGCTTACGTCAAGTTAACATGAAACTAGGCAGTACAGAATGAGTTTTGGTACACACTGATTGTCCCCTTCTCTTCATCATCATCATAATCATTATGATCATTTTTATTATCATTGCTGTTGTCATAGTTGTCTTCAATGTTCCAGAGCCTACAGAGTTAGCAGACAAAAGCCAAGTCAACACAAATATGCAGTGCTGTTCCAGAAAGCAGATGCTCTGGTAAAAGAAAACCGAGGGATATGGGATCCCTGGGAGGCCTCAGAGCAGGGATCAAACCAGCCAGAGTTTATCTCCTAAGAGTGAGTACTCTTGGAAAGCCGGAAGAATGTCAGGGTGTGTAGGCCACAGTGACTTGCATCCGCCAAACAGCAGAACCTAGGAGGAAGGAGAAGGAGGAGGATCCTGAGTTTCAGGCCAGCCTGAGCTATATAGCAACACTTTGCCTGGAAAATCAAGGACGGGTGGAGATTATTTGCTGTAGTTTATCTATATATACATTAATGTAGTCATTCATTTTGGTTTTTGTGAGATAGGGTCTCATATAGTTCAGGCTGGCCTCAAACTCAATATGGAATTGAGGATGACTTTAAATGCCTGATCCTCCTGTCCATATCCTGAGCGCTGGGATTACAGGCAAGCCCCATGACATCTGGTTTTCTATGGTGCTGGGGATCAAACCCAAGACCTAATGCGTGCTAGACAAGCACTTTACTAACTGAGTTACATCCCCAGCTCTGAAGTTTTACCTTGATTTTCGGGTGGATAAAGGTCTAAATGTGGGAGTGCAATGATTGTGAGTGAGCATGTATGAGCCCTGTGTGCTCAGTAGCTGTCAATCATCTTCCCAGATCCTGTCTGCTCTGAACTTGACTGGTGTTACTTCTGTGACAATTGTGATTCAGGAATTTTCAGGTGCCAGGGCTCTTCATCAGGGAGGTCCAAATGAATATCAAGTACTACATGGCCCTTCTGCAGTCCCACCGTAACCCAACTACATTTGGAGGCCTCATCCATACCTCCCTTTCCCAGGGAGTACCCCTACCTGTGGGGGTTGGAGGGAGTCAGCCAAGGCAGCCTCCAGGGGTGGAATGCACCAGGACCAGGCAGTGATCTTCCCTGATGGCTTTCCTAATCCAGTTGTGGGAGGCAGAGCCCCTCCAGCCTGCAGCCTGCAGCCTGCATTGCGAATTTCAGGGCCAATGCCTGTTCTTTTCTCTCCTGATTGCTGTGAAATCTCCTGCCTGTTTATCAAATCTGAGCCACACTTCACTTTGCAGCCTGTGCTTCTCTGGCTCTGCTCCTCTCCTCCAGAAGAGGAAAACAAGAAAATGCCTCAGGGGAGATCTCAGCCCTGAGGACGTGGAGCAGGCTGTGACTCAAAGGGGGAGATGCTATGACTTCAGGGGCACCAGGAGGAAAGGCTGCAGACAGCACCTGTCCCCCTAGGACATCATCTGAAGCCCACACATTCACCATCAGAGAGTCATTCATGCGGCCATGAGCACTGGTCCAGGCAACGAGGACCACAGGAAATCACAACCCCAGGCCCACAGTGGGAGAAGTGTTCGGGCTCCTGTGTCAGGATCATTACACAGCACCAGTGCCAGCCCATGGAACTGATGCCGGCACCAGAACTGTGCTTCATACATACAATGGAACAGTCATCAAGGTCCAGAGCAGGGCAGGGCAGGGCCAGCTGTCCTCTGATTGTCACCAGCTTCAGAATGGCAAGGAGCCTGGTGAGCTCTATGTAAGAATATGGGTCCTGGCACGGACAACGGCCCATAAGTCTGTATGCGCAGTGTATATCTCCTTGGGGTGGCTAAGGCCAAGTCAGGAGACCCTAAGAAAAGGGATGTAAGTGTGGTGATGAGGCAAAGGTGAAGCTGAGTTGTTCTGACTTTTTACCCAGATCTGTAAGAAACCAGCTTTGAAAGCAAGAGCATGTGCACTAAAAGTCCCTGGGCTTGGGTGTCCCATATGTGTACCGAAGATTCCACAAACTGATCGACAGATTAGAGCTTCCTGATTGTGGAGAGTTAGAATGCTGCAGATTGAGAGGCAAAATTATCTTAGGCCATCACTAGTCTCCTCACGAGTCCTTCCCCGCTGATCTGTATTTCTGACTATTGTCTTTATGATCATTAAAACCTTTTGAACTATATTCACTTAACAGACTGCTGTTTTCCAGAAACTAAGAATGTCATAAAACAACATCTAGAGCCAATGGCAGAGACTTCTCTTTGCAGTAACCCAGCTACTTGATGTCCCCATCAATATATTTGGTAGATGCTCCAGGTTATGATTTTGCTGTTCTGTGACTATAAAAACATGTAACCTTTACACACTGGAGCATGTTACTCTGGACAATCTGAACCGCGTTCTCTGCCTGTGGGCACTCATATTTGGCTCAGAATAGACTCTATCTTATTCCTTTGGGAGCAAGAGCTGAGCTTTGCATTGCTGAGTGTATTTGATCCCATCAGCCATGGCTGGGACTCGGATGGCTCTGGATACTACCTGGCTTTGTTTGTTCTCCAGAAGGGGATATGGGCTGGGCAGGTGGGAGCATTCCCATTGCAATGCCTTGAACTTGTACCTTCATTTGCTGGTAGTTGCTACCAATGGGCTTAGTCTTGGTTTCCTCTTTGTTTTTGAGAGACAAGGTCTTGCTATGCAGCCAGGGCCCCACAAACAATGTGGAGAGCAAGTTTACTTCCAAGTTAGATTTCCAACTAACTGTGACCTAAGCAATGCAAATAATTACTTACTGTGAGGACTGCTGAGTGGTGGCAACATTCCTGGGACTGTTCTAGAAGCTCCGTGGGTACTACAGTGAAGAAAGTGTCCCTCCCTGCTCTCAGAGGACAGGAAGGTGACTTAGGCCAGGAGAAGCCTTGTCTTATGTGCAGTGCCCTAGGAAGTTACTTCCTGGTCATAGGATGGCTACAGTTACTGGGGATCTTGGCTGAGACAGGAAGCAGGAGAAAGAGGTGGCAAAGCCTTATCTGTTTCTTCCTGTACCCTTCATGTCCTCCATGACATTCTATCTCTGGAGAATAGACCTGCAATAGAGTTTCCATGGTTACTTAAACAGATCACTGTTCATCACCTGGGGTCACCCAGATTGTATCAGGGTTAGGTTTGCAAGGGAGAAGGGAGATGGACCCATGGTGGTTTAAATGAGAATGCTTCCCCACAGGTTTACTGTAGGCTTCAATAGACGCTGTAAAGATACGCGACACACAATTACTGAAAGTAAAGCTAAGTACTTAATGTAGAAATTACTCACAAGATACCAAACCCAGAGGAGCCAAGCAGTTTTCAGCTGTCAAACCGGAAGCCGAACTCCAGGAAAAGAGACCGAGATTTCCTGTGTGCTGTCTTTTATGCCTTCCCCCGTAACGCCCCCTAGCCATGCCCAAAAGTGGCCTGTGACGTAGTTCCGCCTACGTACGTATACATCTTTACGCCCAGTCGTATACGTCTTTAGTCCTGCCTAAAGTGGGTGTGGTTAGCGGTGTGGTAAACCGCCCTTTTATTACCTCATCTGTATGCGCCTCTAGTAAGTCACATGTTTAATGGCGGCATGCAGACTTCCTCCTACAATTCCCCTTTTAGTCTAAAAAGGACAACTAACTTGTGTCCATGAACAAAAATGTATCAAACATCTATTCTATCTACCTAAACTTATCTGAAAGAAACACCCAAATATGAACACCTCCTTCCAATCCCAACTCTAAAATAATTGAAAACTAACACTAACAGGTGTAAACTATCTTATAATATCAATAGTAGGGAGAGGGGGCGTGGAATTCTCAAAACTACTTCCTGCTGAGATGGGACGATGATAATCTCATGGGGACCTGTGAAAAGAAAATGTTAGTATAACAAAATCTCAGTAGATCAGACAGTCTCAGTATGGCAGGAGATGCTTGATTGAAGTTCCTGACTGGGGTTCTAGTGTTGATTGAAGCTCTTATCTTGAAGCTCTGGTCAGATTGTAGAAGATGTGCTGTTTCAGTTTCTTGGTCCAGAGTTGTGTAGAGTGATGTAGTTTCAAGCCAGTTTCAGGATAGTGCTTGTCAGTGATGTGGGGCAGTTCAGATGCCTCCAGTTGAATCAGGTGAAGTCAAGGAAGTGGATCCTCATTCTCTTTCAGAAGCAGTTGAAGATTGCTGTCAGGAAATCCCTTGTTCTCTGGAAAACTCAAACATTAATGTTAACAAAGAAATATTTTAACTTTCATATGTATGCATACAAAAGAGGTGACAATAGGGAAGATGGAAAACCTGGAGGAAATTAGACTGTTCAGAAAAAGAAATCCATAGATAACAGTCCCTCATTTTATTTCTTCTGTCTTATATCAATGGCTCTTTGATATAATACAGAAATTCTGAATTGTATTTAAATAATATGCTTGGGTTTAGAGTAGGAGAGCCAATCCAACTCCAAAGCCAGCTTCAGTTAAATGAATGGGGACTGAGGTATATGAAGAAATAAAGATAAGGCATAAAAGACAGCACACAGGAAGTCTCGGTCTCTTTTCCTGGAGTTCGGCTTCCGGTTTGACAGCTGAAAACTGCTTGGCTCCTCTGGGTTTGGTATCTTGTGAGTAATTTCTACACTAAATACTTAGCTTTACTTTCAGTAATTGTGTGTAGAGTATCTTTACAGCGTCCATTGAAGCCTACAATTTGGTGTCAGAAGTGGGATCATGAATTTCCACGCAAAATAAAAGCTTTAAAGGAATTTTAGAAACAGAAGAACGGAGAGAAGCACAGATTTTTGGTAGCAGCATTTTTCTCAGGTGTGCTCTGTTTTGCTAGCCACAAGCCGAGATTCACGCGGCTCGCTTACTGGAGTCTTCCTGACTAGGCATAAAAAAAAAAAATCAGCCAGCAAGGTTATTTTAAGAGACTCTGCTAACGATTGAAAGGTGTGTACGTACAGCTGGAAGTGGCAGCTTTTGCTGGATGTCAGCATGGACTGAGGCGGTAAGCTGGAATCACGCTTATGCCCGCCATCTTGACGGAAAAACCGGCAGTTTAAAACAGCCGCGGTTTTACAGATAAGACACGTGGCCAGAAAAACGTAAAGATTTACAGTAAAGTCAGACTTGGATAAAGAAAAACCTCTAAAGGTTTACAGTGTGTTTAAAAATATACGTAAGATTGAGAGAGAAAATAAAGAAGCCGGGCGTTGGTGGTGCACGCCGGTAGGAATTGCTCCAGAGGCAGAGGCAGGCAGGTTTCCAAAGAGAAACCCTGTCTCAGAGAAAAATAAATAAAAGTGAAAAAATAAAGTAATAATAGATAAATAAATAAGCCACGTAAAGATGGAAAATACACAGAGAGTCTGGATACTGTACGCTATTATGTTTTTCAGTTTTTTCATTGCTAAGGAAGGAACAAATGCTAAAGTACTCTTAATTATAAATGCTGCTGAATTAATTCAACTTATATCTTTTGAAAATGCCTTGACTTCAAAATTTAAGTATAAAGATATGTTACTCGGAAAAGGAGATTTTATTTATGTTTCTACAGAAAATGAAAAGCTGAGGATTCCTTCCAGGCTTTTGTGGTTTGACGAACCAAGACCCCCGGAAGCAATGGACTAGGTGTTCCAACTATTGAGACAGCTAAGATGATGCAGCTTTACAGACCCCGAAAATACGGACTTATACAGGTTTCTGAGTTTTGTCATGATCCCCATGGTATGAACAGCGCCCCCTTCCAGCAGGAAGCAGTTTGGAATGAGCGACGTTCTAATTCCCATCTTGTTTATAAATCTTTGTTTTCATTTAAATGGGATTGTTTATAATTGGCTAGTGATCACAGCCAATCCTTTTTAATGGTAAAAAAGGGAATTATGGTATGGGTATTGTTTTTCATTTATTGAGACAAAATCAAGGTCAATTTTGTGATGCATATATTTCTCCTCTTGATTAAGTATTATGCTTATACTGTTCTTTTAAAACATAATACATAATTGAATACAGACTATAGATAGTTACTTATAATGGAATTTATAGTTAGGTAAGTTAGGTTTTCTAGATATACAAAAATATATTTGAGATAGTCTTCAAACCTTTCAAAGACCTTCAGAAAATGGCATTTAAAATGGTTTAGGGTTTTTCTTGACAATGAGAAATGTCTGCTCCTGGCAGCACCAATTACGTATGAGAGGAAGATGGGCATTGAAGAAACTTGTTATGGAGTTTGCTTTCAACATGGCAAGATTAGCCATTTGGGCAAGAAACTGCTCTTGCCTGTACTACTTGACTGTTGCTGTATAAACTGGACATGCAGGACCCACAGGAAAGTGACTGCTGAAATCAGTCTTACAGGGTTCCTGCTTCATGAAAGAGTCTAAGAGACTTTCTACAGGACAAAGAAAAATGACTGACAGACTGCCAGCGCAGATGGACAGTTTGAAATTCCCTGCTTTGCTGAGAAGTGTTCCAGACACATTGTGGCCTATGGGCTGAAGATGGATGCCCCAATGTTACAGAGGAACTTCGGGTGACTGTCCAGGCAGTAAGATACCTCTGTCAATCCTAGTGTTTATATATTATCCTTCCGTGGTCTTTGATGGAGTTGAAGACAGATAGCTATAATTATAGTTTTCCTTAGTTATGATAAGAGATAAACTACATATTGGACTTTGGACTCACAAGAATGAGATAGATGATATTTTCTTTAAATCTTGTTAAATGTTGATAGACAAAATGTTGTAACTGTGTTCTTGCATGATAGCTGTTATATATAATTTGACTATGATAAAGTTAAGACCTTTCTTTTTGTTTAAACAGAAAAGAGGAGATGTTGGGGAAGTCCTGTGCATTTGTCAATAAAGAATAAAGCACTGTCTGGCCAATAGGGAATCTAGATAGGAGGGACTAGGAGTCCAGGAGGACTCTGGGAAGGAGAAACACAAGAGAGTCAACATGTAACGCCATTGGGGTAGGAGCCCGGAACTATTCTCTGGTAAGAGACATACTTAGATTAACAATTATGGGGTAATTACTTAAAGCAGAGCTAGCCAGTAAGAGACAAGCAAGGCCAACAGCTTCATAATTAATATAGCCTCCTGTGTGTTTATTTGGGGCTGATACGCGGCAGAGCCCAGGCGGCTGGTGGGGGATAAACCAAAGCGGCTAGCAAGATAAAGCTTCCCTTAACAGTTTACATGTTTGAATGCTTAGTCACTAGTTAGTAGAACAGTTTGGGAAGGATTAGGAGGTGTGGCCTTATTGGGGTAGGTAAAGCCTTGTTGGAGAAGGTATGTCAGTGGGGGTGGGCTTTGAGGTTTCAAAAGTCTCTCTCTCTCTCTCTCTCTCTCTCTCTCTCTCTCTCTCTCTCTCTGCCTGCAACTTAGAAATAAGATGTGTGCTCTAGGCTGCTGCTCTAGTGCCATGCCTGTCTGCCTGCCACCATGTTTCCCACTGTGGTAGTCATGGACTGACCCTCTAAAACTGTAAGCAAGTCCCCAATTAAATGCTTCCTTTAAAAGTTACCTTGGCCATGGTGTCTCCTCACAGCAATAGAGCAGTAACAGAGACAGAACCCATGCAGGTTGGAGGTGGGCGTCTGCCTCCGTTGTTATGGGGTAAGACAGATACCAGTCATGGATGAATCCTAGTAGGACTGTCCAATGAATAGCAACATGTTTCAAGATGGCAGTAGATGAAATTCAGGCAGAACCATGAAGTCAGTGTTGCCTGTTCACCGAGGTATTTTCAAGGCACTGGGTAAGTAGGCTATGCGAAGGCAGAAGTAATGACCTGGTCTCAGGGGACTGTCAGACTGGCCAGAGGCAACACACACTGGAAACAACCTGTGTCCATGAGAAAGTGGGAAAGGATATAGAGGAACCAGATGTAGTGGTGGTATACACCTACAGTCCTGGCATTCAGGAGGCCAAGGTAGGAGAACATTAAGTTCAAGACAAGCCTGGGCTACAGAGTGAGTTCAAGGCCAGTCTGGGAAACTTAGTGAGACCCTGTCTCCAAATAAAAAGAGAAAAGAGGGCTGAGGATACTGCTCAGTAACGGGATCACCTGCTCAGTATGCACAATACCCTGGGCTCCATCACCAGTATGGGAGACAAGGAGGCCAGTGTTTGCTGAGATTATACATGGGAAAACTGGGTAGAAACAGACTGAGGCACTTAAGTGAGATTCAAGAGAGGTGCTGTCACCAGCCTTCCTCTGCCCAGAGCTGAGGTACCTGGCTCTTGCCCTGTGTTTCCGCTGGCCCTGCTACCACTCAGGAATGTCTGAATAGGCCCCTTCTGCAGTCATAGTTCTTAGATCCAGCTGTTGGCTTGGCTTTGCTCTGTAGTCCTGGGTTGAGGCATCCACGGTTACCCAGATCCTCCCCAGGCCAGAGAGTTTCAAACCTCCACCAAGCACCAGGAGGAGAGAGGAGGAAACTTGAAAGCCATTCCCTGCCATAGCCGCAGCCTTACAGTTGTCCAGGACTGAGCCATTAACCATCTAACCACCTGCCAGTTGGCTCTGATTTTGGCTGTTGATTCTGCATCTGCCTTTCATCAGTCCTGGAGGGACCCAGATGGGGCTCCTGGATCCCAAGTTGCTCAAGGAAAGGTATAAAAGGGCTCTTTGCAACCAGGTCCTGCATCTTTCCCAGCTGGAACCCAAGCCCTGCCACCAGTGGATGCTAAGAGGATACTCACTCCCAATAGACTCTGTTTTCATAGTCACTTAGCACTCGGTCACAAAGGGATTATGTAGCATCTAGCAAATTATATTTTTACCAGATGGGGTGATGAAGGAAAAGATCATGAAATAACCAGCTTTTCTGAGGTTACACTACAGGTCTGGAACCCAATTTGCCCCAAAAATCTCAGTAAGTACATTGTATGTTTTTACATGACTTTATTTTTATTATTTTTAATTATGTATATGTGTGTGTCTGAGAAGATGTCAGACCCCCTGGATCTGGAGTTATAGAATGTTTAAGGTGCCTTTTATGAAGGCTGAAAACGGAACTCAGGTCCTTGGGAAGAGCAATAAGTGCACTTAACCATTGAGTAATTTCTCAAGATCAGGCTGGCTTTGAACTCTGAATGTAGTCAAGCATGACCTGAGAGAGGGGAGTGACCGAACACAGGCTCACCATGCCCTGCATATAGTTTGCTTAGATCTGAGGGGTAGTTCTTTTCGTAAGGGTTCAATTGGGACCTAGGTCATGTGAGGCACTGAGTGTCCAGGATGGACTATTGGCATGATAGGTTTGTTTTTGGAGAGGGCTTGGCGACTGACTTAGCTGGGACTCTAGGATGGCTGGTCCACTCTCTCCTCTTCATACATTCTCCAATCTCTGATTTTCATGAGCTTCTTTCTGTGTGGTGTCCAGGCCAGAGACCTAACCTCTTCTAGACTGGCTTTTGGCTCTCCAGTGTGCACACAGAAACTTTCAGAGCATCATGGCGCAGGCTCACAACTGGTCCACAGTCACGTCTATCAGTTCTTTCCAGCAATATCAAGCCACAAGACTGCTCAGATTTGATGCTGGGGAGAGTAGATAAGGCTTTGACTGGGTGGGGATGGGGCTTGACCAAGAGAGAGTACAGAGCCCTTACTTTTCCTCACAATTGCTTAGTCACATTCTGTGGAGGCTACAGTCTTGCTTCTAGAATGCCAAGATTTCTACAAAAGCCAAGCTGTCTCCTAGACTATTTTTATCAAGAGTAAGAACACGCACACACACACACACACACACACACACACACACACACACCATTGGAATGCTGCCACCCCTGCCTGTAAGACTTTTCAAATTTAAGACTGAGGACTGAGGAACTGGCTCATAGGGAAGGATGTGCTTGCTGTGTAAGCAGGAGAGCCTGAGTTCAGATCCTTAGCACCCACAGAAAACGGGGGGCAGAAGTGTGTACTTGTAACTCCAGTGTTGGAGACAGTGACAGAAAGAGTCTAGAGCCTCTGTGGCCAGCCAGTCCTGCTGAATTATGAACTTCAGGTTCAGTGAGAAACAGTCTCAAAAAATAAGGAGGAGAGACCAGTAAGATGACTTAGCAGCTAAGGGTACTGGTAGCCGAGCCTGACAACCTTAGTTCAGTTCCTGGAATCCATACAATGAAAGAAGAGAACCAACTCCCACAAGTTGTCCTCTGACTTACACACACACACACACACACACACACACACACACACACACACACACAAAACACAGCATGTGTGCATTCACACAAAAATAATTAAAGGTATGTTATTAATAATAATGTAGAGAAACAACTCCATGGGAGAATGTACACATGTATATATCACACACATACACACACACACACAGATACACATACACACAGACACACACACACACTTTTCAAGAGAAGGAAGGTGGTTTATGTGGTGTGATGCAGAGCACATACAACTGTTTTCAGTTGCCCCCTAAAAAGGTGTCTAGCTTAAACATATTGTCATAGTTAGGGTTTACTACTGCTGTGGAAAGACTCCATGACCACAGTCACTCTCAATAAAGGTAACATTTAATTGAAGTGACTCCCTTACAGTTTCAGAGGTTCAGTCCATTATTATCATGACAGACAGCATGGCGGCATGCAGGCAGAGCTGGTGCTGGAGTAATAGCTGAGTGTCCTACATCTTGCAGGCAACAGGAAGTTGACTGGCTGTCACACTGAGGGAAGCATGAGAAAAAGAGACCTCAAAGCCGGCCCCCACAGTGACACACTTCCTTCAACAAGGCCACATCTCCTAATAGTACCACTCCCTTTGGGGGCCATTTTCTTTCTAACCACCTCAGGTATCCTCTCTGGTGATCTCAAGTTCTGTCTACTCCATTTGAAGGTGAAGAGACTCCAAACTGTAATAGTTAAGTAATTGGCCCAATGCGGTGAAGTTCATCTAACCCAGAAGAATGATAAGAAAATGGCTGAAGGTGTTTTCTACAGAAACCAAGATCCTAGGCTGAGGACGTGGCTAAGCTGATGGAAGGCTTGCTTAGCAGACACAGAGTCCTGGGGTTCAGCACAATACTGCATAAACTGACCTAGTGTGGTGGCATGGGTCTGCAGCCCTAACACCTCAAGACTTGGAGGCAGGAGGATCAGAATTTCAAGACCATCCCCAACTACATAGCCAGTTCCGAGGCCAGCCTGGGCTACCAGAGAGCCTGCTTCAAAAATGAACAACAACAAAAGACTGATACTCAAAGACGAAGTTCCTGACAAGATATCTGTCTCAGCCATGACCCCAATTCCACCATAGAAGAAAAATGCAAAAAGAAAGTGCAGGACATGACACACAATAGGAGTGCGTTGAGTGTGAACCTCCAAACTTCCCACAGCTTGTTAATCTTGGCTTAAAGAACACAGTCATGACGGGCATGACTGACTCACTTTCCAAGCGGATGTGAGGCCTGAAGAGCTGCTCGGTAGGGTTTGTTCCCTCCACTGCATGCCTCTCCTTGCTGGTGTCTCACACAACAGTCGTCTGGTTTTGAGCAATCTGTTCCTGGAAAGCAGAGGGAAGGAACAGATTGACGCATCGCCTGTGTGTGGCCAAGCGATTTATTTTTAATGTGACTAAACAAGACACACACCTGCCTATGGAAACAGTCATATTGATACATCAGGGACTCAGATGGCCATTCAGGCAAAGAAAAGACAGGGGCAACAGAAAAGAATAGAGCTGAAGAGGGGAGAGGGTTGGGGAGAGCAGAAAAAGAAGGAAGAGAACACAGAGGAGGGAGGAGAGAGGAGAGGAGGAGAAGGGAGGGGAGAGGAGACAGGAGGCATAGCTTAGGCCAGCTCCTGACAGTGAGGGTTTTGGTAGTATCTATCAAGCACATGGGCAAGTGGTCCATGTGCCCTTCACGTAGCCTTGCTGGTACTTAAAATCTCATACTTAGATCTCACTCCTGTGACTTCACCATAGGCAGCATGTGCCATCCCCAGAGTGCCAAAGCAGAGGGATGCAGATCACTAGACTTCCTCGATCATTGTCATCTCAGCAAGAAAGGACCTGGGAAATACTTTATGAAATTGTTTTCTCCCTCCCTCCCTCCCTTCCCTTCCCCCTCCCTTCCCTTCCCTCCTTTCATTTTTTTCAGGACATGGAAGCATTTAAACAAAGGGGAAAGGGCATAGAGGGCCTGTGGAGATAGCTTATTTGCTAAAGGGCTTGCTTTGCAAGCATGAGAACCTGACTTAGTTTAGTTTAGTTTGGGTTTCATTTAGTTTAGTACCCAACAACTGGATGAAAAGGCCAGCCATGGAGTGCATGCTTGTGATGCCAGTAGGGAAGGTGGAGACAAGCAGCTCTCTGGGGCTTGCTAGCCAGCCAGCCTAGCCTACTTGGAGAGAATCTGCTTGAAACAAGCAAATAAACAAACAAAACCCAAACCAAAACAGAAAACAAGTGGATGGCTCTTGAGGATAATATCTTACACATGAACAAGACACACACACACACACACACACACACACACACACACACAAAGGTTGCAAGAGGGCAGAGAGAAGTGTAGATTTTTTTTCACCATTCCTCTTCACAATTTTCCTATTATGACAACTGCCTTTACTGAGTACCACCAGCATCTAGGTGTGTGGCAGAGGCTATAGGGGCAACACCATTGACACAGAGGCCTGGAGTCACATTGAGGAGTCTTCATTCTACAGAGAGGGGATGGATGCCCAGACTTGTGTGCTCTCAGCCATATGACCATCAGGTCTCTCACAGATCCACTGCCCTAAGAACAATGCCTGGCACACAGTGAATGCTAGTTGACAGAGTGAAATGGCCAGGAGAGGTCATGAGTATAGGTGGTCTCACTCGCACCTGCTCCTAAATATCCCACTCCCTTCTCCCCACTGCTCTCCAGAGCAGCCCAGGAAACTTCTAAACCTCTGGCTTTGGGAAGCTAAGTATCCTCCAGCCCAGCTTTCTCTTCTGCTTCCTGAGTTAGAACCATAGCTAGCATCAGCATGAACCAGCATCACCATGAACCAGCATCACCACAAGATAGCAACACTATGAGCCAGCATCTCTATGAGCCAGCATCACCATGAGCTAGCATCACCATGAGGAGCTAGCATCACCATGAGCTAGCATCACCACGAGCTAGGAGACCCACGAGCTGGCAACCAAATTGATTCACTCTGTACACTGTTTTTCCTTCCAATGTGTCCTCTCCCTGGGGAAGCTGGGATGCTTTCAGAGGCAGGTGTGACACCCACACACACACCAGGGCCTTCTGGTTGAGTTCACAGCTGGAAGCATATCTTTCTCCATAGCAACACCCTATGCTGGCTGTTTTCTAGTAATTCAGATTGTAATATTTTTTTTCTTTTAACAATTTCATTTCAATCTTCTCAGTCTGCTTCAGTAGTATTACAAAAGAAATTATAAAATCCTAAGTGAAGGAGAAGCCCACCAGACTATAAGATCCAGTGTGGGTGAGGAGGAGAAATGGATATTCAAGCATGGTGGTGAAGCCCTGTTAGAAGCCCTTAAAAGAATTGCCTACAGCAGTATGGGTGACATTCCATTGGATCATAGTAAGAAGCAACCCATCCCCACCCCAACAGCCAGCACCCACTGGCCAGATTTGTGAGGAACTGGGTGCCCAGTCCTGGTCAAATCTCAGTATGGGTAGAGCTCCACAGAGAAATGTAATTGCATCCTTGTGAAAAATGCTGTGTGGGAAGTTGCCCTGGCAAGCAGTTCCCAGATTCCCAGCTGCCAAAATTTACAAGCAATTGTAGTATAAATTATCTTGGTAAATTGCAATATGCTATCTGTACTCATTGAAAGCATTCTCTGAGGATTAGGCAGAGGCAGGCAGATCTCGGAGTTCAAGTTCAGCCTGATCTGCAGAGTGAGTTCCAGAACAGCCAGAGCTACACAGAGAAACACTGCCTCAAAAAACCAAAACCAAACCTAACCAAAAAATACAGTAGTAGTCATTGTTTCTAATAGCACCCCTGCCAAGAAATGTCACTCATGGAAGATGAATGAACTATAGTAAATTCACAAAATACTGCAGAGCAAAAGACATGTATGTTCTGCCACTGACAGCTTCCCAAAATAGTAATATATAAAGCAGCGATACTTATAATATGATCCCAATTATATAAAACACAAGAAGTTATGTGAATGTGTACACGTATATATACATTAATATATGTAATATATCCACATTTGCATCTATCCAAATTTATCTATTGACAAATATGCAAATGTGTGCTTGCTAAACTACTAGTGGAGTTTGCACTTAGAGAAGGGATGTGGAATATTATTTTAAGCTGTGTTACATTCATTTATGCTGTGGAACATTTGTTTAATGATGCAAAGATGTGTTGCATTCTTTTATGTTGCATTTGTTTAACACTGTGAAGCTGTGTTACTTTGCCTGCCTAAAACACCTGATTTGTTTAATAAAGAGCTGAATGGCCAATACCTAGGCAGGAGAAAGGATAGGCGGGACTGGCAGGCAGAGAGAATAAATAGGAGGAGAAATTTGGGAAATGGACATTAGGGAGCAGTGGAAGGAGGAGAGGAGGACTCCAGGGGCCAGCCACCCAGCTGCACAACAAGCCGACACAATAAGAAGTAAAGAAAGATAGAGAAAGATTAAGAGCCCAGAGGCAGAAGGTAGATGGGATAATTTAAGTTAAGAAGAGTTGGCTATAAACAAACCAAGGTAAGGCCGGGCATTCATAAGAAAGAATCAGCCTTTGTGTAATTATCTGGGACCTGGGTAGTGGGCCCCCAAAAGACCAAAGAGTAAAAAACAAAACAAAACAAAAACAGCAACAGCCCAACAACTACAAGAAGGGAAGTGGAGTCAGAATGAAGCATGGCAATATGATGTTCACACCCTGTTTTGTAATTTCACAAATTATTTCCCTTTTAGTGACAATGTGACTTAAAAGAGACAGGCAGATAGATGGAAGGAATCGGTGAGTGGGAGAGGCTGTTTGAAAGTTAGTGAACCAATGACTACAGGTACCCTCTTTAAAACACAGTGGCTATGCCACCTGTCTCTGCCCTCTCTGGTGGGGCATGATCTGTGCTCTGGGTCTTCAGGATGAAAACTGCCTGCCTGGTTCCTACCTTTCCTCATAGGCTGTGCTAGGTTTCGAAGCACATGGAGCGGAGACAGCAGTGCCTACAATCCAAAGGATGAGACCCTCATATAGTGATCAGGGAACTCCAGGGAGAAAGGGAAAGCCTAAAGATGAGCTTAAAGCAGGGAGGCCATGCCAGCAGAGACAGCAGTCTGGAAACAGCAGACCTTAAAGGCCTGGTTTCGACAATGTCAGGGCACAAAGGAGAGACCAGAGAGGGTGGCACTGAGAGGATCCTGTCCGTTGGTACCTACCAGGCATGTCTGCGTGGAGAGGGAAGAAGCCCTCTTCCCTGGAATGGTACCTCAGGTCATGGCACTTGTCTCCACCCTGCCTAGGCTTGGGGATCTGGGAGTCTTCCCTGGCCCAGACTCAGGTGGGTAGATCTCTGGCTCTAAGGCAGACCACACCAAGAGAACCTGGTTCCCATTCTTCTCAGCACCCTCCATCTCTGCAGCCACTGACCTAACTTTGCATTCATGGAACCAATTGAATGGGGAAAAAATGCTATGCTGCTCCTAGGTTCGGTTGAGAAAAGGGTTTATTGTAGATATGTGGGCCAGGAGCAAACCAGGAGACTAAGAGACAATGAGACTGCATAGCCACGCCCTGCACCTCACCTGGCTGTAGTGTAGAGCTGGCCTGGTGCCATGAGTGTGGGTAAGGCAGGCCCAAGAGTCTGAGTGTGGGAGAGCTGGCACCGCCTCTCACCAAGCTGGCCTTGTTGGCATGAGCCATGAGGGGGAGAACTGGTGCCACCCCCTGCCAGCTGCCTCAGGAGAGCTGGCCCTGGTGGCTCACTGTAGGAGAGTGGGTTGACTAATTCAGTTGCCACCCAGGCCCTGATCTACCCCATCTTAGAACTGCTGGAGCTCACGAAGGAACTGGTTCTGCAGAACCAAAGCTGCAGGACCTCCCTGACACAGGGCAACAACAGGATGTCTGAGATGAGTCCCCAGTGAGGATCCAGTGTTGGTGATATAGCAGAAACCTGAAACCTCAAACCAGACCAAATAGCTCATTGCAATGAACGTTTGCAAGTAAAGCTCTTTGAGCTAAAGGGTACACCATGAGACACACAGTGACACACCGAAGCTACCATGGTGAGACTTTTTTTCCCCAATTCTTTTAATTTTTTCGATTTTTTTTGTTTTCTTTTGGTAGGGAGGTTGCAAGGGCAGAGGACAGATATGGAGGGAGGGGGAGTGGGATTGCAGTACATGATGTGAAACTCACGAAGAGAGAGAGAGAGAGAGAGAGAGAGAGAGAGAGAGAGAGAGAGAGAGAGAGAGAGAGAGAGAGAGAGAGAGAGAGATTGTATAGCCAAAATTGGCTTGGTTATATAGGAATCAGAGAGAAGCTGGGGAAAGGGAAGTGAGGCTCAGAATGGGGAGACTGGAGAGGTTCAGGGTAGGGACAGGGTAAGAATCTCTAAGAGGACTCTGTAACAGATATTAGTGATGCTGAGAGAGACGGGTAACTGGCAGCCAGCTTCTGATCTGATATGTTAAATAGGCACCTCAGTTAGCCATTTGTCCTGAGTTTGAGACCTAACACCCAGTTTCTCATGGGAAATCGATACCCATGAGGAAGAACTGAACCAAGTGTTTGTTTGTTTTGGTTTTTTGTTTTTCTTTTTTTGAGACAGGGTCACATGGACTCACTGTGTATCCCAGATTGACTTCGACTTCTGATCCTCCTGTCTAGGGCTTCCTGATACTAGGCTAGCATTCTTAACAACTGAGCTAAGCTGGTTTAAGCACTCTGCCAAACCTGACTCAAATCCCTGAGTGGCTCTTTGGGACCAATGAGGAGCTCACAGTCTGACACATGGAGACCTTTAAAGGCTCCCGCTTTTTCATGTGTGTGATGTTTAAATGAAATGAGTACTCTTTACCAAAGAGTTCATTTTTTCTTCCTTCTTCCTTCCTTCCTTCCTTCCTTCCTTCCTTCCTTCCTTCCTTCCTTCCTTCCTTCCTTTCTTTCTTTCTTTCTTTCTTTCTTTCTTTCTTTCTTTCTTTCTTTGTCTCACTATGTGGCTCTGGCAGACCTGGAACTTGCTATGTAGACCAGACTGAGCTTAAACACACAGAGATCCACTTGCTTCTGCCTCCTGAGTTTATGGAAGTGCTTCAGTAGCATATTTGGCCTTTTCTTTCAGCATTCTAACCCACCTATGATGTAGTAAGGTCTGCAAAGTCTGCAGGTACCTCCTTGTTAGCTATCCCATATCCAGCCTTGTCCCTTGTCTCTAGGCACAAACTCTACTCACTTCTTTCTAGGTCCTCTGAGTCCCAGCCCTCCCTCTCCATTACCTGGAGGCTTGAGGGTGCTGGTTCCCCAGCCATTGGTTTTCACTCCCACAGACCCTCCCCAGCTTTCTGTATACACAGGCTGTGACCTGTGCAGATCCAAGAATGAGAGCCCAGAGCTGATTCCTGTTCCTCTGTAGAATGGAGTTCCCATACCAGCTCTGTTCTTTTCTCTGTGCTAAGATCTCAAAGGGCAGAGAGGTTCCTTGTCTGTTTTGCTTCACAAGTTTGTCCTCAGAATCTGGCCCTGGGACCAACATGTCACTGCGCTCAAAGTCAATGCATCAGTGTTTGAAATTACCCATTATCCTCAGCAAACCAGAGAGCACCAAAGTAAAAGGCAGAGGATTCATTCGTTGCAGTGCCACGGAGTCTAGCTGGGCAAGCTTGCAGTGTGCCTCCTGTGCTCCACATAGGTAAAGCCAAGTTCTGTGTTAAAATGAACCTGCCCCCCCAACTTTGCTGGCTCCATAAAGGAAACCAATTATCGAGGCCTTTCCCTGGGTGTCTGTGATCGCTATAGAAATATCACCAGTGGCCAGTGCCAGCAGGATTATCTCTGCAAAGTGTTTTAAAGTTTAGCTAGAAAGCCTCTGAAAATGTCAACAGCACCACTCCATCTCCTGCAAACCAGTGTTCCAATCAGCAGGACTGCCTTTTCCAGCTCATGGAGCAGTGACATTTTAAAAAGTCCCCACATAATTGCTTCTCTGGAAGAAAAATACCAAAAGGCAGAGGAGAGACAATAGCAATCACAGAGTCCAACTGCACACAGTCTTCGGTGCTTCCTGCCTCCAGGCTCACACTGCCTCCAGCTCACACTGCCTCCAGGCTCACACTGCCTCCAGCTTACACTGCCTCCAGGCTCACACTGCCTCCAGCTGCTCACACTGCCTCCAGCTACTCACACTGCCTCCAGGCACACACTGCCTCCAGGCTCACATTGCCTCCAGGCACACACTGCCTCCAGCTCACACTGCCTCCAGGCACACACTGCCTCCAGGCTCACACTGCCTCTAGCTGCTCACACTGCCTCCAGGTTCACACTGCCTCCAGGCACACACTGCCTCCAGCTCACACTGCCTCTAGCTGCTCACACTGCCTCCAGGCTCACACTGCCTCCAGGCTCACACTGCCTCCAGCTCACAGTCTCCAGCTACTCACACTGCCTCCAGCTCACACTGCCTCCAGGCTCACACTGCCTCTAGCTGCTCACACTGTCTCCAGGCTCACACTGCCTCCAGCTCACACTGCCTCCAGGCACACACTGCCTCCAGCTCACACTGCCTCTAGCTGCTCACACTGCCTCCAGGCTCACACTGCCTCCAGGCTCACACTGCCTCCAGCTCACACTGCCTCCAGGCACACACTGCCTCCAGGCTCACACTGCCTCTAGCTGCTCACACTGCCTCCAGGCTCACACTGCCTCCAGTTCACACTGCCTCCAGGCACACACTGTCTCCAGCTCACACTGCCTCCAGGCACACACTGCCTCCAGGCTCACACTGCCTCCAGGCTCACACTGCCTCCAGCTCACAGTCTCCAGCTACTCACACTGCCTCCAGGCTCACACTGCCTCCAGGCTCACACTGCCTCCAGGCTCACACTGCCTCCAGCTGCTCACACTGCCTCCAGCTCACACTGCCTCCAGGCTACACACCCAGATGGGAGAGACCAGAGAGACAAAGGCTCTTGGGAGTCACTGGGCTCCATTGGAGGCTTGGCCTGGAGACACCTTCTACAGCACCTCTGTTAGCTACTTTTCTTGATGCTGTGACCTGACAGCAATTTAAGGAAGGAGAGGAGGGGATTAAGGAAGGGAGGGGAGGGGAGAGAGAGGAAATTTTACTTTGGTTTACAGTTCAAGAGCATAGTCCATCTTGATAAGGAAGGTGTGGCAACAGGAGAATGAGGCAACTAATCACATAGTATCCACAGTCAGGGGGAGGAGAGAGAGGGAGGGCGAGGGAGAAAGAGAGAGGGGGGATGGGAGGAGGGAGGGAGGGAGGGAGGGAGAGAGGGAAAGAGAAAGAGAGAGATTTACAACAGGTCTGTCTACCTCAGTTAACCTAACCTCACAGACATGACCATGGTGATTCTAAATTCCTTCACATTGATAAGAAAGAGGAACCACCATGATACCCTATTTTCTTGTTGGGAAACCAGCCTTGTGCCCCACTGGGGTTGAATATCTTAGCTTATGAGGGGGTCAGTCACAAGAAAAAAGTCACACACACACACACAAAGTCCCGGAAGCTCTGCTCTTCTCTTCCTCTTGATGTCCAGCTGGAATGACACAATACACAATCCTGGAAATTTCTCAGTTGAAGGAAGAAAGTACTGCCTTTTATTTTTATGGATGAGCTGTTGGGGTATCTTCTGTCGAGTTCCTTGCATAGCATCTGGCAGACCTAATGGGATTTCCAACTGAAGTTACTAATGGAAATGACATACTGGGGACTTTCCAAAGAAACTGCTGAAAGAGAATGGCTGGTGCGTGGTGCTTCTGAGTGTTGCAGCAGGTTGTCACAGCTGTGTCACAGCTGTGAGCAGACAAGCAGTGAGGCCAGTCTAGGTGAAATGTTAGACGGGGGTCGGCTCTCAGCCTTGGGTCTGCAGATCTTAGGAGTCAGGGCGAAGGCATAAAATGGCATGCTAAGGACACAGTCTCTAGGACAGCCACCAGTCTCTCAGGGGCATAGATCTAAAGATCTGAACACCGGTTTTGTCAGTATGGAGGATCAACTTCCAGACCTTTCCCATGTTAAGACAGTACCAGGCCACTGAGCTACCATGGCACTCCTAAGACATCTAACCTTAGATCTGAGCAAGCTGCTGTCTATAGGAGCTTACTGCCTGGTTCCTGGCAGCAGCCAGCTGCAGAGTTTCAGATAATGACCTCCAACCATCCCTGAGATGGTATAGCCCTGGGTTCCAAGATTAATGGCACATCACCATCATCTGGTGAATTTTATTTATGTACTTTTTGCATCTCTCTCTCTCTCTGTCTCTCTCTCTGTCTCTCTCTCTGTCTCTCTCTCTGTCTCTCTCTGTCTCTCTCTCTCTGTCTCTCTCTCTCTCTCTAGATGAGGTCTTATGTCTAGTCTTGACATCCCTATGTAGTCAAGAACAATTTTGAACTTCTTTCTTTGAGGTTTATTTATTTATTTATTCATTCATTCATATGTATACATGTATGCATGAGGTTAAGTACACCACTTGATGAAGGTGCCCTGGAGGAACTGGAGTTATAGTGTTGTGCCAAAATTCTGAACCCCAAAATCACCAAGAGGCCCATTTCGATGCAAAAGCAAAGAGTCTTTTATTGTAGAGGTTTAACGAGCTAACGCCATTAGCTCTGGCCCTTAATCCCGTCACCATGGCAAATGGCTGGAGAAAAGACCCCAAGCAACCTCGAAGCAGGGATCTAAAAGGACAGTGTAAGGGGAGTGTTAAGGGGTATGAACAGTCTCAGGATTGGTGTGCTTCCAGGTTTGGGTGACCTGCCCTGTGTTGATTGGTCAACTGGTTGTTATGGCCCATAGGCCCTCCCAGGACAGTTGCTATGCTCTGTACATCACTGCTGTGCACTGTCCATAAAGCACACCCAGAGTCATAAAGCACAGCCCTGCCAGCTAACTTCTGATTGGTTCCTTGCCACGAGGAAGGCATCTGATCTTAGTGACCAGGACAAGGTCATGCAAGCACATTGTTAGCCTGTAATGGCTGCTAAAATGGGGGACTGGTCACTACAATAGGTGGTTGTTAGTTGCTTGATACTGGGAACTGAGTTGCTGGGAAGTAAGCAGTAAGTGCTCTTAACATCTGAAGTTGCCAGTAGCCCAAGTCTCCACCTAAGGTGGTCAGCTTTTGACCATACTTGTGGAGGATGCATCATCACCCATCACCTACAAGGTATATAAGGTCCCTGCTTTAGTTCAGGCACATGGCTTTTCCACCCTGATCTCTGGGGCTGGAAGACTCACCTAGGAGCTGTTTTTCCGCAAATAAACCTGTTCTTCTACTTTTTCAATTTGGCTTGATTGGTGGAGAGACCTATAACTGCAATACAGAAAACCTATTAGGTCTCTCAATCAAATCCAGAGCTCACCAACAAAGCTAGTCTAGGGATAGTTTCAGCCAGCTCGCTCTGGGATCCCTGTCTACCGTTCAAGGCTGGAATTACAGGCAGACCAACACATTAATGTGTTTTCTGGGGATCTGAATTCTAGTCATTGTACTTATTCCACAAGGCATTTATCTCTAACCCTCTCCCCAGTGCTCTGAAAATCTGTTTTTAAAGCCATCCTCGGTGTTGTTCTGGCCAGGTATGCTTGAACAGAAAAATATTCTGTTTTCAAGCCGTCATGATGACAATGGTCCTCTGACCTACTCTGACCTTGTTTATGTTTTTGCTATTGGGACCATCATTAGGTTGTAAATTTAAAGAGGAAAGGGGCCTTGATCTGTATTCTGTGGTGTCTCCAGCATTGAAAAGATGTGAGCAAACACCGAATATTTGATACATGGGCAGTGCTGAGTGAACAAATAAACATGTTTCTTTGATTTTCCCACGTCTACCCTGTAAAGCCAGTTAAGGATGAGATAAAACTTTGGGGGCTGGCAAGACAGTTTGTAGAGTAAGTAAAGATGCTTGCTGCCAAGCCTGATGACTCAAGTTTGATCCCTTGGTAGGTAGGTGCCACATGATGGATGGAGAGGACCAACTCCACAAATTCTCTGACCTCCAATGAGTGTCATAGCATGCATCCCCCATAACACAGTAAAAAAATAAAAGAAAATATATATGTATATGAATTCACATGCACACATGCGCTCTTGCACACACACAGGTTCTTGCATCTTCTATTTTGTTTTCCTTGCAGATCAATGCTATTGTTGGAAACAAATATTTATTGAGTATGGAATTTGACTTTCTTTATTCACTCATCAAGTTTATTTGTGGAGACTCAACGACACAGATAATAAGTACTGTTCATGGGGAGAGTGTCCACAAACATCCTGGAGAAACTCCCCTGCCCTGGACAATGTCTGCTTTATTGCAAGTCTTGTACAGCTAACAGCCTTGGGCCTGGGTAGAATCCTGCACAAGGTGTTTACACAGAAGTTGGTGATGCTGGCTGCTTTTATTTGTGCACAGTCAGTAAACATTTACTGTGTGACTACCAGCTTCCAGCAAGTACCCCCGGGGAATTTAGCGAGAGATAGCAAAACAGTCCTTCCCTTGGAAGTAATTCTAGTTAGTGAAGGCTGGCAGTGGAAGTGGGCAGGTCCAGGACAGTGTGATAACAAGGACACTGGCTCTAAGATGCTGCTGCTGAAAGATGTTCTATTAATTTATGTTCTGCTGGGGAAAATGCTGCCAACTGAACCGTGATGGGTTATAAGACAATTTCTAATTTCAGTGTTATAAAAATGTACTGTCGTGGGGGGTGGGTACAGGGTGGAGATGTAGCTCAGTTGGTGGAGTGCTGGCCTAGCATGTATGAGATGTGGTGGTATACACCTGTAATCCTAGCACTCGGGTGACAGAAGTAGGGGGATTAGGAGTTCAATTCTATTCTCAGATACATAGTAAATTCCAGGCTTTGTCTTAAAACACACTCAAGCATGGGCACATACCCCCCAGCCCACCCCACACACACACACACACACACACACAGAGAGAGAGAGAGAGAGAGAGAGAGAGAGAGAGAGAGAGAGAGAGAGAGAGAGAGAGAGAGAGAGAGAGAGGTGTTACCAGTGGGTAGGAGTTTAGCTGAATATTTCCAGGTTCTTGACCTCATAGCCAAAGAATTGATAACAAAGGCTCAGGCTCACACATATTTGAAAAAAACAAGAATGTTTCATTTGGAGCTCAGGGACACTATAAAGAAGGATACACTGTCAAAGTGACAGTGGGCCACAAGTGAAGGTACTCGAGGGCCTGATTATTGTTTGGGGCTTCCTTTTATAGTGTTCAGAGGAAGAAAACGTTGGTTGTTAAGGGGCGTAGTTTGGATGGTTCTTTATTTTGAATCATAACTATTCCTCTACTGCACATGTCCCTTCCCATGCTGCATCTGATTATAAACATATGCACATCCAACTAGGCATAGGCATAAGATGGTAAATTGAGGATTCTCCCTAAAAAGGCTACTTAGAGGACACAGCTGAGTCTTACTGTACATGCACCCCAACTCCGGCCAGGTCAGCTCTTCTATTTTTCATACCAGGATACCTTGAAAAGGAAGTGTCTAAATTTGATTGCTACTAGAGATAGGAACACATACTGTTCAGTGATAGAAGTATGTGTAACCTGATGCAGGTAGTGGGTTCTAAATGTTGCTGGGTGTGTCCTTTGGAGAGAGGTGGATGTGCTAGTAGGAGTAAGAAAAGGAACTTGACTGCCAAGTGCATTACAAGAAGAGGTGTGTGCATAACCTAAAGTCAAATGGGATCCCTTGCCTGCCTGAGGTGTAGACATTTGAGAATGGATGAAACATGCAAGGCAGATGGAACTCCAGGCTGGAAGCACATGTAGATTGTGACTATTGGTTTTAATTGTCAACTTGAAACAATCTAGAATCATCTGGGAAGACCAGATTGGCCTGTGGGCCTATTTGTTGTAAAGTGTCTTGATGACATTAATCGATATGGAAAGACCCAGTCTACCATGAGGGGCACCATTCCCTGGGTCTGGATTGTGCACTGTGGAAGAGTGGAGGAAGTGAGTACTAGCAGCATGCATGTATAGCCAGCTTTCTTAGACCGACATCCCCCAAATCATGACACGAAGACTTATTATTAATTATGAAAACTTGGCCTTAGCTTAGGCTTGTTTATAGCTAGCTCTTTTTTTCTTATATTAACCCATTTCCATCAATCTATGTGTTGCCCAGAGGCTTGTTTACCTCTTCTATGTATTGTCCATCTTGCTTTGCTGCTTCCTCTGTGTCTGGCTGACTGGCTCCTCTTTTCTCTCTGCCCAACAGCCCCACCTATCCCTCCTCTGCCTAGCTATTGGCTATGCAGCTTTTTATTAGGCCAATCAGGCACGGTGAAACAGCAACACATTTTTGCATAGTTGAACAAATGCAGCATCAACAAATCTTTGCATAGTTAATTATTCTGCAGCACAAACAAATGCAACACATCTTTACATAGTTAAACAAATATTCTATTCCACAATATGCATGTATTCATTTTCTCTCTGCTCTTAACTGTGAGTGTGATGTGACCAGCGGTCTCCAGCTGCTGCCGTGACTGTCATATGCTGATGGGTTGTAACCTGGAATTGTGAGCTAAAATAAACCCCAAGTCACCTAGGTTGCTTTTAGTTAGGGTATTCTATGACAGAAATGGGAAAGGAAAGAGGGACACAGCATAAGTCAGAGGGGAGAATGTAGGAGGGAACAGCAGGCGCTAAGATTCTACAGAAAAGCTCCTGTTTAGAACTGAGGGTCCCTGGGGGAGGGCTATGGACTACAACTTGAGAGATGAGGCTGGAGTGGGAAGCTAGGCAGATCACCAGAAGCCGTCTAAGCAGGACTTTATCCTAAGAAAGCATTTTTTAAAAGAAAGCAAGAGGCTAGAGAGATGGCTCAGGGGTTAAGAGCAGTGGCTGCTCTTTCTGGAGGTCCTGAGTTCAATTCCCAGCAACCACATGGTGACTCACAACCATCTGTAATGAGATCTGGTATCCTCTTCTGTGGTGCAGGCATACATGGCATCCAGAACACACTGTATACATAATAAATACGTTTATTAAAAATAAGTGACATGGGCAAGTATTTCCTTTAGGAATATGCATTTATTTATTTGTGTGTGTGAGAGAGTGTGCAGGCACATGTAGGTAACATGGCATTTGACTGATGTTGAAGAAACCTGCAGGACTGGTTCTTTCCCTCTGTCATGTGGGTCCTGGGAATCGAACTCACATTGGCAGTGCCTTTATCCACTGAGCCATCTCACTGGCCTGAAGCAAGTTTTTCTTTTCCTTTCTCATGGATCTTGGGTGTGAACCTCTGACATGAGAGACACAGAGATTGTCTTCCACATTGGCAGAATTTCTCTTGTGAGTCAGAGCTGATGGGCTTGGATTCTCTCTGGTCCCTAGGAACCCCTGTTGTCATAGAAACAGATCTTATTTAGTCCTCAGTGTGCTCTCACCACCAGTACATGACCTGATGCTGCAAACATTGCTCATTCAGATGTGCCCACCCCTTGCGGGTGAGTATTTTACAGGCTGCCCCTGACACTGGCCTTCACGGTGTTCTTGCTCCCCTTTTCACTATTGTCTCCAGGGGTTCCTATTCGTGTTGGTGGCTCTGCTGTTTGTACCTCTGTTGTATTTTTCATGAGAAATGGAATATATGTTTTAATTCTTCAGTTTCTTCTTGCTTTGGGGTTGTTTCCAGAAAAAAAAATTAAGAGGTAGAGGAGATTGATAATCTTGTACCATTTACGAATTAGCTGTCATATTAAAAATACGGTTATTGGCTTTGGGAGGGGATGGAGCAGTAAATAGGCAGGAAGACCAGAGGCAGATAGGCCTGTGGAGAGGTTGCTTCTGCACTAGGAGGTTGGCGTTGGAGCAGAAAGGGACGAGGTGGCTCCTGAACATGTATAAGGATGACACTGAAGTACCTTAGGCATATGGCTGGTTTAATATGCTGTTGGATGAGATTGGCTGGGATGGGAGGATAGAATATTCCAGGGCTAGCTGCTGATGGGGCTTGTGATTTCACGTGGAGCTGGGCTTCCTATTCCAGTCTGTAGCTTCCTGTCATTTTCAAAGCCACGCCCATTTGGTCAAGGGAGCCCGGCTAGGAAGGTCAGTGGAATAACGCTGTTCCCACCTTTCAAAGTTAGGAATCGGCTACTGAGGCCTTTCCACTCATGCCCTCAGACGCAGCAGCCATGTGTATGCTAGATGTGGTGTCTTTGGTTCTCGTCCCCAGCCCTGACTGAGGGGAACAGCAGTCACATGCTGGTCTCGCCAACCAGACTTTCTCTTTTCACCTTGCTTCCTCCCACGCCCTATTTCTTGACTCACTTAACAGCTCCAGCCTCACCTCCCCTGTGCCTCCCACACACAGCTCTGAGGACCCAAGGCAGCAACATTTACAGTCATCTAGTGTAAGCTGCTCCTTACCAACAACACTGTAAAGTGCCGAGCTCTTAGGATTTTACTTCAACAAGAATATCGTTAAAATCCTCCAGTCCTTAGGACTTTCTGCTTAAAAATAAAATAAACAAACAAACAAAAAACAAACAAACAAAAAACCTCCTAGAGTCACTGGGCCAGCAAGATAGCTTAGCAAGGAAAAGTGATTGCTTCCGAGAGTGACAACTTGGATTTGATCCCGTGAGCCCACGTGGTGGAAAGAACTGACTCTCAAAAGTTGTCCTCTGACCTACACACACACACACACACACACACACACACACACACACACACACACTTGCCATGGTGTGTGCACACCCACTTATACAAAATACAGAAAGTACATAAATGTAATTTTAAGTTTAAAAATAAATACCAGAACTGTGATTCTACTCTGCGATGAAAAGTTCTGTTTTCATTGAAAATGGTGCTTCTAAGGTTGGGGTGTGGCTCAATGTTAGAATACTTACCAGGCATGAAAAAGGGCCTGGGTTTGAATCCTAGCACCTCAAAAAACTATTAAAACCTAAAATGATGTTCTTGTAAGTCAAGACATTTAGAGAACTTTAAACACTTGGGAGGGAGCTGAGGGTGTAGTTCAGTGGGTAGAGTGTTTGCCTAACATGCACAAAGCCCTGGGTTCAATCCCACAATCCTACCTTGGTATTATACACATGGAATCCCAGCACCTGGGAGGTAGAAGTAGGAGGATCAGGAGTTCAAGGTCATCCTCAGTTACATAGTGAGTGTGAGGCCAGCCAGGGCTACATATGCCCCTGTCTTAAATAACAATAATATTGTCAGTAACAGCAAAGTCTTGGGAGGATGCTTATGCTCTTGTAGAAAAAAAATAGAGGATACAAAATTATATAATTTCATGCTAAAAGACAAAATTCTGAGGGCAAGAGGCAGCCCTGTCCCCCAAACCCTCTCATATCCACTCCTATTTCCCTTCCAAATAACTCCAGAGCCACATGTTTTTGTAATCAAGCAAATGAAGGCTATCTTGGCGTCTAACCCTTGACTGAGGAGGTAAATGTTCTCTTGAGGTCATAAGGTCAGAGTGCCCATTCACAGGAAACTGAGCTATGGGTGTGGTTAAAAGGAGATTATTAATTTATTATTTGGTCAAGTGTTATTTGTGAAATTATATTTTTCCTGGAACAAATTAGTCTTTGGATGGTGGCATATATTTTATTCCAGATACACTGTTGGACAAAAAAATAAGCTGTATTTTAGAGAGAGAAACCTCTCCACTCTACACCCTAACGACTCCCCAGTCCCCGTGTCCCTTCCTGGATAAGACTGCTGCTGTACGGGGCAGTGCAGTGGTGGAGGAGAAACATGACCACCCCATAGCTAGGAAAGAAAGAACATGGCTTCAGGAGTCCCTCACTAGTTTTAGGAAGCTATGTGGTTTCCTAGAAGATGGTAAGCGGTGGAGAAAGAGGTGAAGAGCCAGAGAACAGCCAGGAAGGGGGGAGGGGAAGAGTGAAATAGGACCCTGGCTTAGTTCCATGTGAAATCAGTCTTCAGATCTCCTTCGGTGCAGGGCTAAAACTGTACTGACTAGCTTTAAATGTCAACTTGCTACTACCTGGAATCACCTGTGAAGAGACATGATTGAGGAATTATTGAGATGAGGTTGGCCTCTGGGCATGTCTATAGGGGACTGGTTCCTTAACTGACCTCAGTCCACTGTGGGCAGTGCCATTCCCTAGGTTGGGCCCAGTGAAAAAAGCTAGCAGGCATAAGAGGTGCATTCATTTCTCTCTGCTCTTGACTTTGCATAAGATGGGACTACCTGCTTGAGTTCCTGCCTTGACTTTCCCGAGAGAATGGATGGTCTCATGGAATTGTCATGCAAATAAACTCTTCTTTCTCCCAAGTTTCTTTTGGTCAGAATATTTGTTACAGCAACAGAACATCTCTCCCTTTAGGTCACAGGTCACTGTAGGCTTTCCAGATGTCTCTGTGGCTGAATAGAGCACCCTCATGGAAAGCCACTAGGCCTAAGAGGCTACCACCCCTAAGGTGAAAATCTGAAGGAAGTAAGGAGATCTGGCTCACCTTCCCCAGAGGGCTCCCAGGAAAAACCTGTCCCACCAGTTTCAAATTTACATGCTTAGAAAAGAAGATGAGAAGCTGGGCGGTGGTGGAGCATGCCTTTAATGACGGGACTCAAAGACTCAAAGGCAGGTGGATCTCTGTGAGTTCAAGGCCAGCTTCATCTACAGAGTGAGTTCTAAGATAGCCATATCACATAGAAGTGAAACCCTGTCTCAAAAAACAAAAACAAAAACAAACAAACAAAAAAGAAAGCAGACAGAAATAGTGAAATAGCTACCATGTTAACTGTAGTCTTTACATGTTCCTTGTGAGCATCATAATTTAGTACTGATTGATGCTTTCTGAATGCATAGGAATAAGCTAAAAGTCTTTTTTACACTCAAAGAGGAAAACACCCCATAGTCAGCTACTTAGGGGACTGTAAGGCTAGAGGTTTCAGAAAAAACTGCTGGAGGCCAATTGACAGGGCTGGGAACACAATAGTAATGAACACAGACTTCATGAAGCTTTAAGAGGTCATCTGGTACATCCCTCTGCATATCTGAGAGGCATACCTGAACAAGACACAGAATCTGATCCCACTGTGTCAGAGCTGCCCCTCAGAATGGAATTTCAAAAGCAGTTTGACTTTCCTACTTTCCAGACTCCAGAAAGTAGGACATTCATGACTTTATGGAAAATGAAACAGATGGTCCCTTCAAGACTTTGCTAGAATACACCAGCTTGTGGGTGGGTAACATCCCTTTAGGTGCCATCACCCATTGATAAGGAAGGTGTCACACACACACACACACACACACACACACACACACACACACACACGTTAGTAAAGACTGTTTCCTTGGGGATTAAATTTTCTAAACTTGCCCGGCAGTGGTGGCACACACCTTTAATCCCAGCACTCGGGAGGCAGAGGCAGGTGGATCTCTGTGATTTCGAGGCCAGGCTGGACCGACAGCCTCCAAAACAATACAGAGAAACCCTGTCACGTAAAAACCAAAAAAATTTTTTTCTAAACTTATTTTTAGATATTTATTTATTCACTGAGATAGGTTGGCCTTGCATTCACAATGTTGCCAAAGGCAACTTGGAATTCCCCATCTTCCTGATTCCAGCTGAGTGCTGGGATTACAGATGTGCATTACCGTGATTTATGTGGTGCTAGGGATGGGACTCAGGGCCTTGTATATGCTGTGCAGGCCCCCCACCAAATGGCTACATTTAGATTTTTAAAAATACTTATTTTAATTATGTGTGTGTGTGTGTGTGTGTGTAAAGGTTCCAATTGACAGATTAAGAGGTGGGGGGCTGTAGGGGAGCAGCAAGATGGCTCAGTGGTTAAATGCACTTGCTGCCAAATCTGACAGCATGTCCTCCGTGGTGGAACCGGGCAGCAGAAGTGCATGTGATATCACACATATGAACCTGCACACACACTCTGCAATGGAACACAATCAAAGGCCACATGGGCACAACTGGCAAGATCTCTCTAGGACCTACAAATTTAAATTCTCACAAAAGGGAAGACAGGGATGTTTTGTCCGTCTTCTCCTTATGGGGCCAGAGCTTAGAGGAGTGAGATAAATCGAGGCTCCTGTGCTCTGGCATCTTTTCCCTAGAGTCATGAAGGCTTGAGGATCTAAGCCTGAGGCATCAGCCTCATACCTCTATGTCAGCGGGGAGAACAGATTTGAATTCAGCTCTGACTTCTGCCAGTCGTTATCCATTTGACCTTGACCAAGTTGGGGGGTCTTCCTTGAGCCTCTGTCTCTTCCGTAAACATGGAGATGGTGACAATATTTGTTTTCAGAGTTTCTGAGAGACGTACATAAAATAATGCTGTTAAGATGCTGGGCAATGGCTGGGCAGTGGTGGCACATGTCTTTAATCCCAGCACTCCCGAGGCAAAGGCAGGATTATCCATGTGAGTACGAGGCCAGCCTGGTCTACAAAGCTACACAGGGAAACCCTGCATCAAGGAAAACAAAAAACAAAAAAACCCAAACAACAAACAACAAAAAAACAGTGACTCTTCCAGCGTCTGGTAGGAGGACATCACTGTCAGTGCTGGTGTTCCAGATTCTGAGTCACCTTCCTGCTTCGGCTACCTTCCCACGAGCCGGTCCTGTGTGTGGCAAGGCCTTCAGCCAATGTCTGTTGGCTTTTTCCCATGTTGCACACTTCTCCCTTTCAGCTTCTAGGCGGTACTGTTGTTAGCCACATACACCTCTGGTCTAAGACGCTCAAGCTGGGGGAAACATTTTGTAAGGGCACATTTGAGTTGAGGTCTGCCACTGGGGTCAGAGCACAGAGGATCAAATAGGGGAGGTTCAGAGATAGAAGGATCAGGTTAGGAAGGGGTCTGTGACATCTGAGCTGAGTCCAGGCTTCTCCCAACCCCAGCCAGTGTTTCAGGGTTTCCAGGAGCTGTGTCATCCAGGCTAGGTCCTCCTTCTTCCGTGACACAGGCCACACTTAACCCCACCAACTCTCTGTCTCTCTGTCTCTGTCTCTGTCTCTGTCTCTGTCTCTGTCTCTGTCTCTCTCTCTCTCTCTCTCTCTCTGTGTGTGTGTGTGTGTGTGTGTGTGTGTAGTGTTTGCAATTTGTAAATCATTGGAGCCTTGTCACATTAAGAATGATGGCCACTTCTCTCCTAGGTCCCCTGGGGGCACAGTCCTTACCTCCAGTGGGCTTCTCTGGTGGAGAGAAGCTTCATCTCTTCATCTTGTCTCCAGAGATTTCTATTACCCCTCCATCCCTGCCTCCCTCTCAGATAATCAAGCATAATGAGTTTGCACAAAAACCAAAGCCAGGAGGGGAGGAGGCAACTTGCGGGTGCTTGGCAACAGCAGCCTTCAGGCCCAGTGTCTCCTGGAGAACAGAGCTCCACAGCTAGCTGCCCACCTGAGGAGGGAGTGTCTGCCACAGCAGGGTGCAGGCATAGAAGCCTCACCAGGCCAGCCCCTCTGCTCTGCCACCTCACTTTCGGTCATCAACAACAGCCTTCTGCAGGAACAACAATGGAGCTCCAACTCTGGGGAGGCAGAGCCGTGTATTCACTCTGTTTACTTTGACTTCAGGCTGCAGCCTGGCACACACAGTAGGTACCCAGCCAGTGTTTAAAGAGGAAGGAAAAGGGTGGGGGGGAGAGGCAGTGAAGGCTTGTTTTCCTGTTTCCCATTTCACCTTGCAGCTTCTTCCCACTTGAGCTTGTAGAAAGATGATGAAAGGAAATGCAGAAGGCTTCCCAGGCCAGAGGGAGGAGGAAGTCCCCAGTACCACTGAGCATCTCTGATGACAAGCCTCACCGTTCCTGGGGGAGCTGTGACTAACACACTGGAGGAAAACAAACAGGAGGAGCAAGAACTCATTTTAGCTCACAGCTCTAGGGTTTCAGGGCTTGGACTCAGGCCGCACAGCTTTGGGGCTGTAGTAAGGCAGAATGTTACAATTACCAGGCATGGTGTTAATTCTGAGATTTGCAGGAGAAAACCCAGTTGCACCATTTTGGACCAAATTAAAGCAAACTTTATTAAAATGTTAAATACTGACCAAGATGGAATTTGATCAGGACCACTTCCTGGAACTTTCCAGCTGAATGGCCTCGAGACAGGAATCATCAGGGCTTTTATGAACAAAACTCATAGGCCACCATACTTTCCCAGGAGGCTTTGTTGTTTTTCGAGAACTACAACTCCCAGCATCCCAGGAAGTTACCTGCTCCTTGGGCAGGTGGGTTTACAGATAAATTTAGGGTATAACAATGATAGAACAAAGCTGCTCACCCATGGTGACAAGAAGCAAAGAGACAGGAGGAGTTGAAGACAAGATACATGTGCTGGCTAGTTTTATGTTAACTTGTCATAAGCTAGAGACACTGGAGAGGGAGCCTTAATTGAGAAAATGTAGGCAAGCCTGTAGGGCATTTTTTAAATTAGTGATAATGGGGGAGGGCCTAGCTCACTGTGAGTGGGGTCACCATCCTGGGCTGGTAGCCAGAATGCTATAAGAAAGCAGGCTGATTGAGCCAGCCAGTAAGCATCGTTTTCAATGGCCTCTGTATCAGCTCCTGCCTCCAGGATCCGGCCCAGTTTGATGTGCTGTCCTAACTTCCTTCAGTGATGGACAGTGATGTGGAAGTGTAAGCCAGATAAACCCTTTTCTCCCCAAAGTTGCTTTGGTCATGGTGCTTCGTTGCTGCAATAGAAACCCTAAGTAGGAGAGTGCATACCACTTCCTCCATTAGACCCAGCTTCCTCCTTTCCTTTACTTCCCAGTTGTCTCTCATCCCATGACTTCATGAAGGGACTGGTCCATGGATTAGATCAAACTCAGCGAGCTCACTGCTTCTTCCCAAACTCCATCTCTGAACACTGCTTTGAAAACCAAGTTTTCAGCACATGAACTTTGTGTGTGTGTGTGTGTATGTATAAATATGTATATGTATGTATGTATGTACATATGTATAAAAATTTTAAGCAAAATGTAAATGTTTAATTTTTTAAAAATTTAACTATCCTAATAAAAATAAACTGTAGACAACCTCCAATATTTGTACATTATCTTCTTATAACTATAACAGTGCTTTCAGAAGACATTTTGTAAAGGGTATTAATTTCACAATACAATATTTGGAAAATAGGGTAACATTAAGAACATTTTTCTGGTTTGCTCAGGAGATCTTGTCTATTTCCCCTTCTCAGGAGGGAAGTCTCTTAGGGTCCTCCTTGTTCCCTTGTGGATTATAGGCTGGTTGCCCTTTGCTTTATGTTTAATGTCCACTTATGAGTGAGTACATACCATGTTTGTCTTACTGTGTCTGCGTTACCTCACTCAGGATATTTTCTTCTAGTTCCATCCATTTGCCTGAAAATTTCAAGATATTATGGTTTTTTTTTTTTACTGCTGAGTAGTACTCCATTGTGTATATGTGTCACATTTTCTTTATCCATTCTTCGGTAGAGGGGCATCTATGTTGCTTCCAGGTTCTGGCTATTACAAATAATACTGCCAGGAACATAGTTGAACAAATGTCCTCATGGTATGAGTGTGCATTCTTTGGATATATGCCTAAGAGTGGTATTGCTGGGTCTTGAGGTAGAGCCCATTCCCTAGGGAGGGGTACCCTGCTCAGCTAAATACAGGGGTTAGGACCTTGGTCCTGTCCCAAATGGTGTGATAGACTTTGATGATTCCCTATGGGAGGCCTTGCTCTCTCTGAGGAGTGGATGGGGTGTGGATGGGAAGATGGTGGGGGAGTAGTAAGAGGATGGGAGGGAGAGGGAACTGGGATTGGTATGTAAAATAAAGAGTGTTTTAAAAAGGGAAAAAAGAACATTTTTCTGAACTAGGTGTGGGTGGTGCACACCTTTAATCCCAGTGCTTGGGAGGCACAGGCAAGCAAATCTCTGTGAATTGGAGGCCAGCATGGTCTAAAAAGCAAGTTCCAGGATAATCAGAGCTGTGTTACACAGAGAAACCCCTTTCCCCCAAAAGAACTTTAATCTGAAGCAGATCTCACATTGCTGAGGGGTGTACTGTTCTTTATCAAATTAACCGTGCTTGTATTCCAAATAAAATGACTTTTAATGAGTGGCAATTATTTGTTGTCCATTTCAGTGATTTCTTGAATGCAAAGCAAGATCTGTTTACTTTTTGAAAACATCATTTGTTGATTCCGTTATGGAATGATTGACTTTCTCAGTTCAATGGCTTCACTGGGAGTTTGCATTTTCTGTCAGCTCATGAACTTCTAGGAAATATTTCATATCTAAGCCATAAAAGGAACTGATGGAAGATTTTTATATGCTTATATAAATCAACAAGACAAACCCAATAAACACACAAGCAAAAACATTCAGAACAGCCACTCTACCAACGATGGGGTCCAACTGGCAAATGAACACATGAAAGAATGCTTGACCCTATCGCCAACAGATTAGTACTAAATAGGATGGCTGAAATCATAGCCTGACACCATCAAAGGCTGTGGAGCAACTGAAACTCTCCTATACTGCCAGTAAAATGGTAAGTGGATACAGTCCCTCTGTAAAACATAAGTGTCTTGAAACCTAAATACAGTCATATTCATAAACTGAACTGGGTGTACACTAACAAGCTTGTTAGTTTATCTGCCAAAAATCACATGCAAGGATGTTCATAACCAGGCTCCTTGTAGAAGTCAGAAACTGGTAACAATCCAAATACTCAGCAGTGATGGATGGCAAGTGAAATGTGTAATTTAGGCAGCACAACTGTGTACAGCAAGGATCAGGAATATAGCAACACGAGGGCATCTCACAAACACGATATTGAGTCTAAGTGGCCAGGCTCTGGGTGCCAGCTTAATAATTCTACTACTGTACAGGTGGGCAGGCCTTGAGCCTTTGATATTAGAAGTCAGCTGGTTGTAACCCTGGGGAAGGAGGATGATGGGGCATATCCTTCTGTATATATGTTTCTCTTATTGGTTGATGAATAAAACACTGTTTGACCAATAGTCAGGCAGAAAGCATAGGCGGGGCTACCAGACCAGGAGAAGGCTGGGGAGAGGAAGGCAGAGGAGGACGCCATGTATCAGAGGAAAGAGTAACAGGTCCAGACCCTTCTCCAGTAAGATAAGACCATGTGGAAATACCTACATTAATAGAAATGGGTTAATAATTAAGACAGGACTAGCTAATAAGAAGCCCTAGCTATCGACAAACAGTTTTATAATTAATATAGCGTCCATGTGCTTATTTGGGGCAAATCAGCTAAGGGACCAGGCTGGAAAGGAACCTCCATCTTCAGGAAGAACTCTGGGGTGCTGGAACATTCTGTCTGCTAATCTGGGCCCCCCTCACCCCAGATTTGTTTACTCTGATGAGATTTGCATTCTATGAGTTTGTCTGAGGTTTCTCTCTTTCTATTATAACAACAGGGCCAATATTTTAAAAGCAGGGTGTAGGACTGGAAAGTCCAAAAACCATGAGCCAAAATAAACCAGTCCTGTTTGTAAACTGATTATCTTGTGTATTTTACCACAGTGAGAAAAAGCTGACCCAGCTGACTAAATTTATTCAGTTCCTTTAGTGGGCCTAGTGTGGTGCTAAACACTTGCCTGCCTGGATATTTTTTCTTTGAGACATGATCTCATATTACCCAGACTGACTTCAAACTCACCACGTAGCTGAGGCTGTTCTTAAACTTCTGATCCTCCTGGCTGAGATGACAGGGCTGTACCCACAGCCTGTTTATGTGGTGCAGGGGATCAAACACAGGGTGCCCGATAGGCAGTGCTACCCACTGAGTCATATCCTTGGCCCTGGATTTTCTTAATATAAATCAGCCCTGTGAGGAGACAACACAGAACCACAGAGTCGGTGGAGGACAGAGTCAGCGTGAAGCCAGCCCCAGTGCCCTCTTGAAGCCGAGACTGGGGATTTATAAGGGAAGGAAGAAAGGGAAGTGCAAGGACAGAGAAAGGGATGGAAGGAAGGGGAGAAGGGAGGAAGGAAACCAGAGATGGCCCCCTGCTCCGTGTCTGAGAAGAGGCCCACCGGCAACCTGCTCCACACAGGACAGAGGGCTCACCTAGCCTTGGGAAGCAAGGAGTGGGTGTCCTTTCCCAGCTGGGGTCCTGGCTGGAAGGAAACACAGTTGTCAATTCAAAGTCTGCCTGGAGGAGCTGTACATGAAGTCGGCACCAGCGGCAGGGTTAGTTCTCAGCTTAATCCAATGTTTACTCTCTTTCTTCCACACCCTCTCCCCCACCGTGGCTCCCTTTGAAGAATTGCCTCGGGGTTCATGTCGCAGCATCAAATGCACGGAAGAGGCATCTCACTCTAGTAGCAGGAGTTTCTAAAACAGCTTAAGCCCCTGAGGGTGCCTGGCACACAGACTTCTTCTGCACAAAGCGGAGAGCACAGCAGGGTGGAGCTGTGTGTGCAGCTGCAGGGGGAGTAGAGACACACCCAGGCTGTGGGCAGATATGGAAATGCAGTTATGTGAGTGAACAAGACTCCAAGAGTATACAGAGCTCCACATGCACAGACACATACATGACCACCAATGTGACATGCATGTAGAGGGACACTCCCGTGTTCACGCATCCTGAAGAGGCAGTGGCTTCTCTGAAAGGAGCGGGGTTTTGTCCTCAGTGTCCTTCCAGTCACAGTCTACTGAACCCATCTCTGAAATGTCCCTCCTGATGGTCCCTTGTCTCCACCCTGGCTACAGTCCCCATCTTTCTAACCCCTTACCTGGACCACCAGGCAATAGTTTCAGGGTGAATTCCTTCCCTGTTCTGATCACCCTTTAGTTCCTCCTACATGCCACAGTGGTGTCACATGAGTATCAGGCAAATCTGACGTCACTCCCCTGCTCTAAACTCTTCATCTCCCCTTTTCTATAGACCAAGTTGAAAGCACTTGGCCTTCCAAATAAGGTTAAGCTCCTGATCCTGACCAGGCTCAGTCCCTGTACAGCCAAGAGTCCCCAGGATGAGGGTGCCATACGAAGCCTAATGCATCTGTTCTTGCTGTATCCACACCAAGAAGTCCTTCCATCCTTTCCACCTTTCCTTTTGCTGGGTAACTGTTCATCTATCCTATAAGGCTCACTGGAGTCAGTATCTCTCCACTTCACCCCGACATTGAAGGCTTGCCACTGACTGCCCATTGTCTTTACTGCCTTTGTTAGGCTTTTACAGGTACCAGGACATGCCCAAGGCTATAACTGTCAGACAGAGAAGACTCTCAGACCAGCTGAACTCAAGTGTGCAAGCAGTCCAGGGAGCTCCAGGCACACAGTTTTCCCAAGTTGTGTTGTCTGTCACTTGCCATCAGTCACTCATGTGTCCCCCTCATCCACATTGCCTAAAGTATCTAGTTAACTCACTGGGTCACTAACCTAGACTTGGGTGGAATTGTTTGTCTGTTTTGATACTCTCTGTGGGGTGAAGAGATGTTTGTTCTTGTCTCCACAGGAAAAGACCCACAGCAGATGTCTGTGAAGAACTCAGCAGAGTGGCAAACACATGGTGGGCACTGTGCAAACAGTACCCATGGTTAGTGGTTTCCATTTCCATTTTTGTTTTCAGTGGAGACCTTCTACTGTTTCCCAATTCTCCATCTCTGACCCAGCCTCCTCAGTTCTGTGCTTGGCTTCCAGAACTGGCTCCCAGAGCTGGATTGATCGACTAAATGGCTTCTTAGGCTTCTGAGCTGAATAATGCTCTTCCTCTCTGTCAGCTTCCCCCAGAGACTGGCAGCCAGGAACTGATCAGGGTAGCCCCTCCCCAGGTCTCCTCGGCTGAACAGCTGCTCTGTCTGGAGTTCTTGGAGCTGAGCTGAGTGGTGATCTGGGGAACCGGAACAGCTGAGGCTTTCTGCTTCAAAAGGCAGTCATTGTAGCCAGGCCCCCAGCAGCTGTCTAGCCCCTCCCGAGCATCCCCAGGGATGCTGCACATGTGGCTGGGGTTCCTATAGCAACCTCCGTGGGACCTGCTGTGCCTGCATCACCACATCTCTTGGCCTCATCTGAGGAGTGGGAGAAGGGGTGGTTCTCAGTAACTGGGAATGAGCCAATGTTGTCTTCATATGGCAAGAAACAGAGGACCGGAAGCATCTCAAGTTCACCCACCATACATATAAGAAAACAGAGATGTTCCCAACCAGTTTGTACGGATGGTTGGGACAGTCAGAGCCCACCAAAGAACCCTGGTTTCAAGCAAGAAAAACCCAGCTCTCGATATATCAGAAATCGTAAAGTATTGATGGGGAAGTGCAGTGCACACCCGGAAGGAAAGAAAAGCTGAAGACACATGATGGGAAAGGACTCAAAGAAGAAAGCTTTGATTGACAGGAACTGAGTTCTTTCACTGGGATGACCAAACTCCCACCTGGAGTTTTTTTCTGTCTGCCAGACTTCAGACTTAAAGAGGTGGGACCCAATATCACCTGTTGGACAGGAGTGTCCTACCAAACCTATGTTCTCTGGAGCAGAAGATGGTCCCCCAGCTGATAGAGGGATTCTGGAAGGGGAATGAATGCTAAACAGGTCCAATCTTCAGGGCGCCATACTGCAGTGGGTTACAGAGGAAATGGTCTATTGCCAATGAGAAAAGAGATGTGAGGAGCTTGAGAGTGTGTGGTACCCAGAGGAGCTGGGTCTACACAGGAGGCAGTGGTGGTTGAAAGGTGAATGCTGGGAGTAGGAAGCTAAAGGTTGATGTTTTCCACTGAGACATCCATGCCACTCCCCACAACAGGGAGATCTGAGGATTCAGAAAAGGCTGACCAGGAGAATGAAGGGAACTTCTTCCAAATGGAAGAAAAAGCAGATACATAGGTCCTGAGGCTGGAAAGAGCTCAGTATAATTTGAACAATTGGAAAGAGAAAGTATGGCTGGAGCTTTGTAGGCAATGGATAGAAGCTGAGGATGGAGAAATACCAGGTGATGGCAAGGAGCTTGAATTGTGCTCTGGGTAAATGGGTAAATAACCAAGGACATTTTAGTGAGAGTGCTTCTTATAGAACTGTTTTCTTTGGGATGGATACAATCATTGAACCAGAGCAATCTCAATTACCTGTAGAGATCCTCACAAGATCAGGCTCCTTAACATTCCCTGGTTAGAGGGAGGGAGGCACCTTCTTGAGAGCCTCACCATGCCCCTCCCTCCCCTCCACAAGATTATAGAAGAGGTAAACAATTAATTAGGGCGGGACTCTTCAGTGGTGCTGAGCTTAGGCCAATAGGGGGCCACCTCCAGACCACCTCAACTAAGTCAGGTGCTACAGTCAAGCCAACGATATATCATTCCCTTGGGGCCCTGAAGGCACCTCTGCCTTTCCTGCCCCCTCCCAGCCAGTGGCTGATGGATAGAGTGTCTGATGGTCTGGCTGGGCACCATGCCTAAATGACAGGTGACAGATGGGGTTGGAACCGAATGTGGCTGTACAGCCAATGCACTGCTTCAAGAAGGACTTGGGAGCCAGGAGTTAATTTTTAAAAAAGGAGCAAGGGCACTCAATATCCCTTCCTCTATTACTCAGTTAGCAGAGCAGACTGCAGGGAGCTGGAGTTTTAAAGATCCCTTTAATCATCTTCGTCTGTTTGGAGTGTGGTGGCAATAATCATACGTACCCATTAACAAATGCAATTAAAGTGTTGAGGCATCAGGCACCTCCGATTCTAATTTAACAGCAGAGGACAAGCTCATGGAGGGGGCCTTGGTGATGAATCCTTTCAAGCCTAGACTTGGGAGGATGGAAGTCTGGACAGAGAGGTGATCAGAGTCGACAGAATTGCCAAGGGAAGGGGTGTCCCTTTATCAGTCCCAGCCTGTTCCAACTTGAGGCTCAATCTGCCGGCAGATGGACCATCTTTGGGAAAATTAAGAAGACCTGCTTTATACAACAGAGAGGCAATATTTGGAACCAATGAGCCATTACCTCCTGCCAAGCACTACCTCCTTGCCAAGGGCATGATCATAGAGCGTTTAGGTAAATTCCTGGATCGTCCATTCTGATGAGAAAGCAGGGTGTCTGGGTGTGTTGCCAGGAGTTTCTGGCCAGCCGTGCTCCTATCCTGTGGAGGGAGACAGTGGAATCACTGGCATGCCAGGCCAAGTGCTGTTTTTTTCCCTGTCTGATATCTTCAACTCAAATCCCACCAGTCACAGCAAGAGCCTAGACCTCTTTATTACAGATAGATGATGGTAGGGAGACTCAGAAAGTTCAAGTTTCTTGTCTATGATCACAGAAATAGCAGGTGATGGAAATGAGATTAAAATCCTGCCCCAAGATTGCCAGTAGCCCATTCTACCAGGAGGAGGCCTTTGAACTCACGACTTCACTGCTGCAATGGTTACCTGCACAAGATCAGGCTAACCAGATCAGTCAGTATTCCAACTGGCATCACCAACTGGACTCAGAGCACTACCAAAGAAAGGAGGAGGGGGATGAAGTTGAGAAGGGGATGTATTGGGGGACGCCCAGGGGGGTTGGAGGGGGAATTGGGGGTAGATTTGATCAATGTATACATGTATGAAATATATACGTGTGCCACTATGCCTGGCTCAACAAAAGGTATTTAAAGAAACAAAATGAATGATTCCTGAGGAACAGCACCCAAGATTGATCTCCATCCTTCACATGGACCCCTATATAAGAAAGGGTGTGTGTGTGGCTCTGTGATTTGAGTTTCTGGTAGAGCCTTGATGTCTCTGGATTTTCAGGGCTTACAGGTCCTCTCTGTAGGAACCCAGACAATGGCAAGAGATAACTGACATTCTGTGTCTGCTGGGGACGAGAAACCCTGAAAGGGTGCTGAAGTCCCTCTGCTTTCGTCCCAGGAGCCTCAGAATGTTTCCTGATTCCAAGTTCCCCTGTCCTATTTTCCTGACAATTAGCTTTTTCTCTGTGGCCTCACTGAAGTGCTGGTTTCAAAAGGCAATAGAATCCTTGAATTAAGTAAGACAGGTTTAAGAGAAGAGACACCTGCAGTCCGCCATCCTCTGAGGCCTTCTGAGCTCACTCTAGGACACCTGCTGTTTCCTGTGACCTACCTTCTTCTTGACTCTAGGGCTCTGGTAAGATGAGAGGAGGAAGGGCAGGGATGACCACCTACGGCTTGTCTAGATGTGAGCCAGCTGCTTGTCTTTCACAGCAGCCAGGCACCCCTTCTCTGCCAGGGAAGAGCCAGTCTTCTCTTGCAACTCTAGAACCCTAGGCTACTGCTGGGCATTAGACACGACCTTGAACTCTTGCTCCACTGCCTGGCCCTCCCCCCACAAGGGTGTCTTTTAGGAGTCTGGCAAAGCTCCAGGGATAGTGGACCAAGCAATAAACAAGACAGCACCCTGTCAAGTCCATAAGGAACACTGGGACAACAAATAATGTGTGTTAGGAGACTCCCCTGAGGCAGCAGCCTCTGGAAGCCCGAGGGAACCATGACTGAGAAAGCTGGGGGAGGCAGCCCTTAGCAGTCTGTCTTGAAGGTAGAAGAGAGCAGGGTAGGCACAGCAACTCAGGAAATAGGAGAGCCCTAGGCAAGTCTACAAAGGCACAAAAGACATGGACCGTTGTGGGGGTCAGAGCAAAATGGGTGAGTGGATAAAAGCACTGGCAAGTAACTAATGACCTGAGCTTGATCCCCATGTGCAGCAGTTTGAAAGAAAATGGTCCCCAAGGGGAAGGGCACTATTAGGAGATGTAGCTTTGTTGGAGTGTTTATGGCCTTGTTAGAGGAATTGTGTCACTGTGGGGACAGGCTTTGAATGCTCAGATTACTTCCCAGTGTCTCAGATGACTTCCTGCTGCCTGTAAGATGTAGGACTGTCAGCTACTACTCCAGCACCATGTCTTACTGATTGCCACCATGCTCCCCACCATGATGATGATGGACTGAACCACTGAACAGTAAGCCAGCCCCAATTAAATGTTTCCCTTATAAGAGTTGCTGTGGTCACGGTGTCTCTTCACAGCAATAGAAACCCCAACTAAAACACCATGTAAAGGTGAAAGAAAAGAACCAACTCAATAAGCTGTCCTCTGACCTCCATATGCAGGTGCCACCCAACTCCACACATACCAATGATAATAAAAGAAGTGACATGTAGATGCCATTTGCATCCTGCAGCTTCTAAGACCCTCAGATCTTCAGGATCAGCCTCAGGGTGGGGAAATGGAACAGTACTCCCCCTTCCCCCTCCCATCCCCGCTCAACCCTTGGGCCAGGTGGGAGCAGTGGAAGGCCTGGATCCATGCCCCTTTTCAGGATAAGATGGGGTGAAGGTGAAGAAGCTGCAGGACGGATGAGAACATCAGTGCACCCAGGTATCCTTTGGGCACCCCAGAGAGAGCCGTGGGCAGACACCAAGTAGAAGACAACCCACCTTAGACATGGTCTTCCCACGATCTGTTGAAGCCAGTGTTTGAATGTGCAAACACACATTCATGCGCATGTACACACACACACACACACACACACACACACACACACACACACACACACTGCAGGCCCAGAACCCAGCTTTGCTCACTTCTTACGCCTCCTGCCTCTACCTCTGGCAATTTCCCCTTTACAACAAACATCACTGCCAATCACCTGATTTCAAACAGATGGTGGCAAAAAGTTCTTGCTCCAGGGTTGTGGCAGTGTCAAAGACACTCCTGACAGGTGAGGGCTGGCTGTGAGACAATGACAAAGGAATGGATGACTCCCTTTCTTGCCCTGCACCCCAGGTTTCCACCTGGGGATGGGGAGCAGAATGCACAAGGGGACTCTCCTCACCTTCTCACCCTTAAGTTTATCCCTTTCACTCCCTGTTTGCCCTACCTACGGTCTTCTTTCCTTTGAGAGTGTTGTGACAAGGACAGTATGATGATGCATGATGAGAAAGACAGAAAGGCCAGTGACCTTCAGAAAGCATGCAGCCCACCCAGACACAGCCAGGCTAGTGTCTGATTGGACAAGAACAGTTTCACATGGTGCCACTCTCAGCCCCACTAACTCTCAGAGACAAAACGAGACATGCCAAGGCCACCTCATGATTTATATAATCACAGATGGAAACAAAGTCACTCTGTCAGCCACAAAATATCAAGCCCTCCCTCCTTTACTTTGGCAGTTTCCATCTTAATTCCAGTCTCTCCTTACAGATAAGGTTTATTGAGATCTTTGGAGCTGTCCCACATGCTGTGTGCGCGCACACACTAGTGCTCGAGCACTCGAGAACGTGCCTGTGAAAGCGTATGCACAGACCACAGGTGGACATCAGGTGTCTTCCTATACCATTCTAAACTTTCTTTTTATTTAAGCATTTCATTTTTATTTATGTGCTATCTGTATATGTTTGCCATATGTGTAGGGTACCTATGGAGGTCCAAAGAGGGCACCAGATCACCCCCTGGGGCTGGAGTTACAGGTGCTTTGGAGCTACTTGAAGTGAGTCCTGGGAACTGAACTCAGGTCCTCTTAACTCTGAGCCATCTTCCCAGCCCTTCCTCTTTACTTGTTTAAGACAGGGCCTCTCATCAAGCCTGAAGCTCACAGATTGGCCAGCAAGCCACCCTGGGACCCTCCCTCCAGCTCCCAGCCCTGGGATTACAGTGCATTGACTACTGCACCCAGCCTTTTACCTGGGTGCTGTGTATCTGATCTCATGTCCTCATGCTTAGCCAGCAAGGAGTTTCCCACCCAACCATCGTCTCCCCAGCCCATTCCACTGCTTTCTCATATCCGCCTGGAGCAACTCTGACTGCCTGAGACTCTCCTCCACATCTTCCCACCAGCACCTACATTATATAATCAGTTCTTTCTAGACCTTCTGTTGAAGAGAAATATGTCCTCATAGCCCCTCATGTGTACCCGCCCCAGTTCTGCCATGAATAATAACTCCAACTGGCCTAACTGTTGATATGTTCCTGGTGGTCTTTGATGGAAGTGGGGAATCAGGTGAGACCCTCATAGCTTTGGATAGGGACCATCATCTGGCTCAGTGCACATGTCTTTGGGTGGGGAGGATCCCAGGTTCTGGTACTTCCAAAACTGCCTAGGAAATTTGACTGGCTAGATTAGAATGAGAATGCTTGGGTGATACTCGACTTTAAAAGGCACAAGGGTCAGGGAACATATGCTGTAAGCCCCCAAGCTTAAGGTCTGCACAAGGCACCCAGTTAAGGTCATTGCCACTTTCTGTGTTGTTGTCCTTTGCCCTGCCCCTCTGTAAACGGTTGAATGAGCTCTGATCCCGATGGAGGCTAGGGTCATATCCTTTGTAATATAGCTCAAAGCACACCTCTGTCTTTCCTCAAGTCAGCCATCTCTCTTGGATTCCCTGCTCCCTCACTCATCAAAGCTTGAGCTGGAGCCTCAAATTCACACCAACTCCTAGTGGTCCACTGGGCCCCACTCCCTTCCTTACACAGGATTTTTTTGTTTGCTTGTTTGTTTTTGAGACTGGGTTTCTCTGTGTAGTCTGGCTGTCCTGGAACTCAGTCTGTAGACCAGGCTGACCTTGAGCTCACAGAGATCCTTCTGCCTCTGTTTCCCGAGTGCTGGGGTTGAAGGCATGCACCACCACTGCCCTGCTCCTTACACAAGATCTTATTGTTTCTTTCTCTTTGGCCCCCATGACCCCAATGATGGCTCAAGGCTCCCAGGTTTTCTTTGGTCTTGTCTGCAAAGCTAAGCATAGCCAGGACAGATTTTTCTAGAGACTGGCCTGAGCATGTCAGGCTGCCAGTTCAGATATCCTCTGGTGATCCTCATCAACCCCCAATGAAATCCAATCCCTTACCTCAACATTCAAAGGTGCTCCAGCCCAGCCCTACCTGACACATAAGTACAGGGTCCTGTGTGTATTATCTTTAGCTCTGCTGACCTTGGGTCACTATGCTTTCTTCAAGCTGATCCCACCACCCGACATGCCCTTTCACCATTAAGGCTGGAAAAATCCTTCTCATCAGGCTGCAGATCCCGTTTGGTGGTTAAAAGAGCTTGCTGTACAATTATGAGAACTGGAGTTCAGATCCCAACACCCATTTAACAGGAAGAGCGAGGCACCCTGTTCATTCCTAAAACCCCAGGGGTGTGGAGATGGGAGGATCACTGGCTCACTGGGGTTTCCTGGCTTCCTGCCTAACTGAGAAAACCCTAGTCCTGAGTTGACCAATGTGGGAACATTGACAAAGACAAAGGTATATACAATGAAAAATTTTGTTTACATTTAAGTTCTATTTTGTGAGTCATCTCTAAAAACTTTTGGCCAAAAGCCTGGCCTCTCCATCTTGCATCTACAGAATTACAAGGAGTAGGTATGGCTGTACCCCATTACTATACCTCAAATGGAGAAATGATAAATAACATACAGGACTTTTTAACCCTTTTAGTTCAAGGATTGGCTGGAGTTGTTCTTTTACATAGATTTCAATTAAGGAAGCTTCATTTCAACAGACTAATCATGACCTAGGGAAAAAGGATGACTAAAAGATGCATGTATGTTCTGAATGTATGGTGTGGCCACACCGATATGTATGAAATGTGATTGTAAATGCGTGAGTGTGAACTGCTTATATGATTAAAAGGATACTTAAATCCCTTCAAAAATAGTTCAAAAGCTACCTAGATTGCTTTATATATAGCCAAAAGGAACATCCAGCCAGTCTGTTAATGTTTTAACAAAAAATTTAAGATGCAAATGAGGCCTTGTCAGCTAGTGAAAGCTCTACAGGTTAGATTGGAAAAGACTGCTCACAGACTTCAAATAATTTTCAAAAGTTATTTGGACACACTATAGTTTACAATCTTTGAGTGATTTTCAAAAGTTTTTGGGAAATATTTAATGGATATGTCCTTTTTAATGGTCATCTACAAATAATCTAAGTAGTAATCCCAATTTACCTAGATAGTTAACCAAGGAGGGTAGACAAATCCTTCTACTGTTATGTTCCAGCTTCAGCAGTTCAAAAAAAATTTTTTAGAAAATAAAAAAGGGGAAATAATGTCCCCAGTCCCCACATGACTCATCAAATAATACACTCCTCATTTAAAAATTTTATAATGTAAATGCCAGTGAGCTTCAGACAGATTCTGGCATGATGGAACTTGAGCAACCATTGCTCAGGTCAAATGGAGACATCCATACACTAGACAGTGGAGAAGACCCTAATTTGGGGTCGAGGGCATGTTTGTGTTTTCTTACAGGAAAAGAATAAAGCTTCGGCAACTGTCAGACCATTTAGTGAGATACATGGAGCAGAGAAAAACTGGACCTGAGACCATGGGAGCCTACCTAAGCCAGTTTGAGTGAGATCTCCTAAATCAGTGTTCCTGATTCTTGATGTCATCGAATCTAGAGCCCAAGAAAGAAAGAAAACAGTCGGTTCGAGATTTCCAGTTTCTCAACAGACCTGCTGTATCAACCTTCTGGACCCATGAGTTTTCATCGTAAAGCCAACAGAGAAAAAAGGACCCATTTAAAGCATTTGGACATTGGTATGGACTATGAGTGGCAAAAGCCTCTTTTCAGTATTTGAACAGGACATGGTCACTTGATGGTTCCTGTTTCTGGAATCACGACTAGGCCAGTGTATTTTTCTGGAGAAATGCAACTTGTCCTAATGCGACAACTATTGTTCATATTTTTTGTAATGCTACATGTGTAACATCAATGATTGTACCTAATGTATCTGTGCAAGTGCACTTTCTAAATGCTTTCCTGAGCAGATCTTGAAACGATTGGAAACTTTATCAAATTGTAAATGTAAATCACATGCGGGTTACCCTTGTAACAGATGAAGGCTGGTAGAATGTTATGGCCCAGATCTGGTGATGGGTATGGTGATGGAGAGGCGCTATGTCAATGGGGGTCCTGAAAATGGTGGCAGTGGCGGTAGGCATTCTGGCTTTATGCCGAGCTCAAACGTGCCTTGTTCCAGAGACAAGAGATCCGTAACCAAGTATTGCTTAGCTTAGCCCATGACAATCCCGATAGCCATGAAGGTTGGTTACAGATGATTTAAGGCTGGGGTATCTCCGATGACGGGCAACCTGTGGGGAAGACCCCTCCCACCTAAAACAGGGGTTCAAGGTCCCCCAAAGACGGGAAAGGGAGGGTGACCCTACTTGACCTAAGCCAGGAGTGCCTCATTTGAAAATAAAAAGGGGTGAATTGTGGGAACACCAGACCTTGAGCAGAGACCCACTTCCCCTTCTGCCTGGGAGTAGGCAGCTGTAAGACAATGTTTAGTAAAAACATGTTTACTAAAAACGATACAATAAGTTCCTGGCCACTTCCCCTTCTGCCTGGGAGTAGGCAGCTGTAAGACAATGTTTAGTAAAAACATGTTTACTAAAAACGATACAATAAGTTCCTGGGAAAGGCCTTCCCACGGAAACCGCCCTGACCTCGACCTTGTCCAGAGACTAACCGCACCTTCAAAAACCCACACACATCCACCTCTGGTGTCAGAGCAGAACCAGCCAGGGTAGAGGAGAGAGCAGAAGCTTCTCTGGTGGGAGCTTTTCTTAGGAAGTTTTTCTTGAACCTTTTTAGAGCCTGTTTAAAGTTTTCTTTATATCATTGAACGAGTCTCTGTGTTGTCAATCCCCGACACCCTCCGCACGTTCTCGGACACAGGCCGCGCAGCAGACGTAACAGACCAAGAGACCCCAGCTCAAAGGAAAAGGCAGGGAGTGATTGATGCTCTCTTGTGATGCTTGAACATACCCATGTGCAACACACACACACACACACACACACACACACACACACACACCCCTTTAGAAAGAATCCTACTGATCACAGGTGCCAGCTTTATGCTAGTTCTGACATCTCTAATCTTCACCCCCACCCATGACCTCAAACTCATGATCCTCCATCTTTTACTCCAACCCCACCCCTCAGGTGCTGTGATTACAGGTGTTTGTCAACTGAGGTTCTACTATTTGCTTTTTAAAACCTACCTATGCACCTTTTTATGTCCTGGCCTGAAGTATAGCTCTCTTTATTCACTCTGAGGCTATGTGACAGGAGTCATTATGGACTAGTAAAGAGCCTAGGAATCAGAAAGCACTGGGATCACAGTTCTATGCTCTCCTGACATATCAGTGGATCTGAAGCATCAGTGACCTGGATGATTCTCAGCCTCTCTGAGCATCATCTTTTTCTTGTCCACGGTGGGAAGAAACTCTTCACGCTAGATGAACTTTATGTGTTCTTCACCAGGATGTCTCTCCCGCTGGATGGAAGGTGGCTTGTTTACCACTTGATTATTGTAAGGGTCAAATAAAATAATCAAACATGTTGAAAGCCTTGCTCAGAACCAGGTAGAGATCATAGTTATTGCGACTAGGTTGCTACTGGCAGAACAGGCCATTGCTCATTCACTATGCACAGAAACCACATAGTGATCTGGGCAAAATCCAGAGTAATTCAAGAGGTCTGGGATGGCCTGAGATTCTGTGTCTTCTTTTGGTATTTTAAGATTTAAAAACAAGTGTGTGTGTGTGTGTGTGCATGATTCACTAGGAGGCCAAAAGAGGGCATCAGATCTGCTGAGTATTGGGAATAGAACTCTGATCCTCTGAAAGAAGCATTTTGCACTCCTGACTACTGAGCCATCTCTCCAACCCTGAGTATCTGCATTTCTAACAGCTCCCAGGTGCAGTTCAGCCAACGACCTTACTTGGAATAGCTGTCTTAGAGCACAGGGTTTGCAACCTATGTAGTGATCTTTTTTCTCTTGTAGGGTTGCTATGGCTTCCAATACAGGGTATGAAATTATCATCATTTTTTTAATGGATGCAGAGTCATTGTGGTAGTAGGCATGAATTGCACATGGCCTTCTTGGCTCAGAACACACACACACACACACACACACACACACACACACCATATACACATATCAGTTAATCTAACCTTGCACAGACCTGAGATTTCCCAGGGGCCCAACTGCTGTGTTTCAGAAATCAGTGCTTTGAGATGGAATGGGCTGTGCACTAACCTTATAGCCCTGATTAATTCCCTCCCTTTGTTTGTCTCATTATCGTGATTAGGTTCTGCCCGTAGCATAGCAACAGCTAATTGTAGGCTGGTTGCCGAGTGCATAATTCCTGCTATTAAAATTTTATCGAGCCCTAATTGTGTTCCTTTTTTGCAGCAGGGAAGCTTCAAAGTTTCAGAAGAGAGAGGATGTGGTTAGTAGGAGCTGATGATTTTTTAATCTTCACAAGCCCTGTGAAGCCATGTTCTGCAACATCACTGACCTTGAGATGGTTTCCAGTGGTCAGAAAGAAGCCCATCATTTATTTATTAGCCCTCCTGCAGGTCTGCAAACAATCCCTTGCGGCCAGCCAGAAGGCAGATTCTAGGTCAAGTGCTATTACAAAAAAACCTCAAAGGGCAGGCAGAGCAAGGAGCTGGCCAAGGGAGCCCCTGGGTGGAGTAAGATGGGGGAAGGGGGTATTGTGTTTTGAATGCATAAGTGGTATCGGATGCATACAGGTACGTAGTGTCACTCTGTGGAAGCACCTTTGCCTCTCAGTGAACCTTCAAACTTCAAGAGAACCATGAGGCTTTTGAGATCGTTTCCTAGGACTGGATGTACCAAATTGCCCAACCTGTGCTCAGCAAGAGTTGGGAAGAAGTGAGTCTATTAGCAGCTGTTTTCTACAGTTGCCTCCACACCTGTCTGATTGTCAGCTCACCCGCAGAGCTTGTGAGTGCTGCACTTTTCCCAGCCCCACCCAGACCTGTACTGGGAGCATGAAGGGATGCTGGGGTGCCACTCCTCAGACGGGTGGGGCAGGCACCAAGTGCTTTGGAAACCACCAACCTGCAGATGGAAGGCAATGTGGAGAATACTAAAAAGAGAAGAACCAACTGGCCCTTGGGCAGGTAGTCACTTAACTCTGTGTAGCTTGTATTGAGAGCATGGAGCCCACTGGTGTGACTTGGCTTTAGGCCATATGCTTACATGACCTAGGACAGCCAGGCAAAGCTCAGATTGGCCGAATCGTCTTCACAGAGTTCCTGACCGCCTGTTCAGTTAGTCTGCAGGAGATGCTGCTGAAAGTACACTTTGAGACCATCTGTTATGGTCCTGGCAGGAATGAAGATGTTCTGAAGAGTTACTTATCTCTCCTTTCACTATTCAGTCATGGTTCCTAAGAAACTGGAACTCCTCCAAGAATCTCACGTTGAAAAGTAAATGCCTGGTATCAGCCAGAGGAGGAATTTATCTCCAGGAAAGAGATTTCACACGGTTCTGACAACTTGTCAGACCACCTTGCAGGAGAGATGAGAGCTGGAGATGGTGATCCTCTGCAGGACTGTTGAGTAGCAGTTAAAACCATCTTGGAGGGAAGACAGGATGTTAGAAAGGAGGCAGACAACCCGATGTTCTAGGAAAAGGTGAAATGCCACAATCTTCACAAAAGCACCTTAAGCTCAGTAAGTAAACAACCCAAAGGATTCAGGAAATCCCTGAAACTGGTCAGATACACTAGGTCCCTTCCTCCTTTAAACATACACAACTGTACGGCCTACTGAGAGATACTCTCAGACCAGCTGAGCTGCCTGGAAGATGCTCAGACCAGCTGAGCTGCTGAAAAGAGACATTCTACAACCTGTTGAGCTGCCTGCAGGCTGTGCAGTGGCCTCCAGGTTTCCCAGGTTTTCTGGGCTGTCACTCATGTTGAGGTAGGGTTTTGGTGATACAATCATCTTATTAGAGTTTTCTAGTCCTGTAGGTAAACCCTCACCTGTATTTGTATATGCAACCCCAATAGACTTGGTGGTTGACCAAGTTGGATTTTGGTGGTATCTGTACTTTGGTCTGCTGTTGGTTCCTATCTAGGGTGAATAAATGTGTGTTCTTGTCTCCCTAAGAAGAGTGCCACACAACAGGGTTCACACCATGCCAGAACTGCTAAAATAAATAAACAAATTTACATTGCATCTGGAGAGTTAAGCGTGAAATAGCTCTTGTGGAGGACTCAAGTTTAGTTCCCAGTACCCATATCAGGTGGCTTGCAACCCCGGGCTCAGACTCTTCTGTTGGAGGGAACCTGCACTCATGCACACATCCATTCCTCCCCACACACATATACATAGTGAAAACCGCTCATTATGGAAATCATGTGATGACATCAATGTGGAGTCATAGGACACCTGGCAAGCATTCTCTCTCTCCTTCCACTAAGTGGTCTCTGGGACGTCAACTCAGGCAGTCAGGCCTGGTGGCGAAACCCCTTGCCCTCTGAGCCATCTTACTATCCCACTGCCATCTGTTTAACCTCAACTTCATACCAGGACCTTAAAGATGGATTTGGAGGGCCATGGGGGCGTGTCACTGGATCTCCTCATTTATTTCTCTTCCTGATGCGGCCTCATGGAATAAATGTATTCCTTTTATGTATTTCACTATTACCTGTCTCTTTTATTGACCTATTTAAGACTGGAGTCTGTGCCTGGTTTATAAGGACTGCCAGGGCTCAGGCTCTGACCCTGACAACTCCAATAACAATGCTGTTCTAGACACATCTCCAAATTTGGACCAGATGTGTCCCTTTGAAAATGACTCCATTGTGTGTCATCTTCGCACGGAGGAATGTTGCTTTTCCCAAAGACTCAGTGCTTGTACCTTAGCTGCCTAAGTAATCCATACCAGAGGTTTGTGTACTGGAGCTCTGGCCTGCAACATTGTGAAGGACTAGAGTCTAGATCCACCCAGAGAAATGCAGGAGAATCCACCCCCACGCTGCTCGGTCAGGTCAAGCAGGGATTTTTAAAAAAAAGGAAATAGGATTTTTGACTCTGCGTAAACAAGGCATTGTTGGATGAGTTGGCTTCAAGCCAAAATAGGCTTTAGCTAAGGCATGGCGACTGAACTGTGGTGAATGGATGAAAAACACAGTAAGGATATTTTACAGAGAGGAGGAAAATGGTGAGTGGGGGGAGGAGGGAGAAACTTCAGGGGAAGTTTAAAGTGGGAGCCAGAACTCAGAAACTCTAAGGGGTTGGGAACGGGGCTCAATTGGTGAAGTGCTTGCCTAGGACAAGGATTTGAATGAGAAATGCCCCTCCCCCTCACATAGATGCATGTATTTGAACACTTGGTCCCCAGCTGGTTGGCGCTATCTGGGGAGGTTATGGAACTTTTAGCATATGACGCCTGACTAGAGAAGTCTGTCACTGGCTGCACTGAGGATGGGCTCCGAGGGTTTATGGTCTCGCTCCTTCCCAGTTAGTTCTCTCTGCTTTCCATGTGCGATTGAAGATGTGGTTTCTCAGCTTCTTGCTTTGGCCACCTGCTGCCCTGTCTCCCCACCGCTGTGGGCTCTTCTCTAGAACAGTAAGCCCGATCAATTCTTCCTTCTATAAGCTGCTTTTGCTCACAGATTTTATCACGTGCACGAAGCTTTGGGCTCCATCTCCCCCACCTCGTAAGTGAAAGGACCAGAGTCCACACAGGCCACACCAAGACCAAGTTCTCAGCAAAGGGCAGGGAATAAGAGACAAAGACAGGAGACAGAGGATAGGGGAGAAAGAAAAAAGAACAAGAGAGAGGGGGGGGAGGGATATTTGTCCCAGAGGGAAAAATGACTGTCTCTGGAAACAGGAGAGAGCCATGGCCTATGGGCAAATGGTAGTCTATAAAGGGAAAAGGAGAAACCCTCTGTTAGAATAAGGTGTTTAATTTTAATTGGGCATGTTAATTAGGGTAGCCAAAGGGGGCGGGCTTTTGATTGCTGGACTTCAATACTTTGATAGCTGGGCCTTAGTGGTCAGCCTTAGGAAGAGGACATGACCAAATAAGGGACTAGCCTTAGCGGCTAGCTTTAGGAATGTAATCTAATGATTTTTAGCAAGGGGGAGAGGGAAAAGTGAAGGGCAAAATGTATGGTGCCACATTTGCCATGCTGGGGCCTATTAGAGCCCTTCAATAAGTGTTGTATAAATTGGGCGTGCTGGTCACACCTGTAATGCTGGGCAGGTGGAGGTAAGAGGACCGTGTAAGCGTTTCGTCGGGATGGGTCAGGACAGGATGGAACAGGAGTGGGTCAGGTATTCTGGCACTCGGGAGTCACAGAATACCCAGTGTTACACAGCTCAGGTGGAAAGGTATCCTGGAGCTCGGGAGCCAAGGATACTGAGTGTTACACAGCTCAGGTAGAAAGGTATCCTGGAGCTCGGGAGCCAAGGACCACCACGGGTTGCAGTAAGCTTGGCAGCTTACAGCCTTGCCTCAGAGAAAGGCTTCTCCGGTGTGTCAGCTCCGCTCCGGCACGGCAGGACAGGGTCTTCCAGCTGGGGATGTTCGCCTAGTGTAGCAGTTTTGCTCCGCAGGAGGTTTCTCGGGCGAAGTTGCTACAGTTCAGCTCTGCTCCTGGAGAGCCGAGCGGAGAGCAGGGAGCCGGGCGGGAGCAGAGTGTAACAACTCCGCTCTGCCAAGGAAGGTTTCCCGGGCAAGTGTTACAGCGCTGCTCGCTCTGCTCTGCTCTGCTCTGCCCAGGGTCGCCTCTGCTCGCTCTGCTCTGCTCTGCCCAGGGTCGCCTTTGCTCTGTCGCAGCCGCAAAAGAAGATCTTCACCCGAAGCTCATCCAAAGGTGTTTATTGGAAGACAGCTGGACCAGCCAAGCTGAACATACACAGGGTTTATATAGGGGTTCCTGGGGTTGGGGAAGTTTTTCCAGGGTAGGGATTGGTCCGATTTCAGTGCTGAGCTCAGATTGGCTAGAGCTCTGCTCCGGGATTGGTTACTTTTTTACACAGGATTAGGGTCAGATTTGGCTCTGGTTTCAGGGCCAAAGTGTGTTTCTTTCTCTGGTCCTTTTTAGCCTTTTGGCTCCAATTTTAGGGCCAGGGTACATTTCTTTCACTGACTCTGATTCCAGGGACAAAGTGTGTTCCTTTGGCACTGGTTTTAGGGTCAGGGTACATTTCTTTGGTTCTGGTTGCAGGGCCAAAGTGTGTTTCTTTGGCTCTGCTCAGGGTGTGTTTCTTTGACTGGTCCCTTTTCCCTACATTCCCCCTTTTTTGTTTAATAAAACTGGGGTTTGGAAAAGGGGCGGTGTTATCATTAGACTACTTCCTGCTGAATGGGGGCGTCGAGGTTCATGGGGCAATCTTCATCTTTGTCCAGATGTGTCCAGGTGTTGTAGCTTTCTGGTTCCTTAGCTAGGGGCTGATAACCCTGTAATAACAACTGGTTGAAAGTTTGGTTAGAAATTTTTTGAACTTGTTGTTGAAGGAATCTAGACAAAAAATTTATAAGACAGGGTGCCACTAGTAGAATTAAGAAAACAGAGAGAAGAGGAGTTAGAAAAGGTAGCATCCAGTTCCATATTGGATTATTAGTGATCCACTGGCCAGAGCTATCAAGTTGTTCTTTATATTTTTGAAGGTCTGTTTGAAGTTGTTGAATTTTATCCTTTACTATTCCTGACTGGTTAACATAAAAGCAACATTCTTCCCCGAGAAAGAGGCAAAGTCCACCTCTTTCTGCTGTTAGTAAATCTAGTCCTCTCCGATTTTGTAGTACTACAGCAGATAGGGAGTCTATCTGACCCTGAAGGGTGAGGATGGTTTGAGCTACCTGTTGGAAATCCTGGATGAATTGTGAGGAAAGCCTATGGTACATCGTTAGGGAAATAGTTAATCCTGCTGTTCCTGTGGCCACACCTGCAGTTATGCCCAGAGCTGCCAGGAGGGGTATGATCTGAATTGCTCGCTTGTCATGTCGTCCTGCTATAAACTTAGTGATGGGAATTGGTAGGGGCTCTTCACCAGGTATCACTCCTAATTTAGGGAAGAGGAACACCAGGGTACATGTCCCAGACCAACTGGCAGGCAGGCAGTGGTATACCTGTGTGCCACAGAAAATTGACGCATTGTGAATATTTGGACATAGGGGCTGTGTGGTAGTATTAAGCATTATGGTATTGTTGCAGTCTTTAGAATCTAGAATGCCCACAAGGTGTGTTCCTGCTGAGCTAAAGCAGTCTGAGATACCGAAGAGAGAGATGTGGGAGAGATAAGGGGTGGTAGTAATGTTTGCCTCAGAGCAGTTTAGAAGTGGCAAAGTGGGAAAATCTGTTAAGACAATGGGTGAGGCCACAAAGGGTGGTTGTGAGTTTGACCCAGGAGGGACACACAACCAGCATTCTTCAAAGCGGTTAGGCAAGACATTATTTAATAGCTGGTATGTAGAGATTAAGGTTTGAAATAAGAGATGGTATGACAGGTGTAGGAAGGAGCTGCCATCCGTATACCATGTATAGGTGGTCTGGGGTAGAGCTCCCTCGTGTATATGTGTAGGATGAGGAAGTAACTCTTCTAGGGTCTCAATGTAAGAGTGAGATGGGGAGTATTTTGAGACTGGTTGGGGGAGAAGATTTGAAATATTAAGAGGTGGGCATGGCTGAAAGGTAAGTGTTGTATCCTCTACTAATGCTACCTGAAGGGAGAGAACTCTGGAGGGGGTAATGTTTGGAGACCCTTATATGTTAGAAGATGGGACAGGTGGTGAGGAGAGAGGACAGTAGTAGGAGACCCAAAGGTTAACTTCTTTGATTCTCGTATGAGGAGTTCAGCTGCAGCCAGAGCCCGCAGACAAGGTGCCCAACCTTGGATAGTGTGGTCTAATTTTTTTGATAAGTATGTGACTGGTGTAAAGGAAGGTCCCAGTTGGTGACCCAGGACCCCGAGGGCATATCCCTCTTTCTCAGTAACATAGAGAGAGAAGGGACGCGTTAAGTCTGGAAGGTGTAAGGCTGGAGCCTGTAGGAGGGCCTGTTGAAGCTGACGAAATGGCTTGGTAACAGGTGCAAGGAGAGGCTCATGTGATGGGCCAAGGGCTGCCTGATACAGAGGGCGAGCAAGAAGGGAGAAGGAAGGAATCCAAGAACGTAAGAAGCTGGCCATTCCTAGGAAGGATAAGATTTCATCCTTTGTGGTGGGGACTGTAAGTGATTGTATTAGGTTTTTTCTATCTAGGGTAATAGCCTTATGAGTTGGAGTAATAGTTAGTCCTAGGTAAGTTACCTGAGGAATGGACAGCTGGACCTTAGAGGGTGATACCCTATATCCTCGGCTACATAGAAAATTTAACAAAGTAGATGTGTCGGCCTGGCTTATTTCTAGGGATGGACTACAAAGGAGAAGGTCATCTACGTACTGTATCAACTTGGATTTTGGGAGAGACAAAGAGAATAAATCAGAGGCTAGGGCCTGACCGAATAAATGGGGGCTGTCCCGGAACCCTTGAGGTAGGACTGTCCAAGTAAGTTGTGTAGAAATGTGAGTGTCTGGGTCAGTCCAAGTAAAGGCAAAGATATTTTGTGACTGGGGGTCCAGAGGAATAGAAAAGAAGGCATCCTTGAGGTCAAGGACAGAGAAATGAGAAGTTTTTGAAGGGATGGTGGAGAGTAGAGTATAAGGATTGGGAACTACAGGATGAAGGGGCACTACTGCTGAGTTAATAAGTCGGAGATCCTGAACCAGGCGGTAGGTTCCATTAGGTTTTTTGACTGCAAGTATGGGGGTGTTGAAGGGGGAAGAAGTGGGGCGAAGAAGACTTTTTCTCAGGAGGTCAGAGATGAGAGGTTTGAGTCCCCTGAGACTTTGGAGTGAAAGTGGGTATTGAGCCTTAGTTATATATTTGGCAGGGTTTTGTAGTCGGATGATTAGAGGGGTGTGATGTTTGGCTATAGAGGGATTTTGGGTGTCCCATACCTGAGGATCTACCTGAGAGGATGGTAAGGGAAGAAGTGTGTCAGACTGTGTAGTTTGTAGGAGGAGGAGAAGGGGAACAGCTGGCAAACCTGAGGCCAAACGGATAGGAGGAGCAAAAGAAATGGAGGCTCCCACTTTGGCTAAAAGGTCCCTTCCCAGCAATGGGATGGGACAGGTTGGTATCACTAGGAAGGAATGAGTAAGGGGGATACCCTTAAAGATACAGTTAAGTGGTGGGGTTTGTTGGGCCTGATAGGGCTGTCCTCCTACTCCGACAATAGAGGAACAAGAAAGAGTGGTTGGTCCCCAAAAATTTGTCAAGACTGAAAAAGTGGCTCCAGTGTCCAGGAGGAAGGAGATAGGCCTCCCTGATACTATGATAACTACCCGAGGCTCCCTGTCGGAGATGGCGGTGGTCAGGCCAAGGGAGCCCGGGCCCCGTCAGTCATCAATGGCCAGGCCAAGGAGGTCAGTTGAAGGGCGATCTGGGATTGATGTCCCCATGCTGTCAGGAACATGGGGGCAATCAATGCCCCAGTGTCCCTCTTGATGGCACCTTGGACATGGTCCTGGTGGTTTACGAGGGTTTGGACAGGCCCGGGCCCAGTGGCCTTCCTGACCGCATTTGAAACAAGGACGTAGGAGCCTTTGTCCTTTGGGAGCCTGGGCTTTTGTTTTGGCTGGCCAAGAGCTTTTAGCCATCATCAGGTATTTTTGTTTTTGGGCCTTTTCATCCCTTCCATGGTACACCTTGAATGCCACATTTAGGGCTTCTGACTGTGGAGTTAAGGGGCCCTTTTCTAGACGTCTGAGTTTGGCCCTAATATCAGGGTAACTTTGGGAAAAAAAGTAGGTCATAAGGAGTTGGTTTCCATCTTGAGTCTCAGGATCCACATTGGTGTATTGTAAGAGGGCCTTTGTAAGACGGTCTAGGAATTGGGATGGGTTTTCATCCTTGTCCTGGATGACCCTTTGGATCCTTTCATAATTTACTGCTTTAAGAGCAGCCTTACGGAGACCAGCCAGGAGACAAGTTAAAAACCGCTTCCTAGCTAGAATGCCCCCTGGGGTATTGTAATCCCAGTCAGGTTCCTGGTCAGGAACTGCCATAGATCCAACTGGGTAGGTATCATCAGTTTGATGGATGTCATCTGCATAGATTCTAGCCTGTTCCCAAACTCGCCTGCGTTCCTCAGGGAGGAGATTGTTGGTAAGAATCATATAAACATCATGGAAGGTAAGGTTATAGGACTGGGTAATATACTGGAATTCTTTAATAAAGGTGGAAGGGTTGGCACTATAGGATCCCAATCTTTTGTCTATTTGGGAGAGTTCAGTCAATGAGAAGGGGACATGAACTTTGACTAAGCCATCCACCCCAGCAACCTCTCGCAAGGGGAGAACTGGAGCTGGTTTAGGTTGGGGAGGTAAAGGGGTGGTCCCTTAGTGGAGCGGGACCGAGTAGTGGGAGGACTAGGGACTGTTGGTGGTGAGCTGAAGGAGGGTGCCAGTGAATGCTGACTAGGGTGACTTGTCACTGAAGAGGGAGGAAGGGAAATCGGAGGGGCCAGCACAAGAGGAGGAGCTGAGGGTTTTGTTCGACGGGGAGAAGGCTCATTGGCTGGATCAAAAGTAGTAGAGGGATCATCTTGTTCAGACTTCCTAGCCAAAAGGAGTTGAGTGGGAGAGCATGAGGCACAGAGAGAAGGCTTGGAGCGTAGCAGAGAGAAAGCCTGGACATAGAAAATCTCCTTCCATTTCTCCAATCGCTCACAGTAGTTGTAAAGGTCCCGAATAATATTGGGATCGAGGGTGCCATTAAGTGGCCATTTGGACTGATTATCTAAATGGTATTTAGGCCAAATTTTATTGCAAAAGCGAATAAGTTTAGAACCCTTTAGTTCAGGTGTCAGGTGTAGAGACTTGAGGTTTTCTAGGAGGCATCCCAAGGGGGAATGGGAGGGTACGGATGACACGGTTCCCATGGATGAGAAGGAAAAGGTCACTGCAGTCTGTAGTCAAGGGCGTCCCCAGGACTCAGGGAGGACCACCGAAAGAGGACCAAGCCGTTCAGAGGGTCGTCACCCAACTCAACGGGGGTCAGGCTTAGCCCGGCTAAGCCAGAAGAGACTCGGCGCCTGGTACCAGGGCTTTTCTAGAGGCCAGAAGGCGTAGACGGAAACCGAGCTCTAAAAGGGTCTCATCCAAAGGAAAGGGTCAGGATTGGAATCGTAGAAGCCGCAAGGGCCTAGAGGAGCTGTGCAACGACAGCCAGCTCCAAGGGAGGAGGTCAGGAAGGGACGCAATGACCCGGTGGGGCCTAAGGAAACTGCAGGATTGCAATTTCAAGGGTGGTAGGCTGGGGTAAGGTGAGGAGGGTCAGCTGTAGCCTTAAGGGCCTTGGCTGGGGTACCTCCGTCTCTACAAGTATCCCTGACTTAGGGAGCTGAAGGGGAGACTTACCCAATCGTTGATGGTGGATGTAGTGTCAAGCGATTGGTGAGCTGGAAGGCAAGTCTGCTGCAGGCCAACTGGAGATGAGAGATAGGGTCCCAGTGCGGCTCAGACCACGAAGGGGAGCACAGGCACCAGGAGAGCCTATCCAAGTCACGGGTAGACTGAAGATGAGGGATAGGATCCCAGTGCGGCTCAGACCATGAAAGGGAGCACAGGCACCAGGAGAGCCTATCCCGGGTTTCGGCACCAAATGTAAGCGTTTCGTCGGGATGGGTCAGGACAGGATGGAACAGGAGTGGGTCAGGTATTCTGGCACTCGGGAGTCACAGAATACCCAGTGTTACACAGCTCAGGTGGAAAGGTATCCTGGAGCTCGGGAGCCAAGGATACTGAGTGTTACACAGCTCAGGTAGAAAGGTATCCTGGAGCTCGGGAGCCAAGGACCACCACGGGTTGCAGTAAGCTTGGCAGCTTACAGCCTTGCCTCAGAGAAAGGCTTCTCCGGTGTGTCAGCTCCGCTCCGGCACGGCAGGACAGGGTCTTCCAGCTGGGGATGTTCGCCTAGTGTAGCAGTTTTGCTCCGCAGGAGGTTTCTCGGGCGAAGTTGCTACAGTTCAGCTCTGCTCCTGGAGAGCCGAGCGGAGAGCAGGGAGCCGGGCGGGAGCAGAGTGTAACAACTCCGCTCTGCCAAGGAAGGTTTCCCGGGCAAGTGTTACAGCGCTGCTCGCTCTGCTCTGCTCTGCTCTGCCCAGGGTCGCCTCTGCTCGCTCTGCTCTGCTCTGCCCAGGGTCGCCTTTGCTCTGTCGCAGCCGCAAAAGAAGATCTTCACCCGAAGCTCATCCAAAGGTGTTTATTGGAAGACAGCTGGACCAGCCAAGCTGAACATACACAGGGTTTATATAGGGGTTCCTGGGGTTGGGGAAGTTTTTCCAGGGTAGGGATTGGTCCGATTTCAGTGCTGAGCTCAGATTGGCTAGAGCTCTGCTCCGGGATTGGTTACTTTTTTACACAGGATTAGGGTCAGATTTGGCTCTGGTTTCAGGGCCAAAGTGTGTTTCTTTCTCTGGTCCTTTTTAGCCTTTTGGCTCCAATTTTAGGGCCAGGGTACATTTCTTTCACTGACTCTGATTCCAGGGACAAAGTGTGTTCCTTTGGCACTGGTTTTAGGGTCAGGGTACATTTCTTTGGTTCTGGTTGCAGGGCCAAAGTGTGTTTCTTTGGCTCTGCTCAGGGTGTGTTTCTTTGACTGGTCCCTTTTCCCTACAGACCGGAAGTTTGAAATCATCTCAGCCAGTCTAGAAACCATGAGAACCTGTCCAAAACACAAAACAAACAAAGAGCTTCAGAGGCCAGGCAGCCAATGGAAGGCAGAGAGGTAGCCAGCTCAACATCTATTAGAACCTGTGGTTCTCGACAACCTGTGAGGACTGTAGTGGGGACTGTGGTGACCTCGACAGCCCTGAACACTTTTAGGGGGAGGGAGAAGTCTCCACCTCAGCCAGTTTTAACCACGGAAGAATGTGGGCCCAGGGTTGCCTGCCCTTTAAACTTTCAAAAGAAGTTTGGAATGTGAATTTTAAGATGAAATTTCCCTGCTTGAAAAAAAAAATAGCTTCCATCAAAACATGCCCTGCAGGCCATGAGCTTACAACTTTCTTCTTGAAAGGTTCAGAAAGATTCCTAGGTTCCAAACATGGAGCTTCTTTTACAGGAATTATGACATAGTTTACTTTTTCTTTTTATGGTTTTTGTTGTTGTTGTTGTTGTTGTCTTTTAGGGGAGCTTGGTAGTTGTACAGAAAAGAAAAACAAGACAGATGAAGATGAGATCATGAAAAAGGATTAGAAAGACTTAGAAGGGACTTGGGGACAGATACAGTCCTGTCCTCCTTATAAATAATATGCTACAGTTTAGTGACTCTGTGGCATTCCCTCTCAACAGTGACTGGCCTGGCCAGGGGTCAAGGCCATTAGCAGACATGGTGTAAGAGGCTGGAGACGTTCTTGCTCACTGGAATGTCCTCTGGTGGATATCTGGTTGTTGAGACAAGTAAGGCTAGCCATGAAACAAGGGAAGGGGGCTGGGGCTGTGGGGACCTGAGGTCCTCTGTTGGAAGAGTGCTTGCCTGGCGTACTGGAAGCCCTGGGTCCAGTTTCCAGCACCCTATAAACTGAGCATGTTGGTGCACATCTATAATTCCATCACTGGATCAGAAGTCCAGGGTCTCCTTCACGTGCAAAGTTTGAGGCCAGTCTGGGGGGCAGGGAAGAGGAGCGGGGTCTAACCTTCTGTTGCCCCTGTCAAAGTGCCAGGTGCATGATTGGCATGGCCATCTTGAACTTTTCAGCTGCAAGCACATGAGACCAGAAGCCTAGATGAGCCTCTGCCAGTTCAGACTCATGAGAAAAAGAAAGTTGTTTACATTACTATGTTTTGGAACAATTCCTTAGGCTGCAGCAATGGAAACAGTGAGTCCGCTGCTGCCAGAAGTAGCAGGCTATCTGATAACCAGTGACTTAAATAAGTTAGAGTCTCGTTGTTGTCTTGTCCCAAGAAGTTGGCTTTTATTTCGCTAGCCAGAAGCAGCTGTACCATTAGGGAGTGTGGGCCCTGACACCCGAGGAAAAGACATTAGCTGGGCATGCTGATGTCCTGAGCAAAATGAAGAGTTTTTTCTTAAGATTTATTTTTTTTAATTATTCATATGCTCACAGAGGCCAGAAGAGGGTGTCAGATCCCCTGGAGCTAGTGTTTTAGGTAGTGTGATCCACCTGACATGGATGCTGGGAAACAAACTCAGGTCCTCTACAAGATCATCAAGTACTTAACAGTGTGGCCATTTCCCCAGTCCCCAGAGCTTTCACCTAATGCCAGTCAGGAAAAAGGCTAACTTGTGATTTTCTAATGGATTTACCTTCTGCATCAAATGTAGCCATAAAACCACAAGCCCGGGAACCCATAGAGCATCCACTCACACTGCATTTCAAGGAAGAGGTATCGTCTCAATTGCTCAGTATTTCATGTTTCTCAGATTCCTCCAGGTTCATTTCATAAGCAGCTGATTGATCTTGGGCTTGATTCAGTCCATTGATGTCATCCCTGCTGATCAAAGTTCCCTTCAGCTTTAAGTCTGAAGCAATAGAGGCAAGCAGACAGCTCCAAGTGAGCCAACAACCTTCTAGGATGTCTGGTACAAGAGGCCATGGAAGAGGCTAAGAATAAAGTCTGTAGTTCATACAATTATCTGGGGGAGGGGGCATTGTTTCATGAGTTAGAAAGCCTTGGTGGAGGTCGGGGGATGAGAAAGAAGCAATAAAGGAAAATGAGATTGAAATTCACTTGTTTCGTTCTCTTTTCAGTAACTTCTTGGAAGGAGAAACTGGAGATAAATGAGACATAAAAATCACAGAATATAGACTTGGCAGGGTTTTTGGAGATAGCTGATGACCCTTCCCCACTTGTAAGTCATAGTAGCTAACATTTGTTGAGTATTTACCATGAGTCAAACATTATGCAAAACACGCTTGAGTTCATTCTTTAATTTTATCCTCAACACGTTCCTTCAAGGTACCATGATTTTAATGTCCATTTTATGACATCTAGGTAAGTAAGTTTTACAAGGCTACACTGGATAGAGGTATGGCTGTCCTGGCAGGAATGAAGATATTCTAAAGACTCACTTGCATTCTGCCCTTTGGCTATCAGAGTATTGAAACAATGGACCTCAAGGAGTTGGTGTTCCACTAGGATTCTCATACTTGAAGAGGGAAAAGGATGAAGTCTGGTACCAATCAGAAGAGGTGCTTGTCTGCCAGGGAGTCCTTTCCCACAGTTCTGATCCCTGCAGAAGAGAGTGTCCTGAGATGATGATCATGATCATGATCATGATGATGGGCAGGACCACACCCTGATGCTTAGTTTTGCATCCATCTCACCTTCAGCTTAAACTTAGCCTTTAGGGCAGGACCCTGAAGATGAACTGTGGTGGTCACTGGACCTCTTTGTTCCTCTTCCAAATGTGGTCACATTGACTAAATCTCCTTTTTCTGCTTTCCACTGTTGTTTGTTCAGTTGGCCTATTGAAGATGGTGGAATTCTGGTAACATGATCCCCAGAATTCCTGGTTAAATGTACCCCTCTTCCTTAACTCTCCTCACTCCTTCCTCTAGCAGTCTCTGCTCCTCTAACCTGGATTCTCATTTCTATTTGCATAACTAGACTGCTCAACAGATCAACTATATCTTACAATGAAATCTATTTTCCTAGAACCGTTGACATATAGGTGCCCACTGAAGTAACATGTTGACCAATTCTGTTCTAGCATGGTCCCATCACTCAGGATCCTCTGAGCCTTTGCATCTTCAAGCTGAACATATACAACAGTCCTAAGCCCCTCCCCATCAGATACTTCTTGTTGTGGGTATATCTGTCTACGTTCATGTTTGGGGATGAGGCGGGTACGTACATGTACAAGTTTGTGCACATGGGCATGCAGGCCAGAGGTCAGTGTTGGATGTCTTCTTCATTTCTTTCTCCACCTTGTCTTTTTGAAACAGAGTCTTGTCATTTAACCCAGAGCCCACTGATCCAGCTAGGCTGTCTGCCTAGCAAGTCCTAGGGATCCACTTCTCTTTGCCTCCTCAGAGCTGGGATTGCACTCACCATCATTACATGCATGCTAGACAATCCAACTAAGGTCCTCATGCTTGTATGGCAAGCGCTTTACCTGCTGAGCCAGCCTCCCAGTCTTCACAACAGGTATTTGTAAGGACTATGCTGCTTCTTGGTGTGAACTCCCAAACTCAGACTTCTGCAGACCCCTGGCTAGTCAAGCAAATACAAAGTGAGCCTGTAATAGTGAGATCACGTGGGCTTCTCAGGCCTTTATCTTTCCACTTTCCATAGAGACATGGACAGGGAGGGTTTCTCTCCCTCCCTCCTCCCCCTCTCTCTGCAGAGTCAATGATGAAAGACAGCTAGCATTCAGCCTTGCCAAGGGGACAGCAAGGAGTGGTGGGCACTGAGGCAAATTGGCAAACAAACGCTTGATCTGTGGGAAGCAGACATTCCTCAGATCCCTCCAGGTGCTGCTACAAAGGGCCGTGCTGAATTATCTGAACTTTCTAAAAACCTGCTGGAATTTGGGGTTTTATTGGAAAACTTTCGATTTTTGTCTGATCTTTTTCTTTTCTTTCTTTCATTTTTTTCTACCAACTTCTAGACTTTAAGAACAGTTAAAATGGATTCTATGAGCCAAAGTGGGTCTACAGACATGTATGGGTGTCACTGATCTTTCTCACCATGTGGGTCCAACCCCCTGACAAACTTCAAGGGTGGGGGAACCCCCCACCTTGATTTGCACATCCCACTTGTAGGAATGCAGACTTATCTGCCAGAGCTTCTCCTGTAGCTGTGTCATGTTATACTTGAAGCTGATGTGACACTTGTGGCCGAGTGACAAACTGCAAGTCTTCACATGTGACCTAGCCTGACCTCTCAAGTCATTTTGTTAATGGTATCTGGAAACTAATGGCCTGATTCTGCATTTATTCATTTCAGCCCCATTCTCTCTAGAAGGAGTTTTGACTGCTTTTGTGTGCAGCTTGGAGCAGCACCTTTTCTGTGACATTAGTTAACAGCTGGAACCACAAAAAGCTGGATGTATTGGCAGACAACTGTAATCCCCACCTTTCTACAGTGAGATGAGAGGCAGGATCAGAGGATTCACCCAGAACTTACAAGCTAGCTAGTTTGGAGTGTTTAGCACAGCAGAAACAGGAGGTTCCAACATGTAGGTAAAAGGTGAAAACCAACTCCCAAAAGTTATCCTCTGACCTTCATATTCATGTTACTCTTGTGCCCAGGCATTTATACAAACACACACACACACACACACACACCACCACCACCACCACCACCACCACCAATAGTGAACGCTCACAGCTCTTGCACTTCGGAGGACCAGCCTATGCTCAGTGCCTGTCCGGCTCCTCATTCTCTCTTCCTGCCATCTGCAGGAACCCATCTCACAGCACTGCTCTGACTGCTATTGCTAAACATTCAGGCTTCATGCCAGTGACATCTGAACCCTCAACTCTGGTCTGGAATTCCCACCTCAGAGTGGTGTGGAACTATTGTTCCACGTCTCAATTTCTCTCTGGATGTAGATACATGTGCCACACCTCTAGGGTCAGCCTGGCCTTGTCTTAGGACCTTGGACGAAGGACACACACAGTGCCGGGCACCATTTCCATGATGTCACTTCACAATAAATCTGCTTCTGCTGCCACCCCACCCACACTTTTAAATGGAGCCTTCTGGATGACCAAAGCGTTTGTATTACTTGTGTTCTTCCCATCTCCGTGCTATTATAACCAAGAGCAAGGCACCTAGCTGTTGGGCACCTTCTTCTGATGCAATGTCCCCTTAGACAAAGAAGCCTTTAAACACTGGGGAATTGGGGTAAGGAGAGTTCCTAATCATGATTCCTGAACTGTGTGAGAGTGGAAACATTGAGCTGAGCCCAAGCAAGTAAGCATACATTCGTTTCTCTCTATTCACTGTGGATGTGATCTGACCAGCTTATGCCACTGTAAATCCCTGAAGGGATGCACTGTGACCTGGTGCGGGATATTTGTACACTGTGTGGCAAAAATGATGCTGCCAATTGTTTAATAAAAAACTGAACAGCCAATAGCTAGGTGGGAGAGGTTAGGCAGGATGTCCAGGCAGAGAAGGAGAGATGAATGTAAGTATGCAGATTTCACCAGAGAGACTCGGAGCAAGTTGGGCATACAGAATGGGGAAGAGGCAAAGAGTCACATGGCAGAAAGTAGATTAATAGAAATAGATTAAGTTATAAGAGCTGGTCAGAAATAAGCCTAAGCTAAGGCCAAGCTTTCACAATTAATAGTAAGTCTCCATGTCATTATTTGGGAACTGGCTGTCGTTTTTCCGGTGCCACAGCACAGTGGCAGGAAGGAAAGTTACAACATACAACAGAACTCACATGGGACATTTACTGGGGACGAGGAATGGAAGGGAGAGGGCAATAGAAAAGGCTTCTGGGATGGCAGTGGTGGGAGAGAGAGAGAGACAGAGGAGGGACCTGCTTTTTTATAATGGGTATGATATGCAGGCAGCTTGATGACATATTCTGTCAGGACCCTTAGGGCAGGCCAGCATAATGCCTGAATGCCAGCACTAGTGATTCAAAGAAAGTTCAACACAAAAATCAAATTATAGTGACCTGGAATTGTAAGCTAGCATGAACTCTTTGTCTCCTAAGTTGCTTGTTGGGTGTTTTCTCACACACATCTTCAGATATGAAATGACCCACTATTCCACCTCAAATGAGTCTTCGATCCCAAATTCCAGATACATGGGAAGGAGAGGGGAATGTTGGATTTGTATGTTCTTTGTGCTTGAAAAAGCTTATAGTGACAGATGACCCACAGGTGTATTTGTGACCTGGCGTTTTAAAGGTACAAGGACACATCCAGCCCTCTGTAGTGAAGGACCCCACTGACCGAGGGTCCCCACAGCCACTCCCATCATTCTGCATATTAGAGCTAGCTTTGTTGACCCAACACCTCCCAAAAAGTAAGCAGCCGGTGAAAGTACAAGCAAATGGCATTGGTTAATGGTATGACCCACTCAGACATTTTCTATCACCAAATGATCCTTGTACACAGATATTATTCACTTAAATAATTAGTCACATCAACAAAATCCAGGATGCCGAGTGAAATTAGCAAAACAAACTATGGGTGTGAAATTCACTCCAAGTTTAATTTAGCGACAGCATTTGCTTTCAATAAGTTTGCCCAACTCTCTGAACGTCTTCCCTCTTGTACTGATTTTTTTTAAGCAGATAAACAAGTGTGATTAACCTCTTTGTTCAATTGCTGTTGGGTTCAATCATATCATTATAACATACTGCTCTTGTCTGGGAGTGGGATAATTAAATGGTGAGTTGACATGAAGGCAGCAGGGTGGCTGTGTAGCATGTCTGGGGTCCCCCGGCCCAGGCCTGTGATTGAAGGGGGAACAATATGGGTTCACAAGGTTGAGCAATATTTGAGATGACGGTCCTTACTGTCTCCATTCTCGGATAAGCTTTACAACCCCATGTTCTGGGCTCCATCCTCACTGTTCTACATAGCTGCATTTGCATCCTACAGGCTCTGTACATTGCCCCCAGACTCAGCCCCTTCCCACTAGTGCACACTCGTGTTTCTCCAACATCTTTTATTCAGTGGCTTTAACTGAAGTGCTGAGTCCCCTCAGACTTTGCCCTCTTCCTCTGTCCCTTGAATCTGGTCACACTTCAGATATTCCAAACAAACAGTATAATTCTCTCCTGATGTCCCAGGGGCTGCACAGGGGTCTGTCTAGGTCCTCATTCTGCTCTTTCTTAGTAGCTACAGGCTTCTCTCTGTATTCTACCATAGACACTTTTACCAGCCACTCCACATTCAAGATCCTGCTGTAGCACCCCATTGTCTGGACAGTCCAATGCAAAACCTCATATTAAGGGTGACCATTACCAGCAGCTACCCCTTGCTGGACATAGCCTCTGATGACTTCCCTATCTTTGATCCCTGCACATTTCGAATTGTCAGTCCCATCTCTGTTTCCCAACATGTTCCATAGTCTCCTGCCCTCACACCTTTGGTCACAGCTGCCTCGTTCTGGGGAAGCAAGCCTTTCCCATTTCTCTCCCTTAGGAAAATCATTCTTTTCCAAGTCTGCTCAGTGCTCACATCTGCCACAAAGCTTCCTTGCCTCACCCCAGGCTCCAGAGATCTGTCAGCTTCAAAGAGCTCAAAAGCTTATTGTCTGGAACATTCTTTTTGATCCTTAACAAGAAGCTTTGTGATTTTTTTTCTCCCTTCCATTCACTCAGCTGACTAGCACATTTTTTGAAAGCAGGGGCATGCCTTGTGCACCCTGTGGATGGTCTAACTTAATGGGTGAAGCCATTTCTAAGCCTTCTTTGAAAAGAGATTGTGCTAGCTAGTATATGTCAACTTGACACAGAAACTAGAATTATCTGAATGGACAGAATCTTAATTGAGAAAATGTCTCCATAAGATCCACTGTAAGGCATTTTCCTAATTAGTGGTTGATCAGGAGGGCCCAGCCCATTGTGGGTGGTGCTATCCCTGGGTTGGTTTTCCTGGGTTCCGTAAGAAAGCAGGCTGAGCAAGCCAGTAAGCAGCACCCTTCCAGGTTCTGCCCCCAAGTTCCTGCCCTGTTTGAGTTTCTGTCCTGATTTCTTTCTATGATGAATAGTGATTGGAAGTATAAGACAAATAAAACCCTCTCCTCCCCAATAGTGATTGGAAGTATAAGGCAAATAAAACCCTCTCCTCCCCAATTTGCTTTTTAGATATAGTGTTTTTGAAGCAGCAATAGAAACTCTAACTAAGACAGAGGTAATGTCCATTTTTCTCATATCCTATTTTCAGGGAGGACTCAGCTAGGTGAATCAGATGGGTTAGCCAGTAGGCTATGCTTCAGAGTGGCTATAGCAGGCACCTGCTTGGGATTTCCATGAGGCAGGCACTTGGAAGAGCCTCCACCACATGTGGACATAATGTTTGCACCACAGCAGTCTCTTTTTGGCTGTGGTCATGGACCATACCCCCCACTAGCTCTCATCACCCATTTGCCTCCCCAGAGACTCAGGGAGTGGGCACAACACCAAAGGTCTGAGATGCGTGCACTTTCGCCTCCTGTTTTTGTGCAGAGTTGCAGAGAAGTCAGTTGCATGGCAAAGTTAGGAAGCCTGGCTCCTCCAGCAGCCCAACAGCAGAATTCTCCATGCATGGCAGAGCATCTCTGTGGATTCTCAGGATTCTCCTCTTAAAGATCCCAGGATTTGGTCCAGCCTCTCCTTTCTCAGGGCCAAGAATGGAAAGAAATAGCTGTCAGGTTTCCCAACTCATGGAGTGTGTGTGTGTGTGTGTGTGTGTGTGTGTGTGTGTGTGTGTGTGTGTGTGTGCGTGCATGTATGCCAGACTTCCTCAGTTGCTCATTTTCATCTTTATGTATGTATGCGTATGGGCATACATGTACCTTGGCTTGGGTGTGAAAGTCAGAGATAACCTTGGGGTCATCACCTTCCACCATGTTTAAGACAGGGTCCCCTGATGTTTACTGTTGTGTATGTGAGGCTAGCTGACTTGTGAGGATTCTTCTGTCTCTGACCCACCCCACACCCTGCCACAGGATTGCTTAGCTTACACACTCATGTCAATATGCCCTCTTGAAAAAAAAACTTGAATGCTGGGATCTGAATTACTCTGGCTGTCCTCTGTTTCTCTCCACCATTATATAAATTGGTGGCTTCAGGCACTCTTCTTGACAATGGTGAGGCTGAGGTGTGAGGATTTGGGGATCATTATCCCACATTCCCCACCAGTTGACCCAGCAGTTCAAGCTGTCCAAATCTAAGACTGACTGGTCAACGTGTCTTTCGGACATCAAGGCACAAAACGTGTGTCTACGTGGGTTTAGATCACTGTGGCCCCTTGGCTGGCCCTTCCACTGCTCTCTAGAAAACTCTGCACTAAGCCAGCAAGGCAAGTCCCCTGCTGCAATCTCCTTCTTGGATTTAAGTTCTGGGTGACTTTACCTCCCTGCCTCAGTTTCCCCCAGTATAAAGTGAGCACATCTTCATCATCCCTTCTTATGTTACTCACAGACTGACTGAGATACAGAATATGACCCAGCACAATGTCTGCAGGTTCTGTTTTCCATAAGTGTCAGGGTTTGATTTCTCACATCTCAAAAGATAGCCCAGAGCATAACTGCTGGGGAGAAGAGACTGAGCACCTTGGACAGTGGCGCGTGACCTGCACTGACTAGGGCTGGCCCCTACCTCAGCTCTCTGCTCCTTTCCCTCGTACCTCACTCTTGCCTGGCCACCTTCAGGCGCTGCTCTGCTCAGTATAGACTGAGCCCGTCTAAGGGAGGTCGAGGGAGAACCGAGACAGGAGAGCAAGAATTCCTTTCCCCCTAGAGACCTTACAGAGTCCCAATCCAGGGAATACCCCACAGCTCTGTCCCAGGGTGAGAGATGAGCTCACCTTGTTTCTATCTTATTGAACTCACATAGCTGGGTTTAAATTCCAGTTCTGTTCCTGATTGGTTGGGTAACCCCTCCTCGTCCTTCATTTCCTCCTCTTGAAAATGGCATTGTAATAATATCTGTTGAATTTGTGTGAGGACCAAAGGAATGTAATTTGGCCAGGCATGGCACTTAGTAAAGGCTCCAAATTAACATGGTTACCACTAAGTTTCTTTGACTCTGAGGGCTGAGTCCTTACTTAGCAACCAACTGCAGGCGACAACCGAGAACACTAATGGACATAAGCTTTTAGCATGGCAGAACCAGCACCTTAGTCCGTATAGACTTTTGGATGCTGCTCCTATTACCCAACTCCTTTCTCACCAGTCTTTGGGCCTAGGTTTCCCACCATCTTTGTGGATGTATTGCTGAGGCTGTCTTGGTGTGTTCCCTGCACCCCAGTGTCCTCGGATGAGTAGTTGCTCTGCCTTTTACCCTCTAACTGTTGTGTGTTAATTAGTGGGCAGGTGGAGGCAGCTGCCATGATTGGACCACACCTGCTATGGCCTGTCAGGCCCTTGTCAGATACAACCCCAGGGCAAATAGCAGTCCAGCTAATGAAAAGCTCAGCCTTGGCCCTGGAGCTACGCAGCTGCTGGCTTTGTGTTTCTCGGCTGTTTGCTTGGTGATCTGGCCCTCAGCACCCAGAACCAGGGCCAGAGCTTTGGAACCACAGTTCCCTTCTGCAGTGATCTGGTTACAGAACGCATTCTCTGGCTCATCTTGAAGAAGCAGATTTTTGTTTAACTTTGGGAACTCGAGGAGGAAAACACACACACACACACACACACACACACACACACACACACACACGCACACATGCTTCAAATATTTCCCTGCTACAAACCTGAAGTTCGACCAGAGGGCATTTGGGTGAACGATTCAGAGCAACAGCTCTTGGAGGCCAGGTGCATCTCCTGTGCACTGTCATCTGGCTTCTTAGAGACGATGATTTCTAGAACTGGAACTATAGCTCAGTTTGTAGAGTGCTTGCTTAGAAGCTCCAAGTTCCCTCCCCAGCAGCATTAAGCCAGGGGTGGTGATGCATGCCTGCAATCCCAGCACTCAGAAGGGGGAAGGGGATGGGAGCATCCGAAATTCTAGGGCATCCTCAAACTGTGAGCCAAGATCAATCCCTTCTTACATAGCTTTTCTCAGGTGCTTTGTCACAGCAATGAGAAAAAATAACACACAGAGAAGAGGTCTGGGCTGATTGAATGGAAGGATGGTGCCAGGGATGGGGATTTGAGACTCCTAGATGTGCAGACCAGCAGAGAAAGAGGTAATAAAGAGACAGCAGAAGCAAGCATGAGATGCCCCCTTCAAAGTCTCCCCTACCTCACTCACTGTTTTGCAGGGACTGGTCCTCACACAGTCTCACCACCATCCTTCCCAAGATGGAGAATGGGTCTGATGCCTTGTTCACTTTTGATACTGCTTTGCAGTGTCTGATTTCCTCTCCAATCTCCTTAACCACTGAGCCATCTCTCCAACCCTCCTCTCCAGTCTCCCCCATGCCATGCAGGTTGTGACTGGTGGGACTGTGGGAGGGGTCCCTTAGGAACTAACTGAAAGCAAAATAAACCTTCCCTTCTATAATTTCTGTGGTCAAGATGTTTTATCATGGCAATAGAAAGATAACTAATATTTTCCCCTTGCTTTTCAAGCCTTTATGTAGTGTCTTCAACCTTTGATGGAGGAGAATGAGTTAAGATCTTAGTGTCTCTAGCCAGGCTCTAATGCAGGAGTTTCCCCACTGGCAGGAATGCTCACCCCTCCTTATTGCCAGCAATTTCACAAGTCGATGTTACATCATTAATTTAAGGGTGTAATTCCCCACTAGAATTTCATCTCCACAGAGCTTCACTCTGACCTTGGGTCACTTGGGGTTCAAATCTTAGTTCTACTATTTGTTACTCATTATAGTCTAAGTTAAATATTTAAACTTCTCCAGCATCCGTGTTTGCCATTGTAAAATGGAATCTACGCTTTACGCCTGCAGACACATCTATAGATACTCATTATTATTTCAAGGGTTAAAAGTGTGCACTGCTAGTTGGATTTCTCAGGAGCACATTTCTTTAAAGTTACATAAAGAGAAGAGTGAATAGATAAAGAAGTGAGTGGTTGAGGATTCCGACATCAACTTGGATTGTTGGTGTTTCTACAAATGCAATCATAAAACATAAATATAATATGGACCAGACATAGTTGGCACATGCCTTTAATGCCAGTGCTGAGAAGGCAGAGGCAAGCTGAACTCTGCAAGTTCAAAGATAACCTGGACCACATAGCAGGTTTCAGGCCTGAATTTTAAGTGTGAGTTATGCCAGACACAATCTATGAAAGCAAAGGATTTCTACTAGGATGACAGACTACGGCAGTGTGGAAATGGTTCCTCTGTGTGTGTGTGTGTGTGTGTGTGTGTGTGTGTGTGTGTGTGTGTGTGAGGGTGGGGGCTGGTAGTATTTGCAACCCAGTTCCCTTCCCTGCTCTATTTGCTCCTCCCTCCCTGAAGGCAGAAAGGCAGACTGTGACTTGCAGTTACTTGCAGTAGAACTGAAGGAGCCATTACCTGGGCTCTTCAAAGGCGAGCATAGAAAGAGCTACTTAGCCTCTTAATTGAATGCAGCCTCCCAGCATCATCTAACCCTTGGAGCTGTCCCAGTTGCAGCGCCTGTGCTCTTGATCTTCATGAGAAAACTCTTTTATGTGTTCTCATGAGGAAAGAGAAGGGCTCTTCTCTGCACCAGCGTCAGGCACATGTGTGTGAGCCAGAAAGATCACGATGCCTGTTTCATCAGGGTTGAATGAGAGCCGGGGACTGAGGAGGGAGAGAGACTTTGAGGAATCAGGCTCCCATGGGAACCTGAATTCTAACTTCCTGGCTGTTTGGAGATCAATGGTAGCCTTTGTATGTGCTTCCCAGATGGAAGGGCCGGGGCTGGCAGGTGTTTTACATTATTAATAGCGAGATCCTTTCCTTCCTAATAATCTAGATTCCTTCCACATGTATGGAACCACTTAGAAAGCCAGACCTGTCAATGTGAGTGTTAAATAGGTAGCAAGGCAGTGGCTCCTTGGCATCAAGCATGGCTGGCTTTATGTTGAGGCTCTCTGGACTTTGAAGGACCAGGAAGATATTTTAATTTGGGTTTCTCTTAAAATGAGAATGAAAAGGAAGAATAATAATGAAAGAAACAACAATGAATATAGACTAATGAATCGATTATTTGTATATACCAGTGCAGTTATAAAATATAATATTTGTCTGTGCAGTGGTGGTGCCTGCCTTTAATCGCAGCACTCAGAAGGCAGGGGCAGGCAGATCTCCGTGAGTTCAAGGCCAGTCTGGTCTAGGACATCCAGGGCTACATGGAAAAAAACCTGTCTTAAAAAACCAATATGTATATTTAACATTTTATTTTGCTGGAAGAACCTACAAAGGCAAAAGTGCATAGGACCCAGGGAAATTATATTATGGCCCTAGACATTGGGTTGGAGAACATTTGACTGGGGTCTGAAGATAAAGGTATGATTTTTCTTGGGTTCTGGTAACCTCATGACCTTAAGTAAATCATTTACCCAGGTTGCAGTTTTCTCTGTGGTGCAAACTCAGAAGAGGATTGAGTATCCCCCCTTCTCTCTTCCTCTTTGGCCAGGATCTAAGGACACTATCATTATAAACTGGAATTCATAAACATTCAATGGGTATGTGCCTGTGGGGACACTGGGGCCCATACTCCAAGAGTGAAGGAGCTCCACAGAGCATTGAAGAACCCCACCGGGCAGCTGGTACCTGTCCCAGATCCTAGGGAAAGGTAAGTCAAGAAATAAGCTGGGCTATTGAAGGTTTGTGGAGTTCTAGGAAATGGGTTCAACAAACCACACAACCCCACTAGAAACCTTCAAGCTGGGGCATTCTGATGGAGGAACAGCAGCTGGAAGGCAGATGAGGCTCCAGATGTGGAAGATGTGGCCCACCTGCAGACCAGGTGATTGTCCTGCTCAGTGAACCCTCAGCTGATACGAAGAATTCAAGAGATCGGAGAACTGAAAGGTCTTTTCATAAACACCCTATTGAGAGCCAGCAAGATGGCTCAGCAGGTAAAGGGTCAACAACCCAAGTTCAATTCCAGGACCCGCATATAGGAAGAAGAGGAGAACTGAATCTACAAAGCTGTCCTTTGGCCACACAATTATCACCAAATGCATGCCTTCCACACACGATGAAGAACACACTTTTTAAAACAGAAAGAAAGGAATGAGGGAGTGAAGGAGGGAGAGAGGAAGGGGAGAGAGATAAAAGGAGAAAGAGAAAGGGAGAGGAAGGAAGGAAGAAATAAAGAAGAAAGGAAAGAGAAAGAGGAAGGGAGGAAGAAGGAAGAAGAAAGGAAAGAGAGAGGAAAGAAGGAGGGAGGAAGGAGGAAGGAAAGCCAAGAATGGTGTTTCTCACTCTGGAGTGGATGGAGGTGGGGCGATCACTTTAGTCATCTTCAGCTACATAAAGAATTCAGGGTCAGCCTGGGTTGCATGACGTCCTGTCTGATGGGGAGGGGAAAGAAATGAAGGAAGGAAGAACAAGACCATGGGGAAGAAGGAACAGGGTAACATTTTGATTAGGATCTGCTGTTCTCGGTGTGACACAGCCTCCTCCTTCTTTCCTGAGGACTCATGGGAAACAGTTAGGCAGCACCAGGACTGGGTTGTGTGTTCGGAGCTGCTGCTCACTGATAAGCATGCCCGGTGTGTGTTCCAACTTGCCTCGTTGCTCTTCCTCTTCTTCCTTGTCCCCTCTTCCCACTTCCAAGCTCCTGCTTTTTACCCACTCTCCATTCGCCTCTTATCCTCCTTCTTTCTAGAAAGTTCTTCCTCCTCACCAAAGTGTAGGAAACATGTCTACCTGAGGCCTCCCAGCTGTGAGGACCCCAGGTTGGCATGCCCAGGAAGGCTTCTGAAAACAGCTGCTTAGTCTTCTGGTCACATGATGAATAAGCTTGGAAGCCTTGTTCTGACTCTGGAGTTCATCCAAGTCTCCTCAGCATCATTTGTCATTTACATCATTTCCACACGCTTTCATTCCTCTTCTTCCATGCCTTGGTAGGAAAAGGAGGTGATCCTTTTCAATTGATCTATGAGAACATGGTCCAGGGGGCCATGCCCAGCCAGCTGTGGAGCGATTAGACAGCTGGACCTCACTCTGCTAGCCTGGCAGGTTTGAAGCCCAGGGATATAAGAGCCTGCATCTACAGGTACAAATCAAAGGCAACTTGGACTAGAGAAGGTCACACTTTGCCTACCCTGGTGGGGACAGGAAAAGCTAGAAGGTACAAATGTCTCCATAACTGCCGTGGGATGTGGAGCTGACAGAATGGTAGACAGAGCTCTCTCTACCTCTGTGGAACTCTGCCCGCCAGGGCTCCAAGCTACTGTAATTAACGATCAAAGAAATGTGCATTTGAGTAATCAAAAACCATCTTAAAACTTACAAGATGGGCAGATAATAAATGTTTTTGAAATTTCCCTTCTAAGCAAGTGCTCTCAAAGCTGCAGGGAAGAGTCCTACAAGCTTTCTGAAGACACTGGTTGGAAATAATACAAGCCCAAATCTATTTCTTGGCCTAGGAATTCATTTCTAAGACTTTATCCTAAGAAAATCATGCATGCATGAGTGAGGACCTAAGTCTGAAACCCCAGCAATTACATAAAGCTGGGCCCCACAGTGGCATGGGTGTGTCTGCAGTCCCAGTGGGCTTCCGGTGACATGGAAGGTAAAGGCCAGAGACTCCATGGAAGATGGTGGGCCAGAAGTCAGAAGTCTGTGATTACAGTGTTGTCAGAGTGGCAAGCCCTCAGCAGACTCTAGGGTGGCATTGTTTCTGGCTGCTGGCATTCTATAGGGACTGCTTCACTCTGGTCTCTGCCACCATTGTCACATGTCCTCTTCTCTGGATGTCTCTCCTTTGTGTGCCTCTTATAAGGACATCAAGTCCTAGATTTGTCTGGATAATCCAGAAATGGCCCTGTCTTGCATTAGTCAGATTCTCATTGCTGTGTCCAAATATCTGACATGGACAACTAAAGGAGGAAGGATTCATTCCGGCTTGGGGCGTCAGGGGGCTCAGTTCATGGTAGCTCTATCAGAATAGCATGGCGGCTGGGGCAGATAGGAAAAATAATCTGGTGTCAATCGCTTGGAGGATGGCAAGCCAATCTGTGTGTGTGTGTGTGTGTGTATGTGTGTGTGTGTGTGTGTGTGTGTGTGTGAGACCAATGATTTCTTTTTTCTCATGCCCCTCAGCCCAGCAAAGTGCTGGGTACTTGGTACATGAGAAGGAGGTGGGAGAGCCTAAGTATGTTGGGCTGACCACTGAGAAGCTATATCCGTTAAATGATACCTAGTCATTGCTATTCTGTGCCTAAGTTTCTTCTCGTGTAATATATGGAGAGCCAACGAAGTCAGTGATTTCCTCAACCTTTTTTTCTTATCAGTGGAGCCCCCCACCCTAGTTACAACTAGTAGCATAAGAGCTGGGGAGATGGCTCAACTAGCAAAGTGCCTGACATTCCAGTGAAAGACCGGAGCTCAATTTCCAGAACCTACATAAAATACATACATACATACATGCATACATACATACATACATACATGGTGGAAGAGATAGCAGATTCCCTAGGGCTGGCTGGCCAATCAGTGGGGCCAAATCAGTGAGCTCCAGGTTCAGTGAGCGACCTTGTCTCAAAAATAGAGTGGAGTGCACTTGAGAAAGACGTTTTCTGTACACACACTTGTGCATTCACATGGACATGTACACACAAATTAAAACTGAAGAAAGAAAGAAAGCCCAAAACCAGCACAGCAGTGAGACAAGTAGCAGCACAGGTCATTGACAGCACAGGAAGCAGACTATGAGAGAGTCTCTCCATTCGACCTCAGCTGACCCTCACACTCGCTAACATGTCACATGCCAAATGTTCATAAATACTCACCAGCAGCTAACTGGTCTGATTCCTCCCAGGCCTTTCCTGTTGCCACGTTGAAATGCTCTACTCCAGCTGGCAGAATGTGGACAGGACATTCCTTCCTCTCTCTCCTGTTGGGCAAGGATGCCCTGCTTCAAATGCTACCCTGTGTGTGCTGCGCAGGAGGCCTCAGGTCTGGGCACTGCTGAAGAAACTTCACTAGTGTTTCCAGTCAGACCCAGGGCTCCCTGGGGAGGAGGAAGCAGCTCTGAGATCCCCTGCTAAGCTGGGCCGGAGAGAAGCTGCTTTGCTCTAAGCTTCTAGATAAAACCCACTGGGAGGCTTCCTCACTGAAGTCAAATCTGTGGTCCCAGCATTCTTTGCTTCCTAAGCAGGTGCCTCACTGCCTAACCACAGGCTTCTGCCCTCTGACCTTAGCACCTCATGTATAAGATGGCACTGTCAATACTTACTGTTCAGCCGATGTGCATCAGAGCAGGTACCCTGCTTGTCAGTCAGTCCCTGTCGTAAAACCAACAAATGCCCTGGAACTCCCTCACAGGCCAGCCCTCCAGCCACACCTTCTGGAGATCCAGATGTCTACAGAGTCACCAGCCCATGTCCAGACCGAAAAGGAGCTAGAGACCTGACACCAATGCTGTGGTCAGGGTCATCTCTGACAACTGGTGTCCAGGCTCTGCTGGTTATTAATATTATAGCTGTACTTTTGGCTATCTGGATGCAAGGGCCTGTGCATGAGGTATTCAGTGCACTAGGTGTGGGGAGCCAGAGAAATGACAATGTTTATAATAGACAGCTTTACAGAGCTCATTTCCCGTGTGTTTCCCTCTGTCAATGTCCAGACAGCACACCTTCATCTCTGCTCCCCTGCACAGCACTGATGGCTCTCGCCCAGGCTGAGGTACACAGATTGCTGCTCGGTTTCAGGTGTTCTTTAAATGCTTTTGGTCTTCTGCTCATTTCTTTTGCGGGTTGGCTCCAGATAGGAGATGAAAAGAGATGAAGCCATTTGGTAGTGCTTTGGAGAAGTCATTGTGGAGTTAGCAGCCGATGCTGCCAGACCCACCCCAGACTGGAGTGGGAGACCTCTGTTAGAACGTAGACACTCTAGTTTTTCCCTCCTCCCAAAATCAAGCCACGCCCCCTGCATCTTGGACAGATCGTTAATAAGAAGTGGTGGTGCGGACTTGAAGTTCTTCCAGTGTTCCCTTACAGCTTTAGGATAAGCTATGGTCTAGCTTAGTGCCTGCCTCTGACTGCTTGGCACATAGGCCATGCCAGGCTAGGACATATGGAACAAACTTTCCCTACCCCAACCCCATATCCCTGAAAACCTATAAGACAGTAATTCCCTTGGTTATAGAGATCTAAGGGAACTGAGGGCCCAGAGGCTCCCATATCTCCCCTTTGAGGTCCTTCACAGCTGTCTATGACCATGATGTGTTTCTCCTCTAATATTCTGAGACTGGAAAGGAAGGCTCTTTCTCCCTTCAAGGTCTCATTATGGCTGCTTATGACCATGATACTTTCTATTTTAGTTGCATTCCCACTTTAGTGCCTCGTGCCATACAGCTGTGCTCATGAGCCTATAACTCCCCTGGTAAAGTTTTTCTGAGGGGTAGTTTCATGTCAGCCCCTCCCTCTGACCTGCTTTCTTTCTTAATTGCTAACATTCTCCAATGGATTTGCTGAGCATGGCAGCTGAGTGCATACTTTGAAGCAGTCTACTTTGGGTTACTTGGTGCCCATAGCTGCCTCGATGGCACCCTCCCAGAAGATATGCCCACATCCTCACCCTCACCCTGCCTCGATGGCACCCTCCCAGAAGATATCCCCACATCCTCACCCTAACCCTGCCTCGATGGCACCCTCCCAGAAGATATGCCCACATCCTCACCCTAACCCTGCCTCAATGGCACCCTCCCAGAAGATATGCCCACATCCTCACCCTCAAAGCCTGAATATGAATTGATTTACAATAAAGGTTGTTATGGTTCGAGTATAAAATGCCTTCCACATGCTCATGTACCACAGGAGAAAATTAAGTTACCTACAAAGAAGGAGACATCTCTACTCTCATTTTCTATAGATAAAACAAAACCAGAAATTAGAGGTTAGGATGGAAAGGGGACTTGTATTGGGGAGGAGAAAGCTTGGAGACTCTGACCTTGGGGATGTCCTGTACCTCCCTGCCCCCCCAAAAGACAACTCCCAGGACACTCTAGCCCAAATAATGCTTCCCTGCACTCAGTTAAAGTCGTGCCCTTTGTCCCCCTTCACCCTGGCCCTTTATGAATCCATCCTGTCACCTGGGGCCAGCTGTTCAATCCTCCAGAGCCTCAGTCCTCCCAAGTGTTAAAGGAGGGGATAACAGAGAAGGAGGACAGGGCCTCAGCACTGACTATGGAGCCCCCCAAATACAGCAGGTCACCACACCCCATCTGCTATTCCTGTGACAACAGGTGGGACACAATAGCCTGACACCCCACCCATGAGCAGAGGGGAAAGCTGGAATTTAGAGAAAGCAGCGTTGTTAGGAAGCTTTGCTTGACATTTCATTTACCCCTCTCCTAATGACTCTCAGAAGATCAGATGAAGAAAAAGGTCCCTTACAGGAACAGGCAGGCAAGTTCAAGTAACATATACTTAGTTCGTTGCCATGCACCCACCCACACCCATCAGCCCACCCTCCATTGTCTACCCTGTCTTCTTCCCCAAAGTATTTATGACAGGTATAACCGGCCAAAAGCCATCATTTTTCGCAATAAAAATAAGTTACAAACATGCAATATCTTTTAGTGTGTTGATGGGGGGAGGGGAGAAGGTGGAGAAAAAGGAGGAGAGAATCCCTAGAATGACACAGCTGAGAAAAAAAGAGACAGGCAGGGAGAGGGAGAGACAGACAGAGGAGGAGAGAGAAAGCAATGGGGGGACAGACAGAGGGGGAGAGAGAAAGCAATGGGGGGACAGACAGAGGGGGAGAGAGAAAGCAATGGGGGGACAGACAGAGGGGGAGAGAGAAAGCAATGGGGGGACAGACAGAGGGGGGAGAGAGAAAGCAATGGGGGGGCAGACAAACAGACAGAGGGGGAGAGAGAAAGCGATGGGGGGGCAGACAGACAGACAGAGGGGGAGAGAGAAAGCGATGGAGGGAGGGAGAAATGTAGAGAGGGAGAAAGGGAGGGAGGTAGGGAGAGAGGGAGGGGGAGAGAGAGAGAGCACCAGGAGTGAGAGGGAGGGAGGAGGAAAAGGACAGACCCTCTGTAGCACAGGTCCATTTATTAAGCAAACGACCTTTCTCTTTTCCTCTGCTATGCACTCTAAAGGCCTCTGCTGAGCAGTATCGATTGCAGAGCTGGCCACAATTCCTGCCTGGCAGAATCCGTCAAGGCAATACCTGCTTCCACAGGAGATGGTTTTCTGGTGCTGATGGATCAGGATCCAACCAGTTCCTTGCAAGACACAGTTTGGATCCGAACGTGCCCCCAACAAAATGCTGCTGTTACTTCGATCCTCTTCAGAAAACTGGGTCTAAAAGATGGTGAGTTCAAGGTCACCTGAGCTACATAGTGAATTTCAGACTAGCCTGGTCTACAAAATCCCTCCTCTCCCATCTCAAAAAAAAAGAGATGGTTCAGTGGGGGGAAAACGTTTGCCGTGCAAGCATGAGGGCCTGAGTCTGAATTCCCAGAACCCACACAAAACTGAGCATGCTAGCCTGCACCTGTAATCCCAGAGCTCCTATAGTGAGAAGAAAGCCAAGTTAGGAAGCTAAGACAGGATATCTCCCAGAAACTCTCAGCCATCTAGCCTCGAGTACCGTGTACTCATTGACAAACACAGAAGGGGCTAGTCTCAAACAAGATGGAAGCTTCCTCACCTGTGACTTTTATGGGCCTCCTTCTTCCTCAGGATCATTGACCACCGGTCCACGAGGGTGGAGGCAGCAGAAGCAGAGAACAGGGTTCCAATGGCTGTGGATATGATGGAGATAGCCCTCCAGGAGATGACTTCAGTGAGGCAACCCAATTTTACTCCAGAGTTGTCAGTGGCAACACAGCTCTATGAAAATAGCTAGAGCATGTTACTTAATTACCAGCAGGGGAAGAGTGTTTACAGGGAACTATGTCAAGGGTCATCCTTGAGATAATCAGGCATTGGGGACTAGAGACATCCTCCAAATAAGGGCAGGTAGGGAGCAGGAAGCCTCACTGGGGAGGGGTGGCTTCTGCTGTCAAGCTTGGAAAAAACTGCCAGGACATGGTAGACTGCAACCTCTGACCAGCAGGGCCTCCCAACAACTTAGCACATGTGTGCCTGTACACACACACACACACACACACACACACACACACACACACACACACACACACACGGGTGAGAGCTTTGGAATTTAGGATTTTCTTCACCCTAAATGCTACAGCCCTAGGACCAGGCCCACTGTTCTGGGGACTGCACTGGAGTCCTACCCTGAGCTGTTGATCAACCAGCCAGTCAGTCAATTGACTAACAGGTCTGTATTGAGCACTTAAGGTGTGCTGAGGAAATACTTGACATTGCCCTCCAGGTTGTTTCAAGGGAGAAAATGTCATTGTGCAATTTAAAAAGAGCTACTCTTGACAGCCGATCAGAGGCTTTAAACAGTAAAGGAAACTAGAACAGAGTATTGGTGTCCTAGTGACTGCCCTTATTAGGAAAGTGCTGGCTGGGTGATAGGACTCTAAATTCAATTCAGCCAGAGCAAGGTCACCTAGCAGGAAAGTGAGAGAGCTGGACTGTGAAGACAGCAGCCTGGTCCCTGAGCCCAGAGCCACATCTGCCACTAGCACAGGCAGTCAGCATAAAGAGAAGACACTCGGAGCTGTGACTTGTTGTTTGGGTTAGAAGCATCCACTGTGAACTGAGAATGTTCCAGTGCACTTGGGAGATTGGTATGTTAGCAAGGCCTTCCTGGCTGCCTGCCTACTCCATCCCTTTGGGGAAGGCAGGATATAGGGAATGGATTGTTTTGGCAGTCTCCAGGATGTCTGATATGTGTATATAATTAGCCACATAAAAAATTATTGCCAGGTGGTGGTGGCACACTCCTTTAACCCCAGCACTTGGGAGGCAGAGGCAGGTGGGTCTCTGAGTTCAGTTTGGTCTGCAGGGTGAGTTTCAGTACAACCAGGACCACACAGAAAAACCCTGTCTCAAAAAAAAAAAACCTATTTATAGCCACATGGCATCTATTCTCTCTTGGCTAATACAAAGGCAGACGTTTTTATGGTGAGCTGATCAATGACCAGGCTGAGCCTGCTTTTCATCCACACTCAAGAAATCAGCCTGCAGCAACAAAGAGGAGCAGCAGGCAAGTTGGTGATGTACTTCCAGGGAAGGAAGGCTTATACAGTGTAGACACTCACTTAACCTGCGAAACAACCCTTGTGCCAGGCTCTGTTATTACCACCACATTCTGCATTATGATTCATTCCCTGTGCCTTTTGGGGAAGATAGGCATTTTCTGGGGCTGGGGAGATAGCACAGTTGATAAGGTGTTTGCTGTGTAAGCATGAGGACCTGATTTTGATCTTCATAACCTATGTAAAAAGTCAGGCACCGCAGCGATCCCAGTATTAGGGGAGCAGAGACAGGAGGACCCCTGGGCTTGCTGGCCAGCTCCTCTAGCTGTATCAGAAAGCCCCAGATTAACTGAGAGATCTTGTCTCAAAAACTAAGATGGGAAGTGATTAAAGAAGACACCCAACCTTGACCTGTGACCCCCACATGCATATATACACTTGTGCACCACCCTCCACATACACAGATATGTTTGATGGTGGAAAGGGACTCGGGCAGAATGGTGGGACACACAATTGTAGCTTCTGTTTTGCTGCTTAAGAGCCCTGGATGAGACGCAGATTCCTCATCTCTAAAATGGGAGCTGGAATTGAGGAATGAACAAGGCTATTTTCTGTTCAGCCTCTTGGATTTGGTGATCACACTCCCCCGAAGGACCTTGTCCTTGGCTTCTAGGGCCCATACTGGCTTCTCAGATCCTGCTCTGCCAGCTGTCCCCATCCTAGTAGGCACCAGATCAAAACTCAGCTGTGCCCTCTCACCCTGCCCAGGGGCATCTTGAGCATTTGCCACCACTTCCTGCTTCTTGGCATGGACTAGGCACAAGGCGTGGCACCCCATGGTGCCTGGTCAAAAGGCCAGAGCATGGCAGATGGCAAACAGAGCTGCCTCTGCCCTGAGCCTTGGGTGGCTGTCACATGCCACCCTCATGCTGGCTGAAGTCTCGCTCAGCTGGCATCAACCCCTGCCACTCAGTCAGTTCTGCCAAATGGCCTTTGCAGGCAAAACTGACAAAAGAGTACACTTTCTATTTCTCATGGCTTTTGATCTCCCAGCTGGATGAGGATGCTTGGCTCCTTCTCTGCTTCTAATGTTCTCGGGCACTGCATCAGACGTACGAGAGGCTTGCTGGTCCTCCACCCTGCTCCCACTGGTCAGAAGGGTGGGACGCCACGTTGAGTCCAAGTCCAGGTCCAGAAGAGACTTAGCATGTGGCTGGTATTAAGGGAGCTTCAGGCTAGAGTCCGGGCCTCTGTCTTTTTCTGCTCATCCATCCCAGAGATCATTGTGCAATAGAGGTGGGAATAAATGATCTCTAGGGAAATCCCATCAGCTGCCTCCTTTTTTAAATCTCCTTCCCCCCCTCTCTGTGTGTTTGTATGTATGTGTGTGTGTATGTGTGTGTGTATGTGTATGTGTGTTTCTTGTGTGTGTGTGTGTATTTCACACACACATACAGACACAGACACACATAGAGACAGACACACACACACATGAGAAACATACACTCTAGAGAAACAGACACACACACACAGAGACACACACAAACACACATGACATACACAGAGAGATACACAGACACACATGCTGACATACACAAGTGCACAATTAATCTGGGGCAGTAGATCCATGTTTCCTGCCTGACATGGGGTGGAAAACATGGAATTGCAGGTGTGTGCTCATGGAATAGGGAAGATGTGGACACACACCATTTGCCTCCACTATAAACCTCCCCACTCCATAACCTAAAGGGCCAGATTTGGAAATATGTTCCTGTGGAACTGAACCATGTGTGACCCAACTTTGTTGGCCTGGAAAATAGACCCCTAGGAAATCAGTAGATCTGCAAACAGGTATCTCAGTCATCAAGGGCAACAAGCAGTCAAAGACAGCCATCCCTCTGTGGTTGGTGTCAGCAGGAAAGCCAAAGACAGAGTCTGCATTTAGGAAAAGCATTTAGGAGAATCTTGTGGCTGAGGGCTCTCGTGGGGCTTGGGTAATACTGATGAATATGTGCGTTTTGAAACGGTCAGGAGTCGTCTAATAATCCATCACATATAAAGATGCCTTGGGGAGCCACTAACCCTTTCTCTGCTGCTGAGAAGTCTAACCCCTTACCAGTGATGGGCGCCTGGGCAGCACCGCCACAGGATTTATCATCATTATCAGCACTCATCATTACCAGCCATTGGGAGAAACTGAAAAGACTGCTTGTGTATTATGGTGCTTGGGTAGAGCTCTGTCCAGGGTAAGTCTCAGTTCTGCCCTCAGTGATCTTCTGGCCCAACCTTTTCTAGAAAGGTCACTAAGGGACTATGTGAGACAGTGGAGGAAGGGTAGCAGCTGGACCGGTAATTTAAAGGAAGAGTCTGACTCTACTGCTGCTGCTGCTCTCTCTCTCTCTCTCTCTCTCTCTCTCACACACACACACACACACACACACACACACACACACACACACACACACACACACACACACAGAATGTGTACATAGGAGCACTCACTCATGTGTCTTTTTTTTTTTTTTGAGAAAGGATTTCTCCCTGAATCTGGAGCCTGGGGTTTTCAGCTAGACTGCCTAGCTCTTGAGGTTCACCTGTCTCCATCCCCCCCAGTTCTAGGATTATAGCGTGCCACCATACCCAACTTTTAACATGGGTGCTGGAGGTTCAAAATCAAGTGCTATGCATATCTGGCAATCATTTTACCCACTGAGCCACCTCCTTCACACCATAAGTAAATCTTAAATCTCTTCGCTTCCTGCCCTCTTGCTAGATGGTGCCGTGATTGATTGTTGATGTCTGCCACATGCTGTGGAAGGGAGAGGGATATGTGCACCACAGGCAACACATACAGACAGCGGGTATCGGAATCGTTCATTGTACTACATTTTATCTTACTAGTCTTAAGCTCCAAAACCTTCAACGAAGTGTTCCAGGCTCCAACCAATTAAGACGTAGATCAGCATCCACACAATTCAATCCACTCATCCTCAGATAGTATGGGACGCTAGCTTTGAGCCTAAGTTCTGATTGCAGTTGGGTCAAAGTGGTTGGTGAACTATCAGGACAGGCCCAGCAGGATTTTCTTCACATGAAGAACCAAGGAGCCTCCTGGAAGAGAATTTACCCCAAAGGAAGGTCAAGTGTGCCATACAAGTTAAACTCAAGGTCAAAGGCTCCCAGTGGCAAGGAATGCAGAAGTAGATTCTACCGTTGGAATGATCCGCTGGGCCAAAGCCTGAGCCCTTTTGATGGTGAAGGCTGTCCAAAAAAATTTATAAAAGAGCAGCTTCCCAATGGTGATCAGAGACAACGGGATGTAAGATAACTGCTGCCTTAGAGAACAAGAGCTATTGGTGGGGACAGGCATGGGCGGGGAGGGGCATTGGCTGCTTCTGCACAAGCCCCGGGGAGCAGCTGTACCTGCTCACCTTTGGTGGCAGCTCTAGTGTTCCTGGCTTTGGCCACTCTCTGAGTGGGCCAGCTCAGTGAAGCAGAGCAGGTTATCAAGCTAGTGTCCAATGCCCTCAGATCCCAGCCACCCACTGGGCACTCCCAGACAAGAGGATGTTACTCATTCTTCTCTGAGCTCCCCCCACAATCCAGGTCTGGTAGCCTCCGAAAGTACAGTTTGTGTGAACTTAAATTACCATGCATCTTGCTATTTTTTAAATTAAAAATAAATGTATATGGGTGTTTTGTCTATATATGTCTGTGTATCTCGAAGAACAGAATTAGTCATCAGATCCCCTGGAACTGGAGTTAAGGACATTTGTGAACTGCCATGTAGGTGCTGGGAATAGAACTCAGGTCCTCTGGAAGAGCAGCCAGTGCTTTTAACTGCTAAGCCATCTCTCTAGCCCCTTTTATTGCTATTTTTGGTCTGTTTTCCTGTGTCCTGACATACTGTTACTTTTTTGTTGTTGTTGTTGTTTTGTTTTTGTTTTTTGAGACAGGGTTTCTCTGTGTAGCTTTAGAGTCTGTCTTGGAACTTACTCTGAAGACCAGGCTGACCTCGAACTCATAGAGATCCACCCGCCTCTGCCTCTGCCTCCGAGTGCTGGGATTAAAAACATGCACCACCACCACTAAGCCTGACATGCTACTTCTAAAGCCTTGGAAGGATGTATATTTTGGTATGTTTATGAGATGACTAAAACCAACAGTCCCTAGGAACTTTCTGTTAAGATATATGTCAGGGGAGGCTGTGTCACAGGAAATACTAAGGCAAGATCAGAGGGGTGGAATTTCAGTCCTACCCTTAACATTTAAGAATAGAGGAAACTGCAGGTTGAGTTGATCACCAGTGACCAGAAATTTAATCAATCATTTCTACATAGAAAAGCGACCATGCCTCCCCTGCTCCTCCTCCACACCCACACAAACCTTCCAAGGTTCTGGGAGCTTTCTGGTAGCTGAACAGGCATACGTTCACGGAAGATGCCATACCCAAAGAGGGCCTGGAAGTTCTCTGAGTCGCTACCCACCTGGATTCCTCTGTAGTCTCTTCTATCTGGCTATTCATCTATTTCTTTTATAACATTATTTATAATAGATAGCTAAATGTGAATCTTCTATTTTCATGAATTCCATGAGTCATTCTAGAAGATTAATCCAACCCAAGGAAGACAGTGAACCCTGATGGATAACCCCTTGATCAGAAGCCCAGGCCACAACCCATGTGCTTACAACTGTCATCTAAAGTAGGGAGGGCCTCCAGGACTGTGCTCTAACCTATGGACCTGATGCTATCAGGTAGTGACAGAATTGAATTATCTTAGAAGACACCCAGTTGGTGTATCAGAATTTATGATTTGGCAAGTAGGGAGCTCTTTTTTATATACTTGGAGTCATAGAAGTATTATTTTAGTGTATCTTCTGTAATTAAAAAATATAGATCCCAGATGCAGTAGTTGGGTTTCATGCCTTGTATGTTCCTCATTCATTCTTTCCAGTACAAGTTGATATGGTGATAAACTCCCCTCCCCCCAAAAAAGCTAATAAAGGAATGAACTAAGGGAAAAACAGTTGGATAGATAGATAGGTGTGTGTGTGTGTGTGTGTGTGTGTGTGTGTGTATTCATATGTATATATAGGTTAGTGAATGAATGGATGGTTGAATGGGTGGATGGATAGGTGGGTGGGTGGGTGGATAGATGGATGGATGAATAATGGAACTCTATGCATGGGTGAATAGATGGATTGGTGGGTGGATGGGTGAACTGATAGATGGGCAGCCATGAGGATGGTTGGGTGGGTGAATAAAGCACTATTCCTAGAGGACAGTCTTGATGGTCTGTCTCACTGATCAGTATTTGTGTTTTGGTTTTTTTTTCCCTATCTCTTTCCCACTTTTTTCTTGCTACTTTTGTTCAGATCACCTCCATCTTTTCTCAATGGTGAGTTTCCTTTCTCACAGTTTCAACTCTGTGGGGTCAGAATGAAAGGCTCAGTCAATTTCCCATTAATTAATTCATTAATTAATTGAGTCAATAACTGTTTGTTGAGTTCCAACTGTTCCTTTGCCCATTCACACAGTCTCTTGATGTTTATTGAGCACTGGTGGTATGTCTTATGTGGTGCCAGAGCTGACTGATGGAGAAAGAAGAAAGAGCTCAGCAAAACCTGTTCTATGGGGCCCAATGATCTAACAGAGTGGACAGAAGCAGTCAACACTGGGCTTTACTGACCTGTGGCTCCCACCCTGATCAGTTGCCCCATACTTGAATTGCTAAGGCCAACTCAGCCCCCAGCCTCTGTGCTGTTTTGCCACATAATTAATGTGGCATTAACACAGGCAACCAGTCTACCCTACCCCACTGCCTCTCTTCACCCTACTCCTCTCGTGTGCTCCATGACTTCTGTTCCTTCCCAGCCTCAACTCTCTGAATTGGAGGAAATACCAACATGCTCTAGAACTCCAGCACCCCATGTGAAGCCCCCATCTACAGCCTAGGCTGATCTCTTGGCTGTGGTCAGCACCTTCAGCTACAGTCTACTTCCTCTGCTCAGGACCCTCCTATTCTCGCTCCACTGAGGCAGAGTCACATCCAAGCTCAAGATGACCCAGTTCATCCACATGCAGAGGTCAGAGTTCAAGATCATCCTGCTCTAGTTTCCTAGCTGTTGCTTTCTGGATATTAGAATCACTGCTGTTAGCTTCCTTTCCTGGATTTTCTTTTTTGTGGTAAATATTTCCAAGACGGGGCTGGGGAGACATCTCAGTTGGTAAAATGATGCTTGCAAGCATGAGGACCTGGGTTCAATTCCCCAGCATTCATGTTTTTAAAAAGAAGCAGCTAGGCATAGCTATGTGTGTTTACAATCCCAGCACTGGAGAGGAGGAACCAGGCAGATCCCTGGGATTCACTAGCTATCTAGCCTAGCCTACTTAGCAAGCTCCAGACCAATGAGAGACCGTGTCTCACCCGAGGAATGATAGACAAGGTTGTCCTCTGGCCTCTAGAAGCACATAAACACATACATGTGAGCACACATACACAAACTTCTGCATTCTTAACTATTCCAAATTCAAACATGACCTCTCAGTTCTGAAAAGCTCCCTCCTCCCAACCCCCTGCTTCTCTCTGAACTCTTTCCTGCAGAGCCTTCAGAATGTGTGCTGTCCCTATAATGAACCACTACAAAGAAGGCTTCCCCAGAACTGAGGCTAGCTAGGCTGCTGTCAGAATGTGTGCTGTCCCCATAATGAGCCAGAAACGGAGGTTAGCCAGGCTGCTGTCTGGTTTAAAGTGACCATTATGTTTCTACTTGTGCACACTTGGCTCACATTAACCACTTCTGACACACTCTCAGATCTCATTGAACTGATGTTAAAACTACACAGTCCAGCCTGGAGTTTAGCTTAGTATACGTGAAGTTCTGGAATCTGTCCCTGGCACAGCAAAACTCAGACAAACAAAAAAGCAAACAGAACAGCTATTTTATAATTTGAGAATCTATTAATATTTTTAAATTACATTCTTGAAATTATTAGCAGTTTAGTTGCTCAGTGTTCTGCATTTGTCTTATATTCAGATACTTGACTCAATTCCATTTTTTTTCTTTTGGTTTTTCAAGATAGGGTTTCTCTGTGTAGCCCTGGTTGTCCTGGAGCTTACTTTGTAGATCAGGCTGGCCTTGAACTCACAGAGATCCTCCTACCCCTACTTCCTGTGTGTCACCACTACCAGGCTGCTCAATTCTTATGTTAGTTCTAAGAATTTATTGCTCATTTAGGAGTCTTAAAGTATTTGTATTACATTCAGTGAGTGAATATTTGAATTTCCATTTAGAATATTTTCACTGCCCATTATTTCCTTACTTTAATTTACCTTTCTATGACTCAATAAAATTTTTAAATGGAAAAAAAGCCAAACCTTTATTACATGGATAAAATGTGAATATGTATATTGAGTTTGAGATAAACTGTGAGGATTATCTCATAGCCCAGTCTCCTACATTCATTCATTCATTCACTTATTTTTATGTGTATGTGTGGTGTGTGTGTCTGGTACTCAAGGAGTACAGGAGAGTTACATATAGCAATCATGTAGGTACTGGGAATTGAACCCAGGTCCTCTGGAAGGGCAGGCCATGCTTTTAACCACAGAGCCATTTCTCCATTCATTTTACAGGAGAGGAAGCTGAGGTCCCGAGAGGACAAGTTGACCTCAAGTTAACAGCTTGTGTGGAGTGAGGATGGGCTGGGGCTCCTGAACCCTTGATCAGCTGTCCTTTCTGCTACACCAGGCAGCCTCCTGATTGGCAGCCATCTCCCGGAAAGCAGAATGGGTCTTTTCAAGTTTCTCTCGCTCAGTGCTTTTGCTTTTGAAACTCAATGCGTATACTAGCTACTTTTCTCCTAGCTATGACAAAATACCCAACAAAAGCAACTGAAGGAAGGAAGGATTTATTTTGTCTCACAGTTCAAGGGAACAACACATTATGGCAAGGGAGACTTGGCGGCAGGAGCCCGAGGCAATGGGTCACATGCATCTACACTTAGGAAGCAGACAGAGATGGATGTGATGCTTAACTTACTGTCTCTTTTTTTTTTTCTTTAGTCCAGAGCTATATCCCGTGAGATGGTTGCCATGAACAGTTAGGTGGTGCTCATCTTACTGTCAACTCAAGCTAGAAACATCCTTACAGACATGCTCAGAGCTTTGTCTCCTAGGTGGCTCTAGACCCTGTCCAGTTGAAAACCAATATTAACCATCACAATGCACAACTCTGAGTTTAGCCTCTTGGCATTTTCCCTAACTCCATCGGTCTGCAGAGATCATGTCCAGCTTTTAATTTGCTGACATGGCTATGATAGATACTCTTTGTCCATGTGTGTCAGACTCACACATGACCCTTTCTAATCCCGGAGGCCCTGTGCTCTGTGACCTGTGCTAGTCCATCTCACTGCAAGCCTGGCAAACTATAGTCACTCCTAAAGCCAGACTGACCTCAGCCTCCTCCCCTCCCTCACTCCCCGTTGCCTTCCCCATGAGCTCTGTCTTGCCACCTGCCTCTTTTGTGTATTAGAAACCCCAAAGATTCTATCACAAGGATGGGACTGGTGAAAAATGGCACCAACAGGACTTTCTTCTGTACAACAGCCTCTAAAGACTCTGCATGTTGTAGCAAGAAAACTCTGACCCGGGTGGGTGTGTCCGGATGCTGGGTCCTGTCATCCTCTGGACTCCAATATTTCTCTGCCCTCAGTTTTCTCATCTACATAGTAGGAAATGGAAACCTGCAGCATGGTTTGATAGCAGCCGTCCTCCGGGCCTCGTTTACACTCTTTCATTTAATTATCACCACAAGCCCATGGAGCAGACAGCATCCCTATTTGAAAGGAGAGAAAACTGATGCCGACAAAGTTAATTTGCCAAGGATTACCCAGCTGGTGAGTGACAGAGTGTCTTTACCTCCCACCCTTTCTTGTTGAGTTATCACAAAAATCAAATAATTTAGTAATGAGTATGAGGCTGCTTGGAATGGTGGAAAGCGCTCTGTAAATATAGGGGAGTGTTATTAAAAGGCTCGGGCGCCTCATTCACTCCCTCTCTTTTTCTTTTTCCGTCACCTCCCTAACGTATGAGCAGCTGCCTTTGGTCCAGGCCTATCAAAGAAATGTCATAAAACCATTTTTCAAAATGTCAAATTCCTGTGTACTTTCCCCCAAAGTAATTAAGCCCTTTTATTTTCTCCAAGTCATGATGCAGAACCCTGGGAGCTTCCAGAACATGCCCTTTCTCCTCCATCCTGAACTAATGGAAATCAAGGCTGAAGGGTGAGACCGCCTGGGACTCCACAAGATCCCATCAGTGCCACAGAGGCCTGGCCTGGCTTTGGCAGGCCTCCAGTGTTGACCGCGGAGCACTAAATAATAACAGGGGTCAATTATTTATCCAGGGGCCAAAGACTCACGGTGTTATGGTCCAGTTCTAGCAGATGCCAGGGTCCCCTCACCCAAGGTGAGTGGGTGTCTGAGGGTGGACTACAGTCTTGACAGCTAGCCCCCTCATTCTGTCATCTCCCCTGGTTACTGATGTCATCCCTGCCTTTGTACACAACACCAAGCAAGAACACCATGCCCAGAGGGCAACTGACATTTCAGTGGCATTATTGGGTGTTGACATTGAGCTAGATATTTGTACATACATTTTCCTATTTCATCTCCATGGCAACCTTTACTTTCCCTATTGTCCTTGACAAAAGAACTGAGCAACTGTGTTATGCTTTGTAACACAGTTGGCAAAGGGCAGGGCTGGAAGGAGAGCCCATGCATTTCTTTAAGTTTTTTTTTTGGCATTTATTTATTTATGGGATTATATGCAAGAACATGTGCCTCCATGAATATTTGAGGGTCAGAGGACAACATATAGAAGTCAGTTCTTCCACTGTGTAAGTTCATTTAAGAGGTCAAACTCAGGTTGTTAGACTTGGTAGCAAGCACCCTGACCCACTAAGCCATCTTGCCCCCACAAGCCAAGGTATTTCTAAGGCACCATGTGTAGTAGTTCGAATGAAATGTCCATCCACAGTCTTGGGCATCTGAACACTTGGACTCCAACCGATAGTGCTGTGTGGGGGGCCTTAGGAGATGTGGTCTTGTTGGAGGAAATATGTCATTGGGGAGCTTAAGACCTCACCCCGCTCCCAGTACCGGTCTCTGCTTCATGCTTGCAGTTCAAGATATAAGCCCTCAGCTTCTGTTCCAACTGTTGTATCTGCTTCTTGCTGCCATGCTTCCCTGACATGATGGACTCTCACCCTTCTGGAACCATAAAGCCAAGCAAACCCCTCCTTTTATAAGGTGCCTTGGTTGCAGTGTTTTATCACAGCAACAGCAGTAACTAAGATACCATGTGAGCTTTCTCTCAGACAACTTCTTTGATAATTATTTTTAAAAACACAGTCCAGAAAGGTTGGATAATGTCAAACACAGTCATAGCAGGGATGGATTCTTTGCTTATGGTCTTCCTGGTTTCTCTCCTAGCTTCTTATCAGATATGATACAAGCCAGCATCAGAATCATCTAGAAGGTGATTTTAACAATCTCTCAGGCTATAAGCCATCATCTTAGGCAAGCCTTTTCTTTAGTCTCTTTCCAAACTGCCATCTAGATTCTAGTTTCACTGAGGTGGCTCAAGCACATGGAATTCAGTTAGATTAGGTGGGCTTTTCTTTCCTTCCACCCACCTGCGTTTGTTGTTTTCAAGACGTTTTCATTATATAGCCTAGGCTGGCCTGAACTTCCCAAGTGTTGACACTGCTTACAGGTATGTACTGCCAGCCTCCTCTTACTCATCAGTATTTTTATTTTTATTTTTTGAAGCAAGTCTCACTGTGTAGTCTTCAATGGTCTAGAACTTGCTATGTAAACCAGACTGGACTTGAACTCACAGGGAACATCCTTACTCTGCTTTCTGAGTGCTGAGGTTAAAGGTATGCATCACTGTGCCTAGCTTTAATAATCTATTTTTGATTATGTGTATTTCTGTATGTCTGTGCATGTGAGTGAAGTTAACTGGAAAAGTTAGAAAGGGGCCTCAGATCCCTTGGAGCTGGAGTTACAGGTCCTTGTGAGCTGGATATCAGAGCTGGAAACCGGACCTGGGACCTCTGCAAGAACAATATGTGTTCCTAACTGCTGAGCTTTCTTTCCAGCTCCTTATCAGTCTATAAACCCAGTTCAGATTCTGTCATCTCTGCAGGGATACTGGCCACCACAGCTTGCACGATTGCCCTGTCGTTTGTATTCTGTTAGCACTGTTGGTTTTCATCTGGTCTCTCTATTAGTTAGAGCATGGATTTAGAAGATACAAGAAAGACCCAGATGAGACTGGTGCCTCATTTAGCATCTAGAGATATATTTCTGTCTCTGAGAGAAGAACGAGTCCAGCAGCATCTCCAGGCATCATAGTCCCAGACTCCACTATCTTGTTGCTCATCCATAGCACAGTGTCTTTGTTCCTATGACTCAAGCCAGCAAGTTTCTAGTTAAATATTTCAGCCAGTGAGTAAGGGAAAGCAGGGTGAGGAGGAATTGCTCCAGAGGATTGCACATCCCACAGTCTAGAACTTGACTGTATGGCCACACTTTGCTGCACTCAAGCTCAAAAGATTGCGTTTTATTTTGCCCAGATTAAGTCAGGTGATTGTGCTAGCAGACTTGGAGAATGGACAATAGGCAACAGACTAGCAACTTCAACTTTAGACTTGAATTTATAGTTTTCCATTTATGCCTGTGCTCCAAGCTTCACTGTAGAAGCTCTGTGAGAACTGGGCCCTGAGCCCCTTTGTGACCCAGACATCTAATATGGGAAGCATGAGAACAACTGATTGGCATGAGACTAGAGTGACAGACAAAAACCCTGGAATGTAAGGCAGGATTTTATTTTAGTTTGTGGAGTTCACAATCAAGGGAATGCTTCTCAACCTCTCTGAGTTCAGTTTCACTGACCCATAAAGTTTTATTGAAGGATGCTTCAGGTATCTACTCCAACCATCTGGTTTGGTAGAGAAGGAAGCTGAAAATGAGAAAGAGTAGTGACTTGTCTAGGATAAAAACTTTGTAAATGTGGACTAGTGAGATAAGCTCAGTGGATAAAGGTATTTGCTGCTGAGGCTGATGCCTAGAGTTTGATCCCTGGGAAACACACGGTGGAAGGAGAACAGACTTCTACAAGTTGTCCTCTGATCTCCACATGCTGGTACACATACTCCAAATTAATTAATTTTATTAAAAATGCAAAGTTCTATAAGTAGGAGACCCAGAGGTCAGGCCTCCCAGCAACCAATTCAGGTGTAGCACAAAGACATCTTGCTACATCTGCAAAATGGGGTCTCAGGGAAGGGTTGATTTTCAAGCTTCCTCCTGACTCAGAAACCTTGGTACACATACTCACCATTCCTACCACTCAATTAAATAAAACACACATCTGAGATAATTTCCAAAACTGGGACTGCTGTACCCTCTGGATCTTGACACACACCTTAGCAGCTTTGATTGGTGAGCCAGAGGAAGGAAAGGGGGGAGCTAAGATCAGCTAACAAGCAAAACCAGGTGGGGAAGCAGAGGAGAGAGACTCAGGTGATCCCAGGACTTGACCAGAGGCAGCCATGTTCTGAGAGCCTCTCAGGACAGTGGTTTAAGTGTCACAGAACCTCTCCCCTCAGAGACTTAGAACCCAAGCCACACACAGATAAATGGCAATGGAGGAGGGTGTCTCTAACATTAAAATGTCACAAGGCAAACTGGCCATTGTAATAACAATAGCTCCCGCTTATTGCTCAACTGTGATGTGTCCCCCACACTGTGAGAGGTATTTATTTTCTAGGCTTGATCTCATTAAATTCTCACGACAAGCTTCTGGGATTACTGAAGGTCATACAGCTGGTAAGTGGTGATTAATTGTCGGAGGAGTGGAGTGAAGAACATAAATTATGGAGCAGTTCAGGAGGAGAGGAGAGTGGGAGAGTCTAGGAGAGGCTCTGCTGTGGGGGAGGAGACACCAGCTGGATTGCCCAGGGCAGGTGAGATTGGTGGGATCAGGGAGGAAGTTCAGAGGGCAAAGTTGGCTCCGATTTAGGGGTTCTGGGTGAATGCGCTCCTAGATAAGGTAGAGGACTAACGCCAAGGACAAATGTCCCGGTTTGAGGACGGTGGGGCTAGGGAGTGGTGAAGAAATGAGACACACCCAGTAATCATTCTCCTAGACAGGATTAAAAAGTCAATAGATTGTCCCTTGCTCCACCACAGCCTACTGCCAAAGGAAAGTGAAAAGAAAATGACTAGAAAACTCAGAAAGCAATCTGTGTCAAGTGCCCTTCCATCCAGGAAACTCACTCCTAACCCAAAGAGAATGTCAGACACAGGGTGAAAATGGAAACAATGAAACATCGACAAGTCAGAAAGTGGTGTGTGTGTACATGATGCCTACCACTTAGTGCGTATCTACTACTAAATGTTAGCTAGCTTGTACAGAGCGCACTCCTGAGGACCGTGTAACCAGAGTACTGAAGTTCTTAGCTTAAAATTGTACAGACTTTGTAAAGTCATGTGTATCATTGTGTATGTACACATGTACAGAAAACAAGACAGAAAGGGAAGACATTGTAGCATGATACACTTTTTTTTCTAAAGACATGATCTCATGTAGCCCGGGTTGAGCTTGAACTCTATATATGGCTAAGGATGACCAGGAACTTCAGACCTTCTCCTGGTACTTCCCAGATGCTGGGATCACAGATGTGCTCCACTGTGCCCAGTTTATGCAGCACTGAGGATCGAACCCAGGGCTGCATGCGTGCTAGGTAAGCACTCTACCAGCTGAGCGTTATTCCTAGCACCCTTCTCTTGCTTTGTCTTTAAAGACAGTTTAGTAGTTGCTGCTGCCATAGTGTTTGGGGGAGTTCATTTAAATTTGATTTTCTGGGCTCTTATGTAAGGCTCCCAGATGCACCTCCCCACCCCCCACACATTGGTTCGGAAGCACTAAAGTCTCCCATTAATGGTCTCTGTAGCCATTAAGATAAATTGTCTTCCACAGAATCATAAATCCCAAATGAACGACACTCTTATTCCAGGGGACAGACACCAAAGCCTCTTTCAAACTCAGTGATGTATAGATCTGTAGCTTTCAGAATGTCAGGGTCCTTCATTAATATCCACAGGACTTTCCCAGGTACTGGAACACACCACAACCAGTGAGAAGACCTTATTGTATTAGGGTCAATAGTTTTCACCCTTATCCTTCTGCAGCGTTTGGTTGGGGAGGAGCCTTGCTTTCCTGCCTTTCACTGAGATGGTTGGGATATTAGGACCCTGTTTCAAGTGTAACTTGATGCTTTCATCTGAATCTATCTGAATCTTCACAGCTAGAGAGAGGGACAACATAAAGGCTAACACCTGTCAGAGCCCCTCCTCTCTTAACCCCAGGGCAGCACCCCATCACCAGGTGACAATTAGGAGCCCTCCACAAATACCAATGACCAGTGATCAGGAAGCGCTTAGCCCAAGCCTCTGCTGAGCTCCAATCTCCATTCATCACCCAGCTGACAGCACCCAGAGCCAGAGGATGAGCACCGGGCTCAGTCTTTCTGTTTTACCCAGTAAAATGATCGATGCTGCTAGGACTGAGAGGGAGAGAAGCAGGGGAGGGAAGCAGGGAAATGAAATGGGCTTGTCTTCGCTGAGCTTGGGCAACGGCTCAAAGTGTCTGTCTGAGACTCCCAGAGAAATATTGCACAATGATTTTGCTTGTTCCTGCTCACAGTCTTCTGGCTCTTGGACAAGCAAGGCTCTACCTTCAACGGTTCTCTTTGTGGAGGTGAGGCAGCGTGACAAATTGGAACAAGCACGTAGTTGTAAAATTTTTTTTACAAGTTTCTCTGGGTTATGTTTTCCCATCCATAGAATGACTCAGCTTAGAGAGGATTTTTTAAATCAGAAATTGTATTTCGGTTTATAAAACAAATTCCCATCTCTCTTTTTTCTTAAGATTTATTTTACTTTTTAAATTTGTGTGTATGTGTGTGTCCTTGTGTAGGTGCACATACATGTGCACAGGAGCCAAAGAAGGCCAGAAGAGAGATTCAGATCCTATGAAGCTGGAGTCATAGGCAGTTAGTTGTGAGAGGCCTGACATGGGTGCTGGAAACCAAACTGGTCCCTCCACAAGAACAGTAAACACCCTTAGCTGCTGAGCCATCTCTCCACCCCACCGTGTCTCTGGTATTCTGAATTTTAGGATAATAGCTCTTAGAGTCTAAAAGCTGTTTGTGCAGACTCATCACAGCTGCTGAAATCCCAGCCAAGACAGTGCGAGTCCTGTGTGGAAATATCTCCCACTCTGCACAAGAGACAGAACTTCAGCTTAACAAGCCATTTGCCCAACTCCATATGCTTCTACCATCCTTGGTCACTTTAGTTCCTTCTGGTCCCTGGATGAGAGAGTTTAATATCCTCAGAGCCTCTAACTACTTTTCCTAGTAAAACATGGTATGTCCCGTAATGATAAGCCTGCAGAACTCTTATCCACAGCATGCAGCAAGCCAAACTCCTAGGCATAGGGCAGAACATAAATGTTAACAGCCTCATAGCTCATTGGTGTAAAGACTCTTTTATGAGTACCTAAATAACCAGTGATTTCTCAGAGCCTGTAGCCTGAGCAATATCCCAGCTCCCACTCACTGGGAATGTGAGAACATACATGGCTCAATGATGTTCAGGGAGAGCCAGAGGACCATACTGACACATGCCCACTGTGGGTCACAATGCTACCAGGAAGAGAGGAGGCCCTTTCCTCCAGATATTGATATCCTTTCCTTGTTGATTGGTATCAGGTATTGCTGTATCTCCGAACTCTCCAGCACTGGTCCTTGTCGCCACCTCATTGCCATCCTTGAAGTGTTCCTGACCTGGCTCTAAGTGGAAGCTGGCTGGTCATTAAATTAATGACTCTTCTCCACTCTTCTTCCTGCAGCCTCTTCCTACCTGTCTTGTTCAAGGCTTTTGATTCCTGTCTCATATTTTGAGCTCTGGCTTCCTGGTTTCCACTATTCACCTGAATTAGTTCCAGGCCTGGATCTTCTCTGCCTGGCTCTCCTCAGCCCTCCCTTGAGTATGACTGGCCCACAGGACTGATATATTCTGTGACCTCCATTCTCTGTTCCTCTGACATTAGCCCCTAGGCAGGAAGGTTCTTGTTGCATTTCCCTGCCACCAAGCCTGTACTGTGGTCCATGTCACCATGTTCATTATGTCCTGTCCTTTGGCTTGAACCTCTGTCTTATCAGACTCCTTTCTAAGTATTCTGGTTGTTCCCTTTGGGAAAAAGGCTCTGCTTGCCTCGCTGTGCAAACTGTGTTCCCAGGGGCTGGAGTCCCCAAGGCTTCCTATGGTTATTCTTGGTAAGGTCAGACTATAGCTGCCAGTATCACCATCATGGCCTTAAGTTCTAATCTGGGTCCCAATCTCTTGACCTGTCCATCTCTGGTCATGCTTTCTTCATGAACTTTCTGTTGTCATTTGTTTCTAGGTTTGCCTAGCAACCTGCCACTTCTCACTGATGGGTACCAGGACAATCTTACAGCCTAGAAACTTTACATAATTTTGAGTTTTTCATTGTTTACATCAGTTCAACAGTCTACCACATAGTGATAGAAGGACCCACTCCTTCTAGCCAGCAAACCCTGCCCCCATTTTCTAGGACTTTGGAAACCTTAACTATTTCTTTGCATCCGGATGGCCAGTAGGTTAGGGAAGCAATGCGTGACTGAGATAGCAGAAGACACCTCAGGAGATCTTAGGGGTTGGCTAAGAAGTAGCATTTATTGCCTCCATTCTCATCATTAGCTTGAAGTAGTACCAAGGTCTCCCCTGTTCTACCTGCCCCCAGACGATGCAATCTTCTGAATTCCACAGGGAATAAAATGATCAGAGGTACACACAGCTTTGCCTCTGACACACAGTGGAGGTACCTGATATCTAAGAGTCCTCTCCTGCCAGTCCAGCATGCCTCCCACCCTGGTTTCAGTCTGTCTAGGCCAGAAAGGTCCAAACACCTGAGAAGACATCTTAGAACAGTGATTCTCAACTTGTGGGCCACGACCTCCTGGAGGGTTGAACAACCCTTTTACAAGGATCAAATATCAGATATCTTTCATATCAGATAATTACATTATGATTAATAATAGTAGCAGAATGACAGTTATGAAGTAGCAATGTAATAAGTTTATGGTTGGGGCCTCCACAGCATGGGGAACTGTATTAAAGGGTTGCAGCATTAGGAAGGTTGAGAACTATTGCCTTAGATGATGTGGCCAGGGATCCTGACCCAGGCTTTTGTCTCCTTCATAGGTACCTGAGCAGGAGATGGGTCCTGGGAAGAAGGTCCCCTAGGGAGTCCCTTGAGTTCTATATAATTTTACAAATTTGGGTCTTTCTGACAAGTGACAGCCTTTCATGTCTTCCAAGAAATATTCTTTTCTCTCTCCTGGGGACTTGTTCAGAGAGGAGATACCCAAATGATAGATGCTCTGCAAATATCTAGATGCAATAGAAAAAAATGGTATGAGGAAAACTTTAGACCAAACAATGTAGATCACCATGGAAACAATCTTCAGAACACACTAGAGGGAAGGAATCATTGCTAACATGGCTCATATTTTGCAGATCTCCAATCACCAAATTCAATTTCAGACCCATCAATCACACAACGTTCAAAATGCTAGGGCTGTAATGAACACATAACCCAGGGAGGTTCTCAGGGAGGTTTCCTTGTACCCATCTAGTACTTGTTGATGAGAATAACACTGTCATTAAGCAACTTACTGCCTCCCCATTGGTTAATTTGAAATCAGTGATAGGTCAGGTTAACATTAACATATTAACACCTCAACTTTACTAAATTATTCCATGAGTGTTTTTCATTTTGACAGAGAATTGGAAGAATACAGAGGAGGGATATTTTAGTCAAAATGTGTACTTAAAAAAAAGAGGTCTGTATTTTATATGGTGTGAAAAGAAAAGGAGAACATGTTCTTTATTATACAAAGGCAGTCTTTCTTACTTTTCTGTCCTAATACAGGTGAAAAATTCTACAGGTGTGGACACTCAGTCAATGGCAATGATTCATGGTGACTGCTTAAACTAAATATCTGGGGAGGGGGTGCTGTATTAGTTACATTTCTGTGGCAACTTACGGAAGAAATGGTTTATTTTAGCTTATGGTTCCATCATGTTAAGGTGGCAGGAGCGGGAAGCTGGCTGATCACATTTTCTTCCTTTACACACAGGAAGGGGAGAGAGGAGGAGGCAAGGCTGGAAAGCCATGCCGAGTGGCTTACCTCTTTTCAGCAAAGCTTCACCTCCTGAAGCTTACATAAGCTCCCTAGATACCACCAGGAACTGGGGAAAGAGTTCAAATACATAAACCAAGATGCATTTCTTATTCAAACCACCACAGTTGCTAATGAACAGTTTGTCCCAAAGGCTTCTAAATGTATGTCAGTAAAAGGGCAATGGACTATTTCAAGTGAGTCCTCAGTGAAAGAGGATCACCACAGTCTGGATGCTGGACCTGAACCTTGTACTGTCTGCCTACCCATAGTTCCCTGCTCACTAGCCTTCCAGGTTCCAGCCTTCTTAGAGAAAAGCTGTGTGCCTTCCTCGTTGAAAGCAAAACCATTCCATCCTGTAGTTGGGAATCAGGAGCTAAAAGATATGTGCCTTTGAAGACTTCCAGAAAGTGTCTGTGCTCTTTTTCCTGAACTACTTCGTCCTAGTCTTACAAACAGGGTCCCTCGGTGTCCTTGAAGAATTGTTTCCAGGATGCCAGGCCACTTAAGTTCCGTGTATAAAACAGAAAGTGCAGACAAACGTGAGCATCCTCCCAAGCACTTCATCTCCAGATGCCATGTAATTGGTAATAATATATTCATGCCATGTGAGTAGGTGCCATGAAGGGAGTGAGGGCAAGAGAAACAAGTCTGTTCATGTTCAGTATGGACCCAATTTTTTTCCATTTGTTTCTGATCCAAGAATGGTTGTGTCGTCCATGGATGTAGAATCAGGATACAGAGGGCCGATTATAAATGATGATGTATATGGGCTCAGAGAGAAGAAAGCCAAGTTTTTAAAAACCTGAAACACAAGCCAAGCCTTCTTTCTTTCTTGATTTCATTTCTAACTGAAAATCCCTGCCAAGTGTGTGGTGGGCAGTAGGCATCCTCTCTGGTGCCAGGAGTGTTTCTACTGTATGCCTCCTACCCATCTCTAGGACTTCCCCTTCTTCCTACATGAGGCACCAGATTTCTCCCTATCCATCGCTCTGTGATCTGCACACCTGGGTTAGACGGCCATTTTTCTGGGAATTAAGCATTCCCTCTAGGAGGGAGGGAGGGCTCTGGAGAGTCAGGAGGTAGACACAAGTTCACAAGTCTGGGAAAGTAATAACTTGGTGGCCTCTCAAAGGCCCCTCCCCAGCTTTAAAAGAGGAGTAAGGCAGCTGGGGAGGAGACTGTGGCCACTAGGACTGCAGAGACATTTAACCTGCAAGCCATGCAGAGAACTCTAGGGTTGGAACTTCGGTGAGTCCTCACTCATGCTGGGGTGGGCTTTCCCATGATGCAGCTGCTTTGAATGATCTTTGCTCACCCATACCCCTGGTAGTAACCCCAATAAAATCTCATGGGTTTTCAAAGCTGGACTTCAGTGTAATCAATCATTAACTTTGGTTTGTGATGGGTTCCACATCTGGAGTGCCTCTGTGTGTGTGTGTGTGTGTGTGTATGTGTGTGTGTGGTCTCCTGAGGAAATATGTGTGTCACACAGCAACCTATTCTCAAGAAAATTCATCTGAGTTGTTTGTACCTTGGTACAAATGAGAGTTGTCATGTTCTTCTTCATAGAAGATTTAGCACTTTCCATCTTGTGTTCATTGTGTCAAATGACCACAGTCATCAATTTGCATGGGAAGATAGTTTCAAGGCTGAAGACTTTCTCCATAAGTTTCACCTCCAACCATCTGTTGACCACCCCACTTAGACTATAAATGAGGTTGGTCCTCCATTGGCTTCCTTTTGTGTGTGATCAAAACCACAAAGGGAATTATGAACCTCAGAAAAGCGTGTTAGTTTTGCTCTTAGATTGACGACACGTAGAAATGGACGTCCTACTGCCTCCTACCTAAATCTTCTGACACCTTTTACATCACTAGAGAAAGTCACACTGGAATTTTCACATCTCTGATGAAGCATCATCTAATCTCAGCACGTGCTTCTCCTTGAGTGAAGTGCCCATCAAGCCCCTCCACTACATTTACTTCCTGTTCCTGCTTCAAACTTACCCTGGCTGTCGTTTCTGCTGGGACACTTTCTCTGATCCTCAAAGATGCATGGGATTGGAATAGGTGCCCTGGCATGATTTCATAGTGTCTAGTAATTCACATAGCATGTATCATGGTTGAGTTTCCTTAGTTTTATGGATGTATGCTCCAATGGTGTCCATCTTCATTTATTATGATGTATCAAACGCCTCTCTGAGTGTTGGGCTCATAGTAAACGTCTCTGGAATGTGTTCATGACCAGTCTTAAGGATTCAATCACTAAGATATTCAGCCACTGAATCAGAATGTCATGAGTTCCCTTATATTATCTACTGAAAAGCTGACTGCTCTGTCTTACTGAGGCGTCCCCTCCTGGTGAGGTCACACACCTTGGATGGAATCTGTTCTTGGATTCTGCCCTCATTGTCTCATTCCTAGGGTGTCCTCATTTCACACAGCTTGTGATATCACACTGATTATTCTTCTCTCACTCGGTTGGTGAGGTCACTTCTAGGCTGTAGAATTTCTGGTGGTTTGAACTTGGCTTTGAGTAAAACTCAGACTGTGACTGCCTTCACATCTGTCTGCAATAGGATCCTGACCTGTACTCTGGTATTTATTATTCTCAATAGAATTGTTTGTCTTTTTTGTGCTCTTGAAGCTTTTCTCTGTATTATTTATTCCACCAAGAAGCACCCACACCCACACTTTTCTTGTACCAAGCTTCAATCCTCTCCAAGAGCTACCCATTTTCTCTCTACAGTGTTAGAACTCTTTCAGACACTGATCTCCAATAGTCTTAAGACATCAACAAAAGATGGGGACATAGCTCAGTCATAGAGGGCTTGCCTAACAGCCACAAAGCCCTGGGTCTGAACCCCAGTACCCCATACAGCAGATGTGGTGATGCAAACCTGTAATCCCAGCACTCCAGAGGTAAAGGCAGGAGGCCAAGAGTTCAAGGTCAACTTTACTTACTATTCAAGAGGTACTATATGTGTGATTCTCATCTTAGCCATGTGGTTCTCCTTGACAAAGAAGGTTGACATAGCCTTTCTGTTTCTTCCAGTAACGTGTCCTAATCATCAGTTGGGAAATCATTCTTTCATGCAGTCTGCAGGGCTGGCCCACCATGGCCTTCAGGAGTGGAAGGTTTTGCCTCTTGTGGGAAAGTCCTCCATCTTTTCTTTTCTTTCTTCTGCTTCTGCAGCAACTGTTGAATTTGTTGTGGTTTTGTTTGTTTTTCTCCCCTACCCCAATTCTTCATGATGTGCTACCCTTAGTTATTTGTTGTTTATATTTGACAGTGGCAGGTAGAAGGAAGAGCGGAGAACAAAATTGTTGTTGTTGTTTTCTTTATTGTTAGAAGCAATAGGATGTCTACCACACATTTGAGCCATGGAGATGATGCATTTTCTTAGCTGTAAGTTAACTGTTGGTCAGTTTACAGTTCTCTTCCTCTAGAAAGGCTGATTGATAGAGCACCTTAAGGATTCATTTTTGTGGGCCTGGGGTCACCAAGATGGCTCACTCACACAGGTGTTACCTGGAGGTCAGGTCTATTGTTGAGTACATCCCTGTTTGAAGGTCCTTAGCAGCTGGTTCCTCCATGTGTAATGAAAGAGAGATCAAGGGAGGAACTGCAGTGCTTCTGAAAACCCAGTCCCACAGTCACAGGCTCTCCTGATTTCTGACACACTGTCTGCTGGCACTGAGTCAGTAGGTGTCCCTCCGGCACAGGGGATGGGTGGGTAGCTCCCTTTCTTGAGAGGAGCTGCATGGAGTCAATGTGGACCTTCAAAAGTCATCATAAGGCTGTTGATATTTCCCCTTCCATGCCTTATCTTCAACAAATAATCACACAAATAGAAAACAAAGTCATTCGAGGCCGGGCTGGACCGATAGCCTCCAAAACAATACAGAGAAACCCTGTCTCGTAAAAAACCAAAAAAAAAAAAAAAAAAAAAAGAAAACAAAGTCAAAGATGTAGTCAGCGAATGGAAGGTGAATATTGGGGCAATACATACAGGACTTCAGCTTTCCAGCCTAACCAAATAGCTATTTGCTGAAACTCTGAAAGAGCACAAGTTGGATCTAATTGGATTCCTTTTCCAACTTAAAAAAGAGAATTTCTATGTTTGATTTTATTTTTATATTCATGAGCATTTTGCTTGCACATGTATGCACACCACATGTATGCAGTGCCCATGGAAGCCAGAAAATGGTATTGGATCCCATGGAACTGGAGTTGCAAGCCTCCATTTGGGTGCTGGGAACTGAACCCAGGTCCTCTGCAACAATAACAAGTTCTTTTTACAGGTGATCCATCTCTTCTTCCAGCTTTTTGAGGAATACTGCCTCATGTAGCCCTTGTGAACATGAGGTTGGCCAGGAGGTAGCTCAGAGTAGGATATCAGTAAGGCACCCCTGCCAACAGGGGTAGAAGTGTTCAGTTGTAGCCATTCAGACTAATAGGTCACAATGCAGATGGTGAGAACCCAGGAAGAAACAGGCTGGTTCTCTTCTATTGCTTGTTGGCAAAACGCAGTCACAGATGGTGGTGATAAGGCTATGAGCAGACTCCAGTGTGGGCACCAAGTAAGTGCCAACGCCATCTGCTGAATCACCTCAGTACCTCTGTCAAGCCGCAGAACCCTTGAGTGGAAGTCCCTGCTTTGATCCCCAAAGCAGATACCAAGGTGGCTCAGGGTCTGGCCCCTCTGTAGCTCCAAGAGCAAGACACAAGGAAAGAAGCTCTTGGTACCAGATGGAGAGGTTGTGGGAACAGAGATGACTGTCAGGCCACAGACTGACGCATCACGCAATAAAGACAGATGGTGAGAGAGGTGCCTGATCTGCGATGGCTTATTGCCTTTTCAGCACACACCCTGGCATGTGCCCTTCGCACGCAGCCTCTTCAGGGGCTTCTGACTGCCAAAGCATTTTTATTTAGAAGTCGAACACAAGTAAGTGCTCTAAGGTTGGATGCCCCTCTGGCTGAGAGCACTTCATCTCTGTTCAATTTCTCACCAGATCTCTGATACACTAATGATTAAGAGGAGTGTTGGAGTGACACAATCCATGAAACTGAGCATTGGAGAGAAGAGGGCCCATATGGATGTGAAGTCAAGAGTGCAGTTTTCTTTTTAGTACACTCCTGCCTCTAAGACAACAGAGCAAGGGCCAAGTTTGCAGGAGCATAGAAAATACAGATTTATTCTGCAAGGTTTAAATTGGCAGGACTCATCAACCCTAAGAGACTCATTGGCTCTGCGAATCCTCTCTTTAAACGATTCTGCACTGGCCCTTCTACATAATGAACAGAGATCCATTAAGCTGAGAGCTGTGTGCTCATAGAGCTATTTAGTTCACTGTACCGTGGCAGACCTTCCTCCAAGTACCCAGAAGGCAGAATTCCCCACCCAAGTGCCTCTGAGCTCACTTCCACGGTCCATGTGAGCTGTCCCCTAGAGCCTGAGGTATGCATCCTTAGATTCTTTTCTTAGCTTTAAAAATGTATTTATCAGTGTGTATGATTTGTGAGTATGTGCATATATATATACATGTACACACATGTAGCATGGCACATGTGTGGAGGTCAAATAACAGCTCCCAGAAGTCAGTTTTCTCTTTCTATCCTGGGTTCTGGCAGGTTCTTTTTATATGCTGAGGCATCTAGCTGGCTCCACCCCTGGACTTTCAAAGTGCTTGTCAAATGACTGGAGTGGGGGAAAGTGGGAATGAAGCTTGGGTATGTGAGCTCAAGTGTCCATAGAGTGGCAGTTACTTTGTAGTGTGGGCCTGGACTAGTGTATTAGTTACTTTACGTGTTGTCAAAGCAGAGTACCTAACAAAGGAAGAGTTTGTTCTGACTCACAGACTGTACAAGCCATTGTGGCTGGGAAGGAATGGAGGTAGGAGCTTGAGTTAACTGGCTACATTACATCCAGTGTGGAAGCAGCGAGAGATGAATGCTTGCACTCAGCTGCCTTTCTTCCTTTATGTAGTCTAGGACCCCATCCCATGAAGTGGTTCTGCCCACATTTAGGTTGGGTCTTCCTACCTCAATTAGCCCAGTTTCAGTCAATCCTCACAGATGTTCCCAGAAACTTGCCTGGTAAATGCTTCTAGAGCCCATTAAATATATAATATTAATGATCACAGTGGATGCATTGTGAGGAAGGCTTCTCTACATTCTCTCTCTTTAGCCTGCCTAGTTCCAGCAGGGAGCTTTGGGACTCTCACCCTGTTAATGGAATTTTAAATCCCAACTTGGCTATCCAAGTTATTTACCAAGTGCATTTATCAAGGAAAAAGGGTATGCCGTTTTAAAACTTCACAGTATGTTAGCTGATATATATATATATATGCGTGCATGCATACATACATACATTCATACATATATGTGTGTGTGTGTGTGTGTGAGTGTGTGTGTGTGTGTGTGTGTGTGTGTGTGTGTGTTTGGTGGGAGTGCTTCCATGCCTAGCTTTCTCACAGCCCCAAATGTTTGGGCTGGTTCTGGTTTTCCATTTAACACCAGATCAACTCAGTTACTGTGGCTCAGTATTTGAAGTCTCCCACTGTGTGGTTCCTTTCTGATAGTGCCCCACCTTTTTACTTCTCCAGGAATCTATATACTAGACTGTCCAACTTGCAACCAGGCTCAGCTCACACGCTTTCATCTTTGTTAGCGTTCATATTATTTTATCCTGAAAGCTTTCATTTCTGCCTCTCATGCATATGGGCCAACCCACTGTTTCACCACCCAGCCCAAGCTTCACGGCCACCTCTCTTCCCTCTGGATTTTTCTAACAGCTTTTGTCTGAACCAATTTGTGGTTCTCATAGTGTGCAGTGGTGTGTGGACATTTTTCTTATTATGCGCAAGGTGTGGGATAAGATAAGGGGGCCATCAATATTCAACCATTTTCAAACTAGGAGAGGACTAAGGAACAAAAAAGGTAGCTATAAAATTAAAAAAACATAGGCAGGTGCTAAAGGAAGACACCTTTAGCATTGTCAATGGGATTCAGAGAGGCCACTGGGGGGAAAATATCCCGCCAAATAGACCATTTGTCTATTAGGAAAGAGGGCTTTTGAAATCGAGAGAGCTGCAGATTGTGTGGGCAAAAGCAGCACTGTAGTGGGGAAATGAGCAACGAGCAAGTGGAGATCACAAATACACTTTGATGTCCTCAAGAAGCGGAATCCTCAGAAGGCTAGGACAGCTTGCGCGGGCAGAGCAGGTGAGGCAGTTCTGTTCAAATAGGTGATACTGAGTGGGTTTTGGGAAGAAAGGAGTTAGACATTGATAATGGAGGGAAGCTGGTTGAACACTCTGGGCCTGGCTGAGATCCAGTGTACAACGGCAGGGGATACCCTTGAGAAAGACTTAGGGTTCTTTTTTACTGTGGTGAGAGAGAGAGAGGCTAGGGGAAGATGAAGGCCACGGGGTAGGCATAATAACAGAGAAGGGGGGGATGGCTGCCATTGTAAAGGAAAGGCTGGAAAAGCCCAATTTCTGAGGCCAGTCCAGATAAGTATCACAGTGTCCATTCATTCCTTTCACATGTATTCACTGCCCCGCCTGTGCCAAGCACTACTGGGGCCCAGGGTCCGCAAAGATACGTGTTTCCGTGTAATCTTGGGATTTGTTAGGTTGTACTCCAGTGTGATTTCGTTTTTACCTTTACAGAAGACTTTAAGTATAATGCACAAGTGAATTGGAAGAATCCTTTGTTAGACGAGATGTGCTGAGTTGGAGCTTGAAGTCTCCGTTATTTGAGGTTTAAAAAAAAGGAGAGGCTGAAATGGGGGAAATCTACGTTAAAGGGGGAAATACACGTGGATAAACTTAGGATTGTAAGTCTTCAGGCTGGTAGCAGAACTTCCCTGTTTACTTCAGATAGCATTGTAGACAAAGGTAACAGCACCTCAGTTTACCAGTACTATATTCGACTCTTCTGCTAAATCAGGCACCTCTACGGCGGCCGAACAGGACCAAACTTTGCCCAAACCTCAACATCTAAACTACCTTGCAAACACTCTGGTCTGGAGACTTCTACAGGTCAGCAACACCTTTGCCCGCTTGTTATTGATGAGAGGCGGGGAAGATCACCTTTTCTCTTTTACAATTGGTCACAGTAACCTGCGAGTCACGCCTCCCGCGCTGCCACCGCTGACAGGCTTCTGGGACTGTCACTCAAAGCGTCTCCGCCTCCCATAATGGGACTGCCCTTAATTATGGACCCGCCCCGAGGTGGCCCCGCCTCCCGCGCCGCCGCTAACAGGCTTCCGGGGCTGTCACTCGAGGAGCCTCCGCCTACCCCGCCATGGCCTCGCCCCTCACCGTGTCTGGGATCTCGCGTGAAGAACCGCGGGCACGGCGACGGCTCGGCTCCCCGGTAGCGCGCGGAGCGGGCGGGCTCTCTCACACGAGCGCTGCTTCTTCGCGGAGAGGCTGGAGCTGCGGCAGCGCAGGCCTGGGCCGCCGTGTCTCCGCCGCCCGCTTCAGTTTTCCTCAGGGCTCCGGGGGGGCCGCTCGTCCGCCGACGCGCCTCAGGTGAGCGTGCTCGGCTTGTCGCGGCTGAGGAGGCGACCCGGGGTGGCCGTGGCAGTCGGGCTCGCGACGGGGGCGGCTCCCCGGGATGCGCGGCGCTCCGAGTGCGGGGATCTCGGTGACGCGGCGGGGACCGGGGGTCCCGGAGCTCCTTCGACTTTGGGGTGGGGGTGGGTGACCGCCCAGACGGCCAGGGGTCTCTAGGGTCGCGGGAGCGTTTCCTGGGTCCTGGGAGCCCGTGTGCTGGCTTCGCGGGGTTCCGGGACGAGGGGACCGTTTCTGGCGAACCCGGGCACTTGGCGGGCACAGTGTACAGTTTAGCCAGGTCCCGAGGGCACGAAGCCCTCCGAGCGGGGAGGGGTCTGCTTGGCATTCCTGAAGTAAAGCAGGAGGGTGTCAGGGTTCCAGAGACCAGTGTTTGTTTAAGGTCGCCTTGGGGCGATAGGGCGCTGCCTCTGTCCCCGGGCAGGAACCAACTGGGTGGGTGTGGGTGGGGGCGGGAGCGTGCCAGGGGAGACCGGCGTCTGTATTGGGGTTTCTGCTTCGCCCAGAGGGGGGCGGTAACTGTGCACGATGGTCCCCAGTCTTTTTCGGGGCGACAGAGAGAGTGATCTTGCCGTGTGGGCGCGGCTCAGCGGGCTCCGAGTCTCCAGGGGTGCCAGACTTGGGTTCAGGAGCCACTCCACCGCACTGCTTGTGGTTTACGATGTCTAACGGTTTCGATCTCATCTGGTCTCTTTCCTTTTGATGAGATTTGACTGAGTGCTTAGTTGGAAGATTGATCGGGGCAGTTGCCTGCGTGGAGACTCAGTGGGTTTGTTCTGCTGTTTTCTTTTCTTTGCCCTGGGATACCTTTGGGGACGCGCTGTTGTCACCGGAACTCTGTGAGCTCCGGAGGAGCGATGTCCGACTTGGGCTTGCTGTCTGGGTGGTGTGTTTTTGGAGGCAAGTATCCGAAGGTTGAGAGAGGATTTATTTAGCTCCTGGGATAGGAGCAGCTGTGTGATTTGGGCTTTCTGTTTTAGGTAGTCTTTGGTGATCCTGCATGGTAAATCTGTCCTGAATTTGCCTGGGTCTTAGGCCATCAGATAGTTCCAGGGAGTGTCCTTTCTAAAGCATTTGTGGAAGAGGGGTAACTTCAATATTTAGATAAGGCCTCAAAGCAAGATTTCTGCAAAAGTGTCACTGGCAACCTGTTAAGGATGGCCTACAGAACCCTTTAAGAGAATCCTAGTGCATCAATTTTACCGTGGTTTAGATCTTCCAGAGTTCTTTGATGACTCTACCAGACTTTGTGTATCTGTGAGTGGTTTAAAATATGTGTCAGAGTATCCAGCTGTTCATTTGCCTGACAGTTCTCCTCGCTAGGCAGCCTAATGTCACCTTAGTCTGAGGAAACATTACTGCAAGCAGACAGATTGAACTGTGACAAAGCAAAGAATTTTGCCTTGCCAGTCTTTGTCAGTTTTTTTAAAAGGTGATTTCTTTTGCCTTTTAAGTCAGAAAGGTAGGAACAAGGTACTGAAGTTTTTTGTTTGTTTAGTTTTTTTGCATTTGCAATCATCAAACAAACAAAGCCAAGCCAAGGGAGTTTATTGTAGTGATAGTAGGGCTTGGGGGTGGGATAGTTTGGTGTTCATTTTCTCACTTCAGACTACCTGATAGGCTTTTATGATCATCAAAAGTGATCATCAAAATTGAGCAATATTTGGTTGAAACCAAAACTCAAAACATTCAAATAGATCAAACATCTTTAAACTGTTTTTTGAGAGAAAGACAAATGACAAAGTAGGCAAAATTCTGAAGCTTCAAATTCCTTTTTGAAAAGCTTTCAGACTTCTACATAAGTGTAGAAGGCCCATCTACAAGGATTTTATGTTAGGTGTCATGATGCTAATAGGAGGTGCAGTGATAGCAGTAATACATCCTACATTGAGAAGGAAGCAACAAATAAATAAAACAAATGTTGCTGAGAAAAACAGTGTCCTTGGGAATAATTTTTCTTAAATAACCTCAAGTAATAATTGACATTTGTTGTGATAACCAGCTCAGTTCTCTACCTTTAGAATTTTTTCAAAAATCAAATTATGATCAGTATAGTTTGGGGGCTAAGTAAATGTCTCTTTGAAAATGCTTTTCTGATGTAAGCATGAAGAAAATCTGTAATAACACAAATGGAACTTATTATGCTTGGAGCTGTCCGTAGGAGATGGTTGCAGGGTAGAGAACTGTCTGATTTCATACTTCAACATTCCTTGAATGTATTTCAGTGAGCAGCTTACATGAAAATTAGATAAGTCCAAAAATGAAAACATTTTAAACACTGCAAGTTTGTGAATTATACAGTATTTGCAGGCTTTTGTCAGTGTTGCCATGTCTTCCTATTTGTTTTTTTGTTTTGTTTTGTTTTTTGTTTTTTACAAGACAGGGTTTCTCTGTATTGTTTCGGAGGCTATCGGTCCAGCCTGGCCTCGAACACACAAAGATCCGCTTGCCTCTGCCTCCCGAGTGCTGGGCCATGTCTTCCTATTTGTACTGGTGAGAAAATGGTATCAGTTACCTGAAAGTTATACAGGGGAGGGTGGACAACTGAGGTGGGAAACACAACAAAATAATAATTATAAAAAGATATACAGCTAAAGGTTAAAAACATTTCAAGATACTGGGTATCTGATTATATGTAAGTGTGTGTGTGGTAGGAGAGTGCTCTTGTGCTGACTTCAGAAAGATTTTTTTTTATTCTTTGGTCAGATACAGGCATATTTAATAGATATGTTTTCCCTGTGAGGCATATGAACCATAAAAATAGTTTTATAGAGTTTCATTATTACAGTACTGAAAATGTGAGTACCAAAGTGGGTGGGTTTTGAATTATCATTCAAAATTCTAAAATCATAATAGTATATACTAAAGCAATTTCTTGAAAGGAGATTGTAAGGCATGCATTCTTACCTTCATTATACTGCTAATAGTGTGACCTTTGATAATTCTTAATGTCTCAGGGTCTTGGTTTCTGTATGTAAGTATATATGTAAATAATGGATGCAAGAGAAGCTCTGTCACTAACCCTTGCAAACCTCAGTTCCAGGGATTGTACCGTGTCAGCTTTTGTGTTACAGATCCTGCAATATTACATGTACAGAAAGCAGAGAGAGCATGAGTGGCTCATTCTCAGAATATAACTAGTTCTTTATCATTTACACTCATACATAACCTGACTTCAGAAGTTTCTTTATAAACACAGGAAGTATTTAATTCTAGAATGTACATCCGTGAAGGTATGCTTTTCTTTGGATCAATTTAGCTTTGCATGTTATAGCAGTCTTACTTTTTTTAGCATTTTTGTTTTTTGTATCTGATCCTTTACTCTGTGGTAGAATACTTTTGCAATAATGTTATGTTCATATTTAATTCTGTCATAGAATGAGCAGCTCTCTAGTCATTGACCCTAGACTTGACCCCTGTATTCCATCCTTAGTCAGCTTTCAACATAATGCAGATCTCATTGCTCCTTACTTAACACCCATTGTTCTTTAGCTCCAGGATTTAGTTCTGTCATTACAAGGCCTTTCATCATCCCTTCGGCTCATCTGCATTTTCTCCACCATAAATCTCAACCTCCAGTTGTACTAATGAGAGCTATTTACTGAGTGAACCATCCTGTTTCCTTGACTCAGAGCCTTCAGTTAGATTCTTTGCACTGCTTAGCATGCCTTCTCATACTGCTGCAAAAACTAATGATTTTTTTTTTATTCTTCAACTTCACACTATGCCTTTTAGATCCTTTTATCCTCTCTGGCCTTTCCTCTTCCTGCCTCCATGTGTTATTCACTCAGGTCATCTTGTTAATTAATTCTCTTAAATTTATTAGTTTGTTATAATTGTATCTTTTCCTGAATTCGAAGACAGGCTTATATGTGCTGTTCATTTTTAATCCCTCTTGCTTGTTTACACGCACTTGTACCTCTCCTTACATGTTTGAAATCTAGAAACCAAATTCAGTGTCTTCATAATGACCAAGATTAATTAACCTCACATGGCAGGCTTGTCCTATTTTTCTAAATTCTTCTTCCTCTAGATTACCTTCTCTTGTCTTACCCACAAATTGATACTAGGACTGTAGTTTTTAAGAATTATTTAGCTTTGCACATTACAGCAGCAGTCTTACTACTCTTAGCATTATTATTATTATTATTATTTTTTTTGTATCTGGAACCTTACTCTGTGGCAGAATACCTGTGCAATAATGCCATGTTCATATTTAATTCTGGCATAGAACAGCTCTCTAGTCATTTGCCCTAGGTGTGACCCCTGTATTCCATCCTTATACTGTTTTCACCATAATCCTGATCTGTTCAATAGAACTATTTATCCATAAAGCTTTAGCATATGAGGACATCATATATGCAATAGTGGTTGAATAATTTCCTCAGAAATATCTGTGAGATATTTTCTGCTAAGCTAGTTGTGAACACTGTGTGAAACTATTATTTGAACCAGGTATGATGGCACATAAGCCATAAGCCCACCACTGAGGAGGCTGAGGCAGGACTTTGAGTTTGAAATCATCCTGGGCTGAATAGTGAGAGTTGGTCTCAAAACAAACAAACAAACAAAAAACAACAACAAAAACAAACAAACAAAAAAATCCCAAACCTTGGTATTTTAAAGGAATACTAGATGCCTGATTTTTCCCTCCAAAAAAAGTAATGCTGAAGTTCTTGGAATCTTAAGGATCTTCTCAGAGAAAATCCTGAACCTGGATCATGTCAACGTGGGGACACTTCAGTCCCTTTATTCATCTACTTCCCTAATCTTGTTATTTTTTTCCTTCCTTTTTTCTTTTTAAAAAAGTCACTTCACAGATTACTGAGTTATTAATATCAGGCTTACCAGTAATCGTTTATGTGACCCAAAATATGCCAACTAAGAGGGTTACAAAAAAAGGCATAAAACCTAATCATTTCCCTGAAGGGACATAGGTGTGTATTTGAATGAAGTCATCTACTAGTTCAGTGATTCTTAGCATTCCTAACTCTGTGACTCTTTAATACAGTTCCTCATGATATGGTGACCCTCAACCATAAAATTATTTCATTGCTACTTCATAACTGTAATTTTGCTACTGTTATGAATTGCAATGTAAATATCTGATATACAGGATATCTGATATGTGACCTCAACCACAGGTTGAGAACCACTGTTATAGTTCTTAGCTCAGGAATGAATGATTCTAATGGTTAGCTTAATGAATTTTTATGCATGTAACTAATAATCAGGTAAAGATACTGAACCTTTATATGACATCATAAAACTTCATTCTCCTAGTTTGTATCCCAAAGGTATTGTACCTTTCTCATCACCATCAATCTAGATTATATTTGTACTTGAATTTCATTAAAAAAATGGAAGCAGGTTATTTTTTTAATGGTTTTCTTTATTCAACCGAGTGTCATTAAGATTCTTTTTTGTTTGTTTTGTTTTGAGACCGGGCTTCTCTGTAACCCTGGCTGTCCTAGAACTTGTTTTATAGATCAGGCTGTCCTCACAGAGATCTGTCTGCCTCTGCCTCCCAAGTGCTGGGAATTTTTAAAAATTAGCAATGGTTTATTTTTGTTCATTGCTGTATATTGTTCCTTTGTATGTGTACATGTATACCTATTTTGTTGTTGGGCATTTGGACTGTTGACAGTTCTTAGCTTTTAGAAAAACAGCCACTAATAACAGTTTTGTACATGTGTTTTGGTGGACATATAGATTCCTTGGCTATAACCAGGAGTTACTTTCAATATATTTGACACACAAGGACACATGGAGTATATACAAGGTTCTGAGATGCAAAAACTTTATATAGGTCTTCAGATTGGCAGTGAGATATTTGTAGTAGGTTGCCTCTCTGCATGATCTCCTCCAGAGTCCAGATGGCGATCTACCTCGAAGAAGGCATGTCTATTATGGCCTGTGTCTTACTTCCATCCTAATTTATAGGGTAGGGAAAAGAGGCTCATATGCCCATTGGAATGTTGTGGAAATTTTAAAAGAACAATTTTAAAATAGTTATAAGAAAGATTTTAAAAGGAATTCCTAAGCATTGTTTTAGGAGGTATTTTAAACTAAAAAGGTCATTGTGTGAACCAGGTTGGCCTCCAGTTTATAGGTCTGTCTGATTAAGGTGTATACCACCACTCCTGGCCCATTTCCCCCTTAGAGAAAATTATTGGATGGTTATCACAAAATCATAAAATTGCAAAGGCCTAAGTCTCAGGTGCAGTCACTGTTATATCATTTTTGTGTGTACTTCTGCAAATAGTACATGTTCATGTATATACATCTCTCTTCCAGTATGCTCAAGGATTAGTTACAGTGCCCCACAGATACCAGTATCTATGAATAAAATTTTGTATACAAAGTTGTATAGTACCCACTTTATCTTCTCTAAGTTAATTATTAGCATCTAACAATGTAAAAGCTATATAAATAGGTGTCAGAATGTATTGTTTAGGGAATAATGATTAGAAAAAAGTCCATATAAGTTCATTCAGTACAGGGTTTCCTCACCTAATATTTCTAATCCTGGGTTGGCTAAATCTTCAATGTGAAATTAGTGGACCTGGAACACTATGTATGTAATGTATGTGTGTATGTGTATGAGTATGTACATATAAGTGTGTACGTACATATGTGTGTGTCCATGCACAAATGTATAGACCAAATGTGCCTATATATGCCAGAACATGAGATGAATTTTAGAGAACATTCATTTAAAATACTGTCTGGTTAAGATGTGGTATAGTATATCATATTGTGTACTAAAAATTAGAAAGGGTCTAAAAATGATTAGTGGCCCAGAAGAAAGAAAAGCAGGGTCTGGCAGCATTTGGCAGTAATTTTGTATAAGACAAGTGGCCTTAGCTCTTTTTATTATTAGATCAATTCTTTGACAGTAGCACTTCTGTTTATAGTACCGATTCTGTAGTACTGTTCTTGGAAGGAAAGCCAATTAAAAAAAATTAGACAGTTGATACCTAAAAGAAATGATTTAAAGTACAAAAGATATTCAGAAGAACATTTAAGGGAAAAACTCTTATGTATTAGACATTTTAGTATTTCTTTGCTTGTAATTAAGAGTTTTAGCAGAATTTTCATGATATTCTTGGTTAATAGTGAGAGTTTGAGGTAGAAAAATTGCAAATAAAAGCCATCATTTTCCTAAACTCTTACTTGCCTAATTAAAAAGCTAATCAGCCTTGGTATAAATATTTTAAAGTATGTATTTTTATAAGATTTTCATGCTAGTAATGTAGTAATTTGTATCATACATCAAAGATCTTTTTAAGCTTGACTTAAATGTGATTGCTGAATAAGTGGTTTGAGCAGTAAGAGTCAGAAGGGCTGTGAAGAGATGGCTTAGCAATTAATAGCGCTTGCAGAGGACCTGAGTTGGGTTCCCAGCACCCATGTTAGGTGGCTCACAACTAACTCCAACTCCAGAAAGTCTGATAACCCTTTTTGGACACTTAGACACATATATCTGAAGTAAGAACCCACAAAAGTCTATTTACCAGTTTATTAAGGGTGCAGTGAAAAGACAAACTCATAAATACAGTACAAAGCAGATGCTACTGCTGATCCAGCTGCCTTTGTCCAGGTGTTCTGCCCAAGGGTGAAGAGCGTCAACTTCAAGCCTGTTGTTTCTCCAACCACACCAAGAGAGCAAACTCATGACCTGCCCCTCCTCAGTTTATCCAGTCTACTCAGAAAACCATGCCCATGACAAGTTGCTCCCAAATGTCATTGGCTAAATGGATTGAGTTCCACAACATATATCAATCACCACACAGACACATGATAAATCATAAAATATACCTTTTAAAAAGAGTTGTTGGTTTTAATTGGATTCTGGAGTATTTTAATAGTCTAGGAAGAAGATACTTGCTTTGTCACTAAGTTTTGTTTTTTTTTTTAAGTCCTCTATTTCTAAAACTAAAAGTTGGGGATGACGGTTATTTACTGAAAACTATCTTGTGTGACTCAAGATCAGTAGGGATAATATCAGATGTCCCTGTTTACTGGAATTCATATGTCCTGTTCAAGATAGGTTAAAAAGGGATAGGGCCACTGAAAGAATTTATACTTAATAGAAATATGTAATATTTGGGGATTTTTACAAATAGAATTTATTAGAGGTAGAAAATACTAATATTTTTCTTAATGTTCAGTTTTTGTTGTTTTGTTTCTTGTTTTTTGAGACAGGGTTTCTCTGTGTAGCCCTGGCTGTCCTGGAACTCACTGTGTAAACCTGGCTAGCCTCAAACTCAGAGATCCACCTGCTTCTGCCTCCCAGCTGCTGGAATTAAAGGTGTGAACCATCACCACCCAGCATTAGTGTTCTATTTTGAAGTGTATGTTTTTGTAAAATTGAATAGTTTAGAAAATTCCTTTTACCATATATTCATTAGTTGGTATCCCCTAATGCTAGTGCTTTACATAATTGTATATTTATCAAAACCAAGAAATGCAGACTGATTTTGAAAAAGGTATTCAAGTTTTTGGTGGTAATACCTGCTACATATAAAATATGTTAGCTGCTGAATTGTGTACAGGGTTGAATAACAAAGGTCTTTGAATGTAATATTATTAAGAAACTGATAAGTTTGGTGTCCTTCCTTGAACAGATTATTATATTATTGAACATGTGTGTATATTTACAAAAGAAGGTTCTGATCATTAGGAATCAGCTTGAGCTTACAAAGGATAAAAACAGGTTCTCATGGCCTCACTTCTTTTCTTACAGGCATGGTAGATGTATTGGTAGGGACAACAGAGCTACTGTGGTGTTGGGGAAGTCCTGTTATTTGTCAATAAAGTACTGTTGAGCCTATAGGAATCTAGATAGGTGGGGCTAGGAGTCCAGGAGGATTCTGGGAAGGAGAAACACAAGAGAGTCAACATGTAACGCCATGGGGGTAGGAAGCCTGGAACTATTCTCCGGTAAGAAACATACTTAGATTAACAATTATGGGGTAATTACTTAAGTCAGAGCTAGCCAGTAAGAGACAAACAAGGCCAACAGCTTCATAATGAATATAGCCTCCTGTGTGTTTATTTGGGGACTAGAAAGCGGCAGAACCCAGGCGGCTGGCAGGGGATAAACCAAAGCAGCTAGCAAGAAAAAGCTTCTCGTTACACTGTGGCAGTATACACTCAGAACTGGAGTTCTAATATATACTAGACATTGGCTTAAATGTCTTATACATGTCATTTAATTAGTTCTCATTTTATAGCCAAAGAAAGGGACCCCTAAGGATAGACATAGCATTTGACAATTCTGTTATTTTTATAAACAAGTTAAAAAGTATGTCTTGAATAATAACGCAGGTAAGTGAACTTGTAATTGATTAAAGGACCCTATCCAGCGTTTGAATAGTAATAGACTTGTGTGAAAATGAAACAGCAAGGTCTAGAAAGATGACTCAGTAGTTGAAAAGCACATGCTGTGAAGTTCAAATCTCAGTACCCACATAACAAGCTGATGAATCTTGCTCACAGTTGTAACCTCAACACTGAAGGAAGTAAAGGCATGAAGATCTCTGGGGCTCCCTGGCTGCCAGTCTAGCCAGAGGGAGGCATAAGCTTCAGCTTCAATGAGAGACTCTGTTCCAAATGAACAAGGCAGATTAGAAGACTACAACAGGAGCCCTCCTCTGACCTCTACATTCACACACAGGTATGTACACCAGTGTGCATATGCCACACTCACACACATATACACACACAAATGAAATAGTAACACATTCTTAGTGGCATGCCTCAAGATCCTATCTTCACCCATGGGCCTCATGATGGTAAAGCCAAAGAAAAGGAGTGGATCCCTGTCACCAAGCTGGGCCACCTGGTAAAGGACATGAAGATCAAGTCCCTTGGAAGGAGCTCTACCTGTTCTCCCTGCCCATTAAGGAATCCCATATTACTTATTACCCCACCTCCCTCGTGCATCTCTAAAGGATGAAGTTCTAAAAATCATTGCAGTGCAGAAGCCGACTTGGGCTGGCTAGCAGACCACGTTCAAGACTTTTAACGTTATTGGAGACTACAATGGTCATGTTGGTTTTGGTGTGTTCCAAGGAGGTAGCCACTGCTATCTGTCTGAGTGGTCATCATCTCTTGGCCAAGCTTTCCACCATCCATATGCAGAGAGACTCCTGGGGGAATGAGATTGGCAAGCCCTACACTGTTCATTGCAAAGTGACAGGCTGCTGTGGCTTGATGTTGGTATCTCTCATCCCTGCCCCCAGATGTGCTGGCATAATTTCTCTCCTGTGCCCAAAAAGCTACTGATAATGGCCAGTATTGATGACTGCTAAACTCAGCCAGGGGCTGCACTGCCACCCTTGGCAACTTTGCCAAGACTACCTTTGATGCCATTTCTAAGACCTACAGCTGCCTGATCCCTAACTTCTGGAAAAAGACCACGTTTGTCATGACTCCTTATCAGGAATTCACTGACCATCCTGCGAAAACCTGCACCAGAGTCTCTGTTCAGAGGACCGAGGCTCAGCTGTGGCCTCCACATAGGGTTTTTATGTGAGAAAAATAAAGTGAATTAAGTCTTTAAAAAACAGCTATTTTCACATAACTTTATTAAGTATATATAATTTTAACTTCTAAAGACAATCAATGATTTGTCTTTATTATCACAGAATTCTGTTGCTTATTATTTTATTTCCAACACTTTAACAGTGTCTAATACATAGCAGATGCCACATGTTGTAGTAGTATATCAGTGACTGACTGAAGCCATACGGATACACCAAAGATCTAAGAAGAATTGGATGATTATAGTTTCTCCATTTCTGTAGTAAGTTTATTTCTGTTTTGTCTCAGTTATACAATGTTTGTCAAAACCAGAAAGTTGTTTTGGTTGGCTTCCAAGATTTAGTTGAAAATGATTAATAAGAATCTTAGTTTTATCCAGTAGTGACAGTGGATGCCTTGAATCACAGCACTTGGGAGGCAGAGGCAGGCAAATCTCAAAGTTCGAGTGCAGCCTGGTCTACAGAGTAAGTTTCAGAGCTACACAGAGTAAGTTCCAGGACTACACAGAGCAACCCTGTTTCAAAAAACAACAACAAAAATAATGATACAATTTTTAAAAGTTAGTTTCTGGGGCTAGAGAGATGGCTCAGTGGTTAAGAGCACTGACTGTTCTTCCTGAGGTCCTTAGTTCAGTTCCCAGCACCTATATGGTGGCTTACAACCATCTGTAACTGTCGTCTCATGTGATTCTCATGGACTCCAGTGGCCTTTTCTAGTGTGCAGATGTATATGAAACAAAACACCCATATTCATAAAATACATAAACAAAAGAGTACTTGTAAAGAGAAGCCTTTTTCTTTGAGAGAAGCCTTCCCGCCAGCCTGGTTCTAGAGCCACATCAGTCCCAAATAAACACACAGGAGGCTATATTAATTATGAAGCTGTTGGCCTTGCTTGTTTCTTACTGGCTAGCTCTGACTTACGTAATTACCCCATAATTGTTAATTTAAGTATGTCTCTTACCAGAGAAGTTTCCGGGCTTCCTACCCCATGGCGTTACATCTCGACTCTTTAATGTTTCTCCTTCCCAGAGTCCTCCTGGACTCCTAGTCCCACCTATCTAGATTTCTATTGGCTCAACAGTGCTTTATTGACATAAGACTTCCCCAACAAGTACTAGTTTCTGAGAATCAGGATGTTCCTTATCAAGTTGAACTTTGACAATGAGAGAAGTGGGTGATGTTTCAAAGCAGAATTGGGAGCAGTATTTTACATTTGCTTGTGCTGAGTATGGTGAATGTAAATGAGATCAATGAGTGAAGTGCCGCTATTTATTACAACAAGAGAATAGAAGTCCACCTGCTTTTTTAATAGTTCCACTGCAGTGTAGTGACATATAATAAACTGCACATATTTAAAGCATACAATTTAATAAATTTTTGCAGAGATGTTTCGAGTACTTGGAAACCTTTGTATTCAGGATTTTAAATAAACCTATCTTCAGAAATGTCTAAATGTAGGCTTTCTGTCATGCTTCTTCTTGTACCCATATCCCGCCACCACAGACTACTGACCCTCCTTCACTAGGTGGTTTTGCCTTTTTGGAAGTTTTATATGAATGTAATCAGTCAGATACCATTTAATTTGGGGAGGAGCGGCCTGTCTCTTATTTCATTTGACATAATCAGTTTTAAGTTCTTCGCTGTTGTTTTTCTCATTGATTTCTTTCTTCTGGTATTGATGTTTGTCTCAGTATGTTTTACAGTCTGGCGCTGTGTAGCCCAGGCTGGGCTCACAATCTCCTTATAGCAGCCCAAGCCAGGATTATAGGGATGTGTTTTAGGGTTTGATGAAACACCAAAGTAACTTGGGGAGGAAATGGTTTATTTCACCTTACAGCTTGTAAGTCATTATGAAGGGACATCAGGACAGGAACTCAGGTAGGATAGGAACTGATGCAGAGACCACAGAGGGATGCTGGTTACTGACTTGCTCAGCCTGCTTTTTTCCAGCACCTAGGACTATCTATCAGCCCAGGAGTGGCATTGTCACAATCAGCTGGGCCTTCCCAAATCAATCAACAATCCAGAAAATGAACCATAGTTTTGTACAGGGGCTAGCCTGGTAGAGGCATTTTCCCAGTTGAGGTCCCCTCTTCTCAAATTATTCTGTCTTTTGTCAAATTTACATAAAACTAGCCAGCACAGGGTACATCACTGTGCTTTCAATTTATTATTTTTAAATTGTTGAATAGCAAATTTTCATGATAATATACACTAAAATTTGTTTATTGTTCATTTGTTGACTTGGGAGTTCTTAAAAATTTTACTTACAGATATAGCTACTATGAACAGTAGTATGGATATCCAATCTAATAGTGATAAAATTTTCATTTTTCTTAGATAAATAAGAGTAGAAATGTTTGGAGTCCATGACACATAAATGTTTTAACTTTGTGGAGAAGAGCCTGGTGTTGGTGGCACACACCTTTAATCCCAGCACTCAGGAGGCAGAGGTAGGTGGATCTCTGTGAGTTTGAGACCAGCCTGGTGTACAGAGCGAGTTCCAGGTCAGGCTCCAAAGCAATACAGAGAAACCGTGGCTCCAAAAACAAAAAAAAAAAACAACAAAACTTTGTGGAGAAGTAGCATTATCATAAAAGGCCAGTTTTCCTGCTACTGCAGATAATATCTTATAAATTAATAAGAGTAAACAAAAAGAACCAACAGAAAAATGGCAGAAATCATACACATTATGTTAAAAGAAATACAAATGGTTTTAAGTATAGGAGAGGACTGGAGAGATGGCTCAGCCATTTAAGGCTAGGCTCACAACCAAAAATATAAATAATATAAATACAGGAGAAGTTTCCTAGAAAGCCAAAAGCTTTTCAGGAAAGCATTCTCTCTCTGTCTCTATCTCTGTCTCTGTCTCTGTCTCTCTCTGTCTCTCTCTCTCTCTCTCTCTCTCTGTGTGTGTGTGTGTGTGTGTGTGTGTGTGTAGAGAACAGCTCATAGACATTGGCTACCTCTTCTTTATGGATTCCAGGGATTGAGTCATCTCACCAGCTGAAAGCTAAAAACTTTAAGATACTGTTTTATGTTTGGACATCAAGATAAAAATGCTTGAGTTTGTACTTTTTCTCACTTGAAGTTAATCTTAAATATCAAACTTTAAAAAACTACTTTGTGGTTCAGTTTTCCTCACCAATAAAATAAAACCTACTATTACTTCCTTAAAGGAATGTTATGAGAACTAGATGAATTTGTACATGAAGCTCTCACAGCAATCCTTGACACACCTAAGTGTTTTTTTAAAGAAATTATTCTAATATAGGTATGGTGGCACATGTCTATAATCCCAGCTCTCAGGTGGCTGAGACAGGATTGTGAGTGGGAAGCTAGTTTTTGCTATAGAGTGAGACCTGGCCACAAAGAGCACAAACCAAACCAAGAAAACAAAATAGCTGATTACTATTATTAAAGTACATATTTAAGCAAGGGCAATTTTTCGCTTACCATTTGACAAAGATTAAGCAGTAATGGCAAGGATGTGTAGAATTCCTCCACTGTACCATGGGCAGGAATGGAAGCATGCACAATTTCTTTGGAAAGTGAGTTGACTTACTAAAATGATAAATGTTCATGCTTTTTAATTCAGTCATTTTAAATGATTTTCCTTTGTTCATTATGGTATTAATTATATTATCAAAAGCCATAAATGACTCTTAATGTGATGTGGTTAAAATAATAATGACACAGCTATACAATGAGGTGTCATATAACCATAAAATGAAAGAAAAGGAGCATTAATGTGTTCATCTTAAGACCCCCCCCCCCACCTTTTTGAGACAGTATCTCCCTAAATATCCCTGACTGGCATGGAACTTACTATGTAGACCAGGCTGACCTTGAACTCAAAGAGTTATGACTGCCTTGCCTGGCTCCACTCTTCAGACATTTCACTGTGGGAGGAGGAGGAGCTACAGAAATGTTTATGGCATGCCAGTATTTTTTTTTCTCTCTCCTTAATTCATTTTACAGTTTCAAACCAAAGAAGTGTGTATTAGGAAGATGGGTTGGTTTTTTTGGTTTTGCTTTTTTTATTAGTTTATTTTTTACATTCCAATCCCAGTTCCCCTTCTCTTCTCCCTCAGCCCCCCCCCGCAACCTCCCGTCTGCTCTTTGGAGAGGGTAAGGCCTCCCCTAGGAAGTCTACTAAGTCTGTCACCAGTATTATTATAAGAAAGTTAATTGTGTGTGTGTGTGTGTGTTCATCTACATGTACACAGTAAAACATAATATGCATTGACTTCTCGAAGAATGTGAGTTAAAAAAGGCATAATTGCTTCTAGAGGGAAGAAAAAGGACTGGAAGACTGACAGTCTGAGATGCTATACTTGTTTTGTGTTTATATTCATACTGCTTCAGTGACTCTGTGTTTGTGTTTAAATCTTGAAGCATTTATAGGTTCTCAGGAAGTTGCAGCCGTGATACAGAGAAGTCCCATTTACCATTACTCTTGGTGGTAACAGTTTATATTATTGTAGTACATATGAAAACCATGACACTGACATGCTTTCTCAAGATTACATCATTGTTTATATATATATATATATTCATTGTGTATTTATATATTATATACCCCAAGACCAAATTTTATCACATCAGTATTGTAATCATTATCATAGTCAACATAATATAATACACCACAAAAAAAAATCTCTGGGTCATCCTGTATATATATTCATTGTGTATTTATGTATTATATACCCCAAGACCAAATTTTATCACATCAGTATTGTAATCATTATCATAGTCAACATAACATAATACACCACACAAAAAAAATCTCTGGGTCATCCTGTTACAGTCATATCCATCATCCTAACCTCAGGCTTTAAAAAACATACACTCCCTTTTTTTTTTAAAAAAATGTGTTATTATTAAGTATATGGTGTTTTGCCTGAAAGTATATCTGTGAACTATGTGAATGCCTGGTGCCTGTGGAGGCTGGTAAAAGGCTTTGGGATCCCCTGAAACTGAACTTGTAAATGGCTGCGAACTGCCATGTAGGTGCTGGCAATCAAACCTAATTCCTCTGGAAAAACAATGAGTATTCTTAACTCTGAACCATCTCTCCAGCCCCCTAAGAGCATATAGTCTTACAGAGAATATAATGGGGATATATAAACAAGGCTATACAAAACAAAACAAAAAGAACAACAGCAACAGCAAAAGAACAAAGGATGGTTTCTTGGTCCATTTCACATTGATGCAACAGTATCTGTGATTGGCTTATTCATATTTAAGCATCCCAACTGGCCAAAGATCAGAAAAGACTGATCAGTAGTTCTGACTCTGCATTAACTGCCATTAATTAACTAGATTTATAAAATAAGAAAACTGAGAGCTTTCTGTGATCCCTTTCAAAATAATGTTCATTTTGTAGGTAATTTCATCTGGAAGAGGGCTCTGATTTTACTCATTTGTCAAATTTGTGTATGACTATATAATGCCAATCACTACTGTAGGTCCTGGAAATACACTAGTTAACAAAATAGGCAAAAATTTCTATCTTCATAAAACCTACATTTTAGATGCAACCATAAGAGTAAAAAGACATAAAGCATGTTTGATGGTAAATGATGAAGAATGAAAAATAGGAAGGGAAGGAGAGTGTGGGAAGAGTTGCACTTACTTTTTCAGAGGTTACTTAGAAAGTCACTGACAAGGTGACTTTTAAACAGCAGAAAGGTAGTCAGTGAATGATGTATGCAGACAGTACAGGGTGTTGTAGGCCCAGGGCTGGCTGGAGCATGTTGGAGGTAGTTGAAGGAAACCTGTCGCTGAAATGGAATGATAGTAATAGAGGATGAACTCAGAAAGGTGGTGGCAGTGGATGATAGGTCAAACAAGATCTTAGGAAACTGTCTTGGATTTTTATTGCTGTGAAGAGACACTATGACCATGGCAACTGTTATAAGAAAAACATTGGGGTGTCTTGCTTACAGTTCAGAGGTTCAATCCATTATGATCATGATGGCATGCAGGCAGACATGGAGAGTAGCTGAGAATCCTACATCTTTCAGGCAACCCCTACAGTGGCACACTTCCTCCAACAATGCCACATCTTTTCCCAACAAGCCTACACCTCCTAATAGTGCCACTTCTTGAGACACTATAGGGGACCAGTTACATTCAGATTACCTCAGTGACTGTGCGGATATTAGCTTTTAGCCTAAAGGATAGGGAAGGATGGATTTGAACAAATCAGTGACATGATTGGACTTTTGAAAATCTCCGTTTTGGGAAAATGACCAAAGATGGACAAGAGCAGAAGCAGCCAAACCATTAGCAGACCTCTGTATCCATCTAGGTGAAAGGCCTTTAGATCAGGCAGTAGAAATAATAAGTAACTGCATATGGTCAACAGTATTTTTGATGGTGAGAAGGCAGGTGCACAGAATTAGACAAAGTGGGAGGCTAAGCCTGAGTACCAGAAGGATAGAGTTTGCTGTGATGGGTAAAACTGAAGGAAATTATTTTGGAGAAAACTTTTGGATATAGTAATTTTGAGATACATATTAGGCATCTAATTGAAAAAACTTGGGGTCCCTGAATCTGAGGGGGGAGGGGAGAATGGACTAGAGATTTAAGTTTTCGAATTGAAAGAGATTAGATCAGATGGCTTCATGGAGTGAGAAAGGGTAGAGAAGTGAGATCCCAAGACTGAGATTTGAGGCACTACAGTGTTTAAAAATTAGGTAGGAAGGAGCAGTAAGGGCCAGAAAAGGACACTTAAAAGGACCTGATTTAAGAAGAAAAGCTGCTGAGATGGTGGCCTGGAAGCCAGATAAAGGAGAAAATATTTCAAAAGGAGGATGAAATTGCTGTCTAATGCTGTTGACCATTAAGGAGGACTCGTAATTGATTGTTATTTTTGGCAACATGGAGTTAGTTTTCTAATAAGAACAAGTTTGATGAAGTGGTGTAGTGGGAAATCTAATTGTAATAGATTGAAGAGGAAGGGGGGGAGAAGTAAAAAAATGGTAGAACACATCCTGAGAAATTTTGTTGAAGAAATTCTGTAGTAGAGAGACTGAAAGGTTGAGAAAGGATTTGTTTTTTAGATGGAAAATTGACATGTTTGAGGAGCTGAGTAAAGAGAAATTTGTTAGGGAATGGGAGTGAATGGTGAACGGATATGGAATGCATGAACAGAAGACTGGACCATATCTGACCATAACCAACTGATGCCAGTAATAAAAGACATGAGAATATTTGGGCACAGATATAGTTAGATATGTTTGTGAGCTTGTGGAAGATTGTATTGCTTCTATGTGCTCAGTAAGATGGGAAATAGAGTCAGCGTGTGAAAATGAGAATAAGAGGGAGGAATGGAAGACTTGAAAAACAAAGGGTATAAAATAGTCATGTAGGAGAGTGACAGTAAATAAAATAAGCTATACTTGTTAGACATCATTAGAGACTCACTTGAGATTTCTGGTCTTGGATTTAAAGACAAAGTATTTATCCAACAAAGACTCTAGCCACATTGAGTTGTATAAGTACCAATAAAGAATAAGCAGAGAATTGGATTGGTATCAAGATTGACAGAGAAAAACTTGAGGTTTTGTGCAATATAGAAAAGTAATAAATGGTTGAATAGGGATTTAAACTCAGGTAAGATGGGGATTGAGGAAGACAACAAAGGAGAATGGAAAGGAGAAAAGTGATGGCAGTAGACTAAGGTGTGATGGCAACGTATAATTTGATCATGTAGGAAGATGAGGCAGGAGAACTGCAAATTTGAGTTCATTCTGGATTACGTAGTGAGACTGTCTCAATAAACCAAGTAAATAAATATTAATTTGAAAGTGGCATGTAGATTTGTTGGGATGAAAGCTTGGTAGGATTAGGATGTTGGAAGTGAGTGAACTGGGGGCCGGCGCTTTAGCTCAGTGGTAGAGTGCTTGCTTAGCAAGTGTAAGGCCCTGGATTCAGTCCTCAGCTCTGGGGTAGGGAGGGGAGGATACAAAATGAAGGGAGTAAACTGACAAAGTATGGTGCTTGAATATGATATTATATAATTGCATTATTAAAATTAACACAGTTTAAGCTTTGATCGTGCATATAAGTGGCTAAAATAAGATTGGAATAATGTCATGGGAAGAGAAAGCAAGGAATGCCTAATCAAGGATTTGGGGAGGAGAGAATGATAGTGGTGCAATGAATAAGCAGCTATAGTCTTAAAGAAGTGAGTGGAACATTTGATAGGCAATTCCAACAGAAGGGGCAGTGGGTGGTTGTAGTCTGGTGACAGTTGAATCCAAGTTGGATGTTTTTAGGGAGGAGGGGCAAGCGTGTGGAATGGACACAGGATACTTGCTCTACCTCCTGGTAAGAGGAGCCAGGAGAGTGAAGACAGCACACAAGGAAACAATAATAAGGGAGAACCAAGTTAACAGTTAGACAAATATCATGTATGGAGGCATAGACTGTAGGAAGAGTAGATGTTGAAGATAGTAAAAACTAATGTGGTTTGGAATTGAAGGCTTTTTCCTTCCTCTTTAATGCCTTTTTTAGTCTTATCTCCTTTAGAATCATTTACAACTTAGAAGTATTCTCTGTATTTGACCGTACAGAATTTTATCCTAAAATGTGAATGCCAGCTGGGCCTTTAATCCCAACACTCAGGAGGCAAAGGCAGGCACATCTCTGTGAATTTGAGGCCAGCCTGGTCTATATAGTGAGTTCTAGGACAGTCAGATCTACATAGTAAGAACCCTCTGTGATGGGGGGTGGCATTCCCAGGACTGATTGTGAACATTAATAAGGATTCTTGTTACGGTTGCCCAGTTATTTCCTCCATTCAGTTGTAGCTCTGGACATTGAGTGTAGAATGACAGGTCTCCCTGTGAGCTTGCCTTCTTCCAAGTCTTTCAGGAGTATATAAATAGAAAAAAAAATAACTATCCCATTTCTTTTCCAGGGTTCATTCTGTAACTTAATGCTTGTCTTTATTACTTCTCTTTAAATCATTTACTAAATGAATAACAGTATCTTTAATTTTTTTTTTTGCATTTGAGAGAATGTTTTTGCTTCACAGATGCCTTTTATATATGTCAGCTAATATCTGTTCCAGGTGTGACTGAACATTTAATATTTAAAAAGCCCAATTCAGATAGCCATACATAATAGGGAAATCAATCAGTTTAACACATCTGGAAGTAGGGGAAAGGTAGACTTCCAGATTAGACAGTGAATGTATTAATGAAGACTCAGAAGATCCAGATTCTACTAAGAGGAGCTTTAGGAAGGAGTAAGGGGCACCAGGCTCTAGTGATGGGAAGAACAGGGCTTACACTATGTGTGCTTTTTGGGGTCATTTGGTTCTAGTTTGCTGTGGGATGTTCATGAAATCGGAGTGGTCAAGGAATGCCTCCCTTTGAATATTAAAGGGAACAGGAAGAAGTCCAGATGAAATGAGTCCTGGAGCCATTTGTTTATCTGAGCTAAAATCTTTGGGGAGAAGGGCAAAAATAATTTATTATTTCAGCCAGGATTGTTGATATATTCAGATGGGGATAGGAGCTCTAACAGTAATAAAATGATTTTTATCTGGAATGGCTTCTGTTAAATACCTTCCTTGAACGCTTGCTCTGGTATTTGGTCTCTGTTTGGTAGTCTAAAGATCCTAAAATGCTGATCCTATGTGTGAAAGCAACCATTAAACACTGATCCTGTGTGTGAAAGTAATCTTGTGTTTATACTGCTTTGGATACTCAGCTTTCAAAACTTTACTGACTTCCTGGCCTTTTTAATTTTTTAAAATAAGATGTTAACACAATTGTATCATCTAAAAGCATTTTTAAAATAAATAGGACTCTGGGAACCCATACCACGTGGAGGGATGCTCTCTCAGCCTGGACACATGAGGAAGAACCTGGACCCTTCCCGGGATGATGTGACAGACCCTGAAAATCCCTCATGGAGGCCCTTGCCCTCCCTGGGGAGTGGGGGTGGGGGGTGGAGGAAGTGGAGTGGGGGTGATGGGTTGGGAGCATTGAGGGGTGGGGGAAGAGGGGAGGGAAAGGGAACTGAAAGTGACATGCATAAAAAGTTAAATAAAAAATATATGGGAAAAATAAATAGGAATATGAAAATCTCCACTCCTAAAGGAAGCTGAGATGATCAACTCTTTGTGGATCTGCGCGGTGGTGCTCGTATTCACTGAGTAGTGGAATATGTTGGGGTAGAAAACATAAACAACAACAACAAACCCAGTCAATTTAGTTCAGCTTGACTGTATATAACTTTGTAGTCTTGAGCAAACTAGTTAAACCTAAGACTTATTTTTCCATTTGTATGTGTATTGGGAAGTATGTAGAGATGTGATATTGTCTGTCCTACATGTCAGTAGGATGATCATAATGAAAGTGTAAAAGTGCTTTGGGAAATGTGTAACACTACACAATGCAAGTGTAAAAACTTTATAAAATTAGCTGAGCTTAGTCAAGTCTTGCTTTTAACTGTGGACTTAGTGTCTCATCTATTGTATTCCTTTTATTGGTGATAGTTTAGAAAAAGAAAAACGAAAATAAATGTCTAGATTTGAAATTGGATGTAAATAAATACATTGGTGTCTTTGGCAGAAGACGTAGCTCAATATGAAAGAATTAAATACCTTTAAAGGTTCTTTTTTTAAAAAATCATTTGAAAATGTGTATCTTTTTCAATTCCTAGTCTTTAAAATCTTTAAATTGTTGAATTCTGTGACATGTTGTATGTGAAGTTTCCACCTTGGATTATCAATAGAAAATTGTTGTGTATATATGTATTCACTGTGTATGGTACATGCCTGTATGTGTGGAGTAGGTGTTTCTATATGCACATATGCCAAGGTCAAAACAGCATATGGGGTGTCTTTGTGTATGACTTTCCACCTGTTTCCAAATCAGACCCAAAATTTGGGGTAGGGTAGCTGACCAGAGAGCTCTTGAGTTCTGACTCTTTGTCCTCCAATGCTAGTAATATAGGCATGCACAACCATACCTGGCTTTTTATGTGAGTGCTAAGGATTACTCAGGTCCTCATGCCCTCTTACCACAGAGCCATCTCCCCGGCCCTGGAAAATTATTTTTTTTTAACAATCTTGTTGCTTATTGTTGGATTCTGAACTGACTCCTCTTCTAATTAGTATGTATGTATTTAATATAAAGCTAGAATGATAATTAGGGAGTGAAACTTGTCAGAATGTAAATAAATGATTGAAATATGAATGTAATATTTTGGTACCATTGAAATTATTCACATTATTTTGCCATGTTGGCATAAATCATTGAGGGAATCCTATTGGTTTCTGTAGTCATGCTTAAATACATGCCTTTTACAGTCTAATGGATGGAGTTAGAAAATAAAAGGTAAAATACAGTGTATCAGCAGTAAATACTACAGAGAAAAAGTTGAGAAAAGGAATGTGGAGAAGGTTGAGAAACATGGGGTGTGGAGGTGGGCAGGCTTGAGAAAATGGCTATTGCGTGAAGACCAAAAGGAATAATTTATATGGGTAAGTTAGGGAAGAACATTGTGATTACCAGGTATAGTAAGTGTGACGTCTGTGGAAAGTGTGCCTGGATTGTTCAACAAGGAGAAAGCCACTTAGCTGAATTAGAATCAGACGAGGGGAGAGCGGTAGAGATCAGAGAAGTGAGGACTTTGTTGGGACTTTGCCTTTTGACCTGAGAATGACACCACGGGGGAGTTTTGAACAGAGTGACCACATGGCCTAATTATTCTTAATGGTGAAGAGACTTAAGGGTTCAAAGCAGAAAGGCAGTTTAGGAGAATATTGCAATAATCCATGTGAGCCTCACAGTAGTGAACATTTTTTTAAAGAGGTTTGATTTTGTTTTTAAGTAAAATTAACAACTAAAAGATGAGAGATGGGAGTAGAGAGAAGAGGCAAGAAACAGAGCTAACTAAGGTCTCTGACCTATGCAACTGGAAACTTAGTGTTGCCATTTACTAAAAGGTGGAAGACCAGTGATGGAAGAGACTGTGTGGTTTGTGCTAAAGCTAATCAAGGCTTTAATTTTTACTGCAATGCCTATTAAATGTGTAAGTAAAATATGCTCAGTAGGTAATTGTGTATATTAGAGAACAGTTGTGGAGAGAAGAACAAACTATAAATAATTTGGATATGTCAGTTTGTACATGGTGGATATCTAAAGTCTGGAGGAGGCCACTTGGGGAATAAGCATAGGTGCAATAGGAGAGGTCCAAGAACTGAACTCCAGGGCTCAGGTAGAGAGATGGGGAACCAGCAAAGGAGAATGAAAATAAAGCCAGTAGAGCGGTTATTCTGGAAGTTGTGTGCTTCCAGGATGAGGTTATTTTTGTCAGCTACTGCTCATGGGTAAAGTAAGAATAAACTGGGAATTGGTTATTTTAATTAGTAATGTGGAAAATATTAGGCAAAGTTTGGGAAAGGAGCCTGATCAGTGTGGTTTCAAGAGGGAGTGGGAAAAACTGAGGATGTAGCTGGTTGGTAAATCATCTGCCTAGCATGGGCATGGCCCTGGATTGATTTCTAGTAGTGTTAAATAACTAAGGGGAATGGCAATTTTGCTGTAGAAGGATCTACTTCCTAGCTTATTCATACAGTAGTTGGTAGGATTCATTCCTTCTCAGACTGCCTGTGGCCAGAGGCCTTCTCTGTTCTTTGCCATATATGCCTATAAAACATCTCACAGCTGCTGGGCAGTGGTGGCACATACCTTTAATACCAGCACTTGGGAGGCAGAGGCAGGCAGATTGCTGAGTTCCAGGCCAGCCTGGTCTACAAAGCAAGTAGAGGCCAGGATAGGCTCCAAAGCCCAAAGCTACATAGAGAAACCCTGTCTCAACCCCCCCCCCAAGAAAAACCTCAGAGCATAGGAGCTGACTTTGTTAGTGCAAGCAAGAAGACAAGAAAGAGTCTCAGCATAGAGCATGGCAGTAGGAACATCAGTCTTTAGTAACCTTGTCACAGAAGCGGCATCATGTCATTTGTCATTATTTTTTGTCAGCAGGTTACTAGATTACATAATGTGTGAATACCAGGAAGTTGGAATCATGAGGGACATCTTTGAAGTTTGACACCCAATCCACAGATACTGGTACTGTAAGATGCTCATCTGGCTGCATTAGTTTTTTCAAGCATCTTCATAATTGGTAGCATTCATTTGTAAGAAAACTGGGTGACAGTAAGAATTTGGTTTAGGACAATTAGGTAACATGCTTTTTACCCATGTTCCTATTTTTTTCTAGTGATTTTCTTTTATGAAATAAGTGAATATTAATGTAATTCTAACATTGTGGAGGCTGAGTCAGAGAGGTGCCAAGTTGGAGGCTAGCCTGAGAACATATCAAGACCCTGTGTGAAAGCAGTCAGACCACTACTACCAAGAAAAGAAGTTAAAATTATATCTGTAAGAACTCAACATACGTAGGAAAGTTGTTAAAAATCAGAAAATATGTAGATGTTTTATAGACATTTGAAAGATTGTTATATTTTAAGAAAATTCAAGTTTTCATACATTTCCAACATAGATACTATTTTATGACTTGGAAGGGGGTGGATATATAAAAATCTCTGCAGTTGAAGTATAGCTGAACTTGATATATACTATAAAATAATCTTTCCTTGTAAAACTAAACTCTTAACAGACCATAGATTCCAACTGTTTCTTGTTACTGTTGCCCACCCCCTTGGCATAGTTTATGTGTTGAAGCCAGTTCCGTCTTTGTAGTAGAACTAAAGACTATATCTCTAGACTCACAGCATGTTAGATATTAGAAATAGCTTTCCAGATGAGGAAATAGCCACACAGAGATGTACCTGAGCTTGCTGTTGGCAGAGCCAGTGCCAGATGCCAAGCTGTCTAGTATTATAAATTGCTAGGAATGAGCCATATGTAACTGCTTAGGAATTTTAAGAATACTCATCCCTGTCTCATATTCATACCTGAGTTTGGGGTGTGATTTGCACATTGAGATTTTTAAATACTGCTGAGATGGTTCCAATTTGCATAGTTTGGGAATTTGTGCTTTTCAGGAAATTGGTATGCTTTAAAGACCCTGAGTCAAACCAATAGTGCAGACTCTGTCCATTCTGATTCTTTAATCTCATATTTGGTTGGGTTTGGCCAGTGTCTGAGAAAAATCTTAACGTTAAAAAATAACCAAAGTCTAAAAAAAAAAACAAAAAGAAATAATCAAGGATTTTTGCTATACAGAATTTCCTAATAAAGTGATAAAGTGATCCTGTTATAGTTTGTATTTTGTAAATACCTTGTGCAGATTTTTCTCTCTTCCTTTTTTTTTTTCTGTGCAGATTTCTTAATCATGAAATAGAAGTTCTTTGATACTGATGAGGAAAGGAGAAAGTCTTCTGCCATCTGTGTTGTGGCAGGCTTTGCTATTATGTTAACTAGATAAAATTTTAATTACTGTTAAACAGACTGTTTGTGAGGTTGTTGTTAATATTTTAGAGTAAGTGTGTAAACAAAGTGGCAAAGAGGTGGTTCTAGACATAGAAACAAAAGCTTTAACTTTGAACATAATCGATTCTAATCTGAAACAGGATTCTTTAATAATATATTTCTTGGTTTCTATAGCAAGGAACAAAGTGTTTGCATCTTGGTATAATGTTTCTGTGCTGCTCTTCTGTTCTTTGCATGACATAGACAAGACATTGTGACTAAAATGCTAACTTGTGATTGGTTTGGGCATGTTTTCCCTTCTCATCTTCTCTCCCCACAGCTCTTCCCACTCCTTCCTTTCTCTTTGAGACTGGATCTCACTGTGGCCTAGGTTGCCCCAGTCTCCAGAATTCTTGGGTTCCAGTTTGCCCTGCCATTTTGTTCTTTTAAGTATAAGGTTCGTTTTGTTTGGATTTTTTTCCTTATTAAAGGACGGGTGTGGGACTGTGAAGTAAAAGAGTTAAGACTAGCCTATTGATAGTGGAACTTGGTGAGTAGAGGTAGGCAGACCTCTGAGTTCAAGGTTAGCCTTATCTACATCGAGAGTTCACAAATGTGCAGGTACATACACACATTAACTCTACAAATATTGTTAGCAAAGTCCCCTCTCTTTCATTCAACAGCTAACAAGTAGTTACTTAGTCAAAACAAAACAAAAAAATATCTGCAGTGACTTTGAAGCAGTATTCAACAGTGAAGAATCGACAACTCAGATGCAGATTAAAATCTCAGGATGGATGTGATGGAGCATGACTGTAATCCAAGCACTAGACAGGTGATCTCTGAGTTTCTGGCCAACCTGGTCTACAAAGCAAACTCTAGGCCAGTCAGGGCTACACAGTGAGATTTAGTCTTAAAAAAAAAAAGAAAGGAAGAAAAAGAACCTTCTCAGTATGGCTTTTCTGTAGATAGCCCAGCTTTTAATCTAATGGGAGAGATTTACTATCTGTTTGCTGCTCTTAATGCTGTCTTCATCACACATTAGTTCCCCACTGTGCTCTCAGGGAGCCGCCATTTACCTCTTATGAGGACATTATAGGATTCTCATTAGTTGTTCCAAGACTTCTAAAGGCAGCTACCCTGAGTTTTCTCAGTGGTCCTAAAGCAGTAGTGGGGAACTTTAGTAATGAATTGGGGTGAATATATATGGATTGGAGATATATGAGATTTGTGGATGATCTACCCAGGCATTAAGTGTAGCCCTCACAGAATTTTTTTATCAGAACAGTTACCAAATGACTAAATAAAAAACAAGTTTGCTATACAATACATAAATACATAAATGTCACAGAGTGTTTAAGGTTCCTTCTTAAAGGTCTTTATCTTAAACCCCTTCTTGATTCCTTTGCAATTTAACATTATTAAATTGGATACAATTTTGGGTGTGTAGATACATATACAGTTGCATGTGCATATGTGTGTGTGCATGTGGAGCCCAGAAGTCAATTTCTAGTGTCATTATCTAGGATCCATCCACTTTGTTTCTTAAGACAGTTTCTCACTGGCCTGGAACTTCATGAAGAAGATGAGGCTGACTGGCCAGTGAGCCTCACAGATCCACCTGTCTGTCTCCCTAGTGCAGCTATTACAAGCATATGTCAGCAGACACCGTTTTCTTTTACATGGGTTCTGGCAACTGGATTCAGTTTAGAGCAAGTGCTCTAAGTGTCTCTCCAGCCCGATAGTAAATTGTTAACAGTCTGAACTGAAGTAGATACAGAGCTTCATTTCTGAAAGAAGGTAGAAAACTCACTGGATTTACTTTCATGGAGGTTGACCTTTGTTGTATAACTGTTAGGGTATTAATTTGGGTGAAGCTGCTTTCATTTTGATAGAGGCCGGTGGTTTAATGTGCTATAATCTTTTTTTCTTTTCTTTTCTTTTCTTTTCTTTTCTTTTCTTTTCTTTTCTTTTTTTTTCCGAGACAGGGTTTCTCTGTGGCTTTGGAGGCTGTCCTGGAACTCGATCAGTAGACCAGGCTGGTCTCGAACTCACAGTTATCTGCCTGCCTCTGCCTCCCGAGTGCTGGGATTAAAAGCGTGCGCCACCAACGCCCAGCTGTGCTATAATCTTTTAAAGGTGCTTGTAAAATATTGTTTCTAGGAACTTCTTTTTTTAGCACCTCACTAGCTAAGAAACTAATATCCTGTTGGGTTTAATTCATGTGTAAACTCATGATGACTGTGGTCTGTTGTTTTTTAATACTACCATTTAGTCTCCCAGTTTAGATTCTTTTGGGGGGGGGAGATAGGGTTTCTCTGTATTGTTCTGGAACTCCCTCTGTAGATCAGGTGGCCTTGCACTCAAAGAGATCCACCTGTTTCTGCCTCTTGAGTGCTGGGATTAAAGGCATGAGCCACCAACACCTGGCTCCAGTTTAGATTCTTTTTTTTTTTTTTTAATTAGAAATAAGATTGCTTCACATGTCAATTCTAGGTCCCTCTCCCTTTCCCTCCCCTCCTCCCATGGCCTCCCCCCAACCCCTCCAATATCCCCTCATTTCCCCAGGGAGGGTGAGGCCCTCCATGGGGGTGTCCATAGTCTGTCATTTCATCCAGGGCAGGGCCTAGACCCTCCCCCAAGAGTCCAGGGTGAGAGTGCATCTTTCATTGTTGGATGGGAGTCCAAAGTCCATTTGTATACCCGGGATGAGTACTGATCTACTACCCAAGGCTCAATAGATTACCTAGGCCTCCTCACTGACACCCACATTCAGGGAGTCTTTTTTTTTATTTTATTATTTTAATTTTAAATAGCTTGCTTCACATGTCAATCCCAGTTCCCTCTCCCTCCCCTCCTCCCACACCTCCCCACCATCCCCCCCCAGCCTCCCACCCTATCGCCACTTCCTTCCACATAGGGGATATCTAGAGCCTGTCATTTCACTCAGGGCAGGGTCCAGGCACTCTCCTAAGAGTCGAGGCTGAGAGAGCATCCCACTTTGTGTTATGGACACACGAGGTCCGTTTGTATGCCAGGGATAAACACTGATCCACTGCCCAGGGCCCCATAGTTTGCCCAGGCCTCCTCACTGACTCTTCACACTCAGGGGGTCTGGATCAGTCCCATGCTGGGCTCCCAGCTGTTGGTCTGGGGTCCAAGAGCTCTTTCCTGTTCCGATCAGCTGTCTCTGTGGTTTTTGCCAGCCCATTCTTTGCCAATTTGCTCATCAGTCCTCTCTGTCACTGGGTTCCTTGGGTTCAGTTCAGTAGTTAACTGTGGGTGTTTGCCTCTGCTTCCATCAGTCACTGGATGAAGGCTCCAGGATGGTTGTAGACATCAAGTTCACTATCAGGAATGGGCAAGGTGGTCTCTTCACTATTGCTTAGCTTGCCAGTTGGTGTCATCCCTTTAGATCACTAGAGGTCTCACTGGTGCCAGATCTGTCTTCTAACCTATGATTCCCTCTTCCCCCTATCCTACCCCCCACTCAACCTTCCTATTCCCCCATGACCTACTCTCTCTACCTCTTCTCCCCCTCTTTTCTTCCCAGCTCCCATTCCCATCCCCCCACCCACCCCTCACGTGTGTTCCCAACCAGTTCAGAAGATCTTGCCTCATTCCTCTTCTCTGGGGTACCATGCATATCTCTCTTAGGTTCTTTCCTGTTTCCCAGACTCTCTGTCAGTGGAAATGCAGACTGGCACTATCCTGATCCATGTCTAAAATCCATATATGAGAGAGCACATGCCATGTTTCTCTTTTTGTGACTAGGTTACCTCACTCAGGATGGTTTCTTCTAGTGCCATCCATTTGCCTGCAAATTTCAAGATTCCATTGTTTTTTTCTGCTGAATAGTACTCCATTGCATAAATGTACCACATTTTCTCTCTCCACGCTTCAGTTGAGGGGCATCTAGGTTGCTTCCAAGTTCTGGCTATTACAAATAATGGCTGCTATGAACATAGTGGAACAGACATCCTTGTTGTATGAATGGGCATCTTTTGGATATATGCCTAAGAGTGGAGTTGCTGGGTCTTGTGGTAGGTTTATTCCCATTTTTCTGAGGAATCTCCATACTGATTTCCAAAGTGGCTGAACCAGTTGGCATTCCCACCAGCAATGGAGGAGTGTTCCCCTTTCACCACAACCTCTCCAGCATAAATTGTCGTTGGTGTTTTTGATTTTAGCCATTCTGACAGGAGTGAGATGGTATCTCAGAGTTGTTTTGATTTGCATTTCCTGGATGGCTAAGGATGTTGAACACTTTCTCAAGTGCCTCTCAGCCATTTTAGACTCCTCTATTGAGAATTCTCTATTTAGTGCTGTAGCCCACTTTTTAATTGGATCCTTTGGTGTTTTGGAGACTTGTTTCTTGAGTTCTTTGTAAATTTTGGAGATCAGCCCTCTGTCAGATGTGGGATTAGTGAATATCTTTTCCCATTCTGTGGGCTGCCTTTTTGTCTTGCTGACTGTGTCCTTTGCCTTACAGAAGCTTCCCAGTTTCAGTAGGTCCCATTTATTAATTGTTGACCTCACTGTCTGTGCTACTGGTGTTATGTTCAGGAAGCTGTCTCCTGTACCAATTCGTTCAAGGGTACCACCCACTTTCTCTTCTAAGAGGTTCAGTGTGGCTGGATTTATATTGAGGTCTTTGATCCATTTGGACTTAAGTTTTGTGCATGGCGATAGACATGGATCTATCTGCATTCGTGTACATGCCAGCATTCAGTTATGCCAGCACCATTTGTTAAAGATGCTTTCTTTTTTCCATTGTATATTTTTAGCTTCTTTGTCGAAGACCAAATGTTTATACATGCATGGGTTAATATCAGGGGTTTCAATTCGATTCCTTTGGTCTACCTGTCTATTTTTGTGCCAATACTAAACTGTTTTCAGGACTACAGCTCTGTAATAGAGCTTGAAGTCAGGGATGGTGATGCCTCCAGATGTTGCTTTAAAGACTCAAAGTTCTTGCTATACAGGTCTTTCACTTATTTGGTTAGCATTACCCCAAGGTATTTTATGTTGTGCGTGGCAATTGTAAAGGGTGATGTTTCTCTGATTTCTTAGCCCTTTTATCATCTGTATCTAGTAGGGCTACTGATTTTCTTGAGTTGATATTGTAGCCTGCCACTTTACTGAAGGTGTTAATCAGCTGTAAGAGTTCTTTGGGTCATTTATGTAAACTATCATATCATCTGCAAATAGTGAAAGGAAAACCTGTACTCCACAAAATTTGAAAATTTAAAGGAAATGGACAATTTTCTGGATAGCTATCACTTGCCAAAATTAAATCAAGAGCAGATAAGCAATTTAAATAGACCTATAACCCCTGTGGAAATAGAAGCAGTCATCAAAAGTCTCCCAACCAAAAAAAGCCCAGGTCCAGTTGGCCTCAGTGCAGAATTCTACCAGAAATTCAAAGAGCAGCTTATACCAATTCTTCTCAAAGTATTCCACAAAATAGAAGCAGAAGCATCTTTGCCAAACTCTCTCTACGAGGCTTCAATAACCTTGATCCCCAAGCCACACAAAAACACAACTAAAAAAGAGAACTTCAGACCAATATCCCTCATGAACATTGATGCAAAAATACTCAATAAAATACTGGCAAATCAGATCCAAGAACACATCAAAACAATCATTCACCATGATCAAGTAGGTTTCATCCCAGGGATGCAGGGATAATCCGTTCAACATACGAAAATCCATCAATGTAATCCACCATGTAAACAAGCTGAAAAACAAAAATCACATGGTCATCTCACTAGATGCAGAAAAGGCCTTTGACAAAATCCAACACCCCTTCATGATAAAGGTCTTGGAGAGATCTGGGATAATAGGAACATACCTAAACATGATAAAAGCTATATACAGCAAACCAACAGCCAACATCAAACTAAATGGTCAGAAACTCAACACAATTCCTCTAAAATCAGGAACAAGACAAGGCTGTCCACTCTCTCCATACCTTTTCAATATTGTAATTGAAGTTCTAGCTAGAGCCATATGACCACAAAAGGAGATCAAGGGGGTACAAATTGGAAAGGAACAGTTTAGATTCTTTAAAAAGTTTTACAGTAAAAAGCAATTACCTGGTTACCTCAGTTCATTGTCTATCAGAGCTGCTTCATTTTTTTTTCCAGTTGTGACCGCTTGTCAAAAATTTTCATGTGACCCCCACCCAGGCATATAGGTATTTAAAATGTGTATGAATCAAACATTTAATGATAATCATATACTTATTTAAAAACAGTTCTTTGGTTTACATATACTTTTGTCATTCACTAAAGATTAAAGTAAATTTGCATACTAATGAAATGGTTTTTTTTTCTATAAGAATTAAATCTTGTCTAACTATTTGACACTGCTGCGCATAGAGAATCTTCACTGCCCCTCTCCCCCAGACAGAGTTTCTCTGTGTAATATCCTGGCTTTCCTGGAACTTGATTTGTAGCCTGGCTGGCCTTGAACTCACAGAGATCCATCTGTCTCTGCCTTCCAAGTGCTGAGATTAAAGGTGAACACCACCCTACTGCCCAGCCAAATAACCATTTTTAAATAAAATATTTGAACCTAATATAACATTATTGATATACTAATTTGTTGTTTACATGCTGAGAAATGATAAGAAAATTAAAATTCATTGATTTCCATAATTAAACCTTTATGTTTCTGTGAAGGCATAAAAATTTTTTATGTACATTTAAAACACTGCAATTTATAGTGTAATGCTTTAGAATCTGAGTTTAGATGTTTGAGGCCGTGTGTATTGATTGGCACTGCATAACATGAAGGCATATGGACCATGTGAGTTATGTTTTCAGAACCAGGGTTGCAGTGAAGTCCATGATGCTTCACAGAAGAACGCTGCCAGAAACACTCTGGGCTCATTGTTTGTTGGTTTTTGAATCAAGCTTTGGTTGCTGCACATGCAAGAACCTTTTACTGTTGCCAAATTTTTGTGACCTCATTTGAGTTATGCAACCTCAGATGAGGTTGCAGCCCACACTAAGCAGCTGTGTGTTGACCTTCTTTCCCATTGCCTCTTCTAAAGGCCAACTGTATTTACTCACAGTAATTTCCATGATCATGGGATTTTTGTCTTGTTTTATTTATCTTATTAAATGTTTGTTAATTGACTAAATAAAAGAAGTATTCAGATGGCTGCTATATGCTGGCATTATTGTAAGCTCTAAAGACAAAGAAGAGTTTGATTTCATTGTCCTACACAACAAGGAAAAAACAAATAATGATTAAGGATTTTTTGGTTCTTTTGAGAAGGGCGAGAAATCTCTGTGGTTCTGAACATTAACATATAGGAATTGCTTAAACATATCCAGTGCCACAGAGAGACAACCAAGATGTACTAACCTGGCAGAAACTGTTGGCAGGTGTCTTGCAATTTTGGAAGTCTAATTTGGTTATAAATCAACCTTTTAAAAAGTAAATGGAACATCTAGTAGATTATGTGAAATGATAAACACATAGCTTTATAGTAGGAGCTATTTGAATGGATGTTGAAACTAAACTGACCTTGTTGAATTTTTGCAGATACCACATACAGATAGCTTTTGTTAAAAGGAATCAGTAACCAATGTAAATTATTTCCCCCACAATGTGTTTCTGGAGCAAAACTAAATTCTTGAAGCATAGCATTCATTTCTAATTGAATGCCATATTAGGACAGAAGACCTTGGGGTGAAAGCTATCCGTTACAGACCCTTTTGTTGCCCATTTGAAATTAGTGCAAATGTAGATGAGTGAAGGATGGCTATGTGAAATTGTTGCTGATGTTAGTAGTACAGTAGAGAACTGAGCTTGCCTTAGAAGTAGTTGGCTGAATATTATTTTTTAAAATAAGTAGGATTAACAGTAACCAAAATATTAAATGGTTAATATTAAATTAAATTAAAAGGCCTTTGTGTTTAATTTATTTCATTATTAAAATGCATAGACTTTGATGTTTTATGACCACATGTGAGTAATGTAATAATCATTATCATAGGCTTATACCACTTCCTTAGTGGAGGTAAGAGTGAAATTACTTGTGAAATCCCTTTTCTACTTAACCGGCTTATTTTCCCTCACCCTTCTTACTCAAATATCTTACTTTCCTTGATAATGAACTCTTATTTTCCCTGATAATAAAAAGGAAACAAAGTATTGTTTTTGATTTTCAGAATGCTCTCTGTAATAAATCACCCCCCCCCCAATTTTCTATTGACTGTGAATTAAGAGTGTGTGTGGGTGTAGGGGCATTCACCTTTACCAGAACACCTGCACATGGAGGCCAGGGATGTGGATTAGGTCTTTCTCTATTGCTCTCTGCCTTCCTTTTTAAAACAAATCTCTCACTGCCCCCAGAGCTCACCATTTTAGATAGACTGGCTGACCTGTAAACCCCCAGGATCCTCCTATCTCTGCCCCCCAACGCAGCACTCAGGTCACACCAGCTTTTTTTCATGGATGCTAGGGATTCTTACACCTACCTACATAGAAGTACTTTACATATTGAATCATATTTCTGGCCCATAGATCAGTATTGTTTAAAAAGAGCTTTGGGGGCTTATTCGATTGGGGGTGGGAGGTGTTTTGTCTTTGAGATGAGATTTCACTATATAGTCCTGTCTGGCTTGAAAACTGTGATCTTCCTGCCTCAGCCCCACAAGTAACAGGCATTACAGGCATATACCACTGTGCCAGGCACATTTTATTAGCAGCAAAAAAAACTAACTTTGCTGCCTTAATACTTGCTAAAATTAGTCAGGGTTCCTAGAGAAACAGAACTGATAGAATGAACACACACACACACACACACACACACACAGGATTTATTACAGGCTTACAGGGTATGATCCTGCTAGTCCAACAATGATTATTTCCTGGTGGAAAGTGCAAGAATCCAATAGTAATTTGGTCTAGGAGACTGAATATCTCAGCTGGTCTTCAGTATACCCTGGAATCCTGAAGAAGTAGGCTGTAATACTAGTTCAAGAATGAATTTGCCCGTGAGAGTGTGGGCAAGCAGGTAAAAAGCAAAAGCTTCCTTCCTCCATGTTTTTTCTTTAAGCTGCCACCAGAAAATGCGGTCCAGATCCAATCAAGACAAATACCCCACAGGTGTGCCCAGCTGATTGGACTTTAGTTAATTCCAGATGTAGTCAAGTTAACGATTACTTTGGGTTTCAAACTCATTCCTTACTAGTTTCCTTATAGTCTAGGATTTCACATGACTTTTGTGGAACGTCTCCTGTAGTCTGTGACAATTTCCTGTCTGTCTTTTTTTTCATGACCTTGATTGTTCTGAGTACAAGCCAGGTGTTCTATAGAATGCATCTCAGGCACTTTGGTACTTTTCCTCATGATTAAACAGTGGGTTTTAGAAAATAGCAATACAGAGTCAAAGTGCTCTTTCACCCTTTTTCCGGGAGTACATTAAGACAGTACTACTTGCAGAAGGTAGTGTTTGCTTAGTATCTCCACAACAAAGTCTTTCTGTATTCTAGCCTTTGGAAATGAGTTGCAGAATTTAGCCCATACTCGGGCTGAGGCAGTGATGTTTCATGTTATGGGCAGAGCAAATTGATGAGTATTATTAGGAATTTTCTAAGATTTTTTTCTCCAGTCATATCAGTATGTATAGTTAATGTGTTGACTTATTGTCCAATCCAAACAGTCCTTAGTTTATGATGGTTAGGCCTAGCATCTTCTCAACTTTGTCATAGTATAAAGCAAACTGTCCATATTTTCTGGGTTTTCATTTTCTGTATAATGTTCAGTAGATTACACAAGATACTCAACACTTTATTTTAAAACAGGCTTTGAATTAAAAGGTTTCACCTGGTTGTGACCTAAATGTCATGAATACATATAGATTGGGCTATGATATTCAGTAGGTTAAGTGTGCTAAATACACGTTTTAGAGTATTTTCAACATATGGTAGGTTGTCAGTTGGTAATCCCATCATATGTATGTCATAGTGCACTTACAATATAGTATTTTGCTGCATTGTTGATCTCCTTGATTATGCTCTCCAGTGGTCTCTGGGTTACCCTTTTCCAGTCTCTGACAGAAATGTGAAGTTTTATTTGTTAAGGTGAACTCCCCAAAACTATGCTCATCTTCAGGACTAAATACGAGGAGGATATAGGAGGGGAAGGGGCTGAATATCACACATGCATGAATCTCTGTATCCTCTTGGAACTGCAGCACCTCTGACCAGAGAGCAAAGTTCCCTTGCCTCTGAGTAGTGATCCTCATTGCCATTGGGTCCATAGACGGCTGGGTGAGAATGGAGGAGAGAGAGAGGAGGAGGAGGGAGGGAGGGAGAGAGAGGGGTCTACACTTTCTTGTGAATGTTAAGATTTCCCTCTCCAGTGACAGCTGGAACTTGAAACTTTTCTTTGGGCTATACACACTTCAGACTGGACGATACCAGAAGAAACCAAAATGATGGCCATTGTAAAATGGTGCTTTGTGTTCTGGTCCTCTTATAGGACCTTCCTGTTGCCATTTACTTTTCTGGGTCCCATATATTCTATTCTAGGCATTTTAGCCAGTTCTTAGAGCTACATTAAGTTGGTGGGACAGTTGGAGTGCTGTAATTGCTATACTTTATCTGCAACCAAATCTTGCTGAAAGGTTTTTCATTTTCATTTCTTTTCTTCTAGGAATTTAACAAGAATCTGAACTTTTGATTCAAATATTTTTTGAATTGAAGCCAGAAATGTATTAGGATTTTGATTCTTTCATTTGTTTAAGGTAAGATTATTTAATAAAATAAAATTATACCCTTATAAATTTTCAAACATTTAATATTTATTTTATTAACATAGATTTATTTCTAAGTCTAATTAGAGACTTGTGCCTAAAAAAACATTTTTTATGGGTTCTCAAGGCTAGAATATAGTTGTTAGTTCAGTGCTTGCTTAGCATACACAAAACACTGGTTCCATCCCTTCTGCCAGTTAAATCAGATGTGGTGGGGGACACCTGTAATCTCCTCACTTGGGAGGTATCGGCAGAAAAATCAGAAATTCAAGGTCATCCTCAGCTACTTAGTAGGTTTGAGGCCCCATTGGAATACATGAGATCCTGTCAACAGAAAGTGGGCAATGGTGGTTCTTTACCATTTAAGTGATTAGTGTTTCTTGTAGCAACTATCAGATATAAAGGAAACATGATGGTATGATCACTGAAGGTGTAATATATTGAAAAGAAATGTTTGCCTAGGACAGAAGTGATCAAATTGGCCCACAGCCTGGCCACTTGTTTTAGTAAATAGTGTTTTATTGGAACATAGCCATATCCACTCATTAGCTATTTCTGTGGCCACCTTTGTACTTTTGTGCCAAGTTAATTACTTTGAATTTAAATATGCATGTAAGGGTCTAAGTAACTCTACCAAGGCAAATATCTTGAAAGTCCTTAGAAGTACTACTTTTCTAGCTAGGCATGATGGTGCACGCCTTTAATCCTAGCACTCAGGAGACAGAGGCAGGTATGGATCTCTGAGCTTGAGGCCAGTCTGGTCTACAGATCGAGTTCCAGGACAGCCAGGGTTACACAGTGAAACTCTGACTCAAAAAGAACAACAACAAAATCAAATAAATAAGTAAAAATAAAAATAAAAAGAAATGCTAATTTTATGGAATAATTGGTTTTTAAAAACCAGATTTAATGCCATGAGTAGTTGCATGCTAAGTGCTTATTTATTTCTAAGTAATGCTCTTTGTTTTCAAAACTAAAAGTTTATATAATGTTGGTTTTGTTTCTTCTCTAAAAAAGAGATTCATCCTAATTATATTTTGCTTTACCTAGTAAGTTTAAACAGAACTAGCAAGACTTTGAGAGAATGATTGTCTTCCCTAGTAAAGTTAAGTATCTTGGGTTTCTATTGCTGTGAAGAGACAGCATGTCCACAGCAACTCTTATAAGGAAAACATTTAATTGGGGCTGGCTTACGGTCAGAGGTTTTGTCCATTATCATCATGGCAAGGAGCATGGTGGCATGCAGGCAGACATTGTGCTGCAGAGGTAGCTGAGAGTTCTATATCCAGATAGACAGGCAACAGCATTTGAAACCTCAAAGCCCGCCCCAGTGACACACTTCCTCCACAATGCCACACCCACTCCCCCAAGGGCATACTTCCTAATAGTGCCTCTCCTTATAGGCCTTTTCTATTCAAACCACCACAGTAACTTATAGCATATGGAGTTTTAAATGAAAATATCCTAATATAAAAGTACATTAGTGAGCCAGTTCCATATTGATGGATTCGAATAATATCAACTCAAAACTCTGGAAAAAATATGTAAACTTCATTTCCTTTTTGTTAAACAATACAGTATAACAACTGCTGACAAAGCATTTGAATTGTAACAGGTAGTATGTGAGCAGTCTGGAGGAGATTTACACTATTTGGGAGGATTTATGGAGGTTCCATGGAAATACTGTGCTAGTTCATAAAAGGGATTTCAGTACATGGATTTTGCTGTTCTTGGGTATTAGATCTAATTTAATGTGATTCCTAAAATTATAAATGTTTAGAAACATTAGAAGAAACTAAAATTGGAGTAGAGAAAGTCTGTAAGATGTATGTTGTATTTCACAACAATCTCTAAAGGGTTAAAGAAAAAAAAGAAAAACATTTTAAAATCTAGCATGTAAATTAGAATTTCCAACCTCTATTAAAGAAATATCTATTTTAGATACCAAAATCTGAAAAAGAAAAAGACTTGGAAGGAACGCATTCTAGGTAATTTCAGTTTATAAAATAATCCATTGGATTTGAAATAGCCTTCCTTATGTGACACCCAGCCTGAGAGGATATGTTTGGTTTATGATGGTTTTGTATGTGATACCTGTGTTTGCTTTGCTCTTAGAAAACAAAATTTAAACTTTTAAAGAAAGAAACCAGGAAATGTAAAGCATCTGTAGTTATATAATATTGTTTTATAAATATTATACTATGTATCATTTCAGTTACTAAGCATGTATTGAATTTCTGAATCCCAGCTAATAGTAATACAGACTTGTATTTTCTGATGCATGATGATTTGTTTACAAGAAAACTGTTTTGTCAATAAACTCATTTTATGGTAGATGAATAAATTATTTGTACAATGATTAAACCATCTTTATATTAACTATATTTTATTTTGTAGTAATGCTAAAATTTTAAGATTAATGACTTTATGTAGAATTGTCAATTTAGTTATTAACGTTTTTATTTTACTAATGACATCTATAGTACATTTAATATAAATTCATCTATATCAAGGATTAGCTCACTGTTTCTAGCATATTAACCTCAAATTAATAAACAAAATATTTCAAGTATGGTAAAAAAAATGTGTGAGAAATTGTCTAGGGGTGTAAAAGTCATCAACCTATATAGACCTCTTTCTTAAAATTTGATAAATGTTAATTCACATTTGTTAAAGAAAAAGCCCAAAATAATAATAATAAAAATAATCCAATGATGTAGTATTTTTAAAACATCCTAGGATAAAATAGGTTATACTTTGTGTAGATGATATAAGAACATTGTATGAATATATTTGTTTATTCCATCCTGTGTTTCAAGTAGATCAGCTCAGGTAGTAAATTACAAAGGCAAGCACAGCCTTGGGATTTGGAAGACTTAAAATCAGAAGTTTCTATAGCCAGACTAGTTGTGTAACTTTGAACAAGCCACTGAGCTCTTATTCTTTTTGTCTGTGAATTAAATCATTAGTTTAGCTTCTGAGATTAAATCCTATTTGATGTACTTTTGTTGTTTCTATTTGTGTGTGCGTTAAAATATGCATAGCATGAAATTTGTCATCTTAGCCATTTTTTTAGATGTACAGTCTAGGGATATTAAATACATTCCAAACGTTATGCATGTTTCTCCACAGTTTTTCATTTTGAAACTTTGTACCCATCATAAGTCCCCAGTAACTTCCCCTGGCAACCACTATTCTTTTGTCTCTTTGTGACTTTCTAACTACTTCATTATAACTACTATAATCATATAGTATTTGTTTTCTGTGTATAACTTAACTTCATTTAATATAATGCCCTTAAAACTGATCTATTTTATAGCTTTCTTCTTTTAAAACAAAAGTAAAGGATATCCCACTGTATGTATTCAGCCACATGTATCCATCCATTCATCCTTCATTTGACTCATGGGCGGTGTCCATCAACAACAATGCTGCTGTCAACTCGGGTGTACAGATGTAACTTTGAGGTTATGTTTCAGTTCATGGTCTCATTTCACATCTCAGTCCAGGAGTATATTGAAGTACAAACTTGTTAGGCCATAGGGTGTCTCTGCTTTCCACAGTGGTGGCTGAGCACAAATTTCAGCAAATTTGAGAGATTTGGAGCTATATTTTTTTTCTCCCACACAATCTCTACTCCTTTCAAAGGGAGTGACACTATTAGGAAGTGTGAGCTTGTGTGGACTTGTTGGAGGAAATGTGTCACTGTGGAGGTGGGCTTTGGGGCTCAAGTCACTCCCAGTGTCCAGTTCACTTCCTGTTGCCTTTAGATCAAGATTTAGATTCTCCAGCACTGTGTCTCCTGCGTGCCTTCATGCTCCCAGCCTCCATGCTCTCCACCATGGCGATAATAGACTAAACCTCTGAAACTAAGATTCCACTTCAATTAAATGCTTTACTTTATAAGAGTTGCCATGGTCAGCGTAATCAAGTATGAGGAGTAGAGTCCCAAAAATCAGTAAAGGAGTCAGAGACAGTCCCTGTTCACATTGTTAGGAGTCCCACAAGAGGACCAAGCTAAGCAACTGTCATATATATGCAGAGGGCCTAGATCAATCCCATGCAGGCTCCGTTTGTCAGTTTAGTCTCTGTGAGCCCCTGTGAACATAAGGGGGAAGTGCTTAGTCTTACTGCAACGTGATATGCTATGTTTTATTGATATTCATGGGAGAATATCCTAAACAAATAAATTTAGGGAGAATATGCTAAACAATAAACAAAAAAATTTCCTAAACAAATGGAGGAGGAGTGGATTGGGAGGTGGGTAACAGGGTTGGGGGGGACTAAGAGGAGAAGAAAGAGGGGAAACTGTGACTGGGGCGTAAAAATAGATGATAGAATTATTAGATTTATTTTTTAAAAGTTTCAGTGTCATGGTGTCTCTTCACAGCAATAGAAATCTTAAGGCAGTATTCAGTATGCAACATTAATGGATATGTTTACAATGTGAGAGCCTTTAGGAGGTCATTTATTCTCCATGTCAGAACCCTCTTGAAATAGATTTGGGATCTTATTTAATTGAGACCTTATTAATGCAGAGGGCTTAGAAATGGATCTTAAAAAGCTATATACATGCTTTGCCTTTCCACCACATAAAGGCACTGTGTTCAAGGCTATTTAAAATGGTCAAACTCAACAAAAGTAAAGCAGTAGTTGGCAAGGGCTATGTTGCAGAGAGAAATGGGGAGTTTATGTGTCTTATGGATGGATGTAAAGTCTCAGATAAGCAAGAATAAAAGGCTTTATGCATCATTGTGCTTATATATAACGAATGCTGTGCTGTATACTTAAGAGGATAAAATACAGGACATTTTCATTCATGTTTACAATGAATATGACTTGCTTTTTTTTAAAAAAAAATTCAGTCTGTCATTGAATACTTCACTGAAGTTAAGCATACAAGATAAATATATTCATAACTAATTTAGAAAAATATACTACTTTTCACATCTCCATGGCAGAAAAATATGATCCTTAGCTAGGACAAAATCAGCCAGTAAGAAGAGAGGCAACATGTGATGGAATTATCAGATACAGACGTTAAGGCAGCTATTACAGATGTACCCCTTATGTTCCAAGAGAACAGAGGAAAACATGAACATGCTAAGGAAAGTGGAATTTATCTACAAAAAGAGACCCAAATAGAACTTCTGTAGAAGAACAGTATCAGAAATAGAATCAGCAGCATGTTACATATTTCAGGTAAAAAGGAAGAGTTAAAACCTGAAGCCATGGAGTGTATGTATCCAGATAGACTGTGGTATCTGGAATCCATATTGTAGAAGGAGAGAACTGAAATTGTTCTCTGACCTCTATGTGTATATCATAGCACATATGCAACACATACACTCTAAATGAATTAAAATGTAATTAAAAATTTTAAATGAAACACCAGGAGAAATATTCAAAGAAAGAAAAGAAAACAACATCACTGTGTCACTGAACTATAAGATGTTATCAAACAAATGGAAGTATAGCAAGTCATAGATGGAGATAGGGAGACAGAAACAATAGTTCAGATAATAGCCAAATATCACCACATTTGATGGAAGAATTTAGTAAATAACACCACTTTTTGAGTTTCCATACATAGCCAGAAAAGTAACATTTTTGAAAAGGAATTGGGGTAGAAAAGGGAGAGGTAGGAAGTGGGTGTCCTGTCTTCATAATATGTACTGTTAGGCTTCTTTTAAAATTTTGTCTTTGTAGAGATAAAAATTTGTATCCAAAAAAGTACAGCCTCTATTATGAATGTTTACCATGGGCCATATAACCCTTGTTACTCTTGGAATGTATGAAAGCTTTAGCTGCATTGCAGTTGGTGTAATAGGAAAGGGAAGATTTGTGTATCATGTTAACTTTTGATTTCTTAATATCAGCCAGCCCTTGAAATCTAAATTTACCAAATGTGAGTAATAATTTACTTTTCAGTGCTGGGAATCTGACTCAAGGCCTCAAGGCCCTCTAGGCTAGAACTCTGTCACTTAGCTACATCCCAAGTCTGAGTAATAATTAAACTTCTGTCTTAAAGGAACTTTTTTAATTTTTTTCTTTTTTTAGCATGAAGCAGTGTATGGGCTGTGTTCTAGAACTTATGGTAGGGAGAGAATACATCCAAATCTGTGTGAGATATTTGTGATGACTATACAAATGCAAGAAAGTGATCAAGAATGTGGTTGGGGGAAAACAAGACACACTTTTGGTTTTGTCTAATACTTAGGTTCAACTTCCAACTCTAAATAATCATGTTGATTATCATGTAAATTGCTTAATAAGTATCAGTGAAATAGGGTTTTGACTTTTAGATTATGTGTTGTGTATAGGAAATATATTTCTGGCATTAAGGAATAATTCTTACATGAAATTTGACATCTGCTACAGCTGTATTACTTAGCTAAACAGAATTTCTGTGCTGTAGTTTGCTTTCACTTCAGATTTTAAAGCTGACAAAATACATTCTTCACTCAGCATGTGGTGAAGCCTTAAATAGGAGGCAGAGGAAAATCCTACCTTGCCGCAGTAATCCAATTCAGTCACCTTCCTGTTTGTTTGGAAAATTGTTCATCTGGGAGAGCTTAGCTTAAATCTTACTTAATTCACATTTATGGCTGATAAAATTTATGTTCCTGACCAATATATCATTCTGTGCAAAGGCAGGTTGTAGTTTTTCTCCTGATTGCTGTTCTTACCAACTTTTATGAGATAATAAAAATTACAGAAGCTTAAAGAAAAGAACTCTTTTCAAGGGAATATGTACCCTCAGGTTGCTTACTTGGGAAAATGTCAACAGATTATTTATATTTTATTAAATGAATTGGTAGATAGCTGAAGATCATTCATTTTACTGGCCTTAAAAGGCATAAGTTGCTAAGCATTTCCCTCTTACTGCCTACTATGAATGTCTACTGTGTGATACGCACTAAATGGAGGTGTTCATTTTATCTTGTAACTATTTCATGAAATAGATATTATATCTGATTTATAGGTGAGAAGAATTTTTAGGAAAGTTATTTAATTTATATAACATTGTCTATCTTGGGGCTAAAAGATGGCTCAGTTGTAGACAGACTTTTTTTGCCTGCCCGCAAGTTTCCAAATAACCGACAAGGAAACTTAATATTAATTACAAATGCTCAGGCTTATTATTAACTAGCTCTTACATTTTAAATTAACCCATATTTCTTATCTAAGTTACACCACATGGCTCATGGATTGTTACCTCATTTTGTACATGTCCTGCTTCCTCTGTGTCTGTCTGGTGACTTCTCTGACTCTACCCTTCTTCATCCCAGTATCCTTTGGTTGTCCCGCCTATACTTCCTGCCTGGCTACTGGCCAATCAGTTTTTTATTAGACCAATTCAAGTGATAAATCTTTACAGTGTACAAGAGGATTATTCCACAGCACTCAGTGGTTAAGAGCACTGACTGCTCTTGCAGAGGACCTGGATTTGTTTGCTAGCTCCCACAAGCTAATTCCAATTCTAGGGGATCCACATTCTTCTGACCTCCATAGGTACCAAGCACAAGGGTGGTGCAGACGCTTATGCATATAATATAAATAATTCTAAAAATAAAATTGCTTTTTAAAAGATTGCTTATCTTAGCAAGATTGAAATTTAAGTCTCTCGAACCCCATACCTCAAAATATACAATTTACCTTTGTTCATCTAACCTGTTTAACTAGTTTCTTTATTTTCATAGTAATTTTAAAAACATAGTAGGTGTGTACTCACGCACCTGTACACACCAGGTGTAGTGATGCATGCCCAAAGTTCGAGCAGTTAGAAGGCCGAGGCAAGAAGACTGGGAGTTCAAGGCCATCTTGGGCCACATAGTGAGACCATCTCAAAATCAGATAGCTTGTGTGCCTTTATACAAGACTAATTACTTAAAAAGTTTTTTTTTTTTTGATGTTCTTGTGTTTGAACTCAGGGCCTCATCCACACTAGGCAAGTGCTCTACTACTGAACTATATCCTCTGTCCTCCTTTACTTACTATTTTGGGACAAAGTCTACTAAGTTGACTGTCAACCAAGTCTGGCTTGAAGTATAATTTGTGTATAAAATGCACCCCCTTTAAAATAAACAGTTTGGTGAGTTTTGTCATTTACCACCACAACAGTCAAAATATAGAATATTTTTATTGCCCCAGAAAGTTCTTCATGTTCTTTTGTGCCATCCCCCTAATAGATATCTCTTCTAGCCACCAGCAGAAATAAATTTATGGGTAGTGAGTAGCCTTTTGTGTGTAGTTTCTTAGACTGTTTTGGAGATTCATCTATGTTGGAACAGGCATTAGAATCTGTGTGTTGCTGAGTTGTATGCATGAGCCATTTTATCCTGCCAACAGTTAATGGACATTTGGATTACTTCTGGCTTAATGGCCATCAGTACTCATATATAACCTGTTTAGTTTTAGAGTGTCTAATAACATTTCTCTTTAGTGAATAGTTCATGGATTTATTCAGTTTATATCACCTAAAATATGTGCTACCTCATAGAAGACTCAGCCCTCTGTTGGAAATTAAGGATAAAAAATTCTGCTGTTTTAAAATTTTGGAGGGTAAATGAATGACATTTGGAACACAAGTTAAGTTTGGCATGCTCTGGCAGTACAGAAATAAATGACAAATGAAATTCAGCAGAAACATAGTATGACAAACACTGGATTAAAAGTTTTAAATTGGCCAGGCCACGCCTTTAATCCCATCACTTAGGAAGCAAAGATAGAAGGGTCTCTGTGAGTTTGAGGCCAACCTGGTTGACAGATGAGTTCCAGGACAGCCAGGGCTACACAGAAAAACTGTGTCTCAAAAAAATAAATAAATAAATAAATAAAACAAAAAAGTTTAAAGTTGGAGTTTGGCCTATAATTTGGCTTTAGTCTCCACCTGTATCATTTATTAGACTTCTGACTACACAGTTTATTAGGTTTGGAACAAATTATAACTTTGAATAAATTAGTAACCTATTTGAGAGAAAAAATAGAATTCTGCAGTTAATCCAATTCAGTCATCTTCCTGTTTGTTTAGAAACATTTTCACATTTCCATGGGTACATACTTAATCTCATTTAGCTTTTTGAGGTGCCAGTGAGAGCGCTAGTACAAAAAAGTGATTGGCAGCAGTAGCAAAGCCTGGGTAAGTCAGCACTTGACTCCATGTCTGAGTTCTTACCTGGAAAATGGAACCACCCACTCAAGTTCAGAGAAGAAAATGTGATGACTGATAAGGACTTGAAGCTTCCTAGTCTCCTGCTCACTATTCTGTTGAATATTTATTATTAAAAGAAATTTATAGTGTGATATTTAAAACACTTTTTTTTAAGTTGCAAAAGATTAGGCCAGGTCACAAAGCTGGTGGTACCACAGCTCCCAGTGTAGCATTGGTGGGAAATGGGAGACCTTTAAGAAATGAGGCTTTGGGGGCTGGAGAGATGGCTCAGAGGTTAAGAGCACTGGCTGCTCTTCCAGGAGTCCTGAGTTCAATTCCCAGCAACCACATGGTGGCTCACAACCTTCTATGATGAGGTCTGGTACCCTCTTCTGGCCTGCAGGCAGAACACTATCTACACAATAAATAAATCTTTAAAAACAAAATTATGAACTTAAAAAAAATGAGACTTTATAGGAGGTCTTTAGATCCTTGGGTCATGCCTACTAAAGGACCTGTGGAACCTCAGTCACTTCTCTGTCTCTCTCTATGCTGTGCTGTGAGCACTCTGCCAGACACATGGTCCTGTGACGATACACCATGCTCACCTAAGGCCCTAACAAAAGAGGCCTCCTACTATTGGACCAGAATCTCAAGAATAAACCTTTACTTTGAAAGTAGCTTGTCTCCGGTGTTTAGCTGTGGTAACCTGAAGCTGACAATGTTGCTTGATGTATTTTTTATTATAAATATTAGAAAAGTAGGAAGTATAGGAGTAGTCCAGCAATAGGTTGTTTTTGCAAGATTTTCATCATGTTCTACTTTTTCTGCGTGATGCTTTCTGAAGTATCTCAGAAATGCTTCCCATTGTGTCTATATCAAAAAGTTTCAGAGTAATTACATTTAAAAGGTCATTTGAGGCTCTGCTTTCCACATATAGATTCTTCCACGAAACTAAGGACTCCATGTCTTTAATTTTAAAATTACTAACTCGGCAAGGTGGTATACATCTTTAATCCCAGTACTTGGGATGCAGGGCAGCTTGACTACAAAATGAGTTCCAGAACAGCCAAGGCTACACCAAGAAAACCTGTCTGGGGGGTGGGGAGCTGCATTTAAAAATTACTGTAAGCCAGCTTCCAGATGAGCCTTCCTTGTGTCATTCCTGTCTCACAGGATGGCACCAAACTTGCAAAAAGATGTTTCTTGAAACTTACTGCCATCAGCTACTTGTAGAACTTCTTGGGAAAGCTCTCACTCTTACTGTGAAGTTCCCCTGTTCGAGAAACATGCAGTGAAACACATCATTAGGCTCTTTTTCTTAATTCCCTAATGAGTGGAGAAAACTTACACAGCTGCAAAGGCCTGCAACTTCTTTCTGAACTGATTCATTTCCATGGCTTATGTTTAGTTTAACACATTGCTTAGAAGCAAGCAGAGAGCCCTTTTATTTCAGTGCTATACAATATTTCAAAGAAATATTTAGCCCCACTGCAACATTGCTTTTCTGGATACAGAACAGCCCTTTGCTCCTAGTTCCTTATGCTGCCACTGGAGAATGTTAAGACTTAGAGACTCACTTGAGCAGATCTGCCTTTCAGAAGCTGGTAAACGGAGCTGCTCATTGTACCTGTACAAACTGTGAGCAGGTTATTCTGCTCTTACCTGGTTGACAGAAGCATATAATGATTTGGAACCACATAATATGATACTGTGGCCTGGTGGAGAGAACTTAACCCTTTGAAGGCAGATAAATGTTAGTATAAATTCTACTGTGCATATATAACAGATGGTATATGGCGAGTGTATTTTTCTGTAACTTCCCCTCTCTTCAAAAATAAAAAAATAGCCTTTCTGATTTGTCGATGATTTTTAACTCACACATGCCATAGTAGACAGGGATAACAGGATTACTAGTGTATGTGGAGTGCTGCTGGTGATGGGACTCCAGCTCAGGATGATGGGAAGATGAGGTTGCTGTGCAGTGACAGCCTAGTAAAGTAGATTGAAAGGGTGTGTAACTACTCATATTGTGCCTAGAGCAGGCCAGGCCTTCTGGGTTTGTGGATCAGATATATTTCAGTTTACTTCTTATGGTCAACAGTGACTATTGTAGCAGGCATCAATAGCAGCAAAATATACAAGTGAAATTTGCCCTGCACCTTCAGTCTAGAGAATGCCAACAGATTTCTAACAATCTCAGAAAGTCTTAGCAATTAGTCTAACTAAAATGTTCTTTGAAGTATTGTACAGTCCTTAAGGAATAAGGCTTTCTGCTTGCTTCTAAGCAGTGTGTAAATCTAAGCATATGCTATGTAAAATTAAAATGATTAATTGAACTCATATCTCACTGTGTGGCTGATATGAATTCATTGTAGTTGAGATGTGAGAAAAGAGATAAGGAGGAGAAAGTGGTTTAGTTTGTGCATTGGAAGGACTCCCTGGTGAGAGGGTGTGGTAGTCCACTGGCTTGCTTCCCTTATCCATATTCTGCTTCTCAGTCATTGAGCCCTAGTTTTTTAACTTAGCACATTGCTGTCTGGAGCAAAAGGTATTTCTCAGCCTTCCTTTCAGCTTGAGGTGGCCATGTTTAGCTTGAGGTTTAGCTAATGAGATGTTAGAAGCATTATGTGAAACTGAAGGAAGTCTCATTAAAGGGAAGTGATTCCGTGCAGAGAGCCACTCTCTTGCCCTTGGGCCTTTCTGCTGCTTCCTGGGCTGCAATGCAGACATAAAGCTGAGGCTTCAGTAGCTTTCTTGGGTCATAGATTGATAGAAAAAGATTAAAAGTGCTATGTCTTTGATGAGCATGTAGCTACATTCAAAACTTCAGACTGCCAACTTTTGGGTTTCTTTTATGTGAGTAAAAAAGTAACAATGGCTGGAATATGGTGTCTTATTTCTAACAGTATAACCCAGTCCTCACAGTCAGCAGTGTACCTGGGCACAGGTATCTGATTCTCTCTAACTCCACCTCTAGGAACCATTGAAATGAAACCAACACTCGAAGTCCAGGGCAGTGCTGTATGCCTGAAATACTGAAATGTCAAGAGAGTTCAACTGAATACTAGATATTCACACTGAAAGGAACCAGAACTTGAAAACAATGGCTGTTTCAGGTCCTAGGCAGGAAGTGCACATTATGAACCTAGGATGTCTTGTCATGAAAAATAGCAGATAAGCTTTCAAAAGCCATTGAGGTTGTATGAAAAAAAGGACTTAGGAGTCAATTTGAAGAGATTGGCACTAGATAAAGTTAGAATATCCTGAGTGTTAAAACACCAGTAGCTACAGTAAATTGAATTCCATCAAATGTGGTAAAACTCTGAGATTATAAAAACTCTGAGTTGTTTATAAAGGTTCTTGGTTTATTTTTAGATGTTATGAAGGAACCAATTCATTATTTTGACACTTGCTAAATAAAAAATTCTATAATTACTTTCTTGTACAACTACTTTCAGGCTAAGCAGTTGGTGGTAAGGACAAGTTTTTTTTCTGAAGTGTTCCAATACAGAATGACTGATGATGTAATAAGTGAATTGCTAATGGACACACAAATTAATTTTAGTATCACAGAGAAAGTTCCACATTGTATACATCCTAGATAAATTTCACACCTACTTTTATCAAGCCTCTAGATCTAGCTGATTTATAGGAAACACTGGAGACAAGATTCTACAACCATTCCAAAAGCAAAAACAATACAAGGCAAAACATAGACTTTTAGTGGATTTACTTTGGTAACAGCTCTATGTATGTATATAACATATTCTGATTACTCTCTCCACAGCCTTGCTTTATCTTCTCTCCATCGCTATTACCCTCTTTCCCAGATTCATGGTTTTTTATGACCCATTAATTAAATCAAGGAAGTCTGTGATTATTAGATTGGAACTACCCATTGGTGCCTGGTGGAATCATCAGTGCATTCATAACCGAAGGTAGAATTACATCTCTCCGTGAATCTATCAGTAGCAAGTAGTCCAGCAGCGGAGTAGAGACCCTGGCGTTCCTCCTTCATCTCTGCCAAAGTTTTTCAACCTTCCTAATGCTGAGACCCTATAATATAGTTCCTCATGTTGTGGTGATTACCAACCATAAAATTATTTTGTAAATTTTGTAGCACAAATAAATAAAAGGACCCAGAGACTGATATTGGGGTTCAAACTTCAAACTGAAGATTAGAAAAGCAAAGCGGCCGGTCACTACCTCAGGCTGAATGGGCTCATCCTCCTGCTTTCCCTCACCATGACTGTAGAATCCTGAGACTTCAGTGTCTTCCTATCCTCAGTGTGACTGGGGAATGAATGCCTCCTATCCTCAATGTGGCTGGAGAATGAATGCTTGATCTGAGACCTTGCTCCTGTTTTATATACCTCTCATGAGTCCTGGGATTAAAGGCGAGTGATCCCAAGTGCTGAGATCATCTTTGTGTGAACTGTTTCTTTTTAGGACTGGATCAGTTTCGTGTAGCTCAGTATGGTCTTGAGCTAACAGAGATCTATCCACCTCTTAATCCTGAGTCCTGGAATTAAAGGTGTGTACCACTTGAAGACGGAGTTTCTGTTCCACCTGGTCCCTCAGCCATTTGGATCCAAATAAACACAGGGGCTAATATTAATTATAAACTGTTTGGCTGATGGCTCAGGATTTTTACTGGCTAGCAATCTTTTAATCATTAACCCATAACTATTCATCTATGTGTTTCCACATGGTGCCTGGATGGCCTATCTTCCCAGTGGCTACATGGTGTCTCTCTCTGGTGGTTTCTCTCTGCGTCCTCTCCCCAGCATTCTCCTTGTCTGGCAGCCCCGCCTATATTTCCTGCCTGTCTTCTGGCCAACCAGTGTTTTATTCATCAATCAGTAAGAGAAACATACATTAACAGCAAACAGAAGGACATCCCCCATCAGTGGCTGCTGGGATTAAAGGTGTATATCACCATTGCCTGACCTCTATAGCTGTGGCTGACTTTGCTTTCTGAATCCTCAGGCAAGCTTTAACAATTTTTGCTACTGTTATGAATCATAATGTAAATATCTGATATGCAGGATATCTGATATGCAACTCCTGTGGGTTGAGAACAGTTAATGCCTTATTGCTATTAGGCCCATTCTTGTGCAAACCCAGTGTAGGCATCTGCAGCTGCTCTGAGTTCGTGGTCGTAATGGCTATGTCTTGTCTGGAAGATAGCATTCGTAGCTGTTCTTTCTATCTTCTGGCTCTTACATCCTTTACACTCCTCTTCCACAGTGCTTTCTGAATCTTAGAGATATTCAAAAAGGAGTGAATACTCATCTATATTTATCAGTGCCATATACAGCCATGAGTCTACATTTAACAACATTCCCTGGAAAGAGTCTTCTCTGATTAAGGCTGAGAGTAACAGTTATCTATGGGTATACACATCAGTGTTTAGAATTGATACAATGTCAGTGTAGCTGAGCATCAATGTTAGCTGATCAAACAATGTTCAGCTTACCCATTAGGGCCTGTGATCTCCCCCACCATTGGTTTTTAACCAGGTGTATGATACCAGAGATGAATTCCTTCCTGTGAGCTAGGTCTCAGATCTAATAGGGAGTAGTTGGTTACTTCTCTAACAGTCCATCTTGCCTGGCAGGTTGCTCTTGTAGATCATAGGAGTCACAGCTAGGTGAGTTCATTAATGCCTTTTCTCCCCTGGCAGCCTACACAGCACCTTCAAAGATTATGAAAGCTATCTGGCAGGAAGGAAGCTTCCAGCTCAGATCCAGCTTGTTTTCTCCATATCAACAAAAGCATATACTTTTATAAGAGTTTACTTCATGGAAATTTTGGAAAGCACTTTTTTATGCTTGCAGGTTTGAAAAATTGTAGAGATTATCTATGTTGAAAATTAATTCACAAGGAGGGAGTAGAGCTGGGATAAAAAAAAAAAAAGAGTACCAGCTAATAGAAAGACATAAATTCAGAGGGCATAGATAAAATAAGGATAACAGGATAGATACTTTTTAAAAAAGGTATTAAAATAAGAAATAGAGTAGAAATTGAATTATGTAATAGCCAAATTAAACTGCATCAGAATAGAGAACACATTAGAAAGTTGAATTCATGATATAGAATACAAAATTGAGACGCTTTCCCAAAATACAAACAAAAAGAAAGATGTAAAAGATTTGAAGAGAATAAAGAGGTCTAAAACAGAATTTCTTTTCTAGAAGAGACCAGAGAAAGTTGAATAGAGATCCACTTATTAAACACTGTAAAGAAAAAGATGAAAGATTACCTGATTATAATTCAAACAGGCTTATTCTCAAACTCCTATTGTAGTGAAAATGTTTTTTCCTATATTAAAATCATCATCATAAAAAATTAAAAACCCTTATCATGCATCCAGGCAAGAAGAGAAACAAGTGAACATATCAAAGCGGAGACTCACCTTAAATTGTCCTTACAGATAAATTGTATTTATATGTATACAATTATAGTTGGTTTGGGGACAGAATTGAACCTTGTCTTAAAAAGAGCTGGGTGTGATGGCACATGCCTTTAATCCTTAATCCCAGCACTCCTGGAGGCAGAGGCAGATAGTCTTTGTGAGTTCAAGGCCAACCTGGTCTACATAATGAATTCCAGGCCATTTGAGAAAAAAAAAAAAGAGGAAGAAAGACCTGTTAATATGTAAGTTTAGTTGACTATGAGGGAATCAATTCAGTTTCTGAAATGCAGTATTTGTGTTTGCTCATAGACATTCCATAATACAATAAGAACATAGACCTCACAGTCTGTGAGAGCTGATGTTCAGATCCCTTTCTTATACTAGTTATATGAGTCATCAAATAGTCACATCTTCAGTGACTGCTTAACATCACAAAACCTCAGCTCATCTATAAAATAGGCAAAACAGGAGTCTTGCCCAGACTGGCTTGGAACTCTCAGTTATCTTTAGCCTTCCAAGTGTTACAGTTACAGCCTGTACAACCATGTAATCTCATTTGAAACATTTAGCCACATGTGTCAAAGATCATGTTAACTTTGATACTAAAAAAATTCAGTGGGCTAGCATAGCTTACTTTTGTCCTATGGTAAGTCATTTTTCTAGTGTATTCATGTTTACATTTCTAAAAGGGTCTTAATCACTCAAAATATTAGATCTTTTTAAAGTTAACCAATTGACTGTATAGTTTATATCTTTAGTCTATCAAACAGTAAACAGCAGTAACTAAATTGTAAATCTGTTTTAAAGAGTTGACCAAGATATGTCTCACGTAAATTCTGTTACTTATATTCATTTCTACTTGGCTTATGGTTTTTCAGATATCCAAATACAGTAAAGAAAACAGTTTTAAATACCTTTGTTTATAATTTGCATTTTAAACAATTCTCACTTATTTAACAAATCTTTAATCATAGCCTCCTTGGGACTAGATACAATCCTAGTCACTGGAAATGCAGTAGTGGCTTGGAGATGGATAGTAATCTAAGTGTGTAGTGTGTCAGACTGATAAGGAGCTTGAGAATGATGGGTAAGAATTGTTGTTTTACATGGGTGGTAGTCATTGAGGCCTTTCTAATTGACATCCAAGCAGTGGCTCAAATGGAGCAAGGAACAGGCAAGTAGATGCTAGGGAAAGAGGGTCAGGAGGGGGAGTGGTAAGTGCAAGAGCAAATCTGATTAAAAGCATGCCTGACTTGAGTCAGTTTTCCACTGATTACTTTCTTGAAGTGTTCCTGGTCCCCATAAAAATTAAAAGAGATTTAAGGGCTTCTTTCTCTTATTTCAGGGCATATTCTTCCTAACTTTTTTAGTGCTTGTATCATAGTGCTATTCTGATGATGCCCTTTGATCTGTCCTCTGGGTACATGGCTAGTGCCTTTCTTTTTTCTTTTTCTTTTTTTTTTTTTTTTGTTGTTGTTGTTGTTTCTTTTTGGCTTTTTTTTCCTCTAATCTTTTTTTATTTTTTTATTTTTATTTTTAAGTTTAAATTTAGATTAGAAACAAGGTTGCTTCACAAGTCACTTCCAGGTCCCTCTCCCTTTCCCTCCCCTCCTCCCGTGCCCTCCCCCCAAACCCCCCATTATCCCCTCATTTCCCCAGGGAGAGTGAGGCCCTCCATGGGGGTGTCCATAGTCTGTCATTTCATCCAGGGCAGGGCTTAGACCCTCCCCCCAAGAGTTCAGGGTGAGAGTGCATCTCACATTGTTGGATGGGAGTCCAAAGTCCGTGTGTATGCTTGGGATGAGTACTGATCTACTACCCAAGGCTCAATAGATTACCTAGGCCTCCTCACTGACACCCACATTCAGGGGGTCTTGATCAGTCCCATGCTGGATTCCCAGGCTGATGCCTGGCATTCAAGAGTTAACCTTTGTCAGGTCAGCTGTTTCTGGGGGTTAAACCAGCCCAGTCTTAAACCCTTTGATCATCAGTCCTCCCTCTCTGTTACTGGCTTTCTTGAGTTCAGCTCAGTGCTTAGCCATGAGAGTGTGCCTCTTCTTCCATCAGCCACTGAATGAAGTTTCTGTTTCCCAGACTCTCTGGCCATGGGATTGTAGGCTGGCACTCCCCAGATCTATGTCTAAAATCCATATATGAGAGAGTACATGCCATATTTCTCTTTTTGTGACTGTGTTACCTCACTCAGGATGGTTTCTTCTAGTGTCATCCATTTGCCTGCAAATCTCAGGATTCCATTGTTTTTTTCTGCTGAATAGTACTCCATTGCGTGAATATACCACATTTTCTCTATCCACTCTTCAGTTGAGGGTCATCTAGGTTGCTTCCAAGTTCTGGCTATTACAAATAATGCTGCTATGAACATAGTGGAACAGACATCCTTGTTGTATGAATGGGCATCTTTTGGACATATGCCTAAGAGTGGAGTTGCTGGGTCTTGTGGTAGGTTTATTCCCATTTTTCTGAGGAATCTCCATACTGATTTCCAAAGTGGCTGAATAAGTTGGCACTCCCACCAGCAATGGAGGAGTGTTCCCCTTTCACCACATCCTCTCCAGCATAAATTGTCGTTGGTGTTTTTGATTTTAGCCATACTGACAGGAGTGAGATGGTATCTCAGAGTTGTTTTGATTTGCATTTCCAGGATGGCTAAGGATGTTGAGCACTTTCTCAAGTGACTCTCGGCCATTTTAGACTCCTCTATTGAGAATTTTCTATTTAGTTCTGCAGCCCACTTTTTAATTGGATCCTTTGGTGTTTTGGAGACTTGCTTCTTGAGTTCTTTGTAAATTTTGGAGATCAACCCTCAGTCAGATGTGGGATTAGTGAATATTTTTTCCCATTCTGTGGGCTGCCTTTTTGTCTTGCTGTGTCCTTTGCCTTACAGAAGCTTCTCAGTTTCAGGAGGTCCCATTTATTAATTGTTGATCTCACTGTCTGTGCTAGTGGTGTTATGTTCAGGAAGCTGAGTCTTGTACCAGTTCGTTCAAGGGTACCACCCACTTTCTCTTCTAAGAGGTTCAGTGTGGCTGGATTTATGTTGAGGTCTTTGATCCATTTGGACTTTAAGTTTTGTGCATGGCGATAGACATGGATCTATCCACATACTTCTACATGCAAGCCTCCAGTTATGCCAGCACCATTTGTTGAAGATGCTTTCTTTATTCCATTGTATATTACTAGCTTCTTTGTCAAAGATCAGATGTGCATACGTGTGTGGGTTAATATCCGGGTTTTCAATTCGATTCCATTGGTCTACCTGTCTATTTTTGTGCCAATACCAAACTGTTTTCAGGACTATAGCTCTATAATAGAACTTGAGGTCAGGGATGGTGATGCCTCCGGACGTTGCCTTGTTGAACAGGGTTGTTTTGGCTATCCTGGGTCTTTTGTTTTTCCATACAAAATTGATTATTGTTCTATCAAGGTCTGTGAAGAATTGTGCTGGGATTTTAATGGGGATTGCATTGAGTCTGTAGATTGCTTTTGGCAGGATTGCCATTTTTACTACATTGATCCTTCCTATCCAAGAGCATGGGAGATCTTTCCATTTTCTGAGGGTATCTTTAATTTCTTTCTTTAAAGATTCAAAGTTCTTGCAACACAGGTCTTTCACTTGTTTGGTTAGTGTTACCCCAAGGTATTTTATGTTGTTTGTGGCTATTGTAAAGGGTAATGTTTCTCTGATTTCTTTCTCAGCCTTTTTATCATCTGTATATAGTAGGGCTACTGATTTTCTTGAGTTGATCTTGTAGCCTGCCACTTTGCTGAAGATGTTAATCAGCTGTAAGAGTTCCCTGGTAGAGTTCCTTGGGTCATTGATGTAAACTATCATATCATCTGCAAACAGTGAAAGTTTGACCTCTTCCTTCCCAATTTGTATCCCCTTGATCCCCCTTTGTTGTCATATGGCAATGGCTAGAACTTCAAGTACCATGTTGAAAAGGTATGGAGAGAGTGGACAGCCTTGTTTTGTTCCTGATTTTAGAGGAATTGCATTGAGTTTCTGTCCATTTAGTTTGATGTTGGCTGTTGGTTTACTGTATATAGCTTTTAGTATGTTTAAGTATGTCCCTGTTATCCCAGATCTCTCCAAGACCTTTATCATGAAGGGGTGTTGGATTTTGTCAAAGGCTTTTTCAGCATCTAGTGAGATGATCATGTGATTTTTGTTTTTCAGCTTGTTTATATGGTGGATTACATTGATGGATTTTCGTATGTTGAACCATCCCTGCATCCCTGGGATGAAACCTACTTGATCATGGTGAATGATTGTTTTGATGTGTTCTTGGATCTGATTTGCCAGTATTTTATTGAGTATTTTTGCATCAATGTTCATGAGGGATATTGGTCTGAAGTTCTCTTTTTTAGTTGTGTCTTTGTGTGGCTTGGGGATCAAGGTTATTGAAGCCTCATAGAAAGAGTTTGGCAAAGATGCTTCTGCTTCTATTTTGTGGAATACTTTGAGAAGAATTGGTATAAGCTGCTGTTTGAATTTCTGGTAGAATTCTGCACTAAGGCCATCTGGACCTGGACTTTTTTTGCTTGGGAGACTTTTGATGACTGTTTCTATTTCCATAGGGGTTATAGGTCTATTTAAATTGCTTATCTGTTCTTGATTTAGTTTTGGCAAGTGATAGCTATCCAGGAAGTCGTCCATTTCCTTTAAATTTTCGAATTTTGTGGAATACAGGTTTTCAAAGTATGGCCTGATGATTCTCTGGATTTCCTCAGAGTCTGTTGTTATGTCCCCCTTTTCATTTCTGATTTTGTTAATTTGCATGTTCACTCTCTGCTGTTTGGTAAGTTTGGACAAAGGTTTGTCTATTTTGTTGATTTTCTCAAAGAACCAACTCTTCGTTGCATTGATTATTTGTATTGTTTTCCTAGTTTCTACTTTATTGATTTCAGCTCTCAATTTGATTATTTCCTGGTGTCTACTCCTCCTGGGGGAGTTTGCTTCTTTGTGTTCTAGAGCTTTCAGCTGTGCTGTTAATTCTCTAGTATAACTATTCTCCAGTTTCTTCATGTGAGCACTTAGTGCTATGAACTTCCCCCGTAGCACTGCTTTCAAAGTGTCCCATAGTTTTGGGTATGTTGTGTCTTCATTCTCATTGAATTCTAGGAAGTCTTTAATTTCTTTTTTTATTTCTTCTTTGACCCAGGAATGCTGCAGTTGTGCATTATTCAATTTCCATGAGTTTGTAGGTTTTCTGCAATTTGTGTTGTTGTTGAATTCTAATTTTAAAGCATGGTGTTCTGATAAGATGCATGGAGTTATTCCAATTTTTTTGTAGCTGCTGAGGTTTGATATGTTGCCAAGTATGTGGTCGAGTTTTGAGAAGGTTCCATGTGGTGGTGAGAAGAAGGTATATTCTTTTTTTATGTGGATGAAATGTTCTATAGATGTCTGTTAATCCCAGTTGGGTCATTACTTCTATTAGATCCTTTGCTTCTGTGTTGAGTTTCTGTCTGGTATTCCTGTCTAGTGATGAGAGTGGTGTGTTGAAATCTCCCACTATAACTGTGTGGGGCTTTATATGTGATTTAAGTTTTAGTAATGTTTCTTTTACGAATGTGGGTGCCTTTGTATTTGGGGCATAGATGTTCAGGATAGACACTTCATCTTGGTGGATTTCACCTGTGATGAGTATGTAATGACCTCCTTAATCTCTTTTGATTGATTTTATTTTAAAGTCTAGTTTGTTAGATATTAGGATTGCTACCCCTGCTTGTTTCTTGGGTCCATTTGATTGGAAAAATTTTTCCCAACCTTTAACTCTCAGGTAATGTCGTCTTTGAGGGTGAGGTGTGTTTCTTGTATACAGCAGAAGGAAGGGTTCTGTCTTCGAATCCATTCTGCTAGCCTGTGTCTTTTTATGGGTGAGTTGAGGCCATTAATGTTGAGGGATATTAATGACCATTGATTGCTCATTCTTCTTCGATTTGCAATGGTTGTTGGTGGTGGAATTATGTGTGGAATTTCACCCCTTTGTTCTTTTGGCTGTTGGTAGAGAGGGATTCTCTAATGCCTATGTTTTTCTGGTTGTAGTTAACTTCCTTGGGTTGGAGTTTTCCTTCCAAAACTTTCTGCAGGGCTGGGTTAGTGGATATGTATTGCTTGAATCTAGTTTTGTCATGGAATATCTTGTTTTCTCCATCTATAGTGATTAAGAGCTTTGCCAGGTATAGTTGTCTGGGCTGGCATCCATGGTCTCTTAGTGTTGGTAGAATATCTATCCAGGACCTTCTGGCTTTCAGAGTTTCCATGGAGAAGCCAGGTGTAATTCTGATAGGTTTGCCTTTATATGTTACTTGGCCTTTTTCCTTAGCTGCTCTTAATATTCTTTCTTTATTCTGTATATTTGGAGTCTTGATTAATATGTGGCGAGGGAACTTTTTTTGTGGTCCATTCTATTTGGTGTTCTGTAAGCTTCTTGTACCTTCATTGGCATGTCTTTCTTAAGGTTGGGAAAGTTTTCTTCTATGATTTTGTTGAATATGTTTTCTGCCCCTTTGAGGTGGTTTTCTTCTCCTTCTTCTATACCTATTATTCTTAGGTTTGGTCTTTTCATGGTGTCCCATATTTCCTGGATGTTTTGTGTTAAGGATTTGTTGGACTTAAGGTTTTCTTTGGTTGATGAACCTATTTCTCCTAGTGTATCTTCAACACCTGAGATTCTCTCTTCCATCTCTTGTATTCTGTTGGCAATGCTTGTATCAGTAATACCTGACTGTTTGCCCAGCTTTTCTATTTCCTGCCTTTCTTCAGATTGTGTTTTTTTTATTGTCTCTTGCAATTTTTGGTTTATCTTTTCATCTATTTGTTCCCTTTTATGAATTTTTTGGTTCTTTCTTCCATTTCTTGCATTTTTTGGTTTGCTTTTTATTCCATTTCTTGCATTTTTTGCTTTGTTTCTTCTTCCATTTCCTGCCTTTTTTGGTTTGTTTCTTCTTCCATTTCTTTCATTTTTGCTTTGTTTTTTCTTCCATTTCTTGCATTTTTTGGTTTGTTTTTTCTTCCATTTCTTTGAGGGATTTTCCTATATCCTCTTTTAGGGCCTCTATCATTTTCATGAAAGTGGTTTTAAGGTCATTCTCTTCTGCTTCGTTTGCATTGGAATGTTGGAGTCTTGCTGGTGTGGAGTCTCTAGAATCTAGTGGTGTCATATTTGTTTTTCTGTTGCTGAGTGTGTTTTTGTATTTTCTCTTTCCCATCTCTCCTTCTAGTGGGTACAGAAAGAGCCCCTTACTCGTCTGGTGGTTAGGGGACCAGAGTTCCCTTTTGGTGGGTGCTAGCAAGTCCAATAATCTGGTAGTTCTTCTATTCCTTGTCCTCGTTCTGGTCCCGTGCGTGGAGAAGAAGAACAGGAATCTGGGGTGCTTAGCCTCCCACCTGGTCCCCTGGACCCTTTGCTGGATCCTGTTGTACATGATCTGGCCGGAACAGCTGCTCCCCTGGTCTCCCTGGATCAGCTAGTTTCCTGGTCTCGTTGGTGGGAGAGAAAACCTGGAATCTGGGGTGCTTGGCTCCTGCCGGGATTGGAAGCTCTGTGCAGTTCCCAGGTGATCCCCAGGCACTGGAACACAGGCCCAGAAGCAGGGCCTGTTTTACCTGATCCTGCCGCTGGAACAGCTGCTCCCCTGGTCTCCCTGGCTCTTCAGGCTAGTGCCTTTCTTGCCTGCTTCATAGTGACTGGAGACTAAATGCTTAACCAGTCCACTTGAATATGTATCCATCTATTTCTTCTACTCATTACCTAGGAATGATAAGAAATTTAATTGCTTGATATGTTTTTGTTTGTTTGTTTTGGTTTTGGTTTTTCAAGACAGGGCTTCTTTGTGTAGCCCTAGCTGTCCTGAAACTGGCTCTGTAGACCAGGCAGGCCTCTCACTCTCAGAGATCCACCTGCCTCTGCCTCCCAAGTGCTGAGATTAAAGGTGTGCACTACCACCTGGCCTCTTCCTTCTTCCCTCCGTCCCTCCCTCCCTCTTTCCCTCCCGCCCTCCTAATCGGTTAATAAGAAAGCAGGTTATAACAGTCATACCTTCATAAGCAGCCTATGATTATCATTTCATGAAGGATTATATAATCCTGATTTGCTGATGTTTCTCTTCTACATTACTAATTGGCCTTATAGGAAATAGAATACTTTGTTGACTGGGGCGATTAGTTCATTCTGAAGTATAGTTCTGAAAGTTAAGTTACTGTTTTTTGACATTTTAGAAGATGGCCTGTTATTTTGGTCTGGCTTTTTCATTTTTGAGTAGTGTTGATACTTGTGGGTTATTAGTGAACCCAGGTGTTTTAATTAACCAGATGTAATTCCCACAATTTGTTTTGTTTTGTTTTTTGAGATGAAGTTTCTTTGTGTATCCTTGACTGTTCTATCCTAGAACTAGCTCTGTAGATCAGGCTGGCTTGAACTCACACCTACCTCTGCCTTCCAGTGCCACCACCCCTAGTGATTCTCACAATTTTTCACAAATAGGAAAGAGGAACTTTCAGGCTGACCACTATGTCTTTTAGCAGCCCAGTGCTGTATTTTTTTAATTGTGGAAATGTTTATACATATAAGTATGTAGCAGTATACAATATGTCTGTTGGTCAGATTTAACCGTTATCAATATGCTATAATGTAATATAATACCCTCTTAACTTTTTTCTGATCAGGGCCTTGCTGTGTAGCCCAAGCTAGTCTCAAACTCAAAAATCTTCTTGTTTTAGCTTCTAGAGTGCTGGGGTCTTGGACACTAACCACCATACCCAGTCTCTACAGCTTTTTTGAGCCATGGGTTATGATTCCATTGATTTTTGAAAGTTTACTTGTTGTCTGTTATGATTCCACACCTAGAATCATCCATTTCTCTAAGAAGTACCAACATTTTTTTAGTAAGAAATGTTATCAAATATAAGTCTTGGCATTAAGGTTATTAAAAGTATATTAAAATATGGTGTTTTAGTTTTTTCCATCATGTGCCTTGTCATAATTCTATAAACAATTACTCATATTTGGGTAGAGGAGGAAAGACACTCCTCAAAAATATAACAAAGACTTTTATATTTCTATGTTTAATTTTATTATTATTGTGTGTGCCATGATGTTGGGGTTGGAGTGTAATACTGGAGATCAGCGGACAACTGTGGAGTCAGTTCTCACCTTACATCATTACATGAGTTCTGGGGATTAAACTCAGGTTTATCAAGCTTATGACCAGAGCTGCCTTGCACACCTGATACCTCTCTTTTCAGGCATAGTTGATACATTATATAAATGATAACACATAGGTGTTTCTGTTCAGTTTACCTTTATTACAACTTCAGGAAATCTTTAATTTATAAATATATGATCTTTGACAGATTGCTTGTACCATACTTCATGCTATTTTGTTTTAAATCATTTGATACATTTTCTCATAGTAGTGATATAAATGATGAAACATTATTGATTATCACTTAAATGTCTCCTAGATCCAAATTTTTTGAACACTGATTTGATGATACAAATAAAAAATTCCACACCATGAAACTACTTCTAGCACAAAATCGTCAAAAAATACTATATAAAATTTGGAGCTGGAGAGAAGGCTCAGCAGTTATAAGCATTACTGCTCTTGCAGACGACCTGGTTTGGCTTCCCAACACCCATATCGAACAGCTCACAACCATCAGCTGTAGTTCCAGGGGTCCAACACCTTCTTGTGGTCTCTGAGAGTATCTGCACATATGTAGTGCACAAACACACATAGGCTAAATATATTTTTAAATTACATAAAATTCTAAAGTACATAAGAATCAAAAAATTACATAAACTTCATTTTCAGTCTTGGTATATGTACAATATGCAAATGGATTTTGTGGTTAGATTTAGTCCCATTTCCAAGATATCATATGCATGCAGAAATCCAAAGACCAGAAAAGATCCAGCCCCTCTGGTCTCAAGCATTTCAGATATTCAACTTATATTACATTCCCAGCTTTTAAATTCTATGTATATTTTCAAGATATCCACAGATCTTTGCCTCCTTTCCTTTTTGATGTTCCACTGAAATAAAATGTCTAGAAACAGGAAATTAAGAGGCTTAAGTGATTAAGAGGACTGCCAAAGGATGACAGTTGGGCAGACCTTTGTTTGGGTACCAGAAGGCCCAACTGCAACTTCTTCTCACCTCTCCAGACATCACCTCACTTGTCCCTGTATTTGGACTGCAGGTACGGGCATTGATTCCAGGTGAAACAACAGGTAGATTTTCTATACAGAAATTGGAAATGGCTAAGCTTCCAAAGCCTTCTTTGTTTTGATAGTTAGATTACCTGCAGTTAGATTGCTTGCTGCCTTCCAGCTCTCACCTAGAAGAAGAGTACTGCTGTTAGCACCTGCTTGACCCAAACAGAGCTATCTCTCTTCAATCCTCTCCGGACTCGAGTTCTGTCTACCCAAAAAGCAGACCATCTTTATAGTTAATGGAGAGAATCTGATATGAGGTCACCAGATATATAGTAGGAAAACTTAATGGTAAGAAAAAGAGACAAAATAACCAGGAAAAATGCCAGTGGAATAAATAGAAGTAATCACAGAGACTTTTATTTTTAAAAAGGAACTCTGTAGCATGTAGAAAGACACAAAGACAGCACTTCCATTGAGCCACAGGAGAATACCGGATTGAAAGGACACATCTGATACAGAAACAATCAGCCAGCATGCCCTCCTTTTAAAACTGTAGAAATCATGAGATGAACAAAAGCTCCATAATGAAGTCATGTCCACAGTGACAGGTATCAGACTGCACTCAAACCTATAACTATGATAAGACAGTGCAGTACTGCCCTGAGACTTTGAAGCTAATCTGAATACAATCTGCATCTTGCCAGATTGTTAAGAGTGGGAGCAGAAGTTCTGGGAGATGGCTCAGTGATTATAAGCTCTTCCAGAGGGCAATTCCCAGCACCTATATCAAGTGGCTCACAACCACCTGTAACTCCAGCAGCAGGTTACCAGACACTTCCGTTCTCTGGGTACCCACACTCAGGTGCACATCCCCACACAAAGACATACACACTTACACATAATTTTTTAAAAAACTTTTTAAAAGGTGTTGGAATTATAATTTTAGGCATTCGGTGGCTTAAAGTTTACCTTCTCTAAGCATTGGAAGAAATGAGTGGGTTATATGGTCACCATTAACTTCCTTAACTGAAATTCTTCATTTATTTTTTCACAAAATATTTTCATTTAAGCATTTGCTCTTTTTATCCTGCCTAAAAAGGTATATTGTGGGGAAAGTGAGAAGAAATTACAAACAAAAAATAATTGTGGAACCACACTGCACATTAAAATTTCAGAGCGACTGTGGCAAAAATAATTATGCTTTACATCCTTTACTCTGAGCAATCTCAAGTGTTCCATATAACACACATAGAACTAACACATAATTTCTCATGTTCCTCAATGATCCCTATATACCATCATAGCTGGCTGGTATGCCATATGGTCAGCAGGGCCATCAGCATTAATGTCTTCTCCCTTGAGTACTAGAGTGATAGCTGGCTTAATTTTTTTTCTTTTTCAAGACAGGGTTTCTCTGGGTAGCCCTGGCTGTCCTGCTTTATAGATCAGGCTGGCCTTGAACTCAGACATTCACCTGCCTCTCCCTCCTGAGTGCTGGGAATAAAAGTGTACATGACCATTACCCAACATGTTGACTTGGCATTTTAAAAATATTCTGACTGCTGTGTTGAGAACAGACTTGGGAGTGGAGTGCTAGGTGTGGGTAGAAAAAGAGGGGGCGGTTTGGCCAGTGCTGAAGTGCTGCATGTGAAAAATGACCATGGCTTTGCCACTATGACAGTAGAGACGTTGGTCAGTTAGGTCCTGAGCAAGCAAATAGGAATCAAAGTTTTTATTCTGAGTGATGGAAGGGTGGGTGGGTTGAGGGAGAAGATCAAAATGAAGCTGTCAGTGTTAAAGTGCTTATTTGGCTTCCAAGTAAAGATGCTGGTTGCTTGGGTTAACTCTTGGTTCTGGTGTGCCAATACATGTGAGTGTGTGCGTGTATCTGTAGTTACAAAGAAAATCAAACTTTGAAAGAGAATTTGGGGATAATCAGTGTGCAAGTTCCTATTAAGACCTGATGCCTGGGAGAGATATCCCTGGAATGAACAGAGATAAGGAACCTTGCAGACTGATACTGGAAGGCCTGTCAGCATATAAAACAGAGAGGAAAGAAGGGAGGCCCAAGAGTTACAAAGATGTTACATTTTGTTGTTGTTTGTCAGACAGCTACTAAAAGTTCTAGGATGTAAACTCTTTAAGGTGTTTGGTCTTAACTACTTTAAATATAAGGAGCATAGTAAAAAAAATCCTAAAGTAACAAAGGAGCCAAGAATGAAAATTTGGGCATCTAAGCTTTAGAGGACTGTGCTGAGCAGTCTGTCTCTTACCTTTGCCTATGCTGGAAAGTTTGGGTCATAGTTTTAAATATGATCAGATTACATGCATTTGGTTGTCGTGATATGCACATTGAATAACTGTATTTTAAATGAAGCAAACTTACCTAGGAAATGTCAGCGATTACTCTGCATGATTTTCTTCTTGCCTCTGTAGGTATGGTCTGAATATGCGTTGTTTGGCAGCTCGGGTCAACTATAAGACTTTGATTATCATCTGTGCACTATTCACCTTGGTCACAGTACTTTTGTGGAATAAATGTTCCAGCGACAAAGCAATCCAGTTTCCTCGGCACTTGAGTGGTGGATTCAGAGTGGATGGATTAGAAAAAAGAACAGCAGCATCTGAAAGTAACCACTATGCCAACCACATGGCCAAGCAGCAGCAGGAGGAGGCATTTCCTCAGGAGCAACAGAAAGCACCCCCTATCGTTGGTGGTTTCAATAGCAATGGGGGAAGTAAGGTGTTAGGGCTCAAATATGAGGAGATTGACTGCCTCATAAATGACGAACACACAATTAAAGGGAGACGAGAAGGGAATGAAGTTTTTCTTCCATTCACTTGGGTAGAGAAATACTTTGACGTTTACGGAAAGGTGGTCCAGTATGATGGCTATGATCGATTTGAATTCTCTCATAGCTATTCCAAAGTCTATGCACAGAGAGCCCCTTACCACCCTGACGGTGTGTTTATGTCCTTTGAAGGCTACAATGTCGAAGTCCGAGACAGAGTCAAGTGTATAAGTGGAGTTGAAGGTTGGTATCTGTTTGCTTGTACTTGGGTTTTTCTAGTTTGATTGTGTTAAGGACTGAGAAACTGAAGATGTTAGTTGCACAGCCACTACATATCTTAATGGGAAGAGACCTTGCATTGTTGCTCTGTCTCAGCAAGAACAACACCTGAAGTATAAACCTATTGAAGCTTTCCAGTTGGTGTGATTTAAAGGCAGCAATAAGACCAGCCTGAATAAATAGGATTATTCCATTAACCTGACTCAGAATCTCATCAGTGAGGTCATGACACCAATCTCTAGAAATTGTGCTTCAAAACAATATAGTTACTGAACTAGGGATGTGGCTCAGTGATACAGCATTTGCCTAACATGTGCAAGGCGTAGAGTTTAATCCCTACACACACACACACACACACACACACACACACACCAATAAAAACTACTAATACAGGGACTAGACAGGCAATTTGACCCAGGCTACTGGTAAGCTTTCTAACACCTGTACTCTTTCTTTAATATGTAGTCCCCCAAAGTTAAATATTTCATCACTTAATAAAAGATTAGTTTATATATGAATAATCTTTTTAAAAATGAGTGATTACAATGATGCACAATAATATATAATCAGTGTAAGAATTAAGATTGATCAGTAGAACAGAACACACAGCATGAAAGAAGAAAAAAAGCTTCAAGTTGCAGATACCCCTAAAACATTTCTTAGACATGCAACATTGAAGAGTAGTCCTTGGAATGGCTCCTCACTGTCTAGTGATTTGTTGTTTGTTTTTTATAGGTGTGCCATTATCTACACAATGGGGACCTCAAGGCTATTTCTACCCAATCCAGATTGCACAGTATGGACTAAGTCATTACAGTAAGAATCTAACTGAGAAACCCCCTCACATAGAGGTATACGAGACAGCAGAAGAAAGGGACAGAAATGTTAGACCTACAGAATGGACCGTGCCCAAGGGCTGCTTCATGGCAAGTGTGGCTGACAAGTCTAGATCCACCAATGTTAAACAGTTTATTGCTCCAGGTGAGTTTCATATTGTATGTGTCGTACATTGAAATTGACTTACAGCAAACTGGTGTGCCCTTAAATTTTTTAAGCATTTTTTAAAAACATAATAGCAAGTCCTTTCTTTATGTTACATACATAAAAGAAGTCATCTAAGTGAAATCCTCCAAAAAGGAACATCTGACAAAAAAGGACAGTGTTATGAAAAGGAGTTAATTTACTGTGTGAAGAATCGAGCTATAGAGTGATGCTAAAACGTAGATAGAACTGTTGTGTGCCTCCTGGGGTCTGTATCCCCTGGAATGAAGTTCTCTGGTTTGCTTTAGAATCTGACCCAGGACTTTGTACATTCTGCCACTGAGTACATCCTCAATCTTCTTTGGCTTATAATGTCTGCATAGCAGAGTTGAATTTTTAAGTGATTCTGCCCTAGGTTAAATTTTGTTTTAACTGCAAGAGCCATCCTTTCCTTTGCATATTTTTTAGCCAGTAGCATTTTATTTTTTCCAAGAAATTATAGCATTACCAAACAGGCCTGCTCTCATACTGAATTTTGTTAATGTACTAAATCATCTGAAACTTCATTTAAAACCATTTTCATTAATAAAACCATTTATAAGATCATATTAACCTTATGCAGCATTTCCCTTTTACTAAGACAGTCTCATTAATTGGGATGTAATGTATTTTCCTGTACTAATCAATATCCATGAGAATTAATGAGTCTATTACTTAAAAAGACAGTGAAATAATCTTAGCACCTCAGACTTAATGAAATTTTGTCAGGTTCAGAGCTCATTTCTCCTCCCTCCAACCTGGAATAGGTAAATAAAAGAGAAGAAAGAGAGTAAGACCTCCTTTGTATTTTCTCCTTGTTCTTTTTTGATGATAGACCTGGAAAGCCAAAATACAAATCCACACATCCTATAGGGCCTTGAGTAATGCATTTAGGAACATTAGTGCCTTGCAAAGAGGGGATGGCCTTTAGTTGCTAGGAGTGGCATACATTGTTATTCTGGGTGTTCTGGGAGCTGTACTGTAAGGGTGAGGGAGAATGATTGCAGCTACATGAGAGCAAGAGTCAAGGAAGTAAGGTAGTATCATTGAAACATGGCTGTGAGGCATGAGACATTTTTAGAAAATACAGCTTTGTGGGAAACAGTCCGGAGCATCGTTGAGAAGTTGAGACTTATTCTTAAAAGAGTAGGTGTTAGTAAGCTGGGGCTCTAGAGAACTGGAGATTGTTTTTCTTTCTTGGCCTTTTCCCCAAAGGAGTTTCTATTTCCCCAAAGGGGAACAAAATCACTTTGAGGAGAGAATGATTTTTATAAGCAGGATTAGTACACCTGTAATTCCAGTGCTTAGGAAGCAGAAGCAGGAAGGCCATGAGTTCCAGAGAGCCTGAACTACATAGTGAGACCCAGCCTTAAAAAGACCAACACACACACATGGTGGGGACCATTCTATAAGTCTGCAATGTACTTTTATTTATTAAATAATGTTTTCCTTTTTAAAAAATCTATAGATATAGAGAGATATCTATATCTAGATAGATAGATTGATTGAAATGAAGTCTCAGAATAGCCTTAGCTGGCCTCAAACTCACTATGTAGTTGAGGATGGGATTACCTTGAACTCTTGCTCTTTCTGCCTCTTTCTCAGTGCTGAAATTGCAGGCATGTGCCACCATATCTGGCTGTCTTTTAAATTTTCAAATTGAATGATGTAGAACCTCATGCTTGTAATTAACTTTCCCAAAGCATTCTTTTCTTTCCACTTTTGTGATCTGTCCTCCTCCTTTCTCTTGTTTAGCTGTTTCTCCCAGCTTCTGCTGAGTACTTCCCCTCCCCCCTTTTTCCTGCCTGACCCTCATCTCTCAGCATTCATCCAGGTTTGAGCAGTACTGTTTTCTATTTGATGTAGAAACCTGTTGATGAGGAATGAATAAATGGTGGTAGCTTATGCTTTATGTGAAGATACTGACTTAAAGGCTGTTCTGTTTTCCCAGCTTTATGAATGTAACTGACAATGAATTTGTATATATTCAAGGTGTACAATATGATGCTTTGATGCAGATACATGTTGTAGATTGGCTACCAGGATCAAGATAGGTAGCTTACACAGGGTTGGAATCCAGCACTTATGTCAGGTGGCTTATAATCACTATAGCTCCTCTTCCAGGGCATCTGATGCCCCTAGCCTCCATGGTACCTGCACTCTTATACACCATCCCACACACAAATACATAGTTAAAACTAATAGAAATCTTTTAAAAACATGAAAACAGAAGATAACTTACCATATCCATCACCTCATAGAATTAGCGTGTATGTTGTTAAAAGTGTAGAAAATGTCAGCATATCTTAGCATGTGAGATGTCTTATCTCCAGTTTGTCATGCTGCATATGAGGTTCTGAAAGTTTGTATTCTTGACCTCCATCTACCTATTTCCCCCAATTCCAAATTCCTAAATACATTATTCTATTTCTGGAAGTTCAGCTTTCTTACCAATGTTAATATAATTAGAGTATAGTAGAAATTCCACATTCAGTAAGTATCTGCCTTTCTAAGCATTAGCTCTCAGATAGCAGGATTTCTTTCTCTTTTACAACTGGAAGTTACAAACACACCACATTATCCATTCACTCATCACTACACACAGGCTATTTCCACTAACCTTTCAGTGAACATAGGTTATCTCTCACCCACGTATCTCTTTGTGATACTAAATGTATTTCCTTGGGTAAGTATGGATGCAGAAGTGGGATGGAGGGGGGCGTGGCACAGCACCTTTATTCAAATTTCTGTAATGGCTGCACCAATTTACATTCCCACTCAAAGTGCACAAGGATCCTTTCTTCTCGTATCTGAAGCAGAACTTTTGTTAGTGTGCTGTCTTTGATAGTCCTAATAAATGGTAGGTGGCATTTTGCTGTGGTTTTGTTTGTGCTTTCCTTGAGATAAGGGATGGACACCTTTGCATATACCCTATGGCTAGGACTTTGGAGAAATGTCTGTTCAGACCCTTTGTGTATTCTTTAATTGATTTTGTTTCCTATTGAGTTCCTCACATATTGTTGATATTAACACCTTTTCAGATCTGTAGTGTGCAGTTGTTTTTCTCCTGTTTTGTAGTTTTTGCCTTTTCATTTTGCTAATTGCTATACTTTATAGCTTGATATAGTCTCACTCTTCTGTTTGGTTTTGGTGGTGGTGGTGGTGGTGGTGGTGATAGTTTCTAGAAAATAATTGGCAGCCTGTTGGTCCTCCTTTGTTAATGTAACACATGTACCATCTATACTAAACAGAAAGTTTCAGTAGCTCCTGGAAATAACTTCTCAGAAAGTAGGGGCCATGGGCTTGTGCAAATCCAAATTGTCGGGAAGTCAAACTTCTATTAGTAGATTGGAAGGAGTCTCCAGACAGCACAGTATTCCAAGGAGCGCTCAGAACTTCATCTGCTGAGTTTTCTGTTTGCCATACCATCTCTTATGCTACTACTCTGACCCTGCAGTAGTCTGGCAGATTATAGAACTTCCCACATATGTTGAAAGAAGGAAATTGAAGACTGGTTTCATATAATTGTTGGGAAGACTCCAATTGTTGACTGATTGAGGGTGTGACTTCTTTGTCACTATATGTCTCATGACAATCCCCTTTATTAGTGTCAAGGGTTTAGAAAAATTAGTAATTGGACTTTTTAAGGGTCCATTCATTACTGAATCCTTTGGACACATCTGGTGGTATATTAAGACATAATAAGAGAATTGATTAAACCTTGTCAGTTAATTCAGTTTGTATAAATAAAGTGAAAAATTAGACCAGAATTCTGAGAGGAAATGGATTTCAGCTTCCTTTTACCAGTACTAAGATGGGGCATTGTTAACCAGTCTGCCAAAGCATATGTAATACTTAATAATGATAAAAAATAGGACTCAGGATAGTATGCTGTGCCGAGTATAATTTAATCTTGTATGATTCATACTTCATACTTCTGAATCCCGCAGTGTTTCAGGTAGTTGAACTCAGCTCCAGATATCCTTTTACTGGAAAGGAGGAAAGTGCTAGTTAGTGAGCTAATGCCTGCTGACATTTTGACAGATAAAATGGATTTTGCTGAACTAAGATTCTACTATTGTGGTCAATTTTTAAACCGTCACCCAGGCATTATTTGATTCATAAGTCCGCTATGGTGTTCTCATTCTTGATACAATTTCCATAATTGTCTGCTCCATCAAATGAAGTCATTAAGAGCCCCAGGCTGTGTGTATCTGTACTGCTGGGATCCAGCATTTAGAGGCTTGACTTCACAAGCCAGTGCTGTTCAGGCTGATCTGGTCTTTGTTCCTGTGACGCTACAGATCCTCTCAAGGACTGCTGAAAGCAGAGGTTTGCTCCTGTGCTAGGTCTGAGAGAAGGAACCTCCACTGAACATTCTTTTGAGCGTGTATTTCCAGTGTCCTTTGTCTTCCTCACAGTTTTTGTACTTGAGCCCTGAGACCTGGCTCATAGTCCCTGCTATACTAGTAGTTGTTTAACCTCACAAAACCTGTAGGTCTTCACCTTTAAAGCAGAAATAATCCATGTTTTACCAACCTCAGAAGAATGAGGACCAGATGGCAGTTGTATGTGGGTATGTTTGGGAAATTTAAGCCATGTAAAGATTAAGACGTTCTTACCAGGTGAAGGTAGTGCATACCTTTAATCCCAGCACTTGGGAGACAAAGACAGGCAGGTGGATCTCTGATTTTGAGACCAGCCTGGTCTATAGAGCAAGTTGCAGCACAGCCAAGGTTACACAGAAGAAGGTGTTCATATTTCCCTTTTGATGATTTAAAGTTTGTGCTGTATGCATTGTGTGTGTGTGTGTGTGTGTGTGTGTGTGTGTGTGTGTGTGTGTGTGTATGATGTCATCTTTGCTGCTAGTTGGTTTTAATATGCACAGTGTCTTTTGGTAATTGTTAGAGCCAACCATCACTGCACTCTGGCTATACAAGAGAAATTTCATATTTCACAATTTGTCAAATAAAACAGCTTTTACTGTTTTGTTAGTATGTGGTAATCAGTGGGAATAGTCACCAGCATTTATCACTGTTCTAAGTCACTGACTTCTTTAAATTGTCAAAATTAACCTTCAAAGTGATACTGTCTCTGCCAACACTTGAAGAAACTGGGACTTGGGAAGGTCTGTTTTGCTTTTTCAGAGCTGCTGGTTGAGCACGAATTGTGAAGGATTTTTAACTTCAAAGTGTACTTTCTCCTTCCCTCTCTTTATCTTGTACACAAGTTCATTGTTTAATTTCCAGTAATTTTGTTTATAATTCCAGAGAATATGAAAAAATAAATACTTTTCAGCATCAAATTAAGAACCAGACTGGACAGTGGGTTCTGTCCTTTGTATCTGGTAGGTTACTTGACTGTGTCTCTTAGTTGCACATCTGTAAAGTGAGAGTAGAACAGTGTACACTCATGGCTAAGCAGGCATCATATAAGGTCTGGAATATAAAACACTTAGAATATAAGGCAAGAAATACCAACTGCATTAGAAATGAAATTTCAGTCTGGGCATTGGTGGCGTACACCTTTAATCCCAGCACTCAGGAGGCAGAAGTAGGTGGATCTCTGTGAGTTTGAGGCCAGCCTGGTCTACAGAGTGAGTGCCAGGACAGCCTCCAAAGCTACACACAGAAACCTTGTGTCGGAAAAAAAAAAGAAAGAAAGAAATTTCATATACACTATTCTTTCTAGAACTCTCTTGTAATGATATGCATTGAACCAGCTTTTGGCTATTTTCCTCCTTTCTATGGAATAAGTTTATTAGAATAATCAGTGATTCTTGACCACTTGGCATGAGGTCTAGAAAAGACAGTTTGACCAACAATTCTTATTTGCTCTGAATCATTTCTGTAAACCAGAGGCAATGCAAGAAACTTTCATGTCACCAGATTTGCTACTTAGCAAAAATCTGGTGACACAACACTGTTAATTTTGTGTGGTTAGTAGTTATCATGAATAAACTGCAATTAAGTTTCAAGTATAAAAATACTTTATTCTAACCAGTCCTTGGTCTGTTCCCCACAGAAACCAGTGAAGGTGTGTCTTTACATCTGGGAAACACAAAAGACTTCATTATTTCATTTGACCTCAAGCTCTTAACAAATGGGAGTGTGTCTGTGGTTCTGGAGACCACAGAAAAGAATCAGCTCTTCACTGTGCACTATGTTTCAAACACCCAGCTAATTGCTTTTAAAGACAGGGACATATACTATGGCATTGGGCCCAGAACTTCGTGGAGTACAGTTACCAGAGACCTGGTCACTGACCTCAGGAAAGGAGTGGGTCTTTCCAACACAAAAGCTGTCAAGCCAACCAAAATCATGCCCAAAAAGGTAGTTAGGTTGATTGCAAAAGGGAAGGGATTCCTGGACAACATTACCATCTCAACCACAGCCCACATGGCTGCATTCTTTGCTGCTAGTGACTGGCTAGTAAGGAACCAGGATGAGAAAGGTGGCTGGCCAATTATGGTGACCCGGAAGTTAGGGGAAGGGTTTAAGTCTTTAGAACCAGGGTGGTACTCTGCTATGGCACAAGGGCAAGCCATGTCTACATTAGTCAGGGCCTATCTTCTGACAAAAGACCATACATTCCTCAGTTCAGCTTTAAGGGCAACAGCCCCATACAAGCTTCTGTCAGAACAGCATGGAGTTAAAGCAGTGTTCATGAATAAACATGACTGGTATGAAGAATATCCAACTACACCTAGCTCTTTTGTTTTAAATGGCTTTATGTATTCTTTAATTGGGCTGTATGACCTAAAAGAAACAGCAGGAGAGAAGCTTGGGAAAGAGGCGAGGTCCTTGTATGAGCGTGGCATGGAATCTCTTAAAGCCATGCTGCCCTTGTATGATACTGGTTCTGGAACTATCTATGACCTTCGCCACTTCATGCTGGGTATTGCTCCCAACCTGGCCCGCTGGGACTATCACACCACCCACATCAACCAGCTGCAGCTGCTCAGTACCATCGATGAGTCTCCAATCTTCAAAGAATTTGTCAAGAGGTGGAAAAGCTACCTTAAAGGCAGCAGGGCAAAGCACAACTAGAGCTCGAAACCAAAAGCGCATTCCAGCCCCTTCTGAACTCAAGGACTGAGCTCTGTGTCAGCAGCAGAGCTCAGCAGCGCGTTGCACATTTAAAATGGTGTGTGTCCGGGGTTTGCGGGTCACAGCAATGTGAGAAGAGACCCTTAAAGTTAGTCTTCTGAAACTATTGCATTCTGTGTGTCAGGTGTTTAAAATGTAGGCCCTGAAAGCGTTTAGTCAGTGTGCTGAACAAAGATGTGATCTCTGCCCTGCTCATCACTTAGGCCTCCGTGCAGAGTCATTCTCAGTCTGTGAAAGATAATGGTAAGTGGCCGCTGCTAGCCTGTTGCTCAGCACTTACCTAAAACTTAGTATGGAGTGCTTTTAAAATGTGATTATTTATATTTATGCTGAAAGCAGGCTTTTAGAAAACAGTGTGCTGTACTGCAGTAAACATGTGCGTATAGCCTGGATCGTCAACTGTGTTTTTTCAGTGTTTCTTTCCTGTAGGTTCATTTCTTGGGAAGGAGTGAGCGTTTGTTGCATTTGTTCAATTATATATGGAAAATGTTTTGAATTATGGTTTTCTTGAACTATGTATATTTAAACACAGCCTGTGTTCAGGTCTCATGGTCACATAACATAAGCACAACTAAAATGAAACTTGTTGACTGCACAAGAAATTACAGACATGCTATGTTTTATGAAACTTGATCTACAATCAGTAAAAGTCTGATAATCATCTTCCCCACCTCTGCCCAATGCAATATGTCTTTGTCACTGTCTAGAATGTTGCATTTCATTTCATACTACACTTTGGTGGTTTTGTCCATTTGAGGACAGTACCCAGAATGTTAGTTATAAGCCTAATATGTGACAGGCATAATGATTTGAAGCCTACCATCATCCCTTTTAGGACTTTTTCCCCCCCTTAAAGGAAAATTACTGGGTCATGTTAGGGTATGTTAGGAGTCACAGTAAAGTTTTTCCTGCCTGAATTGTCATCATCGCTTTTTACATTATTGCTTCTGCCCTCACTGTTTCTCCAAAACTTAATTTTGAATGATTCCAGCATTGAAACAGAAGAGATTCTACTGTGTCTGCTGTCTTTGTGTCATCGAATCTGTAAGGGTTTCAGAGTTCTCATGCCATGGACAATGTCTGTTATAGGGCTTCAGGCATTAGGTAAAAGCAACAAGGATTGGTTTTGCCCTGGTTTTTGTTTATGGTGTGATAATATGGAGATAGTTAGGTAACATGAATCTCACACTTTCTAGGCACAAACAATGGAGCTTATCCATGCTATCTGTCAGATGCATGTTTAAGATCGATTTGCCGACACATTGTATGAACTTCTGTTGAATTCCGTTACCAAGTACTAGTGAAATAGGCATATATATACATATACATATGTATATGTATATGATGCATAGACACACAAAGACAAATGATATGTAAATTACATGGACATCAAAGGAGACAAGATCTGTACTGAAGATGAAGACAATATTAAACTTGAAAAATAAGTATAAATTCCCAGTTTATATGACTACACCTTAATTTTACCTACAGCGAAACCAGTGTGGTCTTTAGGTTCCCTAGCTTTTACCATTGTGATTTTCACACAAGAGGTGTTTCAGCAAGGTCTGAACATGCATATTTGTCTCAGCAATAAAAATGATGACTCCCTTTTTATTTTCAATACTGATGTTCAAAGCGAGCTTTCCCTACCTGGGAGCACTGTTAACTCTATCAGATTTGTTATTATAGTGGTCCCAACTTTGCTTTATGTTTGCATACTGGTCTTCAGATGAGAAGGGTCAGTGAAATCATCATGGTACTGCTTTTGTGACAAACACCAGTGCCTTACCAATGTGGTTGTCCTTTTCCACTGAAGAGGGAAAGTTTGTTTTATTTTGTTTTTGATGTAGAAATGGCAGTTCACTGCTGTTGCTTTTCCACTGCCTTCCACATTGCAACAGCTACTTGACTTGTGATCCCTGAATTCCCTAAGAGGTCACATTGAGCCTGTGACAGCACTGTCAGTGCTTGGCTTCTCAGACTTGAGGATGCCTCTGTCACCTGGGAGTTTACAAAACGAGACTCTAGGTGTGCAGGAAGTCTGCCTGCACAGTGGGATCTGCAGCATGTTTGACAGATGGGGTGATGCTGCTTCGGGAGAGCTGGGTTTGTGTAGAGGAGCACAGCCTGGGACCCATGCATTTTTGCCTCCAGAAAAATCTACAAAGTTTCCTGGGTTTTTAAATCATGTAAATGTTTACTTATCCTGAGTATAGAGGAAAGGGGAGGGTATTTTAAGTTTTTGTTGTGTTTCTTTAAACTTTTCTTTTAAAATACTGGTTTGATTCACTTACCTGAGTTAGCTTCCATGTTGAATCTGTTGCCATTTTAGTAGTAAAACCAGCCAAAAGTTTCTAAACAAAGGGCAGGTTTGGCCCTTTATGAGTTACTGTATATAATGGCTTCACTCAAGAGCCACGCAGCATCCATGAGCAAGTGCAGAAATGACACAAGCACAACTCTCCAGATGTGGCGGGACTCTTTCTTTTTTGGTGTACAGACTCTCACCAAAAGCTGCTGTTTTCGTTCCTGTAATTATTTCCTCGCTTCTCCTCCATTGTACATGTGGGGTATATGCCATGTGTCAAATATGCAATAACGTGTTTACCGGATGCCCTTCTGAAGGGTGGTCCTCTGTAAAGCTGTACAGACTTTGCAGTTCAAGCACAATGTGCACATGTTAGTTTTATATACAGCGAAACTTGATTTTTTCAAATGGAAAGGTATTTTGTTTCTATACAAAGTTAAATGGTTTGTTTGTGCTTAATGTAAAGCTGCTTTATAAAATTGTAAAATAAAGTTTTTATCTTGAAAAGAAATACACTTGAATATTTCTCTTCTTTTTCTGCTTAGTTTGCGAGTGTGTGAAACTAGCAAGCATTTGACCAACATTTCCTGTTGAACCTGCAGACAGGGAACCAGAGTACAGCACAGGAGCCTTAGTATGTAGAAGCAGAGTACACAGGACAGGTTCAGAAAATAAAGTGCTGCACTGTGCTCAGTCAGGGCCTGAAGCTCAAGCTGGGACTCTAGGTTTAGTCACAGCCAAGAGTTCCGTGCTGCCTGTCATCTTTCCGTACTCAGCTTTAGAATGATCAGCATCACCTCATATTCTCTCCTTGGTGAGATCTTAGGTTACCAAATATGAATCCAGCCTTTAGCTGGAATTCCAGTTGATCACCAGCCAGCTGTTAGATTCCAGTGGCCATACAGGTCTAGCACAAGGCTGTTCTTCTTGGACCCTTGTCTTCCACCTTCAGTTGAGAAACAGCTATATAGTCACAAACAGTCTTGGGCCAGAGTGGATCATGGACTGCTCTTGCTTTCATTTTGCAATGTGTGACAAAATTAAGGTTTGGCTGTGAAACTTGAGGGGCAGGTCCTCCATACCACAGAGGACTTCATACCTCATGAGCTCTTCTTCTCTGCCTGTGTTCTGGACGGCCCTGACAACAGCTAGGCCAGTCAGTCTCTCAGCAAGAATCCAAAATTGAGTTAGATTTTTTTAACATAAGAGAGAAAAGCAACGGAAAAAAAAAAAACACCTCAGAATTTTGGCAGAGCTCCAAGCCCTGGATCCGGTGCATTTCAGAGGGCAATAGAACTACACTCAGGTTCCATAGAGTACACCTATATCCTTAGGACATTCCCTGTGTGCTGCTGTTGACTGAATTTGGTTTCTGTGACTCGTAACAGTTGAGCGCTGATGAATAATAGTGTCTCCACTATTGAGGAAATAAATGGTCTGCAGATGGTACATTTCCTCATCCATTAGGGCTGCTGCAACAAAATACCATAGGCTAGGGTAGCTTAAACAGAGATTCACATGTCTCAACTCCAGAAATAGGAAATCTAAAATCAAGTTGTAGATGGGATTGGTTTCCTTTGAGGATGCTTTTCCTTGCTGTCTTCTCCCATTCACTCACATGCTTGTCCCTCCAGCATTGTCTGAGTCCTAATCTCATAAGGACCCAGGTCCCACTGAATTAAAGACACTTCCTATGGCCTTGTTATATACACCATTTTGGGGGGCTTATTTTTTGTTTTGTGTTTTGTTGTTTTGTGTTTTTTCAAGACAGGGTTTCTCTGTATAGCCCTGGCTCTCCTGAAACTCACTTTATAGACCACGCTGGCCTGGAACTCAAGAAATCCACCTACCTCCGTCTCCCAAGTGCTGATATTAAAGGCATGTGCCACCACTGCCCAATTTATGTATCACCTTTTTTAAAGGCATGATCTCTACATAGAGTCATATTCTGATATATCGAGGCTTAAGACTTGAGCATGCCAATCTGGGGGCAAGGTGTCACAATTCAGTCCATAATAACCATTCTTCACACAGCACACAGGAACAATCATTTGATAACCAGTGAGGATCCCAACTCAGGTTTTTAGGAAACATGAATGGGGCAGAGATTCCTACTTGGGGCTCAGGCAACAACTTGCCTGGCTCACAACTATGTCAGGAACTTTTTGATCCCTAAGTTTTAATTTCTTCATAGTACTATCCAGAAGAGGGGCTTTTTTGTTTTGATTTTTTTTTGTAAATTGGCAAAGCAAACACATGTTTTTAAAATGTACCGTCAGAGACTGGATGGATGGCTCAGTGGTCAAGAGTACACACTGCTTTTGCAGAGGACCTGAGTTCAGTTCCCAGCACACAAGTCAGGTGGCTCACAGCCACCTATAACTCCAGCTCTGGGCAAGCTGATGTCCTTTTCTGACCTTTAAAGGCATTGCACTTATATGTGCTTGGATACACACATGCACGTAATTAAAAATAAACATCTTGTACTGGAGAGAAAACAGTTAAGAGCACTTCTTGGTCTTGTTGAGCACCCACGTTTGATTCCCAGCACCCACATAGTAGACCACAACTACCCCAGTTCTAGGGGATCTAATACATCCAAGTGATGCACTCACATGGATATGGGTAAACATACAACAGCTTAGATAAACATCTTTTTATGCAGAATTTTAGGGCTGGAAAGATGGCTCTACAGCCATAGAGGGGTTGGAGAAATGGCTCATTCAGCAAAGTACTTGCAATGCAAATATGAGAACTAAATTCACATCCTAGCATGTGTGTAATAAGCTGGACACAGTGGCACCTGTCTGTCCTCCCAGCATTGGGGAGGTAGAGACATGAGGATCCCTGGGCTCCCTGGCCAGCCAGTGTAGCCAGTCATCCAGCTCCAGGTTCAGTGGTAGACCCTGTCTATAAAATTAAAGTTGGAAAGTATTGAAGAAGATACCAATGTCTGGCTTTCACACACCTGTGGATGCATGCATGTACACACACACACACACACACACACACACACACACACACACACACCAGACAAGTACTTGAATATTCCAAGCGAGATCATTTTTTCTTTAACATACCGTACAAGTGCATTATTTAGCAGTTGTAGGTCACCCCTTGAAACAAGTAATGAATATCCAGACCCAGCAGCAAATTCAGCACAACTTCCGAGCCTCTTTCTGATCCCAATAGGGTGAACACACACCCTCTCAAACAGGGCCTTTCATGCTGCAGATGCTGGAGCAGCTGGTGTCATGGATTAAACTCCACATACACCTGTGTGCGCTGTCCCTGTGACCCAGTCCTCCCTGGCACTGTGGTAACCCTGGCCAGCATGGACTTGTGTCCATGATGGCAGTGAGCTGGCAGAAAGCATTTTTTTTTTCCTGATGGCAAGGCTTTGTGGGTTTTTGTTGTTTATTTAACAGCTTTTGGACATGGCCTTACTACATAGCCCTGGCTGGCTTGGAACTCAGTATGCAAACCAGGCAGACCTTGAACTCACAGACATCCACCTTCCTCTGCTGAATGCTGAGATTAAAGGAGCATGCCACTACACCTTGCTTTAATAACAAGTTTTAATCCCAAGTTCTCACTTTTATAAACTGTTTAAAACAGTCAACATTCTAGGGATAAAACACTGATTTCCATTTTACCAGCCCATTAAGGATGTCAGGTTGAAATGGATGCGAATTTAAATGTTGTGTTGGTGATGAATTTGAATGTTTGCTGCTCCGTTTCTGGTGAAAAGAAATACATTTACCATCTGGGGCAAGTGATTGATCGCTCCCATATGGAAACTGCACTTCCTGAATTCTAAAGAGCAGCCACTCCAAAGTTGCTAATCCTCCTCCAGGAGTGGAAGGATTTTACAAAATGATAACACTGCAAAAAGTCATCAAGGATGAGTAACAACAGGAAAGGGGCAGAGAAAGGACAGTGAGGGATGAGAAATAGCAGCCTCTGTGGGAAACACAAGGGCTAGGTAGAGTACCGCTAGGCAACCCGGAGCTCAGGAGCCTCCAGTCAGGAGGACCTGGTGCCTGTCTGAGATTTTACTCTGTGATAAAACTGAAGAAGGGCAACTTTGAGCTGTGGGTTTCAACCCCTTTGGGGGGGTCACATCATATTTACATTATGATTCATAACAGTAACAAAATTACATTTATGAAGTAGCCACAAAATACTTTTTTTTAAGATTTATTTATCACATACACAGTGTTCTGCCTACATGCCATAGGAGGGCACCAGATTGAACTGTAGATGGTTGTGAGCCACCATGTGGTTGCTGGGAATTGAACTCAGGACCCCTGGAAGAGCAGTCAGTGCTCTTAAACTCTGAGCCATCTCTCCAGCCCCGCCACAAAATACTTTTATGGTTGGGGGCTACCACAACGTGAGGAACTGTATTAAAGGGTCGCAGTGGTAGAAGGGCCAAGAGCCACTGAGTTAGAGCGATAGCTCAGCTGGTAAAGGCTTGCTGTGAAAGCATGAAAATCTGAGTGCTGCAGGCCTACCTGCTGGGGAGGCAGGGACCATAGGTGGTTCCTGGGAGCCCATTGGCTAGTCAGCCTAGCCAAATTTGTGAGCTCAGGGTTCAGTGAGAGACCCTGTCTCAGAGAGAGAGACAGAGACAGAGACACAAAGATGAGACCAGAGGTCAACCTCCAACCTCCACACCTGGTATCCTCTGCTTTGGGTTTATGGAGGACAGTGACTCCCCAGAGTGAGGTGGAGCCGAACCTAAGTCTTGCCTATAAGCAACTACGTAGCAAACTGCACGATTTGAACTTGCTGTCTGATATCATTTTTAACACCTGGCGAGATGAATTCTCTATAATTCAGTTGACTACAATGAGAAACCCCAAATTCCCACATCCTGTCAAGATGAACTGGAGGAGGCGTCTTACCTCCATAGTCCCTGCAGGGGGCACTATCTCCATGGGATTGTGACTCAGCCTAGTATGCACGCTTTATGTTCAGCTCCCATCCCCAACGAGGGGGAAACGAATATTAAAAAAATAATACTAATACAGATCCAAGCTAGAGTTGGAATTAAGGCACTGCACTCCCACAGCACCTTCCTGCTGTATACTTTCTAGAGTCCTTATATTGTACTTTGTTCCTGGAGCGTCTCTAGATGGAACGACAAAAGCCATACAGAGCCATACTATCACAGCGAAGGGCGGGAATCTGGGGCACCGGGCCAGCAGTTCAATTCTCTTTATCAAGCTGCCTTGAGTCTGTTTCTATCTGGAAACGAAACTGGAGCCCCTGGGGTGCATCGTGTCTCTCGGCTTGTTGTGACAGCCCTAGGCTTGGATCTGAAGGAGAGGGGAAAGGACCTATCCTTCCTTTGGGTCATTAGTTCCGGATCTCCAGGAGCTCACGCCCAGTGACCTGGGCACCTGTCTGCTCTTGGTTCCTGGGGCGCTCTGGGCCATTTTCCTGTCTTCAAGGGTTTCTGTCTCTCCTCTCAGAGTAGGGCATCACCCAGTGGCAGTGGGGCTGAGCCTGGGTTAGACTAACATTCCTCAAAACTGAGATTCTTGTCTTCGTCTCCCTTCAAACATGTCTCCACACTGTTTGCTAGTGAATGCTCAGTAAGGGTCGTGGATTGGGGTGAACACCCAGGGTATACAGCCTTCTGGGAATACAGAGTTCTCCACAGGCCTGGTGGGCACCAAAACCCTGCAGTCTGGTCTAATCTGGTCTTCTCTCAGTCCTTGTCCCTCCTACCCCCTCCCCCTCCTCCTTTTTGTTTTGCATGTAGCTTGGGTTAGTTTCCAACTCACTCTCTGGCTAAGGATGTCTTTGAATCCCTAATCCTCCTGCATCTACATCCCAAGTGTTAGAATTCCAGATATGTTCAGCTGAGCTCAACTCAGTCTGAACTTCCAGTACCCACACTGGGCCCACCAAAAAGACACTGGACCCACTCAGGAGAACCTGATTTGTCCTTGGATCCCAAAGAAGAGATGTGAAGGTGGCGATCTTGTTCCTTCGCCACCTCCCAAATCAGACTCCACCCTGGAGGTCTGAATCACCAGCCACCCAAAATGTACAATCACTGGTAAGTTGTTCTCATTGTCTATCCAGGGTGCCCAAAACACAACCAGGGCCTGCTGGGTGTGTGTCTAGAATAAGCAGTGGGTCCTGGGTCAAGGCAAAGATGAGGGTGAGTGCGACCTGGCCCCTTCATCCCCCTGGCTGGCTCCTACTGTAGACTGTTATTCTGGTCTCCCTCTGTGGCTTTTTCTCCTCGAGAGCAGCATCTTAATAGATGAAAGAAATCATTTGCTGAAGGCTTTCTGTCTGGGTCACAGTCACTAGGTCGGCACAGCCACTTCTAATCAATGTGCCCAGCCCTCCAGTGACAGCCCGCCATCTGCCTGTGCTGTAAGCAGATCTCATGGTGAATTAATTTTTTTCAAATGACTAATTGAATTTAAATAGACTGAGAGGAAAAGGTTGTCCTCTGCTGACGGTGTGGATTCCTCCAGAGCTCCACAATGACCTCCGCCCCAGGCAGCCAGCCTCTGGCAGGAGAGCATGATCAGCCACAGGGAGAATTCTGTCGATCCTGGGGACCTTTGCCCAGGAACTTGCTGGGTCTGCCCGGTGTGGTTGGCCTGAGATTCAGAAGGGGTCACAAACTTAAGTAAAAGGCCATTTTATTCAGGGCTGGTGAGGGTTCAGCCAGTAGGAGACTTGCTCTTGCCAAGGACCAACACACACATCTGGCTCACAACCATCTGTAACTCTAGCTCCGGGGGATCTAATGTCTTCTTCTGACCTCCACAAGTACCAGGCACATACATGGTGCATGTACATATATGCAGGCAAACCATTCATACACATAAAATTAGATAAATCTAAAAGGAAAAGACACTATACTCTTCATATTTAAAAACATGAACGTGGGACCTAGGAATAGTTCAGTTGGTGACATGCTTGCTTTACAAGGATGAGGTCCTGAATTCTATTCCCAGCCCCCATGGAAAAAAGGCCCAGGTGGTATGCGCTTGTAATGGTAGAGGAGGGGCCACAGGGCTCAGTAGCCAGACAACCTAAACAACTTGGTGAGCTCCAAGTCAATGAAGCCCTGTCTCAAAACACAAGGTGGACGGTGTCCCGAGGAATGATACCTGAAGTTAAGCCCTGGTCCCTATAAGCATGAACCCACAGGGAACACACACACACACACACACACACACACACACACACACACACACACACACACACACACAGAGAGGGGGGGGAAGCGAAGGAAGGAGGGAGACAGAGAGGGGAGAGGGAGACAGAGAGGAGGAGACCACCACAAACTCACATGCTCACAAGCCTTCAAAACCATACGGAGGTGAACATGGACAGCGGGATAGATCAGCGAGTGACAGGGAGTGGGGGCGGGGCTATGGCTAGGAGGAAACATTCGTTAAAGACTGTTTCAAAATTTAAATTATTTCTAGCCAAGTAAGGTACCTTACGCCTGCAGTGCCCGCACTGAGGAGACTGAGACAGGGGGGCTGCCCCAAGTATGAGGCCAGCAGTGGGCACAACAGATCCTCAGGCTGAAGGAGCTGTAATAATTGTCCATGTGAGGGTGAGGGCTAGCCTGAGGCTGTGAGTTCCAGGGCAGACTGGGCTCAGAGTAGGACACTCACTGTTTCAAGGCAAAACTACAAGCTGAGGATTCAGTGGGCAGAGCAGCGGCACATTTTTATAATCCTGGTACCCGGGAAGTGGAGGCCGAGGCTAACCTGGGCTACCTGAGTCTCTGCCTCAAAATAAGAATAGTTACTACTATTACAAAATAAATAAATGACTACGGGAGACACAAACAAAATACACATTCAAGAGTAGATTTGACACAAAGCATCCCATAGCCCACACCCACAGCTGGGCCCATGTTCCTCTACCCCTAGTTACAGTCATGGGTCTGCGGGCGGAGCCCACTATGTCTGAACCAATTGTTCTGAGTCTTCTCTGATGTGATTGCCAGCATTCATTTCCAAGTCAGTGGCTTTCACTGGGAGCTATTTAGCCCTGGGGGAGAGCTGGTAATGTTTAGAGAGTTTTTTGTTACAATTTGAAGAGGGGGGTGCAGTATCCCTGGAGTGGGTAGAGGTCAGGGCTCTTTGGAACATTCCATGGAACACAAAACAGCCACTGAAGTGCAATGAAGGATTACCCACCTTGGTGACAGCACTGAAACTCTCCAGGTCTGGCCGTGGCTGAGGCCCCTGTGGGCCAGGCCATGACTTGGAGCTCCCAGGGTCAGTGACATGGCACCCCATAGCCTGGTGCAGAGTCGAGGAGACCTATGCGTGCGCTCTCCTTCATGGCTCACATTGCAGCAGGCTCTCTAATAGGACCGTGGTTTGCTCTAGGAAGGCTCCCAAGGGCACAGCAGAGCTAGATGATTGTTTTAGATGAGCTCTTGAGACTGCAAGAATGTAGCAGAGCTTCCTGAGTTAGAAGATTCAGGGTAGAGAGAGGGGAATGGAAAGCCATGCTCTGGGAAGAGCAGAGTGTCCGTGAGAGGGCAGGGTGCGTTGAGAACACTTTAGCACCTTCCATAAGACAGTGGAGATGCATTCCTGTCTCCCCCACATACCCCAGGTCCATCCAGGCATTCCATTTCCCCTTACCTGGAACCCTATGAGGCCAATTTATCCACACTGCCTACAATCTATGATACATTTTAGAAGCCCTGAAAAATGTTTTCAGTATCAGAATAAAATGAATACAATGAGTTAGGGGCATAGTTCAGTTCTAGAGTGGTGGCCTAGCATTCATTAAGTCCCTGGGTTCCCTCTGCATCCTGAAAATGTGTCAGTCTGCATGGTGCTGGGATTGACCTCACTGGGGCAATGTGGAGTGATGAAATGACAAAAAAAAAAAAAAAAAAAAAAAAGCTAGGAGCAGGCTCCGACGGAGATGCACCAGCAGCCAGAAACTCAGCATCTATGACCAACAGCTGAATGAGGAAGCAGGCGCTCATCCCAGCGGGCGTCTCTATAGGAGCTGTCCTAGGCTCCAGTCATCGGGAGGAGGTTGCTACTGACTGCACACACTGTAATGTCTTTACTCAACAAGGGGAAGTCCTTGCTATTCCCATGGATCTGAGGCATCAGTGTGTTTGACACGGCCTTGTTCATGTCAGCAATGCACATTCACTCAGGACTTCATTTTCCACAGAAAAGGAAGGAAGGAAGGAAGGAAGAGAGGGAGAGAGGGAGGGAGGGAAAGAGGGAGGGAGAGGAAGGAGGGATGGAGAGGAGGGAGGAAGAAATAATAACAATGAATAGAAATTATGAAAGTCAATGGTGGTGGAGCCCCAGGTACTTGCGAGACTGGGCCCAGGAGCTTGGGCTCAGTCTGGGAAAAGTAAGAAGGTGTGATGATGATGGTTATGATGATGGTGATGGTGTGACATTGGTGGTGATGGTGGTGGTCTCTGATACACCCAGATTGCACCTGATAATCCTTTTAGTGTTGTTGTGAAGGATAGGGCACAAAGACCCTCCTGTCCCTCTCTTCTCATCCTGGGTGCAACTCTACTGCAAAGCAGATCTGGTTTTGCTGTAAAATCCATAGAGGAGCCTCTAGGAACACAAACACAGGACGAGATGTACTCTGATGTTGATGAACGTACTTTGGGAGAGCACTTTCCGGAATGGACTCTATTAAGTCAATTTAATTCTTCGATCAATTTCCTATAAACCTCAGTTAAACTATTTCCAATGTTTTCCTTTCTTCATTTCTGGTTGACCGAAACTATTTTCGCCAGGAAACAGCTCTTTTCCCCTTAGATTGTATAGCAGCGATTTGTCTTGTGGGCCAGTGTTTGTCAATATCAAGTCCTCACTGAAAACAGCTTCTGCTTGGCAGACTTTATTGCTTTTTGTCTGTTTTGTTGCCTGTATTTGCACCAAGTTCATCTTTTGGGGCCAAATTTGATCTGTATTCTGTAGAGGGCACTTGATTATCTCAAGAGATGCAGCCCTTTGCTTTTCCGTGTACTTGGTGAAGGACTTCTAAGAGGCTGTAGCTCGCTAGGCAGTGGCACACACCTTTAATCCCAGCACTCAGAAGCAGAGACAGGTAGATCTCTGAGTTGGAAGCCAGCCTGGTTTACAAAGTGACAAAGTGACCCCCAGGGTTACACAGAGAAATCCTGTCTTGAAACACCAGGAGGAAAAAGTATCTGTTTGACGGAAATGGCGACAATATGAATTATCTATAGTGAAAGTCAAAACTTGAAATTCAAATTATTTGAATCTGGGATTCCCAATGTAACTTCTTGAAACTGTGGTTAAGTCTTAGTAAGTATTTTACAAAAGTAAAATATCTGCGGTTGCAACATTCAGTGAGTCTAGTTGGCATGGAGTGAGATGCCATGTTTCCTCTGCTTTCCCTGTTTCCTGGTCACTCGTGTCTTCAGGGTAACAGTAACCATTAACATTTAACTGCTTCTTGTTCTAACAGTTCGAAAGAGGAGGGGCTGTTGGCCTTTGCATTATTTTAGGGTAGAAGGGGAAGCCCAAGGGCTTTCGGGTGTGGCCTCTACTCTGCCAATCAGTTCTGGATTTGACCTATCAAATCCAAGGCTCACTCTAGCAAAAGCGCCGCAGCGGAACCCTCACTCACCGAGCTGATGGACTGCTTCAAACCCCGAGTCTGCCGTGACAGCTCCTTCTGGCTCCTTCAGGCCTTGAGACCTGGGGTCCAGCAAACTGGTGCGGGAGGCTAGAGCGTTAGGATGAATGGAGATCGGGAGCCTCGTGAGCAGGGTGAAGGTCTGAACCGGCACGAGAGCGCCACCTACAGGGCAGTGAAGGCTCAGCGGAGCAAAGGAAGCGAGGCAGACAGGTGCTTCTTTGCTCTCCCCACCAACTAAGCAGCTATTTCTTCTTGTTCCTTCCTCTGGCAGAGGGAAGTTCTTTCCAGTGTCTTACTATAGTCACCTTTTTCAGTGGAGACTCAGAACAAACCAAGGCCTCTCCAAGACTTATTTTATTTTTAAAGACAGCCCTCGCTGGCTTGGAAATCACCATGGAGACCCGTTTGGCTTCACTACAGACCTCCTGTCTCTACCTCCCAAGGGCTGGAATTAAAGGCATGTGCCACCATGCCCAGCTCAAATGTCAGTTTCTTCACACTTTTTCAGATTTGACATAAATATTTTCAAGCATACCCACATTAGTTTTGTAAATTATTGAAGTATCTCAGGAGAGGGGAAATCACACAGCTCTCTGAGTCCCTACAACACCTGATGTCATTCAGTCTGCCATATAGAATTGCTATCTCAGAGCCCCCATCCAGACTTTTTCCTGCCTGGGACTCCCACTCAGCAGCTTCCCCGGGGGCCATGCCTGCCTTCGGCACTCAGGCAACTGTTGCCTCTCCTAGCTTGGCTGTCTCCCCTTCTCCACTTTTCTGCCCTTCTTTTTCAAGGAAGGACTTGGAGATTCTTTTCTTCTCATTCTCATCCCACCCCTGTGAGATCTTCTCATGCCTTTGGCATCAGCAACAGCAACTACGATACCTACGTCGATGTGGCTACAGGTGCTCACTGGGTGCAGTGTAGTGAGACAGTTTCAGGCCTAGGGACCCAACCAGAGCCACGCTTCCAGAGACCCGTTATTCTATAAGAGGAGCCAGGCAGAGAGCATGAGAACCGGCAATTCAACAAGTTAACTGCAGAGACCTTGAAACAGCTGTGAGTGTGGGAAGCTTGAAGTCCGCTGCTCTACCAACAAGGCTTGTTGGGGTGGCCACAGGAACCCAGCATCTCAGGGGTCTGTTAGAAGTGCAGCTTCTCTGCCAGCTCAGATCTACTGGATAGAAACTACACACGGAGCCCAGCATCTGGTTCTCTCTGTCCGCCAGGGACTCTGCCATAATCTCCAAAGGACCTTTCCACGGTAAGGACTGCTTATCTTGATGTTCATGGCTGTCACAAATTGCCACAGTGTAGTGACTTAAAACAACATGAACTCGCCGGGTGGTGGTGGTGCACGCCTTTAATCCCAGCACTCGGGAGGCAGAGGCAGGCGGATCTCTGTGAGTTCGAGGCCGGGCTGGACTGACAGCCTCCAAAACAATACAGAAAAACCCTGTCTCGTAAAAAAAAAAAAAAAAAAACAACAACAACAAAAAACATGAATTCACTCCTAGTACTCAGAAATCTAAAATCAGCTTCACTGGGCTTAACCCAGATGCTAGCCAAACTGAGTCCTTCCAAAGGCCCTGGAGAGAAGCCAGTGCTGGCCTTTTCAGCTCTGAGAAGATGTTCAGGTCCCTTAGGCCCTGACTACAGCCATCTAACCCCTACCTGCTGTTAGATCAATTGCTCTGACTCCAATCCTGCCTTGTCAATTCTGATTCTTTTGGCCCCTCCCTGGAAATCCAATATCAATTTCCAACAGCCTTAAATTAAGATCCTTGTACTGGGAATGTAATACAGTTGGTAGAATGTCTAGCATCCACAAAGTCCTGTTTGATTCCCAGCACTACACAAATGGGGCTTGGTGCTGCATGCCTAAATCCCTGAACTTGGGAGACAGAAGCAGGAGTATCTGAAGTTCAAGGTCATCTGTGGCTATATAGGCCATTCATTCAGGGCCAGCCTGGGCTATATAAGACCCTACCTCAAATACATACACACACATACAATATATATATATATGTGCATACACACATGAGTACTGAGGTTATCATTTTACTTGGGTTCTGGATATCAAAGTCATTATGCATCAAGCATGTATATGCATGCATATATATATACACACATACATACACATGCGAGTTATAGGTATATTTTACTTGGGTTCTGAAGATCAAAATCAGTGTGCAGCAAACACTTTACCTACTGAACCATCTACTTGGTCCCATATTGTGAATTTCCCATATTGTGAATTTTTTGAGGAGGGAAACCTTGGCAGGGCAAGAAGCAGCCAATGCAGCCAGCAGGGCCAGTAAGTAATTTGTGGGGTGACCTCAGACCAGTCAGTCTCTTGCAGGATCTTAATGTTCCTAGAGTAGCTACTAGGTCTCTATGCCCCTTCTGATACAGTGGATTCCATTGTAGGAAGTGGACCAAGTATGCTCAGCAGCAGAACCAAGAAATGGACCAGGAGTAGTCAGAAGCAGGTTGGGAGTACTCAGCAGAAGTACTCAGTACCAGAAGAAAAGTGGATCAGCCAAACATGGAGGTATAAGCCTGGAATCCCACATTCAGGAAACTGAGGCAGGAGGATCAAGTAGCTGGAGAGATGGCTCAGTGGGTAAGATGTTTGCCACATAAGCATGAAGACCTGACTGGATCATCAGAACCCATACAAATAGCTGGGCATGGTAGCTGGGAGGTAGAGGCAGGAGGATCCTGAGGGTTCTGTTCCCTGGCCAGCCAATCTAGCCAATGAGTGAGCTCCACATTCAGTGAGAGACAGTCCCCCCAAAAGATGGAAAGCAATTGAGGAAGACATCCAATGATGACCTCTGACCTCAGCAAGTGTACACATTCTTATACCAGACACACATGCACACACATATACCTGCATACAACAACAAAAAAATGTTGGACTGTCTTACCTAGGGTTTCTGTTGCTGTAAAAGGACACCATGACCAAAAGCAACTTGGAGGTTTATTTCTGCTTACATGTTCAGATCATAGTTCATCATTCAGGGAAGTCAGGGCAGGAACTCAAACAGAGCAGGAACCTGGAGGCAGAGGCCATAGAGGAGTGCTGCTTACTGGCTTGCTCCTTGTGGCTTTCTTAGCCTGCTTTCTTAAAGAACCCATGACTATCTGCCCAGGGACACTGGGCCCTTGCACATCAATCATGGATCAAGAAAATGCACCACAGGCCAACCTGGTGGGGGCATTGCCTCGATTGCCATTACCTTTTCCAAAATGACTCTAATTTGTGCCAAGCTGTGTAACGTGTACTCTTTTCCGCCAGCTGTCTGGGTCCTGCCGCTGTCTCTGCCCCCAAATAATACACGAGACATTATATTAATTTGAAACTGTTGGCCTTTTGCTATGGTTTCTTATCGACTAGCTCTGATTTAATTATTAACCCATAACTGCTAATCTGAGTATTTCCACGTGGTCTTTTCTTACCGGAGAAAGGGTCCAGACATCTTCTCTTGAGTCCTACATGGTAACTCACTGTGCCTCCATTTCCCAGAATCCTCCACCTCTCCTAGTCTTACCTATCTTGCTTCCCTATTGGCCAACAGTATTTTATTTATCAACCAATAGGACAAACATATACACAGAAGGACTTCCCCCATCAAAGCTGACATAAAGGTAGCCAGCACATGGACAAAGTATCTGCTCCTGCATGACCAACGCTTCACCTCTAAGGCAGGATGGATCCCACACAATTCTTGGGCTCCCAGGTGAACAGGAAGGAGTCCTACTTTGAATGTTAGCCTCACAGTAGACTTGCCCCATGTAAAACTGTACAGATAGAAACAAACACACATATCTCACTTTTGAACCGCACATATTCCCCTGACCTTGGAGAAACAATACAGGGAGAGAATAAGGGACACAAACTTTGGAGCTGTCCTGACTGGAGTCCCAGCTGTGTGGCCTCCTACAAGTGAAAGCCTGGCTTTCTCAAGTGTGAGAAGTGCTGATGTCAGATCTGGGCAGCACTGAGTGAGTCCTAAGAGTCTGCAGAGCTCACCACAGCTGGCCTGGAGTAACAGCTTGGTGAAGACTGGCTGTTTTACCTTCAGAGTGAAGCCTCCCCTGGTCCTCTCAATGCTCCGTGTGAATAAAGTCTTCCATGAACAGCAGACTTGCCCCAGGACCCACGATCTGACCTGAGGTGCCTCAAGGCAGCCAGGCTAGGCCAGCTAGGCCAGAAAGCCAGCATTGCAGGGACTTTCCGGTGCCTACCTCTGACAGCTCCTGAGCCTGGTAAGGACAAAACACAGACAAGCTCTCTCCTGCCTTTCCTGAAGCCACAACTTTGAGAAGTCCACACCCAAGCTGTAAGAACTGTAGGCCCAGCACCAGCTGCCCTTCCGTGGGGGTGGTTATCCATTCCAGTCCTATTTGTAGAAGCATCCTGCCCAGCCAGCCTCCTGCTGAGGAGGCTCAAGGAGTGCTGGGGTCCTCCCCTCCCTGCCTCAGGGGAAGATGCAGCAACAGCAGGTAAAAAACTTTCAGCCCTGCCTTCTACTAGCTCAGGGGACTCTCAGCATCTTCCTGACCTTGGAGCATGTCAAGTTTGTTTTCTGTTGCTATAATAAAACGCCAGTACCAGAAGCAACTTGGGGAAGAAAACGTGTTGCAGCTTACAACTCTCAGGTCACACTCCATCAATGAAGGAAGTCAGGGCAGGAACCTGGAGTCAGGAACTGATGCAGAAGCCAGGGAGGAGCGATGCTTTCTGGCTTCCTCCTGCTTGCACAGTTTGCTTTCTTATATACCCTAGGACAGCCGTTCTCAACCTGTGGTTAGCAACCTCCTTGGCAAACTTCTATCTCCAAAAATATTTACATTGCGATTCATAACAGTGTGCACGTGTACACTACCATGCAGACCCTACAGATATTCTTACTATGCAAAAATAAAAAAATGCAGAGAACTAAAGCTCAGGGCACAAGCTGTCTGCCTGGAGGCCCTCCATGAACAGGCCTTCCTTTCTACCACTTGCAGAATGGCTCTGGGATCAGCTGCCCTGCATGAGGGATGGTATGAAGACGAGACTCGCCTACAGGAGGTTTCAGGGTCTCTGCTGCCTATGGAGTAGCCCTGTCACCCTGTCCTGGAACCCTTGTGTGTGGTGATACATTGTTTATCATTTATTAAAGCTTGCCTGAGGACTCAGAAAGCAGAGGCAGCCTCAAACTGTAGACATCAGGCAGTGGTGATACAGACCTTTAATCCCAGGACTCAGGATTAAGAGGTTAGTTCAAGGCCACACTGACTACACAAAATTGATCCAATCCTAAAAGAAACAGCTCTCACAAAGGTGATCTCAGCACCTGGGCTCACGTGCCTTTAATCCCAGCATTAGGGAGGTATATAAAACAGGAGCAGGGTCTCAGAGTTGGCATTCAGTCTCAGAATCAGTCTCGGGGCAGGCTTCAGAGGGCATAGCAGTCTGAATCTGAGGAGCAGTGAAATTTGGAGCAGTCTAAGGACCACCCTTTGGTCTGAGCTGAGGCAGAGGTGAGAGCTAGTGGCTGGCTGCCTTGCTTTCTGATCTTCAGCTTGAAGCTTGATCTGTCTCTGGGTCTTTTATTTATCAGATGTTACACTTATGCATCTGTAGCTTTTGCCCTCCGAAGGCCAATATGTCAGAGAAGCTGGCTTGTTAGCGCCTGTGTTCACATGAACAACTGAATTCCAAGGCCTTCCCTGAACACAGGGCCAACGACATTATTGTTCTAAGCCCATGTCAAATATTTATAATACAAACAATATTACATCCATAGCAGAAATAAAAAAAATCACCCATAATCCCCCAAACCTAGAGAGTGGACAGTTTGGTTTTCTTTTGATTTAGTTTTTGGTTTTGGCTTCTCTTCCAGCTCTTGTCCCTGCACAGAAATGACCTTTCCAGAGCTGGGCTTCTGTCCTGATGCAATATCACACTGGGCACGGCATCCCCAGCTCTCTCCTGTGCTGCGGCAGCCTTCCCAATTAGCTTTTAAACATGAATGCTGAGAGCTGGGCGTGGAGGCCGCAGCTTAACCTCAGTCAAGGTGTTTTTCCCTTTCCGAGCCTGTTTGTTCCCTTAGGCTACACTCTCAGGTGTAGGGTTGCTGGGGAAGATGTGGTGGATATTTTTGCAGCTCTTCACAGAGTTTTGCCTGGGGCTGGCAGAGCGCTGGCACTCTGGAAGAGGGCTGTTAGGGGACCCAGGGTCAGAGAAGGTCTCTAGACTCACTGAATAAGATGAAGTTTTGCCCTGGGTCTATCTTCAAAAGCCTTTATCCATGAGGAGAAGCCCTGAGATTTGAATAGAGGCTGAGTCGACAGGTAAGCAGCCTCCTGCCCCTGCCTCCTGCCCCTGCCTCCTGGCCTCCCCTAACCACAGCCTCAGGCCTGCAGTGTTCACCCAATCCAAGGCAGGGAGGAGACACTCCGGAGCAGCAAACCACCGCCCGTAATTCAGACGGTAAGCGTGACTGCAGTTGCTGCTGGGAAAAGCCACCCAACATCCTTGTGTCCTGGAGCCCTCCAAGAAAGCACCAAGGGCTCTGTGTATAGCTGCAATGAGCTAGACCTAGCCCAGAACACCGCCAGGAGAGGTGACAAGGAAGGAGACATGATTTCTGCCGTGATGCCCCCACAGTCAAGTAGGCTGAGGTAGATTACCTGAGCATTCCCATCTTGCTTGTACGTGAGGGTACCCAGAGGAGCTTGTGGGTCTGCTGACACACAACTGTAAAACCCAGAACTTGAGAAGCTTTGGCAGGAGATTCAAGGCTAGCCTGGGCTACCTAGGAAGACCCTGTCTCAACAACAACAAAAAATTTTAGTGTGTATATGGTGATTGCATGAGTATGTGTCTGTGTGTGCATGTGTGGGGTACATATACACATGTGTGGGGTACATATACACATGTGTGGGGGTACATATACACATGTGTGGGGGTACATATACACATGTGTAGGGGTACATATACACGTGTGGGGGTACATATACACATGTGTAGGGGTACATATACACATGTGTGGAGGCCAGAGGCATCTTCCTCTACCATTCTCTACTCTCTTTTTGAGAGACAAGATAGAACTAGTTATATAGCCTAGGACAAGCTTGAATTTTTGATCCTCCTGCCTCCACCTCTCCTCCCACCTCAACTCCCCCAATCTCTAGTGCTGTCATTCTGAGTGTGCACCACCACACCCCATTTGTATTGCTGGGAAAGGAACCCAGGGCTTCATGCACACCAGGCAAGCACTCTCCCTACTGAGAGGCCTGGACATCACCCAGCTTCTGGTCTCTCCAGCAGCTTTTCTGTTGCTCTTGGAACATTTTCTTCTTCAGGTCAGATGGCCTGGGGGCCCTACTGGACACGCTAGATTATTTTTTGATGTACAGGTAGAGGGGTGTGTGTATCTATATTTACATGTACATGAGCCCACATGTGTTGGTGGGCACATGGGTAGGTGAGTGCATGGGGAGGCACCAAGTTAACATTGGATGTCTTCCTTGATCATTTTCCACTTTATTTATTGAGACAGGGTCTCTCACTGGAACCCAGACCTTGCCCAATACCTAGTCCAGTGTCTTAGTCAGTGTTCTGCTGTGAAGAGACACCGTGACCATAACAGCTCTTATAAAGGAAAGTATTGAATTGGGGCTGGTTTTTGTTTCAGAGGTTTAGTCCGTTATTGTTACTCGGGGAAGCATGGTAGCACGCAGACAGATGTGGTGCTGGAGAAGTAGCAGAGAATTCTCTATCAGCAGGCAGCAGGAGAGTGAGTCACTGAGCCTGGCCTGAGCTTCTGAAACCTCAAAGCCTGCCCCCAGTGACACACTGCCTCTAACAAGGCCACACCTACTCCAAAAAGGCTGCAAGTTCTAATCCTTTCAAATATTATCATTCCCTATGAGCCTAAGGGGGCCATTTTCACTCAGATCACCACATCCAGCCAGCTGTTTGTTCTGGGGGATCCCCCATCTCTGCCTCCCAAGTTCCAGCCAGATCCAGCCAGATCCAGTTCTCATCATTGTCTGGTAAGCACTCTACCACTGAGCCATCTCCCCAGGCCCCACATTCTGGTTTTGATAGACACTGGGCCTAGGAACCTCCAAGCAGAGCAGGCCTAGGGCTTCCTTTTGGTTCCTGAGATCCTCGTGGGTCTCTCTGTCTCCTTGGGGAGACAGGGGCCTGAGCCCTGGTCAAGAGGAGGTTCCCTTTTCCCCTTCCAGAACCTTCCCCCAACCACACACACTCATCGAGGGCCAGTCCTCCGTGCTCCACCTCTGTAAGTGCTACTGTCAGGACATGATCCATGCACGGGGAGGGACTTCAGCCACTGTGCCCCTGCCCCCGGGTGTCTACCTGAGGCCCTGTGCTCTCAAAATAGAACATGAACCATATGGCACCTGGCTTCCAGGACTCGGGTTGCAGAAGAGTGGCTATGGCATGGGCAGGGAGCTGGGAGGGAGAAGCATGATTTTCTCCAAGCCCCTTCTCTAGGAGAGGGGTCTTTCTAGAGAGTCCCTGAAGGACAGATGTTACCAGAAGGGGTGCAACTGGCACTGTTCAGATAGCTGTGGTCAGACTGAGTTGTGTGACAAAAGTTTTCCTGGGGAAACGCAACACACACATCTCCTCGCCCCAGATAGGGATCCCACATCAGACCAAATTATGGATACCACCAGAGTCCAACTTGGTAAACCAGTGAGTTCTGTTGGGTTACTAACAGGAGTGTGGGTGAGAAGTTACTTACAGCGACAGGAATGATGCAAAGATAGCAGTGTCAGCAAGGCCCACCTAAGCATGGGCGACAGCTCACAAGATCCAGGAGCCTGGAGCCAACCGCACAGCCTGCAGGCAGCTCAACAGGTTGAAGAGGGTCCTTTCCAAGGGACTCTGGTCTAAACTGCTTCCAGACCACTCAGCTGGCTTCTGGTTCTTCGGGGGAGCTTGGTCAGGTCTGAGTCTTCTTAGCAGCTCTGAGAGCTACACTCAGCTTTTATTGTTCACTCTGGCAGGGAGGGGCCTAGTGAATCTCGTTAGTTTCATGGACTTCCTGAAGCTATTTTGAGTTGTTAACCTTCCTCTTTAAGGAGCTTTCTGCAAGACGGGATGTCTCCATGTCAGAGGAAACAGCTACACAACAGACTGAGACAGACCGGAAAGGAAGTCATGGGAGGTGAACTCCCAGCCCCACCCCCAGCAAGGTCTCCAAACAGCTGTAGGATTTTTCTTCCTTCATAGTACTACCAAGGCTCAGGGGTGCGCAGGTCTCCCTTTGTGTGTCCTTGTCCTCGCTGCCGTGACAATGACCAAGGTGGAAGAAGGGTCTGCAGATGTCACGAAGTTCAGATTATCCTGGCCCAAAAAGTGGCCTGCTTAGGCAGAGCGGAGAGACACGGAGACACAGGGACAGCGGTGTGAAGACGGAGGCACACGTGGGAAGACGGGAGGCAGAAGGTGGGCTGCAAACCCGGAGACACTGGAACAGGAAGCTGAGAGAGATAATCTCTCTTCCCTGCCCTTCCTCTTTTTCATCCTCTTCGCCGTCTCTCCCCCCTTTCCGAGACAGGGTCTCACTGCTCCGTCTCTTGAGTATTCGGATTGCAGGTTTGTGTTACCTCCCAGAAGTGGACAATGCTTTTCTTTGATTTTCACACCTTTATGTATTTGCGTGTAGAGTGTGTAAGCACTGCGGCATGCAAGGGCTATCACAGGACAGCAGGGGGTATCACAGGACAGCTTTTGGGTATCGGCTATCCCCAACCACAGTGGGTCCTAGAGAGCAAAGGGCAGGCTTGTGTGGCAAGCTCAACAGCCCACACAAGGCATTTTGAATAGACACAGGAGTCACAGTCCAGGCCCAGTCTAGCTAGCAAGTCCCCTGAATAGGCACATGTGACAGTAGTCTGGGAGAGGATATCAATCAGACACCTAAGAAAGGACAAGATGGGAGATCCTGGGTTATGTGGATCGGACTGGTTCTTTTGAGTCAGTTTGTGGCGATGTCAGAGGGAGACAGACCTCTAAGACCAACCTCATCCTTCCCATCCTCTGTCACCCGCGGATCCCAGCAGAGTGAGCATCACCTCCATGAGGCATCATTGAGGCTGGTGGGGAGAAACCAACACGGCTGCACGTTTTAAATATGCTGTGTGTTCTGTGCTTGCAGAATGCTTCCAGATGCGATCTTCTGCGCCACGGTAATCCTGGGAAGGAGAAGGAACTGTATCTACAGTTGTCAGTCTGGCTTTCCTGCTCTGTGCCACTCCCTCCCTCCAGATCCTGCCCATTGTCCCAGCAATTTCACTACTGTGACCATCTCTCAACGCTAGTCCCTGGCTTAGCTCCTCCTCTCCACTTCAAGGCACCCCTTACTTCCCAGGCTCTACATTTCCCCGGGTTGTAAACAAAGTCTAAAAGAACACCTAGTCCTGAGGACCTGGGTCTACATTTTCAACTCTGCTACTTATGTCCTGTGACTGTGTGACCTTGGGTAGGTCACTTATCTCTCAGGCTCTCCATTCCTCCAGTATGACACTGTGAACTGAACCCAGTACTGTACATTTTCTCCTCCGTCTATGCCAGCAGCCTGCTCACTTCTCTTTCCCCGGCTGCGATCTTCCTGCGTGCTCACCCTCCCGCTCTCCCTGCTCCACATGATGTTTAAGGATCTACCTACCACTGAAGTGTGTGTGTGTGTGTGTGTGTGTGTGTGTGTGTGTGTGCCTGAGTACATGGGCTTGTACCATGTGCATTGGATCATTGGATCCCTTGGAACTAGAGTTACAGGCAGTTGTGAGCCACCCAATGTGGATGCTGGGAAATAAACACTGGTCCTCTTCTAAGAGCAGCTCTTAACTCCTGATTCATCTCTCCAGCCCTCCACGTGGTGTTTTATCATTCAGCTAGACTGTGAACACCCTGAGAGCAAAGATGGAAGATGGATATGATATCCATGAGCAAGACTCATGAATTAAGACATGCTGATGGATTAGTGGGCAAGAACCACATGTATTTGGTTTAGAAGCCTGCTCCTCTTTACAAGGTACATATGCCTGCAGTGGGCAGGACTCAAGGTGGGTACTAGGCGTCTCTGTTTACCTTGGCTGCTGGTAGTGGGGTGCATACCCACACTGTGGGTTCTGCAGCTTCAGCAAGGAATACAAAGAGGTCTCCCAGAGAATGCTGCATGCTGCCTTCTGCCTCCAAAGCCCACACCTATACCATAATCAAAAGATGGTATCAGAAAACACTCGGGGCTGGCAGTTCTTATGTTACTGCCATACCTGCTGGCAGGGTGGGGTGGAGGGGGACACAGCCCTTACTGTCTCCTGCTGGTAACTTTGGGAAGACAAAGTAGGGATCTGCCTCTCCATTTAGTGGATTCACTCAAGGCTGAGCACAGTGTGGAGTCTATTTCCATTTCCTTGTCAAATTCTGGTTTGCAGAGGATGCTTGCCTGCCTATGTGGCTAAGACACTTTCCCCTTATGCCATTAGATGTGGGAGTGCTGGGAAGATAGCTCAGTTAGTAAAGTGCTTGGCTTTCAAGCATAAAACTTGTGTTCCATCCCCACAGTCCATGTGTTAAAGGGATGAGGAGCTGGAGAAAAGATTCACCAGCAAGAGCACTGGCTGCTCCTTCAGGGGACCAGAGTTCAGTTCCCAGCACCCACATCCAGTGGCCACCAAACTATAAAGCAAGGTGCCCAATGTCATGATCAGGGATCTATAAAGAGGGCTGAAGGCAATTTGCTCCAACACATCACAGTAACTCCATTCAGAAACAGACCTGGAAGAGACCAGGGCTTTGCTCAAGGTCAGGCTTGAATGGAGACTAGGGCCCAGGTGTCTGGAGGTCCAATCTCCTGGTGGTCCTAGTGCCCATACCTGCCAGCAAGACTGGACAGGGAGCAGAGGGCAGAGGAGAGGTGACTAGAGGAAGGACCAAGATGTCTGTCCACTGCCCACTGGAGCCTTTCAGGTTGCTCCTGAGCCTTGACTGCCTGCAGAGGGGCGGGAGGAGGAGGCAGCAGCTTTGGGCTGTTCTTCTGCACCTGGAGAGCCAGCTTCCAGACCCCTGGAGCCAGGTTTGTCTTCTGTGTCCCTTCCTTCTTACCTCTGTGTCCACTAGCTGGCAGAGGGCCATGCCCAGCACCTTGCAATCTGGGAGTCTGGGTCCTGGGACTCAGAGCCCTCCGAGAAGAGTAGAGCATTGCCAAGGAGCCACTGTCCTGGTGGACTGGAGGCAGGATAATAGCCAGGGTCCTCTCAGCAGGGGAGAGGACTCTATGGGGTGGGGCATCACACCAGTTGCTTTCAAGTCTTCAGTGAGCTGCACCCACAAGGTGGCCTCTGAGCTCCCAGACCTCAGATCTAAGGGTAGGGATAGTGTGGAGTACCCACCAGAGGTGCAAGGTGCGAGAGAGGACCGTGTGCTCTTCAGATTCCAGCTAAGTGGCACCTGAGTCTGAAGAGACGCGGTGAGGCTTCGGAAATGAAGAGGCCCATGGTTCAGGGCCCTAGGCCTGGAGCGGCCCGGGAGCTGGGAGGGAAGCCCATCTCTCGGCTCCTCCCCGTGGCCGCCCTGCCCCGCCCCGTGTCGGGACAGCCTGGGCGGGGACCCGCGGCTGCAGGGCGCGCCGTCTGGTGCTCCAGGTGCAGTTCCCATGAGCCTGGGGGCCCGCGGTGGCCCAGGAGGAGTGGCCGGTCTCCAATCTGCCCCTGCCGTGTCTCTGCGCCCTGTCCACTGGACGCCAGTGAGCCTCAGAACCAAGGTAACCGAGGGCGGGACTCGACCAGTGTTCCCCACGGGTCTCCGCCTCGCGTGCGTCCACCCAGTCCATGCGCTCCGTCTCTCTGCCCCTAAGAAGCAAAGTGCGGGTGCTGCTTGGAGATGAATCTTGGAAAGTTTGCGCCGGGACAGCGGGTGCACCAGGCAACTGCCAAGGCAGACACTTGTAGCCGCATACCCCGAGTCCACGTGAAAGAGAAGATGCCTTTGCCCCAGCCTCTCTGAGCATCCAGTTTTTCTCTGAATTAGAGCAGCGAAACAGACACCCTCCCCATTCTGGCTCTCCAAACCTGAAAAAAAAAAATCCTGGGGTGGGAACTGACAGTTGGTAATTCTTAAGCCTTAGGGATGTTTATGTCTGTACTTCCCGCCTCCTTCCCCCACAGACGCGCGCTATGAACCAGTCAGATGGTGTGCATGGTAGGCACAGTTTTGTGCCGAAAGAGGTAGGTCTGCACCCTGATGAAGAGGGTGCCTGGCCACAGGCCACAAGGAGCTGTTTTTTGTTTTTTATTTTCCCCTGCCTCATTCTATTTGGTCAGGCCGAGTCCTCTCTGACGTCCATCCAAGGAGGCTTAAGTCCAAGTCTGATGAGCCTAGGTCAGGATGGGGGCTGCAGCCTGCAGGTGCAGAGCACCGGAGCCCACTCAACCCTTATGGTTGTGCGCACAAGGGGCTTTCTCCCTTCAGTGAGAGAAGGGCGCACTGCCTAGTGGAGAAAGGACAGCTGCACCTTCCCTCAGAGCCAGACAGAAGAGGTGGGGGAGGGTGAATACCAAAGTAGCCATCATGACTGACATGGTCACCCCTGATTTCACTTTTCCCCGGGACAAACCATGCAGGTGGCAGATGAAGAAAGAAAGAAAGAAAGAAGACCCCAAAAAGCTAAGCATTTGGCTCAAGCACAGTGGTGGGCCTCAGCCGCTGCCTGAGATCAGGTGCTTCTTCATTTTAGGAGATTACTACATCGTTTATTACTGTATGTGTGTGGTGGGGTGTGTATGGAAATCAGAAGACAATTTGCAGGATAGGTTCTCGTCCTCTACCATGTGGGACCTGGGGTTTGAACTCAGGTTGTCAGGATTGGTAGTAAATGCCTTTACCCACCCGATGAGCCATTATGCTGTTTCTGCATTCTGGTTGTGACCAGCAGGGGCCTGTTTCTCCTTGGGCTCCTCTGCAATTCAGGAGTGCTCAAGGCAAGGGCACCTCCAAATAGAACTCAAATCCCCTTAGGAAACACTGCCAAGACCCATCCAGCCCCTTGTTAAGCTCCCAGACAGCAGGAGGCAGGACCCGTGTGTCCATCTGTGGCCATAGCTCTTGGCATCGGGAAGAAACTTAGCCAGAACAGCGTGAGTTAACCAGAAACAGCTGAGTTCTTTTCCAGCAGGCAGGTCTTTGTCCTTGAAGAGCAGGAAGGACGTGGAAATGTAGGACCAGAAAACTGCAGACACTCTCCCAAATAGATACCTTCACACACTGCCCCTACAAGGGGAAACTTCTTTCTTAATTCAGCAAATAAAACCATTATCGTTAATCCCACTTATTGTAGGGGCAAGGAAAGACAGTATACAGGGTGAAGTGTCCCTTCTTCCCCACTCAGGAGGGCTCATTCGGAAACATTACTTGCCATTGCCTTTTCTTTTCTTAAATATTTTTAAATTTTTATTTTATGTGCATTGGTGTTTTACCTGCATGTATGTCTATGTGAGGGTGTTGGGTCCCCTGGAACTGGAGTTACAGAGAGTTGTGAGCTGCCATGTGGATGCTGGGAATTGAATCTGGGTCCTCTGGGAAGAACAGTCAGTGCTCTTAACCACTGAGCCATCTCTCCAGCTCTCTCTAGTCCTGTCATTGCCTTTTCTTGATTCTTACCTCCCTGCAGGGTTGCCAGGGATTGGGAAAGTAATTCACCTTTCTTTTTCTTTCTTTTTTTTTCCCTTTGGTTTTTCCAGACAAGGTTTCTCTGAATTGCTTTGGAGCCTGTCCTGGAGCTTGCTCTGTAGACCAGGCTGGCCTCGAACTCACAGAGATCAGCCTGCCTCTGCCTCCGGAGTGCTGGGATTAAATCATCTGTAGGCTGCAGAGTAAATCCAATGGGTGTGGTGGTGGTGGTGGTGGTGGTGGTGGTGGTGGTGGTGGTGATATATGTGTGTGTGTGTGTGTGTGTGTGTGTGTGTGTGTGTGTGTGTGTGTGTGTGTGTGTATGTCCTCTAGGTGGGCTTTATGTTTCCCTTAAGCAGTAACTCTGTATCCCCGTATTCCCCAGAGAGCAAGCCCCATCAAAAGCATGGAGCATACAGTAGCTTTGCAAGAAGTATTCACTGATCAGAATTAATCTCTATAAGAAGGAAAATTCCTTCTGGAGAGCCTGAATCCCTCTCCTTCTTCTTCTTCCCCTTGTAAGAAGTGACACCCTGCCATAGAAGCAAGGACCAGGAGATTTGAGAAGAGCTCGGCGCAGGCTCCCAGAACCCAGGCAAGGGCCTTCAGGCTGGCTGCCCCCAGAGTCTCCTAGAGGGATCTCGGTGAGCTGATGGCCACTGCTAGGAGCAGCGGAGGAGGCCCAGTGAGGAGGAATCCCCGCTTCCTAAGGAGGGGTGGAGGCAAAGATGAGTTGGGCTAAGTGGCCAGGCTGAGAAGGCTGGTGGGAGGGGGAGCTCAGAGGTTCCCCTGGGAATGCAGGAGAGCCTGGGGGCAGCAGTGGCACACCCACCCTCATACAGAAAGCAACTTTTCTGCCTGACCCTGATACACCCACTGGGAGCTTTGGCTTTTTGCCCCAGCCCTGCCTTTGACCCCAAACAGCTCAGTTCATTGTCAGCACTGGAATGCACCTGCTGAACCTTGGAGTTGGGGCAGGGAGTGTGGGAGCCCAGCCTTGAGGAATGTGTAATTTCCCAGCTTGCTGGGATAGTTGGGGAGGAGGAGTGGGCCTGTCAAGGAAGTATCGCAAGGCTTCACCTGAGTAAGTCAGGGTGGGGCTTCTCCGTCTCTGAGGCCATTGTAGACCTCCCCATCTATCTGCCATCCTTACCCCTAGCCACCCTCTGTGGGTCCCTTCTTTTGGAGAGAGTGAGGACATGACTGAGACCTGGTTTTCTGTCCCCTTGCATGTTGGCTTTCTCCTACAAGTTTGATGGCTTTCCACCATAGAGGATGGAAAAGTACGCCTGTTGCAACACTTCATGAGTCAGTGTTCACTTTGATGTCCAGTGTCCGGCCCTCACTTGGAGACAGTGTTGACTCTTTGGAGACAAGGACAAGGATGACCCTGGGGATTGTTATGAGATTGTGTAGGCTGGCAGAGGGGAGCCATCACATGTGAAGATATGATTGTTTCTTGCACTCAAGGAAAGGATGGTGCCCCCCCAAAGTGGTGGTCCAGTTTTATCCCCCTCTGACTTGTCCGCTAAACTGGATTTTAGCCTGTAGTGTTCCCCTGCCTTCTGATCTTGACCAGGCCAGGATCACCCACAGCAGGCTCTGGACCGTGGGACCTGAGAAGGGAAAGTTGCCTGAGTCTCAGACCGCACATTTTGCCCCTTAAGGTCATCCCCTTTGGTTAATTAGTAGCTTTGTAGCCAAGGTGGTGAGTGCAACTTGAGGAATTCATTGGGAGCCTGTCAGAGACACAGAGTCCAACCATACAGACTCTAGATACCAGAATCCAGCTGCTCTTAGGAGCCTGCCACTGACCTAGGCTACATTCCTAACAGCCGAAGACCAATGTGGCTAACTGATTCTGGTTCTGGTTCTAACTTTGTCCAGCTGGCAGTGTGACATTGGATCTATCTCTTTCTGAGCCTAGGTTTCCGTATCTGTCAGGGTAGCCTGGATTCTATAAAGGTGTCTTACCTTTAGCACCATTGCCATTTGGAGGCAGAGAGAGGGGGCCTATCTTGTGCCATAGTGGGTGTTTCCCTGTACCCTTAGCCCCTATACAACAGGGCCACCACACCACATCATTCCTGAGTCATATATATATATATATATATATATATATATATATATATATATATTACTCATAGAGACCAGAAGAGGGAGTTAAAGATGGTATGAGCTACCATGTAGGTGCTGAAAACCAAACCTAGGTACTCTGGAAGAGTAGCCAGTACTCTGTCTCCTTTGACTGGCTTCAAGTTCACAGAGATTTGCCTGCCTCTGCTGGGATTAAAGATGTGTGGCATTAGGCTGGGCTTCTGAGACCTTTTTTTTTTTTTTTTTGACGCCTGAGAATGCCTCTGGACATCACCAGATGTGCCCTGGGGCAGCATCACCTCTGGTTGAGAAGGACTGCATGAGGTCTCTGAAGACCTCCCCTTCCCCAGGATGTGTCTTGGTACAAAAGGGCTTCCAGCTAGTTCAATGAGTGTGCCCTGTACATGAATGAGGAGTGAGCAGGACAGGTCAGAGGGAAGGCAAGGCTATTGGACCTCATGCTGAGAGGAGGGAGTAGAAGGCATGGGCATGGTCAGCAACCTTCCGGTGCAGGGTAGCATAGTAATGACTCCTGTGTCCCTGCTCCACATTCCCCTCTCTCCTTGCCCTGGGAAGGGATACAGGAAGTGAATCAGCTCAGCAACCACAGGAGAGAGGGTGCCCTTTGAGATGCATGCTCACGCCCCAACCAACCTACTCTGACTGTGTTTTGATTATTCCTTCCATGCTAGCTGTTTATTAACTCTGTCCACGGAATCCCCTTCTAACCTTGTTGCTTAACGGAAAGGCAGAAGATTTATTTTTGGGGGGTTAGGCTTGGGTGCTGCGGTTGTTGACAAATCTTGGTAGTAAATCACAGTTGCTTTGTACTATTCATTCTTACAGTCTTCAAGAAGAAACTCAGCTCTAGGTTGCGGGCTGGAAACTGGGGAGGATCCTTGGAGTTATACCAATGCCCAGGCGGCGCCCCTCATCCAAGGTGTCTGTCAGTGCCCTGCCCAAGTGTATAGAGGAGGGTGTGGCAAGCCATGAGGTCCTGTGTACTGGAGGGAGCTCTGCAGGCTGCAGGAGTGAGTTCCCTTAGGGAGGAGATAGCGACAGTGTCAGAAACTTCACAAGAGGAAGGTGTTGGTTGGGGGTGGTTTTGCTGTTTGTCTCTTTGTTATTGCGGTAAACCACATAGAATATAGCATTCTCATTTTGACTCTGCCTGTGTGTGTGTGTGTGTGTGTGTGTGTGTACATGGGCCATGCACACCTGTGGCAGCCAGAGGCTATCCTTAGTTGTTATTCTTTAGGTACTATATGCCTTTTTGAGATATGCTTTCTCACTTTTATCTAGAGCTAACCAAGTAGGCTAGGCCCACTAACACTGAGATTACAGGTCTATGCCGTCACACCTGCCCTTTTTATCTACATGGGTTCCGGATACCAACCTCAGTTCCCCATGCCGTCAAGAGGGCTAAGCATTCCCCACGCCCCATTTTGAGGATATTGAAAGATGTGATTCAGTGTCACTAAGCACATTCACACTAGCCCGGGGCTGTCACCACCATCCCGCACCACTTCAGCATTTACCAGCTAAAACTTTGCATCCAATAAGCACCAACTTCCCACTGTCCAGCCCCTCTCCAACTACCCCCTCTGCTTCCTGTCTCTGTGACTGACAGCTAAGGGTACCTGTACCAAGCACCGTGAGTCTCTTTTCTATGGCAATAGAATACAATGCCGCAGTAACTTACATTCTAATGAAAAGAAGTTTATTTGGTTCACAGTTCTGGTTCAAGGTCAAGGTGAAGTGTCTAGTGCTGCTCCTAGTACAAAGCAGTACAAAGCATCTCCTGGCAGCAGACAGGAAGCATGCCTCTGAGGACATGTCTTCTCCTGTCTTCCCGAGACTTCGTTTGGAGGGTCTAGCTGGGAGCACAGATACTTGTATACTGCTGACTAAAGAATGGTCTGCCATTCAAAGATGCGCACCTGGGGAGCCCAGAGGGAGGAGGACTGCACCATATTTAATAAGTGCAATAATCCGGTATTTGTCTTTCTGGGGTTGACCTCTCGGCTGCCATGACATCCTCATGGTTGGTGCATGATGTAGCCTGAGTCAGAATTTCCTATGGACCACATTCTGTGCATCTGTTCTTCTGCCTCTGGCCATTTGGGTCACTGCAACCCTTTGGCTACTGTGAACGATTCTGGGGTGAGCCAGGTAGGTGAGTAGCTGTTGAGTCCCTGACTTTGACCTTTTGGAGTGTACACCCTCAAGTGGAACTGCTGATCATATCGGAAGAATAAATACATCTAAAGTTTTGTGTGCTTTTTTGCGATAGGCCTGGGCTTCATGAGATATGGCTCAGTGGCTAAAGGAATTTGATACCGATCCTGAGACCCATGTGGTTGGTAGAAAGGAAAAAATGACCTTTGCAAGTTGTCCTCTGACTTGCTTAGGGTGGTAGCGGGGTGTGTGCGGCGTGGGCACATGCACACAATCAATAAATACAATTTTAAAAAGTTAAGCCTCTTGAGACAGGCTATCACTGTGTAGTTTAGGCTGGCCATAGACTTGCAATCTTCCTGTTGAGCCTCCATAGTGCTGGGATTATAGGCATGTGCCTATGCTTAGGACGCTTCAAGGAGAGATGTTTGACCTTGGATTCAAGGGAAAATGATCCCTCTGGACATCTTGTAGGAAGAAGTAAAATTCTAGTTTATGGCATGGAGTCGGTAGTGCACATGTCTGGCATTGGAGGCTACGGCCAGAGGCAAGCGTAGTAGGAGTATAAGGAGTGTAGAGTCTTGCTCCCAGCCAAGGAAACTGGGCTCTTCCCTGTGGAAAATGAGAAGCTATGAAAGAGTTTTCAGGCCGGAAACCGTGCTGGGTGTAGCCGGAAGTGATAAAGCAGGTGGACTGGGAGGGAAGGAGGCTGGAGGCAAGAGAACCACACAGGCAGAAAGCCAGGGTGTTCACAAACCCTGGGGTGGCGTGGCTGCTCAAGGGTGCTCATCCTCAGGCCTGATGCAGCCTCCCCAGATGAGCTTACAGGAGGAATGGCAGTTTGAGAAGATGGGAGAGGATCTGCTAGGGCTGGCTGGCTTTGAGGGCCCATGAGGCTACCCAGGTGGGACGAACTGAGAGGAGCCTGGTAAGCCTGTGAGAGTAAGAAAGAGAAGAGGGCAGTCAAGGGAAAGGACTGTCCTCCAGGCACAGAGGCCAGGTCACGAGGTGGCCTCTGTCTCAACAGTGCGACCTGCCTCCACGAGTGTCTTATCAATCCACACATTTTGATTGCCAAGCTCCCGTCCCTGTGCCTACTCACTGAGTGAGATGAACATGAGCGATGCCTTTAATTCATGTATTCATTCCATAAAGCCCAGGCTGGAACCGGGCCAGCACCTTTGCACAGTTGAAGATTGAATACTGATAGGCGGCATGCAGGAGAAACAGAACGTGCAGTGACAGTATGCCCTGGGCCTTGACAGTCTGAGGTGGGGCTTCTGACACTCCTGACATTTGCCCTCTTTTGGTTCCTTTGTGTTGTTTTTGAGACAAAGTCCCATAAAGCCCAGAGTGGCCCAGAAGTCATATGGACCTAAAGGTCACCTTGAACTCTTGACCCTCCTGCCTTCACTTCCTGTGGCAGGATTACAGGTGTGAGCTACCAAGGCTGTTTTATGTAGTGCTGGCTGGGGATGGCACCCAGGGCTTCCAACTAAGTTGTGTCTCCACCCAGGGCTTCCAGCTGAGCTGTGTCTCCGTGCCATGGCCAGCATTTTGGATCAACAAATTCCTGATAGCAAAGGAGACGGTTCCACACACTGTAGAGTGTTCCTCAGCATTTTTGGCTTCTGTGATCTAGATGCCAGTAGCCACACTCACATGGAGGGTGGGGGAGTAGATGTTCTCTGGGGAGTGAAATTGCCCCCCTTCAGGTGAGCTCCATTGACCCTGGGGTCAGGAAGGCCAATGAGAAGATATAATCTGAATTCATCATGAGTAAGCAGGGATGGAGACCCTCTGCTGCCACTCTTTCCATCACCACGATGGAACTATTTAACCTCATATCTAAGATAATCACCCTGGAAGTGGGAGGAGCTTATTCTGGCTTGCAGTTCTATCCATGGTTTCTTGGCCCTGTTACTTTGGGCTTGTGATAAACCAGAGCACCATGGCAGAAGCACAAGTTGGAACAGGCTGGCAAGCAGAGAGAAAGGAATGAGTAAAGTCCCAGGATTTCATTCAAGGGTTCACTTCCGTATGCCTAGCAGACTTCACGCCAGACACCACCCCTAAATGGTCCTACCGCCTCCAGATTGAGGGGATGATGCCTTTAATACATGGATCTTTGGGGGACATTTTGCCAAGCCATAGCATTCAAGAGAACATTCAGTATATGCAAAGGTCCTGGGGTGGGGAGAGAGCACAAAGGGAGATCGGTGAAGAAGCTGGTGAAGAAGGCTTTACTTAGACAAACTCTAGTGGAGATGAGGGAGAGTGGGCAGGCTCTGGGGATGTTTCAGAGGCGGCTTAGCTATATTTCAATGGCTGAAAGGCTTTAGACACTAGAGTGGCAAGGGAGCCTCCCAGAAACGGAGAGCAAAAGCGGCTGGAAGCTGGTGAGTCATTCCTGGGGCATGTTGGTTGAAGATACTCAGGCTAGAAGGGGGGTCTGGCTGTACTTACACCTTGAGAGTGAGCAGCACACAGATACGGAAGCCATGAGATAAACACGAGAGTCCAAGAAAGGCTGAGCCAGGGACAGGAAAACCAAGTGGGGCCTAGATTACTCTCCTCAGGCACCAGCCATGCTTCTACCCTCTGCTTGGGGAAATACAAGGTCAGAACAGGAAAGAGGCTCCACAGTGGGGAGCAGTGAGCTCTGGGCAAAGGCGGCCGCTGTACCACCTGCAGAGCACAGGCAAGTCAGATGAGAACCAGTGAGTCAGTTGCCCACCCAGCAGCAGCAGGGAGCAGGGCAGCTGGTCTCCCCAGACATTTGTGGACTAAGGCAGGATGGACAGGTAGGTAGGGCTTAGTGTGTTTATCTGATCATGTGTTTTCTGCCCGGGCCTTTGTTTTTCCACTTAACTATTGAGTTCCTCCCTGCTTGTACAGAGTTTCTCTTGTCCAGGACATTCCACTGAGTCATCCTGTACCTGAGTCACTTTGTAGTTGCAGGTGGCTTCCTGTGAGGTAATGTCCCAGGCATGGAGTGGCCCGCCAGTGTGGTGCAGTTATCAAGTTGACTTGCTGTTCTGGAGATAAAAGATAGCTTCTCCTTGAAGTTTTTGCTTTGATTTTTTTTTAACGTTTGTTTGTTTGAGTTAGAGTCTCACAGATTAGCCCAGGCTAGCCAGGAACTTGCCTTGGACTCCTGAATGCTGGGATTGTAAGTTTTCAATATAATAATAATAAGGAAAAACACATTTTTAAATTGCATGTGGGGAGAATATGTGCCACAGCATATATATGGAGGTCAAAGGACAACTTGTAAGAGCTAGTTCTCTCTTATAGTTCCAGGGATCAAATTCAGATGGTCAGGTTTGGTAGCAAGCACCTTTATCTGCTGAGCCATCTTGCTGGCCCTATACTATGTCATTTTAAGTTGCATTTTTCTTATTACAAGCAAGGTGAGTATGACAGACAGGAGCCGTTTGTACTTCCTTTTCCATGAACAGTCTGTTCATGTTTTGCCCAATTTTCATCAGATTTTTTGGTTTTGTATTGAATTAGAGGAAATCTTACTGAATCAAAGGAAACCTTTGCTTATTTTTTCCCCCTTAGAGACAAAGTCTCACGTAGACCAGCTTGAATTCCTTATGAATCTGAAGATGACCCTGAACTTCTGATCCTCCTGCCTCTGCTTCCTGACTGCTGGGATTACACATATATATGGACCACCATGCTCAGTGTATATGGTGCTAGGGCTCAAACCCAGGGCTTTGGCATACGAGGCTAGCCGTCTTCCAGCTGAGTTATATCCCTGGTCTTGGAGGAAACATTTACGTACCAAGGAAATTTTTTTCTGGAATGTAAGTTATAAGTCATCCTCCTTCATTGTATCAAGGAAGCTTTTGTTGTGTGTGGGGAGGGTTGTTAAAATTAATTCATTTTATCTTATGTATGTGAGTGTTGTGCTCTGATGTATGCCTGGTGCCCTTGGAGGTCAGAAGAGGACATTGGATCCTCTAGAACTGGAGTTACAGATGTTGTGAACCACTGTGTGGGTGCTGGGCGAACCCAGGTCCTCTGCTGGAACAAGTGATCTTAACTCTGCTGAACCATTTCTCCAGCCCCTGTTTTTCTGGGGCTGAGCGGTTACTTCTAAATTTTAAGAATTATGAATGCTGGTGAGAGGTTCCTTAGTTAGCAGGCAAGGAGTTCAGGAATGGAGGTCCTTGGGGAGGTGGTGGGATAGGCTCCCAGAACAGGAACAAGGTTGGTCTTGGAGCAACAGGGTAGGACCTTAGGCCTCCTACCAGGCTAAAGTGCAAAAGATGCCATGTGCCTAGAGGTTGGTGGCTACACATTGAAGGAACGAGGGAGACAGCTGAGTTAGCCCAAGGGTAAAGTCAGGTGTGTGAAATGTCAGGTGGTCCATGCAGCAGGGTCCACTGTGTCAGAAAGAGAGGTTGGCGGACTCTGAGTTGGGGTTGGATGAGGAAAGGGACAGTACATCTGTCCTCGTTGCATTTTCTTAGGTCCCATTTGTGTCCTTAGCTTCTGTCAGTCACCAGACCCTGAGGTCTGAGCCCACACTAGGGACCCTGTTCTCATTGTTCTCTCACATGCCAGGTCATGTGGCACACAACTTGGATAGCCTGTGCCCAAAGCCCACTGGCTCTTAGCTAACCAGTTTAAACTGGCCATTTCCCTCACCTTTCCCAGTGACCTAGGCCTCCCCTAACTGCTCCTGCCTCCACCTACTGACAAGCATGGTATCCCCTTGTCCCTACATGACATGGTCCCCCCTTATAGGAAAGTAAGCATGTCACTTCCGATGGCATGCCTTCTCTATGTTGTTGCCAACCCTGTTTCTGTGTATTAAGTCTCAGAAGTGCACTTGAAACCTTGGGAAGCCCTTGAATAGGAAAAGAGAGTCAGTACATTGTGTGAATGCTTAATAAGCAAACACTCAGGACTGCAGAGATGACTTAGGAGTTAAGAGCACTTGTTCTTCCAGAGGACCAGAGTTCAGTTCCTAGCACCCAAGGCTGGGTGGTTCCCAACTGCCTGTAACTCCAGCTGCAAGGCGTTTAATGCCCTCTCCAGGCCTCCACAGGCACCTAACTTTCAGGGTGTATATCCTACAGATATACACACATATACATCTGTAAAAATAAATCTTTAAAAAAAAACAAGCTCTCTTGGAAGTCATCCTGAAGGAGGTGATTGGAAGCGGCTCTAAAGAATGGAGGTGAAGTTGGGCATTGGAATGAGAATGGCCAGAGCCGAGAGGGAGACAGGTGTGAGCGTGTGTTGGGTGTGAACAGTGAAACAGTGATCAGCCTTCACTCCCACTGAGGGTGTTCTTGTGATTGTGGGATAGGGACAGGCCAGTGTGAGAGTGTCAAAGTATAGGACGGGTCCTGGGGATGCTCGGTGGAAACAGGTTTCTTCCCCCCCAAGAGTGAGTTGACATTTTATGAACTCTTGCTGCAGGCTCAGGGTGAGTCTTGTGCTAAAAGACTCTGTACTGGGCTGTGTTTGAGCCACACCAGCTTCTGCTGATGAATGAAGCGCTTGCCTATCCTTCCTAGTGACATGGGCAAAGACTTGCCCTGGATGAACTCAACCACCGGCCTTTGCTCCCTCAACCTCGGGCCCCACAGGGCACCCTCCTTCCTGCCTGATTCCACAACACAGATGTTTCCCCTCCTGCCTGATGTGGGCCTCCCACCTCCTTCCTCTTGTCTTCTCCCTTCTCTAATTTCTCTCTCTCTCTCTCTCTCTCTCTCTCTCTCTCTCTCTCTCTCTCTCTCTCTCTCTCTCTCTCTCTCTCTTTGTCTGTCTCTGAGACTCAGCACCCACACCTGTCCCTGGTTCTGACTTCAGTTCAGAGGCTTTCAAAATTTTTTATTTTATTTTTTAAAAATGTATTTTATGTGTGTGGTGTTTTGACTGCATGTATGTCTGTGTACTACATATGTACTTGGTACTCACAGACTCCAAAAGAGAATGTTGGGGTGCCTGAGACTGGATTTACATTGTGAGCTACCATATATGTACTAGAAATTGAACTTGGGTCTTTTGGCAGAGCAGCAAGTGCTCTTAACCCCTGAGCCATCTGTCCAGCCCTAGTTTTATCTTTAATTATGTTCATATGTGTATGTGTCATTGTGTGAGTGCAGCTGCCTGCAAAGGCCAGAAGAGGGCATAGGTTCCCCTCCTGGGTGGAGTTACAGATAGGTATGAGCCACTTGACATGGGTGCTAAGAAGCAAACTCAGGTCTTAACTGCTGAGCCATCTCTCCAACACACGAAGAACTCTTAAACACCCCAAAGGCTTCAAAACACCAGAAATGGTGTCTGGGGATGTGGTCCAGTGGTAGAGCACTTGCTGAGCATGGTTCAAACCCCTGCAACAGGCTGGCAAGATGGCTCAGCAGGTAAAGGTATCTGTCACCAAGCCTGAGGACTCGGGTTCAATCTCTAGGACCTACATGGTAGAAGGAGAGAACCATTTCCCAAAATTTGTCCTTTTAGCTTCCACACACAGACTGTGGCGCATTTGAGCACATGCACACACACACACACACACACACACACACACTCACACACTAAGATGTAAAAGAAAAATATATAAGCCTGTGTTGTTAGAGGAAAGGAGGAAGAAAAATAATAAGTAGTAATGGTGGTGATTGGCAGCGATGCTGCCGTTTGGGGCTAGGGACTGATCCACACTCCCCAGAACACAAAGAATCTTTTAGGAGATGCGTTACTGGCCTAGATCATAATCCCAAACTCTAAATCTGCTGCTAAAACTCATTCCCAGAGGGAGACATAAGCAGCATCTGCCCCTTCTCCTAAGGCCCCAATGACGGATGGAGGCAAAGGGATGTGGGTGCTCCTCTCCAACAGAGCACACCTGGAAACCCTTTATCCAGTAGGAATTAGGGTGGGGCCCCATTCCCTAATCTTCCTTGGAAAATATGCTCTAGCCCCACCCAAAGGCAAAAAGGGCAGCTTTGCATACAGCAGGTGGAAGGAAGTGGCTGGATGCTCAGGTGAGGGTCTCAGGCCCCTTCCACCCCTCCTTGAGAAAGTGTGCATGGCCAACAAGCACAGCTGGGATGATTCTTTTGCAAGGAGGCACAGCTGAATGTCCCAGGATGGTCGTTGCTTGACTCAGAGGACAGTGAAGTCCCTAGTCTACAGGACATTGAAGTCCCTAGTCTACAGGATGCTCACAAATGCACTACCCATTTGGCCATTGCTGTCATCACCTTGTGGTCTCTCTTTGTTATCTAAAGAGGTCTGCACCTTTTAGAGTGACATTTGTGGGGAAATAATGTTGTACTCACCAAACCCTTTGCCCAGCTCTTTTGTAAATGTTGTATGGTGGCCTCAAAATACGTGTGTTATGTTTGTTTTAGCCCTCGACTGAGATCCTCCAGGGAGGCTCACTGTCATGACCTATGTTATCCAAGGGCCCAGATCAGCTGTGGTTGATAGAGAAGGCCCCTGGAAAGAGGAAGAACATAATAGACAGTGGGTGTGAGGAATAGTGAAGGGGAAGGAAGGGACAGGAAGTCCACAGAAGATCCTAATTGGGGGTAGGGTGGGGAAATTGAGTGTCAGACCACAGGAATGCCAAGGCATGGTAATTGGACAAGCTGAGGTGACAAAGAGCCATTGAAAGGACAGAGCAGGCTCAGTGGAGTGTCTGTGAGCTTCTACCCCTGGGGAGCTTTGAGTGCTGCCCCCTCCCTGCCAATGGAGGAGCCTGGGCATCCAAGCTAGAAGGACTTAACATACTTGGGGGCCATAGAAGCTCTAAGAAGCTGGGTGCAACCTCATGTTTCCAATAATCCGGTTACACAACATGACATAGTGAAAGGAGAGAAAGGAGATTTCTTTATATGGCTGTGTTGGAGTGAGAAATAAGAGATCCAGCATCCACCCCATCCCCAGCCCATCTTCCATGTCCTGACAAAGTGTAGGTTGACAGAGAGGGCAAAAGGTATACCCAGCTAAGCAGTCCTGGTCAAGGGGTGGACCTCCCGGTAATCATTGTCTCATGCTGGAAGAAGGAAAAGTTCAGGGGAACTTTTCTCCAGGAAAGAGATTTTACACATTGTGACAATGTGCAGAGACTCCAGGGGGGAAATCCCAGTTCCTTGAGGTCATTTTTTTTTTCAGTAGTCAGATCACAAAAGAAGGATCCATGTGTCTCCTTAGATCTTCACTCCTATCAGGACCATGGCAGATGCAGGGGCCTGGCATTTCTGTGAGGGACAGTGATTCATTCCCACTGCCTCCCAAGCTACCCCACACCCTGTGCTGGGTGGGGCAGAGCCCAGCTCAGAGGTGCCTATTGCTGCCTGGAAGACTTTCCTTGTGAGAGGTGGGGCGCAGGGGTGGGGGGGTGAGGGGGAGAGGCAGAGGTCAGCCAGTGTGGAAGAACCTTCATGGGAGGGAGAACTTTGGACTGGATAGCTAGGTCTTTGAGGCTCATCGCTTGCATAGTTTTGGTACATACCTTCTCTGGAACCTTTTTTTTTTTTTAAGTGAAAATAAATGGAGGAAGTTGTCTAAGAGGAAGGTGAAGGATTGCTTTACCATGAGGTTAAAGGAAGAAGGAAAGAAAGAAGGGAAGTCCCTGACTCTGTAGTCCTCCCCTCCCTCCTCCCCCTTCCAGTCTGGCCCAATTTAATCTTCATCTTTGTCCCAGGATGGTCGCTGGTGCTCCAGCATTCTAGAGTGTCACTTCACAGAACTGGAGCTTCTGGATTTACTCCCTGGCCAGGTGGTTGTGTGATCTTGGGCACTCCACATTCCCAGCCAGCTTTTCTACTGACTTTGAGGTACCTAAACCACTCATTCCTTCTTTTCTCCAAGTTACTGGGGTGTCTTCGGGGGACTCGTCAGAGTAGGGGGACACTGAGGCAGAGATGCCATCTGGCTGTGGGGCAGGAGAAGGATTGCAGCTCTGACTGGGCCCTGCAGAGCTGGGAATGTCCTCCATTGACCCAAAGCCTCGGATTTGACTTTCAGAGGGGAAACACTGCTGCTAAGAGCCCTGTGGTGCTAAAGATGGCTTTCCTCTGAGCTGGGCTCCTATCTTTGTAGTAACACCCAGCCTACCTGTGTGAGAACTCAAGCTGACTGGACTCTGGGGTTAAATGGTTCCTGCTCAGGGAAGCTGAAGGGTTTCATGGACTAGAGTCCAGTCTGAGCATGCCTTCACCATCATGCACCAAACGCTTGCCAGGCCTAGGCACTGCCATTCATATGTGTGTGTGTGTGTGTGTGTGTGTGTGTATGTACATAAAAATGCATATATATATGAACTGGGGGTTTTCTACATGCATATAATGTGTTTTAATGAAACCCCCCATTCCTGCCCTGTCTTAAATACTATTGCTGTCAAGAGACACCATGACCAAGCAACTCTTTTTTTTTTTTTTTTTTTTTTTTTTTTTTTGCTTTTTCGAGGCAGGGTTTCTCTGTATTGTTTTGTAGGCTGTCCTGGAACTCACTCTGTAGACCAGGCTGGCCTCGAACTCACAGAGATCTGCCTGCCTCTGCCTCCCGAGTGCTGGGATTAAAGGCGTGTGCCACCAAAGCCCGACCCAAGCAACTCTTATAAGAGAAAGCATTTAACTGGGGACTTGCTAATAGTTTCAGCGGTTTAGTCCATTGTCGTCATAGCAAGGAGCATGGTAGCAGGCATAGTGTGCTGGAGCAGCAGCTGAGAGCCTCATCCTGATCCCCAAGCAGAGAGAAAGGGAGAGAGGGAAAGAGAGAGAGAGACTGGGTCTGGACCCAGGTTTGGCATGGACTTTTGAACCTCAAAGCCACCCCAAGTGACACACCTCCTCCCACAAGGGCATTCCTCCTAATCCTTCCTACTCCTTTCAAACAGTTGCACTCCCTGGTGATAAGGCATTCAAATATATGAGCCTACGGAAGCCATTCTTTTTAAAATAAACTATTTATCTTTATAAGCATTGGCTGGTGTTTGTGTACATGTGTGTCTGTGTGAGGATGTCAGATCCCCTGGAACTGGAGTTACAGACAGTTGTAAACTGCCATGTGAGTGCTGGGAATTGAACCTGGGTCTTCTGGAAAAGCAGCCAGTGTTGTTAACTACTGAGCACTCTCTCCAGCCCTGGAGGCCATACTTACTCAAACCCCTCCCCACAGGTCTTGTGTGTGCAGTCACATCTGCTGTGAGTTCATGTGAGCAGCAGCCCTGATGTGTCTGGCAAATAGTTTTGCAGCAACTGTCCAGTAGCTCTGTCTGGCTCTTACACTCCAACTTCCTCTTCCACCATGCTCCCTCAGCCTTGGGGAAGGGGTGTGATATAGATGTCCTACTTGGGGTTGAGCCTTCCAGCGCCCTATGACGCATTTTAATTGACTATTGCATGTGCTGTTTTATTTTTGATCAGTGCTTTAATGGTATGAGGTTCAGTGTGAGCATTTAACACAGGCATACAGCATGTGTCCAGCCTCTGTTTACCTGCCTGCCTGTCTTCCTGACTTCCACTTACCACCACTCTGTGTGCATGCTGGCTAACTTTAGGGAGAGCATCCAGAAGTTCTTATTTTGCCTGCTCCATTTTGTTAAGCACAGTGCCTTCCAGTTCCGTCTGTCTTGTTCAATTGAAAAGATTTTGGTTTTAGCCCCGCCCTATGTACAGATTTCATTTTCTTTATCCCTTCATGTATTGGTGGCCACTGGCTTGTTCCATACTTTAGCTGCTGTGAATGAAGGGTGGTCTGTCTGGTGGGCTCTAGGAACCTCTCCAGGGAAGGGGAGCGATGGGCAGGGGAGCAAGATCTCCATCTCAGGATGAGGACACGGAGTCCCTCTAGGTTCCCAGGACAGGCTAAGCTGGACTCAAGCCAGGTTTTGAGACCCCTTATAAGCGATCCTGCTCTCCTGTTAGTGAAGGGGGTCTTCACATAGTTGGCCTCTCCACCCCTGACTTCCCACTTCCTGTTGAATTTACCTCCAGTCACAGGGAAGTGGATTTGCTTTGTCCAGGGCTGATGGATCTAGACTGCTGGATAAAAGGAAAGAGAAAAACACATGTCCTTCCTGGTAATTTTAAGGAATTTTTACACATTCACCAATTCTCAACGTGCTGGAGTGTTCCTCAGGCCCTTCCTGGAAAGCCCAAAGGAATAAATCTCTGAAAGTTTATAAACTACCTATCTCTGTTCACAGAGCCCAACTCCAGACATCTACCTCCTCACACAGATGCCAGCCCCAGGATGACATTTCAGGGCTAAGGACTACAAGGACCCAGGTCCAAGTCCATGTCCCTCTTAAGGCCATTCCCCACTTCCCCACCACCACCCAGCATTCTATAGGACACTGGGGACAAAGGTATCCTCCCTGTGGAAATGGTTGCCATTTCTTCTTGTGTCTTTTTATAGAGAGGCCCCACATAGCATTCCTAAGCAAAGTGGATCGTTTCCACAGTAAGCAGGAGCAGCTGGCGCTCAGGGACCACGGGAACTCTAGCTCAGGCCTGGGTCAAGGGACAGCTGGAGTGATACCTCTTCACCTCCCCACATGTCTTCTACTTGCTGACTCTCACTTCTTCCTGGGTTCTGAGTGAACTTTAGTCAGGAGCCCCTGAGGCCAGCCCTGGAGCCCTGAAGTGCCGTAGAGGGACAGGTGCTAAAGAGGGATGAGTTTTGTCTCCTGTTCCGGGGGCTGCTGATGTAGAGGGAAACATTGTTTCCAAGCTTCATGAGTTTTGTTTTGTTTTAGTTCCTCCCTTTGCGTGTGTATGTGTGTACACACTTTCTTCTGCGGGTACAAACGCTGGTTCATGGAGAGGCCCAAAGTTGATCCTGGGAATCTTCAGTTGTGAGGCGGGGTCTCACAATCAAATCCAGCGCTCACTGGTGTGGTTACTCTCTTACTAGCCAGCTTGCTCTGGGGTCTCATCTCTGCCTCATAGGCCCCTGCCACCCCGCCCAGTATTTAAGGGAGTGCTTAGGATCCAGTCTTCTTGCTTCCACAAAACACTTTAAGGGCTGAGCCATCTCCCGCGCCCCTCTTCACTAGCTCTTGAGTGGTACATTTTACTTTAGCCCTTAAAATAAAAACAACAAAACCACCTTGTGTTTTCTAATGCTAGAGTAATAACCTAATGTCCCGTGTCAGCCACTGGGCATGCAAATATTGTAAAATGGATTACACAGGACATTGGTGAGCAGGACGCATCCTGTCTGTGCTCACGGGGAAAATGGATACTCTTAACGTCTACTTTATAGCCTGGGACAGCTGGAGAAGGCGGCGGTGGTGGGAATGGGGCTCAATCTCCACCGCTACGGCTGTGCTTGCCGTAGTTGAATCCGGATTGCACACAATTGTGTATCGAACACCCCTGTGCGTGGAAGCATGCATGCAACACTCAGCAGGGTGTAAGTCTACCAAAGAAGCAGTTCTCCGTGGACTGCGAACTGATGCTGTGAAGTTTCCAAGCCACATCATCTCTGCATTAGTTGCTTTTCTTGTTGCTTTGTTGCTGTTGGTTTTAGATTTATTTCATTTTCCCATGTATGAATGTTTTGCTTACGTGTTTGCCTGTGCACCCTGTGAATGGTTGGAGCCCATGGAAGTCAACAGAGGACATTGGATTTCCTGCAGCTGAAGTTATGGACAGTGTGAACAGCCATGTGGGTGCTGGAATTGAACCTGGGTCCTGTGAAACAAGTGCTCTAACCACTGAGCTGCCTCTGGCAGAACCCCTGACAAAAGCAGTCCAAGGAAGGGAGGGTCCATTCACACTATAGTTGGGGGGTGGGGATAGGACCCATCATGGCAAAGAAGAAATGGCGGCAGCTGGTGACATTGCATCTGAAGTCGGGGGATAGAGATGAATGCTGGTACTCAGCTTTTGTCCTCCTTTTTATTCAGTGGGGAGCCTGGCCCAGGGAATGATGCTACTGAGTCCTAAGATTGATCTTCTCTCCTCAACTTACCTGATCTGGAAACTCCCTCACAGACATGCCCAGGGGTTTGTCTCCAAGGATACTCTAGCTCCTGTCAAACAGATGACAGGAGGCTCAGAAGGGCTTCGGGACACTCAGCTCGTGGAACTGAGTCAGGTAGTGCCGGCCATGTCACCACATGAACAGTCAGTGCCGTGAGGGCATCCACCTGGCTTCCCATGTCCAACTGCTCACTGGGTTTGGGTCTGTTTGCAAGTTATGTCCTCTCCCAGGTGGGCCCGGACAGCCCCGCCCCGTCCTCCAGCTGCAGCTGGGAGCCTAAGTGCCTGCCAGCCCCTCAGGTGACCTTCTGCCTGAAAATTCACACTTCCTTTGGTCTGTGACTGCCCTCTTCCCGCCTACCCTCAGGGTGTGGCCTCTTGCTACTGATAATGTGAACCGATTCACCCATAGTTTGACTGGATAATAACCGCCACACCCAAGTTCGGTAGATGAAGCTAGGAGTTAATGGTTGCCGAGGAATGTGTTTCACGGGTGCATACATCAATCTGAAGGGAAAGGAATGCCATTTCCCTGTGCCCTTGCTCTGGACCCCAGTGGCCTGGAGCTAGAGTGCACTTAGGGGTGCTGTTTCTTGGCTTTACACATGGGCTTGTGTGTACCCGCACATGTGCATACATGTCCATGTGTGCGCGCGCACACACACACACACACACACACACCACACCACCACCACCACGCTGTGCTCCATCCCTAGCATCTCCACCCCAGGGCCTGCTTCCCCTGCTCTAGGTCTCAGCTTTCCCAGGGGAAATTCTGCCAAAATGAGATTGGCTTTGGGATCTAGCTTAATCCTGCTTCTGTCCACAGCCCTCTTGCTCTGAACCCCACAGCCTTGCCCTGGGTACCCTCTCTGGACCTTCCTGAGCCTTGGACAGCTCTTTATGTATACTTCACATTTCCATGGTTTCTTTGCTTGGCTGAGGATTCAGCAGAGGAAGAGGCAGGAGTGCCACCTAGATTGGGTCAGCTGGGCTCTAGGACCAGCCTTGAGCCTAAGGTGCCAGCCATATGGGGTCAGTGGAGAGAGGAGCTCGACGAAGGAAGAAATGGGATTTCCCAGGCAGGTGAGGGGCGTGTGCAAGGGCATGTAAAGCCACGGGAGTGGCACACAGGAAGGATAAGGCAGGGCCTGTGGCAGATAAATGGCCCCTGTGATGTGAGCTCCACAGGAAAAGTGCTCTCAGACTTGTTTGTCCCTTGCTGGATGTCTTGTCACCTCAGCAAAGGGGCTTCTCTCTCTGAGGGCAGCTAAGAGGACTGACACGTGGCCTCTCGGTGACTCCAGTGCTGAGCTTGTACCTCCTGAGAGTCTGCAGAGTAGCCTGTGAAGTGAGTCTTCTTCAGTGGCTGTCCCCCGTCACCCACTGTCCCCTTGGTCCTTGTGCTTCTGGCTTCTGTTGTGTAGCCCGGTCTCCCAGCGTGCTCAAGGCTACAGAGAATAGGCACTCAAGGACGATGCCCCTTAGCTGGCTGTGCCTGGAAACTGAACATGAGACGTTAAAGGCAAAAGATGTATAGGATCTGAAGAAAACCAGCGAGTGGTACTTAATGGAAGTTCTGCAGGTACACTGGGGCCTCTGACTCAGAACGCTAGAGGTAGGCCTGAGAGGAGGGGCTGGTGCTGGGGAGAACCAACAGATTTCCGTGTGTTTGGGATGGCTTTCTGAAGGTCTCCAGGACCCTTCTATCCACCTCTCATTACCTCATGTGAGGATCAACTCCCAACCAAGAGCTACAAGCTGTTCTTCAAAGTGGGGAGCCCAAGCCCATAGATGGTTACCACTCTTGCCGTGTCCTGACTCTTCTCTGGGGTTTAGTTTCTACCCCCGAAGGGCTGACTGCACTACACTTTCAAGTGTGAAAATGCTTATCTTCTCTCTGTATCTTCTCCTGTCTACACTTCCACACTGTGGCTGCTTTGTCTCAGGCTGCCTTCTGATTAGATTAGCAGCCAGAGAGGAGGTGGTGGTAGAACCAGCCTTCCCCAGCAGTCTGGGAAGCTGGCACCAGCAGTCAAGGCCTGTGGTTATAGTTCCTTAGGGAGGAGCCTGCTATGGCACCTGCCCTGGGGGGCCGTGACCTCAGAGAACCCTGGCACTGGGTGCCACGGTGCCATCAATAAGGCAGTAGTTCTGTACCTTCCTTCCCTCTTCCTGGGGACCAGAACCTGGGGGTTCTGGTTCTTGCTGAGCCTTGCAGTCACCTGGCATCCCCTCCCATGAGTCCCCAAGAGCTTGAGATAACTGAGGTATAATACTGCAAAACTCCCTGGGTGGTCTGGACACTTGGTTTTCCCGTCATTTCCGATAGTACACACAGGGTTCTTTAACACCGGAGCAGGCTATTCCTATATCCATCCCATATTCGTACTTTGCAAAATGGCATTTCAAACACATGAAACAGTGGATATTTCATCATTTGAGATACAGAAATGATTTTTGAACACCAAGTAAAAGAAAATTTATAAAAATGTACATTTTCATTTGGACTGAGTTAGCAGATGAACAGAATTGAAGTTTCTGGAACATTAAAACCTATACTGCGTGTTTACTTACTGACGTATATATTATGGAACTGGGCCTTATGCATGCTACTCAAGTACTCTGCTGTGTACACTTTGAAGCCACAACGTTTTCAGGGTAAAACCAAGAGGGGGTGTCATTTGATACCTTGGAAGCAGACAGAATCTTTACATTAAAAAAAATGTTGCTAGGGTCATTTTGTTATAAGTATTTGGGGGGGTGTTCAAGATGGGGTTTCTCTGTGTATCCCTGGCTGCCCTGAAACTCATTCTGTAGACCAGGTTAGCCTTGAACTCAAAGATCTACCTGCCTGGAAAAGTTGGGGTTTGTTGTTGTTGTTTTGTTTTTTGTGAACTGAAGAAATGACACCTGAGGCTGTCCTCAGCCTCCGTGTGAAAGTACACACGGGTAGGTGTGCACATTTTCACACACACACACACACTCACACTAAAGGTAAGGTGGGGGAGGGTGGCTAGGCAATGATAATCACAAGAGTGTGGAGAAAGTTCCTGGCATTCCGGACAGAGGCGATGAGCAGGTAAGGGAAGCATGGCAGGCTGGCAGGGGTGGACCATGGGTGTCTGGAGGGCACACTGAGGATTTGGGGTCATCCAGGACCTTCTGGAGGGGACTGCGTGATTTTAGTTTTGAGACAGGGTCATGTTTGTAGCCTAGACGGGCCTGGGCTCCATCCTCCTGCTTCTGGCTCTCCAGTGCTGGGACTGCAGGTGTGCACCACCATGCCCATTCGGGGGGCTTTCTTGTAAGAGCGTAAGGTGTGGACCATGAGGCTTCAGGGACAATGAAGAGATACTGGGGTTCCCAAGGCCTCCTGGAGCTCACATCCACTCGCCCTGAGGTAGGTGGCTGCCTGCTGTGGGTAATCAATATGACCTGCTGATGGTTTCTCCAGTGCTTCCACTGTGGACCCAACCCTCACCTGTGGTGAAAACTGAGGGAGAAACTTGGGCCTTCCGCCCTAGGAATTGTGACTTTCCCAGATGCCTAAACCTTTCAACAGTAGCCCTCAGGCCTCAGCTACCCAGAATGGGGAACTCCCAGGCCAGTGCTTTTGCTGGGCCAGGAGATGGGACAGGGACCCACAAGAAGGTCAAACGTGACTTTCTCAGGAATCTCAACATCTACATCGCTGAGTTGACTGACACAGGTTCACCTTCCAAGACCTGCCGAGACTCAAAAGACCCACCCATCTGCTTCCTTAAACAGTGCGGTAGCCTTGCAGGCAGCACTATCTGTGTGTGGTTTGGTGGGAGGCAACTTAGGAAGGGAAGCCCCTAGGTTGGTCGCCCTGCCCCCACTGACTTAAGAGAACCCCAGCCAACACTTTCAGGAACAGCCTTCCAAGCATTTCTGTTTTCTGTCCATAAATACAAGCTGTTAAATGTAACGAGTCTGTATATGGATGGTGTGACAAGATTTACACCATTACATAACCCGGTTTTCCTTAAGCAACTTGTCATGACTTGGTTTCCTGTCAGTTACCACAGGTCTGTAACATTTTTCATAGTGGCTTGGTCCAGGTTTGCATGGGTATGCCATGGCAGGGTTTCTGTGCAGTGTGCTGAGGAAAGGCACCCGGGCTTTTCCAGATGTTCAGTCACTGCCTAGCGGTAAATATTTAGAATAGCTGCCATAGTTGGCAAGACAAAAAAAAAAAAAAAGGTTTAGCTCCCTCCCTGAGTCCTAATGCCCAGCTGGGAGGTCACCATGGCAACCTCCTGCTAGCTTCATTCGTGGTTCAGTACCAGCAGCACTTGGGGAGGGGGGATGTCAGTGCGGTGAGGGGGGCGTGTGTCGGGACTGAAGGGATGTTCTCTGTCTTCAGAGGTTTTATAAGCACAGGGCAGAAGGGAGGCTGGGGGCCATCCTCAGAGCTGAGACGGCTGAAGCTGCAGCTAGGTTAGTGACCACCCTTGATGGCGCTTATTCCCCGCCAAGCACCATGCCCATCTTCTTAAGAGTTAGTGCCACTTCTGCTGTCCTTGTTCACAGCATAAGAGCATGAACGAGTGGGTCATCGTCCAAGCACACAGGGAGGTGAGAGAGCGAGCACTGAAGATTGGCCTGCTAAGATTCCGTCCAGCAGGTGTTAGCACTCTGGACACTGGACTTTGTCTGTCTCTGGTATCTGCTACTGCCCCTGCCACCATCCTGGGGCTTCTGGTCCTGGCAGACCAGGCAGCCTGTGCTTCCCTGGTTGTGATGGGGAGGCTCTGACTCCTCATCCAGCTCATCCTGGCCACTTGCCACTCAGCCCCTCTGTCACCGTCACTCTAAACAGATCGGCTTGTACACAGTAGTCCCCCTTATCCACTGGGGGTACATTCTGAGACTTGGGATGCCTAAAGCCATGGGTGTTACCAAACTGCTAATGCAATGTCTCCCGTTTCTTTTCTGATAACTATATTCATGATAAAGATTAATATAGAAATTTAGCACTGTTGGGGGTGGTGTGGTGGGCAGCAGCATGGCTCAGATGATATACTTGCCTCCAAGTCTGGTGACCTGAGTTGATCCCCAGGACCCACAGCACAAAAAGAGAAAACCGACTCCCATAAGTTGTCCTCTCACTTCTAAATCATACCCACACTCACACACACACACACACACACACACACACACACACACACAATTAGTGTAATTTTTAAAAGAAATCAGGTACACTAGTGGATTGACAACAGTCATAGAAACAGAACAATTACAATGATATCCTGTAACAAAAGTTGTATGGGCAGTATTTCTTTCTTCCAAAAGATCAAAAATAAATGCTAGTATTTTTGAGGCGAAGTTGATCATGGGTCACTGAAACTGCACAGAGTGATGCTGTCCTCGTCGAAGATCTAGGGCTTACCCAGTAGACTCTCAGGCCTCTGAGGCTGCTGCACTGGAGGGAGGGGAGGGTTCACCTCACGATCCCACACAGAGTCCATTCCCTCCCTCTCAAAGTCTTGCCCTCCTTTCCCTCCCTGTTCCTTAGAGGCTCCAGTTCCTACCATCTTAACATCAGTGGGACCATGGATGGTCCTTGAGTCTGATGTACACTAGAGTATGGGAGTGGGGGGCTTCTTTCTCACACCACAATTCTTCTAATGACAAGCAAGGGAACCCGAGACTCAGGATGAATCCTGGTCCTCACCCTACCCCAACTTTGTTTTGCCTCACCAGTGCCATCAGCCTGACTTTCTGCATCTCATAGGCTCTTTATCTGTGTTCCTCTCCTTTGGGGAAACCCAGGTGTTTCTTGGCTTCTGAAAGTTCCCTCTTTGTGTCTCTCAAATTTATAGAAGCTTTAACTTCTGCTCTGAGACATGGTCATGGGTTTTTAAAACTACATTGATGATTGTGGGGACCACATGTATGACACAGCATGTATGTGGAAGTCAGAGAACCCACAGAGTCAGCGTTCTCCATCCACTATGTGGGTCCCAGGGATTGAACTCGGGTCATTGAGCTTGGCAGCAAGCCCCTTTACTCACTGAGCTGTCTCACTAACCCCTGGTCACAGCTCTGGAAACTACCCTGGGCCTCCTAACTCTCCTGGGGCTCCCATTTCTTCCAATCCCATGGGAAATGGGGGTCTGTGTCACTGTGTGCTCTGAACGCTGAGCTGAATTTACTGTTTCTCTCCTTGTGATTGGATACTTGATTTTGTAATCTGACCAGGCAGCCCAGAACTATGTGCTTCATGTTTATCAAGAGAACTGGGGCTCAAGGCTTCTATGTGAAGACTCCCAATTCCTTAAATGTAGGCCTGGGTTTTGTTTGTTTGTTTTCATACAATCTTTTAAGTAATTCTTTGAAAATGTCATGTTTGCTTGTTTTTGTTTTTTGTTTTTTTTGAGACAGGGTTTCATCTCGAATGTTCCAGGCTGGTCTCCAGCTTGCTATGTAGTGGAGGGTAACCTTGAACTCCCATCCTCCACTTCCTGGGTACTGAGATTTCTGGCTTGCCCACTCCACCCCGTTTATGAAATGCTGGAAATCCAACCCAGGGCTTTGTGCATGCCGGGCAAGCACTTCACCAACTGAGATCCAACCCCAGCTTGTATGTTTGTCCTTAATAGATTTAGTTACTTAGACTCATCATCCTAAATTTACAGGAAAAATTGTACAAAAGGTGAAGTGCCTTCCCTGTGTTCCCTCCACTGTACCTCCAGACACCTGTCGTTAAAATGGGATGTATAGATGTATATATAGATATTGATACTTAAAAAAGAAAAAAGACAAAGCCTCAGATAGCCAAGGCTGGTCTTGAACTCCTGTTCCTCCTGCCTCCATCTCATTTTAGGATACCTAGCCCTAGCCATTAAATGTGAACAAATCAATACTAATACACGGTTACTAGCCAGGGTCTTTGTTTCTATTAGGGCTTCTTCTGTGTTGTGCTTTCTGTGCCTCTGACCAATGCATAATGTCACATGGCCGTCATTACACTATGCTTCTGGTTTTAAAAACACTTTAGAAGGCAGAAGGCCATTTGTCTTGCACTCCCTGCCTTCTCTGAGTTCCACCCCACCCCGTATTCAGCTCTTCCTGCTCGCTCTACTCTTTTAGAGCTCTGTCTCTGCAAGTGTGTCTGTCTGTCTGTCTCGTCTCCCTCCTGGATTCAGGCTGCTGAAGACTCCCTAAGATGTGGCCGGCTTAGGAGTCCCAGTCTGGGCCACTCTGTAGAGAACCCTGAGAGCTACCACTGGCAGCCTTCCCAGACCAAGACAGCCCTGCCCTCACCACACCTGGATTGGTGACTGGCCTGGGAGGGGCGCGCCTGGGAGGGGCTAAGCACTCTAAGCAGAGCAAAGGGAAAGCTCAGGGCGTGGCTGGCAAGCCTGTTTGCAGACTGGCTGAGGCCTGCGGGGCAGGAATGGGGAAAGAGATGAAGGGAGATGGGTGGGATCCCATGCCACACCCGCCTCTTCCTTGCCTGGCCTCACAGCTTTCCACTGGGAGGGTGTGAAACCACAGGCTTGGGGAAACAGTTGAGAAGGAAAAGTAGCTGAGAATGCCCATCCCTTATAAAGCTACACCCCACATGTGTTGGGAGATTCAGGTTCCCTCTCACCACCCCCAACACACACACCCCAGCTCTTCCTCTGCGTAGCCAGAATGGGTGCATAGGTCTCTTTCAGTTAAAGGAGCTCTGAGGTCATGTCACTCTTTGTACCTTCCTTGGTTCAAACTGTTCCTTCCGCTGCTGTGTTCTCTCCCTGAGCTCTCACATTCCTTTTGCACACATACTAATCTCACAGCAAAGCCAGCCTAGCCCTCCGCTGGTGCTTCCTTCATGAAAATACCCTTCGGGACTCCTCCACCCAGCTTTGCCCCTATGTCCACAGAACATCTGACCCAGTCCTTCACCAGTTCCCGTTGTTCTGAGGGACTTACCAAGGCTCTGCATGGTTATAGGCCCCATTTGCCTGGGGCCTTACTCATAGTGGGTGTAAGGTTTTATAGAGTCTCATAAAACAGACCAGTCCCTGTCTTCAGCTGAGCCATCTAAACAGAGGCCGTCAAAGTGACCGCACCTTCAAGACTTGGAATGGTGCATCGTGTTAGTGGAGCAGTCCCGTTCACTCAGTGAGCAGCTTGCTGTAGGCATGCTTGCGGCAGAGTTATTCAACCGAAACCGCATGTTCAAGGGTACCAGCTGGTAAGCAGAGAAGCTGAACCTGCAGCTGTGACCCTAAGACCACTTGGAGGGGTTGGTGGGGTCTGAGTGAGACTAAGAAGGGATTGGTGTTCCTCCTGGAGGAGGCAAACATGACTAGGCCTTGAAGGTCTCAGGAGATGTTTGAGATGTGGACAGGCCCCAAAGCCTGGCCAGAGTAGACACCCAGGGAACCGCAGAAGAGTGGTTGTGAGTGGCCATTATCCAGGTGCAGGCTCCCCCTGGGTGGCCCGCTGGGACTCCTCAGGTGAGCTGGCCTGCAGGTGAGCACTGAGCCTATTGCCTCTAGTGCAGGCCAAGTCTAGCAGAGGGCTTCTCTTGGGGCTGCCTGCAGAAATAGCTCCTGTGTAGCTATCAGCTGCTGCACTCCTCTGGAGCCTGTACAGCCACCCCTGCCCCACTGGGATCTGGCTAGACACCTGAGTGTCCCAGAGTTTGGCTGAACTCTTGTTGATCAGATGTTCTCCAGGGCTGGTGGTCTGGAATCTTTTTCAGTTCACAAATATCACCAAAGATGATGAAAGCCATGGCTGGTCCCCAGTAGCACCGATGCATATGTGCACAACTGTGGTTTCTAGGTTCCAAACTCCCACCCCAAGAGGTGTCACAGATGCTGGTCCCTCCCCTGATATTTTCTGTTCTAGTCTTTCCCAGGCTAGACGGAACTCAGGAAATCAACTTTGTGGCCTATTGGCTGCATCTGACCTGCACTTTGGACAGAAGACACAGTGGGAAGGGACCTAGTGCCCAACTCTCACCAATGGTGAACTGTCTGGAAGCTGTCTCTGCTCGCTGAGGTGGCCTCGGACATCCTGACTGCAGCCTGACTCTCAGATCAGGAGCATGTCATTTAGCTAAGGGGTGACATCAGATGCAACATGCTTGCTGGCTGTCCTGTGAGGTTGCTCTTTCCCTCTTGGGTGGCTTCAGGTTTGGGCTCCCACCGGGTGGGGCTACTGGATTTTCCAGTTCTGCAGACATCTATGTACAGATTCCCATTGTTGCTTAGAGAGCTTGTTTAATCTTGACTTTGGCAGACCTCGTCCAGTGACCTCAGGGAAGTCCTTCCTATCTAGAGTGTCTGGCTATATAGTAGCAAAAAGGGTGGGCTGGAAGTCTGTGCTTCTCTACAAAGAGAGTGCTTGGCAGCAATAGGAAACCTACAATACGTGGGTGTTTTTCTTTTCTAGATTTGGAGATAATACATTTTTATATTAAAGTATCCATAACTGAATTATGGACCAGACAATAATATGCATGCTTTTTAAAAATACTTCTTTTATTATGGTGAAAGTATATTACATAAAACTTACCATTCTGCGTGTTGATATGAGTGCAAGACACGTGTTTATGTGTGGAGGCCAGAAGTCAAAATTGGGTGCTGTCCTCAACTTTATCGTTTGAGGCAGAGTCCCTCACTGAATCCAGAGCTCACTGATTTAGTTAGGCTGACTGGTCAGTGAGCACCAGGGACCCGCCTGTCTCTTCCTCTCCAGTGATGAGATTAAAGTCTCACACTGCTGCACTTGGCTTTTTATGTGTGTGCCAGGGGTTTAAACTCAGGTCTTCATGGTCAGGGAACAGTCTTTACTAACTGAGCTATCTCCCCAGGAAACACTCCATCAAATTATTTTGTGTAGTAGTCATCCTAATGGAGGTGAAGTGCTGTGTTGTGGTTTGGGCTGTATGTTCCTGGGACAGTTAGTGCTGAAGCGTCTTTCCATGTACTTTGTGGTGTCTTTGGGGAAAATATATACAAATATTTCTCTCATTTGTTTTCTTAGACAGCCTTGGCTGTCCAGGAACTAGTTCTATAGTCCATACTGGCCTCAAACTCACAGAGATCTTCCTGCCTCTGCCTCCGCCTCCTGAGTCCTGGGATTAAAGGTATTCACACCACTGCCCAGCTGCTTTAAATTTTTATTTCATTTGTGTATGTGTGTGTGTGTGTGTGTGTGTGTGTGAGAGAGAGAGAGAGAGAGAGAGAGAGAGAGAGAGAGAGAGAGAGAGAGAGAGAGAGAGAGAGAGAGAGAGAGTGTTTGGAGGCACATTTGTACCAGGGCATGCATGTAAGATCAAAGGACAACCTTGGGATTGGTTCTTTCCTTCTACCATGTGGGTCCCAGGAAATAAATGCAGGTTGTCGGGATTGGCAGCAAGCTCCTCTACCTGCTGAGCTACCTTGCTGGCCTCATGCTTCTTTTTTAGATTGGTTTTTTGTTTGTTTGTTTCCCAGCCTGAACTTGTAGATGGAAGCTATCCTTCTGCCTCCATCCCCTGAGTAGCCGAGACTGCAGCGTGTGCCACAGTGCACAGGTTTTTGATGACTTTATTGCTGCTGCTTTGAGCCACAGTCTCCCTTGTGACATCCTGTCCATGCTGGTCTTACATGGCAAGCACCTGTACCTGAGCCATCTCACCAGCCCCGTGCTTAGAGTTCCCCAAGAGCCTCCACTCCATGCTCAGGGCTTATGCCTTAAAGTGCTGGGTAAAGAAGTCAGCCTCTCCTGCCACGCCTAGGAGGCTGGGCTCTGATGGGTACCAGCATCCAGCCTCGCAGATTGGTTTCTGAGGACAAGCAGAGAGGTGATGCAGGTGCCTCTGAGCATCTCCCTACCACCTTCTGCAGGCCCCGAAGTCCCTCTGTAACACTGGTTTTCAGATCAGTCTTGTCTGAAAGGCCCCTCCACACAATCACATCCATCAGATCCTGAGTCCATGCTGCTCAGTGTTTTCCTGATATTTCATGGCTAAGTCTAAAACCAAGGACTCCTTGGAGCCCCTGAAAATATAATTATTTTATTTATTTTATTTTAATTATTTACCCCAAAGAAAAATTATTAACAGAGAGTAATTTTATTATTTGTCCTTTTCCTTTATTTTTAAAATTTTTTCAAGAGGGTTTCTCTGTGCAGCCCTGGATGTCCTAGAACTTGCTCTGAGGACCAACTGCCTCTGCCTCCTGCGTACTGGGATTAAAGATATGCACGAAAGATTTATTTGTGTGTTTTATGTGTATGGGTGCACATGTTTGCCAGCATGCCAAAAGAGGACTTCTGATTTCATTAGAGGTGGTTGTGGGTCACCATGTGGTTGCTGGATCTGTGGGAAAGCAGCTAGTGCTCCTAATGTCTTGAGTCCCATAATTTTGTTATCTGACATAGTATTTTCTAAAAACTAAGAAATGTGTCATAGCTGAGTCTCGAGTCTCTTAAGAATCATGTTCCTGTATGCTGATCACTAAACTGTTTGAGGATGGCATCCTGACAGAGTGATGCTTTCCCAGTTAGCAGTGCTTGGGATTCCTTGAGGAGGCACCCAGCATGGGAGAGAAGTGTGGATGGAGAGGTGATGTTGGGGAGGATGAGAGACTGTAGCCTTCTATTGAAGTAAAAGTTTAGATACTCCTGATGGTCTCTTGAAGAGTTGAGTAATAGGCTCAGAGAGTGACCATTCAGGTAGACCTAAGGCATCATTGCCCCTCATCCCAAGGCTCCTTCATCACAGGTCCATGCATTCTTCCCCCGGATGTTTAAACACTGTCTTAGTTGTGTTCCTGTGGCTGTGATAAAATGCCCTGACAAAAGCAACTTAAAGTAGGAAGACTTTACTTGGGGGCTCACAGTTCCAGGGTCCAGCCCTTCAACCTCAGGGCAAATCCTAGTGGCCAGAGCTTGCTAAAGAAAGAGGCACACTGGTACTCAGCCTGGTTTCTCCTCTTTATACAGTCCAGGAACAAAGCCCATTAGGGTGGGCCTTCCCAACTCTCTTAACCTAATCAAGATAATCCCTCATGGGCATGCCCAGAGGCCTGTCTCCTAGGTGATCCTAGATCCTGTCACATTGACAGTATTAACCCTCACTATTTGCAAGGCGGGCTGACCTGAGAGCCCCAAGTAGTCTCCTATTCCTACCTCCGTGTTCCCACCTCCCCAGTGCTGGAATTACAGACACGTATTTACATGTGTACTGGAGATTGAATTTAGGCTCATGCTTGTATAATGAGCACGCTCATAACTGAACCATCTCTCTCTAGCCACCGCCCCCCACCAGTCTAACATTTTAGCAGTTCTAAAATTGGAACTCATTTCCAGTCAACAGCATCTCCTGATTATAATTGGCACTACTTTCTCTCTTTTTGGTACATGAAAATGGTGGTGTGCCTTCCAGCTAACAGTGTCTGAAAGGTCATTGAAATGCCATCCTGGGCTCAGTTGGTATTTAGAGGTGCATGGGGACAGTTGGACCATCCCTCCCGCCTCCATGCCCATCACTAGCCCAGCACAGTGAGAAGCTGGCGCTGGGTTTCTGCCACCCGTATTTGTTTAAGCAAAGCTGCATGAGGGCGTCATAGGGACGTCAGAACAGGCTGCCTGTCCTTTGGGGTCTCTCAAGCACACCTTGCCTGAGAGTTCACCTGAGGCCACTGATAATGATGCAGAAGGAGCCGGAAGTAATAACATTCATGCTATAAAGGATTTACTAATATGCTTGCTCAGGAAATACTAAGTTACACAAAGTAGGACTCAGCTAAAGAAGCAGCATCTCCAATAGGGCTGGAAGGTAAGTCATGTGCTGGCCAGGCTGGTTAGAAACTGTAGCAAGAAGGTTCTGTTCAAAAGAACAACACTGTTGTACTTTAAAATAATTCTGCCAATACTTTGCTTTGTAAATCTCTCATCTGCCCAAGCAGCTACACTGGCAGTCTCCTGTGTCTGTTTAATTGTTCAAAGTGTGACCTGGGGCCAGGACCTGAAGGACATTTGAGGATGACATTGTATGTGGGAAGTATAAGGCTAAGTCCTATATAACTGGCAAAACGTTCTGTGCGAGGTCAGTTTCCTTTTTGTGTGTTAGCCAGAACCGGTTATGTGCTTTTAATAAAGAACCTTTTCCTTTATTAATTTCTAGGGCTGTGAACTGATCTCCCTCTCCCCCCAAGGCATGCAATTCTGTGACAGTTGCATGCTTTAAACATCTGATTGAGTTCCAGATACCTAGCCTTTACAGGTGGGTGGTTTTAAGTTACCCCATGTGGGTCCTAGGATCCAAACTCAGGTCCTCTGCAACAGCAGCAGGTACTGTTAAGCCCTGAGCCATCACTCCAATCCTGCCATGTAAAGTATTTCAAAGCAGATCCTGAACAGTATAATACAGCACATGAGTGGCTGTGTGTTAGGATGCAGTTTCAGCAGTCAGTGCGGAGCACATCTTCAAAAGTGCAGCTTTTGAACTGTGAGGGGTGGAAAGGTGAGATCCCTTTCCTCACCATCATAAGGGCCACAGCCAATATCCCATCCTATGTTAGGTTAGTAAGAGGAAAAGCACAATGAGTTGATGTGGCTCAGTAGATGTTTCCTCAGCACACACCAAGCCCAAGAGTGGTGGTGCACTCTGATCAGTTAGAGACTGCAAGTCTGGCTACTTGGGCAGATGAGAGATTTACACAGCAAAGATATTGGCAGAGTTTTTTTTGTTTTGTTTTGTTTTGTTTTACAAGACAGGGTTTCTCTGTATTGTTTTGGAGGCTGTCGGTCCAGCCCGGCCTCGAACTCACAGAGATCCGCCTGCCTCTGCCTCCCGAGTGCTGGGATTAAAGGCGTGCGCCACCACCGCCCGGCTGGCAGAGTTATTTTTAAGTACACCTACAATCCCAGCACCTGAGAGTTGGATGCAGGAGCCAATGTATAAAATCATATTCATCAAATTCAAGGCCAGACTATAGGAGACTCTTGTTTCAAAAGGAAATGGTTGTCCATAAAGTGCTTCTGTCCTCAGAACCTACATTTAAAAAGCCAGGTGTGAAGTTGCACATTTGTAATCCCATTACTAAGAAAGTGGATGGCAGATAGGTCAGCCTGTTAGGTGAGCTCCAGGCTGGGGAGAGACTTTGTCTGACAAAAGGGTGGACAACACCTGAGGGAGGACATATAAGGTTGTTTGTGGCCTTCACATACACAAATGTGAACACACACACACACACACACACACACACACACACTTCCTATGGCGCGAGATACAGGCCCAAAGACTCAGTGAGAACTGTGTTCAAGTTCTACAAAGAGTGGGCAGCCATTTGGAATATACAATTGCAGAGTGGCCTGGTGCATAGGGCCATCGGTGGGACCCCAGCCAGGCCTGTCTGCTCAGAATCTGTTTTGTCTCTCCGTGCAGCATACTCTCCTTTTGCGTGTGGGCCAGGGCCCCCTGGAATCAGGATCTGCAAAGGAACCTGAGACCATGAACTCTCTGAGTGTTACAGCTTGCTTTAGGAGAGAGAGGTGACAGAGGACAGGGCAGGAGAAGGTCAGAGAGCCCTTGTTTCTGAGGCCTTCTAGTCTCCCTCAACTTAAGTGCTCAACTTGATAAGTTGTGTTTTAGAATGCTGTTTTCTGAGCCTCCATATAGTGAACAAAGGATTAGACAGTATTCTTTAACCAAATTGTGTGAGGCAACTCAAAAAAGTGACAGTGTTTATAAAGAAGATGTTGTCTGTGATGACACAAATGAAGACTTCAATACATTTAAATGTGGAAACTTTTTTAAGTACTGTATTAAACACACTTGGGATTCTATATGTGTGTTAGTCTAAATTAATAAACTCATGCTTATAATGTGATTGTCGGTTCATTTATATTACTATAAGTTATTAAATTTTTGGACCCTGTCATTGGGGAAACAACTCACCAGATTATTTCAGGTCACCTTATATGACAATATTTATTGGGTACCTTAGGGTTTTCATTGTTGTTGTTGTGATAAAGCACCATTACCAAAAGCTATGGGGGGAAAGGGTTAAATTTATATTGCAGTGACTTACAATCCATCATCATAGAAAATCAGGACAGGAACTCAAGCAGGGCAGGAACCTGGAGGCAGGAGCTGATGCAGAGGCCATGGAGGATGCTGCTTACTGGCTTGTTCCCCATGGCTTGCTCAGCCTGCTTTCTTACAGTTCCCAGACCACTGATAGCACGGCCCACAGTGAGCTAGGGGCCCCCACACTGATCATCAGTTTTTTTAAAAAATGTACCACAGGTTTGCCCATAAGCCAGTCTGGTGGGGGCATTTTCTCATTTGCGGTTCCATCTTCCAGAGTAGCTCTAGCTTGTGTCAAGTTGATATAAACCTATAGTCTTTAAGGCGGGGGTTTCCCAGCTGAGGTTGTTGTCTTCTAGGGGATAGACCTCAAGAATGGAACTCCATCATGAGATGAATGAGGTACCCAAGTTCAGATTCTACCTCTTATTGATTTTTGGATGCCCTTGAGTTTGAGTCCTAACATGAAACCTCCTGTTCATGATTTTATTCTCATGTTTTTTAAGGCTATTTCAGAGTAACTCCAGAAAGTCTTTGTGGATATATTACAACACCACACTTCATTTTTGAAGTGCTGTGTCTTACATCCCAGGCTGCCCTGGAACTCCCTGTGTAGCCAAGGATGGATGACTTTGAACTTTTTTCATTGATTGTTTTGTTTCTTGAGACAGGGTTTCTCTGTATATAGCTGACTGTCCTAGCTCACTTTGTAGACCAGGCTGCCTGGAACTCGGAGATTAACCTGCCTCTGCCTCAAAGCTGACCTTGAACTATCTTCCTGCCTCTACCTCCCAAGTGCTGGTATTACAAGTGTGCACCACTATACTTGGTTCTACCGTGCTCAGGTTTAAGACCAGAACTTTATGCACACTAGGCAAGGACTCTCCCAACTGAGAAACATATCCGGTCCTTTTGTTATTAAAGGCATAGGAACTTCTGTAAGACGAAGTCTTATATGCAGCACTAATAAGCTGTGTCATTATGATGTGTTTGGATTTCATTTAGAAACTGTGATGGTTAACTTAATTGTCAATTTGACACAACAGTCAATACTGGGTTGGCCTTTGAGATGTTTGTTCAAGATTATCTTAAATTAATTGATGTAAGAAAGCTAAGCCACTGTGGGTGACATCATTCCCTAGGTATGGGATCCTGAATTGCATAAGAATGAAGAAAGTGAGCTGACCACAATCCAGTGAGCATGTATTCACTTCTACTACTGACTGTTGATGCCATGTGACCAGCTCTCAAGCTCCTGCCACTGTGACTTCCTGCCAGTGATAGACTATAGCCTGGAAATTTTAGCTAAAATAAACCCTTTGTCCCCTAAGTTGCTTTTTTTTTTCTAATCAGAGAGCTTTACAGCAACGGAATTAAAAGTAGAACAAAAGCTCTTTGGTTCAGTTCAAGCTTGTCTCTAGACCCTGAGAAAAAGACACAGCAACCCAAGCTGCAATGTTGGCGATCCTGCAAGTTGCAGTCTGGTTTTTCTAGTGTCTGTGGAACGAATAGCTTGTTTCCCAACAGACAGAACGAAAAGGATCAAGGAGTTCATTCTAGGCTCAGTGATGTCTGACAGGCTTAAGACTGGCAGTGTGCCACGACTCCCCACCATCAGCCACTGGTCTTCTGCAATTGTTGACAAACACAGATAGGCATGTTAGATGTTGGCTGACAGATAGTCATAAGAAAGGTGTCATCACTTTGAATGCTGTAACAACAGAAACTTTGCACTTTTGAAACAGGTCAGTCAAGTTCTGTCTTATCTGCAAATTTGCCTCTGCTTGCTGAGTTGGCAGAAGTGTCTTGCTACTTGCTGCCCAGGCTACACACATCACAAACATCCTGTTTCCCATCATCTCCCAGTGCTCAGGAGAAACTCAGTCTTGGTGATTTATGCCAGGATGTAATTCCCTTTCATTGAAGTCAATTCTGTTATTTGTGGGTGGTGAATGTGCTTGTGTATGTGTGCATGTGGAGACCAGAGGTTGCTGTGTGCCTTCTTTTTATTTATTTCGCTATGTGTATATACATGATGTGAGCCTGTCCAGCCAGCCACAGGGGTCCCAGGAGGAATGCAGCCAGTGATCCAGGGAGGTTAGGCAAGGTCCCTGGGCGCTCAGAGGCAGGGAAGGACTCCCCTCTGTTGATGGACACACAAAGGGGGCTCTGATGAAGCAGCGGGCTTTGGTCCAGGGATGGTGGCAGAGAGAAGATCCACACTGTGGTCAGTCCCTAGCTTTGTCCTCTCTGTGCTACGGCAGCAATTTTGTTTTGTGGGCCTGTGTGAGAACTTTAGTTTCTGCAATTCATAGTATTTACAAGTTACTAAACAGTCTTAATCCTGTGTTTGATCAACTTTATTGTTTACTCCAAGTTGCTCTGTCTCCAAGAAACTCCTTGGATTTTTGCCTGGCCTGGTTCTTTCATGTGACAGAGCTGTGGTCAGCGCTCTGGAAGAGCCAACTGAGTTAAAGCATAGTTCTTTGTCGTCCTTTAAGTTTTTTATTAAAATTGATGCACTTTGTTTATTGTGTGTGTGTGTAAGTGCATGAATGGCACAGTCCAGGAGCAGAGGACAACCTACAGGAGTTGATCTGTTTCCTTCCACGGGAGTCCTGGGGATGCAACTCGGGTCTTCCGGCTTGGAGTCAAACACATTTACTCACTGGACCACCTCCCTCCCCCAGTGTCTCCTCAGGTCACCCGGTGTGGCACGGGCTTCAGCTTGCTCTGCCTACCTAGGGAAGCCTGTAGTGGAGTACAGATTGAGTAACCTCAGCTCTTCTGGCTCAGCAACTCTGAGAGAAGCGTTCTACTGCTCGCCCCTCAGAGGACAGTGGGTGGCCTCAGGTCCTCTACAGCCCTCATGGTTTTCTACCACGATCTCAGTTCATTCGTCTGTAGAAAAATACCTTAGATCGGGCAGTTTCTAAACAATGGAAATGTATTACTTCCAGCTCTGGAGGCCAAGAAGTCCAAGATCAGGATGGCAGCATACCGAGATTCTTTCTTCTTCATGGATGGCTCCTTCTCCTTGAGTCCTCCCAGGGCCCAGTGTCAAGAAAGCTCCCTCAGGTCTCTTATGAGAAGAGTACTAATTCCATTCAAAAGAGTGAGACCCTCATGACCTCATTACCTTCCAAAGGCCTTACTTCATATCACACAGGGGTTAAATTCTACCATGCAGATTTTGAAGGGCAAAACTTTTGTATTGCAGTAATCGATCATTGTTGTGTTTTTGTTTTGTTTTGTTTTTTATGTTTTTGGCTCTTTGCTCCTTTGGGGGCCTATCACACAGCTTCCAAATAAATACATATGGAGGCTTATTATTATGAATGCCTGACCTTAGCTTGGCTTGTTTCTAGCCAGCTTTTCATAGCTTAAATTATCCCATCTGTCTTTTGCCTCTGGGATTTTGTCTTTATTTCTGTACACCTTTCTTTGCTTCTTACTCCACGCCCTGCTGTGTAGCTGGGTACCTGGCTCCGGATCCTCCTCTTCCTCTCTGCTGCCAGCCCTGCCTATTTCTCTGTCCTGCCCATCTACTGTCTGTTCAGCTCTTTTTATTAGACCAACCAGGTGTTTTAGACAGGCAAAGTGGCACAGCTTTACAGAGTTAAACAAATGCAACATAAAAGAATGCATCACATCTTTGCATCATTAAAACAAATGTTCCACAGCATAAACAAATGTAACACATCTTAAACTAACATTCCACAACAATCAGTCTTTGAAGGATCTAATTGCTTACCTGTTAGAATTCTCAGAGTGAGGGATGAAGCAGTCTGAATCGATACTTTAAAGAAATAATTTGTTTTTGTTTTGTGACAGCATCTCAAATAGCCCAGGTTAGCCAGGATATAAGGATGACCTTGACCTCCTGATCCCCCTGCCTCCACGTCCTCAAAGCCAGGATTGATGGCATACACCAGCACACCTGTATTATACAGTGCTGTGGATCGAACCCAGGGCCTCATGTGTGCCAGGCAAGCACTCTGCAAACAGAGCTACATTCCCCAGCCATGGGAATCTTGGCTTTTTTGCTATCATTCTAAAGCAAATGTCCAATAGTTTAGCCATCAGTTACCTTATCCATTTGTTAGGTGGAGTCTCATCTGATTTCATTTCGCTGTCCTCTTTCAGGGAAGCCACCAGCTATCTCTGGTATGCCACAACTCTGAGTGGGACCTGCTGGGAGGCCCAAGTCACCTCAACCACCTTGCCTGCCCAGGTGTCAAGATGCTGAGCCGGAAGCTCCCCAGGCTGTTCCGCATAGACCAAGTGCCACAGGTACATGCTTTCATTCCAGGCAGAGCTCCAGGGTCTGCAGGGACCAGCCTCTGCAGTAGGGGAGTTCAGGATGCTTTCCACGGGCTCCTTCCCTTCAAGGCTCTCCTCCAACCTTCCTGTAGAAATCAGGAACCCCTCGCCACTCCCATGCACCAGGCTGGCAAAGGGTTGCATCCAGAAGCAAAGTCCTCAGAGAGACCTCAAATTTAGCCCAGCCAGGGGAAGTAGTAGCATCTGCTGGGTAGGAGAAGGCTGGGTAGGAACTGTGGTGGCTCCTCAAAGCAGGCCAGGGAGCAGTCACCTCAGTATGGCTCTGCAAAGTGTTCTCTCTCTCCCTCACTTCCCACAACTCTCTTTTGAGACAATCTAGTTTCAAACTCACGATCCTTCTGCCTTGCCCTCCCATGGGCAGGGATTCTAGACTACACCAGCTCTAGCCTTTACTCTAGCAGGAAGACCAGGCCAAGCAGGGGACTGGGCAATGGGGAAGGTCTTTCTTTGGACTTCCAATTCCCAAATAATGACATGGAGACTTCCAGTTAATTATGAAAGCTTGGCCTTAGCTTAGGCTTATTTCCAACTAGCTCTTAACACTTAAATTAACCTGTCTATATTAATCTACATTCTGCCATGGCTTGTTATCTCTCTTCAGTACAGTAGTCTAACTTCTGCATCTGGCTGGGGAAATCCCCTGCTTCTCATATTCTTCCCAGAGTTCCTGTCTCTGCCTGGAAGCCCAGTCTATCCTCTCCTGCCTATCTGCTAGCCATTCAGTTCTTTTTTAAACCAGTCAGAAGGTGTCTTAGGTAGGTGAGATAAAAGTGACAAATCTTCACGCTGTGTGATCAAATATCCCACAACAGGGAAGGGCCTGCTTAATAGCTTTTCTTGTCTCCTTTCTGTGGATTCCTGGGACTAGGGAGCCATCCTGACACACATGGCACTCACAGCACCCTGCTTGCGTAAGCCCTTACATTTTGGTTGTGTGCTGTGCCAAACCGGTGTACCTACGTCTTGCCTCGTAAAAAACAGTGTGAAAGTGTTCCCCCTGTCTCTGGACCCAGTCTCCTTCCTGCCGGACTGAATTAGAGTCAATACTTTTTTGTGGTGCTTCATATGGAGACAAGAGCCCCTTTCTGCTCATCTGATTGCCCATACTGATGTCTTGCAATACCTACGCAAGCTCAACATCACCTGCAGGACGTTGGGCAGAGATACCTGACAGGCTCTAAGCTTCAGGTCTAGAGCTAGGTGATGCCGGGGAGATGGTGCCTGGCAGAATCAGAGCAGTTGTGGGACAAGATGAGGAAAGCTGGAAGCTCTAAAGGGGTCCCTTTAGCAGGGCCCCGCCTCTGGTTTCACAGGGCCACCCACTTCCCGTCTCTGCTCACACATCAGTGGGTGGGACTAGTGGGAACACTGGGCAAGTCTTGGATTTATTCATTCATGACATTTTTATTGATTTCTTCCTGTGTGCAAGATGTTTCTCTACAGGACTGAGAGAAGACTTGCAGGCAAACTCTGTCCTTACTGGGCTTCTCTGAAGCCCAGGGGTATCTCAAAACACTCATGAGTCTTCTGTGAAGCAGCTCAGAGGAGAGACGTATCACTTCTGTCTTGGGAGGAAGGGATCAGGAGGGATTAAGATGAGTTTCAGCGGCTGGGAGAATAACAGGTGGTAAGGTGCTTGTTGTACCAACCTAAGGACATGAGTTCAAATCCCAGAACCCAAGTAAAAAAGCTGGTGAGTGTAACCCTAGCACTGGGGACGCAGAGACAGGTGTGGATCCCAGGGGCTCAGGCCAGCCAACCTAGCCTAGTCTGAAAGCCCCAGGCCAATGAGTGACTCTGTCTCAGACCAAAAATCAAATAAGATAGATGACACCTGAGGAAGAACCACCCTGGAGATATCCTCTGGCTCCCACACACATATGCATGCATACATGCACACATGAACACTTGCACACACTAAATAAATAAATGTAATAAAAAGTGAAAATGCCGAATACATAGTTTTGAGCCTCACGTAGCTCCCTGATGAAGAAAGGGACAACTTTGCAGTGGCATTCCTCATGGTGCTTTATCCCAGGTCCCAGCTGCTGGTGCAATCCAGGTTTACCGTTTTTATTGCCATTTATTTGAATCATCTCTTTGCCTGTGCCTTTCAACCCTTCCTGTCACTACATTTTAACTGTGCCTTGTGTAAACAGCTCGTAGTTGGAGTTTTACCTTGCGGCACATGTCTTTTCGCTGCTCTATCCGCTCTGTTAATGTCTAGAGTCATAGTTACAGAGGGATTTGCATTTGTTCCAACTGCCTCATGAGAATTTGTCTTTTTGCTCTACTTCTACCTTCCATTCTGGTTGTCTGTGATAAAGTGCCACATTCTCAGTTTCTTTGTTCCCTTCTCACATTCGGCCCCCCCTTATAGACATGTTTCTCTATCTACTGATTTAGATATCACTTCAACTGTTTTATCGTGAACTAGGCACAAAGAGTAGGCAGAGGTTAAAAATTACCCAGAATTGGTTGGGAATGTAGCTCAGTTGATAGAGTACTTATTAAGCATGCAAAAAAGTCCCAGGTTCAAGTTCTAGTACCATCACATGCCTCCTACAGTCTCAGCACTCAGGAGGGGGACAAGGGAGAATCAGAACTTCCTGGTCATCTCTGGCCACAAAGTGAATTTGAGGTCCGCTGGGCTATGAGACCCTGTCCTAAACAAGTTACCCCAGATACCTCAGTGACTTAAGGTGTCAAAGACTTCTTTCATCTGGAATTTCATAGTCACTGGGAGATGGCAACTGCAAGCAGATGGAAGATCGGGTCATCTCCTAGCTGCACCATCTGGAACAGGTGGCTTCCAAGGTCACCACAGAGGGGAAGAGAAAGGCCAGCATCTTCATGTGGCTTTCCCAGAAACAAACTTTGAGATAGAAACTGCTGTTCAGGAAGTTAACTGGGCGCCTTCTCAGAAACAGCGCTCATGAGAAGTGAGGTGGCAGGATGAAGGGGGGGCCGTGGCAGGATGAGGGAGGGGCCGTGGCATCCAGGCTTTCCCCAGCACACCAGCCCATCACATGCCCATCTCACGAGCTCTGCCAGGAACTTCCGCTTTCAGAACTGTCCCAATGAAGAAAGTAGGTCAGGACTTTGAATCCTTGGTAGGTGGGGGTGGACTGACCCTGGGAAGAGAACATAATGAAGGCAAGATTGTGCCCTTTGACCCAAAACAATTTCTCCCGAAGATGTGAGTTGGCTGAGTTCTGAGTGTGGAAAATATCCCTTTGAATTGCACTGTTGGCTCTGCAGGTGAAGGCACCTACAACCAAGCTTGACAACCCAAGTTCGATCCCCAGGACTCAAATGGTAGAAGGCAAGCACCAATACATACTAGTTGTCCTATGACCTCTATAGAAGCACTGTCACATGTGCTCATGAACACACACACGCACGTGCACACACACACACACACACATGCACACACACATGCATACGCGGACACACCACATGCACACAAAGTAAATGAATAAAATTTTTAAGTGTGAAGAAAAATGAACTGTAATTTCTTTCAAGGCATTGTGATGCTTGGAACTGCCCTGGCCGAGGGGAAATAGTCACCTGACTTCTGACCAAACTTCAAGTCTAAGAAATGGGGAAGCGCATGGGCAGTTGGTGAATGCTGATTATTCCTGCCACCCCTGACTTCTCAGGCCTGAAGACTTTCAACAGTTCTACCAATTCATAAGTCGTCACTACAAATGCCACATTAAAACCATGCCTCATTCTTTTGGAGAAATAGCTAGGTCTCTGTTTTGCTTTTTCATATTTCCTTCTCAGACTTTCTAAACATTCTGGAAACCTCCTTTGTTCTTTGTTTAGTTGCTAAATTCCTCCTCAGTCAGGCCTAGTCTTCAGTTTGTTCTTTCAATATACTTTTCAATGTTACTTTTTTTGTTTCTAAAAGCTACTCTAAGCTCTTTTCAAATGTTTCTTCTTTATATCTGTTTCATATCTGAACATAGTTCTTTTACATTTCAGGGTCTTCTTCAAATCTCTTCTCCCTCCTCTTCTTCATTTCACCTTCTCCCCCTTTCCCTCTCTTTTTTCCTTTTAAAAATATTTTTTGGGGGGGACAGGGTCTCACTGTGCAGTCCTGACTCACTTGGAACTTTATACACAAACTAAATTAGCCTCAAACTCAAGGTGATCCTCCTGCTGCTGCCTCCTGAGTGCTGGGATTGCAATTGTGCACACCTAGCTGTGACTCCATTTCTCCCAGCCTCTTTTTTTGTTTTTTGTTTGTTTGTTTTTCGAGACAGGGTTTCTCTGTGTAGTTTTGGAGCCTGTCCTGGCACTTACTCTGTAGACCAGGCTGTCCTTGAACTCATGGAGATCTGCCTGCCTCTGCCTCCAGAGTGCTGGGATTAAAAGGCATATGCCACCACCACCTGGCCTCCTATCCTCTTTTAAAAATAATTTTATCTATCTACCTATTTATTTATTTTTGAAGTCTTACCTACTTTCATTTGTGGGTGTTTGGCCACATGCAGTACTCATGGCAGCCAGCAGAGGGCGTCAGATCTCTTGGAACTGAAGTAAATAGATGGTAGTGAGCCACCGTGTTGTATACATACCTCTGAACTGTTAACCTTTCAGGGGGCCAGAGAGATGGTTTGGTGGGTAAGAGCATCTGAGAAAGCTTGTTAGAGCGCAACCTCTCCTCTAGGTGCTGGGGCCGCCTTCTCATTCCTGCCCTCTGGAGGCAGAAGCAGGAGGATCAGGAGTTCGAGGCCAGCTTCAACTACATAATGAGCTGGAATTCAGCCTAGAATGCATGAAACTGTCCCAGACAATAAAAGAATACATAAGTAACTGAAGAGTCTTATACCAGCCACCCAATTGCAGTGAGACCCTTGGGTGATCTGCCAAGAAACAGGTTTACGAATGGTGAACAGCCTTGGAAGAAACTCTGAGGACTAAATTCCTCTCTGCTCTTGGTACCAGAAGACCAAGATCAAGATGTGGACAGGGCTGTTCCTCTGGGACCTCCTTCCTTGGCTTGCAGATGGCTTCCCTCTTGTTGCCTCATCACACACCTGGAGCCTCTGTGTCAATCCAAACTTCTTCCTAGAGTCACCAGCCAGAGTCCATAGCAGCATATTCTAATGGCTCCCTTGTAAGTTTATCCTCATGTGAGAGTCTCTTGTCAGGGCTGGGAATGTAGCTCAGGTAGAAAGAAGGCTTGCCTAGAGTGTATGAAGCCCCGGGTTTGATCTCCAGTGGAGAGTGGTGCTACACACCTGTAATTTCAGCACTTGGGAGCGGAGGCAGGAGGATCAGAAGTTCAGGGTCATCCACGGGCAAAGGAGGAGTTCTAGGCCATCTTCAAATACGGTGCGTTAGGGGATAGTAGTATTTTAACATAAATCTGAGGGGAGACATAATTCTGTGCCCAATGGCCCTTAAGGAAGAGACTGAAGCTCAGAGCATAGGTCAGGACTGTCCAAAATCATATCCCAGGGGAGCAGGTGAGAGTCGCACCTCTCAGCGATGCCCTGCTTAGCAGTAGGGGAGAGAATGCCTGAGGCTTGTATGTGGGTTTCAGCCTGACTCCTATGGCCGCTGGGAACATGAGTAGATGTCCTTCTCTTTTCTCTGCCATGAGGGTAATAAGGGCGCTACAAGGTGGTTGTGAAGACATTTGGACGGGAAACAAGAGCACGTGCTGGCGGACATCTGCCTTCCCTCCCACAGTCCCCTCTTCCCCTTTTCTCACCATCAGAGACTACTGTTATTTACCACAGAGACCCTCACTTAGTTCCCCTCAGGTGATTTGCAGCTTAATAGCTAGAAAAACCAAAGGGTGGAATTTCAGGCTTCAGCTGGCAGGTGAGCAGGGCTCACCGCGTGTCAGGGAGCCTTCCTTCTGTGGTGCTGAGCCTACGGCAAGCACTAGAAGAGCAAACTGGCTGATTCGCCCCTTACACACACACACACACACACACACACACACACACACACACACACACACCATGCCTGGAGGTTCTCACTCCTAATACACTGCACGTGACTTGGTTTCATTTCACTCCAAATTGCCCAGTCTGCCACCATAGATCCGAAATGGAACCCTACAAATTTATTCTGCTGTGCAAATAAGCAGGTGCCTGCTTACTCTGAGGGCATGTGGGGGGGTTGGGGGGTTGCTGGAAATGGAGCCAAGCTTCAGAGTAGTGAGGCAATGATTGTAATTTGCCATTGGGGATCAAACTGAGCTTGGAATACAAAATTGTTTTCAAATGTTCTCTTTGCTGTTTTGATGTATGTAGCCTGTGTTCTGCGAAGATCAGCTCTGTGCAGAGTGCTCTGCTGAGGCTGTGGTGGTGATGGGAAGGGAACTTATTTCTGTCTTGTGCTCAGAGCTGCTGGGAGCAGGAGCGCAGCTGAGTGCTAGCAATTTGGTCCAATAAACAGAGGTTCACTCTGGGGAGAGCAGGGGTGGGTCTGGGGAGGGCAGGGGTGGGTCTGGGGAGAGCAGGGGTGGGTCTGGGGAGGGCAGAGGTGGGTCTGGGGAGGGGAGGGATGGATCAGTGTGCTACTTCAAGTGAAAGTCATTCTTTCTTGAGTCACAGAGAGTTGCTGTCTTTATCTGTCCTCTACCCACCTGCCATGGCTTCTCAGGAGCTACTTGAAATCCTGCCCATGTCACATGGCCTTGTCATACATGTAAAACAGAAGGACATGTGGAGGCAGGCTCTTTAACAGAATGCAGCCCTGCTTTTGGAAAAGACCTCCCACCCTCAGATTTGGGACCAGATCCTCCTCCTCCTCTTCTTCCTCCTCCTCCTCCTCCTCTTCCTCCTCCTCCTTTTAGATAGAGACATGCAGCCCAGGCTGGCCTTGAATGCCATAGGTAGCTAAGAATGACTTTTAAACTCCTGATCCTTCTGCTGCCACCTCCTGAGTGCTGGGATTACAGGCATGCGCCACCCTGGCTGGTTTATGCCACACCAAGGAACAAACCCAGGGCTTTGTGCTGGCCAAGCAGTCTCTCTACCCACTGAGCTACAACCTGACGCTGGGACCAGAATCTCAGATGTGGTCAAGAGGAACAATATCCCTGCTCTTCGCTCAGGCTTTTGACTGTTTCCACCTGTGCTGGCCAGAATGCCAGGACCCACAAAGAGGAGAGTAGTTGGTGGTGGTGTGCTGAGTCGCCCGGCAGTTTGTGAGTGACCTCTTTTGGTTAGCCAGAAGCCTCACTCCTTGACATGTCACCACCCTTGATATCAGCTCAGCTCCTTTGTCTCCCACTCTTCCAGATAGAGTCAACCTTTCTGGCTTGTCTTCAGCAAGAATCTTGTCAGGTTGGTTTAGCCCGGCTCATCTTACCACTTAGGGATTTTCCATCGGCTAGCCCTCAATGTGCTCCTTGGTTATAGACTTCATTTGCCTATGTTACAGTGATCACATTGGCCCTGAATTAAGTATTCCCTGTGGGTGCTACACAATGATTTAAAGCAAGGATCTGCTTAGTTAATTCACACAAAAGAGCAAATAATTAATTAAACATGCTCCTTTCTGGAGACTTTGCATTTTAATAAGTATCTAGCACTTTAGTTCACTTCAGAACCTTTAAAAGATTTATTTTGTATGCATGAACATTTTGCTTGCGTGTATGTATATGTACCAAGTGTGTGCAGTACCCAAAGAGCCTGGAAGAGGGTGCTGAATTCCCCTAGAACTGGAGTTAACAGATAGTTATGAGTTGACATGTGGGTTCTGGGAATGGAGCCCAGGTCCTCTGCAAGTGCTCTTAATTCTGAGCCATCTTCCCAGCAACCCCCACACTGGATTTTTTTTAAGTAGGAAAGAAAACAAAACAAAGCCAAACACTTGAAAAGAAGTGTAATGGAGCAATGAGAAGCCCCTGGGAACCACTTTTTCTGAGGGAGGACCTTCCAAATGTCCCTAAACTAGAGACAGCCTGTTTCACATGCATCAAAATCAGAAGACGGTTGCTTCTGGAAAGTGCAGCCTGTAGGAGTCTGTTCCCTGTGAGCCAGGCACATCAGCAGATTGGTGAATTCAAGACTGGAACAAGGGCTGGGATGTAGCTGGAGCAGTAGAGTCCTTGCCTAGCATGCCAGAAGTACTAGGTTTCATTCCAGAACCCCACAAACTGGGTGTGGTGGTGCATGCCATGATCTCAGCATCTTGGAGGTGAAGGCAGGAGGGTCAGAAGTTCACGGTCATTCTGTGTATCTAGTCCAAGGCCAGCCTGGGCTACACAAGATCCTTTCCCCAAAAGATAGAATATTAAGATTAATTCCTTCTTAAATTTAGAAGCCAATCAGCCGGGCGTTGGTGGCGCACGCCTTTAATCCCAGCACTTGGGAGGCAGAGGCAGGCAGATCTCTGTGAGTTCGAGGCCAGCCTGGTCTACAGAGCGAGTTCCAGGACAGCCTCCAAAACGATACAGAGAAACCCTGTTTCGAAAAAAAAAAAAAATTTAGAAGCCAATCACTTTCATTAGGTAAGGGCCCAACCTAATATTGTATTTTTAAAAAATTACATGTACTGATTTCTTATATATGAATTTGCATCTTTTATTTGACAATTTAATACATATATACAATGTATCTTGATCCTATCCACCCTCAACTTCCCCCTCTCACTTGCCTCCAGTCAGATTGTGTGTATGGTGCCCAAGGAAGCAAAAAAGAGGGTGTCAAATCCCCTGGAACTAGAATTACAAGTGGTTATGTGGTTATGAGCCATTGTGTGTGTTCTGGAAAGTGAACCCACGTCTTGTGCAAGAGCAGCAAGTGCTGTTAACTGATGAGTAATCTCGCCAGCCCCCAGAGTGTATTTCTTTTCGAGACCATAAATCAACTCTCTCCTCCCTCCCACTGCCTCACCAGTTTACCCAGCATTGAATTAATATTTTCTGAAATTTGTAGCTAACTCCAGAAAGCTACACATCCGCTTCCCTGGTTAGTCTTCACTGTCAACTTGACAAAGCCTACAGTCATCTGAGAGGTGAGCCCCAACCAAGGACCTGCCTAGATCAGATTGTCCTATGGGCATGTCTGTGGGGGACTGTCTTGACTGTTAGTGGATATAGGAGGGCCCCGCCCACTGTGAGTGGCACCATTCCCTGGGCAGGTGATCCTGGGCAATCTAAGAGCTACCTAAGAAAGCTAGTTGAGCCTGAGCCTGTGAGCAAGCTAGTTAGCAAGCAGCATTCTCCGTGGTTCCCGCCGTATTTCTTGGCTGTGAAATGAGTTTCTGGGCTGGAGCTAATGATGTGTGGAAGAGCGAGCAGGCCTGCCTTGAGCTTCCTCTTTGACTTCGCTCCGTGATGGACTGTGAACCGGGGTTATAAAACAAATCTTTCTTTTTCTAATTGCTTTTGGTTAGAGCAGTTTATACAGCAGGAGAAAGGAAACTGTAACACCTACCGTGCAGGTCGCCTCTGTCCCATTTCATAGGTCCCATGGTACCACAGGGCCATCAGTGGGGTTCTTCTCCTTTTGAGATGAAGTCTTGCTATGTATGCCAGTTTGGCCTTGGACTTGTAGAGATGCCCCTGCCTCAGTCTCCCAAGTGCTAAGATTTCATGCATGTGCCAACCAGGCCTGGCTTCTGAACATGAGTTTTTCCTTACTTTCTTTATAGTTCTGTAGGGACTCTTGATTGGGACAGAGACAGGTGGGACCGGCACAGTGCCTTGCTTTTATTTTCAATGTTGTGGATAAAACCCAAGGCTTCCTGCTTGCTAAGCCAGTGGGGCAGCTGTCCCCTCTTCCCACAAGAAAGCAAAGGGAAAACTTTAGAAAGTGTGTAACCTGATTTCCATTGTGGGGACTAGACACCAAGCAACACTGTAATAATTTGCTTCTGTCAACCCACCTGTATAATGAGAGAGAGAGAGAGAGAGAGAGAGAGAGAGAGAGAGAGAGAGAGTATGGTGTATGTGCTTGTTCAGGCATGTGTGGATGTCAGAAGACAACTTACAGGAGACAGCTCTCTCCTTCCACAATGTGGGTTTGGGAATTGAACTCAGGTCGTAAGACTTGGCAGTAAACACCTTTACCGATGAAGTCACCTCACTAGCTATAATTTACCTTCCAAAGGTTATGGCAGTCTTTGAACCGTTGAAATCAGCGGTTCTAGCCAGGCATGGTGACTTACACATGTAATCTCAGCATTTGGGAGGCTGAAGCAGGAGGACTGCCAAGAGCTTGAGGTCAGCCTGAGCTATACAGAGTGAGCCTTTGTCACAAAACAAACAAAATCAGTGTTCATAACCAGAATTAGACGTCACCTCCAAGAGACCGTTCCAATATTTGGAGACATTTGGGGTTGTCATAACTTGGCACGGGAAGGAGTTTGTACTTAAAGCGCTTCTAGCAGGTGGCTGGTAGACAGTGTGGAAACACAACAGGCCAGTCTCCCACAGCAAGGAGCCATCTGGCCCCAGATGCCAGAAGCGTGAAGAAACCTTGAGCCAAGCAACCCAAAAGAGAAGAATCATTTCGTGTTATCCAACTAGCTCAACAAATGGAGCCTTTTTCTTTTCTGTGTTCTTCCAATCACCACCCCGCTGAGTATGTATTTCCGTAGCCATGGCGAAACTGTACTCTACTTTCCTTCACTTGCCCAATGTTTTGTCAGTTATTGTGTGTATGAGTGCATGTGTGTTTACCTGCAGGTCAGAGGTCGACACTGGTCATCTTTCCCATTGCTTCACCACCTTGTCTATCTATTTATTGAGGCAGGGTCTCACTATGTAGCCTTGGCTGGCCTGGAGCTTGCTACATGGACCATGCTGGCCTTGAACCCACAGAGATCTGCCTGACTCTGCCTCCTGAGGCATGCGCTACCACACTCAACTGCCACTGCATTCTTTGAGACAGGGTCTCGTACTAAACCTAGAGCTCACCAATTGGCTAAAATAGCTGACTAGCAACTGCCGAGGATTCTTATGTCTCCACCCCTCCAGCATTGGAATGACAGGTCCTCACTGCTTCCCATGCTTGGTACTTTACCCTGGTGTTTGAAATCCAAACTCAGGTTCTCGTGATTGCACTACAGACCCTTCACCCATTGAGTCATCTCCTAGCCCTTCGGTTGCCATTTTTAATGGATATAACATAATACTTCAGACAAGTCAACACCCCAGGTCTTTCTTACCCAGCCAGCCTGTTTCTTACTGAAGATGTTGGGGGGAAAAAGAGCAGTGCTTTCCAGGTGGCCTCCTGGGGACTGTGGCTCAATGGCCCTGCTGTAGCCAGCCTCCTCTTCCCACAGTCCAGGTGTTAGCATCATTGACCTCATCATCAAAAGGCCTTTATGAAGCGCCTTGTGAATACATCATCCCACCCAGAAGCTCTTCTGCAGAGATTGCCCTACCAGCCTCTGACATCCAGGGCAGGCTGGCTCAGGCAGACATCATACATGCAAGCCAACCACAAAGACATCTAAAGACCGGGCCATAGGCCTCAGGCAGAGTGCAAACACGGACTCTTAGACAACATTCATGACAAGGGTAAGAATAGCTGGGAATGCAAAGCCAGACTGCACTCCCAAAGCCAGCCTGGCCCTTGGAGCCCAACTGGCCAGGGACTTCTTAGAGGACAGAGGATCTTAGAAGCAACTGGGCAGAGTGGACAAAGACAGGAAGGGAGAGGACCGGGACAAGGAACTGCTCGGTCACCCAGGAAACTTGGTGCTAGCCAGGGACACCCTTCCCTTTGTCTCACCTTGTCTTTACTCCACAGGTGTTCCATGAGCAGGGCATCCTCTTTGGCTACCGACACCCACAGAGTTCCGCCACTGCCTGTGTCCTCAGCCTTTTCCAAATGACCAATGAGACCCTCAACATCTGGACGCATCTATTACCCTTCTGGTATCTTTGGCCCCCTGGACAGCCTATCTCATTTGGGATCCCTGGGAACTAGACTTCATAAGGCACAGCTGGGAGGCAGGGAGATCTTATGCTAGGACCAGGGCCCCCCCCCCCCGCGGATGCAGGTGCATGTATGACGGGGGGGGGGCGATGCTGAGACAGTCATGGACTAAGCACCAGGCTGTGGATTGCCGTAGGAGTCTGGGGTTTCTATTGACTGGGTAGCATTTATCTTCATCCCCTTCAGTCTTACAGGCTTTGCCGGTCTTCAAGAAGTCTTTATTAAAATGTCACTAACTTGAGCAAGTCACTTAATCTCTCCAAGCCAGGCATTTTCTGCCTGTAGAGCAGGCATGATCCTCTGTCTGTGTCTTGGGGCTGCTGTGAGAACTGAGAGAAGGCCCGATAAAGACAAAGACACAGGAGATGGAGATGTAGCTCAGATTGTAGTATGTTTGCAACAAGCTCTGGTCCCAATCCCTAGTGCTGCATAAGCCAGGCCCAGAAGCCTCACACTATAATCTCAGGAGTCTGGAGGTAGAGGCTGGAGGAGTTCAAAGTCATCTTCATCTGCATAGTGAGTTTGAGGTCAGCCTGAGCTACATAAGACCCTCTCTGAAAAAACAACAAAAAAGACATAGGTCCAGTTGTGGGTGCTTGTAGTTTTCCAGGGATTACAGTAGCCATATACCATTAATTAACTTTAATGGAGCCAACTAGAAGCCAAGCTCCAGAAAGTAAGGGTGCAGAATGGGGGTTCCGGGAAAGCCAAAAGGCTCCTTGCTAAGAAAAGTGGGGTGAAGACCAACTTTACACACCCCAAGCCTTTGCTTGGTAATGGAGCGGTGAGACATCACATCTCCAAATCTCCACTGTCCCTGAGTATATGGGGGGATTAGTTCCAGGGTCCCCTAAAGATGCCAGAATGTGTAGGTTCTACATGCATCAGGTGGCACAGTATTTACATATCTCTCTGCACTTTAAATCATCCACAGATTCCTTACCTGAGGCAAAGTAACTACTCTGCCTGTAATCCCAGTACTTGGAAAGTTGAGGCAGAAAAATTATGACTTTGAGGGTCAGCCCTGGCCACACACTGGGGCCCCGTTTCACAGCAATATCAACAACAAGCTGTATATGCTGATAAACTGAAGACTGCAGAAGGGAATAGATCCAGACTGCTCCTCTGCCCCTCATTCTCATCCCTGGAGCTGCTGGGGCCCCCGTTTCTGTGCCCATTTCCCAGAAAGCCTTGACTGTGGCATATGTGTCGCAGACCCCTGTCCTTTCTCCCATGTTTTTCCCATTGCTCATCTCCCTCGAAGATAATATCTGTGCCTGAGACGCCAAAGCTTCTGAACAGGTGTTCTGACTAAAGGATGGGCCCTAGTTTGCTTAGGTTTTTTGTTTGTTTGTTTGTTTTGTTTTTTGCTTTTGAGACAGGGTTTCCCTGTATTGTTTTGGAGACTGTCCTGGAACTCACTCTGTAGACCAGGCTGGCCTCGAACTCACAGAGATCTGCTGCCTCTGCCTCCCGAGTGCTGGGATTAAAGGCGTGCACCACCAACGCCTGGCTTTGCTTTAGGCTTTTTCGTTACCTTGGTTTAGTTTTTTTGAGACAGGGTCTCAAGTAGCCTAGGCTAGCCTTGAACTCTCCATATTATCAAGGACAATCCTCCTTTCTCTACAATCAAAGTCCATGTGCCCTTATGCCTGTCTAAGTTTAGATTGCTTTGAGATCTGTGCCACTATGTAATGCCTGTCATTGCTTGTGTATCTCGACTTCCATGCACAGCTGAGCAGTCTACGCTGCTCACAGCTCCTGGTGCCAGGCCGGGCTCTCAGATGATCCACTCCAACAGTGCAGAGCATTATGGAGAACCCAGAAAATCTGCAGTAAGATACCTCAAGCAAATAGGATGAGGAATAATCTTGTTGACAAAAGAAAAATTTGGGGGTACAGCAAACAGCTAAAGTGTCCCCACCCTTGCTAGACCATAGGAGAAAGACCACACTAGTAGCCAGAAGGCTTTGTGACCCTCCTTCAGTTACTGGGTGAAGAGATTTGTAGAGTCCCTTTCTTGATGGACACTGTGGGAAAGGGACCTAGCTCCCCAGTATTGGTTTGTGGAAGGGAGGTGTTGTGCATGCAGAACTCACATATGGTTGTCAGCCAGGTAAATATGACTTAGGATGGCTTCCCAACACTCAGAGCTACCAGGAAAGGGGATAAGACCCTCATTTTTAGGGGTATGTAGGCTGAGACTGGAGAACGTCTTGGGCAAGATGCTGTAGGTAGGATCCTATCTCTAAGGACTGTCTTCTTACCCTACTTGTCTGTTCCCAACTCACTGCTTGAGTCAAAAAGGCACCCCCCACCGTAGCCTCTCTAGCACATGTTATTTTATTTAAGTGAAGAGTCACTGGATGGGCCATCTCTCAGTGGGGTGGAAGGCAGAAAACAATCGAGAGGGGATTGAGTGGGTGCATATTCTGTTCTAGGTTCTTTGTGTGGAGGTTCGTGACTGCATTGTATATGACAGACATCCAGAATGACAGCTACTCATGGCCCATGCTCGTGTACATGTGCACCAGCTGTGTGTACCCCTTGGCATCCAGCTGTGCACACACCTTCAGCTCTATGTCCAAGAACGCCCGGCATATCTGCTACTTTCTGGACTATGGTGCTGTCAACCTCTTCAGCCTGGGTACGTGAGGCCCTTGCCCTTCTGTCCCCTCCACCTGAGACTGCCACTTGCCTGTCTCCCAGGAGATTTGATGGGTTTTAGAAGAGTCATGAGGATGCAGAATCCCTGTCCAGAGCTCATACCTGCGCTCTCTGTGGATACACCCTGACCTGGAGCGTTTGCCAATTCTATGGTGTAAATGCCCCCTCCTTGCTTCCCTCCCTGTTCTCTGAATGGCATCACCAGATGTAGAGGTCTAAGGAGAAACCTAGGAGCAACCTCCAAGGAGTTTCATAGTAACTCCGTCACACAGATCTGTGTACTCAGCACTTAGGACTTTGGTTACTGTGATTTAGTTAATTATAACTTTTAGTGGTGGCTGGGATTAACTACAGGCTTGCAAGGACTCTGAAATGTTCACAGTTTGGCTTTCATGGGCCACCATGGCTGACCTCAGCACATCAGGGCTGGGATCTGTATGCCTGATAGAGAAAGGAAGATGGAGTCACAAACCACATTTGCCCAGAGGCTTAGAGGCATTTTCCCACGCGCTGAGAAGTGGCGTGGTGAGCTGTTGGTGAAGCTGGGTGGTTCTGCCCCCATCCTCTTTGACGTGTTTTCCTGATTAGGAAGCCTTTCCTCCTGCTTCTCTCCTTCACACAGTTATCATCCAACCCTTAGGATGCTGCTGCTGGCTCTTCCTCCCTCCTGGCCCTGCTCTAGCTGCGAAAGCCAGTCACTGTATCTTCGTTTGCAAGAGTTTGTCTAGGAGGAGGCTACACTCCATCCATCCTTCTTCCTCTTTTCTCTTCCTTCACACCTGTACACCCCCCCCTCTCTCTCTCTCTCTCTCTCTCTCTCTCTCTCACACACACACACACACACACACACATACACACACACACTACTTAATGCTCCACTGTCCATTTCTCTCCAGGCATCAAAACTGGCCGCCATGGCCCCAACCCCTCCATGTCCTCCACCTACATCCCTGATCTGAATCTTTTCTGGTTCCCTCCTCTCCTCTGCCCCATAGCTGGCACACTCTGAGTTGTCAGTAACTCAGGATTAACCATGGAACCTTTTGTCTAGCATGCCCAGGCCCAGCCTCCTATCCCCTAACGTCTCTGGACAAGAGACTCCTAAACCTTGTCTTTAAACACTGGCTCTGAAGCCAAACTAAGCCTGAATCCAGGACTGGTTGAGTCTTCTCCACACCCCTGTCCTATCCCTGATCACCCCTGCTCTTCTCTCAGGTCCCTGGCTAGGGGTGCCACCTTCTGCTTTGCTCTAGTTAGGGCTAATAAGCTTTGGCTCCTCCTCCCACCTCTACTCCCCACTCTATCTAATCAGTGATCAAGCTCAGGGTATCGAATGAACGCTCAGTTAGCTTGACTCACCCGGAACTGCTTAGAGGCTCTGCCCTGCAGCTCCACCATGTTACCTGGGAGGTTCCTGCTCATCTCCTGCCAGTTTTTCGGACTCCTTATTACCTGGGATAGATAAGGTCCAAACTCTCAACTCAGCGGCTTCCTGAGGTGCACTCTCTCTCTCTCTCTCTCTCTCTCTCTCTCTCTCTCTCTCTCTCTCTCTCTCTCTCTCTCTCTCTCTCCTTCCCTTTCTTTTTTGAAAGAGGATCTTGTTCTCATCTTCTAAGTGCTGTGAAAACAGACGTGTGCCACTCTAGTGGTTAGGCAGTGCTGGGAATGGGACCCGGGACTGTGTGCATGCCAGGCAAGCCCTCTATCTGAGCTATGTTTGTTTTCAGCTGGGGATTTTAATAAAAGCAAGCATTTTGAGAAGTCCTTCTAGGCCAGCTGTGTGCTGAGCCCCCAAATGCACACCTATTTTTTAAAGATTTATTTTTATTTCTATTTGTCTGTGTGCCATGTGTGTACCGGTGCCCATGGAGGCCAGCACCAGCGTCAGGTCCCCTGGAACTGGAGTTACAGGTGGTTATGAGCTGCCCAACATGGATGCTGGAAACTGAACTACAACTCTCAGCGCCCCCCCCTTTTTTTTCGGTTTTACGAGACAGGGTTTCTCTGTTTTGGAGGCTGTCAGTCCAGCCTGGCCTCGAACTCACAGAGATCCGCCTGCCTCTGCCTCCTGAGGGCTGGGATTAAAAGCGTGCGCCACCACCACCCGGCCTCTCAGGCCCCTTTGACACAGCATCAGGTCCCAAATTCAGTCTTAGATGAATTTCTTAGCGTCTCTAAGCCTTGTTCTCTAGAGCAGACATAGGAGGGTTGTGAACAAATGCTTTTGAGTCCGTGTCCATCTCACAGGGTAGCCATGACTGCGATTGATGTCACCTTTACCTGAATCCTGGCCCATCTCACCCCTTCCCCTCCAGACCCTCTAGGCTCAGGTCAGCTTTGCTTCCTGCTATATTCTCAGGTGGTCTGAGGCCCTTTACTCTTGTATTGCATGCGATGCTGGCTGTACACCTTGGTTCCAGTCAGCACTGGTGGAACATCCTGGTCCAGACAGCTCCCTGAGCATCAGGTCTGGAGAAGGGTTCTCTGGTCTCCTGGAGCTGAGCTCCTGGATGAGTTCCCACAGGAACTCTGTACTGTGCTAGGAAGGGGATGCTCAGCCCTCTCTGTCAGCACTTGTGTTTGTTTAAATATGTGTGGGGGTGAGGGGGCCTCGGGTGGTCTCACTGGTCCAAGAGTCACTGATTAGGCTAGGATGCCTGGCTATTGACCCACCTGTTCCTGCCTCCCCAGCACTAGGATTGCAGATGACTACCACCAGGCTGTGGTCCCTTCAGGTGGCCACCATCAGGCTGTGGTCCCTTGGAGTGGCCACCACCACGCTGTGGTCCCTTCAGGTGGCCACCACCAGGCTGTGGTCCCTTGCTCCTGTGATCAGCTTTACTAGAGGATCCACCTATTAAGTGGGAGAAAAGGCAGACTGAATCTAGCCTGTTTCTGCCTCTAGCTGTGAAACCAATGTGCTTGATGTATTAAAACATTGGTTTTCAACTTGTGGATTGAGACCCGGGTTGAATGCCCCTTTCACAGGGTCATTTAAGACCACTGGAAAACACAGATATTATGTTATGATTCATACGAGTAGCAAAATTACAGTTATGAAGTAGCAATGAAAATGATTTTATGGTTGGGGGTCATCACAAACATGAAGAACTAAAGGGTTGCAGCATTAGGAGGGTTGAGAACCAGTGTATTAGAATAACATGAACTGGAGCCAGATCCGGCCTCTCCCATAGGTAAGGGTGAGGTCCCTGGCTACTCCAAGATAGGTGATAGTATCTCTTGTTCCTCCAACCAAAACCTTTTACAGCTAGTCTCTCTAGAAGGTGTTGTTGTAGCTGCTTCCCTCATACTCCAAAACCTAGAGCAAACCCCACACTCACTGGCTACCCCTCAGCCTCTGACAGGACTTACCTGTCCTTAGGGATGACCTCTTTCTGTGATACTGAGCTTCTCAGGAGGTACCTGTCACAGGCAGATGAGTTTGGTGTCATCATTAGTGCCAGCCTGTGTTTAGAAGCCATGATTCATCTCCAGTTTGCCTAGGTTTGAAGCTTGTTTCTATTTTCTTGATGTGTTACTTCAGATAAATTACTAGATCTCCCTGTGTCTCTATATGCTCATCTTTAAGATAAGTGTAAATTTTATATGGGTCAGAATTATAAAGACAGGATGAGTTCTCTCTCTCTCTCTCTCTCACACACACACACACACACACAATCTCTGACAAGGGGGTGGGGATATTCTGAGAAGGCACAGAGGCAGGTTAGCTCAGGAGTCTGTACAGAAGATGAAGGCTGAGGTGGTTTTACCCAGGATCCTCATAGTGCTGTGGCCTGGCCTGTGTCTCAAGGCTGGTGTTTCTTTTGCAGGATCAGCCATCGCCTATTCCGCATACACATTCCCTGATGCACTGGTCTGCAGTACCTTCCATGAATGCTACGTAGCCCTGGCAGTGCTGAACACCATTCTCAGCACTGGTCTCTCCTGTTATTCCAGGTATTGGGCTCTAATCTCAGGTGGGAAGCTGGGGAGGACCCAGTACACATCGCCATGGGAGATGCCCAACACCTGGCTCCCTGAAGAGCCCTTGTTGTCTTATGTATTGGTTACTTTACTCAGTGTTAGGACAAAAGCATCCAGGATGCCTCGCTCAAGTCTGGCAGAGAAGGTTCCTCAGTAGCAGGCAGTCCTCCACTCAAAGTTATGAGTGGATGTGTCATCGCTAGGTACCTGTGATGGGTGACAAAAGGTATTCAAAAGTGGCCACAAGTCATGCCCTCCTCCTCACCTCTAATCCTGCTATCCTTTTCCTTTTCAAGCAAGACTCTGTGGGGTGGAGTGTGAGCAGTGTTGTCATGGGGACACCTGTGCTAGTTGACCCTAGTCTTTGCAGGAATGAACTACCTGAAATCACAGTCGCTTAGGAAACCTTCCAGATGATTGTGGCAAGGTGATAGTCTCATTTAGATAGTGCCACCATGCCAGGAAATGACAGGTCAGGAGAGGCACCTGAGTTGCATGTGTGTCCCCAACTGCACTGTCCCCTCTCCAGGGAGAAGCAGGCAGAGTAGGGGGTTCCTCTTTGGGATGTTTTTGGCTTCAGTTTCCACTGGGTGACACCCAAATTTGGGGGAACCTGACAAACTGGTTTTTGCTTTTTTAAATGTGGGAGGATAAGTTCTTATACAAAATCAGACAGGCTCACCCCAGCTTGCCCTCCATTTGCAGACATGTTTGAGAAGGGTAGGGTTAGGCATGTTTTGCTCCCCCTGGCGGTGAAAGCAACTTGTGTGACTTCACCCCCTCCTGAACTGCTGAGGATGGGGAGGGGGTCTCTCTTTTCTTTGTAGATATTACAGGATTCTCTGAAAGCTGGGCAGGGCTTGAATCCACCAGAAGAGCCAGGAAATGAAATCCCTTGTCCTGGATTGCTGTCTTGTAATTCCAGGAGGAATTAGATTGTGTGGTATATAGCCCTTGTAGCAGGGTGGAAATCTGAGGATACCACCAGTGGTGGAGAGAGGTTGGGTCCCCATCTTGGATGAAACAAGGTGCATGCATAATAGGAGTGATGCTCACAGCATTGAGATGCAGTGTGCCTGGGTGATCTTTTCTCTGGCTGCCTGGACCCCTGGGTAGACCTGGACACCCCTGAATCTGGTCTTTGGTCAGTTATTGCCCTGTGTAGTTGGCTCCCAAGCACCTCAAAACTGGGATCAGAGGGAACAAATGCTCTGGGTAGTGGGGGTTGAAGCAGCGCGTGGGTGGGAAAGATACAATCTCTATGATTCTATGATTGATAGGTGGGAAAGATACCATCTCTATGATTCTATGATTGATAGGTGGGAAAGATACCATCTCTATGATTCTATGATTGATAGGTGGGAAAGATACCATCTCTATGATTCTATGATTGATAGGTGGGAAAGATACCATCTCTATGATTCTATGATTGATAGGTGGGAAAGATACAATCTCTATGATTGATAGGACAAAACTGATTTCCCAGGGGCGTATTAGGTAGGACATTTGTAGCCTTTTAAATTAATTAAGTTTTGAAAGCTCCTGGCCGACCACCTGTTAGCCACCAGGGTACATTGCTTTCTTCTAGCCCAGAGTCTCCCTTGACCACGCAGGCTCAGTGGTGAGTGTTGTGGATTCAGTGAGCCTGGTGTATTTGGATGGTGTTAGGCACTAATGCAGGAATGTCTTATATGCCCATGTTTTAGGCCTTCTCTCCTTGACTATGTCACAGTTTGTTTCTGATGATCCAGAGAGCACATCTGTGGCTACTGTCCCCACCCAATGACCAATGTTCCTCAAAGGCTGCCTGGGCTTTGGGAACCCATGTGAAAAATCTGCCACACCTGACAGAGTGAGGTCTTGCCTAAAGAGAGTGTCAGGTACACACACACACACACACACACACACACACCACGTATACTTTTGCAATTGAATACCTTTAATTAACTGCTTGCATCAGGCATCGGTTTTGGCATTTCAGTTTCCAAGATTTATTGACTCACCCTGGTCTTAAGGGAGGCTTCTCCCCCAATCCAGTGTTTCTTGCACGGCTTCCTGAGCAGAGCTTTCAATCCCAGGGTGTGTAAGCCAGCTGTGCTTTGGAAACTGTTGCTGGATGCTTTTGGAGGCATCTCTGGCCAAGGCTGCTGCTTTAGGAATCTCTGGCTGTGGCGACATCCTGTGGTAGGATATGGAATTGCACTTGGTTAAGGGACCTTTTTCCCCTCTCTGTTGCTTTCTCCCTCCTATTCTCCTCCTCTTCTTCCCTCCTCCTCCTCTTTTTGTCCCCTGTAGACTCAGCTTTGTTGCTGGAGAGATTGGTCCGTTTTCCCCCTAGGGGAGCAGTTTTTCAGGTATGGTGACATGTGGTCTCAAGTTGCAGGAAACCCACTTTTTGGGGGGCAGTCCTCGACAAGTTTTCTTTGCCTTAAGTGGCCACAAGGAGCACTCTTTAGGAGTGATCCTGTCCCAGACCCAGCAGATGCATAAGGGACCTGCTGTGGTTGGACAACTTCTGCTGGGGTTGTGAGGAGGTGTTTTCTTTGGCCCCTGAGGGAAGAAAGACAGAAGCTGGGCCTATCAGTGACTCTTGAGGGACAAACACCTTGGGCTAAGGCCAAGGTGTCTGCTCTCAGCTCCTTCTGGGACTGTCCATCCAGACCCCTTCTCTCTTGCTCTTACCCTGCCAGATGAGCTGGGAGTGGTTTGTTTGTCCAGGGTCCATTTAGTCCCTGGGCTGTGTATGATTTGGGGACCTCATTTCTTTAAGTCTTACAACAACACTGTGGAGAAGGGATAGGTCACACACAGCTTTAGAGGCCATCTGCCATAGCAGCGTGGTCCTCATGTGACCAGCTTATGTTGGAACCTATGGAACTATAGCCCTGCGGCCTCCTTCCCTAGTGTTACAGCATAATCAAGATGGTAATTGAGTTTTGGTTTGGTTTTTTGACACAGGGTCTCCTATAGCTCAGGCTGACTTCAAATTCCCTATATAAAATATATTAAAAATGACTTTGAACTTCTGATCCTTCTGACCTCAAATTCACTATATAGAATATATTAAATTTAGTTAATATAAAATATGTTTAATATACAAAATATATTTAAAATACCTTTGAGCTCCTGATTTTCTGACTTGGCCTCCAAGTGCTCCAATCACAGGCATGCATCACCATGCCTGGTTCATGAGTGCTAGGGTTGGAACCCAGGCTTCCTGCATGCTAACCATATAGGTACTCTACCAGCCCCAGAGCTGCAGTTTTGTGTGGATACCATGTTCAACCCTAACCTCCTGATACCCAGTCTGGGTTTCTGTGCTGCTGAACTCCCAGGTCTAAAGCTGGTCTCTAGGTCTCTAGAGGCCCAGTGGTGGCCTGTCCAGGAGGTCCTGCCTCTTGCTTCTAGTTAGCACAGTGAGTTCCAGTTGGATTCTGTCTTCGCTTTGGAGGGTAATGGGAAAGCTCATGGAGGAGAGAAGACAGACCCTCTGCACATTCACTTTCCCCAGGCCAGTGTTCCTGAGCATGATATACTCTAGACACTTCTCTGGGTGATCTAGCTCACACACACACACACACACACACACACACACACACACACACACACACACACACACACGCGCACACACACACACACACACACACACCTTGAACCCAGGTCTTTGTATGGCATCACCTAGGTGACTGCTATTGTTTGGGTGCATCTCTGCTTCTGTAGAATGTGGGACCCAGGGTCTGTGCTTGAGAGGCCCCTTCCTGTCTTGGTGGTGTCAGCCTTCTAAAACCTCTTTGCTGTTAAGTGTCCTCTGACCTTTGCAGAGTTTCTTCCCGAAGACACCCCTCCCCAAGTCTTGGTTTGCACCCATTGCATTTCACAATTTCAGAGCAAGTTTCCCCTTCTTTTTTTGTTTTTTTTTGTTTTGTTTTTGTTTTTTGAGACAGGGTTTCTCTGTAGCTTTGGAGGCTGTCCTGGAACTCACTTTGTAAACCAAGCTGGTCTCGAACTCACAGAGATCCACCTGCCTCTGCCTCCCAAGTGCTGGGATTAAAGGCGTGCGCCACCAACGCCCGGCCAAGTTTCCCCTTCTTAGCTGAGTTTCCCCAGTGTGGGAGGAATGAGAAAGGTTGTGGAAAAGCTGTGGGCCACAGGAGGCCATGTAAAAATGCTTGTCCTCCCTGTGCTCGTGTGTGAGTTCCTAAAACGCTTTCATTTCCTCCCTGACTTCAGGTTTCTTGAACTCCAGAAGCCCCGGCTCTGCAAGCTGCTCCGGATCCTCGCCTTTGCCTACCCCTACACGTGGGACTCACTCCCCATCTTCTACAGGGTAAGGACATGGGCTACATCTCCTCTCTTCTTGTCAGCAATGCCAGGAGCTTCATCATTTCCTGAGGCTCTGAGGGAGTCATAACCCCATTGTGGGCTCTGGGGGCCCATAGGAGTTGAGACTCAGGTGTGAACACAGAGGCCCTTGCAGACAAACTTATGAACAACTTAAGACCTTAGGAACAACCACAGAGACCTGAGCAAGTGTCTTAGGGTTTCTATTGCTGTGAAGAGACACCCTGACTATGGCAACTCTTACAAAGGAAAGCATTTGCCGGGCGTTGGTGGCGCACGCCTTTAATCCCAGCACTCGGGAGGCAGAGGCAGGCGGATCTCTGTGAGTTCGAGGCCAGCCTGGTCTACAAGAGCTAGTTCCAGGACAGCCTCCAAAGCCACAGAGAAACCCTGTCTTGAAAAACCAAAAACAAAAAAACAAACAAAAAAAAAAACAAAGGAAAGCATTTAATTGGCACTGGCATATAGTCTCAGAGGTTTAGTCCACTACTGTCACGGAAGGGACATGGAAGCATGCAGGCAGATGTGGTGCTGGAGAAGGAGCTAAGAGTTCTACACCTTGATCTGCAGGCAATAGGAAGTGAGCTTTGAGCTACACTGGGTGTAGCTTGAGCATAGGAGACCTCAGAGCCTACCTCAACAGTGACACATTTCCTCTAACAAGGCCTCATCTACTCCAACAAGGCCACACACCTCCTAATAGTGCCACTCCCCGTGACCAACCATTCAAACACGTGAGTCTATGGAGGTCATTCCTATTGAAACCACAACAAGGCATACAGCCTGGGGTTTGGTAATCATCGGTGCTAGCTGGGGGAAAGGCCAATACATGCATGGTTGTACATTATCAGTAATAGTGTGGTGAAGGAAAGATGGGGATAAAGGTCTTAAGGGATAGATGAGAATGAGGCAGAATAGGATAACAGGACAGGACAGGAAGGGAAGAGGTCACATGGGTCTGATTCCAAATTCTAGTCTCTGTGTTTACTTGCTGTGTGACTTAGGCAGTACACTTAACTTTTCTGAGCCTAGGCTTCTTTATCTGTGAATGAGGCTAGCATCTGCTTCTGAATAGGAGATAATGAGGCTTCCTGGCTAGAATGGATCTTACAGGCTCAGCGTTATCTTGTGAGTAAGCTTCTCCCAGAGGCAGTGTGAGGCCCAGGTGGCCAGGGGTGAGGGGACAGGGCAGTGAAGGGTTTTACTTGCTACACTGGGTGTTTTCTCTGAGTGGGTCTACAGGAGACTGGGGGGATGGGAGTGCAATTCAGAGCTCTCACTGCTTCCTGGAGGGAGTCATGAAGACACACACAGGGAATGGCAGCTGACAGCTGTCACCAGTTACATGCAGATATCATGCCGTGTGATGCTGTCCAGAAGCTGTGTGGGACAGTAGGGCAGAGGGGCACGGGGTGGCTGCATTAATACCAGAATTACCCTGCCTAGATCTCAACCCTCATTTTGCTGATTATTGGTGGTTTGCAAGTCAGTCTCAGGCTCACTTTCTTGTGTGCAAAATTCAGAGCTAGAGACTGCCTTAAGGTGCCAGGAGCCAAAGGAAACACCTTCCCACAACCTCAGCAGAAGCTGTCCAACTGCAACAGGCCCCATCTGATCATATATTGAGGGGTGGTCGATGTTGGGAATTGAGTCTAAGGTCTTCTATGTGTGAGGCAAGGGCTCTACCATAGAGCTATATCCCCAAGCACTGATTGATTGATTGATTGATTGATTGATTGATTTTGAGACAGGATCTCACTAGGTTGTTCAAGCTGGCCTTCAACTAGCTCCATAGCCTAGATGGGCCTTGAACTTCCAACATTTCTGCCTCAGAGAGTGAGTTCAAGCTTGAGTCACCGAGCCAGGTCAAATGCTCATCCTTTTTGATCATATAGAAAGGTTTCCAAGCCTTTTTGTTTTTAAAGGTTTGTTTTCCTATCACATTTCTTTTGTATGTACCCCACCATGCGCGTGCGCGCGCGCGCACACACACACACACACACACACACACACACACACACACACACACACACAAAGTTGCAGCAAGCATATGAAAATCAGAGAATGACTTGTGGGAGCCAGTTGTCTCCTTCTACTATGTGGGTCCAGGGCTTTAAACTAAGGTCATCAGGCTAGATGACAAGGGACTTTACCCACTGAGCCAGTTGCCAGCTTGCATCTAACTAAGGCTTGAAGACTTAATTGTGAGCTGGGTCTGTACTCTGCATCTGGAGTCAGGGCAGATGGTGCTATCCCCCTGTGCTTGCATCTTATCCTCAGCAATGTCTAGTAGAGTTTTCCTTCTTTCTCTTTGCCCATCTCTCTCTCTTCCTGTTTGTTTACATTTTTGGTTTTTCCAGACAGGGTTTCTCTGTGTAGCTCTGGCTGTCCTGGAACCCACTCTGTAGGATCAGGCTGGCCTTGAACTCAGAGATCTGCGTGCCTCTGCCTCCCTGCACTTAAAGACGTGCGCCACCACTGCCTGGCACTCATCTCTTTATTTGTCCTCTTCTCTTCCTTCCTTCCCCTCATCCCCACACATCCCTCCTTCAGGCCACTACCCTGAGGAGGTGAGGCCTGGGCCTTCGGAGCTTGTGTCTGAGAGGCATGGGTGTAAGATCTAAGGTCTGGCTTCTCAGGGCCTTTTTTTTTTAACGTCTGCAGCTGTTCCTGCTCCCGGGAGAGAGTTCAAGAAATGAAGCCATCCTGTACCACCAGAAGCACATGGTCATGACCCTCCTGGCCTCTTTCTTATACTCTGCTCACCTGCCAGAGCGACTTGCTCCTGGACGCTTTGACTACATCGGTGAGTGTGGTGGGGCAGGGGCGGGGGTGACCCTGAAGCAGGGGTGACTCTCTTGGCTGGGGTGGAAGCATCCTTGACAGTGTGTATGTAGCCACAGGCAGAGGACCTGGAGAGGAGTGACCTAGTGGGAGTCATCCAGCCATCCTGACTGAAACCACCATTTGTGTTGCCGGTGTACTGCCAGGGACAGGTAGACTCAGGACCCTGAAGCATTCCCGTGAACAACCATCCTGATGGTACCCAGAGTCTGACTTACCAGTACAATATGATGGGGGAGGCAACCACAGAGGGGAAGTGGGAAGATGGTTTGCAGGTTACTCAGGGTTCCAGACAGCAGGGAGAAAGTCTATATTGATGGTGAGTGGAGGGCCTGGAGTCTTGTTGAACCGTGGGTCCCAGGTGCAGCTTCCAGGCCCAAACTGTCCTGACCCAAGAACTCCAAAGCTAGGGCAAGGTCAGTACTCACAGAGGCCGTGTGACACTGGAGGGAGCCAAGCTGAGTATATCTTGAGAGGACATGTGATGGGGAGAGGTGTCAGAGCACAGGAACTCCTCACTGCTGCAATGTCCCCTACCCTTCCTCCAGAGCAGGCTGGGTGGGGCTCTTCCCACCTGCCCCATCTGTCCCATCTGCCCCACCTGGCTCTGACCCTGGCTGGGAAGGAAGCACCTGTGCCTGTTACTTTTCTGTTGCTGTGGCCAAAACCTCAAGCGTTTCTTTTGGTTCCCGCTTTGAGGGTCTGCCCCACCACGATCAGGGAAGGCATGGTGGCAGAGCACGAGGCAGCAGGTCATACTGTGCCCAGTCAGGAATCGGAGAGAGATGAATGCTGCTGCTCGGCTTGCACTCTTTGTATTCAGTCCAGACCCCAGTCCATGAAATGGCGGGTTCTCCCACCTCAGTTAGCCCAATGTAGAAACTCCTCCCAGGTGTACACTGAGGCTTGTTTCCTGGTGGTTCTAGAGACCGTGAAGTTGACAGTATTAGCCATCACAGCACCTTTGGGTGGCTTCTGTGGATGGTGACAAGCCTTTGGCAGAAAAGTTCCTTAACTGGATACCATGGGACTCAGAAGGCTGGTCTGTCCCCACCACAGCGAGCACCTAGGCTCTCCCCAAGCTGCCTTTGCCTCTGCCTACAGTCTTCTCCACCTCCTTCAGAGATGGAGCCAGATAGACTTCGTGATCTGATTAGAGTCTCACTTTTCTTCTACCAGAAGGGACTGCTGCTAACCAAATGCTTAGAGCACATACTCTACAGAGAACAGAGTCAGAGGTCAGGAACTGGAGGCCCCTAGGCCTTTACCTACCACCTACTTCAGCCCCACCATGAAGAAAGACAGAGCTGTAGATGAGAGCTTGGGGACCACAGGGGCAGGCAGGGGTGTGTCACAGACGGGGCAGCATCTGCCAGCACTCTGACTTCTCCGCGTTTTATTTATTCACTTTAGCCCTGTCCTTTGGGCCTAAAGATATATAGCAGAAAAATGCTTGTGTTATAGGGGAAGGTGGAAGGTGCTTTCCAGCCTGGTTAGCCCTGGCCTACAGGAAGCTCCTGAGACCTGATAGGTGGACAGTTGAAGCCACTCTTCCCATAGGGCCCTTTCAGACGCGCCCATTGCTGGTGGCACATCTGCTTCTCATCTAATGGAAATGGTTTAGTGAATGCCGGCGAGTCAGACTTCTGTGTCTGACACCGTGTCACAGCTGCAGCGGCTCACTTGCCTGCACCCCACACGTATCTGGAGTTGGGCACAATCTGTGCTTTGAACTTGCCTAAGGCTGGGTGCCATTTACTCATCCTCCTCCTGGGACAGGAGGGGCTGAATGAAAGCTGCAGGCATGCTTGCCAATGTTCAGCAATCCTGTTTCAGCTCCTACATGAAGAGGTGCTGTGGCCAGGCGCCCCAGAGCCTGAAATGGGTTCTGTGAAACCATACAGAACTTTTTCATGCATTATTTTTAATTGCGTGTTAATTTATTTAATGTGTTTGTGTGCTGCTGTGGGCATTAGAGGTCAAAGGACTATTTTCGGGAACAGGTTGTCACTTTCTACCATGTGGTCCAGGGTATTGAATTCAAGTTGTCAGGCTTGGTGGAAGGTGCCTTTCTCACCGAGCCTCCTCTCTCACACACATCTCCCACCCCACTTTTTAAGTTTTTTTTTTTTGGGTAGGGTCTCAATATGTAGTGAAGGCTGGCCTTAAACTCAATACATAGCTCATGAACTTCCAGTGTCTGCCTAAAGAATGCTGAGGTAGGAGTAGGTGCCACCACACCTGGATATGGCAGTCTGGAGAAGCCTTATTTAACAGTCATGTTGTATTGGTTTGCTAGGTCTGCAGTTTGCACACACAAGGAAAATTCTGCATACAAGTGTGGGTGGCCAGCACAACAGAGCACTATTTTCTCACATTTAGAAGGCTGACGGTGTGAGATGTAGTTGTCAGCAGGATGGTGTCTTCGCCCTTCCCTTGGCCTAGGGAAGGTACCTGAGTACCTTTCCATGGTCTTGATGGGTTTCTTCCTCAGTACAGATCACATCCAGAGGATTAGGGCCCACCCCAGTGACCTCACTGGAATTTAACTATCTCTCCAGAGATGGCCACAGGCTGGACTTCAGCATGTAAATGGCTCGGAGACTTAATTAAAAACAAAACAAACAACAAAAACCCCATTTCATTCCTCCATCTTTCCCACCTCTCCCTCTGTCTTGGTGGCATTGGGAGCTGCAGTATGTCATGAAGTACACACTTTTGTCCATTCCACTTTGCTTGAAAATATTCATTGTAATGAGTTGTAGTTCTGGTTCAAGGGCTCTGGCTTCTGGTACACCATCAACACTAGATCCTCACCAAAACTCCTCCTGGATATCTCATCCTGCCATTGTCTGGTATCATGGAGATCCCGAGGTCATGGTTCTGTAGGACAAATCCCTTCATGCACTCAGGAGGTCATGGATGGTGTAGATGCTGGAGTGGGCCAACTCAAAGCCCAGGATGTGGATCTGGGTAGCCCTTTGGTGGCAACACAGGCCATGGATGTCAGCATAGACCCCAGCTGTGGTAGGACCACAGACCCAGACGTGGCTCTTGGCAGCAGCCTGGGCCCAGATGTCACCATGATCCAAGTGGTAGTACAAGACACTCAGATAAGTACGGTACAGCTGGAGCATGGCTCTCAGACAGCAACATGGCCTCAGGTGGCAGGTCCAACTACAGACATCCATTTGGTCTTCAATGGTAACTGAAGCATGGACACCAACACAGACTCTGGCTGCAGTATGGTCATGAACCCTGACATGTCCCTCATCTGCAGCTCGGGCCCTGATGACATCAAGGTACTGGGTGGCAGCTCAGGCCACTCAGATTGGCATGGCCCCTATGTGGCACAGTCCTCAGACACCAATATGACCATAGGTGGCAGCCCAGACACTGGGGCATCAATGTGGCCTTTGGTTGTTTTTTGTTGTTGTTGTTGTTGTTTTTGTTTTTTGGTTTTTTTTTTTTTTTGGTTTTATGAGACAGGGTTTCTCTGTATTGTTTTAGAAGCTGTCGGTCCAGCCCAGCCTTGAACTCACAGAGATCCGCCTGCCTCTGCCTCCTGAGTGCTGGGATTAAAGGCATGCGCCACCACTACCTGGCGGCCTTTGGTTGTTATGTGGGCAATGAACGTCAGCACAGACTGGGGTTGTCAACTACCCTACTGGCGTAGGACCATGGCCCTGGGTGGCAAGCAGGCCCCCTACATTAGCTTGTTTCTCACCACCTTTGCTTTTTCAGCTCCGCCTCTTTCCACAACACAAGAGCCAGCCCATTGCTCTCCCATTTCTCCACCATAGATTTGCTCATCATAATGGCACTATCTGCCTGGCACTGCAGGCCTGTGAATGTCTCCAGCCAGTCTGTGTCCATAAGGATGCAGGCATGCCTATGGCTCTTTCACCTGCCTCTCTAAGCATTTCTTACAAGCTGAATTATAAAATTAGTGTGATTGTGCAAGCCTGTGATCCCAGCACTCAGGAGGTGGAGGCAGGAGGACCAGAGTTTAAAGTCATCCTCAGCTACATAGTGAGTTCAAGTCTGGGCTACATGAGACCCTGTCTCAGAAGACAATCAGCACTGAAATAAGTTAACCAAACAAAAAAAATCATATATGTGATCTCTGGCCTGGATCCTTGGATTTAACTGTTGCATTTTTAGCATACGTATCACAGCCTGTGCCCATATATCTCTTGATGGATGACTTCCCAGCACGTAATTTATTTCATGTAAATGCATGCGTGTGCGTGTGTGTGTGTGTGTGTGTGTGTGTGCGTGTGTGTGTGTGTGTGTGTGTATACATATATATATTATATATATGGGTATGCACAAGCCATAACATGCAGAGGTCAGAGAACAACTAATGGGAATGTATACTCTTCTGAGGGTTGCAGGAGTGGCACTAATGTTACCAGGCTTGGCAGCAGGAGCCTTCACCCACAGAGCCATTTCTCTGGTTCTGACTGGTAATCTTGATGACCTTTTGTGTTTTTTCATAGGTCATAGTCACCAGCTGTTTCACGTGTGTGTGATCCTGGCCACACACTTGCAGATGGAAGCCATCCTCCTGGACAAGACTCTGAGGAAGGAGTGGCTCCTGGCCACCTCCAGACCCTTCTCTTTGCCTCAGATAGCAGCAGCCATGCTTCTTTGTATCATCTTCAGCCTCAGCAACATTATTTATTTCTCAGCTGCTCTGTATCGGATCCCTGAGCCTGAATTACATGAAAAGGAAACATGATTTCAGAACATGCCAGGCTTCAGTGTTACATCACTGGTGTGGTGCTGGCTTACAGTGACCAAAAGTATTTGTAGTGACTGGCATCTTGACGTTTTTTTTTTAAATGGGTTCATATCAAAAAAAGTATTTAACCTGGGGAGAGTTCTGTACACATGCACTGATTCTGCAAGTGTTCTGTAAAAGGGAGAACAAGGGCTTAAGTCCTAGGGAAGACAAATTATTGAAATGTTAAGTTTTAAATTTATTTAAAATGGGGTGTTTAGGGGATAGGGGTATAGCACAGTTGGTAAATGCTTGCCTAAAATATACAAAACCCTGTATTTGTTTGTTTTTGTCTGGTTTTGTTTGTCTGTTTGAGATAGGGTCTCACTATGTAGCTCAGGCTGTCCTGGAATTTACTATGTAGACCAGGCTGACTCTAAACCCAGATAATGCCTGCCTCTGACTCCTCAGCACTGTGATTAAAGGCATGCACCACTATACTGAGTCCCTGGTTTTGAACCTCAGCAAAGCATGAACCTGGCCTGATGGTGCATGCCTATAATTCCAGCACCAGAGAAGTAAGATCAGATGATCAGAAGTTCAAACCCATCCTTGGCTATTTAGTGAGTTTAAGGCCATCCTTGGATTCATGAGATTCTGTCTCTAAAAATAAAGTTCTCAATTCTATTTAAACAGTTGGATTAAGCATATTGCCCTGCCATTCTAATTTTTATATTAATGTTTAAAATAAAACCGGCTGCATTTGATGAATTTTGTATAGCTAGGCTTTTTCCCCAGATGAGAGAGATGTTTCAATGAGTTAAGAAGCTTCCTGCCAAGACTGACAATGGGAGTTTGATCCTCAGGACCTGCTGTAAAATATTCCACAGTACAGACAAAATGTGTTGATCTCTGGAGCTAAGTGTGTCATCCCAACTGGTAGGATTCCCTTTTCAAGCACAGAAGGAGATGTCACATACCTTACATTGTTTTAGCCTGCCCAGTATGCTGCTGGGCTTAGTGTTTGCGGAGGGTGTTGAAAACCTCACCAATGGGACAGTCAAAAGTCCTGTCTTCAAGTTTACCTGTGAAACAGAAAGACCAGGTAAGCTTGTGACACTCATTTCCTGGGGTGGACCTAGGGATTCTGCTTTCCTAGGTTAAATGCAGCTTTTTGTAGAGGAAATGTGGAGAAGAACATATCCACAGGAGGTCTCCCACACAGGAGGGTCAGGAGCAAAAGCTAAAGACATTTGTGATCAAAGCTCCGGTAACCTGGGGAGATACCTTGATCACAAAGGTGCTTTTCCCAGGGCTAGACTTATCCATTGCTCTCCAGATGTGCTGACCCCTTCAGTTTCCCCAAATGTGGGAAACTCAACTGCATAATTTGTGGTAGTGGGGAACTGCATGTTCGTGCTGTCTCCTAGAGGAAGGAAAAAGTTTCAGCAACCTGCCATCTATGTGCAAATCCCTGCTTTCTCTCCAGTTTTCTACTATCAATAACATTTTTAAGAGGTAAAAAAAAAAAAAAAAAAGAAGTCTTGTGGGCCAAACCCTGGACTAAAAAGTAAGTAAAGCTGAAAAGAGACTGGAAGGAGAGGCTCTCAGGCATGCATGCAGATTTAAAGCTCTCTGCTTCCTGTGTGTGGATGAAATGGGGTCAGCCATCTTCCTGACTGCTGGGCCAGCCTCACATTCAGGATCCATGCCTTCCCTGCTATGGCAGATGACAGTATCCCTTCTGGAATAATAAGCCCAAATAAACCCCTTCTTAAAAAATAAATAGTAACAAGAAGTCACACACACACACACACACACACACACACACACACACACACACACACACACACACACACACACACACGCACGCACGCACGCACTCACGCAACAACAACAAAACACTGCTAAGAGCCACAACCTTGTTCAATGATCTTTGCAGCCTTACACAGAAAATACTTGTGCAGGGACCTAACCACAGTTGCCTGTCTTGAACCAATGCTACCCTTGTTATTGATGCTGTACTCATCACAACATAGCATCCTCCTCATTTTGCCTTAAAAAATTTTCCCCTTATGGGGCTGGAGATGGCTCAGTGGGTAAAGCGCTTGCTGTGCAAACATCAAGGTGAGTTCAGATCCCCCAACATACACCATGGAAACCTAGGTGTGGTTGCACATACCTGTAACCCCAGCACCAGGAACAGAGATAGGCAGGTCCTGGGAACTGACTGGCCAGATAGTCTATCTAAATGCAGAGGTTTGGTGAGAGGTCCTATCTCAGCAAGGTGGAAGCAATGGAGGTAGACATTCTGATGTCAGCCTCTGGTCCCACACGCACCAGCATGGATGAGAGTGTCTAGGCACACTTGCCAGGTCCAGCAGGCTTGTCTGGTCCATACCTGAGAGGGGAGTGTGGACTGAGGAAAGAAATAGGCCTGAGACAGAGGGCACCTGGTGAATACCAGGGTCCACCTTAGGTTTATTGCTCAAAATTCTTATATAGCCCAACCAAAAGGGGGGGATCAAAAGACTCCTTTGCCATGATACAAGAAACAAATGGACTTAATTACTTCCTTAATTCTCCAAACATTTAGTAACCACATCTTATATCAAACCTCTAGTTATTTAGCCTTGAAGATTAAGAAATCTAGTAACCTTAGATCAAGGTTTCTGTGATCTAGGTAAGACATCCACACCTTAGGCCAAACATCCTTCAGTAGCCATACCCACACCTTAGTCCTTTGGGTCTTAGGCCTTTAATCTTGAAAGAGCAAGGATAGTTTTGAACTCTCTGACCTTAAGTCAGTATGGAACAGAGCCATCTATATGGACCCTGACACACAATCACCCTTGCCCAGATTCCTCATGTGCATGTAATTTACCACAGGGTGTAGCCATTGCAGCGATGTTCTGATTAATTTGTTGTCTTTGGAGAAGCTCTGTTATTTAGGCTCTTGATACCTAGCATGGCAATTCCTTGTTTGTTGCATTAGTAATTAAAGCTCAGCATTTTATAGTGTTCTCAGGGAGTCCAGAAATGCTGATACAAAACAAATTTTAAGAGAGGTCCATCAACCCCTGATCTGTACTTGATAATGACTTTTTTGGAGGGGGGGCATCCATCACAGTGCTAGGTCCTCTTTGCTGACTCTGAAATACCCTCTGTCCTGTAACACCCACTCCAGGATTAAACAACTCAGCCATGTCAATGGCCTTGCCAGTAGCTCTCAGAGTCATCCTTTAATAAGGACCAAAGTATTTTGGATGTGAGTGGTCAAGAAATATGGTTTCATTATTTTATTATGTTTACTTCTCCTCAGGAAGGGAGACTGATGCAATTATATGAGCTGGTAAATTTTGTTACGTTAATTGTAAACTACACAATAAATTTTGTTCTTTAATAGCAATCTGACATTGTTTGTGTCATTCCCCACTATTTTACATTCTCACAGCCCCAATTTTATAGTGGAAAGAATAGGTATAAAATTGGGCTGGGTGTGTGGCTCAGTTGGTTGTTTTTGCTTTAGGCCCTGGGCTTTGATACCCAGCACTGCATATGCTAGGCATGGTGTTACACGCCTGTGATCCCAGGATTTGGGGTAGGGGGACAGGAGGATCATCAGGTCATACACAGTCTGAGATTCTTAGGCAACTAACAATGATAACTCTAGTTCAGTGTTTCTCAACCTGTAGGGCACTACCTCTTTGGGGATCAAACAACCCTTCACAGGGGTTGCCTAAGACTATCAGAAAACACATATTACAGTACAGTACATAAGAGTAGCAAGATTATAATTTTATGGTTGGGGGTCACCACAATATGAGGGTCGTCACAACATTAGGAAGGTTGAGAACCACTGTTCTAGTTCTTGAGGATTGAGGCCCTCTTCTGGTCTCCACGGGCATTGCATGCACATGGTACAGCAACATATAGCCAAAACTCCATACACATAAAATAATCTTTAAAAAAAAAAGCAAACAACAAACACAGTAGGTTTAGGGCCAACACTCTGGAGACAGACATGAGCAAAACCTTTGAGGCCTGCTGTTGAGAACCTAGCACTGGATGGACAGATAAATCCAGAAAAAGGTAAGTTGGGAGAAGGAAACAGACCTAGGGGACTCAGGAGGAAGGTAGCCCAGTGAAATGCACAGCCACTCTGATAAGTGCACAGCTCAGGGGCCAAAGGAGCCATGCTGGCTGTGGAGTGGTGGACACACCTTTCAGGCCTTGGGGCCAGTGAGGGCTCTTACTGGAAGGAGAGGAGCCAGACCATTCCTTCCAGCAATGCTGACCTTCACTCAGGAAGGCAATGATGACTTCTGAAAATGCTCTGCGTTTTCTCCAGAGAGATTGCCCAAGGGCTTTCCCTTCTCCTTTCTAAGCATGTGGAATGCCTGCACTACTGTACTAAAGCCCCTCTGGCAAGACACTTATCAGCGGCCATCTTGTCTAAGCATCAGCTTTCGAGAACTGACTTTGCTTTGGCCCAAGAGAAAGAAAACGTGTATATCAAAGACCTTTATGCAGGCTGGAGATCTAGATGGATCACCTATTAAGAGCACTTGCTGACCATAGCGTACGAATGAACTTTGAGAGCCCATTCCATATGGAGGGAACCTCTCTCAGCCTGGAAACATGGGGAAGGGCCTAGGTCCTGCCCAAGATGAAGTGCCATACTCTGGAGATCCCCCATGGAGGGCTTCACTCTCCCTGGGAAATAGTGTGGGGATTGGTTGGAGGGCTGGGAAGGGGGCTGGTAGAAGGGCAAGGGAGGAGGGCTGGGAGAGGGAGCTGGGATTGACTTGGGAAGCAAGCATGTTTCTAATTTAAATAAAAAATATGAGAAAAAAAAGAGCACTGTTGCTCGAAGAAGACCCAGGTTTGGGTCCCAGCACCCACACAGAAGCTCACAATGACCTGTAACTCCAGTTCCAAAGGATACAGCATCCTCTTCTGGACTCTGCAGGGGTGGCATGTATATGGTGCACACACTCAGGGAAATAAAAATTTAAATTTTAAGGGCATGCTATCTTTGCAAAGGACTTGAATTTGATTCTCAGCACTCACATTAGGTAGCTCACCACCACCTGTAACTCTAGTTCCAGGGGAACTATGGTCTTTTAAGGTACACACCTATACAGGCAACACATATACATATACACAAACTTAAAAAGAAAACATCTTAAGACAGATTTTTATACATGCTATATTGTTTTCCTTCATAATTGCCTACATCCTCAGATCCTCAGTCCTTCTTGGCTGTCTGGCCTGGAACTTGCTATGTGCTGGGATTAAAGGCATGATTAATCAGGTTTGGAGGTTTGGCCCAGGTGACTTTTTTTCCTAATCCTACTAATCCTATCCTTTTTTTTTTTTTTTTTTTTTTTGGTTTTTCGAGACAGGGTTTCTTTGTAGCTTTGGAGCCTGTCCTGAAACTCACTCTGTAGACCAGGCTGGCCTTGAACTCACAGAGATCTGCCTGTCTCTGCCTCTGGAGTGCTGAGATTAAAGGTGTGCACCACCAACACCTGGTGCCCAACACATTTAAAAAATAATAAAGCTGGTAGCCACTGCTCACCTTTGACAACCTTTTCTGCCTTAAAAGCAGACACCTGGCAGTCACTGTGTACAGAGGGAACCTTTTAACAATTTTCTCCTGTCTCCCAGCCTCCCGGCTAGGCAGGTACAGCAGACAAAGGTTAGCTTCTAACTATTGCCTCTATGGGACCCTCTGTGTTGTATTCCTTTAATTTTTAACTGTCCTCCTATGTGACTCTACTCTCTTTCTTGCACTCTTTTGGGTACAGGGAAAAGCGGCTGTGTCAACGATAGGCTTTTGCAAACATCTTAAGTTAACATCCTAACATCTTATAAACAAAAATTGTAAAACTAAAATGTAATATGACTCTAAGCCTGACCTCATGGTTGTAAAAGCTCTTTGACCACACCTGGTGGTTGATTTTACTATAAGAGGCCCCAGCCTGGTGGTGGTGGCACACGCCTTTAATTCCAGCACTCAGGAGGCAGAGGCAGGCGGATCTCTGTGAGTTCGAGGCTGGGCTGGACAACAGCCTCCAAAACAATACATAGAAACCCTGTCTCGTAAAACCAAAAAAAAAAAAAAAGAGGCCCCAAACCAGCCCCCATTGTCACAGCTTCAGAAGCCCGAATTCTGGCTATGGTCTCAGATAGGTGATAAGCTTTTTGTGCCCAAGCTTGTGTGATTTTTTTTTTTAAATAAAGTTTGCTTCTCTATCAGACGTTGGTGGCCTGTCCCCCATTATTTGTGCCTCCGGACCCAACAGTCATCAGACTTGGGTCAAGCATCTTTACTAGTGTAATCATCTCATTAGCCCCAGTCCTACTTAAAAACAACAACATAATTTCAGATTCAAAAACATGTTGTATCTTCTGATGTTTAAAGCCCCTCCTGCAGCAATGGGAGACCCACTCCCATTAGCCACCTAGCCACGATGGCTTTTCTGACTTGCTCAGTCCTTGAGTGTTTGGCGTGTTGCTCCATAATTACTAAGCCATGCCAGGGTGAGAACAGGGCGTCCTCGCAACTTTGCTGTGTTTCAGTTTCCTTATGTCTGGAGCTTGGGGTAGTAGCCTACAAAGTCCAAAATGCTGGGACAGTTACTTTTACTTTCTGTGGACGCTACTCCTTTGAAATGTGACTTGCAAGACTGGGTTTATAGCCGGGCGTTGGTGGTGCACGCCTTTAATCCCAGCACTCGGGAGGCAGAGGCAGGAGGATCTCTGAGAGTTCGAGACCTGCCTGGACTACCAAGCGAGTTCCAAGACAGCCTCCAAAGCCACAGAGAAACCCTGTCTCGAAAAACCAAAAAAAAAAAAAAAAAAAAAAAAAACGACTGGGTTTATTTTATAGGCCCCTCCACCTGATCAATTTCTTGTTTCTATAGTATGTAAAAGATAAACACCTAAAGATGTACACCTGCCTGGGTACCTGAGCCAGTGTTTCCAATAGGACTTTATTAATAGCCACTCAGGGTGACTGAAGTGTGTTGAATGGGTGCCAGCTGCAAAACAGCCCTGTCTCCATTTTATCTCTTCTTCTCAAATACCCTGAGCTTCAGGAGTTGTTCTTTATTGGTGTCCATAGTTTCCCACAGCTGGGCTTGCTCATCTGGGTGTCTTAGCTACTTGTAGATTAACCATCACTCTGTGCATTTGGAACAAAGTATAGTTTTAAGCATCTGTAGTGCCGGCCCCTTTCAACTATTTGCATAAGACCTTTCTTGTCTAGAAATTAAAGCTACAACTGCCACAAGGCCCATAGTCCTACCCAAGAGAAAGAAAAGTGTGTGTGTGTGTGTGTGTGTGTGTGTGTGTGTCTGCGAGTGCGTGCGCCCGTGCATGAATACACATGCATATATACAGGCTTACAGCTGTTTCATTTATAATTGCCAAAAAATGAGGGACAAGTTAAATTCCCACCAGCTAATGAATGGATGAACCTTCAAGCTTTCATACAATACAGTGCTATTCAGGCTATTTGGCAATAAAATGGTATAAATGAAACATGAAATGTAAAGATAAATTTCAAGACCTTATGCTGAGTGAAAGAGGAGACCAGAAAGTCAAACATCAGGAAAGGGAATCAGACAAGCATTTGCCAAGGGAATGGAGTCGGCACTGATGACTAAGGAATAGCATGGGATACTTTAGGGAGAGAGAAATTATACCTCAGATTTGAAAACCCCCCTCTTTTTTTTTTTTAAGACAGTGTCTTTCTTTGTAGTTGTGGCTATCCTGGAACTTGCTATGTGAACCAGGGTGGCCTTGAACTTAGAGAGATCCACCTGCTCCTGCCTCCCAAGGGCTAGCAGCCTGAATTTTTTTTTTAAAAGACATTCTCTTGTAGCCCAGGCTGGCCTTGAACAGACTTTAGAGCTGAGAATGAACACAAATTTCTCTGATCCCTGTCTCCACCTCCTAAATCCTCAGATTATAGGCATGCACCATGAGAACCAGGTTATGTGGTGCTCGGGGTGGAACCCAAGGCTTTGTGTATGGTGAGCAAGCAGTCTACTGCCTCCATTGCCAACACCTCAAATCTAAGAAACAAAAAAGGTTTAATTTTAGACAGCTGGAGAGATGCTTCAGTAGTTAAAAGCAGTTACTGCTCTTATCAAAGGACCTAAATTAAGTACCCAGCACCCACATGTCTCTAATTCTAGTTCTAAGGGACCTGATGCCCTCTCTGGCTTCTTCAGGTATTGCACACACAGTGTATAGACATACATGTAGGCAAACTCTCATAAAATATATATGTTTTCTGACAGAGCTTCTCTGTGTAACAGCCCTAGTTATCCTGGAACTAGCACTGTAGACCAGGCTGCTTCTGCCTTCCAAGTGCTGGGATTAAAGGTGGGCACCACCACCTTTTATTTTTGTATTTTAATTAGGTATATGCATGTGAATACAGGTACTCTTGGAGAACAGGAAGGGTGTTGGATACCCTGAAGCTGTTATTTACAGGTGGTTGTAAGCAGCCTGAAGTAGGTGCAAGGAACCGAATTTGGATCACCTGAAATAGCAGCAATCACCCTTAATTACTAAGCTATCTCTTTAACCCCAAATCGGACTTAAAAACAAAAGCCTCCCAGTTAAGATCCACTCCACAAGTGGAACCCATGCCTGACACTGTTTGGGTGGCCAAGAACCTGAGGCTGGATAGGACATGGGCCTAAGGAAAAACCAAATACTACTATTCTGCTAAAGGAACTTAGCAATAAAATGATCCCTCAGTGTCTCACCCAGCCATCGTCAGAGAAGCTTCCTCCTGTAGCAGATGGGAACAAATACAGAGACCACAGCTGGACAATGTGCAGAGAGTGAGAGACTTTAGAACGTTTGCTCTTAAATAGGATGTCTTCAGTTTTGTGTATTTCTGTGTGAGTTTCTTGGGTTTTTGTTTGTTTGCTTTTTCGAGACAGCGTTTCTTTGTGTAGCTCTGGAGCCTGTCCTGGAACTTGCTATGTAGACCAGGTTGAGAGATCACAGAGATCAACCTGCCTCTGCCTGATGAGTGCAGATGTCCAGCATCTGTTTGTTTTCGAAAGGAAGGAAGGAAGGAAGGAAAGAAGGAAGGAAGGAAGGAAGAAAAAGAAAGAAAGGGCATGGAAATGGGTGGGTAGGGAGCTCATGAGGATCTGGGAAGAGTTATGGGAGGGGAAAAGTGTAATCAGAATATATTATATAAAAATATTTTTCAAGCTTGGCAGTGGTGGAGAATGCCTTTAATCCCAGCACTTGGGAGACAGAGGCAGGTGGATCTCAGTGAGTTCAAGGCCAGCCTGGTCCTCAAAGCAAGCTCCAGGACAGCCAGACAGCCAGAGTTACATACAGAAACCATGTCTCAAAAAAAAAAAAAGCCAAAAAAACCCACAACTCTCTCCTTTTCTTTCTTTCTTCCTCTTTTCTACACACACACACACACACACACACACACACACACACACACACACACACACACACACACACTTCAATAAATAAGAAAGATGTCTCCCAGGTAGACTTTGCACTTTGCCCTCTTTTCCATACTTGCCCTCAAGTTTGAGGCCAACGTGGACTTCATAAGACCCTTGTCTCAAAGTAACACAATAAATATCAAAAGTAAAGTAAAATGTAAACTTATTAGTAAATATAAAAGGAAAATAAATATAAAATACAGTATACTGACTAAGATGGTATGGTGAACTGGAAACCAACCAGCCAGCCTGAGAGTAGAATATTCCCGGCAGGAACTTTACTTTCTTTGAGGTTCTCCAGACAAAGGCAGGGAGACCGCAGTCTCTGCGTCAGAACGGAAGGGCCGGGATTTCCCCTCACGGTTTTTCTCCCGCGCGCTACCCTCTCCTGACTCAGGTTGTTTCCCCCGGGTTGCCAAGGAGACAAGCGCCCCTGCTGGCAGCGCCGGTGCTCCCCGAGGCCCCGCCCTTTCGCCGCAGGCGGCCCCTGATTGGCCTGTTTGAAATGCGCCGGGCGGGCGCACTCTTATCTCTGCAGCGTCGCGGGTGAGGTCTCCTCAAACCGAGTGTGGATCCCCGCGGCCGCTGTGTGCAGCCTTCAGTCCCCGCCAGCTCTACTCGGGTCGGAGGCCTTCGTCCGCAGCGCGTGTCTGGGTAGCACAGAGCCTGCCGTCATGAAGACAGCGTGAGTACCAAGCCTCGGAGGGGACTGGTGACCGGCCGGGGGTCGCTGCCCTCCTCACGCTGCGGCCCGGGGCTCTCCGGGAGCTGAGCCCGGACGTAGAGGCCGGACCTCCGCGCCAGGGCACTCCGGTGCCCGCTGACTGCGGTGTGCCCATGCCACACTCATCCCGATAAGGCTGCTCCGAATTCGGGTCTGTCTGCCACCACCGCCTCGGGCTGCCCGGGTTGCCATCCTTTGGGCTGCCCTTTCTTCCTCTGCTCCCTTCCACCGGTCCCGCGGTGCAGGTGGTGGGTGTAAGGACCCCGGGTGCGCGCGCAGCCGGGGGTGTGCGCTGGCACTTGGGCGAGTTCAGTCCCCGCCGCTCCACGGGCATCCCTTCCCTGTGCTAGCCTTGAGGCCAGGTTCCTTCTGCAGCTCAGGTACTTTGCGCTATCTTTGTCCCCAGGCCATCCCACTCGCCTACTCTGTCTTCCACGCCCACATTCCTCAATAATTCCTCGACACTCGGGAGGGCCTTTATCCTGGTTACGCTTGCACTGCGAAGGAGCTAGCCTTTCCCGAAAACGGAATTTAAGTGAGAAAACGTCAGTCTTTGTATTTACTCAAGGGCGCCTACCCCAGTATATCGCCCAACTCTGGTTTTCGTCTATTTTGTGTGACTATATTGAGAAAAATAGTTTGATCTACAGTCCAAACCATTCTTTGATTTTAGTGTTAAATATTCCCGTAACCTACAAATGAGAAAGGAAAAAATTCATAGGATAATGTTGAAATAAATTAAAGTATTTTTTCTCTGTTGTTTACTTAAAATAAGCAAGACCTTTTCTGTTTGGAACCCTGCTTGGGGGATGGGCTAAAGGACAGATTTCTCAGCCCCGCGGTGGTGGCGCTACCACCCTGCGGTTAGCATTTTTATGATTGTGCACCAGTATAAAGTTAAATGTTGACCTTTCAACTTTGTAGTGACTGTAAAATTGTTGCTCAAGAAAATATACCAGTTTTTAAATAAGGAACTGATAAATTAGGAGACTCGGCATGTATCTTGCTGGTAGAGCACCTGCCCAGCATGAGCAGATCTCTGAATTTGCTCTTCAGCTTTGAAAGAAAAAAATTAAGCCAAACAAAAGTCCCCCTGAGTATTTCTGGTATCAAAAGTGTATTTTCCCAATCGCAATTTAATGACTTAGATTACCATTGTTAGAATTTGTAAAGTCATGTATGTTAGTATTGAATAGAAATTTGTCCTTTTTTTTAAACCAGGAAAGCTAAGGTGCCCAGGAAACCTGTATTAAAAAAAGGATCTCAGACAAACCTTAAAGATCCAGTTGGGGTAAGATGTGTGTGTGTGTGTGTGTTTCTTTTTTTTCTTTTTTGGTTTTTCGAGACAGGGTTTCTCTGTGGCTTTGGAGGCTGTCCTGGAACTAGCTTTTGTAGACCAGGCTGGCCTCGAACTCGCAGAGATCCGCCTGCCTCTGCCTCCCAAGTGCTGGGATTAAAGGCGTGCGCCACCAACGCCCGGCGTGTGTGTGTTTCTGTCTTGTGTTTTAAGGTGGGGGGATGATAATATGAAAGTTGCCTTAAAGAACGCACAGTTAAATTGAATGAAGCTGGCTTTAGCCTTGAGGTTTGCTTTCTCTACAGGATTAGCCCAGAAAAAGGAAGTCTTTGGTTGTTGACCCCAAACTGGCTGTCACTAATTAGAATTTGAAAAGTTAAATGTAGAAACTCCTACCAGGTTCTACACTTTGGGATGGGAACTTTTTCTCAGGTCTTAGTCCTTTGTATGTGGTAAGTGACCCAGTGTCAAGGAGAACCCCTTACTCAAGGTTCATAGAGACTTGTGTAGAATAACTCAGGATAGGATAGTTCATAACCACCTCCTGAGAAGGATTGCTTGCTCTGCAGTGTTCTGAACACCCCCCCACTACCATTGCAGAGGGTCTCTGTTGCTCACTTATACACCTGGGCAAGGTCTTCCTATGTGAGCTTTCCCCCCCTCCCAAGTGCTATGATTACAGATGTGTGTTACCATGCCCACCTGGGCTGTTTGGAATGACATCCAATTCTAAAGAATTTAATAGTCTTTTCAGGCATTTCAGAGGTTTTTTTTTTTTTTTTTTTGGTTTTTATGAGACAGGGTTTCTCTGTATTGTTTTGGAGGCTATCGGTCCAGCCCAGCCTCGAACTTACAGAGATCCGCCTGCCTCTGCCTCCCGAGTGCTGGGATTAAAGGCGTGCGCCACCAACGCCCGGCTCAGAAAGATTTTTATGTTGGTACAATTTTATTTGAGCACAAGAGTGAAGAGAAACTGTACAGTTTAATATTTTAACCTAAATTTATTTTGATTTACTGCATCTTTGCATTTGAACATTCTGAGCTGCAGATTTTATTTTTTCATGATTCTGTGTTTATTTTTGCGTGGAAGATCAGATATTTGTAGATGAATGAGCAGAAAGCTTAAATAGAAAATCTAGTGAGGGCTGAACATTCAAGGTGGCTCATGCCTTCAGTACCAGGCAGGCAGATTGCTGAGAGTTCCAGGCCAACTTGGGCTACAGAGTAAGAACCCTGTCTCAACAAACAAAACAAACAGAAAAACCAAAAAGGAAATCGAGCAAAAAGTCAACCTTGTTTAAACACCTTTCTCTTTTTCCAGGTGTACTGTAGGGTGCGCCCACTGAGTTGTCCTGATCAAGAGTGCTGTGTAGAAGTAGTTAATAATACAACTGTGCAGCTCCATACTCCTGAGGGCTATCGACTTAACAGAAATGGAGACTATAAGGAGGTAGGTTCCTAGTGCAACCAAGTTTTTTTCACTTGATGTTTCCTGCATGACCATTTTTTAATTTAAAAATTCCGGTGTGATCTCACTTGTGAGAAGGGATACTTTAGCTACTTTATCTAGAATGTCTTTGATTTCTAGGATATACAGATAGATTTTTGGTACTTTGGAATTAGAGGATTACATTCGGAGGGTTTCTTTTTCTTTTTTTTCTTTTTTTTTTTTTTTTTGGTATTTTTGAGACAGGGTCTCTCACTCTGTTGCTATCTATGGCTGTCCTAGAACTCTGTAGATCACACTGGATTTGAATTTGCTGAGATCCTCTTGCCTTTGCCTCCTGAGTACTGGACTACAAGCCTGTGCCACCAGAGGATTTCTTATACTGGATATGTAACTTCACATGAGGGGATTTGAGTAACAGTTAATAATAGGCATTTTGTGGTTTTCCGTTTGCTGGGGCTTGAACCTAGGGCCTCTTGAGCGCTCGGCAATGCTCTACCACTTGAGCCACATTCATAGTAGCATTGTGTGCTTGAATCAGTCTGTTATGGAGTGGTTTGGTTTGATTTGGTTTGGTTCTTCTGACATTATCACCATATAGCCCAGTTTCTTAGTCACTGTTTTATTGCTGTAAAGAGACACCATGACCAGGAAAGCTTTTAATTGGGGGCTTGTTATAGTTTCAGAGGGTTAGTCCATGATTATCATGTTGGAAAGCGTGGTGGCTGGCAGGCAGGCATGCAATGGAACAGTAGCTGAAAGCTTACATCCTGGTCCACAACCATACGGCAGAAAGAGAGAGACACTGGGACTTACTTGGACTTTTGATACCTAAAAAACCATTCCACACCTCTAACAAGGCCACCCCTCCTAATCCTTCATAAATAGTTTACCAACTGGGACCCAAACATTCAAATGTATGAGCTTATGGGGGAATTTAGGGAGGCGTCCTCATTCAGACCAGCCATATCCAGTCTGGCCTCGAAACTTTTTCTGATCCTCCTGTTTTGGTCTCCATAGTTCTGAAATTAGAGGTGTGTACCACATTGATACCTTGAGAGTGGATTTTTGCTGTTTGATTTTTGTGGTGTTAGAGATTGAATTTAAGATCTTGTTCATGCTAGCTGAGTACTAACTACATAACTACATCCTTTTCTTTTTTTCTTTTCTGCTTTTCTTTTTCTTTTTTTTTTTTTTGAGATGGAGACCCTCTGTCTGGCCTTGAACTGGTGATCCCTCCTGCTTTACAGCTTGAGTGTTAGAGACATGTATCCCCATATTTAGTACCTAGAGACAGTGTTTTGTTTATTATTTGCAGTGTTGGGAAATGAACTTAAGCTCTCCTGCATGCTCTGTGAGTGTTTACTACTGAGGTATATTACCAAACTGTTGAAGGGAGTGTTTATATTAGCAAAGTAGTGAATAAATTGTAAACCATGAGTTCAAGCTTAGCATAGTATTTGACATCTGTGATACTGGAATTGAGGCTAAAACAAGAGGGTCATGAGTTCCATGCCAGCTTATGATAACAAGGGAGCCCTACTCCAAATATAACAACAATAAATATAAAGAAACATTGCAATAGAATTTGATTAGTTTCCCAAATGCTGTAGGAAGCTATTTGCCAGCTGGTAGGGGAGGGTTTTTTGTTTGTTTTTTAAAGGAAGATCATGCCTTTATACCCTAAATTGACAATTGGTGGACAAGTAGGTCATATAATAAGGGAGAAAGTCAGATTTGCTGAAGGGGTAGGAACATGGAAATACAGAAAGTAGAGGATTGATTCAAGCCGTCTGTTTTCTAACTGCCATCCACTCTTTGTTGAGACAGAGTTACTCTCTAGTCTATGCTAGAGCTTGCTGTCTATCTGGGCTGACTTTAGGCTTTAAAGTGGTGCCCTATCTTCCTCATTTTCTGGTCTGCTGAGATCCCAGGCCTGAGCCACCACCCTGGGCTGCCATTGGGGCTTGTACACAATACTGCAGAGATACCATTCTTTAGACCACCCATGTCCTCTTTGCTGCCAAATTTGTCCTCATTATCTCAGCAACATGTTCCTTCCTGAAGCACTCTCTTGTTTCCCTCTCCTTTGCTGGCATCTCCTGTGTAAGCTCTGAATACTAAGGTAGACTAAGGGTCCCCCCCCATTTTTTCTTTTTTGTCTTTCTCATCTTCTGTTTTCATATTCATTTTCTTGAGGCAGGATCTCACATATTACCTTGCCTCAGACTCTGAGTGCTGGGAATTACAGGTGTGAGTCACTATGCCTGAAGAAACTACAGCATGAGTCCCCTGACTAACTGCTTACTAATCTGTGCATTGAGATAAGTACATTGACTGCAGGCTGAGGTGGAGCAATGGAAGATGGCAGGAAATGTTTCTTAATGTTAAGAAGAACTGCTAACAACCACTTCCCGGGTGTGCTAAGCATAGTTTGAGCCTTTCCTGAAGCCTGTCTGGCTGCCTGTTTTTACAGAGGATCTTGTCTAATGGTTTCCACAGAGTTTGCCAAATGATCTTGCCAAGTAGAAAGAGATCTTATCATTTCCCTGTGCAAAATATAGTCTGTAGATGGGGGAAAATCCTGTTGAACTAGCTTGTCTTCCCATCCTTCTCTTCCAGTACTCATCTAGTCTTTGAAGATCCTCTGTAAGCCAGCATCATGCTTACCAGCCACTCACTCTGGCTTCTCCCTTGTAACGGATGCTTCCTCATCTTGAATTTCAGCTTATGTGTTCCTCAGGATGTTCAAACTACCAGCAGAAACAGCACCTCACTCTGTGGTCTTCATTCAGTGTGTCTCCTTTCTAACTCTTTACTATATTGATTTATTGCATTGTTTAAAGATGAAGGTGTGTTCTGAGGTCTCTGGGCAGAGTTATCATTTTGTGAACATAACCAGTGTGCTTGTATATGCTAGATAGACTGCCATAATAGACACAGAGGCTATACAGACTACTGCTCTTAGACTGCAGTGGCACATAGTACTGCTGTATGGAATGCAGTAGACAGTTGTACCACAGTACATCTGTACCTTTCCAAACAGGTTTTTGTACTAGTGTCACCACCTCCTGGAGTAATAAAGCTTTCTTCCTTTAGGCACTAGGAGTTTACCACTGTTGTACTCTTGGAGGACCACCATTTTCTGTGGTCTCTTACTGAATTGAAACATCATGCATGTCTGTACTTGTGTTTGCTGTGTCTTTCCTGTTCTTCATGTAAGCGCCAGAGGGATATGTGCCTTTCAGCCCTGTTTGTCAAAAGAGTAAGTTTGGATTAAGCAAGAATGAATAATCAGGAAGGTTGGAGCAGAGCAGGTCTTTGAGGATACAATGGGAGTTGAATGCTGACTTACTGAATTTCAAGTTTGTACATATAAGTTTAAAGTACATACAGACACGAGGTTTGGTGGAGACTTGAGTGCTCAAAGAGCATTGCTGTGGAGCTGGCAGGGACTTTCTTGCATCTGTTTTCATTATGCCAAAGGAAGAAGCATGCTTGAGGAAGAGGAGAGCCTCTGTTTTCCTTGGCACTGCCCTGAATATATATCCTTGTCATTCTACAGTCTTTGTTCTGAAGTACATTGAGAATGAAAACTTTACAAAAGTAAAAGTTAGCCTAGCTGACGTATGTGTTTTAAATAGTTTTTTTTTTTTGTTTTAGATTTTTAAGTGTTTTGCCTCCATGTATGTATGTGATGTATACCACATATGGGTCTGATGCTCATGGAGGTCAGAAGCAGGCATCAGAGCTCCTAGAACTGAAGTTACACACAGTTGTGAGCCACCATATTGGTGCTGGAAACTGCTGACCCATATCTGTAGCCCCTGAAGTCAGTATTTTGTCTCTGACAGGTTATTTAATCTTACTTACAATTTATAAAATAGTAGTTTGCAGGGCTGGAGAGATATATTCTCTGTTATCTTGCTGCTCTTTTCAGAGGACCTGGGTTGGTTCCCAGCACCCACAGGGTGACTCAACTTCTTTAGCTCTGGTTTTACAGGATCAGATGCCCTCTTCTGGCCTCCATGGGCACTGGACACACATGCAGTACATGCATACATAAATACAAGCACTCATACACTTAAAATAATAGACAAATCATATATATTTGTCTGTCTTTGCTTCAGTATCTACAATCCCACATCTAGGAGTTCAACTAACTGGAAGTTGAAAATCTTTGAAGTGGGTTGTGGATTTTAGCTTATTGGTAGAGCACTTGCCTAGAATATGTGAGAGAGGTCCTACATTTAATCCCCAGTTACTGACCACCCCTCCCCCCATGCCTTCAGGAAAAAATAGGTGTCTGTACTGAATAACAGTTGTTTCTTTGACATTCCCTATAACACAGAAGAGTAACCATTGTATTAATATAATGACAAACCAGGATGGTTTAAAATATATTAGATGGCAAATTGCTATGCCATGTAGATAGTGAACTTGGGGATACTTATATGTTTGGTTTCCATGGTGGATCTGGAACCAATCTCCTACTGTCATGGTGACATATAATTTCAACACTCCGGAGGTAGAGGCAGGAGGATCAGAAATTCAAGTTCATTCTTGGTTACATAGTGAGTTCGAGACTACCTTGGGTTACATGAGATTGTGTTAAAGTTACATATGTGTGTATATTGCATATGTATGTGTATGTATACATACATACATAACACACTGTCAAAGTAACATTTATTTTGTAAAAGAACTCAGATATTTGTAACTCATTTCTAGTTTTAAAATATTGGAATCTTGGAATTTTGCTGTCTTACTTACAATGTCTCTTTATATTTATTATTTTGGTTGTCTGTGGTACCTGTACTTGTGCGGTTAGAGGAGAAACCTGTAGGAGATAGTTTTCTCCTTTCACTATGTGGGTTCCAGGAATTGAACCCAGGTTCTCAGGCTTGGTAGCAACTGCCTTTATGCGCTGAGCCATCTTGTTGACCTTGCTACTTTAAATCTATCTTTATAAAGAAAAGTAGAAAGTGGCGGATGGGCTGATGGTACATGCTTGTGATAGTAGAAGAGGCAGAAAGATCATTGAAAATTGAAGGCCAGCCTGGTCTACATTGCAAGTTTATAGGCCAGTCGTGAATACATACATACTCTTCATACAGACATACCCCAAAGAAAAGAACACATAGAAAGCCATAACACTTGAAATTTTTAATAAGTTTAATTGGGGGTGGGTTTCTCTGTAGCTTTGGAGCCTGTCCTGGAACTCGCTCTGTAGAACAGACTGGCCTTGAACTCACAGAGATCATTTTGCCTCTGCCTCCTGAATGCTGGGATTAAAGGTGCATGTAACCACTGCCTGATAAATTTAAGGTTATAGGCTGTTATCTTGGTTTTGTTGTTGTTTTGTTTGTTTGTTTTTAGTTTTTTGTTTTATTTTTTGCTTTATTAACCGGATTTTACACAATAGCCCAATCTGGCCTATAATTCTATGTAGCTTAGGCTGCCATCAAAATCATGGCAAACTTCCTGCCTTGACTCTGTAGCACTCAGTATAAATGTTCAGTTTTGGTCAATCTTAATCTATGCAGTATTAGTGGACTTGACTTTTCTTCACTTTTCTCAGTGCTTGGACTGAAAGTATTTGTTTATGATAGATGTGATTTATGTATGTTGGGACTACTAAAGGCTCCAAGCTTAAAGCTCATTCTTGTTTTTTCTTTACATGTCTGGATTTGAAAGCTCACAACAGAAACATTCCAAGCATAGAACAGATATCCTTCTAGTCTAGTGTAATTCATGTGTTTATTTATTTTTTTCTTCTCTCCACAGACTCAGTATTCATTTAAGCAGGTATTTGGCACTCATACCACTCAGAGGGAACTTTTTGAAGTTGTGGCTAGTCCATTGGTAGATGACCTCATTCATGGCAAGAATGGTATGATTCTTGGAGTTTAGTTGAATCTCTATTTAATCTTGTGATAAAACTTTTTAATATTGTTTGACATTGAATTCAGATTTAGCTCATTAGAGCAATGCCCTTTTTTGGGTTTGTTAATTTAAGTGTTTTAAATACAATGAAGTGTTATACGGGACTTTAAGACTATATATAACTCTTTGTTGATGCTACACTGTAGGTCTGTTGTTCACATATGGTGTGACGGGAAGTGGAAAAACTCACACAATGACAGGTTCTCCGGGATATGGAGGCCTGCTTCCTCGTTGTTTAAACATGATCTTTAACAGCATAGGATCATTTCAAGCAAAACGTTATGTAAGTACAATTCCTTTGTGTTGTCACTGTAGACACAGGACTGAGACATTTCTGGATACAGTGACTCCTTTGGGTTGTGACTGTCACTGTAGACACAGGCCTTGAGGCATCTCTGGATACAGTGATACTGAGAAAGAGCAGCATTGGAGCTGCTTTGAATCTTACATACGTTCAGATGTGGTGGGCATGTAGGTATGCCTATGATGCCAGCACGTGGGCAGTAGAACCAAGATCAGGAGTTGCAGGCCAGGGACGCTTGGCCCTTCCCCCAAAGTTTAAATTTTAAATGCTTCCTGTTTTTAAATGTTGCTATTCCTCAAGTAAAATTCTTTTCAAAAGTCTTTTTTGCCCCAATTTTAGGTTTTTAAATCTAACGATAGGAACAGCATGGAAATACAGTGTGAAGTTGATGCTTTATTAGAACGACAGAAAAGAGAAGCTGTGTCTGTTCCAAAGACCCCCTCTAGCAAGTGAGTACCTTCATGTGTAGCAATGATGCAGGGTGGATGGAATTCTATCCTGCAGTTTCTGTAGGTCTGGGGAAGGTGAATGCAAGTTAGAGAAGTTAATCTTAGTTGACTTGTGAGGTCAGGGTTGACGCATGTTCTTAACTGCTGATATTTTGCCTGGTTTCAAGAGGATATTTCTGTGAGTTAGGGAGGGTGAGTGTCTGGGCTATGAATCTTGAGGGCCCAGTTGTCCTTGATCCACCTTGAATCTGAATAGAGGTGCTTTATGATTTCAGTTTTAAGTGGCAGAACATTTGTTAGAGTTTTTCCACTCTGGTATCGTTTCACTTTTTTTTTTTTTTTCCTCGTGGTTTCTCAAGACAATATTTCTTGGCTGGCCTGGAAATCACTTTATAGACCAGGCTGGGATTAAAGGCATGTACCACTCCCAACAATTCAGTTAGGTTTCTATTGCTGTGATAAAATGTCATAAACAAAGCAGCTTGGAGGAGGAAAGGGTTTATTTCATCTTACACTTCCAAGTAACAGTGCATCACTGAGGGAAGTCAGGACAGGAGCTCAAGGAGGGGCTGATGCAGAAGCCATGGAGGAGTGCTGTTTACTGGTTTACTTCCCATGGTTTGTTCAGCCTACTTTCTTATACAACCCAGGGCCATCTCCCCAGGGTTGGTACTACCTACAGAGGACTGGGCTCTCCCACATCAATCAGTAATCAAGAAAATGCTAGACAGACTTGCCTTTTGACCAGCTTCATGGAGGTATTTTCTCAATTGAGAGCTCCTTTTCCCAAGTACTCCAGCTTATGTCAAGTTGACATAAAACCAGCCAACACACAGGTTATCAGTTTTTTATATTAACTCACAGTGGTTAAAATCTGACTTCGAGGGATCTGTTTCTTATTTTAGGCGACAAGCAGATCCAGAGTTTGCTGATATGATAAATGTACAAGAATTTTGCAAAGCAGAAGAAGTTGATGAAGACAGTGTATATGGCATATTTGTCTCTTACATTGAAATCTATAATAATTACATATATGATCTATTGGAAGAGGTGCAGTTTGATCCCATAAAACCCAAGTAAGTAGCAAAAGAGTCTTTTCAGATAACCCTGGAAAACTACCCCCAGCAATTGCTGGTTTCTTCAGGTATAAATGAAGATACTGTTTACATTAGTTTTCAGAAGGCACAAAAATCATGTAGTCATGCTTAATGAATACTTTTATCCTGTCTTGGAACTTGCTCTGTAGACCAGGCTGACCTCTAACTCACAGAGATCCATCTGCCTCTGCCTCTGGAGTGGAGGGATTAAAGGTGTGCGCCGTCAACCCAGTTTAACTGGATTGTAACAGGTTAAGGCATAGTGACTTGAAGATCCAACTTGGAAATTGCTTTTGAAAACTTGGCCTTAGTTTTGAGACAAATCTCAATTTTATAGACTGTATTGGGGGCATCTTTCCACACCCTGTCAGTGCTGGGAGTTTTGCAACTTCTGTGTCTTGGTGATCTCTATAGAGTGGGCCTTTGTCTATACAAGTCATTCTTAGCTCATCCATTGTGAGCCGGGTGGTGGTGGCGCACGCCTTTAATCCCAGCACTCGGGAGGCAGAGGCAGGCGGATCTCTGTGAGTTTGAGACCAGCCTGGACTACCAAGCAAGTTCCAGGACAGCCTCCAAAGCCACAGAGAAACCCTGTCTCAAAAAACCAAAAAAAAAAAAAAAAAAAGCTCATCCATTGTGGATTAGTGTAAAAGCCACATTGCATTGTCATTTTGTGAGAGGAAAATGCTACTCCTTAGATATCTGTGAGTCTCGACCTACAGAATCTGAAGACCAGTTGCTATGCTTTGTGCCAGAATTTATTCACAAATATTAGGTCTGATTAGTACTAGTACATTGTACTTTTTTTGTTTTTTTAAGACACGGTTTCTCTGTGCAGCCTTGGCTGTCCTGGAACTCACAGAGATCCACCTAGCTCTGCCTCCCAAGTACCAGGAATAAGGGCATGCCTCATTGTGCCCAACACTACTGACTGTTTTTATGTCTCTTATTTGCAGTTTGTTTGGCTTATTTCAAGTGATACTACTATCTGGTTTTATTTAGTCATGCAAAGGAAACAGGGAGAGTGCCTGCACTTAGAAGGAAGCAATTTAGCACTGATTGTGGATTTAATATGAGGATAGTGTTAGCTTTTCTTTTTTTCTTTCTTTCTCTCCCTTTTTTTTTTCTTATTTTTATTTATTTTTTGTTTTTTTTTTTTCAAGACAGGGTTTCTCTGTGTGTAACAGCCCTGACTGTCCTGGAGCTTGCTTTGTCCTGGAACTGGCTTAGCTCTCTTATTCTGAGGGGTTAATTTTTATTGGTTGTTAATGCAATGGAGTCTCGAAAGTGGAGGGTTTTTAAATCTCCACCAGCACTGTCACTAGTCTAGACTGAAATGCTGCGGCAGGATGGCTACTCTAGACCATTAATGTCTGCCTTATTCCTTTGATAGGTGGAAAGGCAGCTGTACACCTATGAGGAACGCAGAGTCTGTGTATGTGATGATATTGACTCTTTTAAGGAGAAGGGTGTTGTTAGCACTAGTGGGGGGCATATTTGGCATGTTTGTAAATAGTTTGCTTTTCCTTGACAGTGGGCAGCCTGCTACCTCTAAACCCTCCTTTCTTTTAGAAAATCTTCCCTTGATTATCAGTGATGGTGGCTGGTAAATGTGTCCATCCTCACCATTCACAAAATGGAGAGTGGGGCTGGTGAGAGGGCCCAGCAGGTAAAGGTGCTTTTTGCCATGTCTGACAACCTGAGTTCTATCCCTGGAACCCACATGGTAGTAGGGAAGAACTAACTTTGTAAGTTGTCCTCTGACCTCCACACATTCAATTCCAGATAAATAAAATTAATTAAAATATGGAGAGATTGCTCAGTGGTTAAGAGCATTGGCTGCTGTTCCAGAGAACCTGTGTTTGAGTCTCAGCACCTACATGGTTTACAATCATCTGTAACTTCAGTTCCAGGAGATCCAATACCCTCTTCTAGTTTCTGTGGGTGCCAGGCACGCGTGATGCAGATATTTACATACAACCAAAACATCCATACATGAAAAATAATTTAAGAATTTCTTAAAAATTAACTAAAACAGAACATGCAAGCACCCTTACCTAACCTTAGCCAACTGCAAACTAAAACTTATCAAGCCACTTTGTGGGCATTGGCATTCTGGGCATATGTTAAATCCCTTCTGAATTAATTCTCTGCATTGTTATGAAGGTCCGTACCAGTTGAATATGCTGATCTTTTAAATAAGGAAAGTGCTAGATTGTGATCTGTAACTTGTGCTGCGTACGATAGTGCTATAGTACTGTTGTAGTCTCAGTGTCAGTGTTATTTAATGTACTTTTTAGGGTGACTTAGAGCACACTTTAAAAACAAAATTGGCTCCTGCTTTATAACTAATCTTAACTGTCTAATCATGTTTTGTTTTTTAAATCTGCCATTTTGGGGGTTCTTATATAAGTTTATGTCCATTAAACAAAGGATGTCATGGGAACATGCTTGATCTGTCTCACCATGTGGTGCCTCTATCATAGCACTGCAAGAAGGCCCTCATTGGGTGCCAGCATTGCATGCATGGACTTTCCAGCTTTTAGAACCATGCAATGAATTTAAGAAAAGCTGGGAATGTGCTCAGTGGTGGAGCACTTAGCTAGTGTGCATGAGGCTTGGGTTCTGTCAGTGGTATTAAGGTGAAGGGGTATTGTATTGCTTGGCACTTTAACCTTACTTAGTCTTATTTTAAAGGAAGACTTGTAACTCATCTAGGAAACTCACCATTTCTCTCTTTCCCACAGACTCCCACAATCTAAAATACTGCGGGAGGATAAGAACCACAATATGTATGTTGCAGGATGTACAGAAGTAGAGGTGAAATCCACAGAAGAGGCTTTTGAAGTTTTTTGGAGAGGTTAGAAACAACTAGAATTTGAAAAATGTGACTGATGGTTTTAACTCTCAGAGTTGTTGCTGTAATTTAACAGCAGTCCCTTTGTATTAATTGGTATAATAAATGGTTGCGTTCGAGCATAACCAATGATTTCTCCGTCATCATAGGTCAGAAAAAGAGACGTATTGCTAACACCCATTTAAATAGAGAATCCAGCCGTTCACATAGCGTGTTCAGCATTAAACTTGTCCAGGCTCCCCTGGATGCTGATGGAGACAATGTCTTACAGGTAATGTTTGTATACGAATTTTGTCTTTACTAATTTAGCACAAAGGTTTTGGAAGATGACCTAAATTAGGGGCTACTATGGTGATGCAGATTACTCTAGAGTTAATAACTGTATAGCTGGTGACTTTTTTTTTTAATTTAGTGCCAACAGTGCTGTTTCTGGGCTCTGCCTATTGAGTGATCCTAGTGCATAACATATGGGCATGTGCAGTTTGCTGTGTCTTGAAAAGGGTCTGCAAGACTTTAAAATAAATGTGTTGCATTGTTTTAGTTGTTGGTTTTTGCTTTGTGTGAGACAGGGTTTTTTGTTTTTTTGTTTTTTGTTTTTACGAGACAGGATTTCTCTGTATTGTTTTGGAGACTGTCGGTCCAGCCCGGCCTCGAACTCACAGAGATCCTCCTGCCTCTGCCTCCCGAGTGCTGGGATTAAAGGTGTGCGCCACCACCGCCCGGCGAGACAGGGTTTTATGTAACAAGCCCAGTATGACCATAGCCTCTTTTGTTTGTTTCTTTTCTCATTATATTGGCAAGGCTGGCTTCAGCTCATATGGCTCCAGGATTAAAGGCACATACCATTATACCTGGCTTTGTTTTTGTTTTTTTTTTTTTTTGCAACAGAACCTTACTATGTAGCCTGGAGCTCAGAGATCCCTGCCACAGCCTCCCCTGCTAATACTAAAGTCTTGTTTCACTGGTTATGACTGTTTAATGTGACCATGTCTAGGCTGGCAGGAAAGTGCTGAGGTCCATTACAGTTTGAATTCTGATTCTTGACGCTGTCTGACCTGATTGTAAGAGAGTAAGAGAGCCTTCTCATAAGGTTATGAGAATAAAGGGAAGCAGTGTGAAGTTTCTTGGTCATTGCTTGGATTATAGTCAGTACTCAATAAATGTTAGTCAGAAAATGACCACAGACAAGTCTTCCTGATTTCCAGTGAATTACTCTTCTGGTGCTAGGAATATGAATTACTGCTAAAAGCATAATATCATTTAGGTGCTGCTTGACTTTTTCTTTCCTTTTTTAAATTAATTGATTAATTAATTAATTTGTTTATTTTGTTTTTTTGAGGCAGGGTTTCTCTGTGGCTTTGGAGGCTGTCCTGGAACTAGCTTCTTGTAAACCAGGCTGGTCTCAAACTCACAGAGATCCATCTGCCTCTGCCTCCCAAATGCTGAGATTAAAGGCATGCACCATCACCGCCTGACCAACTTTTTTTTTTAAGCTTCTATTTTTATATGATGTGTGTAAGTATTTTGCCTGCATGTTTCTGTACCAAGTGTGGGAGCCTGGTGTTTGTGGAGGCCAGAAGAAGGCATCAAATCCCCCAGAAACTGGAGTTATAAGCTGCCACATGGGTGCTGAAAAAGCCACTGAGCATCTGTACTCCTTGACTTGCATTTCTTTGTATAATTTCATAGAGTACTGTGAAATTACATTATTTTAAATATGTCTTCTCTGGGGGCGAGAGATGGCTCAGAGGTTAAAAGCACTGACTGCTCTTCCAGAGGTCCTGAGTTCAATTCCCAGCAACCACATGTTAGCTCACAACCTTCCATAATGAGATCTGGTGCCCTCTTCTGGTGTGCAGACATACATGGAGGCAGGATGTTGTATTCATAATAAATAAATTTTTTAAAAAGTCTTCTCTTTTTGGGGTGTGTGTGTGTTTCTGAAGACAGAGCTCAATACTCCCAGTCTGTAATACTAAATACCTGTTTTATACAGAATGGAACAGAATCCCTGTTCTCAAGGAGTCAGCTAATGTCTGCTCTGAGAAGAACAGTCAGGTAGCAGACAAGTACTCAGTGTCATGAGTTCTTTCTCAAACTCTACTGTATCATGCATTCTCTGCCATTCAGAGTATTTGTAGTATGTACATACAGTGTCCATTAAGACTTAATGCCATGTTAACTGGATCTTAAAGAAAATTGTAGTGCAGTATAATTTAGATTGTTGGTTTTATCCCTTGCAGGAAAAAGAACAAATTACCATAAGCCAGTTGTCTCTGGTAGATCTTGCTGGAAGTGAAAGAACCAACCGGACTAAAGCAGAAGGGAGCAGATTACGTGAGGCTGGTGAGTGCAGTGCTGTACTTATTTATTGCTATAACTTGGAACGGCATTTTCTATTTATCAATGGGTGGTTTTTCTGATTAATCAGTGGAATAACACTGACTATTAAACTTAGCCTTTGAAGCTATTTTTTAAAAGCTTAACTTTTAATTGTGTGTGCCCTCGCCTCAGTGGGTAAGGAACAGAAGGTAACTTGCAGGCATTTGTGGTTTTCTTGCCTCAGGCTTCTGAGCTGGCATTACAGGCTTGAATCATCATATCTAGCTAAATGATGATGTATCTGGTAGGCACAATTGAGTTAGGTTTTAGTCAATGTTCCAAGGTGAACAGTTCTTAAACACTTTGGAGATCTAAATGAAATCTGAATTTTTAGAGGTGTGATTAATATACTAGCCTTATTTTGGCTCAGAAATCCAAATGAGGTAAGTCAGAAAAAGAAAGCTTGATGATTAAGAAATCCTGTTGAGATATAGAGGGACAGTTTCCTGGCTCCTAAGACACTTGACTGTTAGAAACATGTCCCTTCTGGGTTTAGGAAGGACTTCTCTACCTTTCCCACTGTAGTCTGAAGTGGTCCTTGGGATATGGCTGGCCTCTCATGTATGAGACAGTTTCCAGCACCACCACCCCTGAAAAAAGAAAGGAAACAAGTCAAATAAATTCGTTTGTGTATACCAGAGTTTAGGGTTTGAAAGAAACTGTTAACTTTTCTGTTGCTATGAAGAGGCACCACGACCAAGGCAACTTATCAAAGGAGGCACTTAGCTGGGGGCTTGTTAAGTCCATGACCATGATGACAGGGAGATGGGCAACAGGAGGGCATGGTGCTGGAGCAGTAGCTGAGAGCTTACTGTAGAGTAGCTGGGGGTCAGATGATTCACAGACTTGAGGCACAGGGAGGTGGGGGGATTCACAGTCATGAGGCAGAGATTGAGAGAGACAGACAGACAGACAGACAGTCAGTCAGTCAGTCCCTGGAAATGGCTTGTACTTTTGAGGCCTTAAAGCCCCATCCCTAATGAAACACCACCACCAAGGCCACACCTCCTATACCTTCCCAAATAGTTCTACCAATTGGAAACCACCAGTCAAACATGAGCCTATAGGGGCCATTCTCATTCAAACCACCAGAAAATTGTCATGTTGTATTCCCAGGCTAGAGAGATGGCTCAGTCGTTAAGCTTTATTGTTGCACCAGGTGTGGTAGCACACATCTTTAATCCCAGGACCTGGGAGGTAGAGATCAGCCTGTTCTATAAAGCAAGTTCTAGGACAGCCAGGCTGTTATATAGAGAAACCCTGTCTTGAAAAACCAAAACACTAAATAATATTTGTTCCTCTTCCAGATAACCTGGGTTCACTTTTTAATATATCCATATGACAACTCACAACTGTCTGTAACTCTAGTTCCAGGGAATCCTATGTCCTCTTCTGACCTTTGAGAGCACGAAGCACATGAAGTACATATATATAGGCAAAACACGAAAGCACAAAGACTAAAAATAAAACTTAAAAAGAGATTCTCTCTCTCTCTCTCTCTCTTTTTTAGATGAGTGATATTGGGGCTGGAGAGATGGCTCAGAGGTTAAGAGCACTGGCTGCTCTTCCAGAGGTCCTGAGTTCAATCCCTGGCAACCACATGGTGGCTCCACAACCATCTGTAATGAGATCTGGCGCCCTCTTCTGGTAGGCAGGGATACATGCAGACAGAACACTGTTTATGTAATAAATAAATCTTTTAAAAAAGAGTGACATTATATTTGGAGAGTCTTTTTAAAAAAGATTTTATTTTTTATGTATACGGTATTCTGCCTGCTTGTATACCTGCAGGCCAGAAGAGGGCACCAGACCTTATTGCAGATGATAGAGAGCCACCATGTGGTTTCTGGGAATTGAACTTGGGGCCTTTGGAAGACCAAGCAGTACTCTTAACCAATGAGCCATCTTTCCAGCCCTGGAGAGTCTTTTCAATCGAGTCCTTGGAAGATGGTTATTGAAGCTATTAAGATTAATACAGTTGAACCAGGCATTGGTGGTGCACGCCTTTATCCCAGCACTGGGGAGGCAGAGGCAGGCAGATATCTGTGAGTTCGAGGCCAGCCTGGTCTACAGAGCGAGTTCCAGGACAGCCTCCAAAACAAAACAGAGAAACCCTGCATCGAAAAACAAAAAGAAAAAAAAGATTAATACAGTTAAAAGTGTAGTGGGACCATAATGGACAGCTCTTGAACTTGAACCATGAAGATCTATATAATTTCCCAGCAGTTAAATGAAATTTAGGTTTTACAAACACACAGATGTATTATGTTTTCAAATGTCCTCTGTGTCTGGTCCTCTCAGGTAACATTAATCAGTCACTGATGACGCTAAGAACGTGCATGGAAGTCCTGAGAGAGAACCAGACATACGGAACTAACAAGGTACACAGCAGCCTTAGTTAACCACTTTGTGGTTTAATCATGCATTTTAATTGTCTAATATGCTTAGGTTTTGAATGTCTTTATAGATGGTTCCATATCGAGATTCAAAGTTAACACATCTGTTCAAGAACTACTTCGATGGGGAAGGGAAGGTGCGGATGATCGTGTGTGTGAATCCAAAGGCTGAAGACTATGAAGAAAGCTTGGTAATTTAAGTGTATTTGTCCCATACAGTTGGGTTTTTTTTTTTTTTTAGGGAAAACAGCTACCTGAAGAATGGCACATTGGCCAGGTGGTGTGTGGTGGTACACTCCTTGAATCCTAGCACTCGGGAGGCAGAGACAGACAGATCTCTGAGTTCGAGGCCAGCCTGGTCTATTGATAGAGTTCCAGGACAGCCTTCAAAGCTACAGAGAACCCTGTCTCAGAAAAAAAAAAGAATGGCAGATTGCACATTTTATAGATTGATACAGGTCACTGGATATATAAAAAAGCCATTAGCCATCTGTAAAGGAGGACTTGCGTAGGCTTGCTTTTACAGACTCTGCCTTGTATTTTTAGCAAGTCATGAGATTTGCTGAAGTAACCCAAGAAGTTGAAGTAGCGAGACCAGTAGACAAGGTGATATGTGGCTTGACACCAGGGAGACGATACAGAAACCTGCCTCGGGGTGGCCCTGTTGGAGATGGTACGATTTCATGCTGTATCATTATTCATTTGCTTGTCTTTCTGTAAACTTTTAAAAAACCTATTTACACCCAGAATGTAAGAAACTTTGAACTAAAATGTAAGGTTTCTTTGGTTGTATGTTTAGATAAAACATTAGATAAGTTTTTGAGAAATCCCATGCCTAAAGCAGGGTGTAGTGAAGCATACCTGTAATTCTAGCATTGAGTAAGCTGAGGGCAAAAAAATATATATATTGAGATAAAATCTGTGGTTACTGGTTCAAGGTTCTGCTTACAGCATCAGACTTGCTTAAAAGCTCTTTCATGGTTTTTAAATTCAATACAGAGCCTCTGGTCACTGAAGTGAGTCTACAGAGCTTCCCACCACTGCCTCCTTACAGACTTTTGGATATCAATGATGAGGAGACCCTTCCAAAGCTGATTGAAACTTTGGAGAAACGACATCGCCTGCGCCAAGTAATGACTGAGGAGCTTAACAAACAATGTAAGAGCAGAGCTGCTTACAGCTGCTGTGACTTCAGAGGTAGAAACAGGTCTTAGTGACTCCATCTGGCAAGACATCTCTTTAAGGAAGACTTGTTCCTTGGCTTTGTAGTGACCTCGAGGTGTTTTTTAATCTGAGTGGCAAGGTTTTGTTTTCCTCAACAGCTCAATTTTACTTTTAAAGAATATAAAGAGAAAAAAGTGGCCAGGTGTTGGTGGCGCACGCCTTTAATGCCAGCACTCGGGAGGCAGAGGCAGGCGGATCTCTGTGAGTTCGAGGCCAGCCTGGTCTACAAAGTGAGTTCCAGGACAGCCTCCAAAGCTACAGAGAAACCCTGTCTCGAAAAAAAAAAAAAAAAAAAAAAGAAAAAAAAAAAAAGAAAAACGTGGGTGTTTCCTCATCTACATTTATTTTTAATTGTGATGGATACAAGATATTTTATAGTTTTCCCCTGTTGGCAAGTTATTTATATTTTGTAATTGTTGGTACCTCAAGATGCTGTAGGGGAAATGTTTGAAAGTTATAGAACGATTGAACAAGTCTGGTCCATGGAAGTGACTGTCTCTGTGAGTGACCAAGTAGTGTGCCAATGTCTTCAGTCCAGACTCAGCTGATCTCAAGTACAGGATTATTTCTGTTTTTTGCATTTGTAAGCAAGCTTTAAGTATTAGAGAGAGGTTACGAAACACTTCTATGAACATCTCTCTCTTTTTTTTTTTAAAGATTTATTTATTTAGTACAGTGTTCTGTCTGCATGTATGCCTATATATATTTATATGCAAGAAGAGGGCACCAGACCTCATTATTGATGGGTAAGCGCCACCATGTGGTTGCTGGAAATTGAACTCAGGACCTCTGGAAGAACAGTCAATGCTCTTAACCCCTGAGCCCTCTCTCCAGCCCCTATGAACATCTCTTATAGAATTGATTTTTTTTTTTTTTTTTTTTTCGAGACAGGGTTTCTCTGTATTGTTTTGGAGGCTGTCCTGGAACTCCCTCTGTAGACAAGATCTGCCTGCCTCTGCCTCCCAACTGCTGGGATTAAAGGCGTGTGCCACCAACGCCCGGCTCAAACTCTTGATTTCTTACCAAACTTGTTTCAGTATTTTTCATTTTTTGGTATTGAACCTAGGGCCTCATGCATATACAAAGCAGACACATAACAGACAGCTGCATTCCCAGCCTTTCTTATGTACATTTGCCATAGGGGGATTTGGCTAGAGTGCTACATTCTACTGTTTGCCAAAGAAAGTTGGTTTTATATCTGCATTAAACAGCACAGTATGTATGCTTTGTTTCAGGTATGACTTTCAAAGCCTTATTAAAAGAATTTGACAGTTCTCTTTCAAATAAAGAAAACTACATTCAGGAAAAACTAAATGAAAAAGAAAAATTGATCTCAGGGCAGAAATCAGAAATAGAACGACTAGAGAAGAAAAATAAAACATTGGAGTACAAGGTTCGTGGTCACATTTTTACCTATATACTGCCCATTGGGCACTGCTCTCAGAACAGCTCATGTGCCTGTCACTGCTGTGAAGGGGCATGAAGGGAGGAAGAGAATGTGTAGTCTTTTAATCTTAGAAGTAGAGCTTAGCCTGAGGAGATGTAGGCCTCTGGCTTGTTGAGTAACTTCTTTCTAGACAAAAGTGAAACTGAGGATTTAGGTGAAAATAGTGAGGGCAAAAGTGATGTCTCGATCTCCCTCTCCTTCCCTCTCCCTCCCTCCCTCCCTCCCTGCATGTTTCCATAAATTTGCTTTTGTGAGCAATTGAAGGACTATTTATTGTACAGTTAGGTGAGATGTTTGCATAGCAGATGATAAGCACAGTGGTCTCCTTTGCAGATTGAGATTTTGGAGAAAACAACCACGATCTATGAAGAAGATAAGCGCAATCTGCAGCAGGAGCTTGAGAGCCAGAATCAGAAGCTTCAGCGGCAGTTTTCTGACAAGCGCAGATTAGAAGCCAGGTTGCAAGGCATGGTGACAGAAACATCGATGAAATGGCAGAAGGAATGTGTGAGTGTTTTCCTTAGGTTAAATATTTTGTATTTCTGTGCTTGTGGCAGAGCTCTGGTGGTATCTGTTAATTCTGGAAGAAGCAGAGAATTGTCATTTTCAAGGAATAAAGTGGGTGGGGCTGTGTGCTTATGCAGAGTGATGAAGTAGACTGCAATTTGCCATTGATGGTCCCCATAGGAACGTCGGGTGGCAGCCACCCAGCTGGAGATGCAGAATAAACTCTGGGTCAAAGATGAAAAGCTCAAACAGCTGAGGGCCATTGTGACTGAACCAAAACCTGAGAAGCCAGAGAGACCCTCCCGAGAGAGGGACCAGGAAAAAATCATTCAGAGATCTGTCTCTCCTTCACCGGTGCCAGTAAGTATTTGCAGATTCGTGCTTATACACTTAGTATGTGTAGCTTAGTGCTAGAGAAAATTTGTTTCAACTAGAGGAGATTTCTCTGAGAATTGTTTGTTTCATGTTATTTTTTAAAGTTCTATTTTTAGAACTTAGCACAAAAGGGCAGGGAATGGTGGCTCATGCCTTTAATCCCAGCACTTGGGAGGGAGACAGGCAGATCTCTGAGTTTAAGGCCAGTCTGGTCTACACAAAGTTCCAGACCCAACCAGGGCTACATAGTTGAGTCCCTGTCTCAAAAAACAGCAAAAGCATATCACAAAAGTTAATGACAGCAGTTTCTTACAATGTTAAATCTTCATGTAGTAAAAATTGTAGAAAAGTAATATTGTTTCTCTCAGTTTTTCAGTCTTATTCACTAATTTTTCTCCAATTTTTCTAGCTTTCTAGTAACAATATTGCTCAGATTTCCAACGGCCAGCAACTCATGAGCCAACCACAGCTACACAGGCGCTCTAACTCTTGCAGCAGCATTTCTGTAGCTTCCTGTATTTCGGAATGGGAGCAGAAACTATCTCCGTTCAGCACACCTGTCAATGTCACCTCTCTTGCAAGGCATAGGCAGCAGGAGCCAGGACAAAGTAAAACATGTATCGTGTCAGACAGAAGGCGAGGGATGTACTGGACTGAAGGCAGGGAGATGGTCCCTACATTCAGCAGTGAGATAGGCGTAGAAGAGGACCATTGCCGCAGGGTTAGTGCCAGCATTCTTTAAAGCGTTGTAGTGACAGACTTTTCTCCTTTGCTCTTTGTAACTTGGTTCCAAAAGTTTGATGGAAAGATGGATAGCTTCCAAAACGAAGAAGCTCTGACTTTTCTGTTAAAGACTGAGCCACCCTGAATTGAGGCTGAGCTCTTCATGTGAGAAAGCAGAAGCCTGTGAACTCTGAATGCCAGCCAGCATGGTGCCGCCTAGAGTAGACCACTTGCCTGCACAAGGGGCTTTGCACAGAATCTAGGAATACGAGTGTCTTGCTTCCTTGATATCTCTTGGGTTTTTTTCCCTTGTTGCTGGGGATTGAGCCTTAGCTTCAACTGGCTAAGATGCTAAACAATTGCTTTATCACCAAGCTATAATTCCCCCAACCCAAATATGAATGTATAAGACTACACTTTCCCGAATATAACTTTTTTCTTGGCATATTTTTTGTGGGGGGTTCATTTTAAAAGTTTAATTAATGGGTTATAGACTCTTCTGCCTCTGCCATTGACAGTCACTGTTATTTTATGCAAGGCTTCCTCTTCTGAGATACTCTGAAGTAAGTCACAGATGCTGTGACACTCAAAAAAAAAGAGCATTTCCCTGCTTAACCACCACCTTTCATAACCATTGTCTTTACCACTTGTAAGGCAGACAGCATTTCCTGAGTGGAGAGCCTCTCACTGTCCTACCTGTCCCAGTGATGACCTCTCCTGTCAAGTCATGCTGCTGTCCAGATGCACGCACTGCATGTGGCAATCACCAATCTTTCATATGCTTTCATCTTTTTAATTTTTGTGATCTGAACTGTTTGAAACTACTGATAGTTTTCACATCCTGAAATTTTAATCTTGAGGTGATTAACAATACCTAATTGGTATTTTATTCAATATTAAGATAAAATTTCCTTTAAAATTTGAATAAATCATCATACTAATACTGTGAATTAGATAAGCAATAAAATCTTAATTGGTCTTTAAAAATTATTCTTCTAAGTAAAATGATCTTGTAGTAAATACTTAAGATCCTCTTAAAATTGGTAGTGTGGCCGAGGAGTCTAAGATCCTCTTATATGCTGGGTAGTGGTAGTACATGCCGGCAATCACAATGGGGAGGCAGGGGCAGGTGGATCTCTGTGACTTTGAAGCCAATTTGGTCTACAGCATGAGTTCCAGGATATCCAGGGCTGTTACATAGAGAAACCCTGTCTCAAAAAGCAGATAGATCCTCTTACAGGATTTAGAATGTAGATAAACACCCTGCAATCTGATTACTAATGATAATGACCAGTCTTGGGTTCTTATAAGGCAACAGATACTTCTATAGTCTTAAGTTCTAGCTTTGCAGATTTTACTTTGAGCCTTTTGGGAGCAGATCATGGTGAATGGTCTCTGTGATCACCTCTAGTAAATCCTCCTCTTCTGTATCAGACTCCAATTTGCTAGGAGGTCTGTTTTATACCTGCCGGCAGTAAGGGAATGCCTGACTTGGCCATGTGACAGTCAGGAGGATGTACTAAGACATAGACTTTTAACTTCTTTCTTGAAATCCAAATCTTTTTAGAAGTGCAGCAGAAAAGTTTCCATGAGGTTATACATCTCTGTGTTCATGTTCATTGGTCAGAAATTATCAGGCAGACTGAGCTTTACATTTTGGTGAGGAAAGATTTTCAAAATACTTGTCATGCCTGCTAGTAGATTCTTTGCAGTTTGTCCCATTTTCAAAGTTTGATTTGAATGTATTATGCTGTAAATGTGTTCAGGGAAGCTGTTCTGCCAAGTGCTAGATTTCAGGAGCTAGGTTTTCTTATTCAACATCAATCAAACCATTTTCAGAGTGGAAGGTTTTCTGCCTGCATGGAAGCGCAGTGTCTTTAGTGGCAAGTCGTGATGACTGTTGTACAGTTGTCATTAGAGTTGTCCCTGAGCTGGTTTCCTGTAATTGAATAACTGAATCAGAATTCTCATTTGGCTAGGTTGGAAAGGCTTTGCCTGTACTCTGCTTAACAAACAGAAGACATGTTACTATATCATGTACATGAAATTTGTTTTCTTAAGTTGAATGTGCTGTTTAACTTAGCATACGTAGCATTTGACTGGAAAACAACTAGTATTTACGTAAGATACAAGCTAATTTCATACTATAGTCTTTGATTCTTGGAGCTTTTAACAAACATTTGTAGAAAAAAATTGTTGGTATATTTGAAGCGTTTGTGGCATGTGTTTTGAGATATAAAAGCCTTTACTGTGTGTAAGTGCCTAGAAGTGCTCGACACTGTTTTGGCATGCTGCACCTGAAGTTCCTGTATTCCTGTGTTCTTTGGGGTTTTTCTTGCTGAGCCAAAGCTTCAGTAGCTTGCAGTTTTTTGGTCTGGCTGTATATGGAAAAATGTTTTCTATTTAGATGCCTCAGACATACTTTAGTGTTATTATATTGATCCTGCTGTTAACCTTTAACAGACCTGTTAATCTATGTATTACTTCACAAAGCAGGCATAATACTTGGTTTTTGATCAAGAATACAAAATGGATTATTTTTCCCGAACTAGCCATAAACAAGAGGATCTAGAGTCACCACATTTTTACCTTTTGCCCTTTGTTAAAAACGGAAGCTCCCCTATGACTATTCTCTCTATACTGTTGTCTAAAAATGTCTGTTGGTTCTGTTTGGCTAAGAGAACATTAAATGACTTACTTGTTTAGCTTGGACAGGTTTGATTTCTGTTGTTGTGAACTTGCCTTGTAAACTGCTGCACTTCTAATGGTACCTCAAAGTAATCTTGGGTTGTGCTTGTTTCTCAATTCCTCTTTCAACCTGATCAGAACACACCAATTCCTGTACGACACAGAAGGTCCCGCTCTGCAGGGAGCAGATGGGTAGATCATAAGCCTGCCTCTAATGTGCAAACTGAGACAGTCATGCAGCCACATGTCCCTCATGCCATCACAGTGTCTGTTGCAAATGAAAAGGCGCTAGCTAAGTGTGAGAAGTACATGCTGACCCACCAGGAACTAGCCTCCGATGGGGAGATTCAAACTAAAGTAATTAAGGTAAAAACAAGTCTTTACAAAAAAATGCCACTGAGAAATATTTGACCTGCTATCCCTTGATGAGATCTAGAACATAAATGGGATGTTGGGTGGAATTTTTAGCAGAGAATTAATGTAGTTTCTTAGGTTGTAAATCTGGGGCTGGATCTGCTGGAATTGGCTTAGAGTCTTGGGTTTCTTCTAGATCCATGATGTACTTTTAGTTACTACATATTTAGCTAAAACTTAGTTTCAAAAGTAATCCCAGCCAGGCAGATGTGGCCCATGCCTTTAATCCCAGCGTTCAAGGCTAGCCTGGTCTACAGATCGAGTTCCAGGACAGACCCTGTCTCAAGGAAAAAACAAAACAAAAAAATCTAGAGCCATATTGACAATTTGCCTGAATCCTAGCACGGGAGGCCTAGACAGGTGGGTCACCAGTTTGAACCCATCCTGGAGCACATAGATAACTTGAAAAACCAGATAGCAGCAAAAGTAGACCTAACAACTATCTTCTGTTCTGTTATTTGAAGATTAAATGTTTGCATTAAAATTTGTCCTATTCCAGGTGGTGGTGGTGCTCGTCTTTAATCTCAGCACTCAGTAGGCAAATCTCTGTTAGTTCAAGGCCAGCCTAGGTTACAGAGTTCCAGGGCAGCCAGGGTAATCAACAGCCCCCTGCCAAAAAAAGAAAAAAAAAACCCACCAAACAAATGAAAAAAAATTAATAGTTTCAAAGTAAATAATGTGCAAAATTTGATTGGGAAAGTTACTCAGTACTGAGCTACCCCAATTCTTTCTTGGAAAGAAGAGATTTCCTGCCAATAGAAGATTTTTTGTGATCATATAGCCATTAGAAAAAAAAAAGTTGGGGGGGGTTCATTTTAAGGCAAGAGGACCGACAGTTATAATTAAGACTTCTCCACCAGAAGGACAACAGCACCTTAAACATGGAGCTGCCTCTGCTGGGTTAATTTAGCTTTTAAATTTGTAGGTGCAATAAAATACTCCTTGTAGCTAGGAATGTTACTGATTATCTTGTGCTGAAGTCATGTTAGTAAGTGGTAGACTGAAGTTTCTGAAGTATTTGATCAGTATATTCAGTGACCTTTTCTCTTGGATTTAGGGTGATGTTTTTAAGACCAGAGGTGGTGGACAATCTGTTCAGTTTACTGATATTGAGACTTTAAAACAAGAATCGCCGACTGGGTGAGTGTTGGTCACTAATAAAAGGACTGTTTCTTAGTCTCTTCTTAGGAACAGAATATTCTGTGAGGTTTATCATTAATTCTCCGCAGGGGTATAGGTGGTTTCTCCCCTTCTAATGTTTTTTATTCTTAGATGCAAAAATGATTGTTGCATCGTGTTTCCCCTTTTTCAGTAGTCGAAAACGAAGATCGTCCACAGTAGCACCTGCCCAACCAGATGGTACAGAGTCTGAATGGACCGATGTAGAGACAAGGGTAGGGGTGAAATTAAATACTTGCTTGCTAAAATTAGCTGCCTAGTGCTATAGCACTTCGTGCTCTTTGAAGTTGCTGAGGTGGGACAACATACTGCCTATGCAGCCCGGAGTCGTATAACTAACATTCTGGTAGGGCACTTACATTTCTTTAGGTCTGGTCTTTAGTTAGAGGTCGTGTGTGTGTGTGTGTGTGTGTGTGTGTGTGTGTGTGTGTGTGTGTGTGTGTGTGTGTGTGTGTGTGTGCGCGCACTAATGTATATGGGGGGGACAAAGGACTCGAGAGTGTTTTGAGAGTATTGATCCAGACTAACGAAAATCATAGCAGAAGGACTAACCCGAAGAAGCACCTAGTGTTCCTTGTGATCATTACCTCTGAGGAAAGGCTCCTGGGGGAAGGATCGGGCAAGGCCCTGGCCACCAGCTTCTTCAGGAGTCCCCCCCCCCTCTCCTTCCTTATCTAAGATGAAAAGATACCAGGATACTCTCCCAGGCCCTTCTTGTTCTTGTTGCCTGTGCAGCAATGAATTGTAAGTGTGTGACTAGCGGTTTGACCTAGGTGTCCTCGTTGACCTAAGGCAGTGTTGGATTTCATCGCAGTAGAGCCCGTATAAATGGACATGTGCTCTGGATCGTTGGGAGCTGACCTTTCCCTCTTCTGTCGTTTTCCTCTAGTGTTCAGTTGCTGTGGAGATGAAAGCGGGGTCTCAGCTGGGACCTGGATATGAGCACCATGCACAACCCAAGTGAGCACCACTCCCTTCCCCAGGCTTTCCATCACCACGGCTGCTCCTTCTGTGCCTCTCTGGCTTTCACCTGGGCCCTGGGGACAGTTTGTGGTCAGCCTGTGTCAGGCTGAGCTCTCCAGAGTGCTGTAAGAGCTGCTGGAGGAGACGGCAGCAGATTGGTGACTTTTGCTCACACTTGGCCACTTCTAAATCTTTTTGGGGCTGAGCTGAAAGCTCCTGGAAAGAGATACAGAGGGTGTGTCTATTACCTATGACAAAGCATATAATATACAAAAAATGTTGACTTCTAGCTGTCTTTGGGATCATAGACAAGACTTTGCTCTTAGCTGAGGTCTGATTTCATTGCACTTCTGCAAGATGACTCACACTGGGGTTGACAGCATTGTGTGTGTCACTCTTACTTAATGAGCCTCATAGTTTTGGAATAGTGGTACATGTTCTATAGATAGGTAAAACTGAATTCCAGAATTCATATTGAAGGAAGCACACCATTTGCTCTTCTGTTAAATCCACACTAGGGAGCTGGCCTATTCTTTTTCCATTCTTCATAAAACCAATCTTATACATTTCTCTCTACATTTTTAACCTGTAGTAGAAGCTACCTCCTGCTATATTCTGTATGTTACTTATACTCCAAGGACTTGAATTTTCTTCTGATAAAAGGAATTCTTACAAAGAGAATTTGTTTTGACTATGTCACCATGTGTAGAATTCACTATTACATGCTGCTTTTTTGTGTTTTAGGCGCAAGAAGCCTTGACCTGATAGCCCTGGTGGCAGAAGGATGTTTTTGTTTGTGTTGGTGATTTCTCCAAAGCTGTGCCAGACAGTGTCTGAGTCATCCTACAGAAGAATGTATCTGGATCACATTGTATTTTTTATTGTGACTTTTCCAACTGTTCGGAATATTTTCTAAGGTTTTATAAAAAAAAAACAAAAACAAATGCTGCTATTGATTAGCCGCAAAAAAATGCACTTTAGACATATTTAACAATTTAAAGATGGTGACTGGCCAATGAAATGGCAAAACCATTTTAGAATTCTGTTTGTATATATTCACTTTCTGCTTTTATATATCCCAAAAGAATTGAAATAAAAAGCACTAAGAAGCGCAAAATTGTATATTGGACATTCACTCACCATGATTCCAAGCAACTGCAGTGTTCTGTTTATCTGGTACTTGGTATTAATGGGATTACATGAAAAGAACATGTAGAGATTAGCCGGTGTTGGTGGCACACGCCTTTAATCCCAGCACTTGGGAGGCAGAGGCAGGCGGATCTGTGTGAGTTCGAGGCCATCCTGGTCTAGAAAATTAGTTCCAGGACAGAGAGAGAGATGGCTGTGAATGAATGTTTCCTTTATGGAGTATGAAACAGGTAAGATATTGCTCATGGACCCCAAAGTCGGCTTATAAAGCCAAGTTCGACATCAAAACTAACATGCTATTTGTCCTATTTTAATACATTAGCTTTGCTGAACACTTCTTAGCTCCTAATGACTAATTTAGTTGGAAATCAACTTTGATTTATAACTTAGGCATTCCTGGGAAGGGAAGTGCTCAAAGTCAAAGCCTCGATGAAAGCCAGGTTTAGCAGGATTTTTCAGTGTTCTATCACTCCCTTCAGATGATTGACATCATATCTGAAGGTGACTGCAGGATGTTCTATGACATCCTCCCTGTTCCTTAAGAGTGCAGTTTTCCAGCCGGGCGTTGGTGGCGCACGCCTTTAATCCCAGCACTCGGGAGGCAGAGGCAGGCGTATCTCTGTGAGTTTGAGGCCAGCCTGGTCTACAGAGCGAGTTCCAGGACAGCCTCCAAAGCCACAGAGAAACCCTGTCTCGAAAAACCAAAAAAAAAAAAAAAAAAGTGCAGTTTTCCTTACACTACAGAGAATAGTGTTGCAATTGGCCTGAGAGTAGAGACAATGACTGGAAGTGCTGGTTGTAGTCTGTGTGCACACCCAGCTTTAGCCATGTTTTTGTAAATATATTCATTTGCCATTCTCACTAGCAATTCTCTGAACTGATAGGCATGAAATAGGATCTCGTTGGTTTAATGCATATTTCCAGAATGTGAGTTTGGTTTCTCAAGTAACAAGAGTCTTTGCAATAAAGCTACTTAGTAAGTTTTCAGGTGTGTAGGACTTTGTATCCTTTGCAACTTGAAATTTTGGATCTCCCTGCCTATAACTATTCTATGGCACCTTTATTTATGATCCCAGGGATTGGTTCCATGTCCTCAGTATGCAAGGAGTACATTCTGCTGTCAGAGCTCCTGCCATCCTTTGGCAGAGCTTTGCTTTGAAACACCCACCTATACTCCTTGGATTTCTTCTTTCTACCAACATTACCAGGTTCCCACCAGTATGAGAATGTGTTCTAGTCTGCACATCTATTTGCATTGCCAATAACACTAATAAAGAATTCCTCTAGGGCCAGGTGTGGTGGTGCAAGCCTCTAATCCAAGAGAACTCAACAGGTTGAGACAAGCATTACTACAAATTCAAGGCCAGCCTGCACTGCAGAATCTTCAGGCCAGTTTGGGTTGTATAGTGAGGTCATGTAGTAAGGGGCCTGAGATGTTAATTGAGTGGGTAGAATACCAGGGTTTGATCCCTAGCACTGCATGAACTTAAGATCAATCCTCAGCTACACAGCAAGTTCAAGGTTAGCTGGGATACATGACACCCAGTCAGTTTTTTGTTTTAAAGATTTGAGGCCAGCTTTCAAATTCCAATGAGAGTAGAATTTTGATTGGAACTATATAATTTAGGGAAAATTACCCCTTTATGGTCTTTTAAAGATGTATTATGTATAGAGTGTTCTGCCTGCAGCAATGCAGGCACACCAGAGGGCACCAGGTCTCACTACAGATGGTTGTGAGCCACCATGTGGTTGCTGGGATTTGAACTCAGAACCTCTGGAAGCTCTTAACCTCTCAGTCATCTGAGACACACACACACACACACACCCTTAGGTTCTTCTCTGAAAACTATTGCTCCACAAGTTCCTCATAACTTTCGTAGCTTGTTTGTGGTGCTGAAATCGAATCATATGCACTGTAAAACATCACAGGTTAGAGGTATTGGTTTTTAATACACCACTTGCCTAGTATGCATGAGGCTCTGATTTTAACTCTGTAGCACTGAAACCCAAGGCCACCTTTACACAAACTGTCCAAGAGCTCTACAACTGAGCTGTACCCCAACCTGAGGTGTATTTTTAAGTGTGTGTGTGTGTGTGTGTGTGTGTGAGTGCAGTCTTGGGGTTTCTATTATGATAAAGTGCCATGCACTGGAACAGAGGTTAAGGAAGACATTCATGTTTATTCCTCATTTTTTTCCCATTTTCAAAAGTTTTTTTTTTCTATTAAGATACTTGCTTTGGTTGGGGCTGGGGTGGCAAATGCGTTTAATACCAGCCTTTAATCCCAGCATTCCGGAGGCAGAGGCAGGCCTTGAGTTGGAGGACAATCTGAAAAAAAAATTGCTTTTAACTTCTGCTGAGTACTCTTACCGGGTTATGAAAGTTACTCTCCTAGTTTCCTAAGAGGTCTATGTGATTAGTTGCCAAATTTTGTCACATGGTCTCCTACTTCTGTTTTTTCCCATCATACTTTGCATGATACTTTTAAAAGTGTTTACGTTTATGTGTATATGAGCGTGTCTGCTGTGATATGATTCCCTGGAACTATAATTCCAGTTTTGGGGTGGCAGAACAGAACTTGGGGCCTCTGGAAGAGCAGTAAGATGGCTTAGCCTCTGAGGCATCTTCAGCACCCTCTGTGCTTTTTTTGTTTGGTTTTTCGAGGCAGGGTTTCTCTGTGTAGCCTGCCCTGGAACTAGTTCTTGTAGACCAGGCTGGTCTCAAACTCACAGAGATCCGTCTGCCTCTGCTGGGATTAAAGGCGTGTGCCAGCACCGCCCGGATCTTCTGTGCTTTCTTTCTTTTTTTTTTTTTTTTTTTTTTTACGAGACACGGTCTCTCTGTTATGTTTTGGAGGATGTCGGTCCAGCCCAGCCTCGAACTCACAGAGATCCGCCTGCCTTTGCCTCCCGAGTGCTGGGATTAAAGGCGTGCGCCACCAACGCCCGGCTCTTCTGTGCTCAGAGTTCTCCAGGGATGGACCTCGATACACTCCGATTGATAAACAACTCCGGATTCGGCATTTGCCTACTCTAGTACCAGAGTCGGTTAAGCGCGCCCGCCAAGGTGGAGAGGTGGGGCCAACCACGTGACTGTCAGGGCTTGAGTCGGCTAGTGACTTTTTTCCGACAGTGTGCCCAAGGCGCGGGAGCGCTCCTACCCCTTCGAGTATAGGGCCGGACCAGTGCGTTTCCCCCATATAACTTTCCTGCCAGCTGCTAAACCTTAACGTTTAGCACTTCCAATAATCGCAAGCCGTGAAACGCCGGCCAAACCGGAAACCTAACGCGCAAGTCCGGAACTGTGTCCGCAGACACCGCCTCTCGTTCCTGGTTCTGCCCCTTCCGCTCGGAGCCGGGCATCGATTGGTCGTTGCGGCCCCCATAAGAGGCTGTGCGCAGGCGTTTGTGGCCCTTTCCTCAGCTGCCGCCAAGGTGCTCGGTTCTTCCGAGGAAGCTAAGGCCGCGTTGGGGTGAGGCCCTCACTTCATCCGGCGACTAGCACCGTGCCGGCAGTCCGCAACATGGCCTCCGTCTCTGAGCTCGCTTGCATCTACTCCGCCCTCATCCTTCACGACGACGAGGTGACGGTCACGGTGAGTGCGGCGTGGGTAACCGCGGGGCAGCCACGTGTGTTGCGGCGGGGCCGGCACTCGGCTGGCCGACTCGTCTGCTCGGAGACCCTTGGCGCGCGTGCGCTCTGTCCTACCCGCGCGGCCCAACAGCCGCGAGTCCGCTTGCTGTTGTCAACTGTTGAAAGTGGGTTGCCTTCCCACCTAACTCGTTTTTAGGATTCTAACTCGGGTAGTCTGGCTTATGGGGCAGTCGCACTTTCCCCATAGCCTTAAAACCTGGCCGATGACTTAAGGCTGGGTATGCATGAGCTGCCCATTGAAGGCCGAAATTGGCGACATGGCTCTGCATAAGGGACTTATGTGACTTGATTTTTTTTTAACCGTATTCTGATGGATTGGCGTTTGTGTTCCAGGAGGATAAGATCAATGCCCTCATTAAAGCAGCTGGTGTCAATGTTGAACCTTTCTGGCCTGGCCTGTTCGCAAAGGTAAGATTGGGGTAGTCCTGTTAATGTACCAGCGCCCCTCTTGGATTTTTGTGTTAGTTTGTACTTAACTGGTGTAGCTTTTATATCAGGCCCCAGTTTCTAACAGATTAAGAACTTAACCGTACCACTACATGCAAGTCCTGTACATACTAGCCTGTGTTTTGTAGGAATTGAGTTTACTGACTTAGTAAGTTTGGCACTTGGAACAATCAAAATTCTTTTAAAACAGAAAGCTACAAATTTCTATTTCTGGCAAGAGAGATCAACCCGATTGGTGGGTCTGGAGTCAAAGTTTAGAAACTTTGGAAATTTGCCCATTACTTTTGTTCTGTTGAGTTACTTTATTTGCTCACCATGAGAGGAAATTCAGTTATCTGTGCCTTTAAAGCAATTACCAAACAGGGACCCAGTGTATCAGTTTTGCTTGTATCTTGACTAGTCTGGTGCGTTGGTTTGGAAAAGTCGGAATGCATCACATTGGAACATAAAGGACAGGACTAGAGGCTTTTACCTGTCTTTCTTTGAGGCATTGTTTCTCTGAGACTGTCTAGAACTGAGATCCGCCTGTGCCCCCTTTAAACTGCACCACCCCCCAGGTTTACCTGTCTTTATTTTATGTGCATTGGGTGTCTGGATCCATGGAATTACATACAGTTGTGAGTTGTCATGTGCTGGGAATCAAACCCAGGTCCTCTGAAAGAGCAGTCAATGCTCTTAGCCACAGAGCCATTACTCCAGCCCGTTTGTTTCTTTTTCAGGCCTTGGCCAATGTCAACATTGGGAGCCTCATTTGCAACGTAGGGGCTGGTGGACCTGCGCCAGCAGCTGGAGCCGCACCAGCAGGTGGTCCTGCCCCCTCTACTGCTGCTGCCCCAGCTGAGGAGAAGAAAGTGGAAGCAAAGAAGGAAGAATCTGAGGAGTCTGATGATGACATGGGCTTTGGTCTTTTTGACTAAGCCTCCTGTTAACATATCCAATAAAAAGATGAACCTGTAGGTTTTGTGGTCTCAATTGCATGGGACAGGAACAGCTTCTTGGGTTCTAGTGATGGTAGCAGGTTCCTAGGTTTAGGAGTTTGTGTTTAAGACCAGCACTAGTTAAGTGGTCTGAAAAGAAGCCTGGGTCAGTTATTCTAAACTCAGCCATCTGTTGTCTTCAGAAAGTCACTTTCCAGTGACATTTGAGCAGAGCCCTAGAAGCACACTATTAATAGCTGGCTCTTAAGGTGGCAGAATCACTCCAACTCTCAACCTGCTTTTGTAAAGGTGGCACCTTTGACAGTTAGGGGCTGAGTCTGAGTAGAAAATAGTGGTTTAATGAGCACCCTGTCTTTGATTCCTGTGGAACTTGGCATAGACAGGTCAGTTATCTTGGTCATCAGGGCTTGCTGTTTGTTGGCTGTATTCAGATTGCAGCTGCATTTGGTTCTTTGGCTAGAACCTTTGACCTATCTCTGGGGTGTTTCAGCGTGCAATGTGCTTGTTTAAGCCTGTCATTGTTTTTCTCTGTAAGGAAGCTCTAAGGAAGGTTCCAGCCTGATGTCCCTAAAAACCCAACATAGCCTGCACTCTCATTTGGCTTTGAATTCAAGTGCTGGGACTAAAGGAGTGCATGACCACACCTGGCCTGTGTAAGCAGGAGCTGAAAGTATGCAGCAGGAATGCCTAGTATTTGAATAAGTTTCATAAGGAAAGTGGAGTCCTTAAGACTAGAACTTCGATACTCAAGACAAACATGCCTTGATTTTCTGTTAAGTTACAAGCAGCTTTTCTCATCTGCAGGTAAGCCTGCATATTTTATTGTGATGGAATTCAGAAATAGGATGCAGCTCACAGTAATAGATGTGGCTGTGGATTTCCACACGTCAGATGGTAGGACATATTCTGCTCAGTCCTTGACTGGAATTTACTGGCCTCTTGGACTGACACCCTGGTTCTCAACAGGAAGAGCTAGAATGATCAGGAAGGATTGGAGGCTCTTTCCAGAGCTGGGAGATGCAATGTGTCCATCACTGAAGCTCTGGGAAGTGAGGGGAGGGGCTAGGTTTATGGAAGCAGGACCTGAAGAGTTTTTTAGGCAGGAAAACGAATGTACAGAGTGGTCACAGTGTTGTAGGCAGGACTCAGCTTGACCTTTCTCCACTGTGGGCTTACAGGCTTCTGTAAAGGGTGTTAAGAAAGGGGTCGTTTGCCATCAAGAAGGTGGTAACCAAAGAATAGCATTCATGGGGGCTAATGGGATACCATAGAGATGGGGATTTGTGTTGCTATTAGGGTCAAAGCTGTTTGGATCAGTACTGTATGAGCACATTTAGCCAGGCAGTGAGGATTCATTCACACAAGCTCTACATCTGTCACTGAAATGTTAACAGCCACAGTCAAGCGTGGATGAGAACTGTCGACAAGCTAGAACAAACCTTAAACCGAATCCTACTAAAGTGGGCCCACTGTTATAAATTCCCCGTATTGTAGACCACTATGTAGTGGAGATTGACTTGAAGTTGATGGTCTGGATTGCAGATGTGCCATCTGGTTTATGCTGTGCTGGGGATCGAACCCACGGCTTCTGGCATCTAAGCAAATGCCCTGCCTTACATATAACTCTTGGAAGATAATCATGAACTAGACCTACGTGGTACTGCTCGTCTGTATACTGTTCGCTTAGTGAGCTGACCACTGCTCTCCTTAGTATGTAGCTCGTTGTTGGCCTTCAATACATAGTTCAGTTCTACTTTCACAAATTGTGGCCTGGAGAGGAAAACCAGCCGGTCGGCATCAATGGAATGACAGCCATAACTGGAATCCAAGTCCCAACTGTACCAGGTGCCCTTTTGGGGCAAAGCCCGCCTGCCTCCTCCATTCACCTAGCTGGAAGCGCTTCCTGTCAAGTGTGCCAGGGACAGGTGTCTGTCATTAGGTTCCGGGGCTGGTACCAAGTCTGGCTTTAGAGTTGCTTCCCACATAGTAAGTTCAGCACTTCTAACACTAGGTGTTAGTAACCTTCCGTCCACGAGACTTCTGGGAAGATTTTCCAGGAGATGCTGGAGCCGGGTTGTGGAGGCTCTTAAAAGATGCAGAGGCGTGGCACCCAGACACCTGCAAACTTCCTTTGGGATACAGGGCTGCATAGCCCAACGTGATCACCTGTGCACAACCCCAGGATTTGGGAGAAGTTGCATTGAAGTTTCAATCCTGAAGCTGGGTGGCTGCACTCAGTATACAGGAAAGTTGACTGACTGGGGTCGTCAGGGCGCATGCGCCTCCGAAGCTCTTTGCCGAGAAAGAGGCGGGGCTGGAAGCCGAGAGTGGCCCGAGTTTCAATGACTGTGAGGCCTAAGAACCGCTAGGGGCGCGCATGGGTCCTGAAGGTTCTGCGCATGCCTATTAGTGCTAGGAGTCAGTAGCCTGGATGTAGAAGGGGTTTTGCTGTCTCGCATCAAAGAAACTGATCTTGCGTAAAATGAGATGCACACATTTTCATTAAGCAGTATGAGCGGGACAGGGCACATTTCTAAACTGGAAATAATGATCCGAGTTTGTGCTGTGAGGGGTGGTGAGCAACTGTACCCTGGAGGTTTCTGCCTTCCTGCCTGTTCCAGAACTTTGGACGAGGACATCTTGGTTGTTCAGTACCTCGCTTTTCAGAAGGCTGCTTTGCCCAGAGAAAACAGAATATGCTTTTAAATTTTTTATTTAAAGTATTTACAATTTTTTAAAAATCAGGGTGTTTTTTTCTATCCTAGATTGGCCTGAAACTCATGTTCCAGGCTCTCTCTCTCTCTCTCTCTCCCTCTCTCCCTCTCTCTCTCTCTCTCTCTCTCTCTCTCTCTCTCTCTCTCTCTCTCTCTCTCTCTCTCTCTCTCTCTCTCTCTCTCTCTCCTCTGTGTGTGTGTGTGTGTCTGTATGTCTGTCTGTCTGATGATTGAACTCAGGACCTCTCAGATGCTTGGCAAGGGCTCTACACTGAGTTGCAACCTCAGCCCCACCTTGGTCTTTTGAGACAAGATCTCACTATGTAGCCCAGGCTGGCCTGGGACTCACGGTCTTTCTTCTGCCTTCCAACTGGCTGGGATTACAAGTGTATCCCACCTGACCCAAAATAAATTGCTGACTTTTGGGCTGGAGAAATGGCTCTAGCTTGTGTCAAGTTGACATAAAACTAGCTACTATACACAGCTAACGTAAAGATAACAAAGCACAACTCTCCTCCGAGATGCCCACACCCCTGCTCTATGATGTCTTAATCTGTACATGAAGCAGCAGCAGAAAGAAGAGAGACCCCACCTCAAAGCAAGGTAGAAGGCAAGAACGGACTCCTGAGAGTGGTCCTTGACGTCAGCACGTGTGCTGAGAGTGGTCCTTGACGTCAGCACGTGTGCTGAGAGTGGTCCTTGACGTCAGCACGTGTGCTGAGAGTGGTCCTTGACGTCAGCACGTGTGCTGAGAGTGGTCCTTGACGTCAGCACGTGTGCTGAGGCATGCATGCACCTGTATGCACACCCATGTCGTACACTTACCACACACCCCTGTGTAGCCAAGGAGAACCTAGAGTTCCTCATCCTCCCATTTCTATTTCCCAAGTGCTAGGGTTAGGGGTATCATGTGACACCATTGCAGGCATTCTCCTACAATGTTTTGGTTTGTTTTTTTGCTTTAAATGTGAATTTCAATTTAAAAACTGGGCATGATTTTATATGGAAGAGACACAACTTCCGGGTAGTTACAGACGCAAGAACTCTGACTAGTTTTCAGTTTTAGCTCTAAATAAGCAGAATCAGGAAAAGCCTTGCTGGGTTTCATTCAGAGGCTGGGATAGGAAGGGTAATACTTTGAGATGGGATATAAAGTAGCCACTTGCCTTAGTCCAGTGGTTCTAAACCTGTGGGTCACAATCCCTTTGGGGGGTCACGTACCAGATATCCTGCATATCTGGTATTTACAATTCAATTCATAGCACTAGAAAAATTCCAGTTATGAAGCAGCAATGGCATAATCTTACGGTTGGGAGTCACCACAACATGAAGAATGGGGCTAAAGGGTTTCAGGGTTAGGAAGGTTGAGAACCACTGCCTTAGCTGATCCTGACCTGACCCTGTATAGTGCCTTTCAAAAAGAGGCTTGTTTCTAGTTCATAGTCTTGGAGCTTGGCAAATCCAAGATTGGGTGACCCCATTTGTTATAATGAGGGCCATTTAGTTATATCACAACATGGTGGGTGATGTCACAGTGTGTAAGAGGACAGGTACCATCAATGGAAGAGATGTCAGGGAGGGTGCCCAGTCTCCTTCTAACAATCCACTTCCACAAGACCTGTACAAGTCCCTTGTGAGGGCAGCAATGCTCATGGCCTACTAATGTCCCAGTAGACCCTATCACATCTCCAGGGGATTCTACCCCTCAGGACTATCACACTGTAGACCAGGATTGTGGTACATAAACCTCTGGATAACAAATCATGTTTAACCCTAATGTTATCTCTTCTTGTTACCATGTCTTTGTAGATCTGTTGGGATACAGAGTTCAATGTTCTGATGTCAAACTACTAGTGTTGAGTCAGATCCAAATGCTGCCAGGGCTGTGTGGCCTTAGGAAGATTAATCTCCCTCTCTGGTTTATTGTATGCTGGGTGGGAGTGGTGGTAGCTAATGATAACCCCCTCACTGAGCTCTTAGAGGAAGGGTGAGTGGGTATGGGTAAAGCATTTACACAGTTTTGTGTGTTTGTTAGTTTTAAGACAGGGTTTCTCTGTAGCTTTGGGGCCTTTTCTGGAACTTGCTCTGTAGACCAGGTTGACCCTGAACTCACAGAGATCTGCCTGCCTCTGCCCCCTGAGTGCTGGGATTAAAGGCATGTGCCACCAACGCCCGGCGAGCTTTTGTTAAAAAAGAATATTAGTGCAAAAATATATTTTTTAAATAAAAAAAATGGAATGGCAAGATGGCTTAGCAGGTAGAGATACCTGCTGCCACACCTGATGATAGGAGCTTGATCCCTGGGACTTACATAATGGCAGGAGAGAGTGACTCCCCACAATTTTTCCTCTCACTTGTACTCAAATGCCACAGTACAGCCGCCCCCCCCCAACAAATTAATGGTAAAAATTATTTTAAAAAATTAGAGAGGTAATTTGCAGGAGCTTTTTTAGTTTGCATGTTTTAATTACGGGGAAAGTCCAATACTGGGATTTCAGGATTCATGAAGGTAGAATTACATGCATGTTGGATTTGCATGGGTTACAAATAATTTGTAAGGATGCTGGCTCAGTGCTGCCCCACAGTGGCCTGTTGTGGGAATGGCTTCACAGATGGATGCTCTTGGGCTGAGAGGGAGGGAGCTCACATTGTGGTAAAAAAAAAAAAAAAAAAACAAGATTGTGTGTCAACCTGTGACTCTGCCAAAAGGAAGCCAAGTGCGTTTGAATTGGTCTTCTTTGTAATTTACTTTCACACACTTGGCTTTTCCCTTCTCACACTCAAATTCATTTCTTGTCTGAGAGCCAAGGATGTGGCTGAGCCATCCTACAATCCAGTGGACCGAGTGCTCCTCCAGGCTTGTTGAGAGAAACAACTAGATGAGGATGGCTTCTGTTTTTGCCATGAACTTCCAGAGGGCCTGCTGTGTCCCCTAAGTAAGACAACTTCTTGTGAAATGGAGATCTAGGGCAAAGTTTGTGTCATCTGTAAAAGTAATTGTCATCCTCCTTTAATTTTTGTGTTATTTTATTTAACATTTTTCCATATTTTAAATTTAAATTAGAAACAAGTTTATTTTACATGTCAATCCCAGTTCCCTCTCCCTCTCCTCCTCCCCTGCCCCCCAACTAAACACCTATTTTATTTAACTTTTAAAATTTATTTTTATTTGTGTGTGTGTGTGTGTGTGTGTGTGCATGCGCGCACATGAGCGTGTTCACATGAGTGTATGTCATGTGTGTGATGGTGACCTTGGAGGTCAGAAGAGGGTGTCAGATCCTGGGGTGTTAGTTACAGTTATGTGCTGTAAACTCAAGGTGGGTTCTGGGAACCAAACTCTAGTCCTCGGAAGAGCAAGAAGCACTCCTATCCTCTGAGCCATCTCTCCAGAGCCCTTTCTGGTTTTTTTTTTAATTGTTTTTAGTCATTATTGCAGATGTGGGTGTGCGCGTGTGCCAGGACACACACGTGGAGGTCAGAACACGACAACTCTGAGGGGCCGGCTCTCTCCTTCCACCTTTATGTGGTTTCTGAACACCAGTCCTCAGTCCTGTTCAGGAATGAATCATCTTGCCAGTCCTGTCCCCTTTTATAGTTACAAGAGCTCTGTGACTTAGCCACTCAGCCACTGAGACATTCATCCGGAGGACTGATGGCACGGTCTCTTGGCAGAAGTGACCCACACAGACAATGCTTCCGCTTCCTTCTCCTGTTCTGGATGCTGATTTTTCCAGTTTAATTTATAGGATTCCTTCATTGACTTGGCTGCATATCTGCACTTTGATCTAAGTCCTCATGCCCTTTTGAGAAAGAGGATGGAGAACTCTGTAAATTAAACGAAAAGAGTAACACTCAGAAGGTTCTGGGCACAGCTGTGACGATAAGTTCTTTGAGATGATTTTAGCCAGGGCTTGGATCCAAGTTAGTTTTGGAACTGACAGGTTTATACGGATCAAAGGTTTTAGACCAGAGTGTCTCTTTACTTGGGTAAATGAGAACCTCCTGTGGATGAGGCCAAGGAGGAAGTTGCAAGGTGTGTTAAAAGATCCGGCACTGAAGGCTTGTCCACCCCCTCCCAGAGATAATATTGAATCAGTGTAAACACTTAGAGACAAAGCGTTGGTGGTTTATTGAGATCAAGGTTATTTTCCAGGCGGGTGAGACGGCTCAGTGGGTGAAGGCACCTGCTGCCAAGCCTGCCCACTTGAGTCCCATCCCCAGAACCCCATGGTGGAAGGAGACAGACGATTCTGATACGTTGTTCTCCATAGGCATGCTGTGGCATGAGCACGCACACAAGATAAATACATAAAAACTTAAAAAATATTTTCCCACTTCTGCCTTCCTCCTCCTGTTTTGGAGACAGGATCTCACATAGCCCATGGGCCTTGAAGTCCTTATGTAGCTGAGATAACCTGGAACTTCCTATCCTCCTACCTTCCTGTGAGTGCTGGGATTATAGGCTTGTGCCCCACACCCAATTTGTATGGTAGCAGGGATCAAACCCAGAGCCTCACGTGTGTTAGACAATGCCTCCTTCAACCCAGAGCCTCACGTGTGTTAGACAATGCCTCCTTCAACCCAGAGCCTCACGTGTGTTAGACAATACCTCCTTCAACCCAGAGCCTCACGTGTGTTAGACAATCCCTCCTTCAACCAAGCCACATCCCTGTCCCTACTGCTGCAGTGCTGCACTTGTCACCATTGCCACTTTTTTTTTTTTTTTTTTTTTGGTTTTTCGAGACAGGGTTTCTCTGTATTGTTTTGGAGGCTGTCCTGGAACTCGCTCTGTAGACCAGGCTGGCCTTGAACTCACAGAGATCCGCCTGCCTCTGCCTCCCAAGTGCTGGGATTAAAGGCGTGCGCCACCAACTCCCGGCGCAACTTTTTATTCTGTTTTTGAAACAGGGCTTCATGAAGCCCAGGCTGGCTTTGAACTTAGTATATGATCAAGGCTGGCTTTAAACTCCTGCTCCTCTTTGCCTGCTCCTCCCAAATATTGGGATTACAAAGCTAGGGCTTGGTTTCCTTGTAATCTTCTTGAAATGTAAATATTTCCCTGGGGAGGTCAAGACATCGGTATCTTAAGACATCGGTAGCTCCTGGAGTAGGAAGTGGGGAGGGCAGATATTGTGTGGAAGAGAGAGGCCTTCTTCTGCTTGAGGGAGCCGAGGTGTGACATTGGCCAGTCCCAGTTGCTTCCCTGAACCTCAGTCTCCTGTTCATTGCATCAAGGACTTTCAAGGACTCCAGTCTTGGCCCCCATCTCCCTGGCTTGTGAGGTGGAGTTGCCTTCCGGCCCCAGGGCCACCTCAGCTCTTTGCTCTGTTTATTCTCAAGCAAAACCTTCCTTCTGTTTACTCAGCAAAGATTCTTCTAAGACGAGCTAAGCACACCGTTTACTCTGCTAACAAGCCTTGGCACATACAGGGAGACTTGTGTTGACATATTCTTGAGCCTCCGTTGACATTCACTGGGTAACACAAACACAGAGACAGCCTGGGAGCACGGGCCTGACACAGCGTTAGGAACCAGCCTGGAAAGGGCCATGTTTTCTGTTTTGGTTGGAATCACCCCCTGAGGTAAAAATGATACCGTACACACTGAAGAGATTCCAATTTGTAACTGTCCTGGCAGCGACGAGGATATCCTGAAGAGACAATTGTGTCCCCACTGTGGCTGTCACACTATTGAAGCAGGGGACCCCAAGAAATTGGAATTATCCCCCAGAATTTTGTGCTGAGAGAAGGAAAAATGTGAGACCTGGTGCTAGCCAGAGGGGAGCTTGTCTCCAAGGAAGGAACTCCACAGGAGACGGGAGGCAGACAGTGATGGTCGGGAACACAGCTTGGCCAGGACTGTGTGGCTCTGCAGGCCTCTTGCCCTCTAGCTAAACCTAAATCTTGTGTCAGGACCCGGAAGTTGGACTTGGGCATTCTCTGACTTGTTTTTCTTCCCAGTGTAGCTGCACTGAATCTCCTTTTTTCTTCTCCTTTCAATGACTTGCCTGTTTGATTGGCCCATTGAAGGTGGGTGACTGAGCATAGCTGGCCAGCACTGCCAGGGCCCCGGCTCTGTCTGGTCCTAACGAATCTGGCAGGTAACACAATGATCTCTTTCAGGTTTTGGTTTTCAGTAGCTGAGCACTTGGAAGGTCTCTAAGAAGCTCCCGGGTTTTTCTTCACAAGCCCTCATGTGACCCTGCAATGTTTGGGGACCGTGGCACAATCTCACAGTCAATTCCAGCTGTGCTCCTAGTGGATGTTGGAACAATCCCTTTCTTCCTCTGGTTTTCAGTGTTCCCTTCTCTCTCTCTGTCTCTCCTCTCTCTCTCTCTGTCTCTCTGTCTCTCTCTCTCTCTCTGCTTGTTTAGTTTATTTACTTTTTAAGACAAGTTCTCACTATGTAGCTAGCCCCTTGCTGGCTTGGACAACTTATATAGACCAAGATAGCTTCAGATTTACAAACATTTGCCATCTTTCTGCTTCCCAAGTGCTGGGCCTCAGTGTCCATTTTTGTGGTGAGGGGCAGTTGTTCAATTGTGCACCTCCAGTCTGAGCACCTGTACTAGAATATTCAAAATTATTTGTTGAACAAATGAGGACACCACATTGGCTGATCTCTTCAACCTGTGCCATCGTGTGTCCAAACCCTCCCAATGGCGGCCTCCGCTTGAGTCATTGTCTGACGGGATCTGCCAAAGGTGCCACAGGTTCAGATGTGAGGCTGAAGAGGTTTCTCCTGCCTTCGCTGGGCTCCCCTTCTCCTCACCCAGCAGGCGCTTGTAAAGGGAATGTCTTTTCAGGTGAGAAGGCTGTGGATTAGGTTTGTCTTTGTTGTCCAGAAACTGTTGACATCCAAGACATTCTGTTGCCTTCGCTGGGTAATGAAAAATTGATTCCTTTTCTGTCAGCAGGAACTCTGCAGTCGTTCACCGTGGCCCCCAGGGTGGGAACGCTTGCTTCTCACTGTACAGGCCTTTGCTTTCTTTCAGGAAGTTGGGGTGCTGTCAGGAGAAGCAGGTCTCTGGGATGGGGGCCAGGTCTTCAGGATGCCCCTTGCAGAGATGTGGTCCATTTTCCCTCAGGTGCTGGTAGGTTCGGCCAGTCCTGTTGCCAGGCAACCTCCAGCTCAGCTCCTCTCCACAGCATTTCACTGCTCACCCAGCCCAGAACATTTCCCTGTTTTCCAGGGCCCAGATCCTCCTAGTCCCCTTTGCCGGCTGAACACCCTGCTTACACCCATGCACGTCATTTCTCGTCCTGGCCTTGTATTAGGCTGGCTGTTCCTACGCAAGGGAAGCAACAGAGGCTCTGGGGGAAGCAGAACATTCTAGATCTCGGAGGGGCTTGAGTGCACCCAGCCCTTCTGAGGCTCACATCTGTGAAGACGGAGCTCAGAGGGTAGGCGATGTGTCTGTGGCCATGCAGTTATGTGGTCACAGGACTCAGCACCGTGACTCTCCATCAGTGGCTGTGGCATTTGTCTATTTGCCGTGCACACGTCTGGTGCCCGCTGAGGCCAGAAGAGTGTGTCGCAGCACACCCCGGAACTGGAGTTACTGATGGTTATGAGCTGCCCTGTGGATGCTTGGGATTGAGCCTGGGTCCTCTGGAACAGCAGCTATTGGTCTTAACTACTGAGTCTCCTTCCAGCCCCAAAAAGATTTTCAAAGATGCTGATGGCTTCCTGAGGGTATGACTGGGGGCATGGGTGCCCCGCATAATAAAATAAATACACAGAAAATTAAAAGCAGGCTGGAAGTTTTCCCGGGACACAGTGGGCCGTCATTCAGTCTTCTGAAGGAAATCCTGTCATTTGTGACAGCAGCCTGGATGGACATGACAGGCACAGAAGGAACGGCCACCAAGTAACCTGTCTTGTGCAAAGTCAGCAATCGCTGAATCGAGTAGAGGATGTAGCTCGGTGACAGAGTCACTTTCCCACCACTGAGACCTTGGCTTCCTATCAGCAAGGCACTGAATAACAGCACCAGTGAACCTGAACATGTATTTTTGGTGGGGATGGGGTAGGTGTGACAAGGTCCTGCTATGTGTATTTTTGGTGGGGATGGGGTAGGTGTGACAAGGTCCTACATAGCCCTAGCTAGTCTGCAACTTGCTACATGGACCAGGTTGCACTCAAGCTAGTGGCGATCCTCCTGTCTCTGACTCACCAGTGCTTGGCTAAAAACAGGTGTCAACATGGCTGGCTCTGGTGATATTTTGCTTGTGCTCTAACAGACAAAGCTTGCCTAGAGATCAGAGTGCAGAGCTAGCCCCTAGTTAATCATAGAGGCCAGGCAGTGGTGGCACACACCTTTAATCCCAGCTCTTGGGATCTCATGACTTTGATCCCAGCACTTAGGAAGCACTTGCCTTTAATGCCAGCACTAGGGAGGAGGAAACCGGAGGTGATATGACTGGGCGGAGAGAGGAATGTAAGACAGGCAGAGATAGGATCCCACCCCCTTTAGAGGTCTGAGGATTTCATACAAGTAAGAACTCTAGTGGCTGGCTGTTCTGTTTCTCTGTCCTTTCAGCTTTCACCACCTAATATCCGACTTCGGATTTTTGCTATTAGGACCAATTAGGATTCACACTACAACTGACTTCAAAATTGAACTTGCAAGCAAACAGAATGTATTTAGCAGACATAGAGTGGGTGAAATTGGGGCAATGTGGATCAAAAGGTCTCATTCATGCAGAAGGAATGAGATTCCTGAGTTGTGTTGCATTGCAAGGAGGCCGGAGTTAATAGTAATATGTTGTATACTTCAAAATTGTCTAAATGCAAGGATAAAACATTTTCACCGTGGAAAATAAGAATGAGGACAATAGATATGTTATTTATCTCCACTTATTATACATTCTATACAGTTATCCTATGTCACATGGTACCCCAAAAATATATGCCATCATTGTTTGTTGATTAGCAATAGAAATAAATAACAAACTCAAGGACAACCTGTGCCTTTTTTATGGGTGGCCTATCTGGTTCTCAACAGGGCTGAGTCTGTGGAGTTCTCCTTTAGGGCAGCAGGGGGCAGCAGCAACATGGGACTCATCTTTCGGATCAGTCTGGGTTTCTACATTATCCAAGCATCCTCTGCTCTTTCTGAAGGATGGAAAAGAGGGGGGGTTAGCTTTCTCCATCCATCTTTGTGAAGTCTCCAGGGAGAGCGCCCTGGAGGACCACCCAAGTGGAGCTGAAAGAGGAGTGAGGATCCGGGAAGAGGCTTTGGTGTGTGTGGCACAGGGCTCTGATTCCGGCTGCCTGGGTTTGAGTCTTAGACTGTGAGGCCTTGGGGAAGACACCCAAGAAGCTGTTTCCTTGCGTGCAAGGGGCGTAATGGCAGCTGCAGCTAGGGTAGGATGACTTGGCACTGTGCCTGCCCTGTGTGGATACCCACCTCACGTGTTCATTCTGTAGCAGGCCCAGCTTGCCATTTCTTCCCCTCTAGGATCCTGTGACATTGGGAGATGTCAGCCTTTCTGGGTGCACACTTCTCTTGATGACAACTGCTCCCACAAATCACTGTAATTGCTGTATCGAGATTTGCCTCAGCCGGTGCCTTCTTTAGGATGCCTGTGGGGATGGACCCGAGACCCTGCAGTGAATTCCTCAGTGCTCGGAATTCCCTCTGGTGACCTCCCCATTGTTGCACGAACTCCGCACTGTATAGGGGACACCGTGGCTTCTGTTGCACAGGGGAAGACCCCGTGGCAAGGTGGTTATGAGCCTGGCGACTAAGGCCAGGCTGCCTGGGCTGAACAAATCTTGCCAGTGGGCTGTGCCAGCCCTATGACTTGGGGTAAAATGCTCCATGTCCTTGGGCCTCAGTGTTGTTGTGCGTTGTGTTGTACTGTGATAACTGAGTGAAGGAAGCAGGGGAAGCGCAGATGCCTGCACCAGTCAGGTGTCTGTTTAGCACCTTGAGAACACGAAGCCACGGCTCAAGAAGGAGAGGGGTCTGTTCTCGGTACCAATCAGACGCCTGTCACCTGTCAGACGCTGGTACTCGACACACTGTGCCTGTGGGAAGGCAGGCATGTATACCTCCAATTTGCAGGTGAGGCACCCAAGACTCAGTTTACCCAGGTCTGAAGATTAAAAAGAACAGGAGGTGGGGGAGGGGTGGCCTTGCAGTTTCTGACACAGAATCCAGAGTTCTGTTTTTCCTTATTTGTGACAGGAGGGAGAGAGGCATGGGGGGGTGGGGGCATTTGGTTCTTTTTGTAATAGACTAGAAGATCAGAGATGACCACATTTCCCCCATGCTTTTCCCCCACTCTGGATCCAGGAGGGATTTCAAGAGGGTAAAGGGGTCAGCTGGAAAGTAGAGATCTGGAGTCTCTTGGACTAGGCTGCATGAACTTCAGCAGGAACCGATGCTGGAGAATGGGAGCGGGCAGCAGGGGGCGCTGTGGCACTAGCAGAGAGCTACTACTTCCCTGAGGAGGGATGGGATGGGGCTCTTGGGAGACAGGCCCAGTCTGGATGAGGCCTGGGAGAGAACTTCTGCCCAAGAGCTGAGGACCAAAGATACTTTGGAATCTGCTCTTTCCTCTTTCTGGATTTGTGACTTTGTGACTCTAGTGTTTCAACCTTCTCCCTCCTCCCCCGATGGGGTGTGTGTGTGTGTGTGTGTGTGTGTGTGTGTGTGTGTTCGTGCTTGTGGAGGACAGAGGTCAACTTTGGGTGTTATTCTTCAGGAACTGTCTATTTCTCTTGTAAAATTTATTCTCTGTATATAGGTGTTTTGTCTGCATAAATGTCCGGGCACCATCTGTGTGCCTGATGCTCACAGAGGCCAGAAGAAGGTACCAGATCCCCTGGACGTGGAGGTACAGATGGTTGTGAATTGTAGGTGCTGGGAATTGAACCTGGGTTTTCTCTCTAGAAGAACAGCCAATGTTCCTAACCACTGAGCCATCTCTCCAGCCCCTCCCGTATTTTAAGACAGGCTCCCTGGATTGTGTGGACTGCCCTTGTGGATGAATGTTGAAGGTGATAAAGGTGGGCACATACTGTGGAATTCTACTTCTTAAACTCTTAGAAGACACTAGTCCCCTGAGAAGGAAGTGGGTCACTGTTGGTTGCTGAGGACAGGGGGTTGGGAGTCTGAATGAGTGTGAACAGGGGACAAAGACATTTTGTGGAAGCAGAGGTTAACATCTGGCACCCTCCTCTACTGTTCTGCACCTGGGTTTTTGGGATAGACTTTCTCACTGAACCCAGAACTCACCAATTCAGCGAGGCTGGTTGGCCAGCAAGCACGTGGGATGTCTCTGTCCCCCTAGTGCTGGGGTAACAATCGAATGCAGCCCTATTTGGCTTTTGCTTTGGTGCTGGGGACCTGGACACAGGTCCGTTGAGCCATCATCTCCACAATTCCTTATTTTCATATTTAAAATTTTGTTTTAGATATTTGGCTTGGTTTGTTTTAGCAAGCAAAATTTTATTTGATATAGACTTTCATATATTCCCGACTGGCTTCAAAATTCACTGTGCAGCCGAGGGTGACCTTGAACTTCTGATCATCCTGCCTCTACCTCCGGAGTTCTGGAATCACAGGCATTAGTCACCATGCTTTACTTTTCCATTATTTTTAAAGAGAAAAAATTATATTGTAGCTTGTCAGCCCAAGTCTCTTAACCAATTTCCTAAAATCTAGTAAAATATACTCATGTGTTTCTATGTGCTACACACAATCATGTTCAGCTGTAAAAAGCTTATAGCTTGCTTCCTGGTCACAGCAGGACTAATAGGGACATTAACAAGCAGTCACTCTGCTGCAGGGCTCCACCACTCAGTGCCAGCAATGGCCAAGGGGTACCGTTCCCTTCATTACCTAACCTTCACGGATTTCAGAATACAACTTAATTCATTCTGCTAATTGTTTTAGGAAAGTCCTTCCATCCTTCTCACACATACTGTTTTGTTTTGTTGTTTTTTTAATGTTATACTGGGGACTGGCAAGATGGCTGACCAGGTTAGAACACTTTTCACCAAGCCCGAGGACCCGAGTTTGATTCCCAGGACCTACATGGTGGAAAGAGAGGATTGACTCTCACAAGTTGTCCTCTAATTTCCACACATGTGCTAAGGCACACACATGTACACACACTAGATAAAATGTAATTTAAGAGAGAAAGTGAGCCGGGCGTTGGTGGCGCACGCCTTTAATCCCAGCACTCGGGAGGCAGAGGCAGGCGGATCTCTGTGAGTTCGAGGCCAGCCTGGTCTACAGAGCGAGTTCCAGGACAGCCTCCAAAGCCACAGAGAAACCCTGTCTCGAAAAAACCAAACAAACAAACAAACAAACAAACAACAAAAAACAGAGAGAGAGAGAGAGAGAGAGAGAGAGAGAGAGAGAGAGAGAGAGAGAGAGAGAGAGAGAGAGAGAGAGAGAGAGAGAAAGAGAGAGAGAGAGAGCGAAAGTGAGATAAGGGCACACCGAAATTTGGAAACATATGCAATATGTTGTTCCTATGTAAACACTACCCACAAAGCTTGCTCCTGACGATGTGTGAAGTCAGGGAAGCATGGCCCCTGTAGGGAGCCTGCTGGCTGAAGGCTTCTGCAGGGCATCCCTGAGCTGCGTGTTCCGTGCACAGGAAGAGACACGCGCCACTGATTCCATCCAAGCTCCAAGGACCTTACCCAGGGGTTTTTCCTGGGTCGTGTGGTACTGTAGCAGGATTCAGTTGGGAGGTCAGGCTCCTGGGTTTGGGTGGTGACCCTGAGCTGTACACCAGCTCCTCGGGTCGGCACTGGAGCAGCTGTGGTGATGCAGGACACTGGATCTGTTTACTGGACAAGTCACTTTGTATGTGGACACTGCCAGCTGCTCTCAAAGAGCCGACCGTGGTCCTGTTCCTGCTTTTGGAAGGTCAAGGACTCTCAGTAAATACACCTGCTGGTTGTTTACAGAGCTCAGTCTGGGGGCCAGATTAAGCGTTTCCTGGGGGGGGGGGAAGCCAGGGAGTGGCTGCCAGCCTAGTGCCTGGGCAATCAGACCTGGGGGGCAGTGTCTTTGAAACCTGTCTGCGCTTGCGTTGCTGCAGTGGGGAGGAGGGAGCTGCCTGGCTTCTGACAAAACCACACTGTGATCTCGGTGTTCCTTTGGTGTGATACCGTGGGGCTCTTAGCTGGCTTCTCCAGGCTCTGCACCATGCCTATCTCTAGGACATTCTCTGGAAGTAAAAGAACAGGATGGATACTAAGACAGGCTAGGGACACCCAGCAGGAGCTTCTCCAGGGAGTTATGGGTGTGGAAACTGCACTGGCTAGGGCGTTGTCTGTCCTCCTCATCTTTGATGCAGGGAGCCCACTGGGCCTCTGGGACACATAGTGTGCCATCGGGTCCTGTTTCTTAGCCCCTCAGGTTGGAGGACCTGGGATGGATGGGAGGGGGGAGCAGCTAGCAGGTGAAACCTGGCAGGTTGGAGCTCAAGGCCGACTGGGTGAGGGAAGCTGAGGGGTTTGGGTGGTGCCAAAAGGTCGTGGGTCGAGGCTGGAGGGGATGAGCCTTGGAGTTCCAGAAGGAGCTGAGTGCAGAGGAGGGGGCCCGGGAGGACACTCTTTTCAGGTTCTACAAAGCTGCGTGCTCCATTCTGACGTGAGGTCTTTGCAGACCTCCATATCCCTTTTATTTATTATTCTTTGTGTGTACACAGGGGGCGGAGGACAGCCTTGTGAGGTTGGCTCTCTCTTACAAGGAGGGGATCGAACTCAGGTTGCCAGGCCTGACTTTACACGCTGAGCCACCTCCCCCCATCTCAGTTCTCACTCTCCCCTCTCCTTTTATCCCCTCTCTCTATTCTTTCCCAAGCCCCCTTCTCCTCTTTCCCCTTTTTAATGCTTGCCTTACCTGCTCACGACACTGGGAGCTTCTGAGAAGCAGGGACACACTGCCACTCTCCACCTGTAGGCTAGTCTGACATGTGCTTATGTGGACTCCGCTGTGAAGGGTCACGTGGGAGTGGCTAGCCCCTCATTTCCTGCTCTGGGGAAGCCCAAAGCCCTTTAAGGCACAACACCCTGAAAAATCTAAGTGTCCACTTTGCCTCTAGCCACCAGCCCCTACCTGGATTTCATTTACTACCTTGTGACTGTCCATTATCTCTTCATTAGAGCTGAACCAAACATGGGGCCTGGATCTTTTTCCTTGACCCTCCCATTTCAAGGTCACGGTACTGCATGAGACACTATTGAGCCTCCTGCATCAGCGGGAGGGGCTCACTGTGCAAAACACTGCCAGGTTTTCACACTTGACTTTCCAGGCTCTTGCATGCACCTGGCTTTTCTTTCCTTCTTTCTTCCTTACCCTCTGGCTCCAGCCTTCCCTACTAGATTCCTCTCAGCACAGACTGGCTCTGTGGAACCAAGGCGTCAGCTAGGCCGGGAGCCTCACTCAAGAGGACCTGCCATCAGCAAGAGGAGCCTGCAACACAGACTGGGGTCCTTCAGGGACTCAGAAGCCCGGGTTCTCCTGGGCTTGTCCTGAGGCACCTTTGCCTCTATCTGCACAAGAGGCCGTCTCCCTCTCCCCTCTCCTCCTGTCTGCTCGGGTGGGACCTGGCACAGATTCATCCTGCAGGCTGGAGTCAGATCTCAAGCAAACTGCCTTCCTCAGGGAGACAAGCACCTGAGAACCAATGACGAGTCACCTTTTCCAACAGTCAAGTTGTTCTCCGAGATCTGAACCTCTCCTGGCCAGCTATGCTGGAAAAAAGTTTCTAGGCGAAACTAGATCTTTCTGAGCAAAGCTGGGGCTGTCCTTCCACCCATTCCCCCCATGCCAAAGGTGTGCTTTGCCTGGGGAGAAGCACCTCCTTGTGGTGGTGGTCAGCCTATAGCTACCCAAAGCTCACAGATTCGGTGCAAGTCCTCACCTCCTCTGCCTGTGGGGAGTGCCTGGCTGACCCTGGGTATGAGGATTCGGTGAGGGACTCTCAGTGTCCTTTGCCTGGGGGAGGATGTGTGGGGAAGAGGAAGAAGGTTGTAGTCCCACACTGGCAGGCAGGTAGGTCACTGTGTGATCTTGGCCATGCTTTCTAATGGTCTAAGGCCTTAGTATAGGTATCTGGAATCTGCTGTCAGTAGAACTGTTAGGGCCAAAGCCAAGCCACCTGCTAACCAAAGGGCTTTGGGCAGGAACTCCAGGAGCTTCAGCTAGCCATCAATCACTCCTCGTCTGGCTGGGCGTGTGGCTTAGTTGATAGAGGACTTGCTTGACTTTCAAGAAGCCCGGGTTTGATCCCCAGCACCTCATGTATCAGGCATGGTAGTGCACACCTGTAATCCTAGGACTTGGAAGGCAGGAAAATCAGGAGTTCAAGATTATCTTCTGCTACATAGCAGTTCTGAGGCCATCCCACAATAAAACCAACTCAAAAAAACCTCCACTGTTTCCAACAACAAACAAGAACTCATTGCTAATAGCCCTAACTTACTATGTATGTCCATTGACTTTGGCATAGTCATGCCCCTCTCTAGGTCTTGTTTCTTTTTTTGGAGGGGGTTCCTGTATATTGCTTAGGTTGCTCTTGAACTCATGGGTTCATCATCTTTATATACAATTGTCGTACTAATTTGCTAGTTTTTGTGAGATGAGACTTTTTGGGGGGGTTGTTTTACAAGACAGAATTTCTCTGTGTAGCTCTGGCTGACCTGGAACTCACTCTGTAGGCCAGGCTAGCCTCTAACTCAGATATCCACCCGCCTCTGCTTCCCAAGTGCTGGGATTAAAGTTGTGTGTCACCACCACCTGATGAGGCAGTTTTACTCTGAAGCCCAGGCTGCCCTTAAACTTGTGGTAACTTTCCTGCTTTGGCCTCCCGAATGCCAAGGTTACAGGTGTGAACCACCATGCCCACTTTCAGGTCAGTTACCTCAGCCTCCACAGGAGTTGTGATAACGGATACACACCAGCACATCATTTGAAGCACGCAACTCAATGGGCTTTGCAAGATGCATATTTAATATTTTGATCTCCCCAGAAAGTTCTTCTGTGGCCCTGTCAGTCAATACCCTACCCCCACATCACCCCTGCTTTCCAGCCTGTGGCAGGCACTCCTGGGTCTGCCTTCTCTCTTGCATGTCGTGCTCATGGCACACGTTGTTGGTATATAGTCACTTGTATCTTGTTGCGTAGTCAGTCTCCACTCATGGGTAGACCCTCAGGTGCAATGGTTGGGCTGTTTCTGGCTCCCCTTCTATCTTTTGGCTGTTATGGATGAAGGCTCTGCGTATCTCTGTGTATGGTTTTGGAGTGATTGTAAGAGGTTATTCTCTGGAGTACACAGCAGTGATGGCAACTGCTCAGATATATGTTACACACTCATCTGATTTTTTATCTTATTTTTATTTATTGTGTGTGAGCATGTATGTGTGGGTGTGCCATGGTGTGCATACGGAGGTCAGAGGACAACTTGTGGGAGTCTGGTCTCTCCTCTTAGCACGTGGGCTCTGGGGCTAGAACTCAGATCATCGGGCTTGGTGGCAGGGGGTGCCTTTACACACTCAGTAACCTCACTAGCCCCGTGACTAATTTTAAAGGAAACAGTGGGACCGTGTTCCGCAGTCCTGTGCCCTGCGCGTCCCCAGAGGCTGTTCGCACCCTGCTTGCTCTGCACCATCATCGGTACTCCATGTTGTCTGTGGTCCTCCTTCATCCTTCAACATCCATCCTCCCGGAGTCCCAGGTCTTCCACAGCTCCTCATCTCCCCTCTTATCTCATTCCCAGGCCAACCTCTCAGGCCTGGCTTCACCTGTGGCACGGTGCCAGGCATCCAAGATCTGAAATCAACTTGGCTTTGATGCCTGGCCCAAGAGAACAGTTCAAATGGAGCCTTTTAATTCAGCAAAGCAGACAGACCAGGCCTTTCAGAATCTCTTGGCTGCATCTCTCAAGGCCAAGAGCTTCACTTTGCTTTTGTTCATGGCTGCTTTCTCTCTTAAGATCTGTTGTAATTATGTGTACGTGTATGGTGTGTGTGTATGGGTATGGGGTGCAGACAGAGGGCAGAGGACATCATTTGTGGGGTTGGTGCCAGGGAACAAATGCAGGTGTTAGGCTTGTGCCGTGAACGATTCGTCCGCTGATCCATCTTGCTGGCCTGGTTTGTGCAGTTTTTGAGAGCTCCAGTTTGGAGAGAGAACACACAGCAAAAACAAACAAACAAAATCCCACTGAGTTTGGTTTTGAAGTGTTTACTTCAGGTTTACTCTGTCTGTGTTCCAATGTCACCATCGCCCCTTTATGACTGCTAGGAGCAAGGCGAGGTTTGGTGAAGGAGGCCTGAGTTTAAACAGTTTAAAAACATTGATTTTATTTCCCTCGCCAGGCAGGAGAGAGAATGGGGACACCAGGGCACGCGCATGGAAGCCATTTTGGAAGTCACTTTGCTTCTGCATTGCCAACATTGGTTCAGGGGTTTGAACTTCATTTGTTAGGCTTAGCAGTGAGTGTCTCTGTCCACTTGGCCATTTCTGGTGATCTGTGGGTGCATCCTCCCAAATTTGGCTCCCACTTTTTTTTAAAAGATTTATTTATTTATTAATACAACATCTTGCTTCCATGTATGTCTGCATCCCAGAAGAGGGCACCAGATCTCATTACAGATGGTTGTGAGCCACTATGTGGTTGCTGGGAATTGAACTCAGGATCTCTGGAAGAGCAGTCAGTGCTCTTAACCTCTGAGCCATCTCTCCAGCCCCCACTGGGCCATTTCAACAGCCCAGTTGTGCAGTCTTTGAGCATTTCTCTTTAGAAAAATAACTTACAATAAGGAACTCAATGTTCAGTCTGGAGTGGCAACAGGGAGGGTCCCAGCCATGGAGTCACCCTGAAGCCCAGGCCTCAGGAGCTTTGGTTAACGTTGCTTGTTTTTGTCTCATCTCATGACTCAGGGTCTCCAGAGCACCCCTGCCCTCTCACTGAGCCCCACAGTCCGATTCTTTCTCTTCACTGTGTGGCGCTGCCCACTGTCATGTTCTGTTTCTCCCTCGCCTCTCTGCTGGAAGGCATGCTCTGTGGGCACAAAGGCCCGTGGACCATTGCTGTCCCCCTGGCTCCCGAATAGAACAGCCATGTCCAGGGCTTGATACACATTGCCCAAATGAGAACATCCATGTTTTCCCAGCTCTGCTGGCTTGTGCTCTGTGGAAGGGGAATCTATAGATTGGGAATCTACAGAGAAGTTACTAGTAAGCTCATGTGAGTGGTCTACAGTGTGACAAAGTCACATCAAGGGAAGCATGGGACTTTGGGAGACAGGTTCTGGTATCCATTGAGTACCTACCATGGGCCAGGCTCTTTTCAGACATGTTCCTGTTTTGTGAATAGCCTTGCTGTAGTGGCCTTGCCTGTGTATTTGTGTTAGTAGCCACACCCTTTTGGGTGTGGTTTCAGGTGTTTACTGACTAGAAGGTGGAGAAAGTATGAGATGTGGCTGTCTCTTGCACTCTCTCTCTCTCTCTCTCTCTCTCTCTCTCTCTCTCTCTCTCTCTGGTTGCAGTGGATCGGATCAGGAGGGCAGAGACTGCATCTTCTGGAGCAGGAACACCACGGTGGTTCTTTACTATTATCTGTGTGAGTTGTTCCCCAATAAAACACCCATTTACCGTTTATCTTGGGTCTAGTGAACTCATTATTTTCCCGCCATCACCATGCTATGTAATTCAGTCTAGTCTTGAATGACAATTCTTTTACCTCCTGAGTATTGGGATTACAGTCATGTGCCTCCAAGTCAAGCCAGACATGATCATCCTAGAGTCTCCCAGAAACCTTTCAGGGAAGGTGTCCCCATTTTGTAGGACATGGAATGATGGTGAGGTAAAGTTGTGTCACATCACTGCACAGTGGGAAGCTGGGATCTGCACCCAGGCCACCAGTTTCCCTGGCTTCACAGTGCCCTAGTGAGGTTCCTCTGCGTGCTCAGCACCCCTCTCCCAGAACTCCATTCTTCACTGCGATAGTGTGGCTAGCCAGGGTCTACCGGGGTCAAGTGCTGAGAGCTGAGCTCTAGGGGATCAGAAATGAAAGGCTTGGAGGAGAAAGAAGATCATGTCCCCTGCTGGGCCAGAAGAACAAGGGAGGCGCAGGGTCCTCTACCCCTACCCCAGGCAACAGTCCTGCCTAGATCAGCTGGAATGAAGACACAGGGATTAGCCCTAAGGAGGGTGAGCTTTGAGCAGTTTTTAGAACTTGATGCCATGGGAGAAAACCACACAGGTACCCAAGGGCCCAGATTAACCTTCCTGTGCCAAATGCCAGAAATGTCATCAGTTTAGGCCCCTACACCCGGGTGACAGACTATGCTAATAATGGTCCTTCTATGCACACTAAGTCACCCACTTCACAAATTGACATAGGGATTAAGGAAAGACCCAGTATATGCAAATGCTTAATAGATGTGGATTCACTCTTTCTCCAGTCTCATTAAAAGGTCTCTGACTTTGGACTTTAAGCTAGAGCCTCCCTGGCAACCTGTCACTATTTTTGTTTGGAATGCCCATCTTGGCCTCAGTCCTATCAATGATGCAGTCTTCAGGGGGATGCAGGGATGGCTTAGCAGTTCAAACCACTAGCTGCTCTTGCAGAGGACACAGGTTTGATTCCCAGTACCCACATGGCAACTTTTTAACTGTTGGAATGCCAGTGTCACATCACGTCACGTCATGGTGAGCTTTTATTTGTCTCCTGCCATGTGCCCTGCACTGCCCACCCACCGTCTCTTCTTCACTCTTCCTCTGCAAGGCCAAGTGTATTCTCCCACTTGGTGGATGGAGAGCGGAGGCCTTAACTTAGCAGAAAGCAATGCAGCTATGAGGGATGATGGCATCGGATGCTGTTCCCTTTTCTGGGGGCACTTCTCTTGTGTACCAGCCTCCTGACCCTCATAGTTTGACTTTTAATCCAGCTTGACTTTTAAATCATCTACCATTTGTTTACTGAATTCCTCTTCTGTGTGGCCAGAGAGCAGGAGGGAGACAGAGGAGTGGGAGCATCCTAAAAGAATGTGGCAGTTGCAGGTCAGCTGAGAACTCTGTGCCATTAGGCTGCCTCTTCTCATCAGGGAGGCGGGAGCCTCTAACCTCAAGTCTCTCAGTACATCCTCAGAGCCGTACATGCATATTCTGGTCTGTGCACACGCCTGCCTGAAAGTGCGTGTGCACGTGTGCAGTGCTGGTGATGAAGGTGAGCGAGATGGGGTTGCTGCGTAGCCACGCAGCCCCTCCACCTGCCCTCCTCCGTCTGGAACCTCAATCTTGATGTCTTCCAGATGAGAGTTTTGATACAGTGCAGGCCTATAGATGATTGGGATAGCATTTTAAAACGTTTTGTTTTATTTTATGTGTTTGGGTGGTTTGCATGCATGGATGTCTGTGCACCACATGAGTGCCTGGGCCAGAATAGGACGTTAGATCTACTGGAACTGAAACTATAGATAGCATGAGCTGCAACATGGGCGCTGGGAACTGAACTTGGGTCCCCTTGAAGAATAACAAGTGCTCTTAACTGCTGAGCCATCTCTCCCAGCTTTAGATAACAATCACAAATAATTTTATTTAGTTATTCATTTATTTTAGTTTTTCAAGACAACGTTTCTCTGTGTAGCCCTGGCTGTCTTGGAACTCACTCTGTAGATCAAGCTAGCCTCGAACTCACAGAGATCTCCCTGCCTCTGCCTTCCAAGTGCTGGATTTAAAGGTTTGTGCCACCACCACCCAGCTAATTTTGTTTGTTTGTTTATTTATTTATTTTTGGTTTTTCAAGACAGGGTTTCTCTGTGACTTTGGGGGTTATCCTGGAACTAGCTTTTGTAGACCAGGCTTGTCTCGAACTCACAGAGATCTGCCTGCCTCTTTTTCCTGAGTGCTGGGATTAAAGGTGTGTGCCACCACTGCCTGGCCAGCTAATTTTATTTTTAATTATGTGTATCTGTGTGTGTCTGGGTATGTGTACATGAGTGCAAGTGTCTGAGGAAGCCAGAAGAGAGCACCATACCCACTGGAGCTGGAGTTACATGCGGTTGTGAACCATCCAATGTGGACACTGGGAACCAAACCTGAGTTCTCTCAAATAGCTGAATGAACTCTTGACCACTGAACTATCTCTTCAACCCTTATTCATTATTTTTAAAAGACAGGCAGGCAGAGAGAGAGAGAGAGAGGGAGAGAGAAATTGAGATTTATTATTTTTTAAAAAGATTTATTTATTATGTATACAGTGTTCTGCCTGCATGTATTCCTGCATGCCAGAAGAGGGCACCAGATCATTACAGATGGCTGTGAGCCACCATGTGGTTGCTGGGAATTGAACTCAGGACCTCTGGAAGAGCAGCCAGTGCTCTTAACCTCTGAGCCATCCCTCCAGCCCTCCCCCATTTTTTGACCGATAGAAAAACAAACATTAATATGAGATGAAGGCTTAAAAATGCATATAGATTTAACTTTTATTATTATTTTTTATTTTCAATACACACACACACACACACACACACAATGAAAGAGAGGACTGGGGATGTGGTTCTGCTGATAGAGTGTTTACCTAGTATGGACAAAGCCCTGGGTTCCATTCCCGGCACCACACAGATGAGGTGTGATAGAGCATGCCTATCATCCTACCACTTGGGAGGTGGAGGCAGGAGGATCAGAGGTTCGGGGTTATCTTTCACTATATAGCAAGTCCAAGGCCAGCCTGGGTGACATGAGATCCTATCTTAAATAAACAAAACAACAAAAGAGAGAATTATACAACATGCCCATGACTCATTCAGCCCCTTCTGCTTCTCCACCCTGCTCATGCTGGGACTTGAGCCTGGCACCTCACATGCTAGACCCAGCACTCCTCCACAGAACTACACCCCAGCCCTCAGCATTCTGCCATTCATGAAGAAATGGATTCTTGATGAGTTGAATAAATTTGATATTTTGCAAAACACTGACTGCCAGTTCATTGAATGCCCATTGTTTTTCCCTCATAATAGAAGTAAAAAATAGATTTTAAAATATTTACCATGTGTGGGAGTAGTTGCTGAAGACACTTATTATGTATGTGGACAACTCGAAAGGTGCCTGGCAGAAAATTCAGATTCCTAGGCTGTACAGAAGTTGGCGGGGGAGACAGCTGAGAGCCTGTCTTTCCTCCGCCCTAGCATTCTGTGGCTCTCTTATTTGTGGACGGACAAAGCCCGTTTATAATTTTTGGAATCTGGCTTCCAGGACAGTGGCAGAGATTCAGGAATGTGTTTGCTGGGAGTCACTCGGGAAACAAGGCCTGATTGTCTTTCCTCCTGACTCTCAGGACATGCTCCGAGGGAACGTCCTCAAACCCATATTGCCTGCAACCTCCTCACAGTGGCTATGATACTCTGGGGAACAAGGCTGGAACCTGGGGGTCAGGAGATGTGGATTTGTGCTGTCGACCAAAGCTGTGTGGTCCCCGGAAAGTTTCTTCCTTTCCCTGCCTTCCCTCTTCTGGTACAGGTGGGCTTCCACTTGGGTGTTCTCCGTGGACACTTTCAGCCCTGGGTGGCTGCGGTCTTTGGCCAAGTGTAAGGAAGAAGTGTTTGACATGGTGCATCGTCACGTGGTAGATCTGCACACTGGAAGCCTTGATGTGCTAGAGGATCTTATAAAAGTCAGTGCTGTCCTCCAAGTTCCTGAGATGCCGAGTGTTTGCTTCATCAGTGTCCTCTGTTGTCTCCGGCAGCGGATGTCTCAGATCTAGAAAGTCAGAGGACGCTCCCATCACTCCTTCAGATTCTGGCTGAGCCCAGAAGAGCCCCAGGCTCTGGAGACGCCCAGATGAGGCCCAGAGTTAAATCGGCTCTTTGCTTTCTGTCCACATCTTAAAGCCTGGCGCTCATGGAGATCCACATGTGTGGGGACTCTTCCAAGCACTTGGAGAAGCTAGTGAACATCGCTGACTGTGGGACTTTGAATAGTGCTGGGATTTGTCGTCCTGCCCTATACACTGTCAATTCTCCCCTCCCTTATTGGCTTCACTCCCTCCCTGCTTTGGATGTCAAACTCCTTTTACTACTGTTTCTCAGCAGCACAGTTCAGCTGCTCAGCCTGCAAGTGCAAATACCGAAACCTGCCAGAAGGGGCTGGAGAAATGTCTCAGAGGTTAAGAGCACCAGCTGTTCTTCCAGAGGACGGGGGGGGGGGTTCAGTTTCTAGGTTACACACAGCTGCTTACAACCATCTGAACCTCCAGTTCCAGGTGATTCGAAAGCCTCTTTAGGACTCTGTGGGTACCAGGTACTCATGTGGTACCCAGGCATACATGCAAGCAAAACATTTATGTACATAAAATAATAAAATAAAAATGTAGTAACACCAGTCAGCAACTTACCAGGCAAAAAAGACTCTGGGGAGCGGGATCATTTTATAGAAAGGAATTTGGGTAAATGGACCAAGAGAAGTTTCAGTGGGTAAATGCTCTTCCTGAATAATCTTGGTGACCTGAGTTAGATTCCTAGAACCACCTAGAAGTGGAAGAGAGACTGACTTCACAGGTGTGACTTCATAGGTGTGCTCTGACCTCCAGACTCTCACCATCAGCTCATGGCACATGTGCCCCGCCACCATTCAGAGGGGAGTCCGGGACAAGAATAATAAATAAAGGAGGCCTCGAAAAGATTAAAAGCTGGCCTAGGGAGATGACTCACTGAATAAGGCGCTTGCTATGCAAGCGTGAGGACCCGAATTCAGATCCCTAGCACTCACATAAAGCCAGATGTGGCAATGTGCCTTTGTAATCTCAACGTGCCCACTGAGGAGGGAGGCACAAATAGGGGATTTTCCCGGAAGACTGCAGGCCAGCTAGCCTGGGGCATGCAGCAGTAAAAAAAAAAAAAAAAAAAAAGAGACCCTGTCTTAAATAAAGAGGAAGGAGAGGACCAATGTCTGAGGCTGTTCCCTGACTCATGCATGCTCACTGTGGCACTGCCTGATCTTGTGCTGTCTTTTGGGCAGGCCCACCCTGTGAGAACATCCTGTACTATTCAGCATAGCACTTTCCTTCCCTGGCTGCTGTCCAACTCCACTCTGTGTTACTCCTCCATCATCTATGATAGCACCTTCCCTGGGTCTTCCTCTGGGGGCCTCTGGCTGCCTGCCTGTATGGGAACCTGGAGGCTTTGGGAAGTTGGCTTTGAGCATTCATCTATTGGGGGTTGGAGCCAGGTCTCTGCTTCTGGAGCTGACATGGTGAATCTCCCCACCTTACTGGCGTGTCCTCAGAGCTGGTCCCAGAGGAGGGACCTGGTGGGGATGCAGAGACAGAAGCTGGGAAGCAAGCTTAGAAGGGGAAGCCAATGGGCAAGCAGAGTCGGGCCCCCCTCCCCTGTTTGGAGCTCTCCATGGTGCACGAGGGCACACAGCAAGCTAGAGGGGTGACCACAGTTGTGTAGGGGTGGCTGTCAGCTCTGAGCAGGAAGTGGCTTGTCTTGGTTGGGGTGTAGAGGAGAACTTGGTACTGTGCCTTAAGATGTGACTGAATGAATGGATAGCAGGAGAAAACAGAGGCGGGGAGGGGAGGGAGTAGGGGACACACGTGTGGGCACTTGGCAGGAGCTTCTCAGGGACCCCACACCTTGCAAGGTGAGTAGGCAGGAGGGGACTTGCCAAGTCGATCCACCTTAGCAGGTGCACAGGGAGGATGAGGTCAGATGGAGAAGAGAAAAACACTGCTGGCGGAGAGAGCAAGTCACATGACCCAGGCAGGAGCCTGAGCAGCTGGCCTGTCTAGTAGGCCACAGAGAGTCACTTTAGGAGGTGTGTCAGGATGGAGGGTGAGGCTTCTGTAAGCTGTATTCAGCCCTTTGGGCTTCCTGAATAAGCTACAGAGGATCATAGGAAGGTCCTGAGCAGAAGAAGGACAATGGTTGCCGCATAGTGAGCTCGAGGCCAAGCTGGGATACGTGAGACTCTATCTCAGAACAGCAAACAAACAAATAAACAAACAAAATGCAAACCAAATCAAAACAACCCCCAAACTCCCTCCACCAATAATACAGGGACCAATGAGATGGCTCAGTGGGTAAGGGCTCGGGTTGCCAATCCTCATGACCTGATTCTGTTCCAGAACCATGCAGGAAAGAACTTGACGCTCACAAGTTGTCCTCTGACAGTTATGTGTGTGCTGTCCCCAAATAAATAGTGTTAGCAAAACAAAAACCGAACCAACGGAACCACCCAATTACACAGAACAAAGTAAAACGTCAACAAAAATCCTCTTTATTTTTTGTTTCTTGTATTATGTCTTTAATTTCTCAGGAGTGTGTGTGTGTGTGTGTGTGTGTGTTGCATACGTATCTGTGTTTGGGAGTATGTGGGAGTTTTGGTGTGTGTGTTAGCATGTGTGTATGAGTGTTTGTGTTTACAGATGTGTGCTGCCTGGAAGGGTTTTGGAAGATCAGCCCTCTGACTCCACATAACCTCTCCTCTGGGTACAGATGGAGGGCATGGGCTGGGACACTAGAGCAGAGGGAACCAATTATAGTCTTTTCTCTCCCGCTCCCTCAAGGAAACTCACTTTTAATTTCCTCTGTGATTATCCTGCTTATTACCAAACAGGCTGGTGGCCGGCTTCCCTTTGATTTCTCCTCTTAGTCTCCCGTATGTCCGTTCCACCCTCCACATCCCCTTTCATTCCTCCTGTTTTATATTTAGCCCAGACTGCTGAGAAAATGTGCAAGCCACGCTAGTCTCACCACTTGTTCTGGGTCAGTTTTGAGCTCTGTGTTAGCGTGCTTGTCTCTGGGGCAGTGGTGCCCCTAAGCATAGGAGTGAGGTGGCCTGAGAAGGAATTCATGTCGAGGCCTGGGCAGAGCTGATCCTTTCTTCAGGGACCATGAAGTGTCCCCCCCCCCCCGTCCCTCCCCCCCCCATCCCCTTTCCTGCTTTGCATGTTCAGATGCAGTGTGACTGAGGTGGTCTTTCATCCGTTCCACAAATATTTACTGGACACCTACTGTGAGTCAGGCCTGTGGCTGGAGATGGGGCTTTGCAGGAACAAAAGGGTCTATTGTCCCTGCTCTCAGTGGCCTGTGAGAGCTCTCTTGCACCCCACTCCCACCATGTGTGTATGCACTATGCACGTGTGTGTGTGTGTGTGTGTGTGTGTGTGTGTGTGTGTATGTGCGCACCACAGTCCACCTGGCATTGGTATCATTCCTTAGAAACCACCCACCTTATTTTACGAGACAGGGTATCTTACTGGGACCTGAAGTTGATTGATTAGGCCAGGATGGCTGGCCAGAGTCCCAGGAATCTACCTGTCTCTGCCTTCTCAGTGCTTGGATCACATGAGCGTGCTACCACACCCACCTGGATGTTTTGGCATGGTTGCTGTGGATCCAACTCAAGTCCTCATGCTGTGGCCTTTCCAGCCTGCAGCCTTCTGCATGGCAACACCTTAAAGAGAAGTTTGGGGGCCTCTCTCTCCACCTGACCAGCTTTCCAGATTTTTGCCTATTGCTCAGCAGAGTGGAACCTGGAATGTGACAGGAGCATGGCAAGCATTAACCATGGGTTCAGAGATGGGCGGGGGCGGGGGGGGGGGCATGTAAGGAGCAAGGATGAAGGGCTGGGGGACCAGGAGGGAGCTTGAGAGTACAAGGTCCCCGGCAGGGTGCACAGTCCCTATAGTGAGGAAAAAAAAAACCGAGGCAGAAAGGCCTTTGAGATAATTGAGTTGGTGGCTTTCATGTTCCTCATTCAGACACTGGGCTGAGGGCCAGCTCTGCTAGCGAGGGCGTGAACCCTGCCCTGCCCTAGCGCACAGGGTGTCATTCGCTGAAGTCCCTTCCTGTCTCATGTAGCTGGCATCTTTCTTTGTTCGCAGATCTCAATTATGTGTATCATCCCAGCAAAGGAGAGGGCTTCGAGCAGAAAGGTCAGCCATATGGCGCCTCGGGCCAGTGAGAACTTGATTGCCCTGCTGCTCCAGCCAAAAGCTCCCCAAATCCCTGGGCTCAGCAGGAGTTGGGGCACAAAATTCTACCTGGGTTGCAGGTGCTGGTGTCTGTACTGCAATTAGACTCACGTGCTCAACCCTGGAGGGCAAAGGGGATGGCTGCTGCCATGGGGAGTACAGGTTTCACTAGAGCCCTCAGAGCTGGTTCAGAGGCAAGATGGTCCCTTGAAGAGCTGACTGCATCACAGTGGGCTATTTTTAGGAGCTGGCTCCTGGGGTGCCGACAGACTTGCTGACTTTTGCATCTGGTGCTTGAGGGCCTGAACAGCTGATCAGCCTGTCACTTCCCAAGCCCACTGCCCTAGTTCTGCCTGTCATCTCCCTTTTGTTCTGCCTGCTTTGTCATCTGTACTGGCACCGTTTCTCTGAAATCAGGGTAGGCAAGGTCTCAACAAATACCAGCCGGGAAGCAGATTCTTAGAAGACTGCATTGGTTTCTGAAGACTGCTCTCATGCAGTACCACGAGCAAGCGCAATACTGTTTGTTGCCTGAGTCAGACGAGCAGTCTTTGGGGCTGGGAGGCCAGAAGTCTGAGGTCAAGGTTACCGCAGGGCTGTGCTTTCTGCAATGGCCACAGGGAAGAATGGGTTGCATACCTTTCTCCTGGTGGCATTTTGTGTCCTGTATCTGTTGCCTCAAAATTGCCTGTGACTCCAGTTCCAGAAGACCTGACACCCTCTTCTGGCTTCTGCAGGAACTTCACACACTGGAAAACATCACACGCACACACACACACACACACACACACACACACACACACACACACACACACAGTAACAGATGAGAAAACGAAAAGCTCATAGACACCACAGATATCGTGAAGCACAGAATAGTGACTGTGGGTGCTGTTGCTGTTTCCTGTGGGTTCTGAGTCGGAGAAGGTGGGGCACAAAGTGGGGTCTGTGTGAGGATGTGGAGGCAGCCGGCCCTAGATGTTGTAGTGATGTTGAACGCCCAGCTCGGGGCACTGTTCTGTTCCTACTTTACCTCCCGGCTGGGTGTTACCGAGGAAATACCCTACGGCTGGGCCAGGACACCCACCTTTGCGGTAGATGAACAGGGCTCTGTGTCTCAGGCATAGTGTCATCGACCACGGCTGTGGCTGTTGGCAGTGGAACCTCCCTGGATGGACTTGGTTTTCTAGTCTAGCGGGAGCCAGACTGCAGCAGCCTTCTGGTAAACTATCTTTCCTCAGGCAACCCACGGAACAGAACTGTAATGCCAGCATGATGACAGGGCAGGTCAGAATAAGGGAAACTGGTAGAGTATTTTCCAGGTTTCCTGGTGTGTGTGTGTGTGTGTGTGTGAGAGAGAGAGAGAGAGAGAGAGACAGACAGACAGACAGACAGACAGAAGAGAAGGAAGGGAAGAGGGAGGTGAGGATGCAAGGTTTGTGTTAAAGCTGGGGAAAGCTTTACAGGCCCAGGGAGGTTTCACGAGTTCCCTGTTTTGTGCAATGTCTAAAAATCCATCTTTTCCAGTTAAGCTCATACTTTGGACATTATGCACACTGCTTATATCGTCCGGTCACACCTAGCCTGCAATAAGGAAGGCTGAGATACATAGCCTCTAATTCAGATTGCCTAACATCTAGGGCATTATTATTTTATAGATTCAGGCAATAATTGGTCTTTTCCACCTTTTTTTTCTTCTTTTTGTTTTTGTTTTTTTTTTTCAAGACGGGTTTCTCTGTGGCTTTGGAGGTTGTCTTGGAATTTGCTCTTGTAGACCAGACTAGTCTAGTCTCGAACTCACAGAAATCTGCCTGCCTCTGCCTCCTGAGTGCTGGGATTAAAGGCGTGCGCCACCACCACCCAGCTCATCTTTTCTTTTCTTAATAAATGTTTCTTCTAGGTTTTTTTAATTAAAATTTTTTTCAAGACTGGGTTTCTCTGTGTAACAGCCCCGGTTGTTCTGGAACTTGCTTTGTAGACCAGGCTGGTCTTGAACTCACTGAGATCCACCTGTCTTTGCCTCCTGAAGGCTGGAATTAAAGGTGTGTGCTACTACCACCTGGTGATTTTTTAAACATTTAAAATATATTTTGTGTGTATATAGATGTATTGTCTAGTTTTATGTCAACTTTACACAAGCTATAGTTGTCTGAGGGGAGGGAACCTCAGTTGAGAAAATGCCTCTATAAGATCAGGCTAGTGGCAAAACTTTAGGGTCCTTTCTTAATTAGGGATCGATGTGGTAGGGCCCAGCCCATTATAGGTGGTGCTGTTCCTGGAGTGGTGGCCCTGGGTTCTATAACAAAGTAGGCTGAGGAAGCCATGGGGAGCAAGCCAGTAAACAGCACCCCGCCCCATGGCCTCTGTGTCAGCTCCTGCCTCTAGGTTCCTGCCTTGTTTAAGTTCCTGTCCCAATTGCCTTCATCAATGAACAGTGATTGAAGTACAAGCCAGTTAAATCCTTTCCTCCCCAAGCTGCTTTTGGTCATGATGTTTCTTCACAGCAATAGTAACCCTAAGAAAGTAAGGGTGCGCCGCATAGCATTTATGTGGATGACAGAGGACAACTTGCAGGAGTCTGTTCTCCCTTTCCACCGTGTACGGCCCAGGGGTCAACCTCAGGTCATCAGGTTTGGCAGTGAGCACGTTCACCCACTGAATCATCTCATGGACCCAACAAATGCCTCTTACGTGGGATGACTTTTGGGGAGCAGTGGAGCATGAGATAGGGATTCAAAGATAATAACTTTGGTTCTTCTTGGTCCTCATATTGACTGAGTTATTTATGTATGTTTCTCCACTTAAAAATCACTTCAAAGTTCAGTGTTTGAAGCAACAACTTACACGCATGGTTCTGTAGGTCAAGAGATGGGCTGTTCGAGATGCAGGGTCTGCTTGGGGTCTCAGGTGGCAGATAGTTAAGATTTCTTCCTGGTCTGGCATCTCTGAAGATGCAGAGCTTGGGTGTCATCTTCCAAGATAGCATTCACCTAGCTTTCAAGTTGGCCCCTGCGGTTTTTAGGAAACCTTGGTTCCCTCTCACACACGTAACTTCTAGACTTTTGGGTTGTTCCCATGACATGATAGCCAGCTTCTCCTGGGAATAACCCACCCAAGAGAGAGTAAGTTGGAAGTAGTGATGTCCTTCATGACCTGGTATCATGACCTGGTGTCAGCTCACACACCATCGATGACTCCGTTCTAGTTTTCAGAAGCCTGTCACTGAGCCTGGTGCAGTTAGAGGGAGGCGGATCAGGTCCCACTTTCTTTGAAGGAGTGTTAAAAACACCACAGAGGTATGGGTGTGAGTCAGTGCACGGCACTGGCCCGGCATGCAGAAGGCTCTGGGTCTATTCCCTAGCACTGGAAACACAAAGTAGCAAAGGCTAGCATTTTGGGAAGCCCTTTCTGTAGATGTGGTACATAGTCATTTTTCAGTGGCTGTGGTAAGACACCACGACCAAAGACAACTTAAGAAAGAGTGTTTATTTCAGCTGACAGTTCTGTGATGAGAGACAGAAGCATGGCAACAAGCATAGGTGTGGTGGCTGGAACAAGACACAAGTTGGAGTAGAGAGAATGCAAACCGGAAGTAGGCAAGGCCACCCTCTTAAACCTCCCCAACAGTGTCACCAACTGGGGTGTTGAAAGGCCCAACACTATGAGGGGCATTTCTCATTCAACACCCCACAGTGTTATGGTTACCCTTTCACATGCACCAACACAATTGGCTTGCATTGCTTCTCACAACACCTGTGAGTTCTATTCTCCACCCCGCCCCCACACATCATTTGCTTCTTCAGGATCTTATGTAGTACAGACTGGACCCATTTTGTAGCCAAGAATGACCTTGAACTCCTGGTCCTCTTTCCTCTACCTCCCTCATGGGATTGTAGCTGTGTACCACCATACCTATTTCTATGTAGTGTTGGGGATGAAACCTAGACCTTCATTCATGCCAGGCAAGCACTGTACCAACTGAGCTATCTTTGTGCTATCCCAAATGGCGCTCACATTTGTTATGATTTATGGATCTGGGGAAGGTGTGGATTGAGGCTGGCTTAGTCTCAAGGTTCTTCTGGGAGGAGGCTTCCCCGGAACTGCATATAAGCAGACTGAAGAGCTTAGGACCATTAACTTCTGAGGGGTCAGGAAGAAAGTGACCCTTAATTCCTCTTTAATAGCATGTGTCAGTGGCTAGTGTTTTCAGGATGTCAGTGTATCTGCGGTTTGGGGCAGCAGGTTGTTATCATTTTTGAGCAATAAACAAAAGTCTGCTTTTAATTACTTCTGTGAAATTGCCTGACCCATGCATGATTAAATATTCATTATGTAGAACAAGGAGTTTTCTTTGTATATAGATCAGTATTAAATTTAGCTGGCAACCTGCTGACCAAACAGCACAAATAAATTTCTAGTAAAGGACTATGATTTGTCCTGACCGTTCATCCCTTCTCTCTCAGTCTCTCTCTCTCCATCCTTGTTGCTGTTTTGACTCAGCTGTCTCAAGATCATTTGGAAATGTCTTTGTGAAATTACACTTACTTATTTAGTGTGTGTGAGTGTATGTGTACAGTACATGCGTGCGTGCGTGCGTGTGTGTGTGTGTGTGTGTGTGTGTGTCTGTGTCTGTGTGTGTGTCTGTGTGCATATGTACAATTAGACCATGGTGTGCATGTGGAGGTCAGAGAACAACTCTTGGGAGTCAGTTCTTTTCTTCCACCTGTGGATCCAGGGTCAAATCCATGTCGTCAGACTCAGCAGAGAGCACCTTTATTCATCCAGTCATCTCAATGGCCTTAGGTCACTTTGAACAAAAACATTTTATTAGTTTTCACATTTATTTATTGCACATGTTGTGGGGGAAGGCAAGCATGGGATGCGTGTGAAGGCCAGAGGAGCACTCGAGAGTCATCTCTCTTCTGTTGCGTGGTTTCTGGGGCCTGAACTCAGGTGGTCAGCCTTAAGGGCAAGTGTCCAACTGAACCATCTTGCCAGCCTATCACTTTAGGTTTTTAATTTTTTTTTGGAAATTGAGATAAACAAAATTCATGCGATATACAGAGAAGTATCTTAGCATGTATAACCCAGTGGTTCACAGTGTACTCAGAGTTATGTGTAATCACACTTTATGTAGAGTTTTACACCCTTTATTCCAATAGAACACTCTACCCCCATCACTAGTCATACTCCGCACCTTCCTCCTACTAGCTTCTGGCTGTCACTTCACTGTTTCCTGTGTTTGGGGATATTTCTATCAAAGGAATTACATGTGGCCTCTTGTGTCTGGCTTATCCTACTTAGCATATTGGTTTTGATGTTCATTTGCATTATAGCACATGACAACATTTTCTTTTTAATGGTTGAGTGCTACTCAGTTGAATGGATGCTTGTTCTCCTGGGGAGAAAGCTAAGGTCCAGGGAGGCAGTTATCCAGACCTGGCCAACTCCAGTGAGGTCTTGTTTTTCAACTCTGACTAGCTAATGAGGACTAGAGGCCTGCAGGGGGCAGCACCAGGCCAGTGCTTCACCAGTTAGGGACTGGCTCAAGGGCTTTGCAGAGGGGAAACCAGAGCCTTCTCAAGTCTAGGGAAATCTTCGTGATTTCTGGAAGGATCCTCCAGATGCTGAGAGAGATTCATGATGCTCTGCGGGATGGTGATGCTGGGGAAATGGGGGACCTTGGACCTCATGGTCTCCTGACCTCTGTAGACCAGGGAATGGGGGGCGATGGGGTGGAGTAAGAGTCAGGATGGGCCTCTTGGATCCCTCAGCAGGGTGGGGACTCTAGCACAGTTGTGGGGAATCCTTCAGGGTCCTGCTGTGAAGCTCAGAGGCAGACATCACAGCTGGCTCTGTGGGTCTCCCGACCCCACAGGCAAAATGTGCCCTGTGGTAGCTGCGGGCTTCTCCCAGCTCAGAGACCAGCCTGCAGAGTGAAGGTACTATTTGCATTTTAATAAGAAATGCAGGATACTAAAGGCCTTTAGGGCCTCAAAGATTGATCAACCTTCCCCAAAATGGCAGGAAGCCAGGCGCTGTACTGATGGTACACCCGGGATCGGGCGCCCCTGCTGGTATATCGGAGTGCCACACCACCCGATGTGCCTCCAGCTTTGGCAGATCACCTGTTTGGGTTCCCCATTCCCACAGCTCCTTTCCCGGTCCCTCTCTAAGGACTTGGTAATATGTTGTCTAGACACCACCGCCGTTGTTTCCCCTCCATTAATCCATTTTAATTGGAAAGTTATCGTAATGCAAACTCTCTTTGGTATTATTTGCGGCTTCGTGTTATTAGAACTTCCCCAACTCGCTTTCCCACCAAATTAAACTTGCTACGGAAGCAGAGAGATCAGCTGCTCATATTAAATCAAGCGCAGGTTGTTAAGTGGGGCTGGGGGCTGCTTCCTCAGTTGGGTGGGGCACTGTTGCCCAGGGCATTCACAGCGGTGCTTTCTCTGCCTCTAGGCTGGGGATTGGGACTCTGGGCTCTTGATGTGAATCAGTTGTGATTGCTTAGCATATACAGAGCCCTAGTTTCCATCCCCAGCGCTATATAAACCAGGCATGGTAGCACACACCTGTAATTGCAGCACTGGAGGGCGGAGGCGGTAGGGTTAGGAGTTCAAGGGCATCCTCACCTACGTAAGAAGAGACAAAACAATTCAACCAGAGCCGGTTCTGTGTCCTGCTCCAACCCCCATACATACATTTCTGAGTCTGAACCTGGAGTCTGCCAGTAGGTGTTCCCGGGACAATGCACCAGTCACCAGCTCCAGCGGTTGCCCTTTCTGTGCTGGCACAGGCAGAGGATGTGACACGGCATAGAAAACTGCCAGAGAGGTTGGGTTTCTTCAGGGGTACCCCACCACAGATATCTGAGGAGAACTCTGTGGGATGGAGTCACTGGGGGCATTGGGCAAGAGGACCACATTTTTCCATCAGCTCCCTGGTCGTTGACACCCACTGGCACACTTCAGAGCTACTCACTGATCCTGCTTGTCCCCTAGGTTGGAGGCAACACACATGCCAGCCTGGATGGTCAGCTTTGGACAGCTAAAAAATGCTGAGGCCATGGCTCCACCAGGTCACGTGGGGGAAGGATGGAAGCTGGGATTGGACTCCTCCCATTTCCCTATTAACTATGCTGATGGCTGTTCCCCTTCTAGAAGTGTGTGTAGGGGGGTAAGAGGATGGATTGAAGAAACTCAGAGTCAGATTCAGGAGGTGCCAGCTATTGGGTAGGTGTTAAGCTGTTTTTTTTTTGTTTGTTTGTTTGTTTTGTTTTGTTTTTCGAGACAGGGTTTCTCTGTATTGTTTTGGAGGCTGTCCTGGAACTCGCTTTGTAGACCAGGCTGGCCTCGAACTCACAGAGATCCACCTGCCTCTTCCTCCCAAGTGCTGGGATTAAAGGCGTGCGCCACCAACGCCCGGCTGGTGTTAAGCTGTTTTTTTTGCTTGTTTTGTTGTTGTTGATGTTATAAAACATTGCCCAAAACCAACTTGATAAGGAAAGCTGTTTATTTCAGCTTACAGTTCTCGTCCATCATGAAGGGAAGCCAAGTCAGGAACTTGGCGGCAGGAGCTGTGGCAGAGTCCATGGAGGGGTGTTGCTTACTGACTTGCTCTCCATCTTGCTCAACCTGCTTTCTTTTCTAGCCCAGGACCACTGCCTAGGGGTGGCACCACCCACAGTGGGCTGGGCCCTCCCATATCAACCACTAGTCAAGAAAATGCCTCACAGATTTGCCTGTGGGCCAATCTGATGGAGGCAATTCATCAGCTGCAAGTCTTTCTTCCCAGGTATATCTAGGTTTGTGTCAAGTTGACAAAAATTGACTACGGCAGGAGGCATGAGCTCCCCTTCCATTCTATGCCTCCTGTTGGGTCCCTGCCATCTTCATTTCAAAATACTTTATTTATTTACTTTTAAAGGGTGTGCAGGCGAAGGTGCTAGATCCCTGGAGCTGGAGTTACTCGTGGCTGTGAGTCACCTAATGTGGGAACTGAACTCTGTGTAAGAGCTGTATGTACTCCCAACTGCTGAGCCATCTGGACAGTCTCCAGGTGGGGAGGAGGAGGAAGGGAAGGAGGGGGAGGAGGGAGAGGAGGAGGATTTATGTGAATCTCTCCACTTGTCAGAGCACTGACTTATGCTTTGATGGCATGCTCAGTTATCATTCAGTCCACAGCTCTTACTGATAGGCACTGTTGCTATCCCTAATTTACAGATCAGGGATTTGAGGCACACAACTCCTTTAGCCCCAAATGCAGTACTGGGGATTCTCCAGGGTGCTGATGACTCAGTCTTACATCTTGCAGAGAAAAACAGCCCAAAGACAGAAGGGTCCTCCAGAGGGGCACGGTGTCCTTAGCTACACTAGGCCAGGCTCAGGCTCTGCCTGCTCTCAGGCCGTGTTACTTCCCCTGACAATAGTGCTTTTGGGCTGCAGTGGCCACAGGGCTCATTATGGATGCTACAAATTGAAAGAAATAGCTGCTCAGTTACAAATTAATAACAGATTTGTTTGTCATTAAGGCAGCACTATTTAATAAAATTAGTTCAGTGGAGCATAATTACTTTCATATAAAATTCCCCCTTAAAAATTACTTTGATAAATCCAAGCCTATTAGGCAGGCATAGGGATTCTGGGGTGTGGGGTGGCTCTGAGCTTTGGTTGAGTCCCTGCTGGGATACCCCTAGGTCAGGAGTCCAGCTCTTGAAGCACTTGATTTACAGGCTTGACCACTGGAAGGCCCTGTGGGTAGCAGGAAGCCCAGCTTCCACAGAGAGAAGTATAGAGAGCCTTGTATTTACCCTGTGGCTAGACTCAGAATCAGGTTCACCCTGACAAGGCTAGCCCAGCCAGCTTTTCCTGGACTTTCACAGCAGGGTTTCCAGTTTATCCCCTGGCTTAGACACTGTGTGTGTGTGTGTGTGTGTGTGTGTGTGTGTGTGTGTGTGAGCACACAGGTTGATGTGAATATGTATGTTGGATGCCAGAGGTTGACATTCATGCCTTTGTTTTATAGCTCTCTACCTTACTTTTTGAGATAGAGTCTCTCATGGAGCCTGGAGCTCACCGATTCAACTAGGCTGCTGGCTGATGAACTCCAGGATCTTCCTGACTCTGCCTCCCCAGTACTGGGATTACAGGCAAGCGCCACCATAGCTGACTTTTTATGTGGTTTCTGGGGATCTTAACTCAGGTCTTCATGCTTTTGTCACAAGCACCTTGATGACAGATCCATCTTTCCAGCCCCTGCTTTTTTGAGACAGAGTTTTTCTGGGCAGTCAGTCCGGTTGGCTTTGACATCATGACCTTCCTACTTTATCTTCCTCGATGCTGGAGTTACAATCATGTTCCACCCTGTTCAGAACTATAGGACAATTCTTAATCTTTTGTTCATAGTCCTGCAGACCTAGCCTGTGGTAAGTGAGTGAAACAATGTCCAAACGGGAGGGGCAGTCAAGAGATTGGGATGTTAGGCAGAAGATAGATGCTAGGTAGCCTCAGACTAGCCCCTTTTTGTTTTTGCTTCCCAGTGTCTTCCTCTCATGGTGGGAAACATTTCCTCTTAGGAGCCAGGCTTCTAGGACATTGCAAGTGCCATGGAGACCTTTCTTCTGCAGTGTCTGACCATGCCACAGCCTGTGGCATTCTGCCTCAGCCTTGACTGTGCGGCTGCGATCCAGTCCTGGCTGAAACTTCCCTGCTCTTCTCTGCTCAGTAACTTGGTTTTAAGATCCATCCACTTTCCCTCTCCCGAATCAAACTTCCATGATGGTTCTGCAGCTCCGTGAGGGAGATGGCAAGGGTGCATCCCCAACAGGGGTGGGTGGAGTATTTTTTTAATTTTTAAAAATTATTTGTTGTGTGAATGTGTGCCCATGGTCCCCCTCACACACACACACACACACACACACACACACACACACACACACACACACACACACACACGGGCATACTCATGGAGGTCAGAGGACAACTTCTGGGAGTTGGCAGTCACCTTTACCAGCCATCCTGCCAGCCTCCTTTTCTGTTCTCACACCTGGATTCCGGCTTTGGGATGTTGCTTCTTTCCATCACTCCTTTGTGGAAAGTCTCCCTAGAAATGAAAGATGTCTGCACGGAATGGAACCTCAGAGGTCAGAAGGCTCAGGATCCTCATTTGTAGATGAGAAAACAGAGGCATGAAATTGCTGAGTTGGCCACACCAGGCCTGGCTCTCCCTCTCCTCACCTCCGGGTTGGAGGCTGCTGCCCTCCCCATAACTCCCAGCAGTCTGTGCTTGCCTAGGTTTCTTCCTTGCCTGTCTTCAGGCCTCCCCAGCCTATCCGTGATTTCCTGAACAGCATCCGTGTTATTAGGCTTCTAGATTTTGTCTCGAAGGAGGTGGTTAAGGGGAGTTGTTCAAGCAGAAATGTGCAGGTTGGATCCATAAATCGTTCCTGCACAACTTGCAGGCATACGATCCCCAAATGCCCCCCACCATTGGAAGTCAGTGGAAGAAAATTCTGTGGAGTTGGGTATAATGCTGCAGCAGGATTCTGGAGGCACAATTCAGAGACTGCATCATCATGGCACTGCTCAGTGTACAGCCTGCACAGTTAGAGTCTGCACAGTTACAGCCTGCACAACTATAGCCTGCTCAGTGTACAGCCTGCTCAGTGTAGAGCCTGTTCAGTGCATAGCCTGCTCAGTGCATAGCCTGCATAGTTATAGCCTGCACAGCGTAAAGCCTTCTCAGCGTACAGCCTGCACAGGTATAGCCAACTTAGTATAGAACCTGCTCAGTTACAGCCTGCTCAGCGTACATCCTGCACAGGGTACAGCATGCTCAGTGTACAGCGTGCACATTTGTGCCTTGTGCCCTGTGCCCTGTGTGAGTTTGGTGTGTGGGCGTAAGCAGGCATGTAAGCAAAGAACCCAGCTTAAACTGCAGGAAGGTGGCAGAGACACAGAAGGGTGGTCATTCAGGCTTGTCACAGAGAACTCCTAGGGTCTGCAGGTTGTTTCATCTGCCTTTTCCCTCATTTGTAAAGTAGTGAAAGCAATCTGGCCTTCACCGGTCTGTGTGATAAGAGAACACAGAGGCAGGCTTCCACAGCAGACAGTGTCTCTGAAAGCTGGTGGTTAACTTGAGCACTTAAGTAGATGTCGAAGCTTGGGGGGAGGGGATGAGGGGTCTAGGGCTAGCCACTCTCTGACTGTCTTTCTAGATGTCATTCCAATGACAGCTAGGGAGTCAGAGTCCTAAGTTCTGTAGTAGGCGTTGCGGCACCTACCACTCGGCGGAGGAGGCAGGACATTTGTTTTGGCCCTCATTTTCCCCCAGATCTTCTCATTCCCAGACGACCAGGGTGGCTTTCCTGGAGCCTCCTGGTCACCCAGACAGAGGGCCCGGGAAGGGGGCTGGCACAGCATATCCCAGCCCCCTCCACACCCCCTGGTTCCTTCTAAAGCCCCTTCTGAAGGGGACCTCGGAGCTCTAATGAGTTGAGGGCCTTTAGAGCAGCCCAGGCAAACCAATTAGGTTTGCTTAAAAATATTGTATTCATTAGCATGAAAATAAAGCTGAACTTTTTAGAGATAATTGCATCTTTTAAAATGCGGTAGTCTTTGTCTGGGCTTGTCTCATAAATATGCATGCTGCATAATTCTTTTGGAACCATGGTCGCAATCATGAGTGACACACAAATGCACCCAGGGTGTTAATATTCTGACAAGAGCGGAGCCTCTTGGGCAGGCTGTGCCACTGGCGGGGCCTCCGGAGGCGTCCCTGTCGTCCCCAGCTGCAGCCTGCACCATTCTCGGGAACAGAGCCCAGCCCAGGGTCCCCATACCAGGCATCAGCTCCACTTCTCAATGGCTTTCTTTTGTGCTACTGCCCCCACGGAAAATTCTAGGGCTCTCCTCAAAAGGCAGGGAAGAGAGGGATAGATGGTTGAGCTCAATTTACAGCCCCAGAAATGGAAGCTTGGGAATGGTGGTAAGTTGGGGGATTGGTGGAGGTTGCCAAGGTCACCCAGCAGGGATGGGACCAAGGTGACTGGTGATCTTTCTCTCTGTAGGGCTAGGATTCCCATTTTCATGTAGTGGGGAAGGGGTACTTTTCAAGTTGGTTAGCGTGGGTTAGTGGGGAGGGGCCAGCATGCCTTGCTCTATTCACACCAGTTCTCAGTCACTCTCAAAACTGTTTAAAACTGGCTTCCTATACTTCCTAGAAACACCTCAGCTGCCATGGGTTCCTGTCCTGAAAGGCATGTATCTGTCTGTCTGTCTGTCTGTCTGTCTGTCTGTCTGTCTGTCTGTCTGTCTCCATCATCCATCCATCCATCCATCCATCCATCCATCCATCCATCCATCCATCCATCCATCCATCCATCCATCCATCCATCATCGGGGTGGGGAGGCTTGTGCATGCCCCAGCATGAGCCTTGAGGTCTGAGGACATACATTGGTTCTCTCCTTCCATCAAAAGGGCCCCAAGGTTGAACTCAGGTGGTCAGGCTCAGCTGCAAGTGCCTTCGCCTGTGGGGCTTCTGTCTCCCTCGTCTCTACTTCTCTCAAGTGCCACACTGCTCTAAGATCAATACTGGCTTTTCAGCCCGTGCCCAGGCAAACCAAGAGTGCACGGAAGTTTCTCTAAGCTCTTACTGCAAGGCCCCATTGTCTCCTGCAGCATACCTGGAGTGGAGCTGGTCCTGTGAGGCCAAGGGGAGAGGGAAGTCTGGTGTTCTTCCTCTGGGGACATGCTGTCCTCAAGAGTGGACGAGCTGGTTGCAGAAATGCAATACAAGACAGAGGGCTATGTGGGGTCCAGGGGCTTGCCCCCCTGATTCTGTGAGAAGGAGGGGACGCCAAGGAGAGACCTGGAGATGGGGCTACAGTGTAGCCTATCCTGCCTCAGCTGACCAGTGGGGGTGTCTGGCCTTGGCCTTTACCATGTGGACAGCTAGAGGTTAACTCTCCATCTGTCTGTCCGTAGCTACTTTTCCCTGTTGATAGAAGATGTGTGGCTACCTGCTCCACTTCTTACCTAGGCAGGGGTACATCTGCCCTCTTTGGTAGAATCCATCTATGCACCTTCCAGGATTAGCCATTTTAGTTGATGATGATTATTAACATGCTTTGATATTGAACTGAGTGGGTTTTAAAGCTTTTTGTACCAGTTTTTTTATTACTGTGATAAAACCCTGACCCAAAACCAACTTAGGAAGGAAAGGGTTTATTTTGTGTACATGTCACAGTCCATTATTGAAGGAAGCCAAGGCAGGAACTCAAGAACCTGGAGGCAGGAGCTGATGCAGAGACCATGGAGGATGCTGCTCGCTGGCTTACTGTCTATGGCTTGCTCAGCCTGCTCTCTTATAGCACCCAGGAAAACCAGCGCTGGGATGGCACCACCCATAGTAAGCTGGGCCTTCCATATGCATCGTCAGTCAGGAAAATGCCTTGCAGATTTGCCTAAGCGCAATCTGATGGAGGTAGTTCATCAATTTGAGGCTCTTTCTTCCTGGGGACTATAGTTTGTGTCAAGTTGACAAAACAAACTAACCGGCACACTTTACTTGTTTATTCTCATGAATTTGCTTGTCAAAATCAGACAGTCTACAAGGTAGAAACTTCTAAAGTTTCATAAAAATATCCCATTAGAATCTGGTTTGGAATCTCTCAGTTACTTTTCTATTGCTGTGACAAAATACCACGACCAAGGCAACTTAGAAAAGAAAGCATTACATTGGGAGTTTATGCTTCCAGAGGATCAGGTCCATCACGGTGGGCTGCATGGCAGCCGGCAGACAGGTGTGATGCTGGAGCTGCAGCTGAGAGCTTAAATCTGATCCACAAGCAGGAGACAGACAGACAGATGGACGGACAGACGGACACACACACACACACACTGCTCAACAAGCAAGCTAACTAGGAAGGACATGGGGAATTGAAACCTGAAAGCCCATCCCCAGAGACACACCTTCTCCAACAAGGCCACACCTCCTACTCCTCCCTAAATAGTCCACCAACTAGGGACCAAAGCATTCAAATATATGAGCCTATCTATGGGAGTGTTCTCATTCAAACCCCCACAGAATTGTATTAAATTCAGACATTAACTGAAGGAGCTTCTGTCTTTACGTATCTCATCTCTCTCCTCTTCTCATGTACAGCCACCATTTCATTCCATCTCTTGTCCTGAGACAGGATTTCTTGTAGCCCAGGACAGTCTGAAACTTACCATAAAGACAAGGATGGCCCTGAACTTCTGATCCTCTTGTCTCTACCTCCTAAGTGATGGGATTATGTTCATGTGCCACCATGTCTGATTTATATAGCACTGCAGATTGAACCCAGGGCCTCATGCATGCTAGGCAAGCACTCTATCAGCCGAGCCACACCCTCCAGCCCTGCTCTTCACCCACCAGACTCTGAAGAAAGAGTATCTTCTGAATTCCTGTACATTCATACAGGTATTTTTTGGTCCTACGAATAGCACCGTACAAGTGCAATACCTACTACCCAGGCATTTCAGACATTCAAGGACTAGACAAGGCCATCAAGATGGTCCTAAGGGACAGGCACCAGGTGCGGGGAGCCCAAAGGCAGCAGGAACTTAGTGTGAGGAGGAGGAGCCAGGCTGCTGGCAGGAATGTGAATTTGCCACAGTCCTAGGTGCACGGCCCAGGGCTCCACTCTCCGGGGTGTGAATGGGCAGAAATGGAGGGTTCTGGGAGCTTGAGTGTTTTGCATGGGGTGCCACAGCTACTTTGCTTGCTTTTCTTTGCAGGGGACGTGATCGAGAGCCTGAAGCACGCTTGGCCAGCATGCCATTGCTGAGCCTCACCTCTGTGCCTGTGTGGCTGTCTGGAGTCTGGGCACTGTTCCTGGCAAGACTGCTAAAGGGCCTCAGTGGAGGCTGTCCACATGGCCATGATGTCACCTGCATGTGGGGCATAGTCTATCAAGTTAAGCAGCAAGGAGACAAAACTTAAAATTCTTTTGTGTAGTCTCTTAGGAAGTTTAGACAGCAAGCCAGTCCCAAAGCCACATGACTGAGTGGTGAAGGAAAAGGGACAGGAGCTGTGAAGAGGGCTTAGGAGAGTGCCTGCTGTGCAGGGCAGCCGAGGATTTCAGGTTGAGTCTGCACTACCCATGGAAAAGCTGGGTGTAGCAGTATTTGTCTGTTACCCCAGTTCTGGGGCAGCAGAGAAAGGGGGACCCCTACAGCTCACTGGTCTCACAGCCTAGACAATCGATGAGCTCCAAGTTCAGCGTGAGACACTGCCTCAAAAAAAAAAAAAAAAAAAAAAACAGGCTTCAAGTGACAGAGAAAGACACTCAACATCGAACTCTGGCCTTCACATGTATGCATGCATATGTGTACATGCATGAACATGGACATTTAGCACCCATGAGGGGAAGAAATGCTGGGGCTTTAAAAAATGCTCAAGTCACTGTATGGTTGGTCTGATGTTTTATAACTCATAAGCTTTGTGGGGCAGATGTGGTTCCCATTCAAAGGTAAAAGGACACCATTCAGCGCGTGGGTGACATACCCCTCCCCTGTTAGTCGCAGGAGCTGGAATTGCACAGTAACCCTTGGTTTCAAGTCTAGGCATCTTTCTGCCCCTCTGCAGCTGTGCGTCTTTATAAAAGTGAGCTAGATTCCAGCCTGCGGAGGAGAAGGAAGGCTTGTTCTTGGCCAAGTTTCATTTAATTTTCCATCAGTAGGTGTCAACTGTGAAGTAGTCAGAAATGCTAAAATAACAGCTTAAAAACACAGGCACCGAAATGGAAATGTAATTTTAGCGCGCCTCGCCAGCCCCTCCTGAAGATAAGTGCAGCTTGCGGGGTATCTGTTACAGACATGTAACGCTTAAGGACCGAGCTCACAGGAGTAGCTGGCGATGTGCAATTTAGCAACTTGGGCTGTGAAAGAAGAAGGGAGCGGGGAGGGAAAGAGCATCATGAGCCGAAACACAGAAAACAAAAGGAGATGGAGAGGGAAGGGAGCCCTGGTATTCCTGCTTCTACGTTTGCTAATAACCTGGGAAATGACTTGCTAGATAAAAGAGGCTGGTCTGTGAGAGACATTATCTCAGAGATGCCCACTTGATGGGCAATAAGGAGTCGAACCTCTGCCTCGAAACCTAGCGAGGCTCCGTCCTCCCCTGCTGTGTGCCCAGAGTGGGGCTGGTCCTGTGAGTCATGGGGAGAGGGAAGTCGGCTGTCCATGATTTGGGGCACCATGGATGATCTGATTACAGAAATGCAACACACAGGGCTGTGTAGGAGAAATTGCTGGCCAGCCTAACCAAGCCTCAGGTGACCAGGCCAGCCTGTATGAGCAAGGGAGGCGGCACTTCCTCCCTGAGACAAGCCTGCCTCTATGCCCAGAGACTGCTGACAAAGAGCCACCTGACCCAGAGACACCAATGAGGAAAGGACAGCGCAGCAGAGCCAGCCGCCTGAGCCAATAGGACCTTAGGAGAGGTTATAAAAGCAGGCCTAACTTCCTTAATAAACTCTGCTACTCACTGACCCCCAGTAAATGAGTGCTTGGTGCTGTATCTTCTCACCCCCTCCCCCAAAGGGTGTTGGAGCAGGGTAACCCACAACAGGGCTGCATGGGGTCAAGCCACTCCCTCTGCTGTTGTGGGAAGGAGGGGGACAGCTCTTGTCTTGGGACATCAAGGAGAGAAGACCTAGAGATGAGACATGGGGCCATAGCTGAGGGGTGAGGACATCGGCTCTGGTGCCAGTTCTGGTACTGATGCATTGTGTAAATAGGGATAAGCCATTTCATCTTTCTTGGTCTCAAAGTCCAGACTCAGCAATCAGTGGAAGGTTATTTATTTGTATATGTAATTATGAGTATGTATGCTTGTATGTGTGCATGTGTATTTGTACACATGGAGGTCAGAGGACAACTTTAGTTGTCTTTTGCAACAAGGTTACTCTTAAAAATGCACGTATTTGTGTGTGTGTGTGTGTGTGTGTGTGTGTGTGTGTAGCACACATACCATGGTAAATGTGTGGAGGTCAGAGGACAACCTTCAGGAATACTCTCCTTCCACCATGTGGGTCCCAGGGAATCACACTTAGGTCATCAGGCATGATGGCAAGTGCTTCTACCTGTTGAGTCATTTTTGCTGGTTCCATGGGCTTTCTCACCAGGATCTGGGACACTGGGTTGGCTAGACAGGCTGACCAGTGAGCCTCAGGTATCCTCCTGTCTGTCTCCCCCATGTTGGAGTTACAAATGTGTGCCACCATGTTAGATTTTTTTAAAACAGAGGCTTGGATTCAGGTTCTTGAGAGTGCTTACAAGGCAAACACTTCACTAGTGAAATGAAAGTGTTTTTGATATGTATGGATGTTTTGTCTGAATGGATGTCAAGTTCCTGGTGTCTGTGGAGGTCAGAGGAGGGCATCAGATGTCCTAGGGCTGGAGTTTCAGATGACTGCAAGTTGACATGCATGTCCTGGGAACTGAGCCTGGACCCTGTGGAAGAGCAGCAAGGTCTCCTAACCACCGAGCCATCTCTCCAGCTCTACTGAAGTTTTCAAGAAAGCTTTCTGAGCCAGGTGGTGGCAGCACATGCCTTTAATTTCAGCACTTGGGAGGCAGAGGCCAGCAGATCTTTGTGAGTTCGAGGTCAGCCTGGTCTACAAGAGTGAGTTCCAGGACAGCCAGTTCTACATAGAGAAACCCTGTCTCAAAAAAACTTAACAAACAAACAAACCACCACCAATAACAACAACAAAAAAGAAAATTTCTGAGATCCCTTCAGGCTCTGAAACTCACATGGCCTATGAATTAGAGCTCCTATTAGAAATTCAGCCCTGACTAGCTTACTCAGAGAGGAAATGGTTTTTGGTTTGGCGAATTGTGAAATCCAGAGGCAGAGGAGGTTCAGGTGTGGCTGGGTTCACAGGCTCCTGAAGACTGCCCTTTCCCCTGCTGTCCGTCGCTGCTTCTGCTCCTCCTCCTCTTGTGCTGGGCTGTCTTTTGTGACAGTTCCAGCAGACTGGTCTCTAGGAGTTCAGCCACACCAAACCACAAAGAATGAGTCTCTTCCAGAAGACGACGCTTCAGCCAACAGCTGAAAAGGATCAGGGCAGGCAGCCCTGCTGCTGATCTCCGTGGGGTCTTGAACGGATTTCAGATCAGATGGAGCCAGGAGGGGGCATGTGGTACATTCCAAGGAGGGTCAAAGTGGTGCCATTCGCCTGGCCAGAACATCTGTGAGGTCCAGGGTAAAAGTGCAAATGGAGGCCACTGCACAGATGTCTAAATACTACAAAAGCAGGACTCACCAACAGTGTGACCTGGGAAATAGGTTTATCTGCTTGTCTGGACACACGGATCTGCTAAATAACCTGGAGGGCAGGCTTTAGGCTTTAGGTGACGATTCTCAGATTCTCACAGAGCATGGCGTTTTGTGTCAGGATGCCGTGGGCCTAGGACCATTGTTCCTCTTCCCACCTGAGCTCTGTCGGGCACCTCCTCTCCCCATGAGCCCCTCTGCTTGCAGATTCATGGCCCAAAAACTCACTGAAACAGAGCTTTTGCCTCCTGAGCCACTGGCGGACATCCTGAGTCAGAATTTGCACCCTCACCTTCCCCTGGGTAATCCAGACCTTGTCCACTGGGGCAAGTGTCGGCTTTACTTTGGGTTGTCAGCTTGTCCTCACTCTGACAAAATACCTGAGAGGAACAACTGGACAGAGGAAGGTTTTGTTTGGGCTCACTGGCTCAGAGGTGTCAGTCCGAGGTCAGCCGGTTCCATTCTTTTTGACCTGGGATGCGGTGACACATCACCAGCCATCTCAGTCCCCAGTTGCCTCTTTTTTTTTTTTTTTTTTTTTTTTTTTTTGTTTTTCGAGACAGGGTTTCTCTGTAGCTTTGGAGACTGTTCTGGAACTCACTTTGTAGACCAGGCTGGCCCCGAACTCACAGAGATCCGACTGCCTCTGTCTCCCGAGTGCTGGGATTAAAGGAGTGCGCCACCAACGCCCAGCTCCCAGTTGCCTCTTAAATTATGTGTTTTTTTCATTCATTTGTGTGTGGGTTCATGCATGGCATTAGGAGGACGCTTGCAGGAGTCGCTTCTCCCCTGCTGTGTGAGTCTCAGAGGTCAAACTGTCCTCTCCACTGTCTTTCTTCTCATCCCTCACTAGCATAGTATTAGTGTGTGCCCCACCCCCTTCTTTTGAGACAGGTGTCTTCCTACGAATTCAAGATTTCCTGCTTCTATCTCTGGGGAGCTGGAATCACCCATGTGTGCCACCATGCCTACCTCTTTGACACTGGTAGATTTTCATCTCTATTTATCATTTATTTACTTGTGTGTGTGGGGGGCAGTACCATGATGCAGTTCTGGGGAATTGGTCTCTCCTTGCAATATGTGGGTCATGAGGATCGAACTCAGGTCATTCATCCTCAGTATCCACTGAACGATTTCACAGACCCCTCCTTTGCACCTTTTTGGGCTCCTCAAGAGCTTGAGACTGAGCTGGTGCGTATGTCAGAGGCCATGTGGGGGTACTGTGGGACTTCTGATAAACTGGAATTTTCCTAAAGAGCCTCTGTGACCCCTGGGGTGCCCTTGGTGGCTACAATAGCACTGGACATCTAGTAGGATCTTGATTGCCCAAGTAGGGCTTTTCAGGCCTTCCGGTGCACCTGGGCAAACTTAAGCCAACTTGGACTCCAGAGGTCTGAGAGTACGCGTTCCTGGAGAAAATTCTGGTTTTGGGGGGTAGAGTGAGGCTTCCTTTGTAGAGAGAGATGACAGGTGGAAGCACCCCAGGCTCTGAGAAGGGCATTTTGCATTGGAGGACTGTGTGGACCACCAGCTGGCCCATCAGACTGATTGACTCCTGTATGACGGTGGCCCAGACCACACTTACCCTCTTCTGTGGCTTTCAGAAAGAACTCCCCCTCCCACTTTGCTATACTGTCTCTACAGCTGGCTCCAACAAGCAAAAGATCTCTCTCCAGAGCTGGGCTCTGTTTGTCTTTGCACCTGCTCCGGCAGCTGTTGCCCATGCTCCTGTTAATGGCACAAACGAAGTCTCTAATGGTGGGGCGTAAGCCCTGGTTGGCAGCGGGGCTAGGGGTGTGGGATGTGCAGACAGATGGGAACTCAGCCAACTGCTGGGATCCAGGCTTCACTGCCAGCCAGACGGCTAGCTAGACAGTGGGTCAGCTGGCTGGATAACCAACTCGGAAGTGCTCACCCTCCCAAGCATCTTTGGGGGCACTCAAAAGCTGTGTAGGTGGACTTTCTGGAGTGCCGGCCTTGGTTGACATAGGAATACCTGGACACAGAAGAGACTTCAAGATGAGACCAGGGTGGGAGAGGTGGCAGGCAAGGTGCTTACCACACAAGCATGAGGACCTGAGTCTGGATCCTTAGTGTCAACATAGAATCCAGGTATGGTGGCACCTGTCTGTAGCCCCAGTGTTAGGGGGAGGCATGGAAACAGTTGGTCAGCCAGTGTAGACCAAATGGTGAGCCCCAGTCTCAATGAGACTCTGCCTCAAAAATTAAGGTGGAGAGCAACCGAGGAAGACACAGATGTTGCCTTCCACATGTGCTCTTACACACACGTGCTCTTACACACACGTGCTCTTACACACACACACACACACACCCCAAAATGACACAAGACCAAGGCCTTATCTGGTGTAACATGGGATCATCGAGGAGTCCTCCAGTACTGATGGACTGCAGTATTTCTTCCTCTCCCAGAGATTCTGATGGACTTAAATAGTGTCTTCAGTTTGAGACAGCTGCTCCCATGCCAAACAATGCACTCATTCACTAAGGAGTTGTGAAATAGATGGGCATAGTGGCACACACCTTTTATCCCAGCACTTGGGAGGCAGATGGATCTTTGTGCATATAAGAAGAGTTCCAGGCAAACCAGAGCTACATAGAGAGACCCTGTCTGAAGAAAAAAATGTGACATGATTGAAACTTCCATCATTAGTACAATATGATCTAATCCCCAAACTTACCATTGCTGTACCAATGCCCACAGTCATTAGATTCACTGAGGTCATCGTTTAGGTCAGGGATGACATTTCACTGTGTCCCATGACATGGTGGTGGTTATCACCCATGTAGCCACAGGTTTCACATACCCTTCTTGTGTGACTGTTTCGTGATTTCTCTTGGCAGGAGAACCCCATTCTGCCCTACTTCCAGGCTGTGTGACCTCGACTCTGGTTCAGTGCTGGTGATGTGGGATTCAGACATAGCCAATCCGAAGTGGCTAGTTCTGGGATGGTCATAGGACCCAAAAAGAGTGAATCACGTTTTGGAATGAGGTCATATTCTCCCTGAAGGGTAGGAAGCTGAGAAGTTATCAGGACTCTGTAGAGAAACAGAACTGACGGGATGAATAGTTATTACAAAGGGGATTTATTAGATTGAATTACATGGCAGGGGCTGGGTAGTTTATCAAAAGCTGTCTGCTTGCTAGAGACGTGGAGTTCCTGCTTAATCCATAACGTTGCATGTCTCAGTCCCCATCTGGCCTGGACAGCCTATAGGATTCCTGAAGAGCTGCTGGTCTTCAGTCCACATCAGAACCCAATAAGCTGATGATTGCAATGGGCGGTGGAGGCAGGACAGCAGCAGCAGCAGCAGCAGCAAGGAGAATAGGTTCTGATGCCTGCAATGTGTGACAGAGACAGTGGCAGCAGCAAGGAGGACACTGAGGTAGACATACTCATCAACAGGAAGCAAGGCAGTTAAACAGGCAGCATTGCTCTCCTCTCAACCTCTTTATATCTGGGTACCACCAACTCTAAGGGCATCTTTTCTCCTTTCAGTCAATCCTTCCCTGAAATGTCCTCAAAGACCCACCCAGAGACCATCACAGAAGGTGTAAGACCAGAAGTGACCACTAGAGGACACTGTATCTGAGAGGTTGGCTGGGTGGTTCTTACCCAAAGTGGGAAAGGAGTTGAGCCTAGAGTTAGAAACAAGGCTTGCTCAGGCCTGATAGGTTTTATTTCAGTGAGTTGGAGCTACTTGTGTGCTGTTATGTGCAATTTGACGAGTCATTGTTGATATACAGGCAAGGGTGCTTCATAATCCTGCTTGGCACACAAGAGGGCTTGATCTGTGAAGGAGGTGACATTTGGAGCTGGCAACCAGAGGGTCTTGTAGATCTAGGGGCTTCCCTGGGGAAACTCTACTGCGGAAGAGTAGATCTGAAGGGGAAGGTCATGGTCTCAGTATGTGTCACACAAGGGGGAGGGGGATGCAGTCTGGGGAGGGAGAGGGAGGGAGGAAGGAAGGAAGGGAGGGAGAGGAGCTAAACATGAGTCTGGATATAACATAAAACCAAGCAGCCACAAATAAGTCACCCTGAAGGAAGCTTCAGCAAAGCTGTAGTGTAGTAGGTGGTGTCACCCCACCCCAGGTGACCCAGGTGGACAAGAGGTCCATTTCCTGTCACTTCAGGTATAGAGGGATGAGCTAATTTCCTGCATGAGGCTCCATCGTGACTGATATTTGCAAGTCTTTGTGTTTATCTATTCATTTACTGCAATTAATGCTTCCCATTTCCATTCACGTCTCTAGCAGTCATTCTGATAGGCTTTCATATTGACCTCTTCCCACACAAGCTTACAGGTTGATTTCATGGTTTACGCACACACATCTTTAATGGGTATCAATGGGGTGATACCATAGTCCTTAGGCTGTGTGCTTCCTTCCCTTGGCCTAGAGATCACCCACATTCACATTTAGAAAAAAGATTTTTTATTTATGTATTACCTATACAGTGTGCTGTCTGCATGCATGCCTGCAGGCCGGAAGAAGGCACCAGATCTCATTATAGACGGTTGTGAGCCACTATGTGGTTGCTGGGAATTGAACTCAGGACCTCTGGAAGAGCATCCAGTGCTGTTAACTGCTGAGCCATCTCTCCAGTCCCCACATGCCCATTTGATCCCTTCCCTTTGCCTACCATCCATATTTCAGAACAGGCATCCTCCATGGTCCCTGCTCGGAGCTGCCATGCCCTGCATGCTAAGTTCCGTTATGTTCAGAAACCTCACACAAGTCAACTAGGATCCTTGATAGCATTACTGTAGCTGCAGTCATTTCCAAGCTGGCCCAGGGGTCTTCCATTTGGAAGGGGACTGGCCTGTGGGGGGCAGTATGACATACTGGAGAAGACATATGTTTTCTCTAAGGCTGGCTAGCAGCTTATGGGAACCCACAGAATTGAACCTGATGGGCATGAATTACTGTTTGAAGTCATAAATTCTGAGTGACATTTTTAGGTGGTCACAGGTGACTACATAGTCTGCAGAGAAGGTTATGGAGTGTTCATGTGTCATTTATGATTGCATGCAGTTTGGAGAATTAATATGTGGTTGTATCCATGCAAATACATATGTGTGTAGGTTCATAAGAAAACCTTAGCTGTCATTCCTTGGATGCTGTTCACTTTTTTTTGAGACAGGGTTTCTCTGTATAGACCTAGCTGTCCTGGAACTAGCTCTTGTAGACCAGGCTGGCCTTGAACTCATAGAAATCCATCTGCTCTGCCTCCCGAGTGCTGGAATTAAAGGCATGTGCCACCCTTGCCTGGCGCTGTTCACTTTTTAAAAAAGATGTATTTATTTTTATTTTATGTGTATGAGTGTTATGCTTGCATGTATGTATGTACACTGTGTGTGTATGTGCCTGGTACCCAAGGAGGACAGAAGAGGGTGCTAGGTTCTCAGAAACTGGAGTTACAGGTGGTTGTAAGTTGCCTGATGTGGGTGCTGAGAACCAAAACCTGGTCTACGGCATGAGCATCAAGTGCTCTTAAACACTGGGCCGTCCCTCTAGCCTTACACTTTGCTTTTGAGACAGCGTCTGTCACTGGCTGGTGAGCTGTCTCTGCCCCCTACCTCTCCCCACAGCAAATTCCAGAGCACAGCCTTCTTTCTGTGGGTTCTGGGGACTGAACTCTGGTGCCTGTAAGGGAAGCACTTGGCTGACTAAGCCGTCCCTCCTGCCCTCTCTGTGCATTTAAATCTGAGATAAGACTGGTCACTTTTGTATGACATGTCTCCATACAGAGCCCTTTCTGACAGAGGTTCCAGAATGGTGTCAGAACCCACAGAATGCTATCGGGATCAAAGTCTAGGCTGTTGAGAAGTTTTCTGGTGATGGGGGGGGGATGGAGGTGGGGAGGTAGGGTGGTGGAGAAGGGGGTGGAGGAGGGGGGGTGAGCGGGTAGTGGTGTCTGTGGTCAGTATTTCCAGAGCATTCTGAAAGGATTTTCGTAGATTTGAAAGCCCTTCAGGCTGTCAGCGGGGAGTCAGAGCACCTGGGCCTTGTCTGGGGCCTGCAAGAGCCTTGGGAACCACTGGTATGAGCTGCCTTCCTATGAGAGAGCTCCCTCCCTGACCCATCTCCTACTCTGACTTTTAGAGTCCCATCTGCAGCCTGGTGGAGGAACACACTTCCTCCTCTCCCTTCAGTCTCTGTATGGAGAAAAGATTCCTGTGCTGTCATTTCTCTGTTAGTTCTGATCTTTGTCAAGGAAATGACCTGTAGGGTTGGATGTCCAGAGAGCTTTAGCAATCCTCAGGCACTGTGGCTGCTTTGGTGTCCCAGGAAATGGAGCAGCTATTCAGTCATGCTTCATGTTGCATAGACTGGATTCTCAGGCTCTAACAGAGTTCTCTTTGAAGGTGGACGAGACGAGAGTAGCCATGATACATTTCTGTGGTGACAATCCCAAGAACCCTGGCACTGGAAGGTCCCCGATCACAGGCCTCCTAAATGATAGGGTCAAAAGACTCATCGCAGAGACTTCCTCAGGTCCTCCAGCTAGGGAGTGCAGAACTGGTTCCTGAAGTGAACGGCTCTGTAGCCAACTGAGTGCGGGCTCAGTGGGTGTATTAGTCAGGTTCTCTGGTGGAACAGAACTAGGGAATGCACATACAAAAGGGAATTTGTTAGGCTGGCTCCTGAGATATGGTCTGGGGAGTTCAGAAACAGCTGCCTTCATGCTGGAGAGGCTGAGAAGCAGGAAATGCCCTAGCCCATGAATCTGGAAGTCTCAGAAGCTCCTGTCTAGGGCTAAAGGCCTGGAGGTGACCTGGAGAACCATGCTGCTGCTCCATGTTGGTGGGCTGAAGAAGCTGGGTTCTGATGTCAGCAAAGGTGGCAGTGGTGGCTGATGTGGTGGTGGCAGCAGGAATGCACACGTAAGATGAACTTGCCAGTAAGATGTGAATGCAAGCAGGCAATGAGCCAAGGCTTTTCTTCAGTTTTTTTTTTTTTATAGTAGAGTGGCCACCCAAAGGTCCCACCTATACTCAGGGCAAGTCTTCTCATATGAGTCCGTCTAATCAGGAAAATCTTTTACAGGCATGTCCACAGCCTTGTCTCATGGGTGACTGATTCCATTCCTGTCAACTTGACAATCAGTATTACTCATCACGCTGGGTCTGAGTTTCTACCCGGCTGTGTCAGTTAGCAGTGACTTTAGACATGACCTCTTTAGGAACATAGCTTTAATTTTTGCATGGGAAGACTGAAGTAGTGGAGAGAATTTCAGTGGAAGTAAGAAAAAGAAATTTAAGAGGGCTGGAGAAGCCGGTTCCTGGGGCAGGTGGTGGGGATGGGAGTGGTGGTGGATTCAGGGTTTTCAACAATGGCCCCAGGAGGCACATGGCAGAATCTGGACTTTATTCTAGGGAAACTGAGAGCCATCAAATGTTGAGGACATCGGGAGCCAGTTGTGAGTGGAGAAACTGCACTCATGGCTATGTGGGGCCTGATGAGGGATGGGCACAGCCCTGTGCTGGGAACAATGGACATATCAGACCGGATCTTACACTGTCTTCTCCTGGACATGGATGTCTTCATGTCCACAGAATGACCGTCACAAACACAGGCAACACCCCTGTCAGAGGCACTTGCTCAGGGGTCCCCTCAATCCAAGCAGAACCTCTCTTAGGAGGGCTTCTGGAGCCAGCTCTGAGGTGATTGTCCTCTCCACCCCCTACTAGACTCTCCTCACACCCTGGGAAGACGAGGCGTTGTCTCCTTCTGCAGGGAACAGACTTAAAAGTCCCAAGTCCAAAATCATAGCGAGGTACCAAGTGGTGTCTCTCTGAGATATCTTGAGGGTTCTGAGCTTTCTTCCCTGCCCTCTCTCCTCCCATCCCATGCTTCACTTACGTGTCGGCCTATCCGTGTAAGGTTAAACATAGAGTCACCACAGTATCCAGAGAGCCCGCCTGGAGCTGTACGCCTGGAAGAACCAAAGGCAGGGATATAGACATACTCATATATCAATGCTCACTGCATCATGATCCACAGTGGCCAAAGGTAGAAACGGTGAAATGCCCATCAACAGGCAAACCAATTGACAAGATCTAGAGTAGTCTTACGGTGGAATATTATTCAGTCACAAAAAAGAATGGGATCCTGACGCATGCTCCGAATCTTGAACACACTACATATAATGAGGGATAAGTGTCAAATTGTTCTCCTTAAATCAAATTCCTCAATAGGCAAATTCATAGAGACAAGTAACAGCATCTGAGGCCCAGTAGGTTTGGAGGGAATGGGTATGTTATTTAATGAGTGCTTCCTTCGGGATGACATAAAAGTCTTAGGGATGGATGGTGGCAGTGGGTGAATGAGTCAAAAGATAATAAAGTGTATGTTTGAAATTGTATGGTTAAAATGATAAATATTTTACAAATGTATTCTTATGTATGTGTATGTGTATGTGAGTGTATGTCACATAAGTGCAGGTTCCTACAGATGCCAGAAGAGGACTCAGATTCCCCAGAGCTGGAGTTACAGGCAGTTGTGAGTTGCCAGATGTGGGTGTCAGGAATTGAACTTAAGTCTTCTGTTCGAGCAGCACATGCTTTTAATGGCTGAGTGGTCTCTCCCATCCTCTAAAATGTAAATATTATAGATATATTATGCCACAATGAAAGGAAATAAATAAAAATAAATATGTTGCAGATCACACTGTTACCATTTTGTCTAGAAAAAGACCCCCATCATTAGAGGCCACAGCATCCTCTAGAACCCCACCGTCCCATCTTCATCTTCATGTGTCCTGGTGGCTTTTAGCAACATCATTTGCCTTACATGGGCTTTATGGTGTTGGGTCCATGCTGCACCTGCCTGTCAGCCAGGGCGTTGGCACCTTCCTTGCTGTGTAGGATGAGGTGGCCAGCTTCATAACCCACAAGTCAATGATCCCTACAAGAGCAGGACTGAGCCTTCTCCCTGGGGCCCATTTCCCAGGGGCCTCCTGTCTCCTAGGTCCCACGTGTCTGGATATTTCTCAGCAGTACAAGGGCCTGGTCCTTGATGTCCCCAGAGGAACAGAAGAGTGATAGCACCCTTAAGCCCAGAAAATGGCGCGACTCCACAGGCAGGGGCAGCCAAAGACTGCTCAGCATCGACGGCTATAGCTGCCAGCAGATGAGGATTTTCAGTGCCTAGCGTCAGGCTGAGCAGGGCTGAGAGGGGTCAAGCAGAGACCCCACACTGCTCCTGCTCTGTGTCCACACCTTGCTCAGGGGGTTGCCAAGACCTTGCACCAGAACGATCTGGACCAACCAGCAAGGCAACCTGCAGGTTCAAGTCCAATTAGTTCCAGAGGGACATTATATACTGGCATTCATAAATGGATGCCAAGAGGTCACTGAAGTCATTGAATCTTACCTCTTGTCTTTTTGCCTTCAGTGGCCTCTGGCTAGCTTTAAGTTTCCCAACGTGTGTGTGTGTGTGTGTGTGTGTGTGTGTGTGTGTGTGTGTGTGTGTGTTCTTCCTTTTTTGAGGAGGGGTTCAGGTTCTCCTGTAACCCAGGCTAGCCCCAACTCAATATGTAGCTAAGGTTGGCCTTTGATATTCCTGCATCTACCTCTTGAGTGCTGGGATTACTGGTATGTGCCACCATCCCTAGTTTTATTCTGTGCTAGGGACAAACCTGGGGCTTGGTGCATGTTAGGTAAACAGCATCCCCACCTCCCTCATCTAGATTTTGTCTACTGAACTGGGCAGATAGGGTTGGCGGTCTTAGTCTCTCAGTCATGCACCGATTACTGAGAGATGTCGCCACCTGGTTGGCACTGATGGGAAACTCTCAAGACTGCTTCTACCCAGCCACGCTGGAAACACTAATGCCTCCCGAATTCATCACTGCATCTCCCTTCAGAGGAGCATTTGAATGGGATGGGGCCAGCCCTACATACTGATTACCTAGTGTGTGTGTGTGTGTGTGTGTGTGTGTGTGTGTGTGTCCTCTTTCTTGCTGTGATTGACAGGCAGTGTTTCAGGCCATCAGCACAGGTGGGGGTGGGGCAACAAGTTAAGTAGGAGGAGGAAAAGTGTGGTAGACCCCAAAAGCTTGGGGAATTAAGGCCCCCTAGCCAGTGCCCAGTGAGTAGGCTCCAGCAGGCCTCCTGCTTAGTCTGAGCCTTCAAGTTCCCACATTCAATGTGGGATCCTTCCAGGATTGCTGGCTCAGGCCAGGTCCTGGGGACACAGCTACTGGGCTCAGAGCCACATTCTTCTTGATGCTGTCTTTGTTCCGGCCCACAGGGAGCTCTTCTGGTTTGGCTCTCAGGCCTGGACTCACCTGTCTCAACAGGAGTTGGAGAGCTTTGCTTCGGGGGCTGCTTCTGCTGGGTTGAATTTGTGGGTTGGGCATGGAAGCATGCTGGCAGGAATGAAGATGTTCTAAAGAGACATCTGTACCCCTCTCTTTGGCAATCAGACTATTGAAACAATGGATCGCAAGAAGTTGAAATTTCTCCAGGAATCTCCCACTGGGAAAAGGAAAAGGCTGACGCCTGGAGCCAGCCAGAGAGGGAACCTTGTCTCTAGGAAGATTTCACACAACTCTGAAAAACTTGGCAGACCACCTTGCAGGGCAGATGAGAGACTGCATAGTGATGGTGGGCAGGGCCACACCTTGACCAGGATGGCTTAGCTATGCCTACCTCTTGCCTTATTTAAACCTTAGCCTTGTGTCAGGACTGCAAGATGGACTTGGTGGGAGGGAGGTTCCTGGACCACTTTGTTTCCTTTCCCAATGTGGCCACACGGAGTATACCTCCTTCTTTCTCTGCTCTTCACTGTGATTTACTGGGCCTGTTGAGGACAGGTGGCCCAAGCCCAGCCTTTAATGGCTACAGAGGCTGAGGTATGACTATGATATGACAACTATAACAGGCCAGGCCCTGTGTGTGCCACATATTCTTGGAAGAACCTTGTCCCTCTGTTCCCCACCAGCTCCTGTCCCTCCTCACCTGCTCATCCCCTTGCAAGGTGCACAGAACTCCCAGAAGAGTCAAGCCTGGGACCTGGAGTTGGCATGTCATAAGCAAGTGACCCTGGGACTGAACGATCGAGTGAGTGCTTAAATGGACTTTCCCACCCAGTCTGAACTTCAGAAGGAGGTGACAACACAGGACATTGATTCTCTGTCCTCAGTGCTCAACAGGGATTTGCCAAAGGCTCTTTTGGCTGGCTCAAACTTGGGAGCTGTCACAACCCAAGCCCAACTCTCAGGCTAAGAACGAAAATGCACATTCTTCTCTCCTTCTCTCTGCCTCCCCTCCCCAAAAGAGCGAGTCTGTGAGGACAGATGGCCCTGTGTCAGCGTCCCTGTGTGATATTGATGTGAACAGTGAGGGAAGGCGACACGTCTCGTGGCTGTAAAAATAGACACGCATGAAGTCAGCTTCCCCCTCCGGCCAGGCGCTATTCTAAACCCAGCACTCATGGCTTTGGTATCCAACCACCCGGTGAGGCAGAGCACTGGGCTGGAACTTGACATTTAAAGAGTTTGAAAGAAATAGAAGAAGGCACAGAGATTTCTTTTTTAAGTTAGTCTGGTTATTTCTGAATGGGACATGCCAATGAAGCACGAGATAAAATTCAACGGCGTTTCTGAACCATGGTGTCTGAGAGTTGGTGGGGGCTGTGGGAGCTGTTCTGTCCAGGGTCCCTCTCCACACTACAGACCCTCTGATAGCTGGCTTCTCTAGTGATGGGGTGCTTTCTACCCCTAATGGTGGGATCTCATGGTTGGGCATCCCAGGATACTTTAGATAACTACTGCTAATTGAGTTGGTAGCTGTCTCTCTGGAACAACCTTCACAGATTGTGGGGTGCAGGTCATTTTATGTTCTTGAAATGTGTAGCCATTAGTTTTTTTTTAAAACTAGGTTCTGACTATGAGCTCAGCCCAGCATGAGAGAAGTTGTGGAAGCTAAAAGAAAAGACGGTTTCAAAAGCCAGTTAACACGCAATCTGGGCAGATAATGAACATGTGTGGAATAATGAGATGGCGCATGGAGACAGGATATTATCAATTCCGACATTGTGTGATGTAGCCCGTTTCCTCCCCAGTCAAAATCAGTGGCCATTTTTACAGTACTCATGTTGGTTCAGGATACCTACGTTTTATAAACCTCTCTGGGCTCAGAGTGACCCTGGTTTATTCTCACCTGCCTCTTCCTCTAGTTCCTCCAGGAGTCTTGAGTCTTGTGAACAGCTGCTTGCAAACATCTCTGTCCTGCCACTCTGTGTCACCTGCTGTTCAGCCTAGGAGACAAAGGATTAACCTGGAGATTATTAATGAGGCCTACTGGTCATTGAGCACCAAGGATCTTCCTCCGGTCTTCATTTACTGACGGGAGCTATGTCCTCAGCCCGTTTCTTTTGCTCACACGTCCTCTTTATTCTGGGGAGGTATCCACCGTCACCCTTCCTCCCCTAGTGTGCAGCCCAGAGCCCCTTCCCTTTTACCTAGGCTTTGGCCTTGAGCCGTGCTTCCTGGCTTTCCTACCTGTCTAAGCACCGATGCTTCTCCGAGGCCTGGGTCGGTCTTCCCTGCCGCCCTGTGTCTTGGGGTAAGCGGTTTGTGCATTTCCTGATGGCTACAGTTATTTACTGACTACCCTAGGGACCCTGCCTTGGCTCTGCAGCCTTCCAGGCCCACGAAACAGAACAAGCAATAGGTTTGGGTTCAAATCATGACTCTGACATTTATTAGCCGGATTCTCAGGCACACCACTGACTGTCACTGGCCTTCACTTTCTATACCTTTACTGCAGTTCCCTTGGCTACTGGAAGAGACAATGAAAGCAGCCAGACTTTGCCAAATATAAAGTGCCTCCAGGTACTCATTATTATGGTCATGTCTTCTTTTAAAATAGGAGGAAATGAGGCTTAGACCTATTTGATGCCTTTGCGATGTTTAGCCCAGGTAGTTGTTAGGTACCTGTGGTTTGTCTAGCTCTGTGCACTGCATCAAGGGGTTAAAAGTGAAGGCCTGGTTTTCATCCCGCAAGCTCCCACTTGGGAGACATAATGAACACATGTAGGATAATGAGCCTGTGGGATCAGGCAGGGTATCATTAAATGTGGTGTTGTCTGAGCCTGCCTGGAAGCAGGAGAAAGGTTCTCCGCCTGGGGTAAGGAGAAGCCTGGAGCCAGAGCGTGTGGGGGTGGGGGTGGGGTAACTCCTGGGGAAGTGGAGAGGATACAGTCTAGCAGGGAGCTTCCCCAACACACTGCTGAGCTATACCTCCTGGGTTAGATGAGAGGGCTCCCCCTCAGCAAGGGCTGAACTGAGTGCTCTTTGCCCCATACGAAAACTTGGGGCTTCAAGCTGAAGGCTGGTCACAGCTGCTATTTGGAGAGGAGAAAACAGGCAGCCTGCTGAGTCTCAGAGTCTTATCCAAGGTACCTCAGTCCCAAAGAATCAGCAGGGAGGTTTCTCCAGCAAGCCAGTGAGACCAGTAAAGGAAGGACCTCCCTGGGTCTTCTCCAGCCAGTCTGTGACTGTGATCTCCCTGGAGCTGGGGATCTGAACAAGACAGGGAACTTGACCTGTGGTCATCAACTCCCAGTGGACCAGTGACCTGGCGTATAGCCTGGAGTGAAGTGGGGGGTGGGGGCAAGTCGAGTCTGCTCCGAGTGAATTAAAATGTGAGAGTCAGGGCTGGAGGATTCAAGAGGGTCAGAAGCCAAAGTAGTACCTTAGGGGAGGGTCAAAGCTGGGAGCAGCTTGAGCAGCGTGGAGCTGGGAAACCCCAGAGACCATAAAACAGTGACAGGCAGTCTCGGGCCTTGAGGTGGGCAGTCAGAGACATTGTGGGAGGCCAAGGAGGAAAGTGGATGTGCCTCAAAGTCTTCCAGCCAATCCCACTAGGATCCCGGACATGAGTGGACTTCCCTAACCCCTGCCTCCCTCTGTTCGGTATTCTTCATGCCCAAGAGTCCAAGAGTCACCCTTTGGCTCTGTGGTAGGAGGAGGGCTGGAGACTGGGAACATGCTGGGTGCAATAGCAGGAGGGAGAATTGTTGCAGACCGTGATGGTTAACGGCCTTGCCAGTTTGAATGGTTTAGAATCACCACAGAAACATATTTCTACTGTGTGTCCATGAGGGTGTTTCTAAAAAGTTTACCTGAGGAGGGAAGACTCCGAATGGGGGTGGTACCCTTTCACAGGCTAGGGTCCAAGACTGAATAAAGAAGAGAAACTGAGGGCTGTTGATGCGGCTCAGTAGTTACCGTGCTGGATGCCCTTCCGAAGGACCTGGGTTCCATTCTTAGCTCCCACGCAGAGGCTCACAACGGTTTGTAACTCTGCTCCAGAGGCTCCAATGCCCTCTCCTGTCCTCTGTGAGCACCAGGCGCGCATGTGGTTCACAGACACACGAAGGCAAAGCACCCATACACAGAAAATAAAGAAGGAATAGTAATATTTTTTCCCAGAAAGTCAGTTTTATTTCTAAGACTGTCATAAACTTTTAGTGGGTATCAATAGTCTCCTGCCACTCTGGCACTAGGTTGCTGTATAGCCAGCAAATAGAGTCTGCCCATCAGCAGACCACACCAGAGAAGTATGGTGGGGTGGCTTTGCTTTGCTGCTGGTGCCGGTAACTTCTCGCTTCAGTTTATTTCAGCGATCTTGCCCTCTATGTCCCAGATCTTGACACTGGGATCAGTGGCATCACTGAACCAGTAGCAGTTCCGGCTGAAGCCCAAGACGTTGTTGATGTTCCTGCCGTTTGTGTCCCTGCCATTGAGAGTCTACAGCATAGCCTGGCCATCCTTGCCTCCAGAAGCACACGGAGATCCATCTAGAGAGACCATCACTGTGCTTAGATGGCAAGTGGGGCCAGTGTGCCTGTAGTTAGCCGAATGCCACACATACCTTGACCAGCTTGTCCCATCCACAGGAGGTGATGACAGGGTTGCTGCAGTTTGGGGAGAAGTAGACACAGGATTGTGTATAACTCTCATCCTGGACAGTGTACTTGCAGATACCCAAAGAATCCCATAACTTTATGGTCTTGTCCTGGGATTCAAAGACTATCTGCCAGTTGCCAGAGAAGGCTATGCTCAGCACATCCTTGCTATGGCCTACAAATCATCTCATGGTGGTTCCCATTACAAGATTCCAGGATCCTGAGAGGGCAAACTGGCCATTAGAGGAGATACTGTCACTAACAAAGTGGGCGTGGCCTCGCAGAGCATGATGTGGTATGGCATAGCTGGTCTTATCCCTGGTCAGTTTCCACAGGATGATGGCCTTGTCTTGAGACACGGACAGGAACTTCAGAGTGGTGGCAATCTGTGTTACCCAGCTGTAACTGGCCCTTGAGGGTCCCATGAAGGGTCGTCTGCTGGGTCATGACTGCAGCTGATGAGAGTGTCTCCAGAGAGACAAGGATGGCACTGGATAGCTCAGGGAGGCAAGCATTGCAGTGGCAGCCACCACAGTCCTGTGAAGGAGTATATAGTAATATTTTATACTTTTTATAAAAGTGTAAAAAAGAGAAAGTGAGCCGAGCATCGGCATTCATTTTTCTCTACTTCCTGACTGCGGACACAAAGTGAGCAGCTGCTATAACTTCCTGCTGTGGGGATTGTGTCCCCTTGAACTGAGAGATGAAACAGACTCTTCCTCCTAGAAGTCACTTCTCTTCAGGTATTTTTATCACAGCAGTGAGAAAAGGAGGTCCTCCCAGGAATGGTCCTGGATGTTCCAGAAGACTAAGCTAGCTCCTAAGGCTCCCCAGCCTCCTGGTTTCTCACATGCTAAACATTCATTAACACACCCTCTTCAGCATTCTGAGGCAAAAGACAGTGGCCAGGGTGTGGGCTTTAGGCCAGACCCATCTGACCTCTGGCTTAGCTACTTGAGGTTTCAGGTATGATCTCTCTGCTTCTGGTTTGCAGATGGAGATGTGGGCTGTCGGTGGCTGCTCCGAATACTACATTTCCCTGCTACCTCTGCTCTACCATCACCGACTATTATCCCTCTGGACTACAAGCCCCAAATCAACTCCTCTAAGAATTGCCTTGGTCCTGGTGTTTTACCATAGCAACAGAAAAGTAACAACACACCCAGTGAAAGCATTTATCTGTAGACACAGCAGTCCCATACTTGAAGAGTATGGACATTGAGGGTAACAGGTCTAACACAGAAGGAGCTGGGTCCCAGGACTGCTTCCAATAGGCATGCCACCAATTGAGCCAGCAGCAAGATCACCTTTGTTCCTTCCTCCTGTCTTCAGGTGTGGGCTCCAAAGGGTCTTATGAAGAGGTCGGGTGGATGCTCGTCTTGAGCTTTTAAGCCTTCCTTGATGAGAAGCCAGTCTTAGGAGCTACCCATACCAGGAGCCCCAAACTCTGCCTCTCTGGCCTTCCTGCTTCCTATTGTGTCTGATGGCTGGAGTCTTCCCCACCTCCCTAACTCAGCACTTCTTGAAAATAATCTGTAAAGGGCTGGGGAGTTGGCTTGGTGGGTAAGTGTTGGTATCTCAAATGTGAGGCCTAAGTTTGATCCCCAGGTCTCAGGTAAAGATCTAGGCATGGTGACATGTGTTTATAATCCATCCACAGGGTTATGGGGACATATTCAAGTACCTTCTGGAACTTCAGTGGGTATTTGATGGCTACCTTACTGAAAGTCAGTGTTTTGGACAAAAACATGGAAGATGCCTGAGGAATAGCATCCAAAGGCTGTCCTTTGACTCCACATGCATGTAAGCAAATACACGTGAACATGCACACACATGATCATGCACACACACCTGTCCATACCCCCATATCCTCTTTATAAATGGCCTCTTTGGTTGTTGGGATTATCAACTCAAAAGCTCTCGCTGGGGCTGCGTGGTGGTGGCACACGCCTTTAATCCCAGCACTCGGGAGGCAGAGGCAGGCAGATCTCTGTGAGTTCGAGGCCGGGCTGGACCGATAGCCTCCAAAACAATACAGAGAAACCCTGTCTTGTAAAAACCAAAAAAAAAAAAAAAAAAAAAAAAAAAGCTCTCGCTGGTGGCCGGCAATGAAGAATATCTTCTGTCCCCACCCTGCCTTCTCCTTTTCTTCCACTGAACCATCTTGCCAGCCTTCAGTTGGGTTCTCATGCCAACCTTATTTGACAGGATTCTGACTTCAAGTCCGGTTCTGTAGGTGAGACCAAAGCACCACATACAACTTACCTAGTCCTTGTGAGGGAAACTGAAGATGTCAGACTTGAATCCGTTAGCCTCTGAAGCAGAGGAATAGATAGGAAAAGCCAATATAGAACCATAAAGAGCTAGCCAAGAGGTGGTGCCTCATGCACTTACACCGATCTTCATGTAAGTATTGTGTCTCACTGGGCAGCATGGACTTTGCTCCTCCTGACCCAGCACTGGGTTAGCATTTCCCTGACTGCACAAACCCAGTTTCCACCTTCTATGGTAAGTCTTTTATGTTTGCCTCATAGAGCAGGGTCCAACCAACTACGGCCCAAGTAGATTATGTCAGTGATTTTTTTTACATTGTGTGTGTGTGTGTGTTGCATTGTGTACATGGAGGTTGGAGGACTTGTGGGAGTCAGTTTTCTCATTTCATCAAGTGAGTTCTGCAGTTCAAAACTCAGGCTGCCAGCAGCAGGTGGCTTTACACACCGAGTCATCTTACTGGCCTGCTTTTTTGTTGTTGTTGTTTTCATACAGGGTCTCATGTATTCTAGACTGGACTGGAATTCCTTATATAGCTAAGGATGACTTTGAACTCCTGCTCCTCCTGCCTCTACCTCTCGAGTCCTGAGATTATAGGTATGTACCATGCCTGGATTTTGGCATGCTGGGGATTGAATCTAAGAACTCATGTATACTAGACAAGCACTTGACCATCTGAGCTGCCATCTTAGCCTTGGCAATGAGATTTTGAGACGTGGCTGCACTCGGTGGCTTGCCCATTATCTGTAGCTGTCTTGTGCTCAGATGGCCAGAGTTCCATTATTGCGTCAAAGATGCTAAGTTGGAAGTAGTGACATGGTCTTTTACAGAAAAAGTTTGCTGGTTGCTAGCTAGAAAATATGTAGGTAGAGGGCAGGAACAGGCTCTTATTCACCTATCCCTGGGCACAGTCCTTTGCAGAGGGAAGATGGACTTCCATAAACGCTTAATTACAGGGAAGCGTCTAAGCTGGAGAGCGTCAGTGAAGAGCATCCAGAGGAGACAGTTAAATTACTCAAGAGCAAAAGCAGGTTTCAAGGACTTTAAAAGCCTTCATTTACATACACAGAGTTGATAAGCTAATTACCCAGCAATCTTGTCCTAACCAGTAAAGCTGCCCCCTATGGTCTTGTTAGATAACACCTTGTTAACCTGGCTGTCTTGACAATAATCAAAGTTCAATTTTCTGTAATCCGCACTTGACTCTCCCACCTCTCCCATCTCTCTTTAGTCTGAATTAGACTTTAAATAGTCAGTCCTGCCAAATTGGAAGGGCTGTGCAAATAATCAGCCCCACACGGTGAGGGTGGCCTTCCTCAGATGGTAGAGGCTGGCTGAGGGCAGCCTGTGTTCACCTGGCAAGCACAGCAGACTCCCTATCCAGGAACCACAGCATCTCCGGGGCCCAGGGAAAGGAGACTTGGAAGAAGTTTAAAACACATTGCTTTCAAAATTAACATTCCTTGCAACTGACCATAACCGACATGAAAGAATGTTTACTTAAAAGTCTACTAGGCAAATGGCATTGTGCTGATTGCAACCTCACTCCTAGGGTTATTCATAAATTATATTAAATGAGGGATGTGGTTGCATTTAAAGATGTTTGCTGTGGTTTAGGGGCAAGTCCACTGGAAGAACGGGAAGACTTCTTGACCACTGAATCATCTTCTCAGACCCTGAAATCCAGGTTATCAACCTGATGACAAATGAACACAGACGACGATGTACATTTTGGGGGTCACAAAGCTCATCTAGATTTAGCGACTTCTTTAAGAACCAGGGCACAACCATGTCTTCCTCTTGTAGATTTCACACACACGACACTTTCATTTATTTATTTTGTGTCTGTGTCCATGAATAGAGGTCAGAGGACACTTGAGGGAGTTGGTCCTTTTCTTTCACCATGTGGTTGTACTAGGGCTGGAACCCAGCTTGCTGGGCTTGGTTGTAGGTCCCTTTGTCTGCTGAGCCATTTTGCTGGCCCGCACAAACATGAACTGTGAATGCCTTGTTAGGGGCCTTCTAGGTTTGTAATGATTTATGTGGAGGGGAAGTTCTGAAATACAGATTTTAAGAAAATTACACACACACACACACACACATGTGTGTGTGTGTGTGTGTGTGTGTGTATGATACATGTTCTGGTGCCCTTAGAGGCCAGTAGAGAGCGTTGGATCCTTTGGAGTTTAAAAGATCATTGTGAGCATCTTGATGTGATTCCTGGAACTCGGATTCCTGGGAAGGACAGAAAGTTCTCTTAGCCACTGACCCGTTTCTCCAGCCCCCGAAGTTCTCCTTAGCACCCCCCACCAACAGTACCAACTATAGCAGAATAAACTCAAACAGTACTTGCTCACAAGTCCTGTAGTTCAGGAGATAACAATCTAACTGGAGCTTTCAAAATGCTGTTTGCTATGGACACATGCAAAGTGTATCCACTTTGTGTTGGAAACTATCGCTAGTTTATGTGTTAACGGTAAGTGGAGGCAAGGTCTTTGGGAGGTAATTGGGTTAGATGAGGTCATGAGGCTGGGGCCTCTGTGACAGTGTTAGTCATTACTGACTGAGTCATCTCTTTGGCCCCTTAAGGACTTCTAATGTAGCAAAACCCTTTCCTACAAAGAAGCCACATTCTACATTTCAGACTCCGGTTAGCCCTGAATTGTAAAACGATGGCCATTTTGACTCACAGGAAGTTCAAGAGAGACCAAAGCTGGCACTCTTGCTTGTCTTGCTATACAATACAAGAAGAAGGTCCCTGGGCAACTGCTGAGCAGATAGATGCTGGCATCATGTCCGTAGATGTCCCAGTGCCAGCACCATGAGCCAAATACACTATCATTTACAAATCATCCTGGCTCAGGCATGTTGTTATAGCAACAGAAAATGGACTAAAAGACATTTTCTTGGTGAACAGTTTTGAACAAGTGAGAAACAGGTGGGGTGAGGCTGACTTAGTTCCTCCTGGACCCAGGCCCTCATCCTCTTTCATTTTTCAGAGGAGGAAGCCACCAAGAACTTGATCTATGTCAGGCAAGGCTAGGACTGCCCTGCTATTCTGGCTTCTGATTACAGAGGTGGCAGACAAGAAGGAGCTTTCCTTTCAGAATGAGGTTAGGGGAGAGAGGAACTGGCTCAGAGTTTGATTTACAAAGATCTCTGTGTGTGTGTGTGTGTGTGTGTGTGTGTGTGTATGTGTGCAAGTGCATGTGTGTGCACATGCCCACAGAAGTCAGAAGTCAACATGAGGTGTTCTTCAGGAAATGTCTGCCCCCTTCCTTCAAAATGGGGTCTTTCCCTTTTACCTGGAACCCCAGGGTTAGGCTCAGTCTTCTGTCTGAGCCCCAGGACTCACCTGTCTCTGACTCCCCAGTGCTGGGATTACAAGCATGGACCACCACTCCTGGCTGTCTTATGTGGGTTCTGGGGCTTGAACTCTGGTCCTCATGCTTGTGTGGCAGCCCTTTACTGACCGAGCCATCTCCCTAGGTCCTCATAGAGATTTCTAATGTAACAAAACTCTTTCCCGCAAACAAACAAGCTAATTTCCACGGTTCAGAATTTAGTTTAGTTCAGCATTATAAAATGATGGGCCATTTGAACTCAAATGAGGGCCAAGGGGACATGGTGTATGAATCCCTATCTCTGTTTCTAACAGCATCATCTCATTCTGTCTTTAACAATTTGGCACAAGAATGGTGATGCCATTTGCAGATAGATCCCTGGGAAAATGAAAATATTCAGACCTCTGTTCAAAAGTTATTCTGAATTCCAAGAGACTATTAGGCAGAGCGGAAGCCCTGGACCAGCAGGCCACACACTGAAGCTGGCACGGGCTGTGGCCTACTTTGTTTGCTTGTTCCAAGGCCACGTCTTGCATATCCATACACTTAAAATATACAAAATTGGTTTATTCTTATTTTATCTGTATCTGTGTTTTGCTCACACATATTTGTATGCACTATGTGTATGCCTGGTATCTTCAAAGCCAGAAGAGGGTGTTGAATGGGCCTGGAACTAGAGTTACAGACAGTCGTGAACCACTATGTAGTGCTGGGATCAAGCCTGGGTCCTCTGGAAGAGCAGCCAGTGCTCTTAACTGCTGAGCTTTCTCTCCAGCTACCTCTCCCATGTACATATTTTATTTTATTGTTTTATGTGCATGGATGTTTGTCCTGCATGGATGTGTGTACTATGCATGTGCCTAGTGCTCACAACAGCCAGAGATGGCACTGTGGTCCTTGGAACTGGAATTACAGATGACTGAGCTGCCATGTGGATGCTGGGAATCAAGCCTAAGTCCTCTGGAAGAGCAGCCAGTGCTCTTAACCACTGAGCCATCTCTCCAACCCTGTATACATATGCATATACATACATACATACATACATACATACATACATGCATACATACATATTTTGAGTCAGGGTCTCATTACTTGGCCTGACTGGCGTGGAACTGTTTATGTAAACAAGGCTGGTCTTGAACTTACAGAGATCTATCTGCCTCCGCCTCCTGAATGCTGACATTAAAGGTGTGTGCTCCCACATTCGGCTAGTTTTGAAAACATTTAAACTGAATATGAAATTCAGTGACTGAAGGATGACTCTGATTTTGAATCAAGGGCCACACCTGGGTTTCTGCAGAAAAGCATATTTTTACAAAAGGAAAATTTTGTTCCCTTTCGTGTGTGTGTGTGTGTGTGTGTGTGTGTGTGTGTGTGTGTGTGCGCGCGCGCGCGTATGTGTAAGAAGCACATATGAACACATGTGTACTTGTGAATGTGGAAGCCTAAAGGTGATGTCAGCAGCCATCCTCCACTGCTCTCCCGCCTCACTCACTGAGGCAGGGTCTCTCAGTTGGACCCAGAGCTCCCCAGTGTGGTTGGTGGTTAGTCTCTCTAACCGGCTTGATCGGAGGCTCCCTGCCTCTGCCTTCTGAAGGTGAAGGTGAAGGCAGGCTTCCAAGTCCGTCTGGCTTTGCTGGACTGTTGGGACCCAAACACTTGCACGGCCGGCGCTTTAGCCATTGAGCTGCCTCCCCAGCCCCAGAATTGTGTTTTGCAGAGCGACTCATTAATGAAGCATTCTGGGCACCACTCAGCCTCATCAGTGATGCATCAGCCTGTATCCGCTGGTGTGTAGCCTTACCGTTCTTATTAGATAGCACAGCCCAAGTGAAAGCTGCTCTCACCCGGGTGCTGGTTACTGTGCATTCAGGTAGAAGAGCGTGCCTGCCTGCCTTGTAACAATTAACCCCTGCCATCAGGGCATGCGGTGATTGTCTTTCCTGTTGGCAACCTTGAAGGTGGCGTGGGCTGAGAGTGTGGAAACGAGGGTGGGCACAGCTTTCCTTCTTGAGGACTTACATTTTTAGAAACAGGAGCATGGCACGTCCCAGGACTCAGTAGAGCAGTGGAAACAGGCCTGGTCCTGTCATTGCCTGTGACCTGGGCTACTGAAGGGTGTGTGGGTGGGTGAGGCACAGTGGGCCTTTGAGAAGAGATTTCTGGGAGTCACTGCTCCAGGGAGCTTCTCTTTTCTTGTCTTAATCTACTTTGAGGGTTGGGGCCTTCCCAAGTGCAAGCTCACTGGGCTTCCAGCTGCCCAGAACATACTCCTTCCCCAAACCAGAAATCCCCCAGTTTTGCCTAAAAGAGGCCTTCATGCAATAAATGGGAGACTGAACTCTAGACTCTTAAGGTGAGCAAGGAGGGTCCCCTGGTGCCAGCAGGCCCTGTTCTGAATCTGAGGAGGTGATTAAAAAGCCTTTCACAGTTGCTGCCCGACTCAGAAGCTGCAAAGGGCGTAGACTTGGTCTTGGAGGCTGCTGCTCTCACACAAATGCCTACTTCTTATTTCTAATCACTGTAGGTGGTGGTCTGTGAATGGGGCTGGGGAGATTGCTCGGTGGCTGAGAGCATTTGTTACTCTGCTGGAGGACCCAAGTTCAGTCCTACACTGAGTGGCTCATAGCTGCCTGTAATTTCAGTTTTAGGAGATCTGATGCTCTCTTCTGGCTTCTGCAAGCACTGCACTCATGTACACACACACACACACATACACACACTTTTTTAATTTAAAAAGAAAATTCTTAATTAATAAGGCTGTAGTGAGAAGAAATGATTGAATCACCATTGGCGCCACTGTGCGCATGTGTGTGTGTGTGTGTTTGTATGAGTGTGTGTGTCCATGTGCACATACATGTGCTTCTTTGTATGCATATGAAGACTAGAGGCACTATTTCCTTGGGTATGCTCTCCATTGTTTTGAGAAAGGGTCTCTCATTAGCTGGAGCTCATTGAACAGGCTGTGCTGGCCTGGTGAACACCAGGAACATACCTGTTTCTGCCTCCCCAGGGCTGAGATCAAAAGTGTGTACCACTATTCTTAGCTTTTTTTTTTAACCTTGCTTCTGGGTATTGAACTCAGGTCCTTGTGCTTGCAAGGGTAGCATGTTACCAGCTGTGCCAACAACTCCCCCCTCTTGGCTCTGTATTTGAGCCAAGCTCCCACTTCTCTTAGACAATGTGCTGCGGCCTTCCTTTAGGAGGCCCAGCCTCATCACTTTTGTGTTGTCACAAATCACTTGTATAGCTGGTCTCCTCTTCTATGACTTTGGGACGGTATCTTCCTATACCTCGAGCTTCCAATAATCCAACCTCTATATAGACCCTCACACTATTCCCTCTCTAAGTGGGGAAGTGGTCCAAGAACCGGGGGAGGGGCCTGTGACTCAGGAGGAGGCAGTCAGTCTCAAGCTGGTCAGTCATGGAGGAAGCTCTTTAGGATATCTGAAATAGTGTTTGCTGGCTATGCAGTGCTTTTGCCTGGGTCTGAGTATGTATGGCCTGAACTCCAGTGTTCCTTGCAGGGACACACTCTACTTTTCAAATACAGAGGCTAAGGCTTAGAGAGGTCAGTTTCTGCTAGCCAGAGCCCAGGGCTCTCAAACTGTATGCAGTCAGCTGAAGGGGCAGGGGAAACAACTTTGTGGGGCTGTGGAGATTGCTCAGAGGGTAGCATGCATGCTGAGCAAGAATGAGGATGCGAGTTTATCTCAGCAATCATGGGAGAAGTCAGGCATGGTAGTGCACACCTATGATCCAAGACTCGGAGGTAGAGACAGTACAATCTCTGTGAGTTCCAGGGCAGGTTCCAAAGATACAGAGAAACCCTGTTTCAGAAAACCAAAACCAACTACCCAACCAAACAAAAAAAAACCCAGAGCCAAGCGATTGAAGAAGATGCCCAGATGTCCAAACCTGTCTCCACAGGTGTGCAGGTGTACACGCATGCCCATGAGGGAGGTGGTGGAGAAGAACACTTATTTTGGGGTTCCTTTCCCTTTCCCTACAACCTTCCAGGTATTCAGAAACTCCCACCTAAAAATTTCCCACTTGAGGCAGTTGCCTCCAGGAAAAACAGAAAGGCCCAGTGGGCTTCTCAGGAAAGAATTCAGCCCGAAGGCTCCATCTCTCAGAAAAGTTGTTATTAAATTCTATGCTGGGCCCCGACCTGGATTTAAAGATTTGCAAGAAGACAAATGCCAAACAGATGCCCATTAGGGCCCTGACAGCCGAAGCTTAAAGATAACATTTACATTCTGCCTGGGTCTGTATCTCTCTGTTCCCTACTCAGCTTCTCTCCTGCTTCCAGTGGGATCAATACCTCGGCTGAGGTTACGTGGAGGTGGTCACATTCTTCTAAGCTGTTTGCTCAGCACTCGGTTTGCTCTGCTAACATGCTGGCTACTTCTTCCAACAGGCCTGTTTGCCCAGCATTAGGGCTGTTTGCCGAAACACCTAGTCCAATCCGAGGGGGCTCAGCTTTCTAAACAGTTGGTCCCTGAATCTGTCAATCAATAACACCAATTGGGTTCCTGACATGGACAGTGAGTGTGGCCAAGTCTAATATTTGCCCAAACAGGGCCCATTCCCACTTTCCCAGCACCTGACAGTCCCCAGCTTGACAAGGAGGACATTCGCCAAGCGCACAGGCTGCTGGGAGGACACAGTGTTGTCCAACAGGGACTGATTCCAGGAGAGAAGAGCACATAATAAATATGACGGTCTCTTTATGAGAGGTAATTTAGTGAAACGCACAGCCATTTACCTGCTCATCTGGCCTGGTATCGTTAAAAGTGGCAGGCACAGGCTCTGGCATCTTCTGGGCTGGCAAAGTAGCCTGGGTTTGGCCTCATAAAGCTTGGGGTTGGATCTGGGGGTTGGCTTGGAGTCATAGGTGACCAGGGGGACAGTAGGAATCTATTAGGGCCAAAGACCAAAAGATCAAGACACATTTCACAAAAAGAGGACAGCGGAGGTTGGTGAGATGGTTCAGTGGTTAAAGGCACTTGCTGCCAAGCCTGATGACCTGAGTTTGATCCCTGAAACCCACACGATAGAAGAAGAGAACCAACCCCACATAGTTATCCTCTGATATCCCTTGTGAGTGCACACACACACACACACACACACACACACACACACACACACACACACACACACCCCAAATAAACATAATAAAAATTTAAGAGTGATGGTTTAACGGGACCAGCTTTTCCTTGGTCCTTGGAGATGAGAAAATCTTTTGGAACCTGATAGAGGCGTTGGCTGGGCAGCATTGTGAACGCACTAAATGTTGCTAAATTATTCACTGCAGAGTTTCATTTTATGTTCTGTGCATCTGAGAGGCTCTCATGCCTAACTCAGGCTTTGGCTCAGAGTACATGCTTAATAAATGTTTATTGAAAGACCGACCTAACATTTACACAGCCCACAAAGCCCTTTGTTATACATTGGCTCATTTTATCCTTAAAGAACTCTCTGCAGTGGGCAGAGGTGAATGTTAGCATCTCGTGTTGTGAAACAAAGCTAAGGTTTAGAGAACACTGCATAGTCTCCCACAGTGAGGAGTGGCGGTACTGGGATTTGAACCACAAAATAATGTGGTCCAAAGGCTGCACATGTACAGCTCTGCTCTACACAGAATGGGAAAGAGTTAAAGTCTTACAACCATTTCTGTCCCCTCTTTTTAATCGGCATGCATCGATTATATAGCATAACGGGGCTCATGTTAGCACTTTCATACATGTTTATAATGTATGGTGTCCACCATTATTTCCCTCTTGTTCCCGTCTCATTTCTCCTGGCCCACTTCTTCACTACTAGCTCCCTTCTTCTTCCATGTGTATGTATGCATGTGCATGTACGCGTGAATGCACATGTGTGTGCATGTGTGTGTGTATATCCTAATGGGTTCCATTAGGCTTATATAAGAGTGTGGATGAGAGGCATTTTCCAGGAGTAAGGGCAACTTACCTGTAGCTATACCACTGAAGAAAATGCCTGTCCTTTCTCCAGTCACCACTAACTGCCTATAGATTTCAGGGAGGGGTGATTGGGTGAGTTGGCTCATGAGCGCCTTTTCCATCCATGATAGAACGTTGACAAGCCCAGTCTTATACAGGTTTTGTGCAGGTAACCACATCTACTTTGAGTTCACATTCATGAGTGCAACAACCATACTATACTCTGAATACAGCATTCTGCAACACCCCACCCTCCATTCTCTGGCTCTTACATTCTTTCTTCTCTCTCTGCTGTGATGCTTCCTGAGTCTTGGGCAGGTGATATCAATGTCTTTTTATCACCAAAAATGACTAAAACTGGTTGTTAAGGCAGGAGCTTGATGTCCCTATCCCCTGTCCCTGGCATCCAGCTGGCCAGTTCTTTACTAACTCACTCACTGAGCTATAGGCGCAGAGATCTTCCTGTTGAGAGCTCAGGCATCTTGGAGCACCAGGGACATCTCAGGACTGCTCACAGAGGGTCTTTAAAGAGAAGCTGGGTCTTTAAAGAGGAGCTGGGGGCTGGAGAGATGGCTCAGAGGTTGAGAGCACTGGCTGCTCTTCTAGAGGTCCTGAGTTCAATTCCCAGCAACCACATGGTGGCTAACAGCCATATATAGTTTGATCTGGTAGACAGAACACTGTATACGTAATAAATAAATCTTAAAAAAGAGTAGCTGGGGCCTGCAAGGGAGACTTTGCTGGAGGTACAGGGCCCTCTCCATAGCATGGGCACCATGAGAGGAAACCTGCCTGATGGTGGCTGAGATACCTCACCATTGACACATGTCAGGCTGGGCATGGCTGTGTTGTTAAGATACATGGATTTCAAAAGTGTTGTGGATGAATCATCACTTCTTTTTCTGCTTCTTCTAAGTGAATATTTCATGGTCTACAAGGTAGAGCAATATAGCTTACATCATGGAGACAGTTGGCCAGGGGAGCCAGGGAATTGGGAAGTACTCAACACAGGGCCAGGGAGGAAAGTTTCTGGTAGTTTCTATGATATCCTCTTGTCTTCATTTAGTGCACCTGGACTCATGTGCTAAGGTTGGGTTGTAGGCATGGTTTAACTATGGGAGGCCATAATTAAACTTTTATTAAAAAATAAAGCATCTGGACTGGAGAGATGGCTTAGTGGTTAAGACCATATACTGTTCTCACAGAGGACTGGAGTTTCATTCCCAGCCTATATGTCAAGCAGCTCACAACTGCCTGGAAATCTGGTTTGAGTGGGATTCAATGCCTCTGACCTCTGAGGGCACTTGTACTCATGAGCACCTACCCAGTCCCACCTCCAAAATATGCAGAATTAAAAATAAATAAAATAAACCTTAAACCTTAAAACATACATTTGACTGAAGTTTGTCTGCTTTCACTGCTGGTGGACTCTGGCAGTTTTAAAATTTGGAGAGAAAAGGCTCTTCCAAGTCAAAGAGGAAACGCTGTGGAACTGTAGAGCTTTACAGTAATCACAAGATACTGGTGTCACCACCTGAGCTTCAGGCCAGATTTCCCATGGACGCTCTGACTAGTGTTCTGTAGTGAATGGTACTCACTCTAGGAACATCTAGTCCACGATGATGCTGACAGCTGTATAGGAACCCAACCCTTCAAACAGGATACAAAGCTGTGATCATGTTTTGTTCCCTTCCTTCCTTCCTTCCTTCCTTCCTTCCTTCCTTCCTTCCTTCCTTCCTTCCTCTGGCTTACACACTTGTACACACACACACACACACAGAGATTCAGATTCAGCTAGGTCTAGTGGTGAGGGCTGGTAATCCCACCTATTAAATATGATGGGGTAAGAGTGAAAATTCAGGGCTTGTCTGGGCTATAGAGTGACTTCAAGAACAGTCTGAGATATATAAGGAGACACTATCTCAATATGAGAAAGTAAAAATACACAAAGGGATTTGGAATGTAACTTTGTAGTAGAGAACTTACCTAGTACATTTGAGAGCTCAGGTTCAATCCTAGCACCCCCCCAAAAAAAAGCAAAGTAAGTAGATTCAAAATGAACACTAATAGCAGAGACTATAAAGCAACACCAGTCACCAGGGAGTCATTTTCAGTGACTACTGGGGTTCACTTTTGTTTAAAACTTGATGGGTCAGGTATGATGATGGCACACACATTTAGTCTAGATACTCAAGAGACAGAGGTAGGCAGATCACTATGAGTTCAAGTCCAGTGAGACTCTGTCTCAAAAAAAACAAACCAAAGGATGTTCAATCATACCACAAGGACACTTGCTCAACTATGTTCATAGCAACTTTATTTGTAATAGCCAGAACCAGGAAACAACCTATATGCCACTCAACTGAAGAATGGATAAAGAAAGTGTGGCACGTTTACATAATGGAGTACTACTCAGCTGTTAAAAACAATGACATCAGAAAATTTGAAGGCAAATGGATGGAACTAGAAAAAAAATCATCCTGAGTGAAGTAACCCAGACTCAGAAAGACAAACATGGTATGTATTCATTCATAAGTAGTTATTAACTTTAAAGTAAAGAATAACCATGCTGCTACAGTCCACAGACCTAGAGAGTCTAGGTAACAAGGAGGGTTCAAGGGGTGGGGTGCATTGATCTGCTTGGAAGAGGAAACAGAGGAGATCTCCTGGGTGGACTAGGGGCATGTGGGCATGGGAACTTGAGGGGTTGTGTTGGGGTAGATGAAGGGAGAGAGTGCTGAGAGAGATGGCTGGAAAGGGGGGGCTTCAGGGTCAGGTAGAAGCCTGAATTAAGGGAAACTTCCACAAGTCTACAAGGATGGCCCCAGCTAAGGCTCCTGGCAGTAGTGTATGCATAGCCTGAACTGGCTACTCTGAATGGATTGGTGACTACTCTGGTTGTCATCAGAGAGCCTTCATCTAGTGACTGGAGGAGGCAGATTCAGAGATCCATGGCCAAACACTGGGCTGAGCTCAGGGAATCCTGCTGTTGAGAGGGAGGAGGGATTGTAGGAACCAAGGGGGTCAGGGACATCATAGGAAAACCCACAGAAATGGCTAGCCTGGCTCATGGGAAATCACAGAGTCTGAACCAACAACCAGGAAGTCTGCATGGGACCGACCAAGGCACTCTGCACATATGTGACAGTTGTGTACCTTGATGTATTTGTGGGACTCCTGGCAGTAGGAGCCAGGGCTGTCCCTGGTGCTTTGGCTGGCTCTTTGAAACCTATTCCTCATGGCGGATTGTCTTGCTCAGCCTGAATACAGGGGGAGGCACTTGGTCTTAGGGCAACTTGATAAGCCATACTTTCCTGATGCCCATGGGAGGCATGCACCTTTCTGAGTGGATATGGAGCAGGGGTGGATTGAAGGGGCAGAGGAGAAGTGGGGGGAGGGAATAAGAGGAGAAGAGGGAGGGGAGGCTGTGGTAGGGATGTAAAAGAAATAAATTAAAAACCAAACCAAACCTAACCAACAAACAAACAAAAAAACTTAGTCTGGACTGAGGGGGATGGTATTGTTACTTCATAGATATATAATTACAATTTATTTCTTGCTTAAAATATTTGAATCACTGTCAATAATACTTTTTAAATGAAATTTAAGAAATTTATTTTTATTTATTAAGAATTTAATTTAATTTATTTTATGTGTATAGCTGTTTTGCCTGCATGTATGTTTGTACATCACAAGGGTGCCTGGTATCCTCAGAGGCCAGAAGAAGGCATGGAGATACATGATTGTGAATCACTATGTGGATGGTGGGAATCAAACGGAGGTCTTCTGCAAGGGCAGCCAGTGCTCTTAACCACTGAGACACTTTTTCCAGGCCCCAAATGGAGGCTTTTTGCCTTAAAATCATAGAACAAATCCACACAATGGAATAATCAATAAATTGCTGGCATGTTTGGTTTATGGAAACCCTCTTACTGATTGCCTGTAATTACTAATGTAAGCAATTATTCTAGTAATCTGTGACCTGAGGCTCAAAGTTCAACCTGATACATATACATAAAGGCCACTGTGGACACAGTTGCACTGTTCAGTCCTGTCCTTGGAGAAAAGCAGCCACATATACATAATGAATCTCCATTTCTGAAGATATTTGAACTACGGGACTTATGCCAGCCTCAAATAATGTGAGTTCAGTGGAACTCAGCAACAACAAGGGAAAAAAGAAAGAGAGATGAGCAAAAGAGGTGACCATATTGTGGTGGATTTAAAAATACATCATGGTTGTGTTTAGGAATATACATGTGTGTGGATACACACATACACACATATGCATACACACTCACATGCACACATACACATACACTCAATTACACACATGCATACAACAGCAGGCATTGATAAAAGGCTGTGAATTTAAAGAGATTGAGGAGGGTTATGTGAGAGGGTTTGGAGGGAGGAAAGGGGAAATGATGTAATTATACTATAATCTCAATAATAAAAGAAAAATATCTTTAGGCATGACACTGTACACTTTTTATCCCAACCTTTAGGAGACAGAGGCAGGTAGCTCTTTATGAGTTCAAGGACAGTATGATCTATATAGTGAGTTCTGGGTCAGGCACAGTGAGGATGTCTGTCTATCTATCTATCTATCTACACACACACACACACACACACACACACACACACGCACACACACAGAGTTTAAAATCATGTGTCATTGATGGAAATTCTGAGAACTATGTCACAATGTACCTACACAATTGTTACTCATCTATTTCATGATTTCTTTTAAAACAGAAAACCATTTTGGCCAAGGGCAGAGGGTTTGGCTGGTAGATGGGTCTTGTACAGTGCAGAGTTGTCACCATGGCATCCTCTTCTGTGGCAGTCCCCACCACTGAGGAGTTATCTATGTGGGCTCTAACTGCAAGCAGCCGAAACGGATTTAGTCTGGTGTGGTGGCTAATATTATCAACTTGACAGTATCTAGAATTGCCACTGGGCACATTTGTGAAGAAGTTTGTAGACTGGGTTAAGGTAGAAAGACCCACCTTAAATGTGAGCACTGCCACCTATGGGCTGGAGTCCTGGGCTACATTCAAAAGGAAAAAAGCAAGCGGAGCACCTGGGTTCTTTTCTGTCTACTCTCAGACTGGATACAATGTAGTCTTCTCTCAGACTGGATACAATGTAGTCTACTCTCAGACTGGATATAATATAGCCAGAAGCCTCCTGCTACTGAAGCCAAGCCTTCCCCACCATGATGGAGTCTCAAACTACAGTCAAAACAAATCCTCCCTTCCTTACATTGCTCTGCTGGGTATTTTTTCAAAGCCATAAAGAAAGCCACTCATACAGCTGGTTCTAGACAAGTCATTCAGCTTATCTGCTGTTCACCCTTTCTAGAGCAGGATATAGAGGCTTCCTGGGGAACTTGAGAATGTCACCAGTCCTTAGGATTATCCCCTCCTCTTCGCCATTTAGGTGACTTTACAGTGAGGTCATCTAGCAGAAGTAAGTGATTGCCATGTATCTTTCAAGGCCCCAATCTATTCTGTGTGTTCTATGCTTCTTTGCACCCAGGCATTGTGGGTATCATCATATGCAAACTGACTAGACTAACAGGAAGATGTGAGGGGTTGGGGACATGATGTAAAGGAGAGAGCCAGGTTCCTTGACAGTGTTTGTAGATGGGTATGTTTGGGAAGAGCTGGGGCCTGTGGCTCTCAGTGGGCTGTGTTGGGAAAGAATATCTCTTAGAGGCTGACACACTGTGCTCACCCCAGCTTCACAACCTTGAACCCTGCCTTTTTGGACTCAGCTCCCTTTCCCTGAGAACCTGGGAGCGGGATGAAATTGTGGGATCTACTGAGCTGGATGTTCCAAGGATACACAGGAGATGGCAAAGCCCAGCCCTGGCCAGTGCTAACTGCTCAGTTAAGAGACGGTTGATGCCCAGGGCTGGGGAGATGGCTCAGGAGGTAAAGTGCTTGCCATGCAAACATGGGAAACTGTGTTGGGATCCATGCAGAAGTCTGGGTGTGGCAGTGCACACCTGTAATCCCAGCACTTGGGAAACAGAGGCAGGAGGCTATCTGGGCTCGTTGGGTAGTTGGCCTTGCTATAATAGCTCAGTGTTCAGGGAGAGATCTGGCCTCAAACAAATAAATGAATAAATAAACAAATAAGTAAATACACAAATGAGCTACAGGAAGACACAGCTGACACACACCTGATGTTGACCTTTGGCCTCCACATGTCCTGGCTCAGCTGCACTGCACCTACAAACAAGTATACATGAGTAACATGTGCCTGAGAACACTGAGGGAAACAGACAAAGAGAGCTGAGGTCACACGCTAAACAATCCCAGGACACCCTCCTTCATGGGGGGGTTCCCCCGGTCATCCAGGATTTATCACAAACCTTGCCTCAGGGAAGGCCTTCTCACAGGGCTGGCCTAATTCTGGGTCTGTGTTTCTCTGGTGAACAAACCACCCTGACTGGAATGCCTGGAGGAAGAGGCAGACCCTGTGAAAACTTCCTCAAATATAAACCGTCTCAGAGGAGATGGAACGACAGAAGCCTTGTAAAAAGTAAACTGTTTTCTTTATTAATTTCTAGGTTCCTGTCTTGAAATCACGGTCTAATTATAGGCACCTTTCTTTCCATTGCTCACCCAAGGTCTGGCCCAACACCCAGAATAATAACTTCCTCTTTTTGTTTGTTTGTTTGTTTTGTGTTTTTTTGAGACAGGGTGGTTTCTCTGTGTAACAGTTCTGGCTGTTCTGTAACTCACTCTGTAGACCAGGCTGGCCTCAAGCTCACAGAGATCTGCCTGCCTCTGCCTCCTGAGTGCTGGGATCAAAGGCATGCGCCACCATACCCCACAACATTTATATTTTCTACATTTCTGCTGCATTAAAGACTAGGTCTTTGGGGGAGGGGCAGGGTAAGGGGAGGGAGAGGGAGCTGGTATTGCCATGTGAAGCAAGCTTGTTTCTAATTTAAATAAATAAATAAATAAAAAAGACTAGGTCTTGCTTTTCTGAGTCTTGTTTGACATTGTGCCTGCCTTCCATGAGGGCTGCTGACTGTGCCAGGGATTTTAAGCACTTTAGATAACAGGTCATCTGATATAAGACCACAGCAACCCAGTGAGGGAGGTCACATTCTCTCCACTTTACTGTACCTCAGAGAAGGTAAGTGGCTTGCCCAAAGTCGCACAGCTTACAAGAGTCCTAGCTGGGATTTGAGCTTGGCGTGGGCTGTACTCAAGGCCTCAGCACCTAACTGTCTTCTCTGAGGGAAACTTGTCCTGTTCCGGGAGCTACAGGTCAAGGTGACCACATTGCAACAGGCTTCTGAGAATAAGAGCATGAAGTGTAGCTCTAAGACAGTGAGGCATCTTACCGGAACTCTCTAATTCAGGAGTCTGATCCCGCCTGTCCTGAAGAGGCCTTGAGTGTTCTCCATGTGAGGAGTGACTGACTGAGTAAAATCCATTACAATGGGAACTGGAGTGATGGCTCTGAAGTTAAGAACACTTGTTGATCTCCAAATGACCAGGTTTGGTTCCCCACCCCCTCCACCAATTAGGTGACCTGTAATTCCAGACTGGAGCTGATGTCATCTTCTGGCCACTTGAGGCATGTGCATGCAAGTGACACACACACACACACACATACACACACACACACCCACACCATAAATAAACCTTTAAAGAATCGCATTTACAATGTTTATAGGAGAAGCCCTTAATCCACGGAGGAAAACACAGTTTGAATGCATTTTCAAGCTGAGACACCCTTTTCCACACTAGTAATTGATAGACTACACTCAAATTGTTCTTATTTGTTCATTAACGTAAGTCCCCTGAGGGCTCACTAGGCAACACTTTATTAGCCAGGATGAAGTAATATATTTTAAAGTAATAAAATGACATTATTTTTAAATTATTTTTTAATGTGGACTTTCCAGCCACTGACTGCCCTCTCTGATAGGTCTGAATTAGTGAGTTTTAATTGTGTGTAAAAAAGCAATAAAATCATCATTACAAAAATGATGGGGTGTTTCACTCACAGCAGGCTCCATGCAGCTCATAAGACCCCATGCCCCATAAGACCACACAGTGGCCACTGCACACCTCGATGCCAGACCAATGGGCTCAGCTGGGGTCCTCACTTGGGGCCCACACTTGTGAGCATTTAGTGAGGTTGAAGGTTCTGTTTAGCATTTCCAAGATCACATTCTGCAATACCCACTGGATCTAGCCAGCTACGAACACATGGTGGTGATGAGTTTACTTTAATGTATAAGTATGTATGATATGCATGCTGTGCATGTATATATGTATGCTTCCCATGTGTGTAGGTATATGTATATGTGTGATACATGTGCATGCACATGTGTGTGGCTGCAGGAGATTGTTCTTTACTGTATTCATAGAGGCAGGGTCTGCCAGTTGAGCCCCGAGCTCTCTGATTGAGCTTGTTCAGGTACCTGGTTTGCTCTGGGATACCCTGCTTTATGAGTGCTAGAATCACAGGGTGGGCCTGCCATGCCTGCCTAGCTTTTACATGGGCGTCTGAATTGGTTCATCCACTGAGCCATCTCCCCAGCCCTGATGCTTTATACTGATCATCAACTTTCAGGATCTACAGTCACCTAGGAGACAAGCTTCTGGGCATGCCTGGGATGGTCTAGCCTAGCTTAGGTGAGGTGGAAAGACTTGCGTTAAGCAGGGCAGCACTGTTTCACGGACTGGGACATGGTGGGGGGCTAGACTAAAAGAAAGAGAGGAAACAAGCTAAATAACATCAGCACATGCATGTGTTTCCTGACTGTGGGTTCAGTGTGAGCAGCTGTCTCCAGCTCCTGCCCCCACACCAGCCCAGCTGCAGGGGACTCCACCCTCAGAACCAGAACAAATCCTCTCCCCATAAGTTGCTTTTGTCAGGGACTGAGGCACAGCAGCTGGTAAGTAATCAATACATCTGTAAGGCTGACTCTTTGGGCCCAGAAGACCTGGTTTAGCAAAGACAAAAGACTATGAACAGAGACATGGCTGGCACTCACAGGACTTTCCATGATTGAGTGCAGAGTCGAAACTTTGGGCCAAGTGGTTGCAGGTATGTGCTTGGTGGACATACAAGACCCATGAGAAGGAGTGTGGCAGCTAATTTCATGTGTTGACTCATATATGCTGTGATGACTGGTAGGTTAGTCAGACACCAGCCAGGAGGTTGCAGTTAAGGTGTTTTGTTTTGTTTTTTTTTGTTTTTTGTTTTTACGAGACAGTGTTTCTTTGTATTGTTTTGGAGGCTGTCGGTCCAGCCTGGCCTGAACTCACAGAGATCCGCCTGCCTCTGCCTCCCGAGTGCTGGGATTAAAGGCGTGTGCCACCACCGCCCAGCTGCAGTTAAGGTGTTTTATGATCAAAACTAACATTTAAATCAATCAAGCCCATTGCTTGTTTCTGTGTAGGTGGGTCTTACCCCATCAGTTGAGGGCCTTACGAGTGAGTCTGAGGTTTCTTAAGAAGAGATAATTCTCAGTCCACTGAATAGAATTCCCATGTGTTTCTTGGCCAACATTGTGAATGTGAACTAGAGACCATGATCTACGGCAGACGCATTGCCTTGAGCTACATTTAAATCCAGGGCTGTCCTACCCACGGTCCAGGCATTGCTAGATCATGCCTATGCTTATTTTGCATAGCAGCACGCACAATGACATCATCTACAGAGTTCATGCTTGAGAACCATGCACTCAGGTTACAAAAATTGCAACAGAACCCACCTCATACTATTTTTGTAAGTTTAAACTTTTGTCTTGGGCCAAATTCCTGGATATCCTGGCCCACACATGCTGTTGAATTGGGTGGATACTCCTGTAGGATTTACTGAAGGAGGTAGAGGCAGGAGGCTCTTGAGTTCAAGGCCAGCCTGGGTTACACATTTAGAAAAAAAGACACTCCTGTCCACAACATTGTCTCTCCCCAAAAGCTTTAGGCAGTGGCCTCCTTAGTAGACACTAAGCAGTTCATGACAGTCTTCTTCCACACTCTAGGCCTCCTTATTTCTCTGCATGTATATATATATGCAGACACACACATACATACACACACACACACACACACACACACACACACACACACACACACCTTTATACATGGCTCTCCATACCTAGCTACCCATCTCTAGCTGTTTTATTGCTTCTTGGTTCTGTGACTCTTGAGGACCCTGACTAGGGCAGGCCTAGGGAAACTATTTTCCTTGTGAATGGCACTGACTTTCAACTATAAGTTGGGGACACTGGGGGCAGCCTCTGCAGAGAGACAGTCCACAATGGAGGGGAGCCTGTCTCTTGTCTGAGTTCTTTTCTGAGACAGGGTCTCACTAGGAAGCTTAGGTTGGCTGGAACTTGAGATCCTCCTGCCTCAGCCTCCTGAGTGTGAGGTTTCAGACATGCACTATCATGCTGGCTCACTAGCGGGTTTTTGGTGCTGTGGGCCATTCTTCTAGGTTGTCTGTCAACAAGACACACCCTGCTGTATTCCGGGGCATCATGCTCTTTCTGGGTCCTCTTGGAAATAGATGGAGGGGCTGCTATAAACTGGGGCAACCTAATGGGGACAGGTGACATTCCCCAGTTTCCCCTGCCAGCCTGGGTGCCATCCTCAAGCTGTGGTGCAGGAGTGTCAAACAGTAGAGGGCACCAGAGGCCTGTCTCTGTTGTGACAGCCTGTTTTGGTGGCATCTGGCGTGTGTGGGCGAAGGCAGCACTGCTGCTGTGGGGGGTGGTACTCGGGCGTAAACAGGGAGAGCTCAGGACTGCGGCTGTGTGTGTCACTGTAGCCATGGGCAAGTGGCTGCATGAGGCCGGCTTACCTCCAGTGGGCTGCAGAGAGCACTTGGGACCAGGATGGGGGCGGGGTGGGTCACCATGGCTTCTCAAGAGTGGGTCTTACATGAGTACGTGCTTTCTCTCTGGGCTAACTCTACATGTCATTGCCATGCATCAAGCCTGGAAGGGCAAGCTGGGGACCAGGACAAAGCACAGCAGGGTACAGTGTACCAACAGCCAGGCTGCCTGGCACAGAATGATGAGGCTGCCCGCAAGGCTTCTTCTCTCCAGCACCTTGAATTTCACCACCATGCTTCCTGCCGTTTACTGCCCTGCTTCCGCCCCTGCACAATGTTCTGGATTCGGGAGGAAGGGAAGGATGGAGGTTGGAGAGGTCGGTGACCGGCAGTAACCGTGATCATGGAGAGATGCTGCTGGGGGTGGGGTGATGCAGGTGTGGGGTGATGCAGGGTCGGGTGCCTTATCTGTGCTCTGCTTTGACACTCTGGCAGGCATGCGCACTCTGCTGAGCCTTTCCCTTGCAGAGCTTCAGTCCCTCTCTGTAAAAAGGGGCTCGGGATCAGGTGAGCCTGAACTCCCTTCTGGTCCTCACATCTGGAGGTTCATGTGTTGAGGGTCAGGTGTAGGGAGGCATTTTGGCCTTGGGGAAGGGATGAGAAGGGAGGGGAGGGGTAAGCTATAGACTCGATTGTTCTGCCAGGAGTTGTTTCCGGCCCTATACCTGCTTGATTTCCTTTAGTGTTGGTGTCTGCTCAGAATTGACATTTCTCCAGCTCACACAAGACCAAGGTCACGTGAAATCGTCACCTCTAGCCCTACTTGGTTTTCTAGTGAGAGAGGTTGCCAATGACACCAAATTTCCCACACTCCCTATCTGCCTTCTGTAGGTTGCTGGCTCTGACCCATCACTTGGGCAGGAGCTCTGTCCTCCAGAATGTCAGACACGATCTGCGGGAACTCACCTAGAGATGGATGGGAGTGGGGCTTGGGGGGGGCTGCTCCTTGGTGCTCAGCTGTGCCGTGGGTGGGATGCTTCTGTTTGGAATGACCTTGCCCCAGCCCCCACCAGGGTGGCCTACTCCAACCTTTTGTAAGGACTTTCCTGGGTAGAACTGGCTGGAGAGCCAGAAGGTCCTCCCCCGTCCTTCAGTCTGCCTATCTTGGCTCAAGCCCTGGATGCCTGGGGATGTAGTAGGGATGGGGACCACTTCTTGGGTGTCTCCAGCATTCCCAGTACTCCACCCTTGAGCTCTCATTTCTGCAGGGTACACAGAGCTAATCCACCAGCATCAGGCCTCACAAGAGCCCCCTGAATGATCTCGGATGCCTGCAAGCTCCTTAGGGCTCCCGAGACAGGATGCTGGTGTCTTCTTCCTGTTGCCTCATTGGAGCCTTCCATTAGTCCTTGTTGAGTATCTTGCTACTCCATCAGGCCCACCCTGCATCTGGTTATTTATGTAGGCCCAGCAGGGTGCAAGGCCACCAGGGATGAGACATATGGAGATGAACTGAATATGGTCCCTGTGGGGCTGGGAATTGGTGGGCATAAAGCTTGGAAGTAAGTGGCCTGCACTGATTCTAATGGGGCTTCCGGGAAGTGGGGCAGGAGTTGGAACATGGCCTCTTTGAGTTAGAGTTGAGACCCCCAGGTGAGAAAAGGGTAGACAGGGTTAGGTCACAAGAGGGTACATGGTGGGCAGGTGTGGGAACAGTGGCCTGTCTGTGTGTTTAGAATGACTGGGGTAAGGACACCAGAGTGGAGATGAAGCTGAGGACTGTGGGCTTTGGTCATGGAGGGACTTGGAGTCCAGGCTAAAGCAAGCCTGAGGGAGGTGTGGGGACAGACACACTATCACACTGATTCAGGGGAAGAGGGGGAGGTCAGGGGAATGGGATGACATGGAGATGCCCTGCGAGGGAAAAAGATGGTGACAGGGAGGAGGGAGGCGATGGGGAGGACTCCCTGCTCCCAGCTCAGATGGCTGGCTGCTTGAAGCTACTCATCAGAATGGGAGAGAGGAGGGACAGGCAAGGGTGGGTGCTCAGCAAAGATTTATCTAGTGAGCTATTGGGGGGGTCTGTAGTGAGACTTCCTCCTTGTGGGGGACTAAGCAGTTTTATCTGCCTCCTTCTAAAGTCCCTGTGACAAACCAAAGTTCCCTCTGGGGAATCAGTGAGTTTACCGGGCTTATGTACAGAGAATGGGTGGGGGCTACTGACAGGATTGCAGGTGACCCCAAAGCAGCTGCACTGAGAAATCTCCCCCCCCCCCAGCATGGATGATGGCTTTCCCAGCCACATGTGTGGAACACCTTTTCCTTAATCCCCAAGCTACTCTAGCTCCTCTCCCAGGCCTTAAGGTTAAGCGCAGGTTTGGTGGAACTGCATACAACCTGTGTGGAGGATGGGGGTGTACTCAGGTGAAGGTCCCACAACCCTTCCTACTCACTCCTTCTATGAGTACATGTCAACAGTGAATAGGCTCAGCTATGATGACCTTTTGCAAGCAGACCCAGCTGACCTGAAGTTTGCAGCGACTCGAAGGATAATGCCATTCAACGGTGCTGAAGGAGTCTTAATTCTTTAAAAATCACATTTATTTAGTGTGTGTGTGTGTGTGTGTGTGCGCGCACGCGTGCGCACGTGTGCGCATACGCATGTGAGCATGCATGTGAGCCACAGGGTCCATGCAGAGGTCAGAGGACAGCTTTTGGAAGTCAGCCCTCCTTCCATCACGAGGGTTCTGGGGATTGGTCTCAGGTTGTCAGGTTTGGTGGCAGGCCCCTTGACTCTCTGAGCCATCTCTCTGGCCTGAAACTTTTGTTTTTAAGGGTAATTTGTGTGTCTCACCTCTTCCAGTTCTCTCCACCTGCAGAATGAGTCAAAACGAGAGAAGCAATGGATGGAAGTTTACAGTTCTTGTGAATCTGGAAATTATGATCCAACCTGGGAAAGATGCAAGACCCATGGCATGGATTTTCACTGGCTGGTGGGGGTTCCTTTTCTTCCCCCAGGGGCTTTCCTGCACTCCTAGCCTCACTAGTGGCTTCTAGGCACAAAGTAGGCATTTAGGGAGGCTCTATGTTGCTGTGCTGTGGAGGCAAACACCCCTGCTATCAGGACTGGGCAGCTAAGCATTCTAGATGAAGGCAGTAGCCATCAGGCAGAAGGCGGATGGAGACAGGACTCACTACTCCAACCATCTCTCTGGTCCCCAGTTTCCCTCTCTACAAAGCAGGGCTTCCAATATTTCAACCACGGAGGCATCACAAGGATCAAGCGGGGTGATGGATTCAAGATGTGAAGACAAGCAAGCACAAAGTGCTATCCGGATGGAATTTTCCTCGTCCATCCATTCACTCATTCATGCATGCATTCCTTTGACAAAGAGTGGCAAAGCATCCCCAGGTACTGTGGTCACGCCTTGCTAAGTGTTCAGAGCAGGACAGGTGGAAAGGCTTTGTAACAAGAGCCCGCCTTCGCCTGTTTCATTCCTGCCTCGCTTACTGCAGCGGAAGGGAAGGCTAGAAGCAGATGTAGTCAGCAGGTATCTATGCCATGTTGGGAGGATGCCACCTGAACTGAGCTGGGCTCTGGGATGCTTGGAATTTCCCCTTCTGTTTGGGGACAAGGGAAGCAGAGGCTGCTTCATCTGATATCTTGTAGTAATGATCCATGGTCTGTTGACTTAGTCAAACGTCAGAGTCCTTACACATGCAGACAAGGACATAGCAACTGTGACAGACTGTCAACAGGACAGCCCCGAGGTCTCTGTTTATGGATACAAAGGGCTTAGGTTTATCTCATCGGATGAACCTATTTTCAATGAGACTCAGTTTCCCCCTCTGTGACATAAGACTCGCTGCTTGCTGGTGTGCCTGGAGAAGACAAAGTGGGAGCTACGTGTATGTATTTCCGCCCATTGCCCCCACAGCCTCAGACTGTGTCTGACTGGGTTGATGAGGTCTAGCAGGTGCACTAGCTGTCTTAGCTATCCCTCCATCCTCTGTGTCCAAGTTCTAGGCTAGTCCCTCAAGCTCCCAACCCCTCCAAACAGTGCCACCAGGTGGAACCAGGAAGCATATGTGCTAGACTTTGATTTTTCAAGTAGCCACATGGCAGGACCTGTGGACATGGAGAAAGGAAGAGCATAGGAACCAGCTTCACCCCCCAATTCGTGATGGCATCTTTGAGCCTTCTATTCCTTCTCAGAAGTCCTTGGGGATTTAGTTCTCTCACTAGTTCTCCCTTCCCCATCTTGATGGCTGTGTAGGCTCCTCTGGCCCTGAGCCTGGCTGGGGAATGGAAACTAGACTTGCTCTGTATACCACAGGAAGACTAGCCCTTCTGCCCTTTGCACTGGGGGCTTCATTACCAATTAAGCAACATAAACACACGAGGCAGTAACATAGCAACCAGCAAGGAAGGGAAGAGCTGAGTTCCCAGACTCTCTGGCTCTGACATTGAGGTGGCCTCACAAACTCTGCTTCAGCGAGGCTGCTTTCCATCTGTCCTGCCTTGGCCTCTGTAGTTTCAGGGCAGTTCTGGGTAGGTTAGTTACTTTCCTGGTCACCTGTAACTTGATACCTGACAGAAATAACTCAGGGAAGAATTTATTTTGGCTCAAGTTTCCAGGAGCGAGTCCCAGCAGCTCCTTGTAGTTCAGCAGGTTAGGAAGCAGAGCAGTCAGGCCAGAACCAGAGTGGGCAGATTTCTTTATTCTGTTATAGCCTTGGAGGTTGAACCCGGAGGATTCTGGATCTCTGACTTGTAAAGCATTGGAGTAGGAGGAAGCCTGATGACACTGTCCAGTCTGATAGAGCATGGAATCACACAGTTGTGCCAACGGTGACCCCCTTGTGTGATCTCAACTGCTCTGGGCACTACAGTGAATCTGGAGGAGTGAGGTTGGTACTGTTCAAGTGCAGGGTCTCTCACAGATGCTCCTCATCCACCAGCAGGGATCTCTGCAGAGGTTCAGATTTGTGAGGCCAAGGAGCTAGGCCAGTGATTCTCAACCTATGGGTTGGAACCCCACAGGAGTCTCCACAACGTAAGGGACTGTGTTAAAGGGTCACAGCATTAGGAAGGCTGAGAACCACTGATCTAGGTGGTATAGAGTCACTGGTTTCACAGATTGTGCTTGGCAAGTTTAATAGTCCGTAAGTGATTTCAGGGTCCATTTCCTGCTGCCATTTGTAAGTTGGTGGAGGTCAAACAACTCTTGAAACTTAAGATTTCTGGTTTGGATTAGGAAGTTCACTTCTGCGTAGCCAGACATAACCAACTTTTTGACATCGTAACTTGCTGTCAGGTACAAAGCTCATGACCAAGAAACTCACAATTTAGTTATAAAAATGAGATAAATAGAAAGCCAGCTCCTGGGCTGGTGTGCACTCTTTCGTGGTTATTCGTGTGTGCATGCATATGTGTGTGCATGCCTGTATATAAGTATATAAGTGTGTGTGTGTGTGTGTGCGTGTGCATGTGCGTGTGCATGCATGTCTGTATGCACATGTGTGAATGAGGAGAATGGCTACCTTGAAAATAGAAATTTGGATTCACTTAAAGTGATTAGTTGTGCTTGGTTGTATTGGATGGAAATACTTGTCTGATGTATTAGCAAACTGAGGGAACTATAAAATTCTTGAGACCAATTCTTTGAAAATATTCTAGGAATGTAACGAGCATTCTTCCCGCCAGCCTGGTCCCAGATAACCCCAAATAACCCACAGAGACTCTAAGTTACAATGCTGTCAGCCAATGTCCAGGGCTTCTCATTGGCTGGTTCTGTTTTAAGTATTAACCCATGACTATTAATATATATATTGCTATAATGTCTTGTCTTACCAAGAATGCTGGGCTTGTGCATCCTCTCCTGCTGGGATCACATGGTGACTCTCTACTCTATACTACATTTCCCAGAATCCTCCTTGACTCCTAGTCCCACCTATAGTGCTTCCCTATTGGCCAACAGTACTTTATTTATCTACCAATAGGACAAACATATACACAAGGAAGCTTCAGAATTTCATAAAACACCATGTTAATAGCAAAGGCTTGAAAAAGGCCTTTTCTATCACTTGGCAACAAGCCAAAGAAATAATAAGAAACTGTCCCACCTTTTCATTATATAATCAAACTCCATTACCAACAGGCAGTAATCCCAAAGGTATTCATAGAAATAAAATTTGGCAAATGGATGTGTTTTACTTTCCAGAATTTGGAAGTTTAAAATATGTGCACCATACAATAGACACATTTTCAGGGTTTCAATGGGTTACTTACTGCTCTTAGCTCTGAAAAGGCTGAGTCTGTTATCACACACTTATTAGAGGTGATGGCTGTTATGGTATACCTGCACAAATAAAAACTGACAATGCTCCAGCATATGTCTCCAGCAAATTGGAACAGTTTTTCAAATATTATAACATAAAACACATAACTGGTATACCATATAATCCCACAGGACAAGCAGTGGTTGAGAGATCTAACTGTACTTTAAAAGAAATGCTCCATAAACAGCCAGGGGGAACAAAGACCCCCCCCACAGATTAACAATGCTTTATTAACATTAAACTTTCTTAATGCTAATGAGAAAGGACAAACAGCTGCAGAAAGACACTGGACTACAGAAAAAACTTGTGAACTAAATCAGCCAGTGTATTTCAAGGATGTAATGACCTCAGTTTGGAAACCAGGATATGTGCTACGTTGGGGAAGGGGTTTTGCCCTTGTTTCTGGAGGAGAAGAAAAACTTTGGATTCCAGTAATATTGATCAAGATTCGATCCAAACAGGAGAAACCTCGGGAGGAGGAAAGATGACAGCTCATCCACAAAGTCATATTCCACGAGGTGTATGGAGACCTCACAAAAGGAAAGGGAAGTGTTTTGTTCTTGTCTTAACAGGAAGAAAACCCATCTCCAAACAGCAAGAAGATACTGAACGTGTAGATACCTAAAGAAGAGAGGACAGCAAGCCAAAAAGAACCATCAAATAAAGAATACTTTGATATTTGGTATCAATGTTTAATTCTTTTAACCTAAAAACTTTGTAAAAATTTATTTCTCTTTTCTTCCTAATACTCTTTTGGTTCAAATTCACTTAAACCAACCCTGGCTTTCGAGTTGGATATGGCTCTTCTCCTCTAAATCCAAGCATGTTGTTAATATAGAATTCAGAGTTTCTGTATTATATCAAGAAGCCAATTGATATAAGACAGAAGAAAACAAAAATCTAGGGACTGTCATTGCCTATACTCGGTTCTTCTCTGAAAGTCTAATTTCCCTCATATTTACCATCTTCCTTATTGTTGCTTTCCCCAGTATGCATACATATGAAAGTTAAAATTTCTTTGTTGACATTAAAGTTTGAGTTTTCCACAGAGAACAAAGAATTTCCTAACAGCAATCTTTGAACACTTCGGAAATAAAATGCCCCCACTTCATCAATTCCACCTGATCCGACTTGATGCATCTGAACTGACAATTACCACCCTGAAACTGGTTTGGGACTACATTGCTCTAGACAGCTCCAGACTAATTGACTGATATAGTGCACCTTCTTGTTACACTCTGGCCAGAACCTCAGACAAGAACTTCAATCAAGATAACAACTTCAATCAAGCATCTCCTGTCAAACAGAGACTGGGTACAAATGTTGTAGCTAGTCTACTTGAGACTTTCACTACACTAACATTTTCTTCCTACAGGATCCCATGAGGTTATCATTGTCCCATATCAGCAGGAAGTAATTCTGAGAATATTATGCCCCCTTTCCCTACTGTTGACATTACAGGATAATTTACACCTGTTTATAGTTAGTTTTCCAATGTTTAGGGTTGGGATTGGAAGTAGGGCATATCTTTCAGATAAATTTAGGGTTTAGATGGGACAGATATGCTTAGGATGGGATATAGATAAATTATTATATCTTCTGGTGATTTATACTTTGTTTATTGCAATTCGTCATACTGTGTAATGTCTTCTTTCTATGCATAAATATCCTTATCATCTTCTATGTATATATGCTTTATATATGTCTGAGACATTTTGTATATTGACACAATTTAGTTTTGTTTCAACACTAAATCTTTTCTTTAGACTAAAAGGGGAATTGTAGAGAGAGATTGTTAGATACCTGTGCTGCTGATCACGCCCACTTTGGGTGTGGCTACAGGTGCATACGGACATGGGAAATAAAGGGTTGTGAAGGAGAGACGCTCGCTCTCTTTTGGGGTTCCAGTCAGGTTTTGGAGAGCAACAGAGCGATGATCTTGGTTTCTCATGTAAGTGACTTCTCTCTAATAAAATATCATATGACATCCCTACCTTGTTCAGCTTAATATTCCTCAATATAGGAAACTATATACATGATATGATGCCCCAAAACAACTAAAATATCCCTTAGTAGGAATATGTATATCATAGTCATCATAATTATGCTATATGTTAAAAATAATTGCTAATGATAATATGTGCTAATGTATTGTGTTTTGCAGTAGTTCTTGAGAAAGCATAATTTAGTAAGTAAAAAATATAAGGTGCAGAGATATTTTAGCATAAATTCATTTATGTAAGTTTTTTAAAAAGCCTCAGCACATGGTTGGGATGTAGCAGAACTGAGCGTTGGGTTCCATAATCCACACTTCCTAAACTGTGTGTGGTGGCACATGCCTGCCAACCCAGAATTCAGGAAGCGGAGGCAGGAAGATCAAAGTTCAGGGTTATCCTTGGCTCTACAGTGAGTTCAAGGCCATTCCAGGTTATGTGAGATGCTGTCTGACAAACAAAAACAAAAAGAGCTTTTGTATCTATCTCCCAAAGAGGCAGAATGCCTGGGAATCTGTTAGTACTCACAATCTGCACCCATGTCTCGGTTTCTTCATCCCTACAGTGAGTCCCATAACCCCTGCCCTTCCTGTGGTCATGCTCCTGTGGGTCCTCCTGAGGGCATGACGTCGGCTGAGCCATAGGGCTGGCAGAAAAGGGAGTTATTGGTGTTAGCAGTGGCCCCTGGGTGTGGGGGAAGGTTGAGGGCCTCAAGTGTGTGACATGTCTGACCTGTTGACTGTCTCACTTCGGATCCTCTGCCTTCTGCACACACTTTCAGCTGTGGAGACCTCAGCACAGCCCTGTTTACAGCTCCTGAAGTTACACTGTAGCACTCTGATGGCTGACTGGGGTGGGCAGGAGTCTTCTAGTGACTGAGGTGCCATTTCCAGACTTCTCAGGCTCTATAGCTTGTGCTCCTGCTGTCTATGTCTGGAGATCTTTCCAGGGAGCAGCAGGAGAGGCCTGCTTCCCTGGAGGGCCCCTGCCTTCCAGGCTCTGCACACTCTATTGACTGCCGAATTGCCTTGTAGGAGTGAGGCCTAGATACCCCAAATCAATTTGCTAAAAGCCAATTTCCCAAATGATCAATTCATTGAATGACTAATTTGCCATGGGTTGAGGATTCATTTTTATTACATTGCAGTTTCCTGATGACTTTACACAGAAGTTCAATCTGTGGGGTTCTGCATGAACATCATTCTGCATTCTGTGTTTCATATTTCAAGGGCAAGTGTGTCCCACCCCCAGGCTACCTGCTTCTACATCTGCTCTGCCTGTGAGGAGAGGGTCTCTTCAAATGCACTTTTTGTCTTCTATGTTTCCTGACAGATTCGACTTCCATGTTGGTGCTTGGATGTCAACAATGATTGCAGATGCTTGATGGGGTGGAGGCACAGGCCTAACTAGTGGACAGGGGTCAAGACTGTGCATGGGGTCAACAGAAGGGACGAAAATGATACATATTGAATAGCTGGGTTTATGTATGTATATCTCCAAATATGTATGTGTATATATATATATATACACACATATATATATAATAATTTGAGATAGGTATGTGTTTGTGCGTCTCTCTGGGTATGCATATATATGTATATGTATATGTATATGTATATGTATATGTATATGTATATGTATATGTATATGTATATGTATATATGTGTGGTGGTTTCAATGAGACTAGCCCCTATAAGCTCACATATTTGAATGCTTGGTCCACAGTTGGTAGAACTGTTTGGGAAGGATTAGGAGTTGTGGTCTTGTTGGAGGAGGTGTGTTATTGGGGTTGGGTTCTGAGCTTAAAAAAATCCATGCCCTCCCCAGTTACTTCTCTCTCTGTAGATCAGAAGGAAGCTCTCAGTTATTGCTTCAGGTTCATGCCTACTTGCCTGCTGCCACGCTCCCTGCTATGGTAGTCATGGGTTTAACCCTATGGAACCATAAACCTCTAAATTAAATGTTTTCCTTTATAAGTTTCCTTGGTCATAGTGTGTCATATAAATATAAAAGTAAATAAGGTAATATGTATATAATCTCATATATATGTGTCTATGCACGCATATGCCTTTTTAAACCTGTTTTTTATTTAAATTGGAAACAAGCTTGCTTCACATGTCAATCCCAGCTCCCTCTCACTCCCTCCTCCCCAACCCCCCAAACCCACGACCCAATCCCAACTCCACTCTCCAGGGAGGGTGAAGTCCTTCATGGGGGATCTCCAAAGTCTGTCATATTGTCTCAGGGCAGGGACTAGGGCCTCCCTCATGTGTCCAGGCTGAGAGAGCATCCCTTCATGTGGTATGGGCTCCCAAAGTCCATTTGGATGCCAGGGATAAATACTGATCTATTGCTGGAGAGACCTTCTCATTGACACCCACATTCAGGGGGTCTGGATCACTCCCATGCTGGCCTCTCAGCTATCAGTCTCGGGTCAGGTCCATGAGCTCCTCCTTGTTCAGGTCAGCTGTTTCTGTGGGTTTCACCAGCCCGGTCTTCACCCCTTTGCTCATCGCTTCTCCCTCTCTGTCACTGGGTTCCAGAAGTTCAGTTCAATGTTTAGCTGTGGGTGTCTGCCTCTGCTTCCATCAGCCATTGGATGGAGGGTCTAGGATGGCATACAAGGTAGTCATCAGTCACATTATCAGGGAAGGGCATTTAAGGTAGCCTCTCCACTATTGGTTAGATTGTCAGTTGGTGTCATCCTTATAGATCTCTGGAAATCTCACTACTGCCATGTCTCTCCTAAAACCTATAGTGGCTCCCTCTATTATGGTATTTCTCACCCTGGTCTCCTCTATTCTTCCCCCGATTCAACCTTCTTGCTCCCCCATGTCCTCCTCTCCCCTCCTCTTCGACCCCTCTTTTTCTCTTAGCTCCCTCTCACCTCCCCCCATGCTCCCATTCCCCTCAGGAGATCCTGTTATATTCCTCTTCTCTGGGGTACCACGCATATCTCTCTTAGGGTCCTCCCTGTTTCCCAGACTCTCTGGCGGTGGGATTGTAGGCTGGCACTCCCCTGTTTCATGTCTAAAATCCATATATGAGTGAGTACATACCAAGTTTGTCTTTTTGTGACTGGATTACCTCACTCAGGATGGTTTCTTCTAGTGTCATCCAGTTGCCTGCAAATTTCAAGATTCCATTTTTTTTTCTGCAGAGAAGTACTCCATTGTGTAAATGTACCACATTTTCTCTATCCACTCTTCATTTGCAGGGCATCTAAGTTGCTTCCAGGTTCTGGCTATTACAAATAATGCTGCTATGAATATAGTTGAACAGATGTCCTTGTATGAATGTGCATCATTTGGGTATATGCCTAAGAGTAGAATTGCTGGGTCTTGTGGTAGATTCTCATATTCCTGAGGAATATTCATACTGATTTCCAAAGTGGGTGTATGAGTTGGCACTCCCACCAGCAGTGGAGGAGTGTTCCCCTCTCTTCACATTCTCTCCAGCATAAACTGTCATTGGTGTTTTTGATTTTAGCCATTCTGACAGGAGTGAGATGGTATCTCAGAGTTATTTTGTTTTGCTTTTCCTTGATGGCAAAGGATGCTGAGCACTTTCTCAAGTGTCTCTCAGCCATTTTAAACTCCTCTATTGAGAATTCTCTATTTAGTTCTGTACCCCGCTTTTTAATTGGATCCTTTGGTGTTTTGGACACTTGCTTTTTGAGTTCTTTGTAAATTTTGGAGATCAGCCCTCTGTCAGATGTTGGATTAGTGAATATCTTTTCCCATTCTGTGGGCTGCCTTTTTGTCTTGTTGACTATGTAATTTGCCTTACAGAAGCTTCTTAGTTTTAGGAGGTCCCATTTATTAATTGTCGATCTCAGTATCTGTGTTACTGGTGTTATGTTCAGGAAGTGGTATCCTGTACCAATTCATTCAAGAATTCCTCCCACTTTCTCTTCTAAGAAGTTCAGTGTGGTTGAATTTATATTGAGGTCTTTCATACATTTGGACTTAAGTTTTGTGCATGGCAATAGACATGGATCTATCCACAGTCATCTACATGCCAATATCCAGTTATGCCAATATCATTTGTTGAAGATGCTGTCTTTTTTCCAATGTATAATTTTAGCTTCTTTGTTAAAAATAAAGTGTTTGTAAGTGTGTGGGTTATTATCAGGGTTTTCAATTCAATTCCATTGGTCCACCTGTCTATTTTTGTGCCAATACCAAGATATTTTCAGGACTATAGCTCTATAATCCTGAAGTCAGGGATGGTGATGCCTCTGGAAGTTCCTTTATGGTACAGGTTTGTTTCGGCTATCCTGGGTTTTTTGTTTTTCCATATAAAGTTTGTTATTGTTCTTTCAAGGTCTGTGAAGAATTGTGCCAGTATTTTGATGGGGATTGCGTTGAATCTGTAGATTGCTTTTGGCAAGATTGCCATTTTTACTATGTTGATCCTACCTATCCAAGAGCATGGGAGGTCTTTCCATTTTCTGGTGTCTTCTTTAATTTCTTTATTTAAAGACTCAAAGTTCTTGCTATACAGGTCTTTCACTTGTTTGGTTAGTGTTATCCCCAGATATTTTATGTTGTTTGGGGCTATTATAAAGGGTGATGTTTCTCTGATTTCTTTCTTAGCCCATTTATCATCTGTATATAATAGGGTTACTGATGTTTTTGAATTAATCTTGTATCCTGCTACTTTGCTTAAGGTGTTTATCAGCTGTAGGAGTTCCCATGTAGAGCTTTTCGTGTCACTTATGTATACTATCATATCATCTGCTTGACTTCTTCCTTTCCAATTTGTATTCCCTTGATCTCCTTTTGTTGTCTTATTGCTCTAGCTAGAACTTCAAGTACAATACTGAAGAGATATGGAGAGAGTGGATAGCCTTGTCCTGTTCCTGGTTTTAGAGGAATTGCATTGGGTTTCTCTCCATTTAGTTTGATGTTAGCTGTTGGTTTACTGTATATTGCTTTTATTATGTTCAGGTATGTTTCTGTTAGTCCTGATATATCCAGCATATACCTTTTTTTTGAGACATGGTCTAATGTAGCTCAGGCTAGCCTCAAACTTGATATGTAGCTAAGATGGCCTTGAACTTCTGATTCTCATGCCTCTACCTCCTGAATTCTGGGATCACAGGTGTGTTTTATCATGCCTAGCTGTTTTTCTGTGGTGTTGTGGGGGGTACATTCTATCCCAGGGCTTTGTGCATGCTAGGAAAGCACTCTGCCAATTGAACTACATCCCTAGTCCTTCATATTCATAGTTTATTTATCATATTTATGTTGTACTGGGCACTGAAATACTGAACATTTCTAATTGAGAGATCAGTGTTACTGTAACATAATACCTATTAATACGTCAGTTTATTAATAGGAAAAGCTTATTTGGCTCATGGCTTCATAGGTTTTTTTGTGTAGTTTGTAAGTCGGACTGCATCGAACCTGTCCTGTGATAGGATGTCGTGTGGAGAGCATGTCTCAGAGCTTTCTGTTCACCCCCACACCATCCAGGAAGCAAAGAGGAGGAGACCAAGTTCCCACAAGTCTCTTGGAAGTCACTTATTCTGTGACTAATTTCCTTTCACTAGGCTCCACCTCTTGAAGACTCTGCTGCCTCCCAGTAGAGTGATAGGCTGGGGAGCAAGCCCTTTACCACTGTGACCTTTGGAGTATTTACATTTAGTGCTATTCAATTACCTACTATATTTTAGACTTGGAGGTTAGGCAGGGCTACTTGTAATAACTCGAAGCTAGCAGCACTATGGAAAAAAGATCAATTAGTCTAGCCATTGATTTTCCTGTGTCTATTGTTTATCACTCTTGCTACACCTTCATCTTTAGCAGGAAAAGCTATTTCCTGCTATTCAGGAAAAGCAGACACATCCCACATGGTTTTGCAAGGACAAGTTTGTCATCAGCTTTTCCTTCTTAGTTAGTCTCAGTCATGCTTGTAGCTGTCCACACTCTTTTCATGGGGTCATGGTGGGGTCTTGAACAGAATACTGTGCAGATGAGTTCTGGGCAAGTTAGTACTGTGTGTGTGTGTGTGCGTGTGTGTGTGTGTGTGTGTGTGTGTACATATGTGTGGGTGCAATTGAAAGGCTAGCCAGGTATCTTCCTCCACTGATCCCCACCTTATTTTTTGAGGCAGGGTGTCTCACTGAACCTGTAATTCACTGTCCCAGGAATCCTCTTGTCTGCCTCCACAATGCTGAAATTATAGGCACATGTTTCTGCCCTGTTTTTATTTTGTTTTATTGTTTTATGTGGGTTCTGAGAATTGAACTCAGGTCCTCACACTTGCATGGTGAGTACTTGGCTGTCTGAGCTATCTCCCCAGTCTCAAGTTAGTTAGTTTTACTGAGCCTCAGTGTCTTCCTCCACAGAGCAAGGCTAAAGACACCTGATGTGTCTTCCATGTGTGTGAAAGTAGAACCTGAGAGAGAGAATGTCACAGTTCCTCATAGAATGGTAGAAGCAGGGGGTAAATCTGACTTGAATTGTATCAAGAACATGTCTCAATGCACATCATTCTTCCCAAGAGAGAGGGCATGGGCCATGATGAAGGCCAGAGATGTCCTTTCCTGAGATAGACTCCCTTGGGTTCTCCACCTGCTGGTTCTTCCTGGCCAGAAGCTCTGCTTCTCCAACCTCACCCCGGGCTCCTCTAACCTATGGGACTCTAGTCCCCAACTTCAGACAACCCCAGAATGTCCCACATTACCTCTTTTCTCAGGAAAAGCTGTTCCTACTTTGCTGTCTTCTCAATGCAGTCCTTCCCCAGGTCTCAAACTTCCATGTCCTTCCCACAGGCAGTGCATCCAGTGAATGCTTGTCATCACCTCTTGACTGACTCTGTAGAGGTAATTCTATTTTTATTTTTTCCAGACAGGGTTTTCCTGTGTAATGGCCCTACCTGTCTTGGAACTAGCTCTATAGACCAGGCTGGCCTCAAACTCATAGAACTCCTCCTGCCTCTGCCTCCTGGGGATTAAAGGCATGTGCCACCACCTCCAGGCTAATTCTATTTTTAAGCTTAGGTTTTTATTTGTTTATTTTGCTCCCATGTGCATAGTCATGCTTGCACCGTAGCATGCATGTGGAGGCCAGAAGAGAGTGTGTGGAGTCAGTCTTCTCCTTCCACCAACTCAGGGTGTCTGGCTTGGGGTGAGGCGCCTTCACTTTCTGGGCCATCTTGCCAGCCCCTCAAAAGTCAATGGTTAACTCGTACTTAGTCAAGTCTGCCCCTTTCCTGTTGTGTGACTATTCTGATGTGGTGACTGTGGCTGTTCTGTTTGCTGTGGCATGCCAGCATTTAGCATCATGACCAACACGCACTGGGTTCTCAGTAATCACCTGCGAATGAGCAAATGGATGGCTGATGGTGGCTGAGGGTCCACTTCGATGCAACAGTTGTTTCTGTCCTTGGCTCATTCATTCATCTCTCAGTTCAGGTCTCTGCCTCCACTCCAAGGGCTGTACTCAGTCAGTCTGGAAATACTCTGTGAGGTTTACAGACAGCAGCCTGAGTGACACAGTGTAGGGTCTGTACATTCAAGAAGACAGCTCTGGGGCTGGCCGGGTGACTGATTGGGGGGGCACTAACAGTTGAGGAAGGTCTGGCCTGTTCCACCAGCGGTCCTATGAGGGCCTTGGTCATCCCTTTTACTCAGGGTTTTGGGTGTCTTAGCACTTGGCACTGTGACTGAGCAAGGCCCTTTCCTCAGAGGTCTGCGCCTTTCCAAGCCACCCCAGCTAACTTCTGCAGAGAAAGGACAGCAGCTGCCAGAGTGCCTCAGGGTTGGGCCTGGGCCGCACCTGCCAGCCTAGACAACTAGGTGAGGTGCACCTGGCTGGCACAGGCTTAAGCCTTGCTGCTTCAGCTTCTCACAGGACCCTGTTCCTCTTTAGCCCTTGCTTGGCCCGAGCTTCTGCAGGGTGCAGCTGGCCAAATGCTGCCTTGCACTGCAGGTGAGGGGGAGCGCTTTGAGTTCCTTTCTTCCAGACTTCTGCTGTTGTAGAGAACCCAACGGACAGTGTGTACACTGCCTGTCTGTCTGTCTCTCCCTTAGAAGTGCTTTACAGAACCACAGAACGCTGGGGATGACAGCAAGTTAGTCCAACATGACCTTTGCAACACAGGGGGCTGACAGCAGAGGTAAACACTGATGCCTGGACTCACCTGTCATGCTTCTCAATGCTGGTCTTCATTTTGGAATGTTGAATGTTGGTGTCTTAAGGCATATCCATTTGTCCAAGTGCGAGTCTGTGACAAGCAGTTGACAGCTGGGCCCCAAGGGATAGTAGGCAGGACAGAAGCCTGAGGCAGGCAAGCTTGAGAGGGCTGGGAGTTCTCTATGCTACCACACTGGCTGTGGCCTCTGATGAGCTGTGTGCTCCTCAGGGTCTCCTGTGGAATCATTGCTCTGTTCTTGGATGCTATTGACTGGGAGAGCTGTGAGGGCTCTACCACGAGACAGAGGAGGGTATGCCTGTGGGAGGGGATTCATGTGGTCCTCAAGTTCACAGATCACAGTCCTCAGACTCACTGTGATTGAATTTGGAGATGGGGATGCTGAAGAAATAATTAAAATGAAATGAGGTCATCAGGATGGGACCTGATCTGATGGGATTGGTAAGAGAGACACCAGAGAGCAGTCAACCAATCAACCAATTTCTGCTTTCTATCAACTAATCTATTTCTCTCTCTCTCTCTCTCTCTCTCTCTCTCTCTCTCTCTCTCTCTCTCTCTCTCTCTCTCTCTTTCTCTCTCTCTCTTTCTCTCTCCCTCCCTCCCTCCCTCCCTCGCTCCCTCCTCCCTCTCTCTCCATGAGTTTTTTTGTGTGTGTGCATGCGCGCAGGTATTATTGTATGTGTGTGTGCATGTGTGCACAGAGGCCAGAGGCCAGTCTCCAATGTAGTTCCTTAGATGCATGTTCATGTATCTCAGATACACATTCCATGTATCTTGTATTTTGAAACCAAGTATCTCAATGGCCTGGAATTCATTAATTCAGTGGTAGGCTGGACACACACACACACACGCACACACACACAAGTGTGTGTGTGTGTGTTCTGGGGGATTGAACTCAGATCCTTGCTCTAAAGCCACCTCATGCCTCAGCCACCTCATGTCCCAGCTCTCTCCATGTGTCCTTGCACAGAGGAACGGGAAGACATAGAAGGAAGGCAGCCCTCTACAAGCCATCAACAAAATGTGCTTGGACTTCTAACCTCCAGGACTGTGAAGAAATCCACTTCTTTTGCTTAAACCACCCAGCCGATGGCATTTTGTCATGGCTGCTTGCACTGACTAAAGCAGAAAGCCTGGTTTATAAAGTCACTCTGTAATTTTAAGGGTGTGTGCTGGCTTATGTCAACTTGACACAAGTTAGAGTCATTTGGGAAAAGGGAAACTCAACTGAGAAAATCCCACCATAAGATTGGCTTGTAGTTAAGTCAGTGGGGCATTTTCATGATTAATGATTTATGTGGGAGGGCCCAGCCCACTATGGGTGATGCCACTTGGGCAGGTGGTCCTGGACACTGAAAGAAAGCAGGTTGAACAGGCCAGGAAAAATGACACGGCCTCTGCCTCAGTTCCTGCCTCCAGGTACTGCCTTGAGTTCCTGCCCATGACTTCTGTTAGTGATGGAGTGTGACCTGAGCCTTGTAAGCTAATGAACCCTTTTTCCCAGCTTGCTTTTGGTCATGGTGTTTTATCATAGCAGTAGACACCCTAACTAAGGCAGGTGTCTGTCTTGGAAGATGGGTTGGAACAAGAGGCTCTTCACAAGGTAAAGCTGGGAGGGAAGGCTGCAGAGGTCTTTCTTAGCCTCCCTCTGTGGCCCCAGCTTCTCCTGGGCTCTCCCTAGGGCAGTCTGACTGCTGGTGGCCCCATCTTATTCCTGCCGTAACTGGCTGACACTATTTCTAGATTCCTGATTAAAAGCCCACAGGGAAGAAATATACTGATCAGAAATACTCTGTGAGATAGAAACCTGACATTTCTTCTTACATTTGATGGGGAGATACTGACTGTTCCTAGCCCCTCGGAGTCCTGTGTTGTTCTCCCCCTTCTGCATCCTGGGAATGCTGACTTTGTCAGGCTAACCCTTGGCCTTTGACAGGAGAGCACCGTCCTAGCCAGGCATTGCTGAGACAGCCACTTTATTCCAGGTCACGGTACCAGTCTCCTTGCCTGCTATAGCTTAGTGATTTACCCAGTGCACCCTAGCAGGCACGACCCTCTGACCCAGCCCAGACCTTTCCATTGAACCTCGCTGGCTCTCTTTTACTCTCTGATGAGGTATGGTGGGCCATCCTGTCCCCTCCTATTCAACGACCCTTCTTTCTCTCTCTGGCCTTCATGCTGAGGTAAGTGAGACTATCAGTGTATAGGCGTAGGGATGGGATGGTAGGAGAGCTGATGGGGCTGGGATAGACAGGATGTCCCTCCTGAGAAGGAGGTATTCCCAGGCTGGGCTCTGAGGAAGGTGCAGACTTTGGGCAAACCCTGAGAGGACAGGATAAGCTATGGGGTTGAGGGTAGGTGCGGGAACTCAGATGAAGCCCTGCAGAGGCTATTGGGTGGGGTGGGTGTGTACCTGTGAAACTGGTTGAGAGGCCAAAGCCCAGGCACCCCCCCTCCCCTAAGAATCCAGTGGTCTCTCAGGCTGTGGTTGTCTCCGCTAAATAAAGCAGTCACTGTGATTTTGAAACCACAACGGGCTTGTTCCTCTGTGATGGCAACTAATTATGGACTGTAATTGTCTAAACACAGGGAAGTGTTTTGACCTGAACAGTAATAATGAGACCAGCCCTCTCTGCTGCCTTCCCACAGTCAGCCACCAGCCATGGACACGTGTCCACACACCCTGTCTTGTTCCATAGGCCTGGCGTGGACAGAGGTGAAGCCGAGGGCAATGTCCACTTGAGAACAGACTGGTCTTGTCTGTGTGGTGATGGGCAGAACCACAGAGAAACTTGGGTCAAAGCCTCATCTGTGAGCCAGAGTTGTCCGCCTGTCCGGTCTCTCCCCCTCTCCCAGCCCCAGGGCAGTTGTAGGAGACACACCTGCCTATGGTGGACAGTGGAGGCAGGATAGCTGTTCTCCTGTGGGTGAGCAGCTCAGCTATGGGAGCTTCATTTGACAGACGGAGAGTTGGACTCCTACAGAGTCCCAGGTGGACAAGTTTAGCACCCACTCATCCCTGTGTGTTACATGGAGTGTTACCCTGCCTCTGTATTTGTGACAGCCAAATGATGGACTCTTCACTGATGTGGCAATATGAGGGTTGGGGATAAGTCAGTAACTCTAAACTGGGCAATGTCTGAGCCCAGATTGTGCCATTCAGGAGTGGCCATTCTCTCCACCCTCCACTGATTTCTAGCCTCATGTGTGGCTCTACGGAAAGCCCAGAGAAACCTTTAGAGCTGTCTCCTGCAGTCACCTCTGCCCCTGTAGGGAGAGCTGTTGGCCCAGTAGTGGAATGAACCAGGGTCACTAGGAGGCCAGGACTGGTGCCTGGTTGCTGCTTCTCATCCTGCAGATGTGACCTCTGACCTCGCCAGCAGGCTTGCTTTCTGGACCTGACCCCTTGTTCCCTTACAGTTTTCAAACGGAGTGTGCTTCTGCCTGTCCTGTCCACCAGCCATTAGAGAATGGGGCTGTGGAAAAGCTGCTCTGGCCTTCCTGTGCCCCAGCCTCGCCTGGCAGAGGTTCTCATACATATTTCACAGGCTCTGAGTGCACAGTGTTCACTTTACAGCCAGAGGCTTCAAGTCTTCCTGAAGTCAAGTCTTGAGGACACCCCACCGCCTCTGAGCCTCTGCGTTGCATCAAGCTTTTGCCTGGTTCATCCTCTGCCCCTTCAAGTCTTCCTGTGCCCCTTCACTGGGGTAGAGTCCGCAGGCCCTTCGGCCTTCCTTCCATTCAGTGATGCTCCAGGGCCAGCTTGACCTAGTTGACTCCTCCTGGGGACTGCTCTCACACATCATCTGGGGCAGAGACTGTCATTCCTTCCTGCCACCCACAATCCATAATCCTCTCTCTTCCTTCCTTTCTCCTTTCCTTCCTTCCTTCCTTCCTTCCTTCCTTCCTTCCTTCCTTCCTTCCTCCCTTCCTTCCCCCATTTGTTTTTTTTAGATTTTTAAATTTAATTTAAATTAGAAACAAGTTTGCTTCACATGTCACTCCCAGCTCCCTCTCCCTCCCCTCCTCTCCAGTCCCCTTCAACCCTCCCTCAACCCCTCCCCCAATTCCCACTCCACTCTCCAAGGAGGGTGAGGCCCTTCATGGCGGATCTCCAAAGTCTGTCATATCATCTGGGGCAGGGCCTAGGCTCTCTCCTCCATGTGGCCAGGCTGAGACAGCATCCCTTCATATGGAATGGGCTCCCAAAGTCCATCTGGATGACAGGGCTAAATGCTGATCTATTGCCCAAGGACCCAAAGAATGCTGAGGTCTCCTCACTGACACCCATGTTCAGGGGGTCTAGATCAGTCCCATGCTGGCCTCTCAGCTATCAGTCTGGGGGTCTATGAGCTCCCCCCTTGTTCAGGCCAGCTGTTGCTGTGGGTTTCACCAGCTGGTTCTTGACCCCTTTGCTCATCACTCCTCCCTCTCTGCAACTGGGTTCCAGGAGTTCAATTCAGTGTTTAGCTGTGGGTGTCTGCTTCTTCTTCCATCAGCCACTGGATGAAGGTTCTAGGATGGCACACAAAGAAGTTGTCAGTCACGTTATCAGGGAAGGACATTTAAGGTATCTTCTCCACTATTGGTCAGATTGTCAGTTGGTGTCATCCTTGTAGGCCTCTGGACATCTTACTAGTGCCAGCCAGATCTCTCTTCAAATCTATACTGGCTCCTTCTATTATGGTATCTCTCATCCTTCTCTCCTCTATTCTTCCTCCGACTCAACTTTCCTGCTCCTTCATGTCCTCCTCTCCCCTCCTCTTCACCCCCTCTTTTCTCCAAGCTTCCCCACCCCTACCCCCTCATACTCCCAATCTCCTCAGAAGATTCTGTCCTGTTCCCCTTCTCTGGATTACCATGCATATCTCTCTTAGGGTCCTCCCTGTTTCCCAGACTCTCTGGCTGTGGGATTGTAGGCTGGCACTCCCCTGTTTTATGTCTAAAATCCATATATGAGTGAGTACATACCATGCTTGTCTTTTTGTGATTATATTACCTCACTCAGGATGGTTTCTTCTAGTGCCATCCAATTGCCTGGAAATTTCAAGATTCCATTGTTTTTTTTTCTGCTGAGTAGTACTCCATTGTGTAAATGTACCACATTTTCTCTATTCTTCAGTTGAGGGGCATCTAGGTCGCTTCCAGGTTCTGGCTATTACAAATAATGCTGCTATGAACAGTATTGTATGAATGTGCATCTTTTGGGTTTATGCCTAAGAATGGAATTGCTGGATCTTGTGGTAGACTGATTTCCATTTTTCTGAGGAATCTCCATATTGATTTCCAAAGTGGCTATACAAGTTGGCACTCCCACCAGCAGTGGAGTAGTGTTCCCCTCTCTCCACATCCTCTCCAGCACAAACTGTCACTGGTGTTTTTGATTTTAGCTATTCTGACAGGTGTAAGATGGTATCTCAATCACCATCAAAATACCGGCATAATTCTTCACAGACCTTGAAAGAACAATATTCAACTTTATATGGAAAAACAAAAGACCCAGAATAGCCAAAACAACCTTGTACCATAAAGGAACTTCCAGAGGCATCACCATCTCTGACTTCAAGCTCTATTACAGAACTATAGTCCTGAAAACAGCTTGGTATTGGCACAAAAATAGACAAGTAGACCAATGGAATTGAATTGAAAACCCTAATACTAACCCACACATCTACGAACACTTGATTTTTGACAAAGAAGCTAAATTATACATCTTCAACAAATGATGCTGGCATAACTGGATATTGGCATGTAGAAGACTGTGGATAGATCCATGTCTATCACCTTGCACAAAACTTAAGTCCAAATGGATCAAAGACCTCAACATAAATCCAGCCACATTGAACCTCTTAGACCACTTAGAAAGTGGGAGGTACACTTGAAGGAACTGGTACAGGGGACAGCTTCCTGAATATAACACCAGTAGCACAGAGGTGGACAATTAATAAATGTGACCTCCTGAAACTGAGAAGATTCTGTAAGGCAAAGGACACAGTCAACAAGACAAAGAGGCAGCCCACAGAATGGGAAAAGATATTCACTAACCCCACATTTGACAGAGGGCTGATCTCCAAAATTTACAAAGAACTCAAGAAGCAAGTGTCTAAAACACCAAAGGATCTAATTAAAAAGTGGGGTACAGAACTAAATAGAGAATTCTCAATAGAGGAGTTTAAAATGGCTGAGAGACACTTGAGAAAGTGCTCAATGCCCTTAGCCATCAGGGAAATGCAAATCAAAACAACCCCCACTTGTTTTTTTTAGTAATAAAATCTGATGTAACAGGGACACCGTAGGTAGAGTTGAAAACCATCTCAGCAGCTGGGTGGTGGTGGTACAATGCCTTTAATCCCATCACTGGGAAGCCAGAGGCAGGTGGATCTCTATGATTTTGAGGTCAGCGTGGTCTACAAAGCTACACAGAGAAACCCTGTCTGGAAAAACCAAAAAGAAAAAAAACCCCAAAAAACAAACAAACAAACAAACAAAAAAACCACAAACCAACCAAAACAAAACAAAACAAACCAGCTAGGACCTTGCTGATGTACCTTCTGGGACACTGAAAATGAGTCTTCTTTTTTCCTGTTTGCATTTATTTACTTACTTCTTATACAAGTTCTTTGTCTTGTTCAAGCACAGCTGTGATGGTTGGTGCTCTAGGTCCTACTTTGGGTTCCTATGTTAAGGACATCACAACAGAAGTGTAGCAAAATCTGGGCTTCTGAGGGGACTTAGTGGCTTTTGTTCTGGCCCTGGGCTGCCCACTTACCGATTTGATTTCTGCAAGAGCTTACACCTTCAGTGCTACTATTGACCAAAGCCGGGCTAGTTGGTAGGGCATTGTGTACCTCTTAGCATACTGCAGGGTGATTATGTGCAGGGCTGCTCAGTACCGTTTATCAGGCCTTATGGGGTCATCTAAGAAAAGAGAGCCTGTGATGGTGACTTGTAATGACTGTAAGCACTTTAGTGGCCAGGGTGCTGGGAACTACTTTCCAGTCCCAGGGACAGCGCTCTAAACATTATCATCTAAAAATAGAATTTTAATTTTTTCCAGGCTGCAAGTCTGATTGTAGCCCCACCTGTAATCTCCCCATCCAGACCGCTCTTTAGAATATACTGAAAACAGCACACAGGAGGCCCAGGCTTTGCTTCCTTGTCCTGGTCTTCCTTCTGCCCACTAAACACTGCTCCTGTATTTATTTCTTCCCCCAAGTGTTGCTGAGAATCTGCTGTGTGAGCCGTTTTATGTTGTTGAAAAAGCCAGAGTACTGTGGGAGAACTCTGGTACCTGGGGAGGCAATGGGAAGTACTGTGTGTGGTGTGTGGTGGCTGCATATCCTCCTTGGCTCCTTGGGGCGCCTTGTGTCACCCTGCAGCTCTAATGTGACAGCTTCCAAAGAGAGGCTGGAGAGAGTCTGGAAAAGCAAACAAGTACTCATACAAGTGTATGTGTAGGTATATGTGTGTGTGCTGTGTGTGTGGTGTTAGTAGAGGCCAGAGGTCGACACTGGGTGTCATTCCTCAGGTGCCATCCATCTTGTTTTCTCGTTTTGTTTTGTTTCTTTTGAGGGCTGGGTCTCTCAGGCCTGGAGCTTGCATATTGGGCTAGGTTTATGGGCCCTTAAGCACCCAGGATTTGCCTGTTTCTATCTTCCCAGACTTGGATTTGCAAGGTGCGCCACCACACCCACTATTTTAATGGGGTTCTGTGAACTGAGCTCAGGTCCTTGTGTTTGTGTGACAGTTTACTAACTGAGCTAACTCCCCAACCACTCTGTTAGTTTTAGCTGGGTAGAGCTTTGTATGGAGTTGGAGGTGATGTGAGCCTGGGAGATGCTGCCTTACCTATGAGAAACTGGAAAGAAAGATTAAATGGCAAACTATAACCTCATGTGTATGCTGGGGTCAAGTCTATGTGACAATACCACCTGTGGCAGGTAATACAGGGTGGGGGAAGAAGAAGATGGTGAGGACTAGAGGGAGAGTGATTTGTTTATGATGTAAACATTTTCATCTCATTGTATGGTAGTTATATAATCCTGCCATTTCAGTAGTAGCAACAGTGAAAGACAAGCAATAATGGTGAACATGGAGATGGGCAATGTCTCCTGGAGATTTTCTTTTGGATAGCTAAAGGGTGGGTGAGGTGCCTAGGGCCAATTGTCAACATGACACAACCTAGAAGCATCTGAGAAGAGTCTTAAAGAGAGATTGTCTAGATCTAGTGTGTCTGTGGGGGGTTATCTTGATGTTAATAGAGGTGAAAGGACACACCCACTGTGGGTGGTACCATTCCCTAGGAAGGGGCATTGCAGTTTCTGGATTGTATCAAAGTAGATAAAGCGAACTGATCACTAGCTCTCCCATATTGATTGTGGATGTAACTGGCCAGCTGCTTCAAGTCCCTGCTGCCTTGACTTCCCCACATGATGGACTGCGACCTGGAACTGTAAGCCAACTATTATGACCTTTCTCCCTTAAATTACTTTTGTCATAGCAAAAGGAAACAAAACATAGCAAAACTAAGAAAGAAAACAGGGCATGACTGATTCCTCTGGGTCTTCCTTGCTCAGACCAGCAGCCCAACTCCTCACTTCTTTTGGGAACCTGCTGAAGAATCACTCCCCTTTAATGGATGACCATTTGCTGATAGTGTCCACTTTCAAGAAAACAAGTTACAAATTGGGCTTGTGTTGATGTCTCTCGTTTTGCCTCTCAAATAATAATTTGTTTTTCTGAGATAGGCACTCCTGAAGTCCAGGCTGGTTTTGAACCTGCTGTGTAGCTGAAGCTGACTTTGAACTTCTGATCTTCTGCTTAGTGCTGGGATACAGGTTCCAGGTGTGTACCACCATGTTGGGGAGTGAACCTGGAGTTCCCTACATGCTCGGGCAGCATTCTACCAGCTGAGCCTCATCTCCAGCTCTGGCCCCTCTCTCTCCGAGTGGGTTGTGGCAGCTGGTGACATCTGGCTGCAGTAGGGCTGAGAGCACATCAGAATTACTCCTTGATGGTGCCAGAAATTATAGAACCGTGTCCTCATGTTTGCTCCGTGGGTTCCCAATGCCTTCTTTTCTTTTCCTTCCCTTACAAATTAAAAAAAAAGATTCATTTTGATTTTATTTATGTGTGTTGTGCGTACATGTGTTTAATTGTGTGTGTGTGTGCAGAGGCCAGAAAGGGGCGTGGGATTCCCTGGAGGTAGAGTTACAGGTGGTTGTGAGCCACCTGATGTGGCCTGGGGGCCAAACTTGGATAGTTTCCAAAAGCAATATGTGGTCTTAAAGGCTGAGCCATGTCTCAGTACCCCACAAGCTTTATTTTCTTAATGTGTCTATGCTGGGGTTGGGTTCTAGCTTAATGAATGTTTGTAGAATGACTAATTATTGACTGATAGGCTAACAGCCTTCACTGAAGTAGGCTGACCAAACAACTGCTAAGTGGGACATGGTGTCTAGGTTACACAGTGCACTTACCGTGTACATGCATGGCTACTCTCCGTGTGACACTGAAGCGACACCACAATGAAGACGGCTTATATATGGAAGAGAACCGACAGGTTAGGAAGGCCCCAAATGAGACCCTAGCTGTCACAGAAGAATGTGAGATGCCCAGCTTTGCTGGAAATAGGCAAAGTCTCCCTAGGAGTGTTGGTCCCAAATCGTTTATTAAAAAAAAAAAAACAGAATTGGTATAAATTTTTACTGAGTTTCTAGACTCTTTCTAGACATGTTCTCATGTGGCCTAAACTCACTATGTAGCTGAGGATGACCTTGGACCCCTGATCATCCTGCCTCCACTTCCTGAGTCCTGGGACTACAGGTGTGTGCCGTCATGCCAGGCTTCTGTGGTGCTGCGATGGAACCTAATGCTTCTCGCATGCTAGGCAAGCACTCGACCAACTGTGTTACATCCCCAGCTCCTCCCCACACTTGCTTTAGGCGATGGTGAATTTGTTAGACGCCTTATGGAATCTCATTGCACTCGGAGGTGGGATGGCAGCCAGTCATGGAGGGAAGCTCCATCGGAAGCAGACATTGGGCACGTCCTCTGCCTTGTCTCCGCTTTTATTTAAGCTTGTTTCCGTAGGTTTGTTCTGTTTCTCTGCAGAATGGCTTCTTCGTTCCACCTTTTCTGGGTCCAAAAATGTGCAGTTCAGTCTGGACATGACCTCTCAGATGATGCATTCAAATTCCTAGAAAAAGAATCTGGTTGGCACACGTCAGTCAACTTTCTCCTACTGTGATAATACCACAGGCAATCAGCCCATGAAGAAGAAAGGGTTACTTGGTTCCCAGCATTGGAGGCTTCAGCTCTGCTTCTGTTTGTCCTGTAGCTTTGGGGTTGTGTTGAGGCAGCATGCTGTGACAGACAGGGCAGAACACATCAGAACATTCACTGCATAGTCAGGGTGCTGGGGAGAGAAAGTGGAAGAGAGCAGGCTTCCCCAAGTCCCTTCCAGAGCATGCACCCGAATGACCTAAATACCTCCAGGTATGCTGCACTTCCTGAAGGTTCCACAGCTTCTTCATATATGACTCTGGGGAGCAAGCTCCTTACCATGTGGCCTTTAGGGGCACACTTAAGACTGAGCCGAAGCAACATCTCCGTTCCAACAGCTGTGGTTAAGAATGGTTCATGGCAGGTGGGGCGGTGGTGGCGCACGCATTTAATCCCAGCACTCGGGAGCAGAGGCAGGCGGATCGCTGTGAGTTAGAGGCCGGGCTGGACTGACATCCTCCAAAACAATACAGAGAAACCCTGTTTCATAACCCCCCCAAAAAAGAATGGTTCATGGCCACAGGCCCATGTATGTAGAGGAGAGGGGTTCCTCAGAGAAGGCATGGACAAGGGGGGCATGCTTGCTACAGTGTCTGCTGATGGGGGAAACCAACCTGGCTTGTTATTGGATGAAATAGCCACACACAAAAGATGCCCTCTCTGTCTTTTTAACAACAAAGAACTTCCCAAGCTTGGAGTCTAGGTTGTCACAAGGGCCTACATAATAGCTGATTTCTGAGGCATTTCCCCCTCATTTACCAAGTCTTTAGAGAGAGCAGTTAGTAAAAAATGTTAATGGCCAATTTTAGCAAATGACCATTTTGGTGCTCCCGGGCCACTGGGGCAGGCCAGAGCTAATTTCTAGAATGTCCCTTCGATGATGCTGGCAAACTCTTTAATACTGACCTAGAGACATGCCATGGGCCCCGATCCAAAAGTGCAGCTAAGCCTGAATTTTCTTTACTTGTAGGCAGTGAAAAGCCACCCTAGTTACTTCATGTGGATGCCTCATCCCTGGAAATCCTATGACCTGTCTGGTCTCAGTGAAGATGAATGATTGTGGTATGGGAAGTTGGATACAGCCATATGAGAGGTGGTCATCTTCAAGATGTTTCTAACAGTCCATTTGAACCTTGATTCTATGCTGGCTTCATGGTATTGTCCCTTGGTATTGAAATTTATGGATGTGACACTGAATATGCATCCACCTTTTTTCCCTGAGACAGGGTCTCAGGTGTCCCACATTGGCCTCGAACTCACTGTGTAGTAAAGGATGACCCTGAACTCCTGATTTTCCTGCCAGGATTACAGGTGGGCTCCACCATATCATTTTTGTGCTGCTGGGCAGCATTCTACCAGCTGAGCTACATTTTCAACTGAGATGCAGCCTTCTTTTAAATCATCCAGGGTACCCCCACAGGCTGGCCTCTCAGAATGCCCCAACCTACAAATCTGAAGGGAGGTCACTGTGGCCCCTCTCCTGGAATGACCATTGAGAACATTCAATGATGGCATAGTCAACATTAGGGCTGCCAAAAGCATTTTTCCAGAGAAGCAAGTTATTCTCAGATATGAACTCACAGCAGCAACAAAGGCCCAAAAAGCCCACAGGGAGGAGTTTTCTAAATCTTCATCATTAAAACATGGCGGCTGCATGGGCTTGTCTATAGGCTCCTCCCACTAAGCCACAGTGATTGACATCTAGTAGACCTACACCTGTCATGCTTGGCTGATGAGCGAATTCATTGATTCTCTGCTTAGTCACCTGGGCCCCATGAGTTCCCACAGGCCTTTCCCACAGACACCAACTACCAGGTCTGGCCAACAGCCCAAGTCTTCCTTACTTTCATTTTTCACTGGCCCCACCCCAAAGGGCAGCCTCACCTTGTAACCTTTCCAGTGGCTGTGACTCCTCTGGAGTGTTGACTGAGCCAGAGAGCATGCTCCCTCTCTCTCCTCTTGTGTTTGCTCAGTAGAGGAGCCAGTCTTAGGTTCCTCTGTCTTTACAGGAGCATCTCACGGAGGAGGTGGGGGCGGGTGGGGGCCAAGGGCGGGGGAGGCACGGCGGCTTCCTGCTCCGCTGTTGGTTATCACAGGCTCTGCTAATGCTGCTCAAGCAATATCGAGAAGAACCCAGCTCAATAGCACCAGTGTTAGGCCGCAGAGTCAATATTGGCTGAGCAAACAACAGAGAAGAAGGAGCTGCTATTTGCGTAGCTAGGAGTGCTTGTGTGCTGTGGAGGCCTTGTCAGGGGCCCTTAGAAATGAAGGAAGGGGGTGGGGTTTGGAGGTGGAGGGCCCAGGAGAGAAGGGCTCACAGGGACTTCTACCTGGGGGAGTGTCAACAGTCGGCTTCAGGATTCCTTGCTCTAAGTACATCCTAGCACATCTAGCAACCTGGCCTCTCTGCATTTGCTACCCAAAATGTTACAGATTGGAGAAGTGGGGAGGGAAAACCTTTACCCCCCCCCCGCAGCTGTGCCAGACTGAGTTCAGGGTCTCAGGGTCGGGGTAGAAGAAGACCTCTGTCCCCTTCTCTTGGGCCTCCAGCTCTCCCCCTTCTCCTCTGTGCCCACACTGGAAGCCCCTCTAAGAAGAAAATGAAATGTGTGAATGCTTCTTCAGTCCAAAGGGCATTCAGCAGCTGGCTGGCTGGCTGTGGCCACATTCTGACCTGGCTTTGGCTTGGCAGCCAATCCTATCTCCACCCAGAAGTGAGGCCATGTGTAGAAATGGGGGCCTGTCTACTCCAGAGGCTGGTTGTATGAGAAGGGTCATGTGGGAACTCTCAGGACATAGCCCAGCTCGGTCAGAGCCTCTCACTGCAGGCTTATTCTGGGCCCTCCTCTCCAGGCTCTCTGCAGGTGTCTTTCCCTTTCTGTTAGAAGGTGCGTGATAGTGCTCATGGTGTCACAGAGCAGCCATAGGGACACGATGGTGACAAAAGGGGCAGCCATAGGTTTTGCACACAGGCCTGAGACAGCCAACCTCATTTCCCTGGCATTCTGGATCATGTGCCATGTGTATGTAGGCAGGAGAGGAACAGCCCCAGCTGAAAGCAGTTTGGCTTTCAAGCTAGGTTACTGAGTTCAAATTCATGTTCCATCACTTAGGGGCCACCTTCATGGGTAATAGAGACTTTAGTTATCCCACCTGGAAATGGGAGCCCTTGGGGTCTGCAAGGGTGGGAGCAGACAGCACATCTGTGTGGCCATAGAGGTATAGTCTAGTTGCTTGAAGGTTAGTCCTGCCCCTTCCCTCAGATCCTCCCAGCCAACCCAGGTTCATGTCTCTGTAGGACCACACCTTCCACGCTCCAGTGGTCTCTTCTTCGGGGAGAAGGGTGATAGGGTGGGCACATGATGTCCAGGCTTTAAATGCCAACTCAGCAACCCGAAGCTGTTCTCGATCAGACCAGCCTCCGAGCCCCTGAACTGCTTCATCTATGCAACAGGCCCGGTGATGTTTAATCTAGAGGTCACGGAAAGTTGGGAATGAGGGCACAGTTACAGAGCCTGCTTCAGCGTGCTTTAAAAGCACAGACCACTGGTTCCCAGCACCCAAAGCTTCTGCCGCACAGCAGTTGTTAGTGGTTCCCTGAGAATGTATGTTTTAAATAAGCGAGCAGGTGAGTGGAGTGAAGACAGCTGCCGGGAAACGTTACAGGATTCTGTGTCCCCCCTCTTCACGGATAGTGTAGGCAGCGAGCAACACATGGTGCTAACCCCAGCAGTGTCTTCCATTCCTCCCGAGGCCCCCATGACCATTTTGTACTACAGTCGCTAGCTGTGTCCTCCAGTCCTTTCTCCCTGCCTGGCCTCTCATGGGACCTGACCCTGTGTTAAGGCTGAGCGCATGCCCCTTTGTACCAGCTGGTCAGAACTACCTCAGAACATGCCAGAAATGTCCTCTGATACCTTGAAGAGGCTTGGGACACATTGGAGAAGGTACAACCAAGAACATGGGGCTGAAGAAATCTGTGAACTTACGATAACCTTTGCCACTGGGCATGAAGACCACATGGGTGTCCCTGGCTAGGAGCTCCCCAACAGTGGAAGGGGCTAGATAGTTGGCTCAGCAGTTGAGAGTGGATAGTGCTCTTCCAAAGGATTTGAGTTCAGTTTCTGGCACATGCATTGGGGGACTCACAGCTGCCTGCAACTGCAGTTCCAGAGAATCTGATGCCATTTTCTGGCCTCCGAAGGTATCTGCCTGCACATTCACGCATGCATGTGCATGCGCACTCGTGTACACACACACACACACACACACACACAAACACACACACACATACACAAACACACCCTTAAAAATAATCACAGAGGAAGAAGAGTCAGACTGAGGGTGGATGCCATGTCTCTCTACCTTAAGAACTGCTATGGTTTTTCCAACATCAGAGTTCCCACGGCATCTTGCAAAGGACTGGATGGAGTATACACTTGGGGAAGTACATGAGGATTGTCTAGTGACTCTTTGGGAGTGGAGCACACACTTTTGTCTCTTCAGCTCCATCCTTTCCAGCTGCTTCCAGCTGCCAGCCTGAGAGCCAGGCTGCTAGGTTACCTCATCACCTTTACTCCTGTGCTGGTGAATGCACCCTCTGACATCCAAGACATAGTGTTCCTTCTCTCAAAGATTTGCCGGCATTGTAGGTGGCTTTAGTGTCATGCCTGTTTTAGACATAACAGTACTACCAATCTGCTACTATAGTACTACTGTAGCCTCTCAGAGCTGGCTGGTGGTCATCAGCTTCCTGGGGGGGGTTATAGACAAATTCACTGAGAAACTATTGACTGCACTCCATATGTGAATAGTGTTGATTCCCATGAGTGGAGGCTTATACAACTGCTGGCAGAGTGTGGCCATTGCGGCAGGACCCGGAGCACATGTCTGTCATGAAATCTCTGGGAGTTAGTGGTGCCTCCAGGATGCTCAGCTGACTCAGTTTGGAGCTGTGTGCACACACTGACTGGGCAGCAGCTGCAGGGCTCACATCTGTCTATGGGTCTACTTGATCAGATTCCTCTCTTTCTCTTTCCAAAGAGTACAGGAGTGCCAGTTGGCAGGGTCTAGCCTGGGGGCCTTAGGGAGAAAAGGGAATTGGGAACTTCTGTTCCCAGAGAAGGCACTGAGAAAGGATATTCAGTGTGAGAGGGGGCAAGTAGGAAGCCTCTGGATGTCTCACCTTCTACTGTGTCTTGCAACCTTGCCAAGTCCTGTGAAACAGATTCTTAGGGAATGAGTCTTTCCTCCCCTGCTACTCTCAAGCGGTCTGTCAGTCACCACTCAAGGCAAGTGTGACCTGACCCCATCATGCACTTCTCTTCCTTAGAAATCCCAGCTCCTGTTTAAGGATAAATCCAACACTCAGTGGTGGGCTGCCAATTTGTGACTTCCAAGTTCTTTGTCCCAGTGTCACACTGAGCTCCTCTGTACATGACAAGAACTAGTCATGCTGAATGGGGGTGACAGTTGGAGTCTGGGGGGTATCAGGTAGAAGGGAGGAAGGAATTTCCCCTTGACTCAGAAAATCCTGCTTTCCATGGTCTCCCATCTTGTATGTGGCACTGACTTGTTTGGCAAGAAAGGGGGCCTTGGGGAACACAGAAACACATGTCCCTGTGATGGCAATTTACTATGTCCTTGGGAAGCTCTTCCAGGACCCCTGAGACTCTCCATTGACAAGTTATGTTCTGTTTTTCTCCCCTCATTTTGCAGAGGTGAACTCTGTGTGTGTGTGTGTGTGTGTGTGTGTGTGTGTGTGCTTGCTTGTGTAACCATCAAAATGACAGAGATTCTGTGGCCTACATTCTTCATAAACTGCAAATATTGTGAGCTGTGCTCACACTCTGGGCCAAGACAAATGTAATTTTGGATTATCAAGTCCACACAACAAATGAGTGCCTATTAATTTGTATTTATCTTGAGTGGGTTAGCAGGAACTCTAAATGAGAAAAAAAGTTGTCGTTCTGTTCATCAACAGTGAGCAGCTGATTTGGGGATGGCCCTTAATGGTAGCACACCACCATAAATTGCTAGAGCTGAAAGAAGGTTATTTCCTTTTGTTCAACATGTATGTATGGAATACTATCTAGTCCCTGGGAATTCAACAGTATGCACAGAGCATCTTCTAGGACCCAGGAACTCAGCAGCATGCACGGAGCATCTTCTAGTCCCTGGGAACTCAGCAGCATGCACGGAGCATCTTCTAGTCCCGGGAACTCAGCAGCATGCACGGAGCATCTTCTAGTCCTGGGAACTCAGCAGCATGCACGGAGCATCTTCTAGGTTCTGGCCACTCAGAAGCAAACAAGAAGCTGTCATGGTTGTCAGGGACCTTAGAGCTCAGAGCTCAGTAGGGGTAATGATGGGAATCTGACAGAATAGTGAAGGTTATGTGAGGTTAGGGCAAGCTGTTACAGTTCCTCGAGGAGGAACAGAGGGCCGTAGCTGCAATTGAGTTTTGCTGTATGAGTAGGAGTTTGTCAGGATAAAAGCTGAGGAAAGGTGTGAGTTTTTAGAAACATGAGTGTGGGTGTGTTCAACCATGATGTGTGTTTGTAAGTCTGACTGTGTGGAGCTCTAAAGTGGAAGAGGATGCAGGGAGAGAGGTGGTTTGGGGCTAAACCTGCAGGCTGGGCTGAGCATAGGTTAGACTTTCCTCAGTGATGGGGAGCCATCCTCAGGTGAGAATCTGGGGGCAGATGAGTTGGTCCTTCAGGAGGGTGCACTGGAGAAAGCAACGCTGGGGACCAGAGGTCCTGAGGATGTAGGGAAAGCAGGCAGAGGTAAGATGATGGTTTCCTTGTAGCTGCCGTGACAAGTTATCGCTAACTCAGCAGCTTGGAAACAATATACTTTTAATTTCTCTCCATCTCTGGAGGTTGGAGGCCCAAAACCAGTTCCACAGGGCTCAAGGCAGATGTGAGACGCACTGGTTCCGTCTGGGGGTGTGAGAGTGAATTTTATTCCTTAGCTTCAGAGGCTACCTGAATTCCCTGGCTCACTGTCCCCCTCCTTCCATCAGCACCACTTTCCATTCCTGCATCCCTCATCCAATTACCTTCCATCAAGCCCTGGTCCTTGCATCTCAAGTCCTTTGCTAACCACAGCTACAAACTAGCCTTGCTGTGCAATTTCCAGTTTCCAGGCTCCAGGGATTAAGGGTGTGAATACATCTGGAAGGCCATTACTCAGTTGACATCCACAGAGGAAGCCTGCTCATTAGTCATACTTGGGTAGCCTTTTTTTTTTATTCCTTGTCTCCCTTTGCCTGATGCCCTTTAGTCCTTAATTTCTGAAATTACTTCTCTCTGTTATCCTTCATGCACTCATACCTTGTCCCATTTTTGCTTCCCGAGGAGCCTAAACCAAGACCTCAGAGTTGTCAGTTACTATAGAGGCATGGGATGAGAGCCGTGCTGGGGAGGAGGTGGACCTTGGCAGAAGCTGGGGCGCAGGGAAAGGTGAATCCCTCGTGACTTGCATATGGTGTGCCCTCCATTTGCAGCATCCAATCCCCAGTGCTTCACCCCATATCTCTGGGGTCCCCGAGCCCCTCACAGAAGTTCTCTTTGAGGCCTCTGAACTCTTGTGGTTAGTTCAGTTAGATTCTACTATTGATGGTGTGTTAATGAGTGCATGTGTTCCCTTCCCTCCGTCCCTTCCCCAGATGACAATGTTCTTGCATTCAGTATGTGCCTCCAATGCCTCTGAGAAGGGAGTGGATGCTGATGTCTTAAGCACAGTTCTGCTGCCCCATTTAATCTCTTCAGCACCATAGGGAGTGATTGCTTCTACTTCAGATGAGGACACTGGAGCTCAGGGAAGCTGAATGGCCTTCTAGGGATGGGCTGGCACTTGGATGTTAGTTTGTGTCGTAATGGACACAGGACAGGGATGAGAACATGGTCTGGTCTACATTGTGAGGTCCAGGACATTCAGGGTTGCATAGTGAAAGCTCTGTACAAAAAATGATGGTGTACCTGGTACCAGGGATATCAGCGATATGGCTCAGTGGGAAAAGTGATTACTGTGCTGAAGACCCAGCCCTCAGAAGTGAAAGGCAGGGACATGAGGAGCTTGCAAGCTCACTGGCCTGCCACTCTTGGCTATTTAGTCAGGTTCAAAGAGAGACCCTGTCTCAAAATGTAAGGTGAGAGTGATAGAGGAAGATGCCTGATGTTGACCTTTGACCTCCATGTGCGTGACTGAGTGCACACATATAAGAATCACATCCCTCCACATACACACACTCTACTCACATCACACACATACACACACACACCCACTCATTTCACACACATATACATACCCCACTCATATCACACACACACACACATACACATACACACACACACACACACACACACACGAGGATGGCATTCATATTCACCTTCCATTATCCATGCAGGCCTAGGATGAGGGATGTGGCTCCCTGAACTCTCAGTTTTGGGTGACACTCTTAGTCTCCATCAGCTGTGGAGCAGAGCACCTGGGCTGCTAACAGTCTAAGGAATTCTGACCTGTGGCGTCACTTCCACTGACCTGAATATTACACCTCCCTCTACCACCCGGGATTGTATTTGCCTTGGTGATAGCCATGGCCTTGTGTGAGCTCAGATGAAGTTCTGGGCTACCTTAAACCCTAGATCCTTTCCCCAGGACTGCTGCCAGCTCAGGGTGCTTCTGGAGTAGCAATCATTTCAAGACCACATGCTGGTCTTGAAATCCACCAGGGCTTATGGTGACAGTATAACAAAACCACACACAAATTCAATGGCGCTCTCTCTCTCTCTCTCTCTCTCTCTCTCTCTCTCTCTCTCTCTCTCTCTCTCTCTCTCTCTCTCTGGCTCTCTGTCTCTCTCTCTCTCCTTGTGTAGTCCTGCCTCCACCAACTTCCCAATACTAGCATTATAGGCACGTACTACCACAACATGTTTATGCAGTGCTGGGGATTGGGCCAAGGGCCTTGAATATGTCAGGCAAGCACTTTTTCAACTGAGCTATACCCAAAGCACATGTATTAATTTATCTATTTATCTATACGGCCATTCATATTTGTGTTCCTCTCATTCCCAGGTGGATGCCTCATCCCTTGAATGAAGAAGACATGTTTCTCCTTTACTTTGTTCATGGGGTCTGGCACAGTGGTTTATCCCTAGCTAATGCTCTGCAAGTACTTTTTTTTTGTCTGAGCAAGGAACAGATCCCCACCTCAAGTCTTCCAGCACTAATCCACAGGGTCCCTCTAGCAGCTGGGGGACTCTGGTAATACTGGTTCCCCATTTCTACTAGCCCTGCAGGGAGGCATCTTTTGGGAGTGATGCAGCAGCGTCATGAAGTGAAAGGAAAGGGTGCTCACATGGGAACTAGGAGATCTGGCCAGTACCAGCACCACACATGCTATGTGCTGTTTCCACCCTGTGCAATGAGAAGCAAAACAGGTCATATGCACCAAACCTGTACTATAAAGCATGATCAGAGAAGTCTATCCACAGTCTCAATCCAGTGAACTGGAGAGAGCCACTCTCTCCATTTGTGTGTATGTGCATGCAGTAAAGTATGTATGGGAGTGTGCATATGTGTATGCACACGTGCATATGTGTGTACATGCATATTTGGGCATGTGTGTGGATGCCAGAAGACAGCAGAAAGTATCATTATTCTCCAGGCACCATTCTCACGCCACCCCCCCCTCTCTTTCCTTCTTTCTTTCCTCTCTCTCTCTCTCTCTCCCTCCCTTCCTTCCTTCCTCTCTCTTTCTTCCTCTTCCTCTCTATTCATTTATTTAGTTTTGAGGCAGGGCCTCTTGGACCTGGGGTTCACCCATCCGACTGGGCTGGTTGGCCACTGATCTTAGGGGTCCTCCTCTCTCTGCCTCCCCTGCTCTGGAATTACAGGAGTGTGATACCACTCCTGGCTTTTTATGTGAGCCCTGGGAATCAAACCCGGATTCTCATGCTTGCACAGTTAGCGTTTCACTGAGTCATCTCTCCAACCTCATCTCTCTATTTTAGATGGTGAATCTGAATCAAATAATTCATTTATGAAGCTAGGAGTGGTGATAAGAGAATCAGTTCAAAGCCAGCCTGAGCTACATGGCAAGATCCTATCTACAAAAGTAAAAACAGAAAACTGGAATGGTTTATTGGCTCTGAGTCAGGAAAGCAAAGAGAGGCAGACCTCGAGCCTGTGCAGCCTGTTCTGCCCTTCACCAGCAAACACACATTCTCCTTGTAGATTTTTCACAAATAAACGAAAGTCTTTAAGAAAGTGAGTCGTCCCAGGCCTTGGACATAGTAGGTGCTCAGTAAATGCTGCTTCCTCCCCTGCCACCCCCCCCAATCCCTTAGTTTCCCCAAGTCTGGGCAGTGCTATGACTGGAGTTTGTAGGAGCCTCCCAGCTATTTTCAGACTATAAAGGAAGACTCTGACATTGTGAGTCACTGAGAGAGATCTCTGTTCTTGGAAAGGAAGATAGCCTTCCAGCTGGTTGCTACTGAGTTCTTGTCAGTCTAGAGGCAGGAGTGATGGCCTAGGGCCCTGGGCCTTTGAGGGAACAATTCCACCCCCCCCCCAGGGTCGTCCTGAACACCCCCTCCTTTGTGTCTCCCATACAGTCCATCAGTGGCTGTATTGATACCACCTCAGGCCCTGGCATCAGTCTGCCTGCTTCTTTCTAAGTTCTATGCCATGATGCTCTGAGCTACCAGAGGTTGCCACCACTTTGGCACTGACTGCAGGTTTGGGTGTGTAGCCTCCGCTGACCTTGACCACACCTCTGCAAGTCCTGTGGAGATGTAATATGTTGTGTCCCACAGCAAATCAGGACATCACCTCAGGGAAAGCACTCAGACCACCAGAGCCTTGTGCAGGGCTTTTCATGACTGCCTCCCTCTCCTCTGCCTGGGAGCCCCTCTGCCACTGTCTGGGTAACTTTCCTCCCACAGGTTCTAGGTTGTACATTTCTTCCTCTTGGCTGCTGGCCTCGGACCACTTCCTTTTCTCCTTCCCCACTCCAGGAGGTGGGCTGAAGCCACCTAGTCTGTGCACAGGTGAGGGTGTATCCTGTCAGGACTCCAAGGGCAGGCCAGGGAAATGCCTGAATGCTATCCCTACCTCTTGTCTCATCTTTGGGGACTTCTGTCACAGACTATTTTTGACTCCTCCAAAGGCCACACTTTAGCTTGACCCTAAGGACACATGAATGTGAGCCATATTTCTGGGCCCAAAATACTTGTTTGTGAGGGTGGGCAGCTGGTCCAGGACAGCATGGAGTGCTGTGGGAAGACAAGTATCCCATGCTGAGGAAGGAGAGCTTCCTGGAGGAAGCGCAGATGTGGGGTTTGCGGCCTCATCGGGAGACAGGGAGTTTAAAAGGGAAGGAGAGAACTAGGTGTTCAGCTGGAGACCTGGGTGAGCTGCTGAGCACCTCAGGGCTGTCAGTGTGACTGCTGCCTATACCTGTTATGCCAGGGGAACAGGAAGCAGGGCCAGCGGGGCTCCCATGAACATGCACAGAATCACTGGGTCTGGGGGTCAGCCATGACACATGGAGCTTGAGTGGGCACCACAGTGTGGAATATAATATGAACAAAGGCTAGGAGTGAGTGGGTATGGGTGGAAAGGACAACATGGACACCTGGAGGATCCTAGGAAACAGACAGGGAGGGCCTGGTGAGCTGGGAGATGGTCCTGAGGAGGCCCAGTCTTGCGTTATTTGCTTTTTTTTTCTATCATCATCTTCTCAACACTTGGCCACCAGCCCATCCTACAGACATTAAGGCTCAGAGGACATAAAAGGCTGCTGAAGACCACTGGTCAGGACCTGGTGGGCAGTGAGCACTTTATGACATATGAATGACAAGTTTGAGTGCATAAACGTGTTAATAAATGCATGGATGGATGGTGGAAGGCAAGTCCAAACATGTCTGTGTTTAACTCTGCCTCTGGCCCGTATCATGAGGCAGGAATCCACTCCAACAGCAAGATGATAATCCCGTGGGTAGGAGGGTGAACCACACAAGCTCCATGGAGCCTGAGGTGTCAGCCGCTTTGACCACCGCCAATTCTCATGCCTGGCTGACCCTTTTACACATTTCTACAAAGGCCCATCTGCCCTCTACTGCCCCTCCAGATGCCTGAGAGTCCTCCTGAGTCCTTCCTGCTCACAGGTATCTGTAAGGCTCACCCAAGCTTAGCCTCATACAGCCAGCCTTCCAAGCCCAGAGCTCACAGGCCACATGCTTTTGCTTTTCCGGAATCTTCCTTGACTACCTCTGGGACTCTCCATACCAGCTGCCCTTTGCAAGGTGCTGTGTGCTTTCTCTACCTCAGGTTTTATCATTTTCTCCAGGAAAATATTTGTCTTCCCATTACTTTAATCACGCCTCTCGGGTCCAGCAGAGAGGCCTTGGAGGGGAATTAGTCAGGTTTTTTTGTTTGCTGTACTGGGGAGAACAAACAGGCTTGTTTGATTTACCTGTGTTTTCCCAGTAGGTAGACCCCTGGAGCAAACATGAGCAGCCCCACTTCCTGCCCTTCTGACCTGGAGCATTTAAAACCCAGAGGGCCTTGCTTAAGCCCAGGAGGAGTGAGCCAGAATGCCAGTGTTGCTCTCTGCACCCGATGTTTGAGCCAGAGCTAAGTTCTTGAACCTAAGAAATAACTGTTCTTTCTCAAGCCACAGCCAGCATTGCTATCTCCCGCGGGCTGATTTGAATGAGACTATGGAACTATAGGATTCCTGGGACTACACAGGATTAGACAGGAGTGAAGACCAGGAAGAAACTTGAATCCCTGGATGTGGAGCCCACAGAGCTGGCTCAGTTCAGCTCTGGAGGAGCTATTTATGCTCACCGCTCACTGTTGGGCTTGTTACAGTGCTCATTCTCCACATAGGCAGCCAGCACTTCCCATGAACCGTTGCCGTTTTAGGTGTCGGGATATATCAGGGAGCAGAAGAAGCAATAGTGTCTGTATTCTGGAACAAGTAAGGACACACACACACATACACACACACACACACACACACTCACACACACATCACAAGGCAAGTTAGGGAAGGAAATTGCATGGTTAGGGTTGGGGGCAGTGGAGGTAGGTGTCAGGAAGGTTCCTGAGAAGAGCCTTACCTCACACTGAGCCTTCTGAAGGTTGACTGACTACTTAGAACCTTGGTGACTATGGAGGGGTTGGAATGTTGCAAGTACAGAGCCAAATTATCCTGGGCTAATCTTCACCCTCTCTTAATTTATTGTGCCCCTCTGCATAGTCCCTAACATATTTGGGACCATCAGGTCAATCTTTTGGAATGTAGCAACAGACCCTAAGTTCCCACCAAGCAAAAGTCTGTAAGACCGAATGAAAAGTCATAAGAATGCTGCTAGATAGCATCTGAGGCCTGGAGCTGAGTTTCCCCCTCTTTGCTTTAACCCGCCTACCTGATGTGTCTATCAGTGCTTTTAAAAGTGCCTTGATTTTCTCTGTTCTGATGCTATACAATCTTCATCAAACTGTTACCACGTTGGAACATGGAATTCAGAGTGATCTGAAGTTGTGTCCCCTGGGCCGTGTTCACTCATATTTGGGTCCAGAATAAACCATCTCTCATGCCCTTTGAGGTGAGCGCTGAGCTTTTACATCCACAGAAGACAACCTGGTCCAGGCCTTTGTGTTCCCAAACCAATTCTTAGGCTTCCTACCTGGTCGAAGAGCCTAGAGATCTGGATAAAGGTTAGTTCTCTTTCCATCTATCTCTGAGGCCTTCATCAGTCAGGGAGCAGGCAAGAGCTGGGTGGTGAGACCCCAGCATGGTGTCATTGTCACAGCAGACATGCATAAGGCAGGGAGCCTAGGGCAGGAGGCAAGCAGACACCAAGATAGCCACAATTGACTTTTAAATTACTGTGGACTTGTTGGGAGTGGATTTGGACTGGGGAGGGACAGGCTAGCTCAGGAGGAGAAGACCTCAGTGATGTCCCTGTAGTTTCCAGTGTGACTTGGAGACTCAAGAATGAGCAGACCTTATAAAAGGCAGCCAGTGGCTTCTGGGATTTTTCCTATGCACAATTTTCTCAGAACCCTCCCCTGGAGCAGGCAATGGGCTCTCCATCTTACAGCCAGGGGGGTCGAGGCCCCGAGATCTAAAAGCTTACATGTTGCTGACTGGTTAGAGATATATTATAGATTTGGATCTATCACACAGTCTTTTTTTCTCCTAACTTCACAGTCATGATCAATTTTCCCCAAATAAGCAATCATCACTGTCACCATCAACACTACCAGCATCAGCGTCACCACCAGCCCCACATCATGGGTACTGTCTTCATCATCTCATCGCCACGAACATCAGCCTTGGGATCAGAGCAGCATCGAGAGACGGGGTGGAATCTCAGCTTTGCCATTCAGATGATGATAGGCAAGTCAGAGCATATCTCTTAGCTTTAGCTTCCTTATGTGACAAATGGAGACCAGAGGGTGGGAAAGGTGACAGAAACCTAGTTCTGCTGCCTCTGCTCCACTAATGCTGCTGGTGGTGGTCTGAAGAGGAAGGCCCCAGTGAGCTCATGTATTTGAATGCTTAGTCACCAGGGAGTGGCCCTATTTGAAAGGATTAGGAGGATTTTGGAGGAAGTGTCACTGGGTGCGTGCTTTGAAATTTCAAAAGCCAATGCCAGACCTTTCCCCTTCCTTTCTGCCTATGGATTGGAATGTAGAGCTCAGCTATTTCTCCAGCACCATGTCTGCCTGCTTGTCACCATGCTCCCTGCCATGATAATAATGGACTAACCCCTGAAACTGTAAGCAAGCCCGCAATTAAATGCTTTCTTTTATAAGAGTTTCTTTTATTAGGTCATGGTGTCTCTTCACAGCAATAGAACAATGACTAAGACACTGCTTTTGTTAAGTTCACCAGTGACCTTCCTGTTGTCATGCTAAGTGCCCTCTGAGAACCTCTGACACATCTGACACTTTCTCCTTGCTGTGACACTGGCTTTCTGTTTTCCTTGCAACCATCAGACCCCCACTTATTTGCTACCATTGTCCTCCACAGAAGCCTTGAATCCTCCAGTCTCCCAGAATTTGATGTAGCCTCCACTTTCTTCAGTCAAGGCCTCCGTCCGCTTTCCCTTCCCCAAGCTCCTTCCCATCCCAACACCAATCTCACAACACCAGAACATGGTTGAGCCAATGGCCTTAGAGCAGATATGGAGATGCCCCCACCCTGTCCTTGTCCCCGACAAAGGAGGCCCTCTTCCCACGTCAGTGTGGGACTAAAAGAAAGTTCTTCAGAGAGTTATAGGGCCAGTCCCAAGCAGAGATTTTGTGGGTCTGAACTTCTTCAAGCTGCATCCCGTTAGCCCTTAGCTGCTTACCTGGTAGGTTGTCCCTTAAGATTTTCTTTTAGATGTATTTATCGTATTTTGTGTGTGTGAGTGTTTTTCCTGCATGTATGTATGTGCACCACACATGGGCCTGATACCCATGGAGGTCAGAAGAGGGCGTCAGATCCTCTGGAGCTCTGGATGGTTGTAAGCCATCATGTGAGTGCTGGGAACTGAAGTCAGGTCCTCTGCAAGAGCAGTAAGTGCTCTCAAACACCGAACCATTTCTCCAGCCCCTAGATTAGTCTACTTTTTTGGTTGTGGCAAAGTGTCAGAGTTAAATCAACTTCAAAGAGGTATCTTATTGTTTCTACTGCCATGATAAACACCATGACCGAAGACAACTTAGGGACTAGAGGTTTTATTTCAGCTTATCACTCTCAGGTCACACTCCATCACTGAGAGAAGTCAGGGCAGGAACTGATGCAGAAACCAAGGAGGAGTGCTGATTACTGGCTTGCTCAGGTATTTTCCCACCTTATACGCCCCAGGACCACCTTCCCAGGAGTGACACCACTCACAGTGGTCTGGGTTCTTCTACATTAATTATCAATCAAGAAACTGGCCTACAAGCTTGTCCACAGGCCTGTCTGATGGAGGCAATTCTTCAAATGAACCCCTTTCCTGAGTGACTCTAGCTTATGTCAAGTTGATGAAACAAAACAAACAACAAACAAAACTGACCAGCACTGGAGGTAAGATTTAGTTTGCTTGAGGTCTCAGAGGTTTCTGTTTTTTATCTCGTGGTGGATGGGAGACAGGGAAGAAGCCTAAGGAGGAGTAGGAGCAATCAGGATACAATCCTTCAGTGAGCTACTTCCTTCAATTTGGCCCCATCTCCTAACAGCTCATTTAGCTGTGAACTCTTGACGCTGGCGTATCTTTTGATGAAGTTAATGTCCCCATGATCCATTCCCCTCTCTATTGAGTGACCAAGCTTTCAACACACAAATGTTTTAGGGAATGTTTCATATTTAACTCATTAACACTTGGATGGCACTACAGGGGTCAGACCCCTCTGACTCCTCAAACCCTGAATGTATACATTCTGAGATGTCTGTAATTCAGGACTTCTTAAAGAATGGTCCCTATACCTGAAATTCTGTATCAAAGAAGCAAGCAGAGTGCCAGAGAGAGAGAGAACCCCAGAGTGTCTGGGGACACTGCAGGTTGCCTTTATGGAACTCTGAAATAGTGCTGCTTTTGGGGAGGGGACATTGACTCTGCCTCCCCCATCAGGGGCTTGTTCAGAGACAGATGGTCCCATCGGGCTGTTCTCACACACACGAGCAGAACTCGTTCGGGTCCTCTTGGCCCCAGGAACATTCTGATCTGATGCCAGGAGAAGCAGATTGCCAGCCCCTTTCTGGGACTGTGGGTGGCTGGGTTTGAGAGAACTCTTCCAAGAATGTGTTTTCTTTTCCATGTTCAGGATGCGATGCACTTCCCGCTCTGCTCTTTTGAGGCTGGCATAGCCACCAGAGCTGCTGTGAGGGGATCCTGACACCCTTCTCCCTGTGGTCAGGAAGTGTAACCCGTGTGGGGAGTTGCTAATGGCATTGCCCCTTTGTACCTGTTGCACATGGCTACTCAATTCGGAATTGCCACTATCTACTCCTCCCTGCCAAATGAACCTTCCTACAAACAGCTCAATGCCATTGGTCATCCTCTTACCCAAGAGCCATGCAAAGACTTCCTTCATAGTTAGGATAAAGTTGCAGGCTTTGTTTTCACTCAGGGACCCTGAAATCTGACTGCCTTTGGCTTTTCCAACCAAGTTCCTTCACTACCCACATCGTTCTGGGCTAGCAAGTCTACCCACCCTTCTTAGAGCACTCTGGCTTCTGGCAGCATCCACAAGTCCACTTGCCGTCTCTCTAAACTGCTTCCTGTTCTTCTAGGTAGGCCGGGTACAGTCTATTGTGATGGGAAAGCATGGTGACAGAAGTGTGACACAGTTGCTCATAATGTGTGTATGTCTTTGTGTGCATGTATGTAAGTGTGTTTGTGTGTGTGTCTGTATCCATGTTTTTGTGTGTGCCTCTGTATATACCTCTCTGAATATATGTGTTTGTATCTATGTCTCTCTGAGTGCACTCATTTTTGTCTACATGTGCCTCTCTCTCTGTCATTCTCTCTCTGTGCGTCTATATGTGTCTCTGAGTGTGAATGGTATGTGGTGTATGCTTTGTGTATTTCGAGGGTACAGTCCGGGGGTAGATTCTGATGGAGACATTTCCCTAGATGGTGTAACACAGGGACCCCAGGCAGTGCTGACTGTGCAGTCAAAGCAGGGTGGAGAAAGGAAGTCCTTCCCACACAGACCCTGCTTTGCTGTAGTGCTCCTCTACAGAACGTTGTCCTCCCACCTTTTTGGAAATAAGGCAGTTCTAGAACATTCCTCGATTTTCAACCATTCGTGTTTGATTCTTTATACCTCCTGGCAATCCTATGAGAGACTGAGGACAGAGGCCACTATAGGTTACCGCAGATGAAGGAACAACCTCAGAGCTCCACTACGCAATCCCAGGCAAAGGGGATGGAGCTGAATGGTGGGTCTGCCTCTGGAGACTGTGCCCTTTGGGTTGTGCTGGGTCCTTTCTCCCGGGAACACCGTCTCTGGACATCTTCTGATTCTCTCTCCCTCACCTCCACTCTTATCTCCCTGTCCAGTCTTCTCTCCATCTCTCCTTTGTCCTTAAAGGAAGCTCCTTCCTGAAGCTGCAGTATCTTCATGTCTCACTTTGTTTCCTTAGGTGCATTCTAAGAATTACGTAAAACAAAAATTCGGACAGGGTCTTGCTGAGTATCCTAGGCTGGCCTCAAACCTGTGATCCTCTTCTTGGGTCTTAGGAGTTGTGGGAGTCCAGGTGGACTACCACACCCAGCTTTCTCATTTGCCTCTTGATGTTGAGAGCAGCTGCACATCGGCAGGTTTGATGGGGAAGCTCTGCTTCCATGGTGAAAGAAACCAGCTAAGTGACTTTCTGCATTGCAGTTCATGGCAAGTACAAGCGCCACAAGCCATTGAGCAATCTTTCCTTGAACCAATTAGATTCTGACATCTGCTTATTGTTTAATTATCTCCTGACTGATGAAATGGAAAAGTTGAAAAATAGTTGAACCCAATAAGAGTCAGGTTTCTCACCCCCCTCTTTGTGGAGTGTGTATAGAACGCCAGTCTGCCAACATCTCCTGGTCTCTCTGGGACACTGGCAAAAAACACAGACAAATATTTATATTGCATGGACTCAAGATGGTTTTCATTTTTTTTCATGTTTAACCAATTTCAAATGAACGACAATGGCCCTTAATGTGGTTACAAGAATTTGCCATTAATTGTCACTTGAAATTGGATCCAGCTGGTCTGTATGCCTTCTCTGAGTTCTGGTTCATACTGACGTGGGCTGCTTCCCACTGGCTGGCTGCATACCAGCTCAGTGGAGGGATTGGTCCCCAGTCCATGTGGACAAAAGGGAAGTCCAGAATTCTGCTGCTATTTCTGAGATCTTTACAAGCAGCGCTTGAAGCCTAGGAGTTGGGTGAAGGCTCAGAATCAACACCGACTAGGTAGACTCTCTTTTCTCAGCAGCAAAGATACAGGCTCCAGTCCCAAACAGGTGACAGGGCTGAGTGGCCAGGGGACACAAGGGTGTGACTTAGTATTTGTATGTGCCCATGGAAGCCCAAGACCGATTTTCAGTGTCTTCCTCCATATATCTCAATCTTATTTTATTTTTTCTTTTTGAGACGGGGTCTCTCACTGAACCTGGAGTTCACTGATTGACTAGACTAGCTGGCCAGAAGCCCCTAGGTATCCACCTGCCTCTGCTTCCCCAGCACTGGGGTTACGGGCTCTTCCAGCACTTCCAGTTTTTTAGATGAGTGATGGGGATTTGAATGCATATCCTCCTGCTCACCTGGCAGGTACTTTACTCTCTGCCCTTGGGGGAGAACTGCCATTTACACTTGGTAGCTTTCACTTTCTGTTTAATTACTGTTATATTGTTTATTAAATACTTTTGTAGGGAATGATTGCTAAACTGGATGGGAAGTTAGGAAGACAGACTTAATTAGAGTGGATATAAGGAAGCTGTGGATAAAGAAGGGATTAGATCACATAGGTGGGACAGGTAGATATGGCAAGAAGGTTCCATAGTCCCATGACGAGGCTTCCTACATCCTTGGAGAATAAGAAAAATGCAGCTTATGATGCTTCTGACTGAGCATAGAGAACAAGAGTTACCTGCTTGATTAGTAATGTCTGCCCTGGTCACTGGATGGGGTGGTTGTTTTGGGGTCATGTATTTACCTCTCAGGGACTAAGTAGTCTTCTGCGGCACCTTTAACAGTTGAGAAGTCAATGGAACTGGACTTCCTCCCAGTCCACCCCACTGGTTGTTGAACCAGGAGCCCAGATAGGGAGGCTTGAAGGCAGGGCCTCTCGTACACAATCCTTAGCATGTTGACTCAGAAGCAGGAGGTTGGAGCAGAGCCTAACATTCTTCATTTATGACAGGCTTACAGGGGCTATTGTTGCTGCTGGTCTCTGGGCAGTCTCAGAATAGCAAGGATAGTTCTGGAACCTGGGCCAATGTCCCTTTGCTGTAATGTCATCTGCCTGCATGAGGGTCTATGAAACCTTCATGTTTGAAGGCTGACTATCCCTGTAGACAGTCACTGAGGCAGACACAGGACATTGTGTGTTCCTGGGCCTGTGAGTAAAACCCTTCCTTGGCCTTGTGAAAGTTGCAGAGCCATGTTGGAACCTGGAGTATTTGATTCTCAAATTGCTACCATCTCCTTGAGTCAAAGTCCCTTAACCTGCAAAAGGGGCTGTCAATATTCTTCTCAAACTTGTTGGAAGCTGAAAGTAATCAGTGGCATGTTGAATGCAAGGACACAACACTTAGTTTCCCCTTTTCTCTGAAGAGTTGTCACAGGTTAGCTTTTGTTATTCACTGTGAATTTGCAAATCTCCTTGATGCAGAGACATAACCATAAATATGAATCCAATGTTTTTATTATTACTACTACTATTATTATATGCGTGTTTGTGAGTATGTATGAGTATTTAGAGGCTATCCTCGGGAATGCCATCATGTTGTTTTGAGACCAGGACTTTCATTGGCCTGGAGGTGACCAATTAGGGTAGGTGGGTTGGCCAGGGATCTCCCTGTCTCTGCCTCTCTGCTGGGAGTCAAATCATGCGTGGGTGCACACCATCATGCCTACCTTTTAAAAACTCTTTTACAGTTTTATTTTTTTAGTGCCCACCTTTTTTACTTGAGTTCAGGGATTCAAACACAGGCCTTCATGCTTGCAAAGCAACCACTCCACCAGATGACAGACGACAGAGCCATCTCTGGAGCCCTGGATTTGATGTGTACCGTGATAGGTTCTCCATTTACAATGGGCTGGGAAAGTGTGTTGATTATTAGCTAATGTCTTCTCCTGACACAACAAAAACAACCACTTAGACAAACTTCCAAACTTTTATTCTCCAGAGCGCGCCCATACGGAGCCGCTTAGGCAATACAGGGGAACTTGAGAATTAAAACCAAACTCCAGACGTCTGCATTGTGGCTCGACGCTAGTGAAGGAATCGATAAGTTTCACGGCTTCTGCTGACTTGTTTCTGCCGTGCGTGGTGCTAATTCTGTTAAATGCTGTTGTCACAGAGCTCCTTAAATAGTTTTAATGGGTTTTTATTTGGAGGAAAATGTTCTTCTCAGGGTACAGGGGCAGGAATTGTCAAAAAATTTCAAACGAACAGATAGCATTACTCAGAAAAACTTTCAGGCAGTCATTTCACTGTTAACGGCTCTACCAGATGATGGTAGTGTATATATGTGTGTGCGTGTGTGCGCTCGCCCGTGTGTGTGTGTGTGTGTGCGTGTGTGCGCGTGTGTGTGTGCGCGCGCGTGCGTGCGTGTGCGTATGTCTGTGTGTGAGTGTGAGAGAGAGACAGAGACAGAGGGAGACACAGAGAGAAAACCACTTGCAGAGTTGGTTCTCTTCTGCCGTGAGGGTTCCCAGGGTTGAGCTTAGGCCATGAAGCTTGGCAGCCATCTCATTGGCCCGGATCATAGAATAATTTCTTTTTACCTTCTCTGGGTTCTTTCTTGGAAGAGGCTCTTTAAACCGTATGAAATAATTAAGATGGTAGGAAAAATGCAAGCAAGTTGGGCATTTCACTGAACTTTGAAATCTTAGATCTGCTTAGGTAATTAATATTACCAATGAGATGTGAGGAAGAATCTATAATATTAAAACCCTTCTTTAAAAATCTGCTGAAAGTCAAATTGCCACCATCCCAACAACCAGGAATTGGACAGGTGGAAGAAAACAGGAAATATTCCCTTTTGATGCTGTCATCACGGTGTCTTGCTATGGTTTCAGGCCAAGCTGATATCAGCTGGAGACTAGAGTTGGGATTTTGTCCCTGTGTTTTGAGATATCAGCATAATTCTGCATGTAAAAAGCACGACTCTAATAAGAAATCCTGTGTCCCTTCACTGACAGGAACAGCAGCCTCCCTGACAGCACCATCTTTGCCAATGCCATCGAAGGTATCCACTGGGTTACAGAGGTCAACATGCTGTCCTAGAAGTTAGAGAAGGGTAGCCCCAATCTTACTGAGTAGAGCTCTCAAGCTGGCCACACTCTGTAAGTGACATCTGGTGGGAAATATGTATTAGAAACATTTTTTTTTCTTAAATAGAGAAAATGTGAATTATGCAGGGAGAAAATTGACAAGTACAGTTACACTGTGAGAGTCCTACACTCGGGTACTAAGTAGCATGTCCTCAAGTTTGCTTAGTCAATGAAGTGCAAAATGGTAGGATTTGGATGTTCTCGGTCAACAGGCAGAAGCAGTTTGCATTCTGTAGGTCACTATATATAGATGTGCATGGGTGACATCATTAGTGGGACTATTCAGCTCATATGACTTTACTAGAGGCTGGACTGGAATTCACTCTTATTTATTTAGACTTTCTTTTTAAAGCAAACTTTATTCCAAACTACTACCCCCCCACCCCCCACAAAAAAGTATGTGAACCAAAACATTTAACAGTTTTCATTTAAACATATATATTCACACCAAACCAAAAATATCTCTTCAATTTGGTCTACCATTTTCTTTTGTTGTTCTTGGAGAGAGTCTTACTTTGTAGCCTGGGCTGTTCTGGAACTCACTGTGTAGCCTAGGCTGGCCTCAAATTTGAAATTCTCCTGTCTCGGTTTCTCAATTCCACCACACTAACTTGCTTAACCACATTTAATAAAGAAACAGCTAGGAAACATGTAGACACCCAACACAATTTGAGAGCTGTTTAGCTAAGCAAATATTTAATAGTCAGCAAAAATCATAGCATTAAAATTGGAAAGTTCTCAAATTTAGAGAATGCCGATTTAATTTTTTTGAGATGCGTTTGTGTGAGAAAACAGAACTATTCTAATTTAGAAGAAACCAAGTGTGCAGACTTGTTTCTTCTCCCTGTGAGCTCTCTTATGCAGCCTTCATTTGACTACCAAAGTGTAGTTTTGCTTGTCTTCTGCGGCGGCACGAAAATTAAAAATCCTTTGCCAGGTTCAACCTAGAGAGCTTGTCTGGCATACATGAGAATCCCGGGCTTGATCCCCAGCACTTCATAAGCTAGATGAGGAGGTGCATGCCTGCATTTTCAGGACTTGGGAAGTGGAGTTCAAGGACTAGGAGTTCAAGGCCACCCTCAGCTGCATGAGATTTTTTTTCCCCTCAAAAAGTAGCATGAATGAATGATAAATGCTTTGTCTATGTGGCTGCCACACCTGATTCTATAGGAATTTCACCCTTGGGCCTCCAGGATGCCATGGTCCTGAAACAGTGCATGATCCCAGACTGACTCAGGTCTATTTGTTGCTCACTTTACCTGGTGGCCAAGGCCCTATGGCCTGGCCCTAGCTTTATCCTTGCCTCCTGACACAGCAAAGCTCCCTTCATAGTGCAGTGGCTCTTCCTTCATCCCCCACAACAGGACCCTACCTCTCCGTCTCTGCAGTGTAGCCTCATGCTCTCCAGCGCAGTTTGTCTCTGATCCTCTGCCTGCATTGTCTGACTCATCCTTCAAGACCCAGCACAGGCACGCGCTCCACTCCCCAGGTTCTGATAGGAAACACGCTGAGTTTACATCCCCAGAGATCCGTCTCTCAGGTTGTTCTAGACCCCATCAAGTTGACAACTGCAACTGACTGCCACTTTAGCCACCTCCCAAGCTCTTCATTGGAATCTTGCAATGTGTTGGGCACCACCAGGTCTGAACAGGTACTTGGTGTTGACGTATGATTTTGTTAACCTTTAATTAAAAACATTTAAAATTTCTTCAGTACTGACTATTGATTTTAGTGCTTGCTCCTCCATGGGTGTCTTGAAAACAAATCCATCTCTGGTTTTAATTCAGTGTATTGATTGCCGAGGGTTTGATACCTGGGAGACTTGAGAGGCATTGTTGTACGGGCTGGAGAAGGAGCAGCCTGGATTCTGTTTAGGAAACTCTAAATCACAGAAAGAAAGCTAGGAACTCTGTCTACCTTTGAACATAGGCAGCCTAAGTAGAGGTTTGGTGTGTCCTTGGGCAAATTATCTAATGTCCTCCTCATTGCTTTTCTATCAGTTTGACACAAGCTGGAATTGTCTGGGAAGAGGAACCTCAATTGAGAACATGCCCCCACCTGTAGGCAAGCCTGTGGGGCGTTTTCTTGATTGATGATTGATGTGGGAGGACCCAACACACTGTGGGTAGAGGCACCCCAGGCAGGTGGTCCTGGGTTCTGTAAGAAAGCAGGCTGAGCAAGCCATGAAGAGCAAACCAGTAAGCAGCACCCCTCCATGGCCTCTGCTTCAGTTCCTGCCTGATTCTCTTCATGATCGATTACAACTGTAAGCTGAAATAAACCCTTTCCCCCATATCACCTTTGGCCATGGTTTTTCATCCAGCAACAGAAACATAACTAAGATATATATGCCCTTGGGATTTTTTCTGTATGGGAAGATGACAAAGCCCCATCCTTTCTGTGGGCAGGTCTTACAGATTGAAGGGCCTTTATACGGAGACCCTAAACTGATGCCTAAATGCAGATCCCCTTAACAAACAGACATTTCCCCTATCTCAGGAAGCTTCTAGGTCATTCTGACCTCTGGCAAAAGAGAGGGAGGGGGAGGGATTCCTACTCTTCTGGTCACATTTTAAAAGAAGCCACAGTTGTGTTTGGAAAGTTAGTTAACTAACAAATTAACTAACTAACTAACTAACTAACATGACATGCTGGTCATGTTAGTTTTTACCTTGAATGTGGAATCTCTCATTTCCTGGCTTATATGTTTATATGAGTTAGAACTGTTGTGGGAAGAGGAGATGCTACACTCAGACATTACCTCCCAGCCTGCCCAGGGGAGGGTCTGGGTTCTTTATAGCCATACCTAACATAGGCAGCCTGGAGTAACCACGGCTTATGCTTCCTAGATTCTGGGTGAAGTAACAAGGGAGCCTTGTGAACCCCAGGGCTGGCCTTGAGATAAAGAAAGAAAAGCATGAAAATTGTTTAAGTCCTCAGGGGTAGAGGAGGGGCAGGCACCAAGGTGGTTGCTCCCAGAACTTCCATGGATCTGAAATTTAATAGGTGATGTCATCCTGAGGAGACATTTGGGCCTCATCCTCCTTTCCCAGCACCATTCCCTGTAATCTCTCGCCAGGCTGCTGTCCACATCTTCCTGGAAACATTTCTATTGTTTCTCCTGGTCAATTCCAGCCAGGCATGGTCTTTTCAGGGTTGTCATTTGGGATCTGTGGGGAATTCTGAGTGCTGAGGAATCTGAAGACACACTGTAACCAAATGTCAGACTCAGTGACCTCCCCTGGGATGCAGAGGTGTGTCTGACGGGTGTGGAGGGTACTGCTGTCAGTCTCTGGACTCCAGAATGCTCTGTCAAGTAGGATCTGAGTTTCTGTGGGCAGCTACTCCACGCTGTCAGCACTGTTGGAACAGCATCTTGGTACTGGGGTTCCCACGGAAATGATGACTTCTTGTCACACACAGGCCTGGTGGAAGGGATAGCATTTCCACTTGACAGACAGAAAACTGAGATTTCAAGAAATGAAGTGTGAGCTGGGGAGATGGCTCACTGGGTAAACACCTGCTGTGTAAGCATGAGGACCTGAGTTTGGATCCCAGCGACTGCATGAAAGCATATGTATTCCCAGCTCTACGCTTAGGGTGATTACAGGAAGACCCTTGGAACTTACTAGCTAGACAATTTAGCTTAATTGATGGGCTTCAGTATCAGTGAGAGTATCAAAAATAAGGTGGGTTGTTACTGTGAACAGCTTGACCTACGACTCCAGATGGATGCACGCCTCACCTCTCATCAGATGGCAGTTAACACAAATCCTCAACCTGTCAACAAGCAGAGAAGAGACTGTGGAGAGCTCAGCTCCAAATGGGGCATTTACATCCCTCCCCCCAAGCTCAAGGGTCTTTGTGGAAGAGGAACTGGAAAGATTCTAAGAGGTAGCAGATGACATCATGGAAACAGAGGTCTTTGGGACACATCAGGGCAGTTGCACATGTGACCTCCCAGTGATTAGGACAGCATGCACATGACCCACACAAGCTAAAGTCCCCTAGCCTGGATTCAGGACGTGGGGATGGAATCCCACCATCATCTGAGAAGCTATGGACATTTGATGGCTTCTGGTAGAGGGAAAGTCAGTTTTCTTTAATGGTGTGTCCCCTGGAATGTCCACCACAGTCCAGAGTAGACCCCCCACTCCCAAGAGTAGTTGAGTAACACAAACTGGTCTAGATGTGGGAAAGAATATCTCTCAATGTTGAGTGGGTAGAGAGATGAGTTGAATCTAAGAGGAGTTGGAGAGGGGAGGTGATTATGACGAGATACATTGTAGGAAATTCCCAAAGAATTACAATATTGTTTAAAAAACAAGGTGGAGAACAAATCATTTGACAGCAATCGCTGGCCATAGGCATGCACACATGCATGGGCACACCCACACAATCACCCACACAAACGATGGGGGAGGGGGAGAGAGGCTACAGTGACTCCTTCCTCTTCTGATTAATGTTATTTTGCAATGGGAAGGGGTAGCTTTGGGATCATCCTCCATGCTATATATGCATACATGATGCATGTTTGAAGCTTAGAGTCAAATGTTTTCAAGGGTGCCAGTCCTGCTGGCTGTTTGTCCCTGTCTGTAGTCATTAAGGCTCTGGCTTTCCAGTCCTTGCCCAGGGATGTCTTCCCTGAGCCCAGGGGCGATCTCTCCAACTTTGGTCTCCTGTAGGGTGCTGAGGCCAGGCCATTCCAGCCTCACTTTCTGTTCCATGACGCTCTGTGTCCTGTGCCCTGCACTGGTTGCCTGCCATGTCGAAAGGCCTCATCTTTTACATGTGCTTTCTAGAATTATGACAGACATTAGCCATTGGGAGCAGGACTCCACATTCACCGGTGTGTCCCAGCTCTTCACCAAGCCCAGAGCCTCCTAACCAGGATGAGTCCTTGGAGACTTCTATTCTACTCATGCTGGCCAACTTACTGACTCCTGAGCCCTTTTCCTCTACTGTTTGTGCACAAACTGTCTCCTCCTCCTCTTTATCTTCTAAATAAAAGGTCTTGTTACATAGCCCTGGCTGGCTTAGAAGTTACTATGTAGACCAGATCTGTCCCTAACTCACAGAGACCAACCTGTCTCTGCCTCCCTAGCACTGAAATTGCAAGAGTGTGCCACTGTGTCTGGCTTTTTTGGGTGATTCTGGGGCTTGAACTCAGGTCTCAGTATTTGTATGGCAAAGTATTTTACCTACAGGGCCATGTCCTCAGTCTTTTTATAAAGCTAATTGGTGGCTAGAATCATGCCATTACCTCATATCAGGGTCTGGCAGAGTCCCACTGACTAAGAATCTGTGGCATTTGGTTTCAGAACCTTCAATGAGTTCCCAAGGTCTTGCACAGCACCCTAAAGTGTAATGACTGTTACCTTCCACATTTCATAGGATTAAACATCGCTGAATTCTAATGATCAATATGTCATTTAGAGTTTTCCCTGTCTTTTGAGATCCAGGTGAGATTGGCTCAGACCCTGGAGTTTCTCCTCTGTGGAGACCCCACACTTTCTGGGACTCGTTGGGGCTCCATATGCTGCTGGCTTCACACCCTCGGTCTCTTGGTTTTTCATGCACTGTCTTCATCCTCTCACATGGACCAGATGGAGAGTTCAGCCTCCTCTCCTTTTCCACAGAGCCATCTGCTGGCCCAGGACTGCTGGGTGAAACAGGGTTTCTTGAAGATACAATGTGGGGCAGGGTGAGGTGGGAGTGGCAAGGTTTTACATCACTGTAGCACAAAGTCGCCGGTAGTCATCCCTGCCCTCGGCCACACCATCTCTCTTGCTTTTCCTTAGTCAGCTCTGTATTACCTATCTGATTCCAAGTTCATTCCTTCTCTGGTTCTTTCTCCTCATTTCCATGTCAAATGGCCCTGGCCCCCCCTCTTCCTTTCCCTGTGCCCTGCAGAGCAGGTTGGCCTTGGACCTGTAGCCTTGGCTGTGGCACTCACCATATGCTTTCAGACCCTGCCACCTCCAAAAGGCTCTGCTCCAAACAGAGCCCATTTCCTCCTTGGAGGGACCCTTGTACTAGCTGTAGGCAATGAAGTCTTGCCTCATTTGCCTGTATGAGGGAGTGCTGAGTCTGGAAGGGATCCCTAGACCTTGAGTCTAGCTGACATCAGCCATTGGCCCAAGGTCGCTGGCAGGTGAGCGGCAGTGTAAAACCAGGATGGAGGGCTCTGGCTCTGCCACCGGCACTCCTGCTGCTTAGCTGATTTCATTAACCACATTGGTTTCCAAGGCATTCTTACAAGTGCAGGGATTAAGAGCAAGGCTTTGGGGTTTGACACAGTGTCCACATGGACCACCCTATGACATGCACGGGTGCTTCTACACCACTCTCCATGACTCAGCCCCTAGTCCTCAGGAGGTTTCTGCCTCTGCATGGGTCTTGTGTCAGTAGGTCTCGAGGTTTATCCCCCCTTCCACCATTCCTATCCTGACCACGGGCAGGAGTTGTTTCTTCTGGGACCTCAGTCTACACATGTATCAAAACAGGTCTGTTTTCAGACGTTCCAAATAATTTGTAGACATGTTTCAGTGCACATGTGACTGTGTGTTAGGGAGAACCAAGGCTCTTCACACCACTTTACCAGTGACAGCTGGGCTTATATGTGCTGTGTAGAGCTTCGGATCAAAGAAAGATCTCCATTGCATAGAAAGTACTCCAATGCTTCTGGTCTAGCTAATACATGGGAACCATGTCCCAGTGACCCTTGAGAGCTCATTGCTGTACCGAGCTGGGCTTTTACATGGATGTACTAAGCTGGGCTTTTACATGGTCATGCCTTCCATGTGGCTACATAAACAAATGGCCAGAGTCACCCATCACCAGGCACCTGGGGCAGCTGGGCCAGTGGGTGGGTCCCCATGATGTTGGGTGTTTTGGGGGACTTTCTGGGTGCCGGTAAGTGTGAATCAGGGTGCAAGGTTTCCATTTCCTTTGCCCAACACCCTATTTTGGAACCACATATAAGTGTGTGCTTCAGCAGATCACAGGTGTGGAAGGTTCCACAGGTCCAAAGCAGGTGTGGGAGAGTGCAGGGGACTGGGTCCAGGTGGGCACCCATTATTTCCACCGTGGGAGGTATCCTGTGTATGAAGTCCCTGTTTCGACTCTTGCTATCCTTCAAAGGACTCTTCCCTAAGTGGCTCCTCAGAGCAATCAGGCAGGGCTCTGAAGCTTGCCAGGGAAACCCCATTCCCTGCTAGCATGAGTCTGACCCACCACTGACTTCCTTCAGCCTCATAACAAGAATAAATGGAACAGTAAGGTCTATGTGCAAACAGCAGAGTTTTCCCAATACTTATAGATCCATGATCTCATATGATCACCCACAATACAGAGAGAAAGGTATGCCAGAGATCATAGTGATGGCATATAAGAGGTACGCAGATCTGAGGGCTTAACATAGCGCTCTGTGCTTCCCATTCCAACTCCTCCTGACCTCTATGCCTGTGCTCTGCCCATATCAGGGTTCTCTATTATTACAAAGGAAAACCCAAGGGCAGACTGTGTCCTCACCCAAACTTAGTTGTTGAAATAGCAGTGTTAGGATGTGTTCCTCTTTCATTTATTCACTTTTTCTAAGCCACTATTTAGTCTATGCTTGCCCTGATTATTTAGTTATCCATCCATCCATCCATCCATCCATCCATTTTTCCATTCACCCACACCTATCCATCCAAGCTTTACAGAATGCTTACTGTGTGCTCAGCCAATGGTGGCATTTTAGGGAGTGCAGAGCATGCTAAGATGTGATTCTGAGAACTCAGACTCCAGTTTAGGAGCAACGTGAAGGGGTGGAAACCAGCTTTCTTCTCAGGTAGAGCAGATACAGTTTCATCCATTCTTACTGGTCAAGGTAGACAGGCATTGGCCACTACATGGCCTCATGTACAATGGTTAGGCTTCAGATTTCCCACAGCATCAGAACCTCTTAGCTCCAGAGGAGCATGGAGAAGGGAGGTTTGGATAACTTGAATGGTCAGAGAAGGCTTCTTGGGAGAGGAAGGACTTGGCTCAGCTTAAGGAGTTGGGGCCGCAGCGATTGGCAACTACTTCCAGTGCTGACAAGAACCTGGACTGGTGGGGTGGGAGAGCCAGTCAGCTGCAGGGGCAGCTTAGTCTCCTTTAATAGGCAGCATGGGCACCCTCTTCCTCTCTCTCCTTTTTATGTTGTTAGAGAAATGGAGAGAGAATATGAGCCATGAATGAATGAAAGGGGAGAGAAGGGAGGAGAAAGCAGGTGAAAGGGAAAGAAAAGACAGACGTAGTGGGGTTTAAACCAGGTGGAGAGGAGAGAGGGAAAAAGCAGGAGAGAGAAAATGAAGTCGAGGGAATGAGGAGAAAGGGGATAGGAAGAGGTCAAGGAAAGGAGATAGAAAAAGAAGTCAAACCAGCCTTCCTTTAAAACTTTAATTGACTCCCAATGCTTACATATGCACATGGGGCGTACCTGGATGATTTGCCACAGGAAATGATCACACTGGGGCTATGAGCATTTCTAGCTGCACAACCTCCCGTTTTGAGACAGGGCCTCATGTATCCTGGGCTAACCTAGTACTCTCTATGTATCGGAAGATGATCCTGAGCTTCTGATCCTCTTACCTTTATCTCCCAAGTGCTGGGATTATAGGTATGCACACCGTGCCCAGTTTATGGGGCTCTTGGGGTTAAACCCAGGATTTGTGTATGCTATGTGTGGTGGTTTGAATGAGAACGAGCCCCACAGGTTCATATATTGCACCCTTAGTCCCCAGTTGATAAGCTGGTCAAGAATTAGGAGGCGTGGCCTTGTTGGGATAAATGTGTTCTTGTTGGAGGAGGTGTGCCAGTGGGGGTTACTTCAAGGTTTCAAGAGCCCATGACATGTGCAGTATCTGTCTACTGCCTGCAGATCAGGATGTAAAGCTCTCAGTCACTGCCTGAGTCAACACCATGCCTGTCTGCTTCCCTCAATGACGACAATGAACTAACATGCTGAAACTGTAAGCAAGCCCCCAAACAAATGCTCCTTTTCATAAGGGTTGCCTCCGTTATGATGCATCTCTTCACAGTAATAGATAGCAACTAAGACACCAGAAAAGCCTTCTACTAACTGAGCTACACCCCCATTTTTTCAGCTCTTAGACATTGATCTTTTCTTGTTTAATAAGCCTTAGGACTCTCCACTATCCTTTGTAAGTCTATAATAGATGATTAGACACCATCACCTTCTTTGTAAGTCTATAATAAATGATTATAAATAACCACCCTACTGTGTCAGTGCTGCCTCAGTAGGACTTTGGCTATTTCTTTTAAAAGTGCTTGGGATAGCTGGGTATGATAATACACGTGTATAGTTCTAGTACTGGGGAAGTAAATGTAGTAGGACCAAGAATCCCAGGTCATCTTGGCTGTGTAGTGAATTTGAGGTCGGACTATTATTGGGACCCTGTCTTAGAAACAAAAACAAGAGGCTGGAGGACGGTTCATCATTTAAGAGTACTGGCTGCTCTTCTGAGGGACCTGTGTTTAACTCCCAACACTTTCTGGTCTCCTCAGGTGCTGCATGCACATGGTGCACAGACATACAAGCAGGCAAAATATTTGTACACATAAAAAACCCCAACAACCTCTCCAAACAAAGCAGTAACAATAACGGCAGCACAGCACCAAAACTTGGAATAAAAATTTGGAAATTATCCCAGCACAGAGCATCAGCCTCCCGCTTCCTTAGAGGGCATTCCGGCTTCTCCAGGAGTCCACACAGCAGCTGTTGGGGGCTTCTTAAGCCCCAACTCCCCAGTAAGCTAAGTGTTACCGCAACATTGTTACCACATGGGTCAGAACCTGTCATGAAATCCTGGGTAGTGAGGATAACAGTTGTCATGGAAACGTCCCTACCTTCCCCTTGAAATGACCATGAAGACATGATTCTGAGAAAGCAACCCTTCCTCCCTTTCTCTCTTTCTGTCTCTCCCTTACTTCTTTCTTCCCTTCCCTCTCCACTCCAATCTCTCAAAAAACTTGAGATAAGGAAATTAATTTAAAAAACTAACCTTTATCTTGAAATAGGAATAAGACAAGATATATCTATCAACAACGTATTTTAAACTGTGTTTGGAACTTCTTGTCAATTCAGACTTTTATGAAGTAGGAGTCGGCGAAAGACACCTTGGCTACTGAAAAGAAAGAGAAGTGTCACTGGCTTTATATCCTATCTAGAACACATAGCTAGAAAATAAGAATTGGCATGCGTGACAGACATTGTGCATCAGCCAACGCCTAGGGACCCGTATGAGTCAGCTTCACCACGGAGTAGTGCTGGAAGGGATGTGTGACTCCTGAATCCTTGATGTGGACGGCTTAAGATAGCTAGCTTGTCATGGCCAGAGCGTCCACTCATTCTCCCACATATGCTGGGACCATTTCCTCTTTACAATGTCACATGCTCACAGGAGATGCTACTGCATATGTCCCTTCTGTTGCTACGGTTTTGGGTCCCTGTTGTCTGCTGTCACATGGGCTAACTGCTCTGCATCGGGCATCCTAGTGTCTCCTGCAGTGAGGAAGGACCAAGTTCATGAGAACACAGCCCAGCTTTCTCTTGGCTGATTTTCTACTAACAATCTCTTTTTCCATCTCCTCCTCTCATCCTTTTTCTCTTCTTACCTGTTTATTTTCCTTCCCTCTGCCTTCTCTTTCTTTCTCTCCAGGGTCTTGTGGTAGCCCAGGTTGTCCTTGAACTCCATATATAGATGGTGCTAACCCTGACATTCTTTTACTGCTGAGGTAACATATACCAGCATGCCCAGTTGTATGGTGGAGATTTAACCCAAGTCTTAGTGGACACTAGGCAAACACTATCATTCAAACTATGGCCCCAGCGCCTTGTGACCAATCATGAGGGACATTAGCAAGTGCACCCCCCACAAAGTGAGAACTTTTCTACATACCCACACCAATCAGACTGGAGATAAAGGCAAGGAGAGCTGGGACCCACTCCCAGGTGACTTTCGTCTCTCAAGAGGACTGTATGGGACTTTCTCGAAGAAAACCACAAAACTGCATTATTTTGTGTCAGAAATGGTTTGAATAAATGCAGAGGCACAACATACTCTTGGCTGGGGGGGGAAAGGGCCCTGATTAATATGTAGATGTAGAACAGGAATCAAATTAAAATCTCAATGGAAACTTTCGGTCATTCAACAAACAATTCTCCATTATGTATCCGGAAGAATAACAGGCTAAAAATAGTCAAGATTTCTGAAAGAACAAGGAGATAGGATATCCTCTAATAGACGCTACAGTGTATTTTACAGCTATGAAACTCACAGTCGGGGCTCAAGAAGCACGAAGTATTGGGATTCGATGAGATATCACTGAGTTTAAAAGCCCAATCTTCCGAAGGCTGAGAACCTAACCCAGGCACAGAGGATCCTTTCACATCAAGAGGAAGGGTTGGATTAAATAGATGCTGCTGAGATTTTGGACAGCTTGTGAAATTATTGGCACAGATCACTGTCTTTTTTTCAAGTATTTTCAGACAGACCTTAGCATCAAGCACAAGAAATCCATTAGCAATAGCTAAAAACAACAGGTGACTAAGTGATCTTAGAGTGAACATGGCCTGTTTAAGCTTGAAAGCATGTCAAGGAATCAGAAGGAAATTGCCAACAGAACAAAATCTCTAAACACACATTGCTAAGAAAGGAACCACAAAAAATTGCCCATGGGAAAAAATTGCCCATGGATAGAGCAAAAGGTTACCAGCCTTAATACATAAAGATTATATATTACAAATATTACAAAAAGGAAAATATTACAAGTAACCAACAACTCAGCAGAAATGCTAGCAAAGATCATTAACAAAATAAAACACACAAATGATTAATATGAAAAATTATTTTACTATTAGTCAAAGACATACAAAGTAAAACAGGAATATGACTTTATTTTCCATTTTCAAGGTTTTTTTTCTTTTTGATAGTGTCTCATGTAGCCTAGGCATGTGCTACCACACCTGGTTTATGAAGCACAGGGCCTTGAACCTAGAACCCCGTACATGCTAGGCAAACACTCTACTTACTGAGACATATCTGAAGCCCCTCAACTGTCCAGTTGTTAAGACTGAAGATGGTAGTGATGAAGAAGGGCCCTTTAAGAGTTTCCTAACCTGACTCACTTTTAACCTCATATTTAAGATTCTCAGTCATGTCATAGGCAGTCTTGGCCAGGCTTGGGTTCACAGGGCCCTCCAGCAAGATTCCTGCACATGGATAGATGGAAGGGTGGAGTAAACACAGCAGGTGAATCCATCCATCTGTAAGCTTCTGATGGCCAGCATCCAAGGCAGGGCCTGGCCTCTAGTGGATGTTCAGGGTCCACTGAATGAACTAAGGATAAGTCTTGAGATAGATGGATGGTTTGGCTGCCTAAAGGCAGGCTGGGGTGGCTAGCTTGAGATGGTGTTCTCAGGCCCTTCTTCAACCATCTTAGAGCTATCAGAGAGGGAAAGAGAAAACGGAAGGTAAATACTATGGAGGAGGCAGGGGAGAAGCCAGAGGCAACCCTGTGTTCAGATGCAGCCAGTGGAGGAAGGCTGAACTTGCCAGTTCTTTTGTGTGTACACCAGAAAAGTCAAGGTGGGATCTATCTTAGGATTTCTATTGCTGTGAAGAGATACCATGACCTTACAATTCTTAGAAAGGACAAACATTTAATAAGGGTGGCTCACTTATATTTTCATAGCTTTAGTCCATTATCACCATGGTGCTACATGGTGGCGTGTAGTGCTAGAGAAATAGCGGAGAGTCCTACAGCTTATTCAGGCAGCAGGAAATAGTCTGGGACACTGGGTGTGGCTTGAGCATATCTGAGACCTCAAAGTCTACTGCTTCCACAGTCACACACTTACTACAACTAGGCCATTCCCACTCACACAAAGCCACACATCCTGATAGTGCTACTACCTTTGTGGGCCAATTTCTTTCAAATCACCACAGGTCCCAACAGTGCAAGCCTGACCTTTCTGCCCATCTCAGCTGCAGCATGTGATTTGAGGCTCACCTTTTTTTTTGTATGTGTGTTGTGTGTGTGTATCACGTTCTTGCATGAGGAAGGAGGACAGTTTGCCCCGTGTTCACTCACACAGCTTACTCAAGTAAAGGATCCAGGCTCCAAAGCCAGGTCTGTCTGATTCCCAAGTCTTAACCTTGAAGCTCTAGTCTCCAAGTGTAGACTGACATCTTCCCACGGTAGCAAGGAAAGAATCCACTTTTGCTGCATGTGCATCTTGGGAGGAACCCGGACCCTGCCTCTCAATCAAAGGCTGGATGTGAGTGTTGTTCTGGGAATGGGCCGTCAGCATGGTGGCAGATCTCTGCCGTCCATCACGCCCCTGCAGCACCCTGACACGTGGTGCCGGAGTGTAATCAGAGCGATGGTGTTCTGATCTATGAGCGATGTTTATCATCCCAGGGCTGGTACCTTGACATATTACCTTAGCTTGCTGTCAGCGGGACAGCCCCTTAATGTATTTCTGCAATCCATCACCTACTGCTGGCAGCTGAGTAGGCCCGCAGACGCCAGTCTACCAGAGCACTTTCTGTGACTCTCTGAGTTCCTGGTTCTTAAAAATTCATGTTTGGGAGTGTGAGTGTCTTAGAGAGAAGCGGAAGGGAAAGGAACATGGAAGGGGAAGGGGAAGAGAGGGGTAGAAAGAGATGAAACAGGAAAGAGACGGGAAAAGAGAAGAGAAAATGATGGGAATGAAAAAGAAAAGCACTGGGGAAAAAGGAGGAGGATAAAGATGGCAGTAAAGACAGAAGGAAGGGAGGGGCTAAGGGAGGAGAAGGGAGGATGGGACAATATGAGGCTTACAACAGTCAGAGGGCAGCAGTGGGGACAACAGGGGTAACCTGGGCCCCGCCCACATCCCTGCACTGTAAAGACATTATTGAGGAGCCTCTGTGTTGTCCCCAGTGGACTGAACTAGATGTGGGGATAAGTAAGAGGCATTGTTGTAAGGGTATGAAGTCAGGAATGGATATTTCTCTCCCCTCTAGAGAGCAGAGGGGCTTCATGGGCAAGCCAGGACCCACTCACTCATTCCATCCCTGTGGCTGCCCCTGGCCCTGTGATCCTGTAGGCCACCTGTACTCAGTACCACTCTGTCAAAGAACCCCAGACTGTGGTCACCACTGCACTCTGTCCTTTTTGGCTTCCTCGTGGCATTGGAAGAACCATAAATGCAAGATGATCTTGTTATGTTGCAGTCAAATGCTCTACCACTGAGCTACCTTGTTATGGTTGCAAAGGGGCAACCCCCCACGGGGGGGGGGGCTCAGTCTTGTAGTCTAGTTTATTCTCTCAGATTTCCCTTCCCTCTTGCAGTCCCACAAAAAGCATAGAAACCCTGGAAACTTACCAGTCATTTTAACATGAAGTCCAATTATTTATTTTTCTTTAACATATCATGCTTGGTATCTCAAGCTTAAAAAAGTATTTGCCTGGCCTTAGATCCCAAAGGTTTTCTCCAACTTATTTTTTTAAAAAAAGATTTAGCCTTTTGAATTTTGAATTAATTTTTGTGCAATCAATGAAACTAGATTCAGGCTCACTTTTGAGTAGGGAGTGGTTCCTGGATGGGAACTGTAGTGCCATCTGTAGGGAAGTCTGTCTCTTCCCCCATTTAGTTGTCTTTGCATCTTCATCAAAAGTCAGTTGATGGACCAGCAAGATGGCCTAGTAGGTACAGGCATTTGCTGCCAAGCATTGATGACCTGATTTCTACCCCTGGGAACTACATGGTGGAAGGCAAGAACTAACTTCTTCAAGGTATAGGTGCTGTCTCATGAGTGTACTCAATACAAATAAATGTTTAGAAAATCCAGATTACACGTGCATCTGGGTCTTTCTTTGCCTATCCCTGTGCCATTACCACACAATCGTGATTAGTGTCTATGGTCATCTTAAAACCCGCTAGGCTGAACCTTTCCTCGTTTGCTTCTGAAATCATTAGCTTTTATCTACTTTTTCATATACACTTCAGAATAATATTTTGTGTATCTAAAAACAATTCTTGCTGGAATTTTGATGGGAACTCCTTTAAGTGGCAAGTCAATTTGGCAGGATTGACAATTTTACTGTCAGTTCTTATCGTCTATGGACATGGTATACCTTTTCCATCTATTCAAGATTTTGCTTTCCTTTGTCAGCACTGTGTAGTTTTTAGCATACAGTACTTCATATGTACTATTAAATTTTGTTATAGATTTGATCTTGAATTCCCCCACAGGCTCACATGTTGAACTTTCTGTTGGAAAGTGATGGATACTTAATCTGGTGGGGCATGGTTAATGGTCAGGCACCGAGAACGTACACCTGAGCTGGTATTTGGCTCTCGGACTATTGCTGCCTCTCTTTTGCTACTTTTGTGGAGTTGATTCTCTCCTTTCTTTACATGTGTTCTGGTGATTGAACTAAGGCTGCCAGGGTTGTGCATCGGGTTTCTTTATCCACTGAGCCATGCCACTTATTCTTTAAAAGAAATGTTTATTCATCTTGGGTATTTTGGGGAGCTGTATCTCTGCCTACAATGCTAGGATGACATGTATGGCTGTGCCTGGCTTTTTATGTGGGTGCTGGGGATTCACACTCAGGTCCCCATGCTGACACAGCCAATGCTCTTTCTTTCTGAGCCATCTCCCCAGCCTTTGTCTATAGGGCTTTGAGATGCTGCATCCCTTTGTGTAGCTTTCTGTGGTTGCTCCAGGTGTGTTCTGTGCACACAACTTTTCTAATCCTATTACTGTCATATTAGCAATCCAAGTTTTATGTCTTCCCCATTTTGTCTTAGTTATTTCTTCTACATCCTTAGGCATTAGAAAATGTTACAAGTGTTGACTCAATCATCAAATATAAATGACTAAAACTCAATAACAGAGGAAAGGCTTGTTTTTATCCATGTTTATGATTAATACATTTTTTCTCTCTGGGTCTCCAAGTTTCTTTCTTTTTAGAAAATTTTCTGTAGCTATTCTTTTAGACTAGGCATATTTTAAACAAATTCTCTTTGTTTTCCTTCATCTTTGAATATATGGATATCCAGTGGGCACAGAGTGCTGAGTTGAATCTTTACTTCCACCCTTGAAAAATGTCACACCTCTTCTGGCCTCTATGACATCTTGTTTAAAAACTTCCACTGTCATTAGAATCCTTATCCCCTCCATTGACAAAGTGTCAGTTTCCTGTAAATGTCTTTAAGATTTCCCCTTTGTCTTTAGATTCTTGAAATCTTAGCATGTACCATTGCTTTTCTTTTTTTCCCTATTGCTGTGATAAAAATACCCTGCAGAAGCAACTTACGGGAGAATTCCAGGTGACAGCCCATCACTGTGGGACGTTAAGGTGGGAGGAACTTGAAGTAGCTAGTCAAACGAAGACAGAGAATTAATGCACACATGCTTACTCAATTTCTCTACTTACACAGTTCAGGATTCCCTGACTAGGGAATGATGCCACACACAGTGACCAGACATTCACACCTCAATGAACACTATCAAGATAATCTCCCACAGACATTCCAAAGATCAGCATGGTATAGACAATCCAACGTGGAAACTTTTCCTAGGCAATTCTAGATTTTGTGAAGTAGATAATTAACAAAACTATTGCAGAGTGGGTGATGATGATAATCTGTTTTATTTATGCACACATGTGTGTCTGTGTGAGTGTATGCCATGTGTATGTGGGTACCATCAGGGGCAAGAAGAGGGCATCAGCTCCCTTGGAGCTGGAGCAACAGATGGTTGTGAGGCATGCAACATGGGTGCTTGGAACTATACTCAGTTCTCTGGAATAGCTTTTAACCCCTGGCCCACCCATTTCTCCATTCCCTCTTTTTAAAGCTCCATTAAGTTTTGGAAAACTTTCAGCCATTATTTCCTGTAGAAAGTTTTCACTGACTCCTTCTCTTTGGGGACGCTAAGGATATGAATCCATCCGTTGGCTTTCATCCCACAGTACTCTTTGTATTTTTCTTTTAGTCTATTTTCTCTTTGATTTTCAGATGGTGCAATTACTATGACTCTGTCTTCAGCGGTGTTTTCCTCTCTTCCCTTCTGTTCATGAGCCCACTCACTGGCCTTTTTTAGTTTAGTTATTGTATTTTTCAGTCCTAAAATTTTCTGTTTCCTGTTTGTATCTTCCAACCTCCACTGGCACTTTTTTGTGTTCTTGTTTGTCCCAAACATTGCCCCCATGGCTGTTGAAGCATTTGTCTCAGGGTTGCTTTGTGCTCTTTGTCAGATAACTTTCAAAGCTCTGTCAGCGTTGGTATCTCTTAATGATCTACCTTCATTCAGTGTGAGCTTTCTCTTCTTAGTATGCTGAGTTTTGTGTGTGTGTGTGTGCAAGCAGAGTCCAGAAACTGACGTCAGTGTGTTCCCTGATCTTCCAGTTGTCTGTTTTACTCTCATTGAACCTGGAGATCACCCATTCAACTAGGCTGGCTAATGAGCTCTAGAAATCCACTGATCTGTAGCTCCCCAGCACTAGGCTTACAGAAATATGCTTAACTTTTATGTGGGTGGGGGGATGGGTTCTTGGGATGTGAATTTAGGCACTCATCGCTTGTGCAAGTCTTTTACCGACAGAACCATCTCTCCAGCTTCAAGGGAGGATATCTTTAACCTTCTTATAGGGCTACCAGGGCACAGGTAAAATTCAACACTGTCCGTTCTGCCACTGGATTTGACTTGTGCCTCCAGAACATGTAGACTGGATCCAGCATCTTTCTGGATCCAGGTGAGAGGAACTTTCTGGAGGCTCTGGGGCCTGTGGGTTGGGTGGACACTGTTTCAGGCTCAATGATTAGCCTCCCCTTCTCCCTCTTCCTATTCTCCACCCCCCCAACTTCCCAGCTTCTTTAGGCCACACTCTGCCTGACGCACAGCTGTTTTGGCAACATAGCAGCCTGATTATCTTTCAAGTAGCTTCTTGGAGCAGATGTTCCTGGCTCCTTCCTGAACAGAAAACAAACAGGCGCGGTGTTGTCATTTGCTCCCCAGAGGAAAATCCCTCAGCTGCCACTGTCTTCTCGAGAGGTTGGGGAAGTCTGCAGAGTCTCTGCACACTTCTTGCCAGAAGTCTAGCTCCAGATGGGTGAGGGGAGTTCCTCAAGTCTTCCTGAGTGCATGGCCTCACAAAGGTGCTGGGATCCGAAGGCACATTCAAAGCAGAATCGCATTTGGACCCCAGATGCAGGAGTGGGTGAGAGTGCTTTGCTTGCCATGGAAGCATGAGGACCAGAGTGTGAGTCCCTAGCACCCTTGTCATAAAACGGTGGGCTGGGTTATGAATTTGCCTGTAGTTCCAGTGCTGTGGAGAATGCAGACGGGAAGATTGCTGGCTGCCAGACTAGGCCCAGATGCAGCAAGAGACCATCTCAAGAGGATAAGGCAGCGTGGGAGAAGGCCACCAGGAATCTCTCTCTGGCCTCTATGCATACATACAGATGTATATACACCACACATAGACATACACACACACACACACACACAGACAGACACACAGATGCATACAACAGACACACACAGAGATGCACATGCAGACACACACACACGCACACACACACATACACACATATACACACACACAGAGACAGAGACAGAGACAGAGAGAGACACACAGACACACAGATGCATACAACAGACACACACAGAGATGCACATGCAGACACACACACACATGCGCACACACACATACACACACACACACACACGCACACACACACACACACACACACACACACACACACTTCAGACTTCTGTTTACCCTCGAAACATCACCTAGTTTTTGATTCTGAAAAGCTCCCAGGGGTTTGTCTCAGGTTGAAAATCCCATATGCGGGCTGGAGAGATGGGTCAGTGGTTGAGAACACTGATTTGGTTCCACAAACCCACATCAGGTGGCTCACAACTTCATGTATCATCAGTTCCAGGGATTCTATAACTGTCTTCTGACCATCACATTACCTGTCCATGTGATGAAGGAAGAAGGCTTTGGTTTTTGGTGGATGGCTATGGACGTCCTTTGTGAGACCAAATGTGTTTTAAAATATGACTTTGGGGCCATCCAGATGGCTCAGAAGGTTAAAGGCATTTGCTCCCAAGGTGCCCAACATCAAACCCGGCAACCTGAGTTCAATCCAGACAGACATGGTGAAAGACGGGACCTGATTCCTACAAGTTGGAGTCTTCTGACTTCCACACATGTGCTGGGGCACAGGCCGAGCTTCCCCAAATAAAGTAATAAATGTTTAAGATATTTAAAAATAAAATAAAATGTGACTCAATGGAGTTGTTGGGGTTAGAGCTAGGATACTGGCAGCTTTAATAAGCCTAAGCACACACATCCCTCCTCAATAGGCTGATTAAAGACACAGTAGTAAACAGCAGAGAAAGTGGGTTTAGTTAATGTGGCCACACTGGGTAGAAAAACAAAGAGGTCCAGGAACTACCTCCAAGTCTATCTTCAGAGTCTTGACGTGAGGGTTAGGGATGCATAGAGGGCAAGGAGTGTCCACAGCTAAGAAGTCCTGGTCAAGGTGTGGTCCTGCCCTTCAATGACCTCATCATTATTGCCTCAGGTCAGGTCTGTTCTGAAAGGTGGTTTGACAAACTGTCAGAGCCCTGTGAAATCTCACTCTGGAGACAAATCTTCCTCTCTGGCTGACACCGGCACCAGGGTTTACTGGTTTACTTCTCCAGCATTAGATTCTGAGGAGCATTCCAGTTTCTTGGGGTGCATTATTTCAATAGTATGAACACCAAGGGAGGGGCACAGCATCTCTTTGGAACATCTTCATCCCTGCTGGGGCAGATTCTGTCTCTTATCTGCTGGGAATCAGGGCTGCTGGTGGCTCAGGCAGCATTGTGGACAGGCTATAGGAGGCCCTCTTGGTAGAGGAGCCAACTTTCAGCCTACGGTGGGTAAACAGCACTCTCAGCAGCTCGGTGAACCTTAGGTGACACAGGTACCCCGGCACCTTTGAGCTCCTCAGTTCTTCTGCAGAAGCAGTCTGCCTTCATGACCACAGGCTGCTTCTACAGTATAACATCTGTGATGGAGCAGTCCCAGTCTTGTTTTTGGCAACATTCAACCATGTCTGCTCACCGACCAATGTCCATTTCCCAAGATTGGCAGTTAGGCAGAAACTCTGGTTCCTCTCTAAGTGATAATGCCATGCAGGTGCCAGCTTTCCTGAAGGCACCTGATGATACTTGCTGAAGTTGGTCCCATGGTAATGCCTGTGTTAGAAAAGAGAAAACCAATGGGGTGACTCTTAGTTTGTGTAATCTGGAGCCACTCGCTATGGGCCTGTGCTCCACGGCCCTCTCATCTTTAGTTCTCAGAAAACACCCTCTCTGGGCCTGCAAGACAGCTCAGCAGATGCTCACTGAGATGCTGGCTACCAACCCTGGTCACCTGAGTTCAGTTCCCTAGGACCCACATAGCAGAAGGAGAGAACTGACTGCCAAGAGACCTCTGGCCTCTACATATATGCTGTGTTACATGTGCACTCTACATAAAAGAAAATATTTCCCTGTCTCACCTTGCTCCTGGGTACCTGGCCCAGCTGGATTTTTACTACGTTATTCCTGAGACTCAGTTTCCCAACCATGTAATGTTGATAATGTGGAACAAACTAAGTTATGAGAAAGGCACTGTAAGCTGTGATTTTGAGGCTGAAGAGACTCCATGCATGATCAGTATTTGTAGACTGAATGATTTATTGCATCTCCCTCCCTTGGACCTACCATAATAACACTTTGTGTAGAGCTGGGCACACAGACAGTGCCTAATAAATATCTACAGGCTTGAAACAAATGTAAAATGAATATGAAAGAATGGGGGCTGGAGACCCCCTTTTCCAAAGCAGAGCAGACAGGTGGATCCTGGGGCTGAGCTGATGAGGCTCACAGCAGACCTCTGGGCATGTTCTGAATCAGGGAATTAGAAGACAATGGGGGAGACTGCCAAAAAGAATTTATCTCGGAAGTGGAGTTTGGGGAATAGCACTAATATTTTCGGAAATTGAAACTCCAACCATGAAATTGCCTATCATTTATCATACGCGGGCTCTCAAAGGGGAAACGGAAAAGCATTTAGTCTTATTGCTTTTTAAACACACGGCTGTTGAGCGCAGCCATCTAGGCTGTGGTTTGAGGACATGGTGTGTCTGAGAGGGTTTGGCCGGCAGCTCGGTCCCACATAATGCAAGACTGCTCTCTGCAGACTTGGGTCTGCCTGTACCTGAGCCATGCATGGTAAGGATTCCCAGTGAGGCCAGCCCTGTGAAGTGGGAGGAAGTAGTAATTCCAGGTTTCATAGAAAGCACCCCCGGGTCCTTGGAATCACCCCGCCCCAGTTAGTGTCTGATAATTCTGTCACTTTTAAAGTCTTCCACACTTCCAGTGCCCAGCTGGCCTTTCTTTTCTGTGTATGGTGTATGTGTGTACATGTTCATGTTTTTGCATGTGTGTTGTATGTGTGTGTTTTGTGTGTGTGTGTGTGTGTGTGCACTTGGAGGTCAGAGGTCAATGTCAGTGTCCTTCTCAATTGGTTTTCACTGTACTTTTTTGAGACAGTGTCTCTCACTGCTTCTGGAGCTCACTGATAAGGCTAGATGCACTGACCAGCAAGCTCTAGGGTGCTTCCTGTCTCCACCGCTCTGGTCTATAGGCACCCTGCCTTGCCTAGCTTTTACAGGAATGCTAGGGTTTGAGTGCAGGTCCAAGTGTGAGCCTCAAGTGCTTTACTCACCGAACTCTTCCCAGCCCCCTTTCTTTTCTACTGTTTTTACCATTTTTGTCTCTATGAGCCATGTCCAAGCCAGTTAAATTCAACTCATCTTCTGTTTTTCACCCACATCCCAAAATGTAGCTAGAGAGAGCAAACCAGCTTCTGTCTACATCCATCGCCTTGAACCCCAGAGGTTCTGGTGTCTCTCCACTGTGCTGCTGCAGTGGTCCTATGGCCTGGTTGTTCTTTTCCATTCTCCAAGAAATGGCGGCATCCTTCCCGCTGTCCACACCTCCACTGCTGCCCACCTATTCCATTCACACTTTGTTCAGGACGTAGCATCAATAAAGAGGATTGCCTTCTAGTGTGAACTTCACATTCCTGCACCTCCCTTCTCTCCCTCTGGATGAAGGCCACTGCCCTGCCAAGGCTGCTTTCTACATGTGGACTGTGGATCCCACCTCTGTCGTCTGAGCTGTGGCGTTTCCTCTTTTGGCACCCTCACCTTTCCCTCTTCACTAATCTGTCATAACAGGATGTTCTGGGAACTTGGTCCACAAATTCTGCATCTCGCTCCAGCTCCCACTCCATTCTTCAGCTCCCTTTTGTGGATCCTGCTTTAACAATGTATCCACTGTGGTGGTGCATACCTTTAATCCCAGCACTCTGGAAGAAGCAGGCAGATCTCTGTGAGTTTGAAGCCATCCTGGTCTACAGAATGAGTTTCAGGACAGCCAGAGCTATGCAGAGAAAACTGGTGTCAAAAAGAAAAAGAAAGAAAGAAAATAAACAAAGAAATTGATCAGCTCCCACCTGCCCTCTCCCAGTGGCACTCTGTTCCCAGACCTTTGCATCCTTGGCATCCAAGATTCCCTCTGGTCACTCAGTTCCAGGTCACATGGCCCCTTTCTTTCCTTGGCCTTTTCCCTGCTTCCTGCAATAATCACCAGGCTGGGCTTCTACCTCTCCCTGTGCTCTTCTGCAATCCTCTCGCCAACCCTGCTACCATTTCCCAGCCTCTCTATGCAGGAATCCCTCAGGTTTGGCCTCGAGTTCCTTTCACTGTTTACTCTCTGGATTGTTCTGACATAACTTCATCCTATCCAACTGTACCACATCCCAGCCATAGTTGACTAAACCCCAGCCACCACCTCCATCTCCATCCCATGCCTTACCCCCTGACCTCCAAGTCAGGGATACAGCCACTTGCTTCACATTGACAGAAGATGCCTAGGAACAACCTCACCAGTAACATAGCCAAGGGTTTGGAGATGTTTCCATCACTACAGTGCTTGCCCTTCACATATGAGGAGTTAAGTTTGACCCCCAGAACCCACATAAAATGTCAACTGTGGTCTGTTGTTCTCTTTCTTAGTTGTGTCTTTGTATAACTTGGGTACCAAGTCAACTGCAGTCTCGTAAAAAGAGTTCGGCAATGACCCTTCTGCTTCTAATGGGGAGTATTGGTATAGCTGTTCTTTGAATTTCTGGTAGAATTCTGCACTGAAACCATCTGGCCCTGGGCTTCCTTTGGTTGGGAGACTTTTGATGATTGCTTCTATTTCATTGGGGGTCATTATAGGTTTATTTAAATTACTTATCTGTTCTTGATTTTGTACATTTCCTTTAAATTTTCAAATTTTGTGGAGAACAGGTTTTCAAAGTATGACCTGATGATTCTCTGAATTTCCTCAGCGTCCATTGTTATGTCTCCCTTTTCATTTCCGATTTTGCTAATTTGCATGTTCTCTCTCTGCCTTTTGGTTAGTTTGGATAAAGGTTTGTCTATCTTGTTGATTAGTTTGGATAAAGGTTTGTCTATCTTGTTGGTTAGTTTGGATAAAGGTTTGTCTATCTTGTTGATTAGTTTGGATAAAGGTTTGTCTATCCTGTTGATTTTCTCAAGGAACCAATTCTTTGTTACATTGATTGTTTGTATTTTTTAATCGACAATTAATTAATGGAATTTCCTGAAATTGAGAAGCTTCTGCAAGTCAACAAGACAAAACGGCAACCCACAGGATGGGAAAAGGTCTTCACCAACCCCACATTTGACAGAGGGCTGATTTCCAAAATATACAAAGAACTGAACAAGCTAGTCATCAAAACACTCAACAATCCAATTAAAAAGTGTGGTACAGAATTAAATAGAGAATTCTCAATAGAGGAATCTAAAATGGCTGAAAGACACTTAAGAAAGTGCTCAACATTCATAGCCATCAGGGAAATGCAAATCAAAACAACTCTGAGATACCATTTTACACCTGTCAGAATGACTAAAATCAAGAACACCAATGACAGTTTATGTTGGAGAAGATGTGGAGAAAGGGGAACACTCCTCCACTGCTGGTGGGAGTGCAAACTTGTACAGCCACTTTGAAAATTAGTATGGTGGTTCCTCAGGAAATTGGGAATCAGTTTACCTCAAGATTCAGCAATTCCACTCTTAGGCATATACAAAAAAGATGCACATTCATACAAGGCCATCTGTTCAACTATGTTCATAGCAGCATTATTTGTAATAGCCAGAACCTGGAAGCAACCAAATGCCCCTCATCTCAAGAATGGATAAAGAAAATGTGGTACATTTACACAATGGAGTACTACTCAGTGGAAAAAAACAATGGAATCTTGAAATTCGCAGTCAAATTGATGGAACTAGAAGAAACCATTCTGAGTGAGGTAACCCAGTCACAAAAAGGCAAACAAGGTATGTACTACTCACTCATATATGGATATTAGACATAGAGCAAAGGATTATCAGCCTACAATCCAACCTCCAGAGAAGCTAGGAAACTAAGAGAGATATACATGGTCCACTGGAGAAGGGGAAAGGGACATGATCTCCTGGGCAAATTGGGAGCACAGTGGGAGGGGAGAGGGAGTTAGGAGAAAGAAAGGGGAGAAGAGGAGGGGAGAGGAAGACATAAGGGACCAGGAAGATTGAGTCAGGGGAATAATAGAGGAGAGCAAGAAAAGAGATACTTTAACAGAGGGAGCCATTATAGGTTTAAAGAGAAATCTGGCACTAGAGAAATGTCCAGAGATATACTAGAATGACCCCAACTAAGAATCTAAGCAATAGGGGAGAGGCTATCTTAAATGCCCTTCCTCTATAAAGAAATTGATGACTACCTTTTATGTCATCCTGAGCCTTCATCCAGTAGCTGAGGGAAACAGAAGCAGGGACCAACAACTAAGCACTGAGCCAAATTCCTGGAATTCAGTTGTAGAGAGAGAGGAGTGATGAGCAAAGGGGTCAAGACCATGCTAGGGAAACCCACAGAAACAGCTAACTTGAACTAGGGGGAGCTCATGGACCCCAGACAGACATCTTGGAAACCAGCATAGGATGGAACCAGATCCCCTGCATGTGGGTGTCAGTTAGGAGGCCTACGCAGTCTACGGGGCCCCTGTTAATGGAACAGAATTATCCCTAGTGTATGAATGGACATTGGAGCCCATTCACCATAGAGGGATACTGTCTCAGCCTAGGCACATGGAGGAGGGCCTAGGCCCTGCCTCAAATGATATGACAGACTTTGATGATCCCCCATAGAAGGCCTCACCCTTTCTATGGTACAGGAGAGGGATGGGATGGGGGTCAGGAGGTTGGGAGGGAGAGGGAACTGGGATTGATATATAACATAAGATTGTTTCTAATTTAAATAAAAAGGAAGAAATAAAAGTTAATAAAAGATAAAAATAAAAAACGTCAAGTGTTGTGGGAAAATGGACATGGGGCAGCAGATAGGTAGTAACAAGGGTAGTGGGAGGCTTGTGGTCAGAAGCCTGGATGGGCAGAGAGACTGCTGGTCAAAAATGGCAGCATATGCATGGAGTGGAGAATGCGTATACAGCCTGCTTTCTGAGATAGTGAAGGTGGAGGGTGTGACCCTCGTGGAGTGGAGAATGCGTATACAGCCTGCTTTCTGAGATAGTGAAGGTGGAGGGTGTGACCCTCGTGGGAGTAGACTGACAAGAAGTGCTTGGTGCCAACCGGGTAGAGGAACACAGAGGCCCCAGGATTGGATGCCTCCTTAAAGGAGACTTTGAAGTCTCCAGAAATGGCAAAAGCAGGTGGAGAGGAAGACAGAGGCCAAGGGTGTTGGTCACGTCTGTAGTGAATAGAGGTACAAGGAGACTGAATCTATTAACAAGGGCTCAGGGTAGCTGTGCTCAATTCTGCATTTTATTAGCATGTATTAATTATACATAATTCTGGGTTTCGTTCTGACACTTTTGTACATATGTATGGCATATTTTGGTCACATCTTTGGTCCCCTTCCGCTCCTGCTCATTTCCAATTAGTCCTCCTGCTACTTTCATTTTCACTTTCTGGTGAACCAATGGGTCTAGTTAGGTTAATTTACAGGAGGGAGGGCACCTTGCCAGTGGCTACACCACTGAGGAAAATGTCTTTGGGAACTGAGATTTGAAGGGGGAGGCAGGATATAGTGTGGGGAGAAGTGCAGCGAGTGGAAATGATGCCCACTTCAGCTCTTGACCCAGGGTGTATGGGAACAAATCTAGCTGCGTTTGGGAGGGGCAGGGAATCCAGGCAGTGCTTAGAACAGAATTCAGATGCACAATGGGAAGGAATATGGGTGTTGGTGATGACCATGCCTGGGTGCCCCGCCCCCCTTATCTCCTCCCCTCCCCTCCCCTCCCCTCCCCTTCCCTTCCCTTCCCTTCCCTCCCCTCCCCTTCCCTTCCCTTCCCTTCCCTTCTTCCCTTTCCATGTACCTGTGTGTGTGTCTGTGTTCATATGTACATAGTTGCACATGCACATATGTGTGTGGAGGCTAGAGTCAACCTAACGTGCCCTTCCTCAGGAAGCCATCTACTTACTCTTTAAGACAGGGTCTCTCAGTGGGATGGAGCTTGTGGACTCAGCTAGACCAGTGAGCCCTCAAGATTCACAGGCCTGCGTTTACACACACCTGGCTTTTTGTTTTTCTAAACATGGGTTCTGGAAGTTTAACTTAGGTCCTCATGCTTGCAAGAGAAATACTTCACCGATGGCGTCACACCTCTCTTGTGTCTCTCTGCCTCCAGCGTATGCAATGTGACAATTGGCTTCCTTCTTTGCCTCTCTGACTCTCCCTCTGCCATGCCCCAGTTCCTACTTGGAGGCTTCTCTAGCTTAGATGTTTCAACTGTGTTAACATAGCTCGTGCCAATGGGTGTGTCTCAAAATGGGTTCACACGATGGCTCCGGCCACACCCATTAATTTCCCCATTGAAAAGTGGTATTCACTCAATAACAAATATGCCTGGACACAAGGGCACTGATGATAGCAGTTGCCATTGACCTGATGCTTGCTCCATGTGGACTGATGCTGGGACCTGAATTTATATATCGTGCTGCATTCTTGTCCTCTCCTTGCCAGATATGGGATGAATTCTTTTTTTTTAATATTAGAGATGAAAAACTGTAACTCAGAGAGGTTAGGTGACTCAACTAAATTCTCATAGCTTGGGAGTGACAGAGCTGGGATTAGATCCCAGAAGTCCTTGACTTCAAAGTCTGGCACTTGCTGAGAGTCTTATTGCTGAGATGTCCATCCCTGACTGGGCACCAGATTGCAGACCCAGACAAGCAGACTCCTCGGGTGGTCTCAGCGGCAGAGGTGGCTGGGTGGGCCGCTCCCCCCCGCTTCAGCCTCTCTGGCTGGGGCAGGCAACCGTGCACGGCAACGGTCTCCAGGCAGCAATCGGATGAATAACGGATGGTGATTAGCTAAATCATAACATCCCTCATGCCACGCACAAGAGATGAGACAACTGGTGCCAGGCCTCGGTGAGCAGCAGCGGGCACCCCCACATCGCACTCGCCCTGCCCTCCTTCCCGCCCCCCAGCCTGGAGAAGCCACCGCAGCGCCCGCTGCCGCCCTGTGTTATCTGGCACATGAAGTGCCGCTTCAATGAATATAGATTGACCTTATTATAGCAGCCGGCTGCTGGTGCCAGGCGCAGCCAGGCATACTTTGCACAAATTAAAGGTGTCAGCATGTAATTTACGGTTCATGGAGGAGGAGAAGGGCTGGCGGGGGTGGGGGAGACGCCAAGGCAGGTAGGAAGGAAGGTAGGCTGCTGTGGGGCTGGCACCAGGGGCCCTCACACACTAATGACAGGAGGTGCAGCAGAGGTGTCATTTCCATCCCGGCTTTGCTCATTTTCGCTATTCATTGCTCAAAGCGGGGACAGCCCCCTCCTCGCAGCCCCCCCACCTCCGCACCATGTGCATGTGTGTGTATTTTGCAGCTAAATTACTGGTTTTACCTGAAGAGCGTAAAGGAGGTGTGCTAATTTACAGCTTGGCAGATAAAGCCTTAGTGTGGGGAGCTGTCTGGGAGGCCTGTAATACGACATCATTTGACTAACACACCCCAGAGCGGCTTGACATCTCGAGTTGGGCCTGTGATTAAAGTTGTGGCATTCTTCCCCTCCCTCTCCCTTCTCCGACACGGAGAACAGATTAAACTCTAAGTAATAGATCTCGGGTTTCTTGCCATCCCACTGATATACACAGTACACAGTTTGACACAAAGAGTAAGTTATATATCACAAACAACAGCCTCTGCCCTTCACCGCCCAGAATTAATTTCCCATTTGCTGAGCTTCCCTGTTCTGCGGGCCCATTTCCCAGCCAGCAGGACGGCTCCCCTCCTTTGATGGCAGGGGAGACAAATGGAAAGGGAGACTTAACTAGGGACAGGTAACATAAACCCTAGAAGCTTTCAAACGGGATAGCTGAAGCTAGATGGGGAAAGTGACTTCCTGTTTGGGTAGGGTGGGTGGGGGACAGGGCTCAGCTGGGTCTTCTGATTGACAGCTCTGGATCCTGGATGTGAGTTGGGGCCTTCGATTAAGGTGGGGAAGTTAGGGCAGATAGACAATGCCCTGAATCTCTCCAAGCAGCCATGTAAAGCTTGGGCTCCTCTACCCCATCTGGGTTGTGCCTAGAGGCTACTGATGCCTCTGTCTACCCCCAGGCTTGGCCAGTGTGGGTACCAGCAGAAGAAGGGGGGGAGGGGCTCAGTCAGGTCTTTTCTGCTCCTCCTAAGTGATGCCCTGTCCCTGGGAAAAACTGCTTCCCTCATGGGGGAGGGGACAGTCCTGGCTTCAGTTCCTGTCTTTCCCCACCCCCCCAGGACAACAGCTGGCAGCTGCTGTTTCCCTCTAGGCAACTTTTGGTCCTTTTTAATCCCCTTAACCCTTCTCCCTTTGTCAATTGCCTCTCTATTCCCAACTCCTCAGCTGGACCAGCTGGGGGAATTCTAGTTCCTATGAGGACCATGACTGGTACCTGGGGCACCTATTCCCCCTGCCCCTGCCCCAAGACTCTACTGCCCTAGTTCTCTGTCTGAAGGCATGCTGCTGTGGGTAGAAAGTGTCCAGATCTCCATGGCAACATTTTGGCTGGTTAGACCATTCTAAGAGATTCTCAGTCAAGGGCTTCATTCAGGGTATCTCAAGAGGGTTTTACGGCTCTTTGTGGCAATGTCTGGCTAGGCCCACCAAGCAGGCAAAAGAGTCAAGGCCTGGAAATGCAGGACCTGGTTCTGAACCTGAGTCTGGCTCTGGGCATAAGGACTTCCTCTTCACGGTGTGAGTTCATCATGCTGAGTTCTCATATCTGCACACAAATACATATGCAAACACATAGGCATGCATGTACACACGTGTGCACGTGTGTGCTCACACACATACACGTATACCATGTACACACATGACTTGAATGTCTTGGAGGCAGGAGTTAAGGATGGTCAGGGAGGCAGGTCCAGAGCTGGAAGACAGGACCAGGGAAATGAAGAAGGACTTTTTGGAGGAAGCAAACTAGTCCTGAGACGATTAGACTGTCATTAGAAATGTACCACAGCCGGGCGTTGGTGGTGCACGCCTTTAATTCCAGCACTCAGGAGGCAGAGGCAGGCGGATCTCTGTGAGTTTGAGGCCAGCCTGGTCTACAAAGCAAGTTCCAGGACAGCCTCCAAAACAATGCAGAGAAACCCTGTCTCGAAAAACCAAATAAAAATAAAATTAAAAAAGTACTACAAATACCAGTGAGTTGCTGGTTGTTCAAACATAAAAACTTGAGTTCAGATCCTCAGCACCCACAAAAAGCCAGGTATGGTGACATATGTCTATAACCCCAGGGCCGGGGGAGACAGGTGGATCCCTGGAGCTTTCTGATCAGCCTGGCTAACTGCATCAGTAAGCCTCAAGCTCAGTGAGAGACCCTGCCTCAAAAACAAAAACACCAAGGTGGATAGTGGTTGAAAAAGACACCTGATATCAACCTCTGGGCTCTCTATACAGGCACACAGGGGTCCATGTGCCTGCTTATGTACATACACATGCCTACAAAACCAAGTACATACCCCCCCCCCCACACACACACACATACACACTGCAGATCAAGGCCTCCTCTCTGTCTTCCCGAATCAGGCTTCCAAGGTACAGGCCAAGAATTACTTTGCTTTATGGTCAATCAGATATATGACCAGTTGGAGAGCGGCAAACCCTCTCCCCACCCCCACTGCACCCAGGGAAGCATGGAAATGAAGACCAGGAAGGCTGAGGGATTTGCTAGGGTCTCACAGCAATAGTTCTAAAGCCAGGAGGGAACCCCATCTCTTTGCTCCCAGCACAGTGCTCACCTGGGACGTGGGCCCACTCACCCCCCTCCCAGCTCTCCAGAGGACTGAGCAGAAATGAAGCTTCCCTAGAGACCCAAGCGCAGCCTCCTCCCCCACTCTGCAGCCGGTTCTCAAGATGGCAAGAGGGGGGGTGGATGAAGGTGGAGGCAAAGTGAGAACACGCCTGGAATAACATGACATTTAGAAGGATGAGTCACTGGCACTTGCTGTCTTCCCCTGCTCCCCCTCTGCACCACTCACGCACCCCCAGGCTCTCTGAGCTGTAGGAACACCAAGTCTGGACAAGGCTTTGGGGAACCTGCCTCAGGGCTCCTGCAGGCAAGAGTAGCTGAGGTGGGAGAAGAGATAGGTTCTGGCTCTGGTGCTGTGCTTTCTTGCTGTGTGGCTGCTGGGGACCTGTAGGGACCCTCACCAACGGGCTCTTCTATTTCCCAGTGCCAACATCTGGGTTCTTATCATGCTCTCTCTTCCCCATTGTCCTGGAACTCTGCAGCTCTGGCCCAGTCATCTCTCTCTCTGGTGCCTATGACGGCCACAGAAGGGAGGAGCTGGATGGGCTGGGGGCTGTGCAGCTGGCATGAGATCCTTCGGACTCCTTTCTTGTACCCAGACTCAGTTCAGAGTCAGTTATCCTGCTCCATGACTAAAGGGAGATGCGGGACAAGACTAGTAAGTTGTCCCTTGGGCCTCAACAGCTTGTGCCGTTGGTCTTCAGTGGAAAAGGTGGCTGGGCCTTCTTTAGGGTGGGCCGGACAAAGGTGTCTGTGTCTTCTGCCCACACTATCTTGAAGTCCCTACATTGACCATGGGGAAGCTCACAGTGCTGGACACACAGGAGGTGCCCAGGACAGATGCTGCATGCAGCCTGTGACCTCCTAGAATCTTCTCAGTAAGCAGAAGTTGGTACCTTTGGGCAAAGATCCTGTGTGAACCAGAGCAAGGAGCTAGGCTGAGGAGCCCTGTCTGTGTGTGCCCTCTGAAGTACAAAAACAAAAACAAAACGAAACAAGAAAACAACTATCAGGAAAACCCCAGACAAACCCAGAACCTGCATTTGGATGTGCCTCTGAATATTGTATGCTTTGGGGTTAGATGTGGGTGGCACACATCTGGGGGGGGGGGAAGGGAGTGAGTGAGAAAGAAAGCTAGGAGTTGGGGCAAGGTGAGCATGTGCAGTCCCATGGCAGGCTCCTGATCAGCTGCCTGTTTCCTTGCTGTGCCTTTTCCGTCTCCTTGGTGTGGAGGTTTTCTTGAAAGGGATGCTGGAGTTGAGGGGCAGGTCCCACCAGAGAAAACTCTTCCGAAGATGAGGGGCAGGTCCCACCAGAGAAAACTCTTCCGAAGATGAATGCTCTTCTTTGAGAGACTGGAGGGTTCAGTCACATTTCCTTTGGGCTCCTCTTTGAGTGGTCCTCTGCTGGTGAGAACAATTCCAAGTCAATTGTCTTGACCAGCAACTTGCTTGCCACAGGGGCCGCTCGCTATGGAGCCCTGTGTGTGGTTAGCCCAGAGTGAGGTTAGGGACTTGGGGTGAGGCTGGAGGGAGCAATATGCTCAAGGGCATGAGAGATGAGGGGTGAGAGCGGTTCCTCACCATGCCTCAGCTTCTGACCATGGGTCTGAAGTCCTTCTCTGTGCCCCCTCTGTGTGACTGGCATGTGGTCAGAATACGGTCTCCAACAGCACCCTGGCAGCTTTGCTCTGTTCAGGCAGGAAGTGCTTGGAGGTGCTTCTGTGGACAACAAGGGCATGTCATCGGCTTGTTACGTAGTGTTCCTGCTTCCTTTCCGTATCTCTCTCCTTTCGTTCTGTTCCTCTCAAAGTCAGCCAGGGAAGAGGATGTGCCCAAGGGTGTTTCCTGTCCCCCTTTGGACATGGATGCTCTTTCAGGGGACTTATGGTCTTGCTTGACATGGGGACACAATTAGAGTTCCTTAGGACCCAAGTTCCAGTAGGCTTTAAAGTCAACCAGAAACCTGGGCAGTTACGAACTAGATTGTTTTCCTAGAAGCAGAGACTCAGAGGCTACTACATGACTCAGCCAGTCACTCAGTACCCCCATTTTATAGAAGAGGATACAAAGTCTTAGGGACAATGTGACTTTTCCAGGGTAACACCTCTCGGCTCTTTGCCCCCTCCCTGGACTCCATTGGAGCCTGTCTGTGTATAGTCTGCATACTAGGTAAAAAACTGTTCTGAGACAGTGCCAGTTTGGGGCAGGTCCTGTGGAAGCCCAGAGGCTACACCCCGGAGGCTTGCCGGACTAGGACCGACCGCAGGGAGCCTTCCAGCTCCAAGGGTTCCTACTCCTCCTCTTCACCTATCTCTTCCTCCTCCTCTTAGCCTTTGGTTTCATCACTGTATTTTCAGAAGGTGCATACAAGATACTTTGATTATATTATCTCTACTTCACCCACTCTTGTCTTCCACCTCAACCTGGCTGCCCCCACTCTCCTCAAGTAGGTGGCCTTCTACCTTCATATATGTTGTTATTGCTACTAATATGCATTACTATTATTTGTATGTATGTGTGGACATGCAAAGCTGTTAGAGGAAAGCTTTGTGGAGTCAGTTCTATTCTTTAATATTTATGTTGGTTGCAGGGATCAAGCCCAGGGCACCAGGCTTTGCCACCACCTTGCTGGCTCCATAAAAATATAATATATATATATATTTTCACATATGAAAGAAAATACATGATATTGGTCTTTCTGGGTCTGACATGCTTTACTTAATATAATGGTCTTCAGTTTCATTCATTTTTCTACAAATGACATAATACCATTCATCTTTATAGTTAAATAATACTCTACTATATAGACAATATTTATTAATTTTGTATATATAATTTTCTTTATGTATTCATCTGTTGTTTATGGGTGTCTAAGCTAGTTCCAGACCTTCGATGTTGTGAATACTGGGCCACAAGCATGCAGTTATTTCTGATATGCTGAGTTTTATTCTGTCAGATGCATACTCAGGAGAGAAACAGCTGGGTCTTGTCTGTCCTTTAAGAACCTCCATGCTGAAATCTATCATGGTCATACCACTTTATAGTCCCACTGTGTATGACTGACTTTGCCAAGAAAGATACAACACACATGTCTACTCATTCCAGATAGGGAGCTCACAATAGACCAAAGTACGGATACCACCATAGTGCAACTTGGTGAACCAATGAGTTTTATTGGGGTGACTTAGGGGTTACTTACAGGAGCAGAAATGACTCACAGACAGCTGTGTCACCAAAGCCCACCTCAGCATGGGTGACAGCTCACAAAAGTTGGGAACCTGGAGCCCACTGCACAGCCTGTAGGCAACCCAACAGATTGGAACCCACTTCTGGGTTTGAAAACCTACCAAAACCTATGAATCCCGGAGCTCCCAAACCCACCAATTCCTGAGCCCCAAATCCCACCAGTCCCTGGGTTTGGCTTGAAATACCACCAATCACCACCTTGGAATCTCCACTGTGGAAAAATTCCTCCCCCAAGAAACCTTATTTAAGCCTGTTTCCTGCTGCTTGGCAGCCACCCTCTTATGTCTTTCCCAATACATCTCTTGTGTGAGGATTGCCATGTGGTATGACTTTGTGGTATTCCTTGGCTTCTGACTGCCAGGATACCTTTTCCTTCAGAGCTGTAACATTTTTATAGGGGAATCTTCTCCCCTCAGAGCTGCAACACTTCCCCTGGGGAAGCCTTTACCCTCAGAGCCTTAACAGTGCAATGGGGATTTCCCTTCAGAGCAGCAACACCTGTACTGGGGAAAACGTTCCCTCCTCAGAGTTAGAACACATATGCAGCCTGCAGGCAGCTCATCAGGCTGGAGACTGTACCTTCCAGGTGTCTCAGGTCTTAGCCTCTTCCTCTTCTAGGTATTTTGGTTTTTGCTTCCTAAGAGTCTCCTTTGTGGCAAGTCGTTAGTCTCTGCTGTCTTTAGTGCTCACTCTATCAGAGGGAGGGGCCTAGTGAATCTGATCAGTTTCCGGGGCTTCCTGAAGCTATTTGAGTTGTTTACTTCCTATCTTAAGGTGTGTCCCTGAAGGATGGAGTTTCAAGCATAGAGGAAACTGCCACCCAATACAACACACACCAGCAGCACATAAATACTCTTATGACCAGCCTTTGCCTTTCTTGATGACAGCCATTTTGAGTGGGGGTGACATGAACTCTCATCAGATCTTTGACTTATAGTTCCTGTATGGCTAAAGGCGTTTAACACCTTTTTGTGTCTTTGTTGACCATTTGCACTTCTTTTGAGAACTGTTCAACTCATTTGCCCTTTCATTGGTTGGGATGTTTTGTTTTTCTGGTGGTTCAGTTTCTGAGTTCTTTATCCGTTCTGTACACTAATCTCTTATTGGATGGCTAACTGTCTTTGATTTTCTTCCAATCCCAGGCTGGCTCTTCACTCTGTGATTTTCCTTTGTTGTGCAGTTTGAGGAAAGCCATGGATGCACTTATTTTGAGGAAGAAGGTGGAAGGAAATATGGTGAGCTCCATGGCCCTGAGTGGTATGCAGGTGCTTCCCTCCTAAGAGCCACCTAGCAAGGGACTCAAGGTGATGCCACCTACACAGATTTGATGCCAAAACTCAGAGGACTCACCCTGGCTCAAGTCTGCCAGGCTCAACTCCAAGCCCAGCATGCTTTGCTCTCTCAGTCAACTCCATGCCGGCGTTGCCATCCTCCAGGCACTTTCTGTGTGCTGCCCAGCTTCTACTTCAGCTCTAAGGTCATTGATGATGAAAAGCTTGTACTTGTGAGTGCTTTGTGTCGGAGAGTGGCAAGACCCCAGGCTTTGAGAAGGAAGCAGAGAGGGTCTGGGTGGCTGGAAGGGTTTCAATTCCACAACCCATCCCACTCTGACCTGCCACTTTTTAACAATGACTTTGGGTTTTTAATTCATTCCTCAGAACCTCAGTTTCCTTAAAAGGAAAACTATGGATTCAGGACCCCCAAGACCAAGTTATCAACACAAAGGAAATTTCTTTTCCCCCAGAGGGACAAAGGGCAGAGAGTAAGAGACCAAGACAGGAGATAGAGGGGGCAGTGAGCCAGAGAAAGGGGCAGGGGTATTTGTCTTTGAGGGGAACAAAGGACTGCCTCTGGGTAGAGAGGAGACAGACATGACATGACACACAAGCAAATGACAGTTTATGAACATAAAAGGGGAAATGCCATGTTAGGATGAGGTGTTTAATTTTAATTGGGCATGATAATTAGTTGAACCAAAGAGGGTTTCTGATTGCTGCATTTCAATACTTGGATAACTGGACCTTGGTAGTCAGCCTCAGGAGGAGGAAGTGGCCAAATATGGGAACAGACCTTGGTGGCTCTCTTTAGGAATGCAATCTAATGATTTTTAGCAAAACAGAGGGACTGGAAGAGATGGGCAAGACCTGTCAGAGCCACATGTCCAAATGGGCGAATGTCCTTAATTCCTTATCTTTAAAGTGGGATTATATTACCTATGGAGTCACAGACTTGCTGGATGAAGGCAAAGTGAGGATATGGGCTATAACTGACTAGGGAGCCTGGCACATGATGGGTATACACTAATAAGTCATCATTGTTGTTGTCAGAGATCTTCACTGGGCAGCTCCTAGGGGTCCCTGCTCCAGAATATACCTTAGAGGAAGCCTGCCTCTCCTGTGGAATCTAGATGACAACCATGCAGGACAGGCACATATGTATATGCCTTGTCATTTGCTGCTGATGGCAGTCTTGTGTCCTGCACACAGTATACCTACCTGCACTCTGTCCCTGGACTCTCCTATTCCTGAAAGGTGAGACTTTCTTGGGTGTCCAGATAACAAAGGGATGTGAGTGCTTTAGCCCTGACACTGATTTCCTTAACTGGCCTGCTGGCTCTGGGGAGGAAACCACTGAGATGAACCCAGGGCTTTACAGTCAAGGGTGACAAGGGGCTGACCCAGGGAAGACAGAGCAAGACACCACAGACAGGTGCTGTCAATTTCCTGCCGGCTACCTGTCACTCAGCTGCCTGGACCTGTCTGTGCTGGAGGAGGTCACTGAAGAAAATGGTCAGCTTGTGAAGCGCTAGTCATGTGGTGGGCTTGTCATAGCTTCCAGCAGTTCCCTCAGTCTGTGGGCTTAAACACCAAGGCTGCCTTGAGTGCTCAAGTCAAACAGACCTCTCAAAGGGAAGCTGTCTGAGGCAGGAGAGCTGTGGATGCAGGTTTGTGTGAATGTGTCTATGGTAGATGGACACGTGTATCTGCATACACACCTGGGCACGTGCAGAGGACACAGGAAGATGTAGGGTGCCTTACTTCCTTGAGACAGGGCCTCTCATTAAACCTGGAGGTAGGCTTGTGGCCATAAAACCCCAGTGGTCCTCCTGTCTCTGCTTTCCAGTCACTGCCCATGGAGTGCTAGGTGCATCTAGCTTCCTCTGCCAGCACAGCGGTCAGTGGCAGAGTTGTTAGGTTCAGAGCCTGGGCCCAAGCAGCCCTGAAAAGCAAGGCTTAGGACACTTGCCTCAACAGGCCAATTAGATGAGTCACAGTGAAAATCAGGAAAAGGAAATTAATTCAGTGCGGCTACATGGGAAAGAGGAACAAAGAGGCCCAGTGACCCTCCATGAATCCATGCTAGGGGCCTGACACAGGGTTTAAACACAGGTAAAGGGCTGTGCACAGCCCTGCAGTCCCTGGTAAGTGCTGTGCTGCCTGTCTTTGGTCTCAGCTCCAGTCTCTCCTTCAGGGAGGTCTGATAAACTGTCAAAACAGTATGGGATCTTTTCCTAGGAGACAAGCCCCTCTCTGGCTGGCACAAGACTTCAGCATTCTCTTTCTTCTAGTGTGAGATTCCTGGGGAAATTCCAGCTCTTGGAATGCATTGTCTCAATAGCCTGGCGGCCACAGGGAGGAGCAGGGTTGTCTCTTTAGAGAGCTTCATCCCTGCCAAGATGCTGACAGGTCAGGCTTGCCTCTGCCTGGATGGAGCTTATGGGTCTCAACAGGGTATCAGAGATGTTCCCAGGATAGATGGTTATCGACAATGTCTTTGGGGAAGCTTTTGGTCAGGGAAACAGGGGTCAGTACAAGAATTCAGAGCAGCCATTTCTAAACATTTCAATTTCAACTCACTATGGAGAAAAATAAATTAGGTCCCAGAGCCTTAATCACTGTCTCCATTTGAAGGTCATGTACCAACACAGACATTGTGAAATGAAAAGTTCAAAAATGTAAATAGCATTTCTGCTTGTGCATCCCCAAGGGGAGACCCCAGCTTGGCCAGTTCTGAAGACTGCAGTTCTGTGGGAGCCTTTAGGCTTTAGAACAAGTCTTTTCTGTAAAATGGGATAATAATTCCTACTTGCTGTGGCTTAAATGAGGTGACACGTGCTTGGTGTGTCTGGGATAGAGCTCTTCAGGCTAGAAGAGCTCCAGTGTGGTAACCATGGTGATCTTCATCATGCACGGGGTTGGTGGGGGGGATGGCTTACCCTTTCATGCTAATGTAAATGAAACTCACCTCTAAACATTAGGGGCCAGCAGGCTCATTTTCTGGGTTGCTCCACTGTCACCAGAGATGCCAGGTCATGGCCAAGCATGACCCTGTGACTAAGATGGACTATTTCCCTTTACAAGATCGGAGCTCTGCTACCCCTCTCTGTGAACGTGAAAGGTTACACCTGGAACCTGGCTAAGGGAAGGCTGCCTGGTGTTCCCTAGGATGGGGCCAGGGAGCTGGTCCAATTTCAGATTCCTCTGTTCCTTTTGAAATAATTGAAGTGTCAGCTTGGGTTCACAGGCTGGTCACAGCTTCGATCCCTCCCTAACTTCCTAAGGCAAGTCCATGAATTATACAGTGTGGGAGCAGACGGTTCTAAGGAAGGCTGCATCACAAGCCGGGCTTAATAAGGACGCTCCAGCTATTCTTGGAAGGCATTTGCAAGTCAAAAATATGGCGCACACGGAGCTCTGATGTCGCCTTTAGAGTCTGAGCATTTCAGCTGGGTCAGCACTATTTTATGTCACATGCCATCAACAAGAAGTGAGGAGGGACACGACACTTTGTTTGGCTTTGTTTTCATTTTAACTTACTGGTGATAGCACACATGGTCAAATGGGCCTGCCTCTTCCCATCTTGACTCCCAGTCACGTCAGCGCATCACCCCTGGGCTCTGATGGGTCTCTGGCTGGGAAAGGAGGAGGTGCCCTCGCCATCAGAGCCTTGGGCTCAGTGACAAGGAGATGAAAGCTTTTTTGTTTTCTTTCATATGTTGTGAAACCATGATGCTGCATGGTCCTTACTTATCAGACTCTAGACTGTACTGGTATCATATGAGAGACTCTGCTGAGAAGTGGGAGAGAGGGCAGAACAACTATTTCACCACTTATCCAAAAGTAGCAATTGATATCTGTGTGTGTGCGCGTGCGTGCGTGCGTGCGTGTGTGTGTGTGTGTGTGTGTGTGTGTGTGTGTGTGTGTGTGTGTGTGTGCAGGTGCATGTCTGTATGGAGGTGCACCTGTGTGTGGGCAAGTGTGCTTGTGTGTGGAGGTCAGAGGCAGCCTTTGTTCTTGTTCTTTAATTGTAGCCCAGTTTGTTTTTTGAAACGGGGTCTCCTGTGGGTCTGTTACTTGCTAAATAGGCTGGGATGCCTGGACAGGCAGCACAAAGAGTTCAATTGCCTCCATCTGCTCTGCACTAGCATTACAAGCTTGGGCCACCATGCCTGGCTTGTTTGTTTTTAAGGTTTATTTTTATTTTTTTAACCATGTGTATATGTCTGTTGTGAGGATATGTGCACACAAGTAAAGTTTCCCTCAGAGGCAAGAAGAGGGAATTAGATTCCCAGAAGCTGGAGTTATAGGTGGTTGTGAGCTGCTTTGTGGATGCTGGGAACTGAATCCAGGCTCTCTGCAAGAGCAGCAAGTGCTCTTAAACAGTGAGCCATCTCTCCATCCACCACACTTCCCCTTAAAATATGGACCTGTGGATCAAATCCTGGCATTTCTGCTTACAAGGTCAGTATTTTACTGGCTAAGGAATCTCCAAAGCACCCCTCCAATATCTACTTTTAAACTTTAAATATCCCAGAGGAGGTTGTCAAAGTCATGAAGCCGAAGCTCATACAGGACAGTCCCAGGTGGCAGGCAGGATGAATCCAAAGGCCTCTTTTAGGCTTCGGGAGAACAGAAGCTTCCATTCGTGACTCTGGGATAATGGGAGCCCCCTTTTAGCAATGCTACAAGCAGGAAATGCAGGCTTCCCACTTGGGCTTCAGAGTGCATGGGAAGGTCTGTCTGCAAACTCAAGAGAAAACACAAAAGGCAAGCAGGCCTCATTGTGGGAGACTTGTATTGAGACTGTCTAAGAGGCCTATGCATCCATGTTCCAGCCACTGGTAGCAATGAAGGCCCATGACTTCCCTTTGGGTAGTGAGAGGCTAGATGGACTAGATCATTCTAAGGAGACCTTGCTTCAGACCCTGGGTATGAGCTCTGGGTTTAGGTGCTGTACTAGAGACACACAACTTCACATCTACTTCAAGAATGTGCCCAGGCATGATCTGAAGTCAAGGGCCATGTCTGGGTCTGTGGTCCTTCTACAGTCAGGGTCTGTGTTGGTGTCTCTAGCTCCTGTTACCACCATAGGCCAAATGGATGCCTGGGTTCTGGGCCAACATCTGAGACCATGTTGGTATCTGAGCGTCATGCTGTCACTGGGGCCATACAGATCTGACTGATTGTCCTGCACTGCCATCTGTACGGTGTCATGGTGACTTCTGGGCCCTAGTTGAAGCCTAGGGTTATGTCTGGGTCCATGAGTGTGATATCAGTGGTGCCTATCACAAGTGAAGGCCCTGTGGATGCCTGGCATCTGGGCTACCACCTGGGGCCATGTTAGTTTCTGAGGACCACCCTGTAGCTGAGGTGATGCACATCTGAGTGGTCTGCGCTGCCACCTGGGGCCATGCTAGTGCCTGGGGGCCACCCTGTAACTGAGGTGATGCCCGTCTGATGCCATGGTGACTGCTCATCCAGGGCTGCTGCTGAGGACCATGTCTGGGTTTGTGGTCCTGTTATGGCTGGAGTCTGTGTTGATGTCCATTGCCCATGTTACCACAGGGGCCCACGGGAGCCATGTATTGAAACATGTGTTGAAGTATAAGGGCTGTGATGAACTGGCCTTGCCCTTCACTGACCTGGGGAGATCTGCCCCCCCCCCAGAGAGCCGACCCATTTCTAGCCCTGGGATAGCAGACCTGGAAAGCTGGTCCTACCCCTCATAGGAGAGCTGACTCTGCACTTGAGAAAGCTGACCCCACCCCTCACCACAAGCAGGAGAGATGACTCCGCCCCTCACCTGAGGAGGGTTGTCCTGGACTGACCAACTCAGCTACCACCCAAGCACATATCCAGGGCTTTGTGTTGGCGCTCCCCAACATCTACCCCATCTGTGACCTGCTGGAGGATGTGAAAGGACTTGTCCCATAGATCCATAGCCCCAGGACTTTCATGAGTTGGGGTGATAGCAGGATATCCAAGAGGAGATACAGTGAGGATTCAGTGTGATGGTGTAACAGAAGCCAGAGGTCTTAAACCTGACTGACAACACATTACACCACGAATATTTCCAAGTAAAGCTGTTTGGGCAAGAGGGTATATATCCTGCATGACACACAGCAGCTCCCAATGCCACTAAGGCAAATGAGAAAGGTGATGGAGAGGCAGGAAAGACTGAGGATTAAAGTGGTTTTTTGTTTGTTGACTTGGTTTTATTGAAATTATTCTTATTTGTATTTTTAATTTTTATTTTATCTCTATTATTTCTTTTTAAGTTTTCCTTTGGGAGGGCATACTATAGTGGTGAATGGTGGATGCAGGACTGGGAAATGGGTGGGGTTGGGGTGCCTGATGTGCAGTTTCCAAAGAATCAATAAAAACTTATGTTAAAAATCAAATAAATAAAAAAAGAATGCACCCAGGTATACAGGCTGGCCCACTTAAGATGCTGGGTCGGGGGATGATGGGTAAGCATGGCAAGAGGATAAATACTAGATCACAGGTCAGGAGAAAGGGTTTTCTTGCTCCACTAGGCCCCCTATTCAGAGGCATTACACAGCAGCCTGCCATGGCTTCTTTCTCTCATCTGTGTGCACATGTGTGGTGATATAGTGTTTACGATGTATTAAAGCTTTCCTGGGGATTCAGAAAGCAAAGCAGCCAGACACTAGCTCTTACCTCTACCTCAGCTCAGACCAAAGGGGTGATCCTCACACTGCTCCTGACTTCACTGCTCCTCAGATTCTCCTAGACTGCTATGCTCTCCTCGGTGTGGCTAGAGAATCCTGAGGCTGACCACTGAAGATTCTGCTCCTATCTTTTATATCTCTCTAGTGCTGGGATGAAAGACGTTATCTCTGTTTCTCTCTTAGACTGATTAAGTCTTGTGTATCCCTGGGTGGCCTTGAACTCAGAGAGGTCTAATCTGCCTCTGTCTCCTCAGTCTTGGGATGAAAGGCATATACCACCATTGCCTGACTCTATAGCTTGAGGCTGACTTTGCTTTCTAAATCCTCAGGCAAGCTTTAATAAGTCATAAATAATATATCACCACACACATGTATGTGGAGGCCAACGGTCAGTCCCACATTTCATTCTCCAGGATGCAGGCCACTTCTCCAGGGCTGGGAGTATAAGCCCATGACCGTTTCACATGGGATGGAAGTCAGGTCCTTATCCTTGCAGGGTGGCAGGCACCTTACTGACGGAGCCTTCTCACAAGCCTTCTTCCTCTGTATCCCTCCATGTTACAACGGAGTAGAGGCCCTGCGGCCCTCCCATAGGGTAGGCTGATGCAGAGGAGGTCAGTGGGCGTGGACGCTTGCTAAGCAGCCCTCTGACTTCACTCTGCAGGAGGCTGTTTCAGACGTTGCCTTCTGTGCCTGTCACCCCGGATCCTCTTCCCACCACAGCGACAGTCCCACTTGAGTTCACAGTCCTGCCCTTTCCTTCTGTGCCTCACACAGCCCGATGCATCCTCAGGCCTTGCCCCTGTCGTAGATCCCACGCCTGAGACTCTGATGTAAGAACGCGCACTCTCCAGCCCCGCCTTGGGCCTGCGACACAGGCTGATCTAACCAGAATGAGTCTCTGCGTCTCTGCTGGACGTGCGCTCTCCATGTCCTCAGTCATCCATCATTGTCACCTCGTTCCGGTGAGACTCCCTCATCAGCATCTGTTCTCATGGGTGTCTTCTGAGACTGGTTGCCTAATCCTGTCTTTGGACAGTTGTTCCCTGTCCTTGCTGACATCAGCTGGGACATGACAATGTCCTCATCTGAGTGCATATGACAGTTTTTCTGGGGAAAAGTCCTTGGGAAGCTCTCTGCCTCTTAGGTAAGCCCTCACTTCCCTCCACAGGCCTGGAGAAGTCCATCTGATGTCTTTTCACCAGGCTGGGAGGTGGTTCTGTCCTGGGCAATTTTATGTCAACTTGACACAAGTTAAAGTCATCTGAGAAGGGAACCTCAGTTGAAAAAAATTGTTTACATAAGATTAGGCTGCAGGCAGGCAAGCCTGTAGGACTTTTTATTAAATAGTGATTGGTGGGGGAGGGTCCAGTCATTGTAGAGGCCACTCCTGGGATGATGGTCCTGGGTTCTATAAGAAAGCTGGCCGAGCAAGCCATGAGGAGCAAGTCAGTAAGCAGCATCCCTCCATGGTCTCTGCATCAACTTCTGCCTCCAGATTCCTGCCTAGTTAAATTCCTGTCTTAGCTTGGTCCTCAATGGACTGTGGTTCAGGATGTGCAAGCCCAATAAACCCTTTCCTCCCCAAGTTGCTTTGATCATGGGGTTTCATCACAGCAACAGGAACTCTAACTAAGGCAGGCTCCCTGAACTCAAATGTCCTTCAAAGCATGCTGTTGTTTCAACTATTCCGTTCTCATTTTTGAAATGTGACAGAGATATTTGGTTCCAGGGCTTCCTTTGAGCAACAAGAGGCATGGGGACTATGGCTCCTTGTCCCCACCACATGCACTGATGGCCAACTCCCCTGGCACCTTCCATGCACTTAGTTATCCGTATTTAATCTCTACAGCAAGGTGGCTTGGCTCGGCAGCTAACCCTCTTCTACACTCACAGTTACTTCTGAGCTTTGTTTCCAGTGATGCTTGGGATGGACAGGATTCATACAAATCAAATCTCAACACCCCAGAGCTTGTCTGTCTTGAGTGCCCCAAATCTTTTCTGAAATGATGATCTTAATACTTGTTTTTAAATTTCATCTATTTGCTTTCCCTCCCTCCCCTCCTCCTCTTCCTCTTTTTTGTTTCCATATTTCAGCAGCCCCGATTGTCTTCAAACTTGCAAACTAAGGATGACCTTGAACTTCTGATCCTCCTGCTGCTACTGTAGTTCAGTTAGTGTAGTGTCCACCTGGCATGCATAAAGCCCTGGTCTCAGTCTACATAAATCAAGCATGGTTACATGTATCTGTAATTTCTGCACTTGAAAAGTGGAGGCAGGAAGATCAGAAATTCAACATCATGTTTGCTGTGTAAAGGTTCAAGACCAGCTTGGGTGGAAGAAAACCCTGATTTCAAAAATGGGGGGTAGTGGTAGCTTCAGTTTAAAAATATTTGAAAACTATTTTTTATTGAAAAATTTTACATACCAACCACAGTTCCCCCTCCCTACCCTCCTCCTGCTCACCCCCACATCCATGGGAAGTCAACAAAGCCTGGCACATCAACATCAAGCTGCCTCAGGACTAAGCCCCTCCCCGCGGCATCAAGGGTGAGTAAGGTATCTTACCAATAGGGAATGAGCTCCAAAAAGCCAGCTAATGCACCAGGGGTAAATCTTGGTCCCACCGTCAGGGGCCCCAAAACTGTTTCTTCAATGTAAAAATTGCATTATTTTATTCCTTTCTTTGGGAGTACAGGCATGTGTGCACAGGCACACACACATACCTGCACACACACACACACACATATGCATACCATAGTACAAATACGGAAGTAAGAAAACAATGTGTGGAAACTGATTCTTTCCTGCTGTGTGGGTGCTAGGTATTAAACTCAGGTTATCAGGCTTGACAGCAAGCCCCTTTACCCACTGAGCAATTTTGCCAGCTTGAAAAGTGTTTCTTGTTCACTTTTTAAGAAAAGGAAAGGGCCGGAGGTGTGGGTAATAAACAGTGGAGAGTCTGATGATTATTTCTGTCTGGAGGAGGAAGAAGGGAGATTTTGGAAATGTCTAGCAGTAGAAGAAGACAAGGGCTTGGCACGAGCAGGGTAGAGATGGCACAGGATAGAACTGCTCCGTGGAACACTGGCATATGTGCTGCGCTCTGCGGCTGTCCATCAACTCCCCATCCTCCTGCAGGAATGAAGCAGCTCCTTCCCTGCCTGGCGACTTCAGACTTGGGGATGTGACTCCGTTTGCTCAGTGACTTGTGAGTGGAAGTGACCCACTTTGGGGCAGACACTTTCAATGTGAGCATGGGTGTCACTCAGCTCCCCACAGTGGCTGCTTAGTCATCCTGAGTTCCAGATAGGGACAGTAGTAGCAGTGAGCATGACTGTGTGTACCTGAATCCACTGTCACTTGGGTAGGATTATGTGTTATTGCACCTCTGCCTAGCCTAGCCTGATTGATACACGGTAGTTGGACATGGTTAGAAGGGAGTCTAGGTAACTAGGCATTGGCTTCTTCCCCTTTTAATTGGTTCACATGGGAGTCTCTGGGAAATGGTGGCCAAAGAGGAGCCAGTATGAAGGAGCCTGGACATCTTGTGTATCCACCACATCTTCAGAGACTAAGAGGTCAGGAACCAGAATGGAAAAAAACATGGGAAACAAAGGGAGGTTCTAAAGCCCCTTCTTGCAGTTAAAGACAAATGCAACATTACAGAAAAGTAAATAGCTCCTTTTTTTTTTGGTTACCACAAATGTCACTATTATCACAGATGACATTAATTTTTAAGAGGAAAAGAAGAAAATATGTCACAATTCTGTTTTGTACATATGCTGATTGAATGAAAAGTTTATAGCAGATGCCAGCTTCAAATAAGGACATATAAATATTTAATTGTTTGTCTGCATGTATACATTTCTGTACACACAATATGTGTCTGAGAGCACACAGAACACTGATTCTGAAGTGGGGGTGGTTTCATTTATAGGGGACATTTGCCAACGTCTGGAAACACTTTTGTTTGTCCTAGCTGAGGTCTGCGGTGCTCCTGGCATCTGTGGGAAGAGGCCCTGGCACACTGCTTATCTACCAAAGCTCAGGACAGCTTATGTTATCTGGCTCAAATGTCAGTGTGTTGAGGTTGAAGCCAGATAGTGTGGCGTATATTTGTAATCCCAGCACTTGGGAAACAGAGGCAGGAGGATCAGGAATTTAGAGTCATCTTTTCTTATGTGACCAACCTAGGCTAATTGAGACCCTGACTCAAAATAATCACCTAAAATAATTAAACGAAACACTAAACAACAGTGTTAAAGTTGAGAGATCCTGGCCTTGGTCCACATCTGTGATGGCTATCCTTGGCTGTCGACTTGATAACATCTGTATTCAACTAAAACCCAAGAGGCTGGGTACACCTGCCAGAGATTCTTTTCTTAAATCACTTGAAGTGGGAAGACCCCCTTCTAATATGGATCTCTGAGGTGGGAAGATTCATCAGGTCCACCTATAGTCTGGACAACACCTTCTGATGGACGCCTGTATAAAAGGCACGGATGAAGTGCTCTCCCTCTTTACCTGCTTGCTTTCATTCTCATAGCCAGTCCATTCCTTCACTGGCTTTAGGGTCTACTTCCTCAGGATTCTGGAGTACACTGAAGAGCGGCTCAGACATTCAGCCTCATGGTATGAGCAACTGCTGAATTCTTGGACTCTCTATTGGTAGCGAGCCATTGTTGGACTAGGTGGATCAGTTAGTGCCTAAGTCATTATAATAAATCTCCTACATATATAAAAATCTGTACATATCCATTTCTGTATACACAATATGTGTCTGTATGCATATATAAATATACATACATATATATATGGAGAGAGAGAGATTCATTCTTTCAATTCTATTCCTCAAGAAACTTTGAGGATGGAATGTATGATGACATAGTGTTCTAGCACTTTCTTCAAAGTGCTTTGTATGCTTGCTAGATTCTTTAACAGTCCTATCTTGGGTTACTCATCTGGAAGAAACTACAGGAGTCACAGGCTGGTAGAAGTCCATCAGCCCTCACGGCCTCTGAGCATAGACACCACAGTGTTGGTGATGTTCTGACACCAGACACAGTTTCAGCACAGAGCCAGGTTCAACTGTCCCACTGCTTTCTTATGAGAACTGCTGATTGACACCTGGGTACTGTGTGGTACCTGTGGAAGCTCAATTGTGGAAAAGTGAAACTGTGGAGATGGGGTGGGAAGGGAGATCGGGAATAGAAGGGTGAGGCATTTCATAGTCTTATGAAGATAATGATCTTCTATTTTTAATTTTATTCTCTTATTCTGAGTCTCTCTCTGTGTGTGTGTGTGTGTGTGTGTGTGTGTGTGTGTGCGTGCATGTTTTTGTGTGTATGGGTTATGGATGCCAAAGGTCGGCCTCCAGTGTTGTTCTTCAGATAATATCCAACTTGGTTTTTGAGGTCTCTCATTGGGACCTAGGGCTCCCCAGTTAGGATAGTCTAGATGTCCAGATATCCTCCTGTCTTTGCCTCTCCAGTCCTGAGATTAAAAAGCATGCCATTTTTTTTAAAGTGGGTTATAGGAATTGAACTCAGGTCCTCATGCTGCCCCAAAATATGGATTTATTGCACTATTTTAAACATTGGCCCCCTAGAGAATCTTTAGAGAATTTTTAAGTGTAACTTTCTTCTATGCAGATAGAGATGTAGAATTTTGAAGCTGTATGTTTTATGTTTTGATATCTGTTTGTCTGTCTCTCTCTTTCCTTCTCTCCCCCTTTCTCTCTCTCTCTCTCTCTACACACACACACACACACACGATTGGACTGGGTTCATACATTAGCAATGGGGTGGGGTAACTTATACTGTTCAGATAGCCACCACTACAGTGCCACAGAGATGAGGAACTGTCATTGAGAGATCACTGGGTTAGAGTGAGACTGTAAGAGCAAACAAATCAGTTAGATCTGGAATAATAACAGCTGGTCTGGGAAGATAGAAGTCTTGAAGGTTTTACTTCTCAGTTGAGGGATTCAGAAAAAAAAAGTTCAAAATAGTCAGCAAAATGATGAGGGCTGATGTGATGGTCCAGCAGGTAAAAACAGTTGCCACGGAGACTGACAACCCTAGCTTGATCCCTGGAATCAGTTGGTGGAAGGAAAGAACCAGTTAAGGAGGGTTGGTCTCTGACTTCTACACAGGAGCCATGATATGTTCTTGCAATACACATACACAAGAAAAAATAAATGTGATTTTAAAATGGTGAGCTAGTGGGATGCTTGAAGGGAGGTGGGGCCCATTAGAGACATGGGGGTAGCTGTAGGGTGGGGGAGAGGGAGAGGTAGAAAGGTATTTTAGAATCAGAGTGTTGTTGTGTATTATGTTGTTGCTTTTCTAAGCACAAACAAACAAACAAAATAACATGTTTGTCAGAGCCATCTGATGCCCTATGTGTTCATTTGTTCAGCTGGCTGGGCAGAATCTGGGCTTCAGATCTTTTTTTTTAATATGTCTGAATTTTTGTTTTTAAATTTATTGTGTATACAGCCTTCTGCCTGCAGGCCAGCAGAGGGTACCAGATCTCATTCAAGGTGGTTGTGAGCCACCATGTGGTTGCCAGGAATTGAACTCAGGTCCTCTGGAAGAACAGTCAGTGCTCTTAACCACTGAGCCATCTCTCCAGCCCCCTGGGCTTCAGGTCTTATTCATGTGGTCTGAGCAGAGGGAGGGGTCCAAGGCTGGAGTCTTATACCTCAGTCCAGGAACGCTGTTGTTCCTGGTTTGAGTGTGGAATGTCCCCCACAGGCTCATGTGTTTGAACCCTTGGTCCCCAGCTGGTGGTGCTGTTTCGGGAGCATGAGGAAGTTGTAAGAGGTAGGGGCTAGCTGAAGGAAGTGGGTCAATGTGGGGAGCAACCTTAAGGGTTGTTAGCTTATGGCTTAGTCATCTCTCTCCCAGTTGGCTTAATTCCCCCGTAGCCATGAAGTCAGAAGCTTAGCCTGCTGTACTGTGAGCCCTTGATGAAGCAGAATGCTGTGAGGAAGGGCTGTCAGGATTGCTCATGGTGGGTCAGGTATCCCCAGCCTCTCTTCACTAAAATTCCTGGCACTAACCTTCAAGCCTTGGACTTGAACTAGTACCATGACAGCCCTTACCTTCCATTCCCATACCTTCCTGGACTGCAAGACCAACAAAGATAAAAATGACATTTTTTCCTGCTCTGGTGACACAGGTCTATAATCTCGGGAGGCTGGGGCAGGAGGACTGAAAAATTCAAGATCAATTTGGGCTTTAGAGCTAGTTCAAGGCCAACCTGGGCAACTTAGTCAGAACTTACTGTCTCAAAGTAAAAAGACAAAGGAAGGAGGCAGGGATATACTAAATGAGAGTATGCTTACTCAGCAAGTGAAAGGTCTCAGGTTCCCTGAGTATAAATAAACAAATAAACAAGCAAGAAAATTTATAAGGCAAGAATGGTGATACGTGTCTGTAATCTCAGGACTTGGGAGGCTGGAATTTATTTTCTAGACTCCCTTGCAGCTAGATCTCTGAGATGTGGAATAGAAGGGAGGTGAGTGTTAGATTTTGAAGTTTATTGGAAGAGTTTATTCCATGGACAGACAGACAGACAACAACATGGTGGGAGCTCTGTGAAGAGTTTAGTCCTCAGCACCAGAGACAGATAGCATGATGAGGTCTCTGAAGAGAGAAACCAGAGCCCACATAGCAGAAGTAGGAATCTGTTGTTGTACTTTTTGAGGGTGGGGGAGATTTTACAGCAAGAGTCTGCAGCCTGGTTCTTTCATTCCTAGGCAGAGGGCAGGGAAGGGGATGGGGGAAAGAATGGCTTTGTTGTAAACTCACTTCCAAGGTGAGAGTCCTGGCACCAAATTGTCTGTTAGCTAGGGACTCACTGACAGTGTCTCAGTAAGGGGCCTGTGAAACTGGCAGAGGAGGTTACTGTGGCTGCTGTGGCCTGAGCAGAATCTGGATTCTACAGTGAGGTCATCTCAGTATTGCTCTTTGCTGCTTTCTGTGGACAAACACATATTCCCCCATATTCTCCAGTGTGTTAGCATCCAGGCCCCATTCTCGCTGGAGCTAAGAAAAGCCATAGTGATGGGTCTGTGATCATTGGCCTTGGATAAGGGACAAAGTGGTAGGGATCTGATTCTCTACCTTCTTAGCTATGCCAGAGGTGACAGCCGCCTGGTGAGTCAGCTTCCATATTGTGCTGTCTCAAAAGATGTTCTTGGGAATCCAGGAAACACCACGAAGCACTATCCTTTCTCTCTCTCTCTCTGTGTGTGTGTGTGTGTGTGTGTGTGTGTGTGTGTGTGTGTGTGTATCTCATTGGACTTGGAGCTAAATGGCTAGATTAGCTGGTCAGAGAAGCCCAGGGATCCTCCTATCTCCACCTCCCTTCCCAGTGCTGGGTTTTTGTTAGTTCTAGGGATTGAACTCATGTTCTCATGATTACACAACAAGCATTTTACTGACTGTGTGATCTCTCAAGCCCTTGTTCATGTTTTTTTAATCCCTGCATTAAATGTCTCTGTGTTGAAAATGATTACCTTTTCCCTGTTTCCTGCTGATTGATACAGGACCTTCTAGAAGACAGGATGGTTAGAACCACTGAACTGACACACTGGACTTTGAACTGCAGAGTCACCAGAGCATGCCACAAACCGGTAGAAGAATTCCAGTTAATCAGTAGGATGACCCTGTGTTCAGGGTCAGAGGGACTGTCCTTACTGCTCTGGCTTTAACCAGTTTTGGCTTTACCCACGTTGGCTTGGACCAGGATGAGGCAAAATGCCCAGACACAGCATTTAAAGAGGTGCTCACCGCCAGGGTCATGTGAGAGCATGCTCAGTGCAGGAGTGCAGGGACTCGAGCTCTCTCTGGAGGACTTCCAAGCCTGCCCTGGCCTGCCCTGTACTTGCCTGTCTGCAGCTTCTTCCTGTATCATTGGTCCTGTCCTCAGAATGGAGGATTGCTAGCCCCACATTTAAAAAGGGACCCCACTAGTCGTTGCAACATGACATTTCCATGCAGACCAGGGAGGCAGCTGCAGATATCTTTCTGTAAGTAGTTCATGCCAGGTCCCAATCACAAGACTGAGTTAGTGAGGGAGGAGGGAGTTGAGTGCCATACCAGCTGGCCAGATGTGTCTAGAGCAATGGTTCTCAACCTTCAAATGCTGTGACTCTTTAATACAGTTCCTGGTGTTGTGGTGACCCCCTACCATAAAACTGTTTTTGTTGCTATTTCATGACTGTAATTTTGCTGCTATTGTGAATTATAATGTAAAAATACCTGTGTTTTCTAATGGTCTCAGGCAATCCCTGTGAAAAGGTCAGTCTACCCCCTCAGGGGTCCTGACCCATAGGTTGAGAACCACTGGTCTAGAGGGCCTGCACTTCCAAAGGCTATCTGGGATGTTGCAGGTGCTGGCAGGAGAGAGATAAGTAGATGGCCAGTCAGCAGACAGACTAGGAAAGATGCTCAATTTTAACAGAAAGGGGCAAGGGTGGCCCGGCGTTGGTAGCGCACGCCTTTAATCCCAGCACCCGGGAGGCAGAGGCAGGAGGATCTCTGTGAGTTCCAGACCAGCCTGGTCTGCAGAGCAAGTTCCAGGACAGCCTCCAAAACAATACAGAGAAACCCTGTCTCAAAAAATAAAAAAGATATAAAAAAAAAGAGGGCAGGGCAACAAAGGCAGCAGACTGGGGAGGGACTTTGGTAATCTGTTGGGCTGCCAGATGGCAACCAGAGTTAAGTGCTGTCTCTCATGTATGTAGCCTAGGCTGGCCTAAACTTACTCTGTAGTCAAGGCTACCCTCGAGCTTCTGAGCCTCCAGCATCTATTTCTTGAGTGCTGGGATTACAGCTATGCACCACCACACCCAGTTTATCCAGTGCTGGAGATCAAACTCAGACTTTTATGCATGCTAGACAAGCACTCTTCCGACTGAGCTATATTCCCAGCCCTCCTAGTGGTTTTGTTATTTTTGGATGGAATTTCAGTGCATTCTCTCTCTGCTTCTTAATGTCCCCAGATCCAGTAAGATGCAGCTAGCAAAACATGGCTTTTTCCATCCCATTTACAGTCGTGTCTCTCTGCTGGGAAGGCTCACAGAGGTGCACAGGAGACATCTGCTGAGAGAACATGCTGGCAGGAGAACTGGACATTTTTATCTTGCACACATCAGCCCTAGAGCCTGCACATATACACACCACTTCTCTAGAAAGCTCTGGAAGCCCAGCCTGCTCTAGCTGGTCTCATCTCTTATCTCCATGGGTGTCTAACTCCTAGGCACAGTGAAGCAGGGTGCTGGGGTGACTTGGGAAGGAGGGAGACCTGAGCAGAGGTGAGGGGAACTCTTTGCTAGAGGGAGCAGTGCGCATCTCTGAGAGGTTTCCCTTGCACCTGTGACACCAGTGACCCGGGCACAGAGGAAGGGGGAAGGGCAGTGTGTCTCTGTAGTGACAAGTCTTACCTTAGTCTCAGAATTGCCATGTGACCAAAGTCCCAGGATGCTGAGCAGATCCTCTGCAGAGTTAGCAGGTGAGGAGACACTCTAGCAAATGTTAGCTTGAGCAAGCTCCCCCACTGCCCACAGCGTTTTCTAGTCTGTCCTTTTCTTCCTAAACGCCCCACTCTCTGCCTCTTCCCTCCCCAGGTGCATCCCCTGGCTCCTCCTCCTCAGTCCATCCCCAGCTGTCATGAGTTCCAGAATGACTTGTGCTACTTCTGGCCTCAGAGCCTTAGTGCAGCCTTTCCTCATAGCTGATTGAAAGAGCCAGGCTCCTGAGCTCAACCTGGGTGTCATTGTCCCAGGGCAATCTTCAGTGCCTGCCTCGACCTTGCCAGCTCTTTCTTCACAGATGCCTCTGTGAGCAAAATCACACTTTGTCCTGTTCTCAGCTGCAAGGTCCCATGCGTTTGATTCGGAAACAGCGACTGCCTGTCTTACTGGACGTTTGTCACAGGACAATCACCCTACTCAGAGACTCCCACAGTCACTCAACTCCATGACCAGCTCCAAGTCATAGCCATATGACTGAACCACTTTGGGAAAGGGTCTTTCAGACCAGTGGTGCTTTCAGGGGACAACAACTCAGACTGATACATGCCTGCAACCTCATGAGACCTTGTACGTCACAGCCAACCATCCTTCAGGGACTGTAAGTGGGGTGTGGACTACTGTGGGTCCCTGTCACTGTGTTGGTAACAAGCATTATATCAGACTGTAACCAGAGAGGATTTAGGTACTAGAAGTGTACTGCCACTAATGTGGGTGTGACTTTGGAACTAGACACGGCAGGAACTGAAGAAAGAGAGTGAGTGAAAGCTTAAGGGGACTTGGAAAGTCACAGGAGCCCAGTGGCCTGGACGATGATGCAGTGCAATCCTAGAAGAAAGAGATGCTACACTATTGGAAACTGGAAGAGCATACAGTGGTAAAGGTTAGCTGTAGATAGAGTTTCTGTTCCACCTGGTTCCACAGCCATTTAGCCACAAATAAACACATAGAGACTTATATTAATTACAAACTGTTTGGCCAATGGCTCAGGCTTCTTACTGACCAGCCCTCTCATAGTTATTAACCCATTTCTATTAAACTATGTATTGCCACAAGGCTGTGGTTTACCCGTAATCTGGCAGGCTACTCCTTCAGCAGCATAGCGTCCCCTTGTCAGCCTTTCTGTGCGTCTTCTCCTCAGAATTCTCCTCATCTCCTAGCCCCCACCTATACTTCCTGCCTGGCTACTGGCCAATCAGTGTTTTATTCATCAACCAATAAGAGAAACATATATACAGAAGGACATTCTCCATCAGTTAGCAATGCTGTAACTTGAGATAACCTGGAAAATAGAGAGGTTCCCACCAAAGGGGTGATCTAGCAAAGGAAGGTTCCAGGCTGCATGGAAGACGAATGTGGTCTTCTCCCATGCAATGATAGGGTGACTTAAGATCAGGAGAGTTTAAGACATGACTTTTGATGGGTTTCATAATTTCTGTGGTCTAGTGGCTCCTGCATGCCACACCCCCTCCATTATTGAACAAGATGGTTGATTCTGTCAACTTGATAACATCTAGAATCTCATGGAGACAAACCTGCATAGGCATGTCTGTGAGGGAGTTTTGAGACTGGGTTAACTGAGGTGGGTGGCACCATTCCACAGGCTGGGGTCCTGGACTGAGTAGGAAGGAAAGCATGAGGTGAGTACCAGTGTTCATCTCCTCTCTCTGCTTCCTCACTGTGGATGCCACGTGGCCAGCTGCCTCAAGCTCCACCAGTCATGCTTCCCAGGTCATGATGGGCTGTAGCCTTAAACTGTGATCCAGGCTAGACCCATCTGCCTTAAGTTGCTTTTGTCAGTTGTTTCGTCACAGCAAGAAGGAAAGAGACTAATGCAGAGAGGGAATTGAGAGCCACCACCCTCTAGGGCTGCAGTCTCCACCTGCAGGAACAGTAAAGCATACTGTCTTTGCTTGGAGCCATTAACTTTGGAGGACATTGTTGGGCAGCAGTACATAACTTACACAGCCTTGCTAACCTGGCCTTCTGCCTCCTCCTTCTTGTACATGTCCATATCCAGGGTGAGTTAAGAGTACCTAGGGCTGCCTTTGATCTTGTTCTGTATCTCCCTTGTCCCAGCCCTGTATCTATTTTATGGACTATGTCCTAATGACCTTGTCCTTGACCTCTCACAGGCTGACCCTGCCTTTAGCTCTTATGCCCTAGACTTGGCTTCCTGCACAGAGATCTACCACCCAGAACCGAATAGAACACTCCCAAGGTCCTTCATTAAACCAGAAGGAATCAGGCTCATCACTATAATCTCAGCCCTTGGGAGGTTGAGGCAGGAGGATTGTTACAAGTCAGGGGTCAACCTTGGCTACATAGTAAGTTCCACATGAGAAGAGACCAAACCAGACAGCAGGTATGGAAAGGAAGGCTGGCAACATCAGATGAGGATACTTCCCAACTCTGGGCATCAGTGAGCCTTGTACTGCCCTGGGGTGGTTGGAGATACTTTATTAAATCAGGGAACAAACAGGCCCAGGGACAGCCCTAAAGGAGGGGGCAAGAGAATGCTTTTCCTCAGAACAGAGTAGAAACCTCAGCAGGACTTCATGAAGAAACAAAGAAAACACAAGCATACTACCAAAAGCCCGGATGACACCCTGAGGTGCTCTGCCTTTGTCATCCAATGCTCCCCACAGCCTCACGAGGCACGTGCTGCTTCATATCCCAGATAAGCCAAGTCCCTCATCTCCAACCCAAAACACCAAAGAAGCTATGGCAACCTGGCAACCAAAGGATTTTTGTCTGATTCAATTGAAGGCAAGTAAGGCCTGGCTGATATGGGTGATTTATGGTCTTAATTACCTGCTGACTGTAAATATCTATATTTCCCTGAAGAGAAACTGGTGCAGTGCAGACCAGAACTTTCTGGGTGTTATGTAATACCTTGACGCAGCCTGGAACTCCCTAAAATCAAACTCTCTCTCTCTCTCTCTCTCTCTCTCTCTCTCTCTCTCTCTCTCTCTCTCTCTCTCTCTCTCTCTCTCTGTGTGTGTGTGTGTGTGTGTATTATTGTGTTCTTCATCTTGTTTTTGACAGGGTCTCTCAGTGGCATGGGCTCACCAATGAATCTAGGCTGCCTGGTCAACAGGCTCTGAGAATCTACCTGTCTTTGGTTGCTCAGCACTGGGATTACAAGTATGTGTTGTCATACCTGGCTTCTTCACATGGGTCCTGAGGATTGAACTCAGGTCCTCATGCTTGAATGGCAAGAACTTTACCTACTGTGACACAATGGCCCCAGCTCCTTTCCCCCAGCCCCCTAAAATGGAACATTGAAAAAATATTGAAATATTTGATCCACAGATGTGAACCAGCATTCTTTTCATGATACAGATAAGGGGAACCAAGGTTCTCTGAAGAACAAAGCCCTTACCAAACACTGCAGAGCTATCGACAGAGGTTGTTCAAGTATGGACTTGAACCCAGAGTTGTCTCACCCCAGGAGCCAGTGCTGCTGCTCTGTACATGTGGATTGAGAAGTCAGAGCCGCAGAGTGCACTCCTTGCACCATGATAACCTTCCCATCTTCTGAGTTGTGTGGTTTTTTAAAAATTAATATATTTGGGATGCGGAGAGCAAATGTGTACTCTGGTGTTCATGTGACGGTCAGAGGACAACTCGTTGGAGTACCATGTGGGACCCAGGGATCAAATTTAGGCCGCCAGGCTTGGCAACAAGCACCTTCACCTGCTGAGCCATGCCACAAACCCCCATCCTTTGGCTCTTGGTGGAATTATGGCCCTCATGCTGAGACGCCTCTTTCCAACCTCCACCAGCGCTGGGCTTCATGGAGCCGTTTCTGTTATTTCTATAATAAACTTCAAAAAGCTCTCTGTGTTTTGGATGTTTATCGTTTCTGGAGCCAGTGGCAAGCAGACATTTATCCACAGAAAGCCTGGAGTTTAATGAAGCTTTTGTACTGCAGATATGTTCATGGGCTGGAAATAGAATAAACCCTTGGGCGTGTCTTCTCATCACCCCCTTCACGCCATCCTCCTCTCCTTCCCTCCAAACCCTGCTTATCCCGCGTCTCTGCCAGCACTCCCTCTGATGCTCTTCTCACCAAGTAACTGGAAGCGCTCAACAAACATTGAGTCCCACTTCAGCTGACAGTGTGGCAGGAGAGGTTTTGTAGCTTACTAGGAAAGCTGATGGAAGACGGAGGTGTCATTTGCTAGGAGTAGTGAGACAGCCAGCCATCCTTCTCTATTTGGAACCTCAGTTTAACTGCATGTGAAGTAAGGAGACCACTGAGAGAGCATAACAAATATCAGTCACAAGGTGGGAAACCTCACATTCGAAGCATCCAATGATAAGAGAGTGTGTGTGGGTTTCAGCACTGACCCAATCGGTTTCCTTGATTATCATCCTCAGGTGGCTTGCCTCAGGATGACAAAAGAGCGGCCTGTACCACATGTGACCCAGGAATAGAGGCACCCCTTCCAAGCTAAGAACAGTTATCAGAATGGTTGCTTCAAGCCAGCTCTACTCTGACTGAAGTTGTATTGATTCCGTCAATCATAAGCACAGATTTCAGGCTGATTGCTTTAAGTCAGAGTTACCTGAACTGGACCCCAGCCAGGGGACTTAGGATTTCCTGAGCTGCCTGAGAACAAGTAGGCTAGCCCCAAGAACTGGAACCACAGACAGCTCTGCTCCAGTGGTGGCTGCTACACCTTGAGCTGAAGCCCAAAACCTGTCTCAGGAGCTGTCCCACTCCCTGTTTGCATCTCTGTTTCTGAGTACATGGCATTGCAGAAGTTACCTCCTGACACTTCTCTGTATGGTCTGGATTCCATTCCACCATCAACTTCAGATCTTCTGGAACCTTCCCAGAGTCAGTGAACAAGGGGATGCAGAAACCCAGGAGTAGGGCACTGCTGGCTTGTGATGTCTTCCTGAATGCAGTCTTTCTGCCTGCAGGGCTGCCACTCAGCCTCGTATTTAAAGGCGTTGAATATCAACACTAAGCCAGTTTTTCAAGACACAGGAGTATGTGGCTGGCTGCAAAGCCCTCAGATGTCTGTGTGAAATATGCTGTTACCCGTTAATACCCCCAGTTCTCAGCTCCCAGAGCGAGTCAAAGCCATCCCAGTTATGTTCTGTGCATACCCTGTTGTGTACAAACATTATGTGTATGTATCAAATCCTCCTTCATACATAGGAATTACAGCATAAGCATGCTTGTTGGGGGAATAGGCAGATGCCTAAAACCAGTAGGGGCTCTGATTACACAGGGCTAAAGGGATGAAGGTTGCCTTACTTACACCACCAGAGACTGACAGTCTGAGAAACAGACCCCATACGAGCGATTCTGTTTTTGTCGTTGTGTGTATGTGTGTGTGTGTGTGTGTGTGTGTGTGTGTGTGTGATCTGTGTAGGTGTTTATGTGTGGAAACGCAGGAGCCTGCGCTACAGCACATGTGTGGCAGTCAGAACACAGTCTAGGTGTCAGCCCTGGCCTTCCATCTTGCTCGAGACAGGGTTCTTCTCTGGTCCTGTTGCTTGTGCTTGTGCCAGGCTAGCTGGCCTGTGTCAGTCCAGGGACACTGGCGTCTCCACCTCCTGTCTCATCATAGGAGCATGCAATCACAGACACACAGTGCCATGTCTGGCTTTTATGTGGGTTCTGGGAATTCAGACTCAGGTTCTTTATCTTCCCAGTGCAAAGATGATTTAATAGAGATATTTTACTTTACTTGTCATTAAACTATGACCAAATAGAAAACGTACTTGAGAAAGCCAGGAAACAAGTTGTGAAATAAAATAATAACTCACAAGACTGAGCATCAGTACATTGAGCGGCGTGGCCATGAACAGGAATTTAATCCTTATAGCTCGGATATTAGAATTTAAATGACACAGTCTGAACTATGTACTAACAGCAGCCAGAAAAATAACCTTACATAAGAATGTACTAACAATAGTCTTAGATGAACCTTTCTGGAACTATGTTCAGAGAACAGGTGAATTTTGGGGGATTCCAGTGGGAATTCAGGGAACTCAGTGCTAGAGAGATGGCTCAGTGGCTAAGAGTACTTGTTGTTCTTCCAGAGGACCTGACTTTGGTTTCCAGTTCACAATTGCCTGACCTCCAGCCCTTTACAGGGTACCTTCTATACTGTCTTCTGGCTTCCATGAGTACATGAAGACACACACACACACACACACACACACACACACGCCCCACATACACACACCCCACATATATACACACTACATACACACACCCCACATACACACACACCACATACACACACACACTCCACACATACACACACACCACATACACAAACACCACATACACACACACCCCACATACACACACACCACACATACACACACACCACATACACACCCCCCCACACCCCACATACACACATACCACATACACACACACACAAACACGAACACACACACCACATACACACACACAGTCCACCCATACACACACACCCCACATACACACATCACATACACACACCCCACATACACACACACCCCACATACACACACCACATACACACACACATACACACATCACATACACACACACTCCACACATACACACACACACCACATACACACACCCCACATACACACACACACCACACACACACACCACATACATACACTCCACACATACACACATCACATACACACACACCCCCACATACACACACACCCCACATACACACACACTCCACATACACACACACATCACATACACACACACTCCACACATACACACACATATCACATACACACACACACCACATATACACACACCCCACATACACACACACACCACATACACACACATACACAAATAGAAATAGAAATAAATCTTTAAAAAAAAGAATCCAGGAACTCATGGGAGATAGTCATGAATGGAAGACAGAAGCCAGGATCCAGAAGGAGATAGCATGTAGGTAGGCTGTACAATGAGTCAACACAGTGGTCACTCCTTGGTCCAGAGTGCTGTGGAAAGAGGTGTTACCTTGGGGCAGGCAGTTTGCTGAAGGCTGAGGGCTGGGCTGTGAACCTCCGCAGAGATGGCTGGAGGAGTATGAGCCAGCTGTGAAGAGCTCTGAGCAGAACGATGATGAGGAGGAGGAAGAGGGTAACAGTTGTTCCACCTGCTGGCCAGCTACCCCAGGATAAACGCTTTGCTTATAATTCCGGCCCTCCCCACGTCTTCCCATGCCATGGTACTGACACCCAACCCCGGAGCTCCAGACTGAATCCCCACGTCTTCCCATGCCATGGTACTGACACCCAACCCCGGAGCTCCAGACTGAATCCCCAGAGCCCTTTTTGACCCTTGCCTTCCCTCCTCGTCTCACACTGCCCTTGATCAGCGGGACATATTGGATCTACCTCCAAAACATACCTGGAGTCTGGCCATTTCTCTCTGCTCCCTACTGCCTACTTCTCCCCAGCCCTGCTCTCTCTCTAAACCCTCCCTACATCTCTCTATTCCACTCCATAATTGCTCCAGTCATCATGCTTTCCCTGGTCAATTGTCACTGTTCCCAGACTCTTTAAACGCTGCTTTTCTGGCCAAGCCTGTTCTCTACAGCAGCCAGAATGACCTCAGAATACCAATGTAAACAAAAGTTTGTAACCACTTCCTTTTCCTTTCTTCTGCGTGTGTGTGTGTGTGTGTGTGTGTGTGTGTGTGTGTGTGTGTGTGTGTGCGTGCTCATTGAGCTCATAGTTTTAGGGGGTTTGGTCTTTGATTGCTTCACTCATGCCATGTGCTTGGGCTGATCATCGTGGTGACAAGAACATGTAGAGGAGGCTGATCACCTCATGGCAGACAGAAACAGAATGAGCAGCTCACACGGTGGCAGAAAGGAAGCCGAATCCAGCCTTAAATTGTTTCTTGTTGGCTTAAAGTCTGACTTCTGACCATGGATCCAGACTCCCATGATTTGACTGACCTTATCTCCTAGCTCCGTTCTTTTTAACGGCTTACCATGTTCTAGTTGAGCTAGCTCAATCTTGATTCCTTCAACATGTCAGGCTCCTACTTGCCATTGCTTTTGCAGTAGCTGTGGCCTCTGTCTAGAATGGCCTTCCCCAAACATGGTCATGACTGATTTTTCTTGTCACCTAAGCCCAGCTCACAGTCACTTGCTTACCCAGATCTTCCCTGGTCAGGCAATGCTATATCCATATCCTCTCTGTGTCTTTGTCCCTTTCTCTGTGTCTGTATGAATGTGTTCAGGGTTGGCTGGTTGGCAATCTCCAGGGTTAGGGTTAGGGTACCTGTCTCTGCAGCATGCTCTCCCCAGCACTGAGATTATAAACCCACACCATCAGGCGTGTGTGTGTGGGGGGGGTATTTTTATGGGTTTTGGAAATCAAACTCAGGTCCTGGTACTTGTAAGACAAAGACTTTTCCAATTGAGCCATCTTCCTAGCCCCTGGCTGTTTCATTGTTATGTGGAAATAACTAGTCCAACCTGGAGTCGAGGCTCAGGTCCCTTTTTGCAACCTGGAGGACTGTCTGCAAACTGATCAAATACTTTGTGGCACAGTATGACACTGTAGTGAGTGTCACTCCAGGATCCCAGGGCTCTCTGGAGATCTAGCTGACCAGGCTATAGCATATCCCTGATGAGTTCTGAGTAAAGGAGGAGACCAGGGGGCAGAATTCAGTCTGTTTCTTCAAGTGGATTCTTTGCCACGTGGACAGCACCAGCTACACACCACCAAATGTGCAATTACACCGGAAACTGCCCAGCCCTAAGCGGAACAATGAAGGAAAATTTGGTTCTTCGGTCTACCGGCCCAGGGCAAGTAGAAACAAACATGAGGTTGGAAATATTTTTAATGTGTGTATTTTCTTGGGTCATTAAAAGAGAAAAACAAGCTTTGAGCGGTCTGAAACAAACCATCATCCAGTTTACACGTAGTTATTGGGCTCTGGCTGTGGCCCAGTCACTGGAGGCCGTGGGCAAGTTTGGGGCAACTGGGGTGTGATGAGGCCTTTCTGATCATGAAGCTGATTTCTGAAAAAAGAGAATGGGAACAGAGAAAAAGGAGAACAGGGATGGTGCTGACATCCACAGAGCAGGGTTGCCTTGGGCTGTATGTTGGGGTGCTCATCTACAAACAGTCTGAACAGAAAATAGTCTGTGCTCTTCAGACCTAGGGGGTGGGTGGGCAATGAGAGGAGAATCTCGAGGAAGCCACACAGAAGCCAAGGCTTTCTGCTGCCGATGGGCATGGAAGGGCTCCAGTCATATGACGGGGCAGCAGTGACTTAATGGCCCTCCAGCTCCTTCCCTCAGCCAGAGCTGCTCTTCTGTCCTCTGCTTTCCCCCACTGTTTTCCTCTCCCACTGGAGACTGCTTAGCCATACCTCCCCAGCCATAGGCGCCCTACCTGGAGGACGCGCGATTATCTCCTGCAAACACACACCAGAGGCAGTCTCTTGGCTGCCAAGCACATTGGCACCTTCGAGCTACAGCCTGGAAAAAGCCCACAGTTGATGTCTGAGACCTCACTGGTGCCTTTGGAGGGGACTGGAAGTGCTGCCTAGGGAGATGGAGGGGTGAAAGTGCAAAAAACACAGGCTGGCTTTGGAGCTGAGCATGGGGGAGGTTGAGAGCAGTTCTGTTTATGCATGAGGAACACCAGAGTGAGGCAGGCGGGGAGGCAGCGCCTGCTAATTCCAAGTTAATTTTGAATTGCCTTGAAAATCACCACACAGCATCCAGTTCTGCCTTCGATGGTCGAAGAAGGCAGCTGCTTTTTTCTTCTTCTTCAGGACTCGTTTCCCCCCAGCCGCGAGGCCAATTAGGCAGAACAGCAGCGGAAGCTGGAGTTGGTCTCATTTCTCAGCGAAAGGTCAGGCGAATTGTCTGTTGGGAGCTAACAGGCACAGGGCACACTATGGGAGGTGCCGTTTCTTCTGCCTGCTCCTGCCTGCACTGGTTAATATCTCTTTGGCATCTTTAAAGATGGTCTCCTAGGTGGGCTTTGTTACAAACTGAGACCCCTTTGTCCTAATCATCAGTGCTCCTGTACCTTTGGGATGACACAAGGCAGAGACAATATGGTCCCTTTGCCGGAGGAGGGTCACGGCACCCAGGTCCTCTGTAACACAGATTTCCATCTGCAGCTTCAGCCGCCCAAGCATGGCCAGGGAGCACAGCTTCAGTGATGTCTGCCCCTTCTTGTTTGTCTCGAAGGCTACCTGCAGTGTCTCTGGGTCCGCGGGCCTCTTTGCATCCAACATCATCAGCGGTTTGGGAAGCGGATCTCTGCTGCTTGGGGCTTCCATAGGTCTGTGTTGAACAAGCAGGAGGCTGGCAGGATGCCAACTGCCTAAGAAGAGGGCTGGGGGCTTGCTGATCCCATGATGGGCACAACATGGCAAAACTGTCATTTCAAAACTGTCAGCAGTTCCTTTCGGCAAAGGTGTGGACTTTCATTTTAAGGGCAGCTGTGCCCTTTGCATTGTGGAAACTACTTTTGGGTTGAGAAGTGAGTTCACTCCCACTGTTCTGGGAAGAACCGTGGATGTTTTAGGCTGTGGATGTTTTTGACGGGCAGGCGCGAGACCAAGCTGTGTGTATGCCGATGCCAGCATGAGCTCGTTCCTGTCTGTTTCCACCTCTCTCTTTTTGTTGCTTTCAATTGCATCCTGCTTACCATTCACATCTCTTCTGCAAAACAAGGTTCTGTTCCGACCCTCCTGGGCACAAATGTCTTTTTATTTCCCTTCCAAGAGCTGCTCTAGGCTTACCAAATACAGGCTCAAGGGAGGCAGTTCGTTCTGGCTTGACCTCCTAGCTTCTCAGGCTGGATTGATATTGTCTTAAGTACTTAGCATAGTGACTTTTTAGATGAGGACACAGCTGGCTCACACAGACCCCTACAGGAGGCCACATGAGGCAGAGATGATTGCCCTAGTTAGCTTTAGCTGTCAACTTGACAGAGCCTAGGCTTACCTAAAAGGAATCGTTGGTTGAGGAATTGCCCAGATCATACTGACCTATGGGCATATCTGTGTGGGTTGTTTTGATTGTTAATTGATAGAGAAGAGTCCAGCCCAGCATGGGTGGCACAATTCCCTGGGCAAGTGGTCCTAGACTGTCTAAGAAAGCCAGCTAAACATAAGCTGGTCAACAAGCCAGCAAACAGTGTTCTTCCATGGTTTTTGCTTCAAGTTACCACTTGAGTTCCTGCCCAGACTTCCCTCAGTGATAAACTATAACTTGTAAATTTTTTTTCTCCCTTAAGTTGCTTTTGGCCAGTGTTTTGATCACACCATAGAAAGAAAACTGGAACTGATGGGGGAAGTCCTTCTGTGTATTTGTTTGTCTGATTGGTTGATAAATAAAGCACTGTTGGCCAATAGGGAAGCAAGGTAGGTGGGACTAGGAGTCGAGGAGGATTCTGGGAAATGTAGTCAAGAGAAGAGAGTTGCCATGTGATCACTGGAAGAGAGGACACATGAGGCTGTGTCCTGGGTAAGATAAGACCTTATAAAAATATATATTAGTAATTATGGGTTAATAATTAAATCAGAGCTAGCCATTAAGAAACCACAGCAAATGGTCAGCAGCTGCATAATTAATATAGTGTCTTGTGTGTTATTTGGAGGCTGAGACAGTAACGGGACCCAGGCAGCAGGCAGGAATCCTGTTACATGGAACAGGGGCTTATATGGATCTATGCATGAAAACTGCTCTTAGATGGATGTTGTGGCTCATCCCTATAATCCCAGCATCTGAAAGGGCTGAGACAGGAACATTACCACTATCTGAAGCCAGCCTAGACTAGACAGTATGTTTGAGGCCATCTGGGGCTCTAGAGTAAGACCCTGTCTCAAAAAACAAGAAAACAAAAACCAAGAGGAAAAACAGAGTAAAAAAATGCACTTGTCTTGCACCTGAACCACCTTGACTGAAGGTCTGATGAGTATGGGCAGCAGGAAACTGGGAAAGGGTGACATCATGCCTCCTGGCAGGCAGCCATCTGAAACAGCTGCATTATCTACCTGAACTTAGGTCCTAGCAGGAGCAAGGAAGTAGCACCTATAATGGTCTTTAAGAGCATTCCTGGAGTATTCATTACAAACAATATTGCACTATTGTGGCTGTCCCCAGCCATTGCCTTCTATTTAAACCATGCTGGATGTGCAGCCCCTACATTTACCTCTAACTGTGACTTATCTCCATTCTCCTTGATCCTAGCTCCTGCCTTTCACGTACAAAACAAGTATCCAAGATACCAGTCCGAGGTCTTTCACTCAGTCTCTGTGCAGATAGTCCTTCAAGCTGGAAGTTATCATCTGACTAGGGGTGTGGCTGATCTGCCATCAGGTTGGCTCCTAAAACACCCAGCACTTCTCTGGACTCAGTTACTCCAACTGAACACCTTATCTCTTGACTTCCCACCCATTGAAAGAACATGTGAAAGGCTGTCAATCTCTGCTACATGTTGTGGAAGGTCCCACTTCAGTATTTTCAACCATATTTAATGATACTTTATTTCTAGGAACCATATACAACCCTGGAACTAGGCAATTCTTATGTGAAAACCAGGCATGAACTTGAAAATACAATGATTTGATCCTTGAACACAGTCACAAGAGGTCTTCAAGTGTTTAAGTCCAATACCCTAGTAAGTCCCAGAGCTCTCAGACAACCTTGGTAATTTGGAGGAGTTTCTGACTCATTGTCTATGACTACCCTGTTGTTCTGGCTAGTTAGATGTCAACTTGACACATGCTAAAGTCATCTTAAGGAAGGGAACCTCAATTGAGGAAATGCCTCCAAAAGATCGGACTGTAGGCAAGCCCGTAGAGCATTTTCTTTATTAGTTATTGATGGGGGAGGGTCCAGACCCTTGGTGTGTTTCCATCCCTGGGCTGGTAGTCATGGCTTCTATAATAAAGCAGGCTGAACATATCATGGATAATAAGTGCGTGTGTGTGTGTGTGTGTGTGTGTGTGTGTGTGTGAGAGAGAGAGAGAGAGAGAGAGCGAGAGAGAGAGAGAGAGAGAGAGAGCGAGAGAGAGAGAGAGAGAGAGAGAGAGAGAGAGAGGAGAGATGCTATCTACAGGCAGCCTTCATTGCCAATGTTGACTGTGCTGGAATTCTTGATTTGTAGCTAGTGAGTGACTTTAGTCTGATTTCAGGGGAAATCTTTTCCTTTCTGTCCTCCTAGACTATCTCAGTTCTTGACAGCTATGTCTCTGCCCTGATCAACCCTGAACATGGTATGTATACAAGCCTTCTCATCACATGTTACAGAAGCTAGCAACTCTGAAGGCTGGAGGGGTTGCTGGAGTTTCCTTGTCCCGCCAGGTCCCGCCACCATTCTCAGCCCCAAATAAGCACACAGATGCTATATTGATTATAAAACTATTGACCGATGGCTAGGGCTTCTTATTGGCTAGTTCTGTCTTTATTAACCCATTTCTACTAATATAAGTATTTCCATGTGATCTTATCTTACCAGAGAAGAGTCCAGACCCGGTACTCCTTCCTTGGCTACATGGCATCTCCCTGTGGCACCTCTCTGCCTACCTTTCCCAGAATTCTCCTCATCTCCTAGTCCCACCTATCTTCCTGCCTCTATTGGCCAAACAGTGTTTTATTCATCAACCAGTAAGAGAAATGTATATACAGAAGAACACCCCCATCACGGAACCTTAGCCTTTACCATGATAAGCTGGTTGGGGTCCCATCTAGAATGCTGGTCTACTCACTGTGTGTATCTACCCTCAATGCACATTTGTGAGAATGGCTGGATTTTATTACTGCGACCCTCCTTGCTATAGCCTCCATTTTCCTCTTCTGCCAATCAGGGTATCTGTAGCTTTTCCTTTCGAGGAGCTGTCTGGGAACTAATAGGCTCAGTACAAGCCAGCTCCAATAAAGTCACCCTTGTTGTTGGCATCCCGTTATTCTCCTCGATGTCCTTCCTCGCTGTGCCCACCTTGACTTGCCCTTTGTAAGGCTTGCCTTCCCTCTTAGCAGCCTGTCTACAAACCAAGTTTGTCTCTTCTACACTGAAATTGGCCAATTTACATGACACTCCTCACCACAGTCTCTGGATGTGCCTCTAATCTAATCAGACTAATTTCAATTTCCTGCATTTAATTACTTTTAATTCAATTAATTTAGAATGCAGTACACAAGGTGATTAATTAGGAGATGTTACTGGGGGACTCAGAAGGTGAATTGTTGTGCTTAAGTGTTTAAATATTATTGTGGCTACATCCAGCAATGGTGCCTTCACTCAGGAGCCCTTGAAAGAGGCCGAGTTGGAAGAATCCACGTGAGTCAGGAACACACACTGAAACTCCCTGAGACAGTGCAGAATTCTTCCATTATAGTGCATCTAGCAAGTCTCAGAGGAGACAAGGAAGACCCAGGTGACTGCAGTGGCCCCCAAGTGGGGACTTAACTATATGAGGTGAAGACAACATTGTCATTCAACAGAGAGGTACTTCACTGTGGAATTTACTGTATTGGGTAAAAAAACCACAGGGCTCCCTGTGAGCTATCACATACCTTCATGTTTTCTTTATTATAATGCACATTTATGGAATACCTGTAATAATGTGAAACTTCTCTCTGTTGTCTCTGTCTCTCTCTGTATGTATATGCATATGCACTTGTGTACATATGTGTGGAGGCCAGAAGTGGGAGTCATATCCCTTGGAGCTAGAGGTGCAGGTGTTTGACAGACACCTGGCTTGTCAGAAGGACACTGGGATCTGAACTCCGGTCTTCATGATTGCACAGAAAGCTCTCTTAACCAGAGGAGCCATTTCTCCAGCCCTCTACCTTATATTTTGAGACAGGATCTGTTGTTGAATCTTCAGGTCATCACTTGGGCTAGTCTGGCTAGCCGAGGAGGCCCCATGATCCACCTGTCTGTGCCCTCTCCCCCTGTAATGCCACACACATTTTTAAATGTGGGAAACAATAATCTGAGTGCAGTTCTTCATGCTTGTGTGGTAAGTACTTTGCCCACTAAGCCCACTCCCAATCCATTAGTACCAGTGGTAGTACAATTATATACAATGTTACATTGCAGGTGCTTTTCCCTGTGCTTTTTATATCAACTAGTTCATCTTATTATCATAAGACCTAAGTATAATCAAGTGTCATTCAATGACAGGAACATGTTCTGAGAAACATGCCATTAGGTGGTTTTGTCACTGTTAGAGCATCGGAGAGTATGTTTACACAAACTAAGATGGCCACAGTGTCACTAGGTGATAGAAACCACAGGGACCTCTTTCATAAATGTGGTCTGTCGGGACCAAAAGACCATTCTTCTGACATGGTGCTATTACTCTATTGTCCAGATGAGGGATGCTGGGCTCAGAGATGGCTCTGTCAGGGTGTCTGTTAGCTATCATTCAGAGAGAGCAGTCAGTGAGTCCAGGCTGTGACAGGTAGTTGTGGGGGACAATTAAATCTGAGCATTAAGTGTCTTTTAGTTCATGTTTTTGCCTCTTCCATTTCTGAGACACGGTAACATTCACTGAATTTGTCCTAACTTTGGGCTAAATATGGCGAAAGATATGACCTTTATAGGCATTATCACATCCTGTAGTGATTGGAACATGGTTTCCCTTTCCTTGTTCACTGAAAGGAAGCAGTCTGATGCTTTCTCATAGTTCTCTTGACCCTGAAGGCTGGCAGTCATTCTTTTTGCTGTTGTCTCAGAGAGAACATAGATTCTGCCCATCACCCAGGGCTTTGGACTGTAGCCTTTGTGGGTTCTAAGAGGCAGAGCTAGACTGACTCTCTACTTTATTCGAGGCCCTCCTAAACTGAGAAAGACCTGCATCCTGAGAACACAGTCTCCCTAAAATGTCACTCCAATTACAAGGTCATTCGTTAACCAAATGAGCTCTGTGGATAAGTGTAGAGCTCTTGCTACTGTTGTCCTAGAATGCTGGGCCATGATCCAAGTAAGGAAAGAAGCCAACGTGTTGTGGGCCATGACCTTCTGCTGTATAAGCCGTGTCTGGCCCCTCTGCCTGGTGAAGGAATGACACAGGGCAGCCTTTGACATATGTTCTTTGAGTGGATGAAGGACAACAGGTGGGATTCACAGGGAAACTCTATAAAAAAACAGAATGGGCTTTCCAGCATCAAGGTGGCCATTGCTGGAAATGCTCTCAATAAAGCTGATTGGTAATTTATTTACTTGGTTTTCCTTTCTGGATTTTGTTTTCTTTCCTTGTCTGCCTATCCTATCTTTAAGATGTAACTAAAAGAATATTTTTTTCAGGAAGGCTTCCCTACCTCTCGGCTCCTACACTGGGGCAAATCTGCTGTTGTCCCATAATGCTCTGGGTGCACTTTTGTTATTGTACTTGTGCTAGCCTGCTGATGAGCTGGTCTCCTTCATAGCCTGTCTGTGTCCCTGCCCCTCCATCACCCTGCAAGATCACATGGTTACTCCTCCTTGAGGCATGGTGAACCTGTAGCCTTCATGGCTGAGGACCTTACTCCATGCAGTCAACAAGAGACCAAGTTGACTTACCTGGTGCCTGACACAAAAGCCCACAAACCCATGATCTGTACACCTAGAGTCTTACGGGGGCCCAATGTTCTGTCATTTATGAGGACATGAACTTGTGTGAGATTTGGATGTGACAGAATCAGATGTTAAGTATTAGATTTGGATGTTCTGTGTCACAAGGCAACACTTGGGGCAGTGATATTGTAGAGAGTACAGGTTTACTTAGATCATAGTTTTGTAGGGTTATTTATTTATTGACAAGTTCTCATGAATCTCAGGCTGATCTTGAATGCACCATCATACCTGGTTTACATGGCCGGAAGACTGAATTTAGGGTTCCATACATACTAGATAAGCACTCCACCAACTGAGCTACATCCTCAGTCCAGCTGTTTGAAGCACAAGAGTTTGTGAGGAGGATAACCAGAGAGGCAGCTCTGTTAATAAAGTGCCTGCTGCACAGCCATGAGAACTTGAGTTCAAATCCCTTGCACCCATGTAAAAAGTCAGATGTGGCTGTGTACACCTATAATCCCTGTTCTGGTGAGGCAGAGACAAGCAGATTCCTGAAGATCATTGGCCAGCCCCTCTAGCCAAATCAAAGAACTCTAGATTCAAGGGAGATACCAGACATATGTACCCAGACACACATGTACAAAAGTGTGTATATACACCATACACACACACATACACACACAAAGTAAATAAATAAAATGTTCAAGATAAGCTGGACCCTATCAATTTTCTAGTGAAAACAGCAGACAATAGCATATCAGTGTGTGTGTGTGTGTGTGTGTGTATGCGTGTGTGTGTGTGTGTGTGTGTGTGTATGAGGCAGCTTTCATCACTGAATATGAAGTCAGAGAATGAAACTGGTGCCCTATAGTCCCTTCTGAGAACATGTTCTCAGCATCCAAAGACCATCTCACTAGGCTCTGCCTCCCAAAGTTCCTCCACCAGGGGATAGGACACTATGGAGCTCAATACTTCAGTCACAATGGGAACTTGTGGATCTGCTTAGATGGTCCTTGGACCACAGTACCAACTGATGTGTCTGGGGCAACAACACTGGAGAGTGTCACTAGGGCTGTCTTTGGAGTGAGGCCAATCTGACAGCTTGTGGCATACCATGTAAATAACCAAATAACTACCAATTCTGCCCCACTAAACATGCTGGCACTGGGAAATGCAAGGCCCTGGGGAAGGCATGAAGCTAAAAAAACCAGAGCTGTAAAAGGCCCTGCCTCTCCCTATCCTCAGGGCTCCTTTGAGTCTGGGCCAAAGCCCCTCTTAACACCCTTTTCCCTTCATTTTACAAAGGTGAGGAGAACCCAGACCTGAGGTTTTAAGGCTGGATCTCACTTCTATTAAGATGGCTGTTGGCCCCAAAAGATTAACTCACTGTCACCCTCCCCCTTGAAAGCTGATCTGAGTGGAAAAATGCAGTTAGAAAATCCCCCTTCCTTTCCCTCACACCTCAGCAGATTAAGGGGAGGCCTGACACAGAGTTGTGGGGATTTATGGGAGTGTGCAGGCACTGGCTTTTAAATGCTCGCTCCCCCTTTGCGAGGTTGGCAGCACTGCCTCCTATAAATCCTCCCTCCCTGGTATGTCTTAGACTTTCCTTGCCAGCGATGCGGAGGCCTGCAACACCTTTTCCGTGCAGTAGCCTGTGAAAATATTGAAGTCTGGCCCAGAAAAACACCAGCCCAGAAAGGGGAAGCTTTGATGTTTGCGAGTTCTTTTTTTCAGACAGCCCTTGCCAAATCTTCATTTTTCTAGTTTACAAGGAAAGGGATCCTGACCATCTGTCGGCTGTCAACCCATGTTTGTTTGGATGAGGATTTTTTTTCTCCCCATCTAGCACTCCTGTTCTTACAAGTAGTTTATTGGACTTCATAAATGTCAGCTTTTTGCATGCATTCTGTAGGCAGCTTACAATTTAGTGTTTAATCAAAATTGAGCAGTCAGCGTCTGTAATCAATCGGGAGTGGGAGGTAACGATGAGCTCGAAGCTGAGAGTGCCCCGGGACCATGGTTTATGCCTCCCAACTGTCTCCATTAGGATTTCGTTCTTGAAGGTGCGGGGGTGGGGGGTGGAGTGATGTGGAGGAAATGAGCATTTCTTGGGCTCCTACTGTGTGCTCTTCTGTTGAATGTGTTTCTTACTGCTTGCCAAAATCATACCACCCCACAAACCCTCAACCCACATTCTGTGGCTTAAAAAAAAAAGTCAGCCTTTTTTTTAAACTCCTTGACCAACAAGCTAGCAGAGAGTGATCTCTCTGGTCTCACCTGAGCTGTTCACATGCCTGGGCATAGGCTGGCTGTGGGGTGACCTTGGTTGGCCTCCTGTAGTCCAAACTTGGCTCTACTCTCCACACCTCTCACTCCAGCAGGCTCAGTAGGTTTTTTTCTTCATGGTGACTGCAGATGTGGAGGACATGGCATGGGAAAGGGAGGTCGTGAGAGTACTTTCCCTAGCTCCCACCGCAGTGGTAAACATTTCATTGGTCAAAGCAAGGGACAGGGCCATCTCCCAGTGGGAGAGGGTGCGTCTTAGCCCCTGCAGACTATGGTAACAAACCGCCCAAAGCTGGGTGCGTATGAACAGCACTGATTTGTTGTTCATTGTTTTGGAGGCTGAGAACTTCAAGACAGGGGTACAGACACTTGAGGTCTGAAGAAGACCTGCTCACTGGTTCCGAGACACCATTTTCTTCCTTTATCTTTGCATGATAGACGGGTCAGTGTGGTTCTGTAAGGCATCTTGTGAGCCTGTGTGTGTGTGTGTGTGTGTGTGTATGTGTGTGTGTGTGTGTTTACAAGTCCATGTGTCTCTGTGTGAATGCAAATGTGTGTGCAAGCATGTGGGAGTCGCAGGTTGACAGGGCAGTGAGTCCCAGGGATCCCCCTGTCTCTGCCTTCCCTGTATGTACAACTGTGCACTGCCACACCCAGCTTTTGTAAAGGCCTAGGGATTGAATTCAGTCCTCCAACACTTTACTGGCTGAGCTGTCTCCTTGTCTACTTGGGAGGCTTGCATCCTCATGAGCCAGTTATCTCCCAAAGTCCCCCATCTGTTAATGCCATCCTGTTGGACATTAGCTTTCAGTACATGAATTTTTAGGGGGCAGATTTTGAGACCTTATATGGGAAGAGCTGCCATCCCTTAAGAGTTAGAGGCAGTAAAGTGTCACAGGTAAAGGCCATGGGCATAGAGAAGGGTGTACAAGAATCAGGGTCCTGAACGCTGCCAGTCTGTCGCAGTGAGGGCAATCTCATGTAGGAGGTAATTGTTCCCATGCCGCTGTCCAGATGGAGAAGTGCCGAGAAGCAGCCATTCTCCGGGTTTCTCAGCCATCAGCAGTGAAGCCAGGCTTTTCCTCAGCCAAACCTAAGCTGCTTCCTCTTGACTCTGAACCCACTTTTCAGGAGGAATAGATGAAATGGAGCCTTTGATGTCATTTCCCCTCTGTTAAATGATGAAAGAAAGGCCCAAGCAGTCTGGCTCATTGTCCCCTGGCTCCTGTCCAGATCCCAGGGTAGTCGGGACTCATTGGAAGAGATTGCCCTGCCTCTGGTCACTCCTGCATCAAGTGCCCCAGCAGATCGTATTGGAGATGAAACTTGGTGTTTCCCAAGACCTTCAGAATCATAGGTTCCAATGTCTAGTTACAAGAGCCTGGCATATCAGCTCCCTTTCCCCATCCTTCATTCTCTGCTGAGTTGTAGACAGTGCCAGGAGCTGGAGAAGACTATCATTAGCCAGGGGCAGCAGACGCTGAGGGACAGTGAACCTAGAAGGCTAGCGGTGGTGGCAATGGGCTTGTCAACAAAGGGGCAGATCTGTTTCCTGATTTGACCCAGTGCCTAATCCAAGGGTGTACTTCCTGTTTAGAAGATTGCTAGAGTGGCCATAGGTGAAATTTCTATGAGCAAGGTGGGGGGGGGTGCTCCTAAGAGCCACACTGGCCCTGTCTTCCCCCAATCTAACCCATATGATCTTGGCTTCCTGTCTTTTCTTCTTCCTCTGGACATTTTTTGACTCGTGCTCTAGAATATTACCACTGTGCCCTCGTTCTCCAGGCTCCTCCCAGTCCACCTCTCCACCCCAAGCTCCCTGAGGGCAGCCGTGTGCCGGAGAAAGTCAGATGGCTTAGTCGGGCTCTACTTGACCGTTGCTTATTTCTGGGTACTCCATGGCTGCTTGTTTCTGAGTACTGTTAAGAAACCTCTCTAAGCCTCTGGTCTTTCCTTGGTAAAATGAGGTGCCATAGGTCACAGTGTGGTTGATGTAGAGGCCATGCTGTCACACCCAGGAGGAGGTCTTGCGTGGGGATACTCAGTTCTCATTCTTTCTCCATCCTTGCCCTCGCTGTCTGACCTCCTCCCGGCTTCTGTCTATTTGAGTCTCCACAGCACTTTCCAGCCCTTCAATAATTCAGTGTTAATGTTTTATTAAGCAGAGGCTTCCTAATGGGCTGTTATTGAGCTGGCAAGGAGCCAATATCCCCCTGTGGGGCTCTTTGGACTCTGAAGGGAGATTACTTACGAGGAGCTGCTGGGATGGTGCCCTCTGACTTCCAGGGCGTGGCCCAAGTTCCAGTACTGATGCTGTCCCTCTCAAGATGGGGTTTGTATTCCCCCGGCTGAGGCGTCTATGAATACGGAATCAGTGTTCTGGAAGCTGCAGTGCCCCTCTACTCCCCCCCCTGCGCCTGGGCTTGGGCCAGCACTGGTGCTGGGAGATGGAGTCATGTAATGGACCCCTGTGTGCTCACATTGCTTTAAAAGTCCCCACCACATTCTCTCCTCAGAGTCTCTGGGAGCAACTCCACTCCTAAGAAGTCTCTACAAGAAAAGGACGCCTCTGGGGTGGGGAAGCTTGTGAGCCCCTGCAGGCTGATGACCAGGAGCTAGGAGAGTGACTCGGAGGGAGCTCCCAGCAGAGCAAGGGTTCCTGGTGTTATTCTTGACTCCCATTCTCTGTGTGACCTTGGGGGAGCCACTGCCATCCCTGGGCTTCCGCTTTCTCTGTGAAGTACTGAGCTCTGAGTGTGGGGACCGAGGATGGGTCCCACTATTTGATGTGCTGGCTACAACCACTCAGAGGTTAGTGCTGTGGGTCCTAATCTCCAAAGAGGTGTCACTTCAGGCAGATGACTGAGGCACACCTGCTGGACTGGATGGCTCTGATCAGGCCTGCTCGGTAACCCTCAATGGGTCAGTGCACTCACTATACAGCATCTCTGAGCAGCCTGGACCAGAGCGCTCTCCCTTCGCTGGCCTTCTGCAGTCTAGAGCTGGCATTCTCCGGTTACCTCTTGTTGACCCTGGACACTTCCTTGAAGCCCTTACCTCTGCTGCTCCACAGCTTCGACTCAGTCTGTAGCCCCTGCTCCTCTCCATGTCCATCACCCACAGTCCCCACTGTCACTTAAGGGCTGTTCCAAAGCGCCCTCCTCCAGGAAGTCTTCCCAAGCTTCCTATCCCGATCTCACCCCCCCTCTTGTCCTGTGCTTCCTAGTCCTTCAGTGTCTGCCCACTCTCACAGCCAAGGCTAAGGCTTTGGACGAGCTCCCAGCCTTGTCACTCTTCACTGTCCTCCCTGTACCTGGCTGCGATTGTGTCAGGATGCCTCACCTCCACCCAGCTGCTGAAGCTGCCTCCATTTCCTAGACACTTTGTTTCTTTCTTGACCCCATAGTGAGGATGCTAAGACTCAGTTCATGTCCCCAGGACTAAGATGAGCTTATTGTGCTCATGTGTCCCAGGGTCCAGTGGTCCTGGATTGTTTGTTTCTGAAGTCATAGTGTGCTGAATGGGGCCTGGCATATAGAGTGCTCAGTAAGCATGATGCTGAGGAGACTTCTCTCATTTGTCTATCATAGGACATAACAGAGGCTGGACCTGGGGCCTGCATGTTCATGGGGTAGTTATTCAAAAACTGGTTTACTAAAACTGGCACAGAGTCTTGCAACTGGTTGAGCATTGAAATCTTTCTGTGGTGAGTGCCTGTGTGTATATGTTTGTGATGTGTATAAATGTATATATGTAGCATAAGTATGTCTGTGAGTACACATGCATGGGTAAATTATATATGTATGTATGTATGCATGTGTGTATAAGTAGACCTGTGTGTTTATGTATATGAATTTGTATGCATATGTACATGTGTATAAGTACATATGTATACATATGTATGTGTATATATGTGTTATATGGATGTTTACGTGTATGGGTGTACATGAGTGGGTCTATGTGTATATTTATAGATGCTTATGGGTAAGAGGGTGTATGCCTGTAAGTGCACATACATGTACATGCATGAGTATGCCTGTATATATGTATGAGTGTATATTAGTGAATGAAAATGCCAGTGTACATGTATATTCATGTGTGCATGAGTATGTCTGTGTGTGGACATATGTACGTAAATGTGCATGTAAGTGTGTGTGTGTGAATGCATCTACATGTGCACATATGTGTGTATTCTCTATTGTCAGGATGCTGGGCATATGGCAGTCTCCTTTCTGCAAGGGAAGGTTTAGTCTTCTAGGACTGTCATGCTTCTTCCTTACCACAGAGAACTTTCCTCCTGGGCATCAGGTTGCCACTCATCAGTTTCAGAGCCAGCCACAGGCAGCTCCTGGAGAACAGGCACTGTGCAGTCAAGAAAAGAGATGGTGCTTGCAGGGGACCCAGCATGGTCCTGGGGAGGGACATAGACCAAGCTGTGTAGCTTTGGGCAGGTCTCTGCCATCTGGAATCCCTCGAGCAGGGCTTCCCATGTGCCCATGTGTTAGGTGTTGGTAAACCCACTTTATTCTTCTTAAACAACTAGTTTGAAGGAGAACCCTGAAGCATGGAGTGCCTGTGTTATCTTGGATCAAAAGCAGCTGAACAGCAGGAGATCAAGCTGAGTGGTCTTTGGGAGTTCGTGTCCCCCAGTGCTGTGCTGTTCCTTTCTCAGGACAGCATCTTACCATCTACGGGACTGATTTCATTGATTGACACCTGTGAAGACCTGGGACATGGCATTCAGTCAATGGAGGCTGAGGTTATTGACATCTGGTTCCACTCTCTTGTTTTTAGGGATAAGGAACCTAAGGTCCTGTCTAAGTGGGTGATTTAGTCCTGGACAGTTGTGAAGACATGAACTTTCATTTTTCCTATGTGGGATGTGTGTGAAAAGTAGACAAAAGGAAGACTCGTTGTCTTGGTGGAATTGAGACAAGGAAAAAGGTGAGCTGCATGGCAAGATGAGGATCTGTGTGGATCTTCCTGACACTCTGGAGCCCCAGGGGTCCAGTCTCATTATCTCTGGCTGCAGATCTCATGTCAGAGACTGGTGACTCCCTCAATGTCCTTACCCACAGGTAAAGAGTTGGATTTGAACTCTGGTCTGTTTGGACAAAGCTTTGCTGTTTTTCTCTGCTTCTCCAGCCCAGAAATGGGGTTAAAGAAAAGATCAAGGCCAGAGAACCCAAAACTGTTACCACCAGCATTGACAGGGTGTTCATGCCTCTCCCGAGGGCATCAGGGTAACTCCTTAGGGGTCATAAGAGTGGGTGAGGTGCCTTAAGGGAAGGAAAGTCCTTGAAACCTGAAGTGACTGTAATATTCCCTGGTGTACCCGGAAGTCAAGAGCAGCCATTTCTCTTGGGCTACTTCTGTCTTATAGCATGCATTTCAAATGACAGTGTGACTATATAACCAGGGGTTTGGGAGCCAGATGCCAGGGGAGATAGAGTCTTGACAATTGTCTGCTTTATTTTTAAAAATCATATGGAATTTAAAGAGACACACTTTGTCCTATAATATACCCTCGTATGCACCTACATGTGCACATGCGTGGGTACATTAACTTGTGCATATACTGGACTTTTAGCTCTTCCACTGCTGTAGAAGGAGCTGCTTGTGTAAGTACCAAGAGTCCTGCATGATCTTGTCCCTCATCTGGTGTGTCTGCATTCCTGAGCCAAAGAAGGAACTGGGTAAGCCTCTAGTCACACAAGGGCATGCTTCCCAGGAATGGCCTGCTCAGTATCACTCACCTGAAACATGGCTGGGAATTCCAAGACCTGCCCAAGGTCACCTAGTGTCCACGAGATTAGAGCTCCAGGCCCTAAGCTCCATGTGCAGGGTCCATCCCCACGGTCCTCAGTGTGCACTCACACACATCCAGAACACGCTCAGTCCACCATCACCCCTTCTGTCCTCCTGACAGATATAACTTGCCTCAACCACCTCTAACTGCCAGAGTGGCCCTCCTGACTCTTTCGTGTGTCTTTTTAGATGTCTACACAAATGTGACGGAAACATGGGCTCAGTATGGACTTGAACAGACCTGTGGCAAGGCATTTCAGACTGGCCCCAAAATGAGGAGCTAGGGCTGGGTTCTGGGGGAATTAGAATCTAATTCATAGATGGATGAGGAACTGGTCATAAGGCCACAACCAAAATGAACAGACAGTCTCACTACACCTGGACAGGGTCTCTAGTGGATGTCAAAGGGCCTCGTCTTGGTCAATGCTTTTATCACTGACTAGAAGGGATTTCAGGTGGGAAGAAAATATGAATATGTATGAGCCTCTCTTATGGTGTCTGACACAGGTCATTTCTTTAGCTCCCCACAGTTTGCCTGTCTTACTCCTTCACAGACTGAGAAATGAAGCTTGAGAGAGGATGAGCAGTCAAGCGCTCACGGACCCTGAAGGGGTGCGGCTCAAAGGCAGAACTGTCCCAATTCTCACCTGACACTAAGAGTGACAGGTGAGCTGCTGAGAGGGATGGACAATAGATGAGAGGTTGGGTCACTAAAGTTCTGACATTAACACAGGCCAAATTGGCTACACTCACAGAGATGAAAGGTGACAGAGACCTCTGCACATGCATGACTTCAGAACCCCCGCCAGACGCAGACAGGATGTGGGGTGGCTGGGTCAACAGCCCTAGTAGAAAGGTGTTGGGTGTTAGCGGACAGGAAGCTTTCTATGAGTCATCAGTGGCATGTGGCAGCCAGCAACACTTCTGTCACTGTCACTTCTCTGAGATGAGGCACCAAGAGTGAGAAGGGAGAACCTCCCTAGTGGTTTGGGTCTTGGTAGCACAGTCCAGGCCTGGAGTCCTCAACGGGGGTGGGGGAGGGCAGCCTGCAGGGGTCCAGGAAGGTGGGGTAAGGGTCTGCTGTTAACAGCTTTCAGTACCCCTTCCTCCCCTCCCTGTGCAGTTACAACCACTTCTTAATGGCATTAGCCTTATGTGCTTTGGTCATATGCTTTGGCCATGTTTTGAGGTTTTGTTGCTATAACCTTGAGTACACACAAGGATTCCTTGTGGTCCAGTTTTGACATAAAAATAGATTCCAAGAAGCACTAAAAGAAACTGAAAGGAAATAAACCCACCCTAGTCTTCATGCACACCTCACAAAGATAAGAAGCAGTGGGCTCCCTGCCGAGAACTTCCTCCTTATACAATATTTCAGAACTTCTCTTGAAACAGTCACTGCTTAGACACTCAGCATCCTCCTGACACCCAGCCAGCATGACAGGCTTTGTCTTTGGTCCTTCCCTGTCTCCATCATGTGGATGGGCTAGTGATGTGTTCTTTTCCATCTCCATCACACAGATTGGTTAATGTTTGGTCCTTCTCCATCACCATCACATGGATGGTTAATGTTTGATCCTTCCCTCTTTCTATTACATGGATGAGTTAATGTTTGGTCCTCACTCTCTTCTCCATCTCATGGATGAGTTAATGTTTAGTCCTCTGTCTCCATCACATGGATGGGCGCATGTTTGGTCCTTCCCCTTCTCCATCACATGGATGGGTTAATGCATGCCTAGCTTTTCCTGGCCATTCTCCTCATTTAGCTCATTCCTCTTTAGTTTCCTTCCTACATTTCCAAATCAGTCCCTGCCAAGGATATCTCAGACTCTAATTGAGAAGGTCAGAGGCTCTTTTCCCTCCGGGTTCTAGTTCTGTTCATGAATCCCTCACCTCCTTCTCTTAGACTCAAGGGAGGAGATATGGAAGAGAGGATGTGATGGGCTGTAGCAGATGGGAAAGACACTGGAGACAATGGGGACATTCTACCAACTGGCCTAATATTCATCATGTTAGCTCCCAGGACTTTGAGTGGAAAGGCCTACCAGAAGAATGACAAATCACACACAAGTTGCCATTTATAGGACTTGTAGTTCCTGGAAGCAGTCAGAAGGCCATCTTCTCGATAAGGTCCCCATTATCTTGCATGGCTCCTTGTCTTTGCAAAGGTGACATTTGCTTTTGTATGATGTATCCTGAGATCTCCTAGGAGATGTCAGACTGCGAGGGAGAAGGCAAGCCATACATATTTTATATGCCCCTCCTCCACTCCCAGCTTCCTCTGCAACTATATCAGGGATGTGTGGCTTGTGCATTGACAGCTTGACACCAAGGCAAGTAAGAGCCCATGCTCCTATTCCTTCTATCTCTTTGCTTGTGGTGACTTTGGAGGCTCTGTGATCCTTCTGCAAAGCAAAGAGGATGAGATGGTTAACTGTCAATTGTCAGCTTGACAAAATCTAGAATAACTCAGGAGACATGCTCCTAGCCACACCCATGGGAGAGTATCTTGAATAGATTTATTGATACAGGAAGACCCATCTTGATTGTGGGTAACACTATTTCCTGGGTAACACTATTTCTACCCAATGAGGAAAATGAGCTGAACTAACATGTATACATTCATTACTCTCTTCTGACTATATGTGGTCAGTTGCTTCATGTTCCTGGTGCCTTGACTCCCCCACTATGATAGACTACAGTTTGAACTGTAAAGTAGAATAACATTTTTTGTCCTTAAGTTGTTGTCATCAGAGTATTTTATCGAAGTGACTGGAAAAGAAGCTAAGAAAGTGGACAAACCCCATAGCTCCAGCTCCCAAGACAACCCAGGTCTTGCTTTTCATTATACTCAACTGGAATTGCCACACTGCTGCAGCCTGAACTGGCCTGGCCCAGGGAATGCTAAGAATGCCAGAATTGACTATTTCTTCTGGAGAGTTCTCCACTGAGATGAAGGAAGGCACTGTCTCAGAGCCACCCAGCAGCTGATTGACACTTTCTTCCTTGTCATCACGCAGCCCAGATGGCACTTCCTGTTTGGCAACACCTCACGTGGCTCACCCAGCCCCCACCTGCTCTGCCTCTCCATTCTCCACAGTCAAGTGTGCTCACCAGGAGACATTTGCCAAGAACACATCCTCATGTGTGCCAAGGAGTGTCTATTTGAGGAGGAACAATCTAGAGAATATTTAGAGATGAAAGAGAGCTTGGGAGATAGAAGCCTTGTTTTTAAAGTGAACAAGTGGAGACCTGATGTCTATCAGGCTCTGGAGCAGGAGCTGGGGATAGGATGCCAGCTCTGCGTGGAGAGGGCTTGGCCTTGTAGGGATAGGATAAACTACATGAATTTTTTAAAAAAAGTCCCTTCCAAGCCCGTCGTCGTAACTCAAACTCATAATCCCAGCACCTGGTAGACTGAACCTGGAGGGTCAGGAGTTCAAGGCCAACCTCAGCAAAATAACAAAGTAAAGACCGACCAGAGCTGCATGAGACCCTGATTCAAAACCTTAAAACAAACTAAATAAAATTAAAGCAAATAAATAAGGTCCCTTCATAACACAATGCTTTATCTGGATAACTTTCTGTTGCTAAGAAAATAAAGAATATAGGAAGTAAAATTGCCCAGTTTAATAAGCAAATGAAGATGGTCACAATGAAATGAACTTCTGGAAGGTACAGCCTCATGAGACCAGCGTCCTGCTTGGGCTCTTGGGAGGCTGACAAATGGTGATGAGCAGTCAGGAAGGCAGGGTGAGTATCGTTAATTTACACATCAACCACAAAGAGGGCTGTACTAGGAAAGAGTCACAAGTCTTGAGACAGACCAGAGCCATTGTGGTGACAGTCTCATAAGAAAGGCACACATGCAGCACTCTGACGTCTGAACATTCAGAGACAATCACCCTCAAGCGTGTTTATCATGTACCAGAGATCATGGGATGGTTTGCAGCTCATCATGGCCTGGGGAGAAGGGCTGCTGCCTGCTTTAAGGACATGTAGACGATGGTGTGCAGAGATTTCCCCAAGGTCACAAAACTAGTAAAGGGCCAGTTTAAGACTCACCAGGCTCAGATTTTAGAATAAGAGTCCAGAAGCCAGGTATGGTGGGACAAGTAATCCCCTCATTTGGGAGGCTGAAGCCAGAGTGTCAAAATCTTGAGGATGGTTTGGGCTACATAGAGAGTTCCAGGTGAGTCTTGGATACACAGTGTGGCTCCTAAGGGCACATAAATAAATAAACAAGACCAAACTTATCCTTGGTACCAGAAGCTGGGTAACACTCTGCTCATATGCAGCTGGGGCCTTGGGGAATTTCCACTTTCTGCGCATGCAACTGAGGCTGGGCACGTGCTCTTAAGAGACAAGCAGCTATGAATATTTGGAGAGGCAAGGAGAGTATTTTTGAAAGATAATTTTTTTAGGTATAAATGTGGGCGCTTGCATGTAAGTGCACCACATGCATGCAGTACCCATGGAGGCCAGAAGAGGGCATCAGAACTGGAACAGAAGTTACAGGTGGTCATGAGCTGGCATGTGGGTGCTAGGACTCAAACCCTGGTCCTCTGCAAGAGCAGCAAGTGCTCCTAACTGATGAGCCATCATTTTAGGCTCAGCAAGGTTTTTTTTTTTGTGGGAGAGCAGTGTTCTGGGGTTTCAGTGCTGACTCTGCCAGACTCACATCACCTCCATGAAACCTCTGGTTCCCCATTTGGAAATGGGAAGGAAGTCTCGGACCTGGTCTATGGAGTTCTGCAGAGGCTGGAGCTCTATTAGTTATTTTTATGTCAATGTCAACAAAATAGCTGACAGCAACACCTAAGAAGAGGAAAGACTCCCATTGGCTCATAGTTTTAGCTCATCCTACAGGGAAGGAAGAGCAGAGTTTCTCACTCATGGCCACAGGAACATATGACAATGACTACTCTTATAGTGGCAGGCCAGGAAGGAGGTGGGGGAGTATTCTGAAAGGGACTAGGCTATGATCTTCAAATACTTGCCCCTAGTGACATGTTTCTGCCAACCAAGACCCACAGCCTTCTAAAATGTTGCTGCCTAATAGGGAACAAGTGTTTGAACACATGATCTTGAGGCAAACACTTCAGATTCAAACTGAAAAAAAACAACAAGAGGGCAAGGTGTAAGTGTTTGGAAAAATCTATGAAGGAGAAGGATCTTGTTCCAATTAGGAATGCATTTGGCTGCAAGCCATATGGCAGCCGGCTCCATTGGCTTGATCCTATTTATGAACTTCTGGATGATAATAACGGGTGGGGCAAAGTGATTTAAGGTGCCATGGCCCCCCTGCCACTGCTCTGTGCCTGGCCCATATCTGCACAAGCTATCTATAAACCCAGTACAGGTGCCATCCTGTCCAGCTTTCCATCCAAATTCCAGGCTAGAGAAAGAAGGGACAAGAGTGGGTGCTTGTTTGGGGAGTGAACACCTCCTTATATATGTAATTGCTGCAATCAGATGTTCACCCTATGGTACAAAGAGGCTGGGCAAGTGAGTGTTTTTACTGGACACACTACTGCACCCAACAAATCTATGGTTCTGATGGGATGCAAAGAGAGGTCTGAGAGGATGTGGGGTGTCAACCACAGTCTCATACCAATACAGGGTCTGATTCTGATTTCCGCTGGGAGCGAAAGCCTCGCGGGTGAAAGGAAAAGAATGGGAAACGGAGGTTCACTGAGGGTGAGAACACGGGAACTGCCAAACTGCAGGTTTGGAAGGCTGAGCTGATAGAAGACCGAGCTCACTGGGTTATCTCCTCCATCCGTTCAGTTTCATTAGCCCCACTGGCTGGGGCTGAGAGCTGAGTCCCAGGAGCTCATTAATGGCCGCTGGGTTTGTGTACGTCTCTACCCGAAGATGTCTAACCGCAGACTTCCTCTTGACTCCTGGCAACAGGGAGAAAACAAAACCACAGCAGTTTTCATTGCTGAAAAGGACAGAACCGACTTGTTTGCTTAATAAGCCCAGATGGAGGAGCTTCATTTCTGAGAGGAAAAGCTACGTTGCCAGGCCAAGAAGTCTTGGCTGAGCCACGAAATCCCTGGACTCCACACTGAGATACCCTGGCTCTGCAATTTAGAGGCTCTGTGGTCAGTGAGAGGAAACCACCAACCAGGAGCACAGTAGACCCAGGGCCTGGAGCACTGCGCATGACCCATTGAGCCTAGTGGAAGATATACACTCATGGAAAGAAACTGAGGCCTTCTCCCTCCCACCACCACGGCTTCTGGTTTCAAAGATTTCACTTATATACTTATTTTTTTCCTTTCTCTCATTTACTGGTATTTATTTTAGCGATTGATTAATTCCCACTTTGTCCGTTTCCGTTTGCTTGGTTCACTAATTCTATGATGTACATTCAGCACCTTTATTCTTGGTTTTTCTTCCTTAAAACAAAAACTTTTCAGGCTGTGCACTTTTTTTCTTGAGGTCAGCTTTGCTTGGAGTCCTTTAGGTTTATGGAAAACATTTCCTCTTTTCACCAGTTTCTTTTTTGTTTTGTATATGTGTATATGTTTATGTGTGTACGTATGAGTACTAGATGTGTGTGTGTATGTATGTGTGTGTGTGAGCCTTGTGTGTATGAGCCTGTTTGTGATCCTGTGTGTAGTAATAGAGAGATAGAGAGAGAGCCTATGTGTGCTCTGTGTATATGTGTGTGAGCCTGTGTGTGTGAGTCTGTGTGTATGAGCCTGCATGTGTGAGAGAGAGCCTGAGTATGTGAGCCTGTGTGTGTGTATGTGTGTGTGTGTGTGTGCATGTGTTGAGTAGGTCAGAGGAAGATGTTTTCTTCTTGCTCTCTGCCTTACTTTACATTTTAAAATTTATTTTATTGTATATGTGTGTATTCCTGAGTGGTTTCTATGTGTCCCATGTGCATGTAGGTGCCCGAAGAGGCCATCAGAGAGCATTGGACCCCAGGAACTGCAGAAACAGACAGTTGTGAGCCACTAAAAGTGGGAGCTGGGAAACAAACTCAGGTCCTTTGTGAGAGCAGTAAGCACTCGTGATGGCTGAGCCATCTCTCCAGCCTTCCCACTTTACTTTAGGCAGGGTCTCTTGCTGAGTCTGAAGCTCACTGATTCATCGAGGCTGGCCAGGGATCCTCCATCACTGCCTACCCAGTGCTGGGCTTACGAGAGGATGCTGCTGAGCCTGACTTACATGGGTACCGGGGAGTCAACTCAGGTGAGAGGATGCTGCTGAGCCTGACTCTTACTTGGGTACTGGGGAGTCAACTCAGGTGAGAGGATGCTGCTGAGCCTGACTTACATGGGTACTGGGGAGTCAACTCAGGTGAGAGGATGCTGCTGAGCCTGACTTACATGGGTACTGGGGAGTCAACTCAGGTGAGAGGATGCTGCTGAGCCTGACTCTTACTTGGGTACTGGGGAGTCAACTCAGGTGAGAGGATGCTGCTGAGCCTGACTTACATGGGTACTGGGGAGTCAACTCAGGTGAGAGGATGCTGCTGAGCCTGACTCTTACTTGGGTACTGGGGAGTCAACTCAGGTCCTCTTGCTTGCACAGCAAGCACTATACCAACTGAGCCATCTTCTCAGAACCTCTTGATGTTTTACAATTTTCATTTACATATTTTATTTGATCCATATGGTGTCTAGAAATATGTTTATTGACAGGTGCAGGTGCTGTGAGGTAAGCTGTCAGGTAGTGCTTGATGTTAATGGCAGTTCTTAGCAGACTTTTCAAAAAAAAGAAAAGCAAAATGGCTTCATTGTGGTTATAAGCATCGAATCTCTCTTTGTAAAGTTGCCTTTCAAGTATCTGCATGAATGGGAGGAAACTTAGGAACTAAATAATTCGGTAAGAAAGTGATAGCTACTAGTCTAGTGGCACAGGATGATAATTCTAGCTACTCCAGAAGCTGAGACTGGAGGAGCACCAGCACAAGGCCTGCCTGGGCTATACGGCCAGTTAAAGGCTAGCCTGGGCAATTTGTGAGATCTTGTCTCTAACTAACAGTGAAAAGGGGGGGCTGGGGATGAAGCTCATGGGTAGAGTGCTTGCCCAACATGCACAAGGTCCTGGATTCAAGCCCAATGTGAGAAAAAGAAAGGAAAAAATGCTAGCTACCATTTTGCCTGCTTCTGGCACTGTCCCCATAAGGCCTGTGGACTTTAAGCACTGTGACATGTTCCTCCTTCTTCCTTACCCCCTCTCTTCTCTCCGTCCTCTTTTCCGCCAATGCGCCTTCATTAAGCCCTTGATGGAAGCCATATTCTAGGTCAGAGCCCGGTGCTACAGTCACTGCCTGTGAAGGGAGAGATAGTTGGCTCAGTAAATATGAAGCACAGATATCCAATGGACACAAAGTAAGAAGACAATGAATAGTGTCGGGTAGAGGGAGATACCGGAGTAGCTGGAAGAGAACAAATAAGGAAAAAACCCATGGGGGGAAGGTAACAGAGGGAAAGGCATGTGTAGAGTCACAAGTTGGGTACCCCTTTGGGGACAGCATCACTCCTCAGAGGACATCCGCGAACAATGGGAATCTGAGTTCCACTTCTGGATCCCACAGTAAAGATCAAGAGTTTTGGGGAACTCAGAAAAGTGAGTGACCCTAGCTGGATGAGAAGGTTTCAAGGGAACTCAGTAGTGCCAGCATGGAGCAGGGCCCAGACAGAACTGGCCTTGATTATCAAGTGGAACAGGATGTTGGGGCGGGGTGGGGGCTTGAAGAAGGCAATCCAATCCTGGCTTTTTACCCAGGTGCTGGCACTTCCTAGCCCTGTAATCTGGGGTCACTGTGAACCTCTCTGAGCCGAAGTTTTGTGGTCTTTAAAATAGGAACAAGGGACCTGAAACTTAAAGAAATCAAGTCCAAGAAAGGGAGGAAGGGACTGAGGGAGAAGAGAGAGGAGGGACAGGAAGAGGAGAAACTGAGGAAAGGAAGAGAGGGAAGGAAAGGGGGAAGAAGGAAAGAAATAGAGTGAGTGGGGAGTTCACACCAGAGGTGCTGGGAAGACTGAGACATTTGTTGGTCCCTCCTGAGTTCTGATAGGCTGAGCCAGTGAGACTTTGCCCAGGAGCCTCAACTTCACCCTAGGAAGCTCTGGCATTTGAAAGCAAGCAGAGAGGTGAGGGGAAGTTGGCCAGGCTGAGAAGGAAGGGAACAGAGTCGATCCAACTGACAGGAAATGCAAGAGGGAGTGACGAGGCTGCAGAGGGGAACTGGGTGGCCTTGGACGCTGGGCTGGGGAAGCTGGACTTGGTGTCCTGTGCAGCAGGAAGCCATGAGGAACTAGAAGCCAGAGTCGGGGAAGAATAGACTAAGTAGAGGCAGCTGTATGGTCATGGGCAGTGAGTGGAGACGGGCTCCAGAGTCCTAGAATGCCCGACCCTCAACTCACAGACGCCAACACAGACCTCCCTGGTTCTGGGGAGGCAGAGGTCAGGGGTCATAGCCACCTGCAGGAGTAGCCTCCTCAGGCCTGCACATTTATAGACTTTTCCTAGCTGGGGTCCCTCAGTTTCAGGGAACAGCTCTTTTGCTTATGCAAAGACCATAGCGGAGTCTTTCACAGAACCCAAGGGTGACAGACTGAGCCATACCTCTGAGGAATCAGCAGAAACAGCAAAGTCGGCCTGTGGCTCTGCTCCCCTCCTTCTTCACTTCTGTTCCTCTTTCCTTGTCCCTGTACTTCCTGGCTGGCTTTGGTTTTGAAGGACGGTGTACTTCTGCAGGCTCCTGTCCTCATCTGTTGGAGCTGGGATAGAAACCCAGCCTGCCTGCAGGGTCGCAGGAGAGTCTGACTGGCTATGTGAAGCAATAGATGGGCTGTAGAGAGAGCCCTCTCCCTCTCCTACCTGCTCCTTCAGTTCTGCAGCCACATGAGGGTGGTCTCTAGACAGCATGGCTCCTTAGAGGAGGGGACGTCCCCTCCTCTGTGTGAACCCTGACCCCAACTCATGTGCAGTGGAGAGAATCCTCAGGTTCCTTCATGAATTGTCACAGAGAAGGGAAGTGATGGCTAAACTTGGGAAAAGCCCAATGTCTTATGTTCTTAGGGGTGAAGGCTGGGAAAGAGTCTGACGGACGCTCCAGAGGGGCGTGGCGGGTTGGGCCTCTGCCGTGGCTGGGTGCAGGTTCTGGTCTGAGATGGGGGCCACAGTTGCTTTGATAAAGTGCTTGTCACACAAGCATGAGAACCTGAGTTGGATCCCCATCATCTGGCCATAGTGGGATGTGCTTCCCCAAGGCTGAGGTGATAGATCCCTGGGGCTCACTGGCCAGCTTAGCCTAGCTTATCAGATGAGTTCTAGGTCAATGAGAGATCCTGTCTCAAAAAACTAGATGGACATCATCTGAGGAATGGCACCCAAGACCTATACATGCACATATACACATGAGCACATACTTATGACTGCTCCCCCAACAAACACGCACAACACACACACACACACACACACACACACACACACACACACACGCAGTCTCTGAAGACTGGGAACTAACCCATGAAGAGCAGGCAACTTTGGGATGGGGTGAAGGACTTTTGGGGTGCAAGGGTTGCTCTTCTGCTTCTCAAGTTCCTTCCCACTTCACACAGCACCTGCATGAGGAACACAGAAGCTTGGCCCTTTTCCCCAAATGAGGAGGAGGCTTTCTCCCTTTTTGGCTTATGTGCTGACTGGATCTGGGCTTGCAGGGGTTTCTTACAGACTCAGGAGACTCTGGAATCTTTCTCATGGAGAATGCTTTCCAGAAATGGTAGAGGAGGCCAGCTGTAGCTGAGGAACACAAGAAGCCATCGTACTGGGAGTGAACATACGTTCCCACTTAACGCAGCGGCCACCTCCTAGGGCAGAGGCTGTGACACAGTGGCCAAGCACACAGACTCTGGGTCTTCTTATTCAGGCAGGAGCTCAGGTCAATGTTTGACTTCCCTTTGTCTCAGTTTTTTCATCTGCCTAATGGAACAACAATGGAGCGAGGAGAGACCGTGGCCCAGGGGATTTAAAAAGACCAGGGAAAGCAGCTAGTGCGACATTTTAGCAATGTTCTGTTTTCAGGACTGCTTTCTCTGCAAAGCCTTGACCCAGTCTCTCCTGCCTTCTTGGTTTCTAGTGGAGAGCTGTGATGTGTTGAGATGATGACCACCGCTTTCCAATGTCCCTCTAGGATTTCACTTACCTCTGCTGTGAATTCTCTGGGCAGGAGCCAATAAGTCAAGACCTCATCATCCCTTGGGGGCTCAACTCAGATCCATGCTCCTTTGCCAGGGCTTTTGCTGCGGATCCCGGAAAGAATGCTCCTGCCCCTTGCCACCACATTCCCAGGAACCTGGAGGACGAGCTCCAACAGCGTGGCCACTGGGTGCCAGTTCAATCCGCGCCTCTGATTGTGGAGCCTCAGTTTCTTTTTCTGTGCCTCGGTTTCCTTATGCATCAAGGGGAGGGAGTAACACAAAGTTCTTTGTTCAGTAGGGTGTGGTGACATGCTGCTTAGGAAGGGCTCCCTAATGGTTGGCTGTTTCTGTAAATGAAAATTTCAAAACCGCATGCTAATGGCTGCATAAACTTCTCTCATGTGGGCAGGTGGTGATTTATTTAGCCATCTCCTTGTTTGGGAGCATTTTGGCTGTCTCTAGTTCTTTGCTGTTATAAATAATGTCGCAGTGGACATCTTGTATATAAATCGTTCCATTTATTTCTGATTACTTTCTCAGAAGAGCTCCCCAAGTATTGCTTGTCTTAGAACAAAGCCCTGTCCCCCAGATTTTTCAGTGATGCCCTTTGAAATGAAAGTAAAGCCTATTTTCCATCAGAGAGAGAAACATATGGAATGGGTTAGACAAGATGAGGGTTGGGAAAAAGGTAGAAATAGGTTCAAGATGGGATTAGGTCTGTGTCAGGATGTCTGACATGAAGCCAGTTACAGAACTCCCCTCCCAGCTTCTGACTGGAGGAGAGGTAGGGGTCTTTATCCTCAGGGACCACTGATTTCTCTCTTTGAGGCAATTGCAAGGGCCTTTGATGTTCCAAGTGTGGGAGAAGCTGAACCAATGTGGCTAGCACTGAACTCCTCCAACCAGAAGGGGGCGATGTCGTCTTTTTCTGTCATCAGTGAGGCCTTGGATTTGTTGCTAGCTAGGATTGCTTTTTGTTGCCTTAAAACTTTGGCTCAAGTTTTCTATATTTCCCCTGTGTGTTTTTCTTCTCTCCCTCCCACCTTTACACTTTTCGCTATCACTTAGATTGCCTTTTTCCCCCACCCATTCACTCAGGAGGAAGCTAACATATGCTTTCCCTAGGCCAGACATCAAGACTGCTTTCAGACCCGTGCTGGATCCCTGCACGCTTGGAGGCTCTGCCTCACACACATCAAACAGATTAAATACTTTTTTTTTCCTGTGAAAAATTATGACTTATTTTTATAACTTTGCTTTTGAAATTTTTTGGCTACAAGTAATTCATTTGATGTAGAGTTGGCTTTGATTTCTCAGCAATTATCGGGGGGGCGGGGGCTCAGGAATTCTTGCAAAGTGAGAAAATCTAACCTGCACATCATTCAGAAATGTAATGAAAATTTTACGAATGCTAAATGAAACTGTTAATGAGGTTAAGGTAGATTTTGTTTGGCAGATATTTCTTTAACATTTTATTAATTTCCATTGTAAAATTTCCCCTTTGTGTTTTGGAATCAAAGATTTTGCTTGACGGGGTGGGGGTGGGGAGGTGTTACAATTTTTATCTCAAGCCTTCTAGTGCCTAGTGGATGGAGAACTCTACCAAGCTTGGGACTGAAGACTCTGCTGTTTGCACAGAACCTCCAAGACTCCAAGGGACTGGAAGATCATTGTCACAAAAGAGACAAAATGTTGTTATCACAGAATGTGCCAGAGCATAGTGAAAAGACACTGGTGAGAAGGTGACCGGTGGAACTCTAGCACAGCAAAACCTCGTTCTCACAGGCCTAGAAGGCTAGGCTCAGTCACTGGTCTGAATATACCAGAAGAAGTGTAATACTGAAAAGCAGAGAAAGGTTTTTATTAACAGTTGGGAAGAAGAAAGTCCAGTGACCGTGGATCCTCTTCAGAACACTGACATGGGCTTTAGGTTTAAGTAGAGAAAGCTGAGAAAGGGGGAAACAGGTGTGCATAATTAAGCAGACTTGGTCAAGACGTGGTCTTGCAGAGTGGTCCAGTGGGCAGAGGCTCTGATCTTCGATGAGGTTTGCCATTTCCATCACGGATAATTGCTTTAATCTTGTAGGCCATCTATCCTGCAAGGCCTGGCTGTTCCTGGAATCTCAGGTGACTGCAGGTTTAGGAAAATGAGTTGTCTTTGTGTTTCTAGCCTTGAGGAGGAAAGAGATAGGACAGGTAGCTCGACACTCCCTGAGTGATTAACGTGCCTGTGCAGAGTCAATCAGGAGTCTGACCCAAAATAAAAAACACTCACACCCACACACCCACAGGCACACCCATGCATCTATGCACACATGTGCACACACCCATGTACCCACACATGCACACTCTCATATACACACTTTCGTGCACACATGCATGCACACACACACACACACACACACACACACACACACAGTGAAAGCAGAGAAGGGAGATTTTGGTCCTGCTTCAAGCTACCTTGTAGAGTTTCATTTTTTATTGTCAACTTGACAGAACCTGGCCACCTGGTAGAAGGAACCTCGATTGAAGAATTGGCCAGATTGCCAGACTGGCCTCATGTCCATGTCTGTGAGACATTGTCTTGATGGATGATTGATGTGGGAAGACCCAGCCTACCAAGAGCAACACCATCCCTAGGCAGATGGTCCTGGATTTTATAATAAAACTGGTATAGAATAAGCCAAAGAACGAGCCAGTAAGAGTATTCCTACATAGTTTCTGTTACGTTCCCTCCATGATGGATTGTGAACTAGAAGTTTAAGCCAAATAAACCTTTTCTTCCCCAAGTTGCTTCTGCTCCGAGTGTTTCATCACAGCTAGTGAAGGGCCCTTTTGCTTTTTACCCGAGGTGGCGTCTAAAGGCCTCTTCTGGCCAAGGCCAACCTGAGTGAAATCAGAACTTTTCTAAGCAGATTGTGCAAGCAAGGACATAGGAAATGGCCATGTAAGAAAAGAACCTCCCAGAAAACACAGCTGGCTGGCCACTTTGCTCGACCCAAGCTAAACTTCAGACCTTTGTTCCCCATGACCTTGCTGTTGCCTGGGAGCACCTCAGATCTGATCTCCTGAGTCAGAATGTTTGTAGCAGTGGGGTTGCTGTGATTGGAGGAGCAGGGCCAGGAGAAGCCTCCTGTGAGGGGTAGGAGCTGGAGGAGAGTGTCTGTCCAGGAAAAAGGTAATGAGACACAGTAGAGCTGCTGTTACCCCTCAAGCTGGTTTCCAGTTTGGCCTGAAAGTCCAGTCCCTGTACCTTCTCCTCTCCACCCCCACACGCTCCCAGCTTCAGTCTTTGCTTGGAGGGCTGGGCCTTTTTCCACTTAGGTGTTTCTCCAACCCTGGACACACAGAGGTTCCTTCCACTGGCCTCTGCTCTAGACAGCCCATCTTCCCTGCTTGGTTCCTTCAGCCAGCCCACCAACGATTACCTAATAGACTGTAGGCTACGTGCATAATTTATTCCTGTGAGTAATTGATCACATTAATATGAGCAAGGGCCAGCACCAGGAAGAGAAGGGAGAAGAGACATCAATAACCAGAGGAAGGAAACTGGGCTACAATCAGCTAATTAGATGTCTCGCTGAGGCAGCTCTTTAAGCGTAATGGGCTGAAGGTTGCAACTGACAGGTCAACCACACCTTCCCCTCCCTGCCCCCAATGTGGTCCAGCTTTGCAGTAGGTTAGAGTGAGTGGCAAGGAGCCCAAGCCTGAGTCAGAAAGCTCAGCAACCGGCTTGATGGTTTCAAGCTAGCCTTTTCTTTGGGGTTTGCTTTTATCAACTGTGAAATGGAGAGAGGGCTGCATGAGTGGGTTCCAAACACAGCTCTTATCAGAAACCCCAGAATCCTTGCAGACATAGATGGCAAGGATTTAGATCCTAAATGATGTTGATAAAGGGAAGCCAAGCATCTCCTATAACTCACACTACTGGTCCAGTGGGCATTATGATGGAAAGATAACCCAAAGTTTATTCTCTGCTTTGGCCCGTCAGACTGCTGGTCAAGGTGGCTTTCCTTACAGGCTCATTGAGAGTCACAATGCTGCTCCGAGGAAACTTGTCTCCCACTCCAGCCTCCGTTGTTCACTCACTACCTAGGAGGAGTTCCTTCTCGGGTGACCTTTCCTAACTGTGTGTACACTGGATGACGTCATTGTGTGTCTGACCATGGTGACATTGTGTGTGTGAAGCTTCCCCAAAGATTTAGGAAGTGCAGTGCCAGGCCCCCATCCACAAAGGTCCTTCTTCAGAACATCTGGGGTAGCTCAGAGTGGTAGGTGTTCAAATCCTGCCAGGTAACCTCATGGAGCAGGTAGATTTGTAAGCCAGGGGCTTGGGCAGATGGCACATCTGGCGTACTTGCGCATCATGGAGCTGGGGAGGAGCCAGTTCTCTCTATGCAGAAGTGTGGCAGTGGCCCTGCTCACCTTCACAGCTCAAGTGAGTCTGACCTTTTGTTTACCTGTGTGCCTGCAGGTGCGTGTGTGGAGGTTAGAGGCTGACCTCAGGGATCATGCCTCAAGACGAATGCACCTTTTCGGGGTTTCTTCCTCCCTCCGTCCCTCTGTCCCTCCTGACCTTTTCTTTCTTTGAGTCGCTTTTCATTAATCTTATTTGCCTATTTAATTTTGCACAAGTCATATGCTGCACCATCTACTTTATTGCCCTGAGACAGGATCTCTCCTTCAACAAGACTCTCGCTGTTTCAATTGGGCTGGCCGACCAGCAAGCTCTCAGCATTTACCTGTCTTCACTGTCCCTCAATGCTGGGGTTACAGGCACTATTTATGTGGGTGTTGGGAATGTCCCTAAGTCCTTGCTCTCTCCCTTCTCCCTGGTACTCTCTGATTTGGCTGGGCTAGCTGCCTGACCAGTGTGTACCAAGGGCATCTCCTGTTTCCATCTCCCTGCAAGCACTGGGTTACATGGCACCATTTGAGCTTTGTTATAGGAGTTCTGGGGATTGAACTCAGGTGCTCATGCTTGACAGCAAAGTCAGCACCAACAGAGCCATCTCCTCAGCCTGTATTCCAGTGCTTGATATTGTGGCGTGATGTCATCTACACATGTGTTGGGCCATATTGTAGCTCATGTAGTCATGAGCTTCAGGTTAGACACACACCTTACCAGCAGGAAACTCTACCTTTCTGCAATAGAATAAGTGGAAGATCTGGGATTCTGTTTTTTGTTGGTTTTTTTTGTTTGTTTGTTTGGGTTTTTTTTTGGAGACAGGGTATCACTATGTGTCTCTGGCTGGCCTGGAACTTGCTGTGCAGACCAGGCTGGTCTAGAACTCACAGAGATCTTCCTGCTTTTGCCTCTGGAGTACTGGGACTAAAGGTGTGTGCCACCACACTCAGCTGATCTGTTATTAAACCCTTTGATGCTGATAGGACAAACAGACAGGTCCCAGGAGCACCCTGAATGCACCCTTACCTGTAAGGTAGGATGACAGTAACTAATTCCCCAGCCCAATTGGGAGGATTGAGAGTAATGATTCCAACTGTGTTGCTCATTGTCCATCCTCCTCCCAGCTGCCCTGGGGTCACCTGAGTGGGTCTGTTGGAAGCCAGCCTGGCTGGATGCGTAATCTGAGGAAAGAGGACCTTTGAGAGAATCTATGGTTGCCAAAGGCCAGAGGACTGAAGGTGCAGCCAAGGAGCTGAAACTCAGCTTTTGGTCCAGGTCATAATCTCTGGGATGGTTCTGTCCTGGGTAGCCGGTTGTCTCCTGCCGTGTCCCTTTCTGATGTCTCTAATCTCTTACAGGCCTTGCCTGAAACTCAGTGGCACTGGCACAGCCCGTGCACTGGGGGTCAAGTGAACCTAAGGGCTCTTTTACATCCATCTCCCCCTTCTTCTCGGGCTGGACTTTTGGTGATCCCTCCCACTTGGTCCTCTGGTTCCCATTTTCTCCCTGTGGACATTTTCCTTGTGGCAACCAGTGTGTTTTCTGAAGATATCAATCAGGGGCTTGGGGGATGCTCAGGGGGATGCTCAGTGGGGAAAGATGCTTGCCACCAGGCCTGAGAGCCTGAGTTTGATCCCTGGGACCCACATGGTGACAGGGAGAACACTGACTCTTTCATATGCATGGGGTGGCATGTACACACACACACACACACCACTATAATAAAAAGATTAAAGATACAAATCAGGTCATGTCATTGCTTTTGACTGGCTTCCCATTCTCATGGAATAAAATCCTATCTGGTGTATAAGGAATGCCCTGGATGCCTGCTTATTCTCTGGGGATAAAGTTCACATTCCTTCCTTGGTTGCAAAGCGTTGCAAAGCCTGGCCATCTGCTTCTCATCTTGCCCCGCACTTCCTACCTGTACTTGGTTTATGAGGCAGAAAACTGGTCCGGTGTTCTCCCCGTTGTCTGATGTTCTTGGTTTGCACGCAGCCACACTGCTTCCAAGCCCTTCTGTGGATTCAAGACTCTGGGGTGATCCTCAATGTCCCAGGAGCTTTTTCTGTTAGTTCTGGCCTGTGCACAAAGGACACAGTGGACATTCCCAGAATACTCTAGTGGGTGGTGGGCAGTTTGTGGGGAGGAGTTCGGGTTTTGTTTGTATTTTAAATATTTTCATGTTTGCACTGTATGCCGTGTGTGTGTGTGTGTGTGTGTGTGTGTGTGTGTGTGTATGTGTGTGTGTACATGTGCATGCCATGGTCTGCATGTGTGTCCCAGGAACTGAACTCAGTTCATTCAGCTTGGTGGCAAGCACTTATACCTGCTGAGCCGTCTCATCGCCCAGAGCTTGGGTTTTGGGTTACTAGGCAAGAAATCAATCACCAATTATCTGGCAAGATGCTAAATGAAGCTTTACTGTTTTAACTCACAGGGATTTGGGGCTGTTTGTCCTTACAGCTGAGGAGCTTTCGGTTCTTTCTCCCCTGTTCTTGTAGTGTCTACAGAGAATACTTCCCCCGTAGGCCCCTACATGCTTGTCTCCTTAGCCTCCAGCCTTCGCTTCCAACTCATCACTCTGCCGATACTTCATATTTGTTTTCTAGACAATTTTTTCAGAACTGATTTTTACAACCTATGTGCTTATTTATATATAATTCATTGTCCTGCCGTCTTGCATGTAAGCTCTTGTTGATGCAAATAGAGTCTGCATTCTGTGTAAGCGTCTTGGGCGGATCCGGTGGGACAGGTATTCTGGCACTTGGAAGTCACAGAATACTAAGTGTTACACATTCAGATGGAAAGGTATCCTGGAGCTCGGGAGCCAAGGAATACCACAGGTCACAGTAAGCATTGCAGCTTACAGCCTTGTTGCAGAGAAAGGCTTCCCCAGTGTATCCGCTCTGCTCCAGCAGGAGAGGGTCTTCCAGCTGGGGATGTTTGCCCAGTGTAGCAGTTTTGCTCTGGCAGGAGAAGGTTTCCCAGGTGAGGTTGCTACAGTTCAGCTCTGCTCTGCTCCCGGGAGAGTGGGGAGCAGAGTGTAACAACTCCGTTCTGCCAAGGGAAGGCTGATCACTCTGCTCTGCCCAGGGCCGCCTCTGCCTCCCCCAAATAAGATCTTCACCCAAAGCTGGTCAAAGGGGTTTATTGGAAGGAAGCAGCCAAACCGGCCAAGCTGAACATACACAGGGTTTATATAGGGATTCTTGCGGGGCAGGGGAAGTTTTTCCAGGGTAGGGATTGGTCAGGTTTCAATGCTGAACTCAGATTGGCTAGAGCTCCTGCTCAAGGATTGGTTAGTTTTCTGCACAAGATTAAGGTCAGATTTGGCTCTGGTTTCACGGCCAAAGTGTGTTTCTTTCTCTGGTCCTTTTTAGCCTTTGGGCTCTAATTTTAGGGCCAGGGTGTATTTCTTTCACTGGCTCTGATTCTAGGGACAAAGTGTGCTTCTTTGGCACTGGCTTCAGGGTCAGGGTACATTTCTTTGGTTCTGGTTGCAGAACCAAAGTGTGTTTCTTTGCCTCTGCTCAGGGTGTGTTTCTTTGGCTGGTTCCTTTTCCCGACATCCTGTATCCTGTGCCAAAGTCTCCAACGAGGGACAGTCATTCAGTGCTATTAGCTGAGGATTAAATGAGTGAACAAACCTATTATGGATGATTCAATTGAAGTTAAACATTAATTGGACACCTACTTGGTACAAGGTGCTTTACATACATTTAATTCATTCTTTATACCATCCTCATAATGGGGGAGGGGTAAAATTACAATCTCATGTTAGATAAAAAGACCAAGCAGTACTGTCAGCAACAGTAGTGTATACACCCTTTGCACACAGTGTTCTCCAACTGCCATCTAAATGTGGGTCTTAATCTCTCTCTCTCTCTCTCTCTCTCTCTCTCTCTCTCTCTCTCTCTCTCTCTCTCTCTCGGCAAGGTCTCCACCAACCTTCAACTCTTCATCCTCCTGCCTCAGCCTGCCTCATGCCTCTGAAGTGCTAGGATTACAGCATCATACCCAATACTTTACCTGCATTTTATCACCAGTAGACCGAATCACTTTCCCAGGATCACAGAGCCAACTTTGTGGGACTGGGAAGGAAGAGACTAGCAGAAGTCCCTGTCTTTCTTTCTCCTCTTCTTCTTCTTCCTGTTTAAACCCAGCATCTCCTGTAAGGGAGGCAGGTGGTCCATCATAGAGCTAATTCCTGCCCAGCACCCCCTTTAACACTTCTGTAACAGAGTTACTCTGTGTTGCCCTAGCTGACCTTTAAACTCACCATGTAGGCAGGAGGAGATTGCACTTGAGCTCCTGACCCCTGAATAGCTGGAATTACAGGTTTTTACCTTCAGGGCCAGGTATCTGACCAGTCCAGCAGTGCTATTCCTTCTAAAACCTGCTGGCCTCGGTAGACATCCCAACAGAATGTCCTGACTGTGGGACAGAGACATAGCATTTCTCTAGGATCCTGTGCTTGAGTTTGTAATGGGATTGTGTGTGTGTGTATGTGTGTGTGTGTGTGTGTGTGTGTGTGTGATAGTGTTGGTATGATAAGAGTGTGCATGCATGTGAGGGTCATAGGATAACCTTGGGTATCATTCTTCAGGCATCCTCCTCCTTTTGTATAACCTAACGTGTCTCCTTGGCCTGGGACATCACCAAGCAGGCTAAGCTGGCTAGCCAGGGAGGCTGTGCCTCCCATCTCACCTTTGTTGAGATTACAAATTTGGACCACTGCTCCTGGCTTTTGAGCATGGGTTGTGTGGGGGATCCAGATTCGTGCCCTCTTGCTTGCTGGACCATCTGCACAGCCTCCATTCTCCCCGCCGACACTGGAAGAGTGCTGTGTCTCCTGAGCAGGCAGCTCCAGAGTCCTGTGAGTCTATCTGGGCTGGCCTCTATCACAGAAGCGGGGGATAGGGAGAGCAGCTGCTGATAAGACAATGTGCGAGCCTTTTTGGCAGATCGTTCTGTCTGTGGGCTGGTGGGTGTGCTCAGGAGTCTGAGAGTACACATCTGGAGACAACGATGTCTGCTAGCAACTAGCAGTAAACTTTAACAGCTTTGAGTTCTGTGACTTGGCGGGCCTCGGGATGGTGCACTGAACTCATGAATACTCTGGGGTGGGAGCTAATTAGGGTGCAATTTTTCAATTACGGGACACTGAGCAAGCCCTCCCCCCCCCCACACCATCCCTCTATGGATGCACTCCATTTGTCTACTTTCCTTTATTTCTTAATCATTTGATGATCTGACAGCAATTATTTGTCATTTGAAAGAGAAAATTGTCAGGGAGTCACTGTCTCCCCCTTGGAAGATCCCCGCCCCTTCCTAGGTGGCAAGTCTTGCTTTGATAAATGTTTTTCATTGCTGCCCTTCCCCCACTCCCACCCTGGCTTGAGCCAGCAACAGGAAAACATTAGCTGGTGACGTGGGCCTGCTGGGCTGGAAACCCTTTTGCAGGGAGGCATGGAAAGAGCAGGCTAGAGTTGAAAGGAGCCCCACCCAGGGCTGCAGGCCCACCCACGTCACCTAGGTTGAGAGTGTGGGATGGTTTGTTTAGAGAACTTTGGTCATTTCTCTGAGCTAATAAACCAGTTTGACAATCAGGAATGCAAAACAGAAATGGGGCAAAAACAGTGGGGAAAGGGGCCAAGAAAAAAGAAGCAGCTACCAGGAATGGGAAATCTTAAATGACTTTGTTTAAATGTCACGCTACTCTCAGAACTCTGTTCTCATATGTATTCGAGTTAATTAAATGGAAAAATGTCAAATTAGTTGCTTAAAATATTAATGGCAGGAGTTATCCCAGGCTTGAGAGTGGGCAGGGGAGGAAGCTGCCCTTCCAGGCCTTAACCTTTCTGCTTGGGGCCCGTCTTCAAGAATCCACGGTTCTTTATTCCACAAGGTGACCCTTGAGTACTGATGCCGTTGTGAATTGGAACTCCAGCGCCTCCCCAGTGGCATTTTACTTCCACAGCATACACATAGTTCCCAAAGAGGACCAGTAGCCATCTCCATGTTTATTCTAGAGTCTGGGTGATTCAGCATTGTTTTTCTTTTGGTGTGTGCGCACTTGAGTGTGCATGGCGGCTGGGGTAGGGGATGGTTGGCCAAAGGACAACCTCGGATGTACTTGCTCCTTTCACAGGTGCCTCTATTTGTTTATTTATCTGTTTATATTTGAGAGGGGGCTTCTCTCTGTTTGGCTGGTGAGGCCCAGGGATCTGCTTGTCTCCACCTTTCCAGAGCTGGGATTATAAACCTGTTCCACCAAGTCCTGCTTTCCAAGAGTGTGTTTGGAATCCAACGCAGGTCCTTGTGTTCACGTGGCAGGTATTTCCCCCAGCCCCCTCTTTTGATTTTTGAAGGGAGCTCCAGTTTGAAGAGACCGTTAAAATGTGAAATTGAAAAGATTGCTTATAAGGAGGTATCTGTGCATGAGTCAAGAATTACTCAGCACCCTGGGCCCCACCGCCTGTGTTATTTGAGCAAAAATGTTGAGAAAATTGAGAGCCACTCAAGGGCTTCAGGCCTGGTAGAGCCTCGCCTCAGACTTCATGATGTGGCCTCATGGTAGCTTGTGGGGCAGGCAAAGGCCCAAGAAAACAAGGGACATTCCCAATACCACACAACCACTGATGGCTGAATCAGGATCATTTATTTAGGCAACACTCCACCTGCCACCCCATGGACTTGGAATGTCCAGGGAGGACAAGACCAGGAGCACAGGACAGTGCCGTGTGACAAGCTCTGCAGAAGGGAGGGCACTAGGGGGGAGTGTATGCTGTGAGCGCCGGCAGACCCCACCTTCCTCCATGTAGTGGTGCCTGCATCTCACTTTCTCCCCATTCTAGAAAAGGCAGGCAGGTGAGTTAGGAAGGACAGTGCCATTCAGTGAGAAGTGGGTCTGGGCTTGGGGATAGTAAAGTGCTTGCTGCACAAACATGAGGACCTGCGTGAGGAGCTCCAGCACGCACGTTCGTCATCGAGGCACTCAAGGTGGCGTCCACTTATTATCCCAGCATTGGCGAAGCTGTGCCAGGAGAGCCTGGAGCTGACTACCAACCAGCCTAGCTCAGTTGGTGAGCCCCAGGTCCTGGTGAGAGCCCTTGTCTTAAAAACAAGGTGGTGTCTCCTGAGGAACGACACCTGAGTTGTTGGTCTAGACAGACACTAGTCAAGGCAGTCTAAGTGACCAACGTAGACGTCAGACAGTTCAGCCAGGCACTTGGCTCCTTAGGTGAGTGGAAGAGCTCCAAGCAAAGCATGTGGCTGAACTGAAGCTGGAGTCATGGGTAAGCCTGCTACAGGTAATTCGGGATTGCCTCTTCATCAGTAACTGCAGTCAGCAATAAAAACATCAGATAACGGGGAGGGGGCCCAACTTCCAAAGTAGTGTCCATAGGAGGAAGGAGATATTCTGAGATGTGTGGAAAAATGTATTTCAAGAAACTCTATTATATGTAGGCTTTTTTTGGTATCAGCTAGTGTGGTAGGCTGAATCATGCTCTCTCCCCCACCCAATGTATCCAAGTCTCTGTCCAGGATCTATGAATGTTACTTTATATGGCAAAGGGACTCTATGGATGTGGTTAAGTTAAATACTATGGGATGGGAAGATCACCCTGAATTATGTAGGTGTCCCAGTGCAGTCACGAGAAGCCTTAAAATGCGTTACATGGAAAGGCTAGTTATAGTCGTCACATCAGTCACCATCCCCCCAGAGTGGATAGGCCTGCCCATGAGGTGTTGTCTTATTGCATGGCGAGGGATGGAGACAGGGAGATGCAGAGACATTTCTGTTTCTTTCATGCTTTGTGTGTATGTATGTTTGTGCGTGTGCACATCTGTGTGCTCATGATATAGAAGCCTGGTAACCACCTCAGGTGTCAGTCTTCAGGAATGCCATCTGCCTCGGTTTTTGAGTCAGGGTCTTTCATTGGCTTAGAGCTTTCCGATTAGGTTGGCTGGTTGGCCAGTAAGTCCCAGGAAACCTCCTGTCTCCATCTATCCAGTGCTGGGATTACAAGCATGAGTCACCATGCTTAGCTGTTTCACATGGGTTCTGGGGAGCAGACTTAAGTCCTTGTGTTTGTAAGGCATGCATTTTACAGACAGAATCATTTCTTTGTGGCCCGGAGGCATCTACGTGTGTCCAGAAACAGAGGTGAAAGCGCCGAAGTGAGGAGCAGGCAGATTAGAGTGATACACTTTGAAGACAGAGGGAAGGGCCTTGGGACAAGAACAGGTGACCACTGGCAATTAAGAAAGGCAAGGGAGGGCGTTTTCTCTGGAGCCTCCAGGAGAGTCCAACTTTGCCATGTCTTTGACTTGAGTCTGGAAGTTTTTGGGTTTGGTGTTGGTTAACTTCTGTTCTCCAGAATGATGAGATTAAATGAACAAGTGGGTGTTTTGTATGTCTGTCTGCATGGCCACAGGGCACCCTCTGGCCAAGCCCCTCTGCGTATGTTTTTCACCTTTGTCTTTTGAGACAGGGTCTCTCATGGAGACCTGGAAGTTGCCAATTCATCTAAGCTGGCTGGCCACTGAGTCTCTGGGATCCACCTGTCTCCACCTTCCCAGTCCTGGAATTCTGAGCATGTGCAGCATGCCTGGCTTTTTCTTTTCTTTTCATTTCTTTTCTTTTTCATAAGGGTCCTAGGGATAGAGTTCAGGTCTTCGTGGGTACCCAATAGTCTATCTTCCTATCACGGTGTGCATCGTTTTAAGGGCTGTGGTTGTTATAGCAGCAATAATACCATCCGTGACTGCCAAGTAACTGGTGGGCTCCAGCCTTCTCATTGCCAGGCCCAGCGATGGGCTGGGACAACTCTGCTTCCAGTTAGGAATCAGGTGTCAGTCTCCTCCTGTTGTCTTGTACAACAGTGGCTTCAAGGGTCCATTCTTCTCTTAGCAGTGACAGAAACACAAGTGAAAACCAACAGATCACTCTGGAGATCCACCATGGAGGGTCCCACTCTCCCTGGAGATTGGAGTGGAGATTGGGTGGGGAACTGGGGGGCCTGGTGGGAAGGGATGGGGAGGAGGGGAGGGAGAGGGAGCTGGGATTGACATGTGAAACAAGCTTGTTTTTAACTTAAATAAAAAAGGAAGAGGAAACAAAAGATATATAAAAAAACAAAAACAAAAAAAGAAAGAAAAGAAAACCAACAGATCCTTGCTAGGCCTGGTGGACAGTACACTTGAACTGACTGCCTGATTGCCACCGTAAGTCAGGAGGCCAGCCTACTGCTTGGAAATACATGCAGTCTGGTCTGGAAGAGACTCAGTGAGGCCAGAGAGCAAAGAGTGCAATGGGATGCTCCCAAGAACAGACATGCCCAGCTGCCACACTTTTTTATAGAGGACTGCCAATTAGCAGGGATGGGCAGAGCACCCTGAGAAGTCCTACAGGGGAATAAACCTGTCTGCTTTCAACACGGAAATCCTGTAGCCTGGAATCCTACCATCATCCCGGAGATCTATCCTGAGACCCACTTGTATTCAATTTGCTTTCAAAGATCTTAGGACAGTTGGGTAATGGAACCTATCTGGACTTTGAAGTATAGGCTCAGTCTAGCAGATTGGGATGAGGGAACTGTTAGGTTTCGACCCTGGGACAAATGGCTGAGATGCCTATTTAACATATCAAAGCAGATCTGACCTCCAGGTTCTCCCTGCATCCTTCAGTTCCTACTTGTTACAGGGCCTTCCTGGTTGGCATACCCCATCCCCTACCCTGAATGCTCCAGCCCAGGGGCCTAGGCTGCTCTTTCCCATATGATCCAACCATTTTGGTTGCCTATCCTCTTTGCATTTTTAGGCCTCCTAGCTGCTGCACCTGGCTCCCCTTTCTCCCCTCCCTGTCTCCCCACATGGTCCAGCTCCGTCTGGAAATGTCTACTCTGGATTTTCCCAGATGTCCAGATCCCTGCCTCTGATTATGCTCTCCCTCTATTTACAATAAACTTTCTCCTCCATTATACCTAGGGGCAGTCATATTTCCTTTCCTTTTTCTTTGTCTTTTTTCTTTCAGGTATCTATGATGATTAGTTTTAGTTGCCAACTTGGTGAGATCTAGAATCAGTCACCTGGAAGATGGGCCTCTGGGTATGTCTTGGTGGAATGCCTTGATTGGAAACACTGTCCACTGTGAGTGGTGTCATCCCCTGGGCTGGAGTCCTGGCTGTATAAATGGAGAACAGGTGCTAAGATGCAGTGTTCTTCAGTCTCTGCTTCCTGATTGTAGATGTCATGTGACCAGCTGCTCCAAGCTCTTGCTGCCTTGACTTACCCACTGTGAGATTTTTTTTACTATCTGAAACTTGGAGCCAAAATAACCTGCATTAGTCAGGATTCTATACTAGAAGAATGAACACAAAATTAATGTGTGTTTGTGTTTATTATAGTGACTTACAGACTGTGGTCCAACTATTCCAACAGTGACTGTTTCCTGATGAGAAGTCCAATAATCCAATAGTTGTTTGGTCCATGAGGCCAAAATGGTCTTCAGTATGCACCAGAATCTCCAAAAAGTAGATTCTAATACCAGTGAAGGGATGAACTTGCCAGTGAGAGTGAGGACAAGCAGGCAAAGAGCAAGAGTTTCCTTCTTCCACATCCCTTATATGGGCTGCAGTAGCAGGCAGTGTGGCCCAGAGTAAAGGTGGGTCTTCCCATTCCAAATGATCCAATCAAGAAAAGTCCCTCACAGGTGTGCCCAGGAGCTTGGGTTTAGTTAGTTTCAGATGTAGTCAAGTTGACAACCAAGTACAGTTACCACATAACCCCTTCTTCCTCAAGTTGTTTTTGTCTGGGTATTTTATCAGAGCAACAGTATTGAAAACAAGCGACAGTAATCTAGACAAGATCCCCCAAAGTGGAGTGCAGTTGAACTATCACCACCTGGGTACAGGGAATTCTCTTGGGAGTGGCTCACCCAGTACTCTCAGAGTGGGAAGAAGCCTAATGAGTGTGGACTAAGTAATCATGGCAGCTTCTCTGGCCCAAGCATCTTTTCAGAATCCCTCTGTTGTAGAAGGCAGACTCTCCGGACATCCCAGGATGGCACACCTCCTGCTGGACTACTGCATCTGGGTTGCACCAGAAAGGGGACTAGGGATGAAGCTTGGGTGGTGGGGTCCATGCACAAATCCCTGGCTTGGCCACCAGCGCCACAGAAGCCATGCATGTTGGTGCACACTTGTAATCTTAGCCCTGGGAAGGGAGAGCATTAGAAGTTCAAGGTCTTCCTCAGCTATTACATGGACAGTTTGAAGCTAGTCTGGTCTACATCAGACCCTCTCTGGTTGGGGGAGGGAATGAGGGAATGGGAGGCAGGAAGAGAGACTGGGAAGGAGGAAGGAAGGGAGGGAGAGAGGGAGGAAGGAAGGAAAAGGGCATATGTATGTATTATAACAGATTTCCCTCCCAAGCTTAACTCTTCTCAGCCCACTAGTAGAATCTCTCCTGGAATGGAGGTATGGGTGTCTCCCATCTTCCCAAGGGCCCAGGAAGAACCAAATGAACCAGTCTTTCAACCCACACTGGGGCAGATGGACAGACCTGCTGAGAGTGACATCTCACACTGAACCCAGGGGAGCCTCAGAAGCAAAGAAATGGGACTCAGGACTCAGGCAGAGGCCCAAGGGGGATGATGGGAAATCTAGATGTCCCTGTACCACCCTCCCTCCCCTGTAATGCGGCATCTCTGTGTGGGCAGGGCCGGGCCACTCTGGGGGAATGGTGACTTATTTGACACACCTAATTAGCCTATTTCTGTGTAACACATTTTAACGGAGGCCATTACAGCCTAATAAAAGGCAACCATCTTGCCATAAATCCCATGACCAACAGGAGGGAAAGCCAGGAGATTGGGAGCCTGACCTAGATCCAGCTGCCCCTTGGGACACAGGGCTGGCAAAGGAGTGTCTGTCAAATCTCACTGTGTATCTTTAAAGGGTACAGACCACATGCCGGACTTACTCTACTTCAGGCTGCCAGGACTCTGGCTAAAGGTGCCAGCGAGTGGCAGGGAAAGGCACAAGAACAGAGATGCCACATTCAGCAGTGGTAAACTCGAACAAGACAGAAGAGTCCCGAGTGGGGGGGGCGACTTCTAGGAGGGCCAGGTTGGAAGGGGTCTTGAAGGATCAAGAGGAGTTTTCTGTGTGGATAAAGGAGTGGGTGACAATAATACTAAGAGAAAAAGAGCCTGTGGGAAACTGGAAGTCAAGAAGGGGCCTGGTGAGTCCAAGAATCCCGAGCCTGAGGGAACAGAGCATGAGAATGGAGTGGGGGGTGGTGAGGGGGAGTGGGGGTGGGTGGGGAGGCTTGGGGGGTGAGGGAGTAGGGGTAGGGAACAGCAGTTCCACAAGCAGCAGTTTGGTTCTTTTGAAGCACAGAGAGGCTATTGAAAGGTAAAGGAAATTGGATTGTGTATATGAACCATAGCTCAAAAAAGAGTAAAGAAATAACAGTAAAAAGAAAAAAGATCTCTTTATATGGCAAACGCAGACTGGGTTGGTCTGTAGGCCATGTTCTGATGATCAGAGGGTCAATGCAGCTGTCAACATGCATTGTGTAAAATAAAGGTTTACTGTTGTCACTCACCCGAGATCCACTGTTGTGACTCCCCTGGCTTGTCTCTCTGGGCTCCTGTCTCTCCCTGAAGCTATGAACAGTCATGTGCTCAGTTCCCCTTTGTTTGGCTTCTTCTCAGCCATCACCATCTTGTATCCCTGCTCATGTCTCAGGCTCACACCCTCTTCCTTTCTGGAACCTCCCTGGGCCTCCCTGGAAGACCTCTGTGTTTAAACACCTGTGCAGATATGTCTCCTGTCACGAGGCCCTGAGTTCTGCAGTGGCGATGGAAAAGGGACAGTGCCATCTCCTCGTGGCTCAACACGGGTGCCTGGTACCCAGGCCATAGCCTGTGCTTTCTGAATAGGACTGAAGCCTAAGAAGTGGCCGTTCAGCAGTGTCCCATAGCTGGAGGGGCTCTGAGATCTTCTTAAGGCATGCATTTCCTGTAGAAAAGCTGGGGCCCAGGGAGAGGAAGTGACTTCCTTGTCTTCATCCAGCTATGAGAGGGGACTTTCTGGGGTGTCATGGGTCCCACCTCACTCAGGACCCTGCTTTTCATGTCTGTCTCCTGCACTCCTTCCAACAGGGGAATTCTGGGAGGTCAACCTCCCAGGGGCCTGCAGTACACCCTCCTCATTACTCCTTCTCAGGGCACTCTGACTTCCTGAGAAGGGGCCAGATACCCCAAGAGGAGCTCTGGGAGTCACCAGAACTTCTGGGCATTGCTACTGTGGGACCAGAGAGTGACCCAGGACCCTTATGGTGCTGGAGCAGGTGGATGCTGTAGGGATTGCACTTGCCAGATGTGATGATGTGTTGGAAGGGATGCACCTGCTGTTTCTCATGTGCCTGGGGAAGTCCAGAAGGACTGGGGTACTGGGGTGAGAGAGAGAGAGAGAGAGAGAGAGAGAGAGAGAGAGAGACAGAGAGACAGAGAGACAGAGAGACAGAGAGACAGAGAGAGAGAGAGAGAAAAGCAGTATTTCTGAGGCAGTTGCAGCATCTCTATCCCTTGAGATCGCCAAATAACCAAAAGAGGATCTGGGCATTCCCTAAGTTTCCAGCCTTCATGTCTTCATGTCTGCAGCCAGTGGCTGAGCCTCAATCTGTGGCAGGCACTTAACACCTTTAAAATTTCATGGCTCTGTGCCAGAAGAGGAGTTGCTCTTATTCTTGGGAAAAGGAGTCCAGGCTTGAAATAGTACACAACATGCCAAGGCCCCTGGTTTACAGGTGGTGGAACCTCAGTCCAGACCCTGTACTACAGCAGACCTGTGTCTTCCAGCTCTTGAGGGAGAGGTGTCCTTCACACTGGCTTCACTGGTGACTTAACACTGGTGTCCTTCACACCTCATCTGTAGTTTAATAATGTTGTTGTCCCCCAGCCATGTGGGTAGCATCACTGACCAACCCCAAACTACTTTACTGGCCCCGTTTTGTGACTTCTTAGGCTGGGGTGGCTTGTGGCAGCAGAAGACACGGTGGCCCTGGGAGGCTATGCAGCAATCTGATGTTGCGGTTGGTAAATGACTGGGAGCAGGGGTGGGGGTGTGGGGGGTGGATTCGGATTCTGGCCTTTTCTCCTCAAGTTCTAACCCCCTCCCCTAGGCTGTGTCCTGCCATAAGCTCTTTCTCCCTAGAAACCTATAGAGCGGAGGCTCCTCCCCCCTGGAAATAGCTCAGGTGTGGGGGTACACTTCTTCATCTCAAGCTGTGGGGTTACCTTCTTGTTTCCAGAGTGCAGAGAGCACACTGAACTCAGAACTTGGAGCATGGGTTCTGCTCATGACTGCTGTGATGTCTTTTTGCTGTTTCCAGTCCTTGCCTAGAGTGTCCATGGGACAGACACAAAGCCAACCACGGAAAGGGCATCAGATCTCCCCCAACTAGGCCCTCTCACCTAACAGATAGGATCAAAATGGAAGGAATGACCTGTCGCTAAGGCCTCACAGACATCAGGGTCATAGCTGAAACTGGAAGTGCTGCGATGTGGCTGCAGTTTAGAGGGCCATTAGTTTCCTGATGTCTGCAGTGAAAGAACAAGAAGCAGGGACCATTGCACAACACGGAGGCAGGGCCAGCTCGTCAGAGCAGCACCCGAAGTTCCCAAGCAGGGGAGAATCAGATAGAAGGGACCTAGAGGCTTCAGCACCTAAAAGTAAGAGCCTTGGCTGAGTCTCCTAGGCTCTTTCCCATCTGAGAGAATGGATGAACAGGGAGAGGAGGGGAATGGTCAGCTGTAAGTGGCTGGGAGAGGCTTCTGAACAGAGAGATCTACTGGCCATCAACTAAAGGGTTTTGTTGTATGTTCTCTGAAGGGGAGTCCTGGGCCCCTTAAAAGTTATCCTGTTATTAATGTTGTTTTTTTTGTTTTTGTGTGCACATACTACACAGTGTGTGTGTATGTCAGGGAAAACCAACTTTGTGGAGCTGGTTTTCCACCAACTCCCACCAACCCACCTTCGAGTGGGTTCTGGGGACAGAAGTTAGGTCATTGGGCTTATGTTAGGGTAAACTATGCTTACCAACTGAGCCATTCCCCCAGCCCAGGTCTGAACCTTTACTACACCCTTTGTCCCTGTGGGTAGAGGGCCTTACTAAATGAAACATTCGCACAGGTAGAGTACAGAAACTCAGGCCGACGAAAAGGGTGCAGATTATTCCAGAAGAAAACACCGGAAATGTTCGATTCTGGATAATTACCTTTGTTTTGTTCAAGTAGTGTGGCCTGCAGACCTCTGCTCTTAGAACCTCAGAGGACAGAGTCCAGTGGGTCTGTTCCATGAGGTGAAAGGATCGGTAGCTCTTGACCCTGGCTCTGCCTCTGTTGAGCTGTGTCCATGGAGGTGTGACCTGCCATCTGAGTGGGTCTCTGCACTTGTGTCCCTAGCAGCAGGGACTCCGCCCCATGAGGTTTTATGCACCCCCCAAGAGCAGATGGATGACGCTCTTGACCTGACACTGAGGGAGGAAGTGGTTTGAATCCCACATCTTGATTTACTGGGTGGGGTAGTCACCCTTCACCATGGCTTATTCAGCTTGGGGCCAGCCCAGACTGGATGTGGTTCTCTCTCTCTCTCTCTCTCTCTCTCTCTCTCTCTCTCTCTCTCTCTCTCTCTCTCTCTCTCTCTGTATGTGTGTGTGTGTGTGATAGATGGGGGGGTAGAGAGGGAGATATATAGATAGATGATAGAACATATCTTAACTACCTTCCTTTCTTTGCCCCTGAAAGTCTGTCCATGTTGAGGAACTCAGGAATCCCTGAAACCTGCTCATCATGCCCTGATGCCCTGGAGCCCACTGAGGTATAGTTATGCCTGGGAAGATTCCAGTGCATAAGAGTGGAGAGAGAGCATTTCTGACACAGGTGGGAGTAGCGTGGGGGTGTCTTGCCTGAATGTCACAGAAAATAAAATAACATGAAGTAATTAAACTCCGTTTTATCTCCATTGGGTCTTAAATCACCTCATATGTTACCTCAGTTTTAGAATGTGAGATAGACCCACGCCTGACTGAGCAGCAAATTAGCTGGTTATTTTCTTTAACTGCCTACTGATCTCCTCAGAGAGACCCTTCACTTCCAGCCTGGCTGCTCCCCCAAAAGGGTTTACAAGTCTCCGAGAGTCCTTATGCTTCAGAAAGGACTCTCCATCAACCCACTTTTTCCCAGAAGCCCCAGGTTTCTGGGCCTCTGTTTCCCAATCTGTCAGGGGACCAGCCGTTCTCCGTAGGGTTGGTTTAGTGCTCTGGGGTGGGATGGAAGAACTCTATGGAAGCTTGCCTAATCCATTCTGGATGATATGGCCTGTGTGACCTCCACAGCCACACGGTACAGGGTGCCATTTCTACACGTGTTGTGTTAGGCTTGGTGACCCAGAGATGAATAGCATGTGACTAACTCTTTCTGAGAGCCCACAGTCTGTCCTTGGGCAGGATCAGAGTCCTTGTGACTCCTGTACACCCTGCCCCCCGGCCCCCAGGGTTTTGGGGCAGTTTGATTCCCTGGGACCTTTTGGTAGTGAGTTCTTACGGTGCTTACCTAACCTTCACCCTTGCTCTGCAGGAATGAGATGGGAAGAACTGGGGGTGGGGAGTGGCTTAGGCCAGCCAGGTTCAGAGCATGTGAGTTGGCAGCCCTGGTAAGACCTGGGATCCCTTCTGTGTGGCTGTTTTAAAGTCACCCCAAGATTTATTATATATTTATTTTTAAACACAGGACAAACAGTATAATGGCTTCATATAAAACATATGAGATCCATTAAAGGAGAAAAGGGAGGACTCTGAATTGTGTTGGTCACATGGCTTGAAATGCAAATGGGAAGGTTTTACTGCTGTGCAGAAATCTCAGTTGTGGTTGTTCATTGAGGATGTCAAATGACCCAAGAGCTTCTCCAAAGCTGGATTAGAGAGAAAGCTCAGCACAGCAACATCCAGAGAAGAATCATGTAAAATTCTCTGCCTGCTGAGACTGTGAGGACTGGTCCCTATCCCAAGAGGGAAACATGCAACCAGAGATGGGTCACCTAAACATTGCTTTGTATAGGCTACCAGCTTGCTGACATGTGATAGGTGCCCAGCTTGATAACTTGTCATGCCATCCAGGTGGTGCACCACAATCATGCACACGTGTAAGTCAGAGGTTCACAGGAACACCACGTGTGCACAGGTATGTGACATGGTCACACGTACACAGACAACAGCACAGCCACATAGAGCTCCTTTGTCTCCCAGCGATGACTTTTGAAATAGAGATGGAGGGTGTGTATAAATGCCACACTCTGCAGAGACCTGAAAGCTCACTCCTGCTGTCTCAGGTCCGAGTGTCAGGGCAGCAGCTTTGGGAAAGTTCTTCCAGTCCCATACACCAAGGAGGTACCGGCACCTGGAGACTGACACATCAGTAACAATTCTTGCAGGACAGGGCAGGACCAACTTGCTTACCCTGGTCTGGGCCTCTTCAGTTTTCATCATTGTGGTACTGGAACATGGTTCTTCCCAGTCTGATCCTGTTCCTCCATGGAAGACACCAGCTGGAGTACAGGGTGCCGTCCAAGGGCTACAGACAATTCCTACTTGGCCAAAATAATTTTCAGTAGTTTTACCAGGTTCTAGTATGGAAAATTTCAATATTTCATATTTAACCAATAAAACCCCCAAACCTACAAACTTGGCCTGCGCTGAGAACTTGCGGGAACCTGGCTTTAATAGTCACATTCTTACATGGCCCTAGTCACTCAGACAAGAGGATGGCAGAGTGGCGGCCACTCTCTCACCTAGCACTTGTGTTCTGGGCCCCACCTAGCCAGCCTCAGTCAATGTCCAAGTCCACCCTGTCCTTTGGAGAAACCCAGGCCCACGTCTGCCTTGTTTGATAGATGAGGAAGTAGAAGTCCAGGGGAAGGGTTACAAAAACTGCCACTCAGAGAACACTTCCCCCTTCTCTAGGGAGCTCCAGTATGCAAAACAGCTGGACTTGCAGGCCGTGCTGACTACTGAATTTTACCCCACTCCCAAAACACAGTGCATGCTGCATCTGACCCCACCACATGATGCACCTCACCCCTACCATACAGTGCACCTTACACCCCTACTCTCAATGTACAGTGCACTGGAGCCCCAACACACAATGCATCCCACCCCACCCACCCCACCTCGTGATGCACCATTGCTGCCACATACTTCCCCTTCATCCCTATCCCAGGCGTCTTCCCAAATAAAGGATTCTGAACAGGCTAAGCCTATTCTCCATTCAGCCCCTGGAGCATGCTTGGCATTCGAAGCTCTCCTCTCCAGCAACCCAGGTCATGAAGTTAGAGCCAATGCACCCTGACAGCCCTGCTGTCAAGACAGGCTTCCTCTATTCCCCAATGGTGTCTCCCTCCCACTTTTGCCCGTTCTGGCTGCATTGAGTCCCTATTCACTAGCCACCACTCACGTTTCCCTCATAATGATCCCTCGGATCTTGGAAGGCAGCCCAAGGAGCCCTGTGTATGTATAGATCTCATTTTCACACAACAGGCTGCCTAGCAGATGGGGACCCAGACCAGCCTCCAACATTTAGCTGAGTGTAAAGATGTGGGAAACTAGAGGGCTTTTGAAGCAGCCCTCACTGATGCCAGCGTTCAACCTCAGAGAATTTTCGTGGAGGAAAAGAAAAAAAAAACTAAAAAAAAAAAAAACAAACTCAACAACAGCAACACACACATATACACAAACCCAACAAAAGCACAGCTTTCCTTGCTTCCCCAAACCAGATGGCAGATGGTATGGAACCAGTAAAACACAGACTCAAGCATTTGTTTATTTAGCATTGGGTGTAATATGGCTTTGTAGTCCCTTGCAAGGAAACACCAACCTTCCAACCAACCAAGGAAATGATGAATTGGAGTCACACCTTGGGACAGCTTTTGGAGGAGCTGTGTCTGCGGGTTGGTCATAGGATCAGGGGAGATGCAGCAGGCTGAGGCCGCCGGCCTGTGTACCACTCAGGCTGGGAAACTAGAGGTCTTCATTGTGAGCACTGATGACCCCTGTCTGGTGCTTGTCTTTCTTAGCTGTTTTGTCCCAAAGGCAGCTAGGCACAGGAAGAAGGCGCCTGCGTCATGGCTGAAACATCTGTGGAAGACGCTGCTCTGGCCAGCTGATGCCAAAGACGGGCTCTCTGCTTTGTCGTTTGGGCCTCGGGGTGCTGGAGAATGAGAGCTTTGTGCTCCAACACGGTTCGTTTTCACTTCGTCTTCCAGGAGACTCACGGCTAATCTTATATGCTAAGATTAAATAACACTAAATTAGTTAAGTGGCAGAAACCCAATCCAAACAATTTTAAGTAAAAAGGTAACTTATTAGGTCAAATAAATCCAGATGGCTTCAAAGATGGCTGGAATCATGGTTAACTGCCCTCCCCTTTCTAGACCTTAAACATGCTCTCTGCACAAGCCAGCCACCAGTCCCAAACGTCCCAAACCCAACCCTAACATACAGCAGAGCTCCCTTGGGAGCATGTGCGTGTTCCTTGTTAGCACATACCCATATGTGAGTCATGTAGACTAGCTAGAGACTCAGGAGATTCTGGTGACAGTCTTCGATGGAGTGACCCAGGTGGAAGAGGCCTTTACTCTGCCTGAAGTATGTGGAACAGAGTTCCCTAGGGCCTTTGATGGGGAGGGGGAGTGTGCAAATGAGGGACCCTAGTATGGCTTTCTATCCCTGCCCCAACTCATATGTCTCTTTTACCGTAATTGATCCTAAAAGTTACTAAACACAGGAGTAGTCTATTCTAGGTGACTAGACAAGGGGGGAGCAGCTGGAGAGTCTGGAGAATACAGGGTTCGGGGCGGTTCCTTGGTGGACAGTCCCCTCATAGGCTGGGAATCCTGGAACTCACCCATTCCGAGGACTGTGTTGCAAGGTCACCTTGACCACCGCTTGGTGATCGCATCTCTAATGGTTGGCACTCAAGCCTGACATCAGGCAGGTTCTCTTCCTGTCCCATATCAGATTGTGGCCTCTCTTTCTCAATCTTTCCCAGGACGTCTCTTCTTCCACTGGATGGTCAAAAGAGTTTTGCAAATTCACCAGCCTTCCAGGAAATGTTTATGTTTTTGAGACTGGGTTTTGTATTGCCCAGACTGGACTCAGACTTGATTTGTAGCTGAGATGAGCTTGAATTCCTGACCCAGGAACCTCTACCTCCCAAACACTGGGATTGTAGGCGCATTCAATCACATCCAGTCAGAACACTGGGATTGAGCCTGGAGCCTTCCATTAGCTCTGCAAGCACTCAGCTGACTGAGCTACATCTCCACACCAAAAAAAATCTTTAAAAATGTTTTGTCTCTCAGTTTGTTAATTGTTGGGCAACAAATTGCTCATAAGAGGGCAACTTTAGACAATAAAGGCATTTATCCTGTCCTATTGTCCTCATGTTCAGAGATCAGGTAGCTCAAAGGAGCCTTCCCAACAGGTCCGAGGAAGCTGCAACCCAATGTTAGGCAGACTGCAATCTCACTGGGAGGCTTGACTGAAGAGAGACGAGGGTTCATCTCCAGCCACTTGTATGCAGTGTGTATAATTCATCCCTTTGTGACTTATTAAGAGAGGGTCTTGGCTTTATGCTTTCTGTGGGCCAGGACTGTCTGTCCCATGGGCTCTGAAGTCTCCCCTCCACAGCTCTTTGGTACATGGGCCCCCAGCACAGGATTGCTTGTTTATAAGCCAGCATAGTACCAGAGCTGTGAAACTGACATCTTCCCTCCCATGCGTACATACCACAATGAGACCACAAGAGGGATGTCCCGTGTCCTTTACTATAGTGTAACAGTTAGACACAGCCACCATTCTATGCAGGGTAAGGAATGTCAGGTAATAACAGTTAATAGGTATGATTGTATTGGTCCACATTTTATGATCTCCCACACATTGGTGGACCAGACGTCTGTGTTGTTCTTACATCCTCCCAATGGATGGTACTTTCTCTGTGTCGTGCAGCGTGTGGGCCTCCATACCTTGGCCAGTGCAGAAAGAGAACAAGGGGTGGGTAGGACCCTCCAGTGCCTGAAGGCTGTGTTTGGGGGTCCAGGGGTTACTCACAGCTTTGAGACAGGCCCTTTTTGACCCTGGAGGGGATGGGCAGGAGACCGGAGGACAGAGATGGTGGCAGAGAAGACAGCAATGTGGACACAGGAGAGCCTCTGCAGCCTGGTGTGACTAGCACACGGACCCTGAGGTGACGGGGACAGAACGAAGACGACTTCAGAGCCAGCTTCTGAAGTCTGTATTCCTCCTGTGATCCACGGGGGGGGGGGCACCAGGAGGCTACAGGTGGGGACTGGAGTGGCAGCTGATGAGCTTGGGTTCCCGGAAGCCCGGGCACGGCAGAGGCTGTGGGATGAGAAAATCTCTGTGTGCCTTCAGGGTCCGGAGTCTTCGCTCCACTGCCTCTCCAAAAAGCCCCGGGGAAGGCAGACCTTCCTCAAGCAGTTTCAGACAGCTGGGCTGTCAGAGTGGTTAAGTACTGCAGTGTGGCAGCTGCATAGAAGAAAAGTCCCCACAAATCCCTCTCCACTGCCCTGACCTTGCAGCAGAGCTCGGGTGCAAAGTCTGTCATCTGTTAATCTGGAGAACTTGACAAAAGGGGCTTTGATCGGGGCTTGTTTTTCCCTCTTCTTAAGTTTCCCGATGACACATAATAACCATTACAGCCGCGGGGCCTGCAAGGGGGCCTTGCTCTCTGCTTGTTCCCACCGTGGAGCCTCCCTTCCCTGTGGCCTTCTCTCCACACCAGTATTAATTGGCCTGTAAGTGGTTGCATGTGTCCCCTCACATGTTAGTGTGGGTCTGTTTTCCGAGCTTCACAGCCATTTGGGTTCACAGAAGTATCACTTTGGGGCCTGCTCTGTAGATCCGGCCTCCTGGATTTTTCCTCCCTCCTCCAGGTCTGCCCACCCTCGTCTGTGTCCTCCCTCATCTTGCTTCTCTGAGCTCGTGGTCACCGTAACTCTGCAGCCCATCTCACACAACCAGGGTGATTCGTGGCTACCAGAAGCCTTTGGGTAGGCCTACACTGCAGCTTTTCAAAGCAATGACGTTAAAGACCAGTGGTGGGGATGTTTTATGATAAGAAGCAGGCCAGTAAGATGGCTCAGCAGGTAGAAGCGCCTGCTGGGCAAGCCTGACAGCCGGAGCTCCACCCTGGGAACCCACAGTGGAATGAGAAAACTCTCCTTCTGAGCTTGGGCCTTGAGCAGCACTTCTGGCTCCCAAATAGCCGAGATGTTCAAATAACAGAGCCCAAAGGACATGTGAAAGAATGCAACTTATTCGTTGTCCGCTGACCTTCGCATGCACACTGTGAGACATCCACACTTAGGCTCACATACAGACATAGACACACAGCAATAATAAGGATAGTAATATTGGTGGATGGTCTGTTCTCTGCATGCCTTGAGTGTGTTCCTTCGTTTCTCTCTCAAAGCAGTTTTCTGAGTGATGTCACTTGCTATCATACGGATGGGGAAACTGAGGCTCCCGGAGGCTAAGCAGAGATGTCTCTGGGGTCAGTGTGTCTGTAACTGTGTCCTTCCTGAACACTAAGCAGCTGGACAATTTTGGGCAAAGTGTTTGGCCTCTCTGTGCTTCAGGTTTCTGGTCAGCAGTGGGTTAGTAGGACTACTCTCTTCAAGAGTTGCTTTGGGGACTCAAGTATTTGATGTTTTAGAATGCTTTGGGTAGTGCACACAGAGTTCAACTATGTCTTCACTTCATAGCAAGTTCCAGGCTAAATTGGAACTAATATTGGAGGAACTGGGGAATGTAGCTCAGTTGGTAGAGTGTTTGCCTACCATACACAAAGTCCTGAGTTCAGTCCCCAACACCTCACAGACATTTTGTGATGGTGAACAACTGTCATCCCAGTAGGATCAGAAGTTCAAGTTCCTCTTCAGGAAGGTAGAGCTTGAGGATTGCCTGAGCAGTATGAGACCCTATCGTTACCACACACACACACACACACACACACACACACACACACACACACACACCAATGCAGGGAGTGCTCTGAAAATAATAATAATAATAAGACAACAGAAAATATTTTTAAAAATGGACCACACATCCAGGGCATTTAACATCTGAATACCAAGTTCCAGAAAGAAAACAATAGAGAAAGAACTGGCGTAAGGTGTGAGTAGGACAATATTCACGGAAATATCATGACAAGAAAGTTCCAGAACTAAATCAGTTTTAGCTAGTCTCAATTTGCCACACGCTCAACCCAACAAAGGGCAGAAGGCCCACGTCAAGGCAGATTGTGAAATTTCAAAGATAAAGAGAAGATACTGAGAGCTTCCAGGAAAAAAGGAAAAGAAAAAGCAAACAATAACAATAAAACTATGTGTAACAGGTCAGAGAAACCAGGTGCTGGCTCATGCCTGGGAAAGCAGCACCTTGGAGGTCGAAGCAGGAGGGTCAGGGGTTCAAGGTTATCATCTTTGGCTACAGAGGAAGTGTGAGGCCAGCTGGGACCTCAAGAACAATGAAGGGGTTGGGGAAAGGAGAAAAAATAGAGCCCAGAGTGGCACTGAGTTCTCAACAACAGCTCTGCAAGCTGGTTTTGACAGGATTCCTATACCCAGCCAAACTACCAATCAGGGGTGGACCTCTCCACAACAACCTTGAAAACAGGAGGCAAATAAGTAATGCCTACAAAATTCTGAAGAAAAATAATTTGCTATAGAGTCTATACTCAGGAAAATGCCAATCCAGGAAGCTCTTAAAGATGTCTTTAAAATCCACATCCTCCCAAAGTCCCTTCTGCCGTCTTCATCTCCAGAGTCAACCAAGAAGGAGGCAGCCATAAAGCAGATGACCTAGTAGAGGGCAAACTGAAAGGACCTGGTGTCACGTGGACAGAGGTCGAAACTGCAGCCAAGCCGGGAACAAGGGGCCCTGTCCTCCTACTAGCACTGCTTGCTGCATAGTGGCTGGCTCTTTGGACCCCCTGACAGCTGCCCGACTTTTGCTCCTGTCCCATCTGTCTTCCTCAGCTGCGTTAACTAGACCAGCTGCTGCCTCCTTCTCCTCCTCTCCGTGCTCTTCCTCCTCCCTCCACAGACACATGGTGGTTTCTGGAGCTCTCTATGTCCCCCAGGAACTGAGGGAGACTCTGTCATATTGCTGTCTATGCTTTTGGTCAAGATGCTCCATCCTTTAAATAGGCTAATGGAGGCACCTATATCACAGGGCCACTGTGAGGACCGTGAGCTGCTGTTTGCTGAGCCTTTAGCTTGGCATCTGGTGAGCTGTCATGTGATACTGGCATTTGTTAAATGAACCACATTACACAGAGAAGTGAAGGTGAACTTGGCAGTAAGTTAGAAATACATCACTTTATATTCCAGCCTCAGCTGTCACAAGCCCATCAGCTCCCAACAGTCACACACAGCTGGACCCTCGCTCACGTGCTTTCCTGGTGGCCCTTTGACCTTGTGATGGCAACAGGAGTCTGGCCACATAGGTCCCTGCTGCACACTCTAACCCCCTCTTACTGACACTAGGACCCTCTGTTCTCTCCTCTTGAGACTCCCAGCTCTATCTCCAAAGACCTTCTCCAGTGAGCCCCTCACCAATGGGCCTTCCTTCTGTTTCAGGGCCTCCCCTATTGCTCCTAGCTTCTCCGCTGCACTCCCTAGACAATCCATCCTTTCTCACCCCTTGGATGTTAGCTGGGACATCGCTCATGCAAAGACGACTTTCTGGCCCTAAACAGAAATAAGGGATCCTGAGAGACAGACTCAAAGCTGCTCATATGTTTAACTGTTGGATCAAGAAGACTGGCAACGTCAGGCATGGTACACGCCTTTGATGTCTGTATTTGAGAGGTGCACGTCCCCTGGTCTCAGTGTTTGGAGTCAGACACAGGTGGAGCTCTGTGAGTTCCAGGCCAGCCTAGTCTACATAGTGAGACCCTGTATCAACAAACAAACAAACAAACCAATAATGATGGCTGACAGCTATTAACAGCGTTTACTTGATTGCCACATGCATACTGAGTCCCTGTCATATTCCAGACAGGTGTCCTGGCCTTAATTGTACAGCAGTGTACCGTATAGACCCCTCGGATGTTCTCTGTAGTGATTATTTGATCTCGGCTGACTATCAACTCCACAGGGACAGGTGCCCTGTGCCAACCTTTGCAGCTCTCTGCTTTCCTGGTCCCTAACATATACCATGGCTGGCCCCTGGGATTTAACAACTTTTTGTTGGGGACAAGCCAAAAGATCATTGCTGTCTTCCCCGAGAGAGAGGAGATGGGATTGGGGACAAGGTCTCCTGTGAGGCACACAAAGGTCTCCTCTAAGGGCTGGCAGGAAACAGAGGTGCTGACACGAAGTTTGACAGGTTAAAAGAGAGACCGGCCCCACCCAGGCCGGCGGAAGGTGGCTGCGGTTTCTTTGGTAAGTGATCACCCCATCTCTTGTTCTTTGCCTGTTGTTGCTCTGGCTACGTAACCAGGCCAATCTTCCAGATTAGCTGAGGCGCTTTTGGGGGGTGGGAGGGGACGTTCCTTCTTGAGTGGATAGCGCTGTGACTCATCTGGGGAAACAGTTTTGAGCCAGTGGTTCACCCCAGGCTAGTTCTTGTCTCATTTCCCCAAGGGCCAATCGGCCTCTTAATTTCACTCTGAGGTTTAGAGTTCCCTTCCAGCACTCAGAGACTCAGCCAGGATGCTTTGCATAAGTGTGGGAAGCCTCAGAGCTTGGAGAGGGAATATCTGGGGGACCAGGGAGGCTGCTGGGGTGCTCCATCGAGCCTTCCTTTGAAGGGTATGGGTTCCATCCTCATGCATGCCCAGTTATCTCTTCCTAGGCACTCTGTAAAAGATCACAGCGGAAGAAAAGCCAAAGGAGACGCAGCATTTAGCTGTCCATCCCCGTGAGCAAACCTGGGAGAGGGGCGAGTGTGGAGGTGCAGGTGACTCCAGAAGGAATGGCAAGCCACAGGCTCTGTCTGTTTGCCTGAAGCAGTCACAGCCCTTGACCTAGAGCTTACATTTCACAATTTGGTGTGTTTGTGCCAGGGGGGGGGGCAGGGGGGGTAGTGTGAAACAGGATCTCCCTCAGTCCAGACCAGGGCATCTTGAACTCACTATGTGTTGAAGGATGTCCTTGAATTTCTGATCTTCTGCCTCTGTCTCCCAAATTTGGGGATTACAGTTGCATGGATCATGCCCCCCTTCCCCACTACAAATGTTTCATAAATGACTTGAAAGAGCATTCTCCTGGTTCTGGGCCAGGCTCTGTCATTTCTGTCCCGTTAACAATTGGCTGCTTTTTTTTTCACGTGTCTTCTCTATGTTAGACATCTGCAGTACAGGCACAAACGAGGTAATGGCCACATGTTTGTCCCCAAGAATGTCCAGGAATGCCTCTGATCCTTGGTTTTCCTATGTGGTAATCTTCTGTGCCTACTTCAGTTTCATAAGGGATGGCACCAGACAGGCTCTTCACCTGACAGACATCACCTTCATCTACCTGTAAGCAACCTGCTTGCTAGGTGGCTAGAAGCCTCACGACCATGCCAGAATCCCTGAAGCCTTGCAGCAGCTGTAATTGAGTCTGCCCTCTGATTTCCCAAGGGCAATAGTTGAGCCACAATCATCTATGACTGTTCCTTGTGTTTGTTTCCTTTTACAGCCCAACTTCGCCATTCCTCCATGCAATGGAGTACTGTAAAATTTAGAGGGAGAAGAATTCTGTGAACAGGATGGTTGCCCTTTGGATTTATGTTCTCACTCCACAAGAAACAGAGAGATTAGAAACTGTTGACATCCTGTGGGCAAGGCTTACTCGGGAGAAGCACTGTCAAATGACAAGCTGTGTGTAGGCCAGAGGAAGATGCTAGCTGCCTGCTCTAGCACTCTCTGTTGTGTTCCTTCAAAACCGGGTCTTTCGCTGAGCCTGGAGGTAGGCTGGTGGCCACAGGTCCCAGGGACCCGTGTTCATCTCCCCACAGTGCTGGGGTCACAGGCATGTACAAGGCCATGCACAGTTTTTTCCACAGTGCTGGAGATTTGAACTCAGGGTGCCATGCTTGCTCAGGAAGTGCATTTACCTGTGGTACCATCTCATTAGATTCCTGTGATTTCAAAGTCGCTTCCTTTGTCAGGCAGGCCCTGCAGAAAGAAAGAGAAAAACAACGAATTGGTAAACTGAGGTTACTTTGGGTTACTTCTTATTTAGGGGATGATGGCAGAGGGAAACTCTTATCAAGCCCATGGAAACTAGTGGTTGGGGAACACTGGATCCTATCTCTCCTGCTAGCTTAGATGATCAGACAGTCACGTAGCTTAGTTTTGGTGACGTGAAACTTTAGTATAAGTCATCCATGTTGATGAGTCTGCATTGTCAGGGCTCAACATGGAATCTTAGTCCAAAGCCTCCTCTAATTTATGTTCAGGATCATCATTCCAAGCAGCTGAGGCTTTCTATGATTGTTTTGTCCAAGTGGCCCTGACAAAGAGCATCAGATGCAAGAGAATGTGTTGTAAACCACCAAAGCTTCCCCATGAGCCAGGCAAGGGTGTCAGACTGACTCAGTCACAGAGAGCTCTGAGAAACTCAAGGTAGGGACCGTTTCTTGGTCACAGGCCCTCTAGGCAGGACATCTCCTCCACAGTCCCTTGGAACCCATCTAATGGCACAACTGACACCAGAACCCCACTGGTCTTGAATGACTTCATGCAAGCCTGCCTGACTCACTGTCATCTCCCTCTTCTCCACACTTGGACGTGTCCTCCTTTGACTCCAGCTGGAAAAAAACAACAACCCCATTATTAGTCACTAGTTAAGAAGAACACAGGTCCAGGAAGAAGCTAACACTATGACTTAGCCAACTATATGATAAAAAGTATTTATTTTCACAGAAGAATAGGATCTGTTTGCCCTTTCATACAAGTCTTTATCCCTTCTGCCTCCCTCATGATTTAGCCCCTTCTCAAAGACTTCAGTTAACTAGCTATAACTCCAGCTCCAGGGGTTCCAACACCTTATCTCCACAGGCACCTACACACACACACACACACACACACACACAGAGAGAGAGAGAGAGAGAGAGAGAGAGACAGAGACAGAGACAGAGACAGAGAGACAGAGACAGAGAGACAGACATACACAGAGAGAGAGACAGACAGAGAGAGAGAGAGAGAGAGAGAGAGAGAGAGAGAGAGAGAGAGAGAGAGAGAGAGAGAAAACTAAAATATATTTTTTAAGACAGGGTTTCCCTGTGTAACAGCCCTGGCTGTACTAGAACTCACTTTGTAGACCAGATTGGCCTGGAACTCACTAAGATCTACCTATCTCTGCCTTCCAAGTGCTAGAATTAAAGTTGTGTGCCACCACTGCCCTGCCTAAAATCTTAAAACATAATAAAATAACACTAAAAAAGATTTGATCTAGCTTTTCATTCCTGCAGATTTATTTATTTATTTGTAGGATTTTACATGGTCCTGGCTTCACATTTGTGAGTGAAGATGCTATACCTTTAAGAGGACAAATCCTAATCCCATTTTCTGGTTCCCTGACCTTGAACTTTATAGTTAGTCTTTTTAAAAGCTTCATTTTTCTCATTTGAATAACTGGAGTTAGGCTAGCTCATTGTGGTAGCTCATTCAACCATTTTGCTTTTGCTTTTGTTTTTTAAGTGTCTGCAATCTTTCCCAGCACCATGCTACAATGGTAGTGAGGAAACATGCCTGGAAATCCAGGGAATTTCTCATATAGACGTGGAATGGTTACAGGCCCACACCAGCCTAGTTTTAATCTAGCTATACCCCAGGCTTATGTTTTGTTGAGGGCCATTTTTAAGGCTGGGAAATATTCATGACCTGGCCTTTAACAGAAAAGGAATGCCAGTCCCCAATGCCCTCCAATCACCAACCAGCAAAGATGTATTCCTGAAGGTTCCTTCAAAGGCCTCTCTCCCCTTCACAATGCATTGTTCTTCTTGCCCATGTGGAGCTGGGTGAGTCTGATCTCAAGCTGACTTCATGAACTTCCTAAACCTGCTTTTCTAAGGTCAAAGTATGAGTTTAGCAGCCATTGGCAGCCCCCGTGACAGGTGCATCACAGACCAGCCAAAGACAATGCAGTCCTATGGGTTAAGGAGCTAGGACAGGTCCTCCTTCCTTTCTGGGCTAGGGGCTAGGGAGATACTCCATTGGTAGAGTGCCTGGGGAATAAGCCTGTGTATCCGAGTTCCATCTCCAGCTGAGTGTGGTGGCATGTGCATGTAATATTAGTGCTGAGGAGGCAGAGATAGGAGGATTCCTGGGGTTAACTGGCCAGCTGGTCTAGCCAAATCAGTGACGCCAGGTCCTAAAGAAGCCCTGGTTCATTAATAACAAACAAAAACAAGGTGAACATCATTTGAAGAACAATATTTCATACTTGAGATTGATTCCTGGTCTTTAAATACACAGAAACACACACATGCACACACACAGAGAGGGAGAGAAAGAGAGAGAGAGATGCAGACACACACACACACACACACACATGCAGACAGAAAGAGAAACAACAGAGACAGAGAGAGAAACACATATGCAGACACACACACACACGTACGCACGCATGCACAGACACACACGTACGCACGCATGCACAAACACACACTCACATACACATTCTAGATTCAAACTCTAATGGGATCTCTCTAGTGAGATGAACACAGATTCCTAACCTTGATTCGTTTTCTCCACCCACCCCCCCATCTGGCTTACAGATTTGCAGGGCTAGCAAGTTCCCCAGCTGACTCTGGAGCAGGAGCTTGGAATGAGGCCCTTCTAGCTGTGACACTAGTGGTTGTCAGGGGTGAAGGAAGCCCTTGAACCTTAGTGGACCAGCCAGACTATGGTGGGACAGAGAATGCTGGTGGTAGGGACTGATATCTCCTCTGCAAGGACGTGGCAGGATGTGGTTGACCTTAACATCCTGTGCAGTGGGGAGCCAGGGGCCTGGGGGAGATGCCTGGCAGCAGGCTCAGCCGGCATGCCTCTGAGTGCTCACTGGGTACTGGGAAGTGAGCACCAGTGCCTCACTCCCCGAAGCTGATGCCTTCACTTCGGTTTCCTCATGCCTATAGGAGTGAGGATGAGACATTTGTAAAGGCCGAGAGGAGTCTATGAAATAACATGTACAACCAACCATCTCACTTAAAAGAGAGGTATTTCTTTCAGTGGAGTGATTGTCCCCTTCACAACATCCAAAGGCCAGGAGGTGGAGTCCCACTTCAAGGCTGGGAACAGTCCGTGACTTAGCCTTCCTAGAATTAGTAAGGCCCCGGCTTGCCTTGCTCAGTTTGAACTCCCTTCTTAGAAAGGCTGGAGGTCTGTGGAATGACAAATGTCCTGGCACTAATGTGGCACGTGACAGAGCCTCTCTATCAGGCGGGAGCCCCTTGACTTTTATCATGACCCTGATTTCTGTGTTTGTTTCAAGATACTGGAAGGAAAGAAGCAGGCGCCACAGAAGACATTCTCAGACACAAGGCTCTTCTTTGAATTTATTTTCCCCTGAGCTTATCAATCAGTTGGAAACCATCTCTGATACCCACTGTGTACAGAGCCGTCTGCTATGTGTAGGAGGAGTGGGGGGTTGGAAGTAAGCCACTGGTCCCTAACCGTGAGATGCTCTCAAGCCAGTTTGGAAGATAACGTGTATGCATGAGAAGTGAGAGGGTGGGGAGATGATTGTGATGATGATGGTGATGGTGATAATTACAGTAACAGTAAGCGGAGAGGATGAAAGTGACGGCACTGACAATTCTCCCCACAAAGCGCCACTTCACAGAGCATTCTTGTCACCAGTGTCTTGCTTGATATTCAAAAGCCAAAAAGAAGAGAAAGAAGAGGGTGGAGTGCTGGGGAGGTGGTTTAGCCCGTCCATAGAAACCAGGCATGGTGGTGAGCACCTGTAAGGCAGAGACAGCCAAGATCCTTGGGACCCACTGTCCAACTTAACTTGCTCAACACCCCGGTTTTGGGGGGGACTTGTCTCAAAAAAACAAATGGAGAATAATAGAGGAAGACACCTGTCATCAATTTACACATGCACGCACACACATACATGAATTTTCATGTCAAGGACATATATATGCACGTGTACACACATACAACTTTTAAGAATAATGGAGTCTCAATTGTACTGAAGTAATGACTTCTCTGAGATTTGGAAGAAAACAGCTTAGCTGAGCCTGGAATGCTTTCTATTGCCTCCAGAGTGTCATCCCTGAGAGGTGATAGCTCCATCATCATAAGCTGCAAAACGCACGCCATCAGAGCATCATCACACAGGCAGCTGCCCTATGGGTGGCGAGTATTTCAAGACCTCCTGGGCCCTTGGCTCTGGTGACCTGATGAAAAAAGAATGGATTTAAACTGGAGTGTGTTTGGAAGTAAGAGATGGATTTTCAGGCAAGAAGGGACCTGTGGTCAGGAACAGGGGTGAGAGGCCAATGTGTGTGAGGAAAGAGCCAGACCCCTGCCTGACCACAAGAGGTGCCAAGAAGACTCCATGGCCACAGAAGAGGCAGGGCCAGGATGGTTCCTTCCCCATGGCTGCTGCACACCAATTTCTTGTTACAGGAGAGAGGCCACCAGCTTCCCTCTGATGCCATCGTCCCTTCCAACCACAGGTCCATTCAGACTGAAATCAAGGAGAAATCAAATCTGAGTGGTCTGCAATCATAGCCCACGGCAGAACCTGCTGCTTCTGACTTTTCTTTGAAATACATCACAATGCTGCTGGAAGCGGAAGCACATCAGGGCAACAGCACCTCTGACTCACAAGGATCACATCAACGATCAGCGGTGATCAGACACTGGCAGGAACTGTGTGTGAGCTGAGTTTTCCTGACACTCTCTGAGGCTCAGGGCCCTCTGGGCAATCTCACTGCGGAAAGAAGTGTGTGTTTGCTAGAGACTGTGTGACTCATACTGTGGGCAGGGTTTGGGAACCCAGATAGAGCCCTGGTCTACTGTGAGCACAGGCACGTCTGAGGCCATTAGTTAGCCAAGATTTATTCATTTATCTATCCAAGAATCCATCCAAGCATCTATCCATCCATCCAAGTATTTACCCATCTATCTATCCATCTATCACTCACCTGGGAATGTCCTGGTCACCACTATGTCTCTTCCTAGTACAGGGCATATACATAGTATGTAATAATAGTATTTGTTGAACAAATAAATGAATAGTTGGATGGATGGATGATAGAAGATGGATAGATAATGGATAATAGATGGATATACAGATAGATGGATAAAAGGATATCTAGATGCCTAGATAGATGGATGGATGAATCTTGGCTAACTGATGGCCTTAATTCAATCTCTCAGACTCACATGGTAGAAAAATGGACCCGACTCCTAAAAGTTGTCCTCTGACCTCCATATGTGCATTATAGCATGTGCCCTCCAAGTTGCCCTGTACAATAAATAAATGCAATTTAAAATAACAACAACAACAATAATAAAACAATGAGCTTATTTTGTCAGAGCAATAATACTGTTCATCAGGGTGCTACTCCCTTGGCCCAATTACTTTCAAGGACTGCAGCTCCAAACACTATTATAATAGTAATTAGCTTTCAGAGTATAAATCTGAAGGTACACATTTAGGCCATGACATGTAGAGATTGTATAAAGTCTAGAAGTCACTTTAGTAGTATTGTCATCTTAAGAGCATTGTTCCTCAGTCCATGAACATAGGATACATTTCCATTTATGTCTTTAATTTCAGCAATTTCTATAGTTCATATTGTAAAAGCCTTCTATCCCCTTGGGGGACTTAATTCTCAAGTATTTTATTCTTTTGACAATATTTAAAGGAATGCATGTATATTGACTTTATAATTTTCTACTTTGATGAATTCCTTTGTTAGTTCTAACAGTTTTTTTCCTGTATGTGGGCACGTTAATTAGAGACTCCATGTGTAGATCTACAAATACAGGTAATTTTATTTTCCCCTTTAAAGATTTTATTTTTATTTTTAATTCTCTCTCTTTCTCTCCCTCCCCCTCTCTTTCCTGTGTGTGTGTGTGTGTGTGTGTGTGTGTGTGTGTGTGTCTGTGTCTGTGTCTGTGTCTGTGTGTGTTTATAAGTACATAAGTGTAGGTGCTTTTGGAGGCCAGAAGAAGGTATAAGATCTCCTGGAGCTGGAATTGCAGGTTGCTGTGGAATTGCAGCTATGTGTGGGTGCTGGGAACTGAACTGAGCTTGTGTCCTCAGTGAGAGCAGTATATACTCTTAACCTTGATCCATATCTCCAGCCCCTCCTTTCCTTTTTAATTTGGATGTTTTAATCCCTCTTTATTGCCTAATTGTTCTGGCAAGTCTTCTAGTTCTATAATGGGAAGAGGAGGTTAAAGTGGGCATCTTTGTCCTTATTACTGATCTTAGACAAAAACCTCTAGGTTTTTTACCATTGAGTGTGATATTTGTCATGAGATTTTCATGCATAATCTTTTATGTTGGCATGCTTTCCTTTTACTCCTGGTTAAGTGTTAATTGTTTAGCATGAGATGATTGAGTGCTTTTCCATAAGTGGATAATTATGAGGTTTCTTCTCTTTTTCTGCAAATGTGGCATATTACAACTATTACTGTTCATACATGAATGAACCATCCTTGCATTACATGAATTGGTTGACGGTAGTATATAGTTCTCTTACTACCCTCCTGAATTTGCTTTGGTACTGTATTGTTGCCATTTTCATAATGTTTAAAATTGACATAGTTCATTAACTTTCTTGTGTCTTTTTCCAGATTTTGCTGGCCTCTTTATCAGTCAAAGCTCTCAAGGTGGGGGTAGATGTGTGTGTGTGTGTGTGTGTGTGTATCTATATCTATAAATCTATACACATATGTACATTATGCACTGGCTCATACATTGTAAACTGAGTGGTCCAAAGTGGCCATCTGCATAACAGAGAAGCAGAGCTGGGTAACCGCTGAGTCCAGCAGATGCTTCAGCCATTCCTATCTAGCACTGATGGCCTGGAGGTTCTGGAACCTCTTTGTATCTGGGCCTCCACCTGAAGGTGCGACACACACTGTGATAAGGTCCCCAGATTGTCCTTCCTGGAAACACCCACAAAGAACCACCTACAAGCTCTTTCTTAGTTGATTACAGATTCAATCAAGTTGGCAAACAAGTTTAACCATGATGCCCTTATGCATTAAGTTAGGAGATGCTCTCTGTCAGGGTCTAGAAGTCTGGGGGGAGGGTCTGGGAAACAACTTTAGAGATTTGTAGAAACTACCAGAGACACCATTATGGTCAGGGGTCAATTTTCTTGAGTTCTTTGAAAATTATTATTAGTGACTCAGTATTCTACCTGTTCTATATAGGCCTATTAGGATTTCTTTCTTTTCATGCTTCAGCCTTGATAGTTTGTGTTTCTAGGAATGTGTCCCTTTTATCTCAGTTATCCAGCTTTGTTTGTGTATGATTATTCATCATGCTCTCTCAGAATCATTGGTGTTTCTGTACAAGCAGTAATGGTAGTCCTACTTTCATTTCTAATAATGTGTCTTGTCTCTCTGCTTCCTAACCAACACACCTGTCAATATTGTTGGTCTTTCTAAACAAGTTTTTGGGTTCACCTATTTTCTGCACTGTTTTTCTGTTCTCTGCCTTATTTACCTCTGTCCTACTCTTTGCATATCCTACCTTCTACCTCTGAAGGTTTCATTCATTCTATTTCTAGTGTATTCGGGACAAAGCCAAGTTGCTCATCTGAGTATGCTTTGTCCATGTAAGCACTTAAAATTTAAAAATTGTATGTATTTATTTATTTGTGTGCATGTGAGCATTTCAGTGTGTGTGTATGTGTGTGTGTATACATGCATGTCATGGCACATGTGTGGGGAGTCAAAAGACAACCTACAAAAGCCATTTTTCCTGTTATGTGGGTCCTAGGGATTTAGCTCAGGTCATCAGTGGACTGTAAGCACCTTCAGCTGTTCAACTCTCTGGACAGCCCAACACTTATTTAAAAATTCTCCTTATTGCTTTTTCTATACCTCACACATTCTGGCATGCCATAGTTTGATTTTTGTTTTTTACTTGTGTCTTATGACTTCTATGACCAATCATTAAGAATAGAATATTGTGAATTTCTAGTTTTTCTTGTTATTAATTTTTATTTTACCTCATTGTGTGATACCTTGTGTGTCAGCCATCTGTTGACACTTGACTTGTGGCTTAACGTGTGGTGTGTCTTGGAAAGTGCCCCACCTGTGCTTAAGAAAATCATAAAGCTGGATAGGGGAAATGCTCTGTCATGTTTCCACACTGGCCTGTTGTGCTGTCCCCTGTTTCCTTACTTGTCTCCCCTCCGGCTGTTCTATCCAATACTGGGTGGTGGGTGGTGACATCTCCAGCTGTTGTTGCTGTTGGTCAATGTTTTAGACTCTGCAATTCTGTCAACACGTTCTTCAGATATCTGGACCGTTTGCCGAGGTGCATGCATACTCATAACTGTTACAGCTTCTTGCTGTGTTGAAACTTTTATTAATATGTAATATCTTTCTCTGTCTCATAGCTCTTTTTAAAATTCAAATATGCTTTGGGCTGATATTAGTGTAATCTCCTCTACTCGCTTTTGATTTCATTTTCATGAAATATCTTTTTCCATGCTTTCACTTCCAACATATTTGAGTTTTTGAACATAAAGTAAATCTCTTGGTGACAGGATATTATTAGGTCATGCTTCTTATTTCTTTACTAATTAATTCCCCAAACAGCCTTAGCAACAGCTCAAGGTCAACTCTGCGGGTTAGGTGTCATCTCGCTTCATCTGTCCTGCAGAAATTGAGAGATGTATTGGAGAGCCAGCAAGAGGTAACATCAGTGTAGAAGCCACAGTGTGGGAGACAGCAAGCTGAGAAGACAGGTGGACAAATGTGAAAACAACAACTCAGGGGCTGTGGCTAAAAATATGGATATCTATACTTCCAAAAACCTGAAAATCAGGATGGAGAGATGGCTCAGTGCTTAAGAGCACTGAATGTTTTTCCAGAGGACCTCGGCTCAATTTCCAGCACCCATATGGCAGTTTACAACTGTTTGTAACTCCTGTTTCAGGGGATCCCACACCCTCATGCAGACATACATACAGGCAAAACACCAATGCACATAAAATTAAATAAATAAATTTTAAAAATCTTAGAGTCATTCTATTAATAACTCTGGAAACCTGTGAGGCATGATGAGGATGAGAACACAGAGCCATTTAGAAGCTAGTGGAAAGAAAGACTGCCCCCACATACATACGCCCCCCAGATCTCCCTCATGCTGCTACCTGGTGAGTTGGATGCCTCTGGCTCCTTTGGTGGCTCTGCCTCTTCTTCCTACCATTTTCTTATAAATTACTATACCAGCTCCAGAACTGCTTGTGGCTCTCCATGGCTCTTCTCATCCTGTCCAAATGCCACTCATGTAGATTCCTAGTCCCATCATTAATTCAGAAACTACTTAATTCTGATTAATTATATAGTGAAGTAAGAATGTGTTTTGTGAATTTGAATGTGACTGAATAAGTCAATAGCGTAAAAGTTTGGACAAACAATAGTGTCCCTGAGACCTTCAACACCCAAGTGTCCCTCCCCCAGGACACCAACAATGTACTACTTATATCAAATTTGTACGTGAAGATTTTTCTCACAAAAGTGGCCATAACTTTTCATCTTGAGTTTTCCCTTTATAAAAATATCGGGAATATTGGGAGGGTGGGGATGTAGTGCAGTTAACTGGTAGAAGGCTTGCCTCGCTTGTGTGAAGCCTTGTATTTGACCCCAACATTTCAGGAAATGGATATAGTGGTGCATGACTGTAATCAGGAAGTGGAGGGAGAAGGATCAAAGTTCAAGATCATCCTTAGCTTTGTAAAAAAAATAAATAATTCAGGCTGTCCTGGGCTGCATGAGACCCTGTCTCAAACCAATGAAATAAACCATAGCAGTCATGTATATGTAATATTATCATTGCCATTACTTATTTTTATCACTGCATTCTGTCACAGAAACATGCTGTGATTTATCTAATAAGACCCCTTCTGAAGACTTGGCTTCTAATCTTCGGCCAAGATAAATAGGGTCACCATAGACAACACAGCACACACTTCTTTAGCTTATGAGCAATGTGCAAGTTTATTTGGCCTTCTGGAAGCAGAGGGCTGGGATCGAGGGCACGAGGGATAGATAGATAGATAGATAGATAGATAGATAGATAGATAGATAGATAGATAGATGTTGGATAGATAGATGTGAAACATATCTCTAAGATTACTTTGCCCACATCTTTTCATCTGTTTCAAAGCCATTTGTATTCCTTTCTTCCAAGATCCTAGGCTGCTTCTATAGGAGAGCATAGAGACAATATTTATTGATGTCCAAGGGTCTAACAGATTAGGCAGAGATGGTGCTTGACCACCTCAACAGTCAAAAATTTTCATCCCTTATCACTCATTATCTGTCCAGTTCTAATTGGTCCTTTAGCCAGTGTTTCAGATACACTCAGCCACATGGAGGTAGGAGGTAAAGGCATGTGTGTGTACATGCGCATGGGAGCAGAGGGCCGCATATCTCGACTTGTTTCTTCTATCAAATAACTAATAAACATGGGTCTATTCTTCCTTAACACTTAGCTGTGACTGAACAGTGTAACTCAGTGTTCACATGTTCTCTTCCCATAGAAGTATTGGAGAATCAGGCTCAGAGCTCAGAGTGGGCTGCAGAGACCATAGGCAGTCAGGAGGATGGTTGGTCTGGCCTTTACCTAGTTCACTGATATGGATTTGAGCTTAGTGTATTTTATTGCACCTGGTAGTTAGTTGCCAAAAACATGTAGGGAAGGAGTGGCCTCCACCCAGAAGCACACGGAGTAGCATGTGCCTCCCAGATGCTCCCTTTGGTGGTTTAAGCTTATCCTATCTCCCCTAGGGATTTGCCAGCTGAAGGCCATGATCTAGATGGACTGATGTTAGCGCCTTCCTAAAGCTTTCAAACACCCATCTTCCCATTTTATGGAAGTGGCGACTAAAGTTTGAGAGGTTTAGGTAACTCACTCAAGGTTGCACGGCTCAGAAAATGGACAGCTGGGTTCACAGCCACATTGGATCCTGCTCTCAAATACTGTCTGAGTCAGAAGACTTCTGGGGACCAACCAACACTTCCTCTTGTTCGGGGGTGGAGGAAACTTGAATCATAAGGTGGCATTAGTGCCATGCCCAGTTTCAGTGCCAGGGAGCGGTCCTCTTGGGTCCCACAGACAGGTCCTATGCTGCCCGGGAAAGCGTCCATGGGAAGGAGAGAGCTCTGCATAGATGCTTTGTGCCCGCTAGGGCTGGACCAAGCTGATCTGCGTGAGTGTGTTTGATGTACACTCGGGCCACCACACTTCAGTCCTCAGACTTGTCAGTGCCTTCATCTGTCTCACCCCCACCCAGTTGTCTTTATGTGCTCAAAGACCCTACTGTGTGACTAGGGTTCCTGTAATCTAGGCCCCAAGCTGTCTGGAAAAAGGGTAAGCAGAAAGAAAGCCACTAACAGCAGTCACCACTGTGCCATAACAGGGCGCTCCTGCTCATGGTGCCTTACCCATGAGGAAGAGAGCTTTCATTACAAAATATCAGGTACGGTGCCAGGCGCTGTTGAGGGAGAAAGGTGGGAGCAGGCCAGTGGAGTAAGACTCATGCTGTAGCTGGAAAACTCCGTGTCACAAAGTCTCAAGTAACCCAGTGTGATCTTTGTCTCCACCTAAGTCTGGAATGCCCTAATGGCACCACCCCACTTAAATTGATCTGGCTTGGTTACCTCTGGTGTTAGGAAACTCACTACCTCATCAGGCCTTTCATTCTATCTTGACCATATGCTAATTTTAGTGTGTCTGTTTACACAGCCTGTCCTTTTGTGGTGTTCCAACCAGTCTACCCAGAGAGGAGCATGGTCAGAGTGAATGGTTTCCAGCTGGAACAGGTATGTGCTTCCCCAGAGAACAGCAGGGACTTGGGAAGCGACACTTACACAAGGATAGACATTTGTCACCCCTGTTATGGCGGCAGTCAGCCTGTCTTATTCTTCCACGTCAGGAAGATCTCATCACAGCATGCCTGTCTTGGGTTACGTGTTACCCAGTTTTCTGATATCAGAGTATATTTAATCCTGGGTGCTGGGGATGTCCCCTGCCACACCTACAACTGACTTTATTTCTCTATTAGGCTTCTTGTTATTGTTTTGTTTTTGGTATTATGTGAGTCCAGCTCTTAAGCCTTCCCAGATTGTTATGTGTCACTTACGGTGGCATATATATCCTGCAGTGTCACATGGCACTATTCCTGTGAAAAAGGCAAAAATGCAATCTTGGAACAGGGAAGATTATGAGGGACTCACGCTACATGTGCAGAGACCAGATGAGGACATCAAATGTCCTGCTCTAGCACTTTCTATCTTATTCCTTTGAGACAGGATCTCTCAGTGGAGCTGCATGGTGACCAGCAAGCTCCTGGGCTCCCCCACCATACCACTGGGGTTACAGCTGTGCGTGGCCATATCCAGCTTTTCTCTTTATGCGCCTGCTTGGGATTCAAACTCAGTTCCTCATTCTTGTGCAGAAAATGCCTTCACTCACTGAACTGTCTCCCTGGCCTGCTCTACCACACTTGGTATCTTCCTGCTGATGGACCAGTATAGCAGCTCCAGGACCCTGCCACCATGTCCCCCACTTTAGGTGAAAGGAAAATTAGGAATTGAAGGGTCGTTATTCTAATTATGAGTGAATCTTAGTTGTTTGCAACTCAGAGAATCCTCTGCTCAAATCAAAAGTTATTTGTCCACTGATGTCTCTGTGGAAGTCTCTTATCCTGCACACCTTTGAGAGTACTAGTTTATACATCTCTGTGGTGACAGGAGTGTGTGCTGCAGGCTCCTGTTAGCCTCTTAGAAGCACTGTAATGCCAGTATTTCATCCCTGTCAGACATACAAAATCTGAGGCTCAAGCATTGTCCAAAGTCACCATCCAAGGCCACCTGTCCCTTTTGTGGTCTGAAGCTAAGCCCTACTTTTCTCATCCTACCTCCTAGGAAACAAGTGACCTCTCCCAGAATAAGGACTCATTCACAAGAGGAAAGATCAGTGGCCCTTCTGAGTCAACCAGACTTCCCCGCCAGGTCAGGCATCCCAGAGCAGGGCCAGATAACAGAGCTGTGAGACCCAGCCTCAGTTTCCTTAATGTCAAAACTTCACAAAGTCACGCTCTTGCCTCTCAGTTTGCCTAAGGGAATGACATAAGAGAGATGGGGAAACATCTTGAAAATTTTTAAATGTCAGTTGTTTCTCAGGTTTCTGTTCTCAGATTTCTTATTAGTTTGATGTTTATCTAATCTTTCATTCACTTCATTCATTCATGTGCTCATTCCTTCATTCATGCATCAAGGATCACTTGTCGGGCATAGGCTGGGCTGGGAGAATAAAGCACGTACTGATCTCATGTGACTACAGCCCCCACTGCGGATGGGGTTGCCGAGGTCAGAACAATGGCAGGTTCTCCCAGAGCTGGAGCACGGGGACTTGAGTCAGCACATCCCATCTCACCCCAGTGCCTTGGTCGTGCCTGCTTGACACCTTGAGAGTTCTCTCTGGTTTCCTCCATCTGTCCATATCAGTTCTCTCCGAGGCAGACTCCAGTCAGTGCTCCCTGCCAGACCCTTTTTATTTTGGTCACCCTTCCCTCGGAGCTTGCCAAGCCCGTGTTACTGGCAATGCTCATCTTAGCACTTGACTCTCTGATGATTCCCGGTGGCTTTATGAGGCTGTGTGTCATCTCCTTGCTTAGTGATCACCACCCTCTGCTCTTGTCCAGAGCTCTAGGCTAGACATGCCAGAAGGGTCAGGGAGGGTCTGGCGACCATGGCGACCGCTGGGCTGCTGACAGATTTAGCCAGCCAGGGAAGGTGGCAGGCTGGCTGTGATCTCATTTCCCCCTTTTGCTGACATGTCCCTAACTGGGCTTTATGGGATTCTTTCCTGGGGTGTTGGCTGTGCTACATGGAGCTGGGCTGCCAAGAGCAAACCATTCAGAGGCTATGGGAAGGGCTCGGCCTAGGGCAAAAGTGTGTGCTACCTTTCACAACCTCCAGAAGGGGGCCTGGAATGTTCTGGCCTGCTTTAAAGTTTTCAGGGATACCACCAGGAGAAAAAATACTCAAAGAGATTTGTAAATGTCGGACATGGTCCTAGAGGAGCTTACAGGAAGACAGGCTGGGCCCAGGTATAGGGTGATACACTCAGGCAGGGCATGGACCGAATGTCGTTCTCAGGAGTGACTTAGCTCCACTAACCTTCTGTGGTGTGTGTGTGGTTGCTGATGGGCCACTGCATGGTGCTTCTGTTTCTTTGTATTTATAAGAGGGAGTTGGACTCCATGAGAGGCCACAGATTAGTCTTGAGGGTTTTAAAATTTGACTTGGTTCTACACTTGGAAATGGAAATGTATACTTAAAACCAACAAAGACACCTGGTGCCGAGGAAATGACTCAGAGAGTAAAATGCTTGCTGTGTCAGTGTGAGGACCCAAGGCAGAGTTGTAGAATCCAAGCAAAAACAGCTTGAAACACTGTGGATGGAACACCTTGGAATCCCAGTGATGGGACACCTTGGAATCCCAGAACTGGGGAAGGTGAGATCCCCAGAGCTTATTGGTCAGCTAGTCTATCCCTATCAATAAGCCCCAGGTTCAATGAGAGACCCTGTTTCAAAGAAATAAGGTAGACAGCAATCTAGGAAGCAGCAGATGTTAACCTCTGGCCTAAACACACACACACACACACACACACACACACACACACACAAAATACATACACATGCACATACATGTTGTTTCTGCCACATACACATATGCCCTCATATACACCTGCAAATATGTGTATGTGTGTATACATGCACACAAGTTAAAAGACAAAGATAAACAAGCAAAACCTGTATTTTCTAGCTTTCAAAAAATATCAGAATTTGCAGAAGTCCTGAGCCTCTGTGTCAGTGACCCAGTCCTGGATCCCCTCTGTATTAAGAGACTTTATAGTCACAGTAAGCATTCAGTCTTGTCACCAGCCTTTACCCTGACCACACACTTCTTAGGATGATGGCTTTGTTTGTTTTATGTTTGTTTGTTTTTTTCATATGGGGGTCTTAGGTAGACCAGGCTGGCCTCAAACTCACCATGGAATCAAGGACGACTTGAGTTTCTGACTCCTCTGCCTCTGCCTCCCTGGTGCTGGGATTACAGGGACAGACCATCATAACTGGCTTCTGTGGTGCTGGGTGTCGAACCCAGAGCTTTGTGCATGCTAGGCAGATATGCCACCAACTGGGCTGTAGAATCCTGTGCTCCAGAATGGACTGTGGGAAGGAGTATGGGGAGAGAGGCAGGATCTAAGAGGTCAGGCATGGAGCTTGCCCAGGCCCTGTGCTGACTTGCTGTGACCCAGAGTGAGCCAACCTTCTCCCCGTCCTTCATTTTTCCCATCTATTAATTTTCCTCATCTATTAAAAGAGGGAGTTGGTTGAAACCATCAATCAGATCCTTTCAAGTTCTCAGACTCTCTGACTCTATGAAAATGTCATTTGCCAGAATTCAATGCAACTGTGATCTGAAGGATGTCAGCTGCTCCTGACCCTTGCAAAAGCCATTTTAGGGTGAAAGGGGAGGTGAGGAGGGGAAGAGAGGAAGAAAGAAGTATTGGGGTACAGAGCGAGGGTCCCCACCAGTGAGATGAGAACATGCCTATGGCCCAGGTTGGGCATCTGGGGGGGGCTGGGGGCACTGCAAGGGGGTAGCACAACTTTGGGGATTCCTTCCTGTTCAATGTTCTGGAGCCTCTCCAGCCCCACCCTTCCCAGAAGCCCCAGTTGGTTGAGAGCTCAGGATGGACAAGCGGAGGATGGACTTCACAGGAGGAAGGGCCCAGGTGCAGGTAGGGCTCCTGTGTGGCCCTGGAGTCTCTGAATAAGAGGGCAGCCAGGAAGCATGGGGTTATGTCGCCCAGTGAGACGGACCACTTTGGGTGACAAGAGACTTCTAGGCTCATTCTGATTCACCCTGGCAGTTTATTTCTTCATTTGAGTCAAAACAAGTGAACAAGACAAATGTAAGTATTTGGGCTCCCAGCAGAAGCCCCTGAGGTCAGACAGAGCTGGCTCTGGAACAACCTCCCTGGCCTAGTCCCAACCACGGCCTTCCTGGCCCATGCACAGCAGAGTGGTGCCCTTGTTAAATGCCCCGTCAAAGAGATCCCCACGTAGCAGAGTCCTGGGGAGGGCATACCCCTTCGAAGGACTCACATCTCCCAAACTGTCAACCTGGTGACTGCTTCTTTCTTTTTTCTCTTCTTGTAATAGGATCCTCCTTTGTAGCTCAGGTGGCTTTGAACTCATGACACACCTGCCTCTTCCTTCCACCTATGACCTTGATGCAGCATGTTCACTATTGCAAAGACACCTTAGTAAGGGAGGGTACAACTCACCCACGGGGCTGCAGGTGAGGTCTACAGACTCTGGGAAGGTTGGAGGCAGAGCCCTTTCTGCATCCAGTCCTTGATGAATGAGCACTAAAGATGCCCAGAGGCATAGATGTGTCAGGCCAGAGGCTGAGGCTGCTTAGAAAGACTATGAATGTGAAGACCTGAGCGGGAATGTCCACCTTGTTCTTGTTGGCAAAGTTCATGTGGGGCTCAGTTTGGTCTTCCTCTCAGGCTTTTAAGGTGACTGCTGCCCACAGGGATATGCAGAAGCTATCATGAGCAAGGACAAGATAGATACCTTGGGAGCAAGTGGCTCAGGACAGAGGGAGGGAGACTTTAGTTAGAGTGTGCTAGCCCCATTGCTATTCCAAAGAGGCTGCCTGGGTTAAGAGTGAACTTGGACCCTGGAACTAGGCAGGTCCCTGTTTGAACCTGGGTCATTGTGTGCTGCAGCAGAATGGCACCTCTTTCGGTTTTCATGGTCTCTCTGTGAAGTGTTGGTCATTTATTCAGTCCTCAGTAGTGTGAAAGATTAAAGGGGAAACCAAGATCGTAAAACTTGTGACAGAACTGAATCAGGGTAGAATTAGTGTAGCTCCAGGCATTTTCTACACCTTCCTGCTGAGGTTTACCTCTTTGGGCAGGCTGTTCTGAATCATCCTCCTGGCCTAGGATGGCCCCTGCTCTACAAGGAGCACCTAGTACGCTTCTTGGGAGAATGCCATATCCCTCCTGCAACAGCTGGTTTGTGCTGCTATCTTGGCCACTTGCTTGGCCTGTCTCCCTTTCCTGACTTTACCTATTCCTTCTTGAGCCCTGTACCTGGTCTCGTTCCTTTTCAGTCTGCTTTTTATTTTAATTAATTGATTGATTTGAAGACAGGTTGCCATGTATCTCAGACTAGCCTCAAAATCACTATGTAGCCAAGGATAGCCTTAGTTTTCTGATCTTCCTGCCTCCATCTCCCCAGTACTTGGGCTCCAGGCACTCACCATCTTACCTGGTTAATGTACTGCTGGAGACTGAGCACACGCAAGCTAGGCAACCCCTCTATCAAGCGACTTTCAACTCCAGGTCCTTTTAGCCCACTTGGATCCTAAGATTAGACTTCCAAACACCAAACCAAGAGAAATAAATTGCCACTGGTTTTAATGGACCAATGTGGGACTCCATAGCAATGTCTGGAAGAGCCTAAGACACAGGGCAGTCTTCTTGTTGACTGCTTTATTTTGTAGAAGAGGAAGCCCTGAGATCAGGAGCAGGCACAAGGCTGCCACACTTGCAGCCAGTGGCATTTGGTTCTTTCTGACTCTCTCTTCTTTATGAGTCTGGGTGCCTTCTCTGGGATGCTTGGCCCAGAAAATCATGCCAGAAGGACTCTATCTCTTTGGGAATTGAAAAATCGAATCAAGTACAGGTAGTGTACGCATACAGTCAATGGAGAGAACCTTATTTTACTCTGCTCTTTTCTGGCAGGTCACAAATACATATATACATACATACATACGTACATACATACAATGGGGATACACACACTCACACACACACACACTCGACAGAAAGACAAATACATAGAGACTTGGGTTTTTTTCATGCCTCATACGCAATCCCTTTGAAGAGGATGGTTGACAAGAGTCTGATAGACATAGGAGGGCTCAGGGTGGCCCCAAAGCCAGTATCTAGTGTGGATTTAAATACAGCTCTGGGCTCTTTTTTATTATCGGAGCCCCTTTAGAGGAAACCACCATCTGACCCCGCTGCTCCTCACCATAGCATCTTCTCTCTCAGGTCTCTCTGTTTCTCTTCCCGTGTACTGACAGTCTGTGTGGAAGGAAGGCTGTTGCAGATCTTGCCTGTGGGAAGTAGAATCATGCCAGAATCCTCTCTCTACAGACGTGGCACTCCGAGATGTTTTCTGACAGCAGCGCTGCCTCTTTCTTCCCTACGAGTGAGGTAGGATGAGGAGTGTCCAGGGAAGGTGGACTGACCCTTGTGCTAAGTGAGCTTTCTTGAGAGGAGGAGGAGGAGGGTGAAATCTGGAGGATGGAGAGACTGGATGAAGACGCAAGAGGAAGCTGGAAGCCACACAGAGCCCCTGCCCATTACCCCACAGCCTGTCAGAGTCAGCCATCCTGCAACCCTTTAAACTGCATTGAGATGTGTGCTTAGTTTTAACTCTCAACGTAGCATGACCTAGAGTCACCTGGACAGGGTCTTAATGAGGAAACACCTCAATCAGGTTGGCCAATGGGTATGCCTATGGAGAGTGTCTTGATTGTTAATTGATGTAAGGAAACTCAGGCCATTGTGGGTGGCACCATTCCCTAGGCAGGGGTCCTGAACAATGTAAGAGGATACAGCCAGCTGAGAACTAGCAAGCAAGCATGCTATTTATTCTCTCTCTGCCCTCGACCACGGATGTGAGACTTCAGATTCTTTCCTTGATTTCTCCCACATAGGCTGCAGTGTGGAACTGCAAAGCAAACAAACCTTTTCTCCCTTAAGTGGTTTTGTGTCAGGATACTTGTCACAGCAACAGTGGTCAGCATGCTGAGCCTGGCCATATGCCTGGGACTTCTGAGCTGCTGACTCCCACTTGGATGCTTGGCCTGAATGGGTCACTCTGCTGAGCAAAACCATTTTTCTTCATCGACAGAAAGTGCTAGTTTTCCAGCTTCTGTGACTCGTTTAACCCCATCACTGCCACTCCCCATCCCTCACAGTGTCTGAAACCCACAACACTGAACTTGGAGCCCGCAGACTGACAAGGGCCAGACAACTGGGAACTGGCAACAACCCCCAGGCAGGCGAGCCACACGGGGCAAAGAGGCCCACATCAACGCTCCACAGCCCTGCACGGCTTCCCTGGCCATCTCTCCTCTTCCTGGAAGGTGGCTCCTCGCTCCCCTTGACCAGCCTCACCAAGGCCTGCTCTGATTGGTTCCCAGCAACCAGCTCCAGCTTATGTCTCTGATTTTTTCCCAGTTGTCGCTTCTTTCTCCTTTTTTCTTTGCACCCCAGGAGAACTGGCCAAGTTTCTTTTCTTTCTTCTGTCTTGCTGATTTGTTTTTCTGGGTCATCCTGATTACTTGCAAGGTGATTTTTAAGTCAAATATTGTATTTATGGTCGGCTTGCCATCCTTCCATCTCCCCCTCCCTCCATGTACCACCTCATTATTTCATTTTGTAATGAAATAAGCGCTCTCTCCCTGAGACCTCCTGCTCCCTTTAAATAGTGAATGGATAGTGAACTGGCCATGGTGTACAGGCCTGTAGTCCTAGTACCTGGGAGACCAAAGTTGGAGGATTGCAGCTGGTTTGAGGTGCAATTTCAACAACAAATAAACGGAAACAACATACCATTAAAACAAAACAAAATAAAATAAACTGATGGGGGCTTTTCATCCGCTGAGCTCACTAGGAAGGCGGGCGAATGTCTCCTCCTGCCAGCAGCTAGGGCAGGTTGAAGTGAGGATCCCCTGCTCAGTGCCAGTCTAGCATGGGGTTTCTTACCTGATGGTTGCTCTGGAAGAAGGCATTTCCCAGCATGCTCTAATGGTCATGGCTTCTCTTGACCTGTTCAGGCTGCCTAATGGGAAGAGCTCCTTCCAGAATGCATTTTCCACTTGCCCTGGACTCTCTGGCTTTAGTGCTTTACTGTTTCTTGCCTGGTGGGGGCAGACGAGGGTGGGCACCTCGACAAGGAGAGGGGACAGTCCTGCTTCACAGAATAGCTCCTGGAAGGTGGGAGGAGCATCCACCTTGCATCCGGCTTCTCCAGACAGATTGGATGGCAAAAGATGCATGGACTTCTGGTTGGCAGAAGTCATCCTGGGTCAGCATGGCAGCATCCTGGGGATTCCCAACTTAATCTCCATTCCCCCCCCAAAAGGCTAGCCCATGAGCCTGGCTCTTGAGCGCTGAGCTCTTCATTCTTCCTCTGCATCTACTTCTTCAGTGACTAGCCAAGCCTGGCTTGCTGAAATTGAGGCCTGTTTCTTTATTTAAAGATTCATTTATTTTTATTTATGCATCTGTTTGCATGCACATATGTATGCACGCCATGTGCACACATGGCCCCTGAAGAGACCAGAAGGAGGAGGAGGACCCTCTGGAGCTGGAGTTACAGGTGTTGTGAGCTGCCATATGGGTGCTGAGAAATGAACCCGGGTCCTCTGCAAGAGCAGCAAGCATTCTTAACTGCTGAGCCATCTCTCCAGCCCAGATGTTTCTCTCTTAAGTCCAGGTGGCTCAGGCCAGATGCTGGCAGGGGGGCATTAACCCTAACCTAAGCCACTCAGTGCTTTATATCTCTCCAGCCGCAGTCATGGGCTCAGAGGAGGGCATGCAGCAGGAAGTCAGACTAGACGATGAACACAGGGCTCAGTGTGACCAACGGTGTGTCCAAAGCCACACAGCCAATAAATAAGAGCAGCCTGGGTCAAGACTCCACCCTGTGCCTAGAAGAGTGCCTGGGACATCATGATCACACACTAAACACTTGTTAGACGGCAGAAAGAGGATTGCCTTAGGATGTTCACACTGCAAAGTTCACTGGGAACTAACTCATCACGGTTTCATTTTATTCATCTGAACACCTGCTTGTGAGCTCAGTGTGGATTTAGAGAAAGTGTGTCCCAAAAGCCAGGCTATAACACACACACACACACACACACACACACACACACACACACACACACACACACACGCTCCTGTAATGACCCGCCTGCAATTGATATACTGCTAAGTAGCATTTCTTGTACTGGGGAGATTCTATTTCCACACTAGCAGCAAATATGACCTTTGAGTCAGCTGCCAGCTGCTCATAATTCTGACAGATGCAAGTGCATTTCTGGGAAGCTGTAGCCACTCAGGACCTTGCAGATCAGCAAGCAACGCTGGCGGCTTTGGTGAGATTGATCGGCCCGTGAGAATCCCATTTACAGCCCTAACAGAGCCTTGGTTTACCACGGCCTGGGCACTAATGACTTCGACAGCTCCGATCTAAATCTGTCAGCCAGGGCTGGTGGCGATATTAAAGAGCACTCTATTTATACGAAGCGGCAATTAGGAGAACGCTCGCCAATGGGCCTCCTCTTCCAAGCAAATCCCCGGCCTTCCAAACGGTGTCATGCTCGTGGTTATTTTAATCCGCTTGGAATTTCGGGGATATTAATGTGACGGGCCATCAAGGAGATCAGCCAGGTTTATTTCTGCTGACATTTCAGAGAGCACACGCAGGTCCCTGAGACGGGCCCAGTATTCCCTGCCCTGTACACAGCTCATTGCTGGGGGAGGCAGTGAACGGAAAGGAGGCAGCTGCAGGGGGGGGGAAGCGGGTGGCTCTCTCTCCTCAGCCCTGCCCTCCTCTGCCTCCCTCTGCTGTTCTCTGCACCCTCTGCCCTCTCTGTCTTTGCCCTGCCCCTTTCTTGCTTTGTTCTAGAAAAGAAACAAATATGTAGATGAGATTACCAGACAAAATACAGTTTTGGGGGTGTCACTTTACCTAGTATGTGCAAGGTGCAAGGTCCAAAGTTCAATCCTCAGCACTGCCACCAATAAACCTGCACACAAACAACTACATTTGCGTATTTTAATGTTGAATTTCAGAAAAACAATAGAGAAAGATGCTTTCAGCACACAATATTTTGGGATATACTTATGTTAAAAACTTATTTATTTGAAATTCACACTTAAATGAGCATAACTCAGCTTAGGTTATAATCCATTTTAGAACCTACTTAGAGGCACAACCCCCTTATGTTTGCTACAAACTTCCATTTCCAGCTCCTGTGGAAGGCCTGGAGGAACCAGGTAGTCCTGTGTAATAGGAGGAGCTGGCCCTTGCCAGCTAGAATGAAAATATTTTTAATATTGTCCTGGGTAGATTTATGTTAACTTGATACAAGTTAGTCATTTGAAAGAAGGGAGCCTCATTTGGGAAAATACCTCCATAAGACCCAGCTGTAAAACATTCTTAATTAGTGATTGATGGGGAAGGACCCAGCCCATTGTGGGTGGTGCCATATCTGGGCTGGTGGTCCTGGGTTCTATAAGAGTACAGGCTGAGCAAGCCATGGAGAGTAAGCCATCGAGCAGCATCCTCCATGGTCTCTGCATCTGCTCCTACCTCCAGGTTCCTGCCCTGTTTCAGTTCCCGGCCTGACTTCCTTCAGTGATGAACAATATGGAAGTGTAAGCCAAATAAACTCTTTTCTCCCCAACTTACTTCTGGTCATGATGCTTCATCACAGCCATATAGAAACCCTAACTAAGACAAATATGTCCACCATAATCATGGCTGCCTGTCTGCCAACAGTAAGAGGAGTTTAATTCTGGAGACAGCTATGATTATTCTCACCCGTCCTGAAGGAAAAAGAAAAAAAACCTGGATCCAGAGAGGTTGAGACATTTGCCAGTGGACACAACAGTAGTGGCATTTGTAACTGCAGGCAGCCTGGTCGATCTGTGTAGATCCCTGTGCTGTCATCTGCAAGTACCACACCTGGGCTGCCATGGATACGGGCTCGAAAGACGACTGTGAATGTGCACACCCAATATGCCCATGTTACTCGTGAAGAGATACAGTCAGCCTGAGACTGATGCCCACCTGAGGTGTCAGTTGGAAGCTGGGAATGTTACGACTGACTGCTGCATACAGAATTCATGCCCTTACCCATTGCACTGTGTGGCCCTGAGTGAGCACTGGACCCTTTCCCGCCATTTCCTCGGCACTTACAGCTGGGGGTCGGAGGACCCGGACCATTATCCATTCACATACAGGTGGTGAACCTGTGGCACCGTGCACTGACTATGACAGACACGGCGAGAGACAGTGCAGCTGATGGTCAACAGATGCTGTCCTGAGCCACCAGCAGCCCAGCTCTTCGTTCTGACTCCAGAAGGTTCAGTGTCACCCTCTTGCTTCTCCGCAAGTCACACTCTAGCCTGGCTAGAGCCTGCATGCTTTCTGAGGGCTATGCAGTATTCTCACAATGACTATTTCTTGTCAGGTCATTTTATACCCTGTCCTTCAAATCAGGTTTTGGGAGGCTACTCCCACTCCTGGCCATATCACCGCCAGGAAGCCCTGTCCTCTCTTTGTCCACAGCAAGAAAGACAGATTAAAGTGCGTAGGTCACTGCAAGGCCCAAACCCTTCAGCCCCTGCAGCACTGTGGAAAGCCTAGGACTCTGTAGCCTGGAGGACTTGCCGAGAAGGCTTCCTATAACCCTGCCTCAAGTCCTACATGCTTGATTCTCAACTAAAACTCCCCACCAAAATCCAAAATATTCTATTCCAAATCATCATCTCTCACATCAACCTGAAGAGTGTTCCACTGAAGGATGAGGGCTGGCATTAAAAGCCACTTCTCACATGACTGCCAGCAAACTCGTAGCTTCTCTCTGAAGGTTAGGAGAGAGGGCAGGAGGCTGATGAGCATGTGGGAGCCCAAGGAGGGAGCAGTGGGTTCGTGGACCAGGGGTGTGGACAGAACTGAGACAGATAGAACGGAGATGATGATTGTGCAGTGTGATGGGGACAGAAGCCACACATCACACACACAGGCAGGGTTGGCAGTGCTAACCACTGAGCTGCCCACAAAGCATGTTACATGGGGCCTGTGGTCCATGCCTTGGTCCACCTGCTGGCATGAACTCTCGCAGAAGAGGTATTTGGCCCATCATGGTCTCAAGGCCACTGTAGCCAGCCTGGCCTTTGTTGCTGACAAAATATGGGGAACCTCAGTGATAGTCTTTAGATCTTCAGGCAGGAACTAGGAGTCCTACTCTGTGCCAGAGAGGGAGGGGATTCAAGAAGGGCTGAGCACTCTTGTATACCTGCTGCCCCTGCCCAGGCCACTGTCTGGTATTCTTGTCTCTTTGTCATAAGAATTTGTGACAGTGGAAATGACCTGGAAACTCTGAGCCAGGTTAGCACTAGGCAAGGAACTGGGACCCAGAAAAGCTCACTGGGATCCAGGAAGGCTTGGAGGGACACTGGAAGGTTGTCATGAGGTAGAGGGGGTGTCAGGCCAGAGGATGAAGGGGATTTGGAACAGGAGTGGGAGACTCAGGGACACCAAGAATTTAACACAGATTGGATGGCAGGCTGCGTGCTGGCCCTTCTACAGAATCTGTGTGATTATCAGTTCCCTTGGACCAGACTGATCCTGCAGAGTAGGGAAAGAGGACATAGGAAGAGTCAGTCCCTGCTGTGTGATGACATTATATTACATTTAGCATATGGTCATTAATATTCTCTCCCTCCCTCCCTCCCTCCCTCCCTCCCTCCCTCCCTATCCACCTTCTCCTCTTCTTTGAGACAGCTTCATGGAGAGCAAGCTGTCCTTGAACCAAGAACAACCTGCCTTTTGTAATCCCAGTGCCCTTCTCTGGGAGATGGGAGGAGGAGACAGCTGAATCAATGGAAGCTCATGGTTCATCTAACCTGACTTCTACATCAGCCAAGAGATCCTGTCTCAAACATGGTAGGAAGAGGAGGAGTGATGCCTGGAGTATGTTCTTGGATCTTCACACATTCTCTAGCTCTGTGGTATTTGTGCCCTCATAAGCATGCACGGGAACATGTACACACACTTGTACACTCACATGCCATGCACATGTGTCTGGTGTGTGTGTGTGTGTGTGTGTGTGTGTGTGTGTGTGTGTGTGTGTGTGATGTGGATGTGGATGTAGACCCTTCTTTCAGGGGTATTGTGGTGGTTTACATGAGAATGGCCCCATAGGCACGTATATTTGAGTGCTTGGCCACTGAGGGAGTGGAACTAGTTGAGAGGAATTAGGTAATGTGGCCTTGCTGAAGGAAGTGTGCCGCTTGGGATGGGTCTTAGGGTTTCAAAAGCTCAAGCCAGGCCCAGTGTCTCTCTCTTCCTGCTGCCTGCCCATCCAGATGTAGAACTCTCAACTTCTCCTCCAGCACCATGTCTGACTAGATGCTGCCATGGTGAAAACCTCTGAAACTAAAAGCAATCAAGTGTTTTCCTTTATAAGAGTTGCCATGGTCATGGTGCCTCTTCACGGCAATCTAACACTGACAAGACAGCTAGCTATACAGCTGTCTGAGGGGACCCTTCTCTCAGAACTTTTGCCAGCATGCCCACGTGAGGATGCCACAGTCAGGGCTGCCTGAGGGTAGAGCACACCCCAGCCGCTACAGAGAGGGCTAGAGGCAGCCGAGGGTCTCCCAAGCAGAGCTGGATGTGGGATGCAGGAGTGGGACCAGGTTTCCTCTGAGAGGGCCTGGGCAGTAGACAGGCTCTTGGTGGCCAGGAGGAAACTATTTTCTGTCCCCAGAACTTCCACAGGGACAGAAGATAGGGGCCTGGGGAGGACAGCTGAGGTCTCCATTCCACATCTGTCTACCTTCCCCACTATGTGGACAGAAGGAAATGCGTTCAGGCATGCCACCCTGCCCCCAATCCCTCTGCCTTGGCGTCACAGCTGAGCAGCTCACAGAGGCTTCCTGGGGTCTCTGTGGACGTTCATGTTCCATCCACAGAACGGGGGGGGGGGGCTTTGATGGACAGGCAGTCTGCTCCTCTCCAAGGCTTCAGCAGGCTTGCTTTAATTTCCTGAATGCATGTTTCTAATCTTCTCCTTAGAGAAGCCTACTGAGTAGTCTTTCTGGAATGATGCTTCCATTTGGAAAAAGATGGGACTGGCCTCCTTTCTCCCCACACATGGCTTTTACAAAAGGGGCATGGCAGAGTGATTACAGAGACTGGCACGCATTATCCAGGCAGAGCCGACATGCTTGGTGCAGGATGCACACGAGTCACAGCCCCTCTCGGGACACTAAGTCCCAGCTCAGGCAAAATACAGGCCATGGACCCTGCTCCTTCTCCCTTCCTCAGCCTTCCCCACCCCATTCCAGGAAGTGTTCAGAGGAGAACCCAGCTTTTCCCTTAGTGCTAGCTTGGGAGAAGTTCCAAGGGACAGGTTCAAGGAGTCCCTGACTACATGGCTGGCTTCCTTCTGAAATCCTTCTCCCCCTTGAGAATATCCCCAATAAAATCAGGCTGATATTGGAGCATGAATATTAGGTAACACTTAGCTCATGAGTGGAAACCAGACAGCATGTAACACTGTTGATTCCGTGTGGAGAGTCTGGGTTTTGAATCAATAGGAAATTCCATTGTAGGACTTCTGGGTGGAGGGATGGGCTCCACATTTGAGAGAGGAAGATGAGCATGGAATGGGAGGGACAATAATGACAGAGATGGCTGCAGCAGTGCACAACAAACTGGGGGCAGATGCAGGAATCAGGCTCTAGAAATCGCTTTACAGTGTGACAACACGCCAAGCTGGGTTAGACGTCCAGCACAAGCCCTAGAAAGGAAGACATTTCCTGCCCCTGAGCCTTTACTTCCTCAGATGGGGAAGGAAAACTGAAAGGAAGTAGGGAGGGAGGGCCAGTTCTTAGCCCATCGGGACTGCTGGAATAAAATACCTCAAACAGGGTACTTGTAAACAAGTACTTCCTAGTGCTAGAGGTCAAGGTGGACTAGGTGTCTTAGAAGACCTTTTACACCTCCACCTAGGTGGAGCCTTCCTGCTATGCCCTCAAATGCTGGGTGGGAAAGTCACTAATCCGACTCATGAGCCCCCACATGACATAGTCACCTCCCAAAGGCCCTACCTCCTGGCACCATGGAGATGGGGTTTAGAATTTCAACATTTGGATGTATAAGGGGCAGGGAGGAAGGGAAAAGACAGAAGGGGAAGGGAAGAAACACCAATCTTCTCCGACAGACATCTCTATAGTTACATCATCGGCCTGAAGAGATGGCTCATGGGTAAAAGCACTTGCCTCACAAGCTTGATGTCCTACGTTCAGTGCCCCAGTAGGGAGAGATAACCAGGTCCCCAAAGTCATCCTCTGGCCTCCATCCATGTGCCATGGCATATCCTTGCCATCACATACCACACATTCACGGTAATAATAGTGATAATTCAAGTTGCATCATTAATTCCTGAAGGGTATGTGGTGTGTTTACACCTGTGCTCACCATTGTTCATGTATTCTCCATCCACTATACATTTTTTTATACTAAACATCCTCTCAGACCTCAGAGGGGGCCTCTACCTCCCCAGCTTCGGTTTCACCGAATGTTAAGTGGGGATCAGAAACACAACCGCCCTTTCTCTTGAGCTCCCAGGGTGGAAGGGAAGGATCAGAGTCTTGGGATTAGAACCGCAGGCCAACATCGGGACTGACTACCCACTGCTTTCCTTACTCAGTTGTTGAGCTTCCTTAGCCTCCCCTGGGTCTCATTTCACTCACCTGTCTGAAGGGTCTTCAACTCAGATCCCACACTCTGGTGGAGGGGGCTCATGCATGGTGATGTAAGGTGTGTGGGACTTTCCTGGATGGCTCAGAGCATCTCTTACAGGGGGAAGGGGAGGGTGGTGGCCGAAGTGCATTCTTGGGCAGACAGTACGGACCTCATTAGTGTGCTCTGGTTGGATCCCTGGGCTTATTGATGAAGGAAATAGAGTATAGACTACATCAGGCAGGAGAGGGTGTTGGACTCCACTTTGCCATTGCCAATCCCTGTACACAAGTTCCCCAGTCCTCTGGACCTCAGTTTCCCCTTCCCTACAATAGTGCTATGCCTGTCTAAGCCAGAAGCCCTTAGAGAAGCGTGGCTGCCATCACTGTTTGAATAGGCCCCGGTACTGCTCTGAATCACATGTAACCAGAAACTCCCAGCTGAAGTGAAAGGAAGAACGCCTGGGTCTCTTGCTTGTTTTAGATCTACGGTGACTCACTAAAGCACATGACAGTCCCTCGGCGCTGTTTAGAGAACATGGTGAAACTTTAGATGAAGCTTGGCTAAAGACAGAGTGATTAACTGCTCTCACGCTGGTCCTCTTTTCTCTCCTGGAAAGCTACAGAAACCCAGCCAACGAGATTAAATTATCATTATGCAGCACTAATACCCAATACTGTGCCCACTAAGTGCCTTCATTAGCTAGAGAAAGTTCAGTAAAAACCTGATTGCTAGCTACTCGCCCCTCCCCACTTTGCCACCAGAAGATGCCCCCAAGTTTCTATGCACTTATCAAAGACTTCCCAAACTACTTCTTACTAATCTGGAGTTTCTACCCAATGGAGAAACTGCCTTGTGAAAGATATAAATAGGGCCAATTTAGACATCTTTTTTGTCACTGCTCTACTGAGGGCTGAAGGACAAAATAAAGAGATTCCTGAGACTTCTTTAAATGTTACTTCTTAGCTCTCTCCTATGGTAGAGCAAATGGATTTCAATTATGCCAACCCTGCGAGCAGGAAACACAGAATTGAGGTCTTAAATTCGCCCCATTCACCGGTGATTCAGGTTTGTTTAGGCTGCCAATGAATCTTTGTGCTGGCAGCGTTAAGGCGCCTGGGAGCTTGGTTTGATTTCACATAGAAAAGCTTCTCCATTCAGGGCAACATCCCAGGTGTGCAAGGCACAAAGACCTTGATATCCCATGATTTCTCATTGAATCAGGAGTCAATCACACAGCTGTTGAAGTCCCTTCTGCGCCATGTTGGCCCTGTTCTGAATGCATGCAGCATGGTGTGAAGGAAGCTCATGGAGGTCAATCCCAACCCTGTTGGACTTCTGGCTAGTCAAGGTAGCCTTGGGGAAAACACATCATTTGCTTTTCTGGCATGCTCTGGGGTGAAGCAGCAGGTGACATTGTTCTGTGAACCCTGTGGTTTGGCACAGGGAGAGTGTCACTGTCCCCTTAGTATGCCCTATCTGTTCCTGTTTGCTTCCTTCTTTGATGTTTTAGTCTGGATCAGAATTAATCTTTGTGTCAGGTAAGAACTGGAGAACCTTCCAGAATGTTCTTTCTCTTGGATGAACTAAATATTAGTTTCTGTCACCTCTAGCTAGACTTTCAAGGTCTTGGAGAATTAGATCATGTGAAAGAAATTTCCTCAATCTTTCCAGGAAAACTGGATAGACTATCAGGTTGGTTTGAATGACTACCCTGCTAAGAGACAGTCCTGGTTAGCTTGTTAGCTTGATGAAGTCTGGATCAAATTGGTCAATTATCTTGATTGCTCTTTGAAGAAGGAGACTCCACCCACTACAGGTAGTACTGTCCCCAAGCCGGTGGGTGGTCCTGGACTGTAAAAGAAAACCATCTAAGCATGAGCCTATAAGAAACCAGCAAACTCTGTTCACTGGCCTAAACAGCTTTGGCGAGGTTGACAGATGCCCACTTATATATCTTGGGAGAGAAGGATTGTGCTGTTTAGGTTTGGTTTGGTTGTTTTTGTTGTTGTTTTGTTTTGTTTTGTTGTTTTTTAGCTTGACACAAGCTGGAGTCATATAGAGAGACCTCAACTGAGAAAATACCTCCACTAGACTGGCCTGAAGGCAAGCCTGTGAGGCATTTTCTTGATTAATGGTTGATGTGGGAAGGCCTAGCCCATTGTGGGCAGGATCACCACCCCTGGCCAGGTGGTCCTAAGTGCTTTAAGAAAGCAAACTGAACAAGCCATGGGCAGCAAGCCAGTAAGCACTGTGCCTTCATGATCTCTGCTTCAGTTCCTGCCTCCAGGTTCCTGCCTTGGCTTGCCTCAGTGATGGACTGTAATCGGGAAGTGTAAGTTAAATAAACCCTTTCCTCTCCAAGTTGCTTTTGGTCATAGTGTTTTGTCCCAACAGTAAAAAGCAAGCAAGGACAAGGATGTGTCATGGCTGTCCAGTATATTTTGATTCCCTGAGTCTATTGTTCAGTCCCAGAAGATACAAGTCATGACTGACATTTTTATATTCACAGTGCCTCTTCCACAGCAAAGTGAATTTCTCTACCACCACAGATACTGGTGCCCTAGAGATCGGGGACCTGGGAGTATATCTTTCCATTTCTCTCAGGGCAGAACCCTGCCATAGAAGACATGAGAGCCAGTCAATGCCATCGGTCAGTTGGCAGCACAGTGCTGATGTTTGTCTTGCCTACCTTGGAAGTAAGTCTAAAAATCCAAATTTTGGCATTGAATGAAGGGGAAACAGTGTGTGACTTCTCAGAGCCCATAAACACATGCTTATGTGGACACAGGGAACACACTTATTTCTGGAACACATGCCACTTGGAAATGTTCTTTATTAATAATAATACTTAATAAATAAATGGTTCAGAGAGTTCTAATTTTCTCTTGCTATCCAAATTAGCATACTCCCCCTCCCCCAGTTTTCCTAAATTGCTACCTTTTTTTTTGATAATGTGTATATAATTACGGCACGCTCTCTGATTCCACCCAAACTCGCTCTTTGTTAGGTTGGCTGACTTTGCCTGTGTGCTGTCAGCCACTGTGGGGCTTCCTAAAGAACTGTTATGATGGATGTAATTAATCCAAGATGAGGCTTCCATTTTGCCTCTCCTCCATATTTCTTTCCTTTCCCTCTCCCAATCACAAAGGGAGGGAGGAAGGAGAGAGAGAGAGAGAGAGAGAGAGAGAGAGAGAGAGAGAGAGAGAGAGAGAGAGAGAGAGAGAGAGTTCTTGTGTTTCTGGTTTATTGGAGTCGCAGTACCAGAAGGTTCCATAGCTGCACTGCTGACAGAATTCAAGTGCCCACCGCAAGCTTCTACTTCCGGCTTCATTGTTCTTACAATTACCAGAGCGGCCTCGGGTCTCTCCCCGTTAATTGCCGCAAGCAGGGAAGCTTTACTCAGTGCACAGCGTACCCAAGCATGTATGGAGTTTAATGAGTCATACTAACTCTGCACTCTAAGCAATTAGGTAAATCTAGCTGTTAGTTAGTGAGGCATAAAATAAATTTAATCTCTCTTCTAAAAAATCAATTATAGTGCTGTAATGTATAATTCAATTTGGGTCATGCTACATAAATTTTCTGTTTTTAGTATGTTTTTAAACTGGTTGTTATTAGATTTTGCAAGCTCTCTCACTCGTGTGTGTGTGTGTGTGTGTGTGTGTGTGTGTGTGTGTGTGTGTGTGTGTAGACTGGATGCAGGGTGAGGGGCAGGGACATCATTAGAAAGGCTGGATATATTAGGGAAACAGTGGGTCTCTGCCCCAGTACTTCCTGAATCTCCCTGAAGCACCTACTGTGTGTATTCTGTCCATAGACAGTACAGATGTTTGTAATAAACATCTGTCCTCAAGGGACACAGCCTAATGGATGGTGCAAAACCAAAGCAAATGGAAATTAGAAAATAATGAGTGAGATAGAAAGGGGGCAGACATAAATCAAGATATTGGAGAAAGAATTGGGGATTTCAGACATGGACACTACTACTACATTTTGAAGTCTGCTAGACTAGCATGTGGCCTAAGGCACACAACAATCTATCTGAACCCTGTTTTCCTTGTCCTTAAAACAGGACATAGAGCCTGTCTTTGTCACTGTCCTATTGCTGTGGTAAGGCACCATGACCAAGGCAACTGATAAAAGAAAGTACTAAATTGAGGCCCTGCTTGAAGTTCCTGGGCATTAGTCACCACCATCATGGCAGGGATCGTAGCAGCAGGCAGGCATGGTGCTAGAGCAGTAGCTGAGAGCTCGTCCCTTGATCCACAAGCATGCGGGAGAGAGAGAAAGAGACATCGGGAATGGCATGGGCTTTTGAAACCTCAAAGCCCACCCCTAATGATACCCCTCCTCCAACAAGTCCACAAGTCCTAATCCTTCCCAAACAGCTTCACCAACAGGGGACCATGTATTCAAACATAGTCACCTATAGGGGCCATTCTCATCCAAATCACCATGGAGTTCCTTTCTGCAGTGTTTGAGACAAGCTGAGGTAACATGGGCTGGGCCCACCCTCGCCCTCTGAGTAGTGTCTTAAAACTGGATCGGCTTCTGGAGGGTACAGCTGGATTCTCCCTTCTCTGTTGTCACCCTTGGCACCTGGCACTGGCCTGGCATGCAGTTAACGTTCTAGATGTACAAAGAGAGGCAGGAAAAGTGAGTCTGGGAGGCCTTTGAAGAGGGAACCAATGAAAAGGGCAGTCTGTACCAGCTGCTGTGCAGGGCCCTGGAACCCACGTGTCTGCTTCTTAGCTCTGTAAGGCTATTGCTTGGTGCAGGAGAGGAGCCATGTTCAGTGAGCCTATCTAAGACCACGTGGTAAGGAAGACATAGGCTAGAGACTTGAACTCGGGTCTCCCCACTCTCCTGACCCACCTCGCCTACCTACTGTCATGGGGAGAAAGAAGAGAGAAGGCCATGGGAGCCTGGGATTCATGGCAGAGTTTTTATTGAGGCTCAGGTCTTAGAAACTCCCTCCTGCTGAAGCCCTCAGGAAGCTGTTCATGCCCCCCACTCCTGCCTGCCAGTTGGATTTTGTTAATGGAATTCTTAGGAAAAATTACACACTGTTCCATTTTCCTGCTAATCTCCTGGCAACCGCCATGGTCCTGGACATTATTAAAACTGTTAAGACTTCATTGCAGTTGTCTCTTTCCAATTTTCTTGCTTCCAGGGGGTGCTCAGCGCTGCAGCAAGCAGGCTCTCCTCCCCAGCGCTTCAACACAAACCCAGCAGGTGCATCCACAGCTCTCTGGCAAGACCAGCAGGGCATGGAGGCTAGACAGAGGTTTAGGAGGATGTTCAAAAGGGGGTTCTCAAGCTGGGTTCTGGTAGTCTAGTGGGAGGCCTTGGGCCTCAGTCATTCCCCAATCACCTGCTGGTTCCCTCCTTGAGACTTTGAGAACACACTTGCCACTGGCTGCTTTGGAGAGTGAAGGCTCTGGAGGAACATGCAGCCTTCCGGTCTTCTAATAAGCCACGAGCCTCGCTGTGCCATTGGTGGTCATCCTTTGCCAAGCCAGTAGGTCATTAAAAAATACATATTTAGAGTAGGGTGGGTGCATAGCTTCCACAAAATGATTCCCTCACAAAATAAGCCTTTAATTAGCAGAACAACTCGCCCAGATGAAACCCAACTTTCACAGACATATACCCAGAGATGTTAATTATGAAATGAATCTGCACATGCATGATTTATGGGCCTTTGACTTTAAAGAGAGGGGGGAAAAAACCTCAGCTGCCTGGTTTATATATGCCTGCTGCTCTCCAAGGGAATTCACAAGAGGGAGATACCACAGAAGGTTCCAGAGCTTCATAGGAGCTTAATGTCCCTTTCAATGACTTTTATGCATTGGCTTACATCAATCAGATAAATATTTATTGAATTCTCAATTGCCCAACACAGAACAGGGGCTGGGAGGGGAGTGGGGGCAGGGGCTCAAGATGAGTCACAATGATAAGTTATGTCGCTTGGAGGGACTTTATAGAGCTGGAGGCTTCCCTCCTTCGTTTTGCAAACAAGGAAACTGAGACCAGAAAATAAACTTACTTGTCAGAATTGTATGGTGAGTCGGGTTTGGCTTTCCTTATACCTAAACCAATGATGACTGGATTTTCCAGAGGCTGGGGAAGTGAGGAAAACATTTGTGTAGTGTGGGGCAGACAAGCATCTGTGTGCATCATGGGGAATCACCCTTCCTGGGGAGCTGTTGGCTATTGATACACGCTGGGGAAAGGGGTGTGCATTGGCTTCGGCTGTGTGGCCGCTCCTGAGTCCACCTGGTTCCAGTGGATGATTCTACACCCGTGTTCCTGCGGACAGCCCTGGTTCAATTCACTGGATCACAAGATAAAGAGAAATGGCTAGAAGAGATCTGGGGAAGGGCTGGCAGGAGCGGAAGGGGGGCCAATCCATTGGAAATGCAAGTTATCAGAATACCAGGTAGACACTTATCTAAGGATACATTGCATTTAAAATAAATAAAGCTGGAATCCCCACTTGAAATTAAGTCAAGGGCCTTGATCTTCTCAAACTTATATCTCAAACTTCAGAGTACCCAGTGGTCATGAAGAGTTGGGTAAAAGTGCAGGTTTCTCATGATCCTTAGAGCATCAGGGTCTGGGTGACCTGGAGAACCATTATATCCAAGAGTTGTCACAATGCCCTTTTTGTTAAAGGTCCAAAGTGGGCCCTGAACATTGTGCTTATACTTGGGGCTCACATCCCTGCTGTAGCACTGTGCACTTCACATGTTGGCTGGATTCCTCCAGCCCTCCATATTAGTCGATTTTCTTGTTGCTACAACAAAATACCCAACAAAAGCCACTTAAGCAGGAAGGGTTTATTTGGGGCTCCATCTGAGGTATATAGTCCATCCCAGCAGGAAGGCGCGGCGACAGGAGAGTGAGGAGGTGGGAGGTCACATTGCCTCTGCAGGCAGCGAGCAGAGATGAACACTCAGCTCACATCCTTCTGTGTTTGCATCCTGGGCTTCATCTCATGGACTGGTGCCACCCACCCTGTACGCTTGAACTCCATCACAGACATGCCTACTGCTCTGCCTTTTAGGGGATTCCAAAGCCGGTCAGGTTGATGGTCAACATCAACTACCACACCATCCCACATATATTACGTGCTCTGTCCCCATGACTGTGTTTGGGCAGGGGGCACTGGGGACATCCTTCCTGGTTTCTATCCCCTGTGCAGAGGCTTCCTCCTCCACCTTCTGACTTCTCTCTCTCTCTCTCTCTCTCTCTCTCTCTCTCTCTCTCTCTCTCTCTCATGCATCCCTCAGCAGGACAGAGCCCTGGGGACCTACCCCAAGCCCGCCTCCTCGTCTGTAGACTCAGCCCCCACAAGTCCTCCCCACCATCTGAAGACCGGGATTTCCACACAGAGCTTCCTCCCCCTCCCCCTGCTCACATGCCTTTCCTCTGTTTCTGGCCTCCCACATCCTACCCTGTTCCTTTCCTTTCCCTTTTTAAAAGTCCATGATTTATTCATTATCTACATTTTTCATCTGCGTTCAAATATTAAGGAGGCATAGTAAAAAAATTCAAACGTGGCAACGGAGAAAGCTGCAAGTCCTTGTGTCCGTGACCCTTCCCCAAAATAGCAGACACTCATAGCTTATTGGGCTGGGGGCTTGGGTTAGAAACCAACACATGAAGAAACAGAAACAAACACGTATTCTGAAGCAAAGGTATGGTGAAATTATAAAAACTATTTGTGATGTCTACTCCCCCAGAGGGACAGTCTGTCTTAGCTTTGCTGGTGACATTACAGGGAGACGCGGCATGCTCTTTTTCACAATTCTGCAATACTCCATTGGGTGAATTCAGATTTTTTTCACCAGTCCACACTTAGGCTTGTTTAATTTTCATTTTTGTGTGATTACATTTACTTATTTATGTGTTTAGGGGTCAGAGAACAGCTTGCAAGAGTCGGTTCTCTCCTTCTACCATGTGGGTCCTGGAGACTGAGCTCAGGTCATCTGGCTTGCCAGCAAGCTCCCTGACACAGTGAGTCATCTCACCAGCCCAGGAACTGTTTACATTTTAACAGTCACAAACCAGCACCGGGACAAACATGGTTGCACAGATATCTGGGTGTGCATGAATGGAATTGGACACACATAAATAGGGTGTTTGTATTCCATGTTGTATGAATAGAGCACACAGAAATAGAGTAGGAACATGCATTTTATAGTTTACCTATATTACCGATTTGGCTCTCAAAATGGATCTTTACCAACATTTTTGAGTGGCTCTGACATATCTCATGCCCACCCTGAATGTGGTACTGTTAATACTTCGATCAGGCAGAGGGAGGAAAACACCTGTTCATCATTTCCTCTTTCTTCTCCTAGTTCTCAGCTTGGTGGGGGACAGACTTTGGTGGTTCTTTGAAGTCTCGTGAAATGAACTTGGTTATTCTTTTTTTCTGTGGTAATAAATGAAGCACACAGGTGTGACATTCTCGGTATCGTAACCTGTTTTCTGTGGGTAGAACCTCTTCAAGGGTGGGGTTACTTGTAAAGGCAAGAAGGTGTGAGTGTTCACAGTGTGAAAGGCTAGGGAGTTCCAGATCAGAGGCGACATCTGGGAGGGCCCCCTATACTGACAAGCAAGTGTCCCTCCATAACAGCTGCGTTCATGTGACTGCCCCAGGCTCTGAGACTGAAAACTCACTCAGGCAAGCAAGGCTGAATGTTTTCCTGAGGGCTCTGTCCCATGACCAGACCAATTCCCAATAGCACCTCCTTGGGGACCAGGCCTTAACACCAGCCTGGGTGTCAAGTCATACTCAGACCACAGGAGGCAGCTCGCAAATCCCCACAGTGCAGAAGGCTACATGACATGAACCCAAAACTCAAGAGCCCAGATCTCAGCTGAGATGGAACCTCACACAGAATGCTCATGAGACCCACAGGCCACCCAGGCACAACTTCTCAGGCAGAGAAACAGTCTTATAGGGAGGGTACCCCTTGGGTTCTCACATCAGGGGTTCTGTGGTAACCAATGAGACGGCTGGAGAGGCAGTTCCGGACAGCACCAAAGCCCTGCCCTGGCTTGGGAGCACACAGAGGCAGAGCCCAGAGGCTAGAAGAGGTCCTCACCACAAGCAGCTGCCTGGGTGGCAGATGGGTGGCTGGGGAGTCAAGTCCCAACTTCACAGCTTGTTTCTTGTTCCAGGGAGCCTTGGCTCTGGGTTTCCCCACTTAGGGAAAAGGAAACAGTGATGTCACGTTCAAGAGCCTCTCATGAGACTCAGATGAAACTGTATACAATAAAGCTAGAACCTTCTGTACATGTGGGTTGTAAGCACTGGATATTGATGCCCGAGGTTCCACCATCCGATCACAGCCCTGGTGTAGACTGTCCTGTAGGGGCTGCCCTTCTGCCTACTATGGCTGGGTTTTGTCACTGTAAAGTGGTTGAGAGCATGGGTCCTGGAGTCTGGAGGAGCTGACTCCTTCCTTATTGTGTGTCTCTGAACATGTTACTAAACTCCTCTGAGCTGCGATGTCCCCCTTCAAAAGGTGTCTATAGCTACAATGTTTATTCTGTGACGTTAATGGGCAGTGTTGTAAGCCTAGTTTTTGGTTAGTGTTCCATAAATGTCTACTATGCTATTAATATCTTTAATAATTATTGGTCTTAAACATAGTTGGTGATTGTTCTTAAGACCAGGTCCTCTGTAGCCCAGGCTTGCCTCACACTCTTTATATAATATGAATGGCCTTGAACTCCTGATTCTCCTGTCTCTACCTTCTGAGTCCTGGGATTCAATGCAACATTCATCACACTTCAAGTTTTACCTGGCATCAAACCCAGGACTTCATGCATGCTAAGCAAGTTCTCTACTAACTGAGCCACACCACTGAGAAAAGGCTGGGGGGGGGTGCATCTCATGCTATTCCACATCCTACCGTCAGTCACACAGTCCTGCAAGCTGGTCGCCATGGACTCGTTTGGGTGGATCCTCTGCTGTCTTCCCTGCTGACAAACATCCCACATGGCCTCAATCTTTCAGCTGTGAGATATAATGCCTGTGTCTGCCTTCCTGTTGGACGACCTTGGGTGCGGCATGTGTGTTCTCTCTGCCTCAGTTTCCACATTTGTAAAGGAACGTCATAGTGCTGACCGCAGAGGGCTCAGAGCCGAGGGAAGGAAGACCACACTGTGGCTCCTCCTCTGGAAAGCTTGCAAAAGCTGAGAGCCTCTGGGTCCATCCTTTTCCGGAGCCCTGCTTGTAGAATGGGAATGCTGATCTTGGAGGGCCGTTAGTCTCCTAGACAAGTAAGTCCCACACCAGACACCATGTGACCTCAGTGCAGCACCACTGCTGGGGAAGGGAGGCATTGCTGTGAGCAGTCAGCAGCTCCTTCCTCCATCAAGCCCTTGCTGCTGTTCATGAGCCAGGCATTCCCTACTCAGGGCTCTCACTCTGGCTGACTTTCCTGCTTGAGACATTCTTCTCTCTCTCACTCACAGGGGCATTCATTTCCTTAGGTTTCTGCTCAGATAGCATCCCTCTGTGTGTCCTAAGTACAAACTCTCTCTCTCTCTCATACACACACACACACACACACACACTCACACACTCATACGTCCTACTCCCCTCCCCCACTTCAATCTCTTCACAGCCTTTGTCTGTGACACACCAAGCTTCTGATTCCTTTTGTGCATTTGATTTTGTCTGTCCATCTGTCCTCAGCCATTACCGAATTCTCATTATCTATTGCTATGTGACACAATCCCTAGAAATCCAGTAGTTGGAAACAACAAACAGGTTATTCAGTCTCACAGTTTGTGAGGATCATCAGACAAAGCTTGGCTGGTGGCTCTCCCATCTCAGGAGCTGACAATGGAGATGGCTGGTGGCAGCGCTGGCATGTCTAAGATGGCTTCACTGGTCTGTCTCCAGCTTGGGAGCAGCATGGGAAAGCTGGGACCCACTGTACTGGAGTGTCTACGTATGACTCACCAGTGTGGCTGCATTCGCTTTGGCCATGGAGCCCAGGGCTCCTGGAGTGATGGGGTAGGGTATGGGGGGCGGGGCGGGGCACAGGATCCTTCTTCACAGCAGCACTCTGTCTTGTTCTGCCCACATCATCTCTAATGCTGACTTGAACGCCACACCTTTAACAGAAGGAAGTGGGGGTGCAGTTCTGCCACCTGCCTCCCCAGGACGGGGCCTCCCATGCACTGAGAGCTGTGCCTGGCACACAGCCACTCCCGGCACGCGTGTGGGCCGAGGGGGACACTGCATATGTGATTGATTGATTTGTTTATTATGTGCATCACATGCACATGTGTGTACTGATGCGCGTGTGCCCATGCATGTGGGCAGAGAAGGATTTCAGGAGTCCTGCTCTATCACTCTCTGCCTTGTTTCCTGGACATGGGGATTCTCATTGAACCTGGAGCTGGCATACCCCAGCCTCCTCCTCCTCCTCCAGCACTGGGGTTGTAGGTGCCAAGAGCGTCACGCCTGACTTCATACCTAAGTGCTGAGGGATTTGAATTCAGGCCCTGATGCTTATGCAGCAAACACTCTTACCTTTACCATTGCACCATCTCCTGGGCCTCACTATCATCCTTACAGTCCAGCGAAGCTGCTTCAGTTAAAAACCTTCCCAACTACCCCCCTTCACACCTGCCCAGGACAAGGAGTTCTTTCCCATATCAAGCTCCCCCTCCCATCTTCCTGTTCTACTTCTGAGCCCTGGATGCCTTCCTCCTGTGCAGGTGACCCAGATCACAAGCTGCCCGGGGGCTCTGTGTAACTCAGGGAGGCTTAAAACAGTTGGGAGTTCCTAACCACAAACACAGAACAGGCGTGTATTATACACACGGGCTCATGAATCACAACAACAAACAAGGTGGAGGCTATTGTGCCATTTTACAGATGAGAACACCAAGTCCAGAGAAATCTCATCCTTGGTCTCAGGTCCCACAGCCAGTCCCAGGCCAGCCTGGGGGTTCCACAGAGTCATTGAACACCTGCCCCCATTTTTAGGCTATGTGGGTGAAAGAAGAACTGCCCCCCCAAGCTTCCCCCTCCCACACCTCCGTGATGTGTCTAGCCCAGTGAAACAGGACTTCTGGCATCTAATTTTTCTTCTCGCTTCCTTGGAGACCACTGTTTCCCACCCCTGAGATGCTCTGCCAAGGGAGCTGGGTTTAATATTCATGAACCAGCCAGGCATGAGTGATTAGCTGACTGGTGTTGGAGAAGGAGGACTAATTGAATAAGGTATTTACATAACAAGTTAATGCTGTCGCCTGCAGGGCTCCTTTGTAGACCCCCCACCCCCAGTCCCCCAACTTGTTCATCTTGTGCTTTTCCTCCTCCTGGATGGCCAAGGACACAGAGGCGCCACTAGGGTTGATGTCCACAGCATACAAAGTGCCATTAAGAGAAGAGAATAATTGCACATGGGTGAGGATACCATGGGGCTCATTGGTAGCTCATAAAAGCAGGTGGGGAGTTCTAGGCTCCCATAGGAGCAAAGCCCCTCCACAGGCTCTTTGACCTAGTTGTACTTACCCCAAACCCTAAAGACTACGGATGTATCCCACCCTCTTCTGAGATTGCCTCCTTTTCTTTAATGTTCTGGACCCCATTGTGATCTCTGAAGTCTAGGACTGTACGCTACCTCCTGTAATAACAGAGGGAGTGAGAATTAGGCACCATGTCTGAGACAGAGTCCCTGGTCTAGGGAGATGGCTCAGTGAGGAATGCGCTTGCCAGGCAAGTGGGAGGACTTGAGTTTGAATCCCCAGAATGCATGTAAAAGCCGGCTATAGTAGCACATGTCTGCATTCCCACTGTCCCTGCATCAGAATGGGAGGTGGAGACAGGAGATTCCCTGGAAGCCTGTGGGTCAGTCAGCCTGCTGTACATGGCAGAATAAAACAAAACAAAGAGACCTTGTTCCACACGAGGTAGGAGGTGGGGACAGATACCTGAGATTGTCCTCAAACCATCATACACATGCCATGGCGTGTGCATGCCTGCTACTCTCTCCCACAGACGATAAATGAATAAATAATTCCTCTCTGTGACTGCGAAGGAGAGGTCTCAGTTACGTGTTCACATTTCCCAAAGATCTGCCTTCAGGGTTAGGCCTGGTCAGAGCTCCCTTGGGGTTCTGGAACTCTGGGTTACAAGCTCATAAAGTCCTTGATCACCACTGGCTGGGAGGTGTGTGGTGCGTCTGACCTCAGGCGAAAGGAACAGGGAGCCAAGTCCCCTGGCTGCAGTTGAAAGGGCTCAGCAGCCTCTCCCTGCTGAGGAGCTACAAAGATGGGCTGGGCATGTCTGAGGGGAATAGGAGGCCTTAGCTGCTGGGCCACCAACCCAAATGAGCTGCCAATGCATTCAAGCCCTGGAACAGTGGATGGTGTCCTGTTAGAGCCACAATAGTCTGGTTCTTCTTTCCAGGCACACAGAGGGGTAGAACTGGGAAACTGTGTGTCTGAGCATGTGTGTGACTTCTGGGAGCTTCTGGTCCCTTATTTAAAGAATGGACAAGATGGCAGAGCTCTCTCCTTCTGGGGCTTGTATGAGGAGAAAATTGTTTCATGTTAGGTGCTGGTAACAACAAATTCTCCAAACAGGAACCTTGGCAGGTAGAATTGTTTAGGAAGACTAGAAGGACCGTGTGTGTGTGTGTGTGTGTGTGTGTGTGTGTGTGTGTGTGTGTGTGTGTGTGTGTGTTGCAATATCGTGTCTTGAGTTTTGATCTGTTGGACAGCTAGTGATGGATGAAGGCTAGGTAACTTTCATGGCTCTGAGCTATACTTTGGAGGTCATGACTCTGATCTGTTAGCCTTGCTGGGCAGATCAAATGACAGACACTGACAGACAATGCCTGCCACGCAGTAGACTCAGCCAGTGCATGCCTGAGGATGGAGAATCTGGCTGGGAGAACCTCCCGGGGGTGGGGGACTGGAGCCGCAGATCCCCATGAGCACAAGGCCAGGGGTGCCCGAACTTCTGGCTCCAGGGCACCAGCAGGCAAGGCTGGGCCACTGTGCATTTTAGAAGTGCACAGCTGTTGCTGGACTGTTGACTAAACGTTCTAAACAGAAGTACTTTAGAAATACCTGATGGGAGGGGACACCCACCACAGGGTGGGTCCCCACTGACATTGGTGGCCGACTGGTTTCTAAGGCCTTGCATGTGATGGTGATTAGGAGGTAGGAGGCAGTTGTCTTGGTTAGCTTCTTGTCCCCCTCAGTAGCTATGTGGTGACACCTGCTTCCTGCTGCTACCACTACAACATATCCACTCGCATGGATTCTCCTCCCTGCTGTGGGCCAACCGCAGCTTTCTGACACCAAGATAACTCAGGACTCTGCTCTGCTATTGGCTTCACCCACTGGGAGGCCAGACCATTAAGACTGGCAAGTGAGAGCCACACAAAAAGACCCTGCCAGCCTCACGGCCTGCGGCTCTGTGAGAGCCAGCAGTTAAACCAATGTCTCTAGATGCTGCCAACCTTTTGTTTTTGTTCCTTTCCCACTATGACATCTTTCCTAGAAACTGTAGTGCAGTTCCCATTCCAGTGTGGCTGGGGCAGTCACTGGGATGTGGAAGCTACTGTCACTGACAATGCTCTCAGTGTCTGGGGCCTGGAACTGGTGGGCTGGGATGTCAAGGCCAGTGCTGAGGACCAGAGATAGATGGGGGTGAGGCAAGGAGGCATTTGCCTCCAGGTATAACATGTGAGGATGGCTAAACACGCAGCAATCATGACAAATGCTACAGACAAAGCAATACCTTCTATTTTTCCCTTTTTTATTAATTTATTTTTTACATTCCAATCCCAGTTCCCCCTCCCCCCCTCTCCTCCCACTCCTCTCACCCCCCCCCACCTCCCATCTGCTCCTCAGAGAGGGTAAGGCCTCCCCTAGGAAGTCTACTAAGTCTGTCCCATCATCTCCTTGAGGCAGGACCAAAGCACCTCCCCATTCCCCACACCTCTGTGTCTAGGCTGAGCAAGGTATCTCTCCATATAGAATGGGCTCCACTAAGTCAGTTTGTGCATTAGAGTTAGATTTTGGACCCACTGCCAGTGGCCTCATGTATTGTCCCAGCTGCACCATTGTCACCTATATTAAGGGAGTCCAGTTCAGCCTTATGCAGGTTCCCCATTTGTCAGACTAGAGTCAGTGATCTCTCATTAGCTCAGGTCAGCTGATTCTGTGGGTTTCCCCATCATGGTCTCAACTCCTTTGTTCATATTATCGCTCCTCCCTCACTTCGATTGCACTCCAGGGACTTTTGGCACAATGGTTAGTTGTGGATTTCTGCATATGCTTCCATCTGTTTCTGGAAGAGGATTCTAGCTTTTCTGGAGTTGTGGACTATAGGCTGGGTGTCATTTGCTTTATGTATGGTATCCACTTATGAGTGAGTACATACTATATTTATCTTTCTGGGTTTGGGTTACCTCACTTAGGATGATTTTTTTCTAGTTCTGTTCATTTGCCTGCAAATTTTAGAATGTTATTGTTTCTTACCACCGAGTAGTACTCCATTGTGTAAATGTACCACATTTTCTTTATCCATTTTTCAGTTGAGGGGCATCCAGGTTGTTTCCAAGATTTGGCTATTGTGAATAATGTCACTATGAATATAGTTGAGCAAATATCCTTGTGGTATGAGTGTGCCTCCTTTGGGTATATGCCCAAAAGTGGTATTGTTGGGCCTTGAGGTAGGTTGATCCTTAATTTTCTGAGAAATCGCCATACTGATTTCCACAGACAAAACAATATTTTTAAAGGTCAAGTTCATTGAAAAGAATCTAGACATTGCTTTTCATTTTGAAATGCATTGCTTTGAAATATCATTATTGGTGCGCTTTGGGAGTGCTGCTTAGATCTCTCATACAGGGAAGTGCTTCCCTGCTCTCTCTGCCTTTGTCTTAGCCCATGAGCTCTGTCCCCTGGCATTGGCAGTGGGGAGAGCAGAGGGCTAACACTGGCTTCTAGATCCGGCAACAGTAGCATAGGACAGGGAAATGGGGGGTTTCCCTGGGAACCCTGATGGGGAGTGTGCGCTACATCCTGGTTCTAACATCTGGGAGAGTCCTCTGATTTAGGGTACCAGAGAGGTCAGGAGAGCAAGACAGCTATTGTCAGTCCATGAAGCAGAGAAAAAAAGGAGCTGTCCCCAGGCGCTTGGTTCCAACCTCTGGAGCTCAGTAGGCTAGATAGAAGACTAGCGGGCAGGCTGGACAGGGTGAAGAATGGGTCCCGGGAAGCTGAGGCTCTGAACCCCCACCTTTCCCATCATACCCTGCTCTGCTCTTAGAGGACACGGGAGAGCACCAACCCTGAAAAGGTTGAGGGCGGAAGTGGGAGGTAAATCAAGGAAAGGCAGGATCTGGCACACCCTTTGCCAAGCCTGTGGGCATGCCTCTGCCTCATCTCACTCGTGGGATTGGTGAGGAAACAGGCTTGGAGGAGCCCTCCCTGCATACTAGGGCAGGACTGGGTAACCCCACCACCATCTAGTCAGATCCCCTGCTTCTGCTCTCTCTGCTGCTGGGAGTTAAAATGACCCTCCCAACTCTGGCCTGCTCAGCCCCAAACTGTCACCTCCACCTCTCTCTCCCCTCTTAACTTTCATGAAGTGAATGTCGTTATTAATATTATTTGCCTAATTAACACACTGGCGGAATGACAGAAAACATGCAAACAGGTTTTGCCAGAGAAACCCTGTCTGATTAAAACTGCAGCCCGTCTAATTAGATGGAGATTTCTTCATTACTTTCCCATTTTTAGATGTGCCATCTCCCTCCTCTGCTCCTGTTCCCACTTCCCTGGGAGATGGCTCAGCAGATAAAAGCACTCGCTGTACAAGTGTGAGGACCAGGGTTCGTATCCCCAGCAATCATGTAAATGCTCAGTGGGCATGGTGGCCCCTGAAATCCTAGCAGGAGGGGGGCAAAGAGGTTATCCCTGAAGCAAGCTAACTAGCTAGAGTAGCTGAATTAATGCACCCTGGGTTCAAGAGAGGGACACGCCTTAATACATAAGGTGGAGAGAGATTGGGGAAGACATCGGACACCAACTCCAGTCTTCCCTCGCAAATGCACATACATGCCGCCATGCATACCTACACACATGTGCCTTGAGCACACACACACAGGAAGATGATGAATGGTTGGGGTGCTTTACTGAGGACCTGACACACAACAGATGCTGGGAAGAACTCCCTCATGTTCCCATATGGGAGTCCTCCAAAGGGGGTATTGTAACCACTTTGCAGACGGGAATATTGAGACTCCCAGGGAGCAGGCTGGCCAAGAACAGACTGCTCAGAGCCATTCCAACCGCCACACCAATTTCCCTTCATTCTTTTCTCATTCCTACTGCCACCTTCTTCCTACTGCTGCAGTTGATAGGAAACACGGCACGAGGTAATGTTGCGTGACCCAGCGTGACTCCAGGGCTATCTGGAGATGTGCTAAATTCGGGCCAGCCAGAGCTGTTCTGATGGCATCTGTAAGAGCCTCAAGAATGTGGGAGCCAAATGGGGAGGGTGCCAGGCACACTGTGGTGAATCAGGTCAAACACAGCGAGGGGTGGGGCTGCTGGATGACCTGAGAGGGGAAGCCCAGGGCTGGGTTATTGGAAAGAGATGGGCTGGTATTCCTGCCTCTGGAGTCTGTCCTGGGATTATGTGAGCGCGTGTGTGTGTGTGTGTGTGTGTGTGTGTGTGTATGTGTGTGTGTGTTCCCTAGAACCAGAGGTGAGCTCCACATTTTGCCAATGAGGACACAGGCTCAGAGAGGTTGAGAAACAGGGGCAAGGTCACACAGCTAAGAAGTGGCTGGTAGTTTCCTGTGGGAAGAGCTTGAACACTTCATTCTGGTGACTCCCAGGGCACCCTGGGCCTAGTGGGCGGTGGCTGCAAAGCTATTCTTCCTACAAACCGGCTGGGGCCTGGTTTTCTCTGTAGTGGTTTGAGGCCTGTAGGCCAATTTTACCAGGAAGCCCAAGCCCCACAGGGAGCATGATCAGAGGCGGGCAGACAAGCCTTATTAACTGGATCCAGTGCGGTTCCGTCACCATGGCAGCCAGCCTGATGCAGACCAGGTGGTTTTTATTACCAAACTTGGAAAACTTTACAGTGGCGCCAACAATGAACCTTTATTCTGCTGTTAATAGTGTGTCTCTTATTAGCATGCATCTTTCCCCTTCATAATAACCTTTACATTTCCAAGCCGCATTTATAATTAAGTCATTAATCCCTTACTGGAATTTCTTGTTTTTTTCATAAGCAGCAAACCCAGAAGTCTCCTTTGCCTGGTGAGAACGGAAGGCCGGGTGCTCCCAATTGCCCTGGGAATGTCATTGCGATTACTGGATCCCAGCAATATGCTGATAAGATCAGGGTGGGGACATCCTGTCTCTGAGGGGCTCATAGTCTGCCCAGGGGTCTTTTCCTACCCTCTGTGGCTTCCCTGCCAAGAGTTAATCTGGTATCTGAGAGCTGTTAGCTCAGCGGAATCATCGCTGCCAGGAGGGTCAAAGGGTCAGCAATGATCTCAGTGGATTGTAGTTGGGTGACAGGTGCTAAGGCCCACATTGGTTGACCCCTGGGCCTCTGAAATGGACTGAATTGTGTCTTGACCAAATGCATATCCTGTTACCTCAGAACTTGTTTTTGGGCTCTGTCTTTATAGGAGTGAAATTAAAAAAGGGTGTCAGGTAGACCCTAATCCAGTAAGATCATGTCCTTAGAACAGGAGGGATTCGGGACACAACATACACAGAGAGTAACAGTGGGAAGACAACAGGAAGGAGCTAGCTGTCTCCAAGCGAGGGCTCAGAAGACACCCACCTGCCTACTCTTTGATCTTGAACTTCAGCCTCCACACCTATGAGGAAATAGATTTCTGCTGTCATCGACAGCCTGTGGTCCTCCATTTCAGCAGGCCCAGTGAGCTTCTTTCTGGGTCCTCCATGGAGCTGTGCTTGGGATCTGCTAGGGTCCAGGGAAGGAAAGCCTGATGTCTCCGCTCTGCCTGAGGCCTAATTTAGGAAGTGGCGTGCCATGTCATCAGTGTAGGGATTTGGGGTGCTCTATAGGGCCTCTACCAGTTCCTGTCTATCAGGGGTGTCTGCTAGAGGTAGTGCTCAGGAAGGCTCTATACGTGGAAGGTGGGCTTCCCTCTAGGTAGAGGTTTGAACTTGTGGCCAGCTTCCCAGGAAGCAGTGAGCCCCACACAGCATCAAGAGCCGAGTATCAGTGTACTGTGAGTAGGGTTAAGAAGGTCCTGGCAGCCTTAGGATCCACACATCCTGATGTTAGTCACAGATGGGCTGGTATGGGAGGCTTGGTCAGTCAGCTGGTGGTCTAAAGGAACTGACATCTCAAGGCTGGTGGGCCACTCCTTTCTGCCATCGTTGCCTTACAGTCTTCTCATCTCCCAAGCCTAAGCTGATCTTTTCGAGATTTTTGCCTGAGAGCCATTAGCGGCTGGCTGTTCGTTCTTTGCAGCATGACCCACCAGCCACTGTTCAGGCTGCCTCTTGTTTACGCTTCGAGGTCATTTCAGACACTCTGCTGTCAACCCATCTTTTCGCTGTGAACCATCTGAGCATCCTCTTCTGCATGTTGTTTCTATTCATCTGTCCACCCACCCGTCCACTGCGCATTTACATAGTCTCTTCCATGGGACTTTTGTCCTTGTCCCGTAGTCATGTGATTTGAGCACAGTGATGAGGGTTCACAGCCTCTCCCCCTCTCAAATTCTAGAAGGAGCTAGATGTCAAATCTCCCAACTGAGAATGACACGAAGGGAAAGATGGTGAGGGACGGGCGATGAGGGTGGAACCATTGGGACTGCAGGTAGAGGAGTGACATCATCAAGATGAGACATGGGCCTGGTGTCAGGGCTAGCCAGGAAGAGGGGGAAGGAGAGTGCTCTAGACAGACAGCACAGTCCAGGCCAAAGGACCAGGGCAGAATGAGTAGCAAGGATTGGTCAGGAGGGGAGAAGTAGGCAGAAAGTACTTGGGAGGTCATGGCAGAGATGATGTCTTGTTTTTGGGTTGTTTGTGACTTGTGCTGGGGACTTAGTAGGTCCCTAGAGAAGGAAGGTCATTACTACTTGTCACCATGTATATGAGGATGGCAGTTTGTTCTAAGATTTTGTAGCCTCCCAGGATTCCAGTACCCAGAATCCTTTGTTCTTCTAGCCCTGGCTCTCCTCCAATTTCCTATGCAGCTGATGATGGTGTCAATCTTCTAATTCTAATCCAATCTGAGTGCTGGGATTACAGGCACATGCCCCTGTCTATTTGGTGCTGAGGATGGGACCCAGTTCTTCAAGCAGGCTTGAAAAGCGCCTCCACTAACCAAGGTCCAGCCCCAGACACCACTGTTACAGTCTTGTACTACATCTTCCTTTAGACTTTTTTGAATGAGAATTACTCAAATGTCTGTAGGCTATCTTAGTGTAAGGAGCTACTTTTTTTTCTCTGGCTTTATGGCCCTGCACCCCCATCCCTGACACACCTCCTGGTGTCCTGTATGTCTTGCATACATTCACAAAGGCGGGTTTGCTGCCCTGTGGTTGCTGCCATGTTTTGGTGCTCTCCTCAGTGATGTCACCTCTGAGGCCTCTCCCAGCTCATCAACCCCTCTGCTGAGAGTCGCCACATGTCAAGGCATCAAAGGAATGTGCAGCCAGCCAGCATTGAAGCCACCACGTGGGACTCTCCCTGAAGGCAGAGAAAGAGCCTATTCTACATTCTAAGTGAGAGTTGGACATAGGGACATCTGTCTGACTGTCACTTGAAATCAATGCCCAGGTATCTGCAGGCCTTGCTCTTTGAGACTCAGGCTGGGGAGTTGGACTCAGGAACCAGGAGCTGGATGAGGGCAGATGATGCTGGTTCCCCAGAATCCTGCCCCTCTGGATGCACCTGCTCACAGAAACACATGCAAACCAATATGTAGAAAATGGCCCATCCCCAAGATGGCCCAGCTTGCTTAAAACATCTGAATTGACATAGATGTGACTTGGAATATAGAGTTACTAATATTTTACCGATTACTACCAGCATGCTTTACTTTTACTCAGCACTGTAAGGATGTCTGTGTGTTTTTCTCATTTATCAACTTGATGAGATCTGGAGCCCTCTGGGAGACGGGCCTCTGGGCACCCTTGATAAAGTTAGTTATGGTAGGAAGACCCACTCACTGTGGTTGGGAGCCTAGACTGTATAATGGAGGAGAAAGTGACCTGAGTACCAGCATTCATTGCTCTCTGCAGAGGCAATGTGGCCAGCTGTCTCAAGCTCCTCCCACAGCGACTTCTCTGCCATGATGGACTGCAAATCTGGAATTGTAGGCCAAAAGAAGCTCTTTCTCCCCTTAAGTTTTTTTAAAAACTATTTTATGGTGGCTAAGACACCATGTTGTTGCAGTCTTTAATAGACACATGTCCTGTGGAGTCTGTTAAGCGGATGTGTCTTACCTCAGCACTCCCCTGTTGTTGGGCGCTTTGCTTGTTTCTGGATAGTTACAATGATGAATGAGAAGCCTGGAATATTTCCACATATCGAACTATCTGCCAGTATCCTTCAAGTTAGAGTGATCAAGTTAACAAATGTAAGACTCTGATCTGTGGTGTCCACCTGTCGTTGACTCATTGATCCTTAACTTTAATGACAATAGGAACCGCCTTGCTGGTCTACCTCTCTTTCATAAAGTCAGGAGTGATCATTACAGTGCAGGTCAGGGCTAGGGAGATGGTTCAGCTGTTTAGAGCACTTGTTGCTCTTCCAGAGGCCCCAGCTTTGGTTCCCAACATCTACATGGGGGCTCACAACCATCTGTGACTCCAGTCCCAAGGGATCCAATACCTTCTCCTGGCCATTGTGGCATGTGTAGGATACAGACAGAACACCCATACACCTAAAATATAAGAATAAAAATAAAATAGCATTCAAGTACAGGGCTTTAGAAAGGACAACAGGAACTGGCCAAGGATGGAAAATAAACCATGAAATCAACCAAGAAAGATTCTGAACCAAATATCTAAGCATAAGTAGGCAGTAAAATAACCACTTGTGTACCTACTGTGGGGATCTCTTTCTGATGGGATGCTCCCCCTCCTTAGTTACTAATTCCTAGTAAGGAGGAATTCCTTTACCCAAATATGGTAAGACGAGGCCGTGCCACATCTGTCTTTCTGGGATAGGATCACCAGATCCTTCCTGCCCACCAGCCCATGCTTGTTGGTCCATGCTGTGGCAGGCACTTACTTTCTACTGTGTGGGTCCCAGGGTCATCAGGCCTTATGTCAGGTGCCTTTTACCACTGAGCCATCTTTCCAGCGCTTGCTTTGATCATGTCAGATCCTACTTGACCCAGGCAGGAGAATCTCGGGTGTGTCCTGCCTCCCACTTGGTAGTTAGCCCTCTTCAGGAACCAGGAGAAAGTGGCCTTCCTGCCCTCTTCACACTTTGGTTTTTGCTATTATTTGTAGATCCTCTCAGATTATTCCTCTCCAACCACCCTCCTCCTTCTTCCCCTCCCCTCCTCTCCTCTCTTATCCCAGCTTTTGTTTGTTTTGCTTTGATACAGGTAGCTCAGGCTGGCCTTCAACCTATATTAATCCTCTCCCTTCAGCCTATTGGATGCTGGGTTTACATGCCAGTGTGTCCTGCTAGGTTTTCATTTGTTTGAGACAGGGCCTCACATAGCCCAGGCTGGCACATAACTTCATATGTAGCCTTGAACTCCTGATTTTCCCATGTGCACCTTCCAGTTGCCGGGATTACCTTACAACATTTCCAGATGCCATCAGAAAAAAAGCCCTCTACCTCATTGCTTGATGCCTATGCTTGCAGTCCTGGTGTTTTCTAGGTTACATAACAACGTTCCCCACCCCATGAATCGGGCCTTGTGGATGTCTGGACAGGGGTACTGAAGTCATTTGACACCTTCATGTCACAATGTGCCAGGGAAAGTGAGAGCTGGGAGCTCACAGTGCAGGTTAATGGAGGCCTCTTCCCAGGAGTGATTCGCACACTAATCATCACTGGCCATAAACAGCAAGGCTGTAATGAAGGAGGGACAGGCGCACAAAAGCCTCTACATCCAGGGTTTTTCTTTTTCTTTTCTTCTTTCTTTTGCCACCTTTGAGGTAATGTTTGTAGATTTCCCACATTATTTCTGCTCCTCCCCCATCATCCGTCCTTTTCCTCAGTTTCTGCTCCTTCTTCTATCTTTCGTCTTTCTCTTCCTCCTCTCTCTCTTCTCCCTCTCCCCTTCTTCCTCCTCCTTGCCCTCTTCCTCTTCTGGCAATGGGTTGCTTGTCTCCAAGATGCCTGCCACCTGCCAGAGACTTGAGCACGGGGATCAGTTTAACATAGGGACAAGTCGGACTGGCCTCAGACTGCCTGAGCTTGAGGTCTGGCCCCTCTGCATATCACTTCTAGAAACACCTCACCTTTCCGGCTGTGGCTGTCTCTTGTGAAATCTAGACTTATGGGATTAACTTAATTCAATAATGTAATTAATGGACAGTGCTTAAAACCTTATTTGGTACACAGTTGGGCTTTAATAATTGTTGAATGTTATGATAATTATGAGCATCCTGTCCCCTTCCCCAAATGAGATTGTAGCTCAGTTGGTAGAGTGTTTGCTTAGCATGAATGAAGCACAGGTTCGGTACCCAGTACCTCTAAAGTGGGCATCGTGTTGCCTGCCTGTAATCCCAGCATTCCATGGCTAGAGGTAGGATGATGAGGATTGAGAGTTTGAGGCTACACGGGTATACATGAAACACGGTCTCAAAGCATAAACAAACAAAAGAATCCCCAGTACTCCAGCTGTAACTGCACACTATGCAAAGAGACCTGGGTGGCAGCCACCCCATTACTCCCTGGTCTTCTTGCAGTAATTGGAGGAGACTCATTCTGGTTTTCCTGCCCTTGGTCCTTCGCACCCATCTCCAAAACGTGAGCCACGACTTCCTACCCGCCATACACAAGAAAGCCGACATTAATTCCAAGCCCAGAAGCACCTCTCAATGGGGAGATGGGCAAGCATGGGTAGCTGCCAACTAGCCTATGTGTGCACAAACCCAATCTTTTATTTAACCAGATGTCACTTTCACAGACCTGGGCTGTCACTCTGTCTTCATTCATAGCCTTGCACTTGAAGGCTACAGGTCAGCTGGGAATTTAAAATACAGAATGAACCTTTGAAAGTGATGTTTAGTGCATTCCCAGTGCTATGCAACCATGACCCTCCCCCACGGAGTTCTGAAACGCTCCATCACCTCAGAAGAAAACCCCATAAGAAACTGTTCCCAGAAGATGAGCCCTCGAGAGTCACCAACCATATCCAGTTGTGAAATCATTCTTAAACCAATCACTCATGAGGGGAGTAGACTTAGCATAAAGGCCCATCAAAATCCTCCTGTCTAGAAGCTCCTAAATCCCAAACTGTGAGGTTCCTGTATGAAAGTGTGGCTGAATGAATGAATAAAATGCCCAGTACAGGGTGGAGCACATAAAGATGCTCAATAAGGGTGCCTGTGATGGCTCATACCCATTGTCAACTTAATAGGATCTAGAGTCGTCTAGGAGACAAAGCTCAAGGCATGTATGCAAGAGAATTCTAGATTGGATCCACTGAAGTCAGAAGATCCCTTAATGAAGATGACATTCATGGGCCAGGGATCCTAGACTGAATAGAGAAGAGGAATGGAGTGGAGCGCCTATCTCTCTCTGCTTCATGACCCAGGATGCCATGAGACCCGCTGTGCACACTTGCCGCCATGACTTCTCTACTAGACTGGGCTGTATCCTCACATGATGGGCCACAGTGCTCATGCGCGTGCGTACGCACACACAGACACACACACAGACACACACACAGACACACACACACACACATTAACTGCTTGGTCAGGTGTTTTGTCGCAGTGGGAAGAGCAGCTAATACAGATAATATCAGAAGAGTGTGCAGAGCTCATTCTAACCTTTCTGACTTGCCAAAATGACAAAGCAGAAGAAATGGAACCCACACAGGCCTCCAAGGCCAGGACAATTCAGTTCTCATACTTGGGTAAGGCCTCTTTGCCCTAAAAGCGCTGCAGCCGAATCAATATCTGCAGCCTGCTCTCTTGCTAGCGTGAGTTACCAGCTTCCCCACTCTCCACAGCTTTTTCCATCGCCCCAAACTGGCTGCTCTTCTTTTCCTTTTTCCAGTGTTACTCGGAAACAGGAGAGCAGATTATGTAATTTTGAGCCACCTGTTTGCAATCACGTTTCCTTTTGTGGAAGGGGTTTGAAGTTGCTTCCAGGAGCTACCTAGAAATCAAACGGCAAGGCTCACACCTGCACAAAACACTCTCTATGCTGACAGCTTCCCTTCTCCTCCTCCTCGTCTCATGGGGACTGCTGAAATTAGGCATTACCCTTACCTCTCAGACAGCACCTTGGCCATAGGGGACAGTATCACGTGGGTCAACTTTGTGTGTGTTTCTTGCATGTGCAGGTACGTTTGCATGTATATGCACAAATGTGTGAAGGCTAGATGCTGGGTGCCATCCCTAATTGTTCTTCATCTTCTTTGAGACAGGGTCTCCCACTGAACGTAGAGCTTATCAGTAGCGAGACTGACGGCCAGTGAGCTCCAGTGATCTTCCTCTCTCTGCCTCTATAGTGCAAGGAGTGCAGACAGGTGTGTGCTGCTTTGCCTGACTTTTGACATGGGTGAGGAGCTAGCTAGCCACTCTTGGGTCTTCATGCTTCCTTGGCCAGGGTTCTTATACTCCCCCCTCGGTCCCCCCATTCCCAACCTTTTGACATTGTCATCTACAAAGTTCAGGTTTGAGAACCATGAAATCAAGTTATGAAAATAAGCCAGGTAGTCATGGCACACACCTTTAATTCCAGCATTCAGGAGGCAGAGGCAGGCAGATCTCTGTGAGTTCGAGACCAGCCTGGTGTACAAAGTGAGTTCCAGGACAGCCAGGACTGTTACAGAGAGAAACACTGTCACAAATAAAACAAGTAAGTTATGAAAATAATGCTGAAAAAAATCACATAATGTTTTAACTACATATAAGATTGTGTATTAGGCCACACTCATAGCTATCTTGGGCACATGCAGACTTCAAGTTAGACATATCTGGATCATCTCAGTGGCTCCTACCAGGGTAAATGCCTAGTTACACTAGCACCTGTGATCTAGTGTCTTCCAAGTCTCTGCTGATGTCTCAAGGGTGGCCAAGAGAGCCATACCTTTATCCACTTGATAAATATATGGAGGTCACAGATTTGCCCAGCCCTGTGCTTCAGGAGATGCCTGTAGAGGTGCTGTAGAGACCTGCTCTCCCCAGGGCTTCCAAAGATCTACACCAGGCTGGGGAGACGACTCAGTGGAGAACAGTATGTGCTGGTTAGATTTTTTTCAACTTGACATAAGCTGAGATCATTTGGACAGAGAGAACTTCAACTGAGAACGTACTTCTATCAGATTGGCTGGTAGACAAGTCTTTGGGACTTCTTAGAAAAAAATTAATGATTGACATGGAGGCTCCATCTTACAGTGGGTGGTGCCATCCCTGGGCAGGTGGTCCTGGGTTGTATAAGAAAGCAGGCTGAGAAAGTATGAAGAGCAAGCCAGGAATCAGGGTGCCTCCATGGTCTCTGCTTCAGTTCCTGCCTCCAGGTCCCTCCCTGAGTTCCTGCCTTGACTTTCCTTCATGATGGACTATAGACTCTAAGATGAAATGAGCACACACACTGCCAAGTTTCTTGTGCCATCTTGTTTGTCAGAATAGAACAGAGCTCTTGCCTTGCAAGCTGAACCAGAGTTCAGCTCCCCAGAACTCACACAAAAAGCCAGACAGAGCCATGCATGCATGCCTGCAATCCAGGCACTGGGCAAGCAGAGACAGGCAGATTCCTGGAACTTGCTGACCAGCCAGTCTAGCCAATCCTAGAGCTAAAGGTTCAGTGAGAAACCTAGTTCCAAAACATAACAAGGTGGAGTAATTCAGGAAGACAACTGGCTTTTGAGCATATTCATATGCAAACACAGACACAGACACACACAGACACATACACACACACACATATACGCACACACGCACGCATGCATGCACGCACACCCAGGCACCATGAAAGCAGCCACAGACAATCCCCAACCATTCTGGTTCTGAAGACAAGAACTTAATTATTCTTTGGACTTCTCAGGATATCTGAAATTTTCCATCCAGAATACATGGAAATTCTCTTTTCTGAGTCAACTACCTGTCTTTACACTTTTTTTGATGTTTTGTTATGAAAAAGAAGAAAGCTCTAGGCTGTGAACACTTAGTCATCCTAAGTCCCTGGATGACTGCTCTGTTTTTGCCTCTGATGGCTCCTCTCAGTGACTGGTGGATCTCCTGCAGGAGTGGGTCTCACTCTAGGATGTCACCTTTGGGATTCTACTTTTTGTTCCTTCCCCAAGCTTTCCCTACCCCTCTGGTTCTTCTTCTAGATTGTTGACAGATGGGTCTATGGGCCTTCTGGTCTGAGAGGACATCAGATTCATTTCCAAGGTCTCTGGGATACACTTCCACGTTCTTGACAATGATAAACATCTAGAGACCCAGACCTATGGTTCTGTGCCCTCCAGGGCCAACTGCACTGTTCTTCTGTCCTCTCAAACCCCCTGACTGATGGGGTTTCCTGCTACCCTGGGATGGGGCAACCACAAGGTCAGACTGAAGATGACAGAAGTGAGGCCGTGTAATGCTTCTTAGGGATAACATGGAGGGTCTCAGGTTCACATTAGCCCAGGTGACAGAGGTCGGTGGAGCCATAGCAACACCAGCTTTCAGCACATGGGAGCTGTTCTGTTTCTACACTGAGAAGGGTGCTTCTGTCTAGCCCTATAAAGACATCACACAGCAGAGGTGTTACTACCATTAACTGTTAGATCTGGGTCGGCTTTCTCCAGTTCAGGCAGGGGCCATGGGTAAACAGCTCACCTTGCTAAGGTCAAAGTCACCTATCTCTGCCACTGCACACAAACTACTTCAGGGAATGGTATCAGAAGAGGATCAATAAACATCCTCATGTAGCTGTCCACATGTCTGAGGGGTTGGGAAAAGCACAGGATGTTTTAAATCAGTGGCGACCCCTAAACTGTAAAACTATTTTTGTTGCTACTTCATAACTGTAATTTTGCTACTGTTATGAATCGTAATGTAAATATCCAATATGCTGGATGGTCTTAGGTGACCCCTGTGAAAGGGGTCTCGACCTTCAGGTTGAGAACTGCTGTTTTCAATGGACTGAACCTGCCTGGAAGATGGTCTTGGCATGCCCCCTTGGCGCACGGAGAATAGGGCCCAAAGGGTTTTGGTCTCCTTTGTCATTACAAAGGGTACCATGTGTCAGCATCAGCCAGAGTGGGACCTGAGATGACAAGGTGCCCTGGAGGTGAGTGAGGGACTCAGGTGTGTGTGCACACAAGTCTAGCCGGAAAGGGGGGCACCTTGGGGTGCTGCAATCAGAGCAGCTCTGAGTCTGGAGGAACAGGTGTGAGAGTCAAGCTGTGGGATCTGCCCTGGACCAAGCCTGTGAGGAAACTCCAGGCTGACAGGCCTGAGGGATGGGACCAAGGAATGTGCCTGGCTAGCCCTGGGCACATAGCCCTCCCTTCTTTCTTGTTTTGTGTTCTGGGTCCCCCAAGGCTCAGCTAACACAGCCAAATCCATGTCTCTTCCCCAAATCCAAGTCTTCCCCCAGTCCTTCCTATACAAAGGCACTTCTGTGGACTCACCCTCCCAGAAATGACACCTCCCATTGGGATTCCATATGGGGGTGTGGGACTGGATGGGACATTCGATGCCCAATTAGACCTTAGTCAGCACGAGGACTCACTGTTCCCTTTGCCAAGGAAGTTTGCTTTAAAAGCTCACCAATGCCCTCTTGTTCTTTGTAACCAGGTTAACATGAAAATGGCAAGACTCTGGGGCCACCCTTGACCACCTTTCTTTCACATTGACCTCCAATGCCTGAGACAAAACTGGCTATAAGAATTGTTTGTTCAGAGAAAGCAGCCGATCACAAATCCTACTTCCAAAAGTCATCAAAACTCCAAACGTGGGCTGAGGAGACAGCTAAGTAAGTGAAATGCTTGCCTTTCAACACTGAAGAGCTGAGTTCAGTTGCCAGAGCCAAACATGAAAAAGGCAGGGTGAAATGATGTGTGCATGCAATCCCAGACACGCAGCCAGCTTAGCCTACTGAGTTAGTGCGAGCCTATCTCAAATAAAAGGTAGACAGCACCAGAAGAATGATACCTTAGGTTAATCTCTGACCTCTGTATGCACGTACACACCTGTGCACCCACATGCATAAACACACATGTGCGTGTACATGCACACACAATAAAATGCAAGTAACCAGACAAGCCACATGCCCTGTTTAACTGTGCTCACTGCTTGCCAGCCTTTTTGGTACTCCTTCCCCGATGATGTTGACTATATGTTCTTTGGCTCTCCTCTGCCCAGTCAACAGTTCTGTGGTATTTTTATGGGCAGAATAGAAAAGGCAATCTGTTTTTCCATTTGGCTCTGTCTGCTGCCTTTTGGGTTTCATTTATGAATGTATGGGGAAGTTGGGAAGCTTTTTGGTTTTTCTTTTTCCACTTTAAAACCTGTTGCTGTTGGGTCAGGAGCATTAAGACTCTTAGAAAATCCAGAAATTCTTCCGTCTGAGCTCTACACCTGAGCTGTCAGTGTGCTGTGGGTTGGTAATTGAATATGCAGGATCATCACTTCTCTTCCAGCAGGAAGGAACTTCTGTTTGGGCCAGACTGCCACTTCAAGCCAGGTCTCCCATGAAGAAACACACACAGCTGATGGCAGGAATTTCCTTACACAGGCTTCTGGCTCAAATACATTCTTGTTTCTCCTCATGAGCCACAGGCAGAATGTGATTTTATTAAACGCCAAGCCAGGTCTGATGATATAGGCCTGTAATCCCAGCTATGTAAAAAGCTGAGGCAGGAGGATAACACGTTCATGGCCTGTATGAAATCCAATGTGAGTTTGAGACCAAGCTGAGCAACTTAGTCAAAATAAAAAGCAGTAGCCTGGGAAGATGGTTCAGAAGGTAATGTGGTTGTCCCAAAGCATGAGAAGCTGACTCTGAGCTCTGAGAACCCATGCAAAGCTGGGGACAGCAGCACATGACTCTGACCGCCACTCTGGCATGTGCACACGCACGCATGTGCACACACACACACACACACACCAGAGTACGCATGCGCACTCACATGCATGAACACACACTCTTTTGCTGCCTGAAGACTGCAGTTAAAAGATCTCCGATGACCACTTGAGGGAACTTGGTGGCAGGTGGTGACCGTGGGGCCTGCTGGCCAATCCTAACATGCTACTAACTGTCTTTTAACAAGGGAAGAAAAAGAAATCTTATGGAATTCTGAGCACAAGAAAGGTGGTTGGAGAGGAGAGCGCTTGGAGGAGAGACCAGCCATGGGCCTGTCCACCTCTGTCCTGGTCGTCTTGTACCAGCCAGCTCTGCTCACCTAGCTCAGTGGTGGATGACAGAAATTTGCCAAGAGCCACCCAATACCTGGATAAAGAGCCTCAAAGGAAGTGGTCATAGGTATCCAAGCCTGAGGCCCCACCCCCTCCACCATCACCCCCAAATTTTAGAGATTGGTTTCTGGGCTTGTCTTTTCCTCTAAAAAGTAATGATAAGATGTTCTCGCTTGGGAGAAAGATGATTAAATTTCAAATTACTCAGCCTGCCAGATAAGATTGACATCTCCGGATCCAGGCAGGCCAGAGACCGGTTTTGCACACAGGAAGCTTCACCAGCCACCGATTTGCCACGTTGCTGCCATGTTGCTGGGCGACTGAAATGGAGCAGTGTGTTTAAAACTACATTAAGGGGCGGCAAACACAGTAATGAGGGCATTTATTATACTGTAAGGAGCTTTGCAGAACATGGAAATTACCGACATGGCGATTATGATTGTAAGGGAAATCAAATCCATTCCCTCTCCTCTCCCCCCCCACCTCCCTTGGAGATGGGGTGAAGGAAAGAGAAACAAACCCCCCTCCCCTGCAGGCAGGGTCTTTGCGAGGGAGGAGCTGTGGGGAGTTATTAAACACTTTAATAACGCTCAGAGTTCTGGTTTCAGCTTGGGTTTGTGGGGGTTTTGATCAGGGCCATTCTATAGCTGGGCTACCTTCCCCAGGGCGATCAGGAGGTGACCACAGGAGGCAAAGGGCTGTTCTAGCCTCGCATCTTATTTCAAAGCTGTGCCAGGATGTAGTCTGGCTCTCATTTTCTTCCTAATGGCTTAAAGGCAGTGAGCTGACTTCTCTGTCATTTGGGCTTGTCACCAGACTGTACTTAGAGTGGAAGCAGGTGTGTGTGTGTGTGTGTGTGTGTGTGTGTGTGTGTATGAGTGTATGTGAGTGCCTATACATATGTGTGTGTAAATGTGTATATGAGTATGTATCTGTGAGTATGTGTATGTGTGTGTGAGTGCCTATGTGTATGTGTGTGTGTATGTATATGTAAGTATATATGTATATGAGAGTATGTGGTATATGTGTGTGTATGAGAGCCTGTGTGTGTGTGTGTGTGTGTGTGTGTGTGTGTGTAAGAGTATGTGCATGTGTTGCATGCAGGGGTTTAGCCAAAATCTAAGGAGGGTGTAAACAAGGTGTTATATAAAGACAGGCTGGAGTGTGGTGTCTCTTTGCATGCAAAAATAGAAAATAGGCTGCAAAGACTGGCCACAAGGACCCAGTGCTCCATGTCAGGGTAACTGGCATCCCTTATCACAGCTACTCAGCTAACATGCTCAGCACTTTCCAAGTCTCATTTCCCGTTGTGCAACCTCGAATCCTTTCCCAGAGGAACTGTTGCATCATCCTTGTCCCTCCAGACTTTCAATTCAGTCCTTTGGACACCATTTGCCACACCCATTTCCCCACACAGTTGCAGGTTCTCTGAGGCCCACACCCATGAAGAACAAGGGTTTAAGTGAGTCAGAGATCTTCTAAACCTAGTCTTGTTGAAGAATCAAACCCAGAGCCATGCTTCTAATCTCTATCCCCAATGCAAGAGGTTTGAGAGTTTGAGGCCAGAATGGGCTACATAGTGAGCCTCTGTCTCAAAAAGAAAAGAAAAAGATCCCAGGAAACTGCTCAGTCAGTCAGGTTCTTGCTACACAAGCATCAGAGCCCAAGTTCAATCCTGGCACCCACATAAAGAGCTGAGTGTAAACTGGAGGGTGGGGGTAATGTATACTTTTAATCCCAGTACTTGTGAATCAACACGAAGAACCCTGAGCTTGCTGTCTCCTGCCTGCCTAGTCTAGTGGGAGAGGGAACCCCAGGCCAATGAGGCCTGTCTCAAAAGAAAAATAAAATAAGAGAGAAATAAAATGGGGGAAAACTCAAATTTAGGCTGGAATATTAAATCTGTTTTGATAAATTAATCAAAATAGTAAGTAACCAGTACCTAAGGGTTAATACAAAGCTACCTTTTGTCATGCATCTGTCCCCAGTGGCAAGACTGGGGAGCCCTAATGTTTGCAGGGCCTGGAACAGGCTCACACCCAAGAGTCCTCAAGCCCAGTCATCCTGGCTCACCCCACCCTGTGCCCGTCCTGTTCTAGCTTATAGTCCTCCACCCTGCTCCAACCCCAACTAACCATGCCCTGAATTGCCTAAGTCCAGGGCTGCAGAGATGCTGACCATGGTCAGGTCAGAGTTGAATCACAAAGAAGACTAGCTTAAGTGCCAGAGCTATTAGAACCGCTGGATCAAGTATTCAGGAATCCCAGGTTCCAGAATATGATCTAGAAAGAGGAGTTCACATGATCTCATCTGAACTCCCTGCCCTTGAGGAGAGACAGGGCCAGAGGTGGGCTCAGGTCCGGATTCCCAGCTCTCAGGGCAGTGTGGAAAGGCATTCACGAAAGGCTTCTCCCCGTCCATCCACACCCTGCTCTCCACTGTCTGCTCACCACCTTAGATAAGCACCTCCACACTTGAAGCTTCTCTCTCCAAATGAACTCTCAATCTATCTTTATTCCTCCCTCCCCACAAAGGCTGGGAGAGAAGACCCTCTCCACTATGTTACTGACCGCACATCCATCTGACCACAACACCAGGTTCACTGCCTGCCTACACAAAGGAGGGAAACGGGAGAGGGGAGGTAGAGACAAAAAAAAAAAACCAAACAAACAAACAAAAAACATGCACTTTGCTCAGCTTGACCTTGGCCCTGAGACAGAACATTTTGGCAGTGATGAGAGTGGGCATGTGGTTGGTGGGTGCCTAAACCCAGGAGGCCCAAACCAAATGGCCATGAAGGCCAGTCAGACTTCAAACTCTAGATAACTGAGGTTTCCTTTCCTGTGGGTATGCATACAGGGGCTCCCTAGCTGCCTCCTGTTAGGCAGAAAAGAGCAGTATCTTGCGTGTATATTCATGTGCACATGTTCTCTATGTGCAGGTGTGCACATGTGTAGAGGTCAGAGGTCAGCCTCAGATGTCTTCCTCGGTTGCTCTCCATAGTTTCAAGACCAGGTCTCTCACTCAACCTGGAGCTGATTCAGCAAGCCTGGCTGTCAGGGGTCTCCATGGAGTCCCCACTTCCACCCCTGCCTGATCTATCTTCCCAGGGCTGGGATTACAGATGCACACCACTGTGCCAAGTGTTTATAAGGTTCCCAGAGATCCAAAGTCAAAGACGCTTGTGGAGCCAGCACTTTACTGAATGCCATTTTAAAACAATTCCCCACGAAATTGTTTGTTGTTTAAAAATATATGGTTCTCAAATTGAGAACCTTAAGTCAGTAGGATTGATTTTTGGAGTCCTTTTCCTGTCTCCAAGTCGACAGGCTTTCCATATTTACTCTTGGCAACTAAAAGGCAGAGGTGGGGCATGTTAGAGCCCTTCCTAGACATCTTATCCAGTCAGGAGTCATCACCAAAGAGTAGCAGGATCACATTTAGACAGGGATCCAAACACCAGTGTTAGCTCAATCACGAAGAACGATGGGACCTTAGACAAGTCACCGCCACAAGCCCAGGCCAGTCTGAGAATAGATGGCAGAGAAGTAGCCCAGAGGTGGCCGTCCTGGGCTATGCATGGAATTAAATGAGATAGAGTTTAGAAACACCATGGAGGGCTCACTGCACAGAAGAGGTGGCCGTCCTGGGCTATGCATGGAATTGAATGAGATAGAGTTTAGAAACACCATGGAGGGCTCACTGCAGAGAAGAGGTGGCCGTCCTGGGCTATGCATGGAATTAAATGAGATAGAGTTTAGAAACACCATGGAGGGCTCACTGCACAGAAGACACCCATGGAGGTTAATTGAATAGAAAAGTGTAAGATAAGAAGGGAAGGCTGGCAGTGTTCCTGGGTGGCAGAACAGTGTCCCACTTCCTGCTGGACATGCCAGCTGCTGCCTGAAACCCACCATTGATGCACACCCCACCCCCTTAGCCTGAAGCGGTGATCCCAATTAAAATGCTAATTATCTCCAAGAGTTTTACTATTGAATTTTTTATTTTGCTAGTCCGCCGTTGACCCCAGAGTGTGAATGAGGAATTGAGAAACTTCATATCATGAGCAGAGAATGCAGAGGGTGGTCTGTCCCCAGACGCACCCCTCTCTGTGACCTTCTCTGTCCTTGACACCTGGTGCCTGCTGTAGACATGTGTTCTTGCTACTGCCACCTGCAGCCTCCATGTGGACCCACCGTAGCCATCACAGCCTTGGTCTTGTCTCCCTTCCGTGGTGTTGAGCCCATGCAAGGGCCATTCTGTCTCATTCACACCTCACTCTCTGGAGGATGTACTGACTCCTCTGGGACCCGCCCCTCAATTGCTCCTCCTCCACCTCTCACTACTTTCTCTTGTCTCTCCTTCCTCCCACTAGCCTCACTCCCACACACTTGACCCCTCAATGCACACGAAATTAGCATGTGTCATGCTGACAAAGCTGATGAGTGTTTACTTGTGCCCAGAATCCCTTAGTTCAGTTCCAAAGTCCTCCATAGATAATACAAGTCATGGGCACAGTGCAGCGTGGAAGAGGGGACCTGATTTTTGGTGAGAGGATCACATTGTGGACATGGGATGTTCATTCTTATCTCTAAGACTGAGTTTCCTCCTGTAGCACGAGTTCTAATAGGTCTCAATAATAAAAGCCCAGAGTCAGTCAGATATAGGGGGAAATGCTAAAAGATCAGAGAGACGAAGGAGCAAGCCACAGCCACCTTCACCTTGCTAACTTCCCAGCCAAAAGGAAACTGAGCTCCTGCCTTATCACTCCCTCTCTCTGCCCAGCCATATTGCTTCCTATCTGTCTCTACAGACCGCCAGACATCTAGTGACCAACTCCACCCTCTGATCTTCAGACAAACTTTATTTGTTAGAGTATAACCATCTATCACCACATCTTCCTCCTCATGGCAGAGAATCAGCATGAACACTTGTGGTATTGTTGGTAAAGGACCAGAGATATCAGCTGCATCCTATTTTTCCCTGTCATAGTTGATACTGATTGTCAAATTGCTAGAGTCTGGAATCACCCAGAAGACTTCCTGGGCTTGTCTATGTCCAGGTTGGGTCAACTGAGGTGGGAAGAACCGCTCTAAAGGTGGGTGCTACCATTCCATTGGCTGCGGATCCGGTGGGAATACAAAGCAGGAGGAGAGCGAGTGGGGACTGTGACCAAAGTGAACCTTTAAGGTGCTTCTTGCCAGGCATTTGACCACAACAACCAAAAAGGAACTTATCCGCCATCCTCTTGCTTTTCTAGTAACGCCGACATGCCCCTGCCATTTTCAGGCCTGAAAGCCATCTGTCGCCTGTTGCCTCTGCCAGGACTGCCAGGCTTTCAGTCTCCTGCACTGGCTTTTGGGTTCATGTCCTTCAGTGACAAACTAGCTAGCTAGGTGGCGGGGCGTGTGCTAAGAAAGAAAGACATGGCTAGAAGGGTGTCTCTGTGTCCCTCAGCTCTGCTGGATGTGGGGGCAATAATCTTGGGTTTTCTTGGTCCTTCAGCGGTTAACACTGAAACCCCTTAGGAAGTGAATGGATGTCAGGCTGGAGGGAGGGAAGGTGTTCGTCTAGGATGAATTCATCAGAGTAGGGAAGCTGAGGCTAGAAAAGGCTGTCTGGTGGCCTCTTTGCAAAACAACTCACATGGCCACAACCCCCTGCCTTAAGCAGATGGAAGAGGAAAGAGAAAGAAGTTGGGGATGCCGATATCCCTCCCTACGGTTCTTCAACATCTTGCCCCCAGCACGAACATGGAAGTTGGGTTTCTAGTGCAGTTGGAGGAGACCATAGTGAGTCCGTTGAGCAAGAATGCTCCTTGCTGAGTCCCAAAGAAGTTTCAACCTGGGCTTGTCCTGCGCCCAGCCAAGTTAGGCCGGGACGACTGCAAACCTTGAGGAGCCCATCGGTTTATCACAAGGCAGGGAGGCATTCCAGGAAATGTGATAGACAGGGCAGCAGACATCCTCAGGCCCTGATGACAGGCTCCATGTGCTCGGCTTAGACTCATGTGAGTCACTCTGAAAGCTAGGGTTCTGCTGATCTGATCCCTTCAGTCAACATCGGTTTCTCAGGCTCATCCGCCCATGCGCATAGTCTGAAGATCCCCCCAAGGGAAGGGAAGATTTTTGCAGAAGCCAATGGATAACACCTATTCTGTGGGGGCTGCACACACCCCTCTGTGGGGGCTACCAGTCTAGCTTCGCCTTCAGAGAAATGCAGACTGAGCCTGCTCCCTCCCCAGGCCCCAACCACACCACCCTGCCTTAGTTTATGGAAACCCAGCTGATTGTTTAAGCAGTAAAGAAAACACCGTGGAATGCGGGCCAGAGAAGGGCACAGATGCGATGCCACCAGACAGCCATCCAGGATGCAGGCTGACTCCGCCTAACGGGTACATAGGATTCCCAGTTCAACCAAATCAGCCATTAGAAAGCCACCTGGAGCAGCCGGCTCAAGCTGGCAGACGTTCTCAAACTTTCACTGAAGATTAGTCAATGGAGCCCTTTAATTGATGTGTGCTCAAGCTCATATCAAAACAGCATTCCCTTTATGGGGGACCAGCTTGTCCATAGTGCTTCCAGCCAGAGTCGTTGCCCGAAGCCAGTCACCTCACACTGCTACTTACCTAACTCCCCAGGCAAATACACTCGACTATTCTGGGCTAGACTACACTTGATCATCACAGACAACCACCAAATCCCTCTCCTCTCCTATTTCCGGATGGGAGCCGAGCAGCTGCTGGGGCCGCACACCCTCCTCCTTAATATAAACACACCTCTGATTTCCTAACTATCTTTAGGGAATTCCTTCTTGGCGCCTATGTTTATTTATGAAGCTACTTTGGAAATAGGCACCGCTGTCATTTCTGGGAGTGGGTTAGTTGAGGTCAGGCAGAGAATGCCAGCAGTACAGCTGGTGAGGGAGGAGGGGAAGGGAAAGAGGCTGAGGACCTCCCCTGCTCCAGGCTCCTCCCTGGAGCCTCAGGGGGAGCATCAGGTGTAGTATGCCCATCCTCCATTACCTGTTAGATTACCTTTTGGATGGTTCCTTTTTGCTTTGGCTGCCAGGAAGCTCGTGTGTGTGTGTGTGTGTGTGTGTGTGTGTGTGTGTGTGTGTGTGTGTGTGTGTGGTATGGTATATAAATCAGATGTTATTCCAGGCTCCTGGGGGAATTCTTCCTCCTAATTGTTTCAATGGATTGGGGAAAAAAACTCTAAGAATTTATTTATTGGTTGTTTTGTGTGTATGTTTTAGCTAATATTATAAACAGCTCAGCTCTATATATTTTCAGGAAATAGATGTAGTACACAAGAGGAAGAGACCAACCTGAAATTCATCCAGTATTGTTTTCTGTCACTATTAAAATACAAGTGCTGGGCTAGGGGTATAGTTTGGGATATGGAGCCTGCCTAGCATATGCAGGGCCTTGGATTCAATCGCTAATACTGTGAAAATAAAAATAAAAATTTAATAAACTGTAGGTATCTTGGGTCTCTTGCCGGAATATTTGTTCTATATCAGAGAGATGCCAAAATTACCCTCAGCAACATGGAAACAAGAAAGTTTAGCTCTGAAGTAGACACCACAGGCCTCAGGAAAACAAAGGCACTCCCACCAGTAACTACCCACAATTCTGTGTTTACAGCTGGGAGAACATGAAGGGTTAGAACAAAGAGACCTCTCCTCTACCCATCCTTCCTCAAGCTGCCACTAGATCCTCCAGCCCCCAGCTGCTCAGGCCTGGTGCTCCAAGCCAGCTGCCCTGCAGGGTTCCTGATACCACCAGAGCCAATAGCAGTTTTTCAAGTTGAGAGTTCATGGCAAAGTAGAGCTCCTGCTGGGAAGACCAGAGGGAATCTGGAGTCTGAGTGAGTGGCTCACTGTGTTCTGGCCTCCAGGTGGTACCAGGTCAGTTTGTTGAGCCTGTGCCATTGGTTGCTGATTGCTGCAGGGCAAAGCAGGTTGGCAGGGAACAGGCCTCGAGCCTTCAATCCTGAAAGACAGATCAGGGAAGTTTAAGAATTGAGTCCAAAGATGGCAATCCTGGTTTCTCAGGTTGGCACATCTGGCCCTTCCTTCTATGTGACGCTTGGATGTCTTGCAGGAACTTTACCATAGAACACTGGTTACCAGCAGAAGGTCTGGAGCTGCCCCAGACAGGCAGGAGCAGACAGGCAGTGAACACCTTGACTCACACTTCCTGAGTCCAGAGGTCAGGGAGTGGGAAGGGAACAGAGGGCAGTGTATGATAATTAGGGTAGAGTCAGGTCCCCTGTGCGTGTCTTGGGGATCCCACAAGTTCTGGCTGGAGCGAGAGCCTGCTCAGGGACAGGTAAGTCCCTTGGTGTGAAGTCAGCTGTGAGGACACTGATCACCTCTCTTTGGACAGAGCAATATTGAAGACTGAACACACAGAAGATCAAACCACAGAGCTGACAAGGACAAAAGAACAGATGTCCAGTCTAACTGTCTTCTCAGAGGTGTGTATGGAAGCAGGCTTGGGAGGAGTGGGCAACACTCTGATCAGCAGGTTCCCATCAATGTCCATTTCCAGCTGACGATGGAGGGCGCTATTGTGGAGCTGGGCAGAAATGCCGCTGATTTTCCTGCAAGCAGGTCACTCTCCTGGAGCCAATGGCACAGCCATGGTCCCTGCCCTGCACCTCCAGGCCTTTCTTCTGTCACCTGCACTAAGAACAGCTGCCTCCAAATTAGGTAATGCCAGGTGAAAGGACTTATGGAATGGGGAGGGAGCTTCTTTGAAAAGAATGGCAGTGCTTCAAGTTAGTGCAGATTTTTGATCCTGTGGCTCTTTTTCCTTTTAGAGTGTAGATGTGTGTGATACGCACATTCATAGTTTCATTGTGTGCGTGTGTACGCGCGCGCACGCGTGTGCACGCGCGCACACGCGTGCAGGGGACAGAAGAGACTGAAAGTCATTCTCAATCGGTCTCTCTAATCGCGGCAGGGTCTGTTATGGTCCCAGAGCTCACCCATTCTGCTAGCTAGCCAGCTTGCCCAGGGGATCCTGTCTCTGCCCTCGGTCATGGGATTACAAGTGGGTAGGATTTTCCTGGCTGTCATCTGTGCTCTGGTCCTCATGCTCGCACAGTGCCTCCGTTACCCACTGAGCCGTCTCCACAACCCACAGGTTTTGATTTTCTGAGGCAAATTAACAAAGATGTAAAGCAAGCAGGCTGAAAAGAACTGAGGCCTGGTGACACCCAGACTGGGGTTCAAGTATATGATCTGGGAAACCACAGGCCTCAGTTTCCCTCCTGGGAATTCTACCTGATAGCCTTCCAGTGGGAGGGGGCATGGTTTGAGACCTGGGGGAGGTTAAAACACAACGTATTTTGTAAAGTCCTCACACAGGGGAGGAAATGGGCTTATTAGTGACAAAGCCTCAGAAGGGCTAGCTGAACCATCAGAGGGACCAGTGACCCTGAAGGAAACATATCCCTTGTTATTCCCCTCAGCTCTAGGAGACAGACTCAAAAGAGGAGCTGCCAGCTCATCCTTCATGTGACTACTTAAGCCTGAACCAGGAAAGGGAGCAACTGTACATGCCTAGCTAGAATTTGAATATCTAATTTGATGGGGCATGTAAATTGGCAGTTATTCAAATGAGCACATTTGCATATATAGGGTTTAAGGCAACATGATAATTCCTTAATATTTTTCTCCACGGTGCAGTGAGGACTTTAGATCTCCCTTCTTTCCGAGGCTTTTTAGGAAAGGCTACAAAGGGAGCTGGGCGGAGCCCAGGAACTGCTCCGGGGATCAGATGTTGGATGTAACCCAATGCAAGGGGAGCTGGCTCTCAACCGACCTTCCCTGGACCCAAAAGGTGGCATCACTCACCTTCCTATCCATCTGTCCACGGCTGCCCAGCATGGCTGTCCCCACAGGGATACCTTCTTTGTTCAAGGGTGGCAGAGGCTCAACATTGCTTCCTTTAGGTCACCCCGCCCCCAGCATCCACACCCCTGGGAACACATTGGATATGCAAATTATCAGGCTTATTCCACCCTCCTGAATCCCTAGAGCTGGCCAGCAGCTGGATTTAACAGACCCTGCTGGAGGTACCTCTGTATCTCAAGCTGGGGACACTTTCACTAGGGCATTGCCAGACACCTGCCACAGGCTTTACAAGCACAAGTTCAAGGTTGCACCAGGATGTGGATTTACCTCTGAAGGCCAGACCCAAGCTACCATCCAACATCCTATGGGATCGTTTGGCTTTTGGTAAAGGAGGTTGGAGTTCCTGGTGACCTGGATGCCAGTAGGTAGTGGGGGATTCACCTGGCTCTGGCCCTGGTTCAGGGCGGCTTTTCCCCACAGGTGACATGGTAAGACAGAGGGAGACAGCACTAGGATTCAGATGGTGTTGGAAGGTTTCAGCTCTCTGTTGGACCCAGGTCCTGTTTTATCACCTTTTCCCTGCTATCACTCAGCCCGGTTCCTGAGGCCCAACGATTGCCCATACGGTGAGAGGCTAGAAATGGGTAGACAGTTCCCATAGAGTGAGTGTCCATCAGGGAAATAGCTGACCATGACCCCAGGTGCTAGGGATCAGATAATGGAGGAATCCCATGCAATCCAAAAGTTGAGGAATGCTTCCGTAGGTGGAGAAAGAGAGACAGAGGGCTAGGGTCTCCAGAGCATCAGGTTTGAACTGGAGATGGGGTCCAAGAAGCAAGCAATATCTATGAGGCCTTGCGGAGACTTGCAACTGCTAAAACTAGAGGAAGGGGATGCCCTATCTATGCTCTGTACAGACGATGCTGCCCATGGGTAGGTCTGGTAGGAGGACAAAGGCTTTGGAGCATCAGCTTAGGAGGCCTGTGAGGTGACCCAGCCTGCAGGAAGTGCACACAGAAAGGCCGATGGGCAGTGAGCACCCCTGATGGCTGTAGTGGGGAGGTCTCCCCCAGGTATCTGCCAGGATGCTGGGCCAACACATGGCATCCTGAAGAGCTGGAAAGGACTGGGCTTTGGTTCTGATTTGTCTTTTAGGATTTAAATCCTGCAGCAGGGCCCTTGATGAGATTTGTAGTGTGATCTCAGTTGCCAGCTGAGGGAGCTGGGTGGAGTCTCAACCTGGCTGCAGCAAGACCAGGGATGGAGACCTGAGTCAATCTAGAGTAGAAGTGGCCATCTGGAGTGACTTAATGGGATGGGAAAAAGGAAGATGCTGGACTCACGTAGGAATGTTCTAGAAAGAAAAGACGAGAGCCTGGAGATAGACAAGAATGCAGAGACTTGGCAGGGGGCTTTCTAGGTTGCATTTGGGATAGAGTGTGTAGGCAGTAGTTAATCATTTTCTCACTGCTCAGGACAACCGATGATCTTATCTGATCCCCAGGCTCCTCCTAGCCCTGCCTGTTCCAAAGTGGCTCCATCCTCTTGTTTATAACACAGCTGATGAAGTACCCTCCATCATGCCTACCTTCCTAATAGGAAGGAAGAAAAAAAAAGGAGGGTAGAGGGAAGGTCACTTACCAGCTGCACCAGCCCCGTTTCTGGGGCTTTCCTGGAACTCTCTCCTAAAGACTCCTACCAATACCCAAAAGCAAGGCAGAAGCATGAGGCATTTTCCTTCCACACCCCACTGCCTTAAGGCATGGGAAGGGGCGATGGGTACGATACAGACAGCCAGAAACCACACTGCAGACAGAGAATAAATACAGGAAATTAGAATATATTTCCATCTGATTTTACTTCTTAAAAATTAAAAAGAAACTGTAAACATTAGCAAATGAGGTCAAGTTATCAGGATAACCAGGACAATCTGAGGCAGGAATCATGAAAAGAACAGAAAGCCACTTGACAGCCACGAGCAAAATGGAATTTATTGAAAGGATTCCTGGGACTGCCCCAGGCTCTGTGGGTGAAGGCTGGAGGGCTGGACAATCAGGAACCTCTTTCTCCCGGTTTCAGTCTTAAAGGACCCTGACTCTAGTTCTTCATGACCTAGTCATAGCTTCTGGGCTTCTCCATCTCTCTCTTCCACCCCCACCCCACCCCTGAATCTTGAGTTCTTTCTTCTTTGTTCACAGCAGAAACACGTCACCCAACCCTGCTGGTTGGAGTGCCAACAGGGAAAGTCTCCAAGACCCAGTGCTACTATTATCCAATACCTGAGAGCAGGTGATCTATAAACAACAGAAATTTGTGTTTTGCAGTCCAGAAGACTGGAAGTTTAAGGTTTGATAAGATTCTGGTCTTCCAAGGTGGTGCCTACACTGTGTCCCTCTATAGGAACACATTGCTGTGACCTTTCATGGAAGGAAGAGAAAATAAAATGCCCAACAGGCATCCAATACTTTCATAAGGCTGCAGCACATCTGTACAAGAAAGTGGAGCCCTCATGACTTGACCACTCCAAAGGGTGTGCATGCATATGTGTTTATATATGTGTGTGTACATATGTGTGTATATATGCATAAATGTGTATGTGCATGTGTGCATGCATATGTGTGTATCTGTATGTGCGTGTGTGTATGCATATGTGTATATACATGCATGTGTGTATATGTGTTTATATGTGTATGCATGTATGTGCATGTGTGTATACATGTGTATATGTGTATGGCAGTCAGAAGTCAACCTCGGGTGTGGGTCCTCAGGGTCCCTCATTTATCTAGAGTTTGCCAAGCAGATGTCACAAACCTCCTGTCTCTGTCTCTCCAGGGCTGGGGTAGCTGGCATGAACCACTACCCCCAGTGTTTTCACATAGGTTCTCGGGTGTTTAGGCTTGCAGAGCAAGCACTTTTTTGACTGAGGCATGCTCCCAGCCTCCTCACTCTTAATGCTATCACATTGGCTCTCAAGCTTCAATGCATGAATTGATGGAGGGGGAGGGTCACTTCCAGACTACAGTATTGGGTTAGAACATGAGACTTCCCAGGCTCAGATGCCGCTTGCTTGACAAGGTCAAGTGTGGACTGGATGTGCTGCTGCCCTTCAGCAGACACTGGGGACAGATGATCAGTCAGTCAGACTTTCCCACAAATACCTTCGGCGCCCACCTCTCTTGCTCCTCGTCCTTACTCCACCCTCAGTTTTCCTTCCAGAGTGTCTCATACAAGCTGGACCCTTCCCAGAAAGGCTATGGAGTTCTAGACTGGATGAATCCAGACTCTTCGCATGTGTCCCCACATTTAGCTTCCTCTTCTAAAGACTGGAGAAGTCAAGTACAATCTCTCCTTTGGCCTCTGGAGCTGGGAACTGGGGAGGATGAAGATATGGGTCTTACATTTCAGCCTGTAGTTTCCATCACCTAGATAGATGTCACCTTCAGGGAAAGGTCAGAGAAGTCCCCTCCCAGACACCCTGCAAACAAGACTGCCTCCAGCCAGGGAGAAACCTAGAGCTGATACAAGCAAGAAAAGAGGCAAGACAGTGAAGATTCTAGTAAGTGACACAGCCAAATGAACATAAAACACAGTGCTTGCACTGGGATTCCAAACATCTGAGTGTAAGCAAGTCCTGATATCACCAGAGCCAGCAAGAGGCAGAGGCCAGTGATGACAGCAGATCAGCCACACCAAACTTAGAAACCAAACGTCTCATGGGTGTGCCATCACATGTTCCTTGTCCTCAGGAGGAATTTTAAAACTTAAATCTGGGGACCAGAGTGATAATGGTTCAGCCGGTAAAGGTGCCTGCTGCCAAGGCTCATGACCTGAGTTGGATCCCTGGAACCCAGAGTGGAAAGAAAGAACTAACTCCAGCAAGTTGTCTTCTGACCTCCAGACATGTTCTGTGGTGACATACACACACATTAATAATAAATGTGATAAATTAAAAATAACACTGCATACGCAGTATAGGAAAGTTGTTTGAACTATTTTAGAATAGAACTAATCTCTAGTTTATCTTTCCAAACACAGTTTCTCTTTTATAAACATTCTGATGAGTAACTATGTTTTTGGTATAGTTTTTTTTGTTTTTTTTTTTGTTTTTTTTGGTTTTTCGAGACAGGGTTTCTCTGTGGCTTTGGATGTTGTCCTGAAACTAGCTCTTGTAGACCAGGCTGGTCTCAAACTCACAGAGTGCTGGGATTAAAGGTGTGCACCACCAATGCCCTGCTTTTGGTCTATTATTAAGTTGGCTTTCTGTATAGGAGAAAAGCTGCACATTTATTTACCACTTGGACTATGGGGAGGAACCACTAACAGGTTCATTCAACATCAAGGCCAGCAGGTAGAAATAGGCAGAGCAAGAATTCCCCATCCCAGTGCTGAATGGATGATACAAAACCTTGCATCGTATTTGTGTCTGACTTTGGCTACACAAATGCGAGTGTGAGCACATGTGCACGCACGCGCACACACACACACACACACACCTACACACACACACACAAGACATCCATGCACAGTACTGATGAACTGGTGTTAAAACATGCACACTTACCTGACTCAACCACCTGGGGATCACACAGCAATGCAAATCAGGAGTCAGAGGAATGACCTCCCTGAGCTGGGCCTGGTGGCACAAGTTTGTTAATCCCAGCTACTCCAGAGGCCAAGGCAGGAAGACTGCAAAACCAAGGCTTGCTTGAAATGTAGAGAAAGTTCAAAACCAATGTGATCAAGACTTTCACTCAAAGTTTCAAAAGTAGGGCTGGGGACACGGCCCAGTGGTGGAGGGCTTGCCTTCGTGTTGAGGTTATAGATTCCATTTTTAATATTGAAAAACAGGAAAAAAGAAGAATGCTTTCTCCTTTAAACCCTGTCCGATTTTCCTAGGAAGACAATATCCCCATCCCTGGTAAAGGATAAAATAAAATACAAATGCTATTAGAAATGAGCTATCTCTGAAGTATGTGCTTAACCACTTTGCACATAGGTCAGGCAGGAGGCATGGTGTCCCCTCTACCAGGAGCATTTGGGATTGAGTGTGACTGGCACATTCACCTCCCAGAATCCAGTGATTCCACCACCAGCAGGCAGGTGGGTAACATCGAACCTTAATAACAGGGACGCCCTCTAAGTTCCTAATTACCAAGCTTGCTTTTTTGCAGAGTCTTAGTACACTTCATCATGCTGGCAGAATCTGCTCTCAGCATTAAGATATCCCATCTGGGGCTCCCCTTTGAAAGGAGAGAATAGATCACCATTCGATACCTTCCCAAGAAGTACTGTATAAAGGGGGAGAAAATCCCAAGTTCAAACATGTTGGGGTTTTCCCTTTCTTCCCCCCTTCTTTTATTAAGCACTTTATTCTCTAAGAAGTTTGGACTTGTTAATTGCAGTGGTGGTAATTACAACCCTCTTCTGCCTCTGCAGAGCCCTTCTGAGGAGTTGAGCACCCTTCAAAAACACAAGCTCATTAATCCATACAGTAGCCCTACAGGTAGGAGATGGCTGCTAACCTTGGAGTCTGGGGCCCTGGGACTGCCTGGGCTAGAGTGTAGGTGCCCTGCTGGTCAGGGACTGGGATATTTGAAACCTTTTTTTAATCCAGAGCATTGAAGCCATGGTCACTGGCTTCAAGAATGTCCAACTGTCCCTGGAGCAAGAAAATCAAAGCCCTTGGCCTTGTACCAGTCCAAGCCATACCCATAGACACCTGAGCCTAGTACAGCATGACCAGACCCAGTGTCATCCAACCCTTTCCCTCCTCTTCATCGCACCTGAGGCTCTGCCCCATGTTTGTAATAACCCGCATCTTTTTCTGTATTAGTCCCAACGTCCAGCTGAGGCCCTCCTATTCATTGGCAGTGTCTTTGTCTCCCTATCTTCTACCAAACAGTCACTTTGCAGGCTATCCTGAACCCCTTCTAGGGCAGGTCTCACTTGCTCACTGAAGAGCTGCTTGTCATTCCTTGGAAGTAAATGTCTTCCTCCTTCCAAGAGGAAGCATCTTCCCTGAATTTCTGGGCAGCAGTGACAAATGCTAGCATCAGTATACAGGACGTGGTCGATGAGTGTTGATGGCAAAGTTGACAGGGTCTAAATACCTGTTCCTAGGGCAAGTGAGCAAGGTTGTAGCTCCGTTCTCCTCCTTGCTTGTCTCTACCTCCCCAGTACTGGCATTACTTTACATGGGTTCTGGGGGGTTAAACCTAGGTCTTCATGCTTGCAAAGCAAGAACTTTAGCTAACAAACCCTCCCCCCAACTCTGTCTCATTCACGCGCGCGCACACACACACACACACACACACACACACACACACAAACACGGTCATTTTTATTAAAAAATGATTATACTTACTAGGTATCCTCTGCTCCCTCTCTATGCTTGCTCAGTGTGTATGTGTGTGCGCGCACACGCACGGCATATAACTTCCAGAACTTTTTCCATACATAAAAACTTTTCTCACTTCATTTTAAAGGTACTTGGATAACTCTACAAAGATTAAGTTATACTATTAATATGAGTCGTAACTAGATATTAAACTTTACTTCTCTGTCTATTATCAGATAATGGATTAAATCATTGGCTGGGACAGGATCCAGTTCTGTCACTTCCACTGCCACTGCCCATGCCGACACTCATTTGGGAGACATTGCTGAGTGCCTGTAGAGGGCCAGCCTTTGGACATTGTCCTGGCTAGTTTTGTTATTAACTTGGCACACTTAGGAAGAGGGAACCTTAACAGAAGAATTGCCTGGATCAGATTGGCCTGTGGGCGTGTCTGCGGGGTATTTTCTTGATTGATGGTTGATGTGGGAGGGCCCTGACTATTGTGAGTGAGACCATCCCTAGGTTTATGAACCTTGGTTAGATGAAAAGTCCAGCAAAGCATGAGCCTGGAAGCAAGACAATAAACAGTGTTCCTCCATGGCTGGTCTTCTATTCCTGCCTCCAGGTTCCTGCCTTGGCTTCCCTAGATGACAGCCTGTAACTTGTAAGCTACTAAACCCTTTCTTCCTCCAAGTTGATTTTAGTCAGGGTTATTTATCACAGCAACAGAAGCCAGACTAGAGCAGGCATTAACCAAGTCCCCTGAGTTCCTCTCGCTGCCGTTGCTCAGATTTCCTTTCTGTGTTTCTCCATCCCCATCTGAAGGCACTGAAAGTCCATGCCAATTGCTTTACTAAAATTAGATCCATTACTTTTATTGTGCTTCTCTGACCACCCACTAAAGACCACACATTCTGATACAGGCTTACTTCCATTCACTTGTTCTTTGTGAAGCCATTTTTGGTTACTTACAATTCGTATTCCTTTTCTAATTGCTGATCAATCACGCTTTCATCACTTGGGATTCCCTTGAGTCCTGGATTCACACCAAGGTTGCAAGGTCACAATATTTCCTTTCGTATGCATGCTGTCCTTCCTGTTCTGTAGGCCTCCCAAGGGCATCACCAGCTTTTGGTGATCTTTGAAAGCCCTCTCAGAATCAGGCTTCATTTAGTTGGCCTTGGGAGACTGAACAAAGTTCAGGATAGCCTGGGCTCCTGTAGTGTAGTGTATACACAGCAGATGTACTACCAGGCCATTGCATTCTCTTCCAGTATGAAGCTCACTTTCCTGGCCTGAAAGAAATCAGCAGGTGTGTGTGTGTGTGTGTGTGTGTGTGTGAGAGAGAGAGAGAGAGAGAGAGAGAGAGAGAGAGAGAGAGAGAGAGAGAGAGAGAGAGAGAGAGAGAGAGAGAGAGAGCAGGGTAGGGGTGAGTTGTGGCCAGAGTCTTCCCAACGGAGAGAAATATGTATTTTCCACTCCCAATTGACTTTTTGACTGGAAGCAAAGTTTTGAAACCTGCTCATCCTTGCTGTATTTTTGCAGTAAAATGGGCAGCACTGGTTTAAGATTAGGTATTCTGTACCCACTCCAGGGGTGGCAGCTACAATTCTGAAAGGTAATTGCCATTATTTTCCCAAGTAGCTATAGCAGCCACTTCCTGGAGCCAAGAAGGAACAACTGTTTACAGGTTGAGTCACTCACGAATGCAGTTGGCTGCCTAGGTCCTTACCACCCTCTGCTGAAGCTGATGGAGGTGGAGATGGAGCTCTTCTGGACTCCCATAATAAACACTCACAGGGGAACTGGATGATTCAGGGCACTTAGGGAACCATACTGAACCTTGTTTAAAAGAGAAATTTAATTCCTTGCCTCCCATGCTGGCACACATCTGTAATCCCAGACTGGGAAGGAAAGGCAGAAGGACAATTTCTCCCCCAAGAAACCATGGTGGATGGTTTCCTGGTCCATGAACATGGGGCAGGGGTGTGGGTGGGGAGGGGGTGCTCTGACCTGCTCTACTCCACCTTCTTTCTCCCCTCAACTGAGAGGATCCTGGGCGCGGCTCACTCCCTGCCCTACTACTCTCCTTCATGGGCTGGATGAACACTTTGTCAAATTAATACTCAAGCGAGGAAACAAAGTCTCAAGGGAGACTTGATGAAAGCCGGTGTGTGCTCCTGGGGGTACATGTATGTGTGTGCCTTTGTTTGGAGGGGGGCGGATGCAGAAAAGAGTTGTCCACCTTCGTTTTTGAGATAGTGTCCTTCTTTAGACTGGAGCTTGCCAGTTCACCTAGGCTGACTGGTCAGCAAGGCCCGTGGATGTTGGATCTGCCTGTCTCCTTAGTGTTGGAACTGAAAGCGAGTGCCACCATGCTTTCTTATATGGGTTCTGAACCATCAAACTCAGGTCCTTGGGTTTGCAAGACAAGTCCTTTACTGACTGAGCCACCCCCCACCCCTAGCTGTGCCTCTCCTTTTTCACACTCAGGGGCATGTCAAGAATCGTCTCTATTGGAAATGTCATTCTCTGGACCTCGGTGCAGCATGGAGGTGGGGTGTTTGAGATCTAAAGACCCTCTGAGCTTCTCTGCCTCTGTGGATAGGAGCCCACACCTATGTCCTCCCATCCATAAGGGAGAACAGCATCTGGACTCATTCTGGACCGTAGTAACAGGCCTTTCCTCCCAGTCACAGGCATGAATGCAGACTTCGTGATCAAATCCCTGAGCTTAAGAGACGCATGGCAGACACGGGGCCCATTGAGTCAACTGTCTCAATATGCAGCTGAGGAGGAAAGATTGCGGTCTCACTGACTACAGTGTACACCCCCTATTCCGGCTTCCACCAAATCCATCTGAGCACCTGCAGAAGGCCCTCAAGAGGCTTCCCTTGGCACAGTCAGCACTGGGTCATTAGCTGCTGAGACTAAAGTCCAATCTACCCACAATGTGTGCATCCCCAGCTCCCACCCTGCCTGAATCAACGATTGGAAGGGAACCAAAGCAGTTCCTACTTGGGCCCATACAGCCAGGTCCAGCCAGCACCTACTGCATTCCCCCAGGGCCACGCCTGCAGAAGGACGATAAGGGAATCAGATTCTCCAGTGACAGAAAAGGGATAGTCCAAAGACCTAGAATATTTAGCTGTATTTACCTGCCATAATCAGCTTCTCAAAGACAGTCGCTGGGCAGCTCTTGCTACATTGATTATACCACCTCCTATTTTTGGCCCCTGGGGGCAAACAGTTCTGATTAATATTTCACAACATGGTTTTTTTTCATATCCCTTTCTTTGCATTGTTCTCTCTCTCTCTCTCTCTCTCTCTCTCTCTCTCTCTCTCTCTCTCTCTCTCTCTCTCTCTCTCTCTCTCTCTCTCTCTCAGCCCCTGAGAGCCTGATAGAGAGACGCAGAATATTTTACCGTCTCTTGTGTCTGCCTGCTCCAGTAATCAGCGGACTCAATCATGCTTGCAGTGTTTTTATGAATTAATAACAGGCACTTTGGAGGGCTAGTGGGGGAGGCAGGAAACGCAATCTATGGAAGCTTAATGAGCGCCGTGGGGAACAGCTCGCTCCCCGCCTCCCTCCCCACCACACTGCACTGTAAATCATCTTTTCTGAGATTACTGGCTTTCAGACTAGCCTAGACAGTTTGCAGGAGCTCCTCGAATGTCCCTCTGTTGCTGCCAGATGCCCCCAGGAAATGGAAATCTGGGAGAAGCAGCAAAGGCAAAGGAAGGGACTAGGGCTAGGGCTCAATTTGTAAAGAGCTTGCTTGGCATTCACCAAGCTCTGGTTCCATCCCCAACACACAGATAGTGGAAGCAGATGGTCAGAAGTTCAAGGTCATCCTCAGCTACACAGCAAGTTTGAAATCAACCTGGGCTACACAAGACCCCGATTCAAAAAGACGGTAGCAGTGGTTGCTGGAGAAAAGAACTGAAGCCTGATTTTTCTTTGCCTATGTCCATAACACCCTGCATGCACCAAATCTCACCTGAAGAGGCAAAGAAGCTGGTGCTCTGGCTTGGCCAGGCAAATGGCCACACGCTTCCATGCACAGTCAATCTGGCAAAGTAGGTGAGACAGCTTGGTGATGCCCAGTTCACAGCATCAGCAGCTCACTATGTGAGTTAGGATGGATGTTAGGGCCATGCCAAACGACTGCAGGGCATTCTCCCTTCCTTGTGTTCTGGTAAAGCCTTGTAGATAGACTCTGGCCCACACTCTGAGTGGCAATACTCTAAATGTAATGTCCCTTCCTATTCTTCATTTGTGGAGAGAAGTGTAATTACTACCTCAAGCAGAACCTTAGACCAGACCTACCTTCCCAGTAGGACTATGAAGGCCAATACTGTAAACAGAAAGTTGATTTGGAAGCAAGGCCAAGCTGCAATGATGCCCCCTTTTCTTTTGAAGAATGTTGTAGCCACACAAAAGTGGAGAGAATAGATGTTAATCTGAGTGTTTATGACACTGTGCCCTTAGGCTCAGATGATTTTTCCATGCAAGGGTAGCCTTCCATTCCTAGCAGGCGGGTACCACATGTCAAGGCCTCTGTGACATCAATGAGCTCATCTGGCCTCTCTCTTTAGAGATGCTGTGTCCTCATTCTTGCAAGTGCCACTCCTCACCCACCGAGACAGATGCCTGGGCTCATTTGTTTCATGTTGACTTCAAGTTTTCATCTTCAAATGTGACACTTTCAAGACTTGGGGAAACCGGTGTTTAGGAAGCATCATGCATTTGAACTTGGACTTGAAGGCTCTCTGGGTTCTGTGGGATGGAGCCATAAGGCTTCAAGGCCCTCATCTTGGAAACACTTAACTATTCTTGAAAGCACAACTCACTTACTAGGATCACACAGACCCAGTAATGCAAATTTCCAAACAGCATCTCTCTGTGTTAGTCACTCGGTTCTCCCCAGGGAGGACTGCTTTTGCCAGAATTCCTTCCGAACTGCCACCTGAGGGCTTAGGAGGCCTTTGACCGAGGCCAGGTTTCCATGAGGATTTGGCTCACAGGCATTTATCACTTTGTTTTTGCAAATGTGGGTCCCAGGCTAGCATCTCGTGGGAACATCAGGAAAAATGCAGACTCCCAGCCTCCACCCAGGTCCCATGCATGAGCTGGAATCTACCTTTTAATCCCATCACCGGATCCTGGGCAGACCTAGTTAATGATGAGACACTGGGGCTTTTTGGTAGCTGGGGGACATGTCCAGGTATGCACTTGCCTTTAACACTGATTCTCTGCTTGGCCCCAGCCCATATAGTTCACCAGTTGGAGAAACCCAAGCCTCCCACCAGGCTTCCAGGTTCCCGAGAGATTAGATGAACTCTGGAACCTTCTTCATGTATGTCAGTAAGAAACATCTCCACGTTCTCAAGGCCTTCAGCCTTCCCTGACGCTGTCCCTCTCATAGACCCTGGCAGATATACTTCTGTCACCTGAGAGAATGAGTAACTTTTACAATCCCCATTCCAGTGAGGATACTGAGTGTCACAGAGGTTGCAGCTTGCTGTGACCATCGAGTGAGGCAATGCAGCTGGGCACATATTCCTCAAGCCGCCTCTCTCTGGGACCCTTCTGGACAGAGTCATAATTTATATAACAGTTCTTCCAGAAAGTTCTATGTGTTGAGGTCTAGCTTTGCTTTAATAGAACCTATCTTAAAAGCACAAGGATGAGATGTCCAGACTGTGTGTGCATGAGTGCGCGCGCGCGTGTGTGTGTGTGTGTGTGTGTGTCCGTGTGTGCGTGCATATGCTTGTGCATGTGTGTATGTGCATGTAGTGGGTATGCATGTGTATGTAAAATGTGTTTATGTAAAGTGTGTGTGCATGTGTGTGTATGTGCATGTGTATTTATGTTTTTACATGGATGTGTTGTGTGTAAATGTGGAGGTTAGACTATCTCAGGTACTCCTCACAAGCTATCACATTGTCCATGCAACCTGCGGATGAGACTAGACTGCATCCCCAGCACTGGAGTCACATGCCCAGCTTTTTACATGGTTTCTGGGGCTTTGTCCTTAGGTTTTCGAGACAAACACTGCCGACTGGGCTATCTCCCCAGCCCCCAGATGTTTGCTTTTGCTCAGTGGACATTTACTTCAGGTGCTAGCCCAGAACTGGGTCTAGATAAGAGGAATGAATAAGATCCAGCCCTCAAACCTCACATACCAGGTCTTCATTTTAATAGCTTTCAACGGGACAGGGGCATCTTCTTACATTAGACTCTCCCCAGAGGATATGTGAAAGGGTTCTCCTCTAAGGAAGCAAGAATTTCCTAGCATGGTGGTGTATGCTTATAATCCAGGAACTCAGAAAGCTAAGGCAGCTTGAAGATCATGAGTTCAAGGCCACCCTGGACTACATAGCGAGATCCTGAACAAATCAACCCTGCTAACAGGTTCCCCAACACACATCTGGCTTCTCTTTCCTGAGTCAAACATGAGTCCTTGAGCAAAGAGCCTTTTATGACTTGATTGACCTACGAGTTGCTGGTGTACAAACTCACACAATACACAGAACATTTCCCCCTAAGAAACACATTTAAATAAGCTTTTCTCAAATTGGATTTCAGGGGTTTCACTTCCCTCGGCTCTGCTTTGAGTCCAAACTTACCTTTCCTATGGCCTACTTCCGCACAGCCTTCCAGACAATTTTAAGCTAATCTGCTAAACCACTTTGCATTTAGAAGGATTTAACCAATATTAGAATACTATTTTACTCCTCCCCAAGAAAGATAGTGCTCTAAACCCATCACTGCACTAATCCAGAGTTCCACAACACACGTGTGTGCAGCACTTATTATAAGCCTAGACAGGCTTTGGGCAGAGCACAGAGCCCACTGGAGTTTTCATGGGTCCCCAGGACACAAGCTCTGCCTAACATACCTTTGGGAAATGTCAGTGTTTAACGGCAACCCTTCCAACCCACTTCAAGGATTCCAGGTGAGGGGTGATGCAGGCCCTCCTCTGTCCTCCAGGTCTAGTCTCTGTCCCCTAAGAGTTCCTGGGCCTCTCTGCAGGTTCTATGACAAAAGCAGTAGCAGGCCATTGGATATTTTTGCCTTTGCCTGGTTATGTGATTGTGACAAGGTCTTCCTCAGGGACTCATCTGTGATCTTGAACTGGAAGGAAATCCCTGTTGACTCTCTCAGAGCAGAAAAAGGCTACAAAACCGAGTGTTTCCAGAGAGCCTGGATACACATCTTCCTGGATCCCACAGGGACCCAGACCACTCGGCTTCACAACCACCAGGCAGTAGGAGTATATTTGGCCTTTCTCAAAAATGGCTGCTTCAGGATCTCAAGAGGACACCTAGGTCCCCTTGTCTGTCCCACTAGAGTCCAGCCTTGGAGATGTAGCACTTGTAGGAATCAAACATTGTAGAGGTTAATGTCCTCACTTTGCTGGAACTCAGGATAGGAGGGTGTGGCCTAGGCTGTAGGAGAGAAGGATGGAGGACCCGTGTCTGTTATCTCTTTGCTATTGTTCTCTACTGTCTCATCTTCTGAACTCACCTGTTGGCCATCTGCACTGTGGCGTGGTCTGCATGCATTTGACGTCCTGGCTGTGGAAACCCCAGGGGAGATATTCTTTGCTGCAGCCACAGGTACCTTAGATGTAATCAACTGGAGGTGATGTTTGTGCCTCTGTTTTGTTTCAGAGTGGAACTAGGGATGTGTCTGCCGGGAACAGCTGCTCTTGGGCACTGTGTGTTTTTAACTCCACTGCAGAAATTTTAAACATGAACTTGAATTCTCTGAGATTGGGGGGTGGTTGGGATTTGACCATTGGCATTACAGTTATTTTTCCAAACCAAATGCCCAAATTCAGGCATTAAAATGTAACTCCTCCACCCCCACATGGAAAAAAAATCCACATACATGGATTTACCTGGTTTCTCTGGGGAAAGGCAAGAGCTGGTGGTGTATGGCTTTCTACTTTGTCTCTGGTTCTTCAGCACATTTTGTTTATTTTTCTGTCCACTCACACACAGAGTATCTGAGTGAACACACAGCAACAGCTCAGAGCATTCCCTCTTGGCCTTGTTGGGAGTTCCGTCCTTAGGACTCCCTGCCAGACTCCAGTGCCAATTCTCCGGATAGGTAAGGCAGATAGCCCAGGCCTTTATTGACTGGAGAGTACAGGGGAAAAGGGAGAACAAAACAGGAGAAAAAAACAGAACAAAATAAAGGTTTTCCTTAAAATTGTCTTCATGGATCCAGTGAGATGGCTCAGCAGTTAAAGGTGATGGCTGCTACACATGTTGACCTGCGTTTGGTCTCTTGAACCCGCATGATAGAGGAGAGAATATGACTCCCACAAGCTGTCCTGACCTCCACATTCGTGTTGTGGCATCCAAGCCCTCTTCTGAGCATGTCTCTCAGGATGTGTCTAGGTTGGGTTAATTGATATATAAAAAGCCACCCTATTCCATGGACTGGGGTCCCAGTCTGAATGAAAAGAAGGCACAAGAATTCAATGGTCTCCACTTCCTAGCCAATGCCTCACACACCTGCTACCATGATTTTCCTGCCATGACAGGCCGTATGCTCAAACTGTGGGCAAAAACCAAGCCCCCACTTCCTTAAGCTGTTTTTGTCACAGCAATGAATAAAGTAACTGATACAGATGGCATACCTCTCTATCCAAGAACATGGTATACCTCTCTCTGTGTTGTCTTCTAAGAACGTTTTAACTTTCTTGATTTAATTCTCACACACTCAGAGCATTTAGCTATCTTGCTCATGTTAACTAACAACATCGAAAACTGAATTCATTTTTTTAATTGAAAAGCTTTTTTTTTTTTTGCTTGCTATGGAAAAAAAAACTTGAAAGATCTGGCAACACAGAGCCAATGTTGTGCCAGGCAGCAAGTGATTACCTGCTTGGCAGAGGCTCACTGCTAGTGTTGTCCCTCCCCATCTCTAAAATGTCTGAGTATGAGAAGCTGCTTCTTAGCGTGTCAAAGTGGGAGTTGGGTTTTCAGATTGGAAAAACAAGAGTCTGTAGGATGCTGGGTAGAGCTGGGACAGAGGACAGATGTGGAAAGGCCTCTACCGTGTTCCTACTGAGACAGGCGCTAGATCCCCTCAGGCAATAAGGGTGGGACCTATGGTGTATCATGAGCTACCAGTGTAGCAAATTTGGCCTCTCCCCTGAATGGAAGCGTGACTGTCTGGCATAGGGCACGTGGACTCCTTACTGGCTCAGAAATGACAATCCTCGTAAACACAACTTCATCCATCCTGCATCCAGCCCCTGCCACTGGACCCATCGGAAGGCCACCACGCAGGGCTACCTGGTGGTAGTCTTCCCTCAGAGCCGCTCCCATACTCACTCAGGGGTATCCTCACTTTTCCCTAATAAGTCCATGTCCACTCTGCTCACTCTGTCCATGCTTCCTTATGTTTCTTGGGTGTGAGAACTAAATCAGAAGCTACTGGCTTGGGGCAGCTGTGGTGGTCCTGACCGTCCAGCTTCCTGCCTGCCTCCAGTTACGTTTACTAATAGCTGAGAAAGGCCCCAGAGGTCTCAGAGCTCCACATTGCCTGCTCCAGTCTTGCTAGGTGCATGGGCTCCTGTTGCTGGGAGTCTGAAAACCAATGACCAATGGCACCCACTGCCTATAGGCCAAGCACCCGCCCACTGTGTCTTTCTTACTTAGGGTAAAGTGGGGATCTCTGGTGGAAGGACAAAGACCTTGCCTGCCCTTCCCAGCCCTCTCCACCTCAGCAGCGTGATGACCCAAAGCCCTTGCTAGGAGCCAGAATTCTGAACTTATCATATCCAGAAGGGCTCCATGGAAGTCTCTGGCCTCAGTAGACAATGCCTTTCAGTGGTTGCCTTAAGTTAGAAATAAAAGCAGCCCTATGAGAGGAAGTTCTGATGGTGCCAGGGGACAAGGGTAGGTCACATCCCAAATCCTGAATGGAAGGCTTAGCCTCAGGATTCCTCCTTCACACGTGGCCTTGGGATCTCCATGCCTGCCTCTTACCATGCAGTCCTCTCCAGCCCTCCCTCTGGCCTCCTTCATTCCCCATCCCCTACCACATTCTTCAACACCCCTTTAAAAAATTAAGGGTGCAGCAGGGGTGGGGGCAGCTTCAGAAACAGATAAGAGGTAATTGCCTGCCTTTGACTCCTCTTGATGTGAAAATGGGATTGGAATGACTCACTCTGGTTGAAAGGTTAGTTGAAGGTTATTACAGGAAAATTGTTATTCATACATTTTCCCCCTGTGCGGTGGATAGCCTAAAAGATTAAATTCACAGAGTGCGTAATGACCCATCAGGGCGGACAATGGTAGGGGCGTCCCGGGGGAGGGGAGATAACGTAGCACAGAGACTTCTCTGAATAATTCATGCTCCAGTGCCCGGCACCAGCAGATTACAGGAGGGTTTTCATTAGAAAGAAGGGGAGAGAACAGAATGTGCTCTCAGAGCAGCGCCTGTTTCTCTGCACCGTGGGCAGCTCTGGCCTGGTTTGCTATGGCTTCAATCAATGCCTGTCCCTCATCTTGGCAGCCCTTGGAGGGTGACAAAAGGGATAAGAGGACATCATTGTTCTTTATAAGGCAGGCAAGTGATGGGCTATTGAGGCGCCTCTGGAGCCTTGATGCTCAGAAAGGTGCGCGGGCCTGGAGAAGACGCTGAGAACAGATTTACCCATGGGGTACTGGGTGCGTTAAAGATGTGCTAAAACGTGAACACAAGGGAATGGAGTGGTGGTTGTCAGGGTATTCATTAGATGTCCTCTTTCTGTCTCTGGTGCATTTCCCACCCTTTCCTGAGGCTGCCAGGGTGTCCCAGCCATCATGTGTGCTCCTGGATGTCATTATGAGAAGAGGCCTATCCTCACAGGACTCCCAGTGCCAGCCCAAGGCAGACACTGGCTTGTGACCCAGCAGTTGGGACTTGGGCCTCTTCTTCTAGAGTGCAGAGGGTTAGAAGAGGCCAGCAGGGGTAGAGGAAGACTATGAAGATGGTTGCACAGGGGCTGGGGAGGCACAGGCAGCTTAAATCTAAGTGGACCAGGGTACTGGTACTTGGCCTGTGCTCATGCCAGGGCAATGATTCAACAGGACGAGACCTGAATTGCTCTTTGTCAGGTGAGACCTTGTAGACCTGTGGATGTGGGACTTACCCAAGGTAGCACACTGACCACTGAGTCACTCCCAGGCCCCCTGCCTCCTACCTCTGAGGTTTTCATATCCGCTGTGCCCTCCAGCTTCAAGCTTACTAAAAGGTATGATATTTTGGTCCTGTTTCTCTTAAGGGTTTGACTAAATGTTGTAGACAGAAGTTTCTGTCCCTCACAGTCCCGCAAACATTTAGTCCCAAATAAACACACAGAGGGTTATATTAATTATAAACTGTTTGACCTATAGCTCAGGCTTCTTTTTGACTAACTCTCTCTTAACTATTAATCCATTTCTATTAATTGGTGTATCTCCAGATAGTCTTGGGTTACCCATGATTCCCAAGCCTCTTGCTCTCTCAGCAACTACATGGCGTCTAGATGGTTACTCACTCTCTGAATTTCTCTTCCCAGAATTCTCCTACTCTGGTAGCCCCACCTATACTTCTTGCCTGGCTACATCCTGCCTGTCCATTGGTCAAAACAGCTTTATTCATCAATCAATAAGAGAAACATATATTCATAGCATACAGAAGAACATCCCCCATCAAGATGGTCTCTGCCAATTAAGTAGGAGTTTGATGTTCATTTATTGAAGTTTATCCCAGGTGGGAGTTGTCCCTGTTCATAAGCTCTTTATGTCATTATCCTATATACTGCTCAAGGTAAAACAGCTATAGACCTGGGCACTGGTTAAATTCAAAGTCAAGAAATTCATTTAACCCCTTCAGATCTGAGGATCTGTACCAGGTCAGCTTTCTCTCACTCTCCCCTCCCTTCCTGACACAGCTCTGAGTGAACAGCTGCTATGTCAGCCCCCATGCTGTCATATCAAGAGATCCAGAATGCAACCACAGTTACTGTCAGAAGCTCATTCACTGGGACAGGCAGAGAGGAAGGGCCCAAGCCTTTGTTACCAAAGCTGACTGAGGACTGATAGACCCAGTGATTCCCAACACCACCCTTTGCCAGTCAGATTGTCTCAGTGGGGGCTTCTATTGCTGTGAAGAGATATCATGACCATAGCAACTCTTATAAATGAAAACATTTCATTGAGACTGGCTTACAGTTTCAGAGGTCTAGTCTATTATTGTCATGATGGGCAGCATGCAAGCAAATATGGTGCTGGAGAGGTAGCTAAGAGTTCTACGTCTTGACCCACAGGAACTGAGTAGCTTGAGCATAGGACACCTCAAAACCTGCCCCGGCAGTGATACATGCCCTCCAACAAGGCCACACCTACTCCAACAAGGCCATACCTCCTACTATTGCCACTCCTTATAGGCCAAGAATCCAAACACATTAATATACGGAGGCCATACTTATCCAAACCACCACACAGGTGTTCCAAGCCACTTGGGAACTCCTTCCAAAAGGCTGCCATTGGGATAGAGTGAGTGACTGTCATATGTGCTAGAGTTCCAAAATATCTGATGTAACTTGTCCTGGGGTTTGGGGTGGGTGCTGGCAGAGGACAGTGGAGCTCAAAAGGCTTCCTGGGGCTGGGGGAATTGAAGCTGTACTTGGAATTGGGTTGGATCCCGGTCAGACAGGGCCCAGGATGCAGAATCCTTGGGGCCAGGGGTCCAGCCCATTTTCAGGTAGATGGGAGAGACACTGGTGAAGAGAGTGGGCATCAGTCTCCCTGTGAGCTGAGACTGTAGAGGCTGCCTCATAAGAAGACTTGCCAACTTCCAGTAAGCCCAACCCGGTCCACAGCTGACCCCATCAGTTGGATTTGTCTTCTCAGAAGAAGGTCAGCCAGGCCTCCTGTACAGTGTGTGCTGAGGGGACACTGCAGGCCCTGCTTGCTCTCTGAAGACCCTCCTTTCCTATAAGAAGGCGCTGATGTAGAAACAGTCTTAGGTGAGGCAGAGAGCATGGCTTCCACACGGTCTGGGGTGCTAAGCTTTTGATGGTTCATAGTGATAGGAAGTGCAGCATGGCAACTTTGACTAGAGGTGAGTGAGGTCAAGAGAGTCTGACAGTGAGGGGCATTCTTATGTGGGGTCCCTACAGGAACAAGATGAAGATACTAGTGGCTTCTGGACACCCAGCATCCTCTGCCTATCATGGCGAGCACCTTTTTTCTCACACACATCAATCTAGCCTGGACCTGCTACCTCAAAATGACCTCTGGCCTTTAGGACCACAGGTGGCCATTACAGGGGTCCCAGACTAGGGTTCAGTACCAGTAGCATTGCCTACAGAGTATCTGGGGACACTGCTATCCTTCCTGTGTACCTGTGGCATCTGTCCTTCCTGCCCCTGGCAGTGTGTCACCGCCATTGCTGCTCATCAGAACCCAGTTAAATGTTGCAGGATCACTCTGTACCAGCCCATGCTGGAATGGAGGACTCCACTTTGCTTCCTGGGGCCCTCTCCAGCATGCTGAGGCTTTGCCTGGAACTCAGTTGATTCTTTGCCCCTCCAACAAAGAAGCCTTGCAATAGTTGTTTCCAGAAGAAGCCTCACCCCTCCATACAAATTCTCTACAACAGCCCCTCCATCTCTGCCTGACACTCAGCAGGTCAGGGTCCCAGAATGAAGGAGTCAGGCTCAATTAAAAGCCTCTCCTATTCTGCACCTCAACAGGTGGAAAGGGCCTTGGCGAGCTTCCTGATCTATCACCTCATGTCACAAAGAAGCCCCTGGCAAATCTCCACTAGCAGATGAAGAGGGATAAAATCTACTGAAGGACCTAAGGTAATCAGGTCCACCGTATCGCGACATCCCGAGCTCAATAACCAGACAGTTGGATGCAAACCACAAGAGGTTTATTGTTCACACAGGCACCTTCGGGCACTCCAGCAGCCTTAGCTAGCTGAGTGCACTGGGCTTTAAGACAGTTTTCTTTTTATATACATAATCTTGGCAAGCAATAGGGGTATTGTAAAAGGCTCGGGCATAATTTAACCTTCCTGGAGAAACCACAAGGTCAAAATTAAGCTTATCTCAACAGTCTGGCTGTTTCATGCGTCAGCACTCTGGACCAGATGTTCTTTTCGATCTGACCTTGTTCCCTGCCTAGGGGACCTTGGGGAATTTTCCACTGGGACAACCTTCTGAGTCTCAAGGAGGATGTATTAAGGTCTTTCATTCCCCCATTTCTTTTTGTGAAGTTTTAATCCTAAAACTTATGGTCCCTCTTGTTGTTTAAGAGCTTGGTACTGCTGTGTGAGAACCAGGGCCTGGGTGACAGATAGGCGTTCCTTAATGAACATCATAAGGCGATTTAAAATACAGGGGCCAAAAGTAAGCAACAGTAACAAAATAACCAGAGGACCTAGTATAGTAGAAAGCAGGGTGGTCAGCCAGGGGGACCCATTGAACCAGCTCTCAAACAACCCTGTTGAGATTCCCGATCTCTTTGGCGTTGGTTGAGTCTTTCCTTAAGTTTTGCCATGGAATCTCATATGACCCCAGAATGGTTAACATACAAACAACATTCTTCTTTGAGGGCAGCACAGAGCCCACCCTCCTTAAGAAAAAGGCAACCTCAGCCAGGGAAGCAACAGACAATTCTAATTTAGTAATAGACCCATCAACTGCTTTGATATTTTCCTCAATGGCTAGCTTTAATTCCAAGTAACCTTGGGACCCTCGAACCAGCGGAGCCGCTCCAGTGCCTTTTCCGGCCGCCATTCCTGCCCCCAATAGGAGGGCTAGGGTAAGTGATATAGGCTCCCTCTTGTACCTTAATGGGATCCCCTCGTAAACTTGATACAGAACTTCAGGAGGGTGATAATATACACGGGGAAGCAAGTGGACTAGGACACAAAAATCTTTGGAGGCATTTAGGACTTGGGTGTGCACACAGGGTGTCAGTCCAGTACTACATGCCCACCAGAGCCCCAATTCAAGGACTAGGTAATTTTGACTTCCTGGCTGCTGGATGATTCGGTTACAGAGGCCTGACTTGGAGGATGGAGGTGTTCCTAGGCATAGACCCTGGCCAGAAACTTGAGGGAGTGTTAACATATGGTCCGCCCCCCAGCGGCAGTCAGAGCCTCTAATGGTGTTAGTAAAATTCCCTAGCATAGCAATCCCTTCATAATAGGGGGGCGCAGACGCCAAGCATAGCCAACAAGAGGTGATCAGGTTCGGCTGGGTTCTGTTGAGGGCCGGAAAGCCTCCTTGGACCAGGTTAAAGAGTCTCTGGCCCATTAAGGAAGACTTGGGGGAGGAGCTAGGGTAGGTTGGGGTGTTACCAGAACTCCATGATACTGTGGTTGGGCTGCTCATTAGGATCCCAGGTGTCACATACCAAATCACACAAATCTACCAACAGTTCAGGAAACCAGGTGCTCTTGGGAAGCCCTTCATGGGAGGTTTCATTTGCAAGGGTTCCTGTTTCAGTGTTATAAACTCCCCAGGTAACAAGATAGGGAGCATGGGGGTTGAAGCCAGGGTAGCTACAGAGACCTACAGAGAACAATTCCAAAAAGGCTATGACTAAGGTTAGGGTTCTTTTAGGAGTCTTATTTTGAGATGGCTTTGGGTGCATTGGAGCCTCCATGAGGTGGTGGGTAAGTCTTCCGGGTTTTCTCGGGGAGCAGGCTTTACATGCAATGCATGCACCCAGGCTGCGATGCCGTCAACCTTTAAGGCAGTCGAGGTGGTCAGCAGCACAGTGTACGGTCCTTTCCAGCGTGGTTCCAAAGTTTTGGACTGGTGCCTCCTCACGTAGACCTGGTCACCAATCTGGTGGGGATGGGGCCTGGGAGGTGGTCCCTTATCCCCGTATGACGCTGCCAAAGGCTTCCAAATCTGCTCCTGGACTATCTGCAAGGCTTGGAGGTGTGCCTGCAGGGTTGGGGTAGTAGCATAAGCAGAAACATTGGAATCAGAGAAGGTTACAGCAGGGGGAGGTCCTTCATAGAGGATTTCATATGGGGTTAGGCCATGGGGGCCAGGGGTGTTCCTGGCCCGATAGAGAGCCAAGGGCAAGAGTTGAACCCAGTCTCTAGTGCCAGTGTCCAGTGCTAATTTAGTCAAGGTCTCCTTAATTGTTCTATTTATTCTTTCTACCTGACCTGAACTTTGGGGTCTATAAGCACAATGTAATTTCCAATCAAACCCCAGTAACTTGGCACAAACTGACTTACCTGGGAGACAAAAGCCAGCCCATTATCAGACCCGATCACCTTAGGTAGGCCAAATCGAGGGAAGATCTCCTCTAGAATCTTCTTGACCAATATCTGGGCCATTTCTCGTTTGGTAGGAAAGGCCTCAACCCACCCTGAGAAGGTATCTATTAAAAACTAGCCAGGTTTAACTTCTGTAAAGTCCACTTCCCAATAGACACCTGGGCGGTGTCCTCTGGTCCTGGTCCCTTCTGGAAGTTTTAGTCTTCCTGCATTGACTTTTGCACAGGGAACGCACTGATCAATAACCTGCTGAATGAGATTCTGCACATGTGGTATGTAAAAGAAGAACTCTTCCCTTTCCAATAGATTGGATAGCTTTTTCTTACTAAGGTGGGTTAATTTATGGATGTCCGTTATTATGGTTCTGGCGTCCTTCTGGGGTAGGACCAGCTTCCCTTGAAGTCTCCATCCTTGGACCTCTGGGTCATATTTGGCTTCTATTCTGTGCACTTCTGCCAGGTCTATCGCCGTATAGGCGAATTTCGGCTGGGGAGGGGCTGTTTGAGCCTTTCCAGTTCGCAGGGATAAAATCTGGGACCCAAATGCTGCCCTCCTTGCTGTTTCATCTGCCAGGCGGTTGCCTAAAGCGATAGGGCTATCCCCCTTCTGGTGTCCTGGGCAATGGAAGGTACTTAATTTTTTAGGTAAGAACAGGGCTTGTAACAGGTCCAGTATCTCAGTCTTATTTTTAATTTCTTTACCTCCTGAGGTCAGCAGCCCCCTCCTTCAGTAGATTTCTCCGTGCACATGTGCCATTGCAAATGCATACCGGCTGTCAGTATAAATGTTAGCCCTCTTTCCTTCTGCCTTTTTTAGTGCCTGGGTGAGCGCAATGAGCTCAGCCGGCTGTGCCGATGTTCCTGGGGGTAAGGCGCTCGCCCAGATGGTCTGGCGCTTATTCACCACCACCACCACCACCACCACCACCACCACCACCACCACCACCACCATCACCACCACGACCACCACCACCACCACCACCACCGCTGCCCCCACCTTTTGCTCACCTTCATGGAGAAAACTGCTCCGATCAGTGAACCATGTAACATCTGCGTCCAGGAGAGGTTGGTCGGTCAGGTCTGGGCGAGTCCCATGAACCTCGGCTAGTGTTTGTTGACAATCATGGGGTACCTCCTGACTGTCCTCTGAGTCCGGCAAGAGTGTAGCTGGGTTCAAGGTGGTGGCTGGCCTGAATCGTATCTTGTCGGGCACCAGGAACAGCGTCTGGTAGTGAGCCATCCGCGCGTTTGACAGCCAGTGCTCGGGCGGCTGGCAGACGATGGTTTCCACAGCATGGGGTGTAATGACAATGAGGGGCTGCCCCAGAGTTAGCCTGTTTGCGTCCTTGACTAGGACGGCTATAGATGCCACCATGCGAAGGCAAGGGGGCCATCCTGATGCCACATGGTCCACTTTCTTGGATAGATAAGCTACAAGCCTCCTCCATGGGCCCAACTTTTGGGTTAGGACCCCTTTGGCAATGCCTTTTCACTCATCGACAAACAAGTCAAATGATTTTGTGACATCTGGGAGTCCCAAGGTAGGGGCGGACAAGAGGGCCTGTTTGATTTGTCAAATGCTGCCTGTTGTTCTTTTCCCCAATCAAATTCAGCATTCTGTTTGGTCAGGTTATGTAGCCGGGCAGCAATTTCCGCAAACCTGGAGACCCAGAGTCTATAGAAGCCTGCGGTTCCTAAAAATTCCCGCATTTGTCGTGGGGTTTGCAGTGGGGGGATGAGGGCCACCGATTGCTTTCTGGCCTCCATCAGCCATCGTTGGCCTCCTTCTAGGGTATAGCCTAGATAAGTTACTTTCTGTTTGCAGATCTGCGCCTTCTTGGCAGAGGCGCGGTATCCCAAGGCTCCTAGCGGCTCTAGTAGGGCCCCAGTACCTTGTTTGCAGCTTTCCTCAGTTCGGGCTGCCAAGAGTAAATCATCCACATACTGCAGGAGGATGAGCTCATGGTGTTGCCTCCAAAAGTCAGCCAGGTCCTGGTGTAGAGCCTTGTCGAAGAGGGTTGGAGAATTCTTGAAACCCTGCAGCAGCCTGATCCAAGTTAGTTGTCCAGATAGTCCGGAGCCTGGGTCTTTCCATTTGAAGGCGAAAAGGGGCTGACTCTGGGGGCTGAGCCTCAAGCAGAAAAAGGCATCCTTTAAATCTAGCACAGTATACCAGGAATGGGAGGGAGGCAGGGTGCTCAGAAAGTTGTATGGGTTAGGCACCATAGGATGAATGTTCTCAGTCCTTCGGTTAACCTCCCTTAAATCTTGTACTGGGCGATAGTCCCCAGTCCCTGGCTTCTTGACAAGAAGGAGGATGTATTCCAAGGGGAATGACAAGGTTTTAATATGCCCAAATCTAGCAGTCGCTGTATGTGGGGTTGGATGTCCCTGTGGGCCTCCCTGGTTAGTAGATGCTGCTTAACAGATATGGGGGTAGCAGATGTCTTTAACTTGATGATGATGGGTGGCTGGTTCACGGCTAGCCCCATTCCCCTGGTCTCTACCCAGGCCTTGGGGTATTCTTTGAGCCAGGCTTGGATGCTTTCCAGGGGGTTTTGTGAGGCTGTTCTAGCAACTTGTATTCATCCTCCAGTTTTAGGATGAGGACATGGAGGTGACTCCCATTTGGGCCGGTGACTGTGGCCCCCTGTTTATTGAGTTGAATTTGGGCTCCCAATTTAGACAGCAGGTCTCTTCCCAGGAGAGGGTAAGGGCAATTCGGGATGTGTAAGAAGGAGTGGGTCACTTTACCTGTGGCCAGATGCACTTCCCACTCGGTTGTCCATGGGTAGCTCTTCCCTCCTGTGGTGCCTTGTACCCATGAAGTCTTGTTACTCAGAGGACCAAGCGTTTTGGTTAACACCGAGTGTTGAGCCCCAGTGTCGACCAGGAAGGTTACAGGTTGCCCCCCCCCCGATATTGAGGGTTAGCCTGTGCTCAGGGGAGGCGCCTGGCCCTGATTTCCCTAGTCCTCAAGGGAGAGGACTTGGGGAGGATGCTTCCTGTGTCCTCTTGGTTTCCTCAAGCAATCCTTGGCTCAATGTTCCTTCTTTGCAGTAGGCACATTGATGGCGGCCAACCCATGGGTACTGGATGTCTCCCTGGTTCCTCATCTGCCTCCCTGGTTCTGATCGAGGTTGTACTATGGTGGCCAAGATTTTGCTCAAGTCCCTAGTGCATTTCTTATCATGCTTGTCTTCCCTCTCCTCTTGTTCCTTTCTTAATCTCTCCTCTTTCTCTTCCTGCAACTTTCTTAGTCTTTCTTCCTTCTCTTCTGGCGTTTCTCTCTTATTATAAATCCTTTCTGCCTCTTTCATGAGATCCTGAAGGGTATAGTCCTGTAATCCATCTAACCGCTGCAGCCTAGTCCGAATGTCTGATGCTGACTGTCCTATAAAGGCCATGATAATTTCTCCTCGGTGTTACGGACTCACCAGGTTGAAGGGCATATATCTATGATATGCTTCCATTAACCTCTCTAAAAATGCCGCCGGGGTTTCTTCCCCTCCCTAAGTGACTGCTCTTACCTTGGCCAAATTGGTTGGGTCCCAGCACCCCGGAGACCTGCAAGGAGAATTTGGCAATAGAAACGGAGTTGTTCCCTACTGGCTGGGGTAGCATAGTCCAGTTGGGATGCTCCAACAGGAAGGCTGCATCAATCTCATTGGGGAGTTGGGTGGGGTCCCCATTGGGGCCTGGCACGTTTTTCCACGCTTCTAAAAAGACCTTTTGTTTTTCCTCCGTGGTTAAGAGTGTCTGGAGGAGCTGTTGACAATCATCCCAAGTGGGCTGATGAGTCATTAAGATGGACTCAATGAGCCCAGTCAGTGCTTGGGGATCTTGGGAAAAGGAAGGGTTATGGGTTTTCCAATTGTAGAGGTCAGATGCAGAGAATGGCCAGTACAGAAGCTGGCTCCCTACTGATTTTAAGGGAAAGAGCTGAGCCAACCATGGTCCATCCTCTCTCTCCTGACGCGGTTGCTCTCTGTGGAGACATAAGCAAGCCTGAATAGGAGTGGACTGCGAGCCAGTGTCATCCTGGGTTGAGGAATCAGGGGAAGGCAATGGAGGAGAGCTGGGTTCTCCTGCTCTGGCTGGACCTGGGAAAGGGGGATATTGGGGGAGGGAGGATCAAAGGAAAGTAGGTTGAGATTGGAGTCAGGGGGAAGGACAGAGGGCTTAGACTTCTCCCTATTGGAATCAAAATCTGCCAGAGGGTAGAGCAAGGAGGACGGAAGGGGGGGCAATTGGCGTGGAGGGGAGAGGGACAAGACGGGTGGATGGGGATAAAGGGGGGCTGGAAGTGCTGGGTAGGAGGTCAGGTTTTGGGGGGGTGAACAAATGGGCAGACCCACGGAGGTAGATTCTGGGTCAGGTCTTCCCAGGTGACAAAGTAAGCGACCTGGTCGGGGTGTCCATGGGATCCTGCATCAAAAACTTTGTCTTTTACCTGCAAGATAACATTCAGGTTAAACATGCTGTCCCAGGGCCAACCAATGTTAAAAATTGGCCACTCAGAACTGTAGAGAGTTTGCCATTTCTTCTTTTTAACATCCATGGATTGGTTGTGAGCTCGAGCTAAGACATCATTCCAATGGTCTAGAGTCAAACTTAAGGGGGTAGTTAGAGATTGTCCCCTCCCAAAAAGATTTTCCAAAAATAACAAAGGACAAACAATAATAACAGAGACAATAAACAAACAACAGGCTAGACACCACATGACACGGGACCTATGGAAGATCGGATTTACAGATGGAGAGTCGGGAAACCCCCTCTAGTCCTCCAGTAGGGTGGCCTGTTCACGTTCAGAGACAAAGCGGGCCCCGAAAACCAGGACCCCGGGCACCCTGGGACGTCTCCCAGGGTGGCGGCACCAAGTGAGGACGGAATTTGTCAATTCCCTCACTGGACACCCAGATTCAGAAGTGTGCACTAGACCACAACAGAAAAGCAGAAGAACAGGCAGCCAAGGGGTCGACTTCTAGGTTATTGAGAGGGGTCGTCAGATATCGGTGGGACCTCCAAATGGGCTTTAAGACAGTTTTCTTTTTATATACATAATCTTGGCAAGCAATAGGGGTATTGTAAAGGGCATGGGCATAATTTAACCTTCCTGGAGAAACCACAAGGTCAAAATTAAGCTTATCTCAACATTCTGGCAGTTTCATGTGTCAGCACTCTGGGCCAGATGTTCTTTTTGTTCTGACCTTGTTCCCTGCCTAGGGGACCTTGGGGAAATTTCCACTGGGGCGACCTTCTGAGTCTCAAGGGGGGTGTATTGAGGTCTTCCACTACAAACACTTGTAACATGAAAATGAGATGAGGTAGTCTGAATGAGATTGTCCCTCATGGCATCATACATTTTAACTCCTGATCCCCAGTTGGTGGTGCTGTTTGGGGGATTTAGGAGGTGTGGCCTTCTGAAGAAAGTATGTCCCTGGAGGAGGGCTCTGGGGTTCAAAGCCCTTCACCATTTCCAGATGCTGTCTCTGCTTCATGCTTGTAGTTGAGGATGTGAGCTCTCTTTAGCTTCCTGCTTCTGCAGCCGTGCCTACACCCTGCTGCCATGCTGTTCCAGCCATGATGGACTCTAGTCATCTGACACAGTGAGTCCAAACAAACCCTTCCTTCTGTAAGTTGCCTAGTTTGTGATGTTTTGTCACAGTAGCAGGGACGTAACAAAGACACAAGAACACTTGGGCAAGTTGGTGCTTTCTGTAGGGAAAAGGGACCAGTCAATGAAACACCCTGAGCAAAGCCAAAGAAACACACTTTGATCCTGCAACCAGAAGCAAAGAAATGCACCCTGACCCTGAAACCCATGCCAAAGGAACACACTTTGTCCTTGGAATCTGGGTCAGTGAAAGAAATGCACCCTGGCCCTAAAATTGGAGCCCAAAGGCTAAAAAGGAACAGAGAAAGAAACACACTTTGGCCCTGAAACCAGAGCCAAATCTGTCCCTAATCATGTGCAGAAAACTAACCAATCCTTGGGTAGGAGCTCTAGCCAATCTAAGCTCAACACTGAAATTGGACTAATCCCTACCCTGAAAAAACTTCCCCTGCCCCCAAGAATCCCTATATAAACCCTGTGTATGTTCAGCTTGGCCGGTCCAGCTGCTTCCTTCCAATAAACCCCTTCAATGAGCTTTGGGTGAAGATCTTTTGCTGAGGCGACAGAGCAGAGGCCACCCTGGGCAGAACAGAGCAAGCAGGGTTGTAACACTTTTGTGGGGGATACCTTCCCTTGGCAGAGCGGAATTGTTACACTCCTGGGAGCAGAGCTGAACTGTAGCAACTTCACCCGAGAAACCTCCTGCAGAGCAAAACTGCTACACTGGGCAAACATCCCCAGCTGGAAGACCCTGTCCTGCTGGACCGGAGCTGATACACTGGGGGAAGCCTTTCCCTGAGGCTGGGCTGTAAGCAGCTAAGCTTACTACAATCTGCGGTGGCCCTTTGCTCCTGAGCTCCAGCATACCTTTCCACCTGAGCTGTGTAACACTCAGTATTCTGTGGCTCCCGAGTGCCAGAATACCTGGCCCATCCGGAAACGCTTACACTTTCGTTCTTCTGCAAAGTGTTTTTAAGCCCTGGGGTAAGAGCCTCCCGACACAAAAGGACAATCCCACTGGATATTGACCAGTTACTCAAAATGAAGGAGTCAAAAACAAAGGTCACCCACACCGCCTAGTAGGTTCTCAGTTAGCTCTTGGAATAAAGGACACTAAAGTGTGTATGCTACATGGATGAATGTGCAGGCATGCTAGTTCCTACACACTGGAGCACACGCACATGCTCATGAATACACACATGCATGACCAAGACAAAGCCTACACATCCTTCAGCTCTTCTGCAGCTCTCCTTCTTGGTTCCTCAGCCCAGCTTCAGCTCTTGGACCTCTCTCTCTCTCTCTCTCTCTCTGGGCTCCTGGTTTCTCTCCCTTCTTTCCCAGGCATCCCTACACTTAGTCACAAAGTATGTCTCCCCCAGGTCTTGTCCCCAGGTCTCTAGTGCCCATTGCACGACTTCAGTGTCCTATTATTAATAGGGAAGTCAGAACGTTTCACAGTCTATATCCCCAGCTGGAGATTCCCTGTTCATTTCCGGAGGCCCCTGTGTCTCTTGTGATGGCCTGTTCATTATGAAGAACTGTTTCTGAGTACTTTTAAAGAATTATTCTTCAGAAATGTGTGCGTCTGGGCATTTACCTGCATGTGTGAGCCTCATGTACATGCCAAGTGCTTTCAGAGGCCAGAAGGAGACCTGGGACCCCTGAAACTGAAGTTACAGGTGGTTGCCAGCCACCATGTGATGCTGGGAATTGGATATAAGTTCTCTGGAAGAGCAGATAATGCTCTCAACTGCTGAGAGATCTCTCCAGCCCCCAGAAGGACTTTTGAATGAGTGGACACCCTGTGTGTTTCAGTCCTATAGATCCTACTTACTGTCCCCTTAGGTGAGAGCTGGTACACTCAGGGTAGTAAGATTCTAGATGACTGCCTTCAAGTGTTTCAGAAAAGCAGGGGCTCATCTGCCTACAGAATCCATGGGAACGTTATTGTTCTCCCAATGAACGCAGCACCAACACTTGCTCCAAGAAGCAGCTTTCAAGGAAAATCTTTGCAAATTAAAATCTGGTCTTCAAAGGGGTGCACGCAGAATTAGTGATCCCGAGCGAGGCTCATGGGTTGTAGGTTGACTGTGAAGTTCCTCTGCCTCCATCATGGAAGATGTTGCCAGCATTGATTGGGGAGCCTTCTGGGGGAAGGGAAGGAACACCTATTTGTATTATTTCTTCTAACTGCATGGAGATCGACAGTTGTCTCACAATAGTTAAGAAAGCACAAGCTAATGAAAAGTCTTAGGCATTGGAACATTTTCTTCCCACATCTCCTATACATTCCCATCTTTCTGTTTTATTCACTGCTATAAAAACCAAATCCCATAATAGAAGTGAAGACGTTTTCAAGATCTGAGGAAAAGTCTCCAGCAGCCTAGAAGGATAGCTGGGTAATCCCATGCTTCTGAGCTCTTAGCATGATGGAAGACTGACGAGAACCTATGACCTCTAAACGTGCTGCCAGATGGATCTGTGCGCTGTGGTACCAAAGCTATTTACTGTTCTTATATGCTTCTTCGATATCCAACTGGAGTACACAGGATGAACACCCCTGAGGCCAAATTCATTCTCTCTCTCTCTCTCTCTCTCTCTCCCTCTCCCTCCTCCCTCCCTCCCTCTCTCTCTATCTCTCTGCATGTGTGTCGGTCCATATGCATGCCTGCATATATGTACAAGCATGTGCAGCTCTTTCATTTTCTATGTCCTGAAGAGGCTCCACAGTATGACGCCTAAAAACTACCACTCAGTGAGGTCAGGGAGACATTAACCTGGGCTAACCCGGGCTGTGGTGATTGCCTGAGGAGGGAGTGTATAGTTGAAGCTACACCAGTCAATCTTGTAAGGTCTTGTTACCGGAGCTGCCTTTTGCTGAGACTTGGTGACATGGCTTTCAGAGGTCATGTTGGGGCTACCAAGGGTCAATCTTCCCTGACACAGAAGAAAGAAGAGTGTCACTAGAAGTGAATGGTACCAACAAGAGGGAGAGGGAGAGAAAGAACCTTTATCAAAAACCTTGATTTTATGTTAGGAAGATGGCTCAGTCATTAAAGTGCTTGCCTTGCAAGCATAACAACCTATGTTTGATACTCAGAGCCTACATACAAAGCAGTGGTGTCATGCACGTGTAGTCTTATTTCTGGGGAAGCAGGTGACAGACAGATCCCCGAGGCTCCCTGGCTAGCCAGCCTGGCTACCTGGCAAGTCTGAGACCAGTGAGAGACCCTGTCTCAAAAACAGGGTGGATAGTGCCTGATGGAGGATACCCAAGGTTGTCCTCTGACCTCCACACATACTCATACACTTGTGCACCTACACACACACACACACACACACACACACACGATTTCTTCTCCGTGTATCCTTCCCTGTGGGCCCTAACCTTTGGTATAGCTTCAATATGCCTCATCCCCTCAGGATCATATAATGGAAGCTTGGTCCCTAATGGTAGTGTTAAGGGATGGGGAGCCCTTAGTAAGTGGTGGCCTAATAACTCTGTTACTAAGAGACTGGCTTAGGAGGAAAGTTATCTCTCAATAGAGTAGCTGTTTATCAAAGGGCAGGATCAGCATGTTCCCTGCTTTCTGACTTGTCATGGCGTCCCACCCACACGGTGCTCCTGCCTTCTTGATGTTGTCTGGCACAGGTCTTCACCACAGCCAAGCAGCAGCTGGCGTCATGCACTTGGGCCTGTGCAAATATGAACTCTTTTAATGCATTACTCTGCCTCAACCACTTTATTAAAGTAAGAGGAAAATGCAGCAATGCACCCTCCTAGGGGACTTCCTAGATATGGTTGTCGAGGCATATTCCCTTCTATTTTTCTAAAGCCAGCACGACTTGTGTACCTAGAACATGAAACCCTGAGTTACACCTCAGGCAATGCCATAACTAGATAATTCCTTCACAGGCGACCAAAGAGAGGTAGAGTTCAGCTAGCCTGAACCTTGCGGCTGAGAGCTAACTGACTCTCCACAGGAAAGGAATGCAGGTCAGTGGGCAAGAGTGAGCGCCTCCCCGAGAGTGTGGCGGACAGGCTGCAAGTATAGGCCCCTGTCTCCTGCTCGTGAGCGTTCTTCCAATCACTTACCACAGGTAAGATTCGGCATGCCCATTAAATGTCTCTCATACTTTCAGTGGTTTAAAAATAATCCATAAAAGTTGAGAGTAAAGGGCTGGGGTGACCACTCAGTTTCTGACGTGCTTGTCACATGAGCATGAAGGCCTGAGTTGGCTCCCCACACACCATACAGTAAATCAGGTACAGGGCTGCACGGTTATAATCTCAGTGTTGGGGATACCCACACACCATACAGTAAATCAGGGCACAGGGCTGCACAGTTCTAATCTCAGTGTTGGGAATCCCACACACCATACAATAAATCAGGGCACAGGGCTGCACAGTTGCAATCTCAGTGTTGGGGAAACAGAGACAAGCCTTTCCTGGGGCTGACTGGACTACCAGCCAAGACTACTCTGTGAACCCCAGGTCCCAGTGAGAGACTCTATTTCAAAAAAAAACCAAAATAAAAAACAAACAAACAAACAAAAACCTAAAAACCCAAATGGCTGGGTGTAGTGGTACATGTCTTTAATCCCAACACTTGGGAGATAGAAGCAGGGGAATTTCTGTAACTTTGAGGCCATCCTGGTCTACATAGTGAATTACAGGACAGCCAGGGCTACAAAGAGAAACCCTGTTTCAATCTCCCCTTCCAAAACAAACAACAACAAAATGGACAAACCAAAGTGAATGGCCCCGAAGGAATGACACACAGGGGTTGATTTCTGACCTCCACACATGTGTGCATGCACATGGACATGCACCCCATGCATGCACACAAACAAGAATACACACAGACATGCATGTTTCAAGTATTTAAAAATGCATACACAAAAAACAATTAAAGAAATGTAAAGGAGAGTAGTAGTGCCAGGAGCTGGGGGAGGGAGGGGCCAGGGGGTGGAGAGTGGCTGAGCAACAGGGACTGAACTACATTGCAACGAAAGCAAACGACCTGGGTGCTGCTGAACAATGGACAACCATGGATAGCAGGGGCATAATGTCTACTTGCAGAAGCTGGGAGATAGACCAGCCTACCTCAATTAAAAATCACACAGCGTATACACGGATAGACGCAGCATGTGGTGCCCCATTAACATGTATAAATTTATGTCTCCATATAAAAATAAATTTAATTTTATAAGGAAGGCAGGGATTGCTCTCTAGCTTTGTTCCTCGCCCTGTTCTCTCTCTCTCTCTCTCTCTCTCTCTCTCTCTCTCTCTCTCTCTCTCTCTCTCTCTCTCTCTCTCTCTCTCACACACACACACACACACACGCACACACGGGGGGGGGAGAGACTCGTCTACACGAACATTCTGCAGGAAGGCAGCTAGCTGTCCATCTGAAAACCAGGAATGGACAGGGCCTTCACAAGGATTCACCCTGGCCAGCACTTTGACTTGGGACTTCCAGCCTCCAGCATCATGAGAAATAAATATCACTTCTTGTAGCAATGCAGTTACTCTTCTATATCTTCTTAGTACACACAACAGGTTTATGTTTTCTACACTTATTTATTTGGGGATGGTGCACGTGTGGAGGGTCCAGAGATCAAACTCAGGTCCTGAGCTTTGATGGCAAGCAAGCACCCTTACCCACTGAGCCATCTCAATAGCCCCCTGCACAACTGTTCTGCTCCAAGTAAGTGACTCACTTTCTCGAACAAACCAGAAGCTTCTCTTTTTAATTCTATTTTTGTCTCAGAGGACATTTCCATTCCAATATCCTCAGTGCATGAGCTAAGGGAGCCTTATAACATGACCTGTGAGTCACCAAGCCCTCCTGCCTCTTTCGGTGTCAAGGCTGTTGGAGCACAGGCAAGTGACTGAACTAGACCAATCATGGCCTTGTCCCGGATCTGAACCATCAGGAATCTTACAGGCAAACCTGGCACATCCTTCACTTGTGGGCTTGGTAACAGGAAGGTGGATAATCTACCACCACCCAGACTAACAAGGCAAAGAGCCTTTTGATCAGCAAAGGAACAAGCGATGGAAAGTCAAAACGACCTCTTAGTTTGCCCTCTTCCTGAGGCCAGCCTGCAGGCTTTCTTAGGACTGTGGTAGTCATCTCTATGTATGAAATAAATCTCCCCTTTCTCTTTTTTGAGCTCAGTCTAGTTGGCTTCTGCCTCTTGAAACCAAAGAAATCTTTAGAGGCATATTCAAGATTTTACTGACCAGCAAAATGCTTCCTGAATCCCTGTCTTCCTCGTCCCTTTTCCCTTTTCTCAATCAAACCTGCGATGGCTGACACATGTACATTATGTAGGATATCAAATATAGGTCAATGGATGTCACCTCGGGAAAGCAAGCCAGAGAAAAGGGCCCTGCTTGGCGCTTGGCGAGGCCTGTTAGTGAAAGGAGACCACAATGCTGTCATCCCCCCTGCCGGGGAGGGGGTCGCCAGGGTCAGTCCATGCTTTGGCGTGTGAACTTCTTGTTCCCACCGAATCAGTCAGCTGAAGTGGGAATGTTTTATTTCAGCAGACATGTGTCAGCCTGGGTTTGAAACAAAGACTCGCGGGCACAGCGGGCTGGGCGCGAACAGGCCCGTCACAAAGGCTGGCTGTGTGAGACATCTCTGCTGAAGCCCTGTACTTCTTTAGCGCCGGGCACCATTTTGGAAAGTTGCTAGGGAGGTTGGCTTGCACTTTAATGACGATGTCTGAGACACATTCAAGGCCAGTGCTTTTGAAAAACAAGGCACTGAGAAGGCTTGGGGAGGGGAGAGTGGGGAGGTGACGGAAATCAAATGACCCATTGAAGCTAAATTACCAGCCTCGTAGAGCATTTTTAGAAATAACGGTCTGCCTCGGCCTGCGGCCACCATTCATTCTCTCACTTGCTCTTCCAATTAATTATTGTGTTTTAGCACTATCTCGGAAGATAATTGCCTGTCAGTGTATCAGTATGTAACACCCTGGGGTGAGCGACGCTTTTGCTCCGTCTGTCACACTAATAAACACAAGACTGGGGGGAAGGGTGAGGGGGGGTATCCCACCTGGTTGGACAGGGAACCCACCTGCTTTCTCTTGGTGGCCTGGGATCCAGATCCTTCTCAGATTCACTCTGGTTAGCATGAGGTGGCAGCGCGGGTGTGCTGCCAGCAGAACACTGCCCACTTGGTTCTGCTTCCAACAGTTCTGTGCTTGTTCATTTCCTACTGAAGACTGCAGGGTAGATCGCGAATGAGGAAGGCTCTCCCATCTATCCCATTACCCTAGCCAAAGAAACGGTGTCTGGGTCGGCAAGCTGCATACTTACAGAGCGGGTTCAAGTCAGATATTTTCTAAATAAGTCATGGATGGAGGGGTTCTTCTATAATTTTTTAAAAACAGGATGGAAGAGTGATGGAATGTAAGAATGGAAAGCTATTATGTAGCTAAAGCCCGCTGAACTAAATATTTCAATAGGGGAAAAGAAAAATTCCCCATTTCAAATTAAATTGAACCCATTCGGTGAATATATGAGCATCATAGGGCGTAAGTGTCAATTAAAGTGATAAGTCGTGGGTCTGGCACCGAGTTCTGGATTGTTCTGAGACCTGCTTCCCAATGTGGCCATCGGTACTTTGGGGGAAATTGAAACTGATCCACCAAGTGAGACCTGGGAGTCTTCCGGGAAATAGAGACGAGTTCAATACCTCTGAGTTAATTGGCATTTTATTCTCATTTAAATCTCTGTCACAACCTTTTATTTTATTTTATTTTGTATTTCAGAAGAGACGACAATTCTGAGATCTTCCCCGCGGCTCTTGGGAAGCTCAGAACAAATTAGATGGTGCCATATAATCTCACCCGTGGATCTCACAGCCCTCCAGCTTCTACCGGGATCTGGGGGCTGCAGCTGATGCCAGACGCTCACTAAATAGCATAATGGAGAGGGGATGGGATCATTAGTGACTCAGAGCACTTTTACCAGGGCCCACATTGCATTGTCTGTAGATCGAGGGCTTGTTTGACAAGCATCATCCTCCCTGAGAGGACATGAGGGGAGCGATCACCTGAGATGTGGTAGAATAAATGATAAGTTACACATGCCCATAAATTATGGGGCCTGGAGTATTCCCAGGATGTGTGTCAAATGCTCCTCAACATGGCTCCTGGGGTGTCTGTTAGGAACTCCTGTTGTGAGTGAGGTACCGGCTGATGATATATGGGAATCCATCTTCTAGGAACCCTCCTCGGGGAAATCTCTATTTTTCTGAACTTGATTTCCCTGGTTTAATTTCCAAATGGTGTCAAAAGGTGGTCACCTCCCCCGGAGGGCCCATTTTTGCCAGGTGCCTTGAGCAAGCAATACAGCAGCAGCCTGTGGTTTCCACATTCCCTGCCTCTTAGGTGTTTCTCTGTTGCTCTCACAAAGGCAGCTTAAGGAGGGAAGAGTTTGTTTTGGCTCACAGTCCAAAGGTAGAGTGCATTATGGCAGGTGCTTGAGGCAGTTGGTCACATGATATCCAGAGAGCGAGAGAGCGAGAACGAGAGAGAGAGAGAGAGAGAGAGAGAGAGAGAGAGAGAGAGAGAGAGAGAGAGAGAGAGAGAGAGAGAGAGAGAGAGAGAGAGGACTACTCTTATTGTGCTCTCCTTTTCCTTCAGGCATGGTCTCCAGACAATGGATGGTACTGCTCACAGTTAAGTTGGGTCTTCCCATTTCCTTTAATGTAACCTAGAAACTTCCTCCCAGTCATATCCAGAAATTTGTCTCCTAAGTGACTTTAGATGCTGTCAAGTTGACAGTCAGTGTGAGTCATCATACAGGCCTTCAGATCTTCAGACAGCTGAAGGGTGCTTCTCCTCCTCTGGAAGGCGCTGGGCGCAGATCACTGTCTACAAAGCATTCCCAACCCCACCTCCCATTCCCCACAGTCTGATCATTTTGTGACACATTGATTTTCCCTGGGTTCCATCAGTTTGTTGATTCACAAAAGTCCTTGTCACCCAATAGTCCTGACTAGGTTGCTCTGGCTCTCTCTACTCATCTGCTGGTGAGGAACTTCCTGCAAAGGTATTTTCTCCCAGTAAGAGTACTTCTGGGGATATACAAAGAAGGTGGAGTTCCCAGATGTCCCTCTTGTTGCTGCCCACAAAGAGCGGCCATGGACACCAGGCATTGTCTCTCTTATGCTACATTTTTTGTTAGGAATTGTACCCTAGCCTGGCATCAGTTTCCCCTTGCTTTGTGTATTACATTTGGGATATTATAACAACTTAGTTATCCATCAACAGATGAATGGAAAATGAAAAGTAGGTAGTGAAAAATTGGTACGTGTGTGTGTGTGTGTGTATGTATGTATGTATGTATGTATGTATGTGGGGTGTGTGTATTGTGTGGGGGAAGTGTGGGTGTGTATGGGTGTATGCGTGTGTTTCTTAAGCACTAATGAAAAATGAAGTTCAAGAATTTATAGGGAATGATTGGACTTAAAATGTATAAGATTATGTGGGGTTACATATCTCAGAAAGAAAAAAAGCCTGCATGTTCTCTTTCTGTCATATACAGAATCTAACCAATGGCATGTGTGCATGTGTACACAAACAAATGTACATGTGAGTTCGTATAATATTTGGAAAAGAGAACAAGAAAGGCTAGGTATTAAGAAACGAAGAAAGACTAAATGCAGTTGATGGACACAAGTTGTGAAAGAGGGTATAAAGCTAATTGTTTTCCTGGTTCTAGCTGTCATGGATTTTTCTGTTTTTTTGGTGGATAAGTACATAAAATATATCCAATAGTGAAGGTATAAAACAATGTGTAGCTCCACAACTTCTGTTCTGAATGCCCATTCTAACTATGGAAGTTCAAAGACTTTCTGGTCTAGTAAATTTTTAGTGAAAATTTTATTTGCAAATTTGTTTTGTAATAAAGTTTATTAAATAAAACTTAAGGCATTAAAAAATTACCTGAGACAATCGATTGTAAAGAAGAGGAGTTTACATCAGCTTACAGTGTAGGAGTTTTGGTCCCTGGACTTGGTTCTATTGTTTCTGAGATAAGGCAGAGAACATCATGGGGGGATCTTGTGGAGGAAGCTGTCCATCTCATGACTGACTGACAGAGAGCGAGGGATCTTCGGAGGATACAGCCTCTAAGAACATGCCCTCAGGGACCTAGGACCTACCTCCTAAAATTGCAAGAGCTTTCCAAAATACTGTGTCTGCTGGGGACCAACCCTCAATATTTTCATTTTAAAAAGTGTGTGTGTGCGTGTGTGTGTGTGTGTGTGTGTGTGTGTGTGTGTGTGTACAGGCACATTCATGCCACAGTGTACCTATGGAGATCAGAGAGAGAGAGAGAGTATGTGTGTGTGTGTGTGTGTGTGTGTGTGTGTGTGTGTGTACAGGCACATTCATGCCACAGTGTACCTATGGAGATCAGAGAGAGAGAGTATGTGTGTGAGTGTGTGTGTGTGCGCGTGTGTGAGTGTGTGTGCGTGTGTGTGCGCGTGTGTGCCTGTGTGCGCGCGTGTGTGTGTACAGGCACATTCATGCCACAGTGTACCTATGGAGATCAGAGAGAGAGAGTATGTGTGTGTGCGTGTGTGCGCGTGTGTGTATGTACATTCATGCCACAGTGTACCTATGGAGATCAGAAGACAAACTCAGGAGTTGGTCCTCGCATCCCACCTTGTTTCACACGTGAGTCTCTTTATTGTTCACCACCGCATACACCGCATCTTGAGGCCAGCTGACTCAAGAGCTTCGAGGATTCTCCCTTCTCTTTCTCTCATCTTCTGAAGTGCTGTATTAACTGAGACTTCTCCACAGCCCCGTTGGACATGTTCAGACGTGTCCACTGTTGTGTCGGTAACTATCATGATGTCCTCAGTTCTCCCATGATGCAAATCGGGGGAGAAATGTGGTTTTTGTTTTTTGTTTGTTTTGCTTTTCTGTGAACAGGAGACTTGCAGAAAGTTCTGCTCTGAGGCAGGAAGCAGCAGTTTCAGGATCATTCTGAGGACCCCTGCTTCTCCTTCCATGCCCCTCACACCTGCTCCCAACATCCAGATACAAGTTGGTCCCAGCCCCTCCTCCCCAGGCAGCCATTCTCCCTGCGGGTATTGCCAGTCCACCAGGCCAGCAGACACAATGAGACCCAGACTAACCTTTGGGACAGCTGGAATTCTGGCTCAGTGTCCGTGCCACAGTTTGTGATTCTTTTGGCCAGTTAATGAGAGAGACTGGCTCAAGCTGTCCTATGATCTCATAGCCTTTGAGTGGGTCACATTCCCCAGCTCCCAGTAGCATTGCCTGGGGAAGCATAATTCCATTGCCTTGAATTCATTCCCGAATCTGTCATTTGTCTTTCTTTTCATGTCTCTGAACTATCTGAGGGCATGGTTCATATCTTACATAGCTTTCTACTTTTCATGGATGCAGTCCATTCCCTGGTGCAGTAGATGGCCGATGGACATTAAGAACTGGACCACACCCAGTCGGAGACATTTGCAGAGACATGAAACTTAACCCCGGAGATCTAAGACCAAACATTTCTTAGGTTATGACTCTGGTCTAAAGGAGTAGACCAGAGATGAGTATATTTAATAAGTTCCAAAGTTCTGGTGTACTTGACTATTCCATCATTTGTTACCACTGGCTTAGAACCTAGTGCTGAGTTTGGCAATGGGGACGGATGGGTCACTAGGTCTAGGGTGTGGGCTGCCTAATAGAGGTGATGGACATGGGCTCTTTTCCTGGATGTCTTCCCTGGAACTCCTTCATCTTTCCATGCATCACACATGCCACATGTCACATCTGACACTCAGTCCTCCACTTCATTTCTTCAAGTGCAGGCTGTCTTTGCTTAGTTCAATGAGCCTTCTGCCTTCCAGACCTTGAAAAATATCAGCTCTGCCTTCTAAGGAAATATCATCCTGGAATCTTGAACTGTCAGTGACCTGTTGTTGATTTCAGATCTGGGTGATCCTAGGAGCCTTCATTATAAGGACTTTGAGAGGAAAAAGACACTACTCCCTCACTGCGCAGAATTAGGTTTGTTTGTTGTTTGTTTTTCTCTACAGAATCCACTTGTCACTTTCCTGTTTCCTTTGGGTTTTATTATGGAAGCTGCTAAGTTAACTCCACCCAACTAAGAAAATTAATGAGTAGCTGCCCCCAATCTCCTTCCTCTTGCTCTTTATACAACCACTGATAGCATCTAGGATTTCAAACTGTGTAGTTCATCATCCTGGGGAAGATGATGGGAGGTCCTTGGCATGTCTCTGGAAGAATTACAACTGAAGGCTATATGGGTGCATCTGGAGTTGATGTCAGTTTCTAATCTAATTTGGTGTTCTCGTTGTTAGATTGTTCTTTTTCACTGATAAAGAACACTGACACATGAACTAAATGTACCATGCTGATCTGGTTGTACCATGGCCTCCCTGACATACTCTGTGTCATCAGACAGCTCTCAGAGAAGGTCAAGTGCTTGGAGCTGAGGGCATACACAAACCACACAGAGCTTTGGCTAAGCTTACAGAGCTTTGGAAGTCTCTGTTACACAAGTTTGAAAGAGCCAGGAAGACACGTGTCCCTGTGCCCACCTGGACGCTGGACCTCAAAGGCTGTGCTGTAAGGGTGCTGGTGCTCCTCACAGCACAGATGAGGGGTGTCATTAGGAACTGGGATGATTGAGATTCTGGACCTGTGAGTGAGGATGGCCAAAGCTCTCTAGAAGACTCCCTTGGGAGAGCCGGATAAGGACAAGGAACCCGTGAAAGCTGGTGTTACTACCAGTGGGATCTCACTTGTCTTCTGGAAAGCTTTGGTTATAGGCTGATCAGAAGCCTTGTGGGAAGAAAGGCTCATGGCAACCTAGTCTCGTGGCTTTAAATACCAGCTATATGCTAATGCCGCCCACATTTATATTTCCAGCTCAGACCTCTTTCCTGGACGTCAGTCTGATATATCCGAACACCCACTCAACATCTTGACTTAGATGTCTAACAGGCATCACAAACTCCACATATCCAAAGTTTCTAAGCCCCCCCACTCCGAACCATTCCCACTCCCAGCCTCCCCACTGCCCCTCCATCCTTCCACTCAGCTGAAATACTCTGTGCTGCCGCCTTTGACCAACAGAACACCCTTCATCCAACACAACAATAAACATGGCGATTCCAGCTTCTGCTGGATCTGCATTCTGACCACTGTTCCCATTTCCCTGTTAAGGGACCCATCACCCCCATGCAAGCCATTGTCAACATATAAGGCACCCTGTACCCTGGTTTGCTGCAGATTTCCTGGGTCTCCCAGCTTCCATTTCTGTCACATGCCAGCGCTCTTTCTGTGTCTTTATCTCTGTCTCTGTCTCTCTGTCTCTGTCTCTGTCTGTCTCTGTCTCTGTGTGTGTGTGTGTGTGTGTGTGTGTGTGTGTGTGTGTGTGTGTGTGTGTGTGAGACATCTTCAGAGCTCCGCTCAGCAAATCCCTCTTTCTGAAAAGCCCCTCCACCATTTGTCTTCTGGGCTAACAAGCTCTTCTTTACGGTAGCTGCTCAAATTTTCCTTTGTCTGTGAAGCCGCCCCACACACCCCATTTCCCACTGCTTCCCACACCTTCCTCTACACTCCCAGTCCATTCTTCCCGGCTCTACCTTTCATTGCATTCCTTCGTCGCTTTTCAACTGCACAGTGGAGTCAGGTATTACAGTTGACACCTTTCTACACTCCTGAGAACAAGTGACTCTTTCTGCCCACCAACGTGCCCTGCATACCATACGAAAGCCTGCCTTAGTTTGGATCTCTGTTGCTGTGATAAAACATTAACTGAAATGGACTAGGGGACAAATGGATTTACTTTCACCTTAGAGGTTAATCTGTCATCATCAAGGGACACTAGGGTAGGAACTCAAGGCAGGGGCTCTAAGCAGACACCACATACAGCGAGCCACTGCCACCTGGCTTGCTCTTGGGCTCACACTCAGCACTTTTCTCATATAGCCCAGACTTACCTGCCTAAGGACAGTGCCACCCACAGTGGGCTGGGCTCTCATATGTAGAAAATGCCCCCCAGACATGTTCACAGACCAAGCTGATGGAGGTGATTCTTCAATTCAGGCTCCCTCTTCCCAACTGTGTCAAGCTGACAGCCAAGGTCACAGTGTCTGAGCAGACACTCAATAAAAGTGGAATGGCAAATGTCTGCCAGTGAATCCAAGGCAGTGCAACAAGGTGCATGGTCCAGTAACAATGACTAGGAGTTCTTGGAGTTAGTTATATACAAGAAAGTTTTTTGTTGTTGTTGTTTTTAAGATTCCCTATGGCAGTGGAAAAGGGCTCTTTGAAAAACTTAAGATGGAGCTGGAGACATCCTCAGCTGGTAAAGTGCTTGCTACCAAGCACCCCACCCCCATGCAGGCACACAAAACTGTGACGTGCATTCTTCCATCCCACTCACAATTAAATAAATTGCCTAATTTTAAAGGGTTTAAGAAAAATTCAGCGTGAGTGGGGTCCACCAGGGTATCCACAGCACTAATTCTGAGTAGAGATGTTCAATAATAACCACAGAAACTCCTCCTTGGCCTGCGACTCTTCTGAGGATGCACATACTGCCCACCATGATGGATTTTAGGGCTTCCAGTTTCTAATTAAGAAGAAGGGGCCCAACAGGGCGTTGGTGGCACACACCTTTAATCCCAGCACTCGGGAGGCAGAGGCAGGCAGATCTCTGTGAGTTCGAGGCCAGCCTGGTCTATGGAGCGAGTTCCAGGACAGGCTCCAAAACAATACATGGAACCCCGTCTCGAAAAACCAAAAGAAGGGGGGGGCAGAGTGACAGGCAGACTCTCCCAGCGTTACATAGCTGGGAGGTGAGTGGGCTGCCACATTCGGCTGAGGCTTGAGTTCCCTCCCTGCTCCCATGAACTCCAGTGTGACTCAGCGGGCGACAGAGGGAAGGGCAAACATCAATGGCCCCTAGCAGTCAGAGCAGCTGGTTGTCGCTTTTCAGAAATATCCAGTCTGGAAGGTCCTCCAGAGGCTGAGGTCATTCCAAGAGATGCCAACCAACATTCCTTCCTACAGTCCGGCCCCTGTTCAGGCACCCAGAACATTCCTGGAACATTTGCAGAATTGAGTCTTCAAGTGACCTCACTGGAGGCCACCCTTCCCCTCCACTCCCCATCCTGAAATGCTGTCCTGTTTTCACACAGTGATCTGGCCACCCTGACGTCTATTCTTCCCTTCCTTGTGTTTGTTTATGTGTGTGCAAGTGTGCATGCATGTGTGTGCACATGGATGCAGGGGCCAGAGGACAGTTCCAGCTGCCATTCCTCAAATACTGTCTACCTGGTAAACTTTGGTTGGCCGGGGACTCCCTGAATAGACTACACTGGCTGGCTAGTGAGTACCAGGGGTCCACATGCCTCTACCTCCCAAGCTCTGGGATTATAATCAAGCACCTCTACGTCTAGCATTTTTGGGGGAAACTAAACTCAAGCTTGTAGGGCAAACACTTTATTGACTGAAGTATTTTTGCAGCCACATTTTCACCCCTCTCTTAGGAGGTTATAAAATCAATAACAGGCCTGGCCAAGATGGCTCAGTGGATAGATACTTGCCACCAAGCCCCATGACCTAATTTTAATCCCTGGAACACACGTGGTGGAAGGAAAGAATCAACTCCCACCAGTTGCCCTCTGAACTCCACATGTACACCATGGTATCTGAGTCCGTCTCCACCCCCAATGCGCATAAATAAATTAATTAGTGTAATAAAAATTAAAAATCAATAATAACCAGGAGAGCCATTCTGACACTTTAACTAAAAAATAGAATTGGAGGCCAAAGGGCTTCACAATGACAAGACAGAGGCCACACTAGGGCCTCAGATAGCCAGCAGGATGGAGCTGTAACTGTGCCCAGCTATCAACAGCTGCAAACAAAGGAGGTCATTCACCCTAACACGGCTTTAAGATTCTATAGTGTGTAACTTAGACCTCTTTGGGATTGTTTTGTCTATTTCCATGGACGCTGGCCCACCCCTTTCCTTGGCAGGGGCCGTGGTGACTCCAGAGTTCACTTGCAGAAGTCACACAGAGCTGACCATTTGGGGAGTAATATTCTTTAGCAGACACTACTGGAAATTCTTGCACCATTGCAAAATGGATAATTTGGAACTGAATCATGGTTTCTGTGTGTGTTCACTTGTGGAGTGCTGGTGCTCACTTGGCTTCAGGGTGTGTGTGTGTGTGCGTGTGCGTGTGCGTGTGTGTGTGTGTGTGTGTGTGTGTGTGTGTGTGTAAAGTGCTAAAAAAAAAAGACCCAGCCAGACAGGTGGTTCTCACAGCACTGCAGCTGGAGGGGCTCAGCCTTGTTCAGTCTATTCCCATGTGAGGATTGAGGACGCAAATATGGGATCTCAAAACTGGCAAGACAAACTTGCATAGGCACAATCCCAGGTTCATGGAGGCCTCTTCATAATTTTGTAGATTCTGTGATTCTCAGTTTCCAGTTGGCAAAGACTGGATCTGGCGCTCAGCTTTCATGTGGTTCTACTTGACGCTTTGCCTGTGTAGCCCAGGCTGCCTCGAACCATCTATGTAGTTTAGAATGACCTTGACTTCTGATCCTCCTGTCTCCACCTCCCAAGTTCTGGGCTTTCAGGCATGTGCCACTGTGCCTGGAGTATGTGGTGCTGGGGATTGAACCAATGACTTCCTGCATGCAAGGCAAGCACGGTATAAACTGAGCCACAGTCATTTTGATGTTCAGCCGCTTTAGTCATTTTGACATTCCCTTCACTACATTTACTAGTGGGCACTCTCTCAACGGCAATGCTGATAATTGACCCTGAGCGCTTACTCCACCACGGACAAGGCAATCAGTGCCTTCTCTGTAAAGGCGAGATCAACCCTCCCACCACAAACCAGGCCTGGAGGCCCACACCTATAATCCTGGCAGCTTTGGGAGGCTGAGCGTTGCCAAGAGTTTGAGGCCAACCTGAGCTACACAGTAAATTTGAGATCAGCCTGAACTACAGAGTAAGACTCTAAATCAAATACAGAAATAAGCAAACAACTCATACCATAGCCCAGGAGTAGAAAAGCTGATGATGACAGAAAGAAATGACATCTCAGGGCTAATAAAAGCCACAAGCTAAGTCCTTGTATTTCCCAGTAGTTGCCCCCTCCTCCCCTAACATCCATTCAAAGCTAACCAAGAGGCCTGGTGTGGAGGTGCATGCCTTTAACACCAGAGGCAGGTGCAGGTGGATCTCTGTGAGCTCCAGGGCAGCCAGGGCTACATAGTGAGACTCCAGCTACATCAGCAATACTGATTAATAATAATAATAATAGTAATAATAATACAGTGACAGTTAACTGTGAAATTGCCATTGACAGGGCTGGGGAGATGCCTCAGTTGGCAAAGTGCTTGCTATGTAAGCATGAGAACCTGAATTCAGATCCACAACACCCAGGTAAAAATCCACATGAGGCAGCCCATGTTTGCAGTCCCAGGGCTGTGGAGGCTGATCCTTGGAACTGCGTAGCAAGCCATCAGTGAGACACAGTTTCAGAAAGGGAGGCAGACAGCTCTTTGTGAACGTCACCTAAAGCGACCCTCTCACCTCCGTGTGCCCGTATTCACATAAACACACACGCAAAAGAAAAAGGAAAAGGAAAGAAAAGAATGTTGATAAATAAGTTGAAAATCCCCAGCCTATTTGGACTGCAAATTGTACAGTTCCTGCCGCCAATTACAAGAATCCAACGGCCTTCAAGAGGAAGAAATGGTGTCTTGTCCACAAGACCACAGGACATTAGAAAGATGAGTTTGTACCATTGAGTGGCTCTGTGCTTCTGGTTACAAAGTCACCTCAAAGGATTGCCAGTCCAGCCCAGAAGACCCTCCAGTCCCAGAAGACGGAGACCATCTCTTTTACATGCTGTTGGCACTTTTCAGTGCTAACTCATGAATGAATGGATTAGTGACTGAGTGAGTGAGTGAGTGAGTGAGTGAGTGAGTGAGTGAGTGAATGAATGAATGCTTTCAGGGACCATGAGAGACTGAGCCATTAGGAGATCCCTTGTGAATCCTAAGACACCCACCCTCTACTGCTTTCCCCCCATCTCATGTCGCAGTCTGATATGGTAGCTGCCAGCCACAGTGCTATTTAAATTTAAATCAAAGCTAGCCCATACAAATAGAATTAAAACTTCAGCTCCATTTGCATTAGTTATATTTCAGGTGTCCATAGATGATCAATAAAACGCATGTATAAAGGACACTTCCTTCAGCTTCCCTGGAACGGACATTTCTTAAATCTGATTGATCACCAGGCCAATAGTGAGTCTGGTAAAAAGATAAGGACAGAACTGTGCAAGTATGCTGACCACTCCTTCTTTCAAATCGGACCTTCTATTGGCCCAGATTCAGAACACCTACCTTAAGCTTTCATCAAGCATGAGCACTGGGTATGTGTGTGCCTGAGTGTGTGTGTGTGTTCCTGAGTGTGTGTGTGTTCCTGTATGTGTGCTTGTGTACATGTTGTTGTTGTTACACATGTGTGCTCATGTGTGTGGATACCAGAGGACAATCTTAGATATCATTCCTTAGGAACCATTCACCTTACTTTTTGAGGCATGGTCTTTCACTGGCCTGGAGTTCATCAAGTAGTATAGACTGGCAGGCCAGTGAAGCCCAGGGATCTGCCTGTCTCCGTCTCCCATTGCTGGAGCCACACGCATGAGTTACTAGCACTATGCTGAGTTTATTTTGGGGATGGGTAGGCTGGAGGATGGCTCAGTCATTAAATTCTAGGCCCACAACCAAAAATATTTTGAGAATGGGTTATTTTTTTATTTTATCTAAATGAAAGTTTTGCCTGCATGTATATCTGTGTATCCTGTTATCCTGTGTGTGCCTGGTGCCTGCAGAGGTCAGAAGAGGATGTTGGATCCTCTGGAACTGGGATTACAGATGGTTGTGAGTCACCATGTGAGTGCTGGGAATAGAACCCAGGTCCTATGCAAGAGCAACAAGCGCTCTTAACTGCTGAGCCATGTCTCCAGCCCCTGAGTTTTTGATGTGGGTTTTGAGAATAAAATTCGGGCTGTCGTGTACTTGCAAGGCAAGCACCTTATTGACTGAGCCATCTCCCTAGCTCAAGTTTCCATCTTTCTTAGAAATAAAATAACCTCTTGGGGAAAGAATATGTCAAGTGGCTCTCAGCCATCTGTCCCTGAGTGTGAGCGAATTCATCATGCGCTCTTTGGAGCCTCATCATCTTGTCTGGAGCAAGAGGAATAAGTGAGAGCCCTAGGGTTTGGTGACTGGGAGAGAAGAGAGCTGAGCAGGGGTGGGGCTCGTCATCCCTACAGTCTCCTGCGTGCTGTGCAGTGAGTGGTTCTGGGAGCTGATGCTTTCCGTATCACACTCATCCCAAACAAGTTCCGGATGGAAGCTGAGCTTTCTGTGAGCACACAAGAGAGGTGTGAGGCATCACACCACTGAATTTCTGTGGCACATGCTGCATACCACATCCTGATGGAGAAAGGAGAAAGGTGAGTGAGTGACACCCAGCCCCTCAGTCTTTTCAGGAATAACAGCAAATATGGATATCTGACATTGGCTGAGCACACACAAGGAGCCTTGCTGTATGTGGCATGTTGGTAATGCATTTTCCATGTTTACTATCTCCATAGCTGCGTGGAGTAGATGGTATGGTTATACCCATTTCACAGAGGATTACTGAGACTTGGAGAAGGGAGTAATCTCCCCGGTGATGGAGCTAGGTTAAGGTCAGCTCTCCTTAACCTCAAGGCCAGTATGAGCTCTGTGGGATCAGATTTCAGTGGATTCGTGCAAGGAGCACACAGTTGGATACACAGGACCCCAGATCAGGTTGTCCTCAGCCTATGACATCACGGTACTATTTAAGGAGATCTCAGCAGGGTCCAGGCCATCCGGGTGATTGTGTCCTGAAACTTACCTGGGACGCCCAGCACACTCATCAGGTCCTTTTGAGGAGGTATGAGCAGCTTTTGGTTCCTTCTCTTTCTCAGCTTCTCTTCTATCCATGGTCCTACCCTCAGGTTAGGGCCTTACACACAATGGCTTATGTACCCTATCCAAGGGACCACTGTCTATGAGCTCTTGGCCTGATGACCCAAGCTCTCTGTGATGATTTCCTTAACTGTATACAACCTTCAATCCATATTCTGCATGATTGCGCAACCTTGGATGCTCAAGCCCCGCCTCTGAGGTGATGCTGTATTTCCATATGTCCTACACATCCTCTTGGGCCATTTAAGTCATCTCCAGACTACTTAAGCGTCCAGTGTGAATGGCATGCATGCAAATAGTCGTGATTCTGTGGTGCTGAGGATAAGAAGGGGCAAAGCCAGTACTATATTCAGTGCAGACCCAACATGTTTTTTTCCAAATATTTTCAAACCGCAGTTGATTGAATTCCTGCACTGAAGACCCATGGACAGCGAGTGCTGAACCATGCCAGGCTGTTGTGGGAACTGAATGAGACAATGTATTGGCAAGAGCGACAATGACCCAGTGTATTTAGTATTTTCTTCAGAAAGTAGGGAACACAGACACTACTGTGTGCAGCCCTTGTGCCTAAAGCAAGGGTAAACAAGATGCTTGGCCTGGAGGGAGGAGGAGCTAAGTGCTTTGAGTACTCTATTTATCTCATTTCACCTAACAATAATCCCTTGAGGTTGCTATAATTACTCTTAGGATTGACCGGGGAATGAAGGCTCAGAGAGAGTAATTAATTTACCCCAGGTCACCCAGCCAGTGAGTGGCAGCAGGTCTAAAACACAAAAACATCCTTGTCATCCACATTTTGCTTCCCAGAAGTACTCCCATGTCCCCCAAGTCTCCTGGCAGGATGAGGGCCTATGGAACAGGACAGAGTGTCATGGATTTGCCCTCTCATTAGACAGGGTTCTGGTTGGGTTTCTGGGCCCATTTCTTGTGCAGGGCCGAGGGAGTGTCATGATGGCCAACTCAACACAAAAGGGAGGGGTGGAGAAAGCCTGTGCCTTGGCAAGAGCCTGGAGGTGGTCTTAGCCTAGGTCCCTATGGATAGTGAAGAGTCCTGTGCACTGCCTTGTGGCTTGAATTTAGGGCCCCTATGGGTGGTATCCTCACCCCCACCTGCCTGTCACCAGTCCCGGACAGACTGCTCCAGCAAGAGGAAAAACTTTGCTAATTAATATTGGAGCACTTGAACTCAGGCTTCTTGCTAACCAAGAAAAGAGGGTTTAGACATGGGGGTGGGCTAGCCCCTTTGTTCATTCCTTGTTACAGCAGCAGGTATGGGCCAGAAACAAGGTGTTGGGCATCAGGTAGACTGGAGCTTGCCTACCCTGGTTTTGATGCTTCTAGACGTGTGACTGGGGTCAGTCTTACCTGTTACTTGCCTGCAGGCAGACTTTGCTGGCCAGGCTCAGCTTAGCACAGGAAAGTGGATGCCAAAGCCGGGCAGCCTGTAGATGAGAGGGCAGCCATGATTGGCAGATCTGCTCTCAAGGATATCGGCATGGCCTCCTCAACACTTACACTCTATAACCCTGAAGCCCATAAGGGCCAACCCCCTGCAATATTCAGAGCTGCCCATGTTGACGTCACCTCAGACAATGATATGAACCTCTATTTTCCCATCCCTTTTTAAAATGTTTAAATTTTATGTAGCCTGGTTTCCACACTAAAAAAATGCTTACTCGTGAGGAGGGAAAAAAAGCATATGGGCTATTTTCTTCTGCAATTAAAATTATGTTATTATTGTATATATGTGTGAATGACATGTGTGCACGTGGTGGGTCGTGGCACACATGGAGATGAGAGGACAGCTTACGGGGATCAAGTCTCTCCTTCTACCATGTGGGTTCTGGGGATCAAACTCGGGTCACCAGGCTTGGTGGCAAGTTCCTTTACCTGCTGAGCTGGCTGGCTGCTGTTTTTAACCTTGCATTATACAGTGGGGACAAGAGACAGGGCAGCCACAACTTCCCTCGTTGAGGGGATTAAATTGATTGTTCCTCCCAGAGTGGTCATGCTGGAGCTGCAGGAAGGTACCCGCCATTGCCTTTGCTTATTCTGAACTGAAGTCAACTTTACTGCATGTGAAATCTCCCTGAGGTCCCATAGATCTCCACCCCTGCCACCAGCCTTCCCCTTCCTGGTTGCTGTGGGCTCCACCCAGGGAAAAGTGGGAAGCTCTGAGCTCTAGCTGTCTGTGAAGCCAATGACCCATTTCCCTTGCTATGGCTATCGTCCTGGGTCAGCTTGCCTGGCTAGGATAGATGCCAGGACAGTGGATGATATTATGCCCTCTTTCCAGGCAGCAGGGATATATTTAGGATTTTCTTCCATGCTGTGGATCTGGATTCTAAAATCTGTGAGGATCATTATGGGTTCTTAGGAGTAAAGTGTGTATGTGTGTGTGCATGTACATATGTATAAACTCTGGGAATGATGGAGGCAGGGTGACCTTGAACAAAGACTGCTTTCAATTCCCAGGGGTCTTTGGAGCTACCCTGCTATCTCAGTCTATTACCCCAAATCAGGTTAGTGTTGTTTCACACTGCAACCCTGGGGCTTTCGCACTGCTAAGACATATTTCTAATCTGATGCTTACTCCAGCCCTTTGGGCAGGAGACAGCATGTCTTTGGGAGCCTGCGAAGCTACAAGAAGAAAGGAACACTACTAGAGGTGAGCAAAGATGCTGGAGCTTGGTTGAGCTGCGGGAGACAAGGCTCTAGGGAACTCAGGCACCCATCAACTGACTGTTGCCATTCTATGGCTGGATTATTTTCTCCTGCTGGAAAGAGCCCTTCTAATTTTAAAAATTATCTTTAATTGTACTTTTCTCCCCTATTTTTCTCATGGTTATGCCCTCTATTAGATTGTCTGCCATCCTTCCCGCCTGCCTTGGCAGAGCTCAAAGGCAAAGGAAGGGCTTCCTCCTTGCTTGTCTACCAAGGTGACTCTTGGTGGGAGCTGCAGGCTTCATGAACAAGGACAAGGGCAGAAGGGACTCCGAGACACAGAGAAGATAAGTCCCTTGCAGAAGGAGTCTTGAGGGTGGAGGCCACTCCAGACACACCACAGAGGGCATTACACTCCAAAGGTCAGGGCATCCTGCTCTGTCATACCTGCCAGGGGCTTCCTATACCCAGCGGTGCCAATGTCATCTTGTCTCAAGCATAGAAAGAAGTTTAATGTTTTTCAATCAGTGCACCTTCTTTTTTTTTTCTTTTGCTAGGAACAATTTAAAAATTGGTCTGTGGCCAGCATTCCCATCCATTTACTTAGTAGGAATGTATTTGGTTACTGACTATGTGCTAGCAACTCTTCCAGAATCCTGGGAACTATAGAGGAATCAGAAATTCTAAAGAGAAGACCACACCTATAGGGGAACTGTCTTTAATTGTTTTGTTCTGTTCTGTCTTGTCTTTTTGTAGTTGTTGTCATTTATTTGCTTGTTGAGACAGGGCCTCATTCTCTAGTCTGGGCTAGCCTTGAACTCACTCTGTAGATTAGGCTAGCCTCAAACGTATAGCAAACATCCTGACTCAGTCTCCTGAGTGTCAATCACCACAGCCAGTTTCTTTCCTTAGTTTTCCATGAACCTTATTGTCCAGCCATCTGTTTGCCAGTCTCTGTTGTGATACCCTATGCTTCTGTCCCTGTTCCCCTGCTAACCCAGCCTAACTTAGGAAATGCTTGCTGAACTTGGCAGAAATTCTGTGTATGTGTGAGCACACAGAGGCCAGAGGAGGATGTCAGGTGTCCTGCTCTATCATTCGCTGTCTATTCCCTAGAGTCAGGGTCTCTCACCGAAGCCAGCAAGCCCCAGAAGTCCTCTATCCATCGCGGCACCCAGGCTATAGGCATTAATGCCACGTCCACTTTTTTACATGGTGCTAGGGGGTTGAAGTCAGATCCCTTGCTCATATAGTAATCACTTGTGATGGCTATTCTTGGTGGCCATAACTGGAATGAGCTATAATCCAGAAATGGAGGGAACACTTGTGATCTGGATCTTGAGCCTGGAAGACACGGGCTTTTGGTCTGGTTCTTGAGGTGGGAAGGCACACAACACACCTTTAATCCAGATCTTAAGGTGGAAGACACACCTTCACTCTGGGTCACACCTCCTGCAGGAAGCCTATGTAAGGACAGTGGAAGAAGGAAGGGTTTGATCCTTCTTCACCTGCTTGCCCCTGCCTTGTCTGCACATCCATTCCTTCACTAGCTTTGGAGACTGCCTCTTCAGGATTCCAACATATACTGAAGACCAATTGAGACACCTTGTGGGACTGAGAAACTACTAGACTCTTGGACTTTCCATTCACATGTAACCATTGTTGGATTACCTGGACTGAGGCCTGTAATTCACTGCAATAAATTCCCTTTATCTATGTGTGTATGTTTGTATATATGTATTGAAAGAGAGAGAGAGAGATTCATTCCGTAAGTTCTATGACTCTAAGGAACCCTAGCTAACACAGCCCTCTTTGCCACTTTGCTATAATCCCTATGCTATAGAGCATCTTAGAGTTTTCATTCTCTGGGGCTGTTCCTCATAGGTGTGAACCTGAACCAATCACCTATTACCTAAACACTTCCCTGCATCCCTGGGGGATGTGTTGCTAGGCAACAGTCTCCACCATTCAGCGTCACCACTGCCTTGACATCATTTTCTAGTTCAGCTTCTCAGAAGTCTAGGCCCCAGGCACCTAACAGCCTTATTCAAGAGTTCCCTAGCTATTTTTATAGTGGATTCCTCAAGATTAGATCAAGTTGTGTAAAATAAAAGCCCAAACATCAGTAGTTTAAGATCGAAGTTATTCTCTCACTTAAAAGAGCAGTCTGAGACAACATAGAAACTCTGTGAAGTGGAAGTAACGGAATAGGTGGGGCTCTCCAGGCCCCACCCCTCCCTGAGGACCTATAGGCTGACACAGCACGAATTCTATTTGGTCTTAATAATAAAAACTCAGAGACAGATATTGGGGTTCAAGCTGAAGATCAAAGAAGCAAAGCGGCCAGCCACTAGAGAGTTTAAAGAGTTATCACCTCTACCCGTGATCAGACGGAAGGGGCGATCCTGTCCTCAGAATGCACTTCCAGACTGCATCTGTCTCCACCAAACCTCAAACTGAGCTCCTATCTCCTCCCTCCTGTCTCATATTCCTCTCTAGTGCTGGGATTAAAAGCATGGGATCTCAAGTGCTGAGATCACCTTTGTATGAGCTCTGTTTCTCTTTTAGACTGGATCAATTTCATGTAGTTCAAGGTGGCATTGAATTAACAGAGATCTGTCTGCCAGTCTCCCAAGTACTGGGATTAAAGATGTGTACTACCATTGCCTGGCCTCTATGCCTAACTAGTGTGACTGCTGGGATTAAAGGTGTGCGCCACTACTGCCTGGCCTCTATGGTTAACTAGTGTGACTAGCTTTGCACTGTAATCTTCAGGCAAGCTTTATTTGTTAGATCATCAACAAAATGTCACCACAAGCTGTTAATGGTTGTCAAGGAAGCAGAGGCATTTTGCTCACTGTTCTAGTCATCAGTATTGTGTCTAGGCTCCTGTAAACAATCCTAAAGAAATTCTTTGGATTTACAAGAAAAGTGAGAGGCAGAGTGAGTTAGAGTGTTTGTCACCAAATCTGACAACATGGCTTGGATTTGTAGGACCCACATGGTGGAAGGAAAGAACCAACTCCAGCATGTTTTCATCTGACCTCACATGCATGCTGTCACACACACACACACACACACACACACACACACAGAGTCTTAGTTATTATTCAACTGCTATGATAAGACGACCAAAGAACTTACAGAAGAATTTGTTTCTAGGGCTTACAGTTTCAGAAGGTTAGCACCCATGACCATCGTGGTAGGAACATAGCAACAGTCCAGGCATGATGCCAGAGCAGTGACTGAAAACTCCCATCTGAGACACAACCGCAAAGAAGAGAGAGGACATGCTAGGAGTGACAGGCGTCTTTTGAAAGCTGAAGACTTGTCACCAGGGTTAGTTCAAACTTCCTCTAACAAGGGCCACACATCCTAATCCCATCCAAACAGTTCTAAAAACTGGAGACTAAGCATTTAAACACATGATGCCTACGGGGCCATTCTCATTCAAACACCACACTACCATACACAGAGAAGTAAATAAAATAAATGTAATTTTTTCAAAAGACATGGAAGTTAAAAAAACTATTTGAGAAGAGAAAGGATATGAACAAGAGTTGGAAGAGATAAGAGATGGTGTTGGGGGCTTAAAATGATCAAAATATATTATATAATAAACCAACTATTATGTATAACTTATATATGCTCATAGAAACACTAAAAATAAAACTTTAGCTTGTCAGCGAGACATTCAGAGGGACCATGTTGAAGTTAACCCAGTGGCTTTGGGGACTGGGGCTCTTGGACTCTGCCTGGGCTGCCCTGACCATGGGAGCTCTGGACCTGGAACTGTCTTTCCCCTGCCAGGAGGTCCTATGGCCACTGCCTGCCTACCTGCTGGTGTCCGCTGGCTGCTATGCCCTGGGCATTGTGGGCTATAGTGTGGCCACATTTCACGACTGCGAAGACGCAGTCCGAGAGCTGCAGAGCCAGATCCTGGAGGCACAAGCAGATTTAACCCGCAACGGGCTATGCTTCTGACACCTTCGCCCATTCCTGTCGGGACATCCTTCCTCATTCCCTATTAAAGTGAAGTTTTATTTTCTTAAAAATAAATAAATAAAACTTTAAAAGAAGTTGAAATTCCAATTATTTCTTTTTGTTGCTTGTTTTATTTATTGAAAATAGATTCTTCTCTCATACAATAATTCAGACCACTTTCCCCTCCCTCCACTCCTTCCAGCTCCCCCCAACCTTCCCTCTCCCCCAAACCCATCCCCTTTCTGTCTTCCTTCAGAAAAGAGCAGGCCTCCAAGAGACAGCAACCAAACATGATGAAACAAAATACAGTAAGACAAAGACAAAGCCCTCATACTGAGGTTGGACAAGGCAATCCAACAGGAGGAGAAGAGTCCCAAAGAACAGGCAAAGGAGTCAAGGACAAGCCCGTTCCCACTGTTAGGAGTCCCACAATACACCAAGCTAACAGCTACAACAGACACATGCAGGCCCTGTGCTTGCTGCTCCAATCTGTGAGCCCGAATGAGCCCTGCTTAGTTGATGCAGTGGGCTGTGTTCCCCTGCTGCCTTCCATCCTCTGGCTCCTACAATCTTTCCACCTCTTCTACCTAGGGACTCCCATACAATCTTTGGAATGTGGCATTTATCTTTATGATCTAAAATAGAAGTTGAAATTCCAGCCATCAGACCAGGGCCAGAAGAAAGGTGGAAAAGGAGGCATGAGCCCCTATCACATCTTAGGATTTGACAGACAGACATGACACATGATGTTGCCTTCTCTCCAACTTTGATCATGAGGTCATACTCCAGCTATGAGCAAGGGGAGGCTTGAAAATGCAATCTTTTATCCTGACTGCATCAGGCCCAAACCCTGAATCTGCTAACTAAGGAAGTAGAGAGGGAATTTATCTCCTTAAGCATGAAGCTTTGATTTAAAAAACACAGCTATCGTGGTATCACCGGGAATGTGATTGTGGGAGTCGGAAATGGAGGTTTGTGTGTTTACTTTGAGACAGAGTCTCATGTAGCCAAGGCTGGCCTCAAATTCGAGGTTAAGCCAAGGATGACTTTGAATTATCTGTCCTCCTGCCTCTGGAGTGTGGGAATTATGAGTGTGCACAGCACACTGTTTTAAGTAGTTCTAGGGATTAAATTCAGGGTCTCATGCACATTAGGCAAGCTCTACCAAGGAAGTCAAAGTATAAACATTCTTACCCACACTTAGGAACCACAAAAACCATTTTGAAACATTCCTCTTAAAAGGGTGGTGGTGTTCAGAGCTGAGGCAACATGTTACAACATGGCCCAAGTCAGTGTGACCTGGCTGAGTCAGCCTGAGCCTTGCTGACACAAAAAGAAAACCAGAAGTCACTTTGGGCAAGGGGGGGAGGTGGGTTCAGGAGAGAGGGGAAGCATGGCAGGAACCAGGGAGGACACCTAGAAACAAAGAGGCAAGGATGGAGATTCTTGGGATGGGCTGCAGAGGCGGGCGTGGGTCCAGTGGTCCCAGCTGATGGTGTTGGAGAAAGCATCATGGATTTGGGGTGATACTGGCCAGGAGTCTGAGTCTCCCCAGAGTGTGGATGTGGTGCAGGATAATCAGATGCCAATTTTAGAAAGTTCCCTTTGCTGCAGTTGGGACAATAGAGACGGTGGCAGGGAGGAGGCTGAGGGGCCTGCAGCTGGTGGATGAAGAGGTTCTTGGGTGGGGCAGGCCAGAGGGAGAGAAAAATCCAGGTGGGCTCAGCTGAAGAGCTGAGCAGGGAGTGCTGTCACTTCTCCCCAGCTGCTTCCTTGGGACTCCAAGCATCACACGCTGTGAAGGAAGAGCCAGATGACTATAACAAATGGGAATGAGTTAATATGAGCAGTCCATTTGATAGACAGGCTTGGGGGGCGGGAGGAAGAATGGACCATGTCACCACATAAATGAATGCCTTGGCTGGACAGGGTGTGCACATGTCAAGAGCAGCTATGAGCCCCAGCCTTTGAGACACAATGGCACTGGGCTGGAGACAGTTCAAGTTGAGCTGACAGTAATCTCTTCACAGGGATGTATATAATCTCAGTTGCTCAAAATTCTATCTGACAAGCCCGTGTCTGGAAGAGCACACATGGCTGACCAATCTTCCACACCTACTCAAGGGAGAACTGAGCATAGCTCCCCTGAGCCTGAGGGAAAGTGAACAAGCTACTGGTTACCACCCTTCCCTCATTTGCTTAACTCCACATCGATGTCTCCCTGAAGTGTGCTATTGTCTAAGGATGGGGGTGTGCCATGATGACATCAATCTTAATAATGCTACACTTTCCACTCAATGGCTGCCTATCATTCCCGAGCACTGCTCTAAGTATTTGGTGAGCATGATCTTTTTTGTTGAAGTGCCACTACCCTCTCCATTTTACAAGTGAGGAAACTGAGGTACAGAAAGGTTTCATAAGCATTTGTCCAAGGTGATATATGTAAATAAGCAGATCTACATTAGATCATGTTTGCCTCTCCTCTAGGATAAAGTGGGTTGCCCATGTCTACTAGCTGGCAAATGCCAGTCATTTGCATATATGCTCATCTAAGCATTCACTATATATCTACCTACCCATCAGTCCCTTCATTTATCATTGTATCTCTCCATATCTCCATCATCTATCCAAAAACTCCATCCATCCACCTTCTCATTCCCCCTCCACAACTTGGTAGGGGGAGAGACAACTGACCTATCCATTCACCCTCCATCCTCCACCCACCTACTCATCCATCTTCCCATCTGCCATCTACCCACACTGACTAGGAGGAGAAATAACCAACACATCTGTCTTCATTACTTTTCTATTGCCAAGACAACACACTATGGCCAAGGCAACTTATAAAAGAAAGCACATGGCTCCGGAGAGTTAGCATCCTTGACCATCATGGCAGGAAGAGTGACAGCAGGTAGGCAGATAGGCATGGTCTGGAGTAGCAGTGGAGAAACCTACAGGTTGAGACAACAGCCAAGAAGCAGAGAAAGAGAGACAACTGGAAATGGCATGGGTTTTTGAAACCTCTTCCAACAAGTTCATACTCCCTAATCCTTCCCAAACAGTTCCACCAAGTGAAGACCAAGCATTAGAATATGCAAGTCTATGATGTCATTATCACTCAAACCATCATAACGCCTAACCAAACCCTACATTCATCCACTCATCCCTAACTCCAGCCTCCCAGTCTCCCGTGGGCTCATCCTAGGCGGAGCTCTGACCCTACCCTCCGTAGGAAGACAGTCCAGAGCACATTTGTTTGACTCCTAACTTCTTAAGCCACATTTGCACTGGTGGTCCACTCACTTCTCCCCTGAGCCCCATCAGAAATACTCAGTTTAATTTCTAAAGCCTTCACTTCCCTCACCCAGAGCTCTGAGTCCTGTGTGCTGTCCCTTCAAGCTCCATGCAGACTCCACCCCATGGGATTCCTTTGTCCCCATGGTCTCCCCTCCAGGTACAGCACTCTTCACTCCCCTCCTTTACCCTTCAGACCTCACAGGCCATGTGCTGCCTATCTCTCTGTCTAGCTCTTATTCCCAGCTTGCCAGGTGACAGCCATGTTATAGCCTTTACCCCTGCTGACCTCTGACCTCATGAAAGATTCCTTCCTGCCACTCAAAAAGGCTTTCTTCAACATAGCACAAAGGCAGTCTCCCTCTCTACCTTGTTTACCCCCTGCCAACTGTGTAGACCAGGCTGGCCTTGAACTCACAGACATCTGCCTGCCTCTTTCTCCTGAGTGCTGAAAGGTAACAGTGTGTGACACCATTCCAAGAACATATTTCTCATTTATCTCAAAGCCTGTCTGAATTTTTTCCCCACCAGAGTCTAGGTAAATGATTGACAGTCCACTCTTTATATTATTTAAGATGCCTTAGGCTACAAATTCCTGGTCTTGATATCTAAAAAGTAGGGAAAGAGGAATAATGACCCATAAAACTAGAAGGTTCAGAGCAAACTCAAACCTTCTTGAATAATAAACTTCCTTTAAGACATGAGAACTCTGTCTTGTGTCCTTGGTCTCAGGAATTCATTTTTCTGTGTTTCTTAGCTGAATACCTCCCCACCTCACACACACACACTCAGAGGCAAGCACCATAGACTTGACACATTCATCAAAATGAGCCTCTCTCCCTAGAGTCATCCCCAGTCATGCAAGGGCTTTGATTGGCCCAGCAACCTCGCCCAGAACCAAGTAGTGGTTCAATGAAGCAGTAAATTGTGATTGGCTAGGTTCAATCACATGGAAAACGAGGTGCATGGCATGCCTAGCCAATCACTATGTGGGATAAAGCTCTCTCTGCCAAGAGAGGGAGGACAGACAGGATGCAGGGCTCTAAACTGCTCCTCTTCCAGGCCACCGTCACGCCACCCACACTCTCTCCTGTCCTCCCAACAGACAGTCCACCTCTGCCCCTGCCCTGTTGCCCGCTAATTGACAGTCTGACAGTCAACCTTTAGGATGCGACTCTCTTTGTAGGTCAGTTCTTTGTCTATATCCAGAAGACAGCTGCCCCCTCACTCACGGGCCTCAGCCCCTTGCTAGTGTGAAAGCCAAATTGGCCTTGTTCAGCACAGTTTGCCCGAGATAAACACATTAATCGTGACTCCAACATGGTGTGAGAACAGTGCATTTTGGGGTCCCTTCACTTCCCCTTTTGTCAGGCAGGAATTCAAGCTCTCCCGGTTCTGGGAGGCATGGCAGGATTAGGATGATGATACACACTAAATGAGCACATGTGGGTCCCAGCATAGAGTTCTCTTATGTTGAGTTTCAATGGAAACTCTAAACACTGCATTTTCCAACCTGTCGGTAACATGCAGTCTGCTCACAGACCTCTACTTTGAGCTCACAGTAAGCAGCGTTGGGATTCCGGGGAATGTTTACATGATAATCCCACAGAAGCAATAAAAATGGGGTGGGGGATAAAATTTATATCCACTCTGCAAACTGCGCTGGAGAGACACTTGGTTTTTAAAAGCAAGAAAAAGACAAGGTGGAAACAACCCCCACCCAGATGTTTAGAGTCAATAAATGCACCATGGAGACAGTTCCTTTTGACGATCGAGGATGACTGATCTCCCCAGAAGAGTTCTGCTAGCTGGAGATGGAGGTAGGAAGAGGAAGATCTGGAAGGCTTGCACTGGGAAAGCCACCTGCCTCCCCCGCCCCAACAGCCCCGAGAACCACATATTCTTGTTAAATAGATGGAAGCAAATCAGTTTGCTGGGACAACCTCTTCAAGTGGGGTGTACATCTTGACTCCATCATCACCCAGCTATGGGACTTCTGGGACCTCAGCTTCTCTGCCTGTAAAATGGGATGTGAGAAACATCAGAAAGTTCCCCCTTCTCTGCCACCATCTTTTATTAATCTATTTCACATATTCAAAGCAAACTGACCAAAGTCCAGGACAAAATAACACAGAAAACAGATACCCAGGTGACCTAGTGACAAAGCGATGACCAGCCATGCTCCCCTCTCCCTGAGCAATGTGGTGCCCTAAAACCCTGGGCCTCCCGCCAGTTTGTTCCCCAACTTCTCTTCCAATGATCTTTGGGGCCCTGTTGTAGGTGACTTCTTGTGAGTTTGACTCTGGACATTCTTTCAGCCTCTTAGATCCTTTGTGGCACTGTGGCCATATTATTGTCACCTTGTTTCCTTGGTCTGTGTGCCAGACAAGCCTTGACTGGTCAGAGACCCGCACCTCCTGTGACCTGTGATCCTATATGTGTGGGTGACTATTACCTGGTCCCCAGACTTGTTGGCTTGCAGACGTCTGGACTTCCAGAAGCTAGCTAGACTCCATGAACAGAGTCCAGGTCCTTTTGGAACAGTGGAGTGGCTGTTCATGTTCTCCTATGCCGTGTGTGTGTGTGTGTGTGTGTGTGTGTGTGTGTGTGTGTGTGTGTGTGTGTGTGTGTGTTGGGGCTCTGTCCTCATCACCACCAGACTGAGCTGTGCCCTGTATCCTTGAAGGGCTGCCTATACCACCTACCCTGGCCTCTCTCATCAGGGCCTCAAAGGGTATGCACACATACAGAATCTTCAAATAACCTGGATGATTTTTTCAAAACAAAACTGTTTTTTTATTGCCATTCCCAGCCCACCTGGCACCAGCTGTGATGAGAATCACTTGAGTGGTAAAAGTGCTATTGACGAAATTGCTCCCAGCGGAACCGGCTCTGCACTCAGCACCATTGGCCCTTCTCTGTGCTCACCCCCCCTATTCCTCCCCCCTGACTCCCCCTGCAGCCTTCCTCTCCCCTCAGGGCTGTTCCCTCTTCTCTTTCCAAGCCTCTTGCTCTGCCCTCCCCTTTTTTAGCTTCTCCTTTTTTAACACCCACCAGGCCCCCATCTCTCTCCCTGCTCTCTTCCTAGGCCTGTGTGTCTCTAAGTCTTTCTCTCCTGCCCCGTCTCTCCTCACTATCTCTCTCTGTCTTCCACTCAAGCCAGATCTGCCCAGTGAGGCCAATGGGAACTCCCAGACAGATCAGTCCTAACGAGCAGGCCCAGCCTGGATCTGCTGCGCTGTGAGGACTCCAGCCAATTTTGTCACACTACTCCCTCATCTGCCCCTCTGTTTCAGAGACACCCTGGGGTACAGGTAGGGCAAGAGAAGAAAGACAGACAGTGGAAGTGTGGTGAGTTCAGGGAACAGTGTGCAGTCTGAAGGAACGGCTTGACGAGGAGATGTAAGGTCCACCAAAGCCCAAGGAGGAGGTAAGGGCCCAGCTTCAGAGTGGAGAAGGCTTTAAAACCAAGCTAAAACCTTGGCCTTTCACCCCCAGTCCTTCTTAGTCATTAGGGCATTCCTAGTGATGGAAATACAACGTGACTTTAGGTAAAGGCTTACACACTATGTGGACTCTGATAACTGAGCTCTTACAACAGGGTCGGTTTTCTTGGGGTTCAGCTTAGCCTTTTTGGTGGTTTCCTCAGTTTTGTTTTCCAAGCTCCAAATCTGCTTGCTTCTCACGAGAGCTGCAAATGGTACTCGGGGCTGGAGGCTTCCTTAGTGGTTTCTAACAGGCCAGAGGGGAGGAACAGCATTCCCCCTGGCCCTCCTCTGAGGATCCTCCATCTTTCTGTCCAGTAGCCAGATCTGGAGTTGAGCCACTCTTTGGCAAGAAGAGTAAAATGGTACCTTTGCACCCATCAGGGACATCACATAGGGAGGATACATACGCCCCTGGAGTCATGATGCTTTAGGAAGGGTGGAGGGGAACATGGTGGAGGATGAACACTTTCTGCAGGCAAAGGTCAGGTGACCGGACTGCGCAGCATGGGGAACCCTCCCGAGAAGGGTTTGGCAAAATGCTTTATATACAAAATGATCTCAGGTGTGTTATTAGCTAGAAAGCAACAGACACGTGCAATTTAATTAAAAGACGAGACTTTCAAGAAATGTTTTACTTGATTGAGTGGCTGGATGACTGGCTTGCACCTATTTTAGTTATTACTGCATTGATAACTGGATGGAAAATGCACAAGAAATGTTTACTAGCTGAATGAATGAATGAATGAATGAATGAATGGACTGCAGCAGCAACTTAAGGCTACTTCTAAGTACCAGGAAGTACATTTCTTCTCTCTCTCTCTCTCCTCTCTCTCTCTCTCCTCTCTCTCTTTCTCGTGTGTGTGTGTGTGTGTGTGTGTGTGTGTGTGTGTGTGTGTGTGCAAGCATGCACAGCACATGCCATGGCCTGCACATGGAGGTCAGGGGGCAACCTCGGTCCTCTCCTGGCTTGTTTGAGGCAGTCTGTATTCTAGGTTAGCTGAGAACTCTTCTGTCTCTGCCTTCCCCTCTCCCTGAAAGAGTGCTGGAATCACAGGTGCTTGTTACTGCATTTAATTTTATGTAAATTCTGGAGGTCAGAACTTCAGGCCTTGGGCTACTTAATCCACTGAGCCATTTCTCAGCCCCTTCTTTTGTTTTTTTAATGATAGCTTTAGTGAGATATAATCCAGATGCCATAAATCTCACCCTTTAGTCAAGTGATAGTCGCCATTCCTGGGGAGCTTGGGAACCAGGTGTGGGAGAATGGCACTCATGATGTGGGTAGTTAGGAGCCCCAGGGGTTGTGGTTGGGTGGACAGGTCAGATGGAAATAGAAGGAACGTTCTGAAAACTATGGCCATATTAACAAAAGATGGAGGAGGCCCTGGCACCTGGGTTCCTGCCACAGATTGGAAAAGCAAAGGCAAAGGAGCTGGGATGTGGTTCAGTTTACAGAGCACTCACCTAGCATGCACAGCCCTGGGTCAGTCCCCAGCACTGCATCAATAGCATGGGGGCATAGCTGTCACCCTAGCACTCAAGAGTTAGCTGAAGGAGAATCCGCTCAGGTCAGCCTCAGCTATACAAGACCAGTCTCGGATACCCGAGGTCCTGTTAAAAACAAACATACAAACAAGAAAACCGCCTAGGGGTGGGAATTCAGGCCTGGGCACTGCTTGTGGCAGGCAGGGCCTCAGAACAAAAGTGCCCCTTGTTTTCCTTGGGTTTCCATTCTCATCACACAGAGAGCATTGTCTATGCCCCTCTTCCCTGCCTGGGGCTGAGACATGGGAACATGTGTCCCCAAGTACAGTCTGTGAGATGTAGAGTAGGCTTGACCTGCCCAAGCTACATGATGCTTTTGGCTGCCAGCTCCAGGCCTCAGCTACTCACAAGCACTGGGAGGAGGGTGGTGTGCTGGAGAGTTTTATGTTAACCTGACACAAGCTAAAGTCATCTGAGAGGAGGGAACCTCAATTAAGAAAATGCCTCCACAGAGGCAGGTGAATCTCTGAGTTCGAGGTCAGCCTGATCTACAGGATGAGTTCCAGAACAGCCAGGGCTAAACAGAGAAGCCCTGCCTTTAAGGCATTTTCTTTAATAGTGATTGATGGGGGAGGGTCCAGCCCATTGTGGGTGGTGCTACCCCTGGGCTGGTGGTCCTAGGTTCTATAAGAAAGCAGGTTAGTGTCTTAGTTAGTGTTTCTATTGCTGTGAAGAGACACCATCACTTTGGTGACTCTTCTATAGAAAAACATTTAACTGGTGATTTGCAGTTCAGAAATTTAGTCCATTATCATCATGGCAGGACATAGTGGCTGTGCAGGCAGACATGTTCAGCCAGCCAGTAGAAAAAGAAACTAGGCAGGTTGCCTTGGGGCTTCTGGGACTTCCCCAAAGTTGTGCTAAAAGAAGGCAGGGGACAGGATGCCCAGCTCTAACTAGTCATGTGTACCTGGAGGTGCTGGGTAGAGGATCAGTGCTGAGTGGAAGCTCAACACAGGCCTTGGCAGGACTAGACTCCACGGTGTAGTCAGTTCCAAGAAGGAAGGTGGTGTAGATACCTGTACCTGAAAACAAAGATGGGAAACCAGTCCCATCCCCCACACCTCCTCTCTTGAACTTTCAGTTTGCAAGTCTGCAGCAAGGCAGGGAGACCAACTCTGACTTAGCCGTTTTTTTGTCTGGATGCTAGCCTGCTACATGCCGCAGGACATGAAGTCTGGGGCATGCTGAAGATGATGGTCAAAGACACAGCCCTGCATTGCAGGAGACGCCTGGCCTTTCTCAGTGTAGAGTGTCCTGAAGTGTTGGACACTTGGCACATCTCTTCTCCATCCCTTCTGTAAACAGTGTTCTGTTTCTAGGTGCCACTGTATCTGACACTCTCCCTTTCAGGATGCATCATCACTTTGCTTGTCCAGCCTCCCGGTTAAACTGTAAGGACAGCTGGACCTCCATATCCAGGGATGCTGCGTCCTCGGGTCCAACTGAACAAGGGTCAAAAGCAATTGTTCCATATTGAATACAGATGGCTTTTTTTTTGAAGGGCAATTTTATACAGAAAACTTAGCAGTGTACATGTAACCCTGTTTAGTGGCAAGTTTTTTGACCTTTGCCTTTTCCAGCTTGGTAATATAAGCCGCAGATTTTGGAACTAGGACATTTCCTCTTCAGTGGCAAGGGATCTCTTCATATCTGTCGCTGTAATGGGTCCTGATAGGCTCCCCCACCTTTGTCTTCCAAGTGTGAATGAGGCACCCATGGTGGGTTTCCCCTTGATGATACAGTAAGGAACCCCATCTTATGACACAGGGTAGGTGGGGAACCCAACAGCTTGATGGGGTCTACATCATGTGTCATCACTACCAGCTGGGCCTTCTCGTCTTCCAGCAAAGTAGTGACCATATTGATCCCTGCTCCTGCTCCAAGCACAGGTGGTTTCTTAGAGGGGCTATCCCTTTGCCAGCAACTTTCTTCTCAGCACAGGCCAGCAGCCTTAGCTTCTCCTCCTGCCTCCGCTCTGGCCTGCAATTGTGGGTGAGCTCAAGTGGCTGGGTGCTGTTTGCAGATCCAGGCCTGAGTGAACTTATTGATTGCAGAAGGTACTTTGAGCCACTTACAGAGGAAGGCTTCTGCCACTGAAGCCTGATGTAGCGGGTCATCTGAGGAAGCAGGTGGCGTCTCTTTGGACTGGAGGCCAAAGTTCTTAGGCTCTGTGTCAGAACACTCACTACCTTTTTGGCCTCCTGCCCCTTCACAGTGGTGGTAAAGATGACACAGCATACTGTCTTCTTACCTGGGTCTGCTTTCCTTGCATCTTCTCGCTTGGCTGCCAGAAGACTTTCTTTAATCACTATACCATAAACCACTAATATCTATTTATACAGCTCTAAGATTGTATGAGTGCTATAAGGAAGGTGCACAGGAGCATGTGCATGGCAATCCACACATGCTAACATCATATGAGTGCTATGAGGATCTGCACAGGAGCATGTACATGGTGATCCACACATGCTAACATCACATGAGTGTTATGAGGACCTGCACATGAGCATGTGCATGGCAATCCCCACATGATAGCATCACATGAGTGCTATGAGGACCTGCACAGGAGCATGTGCTTGGTGATCCACACATGCTAACATCACATGAGTGAATTTGAATCCTCAGCCCACATGAAATAGCTCGAGGTAGGTATGGTGGCATATGTCTATAACGCCAGTTCTGGCACTGAGGAAGGGCTGGGGGAAACAGGTAGATCCTTCAGGCTTGATAGTCAGCCAGTCTAGCTGAAACAGGGGGTTCCGTGTTCAGTGAAAAACTGTCTCAAAAAATATTGAGGCAGGTGATAAAGGAAGACACCTGCTAAGGACCTCTGGCCACCATACCCAAATGCATAGGTAAGCACAAGTCCATACACATGTACACACACATTCCAAGGGGAAGCAACAACCTCTATCTGTCCCCTGAGACTCAACAACCTTAAGGAAGGCATTCCATTGAATCCTCTGAGCTCCAGTGGTGGGTGGCATCGTCATTATTCAGGTGTCCACCTTGACCTTTTCAAAAAGTCCCTGCTCAAGACCCCACAAAAAGTCAAGCCGAAGACTCGTGTCTCTCAGGCTGGTGCTGGTCCACCAGGCTAACTGGCAATGCGGGGACATTGTGAGACCCTCCAGCCCCAGCGCTGGCTCTGTTCCCCACAATGATTTCTCTTGATAGAAAGTGGAGGCATATGGGCAGGGGATATTTCCAAACGAGCTATCTGACAGCTGCAAGTTTCATTTTGTGTTGTGCATTGACCACTAATTGTTTCCCAACTAATCTGGGACCAGGAGATCAATATACCCCACGTATAGTTAATATCCCCTCTGGCATTGCCCACTTTAGTTAGAAGTAGTCAAAGTCACTGCACTCTGAAAATTTGAGCAGATACTTCTCATTTTCTGCAGAGCTGGATGAACTAGAATTCAGCCTAGCATAAGGGCTGGGAGTCTGAGAAACTCCCGGGTGTCAGGCACACCAGACCAGGCCCACAGTGACCACTCAAGGAGTGGAGCCTCCCAGCTCCCTTTGATCTTTTTGCTCTCCCCAAGCTGCCTCTGCTTGCTTGTTAATATAAGTGGTACAGCTATTTGGCTAACCTGTCTCCAGAGAGCTTACTAAGAAGACTTGGACATAGGGAAGGAAAGACAGATTTGAGATTACAAAGCCCCTCTTCTCCTTCCTCTGCCCCCTGACAGCTGCTTGGCCTTGGGCGTGCTGCTCGATGTGCTGGCAGAGCCTCGGTGTTCTCGGGCAGTGGCCTGCGGCAAGCGAGGAACCATATACTACTGAAGCGCTTGGTAGTCACTTCATCAACATACATCTGTGCAGCCATGTCTGGTTGACACAAGGAAGAATAATTGGGAAGGGGATCACACACTCCCTGAGGAGACACAAACAAATGTCTTCTTTGCTTCAGACAGGGCACTGCTGAGAGACCTAAGGAATGATTCCACCCACGTTCAGCTTACTGATCCAGTGAGTTTGCTGGTTATTTATGAGAGTGTTGGTAAGGGGTTACTTACAGGCGCATGGATGACTCAGAGGCAGCTAAGTCACTGAGAAGCCCATCCAGTGTGAGGCACAGCTCCTAAAGCTGCCTCCTCAGAAGTCCCCTGTACAACTGAGCTCTCTGCGAGAAAGAATGTGTCCACTGAACTGTTCCAGTGCCTTTCAGTCACTGGTTTAGCCAATTAATATCCTTGGGTATGCATGCTCTCATGTTCTCTCTCTCTCTCTCTCTCTCTCTCTCTCTCTCTCTCTCACATACACACACACACACATACACACACTCTCACACACGCTGGTGCAAATGTATGTGCACGAGCACTGTGTATGTGAGCATGGGCATGTGTATGCATGTGTGTGTGTGTGTGTGTGTGTGTGTGTGTGTGTGTGTGTGTGCACCTGTGTAGTTGTAGGACAAAGGTTTGGTGCCTTCCTCAGTCACTCTTCACCTTTTCTCTTGAATCAGGGTCTCGAGCTGAACCTGGGGGTCACCAATTGGCAAACCAGGCTGGCCACGAGCTCCAGGAATCCACCTATCTCTGTCTCTCCAGCACCGAGGTTACTGTGCTTGACTTCTTATGTGGGAACTGGGGACCCAAACTCAGATCTGTAGGCCTGTACAGCAAGCACTTTACCAGCTGAGCTGTCTTCCCAGCCCCACGATGAATCTTTTCATTGTTTTTATTCCCAATAAATAATCCAGAAAGCACTGAGCTGAGTCAGAGACAGGAACTGCTCTGGGCCTCCTGGTCAGGGGGACACTGTGTAAAGATGAGGATTTCAAGGGAGGAAAGGGAGGAATCAGATTCAAGAGGACCCTGCTCCAAGTCGCATGCTTCCTAAATTCTTGGGCCTCACTAAGTCCCCTAGTCTTGAAGATGGAGGAGGCCCTCGAGCTTTTGGGCAGCTCAAGGGGCCCATCCGCCACCTGAGACCCCTGCGCAGCCTGCAGTTACCAGGCAACCAGCTCTGTTGCCCAGCGTTCCTATTAGCACCTCGCAGCTGCCCAGGCAGCCAAAACTGCTTTAGAAAAGGCTGCCTGGCTGGCAGGTAGGAACAAAGGGATTAGGCCCCAGTTGACAGACAGTGTCCCTCCCATTTGCATGTCTATAAGCCTGAGGCCAGTTAGCAAAGGGGACACATAGCTTCAGAGTCCCTGCCAAGCTGGGACACAGAGGCGCTGGGCCTTCATCTGCATTTTGGACACCTGCCTTGGGCTACAAGAGCCAAGTGGAAGAAGGTTTTCTTGGAGGCATGCCTGGCACTCTGAGGTGGCCTGAGGAGGTGCCCCCCCAGGCCCATGGTGACCCCAACTCTTCCTTGCCTCCCTCTCAATCTGTGACAGAAGCTGAAGCAGCCAGTTTGGAGGCAGAACAAGGAAGCACTTCAGCAGCCCAAGGCCAGCTGGCTACCAAGTCAAACTAGGAAGACAATTTCTTTTCCTTTTGAATTTTTTCTTTCTTTCCTGTGTGTGTGTGTGTGTGTGTGTGAGAGAGAGAGAGAGAGAGAGAGAGAGAGAGAGAGAGAGTGTGTGTGCCAGAGTTCACCTGTGAGCACATGTGGAAGTCAGAGGTCAACTTAAGTGTCTTCCTTCTCCAGTCTCTGGCTGATCTTATGGCTCACTGTACAGGCTAGATTGCCTGACCAGCAAGCACCCAGGACCTGCCTGACTCCTGCTCCAATGTCCCCAAACTCCTGCTCCAATGTCCCAGCTCTGGCCCTCATGCTTACATAGCAAACATGTTACCCACTAAGCCACAGCCCCAGACTTATACAGCTTTCACTACACCACACACTGCCACATGTTCCCACACAAAGGAACATACACAATCAGGCACTTGTGCATGCACATACATACAAACATGTTCACATATGAACACACATGCATATAAACACACATGCATAAGCATGTAAGCACACATGTGTGCACACACATAGCATACATATACACAGGAATCCACACATATATGTGCACACCCATGCATAGGCAGGCATGTACATTCAGGCACATATGTGTACACACATACACAAGCACACACCACATTCATGCACACACATATACACACAGGCATGCACACACACACAAACACACACAATATGCACACATACACACATATACACAAATTTGTGTACATGCACACACAAGCTACACACACAAAAATGCATGCACAAGCACTGACACAACATATACAGATGGGTACGTACATGCAATACACACATACACACATACATACATACACAGACATGTAAAAAATGAATGCACACATAGGCACTTACATGAATGCACATGTATGCACACCATATACACACATACAGCATATATACACAAATGTACACACATGGTATACATATGCACACACATATGCACACGCATATGCACACACATGCAGGCATGCACATACATGTACATGAACATGCATGCACAAATAAAAATACACAGACATGCACCTACACAACATACACACATACAAACACACACTTGCATTCACACACACAGGCACATACACACATGTGAACATAGACAGGTGCATACACAGAGATACATGCTCACACACAGAACACACGCAAATGTACACATGCATACACAACACACACCCATTCATGCACATGTGAACATACATGCTCACATACAACATACAAACACACACATGCACACGTGGACACACATATAGCATACGTAAACATGCATTCATATGCATACATGCACACACACAAGCAGGTACACACAGCATGTGCACACAATATGCACATACACAAGCATGCATGAGCGCGCGCGCACACACACACACACACACACACGCACAAGCAGCCCAGTCAAAAGAAAAACAGGAACAAGCCAGGCAGTATTTTTTCCTTCATTCCCTTTTTGAGGCCTCCTGGGGGTGAGCTGCTGATTGACAGGCCGCTAAATGCAGGAGGTTTCCCTGTAATAGAGAAAGATTTTTCTTGAAGCATTCAACTCCTGACCTTTAAAAGCTTGGGGAGCAAAATGATTTTCAGTCACTTGGGCCTGAGTGAAAGGAACATGCATTGATCGACTGTGGGTCTCAGGCCTCCAAGGTCTCAATGCTGTGTCATTAAAATCTTACAATCGAGTTACCCTAATGTATTCCAGCAGCTGCCCCCTCAGATTGGTAAATAGATGCTGTCTCCAAGGGCCTGCTCCGGTCCAGGGGAGACCACAGTGAGTGAGCAGCCTGGGGGCCATGTCTGGCCTCTGTCTTGTGTGTGCTGTGTTGCTTAACACTGCACACCAGTAAGGGCTACTATCTCCTCTGGTAGATTTCCTCCTGTGCCCTGTGTTCTAGAGTTGTCTGCTTCTCTGGCCACAGGTGCCTCCACAGGGTGGCCAACCATGCTGCCTTGGCCCCTGGAAACAGTGATGTGCCTAGGGGTACACCTGACCAGGGCTGAGCCCAGGAGAGTGTTCCCTGGGATGACCCTCTCTTCCTGGATCATCTTGAGGTAGGAGGGGGTAAACAAGAGTTGATGGCAGCCGTGTTCCCTGTGATGTGTGTTCTGTGTACAGATGACAAGGCAGAGCAAGGTTCCTGACACTCCTAGTCTCTGAGGATGCCTGCCCCCTTTCCTCCTCTTTTGCTTATGTCAGCCATGTTTCTGTGGCTCATAGCCTAAATCTTGCCCTGTAGTAGGGACTGATGGTCCCAAGATACACTAGTGTAGGGCTTGGGTGAAGGGAAAGTGAAGGGGAGGGGAACCTGCGGATCAACCTACAAGTATGCTAAGCCCGCCTCTCCCTTCCAGCTTCTAAAACAGCAGCTAAGCCCTGCCCCATCTCCCTGTGGTCGCTCTGCGGGGCTGCCACAGCCTGAGCTCTTTCACTACTTCCACTGTTTCCTGCTTGTTTTCTCCCAACTTCCTGGCAGTGTGTACAGAAGGAAACAGAGTCTGGTTGGCATAGCTCATCATCTTTATGCCAGGCCACTTCATAGGCCCAACTGGTGCCCCTGAGTCAGGCGCTGACACGGAGCCAGTCACTTGAGGCAATGGGGCGGAGACTCACGTGCTCCAAAGCATGACCATCTTAGGCAACCGAGGTCACAGGACAGCCAAGTCTCGTTCCCAAGAGCCACAGCCCCCTTAGTACCATCTCACATTCAGACTAGCCTAGGGGAGACCAAGGACTGCCCATACTTGCCCTTTCCTATTCCACGAACTTCATCCGAGGTACCAGGCCTTTATTTGGCAGTGGGAGCCCTTCCTCCAGCTCCAGGGAGCTTGCTCACAGGTGCCTCTCTGGTGTGTTTCTTGCTTGAATTGCAAATTGAATCGCTGCATAAACCCTACATAACTCAGAGCCCCATGTTGGCAGTATCTTATTTTTCAATTTCTTTTTTTTTTTAATTGAATGAACATATTTTATGCAAGCCGTTCTACCTTGGTGAAGGCTGTTCCCCTGTGATTCATCAGGGTAATAACTAGAAACACCATTATTTGGCTCCATCCTCCTGCTGAGAACATCACATAACTGAGAAATGTTCATGCGTCTCACAGAGTTTCAGGGGAGAGCAAAGGGGAGGCAGTGGAGGGGGAGCAGAGGGAGGAAGGAATGAATAGTCATGGACACACAGAGGATGACGTCCAGGGATGTGGCTGGACAAGGTGGGGGGGGGGGTTCAGAACCACAAATGGGTTGGCGCGCGCGCGCACACACACACACACACACACACACACACACACACACACTTCCACTCATGAAGGAAACTAATAATAATTTTGGAATTTTAAAGTGGGAAAGTATGCGAAGCTACCCACTGCTCTCATTTAACTCAGGAAGAAAGGAGATGCCCCTGTGTGTCTCATTGAGCCCACACACAGTCCTGGGTTTCTGCCTAGAAGTATATAAATCAACTCATCGTGGGTACAACTCATCTCTTTCTGCCTCTTCACTGAGCTCTTGTTGCTTGCTTAGAATTCCAGACACCCCACCCCTTTGACCTATTCCTGCTATTGTTTTGTTTGTAAATGTTTCTAGTGTTTGGTTGGATTGGGTTGAGTTGGGTTGGATTGGGTTGTCTGAGCCCTTTGAAATATTTTCAGAAGTATCCCTCTGGGCAGAGAAGTAAGTCCCTTGGCAAATCTCTCCCTCTCCCCTCCCTCCCTCCCTCCCTCCCTCCCTCTCTCTCTCTGTCTCTCTCTCTCTCACACACGTACACATACACACACATACACACATGCGCGAGCACACGCGTGCACGCTTTCATGTGAATGTGTTTTTGTGTATAAGCATGTGTGTGCAGATACCCACAGAGGCCAGAAGAGGGCATCAGATGCCTTAGAGCTGGAATCCCAGGAGGTTGTGAGCTGCCCAAGGTAGGTGTTGGGAATCAAGAGCTCAGCAAGATCACCAAGTGCTCTTACCCACTGAATCATCTCCTCAAGTCCCAAAGGAGCATTTTTAAAGTTAGATCAAACTTGTAATACAAATTTCTGAGACTTCCTGTTGCTTCTCCAGATTGTTTTTTGTTTTGTTTTGTTTTGTTTTGTTTTTTTGGTACCTCCTAAATTTGCTACTCTTCCTTACCTCATTCCTGGACTATTGCCTTGTCTACTACCCAGGTTCCCTAACCCCTAACCTCTAATGCTTTCGTCAACAGAGCAATTTTCCCAAAATGTGGCTCATCCCCGTCTCAGAGTGAGCTGGATCCAGCGCTACACGTGCACACATCTGCAAATGAAAACATTGAACAACAAGCTTATAAAGTGAAGGGAGGAGTACGATGTGGACAGACCTACATAGCAGGATTTTTTCAGGGATACAGGATACAGAGACAGAACATCCCAAAGCCAGTTGAAACAAACAAGACTGTGTCCCTCCTTCCTCCTCTCAACAATGTCATCCCACATCCTGATGTTTTCTGTTCTTTGACTTTCAAATTTTCAGTGTCTTAGTCTTTAATGTACATCTTATAAAGAATGCAAAGATGGATATTTGAAACTCCACTCTGACAATCTCTGTGTTTTTACCACAGATTCATATCCATTGAGACATATTGTGCTTACTAATCCACGAAGATCCATTTCTGCCTTTTTTTTTTGATACACTTGGCATCTGTTTTTTTCTATGTTGCTTTTCCTTCCATTTGATTGTCCTTTTTTTTAAAATGTCTTTTTCCTTTGACAGGTTTTGGTTCCTACATTTACTGGTCTATATACATTCTTTTAATTAGCTGTTCTTGATTGTGAAAAACATTTTTAATTTTATTGTATATTTTAATTTTATTGTACATGTGTATGTGCACCCATGCACGTGTGTGTGTACACCATGATGTGTGTGCATGTATGTCTGTGCCTGTGTATGTACACATGCCATGACCTGTTTATAATAACTTGTTTTTCCTTTCTCCTGACTTATTAAAAAATAGTATTTTGCTATGTAATCCAGTCTGCTCTTGAATTCTCAGCAATCCTTTTGTCTCAGTCTTCAGAGTGCTGAGATCATGGGCCCCTTTCCTATCGCTTAACTGAAATTTTGGCTTAAGAGTTTCCTTGGATACTTGAAGACATTATTTTTATTTCCTGTGATCACTGTTGTTTCCATAGCTGCTGACTGGCATTCTTTCGAGGTCAGCCATCTCTGTCATCTAAATATTCTCTATCTGCCAAGATTTCTGTTAACAGGAGTGTACATGACAACACCCTACTTTTTCACTTCCAACAGCTCAAAATGAAATTTTGTACTAAGTTGTTTAGAATGTTAATCAACAAAGGTGAATGTATGTATGTATGCATGTATGTATGTATGTATTCTCAGGACTGGTGAGATGGCTCAGTGGGTAAAAGGTGTTTGCTGCCAAGTCTGACAACCTGAGTTTGAGCCTCAGGACTCACATGCTGTGGCTCACATATGCCCATACACATACACACAAATGAAAAATAAACAAATTGTAATTAAAGTTTTTGGAGAAAGGTAAGTTATCATTGTCTCTGGCACTCTGTAGTGTTAATACAGTGTGTAATGTTCAAGGGTCTAATTTAGTTTCATTTGTCCAGGCCAGGGCTGTCTATGCTCCTAAGCCTGAGGGTTAATGTTAATCAATAATTCTGAAGCATACTTGGTTTTAATGTTCTTTGTTCTTTCCATCTGAAGTACTTCTGTGAGTCCCATTGGATGTCACAAGCGTGTGGTGGGGGCAGTTCTTATACAGTCTTCACTATTCTTTCATGTTCCTGTGTCCTTAACTCTCTCCAAACTATTTCCCTCAGATATCTTTCCATGTTTGTTCTCTCTAGAATTGTGTCTAAACTATTCTTTAATTCATCTACTTTAGTGTGTCATTCATTATTTCATTTCTAGTTAATCCCATTTTCCCCAAAATATTTATTTTTAAAAACAAAAATCAGGTAAGCTTTTTGTAACCCAGGTTTCCATGAACAAGCCAGAATTTGGCTTCTACCTTGTCAGAAAGGTTGAACAGCAGTAGTTTCACATGGAACTTATTGCTCCCTGTAGGAGACAGAGAACATTCTGCTTGGTTGTATACACTTAATTCTCTAAATCTGCTGTGTATTTCTGCCATCATTTTATTCCATTCCATCTCTAAAACTCTAAGCTTCCAAACTGAGATGTGCAGTTGATGGTTGGGGTTTATTACCAATTCAATCGTTAATCATTTGTTCCCGGCTCTTAGGGTCACTGATGAGCCCAGCATCTCCTTCTCCATCACTGGCTCCTACACCTTCCACATCTTATGTTTCTTGCAGGTCTCCAAGTCTTTTCCAATGCTCTTAAACTCTTCAATGTCATGGAACTTGAGCTCCAGACATGTTGGCTTTCATCACAGCATATTGAAATCAACACTAGGAACCAGACCCAGTAAGCTATGGGCAATTCACAGGATTAACCACCAGATTTAACCAGGTCCAAAATGGGTAAGTCTTTCATCAATCTGATACCTCCTGTGCTGAGATATAGAAGTTTAAAGTCAATGCTGTAACCTCTTTTCAGTCCTCTGCAGCTTCCCCAAACCTCAGCTTCTACCAGGAACCCATTGCTTCATGGCAGGAACATACACACACACATTCTCTCTGTCTCTGTGTCTCTGTGTCTGTGTGTGTGTGTGTGTTCTGTCTCTGTATGTGTGTGTGTGCATGTGTGTGTATGTGTGTGTGCGTGTGTGTACATGTGTAAAGGTACCCACAGGGGTGAGAAGAGGGCCAGCTGGTGTGGGTGCTGGGAACTGAACTCAGGTCCTCTGAGATTCTGAGAGCAGCAAGCGCTGTTAGCCCTGAGCCCTTCTCCAGACCCTGTGTTCTTTTCCCTGTGGTTGATTCTTCCTTTTATGTGTTTACTCACTTTAGTTTATCTTTATAAACTAAGTATTTCTTCTGCCTGTGCTTCTCATAACCACAGGGGTTTAGCATCTAACTTGGTTCCATTTGGGTCTCCTGGTGGTGAGCAGAGTGCTTATGTATTTTGTTATACAAGATTCTGCGATTGCTTTTGATGCCAGAGCTTAACATGTGAGGAGCACTCCGGGTGTTGGCAAACTGTCTATGTTTTCTTCTGTCCAACTCTATCTCATCTTAGTATCTTTTAATGTGAGTTTATACATTTTAAGGAGTCTCAGACCATGGCAGCATGACACATCCCAACCCTTTACAAGACAGACTTGAATTGTAAAGTGTCAGCAGAGACTCCCCCAACACACACACACCCGAATTCGGACTGAGGAGGGCAGCTTTCTTGATGTCTTCACATACCAAGACTTAGTCTGTCCTCTGTGTGCTTGGTGCTTGAGTGATCCCACCTGAATATGTGGCTCTCACTTCAATCCCAGCATAGGTTCAAAGCCTCATCTCTTGCTCCCAGTTGGAAACACAACTCTTAAGTTCAGAGATGAGACTGGCTGTCATTATTCTAGGGTAGCTTTAACCCAAATTACACACCAAATGCTTTGCATTTTGGTCTATTCACTATGTGTCTCTAATGATGCAATTTATGTGTGTTCATGTGTGTAGAGAGCAAGTGAAGACTTGAATGTGTGTTGCTGACATGGGCATAGTCCCTACAAGGACCACAATGCCTCAGACCCATAGAAGTGACGAAGACATCCCTGGCAAAGCTCAGATGGATGGCAAGACCTTCAGTGTGTACATAAAATGTCTACCATAGCTCCCCTACCCAGATGTTTACTGCCTGAAGACAGATCCTATGGAGATTAACTAGATCTGTCTCTTTGGTCATCTGTATACAATAACTCTGCCTCCTTGTTTATCTGGATGTCATAACCCTTGCCTCCTTATTCAGCTGTGTGCAATAACCCTGCCTTTCCTGTTTGACTCTATGTAGTAAACACACTGAGCCTCCAGGGTGTTGCAGTTTGCGCATCTGAGGGCCCAGACTACCCAATCCCAGCTTTTCTGTGCCTGTATCTGTCCTGTTTCCATTACCTCTATGGCCCTAGTCAGGTTTCCAGGCCCCAAGCCATACAAGGACTCAATGCATGTGTGTAGACTGGAGGAATTGTGTGCGGTGCGTAAGCCACCTTAGGTGTCATTTTTCAGGATGCCATCCTCTTAGCTTTTTGAGACAGGCCTTTCGCTGACTTGGAACTCACCAAATAGGCTAGACTGGATGGTCAGCAAGCACCAAGGATCTCCCTGTCTCTACCTTCCCAGTGCCAGGATTACAGCTTGACTTTTAAAAGTGAATTCTTGGAATGAAACTCAGGTCCTCATGCTTGTGCAACAAGCACTTCATCCATCTCCCCAACCCCGTTTCTATGTATTTTTACGTCATTTTCTAAGAGAAAATCTTCTAAGGGTCATGTTGCCAGGCTCAGAAGTCTCAAGTTCCATCTGTCTTGGCCTCATCCCTTGGGCAGTTTTCACTATGTGGTGACATCCATCACCCAGAGCAATCCCAGGCTGTCACAGATGGAAATTCACAGACTGGAAGGGGGAGGGCAGAAAATTCCTGAAACAAGAGAACTATCATAGGCCTGATTTGGGCCATGCATCTATGACCAATCAGAAGGATTTGGTCACCCATCAAGGGACACGTCAGCATGAGGTCCAACCCAACCGTGGGCTATCATGTCAGAATGGAAGGAAGTAGGTGATTGACAAGCTGAAGCAACAGGTGTAAGGCACAGCTGCTGCCTGGTGTGTGAAAGGTGAGCATTTGCTCCTTGCCATATAGGCGGGGACTTGCTATCTCACCTGTTCCCACAGCTGCAGCAGAGAGGCAGTCTTGGTGTTGGGAGACTGGGTCCTTACTCAAGACTTGGACATTCTCCAACAAGGCTGAACATCTTGGCCTTGCCCTTTGGGCCATTTTCTTTTCAATCCTTCTGTCCAACCTCCTCTCTTCATGCTTCTCTTCTTGCTAAATACTGTTTGCTTGTCCCTTGGTCCTTCATTCTAGGCCCTTCTTTCTCCAGTCCTCCACCAAGACAAAATGAGGTAAGACCCAGAGCAGGAGGAGTGACCAATATGCTTGCTTCTCAGCTCCAGGACAAATCTTTACTTAAGACACCAGATTGTGGTTAATTCAGGGTCAGAGTTCTTAGAAGCGCTTGACTGAAAATAGTAAGAAAGTGAAGGATTGCAGGAGATGAGGCTAAACAAAGATGGTTTCAGTGGCGTCTAGCATTATTCTGATTCTGGGCTGACTTCTAAACCCAAACAGCACCACAGAGGCATCCACCATGAAGCAAAGCTTTTGTATCCCATCTGAGGGTTGATGGGATGAGTGAAACACCTGTCAGGTATTCTCTGGGAAGCAACTTCTCTCTGCTTCAGGGAATGTTCCTGAGGATAGTCATCCAGGTGGTTCTTGTCAACTTGCCACAGCCTAGAGTCCTCTGAGAGGAGAAGCCGAAGTTGAGCAGTTGCCTAGATCAAGTTGGTCTATGGGATGTCTGAGAGGAAATGGCTTGATTATTAATTAATGTAGGAGGGTCCAGTCCACTGTGACGTCTACAACAAGAGAAAGGAATGTTGTCATGATTCTAACTCCATGCTTATGGCGGCTGCCCACTGCTGAGTACTTGTGGGCCAGACAGTAGCTTATGTTTTTCACACATGCTTTTTCATTTAATTCTGATAATGACCATATAGCTAAGTGTTGTTATTTACCATATATTATGGATAAGGAAACTGGTTTTTCTCAAAGCCACAAGATAGGTAGAATTCATATTACTTCAAAGATCCTGGATATCTCACCCATCCGTGATGCCTGGTGTATGATAGGCAGGAGCGACCGCACCAGTCACAAGATCATCTTGAGGATCTTGGGAAGGCCAACCTTATTCCAGAGTCAGTGCCATCTACACGCTCTTGGTCCCTGCATGAGTGCTCTGTGAACTGTCCAGGCCACCTCTGGCCGTTGGTGTCTCCTCTGAGAAAGAAACTTCTATTTGAAAGCAACACTGACCTACTTCATAGAGGTCATTTGGGCTTCAGCAGTCACGGAGGTAGCAAATGACTTGGAGATTGTAACCTACGGTGTTGAAGATCATTCAGAGGTGAATCCCCAGAATCCTGTTTTCATTCATTCAAACCATAGTGAGCAGACCGGCCAGGTCTATGATCTGGTGGCTCAAGTGATGAACCATCAGGTCAATGTCTCAGCGCCGTTCTCCGGGAGCACAAAGCTCTGGCTGGCCAGTGAGATGGAGCAGTTTGATTGTCAACCTGACTGACTGAGAAGTGCCTAGGGGATTCGTCTAAAGCACACCTGAGTATCCTCATTTCCAGAATGGATTAATGAAGGAAGGAAGCCCCACCCTGGGTGGGGTAGAAACATCCCACAGGCTGCGGCCTGGATAGAACAACAAGAGACAAAGGAGAAAGCTCACCAGCACAAACATACTCTGCTTGCTGGATACCACGATGTGAGCTGCTCTGTCACACCCCTATGCCTGATTCCCCACCCTCGCCATGAAGGACCCAATACATCTTTTTTCCGTGTTGTTTTTCCTGGTTGGTTTGTCACAGAGACAGAAAAAGTGACAAACAGTCCATTTCTGTGGTGTGAGCACTCACAGTGTAGCCAGTCTCAAGGAATCCATGTGATGTCCCTGGATGCAGAGCTGAAGGGAACTTGGCCATTTGGCTGCTGAGTCCCTGGATGCTGGCCTCTGAACACCAGACATGCCCACTCCAAAGCTAGTTGTACAAGTGGGTTATACCAAGGTCAGTACCACAGGACACCCAGCAAGAGAACATTCTAAGGTCTCATGCTCTGAATAGCAGCGAGATCCAGACTCTATTCTGAGAGTGAGAGGGTTGGCGCATTACCTTGTCATAGGCCCCCAACGACCTGCAGCAAAGACATAGGGTATGACTTCAGCCAGCTCAGCAGTCCCCAGACTGGTTTGACCACCTAACCAGTTCATCACACTCTCAGGAGCATCCCAGAATGAGTACTTGGTAGAACACACTTTGGAAAACGTCGAAGGAAACAATACCTTCATGTCACATGGGGCTACGCCTGGGAGAGAGCCTCTATTTATATTTTCCCTGGTTTTAGAAGGAGGAAAGAGAACCAGTGAATGGAAATGGGGAAAGATGAGATTCAAACAGGCTAGAGAACGATTTTTCTAACAAGAACCACCCATCAATCAGTCCTGGGGGGTTAGCTGTGAAAGGAGGCTCTTCTGGGGTCAAAAAGAGTGAGTGCCCACATGCAAGGGATGCTGGGAAGGAGTCTCCTACACCAGGGGGCAGTCTGTATAGATTCCATGCAAGGACTCTGCAGAGGACTAGGGCTCCTGACCATGGGTGCTATCTGGGGCCTCAGAACAAGGCCTATCAGATGGCTGCCTCTGTGTGGAAATAGACGTTCCAACTGTATTCATGTGCGTGATACAATTTTAGAAGAGCTTGGATGTCATCACATCCCAAAATATCCTTCCTTAATGTCTAGTTGCTACACCAATTCACCACTAGAATTTATCTTCTTTAACTTAATACTTGACTGCACTTTTGAATGTGCATCTTCCTAGGAAATGGACAGTTAGAGAAAAGTCACTGCTGGCCAATGATATATCCCTGGGGTGTGGCAAGGCTTTAAGTCCCTCCTCATGGGAGAGTCAGTGCAGGGCTGGGGATGAGGGTACTGGGTGCCTGGGATGGGGGCTGGAGAGCAGCAGAGCAGCAGGCCCTGAGGGTGTGGGAGTGCTGGATTTAGTCTTGGCTGCCTTCATGAATGTGTTTGGGGCTGGGCCTGTCCTAGAGATATCCCAGAACTATTTTGGGAGGCGGCAAATTTAGCTGGTAGCTGGTTTAGCAGATCATCCAGATATGTTGGTATTTCTGATGAGACAATCTGTCTCAGAAGGAGACGTGCAAAGCCTTCGCAACCAGAGGGATGTGCCATTTTGAGCACAGCTGTGGAAAGTGCGTAACCCGCAGTCGCTCTCAGCTGGCCAAGCCCAGCCAGTGGTAAAGCCACTGGCTGTGGTCTCCTGGTGGGTCTAGGCCTTCCAGGTGGAAGCCCGCCTTGCTCATAATGACCTGTCAAAGGAGCTGATAGATGGGGAAACTGAGGCACCTCCCTAGGGTGACTCTGGAACTAGATGAAGGAGTTAAGCCTTTAGCCCAGGGTTTTCAGATTTCAAATCCCATTGTAATTAATTTTTAAATTTTAATTTGCATTTTTAATGAATTCATTAAGTGCTATAATTTCCGCTGTCAAATTTTAATTTTTTAATTTTTTTTTTAGTATCAGCTTTGCTGCCCCTCTGCCCTCCTCAGTCCTGAGTTTTCAAAGTTTAGAGTCATCCATTTCTGTGTTTTAGCTATTTCTTCTTATATTTGATATCATATATATAAGTAAAATGGTTATGCTTTCATATCTTGATCTAAAACCCTTTTAATTTTTGTGTGTGTATATACGTGTGTGCACCTGTGACTGTTCTCCACTTTATATATTTAACACAGGGTCCCTTGCTGGACTTGGCCAGTTCAGCTAGTCTAGCCAGCCAGCTGACTCCAGGGGTCTCCTGTCTTGGTTTTCTGAGTGCTGAGATTACAGGAAAACTGCAAAACCCACCTGGCACGTACAAAGGGATTCCAACTCAGGTCCTCACACTTGTCCTCTATGTACTTAAGCAGCTGATCAAGCTGAAGGCATCAGAATCCCACTCCTACAAGGAAAACGTGGGTGACACTCCATAGCCTTCACCCGGTACACCCCATTATGGCTCTGATAAATATCCTTTAATGTAATCTTTGGGATTCTGGTCTCTTCTCCCCAGCTTCTCCATAAAAAAACTTCCAGGTATAATTTAGACTCTTCCTTCTATGGAAAGGAAGGCTTTGAACTCTTTATACTCATAATCAACCTATTCATCAATTGCTTTCCCTTCCTCTCCCTGCTACCATGCTTATCCTTGGATGCACGTACACACCCCCTTTCTCCTCCTCTGAACAATGCTATTTGATGACAATTTTTATTTCTGAGATGCAACTGGAGATAATTAAGCAAATTAAACCAGATTCAGAAAGACAAATATTACATGTTTTTTTTCTCATTTGTGAGTCCGGGAGTTTAAACAGATACACAACATTATGTATGTACATGGGACTGGAGAGATGGCTTGGCAGTTAAGAGCACTGGCTGCTGCTCCAGAAGACCCAGGTTCAATTCCCTGTACCCACATGGCAGCCCACAACTGTCTGTAACTCAAGATCTGATACCCTCACACATGCAGGTAAAAGCACTAATGTACATAAAATAAAAATAAATTAATGTTCTAAGTTACGTATGTATGCACAGATGTCATGCAAATAGGACAAAATCATCGAGGGGTTCAAAGGGAACTAATGGGAGGGGACACAAGGGGGGTATATCAGGGTGTGGGGATTTTTCAGGGTATATTATACACATGCTTGAAGAGCCTTATGTATAATAATTTTTGGAGTATCTGCCTCAGAGAGAGTGACATTGGCAAGAGGCTTCTCCTTAGCTAAGAACGAGGCTGAGTGACACACAAGGCAAGAGTCACTAACCCCAGCAAGCTGGAGGGGTCAGAATCCCACTCCTACAAGGAAAACATGGGTGACACTCCATGGCCATCACCCCGTACACCCCATTATGACTCTGGTAAACATCCTTTAATGTAGTCTTTGGGGCTTCTGGATGGTGTCTTCTCCATCCAGTGCATTCTGGGGAAAGTTAGCAAAACCTGACTCTTCAGCATTGAAGTCGAAGCCAAGGCTGAACCAAAGTGGCAGTCCTCAGCTGTGTTTCCCACTCCTTGTGTAGAGGAAAGTTTTTGCAGGGCCTTGAAAGCAGCATGGTAGAGTGTCCCAGAACCTCAACCCTGAGGAACTTTAACCCATGTCGTCATGTCCTACTTGAGCTGCGAACAATGCAGGCATCGGTTACTTGTTGCACAATAGCAAACGGTTGTCAGCCATGTCTGATCTCAAGTTGATCCATCTGTGAACCAAAATGAACTTCCTTCTCCCTCAGCTGATTCTGAGTGCCAGTTATAGAGGCGAGGCCAGGAGTGCAATCCATGGCACTCCAGTGCAAACCAGGGAGAGCAATGGAGTCTGAGCCTCCTGCTCATGTAGCTTCTTCATCCTCTCATCTGCTGGACCTCATTCCCTCTTAGATGCACTGGGGCAGGGATTACAGGTGTGTGCCACCATGCCCACTTAAAACTCAGTTCCTAAGAGGCAGCTCTGGTCACAAATGGTCACTTGATCATCTGTCTCTATGAGGGCCCAAAATCCTCTTGGGCACTTCCTTTTATTTATTTTGTATGTATGTATGTATGTATGTATGTATGTATGTATGTATGTATGTATGTATCTATGTATCTATGTATCTATGTACCTATGTATGCATTATCTATGTATGTATTATGTATGTATCTATGTATGTATCTAAGTATGTGTGTATGTATGTATATATGCATGTATTTGGCTTTTTGAGAAAGGGTTTCTCTGTGTAATAGCCCTGGATATCTTTCCTGGAACTCACTCTTGAGATCAGGCTGGCCTGGAACTCAGAGATCTGCCTGCCTTTGCTTCCTGAGTGCTAGGATTAAAGGTGTGTACAAGCACTACCTGGCACTTGCCCATTTCTTTTTTCTTTTCCTTTCTTTTCTTTTCTTTCTTTCTTTTGAGACAGGGTCTCTCTGTGTAGCTCTTGCTATCCTATAACTACCTTTATAGAAAAGGCTGGCCTTGAACTCACAGAGATCCACCTGCCTCTGCCTCCCAAGTGCTGGGACTAAAGGTGTGTGCCTGCACCGCCTGGCCTCTTGCCCACTTCTTATGACTATAGAAGTCTAATGAAACTTGGTTCTTTAAACATATTTAATCTTTAAAAATCTTCAAAAAATTTTATGTGAACTTTTTTGATACTTTTTATTTTTCTTTTTAAAAGATTTTAATTTTTATTTTATGTGTGTAAATATTTTACCTACATATATACACATGCATGCCTGGTGCCCACAGAAGTCAGAAGAAGGTGTTGTTAGATGCATCATTGGATAGGCTGGAACTGGAATTATGGATGGCTGTGAACCACTGTGCGAATTCTGGGAACCAAACCCAACTTCTCTGCAAGCACAAGTGTTCTTAGCTGCTGACTTATCGCTCCAGCCCTGGTCTTTGTTTTTAAGTAAAGGTCACTGAACATATCTGACACTTAGTCTTGAACTCCAAATCTTCTTGCCTCAGCCTCCTGAGTGCTGAGATGGCAGGTGTGTGCCACCATATCTAATTAAAACCCAGTTCCTAGGAGGCAGTTGTGGTCACAAGTGGTCACTTGCTGTTTAGACCCTATAAGGGCCCAAAGTTATGCAAGGACTTTTGTAGCTCTTAAATCTTGTGAATCCACTTTTTGATCTCTTATTGGTATTTTCCTAAGTCCCATATAGCATCTTGTCTTAATACTTCTAATTCCTTAGGATCTGACAGAGACATGGTTCAAATATCGGGACCATTCACCCATATCCTGGATATGCCTCTGACTCCATTTAAAGGAAGTAGCCTTCCATGTTATATGGTAGATGGATCAAAGCCATGTTTCTGAGTATATAATATACTGATTCCAGGAGCCACAAGAAGCAAGCACTGTGCTTCTTCCTTGGTAATGACAAATACAATATACACTACCTAGTCCATTGCTTTTGAGGGAATATTCCAAACCCTAAGCTTGTAGTTGGATTTTTCTTTGGGCCACCAGCTCACAAATAATGACATGGAGATTTATTATTAATTTTGAAAGCTTAACTTAGGCTTGTCGCACTAGCTCTTATAACTTAAACTATCCTGCTTTTATTAATCTATGTTCTATCATGTGGCATTACCTTTCTTTCTTCATGCACCTCCTGTTTTCTTTCTGTGTCTCCTGCCTCAGTTTCTCTTCCTACTTCCCCTCTCTTCCCAGAAGTCCTGCCTATACTTCCTGCCCAGCTATTGACCATTTGGCTCTTTATTAAACTAGTCACAGCAATACGTCTTCACACAGTGTATAAATATCCCACGACACGGTCCTTGACATGGTTGTACACTATGCCATCAATACACATTCACTCATGATGTCGTCTGCTGTTTACACATTTATTTAAGATTGCTTAGCTCCTCACAAGGTCCCAACGTTCAGCCCCAATCTTCCTGTCATACAGTTGTGCCAGCCGCAGGGTGCTAAGGGAGTATTCTGTGGAAGTCCCAGACGTTTAAGCCCTTTCAAGATAAAAAGGGACAATAGCCAGCTCCCTGCAGACCTCTTATACAATCATTTGTTCCAATTCTAACATGACTTAATCAGTTCCTAAGTACATCACCCTGTGATACACTTAAGTCTCATGAAGCTCAGATTGACCTTGAACTCACTATACAGCTGAGGATGACCTTCTGATTCTCTTTTTTTTTTATAATTTTTTTAAATTTTATTTTCCAGTTTAAATTTAGATAAGAATCAAGGTTGCTTCACAAGTCAGTTCCAGGTCCCTCTCCCATTCCCTCCCTTCCTCCCGTGCCCTCCCCTCCCCCTCCCCCCCCGTTATCCTCTCATTTCTCCAGGGAGGGTGATTCTCTTATTTCCAGCTCCCAAAAGCTAGATTACAGTTGCTTGCCACTGCACCTAGTACATGCAGTGTTGGGGATCAAACCCAGGACTCTCTCTCCCCCTGTTAGGCAAGCATTCTGTCAACTGAGCTACATTATGAGACATGTGAATTTTAATGGAATTCATATACACAAACCACCCTATCAAAAAATGGCCACATCATCTAGAAAGAAAATCAACATGGACACAGCAGGCTTGAACAAAGTTAGATACCAAATGGACTGAACATAGAGCATTAATTCCATCCATTGGAAGCAGAACCCTGTCTCCTCTGAAGGGCACAGGCATGACGAGCTCTCCAGGATAAACATGTTCAGCCAGAAAGCCAGCCACAGCAGACCTAAGAAGGTTGAAATCATATCGGATATATTTTCTTGCTGCAGTGAAACCACACACCCAGAAAAGGCATGAAATGGGAAATCAGCAACAGGAACAAACCAGAAAACCTGAAAATATGTGGAAATCAAGCAACATTCTGTGACAACCAAGGAGTCAAAAAAGAAACCAAGCAGAAAAAAATATTGAGACAAAGGGAATCGGAAGCACAAAATAACAAAATGTGTGGACGCAGCAAAAGCAGCTCTAAGAGGGAAGACTAAAGAAGGAGATCCTGCACTAAGCGTAAAGGGATTTCAAACAACCCAACCTTGCACCCCAGTGAACAAGAAGAATAAACGGAGCCAAAGTTAGTAGAGGAAACACTAACTACTGGAACAGAGATTTGTAAAATAAAAGCCAGGGGAATAACAGAAAGGACCATCAAAATGAAAAGTTAGGGTGAGTGTGGTGGGCTTGTATATGAAGATCAGAGGTCAATGTTAGTTATGTTTCCAATCTCTCCCCATTTTTTTCCCAAGCCAAGGTGTCTCACTGAATGGCCTGCTGATTCATGAAGGCCATGCCCACCACCAGCCCAGGTTTTCACACTGATGCTGGGAATTGAACTCAGGTCCTCTTCCTTAAGTAGAAATCACTTGACTGAACCATCTCCCCAGACAAAAGGGACAAGCTAAGCTGTTAGCCAGACTAGGAAAAGAAGAAGGAGTAGACTCCCAGACTCCCTTTCATTATAAAAGAGGATATTACAACTGGAAGAGAGAAGACAGACAGAGAGAGAGAGAGAGAGAGAGAGAGAGAGAGAGAGAGAGAGAGAATGATGAACAAATACACACTAATAAACTTCCAAGAGACGGGTAAACCCCTAAAATATAAACCTATCCAATCCAACTATGAAGAAGTAGAAAAAGATGAAGAGACTAATCTAATGAGGAATGAGATTGAATCAATAAAATGTTTTGTAAAAATCAATAAAAAGTCTTATGAAAAATCTGGGACCTGATGACTTTGGTTCTGAATCCTACCAAAGGCACCAGGTTAATATAGGGTGTTATCATGGGCATCATTGGTTGCTCTATTGGGATATTAGAATTATTTACAAGTATATATTAGCTTTCCCCACCATATGTGTGAGTGCATGTATGCACGTGTGTGTGTGTGTGTGTGTGTGTGTGTGTGTGTGTGAATGTATGTGCGTGTTTTCCTGAGTCTGAGAACCATAGCCCCAGGAAATTCTTAGAGATGAAATCCTGCTGTGGTTTAAGTGCAAGCCCCCCCCCAAGTTTCGTATGTAATAACTTGTTTTTCAGTGTGATGGCTTTAGAGGCAGAGTCTAATGGGGGGTGATGACATCACTGGAGGCATCACCTTCAACGTGGATTAGTGCAGTTCTCACAGACTGCAGCCAGTCTGAAAGAGCTAGAGCAAGGCAGAGAGCCTTCCCTACTCTCTGCTTCTTGTCCTGCCATAGAATCTCTCCCTGTCACATGCATTCCCTCGGGGGTGACGTTATTTGCCATGATGTGACACAGCCATGGGGCTCTCTCCAGAATCAGAGCCATGCTCTCAGACCTCCAGACCTCCAAGCTAAATAAACTCTGTTCTTTATCTATTACCCAACGTCAAGTATCTAGCTATAGCAATAGAAGCATTTTTATAATCCCGAATATGTTTTCCTGTGGAGAAATGATTATACATACTGTGTAGCATTTACTCATTCATTAACTCAACAAAGAATCCTTGCAGGCACTGTGTGTACTAGGCACTGTGTTAGACATGTGAATTGGGAAACAGCACCAAGCAAGGATCTCCCATCACAGAAGGACCATCTTGTGGATGCAGGCAGTGACTGCACTGAAGAGAGAAATATCCACATGGCACTACAAATACTTGTTTAAAAGGAGTAAAAAGTTTTAAGCAATATTCTTTTTTTAACAAGGCTCATTCTAAATAGTCACACCTCCAGTTACGGCAAAGAAAGCTGGGGCAGAAAATTCCGAGAAGCCACGAAAAGGCCAAAATCAAGAAGTGTAACCCTGTAGACTATAAATGCAAAGTAGACTTAAGAAGTTCAAGACCAGAGCTCTCCAGGGAGGCTTCTAAGTCAGGGGCAAAGGCATTAGCCAGGAACTCAAGGAGCTGATGAGCGGGGAGCCAGTGTGGAGCAGCCTGGAGAGGAGGCGACCCCAGATCAAACTGGGGCAGGAGGCAGAGCTTGCAGACAGAGCCATTGACCTATGGGGCATGGCTTCTTCCGCCTTCCTTGGGATTAGAACAGCATCAGGAGGAGCCAGTACAAGTTCCAAGATGTAAAGAGACCCATAAGGTGGCCCTGAGATGAATTCGGGACAAAGATGGCATCAGTGTGTGTGGGCAGGGCACAGCAGGGCTAGCTGAGTCCTTTACTCTCCACTCACGTCCTTGGCTCCTCTCCTCTGTCCACCTGGCTCACCCTGACTAGCTCTAGCACCACAGCCTTGGTCCATATGGAAGCTGTGTTTCTTATTAGGGGAGCAGAGGAAGCTGAAGTTAGTGGCTGGGAACTGGGATCAGGGAACAGGCCTCCTTCCCTGGTGAGGGCCTCAGCTTGCAGAAACAGGGCAGTCTCTGGGTCTTGGAAAAGAGCAAGGTGTCACAGATGGATAACTGGGTGCTGCTCAGAGTGCAGCAGGCCCTAACTTTATCCCCTTGGGGGCCTAGGCTGCACCCCAGCGTTGTAGAGCAAGACCTAAGGTGCCTTTCAGCCCTTCCCATTGTCTTTACCTGTATGTCTGCTCTGCAGGCCCAGACCAGCAAGAAAGGCACAGAGAGTCTCAGACACTCACATTATCTAGCTTGCAGTCACCCTGCTATGTGACAGCTGACTCCCTGAACAGACAGACAGACAGACAGACAGACACACACGCACACACACACACACACACACAGAACAGCTTGGAGTCCCTCCAGCGACTCTACTGAGACCCTCAAGGCTCTAAGCCAAAGGCCTCCCCCTTGCCCCCGCCCCCAACTCCCCAACCCTCACCCAAAACAGGTGCTCCTTGAAGTGACAAGGCTGCCTAGGGGTGCAGCAGGCACGCATGAGTTATGGGGTGAGGGTGCCTCACAAACAAGTCTGGTGCCCGCCTGTCTTCATGAATCACCGCAGAGCCTAATCCTTCATTAGAACATTCGGCAGTAATTGCTGGCGAAATGCCACTTGCCTTTTTTCTCATTTTAACAAAACATTTATGCATGAAAGATTTAATGCCAGGTATCAAGCATATCATTGTAAATTTACCACTAATTAAGCCTAATTAAAATAATTAAATGGCTGCGGAGTCACCATGTGAATTAAAATCTCTTCTGCTCCATGCTAAGCTGTTTCTCACTTAGCCAGCGCCCCCCCTTCCAACCCCTGTTTTAGAGACAAATATATATAACTCTCTCCCAGGTTTTGTCAGCACCCTGCTCCAGCTTCACATGGGGGTATTTGCACGGCCAAGGAGATTTGATAATTAAGATAATGCTGAGATTTGACGGTGCGGTTTTTCAATTTCGGGACCCCGGGAGGTTTTCCTTTATCTCGGTGAAGTACAGACAATTTGACAAATCTGTTGCTCCGAGCAGTCGCTGGCGTTTGCATATTCATTACTCGTTGGACTTTTAATCAAAGTAGCTGATGGACCCCTTGCACCACAAATAACTCGTTCATGAATAATTTATCCGAGCTCACTGACTGGGCCCTGCTGCCTCCCGGCACCCCGGGGCCCCTGGATTGGCTCACCAGGGCTGGCCTGCCCCAAGCAGCACATGGCCGCTCCAGATGTTCGGGTATCCATATGTGCTCAGCTCATCAAAAAACCGCATCGGCCCGCACCCAGGGGCCTCAGTCGTCCCCAGATAGGCCATCTGGAGTTGGAGGGGAAAACAAACCTCAGTGAATTGTGGGATGTGCAGTTTCCTTCAGTGGCATCCGGAGGTGGCCGGGAGGAGCACCCAGGGGGCACTGGAATGTGAAGGATGCTGAGATACTCCTGGGAATTCTGTAGCCACAGGAAGGCCTCAGCACAGGGCTCAGCTGGAGAGCGTCCCATGCCTCCAATGCAGTCTCTTGGGCACTCCTTTCCTGCCAAGTCCTGCAAAACCAGGACTGGGGTGGGGGGGATGCTGTTCCTCACCCATCTGACTCTGCACCTGCTACACCTTTTTCTGGGTCCTCCTGCTCTGTGCTTCCCTGGCAAGGCTGGTGCTGAGATAGTCCTAGGCCTCCAGCACTATTTTCCCGATGACCTCAGCCCTGATCACATCAAACCTTTTCAGTTTACCCACATGCCACATTAAGTATATTTTATATGTAAGCGTGGAGGAGTTGAGCGGAGATGCAGTTGACTGCTTCACATAATAGCACGTTTTGGAGGCATTTAATGGACCGTTGGCACAATTGGATTTGCAGTTGTCTTTTGCTATGGAGCTGATGGGTTTGGCTCCCCAGGTATTAGGTGTCTCTCCCGGCTCCAGACTAGCAAGCTGGCACTAGGCCTGCAGTGCCAAGTGGTCCCAATGGCTGAGGAGACTTCTGTGGCCTCCCATAACCCAAGGCTGAGGTGATACCCCTTCCCAGTGTTCCCAGAGCAAACATACCTCCTCTTAAGCCTCACCACCCTCTAGAGGTGATGGACAGTTGGCCTGATTTCCTTTTCCACTAGTTAATGGGCTGAGGAAGGCAGTGTGGTACCATGTTCATCTCTGTCACCTCAGCTTGTTCAGTGATTAGTGTGTATCAAGTATGTTGACCAATTAATTTGGGCAAATAAAAAAGCTGTAGATTTATTATTTAAAAACAAACAAATTACAGCAAAAACCAGGAGCAGGGGTTGGAGAGGTAGCTCAATGGTTAAGAGTACAATAGTGCACTTGCAGAGGATCCTGGATCAGTTTCCAGTACCCATACCAGATGGCCCATAACTACCTGTAACTCCAGTTCCAGAGAATCCAACACCCTCTTCTTGCCTGAACATACATGGCACATATAAACCCATGCAGACACCCAAACACACACACACACACATACACACACACACACACACACACACACACACACACACACACACACCAAGAATACTGGGGCAGGGGGCACTCAGCGGTTAAGAGCACCAGCCGCTCTTCCAGAGGACCCGAGTTCAATTCCCAGCACTCACATGGCATCTCACAACTGTCTGTAACTCCAGTTCCAGGGGATCCAACACCATCACACAAACATACATACAGGCAAAATACCAATGCATATAAAATAATTCTAAAACAAGCAAGCAAACAAAAAACAGGAACACTGACCCTGATGGAGGAAATCAAGGTAGAAACAGTGTCTACGAGTCTGAATCTGAGGCAGCCAGATCCATACTTTTGTGCACAATACCAAGGACACATTTCCTGTAGCTGATCCCCAGGGTCCCTGCTCAGCTGAGAAGTACAAGTACAGGGATGATGACTGAAGTATCCTGGGGACACACCACACTGCATCATACATGAACCACTTCTACCTGAAGACTATGAGGCTAGGAGACTGTCCTGACAAAAGCAGACTTCAATCATGTGACCCTCTTAAAACTGGGCTCTGGGTAAACAGACACCTCTTGACTGCAAAGGATGTGGCCTACTAGCTGGAATTATTCCCCAATCCCTCTTCCAGCTCAGACCTCCAACATGCTAGAGGAACTGGAAAAATGGCTGACTAACAGAGTAGTGGTGGGCGGTGTCCTGTGTCAATTAAAGTGGAAAAGGTTCTGGATTATTACTTTTCTGTTTTTATTTAAGGTAGGAGAGAAGATAGGATGTTACTCTGTGTGTGTGTGTATGTGTGTGTGTGTGTGTGTGTGTGTGTGTGTAAAGTGAAGGAATAAAGATACAGCTTGAACCACTAACAAATACTTCCTGGAGTCCACCCAAGGTAGTGCTGACCCCTCTTGCTCACCCTAGTGGCCTCCGAAGGCACCCATCGTCCAGGAAGTGTCCTGCCCTATTGACCCCAACTTTAGGAGGTCTCACTGAAGACTGCAAGCCACTGGAGAGAGCTGAAGTCACACAAACCGTGACCAGCTCCAGATAGAGCAAAACCCATGTTGGGCAGACCTGAAGCCCAAGATCCCAGGATCTCACAGCAGAGACACCAGGCAGAGGTAGACAGAAGCAGGGGCAGGGCGCACTGGGAGAGGACAGCATTTCAAATTGGGAGGGCCAGGAGACTCCACGGGGCTGGCAGCCATCACAGCATGGCCTTCTCCACCGTACCTCTGCCCCCTCCAGGAGTCTGCCCAGGAGGTAAGGCTCCCAGAGCCAGTAGTCAGCAATGCAGGGGCTGTGCCTCTCCCTCTCAAGACTCTGACACCCATGCAGAGATGAGGCTGTGACTGGAACAAGGGATTGAGGGGCCTGGAGTAAGAGCTTGAGGTCTCCTGCTCATGTGCAGCCAGTGTATAGACTGAGGTGAGTTGGGGATTGGAATTCCCTCCGTGTGGAATTTACATGGAGACACTTTGAGAATCTTCTAGGTCACATCAGAAGAAAGCCATGAAGACCCAGAGAAGGGCAAAGGGAGATGGCTCAGCAGGTCAAAGGTCTTGCCACCAAGCCTAACCACCCAGAGACCTACATAAAAGGACAAAATCGACTCCTGCAAGTTGTTTTCTACTTCTATACAAAAGCTGTGGAATATGTCTGCGTGCTACACTCTAATGTTCACATACATACATATTCACATGGAGTTTTGTTTTATTTTTGTTTGTTTATTTTATAAGACCAAGGGGAAGAAGCATCCCATTGTGGAGGAACTGGAGGGAAAATGTCCCAATCCTCCTTCCTGACAGAGAAGGCCACATGAGCTGGTCTCTAGTGTCAATTAGGTTGTAGCAGGGTGTTGAACCTAGAGATGCTAATTTCTCTCCCGTTGTGGTGCACACCTGCATCCTGAAGAGAACTTGTCCTCTGGGTCCTTCTTCCACCATGGAAGCTCTGAGCCCTCACTGCTAACCACTACACCTCAGAAGGCCTCCTCAGGTTCCTGCCCTCACCAATCCTTCACCCACTGGCTTCCAGAAGCACACACTGCATGGGGAGAGGGGCACAGCAACCATCCAAGTACACAACCCAGAAGCTCAATTACACACACACCTCACTCGGAAAGTCCCTAGTCAGCCATCTGCAGCCATAACCATTCTTGGGATACATTTCAGATCCCGAATTACCAGTCTTGTTTGTTTGTGTGATCGTCGGAACAATAACACGTATTCCCAATTCCTTGCCAACTCATTTGATTGTGCTTCAGTTTGTATTCTACTGTGAAGTTTGCAAAAATCTCTGTTTATGATCATAATAACTTCAACTCCAAAGACAAGAAACATTTTTACTGATGTTTCCATAAAGACCTATTGGGTAAAATATGTGATGCTTAGGTATTAGGGACAGAGATGATGATGATAAGAACAGTGACTCTTGCAGAGTCATTTATTGAGTGTGATGGCTGATTTTTGTTGTTAACTTGACACGTCTGGGAAGAAGTAACCTCAACTCCATTAGACTGGTCTATGGGTGTGTGGGGCATTTTCTTGATTGCTAAGTGATGTTGGTGGGCCTGGCCCACTGTGCCTGGTACCATCTCTAGGCTGTATAAGAAACACAGGTAAACCAAGGTGAGCCTGGGAGTGAGCCAGTAAGCAGTGTTGCTCTGCAGTGTCTGCTGCGAGTTCCTGTCCTCACTTCCCTAGACGGTGGACTGTATCCTGGAAACTGAAGCAAGTCCTTTCCTCCCCAAGTTACTTTCGGTCATGGTATTTACCACAGCAACAGAAACCAAACCAGGACATTGAGCATCTGCTCATCTAATTATCCTGACAGATTTATAGACTAGTATTTTTATGTCAAAATGTACCCACTTACCAAGGAAGGAATGGAAGTCATAGAACCAGGAAGTGGTAGAGCTGAACCTTGAACTTTAGAACTACAGCTCATCACTGATGAGGCATGGGACTTACTAATAATCAGTTTTACCATTTAACTCCACATAACAAGCACTAATGCTGTCTAGCAAGCAGTAAAACTTCAAGTCCCTTGAGGGCAAGATTTATGACTTTTCAGTAGTTGCCAACAGAGATAAAGAGGACCCCCAATCCTAAAAAGGGGACACATGGGTAAACAGATAGTCAGTGATAACACGTGTCAAAGCCTGGGGTGTTCCAGAAATAAAAAAATGTGCCAACAGGAGCCTAAGGGATAGCAGAGGGCAAGATCAATTCTGCCCAAGAGGTGACTGTAGCCAGTTTATACAGCAGGTGTCTGTTACCACAACGACAAACAGAAGAGAAGCAGGAAAAGAGTTGTTCAGTCACCAAGTGGCAGTACTGTCTATCATACTTGGGCTGTTAGCATTACCATCCTCCCAGTTAGAGTTTATGGGGGTATTTTGTGTGTGTGTGTGTTTGTGTGTGTGGTCTGTACGAATACATATATTCAAGTGTAAGTGAGCCCACAGCTATATGGGGATGCATTGCACATACATGCATATGGAGGCCCAAAGCTGGTATTAGGTGTCTTCTTCTACAGCTCTCTGCTTTACCAATTGAGGCAGTCCTTTAGTTAAACTCATCAGCTAGTCTAGCTAGCCTGCTCGTCCCTGGGAGTCCTTGTCTCTGCCTCTTGAGTGTTGGGATTATAGTCCACCACAACTGCCCATTTTTTACATGGTTTCCAGGGTCCAAACTCTGGTCCTCACTCTTGTGTAGCAAGCATTTTGTCCACAGAACCAGCCTCACAGTTAGGGTTTTGAACAGAGTTTTGTGAACACTGTTTTCTCTCTCTCTCTCTCTCTCTCTCTCTCTCTCTCTCTCTCTCTCTCTCTCTCTCTCTCTCTCTCTCTCTAACCCATCCTCTCTTTTTCTCCCTCCTGATTCTTGCTCCCTCTTGGTGATCTTTTCTCTCCTCCAACTGTATTCCCATTTCTTCTGATCATATTTCCTCTAGTGGCCGGCTTTGTGATCATCTTTCCCTTTCCATAACTGGACATGATGATAAAAAAAATAAATAAGTGAACAAAAGCCAACACCACTTCAAAGTCTTCAAGGCGTAAAGCATCTGCCAGGATTCAGTCACAGCACAGGCCTGGCTCTGCTGAAGTTTGTGTCCTTCTCTCCCAGGTCACAACACCTCCTTCCTCACATGCTTCACGTGTGAGTGAATTGTCACCTTCAATGCTGGCTTTACATTCCACCCACTGTCCTTGGGCACAACTCAGCGTGCAGTGCTAAGTGTATCCCTTCATACATCCGCTCACCTATCCATCATCCATCTCCGCATCCCCAGAACATTCTGCATGCCTGGGCTAATGGCTAGGAGGCTGAGATGAATGCAGCCCCTTCCTAACACCAGGCACCCAATGTACAAGGGCAGTGTGACAGAGTGTGAATCAGAGCTGAAAGCACCTGCCATGGGGTGGGTGTGGGTGTGTGGGGAGTCAGCCTGGGAGGAGAAATTGAGGGACAATCAAGAGAATGATCGATAGAGAACTGTGTCAGAGAAACCAAGAGGTTTCTGGGCAGGAGAGGTACAAATGGAGACTTTTGTGGCTGAGCTGTCCTGGAGAACTAAAATGGAAATGTTTCCCATGGGTCTGACCTCCAGATGCTGCTGCTGGCTGTGATGAGGTGACTTCTGAATGTGGCCCTGGAAGCAAGGAGAAAAGAACCAAGAGGGATCAGAGGCTAAAGAAATAAAGTATTATTTTTTTTAAGTTATTTTTCCCACATGTGGGAGTCAGATGACAATTTGCTATCATGTAGATCCTGGGATAAAACTTGGTGGCCAGTGACTCTAACTGATGAGCCATCTTGACAGGGGAAAACAGAACTTTGGTATGCAGGACTGTACTGGAGTTTGGCTCTACGTAGAAACAATTGTGATATTGGTTGGAAAGATGCAAGGAAAGTCAGACTTTGTGGTTATATTTGGGGATAGAATAGATTTGATTGAGGACTTCATTCCCTCCACTTGGGGGAATAAGAGAAAGCCTGCCATTTCCCTCTAACCTTCTTGGACAGGGAGAGCTGGTTCTTTGCGACTGTTTGTCACAGAACGTAGGCCAACCGGCTTCGGCTGCCCCCAGCTCTGCTGGGGAGTTTGGGACACGTTCCCCGAGCTTCTGAGATGACTAATACACTAGAGAAGCTTCCAGCTGCTGGATTCTGTGATTGTGTGTGTCACGGTTGGTTCCAAAGGGCACCAGCCCAAGAACTTCCGTGAGTGAGTTCAACTCAGACACACCTCAGGGGAGCCCTACTAAATGAGCAGGCTGGGAACAGCTTGCCCTCCCTGGGGCCTGAGTTTAGCTCATTCCATGTCCAGACTTAGGGAATCACCTAGTAGCAACTTCCTGCTTTTGATACAGATGTGTCCCCCAAAGGCCCGTGTCCCCAGACTGATGGCAGTGAGAGACACTGTTGTTCTTTAATTCACTTGTTTTATGCAATTTGTTATAGTAATGTGAGGCTGGCCATTGCCTTTCCCTGCTGGACCCCTGTCTCTGTGGTTCCCTAAGCATTCTGCAAAGAGTTTCCAGAGGCAGGAAACACAGTCATGCCACTTTGTGCCACACACCTAGTAAGTGGTTGACGAAGCCACTGAAACCTGGGAGCATGGAGGAGTCACAGGGTAAGAACATGGGCATGGGCCAAGCATGAGTGTGTGAGTGGGAATGCGCTCAGTGTAGCAAACCAAAATCATGGAGAAGAAATCTATAGCATCATCAAGTCCAAAGAGGATCTTTAGACATCTTAGGAAACTGAGGACCAGAGAAGGAAAACAACTCCATGAGTACTGCTGACTCTGGCAGCTGCTTTAGAAGTCTGGGTGTAAAAGGACTTCGAATTCAGGACCATTTCCCCCAAAGAACAGTATGACTCAAGGTGGCGTGTACAGGCTTCCAGCCACCTGTGATGGATATTGGTGACACCATTTATAATGACTGAGTTCATGCCTACGTCTCTGCTCTATGCCCAGAGGTCCCAATACCTTTTCATAAGTCTTTACAGTCTTGTTCCACAGCTGCTGTCCATGCTAGACCACAGCTCCCTGGGGACCTGGCCAGGTTGTCTTAGTCACTGCATGGCCCCAGTACTTGGCCCTTGAATGCCCCTGCTGCAGCTAAATTGGTGTCTGTGGAAATAATTAATTCATCAATTAACTCTACCTTGTAAACCCGGCTCTCCAGGTGGAAGGGTTTCAGAATGCTGACCTCAAGCCTATGGTAGCTTACCTCCAAAGCAACCCTGTAGCAGTGCAGACTCTTCCCCAACCCTGCTTCCCAGGGAGGGCCAGCCCGGATCCACCAAATGGCATGCCTTTCTACTGAGCCCAGAAGTGTTGCTGAGCCCCTGTGGAGTGTCCCAGACAAGCTCCATGGCCAATCTCAGAGGCACATAAACCGAGGCCTTCAAACAAAAGCTAAGATGCAGACTGGTACAGAGTCAAGACACAGGAATGGAGGGGAAACCCCTGAGTAATCCGCTGAGGGCCCGGAGGCAGGTGGAGCAGGGAGTGTACATGGCAGACTCAACACTACACCTACATACAAGCTGCTGGAATCCCCAAACTCAAATCACATATGGGCCAGGCAGTAAGAGGGGTGACTCAGGTGCATGCCCAGATACTGTAGTGATATGGGGCCACGTTTTCCACGGTGGCAAGCCTCTGCCAAGCAGGCAATCACTTGCTGCTTGGCACAATATGGACTCAGTGCTGCCAGAACTTTTCAATTTTTCACAGGAAGAAAAAGAAAATCCAAATTTTCAAAAGAGTTCTCTCAGTTTTTCAATGTTGTTAGTTAATAGGGAAAAAACGTGTCTAAATGCTATGAGTGTGTGAGAATTAAGTTGAAAAACTTAAAATGTTCTCAAAAGACACACAGAAGACTTAAACAAAAAAATATAAAGGTATACCATGTTCTTGGATAGGAAGATGTGACACCTATGGTTACTTCTAACAAAAGCAGTTGTTGGGAGGAAAGGTTCATTCTGGCTCACAGTTCAAGGGCACAGTCCATTATAGTGGGAAGTCATGGCAACGGGAGCCTGAGGTGGCCGTCCTAGTGCCTCTGCCATTGGGAAGCAGAGCGGTGGGTGCTTGTTGTCTCCTTAGGTGATTCTAGATCCTGCCAAGCTGACAGTAAGAACTATCACAGCATCAGAAAGGTCAGTTCTCTTTGAGTTGGTATCTACATTTAGAGCGATGCTTCTTAGCAATTTGGGGAAAATAGATAATGTGAGTCTAAAGGGCATAAGGCAATTAATTAAAAACAAGTAACAGGAAAATTGCAAAAAAAAAAAGAAGTATAGGAAGGAGGCTACTGTTGTTAGACAGTGGGGGCTGTCTAAAGTTTGAATAGTTCAAATAGGACATAAATGAACAGGAGGGAACAAAGACAGTCTAGAAATAAGCACAAATACATGAAGGAGTTTAAAATGTGGCAAAGATAAGATGAAAGATGAGTTGTCAAGATGGGGCAGAGGTCGTTTAGATGATGAGGCAGCCAGGCAGATACCTAGGAAGATTACACAGACCCCAGCCTCCACCGCACCCTTGATCTTCATTTAAAGACCATCGTCTACTGGAGCCGGCCCTGTGTGTCGCTCCGTGCCCACTTCCTGCCTCTGGAAGGAAGCTATGGGACACTGACTGAATCTCCCATCTCTGCTGTATCCTCGGTGCCTAGGACCACATCTGGCTCATGATTGTTGACAAATAATTGGTGTCTGTAACTGAATAAGAAAATCCAAGATTGAAATGTTAAAATTATCTTCAAAGTAATGGGAAAGGTCGCTGGGGGATATTCACATACTGTCAGAACATGCTACTTTCTAAATATTACAAAACTCAAAAGCAGCAAAAGAATCTCATCAGTTTTGATTATAGAAAAAAATTCTTCAAGGCAAAACCCATCATAATTAAAGACAAAAATAAGTGACAATCTGTTTTTTTAAAAAGCTTATATTTTGTATAATAGTCAGAGTGCTAATAATCTACTGCAAAAAGAGACCTTTTAGAAAAAGATAACAAGAAAGAAAAATTGGCAGAGAGTACAAATAGAAATTCACTAAAAGTTGTTCATTCTTATTCATGATATGAAAATTGCAAATTCAAACTCCAACGAGACACCAGTTTTCATCTACGAAATTGGCAAGATCTCACGTTTCCACAGCACATGGAAGTGGTGGGAATGTATGGCAACAGAACCCCCTTCTAAATCACCCGGGACAATAGCCTGGCTTTCTGTGGCAGGCAGTGCAAGGATGCCATCAAAATGTTAAATACAGCCTTTGACACAGAAACATCACCTCTAGTTTACTTTACAGACATCATCAGCTGTATTCCAAGCAGGCCATGCCAGGCTGGATGGACACTGCAGTATTATGTAGCAAAGAAAGAAAGTCTGGCAACAACCCCAGTGTCCCTTTGTAGAGGGACGATCAAATCATAGTGAACCTCTACACAACAGAGCAGTGTGCTCTGTGGTGTCATAAAGCCTTGACATGGTGGGGTGGCTCTGTGTGTGTCAACTCAGAAAGGTCTCCAGAACTCTGTTAGCTGAAAATCCAATGCAGACTGGTATCACAGGGGATTACCATCGGCATGACCAGATGGAAAAGTAGAGGCAACATAACTCTGCTCTCTCTCTCTCTCTCTCTCTCTCTCTCTCTCAATACACACACACACACACACACACACACACACACACACACACACACGAAGTCACACATGAAAACATCTAGACTATCTTTGGACATGTGCCCAGGTATCAACTGATCTATGGAGGAAGTGTAATGAGATGAATTGTAAAAATTAGATACCTCCCCCATCTTCTGACTCACTGTCTTTGTTACTGTTCTGTTGCTCTGAAGAAACACCATGACCATGTCAACTCTTATAAAGAAAGCATTTAATTGGGTCTTACAGTTTCAGAGGTCTAGTCCATTATCAGCATGGTAGCACATAGGCAGATATGGTACTGAAGGAGTTAGAGTTCTTTATCTGGATTGGCAGGCAGTAGGAAGAGAGAACCACTGGGCCTGGCATGGGCTTTGTAAACATCAAAGCCTACTCCCAGTAACACACTTCCTCCAACAAGGCCACACCTCTCCAACAAGTTCACACCTAATAGAGCCACTCCTTTATGACCAAACATTCCAATCTATGAGCCTATGGGAGCCATTCTCATTCAAGCTACAACAAAATTTTGGGCATCCCAGATGATGGTGTTGCCCCATCTTTAAACAGAGCACTTCAGAGTGTGCAAACACCATCCATGGAGTAGGCAGAGTAGCATGCAGGGGAGATCTCCTGGGCCAGGCCTGCAAAAATAGTATCCTGGTCTATGGGTTTGGTATCAACCACAGTGCATAGCTGCAAGAGAGGCTGGGAAGTGCATTTACTATGATAGAGGAGAGTGGATTTTGGTGGCAAGCATCAGTCTTTACTGAGTCAACCTTCTGAATGTTTTGCTTTATGTGGTTTTGAGCTCTCACATGTAGCCCAGACTGACATGGAACTCATGATCCTCTGGCCTCAGCTCCCTAAATGCATGACACTCAACTTCCTTCTGTACTTTTTGAACTTTGATATGTGTGTGTGTGTGTTTGTGTGTGTGTATTTGTAAAAGTTTAAAAAACTCTGTTAGATCTGTCCTGAAAGCTTCCAAGGAACATTCTCAGATACATCATATTTGATTACATAAAAGTAACAATTCTTGTTACTAAGAAATATAATAGATTTTTCTTGAAGAAGTGACTTTAGATTAAAAGAGTAACCACTGGAGAAAGACATAAAAGCTATAGCGTTATCTCAGCCTGTGCCTCATGAGAATACTTAAGATGCATAAGAAAAGAAACAGTAAAAGTCTTAGAAGAAAATATAGCCTGGGAGAAAATGCCTTTTGAAGACATGGGACTCTATGTGAACTAAAAAGTGTGAGCATGTGACAATGACAAAGAATAGGATGGCGTCAAAAGACAAGAGACTGGAAGGAAATATTTTCCCTATGAATGAAAGACACAGAAAAAATATCCTACTGTTGTAAGAATCCCACTGCTGGGATGTCATACTTAATATCTACCGACTCATTACAAAATCCTAATGACAAACGAGTGAGTTTAGCAGGCAAACTTATAGAGCATGGAACAGATCTGTCTGCACATCTAGCCATATTATCACACACTTGATGATAGTGTGCTTGTTTTCTCATAAGTAGGTGGGAGAGGTGCATGTGTACATGTTTGCATGTGTGAAGATGCATGTAGGGAGGATGTGTGTGTGTGTGTGTGTGCGTGAGAGGCCTGAGGTTGTCGATACTGTCTGTCTTGATTGCTTCCACCTGACACATTGAAGCCGGGTTTCTTGGTTGAATTCAGAGCTCATGGATTCAAGATAACCAGCTTTCCCAGAGTATCCTATGTCCACTTGTCACATGCTGGGATTATAAGTGAAATGCCACTGTCACTCTGCTCTTATTCAAGTCCTTGTGACACAGCATGAGTGTGGGGGTCAGAAGACAACTTTTGGGAGTCAGTCCTTTCTTTCTAACCATGAAGGTTCTGGGGATTGAACTCTGGCCACCAGCAAGTGTCAGAACAATTTGGCCTTCATGCAGACCCCACACAGCTCAAATACTCACCTGTTAACCTTGAGAATGTCCATGGAGGACTACTCTCATTCTGGACACTGTACTCAGCTCTTTGACTTCCCCATCAGATCCCCATACAACATCAGGAACTAGACACTGTCATCCTCAATTGCAGATGAGAAGGAGGATGCTATGAGAGGTTAAAACCGTCTCCTGGGACCTGGGGGGTGTCTCAATGGGTAACATGTTTGCCCCAAACCCAAGAGGGTCTGAGTTCAACCCCCAGAACTCATCTAAAAATCCAAGCATGGTGTCTCTCACTTTAATCCCAGTTCAGGGTAGGCAAAGGGCAGCTCACTGGGGCTCGCTGCCAAGCTAGCCCCAGTCAAATCAGCAAGTTCCAGTTCCCAGTGAGATATTTAGTGAGAGGTAAAGGTACCTGTGTTAGTCCCCTGGACTCAAATGGTGGGAAGAGAGAACTGACTCCTGTAAGTTGTCCCCTGACCTCTCCAAGCATACTGTAGTATCCATCCTCCTACAATCACACACACAGAGAGGAGGGGGGAGAATAATGCCTGGGGTTGACCTCATGACCACATGTACACATACATTCTCTCTCTCTCTCTCTCTACCTATCTATCTCTATCTATCTATCTATCTATCTATCTATCTATCTATCTCTATCTCTCTCTCCGCTCCATCTCCTCACCGAGGTCTTCAGATAGGGAGGGCAGAGCTGGGATTAGATCTTAAGTGTCTGATTTCAGAGGCCTCTTTTAGCAAGAGAGTCAGGGAAGGAGAGCCACTGAGGACCAGTTCCCGTCCCATCAACCTCAGCACTGCCTGGCTCAGCTAACTCTGATGACTCCCAGAATTCAGCCACACCTGGACTGCAGAACCTCAGATCAGAGCTCATAACTCTTTTATCCAGGCCTGATCTTCTCCTGGTACAGGTGGAGACACTAAGGCTCAGAGTGGAAAGGGGCTCCAGGCATCAGAAGTCAGGGCCAGAATTGAAAGGAGACTCCAAATGGTCTTAGCTCCTCTCAGAAAGGCTGCAAATCCCAATCCTGATGGTAATGGCTGTCCATGCAAGTGGAGTCTGAACCATTCCATAGTAGAGGTGGGGACAGACAGGATGCCACAACCTCTTCTCTCTGTTTTACACAGCGGTATGCTTCAAGTGTTTTCACAATAGCCAGAGATGACCAGGGTGAGACTGGTCCTCTGTGGGGACAGTCCCTAGGGAATGTGTCTGTCTGTCTGTCTGTCTGTCTGTCTGTCTATCCCTCCCCTTCTCTGTCTTTCTCTGTCTATCTGTCTGTCTGTCTCTCTCTCTCTCTGTCTCCCTCCCTCCCTCTCTTTTCTTCCCTCCCCCCATTCCCCTCTCTGTATCTCATTTTAAATTACCTGACTGCTCCTGGCTAGACTGAGCAGAGCAATTACTGCCCATTGATCGGATCAATCTTTAGGGCCTAGGGACTGCCTTCTGGGTTCATTAAAATGACTGTTGTTGCTCCTGATCATAGGAATCTATACATCTGGGGACTAAGGCCATAGCCCAGGTTCCTTGGGTATGGAAACTTTGCTCTCAGAAGTCATCAAAACACATGCCTAGGCATCTTGCTGCTCTTACTCGGCTATGCCCCTTTGCCTGCTTGACCTGTCTGCTAGCCAACTGTGTTTGGTGGCTGGGCAGACTCCTCTGGGGACCCAAGTGTGTCTTTGGACCTGACTGTGAGGAAGCTGCTCTATGAGCACACAGTGACAGCTCACGGTCCTCAGTCCCGGGACCCTGATGTGGCTGTGAGTTCTGTCATTTGTCTGTCACTGCCAGCATGACATTCTGTTGTACTACTCAACACACATCTTTATGGAACATGCTGTCCCTGAGTGCTTGTTGTAGCCATCACAGCCCAATATCAGACCAGCAGAGAAATTGTCAATGAAGGGACAGGTCAAAAATGAGGCCTCAGGACACTGGGACATCAATCACTCAGCTGGGGGGAACACTGGGCAGTCCCACGATGGGTAACAGGGGTTAGAGAGTGGCAAAGTGTCTTGGCTCTCCAGGTCATGATGGGATCATATTTTTGTTGTTTATCTCTTTAGTTTGGCTTCTGAAACAGGTTCTCTCTATATATCCCTTGCTAACTTGTGTTGCTCAGACTGGTTCTGAATTTACAGTGAACTTCTTGCCTCCACCTCCTGAGTGCCAGCACTACAAATGTGTGCCACCATGCTCAACTACATCTGCATTATTTTAAATCACTAAATTTGTAACCATTTTGTTATGGTAGCAATAGGAACCCAGAAGAGCTTAGCAATTGCTGGAGTTAATGTACCACACTCCTAGAAACCATTTAGAAATACTGGAAGGTTGGTGCCATTAAAGATAGTTTGGAAATCATTATTCTGAATGGATGACAGGCCTGGGAAGAAGGATTGTGCCATCCAAGGAAATTGCCTCAAGAAAGAAACAGCTGTCAGATTCACCCAGTACCAGACCTATGTCTCTGGTGAGGGAGAATTGCCTCCTGAGGGATGCTGTCTCTTCCCTGTGTCCCTTTCCCCCCTTGCTAACCCTGAGTTCAGGGAGTACCTGCTATGGGCTGAAGTTACTTATCTGTCCTGGGTCACATCTCCACTATGTCCCAAAGATTGGGTACAGACATGATATGTAGAAGAGTATGGTAAATACTAAGGGGGAGGAAGGTGTCAACACAGCTCATTATGCTCAGTGACAAGTCAGCCAGCAGGGACAGCTATTCTCCTGTCCATGAACTTGAGATGTGTGAGATGTATGAGCTAGTCAGAAGCATAGGACCCAGAAGGCAGAGTAGTGCTGACCAGAGACTCCGTGGAGGGTGCTGGCTACAGCTCACTCGATACAGAGATCTGCCTGGGTGGGGCAGATGCTCTGAAGTTGGATGATGGCAATGGATACATAGTGGGAAAATTCTTAACGCCACCAACCTGCACACTTAAAATGCTAAGTATTCTGTGCATTCTGTACCTGTATTAAAACCCAGTCAAAAATAAATAAAGGATAAAAATGGGGAAAGAGGGCCTGTGATGGCTGAGACTCTAGTGCAGTGGTGCCTTTTGGAAAATGTCCCAAACACCCTTCCTTATGGCCTGAAAGATCTTAATGGTAACTTTCTCACCAGCCCCACAGATCTGGAAATGAGAGATGGTGCGTCACAGTGTTCTGATGAATTTATGTTACCTGAAACCATCACCTTCCTATGCCAAAACTGCTACCAGGAGTCACTGCTTCATGAAAGGAAGGGGGAAGTGGGTCAGGACAGACTCCCTGAGGTGACAGGGATGACAGGGGCAGGTCAGCAGAACTGGGGAATGATATTGGGTATAATGGTTGGGAGGCCAGAGGGACTTTCTAGGACAGTTCATAATGGAAACAGAGGTACTATAGCAATGGGTATATGTGGGATTCTTTGATAGAGAGACACAATGTGTTGTCACCTTCGAAGTTCATACTGGAGACCCACACAGTAGAGCTATGGAAATATCATCAAAACACCTCAGTCTTTTTAAAAGCTCAATTTAATTTTAAATCATGTGTATTTGAAGTTGGACAGGGTGGTATATGCTCATGATGAGTGTGGGTACCCATGGAAGCAAAGACATCAGATCTCCTGGAACTGTAGCACAGGAGTTTGTGAGTCACTCGGTTCAAGTGCTGGAACCTAAACGCAGACCCTTTGCAAGAGCAGCCAGTGCTCTTAAATGCTGAGCTGTCTCTCTGGCTCCTCATGATTATTTTTTTAACAGGGTCTCTTTGCATAGCCCCCACTGTTTTGGAAATCATTATGTATGTAGACCAGGTTGGCCTCAAACTCACAGAGATCAGCCTGCCTCTGCATCCTGAGTGCTAAGATTAGAGGCATGGGCCACACTGTTCTCCCACTGTGATGTTTTAAGTAAGTTTATTATTTTGTGTTTGGTGACATCATAGCTATCCTGGGCTTGATATGGGCTGCAGGCTAAACACACTTGTCAGACAGCACCCCACCTTACACACACACACACACACACACACACACACACACACACACTTCAGCCAAAACTGTAATATGGTGTATGATAATCTGTTAATTGAACAAAGCTACTGCAGAATTACACAAACACACAAAGTATGATCTTAATTTCAAAAATCTCAAAATAACAATGTAAGAACAAAAAGAACCTTCAAGACAGGAGCCATTGTGATGTGCTTTATCCTAATTTTATTTACACATTTTATTTAATGAACACATCACTTTTATAAAAGCAGCTAGAACGCTGTGGCTTTACAGAGCCATGCTGTGGTGGCAGCAGTGACAGGCACAAGTGACAGCAGGGATCCTGCTGTGGGCTGTGTGTCTGCATTTCCCAGATTTTCATGTTGAGGTCTTGTCTCCCAAGTGAAGGTATCAGAAGGTGGAGTCCTCATTAATGGAACTGGGGGCCTTGTCAAAGAGGCCCCAGAGGACAGCTTTGTCTTTTCCACCACATGAAGGCACTATGAGAGAGTGTCATCTGGGAAGTGCCATGATCTTGGACTCTGAGGAACAACCTCTGCCATTTAGGAGCTCCCCCAGCTACGAAATGTTGTGAGAGCAGCTCAGGTGGACTAAGACAGTAACTAAGAAAGCTGTGGCCAGGTGAGGGACTCAGGATAAGGAGCAGGTGCTATGTAGGAATCAGAGAGGTGGCAGGTACCAGAAACCCAAAGGAGTTGAACAAAGGAGTAGATGAATGGGAGAAAGGATTCGTGTACAAGGGCGCTCAGTGCAGCACCCTAACAGCAGAGCCAAACTAGAAACCACACCGCTGACCAGAGTTAAATAAAAGGTGATGTGGTCCTATACTGTGTGACCTCATGCAGCAATTAGAGTATATAAAACAAACAAGCTCAATGCCCAGGACCAGTTGAAAGAGCAAGACTAATTTGTCAATGACATAAGAGTCTCCCACAGTCACCTGGGAGAGGATTGTTCAAAACCACAGCTAGGTAAAACCAGTCTTGTTCCATATAGCAGCAATGTAACTAAACAGGTATCAGGAATTAGGGTCAGCGAAATGGCTCAGTGAGCAAAGATGCTTGCTACCAAGCTTGAGGACCTTGGTTCAATTCCTGAGGTTGTCATGGTGAAAGGAGAGAACTGACTTCAGAAATATGTCCTATGACCCCTACTTGTGACTGTGGCACTGGGACCTGCACTCAGACACTATAATAATAAGTTTTGATCTTGAAAAGAATGTTTATGTTTGTTGAAGATAAAATTTCTCCTTTTAGAAACATCCCAAAAGAAAGTATGTAAAAATCTACAAAGCATACCACACTGTTGCTTACGATAGTTGAGGAGAAAAGGGGATCCAGGCAAAGGCCCCACCCTAAAACAACAGCACAGCAAAGTGTAGTGCAGTCCTGGGATGAGATGCGAGAGGTCATCAAAAGTATGCTTTGAAAGCCAGATATGGAGGCACACACTGTCATCCCTTTACTGCAGAGGCTGAGGCAGGAGGTTGGGCGTTCAAGGAAAGCCTGAACTATGTAAGGAGACCCTGTCTCAACAAAACACAAAACAAAAATGTATGGGTTCCAGTGTGGCAGTGAGAAAAATGCCAGCTGGGGGGGGTGCCAGAATGTCATTGGGGTGACAGTGTGGCAGTGTGGGTGACAGTGTGACAGTGGGGGTGACAGTGTGGTATTGGGGTGACAGTGTGGTATTGGGGGGACAGTGTGGAGTGGGGGTGCCAGAATGTCATTTGGGGTAACAGTGAGACAGTGGGGGTGACAGTATGACAGTGGGGGGTGTCAGCTGGGTGGGGGGGGCATGCTACTAACTTCTTTCCTCTCCTCTGGACTGGGAATAATCTTGATCAAAGGCTGTATATGATTTGGTGATTGTGAAAATAATAGGCCCAGTGAGATGCTTCAGGCAGTTAAAGTGCTTGCCACAAAAGCATGAGAACCCTAGTGTGATCCCTAGAACCCACAGTGGAAGGAGAGAACCCACTCAAAAAGTTGTCTCTGGTCTCCACATGCAAACAATGGTTCTCAGGCATGCACACTCATCCATGCATATCACACACACACACACACACACACACACACACAAATAGATGTTGAAAGTTTTCTCTCGATAGAGAACAGAATGAACATATGCAGAAAAGTAGGTTGATGTGTATAGATTGTTCTTTTAATACAACCAGCTGTCAAGAAAAAATTCTTGAAGTTGGACGGTGTTACACTGGCTACAAGTCCCAGAATAAAAGGGTTTTCACTTCCTGTTTGCTTGTGTTTGTGTGGAAGAAACAGGACTGGTTCACAGGCTCCACAGCAAACACCAGCAGAACCGAGGCTGTGAACACAGGGCAGGGGAACTGCAGGTGAGCTTGGCCCCAGCCAGCATGGCCCAGGATGCCCCTCTCACCTCAAAGTGTCCCAACTGGCAAATGTCACTCTGGACACTAGCAGAAGAAGGAGTCTTGGCTACAGAGTCAACGGGGGCTGTTGCCTCTTCACCTCTGAGTCAAAGAAGCTGGCTTAGGGTCTGGTGAGACAGCTCAGATATTCTACCAGAGGATCTAGGTTTACTTCCCAGCACCTACATGGTGGTTCATAACCATGGTCCCAGTTCATAACTCTCGTCCCAGGAGATCCAAAACCCTCTTCTGACCTCTGTGAGAACCAGGCAGTGTGTGGTACACAGACATACATGCAGGCAAAACACACAGATGCATAAAAAAGGGATCTTTAGAAAAATAGCCAATTGAGTCAGGAAGGCAGCAGAAAGTGGATGACTCTCTCCAGGGGCTACATGAAGCTGAAGGCATGAGTCCACACAGCTTGGAGTCCAGGCTTCCCAGCTAATCCCATTCCTTCCTTTAGAAACACAACCCCAAGACAGGTGGTGTACCTGGCATAGCGGGGAAGACCCATTCTGGCTTTAGAAGACTCTTGGTGAGGAAAAGATGACAGGCAGGAATTCCCTAGCCAACCAATTTGGCTCCATCTGAGAGGTGAACATAAGAACGGTCTCTGGGATTTGATCACTTCAAACATATCACCCAAGTCACACCCTAGGAAGGAATATTTCAGAATGCGCCTGGGTCCTCTGAGAAGAAGATCAAAATTGGGGACTCAAGAAAGGATGCAGAAGAAGTCAAAAGACCCAGAGACAGACACCAAAGTGGACATAAATGCTGGACCAAGGTTACCAGATGAACGCAGGAGAGAGAAGCCCCTCTCAGAAGAGGTTCTATGTACTTTTAAAAAAGCCAAGAAGAGGAGCTTGGAAATGGCTCAGTTGAAAGTGCTCGACATGCAAGCATGAGGATCTGAGTTCAGATTCTAGCACCCACATAGCCAAGCAAGGTGTAGTGTGTACAGTACCATTGCAGGGGAAGGGGACAGAAGAATCCCCAGGGTCCACAGCTTGGCTAGTCTCAACTTGTAGCTGAAATGGTAAGACCTTGTCTCAGAATAATAAGAATAATGGTGATAATGATAAGTAAAGTGAAGAATCACTGATGTTTAACGTCTGAACATACATGTTTTTGCACATGTACACACACACAAACACACACACATACACAACTTAAAGGTTAAGCTCTCATTTGACTAATGAGTTAAGCAGTGGGTATAGACATGAAAAATTCAAGATAGAGTGTAAAGTAAGCCAGAGAAATCTACCAAGGATGCAAAGTGCCGTGCTTACCAGAGTCAACCTCAGGAACACAGGGCTCGTTTAAATGCAATGCCTGACAGAATGTGTCCTGCCAGTGTCGAGTTAATCTTTGCACATTTATTTATATTGTGTATGTATGAGGTGGGTGAAGACACAGGTGCCACAACACAAGTATGGAGGTCAGAGGACAACTTGTGGGGGGGGTTGTGTCCTTTCAACAAGCCGTCCTCCTGGAAATCAGGTTGTCTGGCTCGGAGACAAGTGCCTTTACCAAATAAACCACCAGCCCCAAATTTCTGAAATATTATTTGTTCACAATAACTCACTGCATTTGAACGTAGTCTTAATTGTTTTTGTTTGAGATAGGATCTCTCTGTATAGCACGGGCTGTCCTAGAACTCACTATGTAGACCAGACTGACCTCTAACTCACAGAGTTCCACCTGCTTCTGCCTCCCAAGTGCTGGATTAAAGGGGTACACCACTACACTCAGCCCATAGTCTTGATTTTGAGATCTCAGAAAATACAGAATAGAAATACCTTTCTTTTTCTTAAAGAAACATGCAAAAGAAGCCAACAACCAAATTACAAGTTGTAAAACCCCATTAACATCAGCTCTAAGAATAGCCCTAACAACCACCACTTAATTAATGCCTGCAAAGAGCCAGGTGTGGACAGGTTCCCAGGAGGTGTTGCTTCATCCCGAAGCAATGCCACTGAGTTGATGTACTTGACAGACAAGGAAACCAAGACTTAGGAGGATCATGTGGAGACATCCTGAGTCTTTTTAATAAGACAAACCTAAGTGGAAGGTGGACCCAGTTCTTAAATGGGCTTTTAATTGTCTTCCTACTATGTGCCAATCACACATGTTCAGGTAAGAGAGAGAAAGAGCAACGTAGGCAATAGGAAGGGAGGCTGGGATGCCAAAAGGACCATCAGTAGAGGGCTTTGAAAGCCAGGGAAAGTGGGACAAAGTGGTGGTTGGGAGCTTAGGGAAGTCTCTGAGGTGGGGGAGGGGCCCAGAGGCGAGTTCTTTTGTTTGGGAACGTAGGCATGTGTGAGTGTATGGACGAGTGGATATGTGTGAGCATGACATACACATGTGAAGGTCAGAGGTGACACTGGGTGTCTTCCTCAATTGCTTCTCCACTTTTATTTTTGAGATGGGGGTCTCTCACTGAATCTGAGGCTCATTTATTGGCTAGACTGACCCCAAAGACCCTCCAGTCTCCATTTTCCCAGCTCTGGAATTTCAGGCACACCTCCTTTGGGGTCCAAACTCAGGTCATCATGCTTCTGTGGCAAGCATTTTAGTCCAGAGGTATGTTACTGAGACCCAGAGTCTGAGGTATATGGGGGACACGAAGAGCACTGACAGTGCACTAAAATCTCTAGTTAGGCAGACAGCCGCTGTGGAGGGGAACAAGGCACTCCGAGAAGCCTGAATAAGGGCGTCGGCAAAAGTTGGCTCAACCAGGGGAGGATTGGAGAGCTGGTGGGACAGAAGCTCAGCCTGGAGGGACATGCCAGCTGGGCACGCACAGAAGCCCCAGTCGTGGAGTCTGGCTTTGTAGCCACATTCTGCAGTGTTTTCAAACAGCAAAGGTAGAAGGAATGCACAGGCCATCTGTAGAGACTGTTACCTTATGGTACCAACCAGCTTCGTGCATGGTGCACTTCAGATACTTGGGAGAAACACAGCCACAGATGCAGAAATGCATTCGAACTGAACCATGCAACGTGGCCACGTGGCAAAGTCCAAATAGATCACATGACAACATTTTCACCATAGTGTGATCTCATTCATGATTTCAAAAATAAAAACAGTGTGTGTGTTCATTACAGGAGGAGGCTGGGGTGGGGGTGGAAGTGAGCAAGGTCTCTTTATTCATTTTTATTATCTTTTATTTTTGGTTAGCATATGCTAATTATATATGATAGGCTTCATCAGGACATTTTCATATGTGAGTGTATTGTACTTTTATCCTATTCATACTCGACTCCCTCCCCCAGACCCCAACACACAGACACTCTTCCTTTCTCAACTAGCCTTTCTACTTTGGTGTCTGCCTGTTGGTAGTGCTTTTTAATGACCCAATAATTCATTTTCACTTTAACAATATGGAAGCTAGACAAGGAAGAAGCCATAGGCCTGAAAAGACTCCCTATGGCTTACCTGGCCCCTTCCCCAAATGATTCTGTGTGTGTGTGTGTGTGTGTGTGTGTGTGTGTGTGTGTGTGTGTGTGTCCACAATTGTGCCAAGCATGCACCTGTGGTGCCTGTGTGGGGATCAGAGGACAACCTCTGGATTAGTCTGCGCTTCTACCTTGTTCAAAATGTTTCTTCTTCATGCTTCATGCACCAGACTGGCTGGTATGTGACCTGGGTTTTACTGTCTCTGACCCCCACCTAGTCACAGAGTCCGGGGATTACAGTTACATGCTACCATATCTGGCTCTCTGTGGGTTCTATAGGGATCTGCACTCGGGTCCTCATGCTTGTATGGTGAATAGTTTCCCCATGGAACCATCTCCCTGGGTAAAATCAGTCAGATATAAGAACAGGATCTCTGGCCTTCAGGCTCCATGCAGTTTCTTTTTGAGTCTAACATGACTTTAGGTCCAGTGTTATTTCCAACTTTCCCTATGACTCAGGGTCACCTCCATCCACCCAAGTCCTTATATAGAACACTCTTCAAGAACCTTTGGAGTACCTATCATCCAAAAAAGAGACCCCAACTGGGGGCTGAGGGTGGGTGTGGGGACTCTTGATACCCTAGGTTTCCAATGGATTAAGCATTCACTTTTATCTGGATTATTATTTTTTTCCCATGAATATAAGCCATTTTGCATTTTGGAGCCCTTCTGCAAACAGAGCAGTTTGTCTTTGTGTTTTCTCATTTAAAAACAAATATTTGCCTGCCAAGCAAATACTGTCTCTTAGGATGTGCTATTAATAGGATAATTAGGCAGCCGGTAATGAAAAGGATTGCTGGTAATTATGGCAAGATTTGTTTTGGCATTTGAAGGCAGCGATAGAGGCTGGAGTGCTAAAATCTACCTTAGAGTTAATTAGCACAATTAGAACACACCTGAAAAAATAGCCCAGCTAACAACACTTGCTTCGATTTTAAAGTGACAGCACCCAGCACTCCTAGGCTGCGTGGGCAGTGCCCCACCCCCAGGTGTTTCTAAGGTGACAGTGTGGGACACAAGATAGAATCTGCCTAACCTTTGTCTCCAAGGCGCCCCTTCTCTGTGGCCATTTCTTTTTTTCTCCAGGCCACGCCCATCCCCTCTCTCTTGCCTGTGAGCCTTCTTTAAGGGCTCCTAACTCTTCCACTTAGATATAGCTGTGTTCTTTCTCACATCTTTCTGATAAGGAAACTGAGGATAAGAGATGCCCAGGGAATCCAAGGTCACAAATGAAATCAGAGGTTACATGAAGGGTAAGGGGTTATAAATAAGGCCAGAGGTTACAACCTACATTTAAGAAATGCTAAGGGACAGAAGACTCAGGAAACAAAGCAGACTTCTGGTTCCTGTTGGGATTCCCTGGCACTGGTCTTGCTGATTCACTCATGAAGGAAGCAGGTCTCCAGACCCTCCAACTTGCAAGCCTGCTCACTGTCACCAGCAACATGATGAACCTGAAACACAGAAAACCGCTCAGGTCAGGAAGGACTCTCAGCTGGGAGCGTAGCTCAGTAGAAGAGTGTTTGCCCGATATGTACAGGCCCTGGGTTCGATTCCTAGGATCACCAAAGGAAGGGCTTCTGTCAAGTCTGCTTTCCCATCATCCCTTTCTTGCCTCCTTCCATGGCTCATTTTTGTCAGGACTTGCCTGCGCAGCCAGGTGGACACTGGTGGACCAGGGCGAGCATCTGATGAGTGTGTTTGCATGCACATGAATTTGAATAGGTGCACATGTGCACACACACTCACCATAGGGAAGAGCACTAAGGAAACTGATCTGGGCGGACGTATTGGTGCTTATTTGTAATCTCAGCACTAGGGAAGCTTGACTGGTTGAGGCCAGAGTAGCCTGTGAATAAAGGGGTTGGAGGAAGAGGAGGGGGGGGTGGGAGGAAGACAGCCAATCTAAGGAGAGCTCTGAAATCACAGACAAGTCATTCAGTCTCTTTAAAGTCTTCATGCCTTCACCCCAAAATAGGAATAAAACTGCTCTCCACCTTCTCAGCCTGTCCTTGCAAATCCACCATGAGACAGTGAGGCAGAGTGTACAGCCTGGGGGCCCATCACATTCCGAACTAACCCTGTTATGGAGTCTTTCTCACTAACCCTTGGACACCCACTCAACATTCCAGCTATCCTCCAGACCCGTGGGGTGGGAAGGAGGATTGGAGGACCTGGAGACAGCACACCTCACGTCCTTCTGGAATCTCTCAAAGCTATTCTTAACACAAGGTAAATACTGAGTCACAAAATCCTGCGACAGGGATGGGGAGGCAGAGAACGCTTGAGATTTTCAGCTATGCCCTGTGCTGCGTCTGCAACAATATTCCCCCTCGTTTGTAAACAATAACGGAACCATGCTATTTGCACCATGCTATTGCACTTTCAAACGTGATGCCTAATTCCTAGAGCAACAACAGGAGGTATTTTCTCATCATCGTTCCAAGGCCACAGACACTGGGACTCAGAGAGGCTAGGTAACATGTCCTTGGCCACACAGCCAAGATTAAATCTGACCTGATTGGCCCCAACCCAGGCTCGTTTCATTGATCCTAAACTTAAGGATTGGGGGTTAGAACACACAAGTTTCCTGGTAATTGTCAAATCTCTCTACCAACACCCCGTGGCTACTGGGCATTAGAAAGGACCAGAAGAGAATTTGTGTTTTGTAAACTGAACTCAAAGGAAAAAAACCTCTCACATTCAAAAATGAAATCTGTGTCCCAGGCAGTAGCTGGATTTGCACTGATTAATTAGAAAATTGCATTTATATAACCCCTTAATCTGTATTTATGTGTTGCTAAGGGTGCAGTGAGCTGGGCAGGGGATTACACCCAGATTAGCCTTGATCTGTAAGCAGCCTAGATGCGAGCTGCTTTCCACCCGGAACAGGGAAAATCAAAGGATTTGGGGCAGGGATACCTGACAAGGACCCCTTCTCCCATGCTGCCTTGGACCTAAGTAACCCGGGCCTCTAAGAGCCACCCAGCATCTTCAGGCTGCCTACCTGGTCCAAAGGAGAGCTGAGAATTTTCACAGCGCTCATTTCCAGCTGAGTGCGGCCTCCGGTTGCCTAAACAAAATTGGTTTTATTCTTCTCAACATGTGCTCGGCAAGATTAAACTTCCATCCACTGCAGGCTTAGCTTGGGCTTTTTTTGGAAGTGGCTCGTGCCCCCACAAGAGGGAGGGGTGAGGCAAGATGGGGGCGGAGCCTGAAATCCTGTTTATTGAATCCAAAAAATGGATAAAGGATATTGAAGTGAGATCCTCCATGCTTTTTTGACATTTCAAGGGGAAGTTTTTGTTGTTTTTTTTTAATCACAATAAATCATTGTTAGGTGTTTCCACTGGGATTGTTGCTCCTTCTTTCGTTGTGTGTGTGTGTGTGTGTGCATGAACAAGCCCCCTAGGGATCCTTCTGTCTCTGCCTTCCTAGCACTGGGATTCTAGCTACATACCTAGCCTAGATTTTTATGTGGGTTCTAGGGATTAAAGCACAGGTCCTCATTTTTTGTGCACCAAGCACTTGACCAACTGAGCCCTTCCATCTCCTTTATTTTATTTCTTCTTCCTCTTCCTCTTCCTTCTCCTCCTTTTTCTTCTCCTTCTTCTTCCTCTCCCAACAGATGAACATCAGTGGGGAGAGATGTGGCCGGGAGCGTCTGTTCCACCTTTCAGGGTAAGAGTCAGTCTAACTCTGTGGATTCAAGAAATAACATGGGGATACTGGCTGCCCAAGCAGCCAGGTAGTCCAGATTGGACTCCCAGGTGCCTTTGGGGAAGAACACAGTGTCACCGGAGTTAGACTTGGTCCAGTGAATCATTAGGGAGTTTAATTGCACTGAGCTGAGTTTAGTGTTGTTTCAGGTGTGGATCTTGACTAGTCTGATACTCACTTGACCCTACTTCCTGTCTGTTCTGTTGAAGAGAAGAGTGAATGGACTATATAGCCTTGCTGTAAGAAGGCTTCCATTAAGTCCCTAAGCAACGAAAAGTGTTTCCAGGAATTTCAGGCTCCTCAGCATAGCAGCTTGTGACTTCCTGGTGTAGGTTTTTCAGTCATCCTGGTGGCAGAACCATACCCTGCTGGTGGAATTGCTCAGGAGCCCTGCAGTCTCACCATTCCCTGTCCTGATTCCTCCTCTTCCCTATTGGGAAGATGACAGTAGCGTGTGCACCACAGAGCTGACTTGAGAGCAGGATGGGTAAATGTGTGCCAATTTGGTAGCACCACACCTGGGCAGGGTGACTCCTCCATCCCCTGCAGCCTGTGAGCTCACTCCCTGACTGCTAGCCACGAGCCACCCACACAGTGTGACTCACTGTGCCTGAGGGTGCATACCTTGGATAGCTCTTGCTCGCACCTCTTGACATGCGCCTGGCTCTGCTCTCAGACCCGCACTAGGCATTCCAACAGTAGGCGTAGGCTGATGAGCCACTCCCCGATTCCACGCTGAGTTCTTCCTGTTCAGCTGTCTCAGCTGACGTTGCCCCACAGCCACCAAGACCGGCACACTCACACACCCACTCTTTCCTCGGGTATTTTGCAAAGCAAATATGCATTTTCTGTTTTCTAAGGGCCTCACAGCACCTCTGAATTGTTGTAAATGCCCCTAGGATGTCAAGGAGGCAGAGAAAGAATTTCTTCAGCAGATGCAGGCAGGTTATTATTTAGGAACAAGTCCAGGATGCCAAATGCCACCTAACTCACCTGACCCCCCTCCTTTAAAACCAGAGTATGGTGCTAAGCCACCCCTGCATTTGGTAGAGCACTGGTTCCCCCAAAAGCTATTGGGTGGGAGAGTTCTGGCTGAAAACCATTAGAGAATATGGTTGTTGCTATGAGGCCAGTGGTGAGCGATACTTACACCCCCCCGTGTGAAAGGCCCTGAGAGGTCTTCAGCTGGAGAATGAGGCCGCTCAAGTTCTCCAGCTCAATTGACACAGCCCTCTTGCCATGTGACTCTCTTTCTGACGTTTGCCCATACTGGAAGTGAGCTTCTGATCGCCCTCCTTCCAATGCAGGCCTTCTTTCCAGACAACCATGAGAAACACACCCAGCAGCCATCCTAGGAAGCTGTTTTCAGCGTTGACTTCTTGGCCTGAGAGAGAAAGAGAAGGATACCAGAAGAAGAGCTCATGGGCCCCTGATGTGTGCAGAGGTGAGATGTGGCTCCAGGAAAATCTGGGAAGCCCAGCATGAATCACTTCCTGAGAATAAATAATCAGAGGTCACCCTGCAAAGCAGGTTGTATTGTGTTATTTGAACAAAGCTGCTGGACATCTGGATGTTTCTGTGAGCCCCTGTCCCTCCTGTTTCCATAAATTGAAGCTAATCCTGTGGGGCTGGGGATCATAAGAATAATCCTCACATCTGTGTGGCCTTTGTGGCTTTCGATAGCTCATCCATGGAATTATCTCATTAGTCCCACTCGATGCCTAGGGCAGGGACTCAGGGACAATCATCGCCATTTAGCAAATAAGATGCTAAGACTCAGAGAAAGAACGTGACTTTCTCAAGGTCACACAACAAACCAGATGGACTCACAGATTCTCCCGACACCCAGTCCAGGACTGTCCCATGAGTACAATTCTCTTTGAAGAATCCACTGAGACTCAGAAATATACTGCTTTGCCACAGTACCAAAAATCAGGGCTCTGCCTGATTTGACGAAGTCATGGCTGTGTGAAAATAGGATGTAGACAGAAAGATGTGATGAACCCTTCACTGTCAGGTTGCCCAGCTTCAAACCCAGCTTAAGCTTCCCGGCCACCAGGCCTCAGACAATGTGGTTGGCCCTCTGTGCCAGCTTCTCATCCATGAAGGGGATGATAACCCCACACAGCATCACCTTGGTGATGGCTCATCATCTTTTGAGACTGGTTCATCTGCCAGCTCCAGCCATGGGGCTGTGCATGCATCTTACCACTGCTGAATCGCCTGGAGCACACATGGGGCCACCAGATTGGTCAGGGACCTCCCCTAAGACTCCTTGAGATGAGAGAAGGCTTTCTCTGGTGGGAGTGAGGACAACTGGGTGATGCAGCCTCCTGGAGACATGTGCGAACTAAGACACGGGAACTGGTATGCAGAAAGAAGCAGGTAAGAAGTGTGCTCACCCTGGGAGGAACACTCTTCCCAGGGGTGGCTCACAGGAGCCTTTAAACCCTCGGTGGCTCCCAGAGACAACCTTAGGGTTCAGGTTTTCTTGAATGCAGAGCAAACGGAGATTATTATCCTTAGTGCTCACTTTGAGAGTTCTGCAGAAACAGGTGGTGACCCAAAGGATGCCCCAAGCAGCACTCAAGTAAAGAGGAAAAGCCTTCGTGGACTCCAAAGGGTTCAACAAGAGAGATGGGGACCTCTAATTGAACGTAAGTGTGGAAGGGTCCTCTTCATGCATTTGAATTTGAAATTCTAAATACTTATCCCTAGTTAGGAAGAGAGAGGACACAGGGCTTAGGGTCCCTGGCTACTTCCCTGACTGTCTGTACCCTGCATTCCCCCTACTCTGGATCTTACACTCTGTGTGTCCATGCAGGGGGGTGAATGGATAGGATGACAGGGACACATGTGTATGGAGGCCAGAGGAGAACACTGAGTGTCCTGCTTTGTCAATTGCTTCCTTGTTTCATTAAAAAACGTGTGTGTGTGTATGTCTGACACATGTGCACAGGTACCTGTGGAAACCAGAAGAAGGCTTTGGATATCCTGGAGCTAGAATTAGAGGTGTTTGTGAACTTCCTGTTGTCAGTGTTGGGAACTGGAGTGGGGTCCTCTGGAAGCGCAACAAGTGATCTTAACTCCACAGCCATCTCCCCATCCCCACCTCCTTATTCCTTTGAGACAGTCTGTTCCTGAACCCGGAACTAGGTCTACCAGCTTTCTCCATACATCCTATTTTCTCTATCTTCCACTGCACTGGAATCACAGGCTTGTGTAACCACACCTAGTTTTTGCTTAGTGATGGGGATCTGAACTCAGGGGTTTGTGCTCACAAGAGTTCGATGCCCACTGATCCATCTCCTGGCCCTGGCTTTCACAATTTGAGACTTAAAGGGAAGCAGCTGGATCCGATGCTAATGAGCATGGGTCTGTTCTGTTTTCTCAGAGGAAGCTGTGAAGATGAAGCAGGATGTTGGAATACACAGGCAAGAGAGGTTGGAAATCTACAGTCCAAAACTCAAAGATTGCTGTTACTGTGAAATTATGGATTTGAGATTCCCTACACAAAAGGGAAGGAAGGGAAGGAAAGAAAATGGATGGGAGGGAGGATCAAATGGGGAGGGGAAGGAGAGGGCGAAAATGAAGAAGAGAAAGGAAACTGAGGCACAGCCATCTCCCAGTGAGTGCTGTCTAGTAGCTAACGCTGCAATATCCTGTCTCCCCTGTGTCTATCCACAGGCTTTCAGCTGCCAGCACCTGAGATATCCATCAAGGACCAACTGTCTTCAGTTGCCAGGAGCATGAACCAAGCCCTCTCCCATATGTTTGCTGCAGCATTGTCTGTAAACTGGGATGGAGTGGGGAGCAAAATCGGGCAACAGGCTCAGTACTTCACAAATTGTCCTTCCATGATGGCCATTCATCTGCTTGCCTTGGACTGAGGACTTCCTGAGCTAACAGATACCTAGCAAGGTCCCCAACTTCCACATGGGAACCATGTTTCTTTACACACATGACCCATCTGATCTTAAAACTCCTGTTCCCACTCTGACCCCAGGACTTGGCATATGTATAGCTTGGTTCAAATATAACCCCAGTCTCTGTCTCTGTCCATGGTTCTGAAGTATCTTTTCCCATACTGGAGAAAGGCTACCCAGTTATTCATTCAATAAATATCTTTAGTAGATATACAGTGACTTAATACTTACTAGCTTGAACTTCATTATTTCTTCTACTTCTGTGAGATGTTCATATGGTGGTCTGAACAGACATCTGTGGTCAGCTAATGGTCTGACTTGGCCTGAATTGTCTAGTAGAACCTCACTGATAAGTCTTATAATTGACAGGCCGTTGGCTAGAGCAGTTCCATCAACCATCCCTACAGTCCCACAAGCATTTTATCTTGAACTTATTTGTGTGAAGGACAGAGGATTCTAGGCTTTCAAGATATGATGACTTGAATGAGTTGTGTTCCCCACCACCACCACCATAGTCTTAGGCATTTAAATACTTTGTCCCCAATGGACAGTGCTGTTCAGGAGGTATGGCCTTGTTGGAGGAATTATGTCACTATGGAGTGGGCTTTGAGATTTCAAAATCTCATGCCACTCCTAGCCTTCTCTCCCTCCTGCTTTCTGTTCAAGATGTGAGCACTGCTCCAGCTGCCATGCCCGCTGCCTCCCTGCCATGATGGACACTAACCCCTCTGGAACCATAAACCCAAATAAACCAAAGTGGTTTTGTTTTTTATTTAGTTTGTTTGTTTTGGGTCTTTTGTTTGGTTTTTGTTTGTTGGTTTTGATTTCTTGAGACATGGTTTCTCTATGTATCAGCAGCCCTGACTGTCCTGGAACTTGATCTGTAAACCAGACTAGCCTCAAACTCAGAGATCTGCCTGCCTTTGCCTCCCAAGTTCTGGGATTAAAGGTGTGTGCTCCCAAGCCTGGTGGTTATAGTGTTTTCTTACAGCAACAGAAAAGTAACTAATGCAAGAAAAAGTAAACCTGCAGGTTCTTTCCTTTAAAAAAAGTTTATTACATTTTATTTACTGACTCTGTGTGTGTGTGTGTGTGTGTGTATGTGTGTGTGTGTGTGTGTGTGTGTACATATGCCTCAGCATATATGTGGAAGTCAGAGAACAATTTGTGGGAACCAATTGTCTCCTTCTACCATGTGTATCTCAGGAATTGAACTCAGGTCATCAGGTATTGGTAGCAAGCACCATTTTTAGCCCACTGAGACATCAAGCCACCTCTCATAAGTTCTTTCCTTAGGCCTGTGATATATTTTCAATGAGTCAGTGTGGGAGGAGCCTGCAGACAGGTAGAAATGGCTGCAGCCATCTTTAAAATATTTCTCTAGTTTATCCTGCTTCTTCAAGGTACCACAAGGCTGAAAATGATGGGATGTCCCTCTGCTGAATCTGTAAGGGAATAACTTCTCTCCTGTAAATGTCTGAGCCAAGAGTCCTCTTGGCCTCTGCCAAAATCACTTTCCTAATTGCATCAGGAACGATGAAAAGTCTTCCAACATTCAGGCTTGCACTTCCAGATCTTGCTGAATCAGAGAATTTGTTTGTGAAAACTGCTAAATGAAGAAATCCCCTTTTGAGTTGCAGGCCTTCTCCACACTCATCAGCAACTGTTTGTGTTATGTGAGCATGGCTGGGCAATAGAGCTCCAGTTGCCTTCAGTTACCTTCTTGGATGAAAACAGAAAAGCTCCAGCATAGCATCCTATGTCTGCAGAAGGGGTGACATCTTAAGGACTGCTTACTATCCAGCCCTACACTCAATACTCACCCCTCCAATAATATCTTCTCTGCTTCATGGAGAAGGAACCTGGGAGGGGGAGCATCTTGGTTACATGGCAAGAATTAAATTTCGGTTATTGAGGGCTGATGAGAGTCCTGTTGACAAACTGACAAACTGAGTTCCATTCTCCAGAATTTATGTTGTAGAAGAAGAGAACTGACTATTGAAAATTGTCCTCTAACCCCACACATGCAGTGTGGCACATGCACTTAGCTTTCTCCCTGCCATACCACATGCACCACACACACACACAAGGAAGTACAAATTTTTAACTTAGACTTGTAAGTAAAATGCAAAGTCAATGTTCTTTCAACACAGCCTGTTGGGAGGCAGAACATTTAAACTCACGGTCTAGGTGTAGGTCTTTGATTCCAACTATGTTTCTAGCTCCTGTGTGACCTTCAGATACTCCTGTAGCTGTATATGTGTGCATGTGTTATGTTGGTGTGAGGAGTACATGTCTTTGGAAATCCATGCGCTTGTATGTGCATGCACTAGACCTGATTGCAACCTTGGGTGTCATTCCTCAGTCATTGTAACCTTGTTCCTTTGGTATCTGAAACACACCAAATAGGTTGTACTGACTTTCTAGTCAGCCCAGAGTGTAGATGAAATATAACAGTACACGGAAGCCGGGCGTTGGTGGCGCACGCCTTTAATCCCAGCACTCAGGAGGCAGAGGCAGGCTGATCTCTGTGGGTTTGAGGCCAACCTGGTCTGTAGAGAGAGCTCCAGGACAGCCTCAAAAACAATACAGAGAAACCCTGTCTCGAAAAACAAAACAAAAACCAAAACAGTACACGGGATAAGGGTGTTATTGGTTATTTATTGTAGGAAAATACTTACACAAGGAACTGAAAACCCAGGTTAATCTCTTCAGCCTTTCGAAACCCAATCAGAACTCCAAAAAGAGAGCAAGTGAGTGTCTCCTCAGCCCTTTATCCTACACACCCGTGTGTGCCTGTAGTCACACCCAAAATGGGCATGGTCAGAGGCATGAGTACCTGGATCTCTCCCTACACCAGGGGCTCTGCCAAACTCTGCCTCCCTGGTTCTGGGACTGCAAGCATGTGCTACCACATCTGTTTTTGTTTACATGGATCTCGGGGCTGAACTCAGGTCCTTGTGCCTGCAAGGTTCACACTTTATCAACTAAGCCATCTCCTCAGCTCCATACATGCTTAGTTCATGTTTAAGGATCTAGAGAAAATAACTAGGTTAGCAATTAACAATCATCATCTCTAGCAGTAACAAATAAATGATGAGCCAGGCCATGCTGGCGCATGCCTTTAATTCCAGCACTCAGGAGGCAGAGATAGGTGGGTTTCTGTGAGTTTGAGGCCAGCCTGGTCTACAAAGAGAGCTCCAGGACAATTGGGGCTGTTACAGAGAGAAACCCTTTCTCAAAAAAGAAAGAGAGAGAGAGAGAGAGAGAGAGAGAGAGAGAGAGAAGAAAGGAAGGAAGGAAGGAAGGAAGGAAGGAAGGAAGGAAGGAAGGAAGGAAGGAAAAAAGGAATTGTGACATTGGGTTTGTTTGTTTTGCTTTGTTTTCTATTCTTGAGTTGTTCAGATTTTCCACACACAGACATACATAGACCATAAAGAGCAGAATTCTAGTGCTAGGTATCAGTTTGAAGATTTCCCAGAAAGAGAAGCTGGTTTCTCGTTGATGCATGGTTAACAACAGAAGATCAGGCCAAATCTGAGCTAACTGTTTTGGTTATGAGGGCAAATCCTTTAGGAAGCCTAGAAACTATGTGAGCCTAAAGACAGGCTGAAAACCACAGTTAGCTCTGGTTAGAATGCAGAGACTGGCACTGGGTCCTGTCAGCCACCTCCTGCTCAGCAAAGTCCCTTGGGTCCAGCTGAGCCCTGTGTTCAGCATCCATGTAATGGGTAGCAAGATGCCAGCTCTTTGGGTTGTCACATGTTTCACATGAGAAAAGAGGGCTATGAGCTTGAACTCTGAACAGGACTGTGTTCCATGATTCAACTGCCATCTCTGAAAAAACAGACCGTGTCAAACACACCTCACATAGTTGCTGAGAGTGACATGACAAATGTCCCACTACAAGACTGATGGGGTCTAGACCATCAGTGCAGCTCTGTGGAGACCTGAAGGGGCTGGGGAGAGGGTTCAACTCAAGTGTGAAAACCTGAAATCCATCCCTTCCATCCCAGCATCCACTAGCTGAAACAAAGGCCAGCCTAGTGGCATGGTTTGTAATCGCAGAACTTGGAAAGCAGAGGGAAGCCGGTATCTGGGATTCACTGGTGAGCCAGTCTAGCTGAACTGGTAAGTTTCAGGCCAGTGAGAGACCCTGTTTCTAAAAACAAGAGGGACAGTACCCGAGGAACAACGCTTTAGGTTGGCATCTGGGCTTCAGGAACATGTGTACCCCTGTACTCATACATGCATCCACACATACACACCAACAGAAAAAGTAACCCCACAGTGTTTATCATCATCCCCTAGAGAAATTAAGTATCTAAGAGCCAACAACAAGAAATACAGAAGAAGAAAACCTGCAGCAGCTGTGGTAGCATGCAAAGCTTCCCATGATGTTATGATGTGGGCTGGCTCCCCTCTTGGCCTCCTCTCCCTAAAGCAGGATGAAAATGTCTTAAGTTGGTCCTTTGCTAAAGTATAGCCATTGTGAGCCATAAGCAGTTGGGTAAGTGAACTCTTGGGCTCTGGATATCCTAGGGGCATGACTCTCCTGAAGATGGGCATCAGGGGCATCTTGAATGTATTTATTATTTATTTATTTGTGTGTGGGGGGTAGGTGTGTGGTGGTCAGAGGACAACTTTCAGGAATTGGTTCTCTCCTTCTATCACATGGGTCCCAATAATTCAATTCAAGATGTCAGACTTGGAACCAAGCTCCTTTGTCCTGCTAAAGCCCCGTAAGGATGATCTGTCCAAGCGAGCAATGAGTTACTCTGCACAGCAGCCTGGCACACCCAGCTTCTACCCCGTCTAACACTTGGATGACATGGCTACTATGTCCACAGTCTTGGGTGAGCTGTTCAGAAACAGCCTCAGGCTCCTCTCCTTTCGTCTACCTGCTTCCCCTCCCCCCCCCGCCTACTATTAGAGCTTGTCACCCCCTGGGAAAACAAGACATACTCACAAGTAACCACAGTGAGTCGTGGACAGCAGGGTGGCATGCCTGTGAGCATGTCAGGCCATCAGACATGGAAAGCCCTAAATAGTCCTGAAGGCCAGCACCCGCCCTCGGCTGTGTCTCTCACAAGAGTATGCCCCCAGGCTGCAAACAGAAGCAGCATGATTTCTGATCAAACTCCCAAACGCTGTGTCTTTCTGTGCCCAGGCCTTTGAACTAAAGAGATGGGGTGGGGAGCAAGGACGTCTGCAGCTTTCTATCCCCCGAGGCTGTGTCCAGGGATGTTAAAAGTTCTCAGTCCATGAACTAAATAAAAAGTAAAAGAGTATTTGGAAGAAAGGAATAAATCGCAAGTGTCTGGATTTTCTTCTTATAGGAAGCCTTTAATTTTTTCTATTTATGTGTGTATGGATATATTGAATGCACAGATGCCATGGTTCATATGTGGTCAGAGGGTTATATGTACATGTGTGTGGGTACATACATGACATCATGTGTGCTGGTTGTTCTCCTCCCACCTTTGTATGAGTTCTTGGGACTGAACTTGGGTTGTGAGTCTTGGTGGTTAGTGCTTTTACTCACTAAGCCATCTTGCCAGCTCCAGGCCTTTGCTTTTAGACTTGGTGTGGATCTTTTCACTTCATGTTGCACGCTGCCTGGTGGGTTTGCAGTCCCATTTCTATGGAAACACCTGCCTGTCCCCGGGATGGGAGGCAGCACCAGTAGACCAGGGTCCCTCGTTGCTGAGGCTCCCTTGGGAGCCTATTAGAAATGCAGAACGCCGAATCCCAGGCATCAGCCTGGGAATCCAGCATGGGACTGATCAAGGCCCCCTGAATCTGGGTGTCAGTGAGGAGGCCTAGGTAATCTATTGAGCCTTGGGCAGCAGATCAGTACCCATCCCAAGTATACACACGGACTTTGGACTCCCATAGAACAATGTGAGGTGCACTCTCACCCTGAACTCTTGGGGAAGGGTCTAGGCCCTGCCCTATATGAAATGACAGACTATGGACACCCCCATGGAGGGCCTCACCCTCCCTGGGGGAACGAGGGGATAACGGGGGGGGGGGGGGAGGGCACGGGAGGAGGGGAGGGAAAGGGAGAGGGACCTGGAACTGACTTGTGAAGAAACCTTGTTTCTTATCTAAATTTTAAAAAAAAGAATAAAAAATAAATAAAAAAATAAAAAAAAAGAAAGGAAAAAAAAAAAAAGAAATGCAGAACGCCAAACCCAGCCCAGCCTTGTCAAGCGAGGATTTGCATTTAGCAAGGACCTCATTGTTTCAGGCTTTCAAGTATTTGAGAAGCCTCCGGAGCTCCCAGGAATGCAAGTTTCCCTCATGGGGTGCATTCATCCTCAGTGGGAGGGGCCACGGACCCAGAGTTAAGTGATACTAGAGGAAACATTTGCCATGTAATAGCTTTTTAACTGTAATGGCTGTGAATAGCAAATAGCATCATTCACAGAAATGGTAAATCAATATGGATTACTGCTTCTAATTACTCTGTGTGTGTGTGTGTGTGTGTGTGTGTGTGTGTGTGTGTGTGTGTGTCTGTGTAGGTTCACATGTGTGGGTGTGGAGTCCTAGGGACAGCTTCAGCTGTCCTTCTTTGAGACCCACCCATCTTTTCTTTCTAGACAGGGTCTCTTGGGCTGGAATTCAACAGCAAGTCTCAAGTGTCCTCCTGTCTCTGCCTCCCCAGTTCTGGGACTACAGTCTCGAGTCTCGATGTCTGGCACTTTTTTATAAGTTCTTAGGACTAAGTTTGGGTCTTCATGTTTGTATGGCAAGCATATTATGGGGTAATTCCTCAGTCAAGACTGGAGCCTTTAAATTTGTGTTATTGTTGTTGTTGCTGTTGTGTTTGAGAGGGATGTGAGGGGAACACACAGGCTCCTACATTCCACGGTGCCCCTGTAGAGATCAGAGGATCAGCTTTCAAAAGTTCTCTCCTTCCAAAATGTGGGCCCTGGGATCAAACTGGAGTCAGGTTTGGCGACAGGTACATTTACTCTTTGAGCTGTCTTGCCAGCCCCTGCTGTTCTCTTCCATGTCCCAAATTAGCTAAGCCATGAACCTAATGTAGGAACATCACACCTACCCTCCTAGACCTCCCTGCCTGGCGTTCTGTAGGAAGCTAGAGTTCCCTCTGAACTGTTGAAAGCATCTTTCAGTGCCCCGTTTCAACACCCTCATCCAGAGGATGTCTTTTTGACTCATCTCCAAGCCCTGTATCAAACTCCCATTCTTCTACCCTGTGATAAGGTTTAGGACAAGCCTTATAGTGCAGGGCTGTGGGAGAGAAGGCTACTCCAGGCTGTCCAACAGAAACTCCTGCAGAATTCTGGTCTCTGCAGGTCCTAACCCACTGGGAGTACTAGTTAGGGTTGATACTGGGCATACTAGATACCCAGTTTACACATCTGTAAAATGGGAATAAAACATAACATCTCCCTCATAAATAAAGCAGGGAAGTAAAATGAAGCAGCATGTTACAACATGCTGCACTATTGCCTGATACCCAATATGCCCATGTTGTATTTCAGCTCTCCTTTGTGTTCAGAACAAGACTGAAAGAGAGGTCCACAGTGCCTAGTGAGATGGCGAGACCTCAGAGGTGCAGGTGGCCCATCTCCTCCACCTGCCAGCTGTTGCTTCTGACCCTGGCCTGCCTTGAACTCTGCCTGCTGTACACCCTGAATCTTCAGCCAAGAACACAGGCATTAAAGGATCTTATTTAAGTTAAGTGATCTGGCCAGAAGTTTTGGGGGGTGAAGCTTCCAAGTCCTCAAGTGGAGGGGATATTCATGGATCTACCCACATAGGCCTTGGCCCCCAGGCCATGCTTTGCAGTCTTTCAGCTGTACAAGACCTACTGCCAAGATGGCACCCCTCTTCTTCCTCCTCCTTCCCAGGGACAGTGACTCCATGTCTTCACTGTCCTCAATACAGGCGCCTGCAGAGAAGCCAAAGCTCTAGTCTCACTGGTCTGCATGGAGGCGATGATGACAAAGGGCCTTTCTCTTGACTGACCCAGGGCCCTGACCCCAGGAGGCCTGTGACTCCTCCTGGACTAAACCAGCCAAAGCCAGTCTATGAAAGCACACAAGTGACCCCTCTGTGAGTGAGTAGGCACTTTCCTTAGGTTTGTACGTATGTGGCGGGGAGATGGGGTTGCAATGGCCAAGCCACAGGTGGGAGGGATAGGCTATGGACCACTCAGAAGCTACATAGATGCATCAGGCTGGAGTTCTGAGTGATGATCAGAAGCAGGATGTGGCAATCAGAGTGAGTCCAAAGAATGTTGATGGTGAGGAGTCACCTCCTGAGGGAGGTCCTTGGAGTAGCTGGGGAGGCCAGGCCAGATGACAACTAGAATATGCAGGAGGCATGCTTTCTGAGAGCCTCACATACGCATGCATTCTTCCAAACACTGTAGTAGCTAACCCTTTAAGAGACTCTCTTACCTAATTCTCTCTTCACTGCCGGGGTCAAGGCCATAGACTCTTAGCTCCATTTAATGACTCACTCAGCTCCCTGGAGAAAGATCAGGCACTTGGTCTAATAAAAGAAGCCCCTCCCATGTGTCTGGTTGAGGGTGGGGCAGGAGAGGATGACTTCTGTCTGACACGATCCTCCTACTGTCCAATGCTAGGTCAGAGCCTTGAGGGACCCAGGAAAAAAAATGGACAGGGTGGGGAGTGTCCTCTTCTACTCCCAGCACTGGGGAGTGATGCCCAGGATGCCTGCCCAGGACCACACTGAGCAGAATCAGGAAGCCTCCTTATGCTTCCTAGGGGGAGTTTCCTTCCTTTCTTCCATCCTTCCTTCTTTCTTTCCTTCTTTCCTCCCTCCCTCACTCCCTCCCCCTCCCTTCCTTCTTTCTTTGTCTCTTTCTTTCCTTTTGTTTTCTATCTTTTGTTTAATCAGAGACAAAGTCTCTCCATAGCTAGCCTAGAATTCATGATCTCCTCCTGCCTCAGTCTTCCAAGAGCTAGGATGACAAGTATACACCACCATGCCTAGCCTGAGTAGATTTTCTTCTACACCTGATAACAGTTGGACTTCTTTCAGTTCCCAAGGGCTCTCCCTCCAGAGCTCAGACTCAGCAGGCAAAGTGGAAGGCGGAGCTGTCAGGCTGCCTGTGTCAGTAGGCTCAGACATGAAATGTACTGTTTCTGCAGGGCTGTGGACCCAAGCCAAGCGAAAACAAACCAAATGGCAGGGGCAAGCTCTTCTGTGGCCTCCAGGACATCAAACATGAAACTGGAGCTCCAGGAAAGAAGCCATTCCTACGTTGTTTAACCCAGCAAATAGAAGAAGTTCAATGACTGCAGGGAGTCAGTATGTTGCAGGCCCAGAACCTAACTTTGCTTAAATTATCTCAACCAACCTCCCCTCCCCACAGCCAGCTAACCCAATGCTTCTGACCTCTGTGTGTAATCTGATATCCTTGTGACTATTTGGTAAGTTCTTTTTCCTCCTTCTACCTGTCCGGAAGCTGAGAATGTCATCAGACAGCCTCTAAGGCCTTTCTGTGACTCCACCCAATAGGGCCTGATAGTCCCACCTATGTATTTGAAAGTATCTTGATTTATGGTTTTCTTTGTTCTGTTACAACTAAGATGAACTTCAAAAAACTGTTACCATATAAAAATATTGTGTTTGGAGTAACCCGAATCTGTGTTCCCAGGCTTCAGCCATTCACCTTTGGCCCCAGAATAAACTCTCTTGTATTCCTTTTGAGGTGAGAGAGACCTGTGTTTTTGTGTTGACAACAGGTTTTTTGTTGTTGTTGTTGTTTTAGTGTAAGAGAACTGGCCACTTTAATGTCCCTGACAGACAGACAGACAAACATGCAGACAGGCACTGGCATGCATACACACACACACACACACACACACACACACTCACACACACACACACACACACACACACACACACACCAGTTCCTGCCATTACCACCTATCCTTGAAGCTACTATATCGAAAGTACTGGGGAATATTTCCCCACCCTAAGCTAGGCTGGTATGAGGGTGGCTTTGACCTACAACAAGCAGCAGAAGTGACAGGACTATATGTCATTTTCTAGTTTTGTGCTTCTGTTCACATGAGTACATGAGAACAATTGCCCAAGCCAACATACTGGGGTGTAGTTGGAGGTTGGGAATCTAACAGCCCCAAGTACCCACATGAAGAGGTCTCTCCCCACACCAACCAACATCAGACACCTGGGAGAATCTGCAGGGCCTTCCAGTGTGAGTGTCAAAGGTCAGTGGGTCTTTCTCAGGAAGCCTGGGTGGAGGGAGTGTGGGTATCACCCGGGTGAGGGGTCCAGGAGTGGACTACAGCAGCAGCACTCACTCAGCCTGCTCAGCCTGCAGAGTGACCTGCAGCTGTGCCATGCTGCCAGCTCTAGCAGGATCACAGGGTGAGGGAGTAGCTCCCGAGCGTCTGCACTGACCCGGAACCACCATGGATCCAGTTTAGCCTCCCAGAGAAGCCCTCAGTACATCTCGAAATCAGACATCCTCTCATCGATCCCTTCTGGGGAGCTGGACTTTCTGTGTCTGCCAAGCAGAGGGAAGCAATTCATGTACTGGATCTCACTATGGCTGAATGGAATAGAGGACAGTGGGTTCTTCTGCTGCGGACAGCAGAACATGTGTACTCAGGTCAGCCACAGAGAAACACAGGCCAGAGGGGTTGGGGGAGGCAGGGGAGGCAGGCAGACACTGAAATCCTCAAGCCCCCCTTTTTCCTTCACAGGTGTGAAGACCAAGGCACAGAGATGGACAGTCATATGTTCAGGGTCACATGACTGACCAGGGTAAGACCCTGAAATGGCATGGGTAGACCCAGCACCAATGGAGTGCCTCTTGGGTTCTAAGCAGTTAATATACACTATGGAATCTAGGCCTCCCTAAAGCCAGGAAGTGCAAATCCACCATTAGATAAGATGCCCATTTTCGAGACAAGTCTTAGGAACTGAGACACCACTCCATGGCAAAATTATAGTTACAAAGCAGCCTACTTCAGACCAGAGCCAAGGCCACTGCAGGTGAAACACAAGGCTTTTCCCCGCTTCCCCTCATTTTCATTTCCCTTTTCCCTTGTTTCTGCACCACCATCCCTCTGCAGATGGGAGTGTCTCTCAGTCCTGGGGATGAGTCTGTATCTCTGTCTGCAATTCCCTGAATAATGGAGGGACAGAATTCTGTACTGAGCAGGTAGACAGATAGATTGATGGACAGATAGGAGACTGCCTCCATCCACAAACAGCAGACTTGGTAATGAGCAAGCACATCCCAGCTTAAGCTTCAGTGGCAGTCAAGTCTCCCAGCCATTGATCCACAGCCCACCCCGACATTCTCCCTCCCCACCGCCTATGCATTCCATTTCTGTCTTAACCCAAAGCTCCTTCCCCAGGGCTCAGTGGCTTGCATCCAGCTTTATTGTTGATACAGATCTTTATCTACCCCAGGCTTATAACTGACATTTAAATTACTCTGCAAACAACCAATCAATATTTATGGATTCCTGGACCCATGCATTTGCCAGGCCCAGTGTCCTGAGTTTCTCCCTGGCCAAAGAAGCAGAGGAGTCAAGGTCAGGACTCTGTCTAATTAGAAATAGGGATGCTGGGCATGCCTCAAGGCAAAGGTCTGGAGTTTGAATAGAGCTGCAGGTCCCCAGACTGTCTAAGTAGAGCAAGGTGATTCCCACTGGAAAGCCAGTACACGTCGCATCAGAGCAGAAGAGCATACTAAGCGTGAGAGCAACATGGAGAACCTAAGGGATCCATCCTTCCGCGGTTCTCACTCTAGGGGAAGACAGAGACACACATAGGTGACAGCAGGCAGACTGCATGGCCCATGGGAGACAATGTAGGGAAGAACTTCCTGGAGGGCTTCCTGGAGGAAGAAGGGCATAGCAGGAGAGAGAAACTCTCAGGGCCAGTGAGATGGGGGACAGGGGACAGGCTTAAGGGGTAGCAGAAAAGGCTTATGGGAAACTATGGACCATTAAACTGAAGTCTAATTCTGGGTGGTCCTGGATGCAAATGACTATAGACAAAGGGGAGTCAAGGAGGGCTTTGCAGTACTGAGCCTTCTAGAAGCATTAGTGACATGAGACTAGGGGTTCCTCTAACACTGGGCCTCACTTCCCAGGCACATCTAGGCTATTTTTCACTCTCTGTTTTAAAGAGTGCAGCCCTCACCTGCCTTGAGGGAAACAGCAAACTAAGAGGCTTCTGGGGCCTCTTTGGCACAGTGAGTTACAGTGGTGGCCCTCATCTTGGAGGCCAAACCATTTATCACCCCAGTGAATTGACAAAGGAAAAACAATCCTTTGTCCTGTTGTCAGAAGCAGTATGCCTTCTCAGACACGAGGATGTCATCCAGCTGCCCTCTCCAGCTCAGCCACAGGGTGGGGAGCCTGGCTCCCCAGGGGCAACAGTCCCCAAGGGTAAGAAGACTAGTCAGCAGGAGCAAGCTCCTCTAATCTCACCTCCTCCACACCAGGCATGGGGAGCTTGCTGCAAGGTCTTGCAGACCCCTCTGGGTGGTCAGCTGGGGTGGGGGTGGGGCTCTTCCCAACTAGGCTGGTTTATCCAGTAGGCACATTTAGGTAGACCTGAGCTCCACCAAACATTTTAGTTCCTTTTAAAATTAGGAGGGGGAAATGAATATAGCTCACCTTGAAGTATGAGCATCTTCATGCCAATGCAGTTATGAGCCAAAATGATACATCTGAAAGCTAGGGATGGCTCCCAACAAGCATGAGGATCTTAGTTCAGTCCCCAGCATCCATGTCAAAGCCAGGCAGGGCAGTTCCTGGTCCCAGGGCTGGAGAGGCAGAGACAGGAATATGCATGGAGCTCACTGACCAGCCAACTTAGCTAAGTTAGGTGAGCTGTAGGTTTGGTGAGAGACCCTGCACTAAAAGCCAAGTGGACATCAAAAGAGAAAGACACCCTCAGTTGGCCTCTGGCCTCCCATGCACACACACTCACACATGCATTCACTCCCATGAACATGTGTGCACATCCACATTAACGTTTACACGTACTCACATACAGCCATGCCACACAAAGTTATTCTTGGGACTCATCAAGCAGAAGGGAGGTGCAGGAAAAATGATCTAACAGACATTTCAATCTTCTCCCAGGGTGGGTCACAAGAAACCAGGCAAAGGCGAGGCCAAGCCCTACCTGTTACTCATCCTAATTCCTTTTCTGCACCTTCGTGTCCTCGGCTTTCGTGTGGGCAGATGGTTGTGTTGAGGAAGCTGGAGAGGCACACAGTGCCTCACAGAAGGTCTCCCTGGCCATGGCTGTTGCCCACTCACCTGGGCTCCTTGTATGTTTCCTGCTCCCTGGGGAGCCTCCAAATGGCCTCTTCCCCAGTGTCTAGAGCTATTGGTGGCACCCAGGTCCTCAGAAGCCTCTGACCACCTCAGCTGCTTTCCCCGAGCTACATCTGGGTCCTACTTACACAGTAGCAAGTTGTAGGAAAGGGGAGGTTGTTCATGTCAAAGCAGGCTGTCACCTGCATGAGGTCAGGGACTACAAGGGTGTCATTCTGCTGCCCATGGTATCTGACACAGAGCCACACCCATCTGGTAATGGGCAATCACTTGTGGGGGCGGGGTCTCTGTGCAGCATTTGCATAGCAGGCTCCACATCCTCTGATGCAAGGAGACTTCACACCCACTATGGAAGGGAGGCCTGCCACCAGGCTGTCTCCCACACTGTCCCTGATCACAAGCTGCTGTCTCACCTATTGACACCTAGAACTCTTCTGACAGAAACTTGGCCAAGTCAAATTGTTCCTGTGTCATGTGACACACACACAAAAACAGGCCCAAACCTCAAAACTACGATCAAGGCACATGATATATTTGGCAATCATGGCCTCAAGTAACCCTGTACAGCAAATAAAATAACCTGGAAAAAGGATAAACACTTCCCAAGGTAAAAGCAAAACATTTTTCATGGGTAAAGAGCAGGTATATAAACTAAAATCTATGAAAACTAGCACATGTTTGGACTGGACAGGCACTGGGCAGGGGTGCAACTACTCTGGGCACTGGTGAAACACCTTCAGCCTGAGCATTGTGGGTAACTAGAATGGCCAGGTGCCGAGTACGTGTCACTCAAAGGTGACATTGAAAGGGCCTCTCTGTGCATTAAAGGTAGCAAGGGAGTTTTCATAAATGTCAGCAGACCCCATATCCTGACTGATAAGCCTACTCAGCTGAAAGAATGTGGGCTTATTCACTCAACAAGCAAAGACTGGTTAAGCTGCCACAAGGTGAGAGACACTGTGCTTAGACAAAAATGCCCTGACATGAGACAGGTACATTTTCAATAAATGAATAAATAAAGTAGAGAGCCAGCCATCTAGAACATTCCCTCTAGAAAGAAACTTGGACGCCGCTCATCACAGATACCTAGGAGCCCTGTGGCCCTCCTGGGTCACTGCTGCATGCCAAGGCTGTGCCCTGGTCAGGCTGAGTGCTCTCTAGAAGGGCAGTATCAGGAGGCAGCGTGGTGTCCCTCATTAAGAATAGAGACTAATCCCAGCACTCGGGAGGCAGAGGCAGGCGGATCTCTGTGAATTCGAGGCCAGGCTGGACCAATAGTCTCCAAAACAATACAGAGAAACCCTGTCTCGTAAAAAAAAAAAAAAAAAAGAATAGAGACTGCTGTCTTGGAGGAGCTACTAGTTGACTCCTCCCACCTAACTATTCTGTTCTGTTGGGGACCCCTGACCTGGGGCGCATATGTAATTGTCAGAGGAACCTGACTTTGCACCCCAACCCCTTGGAGATAAATGTAACCCTAGACCACCTAGCCTGGCTGTTGGCAGTGTGGCATGTGTGTGTATGTGCATACACACATGTGAAAGCGAGCACAAAGTAATGTGTGAGTTTGAATGTGTTTCTGTGACTATGAACTTGAGAGAACACATGTGAATAGATGTCTGTGACAGCATGTAAATGTATGTTAATGAATTCGAGTGTGGCTGAGTTGGAATACTGAGGAGGATGTTCATGACTCAGTGTGTGTGTGTGTGTGTGAGTGTGTGTGTGTGTGTGTGAGTGTGTGTGTGTGTGTGTGTGTGAGACACAAGGCCTGTGCCTCTTCGCTAGCTTCTGCCCTAGCCAGGCTGTCTTCAACTCCTCCTCCCTCCCCTGCTGCCCCTCCCTCTTCTCTGGAAGAAGCTGCAGGAAGGGGCCAGATGGTCTCCCCTGACCTGCTATTTATCATCAGGCAAAAGCTTATTCAGTTTAATGCTCGTCGGCAATTCATTTAAAGGCTCTGTTTGTTTCTGCTGATGAGGGCTGTTAATTTGCACAGCGGTCTCATTAGGCCTAAACCACCAATTAATTCCTTTTGTTCTCATTAAATGGCTGATTCCTAAACATTCCGAGGACAACAATGGGCCGCCCAAGCCTAGCCTGGCAGCGTGGGAGGGGACTGAGTGGCATGATAAGGGGGCTGGGATCAAGTCCCCAAATCCCTGGCACAGTCATCCTGCAGAGTTCTATGAGCCCTTGAGTCCTACCAACCACAGCTGGGCCAAGATCCTGAGTACTATCACCTGGAAAGGTCAGGGCACCACAAGCAGAGGGCAGTGGGTGGCACCTAGCAGGCTGTGCCCAGGCAGAGCTATGCTCAGGGCTCATGGCCCCGTGTCTAAGGGCCACAAGCAGTCAGAAGCCAGCTCTCTGCCTGGTGGCCCTGGCAGGCCTTCCAAGGGGACCTTGCCTCTCAACAGCTTTGAGCGGTCTGTCTTTGGAGATGCCAGGCCATAGCAGCAGCTTTCTGCAGAATGCACAAGCTAGATTCCCAGAAGCAGTGGGTGTGGGAGTGGGAGGGTGGTCCTTAGGATGCCCAGAGGAGCTGCAGCGAATGGGATTAGCTCAGGAAGGCAGTGTGTCTCCATGATACTTGCTCCAGAACTCATTGCCTACAGCCTATGAAGAGGCTCTAGGGTGAGATCTGCCTGGCTTTCCATCTGTCATATCAGGCTGCCCCAAAAGTTCACACCTTTATTCCTTAAGGACATCAAGGAAATTTCTAGAAGCCTGATACTTGTTTGCCTGCTTCCAAGGACCTCAAGTGCCTGGCCCCACCTACTTTCTCCCCTGTTGGGGCAGCTACACAGTTGCCAACCCTGCCACACCCTGTGGGAGTAACAGGCAGATGAAGTGAGGGAGACGCCACACTGCAAATGCTGTGGGAAATTCCAGTTAGGTCCAGCTGCACTAATGCCAAGGTTGTTGCTTAACCACATCTGTAAAATGGGAACAGTACAAAACCTCCTTCCCAGTGACCCGGTCAAGTGGAGTGAGTCAAGGCCAAAGTGAGAGGCAGCTCTAGGCACTTGGCAGTGGCTCCCATCAACCCGGTACTGATAGGCAGGTCTTACTGGTGTTGACCGGACAGTGCCTGCCCTGGCCCCCCTCACATGTGTGCCCTCCTTATCATGCCCTTGTCTCATGCAGTTCCTCCACATCCACAGAGTCACCGGGGTTAATAAAAGCATGAGATGCTGGTACAGTTTAGGTTGCAAAAACTGATTTTTTTTAAAGAGTCAATGTTTCCCCAATATTGTGAAGATTACATGTGTACCAAAAAAGACTGATATAACCCTGAAGACAGACATGGAGGCTCACTCATATAATCCCAGACCTCAGGAGACAGAGGCAGGACGATCACCCATGAATACAAGTCCAGCCTGGTCTATACAAGTAAGTCCCAAGCCAGCCAGAGCTATTTAGTAGGACCCTGTCTCACAAAAGCTAATAAATAAATACATTTGAAATTTAACTAGGCTACATTGTGTGTGATATGGCAGTTGCCCACTCAAAACAGCTCTTTCTCCAGAGAGAACTTGTAGTTTATTCTGAGTAAGCAGCTTGGGGACATGGAGCCAGGATGTCCCTAATGACATGTTCCATTGTAGAAGAGATTGTTTAGATGAGCCTTTCTAGTCACAGAACAAAACAAACTGATCAATACACTTACCATTGGGCTTGGAGCATCAAACTGTAGAAAACTTGGAGAGAACTCTGCTACAGATTTCCATAGTTATCTGAATGCTGTTAGATTGGTGGGAGCTCATGCTGTGGTTGGTGACTACATTCCAGAATGTTTACCCAGTGGTCACCAAGACACTAGGCCAGATCCAGAGGCTGGTAATAAATGACTACTAAGAAGACTAAAGGTAGTCAGAGATAATTTTAGCTCTTGGTCTGCAACATTCCAACTCTTTATATTCACAGAAGTTCTATTCATTAAATGAGTGCACAATCTTCAACACAGGCATGGCTTTTTTAGGGAAATTTAGTCCTCCCAGCTTTAACACCAGCCTACTGAGTATGGCAAACTTCTACTCACCCTTCTAGACTCAGGTGGAGTGTTACCTCCCTCAAGAAGCCTTCCATGATCTCTGATGGCTGTAGCTTCACCTTGCTGGCTTTCAGAGTCTAAAGCCCCTGCTCACTAATCCCACAGTGTATGTCCTGCATGTCTACTCTCCCCTCAAGCTTTTGAGAGTCTTAGAGGACAAAAAGGGAACTGGGCTTGGGTAAAGCATCCAGCACTGACGTCTCCAAACCTGCGTGTATGGGCTCTCCCCTCCATTCCTTTTTACCTTCAGGGATTCCATACTCTGTGTGACATGTCCCCAGCTTCGGGAACTCATTATTGCCTTTACTACAAGAGCAGGGGTGGTAGACAGGAGACTAAGACTGGGACCTGACACCCAATGTAGTCACACTCCCTTCTTCATTGCTGGCAGAGTCCTACTTGGGACAGCATGGTGTGCAGCTTAAAGACTACATTTCCCAGCATCTTAGTTACTGTTCTACTGCTGTGAAGAGACACTAGAACCAACACAATGCTTGTAAAGAAGAGCATATAATGGAGGGCTATATGTATGAGTGAGTTCATACCCCACTCCTGGTACCAATATCTGTCTTAGTTCAGGTTACTACTGTTATGATGAAACACCATAAACAAAAGCAAACTAGAGAAGAAAGGGTTTATTTGGCTTATGCTTCCACATCAATAGTCCATCACAGAAAGAAGTCAGGACAGGAACTTAAACAGGACAAGAACCCAGAGACAAGAACTGAGGCAGAGGCCATGGAGGAGTGCTGCTTACTGGCTTGTTTGCTTTTTTTGTAGATATGCATAAGAGTGACCACTAATAACCAAACAACAGAGTGAACACTAACCTGTCTTAAAAAGTCTCCTCTACCAATGCCATTAATCCAAAACTCTCCAATTTGGCCTCAGGCAGATTTTTAGCACAAGGGCAAAAAGCAGCTACATTCTTTGCCAAAATATCCCAAGAATGGTCTCTGGCCACTTACTAACATTCTTCCTCTGAAACTTCTTGATCTGGGCCCTCACATTTGACATCACCCTCGGGGCCACTATCCATACTCCTAATAGGATGCCCATTAAACCAAATACATGTCCAATCACTTTTCTAGTTCAAAATCCCAAAGTCTTCTATATTTCTCCAACAAACAGCATGGTCAGGCCTGTCACAGCAATACTCAACTCCTGGTACCAACTTCTGTCTCAGACACTGATGTATTGCTGTGAAGAGATACCATGATCGTGGAAACTCTTGTAAAGGAAAGCATTTAATCTGGGGTTTACCATTTCAGAAGTTTAAAGTTCAGTTCATGCAGGGGCATGGTGGCATTTATGGCCTGGAGCAGTAGCTGAGAACTACATCCTGATGCACAGGCAGAGAGAGAGAGAGAGAGAGAAAGAGAGAGACACAGAGACAGACAGAAACAGAGAGACAGAGACAGAGAGACTGGACTTCTAATGGGCTTTTGAAACCTGGAAAGCCCACCTCCCATGACACACCTCCTTCAATAAGGCCACACCTCCTAATCTTTTCAAATAGTATCACTCATTGGTAACTAAGCATCAAATCTATGAGCCTATGGGGGACATTCTTATTCAAACCACTACACCCAGCCTTCCAGTGTTTTGTAGAATGTCAAGAAGGTTGGAAGATGGAAGATGGTGACTTTCATTTTCTCTTGTCCCTGTTTTCTGCTGTCTGAGTGCAGCTGTGCTGACTGGTGCTTTAGCAGTCATCTTTAACCATAAGCTTGTGGATAGAGGTCTTAACATATACTTTGGGAAGAGTTATGAAAACTAGGAATTTCACCCAACTTGCAGGCTGTCAAGTTAGCCCGCCACAAATCCATGATGCCAACGGAAGGCAGGAGACTGCTGGGTCAGAAACTCAGACCTTCCCACTCATGGTACACAGGCAGCCTGACACCCAAGTCATGTCGATTTTCATTAGTTTCCTTGCCCTCTCATCCTATGGGGCATGGCTAGATGCTGTTAAACACAGAAGATTGGGTTACTGGCTTGGCAACCCAGAGCTTGGAAACTCCCAAGTCTTTATGATGGGAGGCACTGCAAATGTGACACCCCACCATCACCCTTGCAAAATGTTACCATTACACTAGACAGCAAACATGTCTGCCTTTGACCCAGAAATAATTCTCTCCTCTCTCTCTCTCTCTCTCTCTCTCTCTCTCTCTCTCTCTCTCTCTCTCTCTCTCTCTCTCTCTGTGTGTGTGTGTGTGTGTGTGTGTCTTTATCCGTCTGTCTTCCAACTCCCATTACTATTAAAAAATAAAAAATTCCCCTGGAATAGTGATCTAAAGCAAAAAAAGCAAAAGGTGCAGTGGCCACTGTAAGTCTATGAGCACTGTCCTCCCATGTAGTGATATATTAGTTATGACATAATAAAGCCACTGGAGATCAAAATACAAAGCTAGCCATATCCATAGAGCCAGGCAGTAGTGATACATCCCTTTAATCCCAGGACTCTGGAGATAGAGGCAGATGGATCTCTATTAGTTCAAGGTTACACCGAGCTACATGAAATTGATCCAGTCTAAATGAGAAACAGCTCACACAAAAGCGATCTCAGTCCTTGGGATCACACACCTTTAATCCCCGCACTAGGGAGGTGGAGACAGAAGTGGTATCACTGGGTGGAGAGAGGAATATAAGGCAGGAGGAGACAGGAACTCAGAAGACTGCAGTCTGAGGCTTGGTGGAAAGCAGTGCAGTCTGCATTGTATTCTGAGGATTCATGGAGACAGGAATAAGTAGAGGTAAGACCTAGTGGCTGGCTGCTTTGTTTATCTGATCTTCAGCTTGAACCTTAATATCTATCTCTGTGTTTTTTTATTTGTGTCACATGCCTGTGGTCACTCCAGAGTTGTGGTGACCCCTGTGTGTGCAAGTCACCAATATTCAATATCACAAGAAACTTCATCCCCAGTGAATCCAACGTAAGAACTATCTGAATTCAGGTGCAAAAATAATATTTTTCTTCATTGCAATCAGGTCGACTTCAGAGGACATGTGCACAGGACTGAGGTCTGCTAAGTGCTTGTGGTGTGAATGACCTGCTTATAAAAATATTCCAGTCAACTGGGAATGTTTGTGAACACCTTTAGTTCCAGCACTCCAGGTGGATCTCCATGAGTTCAAGACCAGCCTAATCAATATAACAAGCTACATGGTAAGACCTTGTCTCTAAAGGAAAAAAATGTCAAGTGTTCTGACCCTGTTCTGCTTTAAAGAATAGGTGGAAATAACTGAAAAAGCCCTACTTTGGATCTAGAGAGATGGATCAATGGTTATGAGCACCTACTGCTCTTCTAAAGGACCCAAGTTCAGTTCCCAGCACTCATGTTGGGCATCTCGCAACCATCTGTAACCCCAACTCCAGAGGATCTAAGCCCCTAGTCTGCACACATGTGACATATGTTTGCATTCACATACAATAACAGTGACAGCAACAAAAATAAATAATAATAATAACAAATTGAAACTCTACTTTTACCTTCTAGGTCTCCGTGGACTGCTGTATTATTGACTCAATATGCCCTACATTTTGGCAGATGTACTCACTTATTTTGGAGCTCCTCCATTGGTAGCCACCTAGAAGATATTCCCTTACTTGGTCATAACGTGTATGACCCAGAGCCTTTTCCCAGGACACTCCAGCAGGTAAGGAGGAAGGAGGTCTTTCCCCTTCTGACAGCAAGGCTGGAAGCCATGGATGGGAGCTGTGAGTGCTCACCAGACTCAGCCTCTAGTCTAAGAAGCTAACAGCGACATAATAAAGAAGACACTGAGCATCTGGTGACAGTGCTTAGCTGAGCCCACTGCCACCTGCTCTCCTGAAACTTAACCCTACAGGTGGCCTCATGGAACCCTCTCTCTGACTAGCTTGAAGTGGCTAGCTGTAAACCACACCTCACAACCCAAACCCACTGCTTTCCCAGGAAGGTCTGGGAACCTTGGCAGAACCCATGTGCTCACTCTGTATCAGTCCTTTCGAGGACTACGAAGAAATAAGCAAAGAGCAGCTGGGAAGATGACTCAGCAGATATAGTGGTTGTCACTCAAGTGTAAAGACCTGAGTTTGACACTCAGCACCCATGTTAAAAAATATGGAAGTAGCCGGGCGGTGGTGGCACACACCTTTAATCCCAGCACTCAGGAGGCAGAGGCAGGCGGATCTCTGTGAGTTTGAGGCCAGGCTGGACCGACAACCTCCAAAACAATACAGAGAAACCCTGTCTCAAAAAACCAAAAAAAATATATATATATGCAAGTAGAGACCCTGCATCTGGGCCTGTGTTCCAGTGCCTGGGGATCGCCTGGGAACTGCACAGAGCTTCCATTCCCGGCAAAAGCCAAATACTCCTGACTCCAGGTCTTCTCTCCCACCAATGAAACCAGGAAACCAGTGGATCCAGCAAAAGGTCCAGGGGACCAGTTAGGAGGCTAAGTACCCCAGATTCCTGTTCTTCTTCTCCACCCACGGGACCAGAAGGAGGAAAGGAATATAAGAACTACCAGATTATTGGACTTGCTAGCATCCACCAAAGGGAACTCTGATCCCCTAACCACCAGACCAGTAAGGGGCTCTTTCTGCACCCACTAGAAGAAGAGATGGGAAAGAGACAATACAAAAACACACTCAGCAACAGAAAAACAAATATGACACCACCAGATTCTAGAGACTCCACACCAGCAAGACTCCAACATTCCAATGCAAATGAAGCAGAAGAGAATGACCTTAAAACCACTTTCATGAAAATGATAGAGGCCCTAAAAGAGGATATAGGAAAATCCCTCAAAGAAATGGATGAAAAAAACAAACCAAAAAATGCAAGAAATGGAAGAAGAAACAAAGCAAAAAAAGCAGGAAATGGAAGAAGAAACAAAGCAAAAAAGGCAGGAAATGGAAGAAAAAGCAAACCAAAAAATACAAGAACTGGAAGAAAAAGCAAACCAAAAAATGCAAGAAATGGAAGAAAAAGCAAACCAAAAAATGAAAAAAGGGAAGAAAAAAGGAAACCAAAAATGCAAGAAATGGAAGAAAGAACAAACCAAAAAATTCATAAAAGGCAACAAATGGACGAAAAGATAAACCGAAAATTGCAAGAAACAATGCAAACAGTGCAAGGCTTGAAAACTGAAATAGAGACAAAAAAAAAACACAATCTGAAGAAAGGCAGGAAATAGAAAAGCTGGGCAAATGGTCAGGTACTACAGATACAAGCATTACCAACAGAATACAAGAGATGGAAGAGAGAATCTCAGGTGTTGAAGATACACTAGGAGAAATGGATTCATCAACCAAAGAAAATCTTAAGTCCAACAAATCCTTAACACAAAACATCCAGGAAATATGGGACACCATGAAAAGACCAAACCTAAGAATAATAGGTATAGAAGAAGGAGAAGAAAACCACCTCAAAGGGGCAGAAAATATATTCAACAAAATCATAGAAGAAAACTTTCCCAACCTTAAGAAAGACATGCCAATGAAGGTACAAGAAGCTTACAGAACACCAAATAGAGTGGATCACAAAAAAAGTCCCCCTCGCCACATAATAATCAAGACCCCCAAATATACAGAATAAAGAAAGAATATTAAGAGCAGCTAAGGAAAAAGGCCAAGTAACATATAAAGGCAGACCTATCAGAATTGCACCTGACTTCTCCATGGAAACTCTGAAAGCCAGAAGGTCCTGGATAGATATTCTACCAACACTAAGAGACCATGGATGCAAGCCCAGACTACTATACCCGGCAAAGCTCTCAATCACTATAGATGGAGAAAACAAGTTTTCCATGACAAAACTAGATTCAAGCAATACGTATCCACTAACCCAGCCCTACAGAAAGATTTGGAAGGAAAAATCCAAGACAAGGAAGTTAACTACAACCAGAAAAACATAGGCATTAGAGAATCCCTCTCTACCAACAGCAAATAGAACAAAGGGGTGAAATTCCACACATAATTCCACCAACAACAACCATTCCAAATCAAAGAAGAATGAGAAATCAATGGCCATTAATATCCCTCAACATTAATGGCCTTAACTCACCCATAAAAAGACACAGGCTAGCAGAATGGATTCGAAGACAGAACACATCCTTCTGCTGCATACAAGAAACACACCTCACCCTCAAAGACAGACATTACCTGAAAGTTAAAGGTTGGGAAGAATTTTTCCAATCAAATGGACCCAAGAAACAAGCAGGGGTAGCAATCCTAATATCTAACAAATTAGACTTTAAAATAAAATCAATCAAAAGAGATGAAGGAGGTCATTACATACTCATCACAGGTGAAATCCACCAAGATGAAGTGTCTATCCTGAACATCTATGCCCCAAATGCAAAGGCATCCACATTCATAAAAGAAACATTACTAAAACTTAAATCACATATAAAGCCCCACACAGTTATAGTGGGAGATTTCAACACACCACTCTCACCACTAGACAGGAATACCAGACAGAAACTCAACAAAGAAGCAAAGGGTCTAATAGAAGTAACGGCCCAACTGGGATTAACAGACATCTATAAATATTTCATCCACATTAAAAAATATATACCTTCTTCTCACCACCACATGGAACCTTCTCAAAAATCGACCACATACTTGGCAACATATCAAACCTCAGCAGCCTCAAAAAAAATTGGAATAACTCCATGCATCTTATCAGACCACTATGTTTTAAAATTAGAATTCAACAACAACACAAATTGTAGAAAACCTACAAACTCATGGAAACTGAATAATGCACAACTGTACCATCCCTGGGTCAAAGAAGAAATTAAAAAAAAAAAAAGAAATTAAAGACATCCTAGAATTCAATGAGAATGAAGACACAACATACCCAAACCTAAGGGACACTTTGAAAGCAGTGCTAAGGGGGAAGTCCATAGCACTAAGTGCCCACATGAAGAAACTGGAGAATAGTTATACTAGAGAATTAACAGCACAGCTGAAAGCTCTAGAACACAAAGAAGCAAACTCCCCCAGGAGGAGCAGATGCCAGGAAATAATCAAATTGAGGGCTGAAATCAATAAAGTAGAAACTAGGAAAACAATGCAAAGAATCAATGCAATGAAGAGTTGGTTCTTTGAGAAAATCAACAAGATAGACAAACCTTTGTCCAAACTTACCAAACAGCAGAGAGTGAACATGCAAATTAACAAAATTAGAAATGAAAAGGGGAACATAACAACGGACTCTGAGGAAATTCAGAGAATTATCAGGTCATACTTTGAAAACCTGTACTCCACAAAATTCGAAAATTTAAAGGAAATGGACGATTTCCTGGATAGCTATTACTTGCCAAAATTAAATCAAGAACAGATAAGCAATTTAAATAGACCTATAACCCCTATGGAAATAGAAACAGTCATCAAAAGTCTCCCAAGCAAAAAAAGTCCAGGTCCAGATGGCCTCAGTGCAGAATTCTACCAGAAATTCAAAGAACAGCTTATACCAATTCTTCTCAAAGTATTCCATGCAGTAGAAGCAAAAAGTCTTTGCCAAACTCTTTCTATGAGGCTTCAATAACCTTGATCCCCAAGCCACACAAAGACACAACTAAGAAAGAGAACTTTAGACCAATATCCCTCATGAACATTGATGCAAAAATACTCAATAAAATACTGGCAAATCGGATTCAGGAACACATCAAAACAATCATCCACCACGATCAAGTAGGTTTCATCCCAGGGATGCAGGGATGGTTCAACATATGAAAATCCACCAACGTAATCCACCATATAAACAAGCTGAAAAACAAAAATCACATGATCATCTAACTAGATGCTGAAAAAGCCTTTGACAAAATCCAACACCCCTTCATGATAAAGGTCTTAGAGAGATCTGGGATAACAGGAACATACTTAAACATAATAAAAGCTATATACAATAAACCAACAGCCAACATCAAACTAAATGGACAGAAACTCAACGCAATTCCTCTAAAATCAGGAACAAGACAAGGATGTCCACTCTCTCCATACCTTTTCAACATTGTACTTGAAGTTCTAGCCATTGCCATATGACAACAAAAGGGGATCAAGGGGATACAAATTGGGGAGGAAGAGGTCAAACTTTCACTGTTTGCAGACGACATGATAGTTTACATAAATGACCCAAAGAACTCTACCAGGGAACTCTTACAGCTGATTAACACCTTCAGCAAAGTGGCAGGCTACAAAATCAACTCAAGAAAATTAATAGCCCTACTATATACAAATGATAAAATGGCTGAGAAAGAAATCAGAGAAACATCACCCTTTACAATTGCCATAAACAACATAAAATACCTTGGGGTAACGCTAACCAAACAAGTGAAAGACCTGTATCGTAAGAACTTTGAATCTTTAAAGAAAGAAATTAAAGAAGCCCTCAGAAAATGGAAAGATCTCCCATGCTCTTGGGAGATCCTTCCAAAAGCAATCTACAGATTCAATGCAATCCCCATTAAAATCCCAGCACAATTCTTCACAGACCTTGAGAGAACAATAATTAATTTTGTATGGAAAAACAAAAGACCCAGGATAGCCAAAACAACCCTGTTCAACAAGGCAACGTCCGGAGGCATCACCATCCCTGACTTCAAGCTCTATTATAGAGCTATAGTCCTGAAAACAGCTTGGTATTGACACAAGAATAGACATGTAGACCAATGGAATCGAATTGAAAACCCTGATATTAACCCACACACGTATGAACATCTGATCTTTGACAAAGAAGCTAAAAATATACAATGGAATAAAGAAAGCATCTTCAACAAATGGTGCTGGCATAACTGGAGGCTGGCATGTAGAAGAATGCGGATAGATCCATGTTTATCGCCATGCACAAAACTTAAGTCCAAATGGATCAAAGACCTCAATATAAATCCAGCCATACTGAACCTCTTAGAAGAGAAAGTGGGTGGTACCCTTGAACGAATTGGTACAGGAGACAGCTTCCTGAACATAACACCAGCAGCACAGACAGTGAGATCAACAATTAATAAATGGGACCTCCTGAAACTGAGAAGCTTCTGTAAGGCAAAGGACACAGTCAGCAAGACAAAAAGGCAGCCCACAGAATGGGAAAAAATTTTCACTAACCCCACATCTGACAGAGGGTTGATCTCCAAAATTTACAAAGAACTCAAGAATCAAGTGTCCAAAACACCAAAGGATCCAATTTAAAAAGTGGGCTACAGAACTACATAGAGAATTCTCAATAGAGGAGTCTAAAATGGCTGAGAGGCACTTGAGAAAGTGCTCAACATCCTTAGCCATCTGGGAAATGCAAATCAAAACAACTCTGAGATACCATCTCACTCCTGTCAGAATGGCTAAAATCAAAAACATCAATGACAATTTATGCTGGAGAGGATGTAGTGAAAGGGGAACATGCCTCCATTGCTGGTGGGAGTGCCAACTTGTTCAGCCACTTTGGAAATCAGTATGGAGATTCCTCAGAAAAATGGGAATAAACCTACCACAAGACCCAGCAACTCAACTCTTAGGCATATATCCAAAAGATTCCCATTCATAAAACAAGGATGTCTGTTCCACTATGTTCATAGCAGTATTATTTGTAATAGCCAGAACTTGGAAGCAACCTAGATGCCCCTCAACTGAAGAGTGGATAGAGAAAATGTGGTACATTTACACAATGGAATACTATTCGGCAGAAAAAAACAATGGAATCCTGAGATTTGCAGGCAAATGGATGGCACTAGAAGAAACCATCCTGAGTGAGGTAACACAGTCACAAAAAGAGAGGCATGGCATGTACTCTCTCATATATGGATTTTAGACATAGATTTGGGGAGTGCCAGCCTACAATCCCATGGCCAGAGAGTCTGGGAAACAGAACCTTCATTCAACGGCTGATGGAAGAAGAGGCAGACTCCCAAGGCTAAGTACTGAGCTGAACTCAAGAAAGCCAGTAACAGAGAGGGAGGACTGATGACCAAAGGAGTTCAGACTGGGCTGGTTTAACCCCAGAAACAGCTGATCTGACAAGGGTTAACTCTTGAATCCCAGGCTGATGCCTGATAATCCAGCATGGGAATGATCAAGACCCCCCTGAATGGGGGTGTCAGTGGGGAGGCCTAGGTAATCTATTGAGCCTTGGGCAGTAGCTCAGTATTCATCCCGAGTATACACATGGACTTTGGACTCCCATCCAACAATGTGAGATGCACTCTCACCCTGAACTCTTGGGGGAGGGTCTGGGCCCTGCCCTGGATGAAATAACAGACTGTGGACACTGTGCCTCACCCTCCCTGGGGAAATGAGGGGATATTGGGAGGGTTGGGGGGAGAGCACGGGGGGAGGGGAGGGAAAAGGGAGAGGGACCTGGAACTGACTTGTGAAGCAACTTTGTTTCTAATCTAAATTTAAATTTAAAAATAAATAATAAAAAAAATATGGAAGTAGAGGCTTTGGGGACACCGACACAAGAGGGATCCTTGAGTCTGTTGGCCAGCTAGCTTAGCTGATTTAGTCAGCTCCAGGCCAGTGAGAGACGCTGTCTCAAAAACAAAGTGAGGGCTGGTGAGATGGCTCAGTGGGCAAAGGCACTAACCACCATGCCTGACCACCTGAGTTCAGTCCCTGGACCCACATAGTAGGAGAAGACGGACTCCTGCAAGTTGTCCTCCGACCTTTACACATGCATTGAGGCATTCTCATGTGCACTTACACACACACACACTCCACAGCACCAGTGAACCTGAGTCTCAGCACTCTCAAATTCCACCTCCACCCCCATTGTGGAGAAAACCCATTGCAAAGGCTCAGCCAACTGTTGTCACCTGGTGACATGCCCACAGTCTCAGTCTGAGCCATCAAAGCCCTGTCCCAGGAAAGCAAGTGCCGCCTGCTCACTCCACAATCTAGGATTGTGGATTCCTTTCTGTATGTTCCTTTCTTCTTCTTGCCAGGATAATTGCTCTTTGGGGGCTTGGGCTGTGGGAGGGCAGGAGGAGCATGCTTCTGCTTATCAACCCACTAAATGCTTGCTTTAGATTAAGTGCTGCACTGCATGCCAGATCGCCCAGGAATAATATGAGAGCCAACTGTTGGCTGGCCTGCCTCCTGCCATCAGTGCCAGGCTCATTTCAACCTGCTTTTCCATCTCATCTAGGGACAGCCATTATGGAAGTTTCTAGCAATAAAGCAATAATCTAGTTCCCACAGCTCCCAATTGCCTTGTTATTTTTGTTTTGTTTCTTCCTTTCTCTCTGTCTCTGTCTCTCTCTGTCTCTGTCTCTGTCTTTATCTCTGTCTCTGTTTTTCTCCCTCCCTGCTTCTTTCCCTTTCTCTCTGAGATGGGATTTCACATAACCCGCACGGGTCCTAAACTTACTATGTAGAGAGGGATGAGATTGAACTGCTCTTCCTGTCTCCATCTGCTAAGTGCTGGGAGCACAGGCATGTGTCTGGTTTATGCATTGCTGGGAACAGAATCAAGGGCTTCAGGGACTCTGGGCAAGCATTCTACTAATTGAGCTATATCCCCAGCAGTCACTTGCCTCTCTCTCTCTCTCTCTCTCTCTCTCTCTCTCTCTCTCTCTCTCTCTCTCTCTCTCTCTCTCTCTCTCTCTCTCTCTCTCTAGGTTTTGGAGACCTTCAGGAGGACACACAGCATGAAAGGTTTCTTTGTCTCCTGTCCTGTCAGCCACCCCTCCTCCAAACAGTGTCTGTTTGCTCAGTCAACAAGCATCCACTGTGCCTGCTGAGGGTCAAGCCCGGTGTTAAGTCCTTCATGGATGTTGTTGCATATAATCTGATCTAATCCTTAGATGAAAGAGGTTTTATTATCACTCTGTTGCAGACGAGAAGCAGAGGTCTGCAGAGGGAGGTAGAGTGAACTGCTCAAGGTGAGAGAGCTCACAGTAACAGAGACTGCAGGGTCATTCCAAAACCACACCCTATGCCCAGAACCCTCAGTGGGTCTGCTCACCTGGGTCCTGTTACCCCTGACATACACCACCTGTCAAGGGGCAGGACCATAGCTGACTTACTGATACTGGGTCCAGCCTCCAGGATGGTCCACACTAGGGTCATGGCCTTATGTGAAGGATAAACAGAAGTGCAGCTCTCCTCACTGCCCCCAAGATAGCCATTCTAATGGCCTTCTAGTCACTGAGATCCACCAGCTAATCCTTAGGTCAGGGCTTATGCCCCCTTTAAAATGCATTCATTCTCCAGGCATCAACTAGCTATGACTTCAAGATAAACAATAGCCATGTCTGTAGGTGGGCTGAAACAGCCACCATTGTGGGCCTCCCTACTCGGCAGTTGGCAATTTGGCCTCAGCTTCCTGCTTGAGACTCGCTCATTCCATATATACAAGGCATCTGCTTCGTGGATCTGGTCCCTGTTGCTCCTCTACCACACCCTCACTGCTCCATTCCATGCTATGGTTCGGTCACTCTGCTTCTCAGATATTGCAGGCAAACTCCTGCCTCGGGGCCTTTGTATTGTGAGAGTCTGGAGCGTTTCTCCCCCAAGCATGCACTTGGTCCTTTCTCCACATCCCTCCTGTCTGTTCTCATAACTGGCTGTTGTCATAGTCCTTATTTCACAGAGGCTTTGTCTTTTAGTCTTCGCTGGTGCTAGAACAATGCATGAAAGACCAACCAGTGGCCAGAGCCAAGAGGTTAGGTGGTTCACTGAGCACTGCATAGCTCCCTCCCTGAGCTTGGGGTTGATGGGGAACCAGAGTATTGGGACAGGGTTCGTGAACTACTTTCACTAACATAGAATGTTTGTGCTTCTTTATGAGGACAAATGTGGCCACTTATTGGGCATGAAGCTTGAGAATAAAAGGAAGGCCCCAGGATGTCACAGTGCTGGCTATCTTGCAGATGGGGGATAGGACGGGAAGGGGCCCAGAAGATACAGTGTGTGTAGGACGGTATCTTTGGACCCTGAGGCCATTATCATCAGAGTGAGGGGCCCACCACCCACTCTGATAGCCACAGTCCCCTCTTGGTTTCTCTATTCCTTCCACATTCTCTGGGAGGCTCTTCTTATGGGACACCAGCTCTGCAAATGGCATCAACAGTGGTAGTGTTGGAATCCAAGACTCTGCCACTCTCTAACGTCCCATTTTCTCCTCTGATGTCCTTCTGGACAATGACATGTGCAGGCACAGGCTCTCATGCCTCTGGGACTCCCACTGGGTTCTTCCAAGCCAGGCCTAACATGAAACTTGAATTCAGAACTGGGCTGAAAACAGGGAAAGGCAAGCTGGAGGCTTCTGCTTCACTGCCAAGCATCAGCAACTGCCCTATTGAGGATATTTCTGACATGTGGCCCACATCTCCAGACCTCCTAATAACTCTAACAGCCACTAAGTGCTTCGTGATGAACCCATGTCTGAGCAAACAGCTGAGTGGATTTTGCTATTGGCAACCAACTTCCATTTGATTTCTTCACTGAACACCACTGAGTGGCTTGCTGTTGTGGGCCTCTTGTCACCATTGAATCTCAAGGGCTGACTGGAGTTCTGCACACAGTAGGTACACAGGAAATATCAGTGATGTGCCAGATGAGATGCATTTCTGGACCATGCCACTGCTTCTGAGAGAAACCTGGAGGAAAGGGCTGCTGGGTAGAGCCCTGTGTGGCACATCCTGGGAGATTTGTGTCCCAGGGACAGCTAGAAGCCAAGCACTTCCCGGCCACTAAGCTTTCTGGTTTCCCTTTGTTTCCATTTTCCCTGGTCACCTGACTTCCTCAAGTGGCAGGTGATAGAAAAAAGAGAGGAAGCAGCCCCCTCTCCCAGCAGTCCATCTCATTCCCTCAAGGGAGGCTTTGACAGCTCTCAAGTCCACCTCCCCAAACAATCCTGCAGGACCCCCAATTGCTTTCACAGCTAAGCAAGCCCAACCACAGGGCAAATTAGCTATATTGATTTGCAATTAGAAGAATCAATTAAGAAAAATATCACAACCGTTTCTAATCCTTGTATAAAAATCAGTTCTGTGGAAAGTTCCCAGGAGGCCAAGCTCTCCCTGATCCCTCTCAGCCCACTTTGTGCTTAGAGAAACAGCACTCCTCCCCTGCCACCCTGAAGCTGGGAAGAAGGGAGGCGTGACCTGGAAGAGTGCTAGCTTCCCCTCATGAGTGGCCTCCAGGCCATGTCCTCTAGGCTCATGAGCAGTAATTTGGTCTTGCTCTCTCTGGTTAGGGTACAACCACAGCCCTGGAGGAGGTTCCCCAAGTGTACCTGAGCATCAGCAGAGGGTATCTCACAGATGCTCATAAACAAACCTTTCTGGGTACCACAGCAATGCCTCCCATCCTTATCATGTGTACCTGACCAACCCTTGAGTTCAGCCCCACTGGAGTGTGCCCAGACTCAACCTGGACTCCCAGTCTCCTCTCTGGAGGTCTCGGAGCATCTTCAGAGCCTCCTTATGCCTTGAGCAGGGCCTTTGGGCAGATGAGCACCCAGAAGTCTGTTGCTTGTGCAGGAAGGCAAGGACTGTCCCAAGTGAGGCTCCAAGACAGAGTCATCCAGCCTCCCAGGTTACCAGGCTGCATCTCCAGCACTCCATAAGACACACGCTGATAGTCCCAGCACTCTGAAGGTGGAGGCAGGAAGATCAGGAGTTCAAGGCCGTGTTCAGCTACTTAGCAAGTTTGAGGGAAGCTTGGGCTGGGCCTTTAGAATGCTTGTGTGATATGAAAGCTGACTGTTCACTAGGCAAGGCTTCACACCCCTTACCCTCTGGAGACTCAAACCACATCCACAGCCTCTGCTTCATCCACACTTCTTCTACGTTCTTTTAGCCTGTTGCTGGTCCATGCACACCCTAATGGTGGGACATCATGTAGGCTCAAAGGAGGACCCTTGCAAGAAGCTCTCCAGCACTCACATCTGGTCAGAAGGCCTCCCTTCCAGACACCCTCTCACTGCATGGGTTCTCAGGGACGCTGCGTATAATAGAACAGTTCACCAAGCCCACCAGTCAGAAGGGTGGGCCAGAGGATCCCACTTCTGCTGGTTCAGTTTCAGCAGGATGCTATCATCGGCCTTCAGTTGTTCTCTCTGGGGGCTGACTTTTGTCTTCAGCTTACTGTCTTCGTACTTGGAAGATGACTTTGCATCAACAAGCATCACACACTCACCCGGAAGTGCACAAACAAGACACAAACAAGACACAAACAAGAGTCCCTTCCTGTCAAGACACATTTTCCCAGAAACCCCAGGAGGCTTTTTTTTTAAAGCAACTTGGGGAGGGAAGGGTTTTTATTTTATTTTTCTAAATGTTTATTTTATTTATTATGCATACAGTGTTCTGCCAGAAGAGGGAACCAGATCTCATTATGAATGGTTGTGAACCACCATGTGGGTGCTGGGAATTGAACTCAGGACCTCTGGAAGAGCAGCCAGTGCTCTTAACCTCTGAGCCATCTCTCCAGCCCCCCAGGAGGCTTTTTTTTTACTTTGGATCAGGATTGCATCACATGACGTGTCCTTCTGGTTGGTTTGAGCTGAGCGCTAGTTACTACCTGGAGGGTAGAGACTTACCCTGGCTTGTACCAGCTGCTGTCCTCCTGAGGTCTGCTAGAAGAAAAAGAACAGGGAGGGACAGTCCTAGGCAGGCATGGACAAAAACATAAGGTCTGCCTATAGCTTCCAAGTGAGACAGAAAGTGTGCCAAGGTTTACTTCGTGGAGGTAGGAACTGGCACCCAGGACATATGGTCACAGAAACAGGATCAGCCTTTGATCTCTCACTGGACATCCAGCTCTGTCTACTGGTGACGGGAGAGTGGGGCAGAGGCAGGAAGCAAGATTGAGACCCTGCCCCCCAGGAGTAAGACTCCAAAGGATCAGGAGAACGGTCACAGTCCTTGCAGACTCTGCTGGGAGGTGGAGACTTCCTTCCCAAGAAACAAAGGCACAGGGTGACTGTACTAACAAACCCCACCCTGGGGTGCTGGAACCCCACTCCATCCTCCTTAGGTGTGCATTTCGCCACCTTGACTCCGTACTCCTATGCCCTCCTGGGGACTGCAAACAGGACAATTTATACTGTCTCCTGCCACATAAACACCTGACCCGGCAGTCATTAACAGAGTCGCAATCAATTTCTCCAGGATGTTCTCCATTGCCAGGGAACTTAATGGAATCACGGGGTCATTTTTCATTGGGAAAGAAAGGGAGGGGTGTTGGATGGAAAGGAAAGACTATTCTAGCTCAGGGCCCCTAGAAGGTAGACGAGTCTTCGGTTGGTCCACTATAAGGTAACCAGCTAGAGAGAGAAGGTGGGGCTTAGACAAATGGAACATGATGTAAGCTGCTCCAGTAATGCAACTCAGAGGGTGGGCAGTAGCGATTGCGGGGCTGGTGGCAACAGGTGACACCAGGCAGGAAAAGCAGGCTCAGGGAGCAGTAAGGTGCAGGAACTATAAGCCCAACTAATGACAGCATTGGCTTTCCTTCGCTGAACCAGAAACCGCTGAAATGTCACCTTGTTCCCACCGCCTCCATGTCCCCAGATGGTAGTTAGGCTGGGGACAGTACACACTTTCTGTGTCCCCAGGGGAGGCCCCCTCATAGGGCTGTTTCCTCCACAGAAGGGAAGCCTGTTGTGCTGGGGCATCTTCTCGTGGAGGAGGGCGAGGGAGACTGCAGTGAGCTGTGGCTGGACCCCAGTGGTGTCATTCTCCCTGGAACTGTCTGTGGCAGAGTGATGCACTCTGGAAAGGAGCCCTGGCAGTGACTTTTGAATGTCTCTCCTGGGCACCCAGCTGTCCTAATGAAGTGGGGAGGAGCCCATTTCTCCAGGGTCTGGCAGCAAGGTTTCTTGGAAAAGAAGCAGACAACTCTGCTCTGATGGCACCAACTGTCCTGGTCCCCACCAAGATCCATGTGGCCTCACCAAATCTGCAGGCAGCATCAATCAAGGTGGGACCCTCGAGGATGACTCATTCTCTAGGCCCTCTGTGGTGCAGCCAACAGGCAGAAACAAACCCACATCAGCCAGACTGGGACTGGGATACAGATGGTGGGGTGGAGGACTCATTTGGGTGGGGCCCTAGAGTTCTTTCTTCATTTCTCTTTAGGATGTTGCTCGACAACCCAAGCAGAGATTATCCCTATCTCCTGCTTGTGCGTGTCTTCATTCACTCACAAAATCTTAAGCAGGCTAAGACTTGTTGCCTGGAGGTGTGCTTGGTGCGGAGGATCAGACACAGGTTCTCTGGCCTCAGGGGTCTGACAGTGAGCAAGGCTACAGAGGAACCAGTGGCCGATCTGTAGAGGCTGGGGTAAGCCTCTAACCTTACCTCTCCCCGCTGTAGTGCCTAGGAGAAGCCCTTTAGGCCCAAGTCTTTCTATCTGGACAATGAGAGCCATGTTTGTACCCTTATAGGCAGAAAGAGCTCAGGACCACAGCATAAAAACATAACCCAGCTGCCGAACAGTTTTATCAGAGCCTGCTATGCCTAGTGTTGGGGAATTCTGGTCATCGGATCAGGGCTCTGGAGAGTAACAACCATAGCTATGGAGTGCTGAGGCCATTCATGCTTGCTCCCCAGAGACCCGATGCCCAGTCCCAGACTACTGCCTCCATCTGCTCATTGGAGACAATGTGCTCAGAGCGTCAAGCTTAGGATGCAGTTTCTGTCCATCTGTCCAGGAAAAGATGTGTCTCTAGCAGGACAATTTGGGCTCAAAGCAGAGTGCAAACCAGGAACCCAAATCTAAACTCTGAGCACATCAAACATTAGCCCCATGGCTCTGTTCGCTTCTCCTTTCAAACCTTCTGTTCCTCATCTGTGGGTAGGGGTGATAATGGCATTTACTTCAAAGGGCTGGTGCAAGGCTTGAACATCAAACGAGATCATTGATTCAACAGCAAAGATGCGTCGAGCGCCTGCTACACGGAGGCACGTTCTTGTGCTTTGGGTGGAGTGCTGAGCAGACAGACAGGGCTCTGTAAATCCAAGCTCAGGTACCCAATAAAGCCAAATAGAATGCAAAGAACTTGGCTTCATAAACAAGAGACCCCATTAGCTACCTTAGGCGTGGACATGGTTAACACTGATTTATTAAAGCATGGCTATGTTTCCGTATTTTCTGTTCATTCATGGGTTTTATGAGAGTTAACTGGATTTAATATTGCCTATAATCAAGTGAGTGCACAGATGCCTGGTACCAGGAAACCCTTACACACCATCTTCCCCAGTCCTCAGCTAAGGAAAGTGGTTCAGAGAAGTGAAGTGACTCGTTCAAGGTCCACGGAGATTTGGATGCAAGAAAGATGCCCCTCAAGTGTGTGTTCCGGTCCACAAGGATGCTGGCCCCAATCACTCAGACGCCAAGGTGAATGGGAAAGAGCTCTGCAAACCCTAGAGCCTGGACAGGAGCAAAGGGCTGCTGCGACTTCCTTCCTTACCATGCATCCGGTTCCTTAGCAGGACACAGGGCAGAGAAGCCAGCAACAAGAGCCAAGGAGACAACTGCATAGGAACTCCAGAGGAAGACTTAGCTCCCCATGGCATGGAGGGGACTTTGATGGACACAGGTGTCATCCCTCTGGTTGATGCTCCTTTCAGATTCACTAATACTCAGTGAGGAAGCATTACTGGAAAGACCCTATTGTTCTGGGGACAGCCACTAGCTGGTTCTTTCCATTATCACAAGGCCAGCTCCATTGTAGATTGTTCCCTATGACTCCAGATCTGCCATGTGGGAGCTATAGACCTTAGTGACAGACAAACCTAGCTCCAAATGCCAGTGTGGTGACTTCAGGCAGGCTGTCTAATCTCACTGTCTGTAAGAGTGTTGTCAGAATGGAAGGTGACATCAGCAGAGTCCAACAGGACAGAGCCTAACACAGAAGCCATCATGACAAAAAACAAGGACAAGGGGCCTTGGAGGGCACTGCCAGAGAGAAGTTCCCATGGCATTGCTTGCAGGTGCAGCCAGCCTGCAAGGAGCAGGGGTGACACTCAATCCAGCCAATTAGGAGAATTTCCTATAAAAATTTAATTCCCCAATAAAAGAGCAGTGCAAAATGAAATAGGTGAAGCATTTTTAAACTGTAAATTAATGATCTATAGTTATAGCCATAATAACAATAATAGCTACCAATTACAGAATGAAGGCCGAATCTGGGCCAGGAGCTAAGTGTGGGAAGCCTTGGCCTTCTGAGATTGGAACGCTCTGTGACACTGGCAGCCGGAGGGGAGGCTTCAGCAGGGAACTCATGACCCACAGACATGGTGTGGTAATGCTAGCCCTCCTCAATCCTGGGTTCTTATTCCAGTGTCCAGGCCTTTCCAAACATACTAAGGAAAACATAGTGAAAAGCAGCCAGCTGCTCCCCAAATGAAATAGAGCTTTGCTCTCTAGCCCCATTTCCTGATACTGGCTCCGCTTCTGGGCCAGGATCACCTGATGCTCCTTCCTCTGCTGGATCAGACATATAAAAGACTCAGCTCTCTGGAGCCTGGAGTTTGTGGGACCTGGAGCAAAGTTACCAGATTCAAACTCTGAACAGAAGCTGCCTCAATGTGGTCTTCAGAAAGTTCATCAGCCTCTCTGTGCCTCTACATGTGTGCATAAATGTGTGTGCATTCATATTCATGTATGTGCATGCACATTCATGTGTTTGCACATACATATACAGGGTTACTTATGCATGTATGTGCATATGCACATGGAGGTCAGAGGTCAGTTGTCATTTCTCAGGTGCCTTGTTTTTCTTTGTTTGTTTTTTGGTCTTTGTTTTTTAACACAAACTCTCACTGGCCTGGAGCTCACTAACTGAACTCTTTAAATGCATCAGTGCTGAAAAGTGTCAAACATGGTGACTGGCACACAGTAGGTGTTCAATTAATGTCAGTATATCTGAGCACAGAAATTGCCTTAGCTAAAATACAATCCTCTCTCTTTGGGGGGTTACCACAAGAATAACAAACCCAGGAGGTGTGGGTCAGCCAGTGGGTGACCCCAGTTCCCAAAAAAAGTTCTCAATGACATGTGACCAATGTCACCATGCTGGGGATGGACTGAACCCCGACAGCGTGCATGTTAGGCACCCCACCACAGAGCTACACTTGATTTAACAGCGTGCATGGTAGGCACCCCACCACGGAGCTACACTTGATTTTTGAGACAAGATCTCATTCTGTAGCTCATGCTGGCTTGGGCCTTCTGCTTCATCCTCCCTGGTCCTGGATTACATGTGTGCACCTCCAGACCTGATGAGAGTATGTTTCTTAAAGAAAACGTCACTGGTCCGTCCCTCTGCTGTTTTTTGAAATAGCCATTTTACAGGTCACCCTCTGGTTGAGCCATACTTCCTGGGGTTGTCATTCTTTTAGCTCCCAAACCCCACCTTCTCAGACCTTGGCGCTCGCCTGCCTTCTGTCCATCTGCCTCTCAGCTTCTGTAGCTATCCCTTTAAATGCCCTGTCCCTCCCAGACTCTGCTCTTTTCAGGCCCTAAGTGGTAACAAGCCCTATCATTCCTTCCAATCAGTCTCCTGCCTGTATCAGTCACTGTTGCCATCCTCAGGGGCCCCTGCTGCTACAGCCCATCTACTCTGAGGCCAGGCTTCTTCCTGGCCTCCCTGGGGGCAGTGTGTTTCAGTTCCCTAGCTTTGTTGAGAAAGCTGAAAGGTAGCACCTTGCTGCAGGCACTGCGGAGCCCTGCCAGCTCCTGACACCTGACCAGGGAGCACACAACCATCTGCAGCTTGCTCTGAAGGCAGTCATCACAGTCATCTGCAGGGTGGCTAGCCCAACACTTTCCAGCCCAGCGGGGCTGGCTCTGTTCTCAGGTTGAGAAACGTTCAAGGGCCTGATTTGCCGGTCTGAGAACTAGGTGTGGTGCTGAATGACAGTGGCTAATTATGTTTAATCATTATTAATAGATATGCACTAATTATCTCTTGCATATAGGCAAGATTTTTACAGATGAGGTGGAGGAACAGGGGAGGCATGGATCTGCCCAAGGCTACCGACTGAGTGGGTTAACAGGCTAGGGCTGGCGCTGGGGGAACTGGGGCCCTTAGTGGAGACTCCCTTGGAAGTGAGGAAGACATGAGTGGGTGGTGTGGGGCTGTTGATCCAGGACTGGACCAGGTGAGCAGTCTTCCTAGGTCACTAGAACTTGAGGCTGGCCTCTCCCCACCCCCTCCAGGAATGCAATCTACTGAAACCTCTTATTAAAAGTATTCTGGAGGTGATAAAAGTGTCAGCAAAGATTTGCTCATTTTCTAAACTGTCATTAAAACAAAATTTATAGTCCCGGGAAATCTCAGCAGTGGAGGACAGAGGTGGGCAGGGAGAGGGAAAATGATTTAAAATCTCTCCCTTAATAAATTAAAAGATGCTCACTTAGAAGGGAGGGCTCGAAAAGGAAATTGCTAGAAAGTCGTTGCTTTCTCTGCTTCTGGTAGCCAATGTCTTTGCAGGCTGCCAACCACACCTCAAACTCATGTCATCTCCCTTACTTTCCCATCCAACCCTCCTGCCCTCCTGATTAATTCACATAGCCAAATGTCCCCAGCCATCCCAGCCTCCTCAACAGACCTTGGCCAATGCCCCTCCCTTGGGCTCTGGCATATGAATCCCAAGTGACCTGCTTTTCATGCCCATTGCATCCTAAGATCTGTGCCTGTGCTGGTTGTTTTTTCGTTTTTGTGTTTTGTTTTGTTTTACTTTTTAACTTGACCCAAAACTAGATATATGTGGGAGGAAGGAATCTCAGTTGAGGAATTCCCTCCTTCCAATTGGCCTGTAGGTAATCTATGGTACATTTTTTCATTAATGTTTGATGTGGGAGTGTCCAGATCACTATGGGTGGTATCACCATGAGCTGGGGGTCTTTGGTGTATGTGATGTCAATCTGAGTAAGCCATGGTGAGCAAGCCAGGAAGTGGTCTCTGAATTGGCTCCTGCTCCAGGTTCCTGCATTGGCTTCCCTGTAGTGGACTGTGACCCAGTGTATACAAGATGCTCTCGGTCATGGTGTCTACCCCAGAGATGGAGAGCACACTAAGACAGTCCCAGATGGAGTCCTGTCTCCAGTTAGTGCTTGATTCATTGTCTTTATAATGTCTCCACGTGGAATAGCAGAGAACTTTCTGCAGAATCTGTGAGTATCAGGTAATGTTGCCAGAGTTGTTAGGGTTGAGCCTGGGTTCTGACCTCCCTACCAGGCGAGGCTTGACCACTGGTCCACAATAATTCAAGCAGGCAAGAAGCAGAACGTGGAGATTTATTCTCTTGAGAGGAGGGACAATGGGGTGTGGTGACCCTCCCTAGCAGATCCAGGTCTATCTCCAGGGTCCTGACTAGTGCTCAGGTTTACCAGGGTGCAGGAAGTGTGCAGAGCTAAGCAGTTGTGCTCTAGGTATGGTCTCTCGTTGTCTTGGCCCTGTTCTCTCCTGCCAGGTGATCTGACAAGTCATTAGAATTCTGTGATATCACTTTAAGGGAAATAAGTTCTCTCTTTCTGGCACAAGGGACCCAACCTTTTCCTTCTCCCAGCATGAGAGTCCCAAGGACATTCAGTGTCTTGAGTTCCATTGTGAGTTCCAGTCTGACAACCAAAGGGAGGGGGCTCCTGTGTTTCTTCAGCACCTTTACTCTTGCAAGGATGGTTACAAAAGTCCTCATTTCATTCATGGGGAGCCTGAGGCTCAGAGACATGATGGCATTCCCCCAAGACCACACAGCATAACCACAGAACACTGCCTTGCTGAGCAGAGTACCCAGGAGTTGTGACTGTGACCCACAGCAAGTCTCTAGGCCTTGTGTCTAGTGTCTCGGGTGCCTGAGCTCCTGTCAGCCTACACACTGTTGGTGCTGTGCTTAGAGATGTTCTTGTCCATTATCCACTGATGCTGCTGTCAATGCAGCCAATGGGGACAGCATTGTGACTGGAAGCTGGTGGAACCGCTGTCCCTTGCCTGACCCACTTTTGTCTGCTCCATCCTAGGGGGTAGCGTTTTGAGTCTGGGACAGACCATTGGGGTAGCCCTTGACCCTCTGGGCAGGGGCAGGGCTGCATTCCCTCGCCCACTGGAAGAGACCAAGGGTCTCATTTTGGCATGGGAGACCAGTCCAGCAGGAAGTCTCTGGGGAAAGGAAGAGGGTGTGTCAGGCTGAGGTGAGGACAAGGATGTGGGGTGCTTAGCAGATGCCCAGCCACCAAGAAGGAGAAGTGAGAGAGCAGATGGGGCCAGGTTGGGGTTCTCAGACCCCAGCCAGGTTAGTAAGGTGCAAAGTGCTCCCTACCGCTCAGCTGGGACCCTGGGGAGGCTCCAAAAGAAGGACTGGGGTTGGGTGGTGCTGACTCAGATCAGGCCTAAGTGGCTTGCCTCTCCCTTCCTTGCTCTGTCTGCGAGGGCCTCACACCAAGGAAACAAGCCTTATTGGAACTCAAGCAGTATGTTTCAGGACCTTATGAGAACCTTCCATGGGCATGCCAGAAGGCCTAGGATGGGAAGGGAGAGGACCAGGGTGCTTATTTGCCTGAATTTTCGGGCACAGATACTGAGTCACTGTGACAGCTGACAGCGGCCTGGAAAGATTCCTGTGGGCTTCTTGGAGAAGGAAGGGGAACTTGAGGCGGGCCTTAAAGGCACTGCACATATAGGCTGAGAGAGAGAATGGGCAGGTGGAGGAACCCCAGCCGCTGCTAACAGGGGCCTGCCTGCCCTTCTTGAGCTCTGGGGAAGCGATGGGGCTTCTATCACTTAGAGGCAGCAGAATGACAAGCCTAGCTTCTCAGAGATCCTCCAGCCTGTTTGGAGGGTTGTTACCAATCTCTGCCTGGCAGCTTCCATGGAAGGGACGGAAGGCACCCTGGCCATCAGCCAGAGACCCTTGTGGCTGGCCTTGAAACTTCTGTGTTCCTCCCTTCCCCTCTTGCCCCCCCTCCTCTTTCTCTTCCTCCTCTTTGTTATTCTTTTCTGTGGAACACTGGCCCACTTAGTGTCTGTGACTCTGTCTTTGGCTGTTTGGTTTTTATGTGGTGGCAGACCTGTTCTTTTCCTGTTCCTCACCCCCACCCCCCACCTCACCCCACCCCTGGCCCTGCTCTCCTATGTGACTTGTCAGCCTGTGACCTTCCTTCTGCTCCAGCTGGCAGAGGCTGTGATTCCAAGCCAGAGCTGCTCTGGGGGCACCAGGCAGGCCTCCTGAAGGCTTCTGCCTGAGGGAGAGCAGCTCCCCACTTTAATCCCAGGGTGATCTAACTATGGTTGCTTTGACCTCCTCTGCCTTTGATCTCTATCTCCCTTTGAACCGTCCTGCTGAAGCCTATTGACTTCAGATGTTCTCATACACCCCAGGCAGCTGGGAGGGGCAGGCAGCAGCAGGCCAGGAGCCAGGCTGGTACCCTAGAGACCATATAACTAGCTCCCACTGGGCTGAGCCAGAGGCTGCCTGTAACATGGACGGCTGGGTTGCAAGGGGAAGAGGGCGGCCATGGCAGGAATGGGGGTAGAGGGTGGGGGGAGGGGGGTGAGTTGAAGAGCCTGAAATTCTAGCTCTAACCCAGCTTGCAATAATTGCCTGGTGCCAGGGACAGATCTTAACTCATTTTCTCCTGTGCATGTTCTGTGCCCTTAGCTTGCAAAGATGATCCTGAGTCTGAGGCTGGATGCAGTAACATGTGAAAAATGCCCCCAGGAACTTACTAGTATACAGCAAATGCTCAAAACCATCCCATTTCCTCTCCGTCTCCCTCACCTCTCTCCATGACTTCACTGAAGTCAAGGCTGGAAGGGCATCCCCGTGATGACAGACGGGACTTTAGTTACTGTGATTGCTTAATAGATGGGTTGACCACCTGCATGTAAGGGTTTGAGATTATGCCTCTGGCTGCCCCCAGTGAGCAAGTATGAGGCTGTCTCTGCAAGCAGTGCCTCTTGGCAGCTCAGCTGTTCAAGCTCGGTCATTCAGGGAGGCCATGGAGAACTAGCAAAATGCTAACAACATGCAAGGAAATGAGACCAGCCATGAAGCTGTCTTCTCACACCACACCTTAGCCTCCATGAAACACACCAACCATGTGTGTTCACACGGGAAACAAGGTAAACTGAGAGATCAAAGGCAAGAGGCCACATCCACTCAAGGCCAGACCTGAGACTTTTCCTGGTCTTCTGACTTCCAGGCTAGCCCACTGTATACCGGGAGATGTCATACATAGCCCTCTGCGTAACTTTCCTCTGAGGGATCTGAGATATTTCCCCCTTCCCAGTGTCTGAATGGAATGGGTCAGCTCTCTCCAAAGTAACAGAGGAATTTTGACCCATGGTGACACAACCCTGCTCTTTATGATCAAGAGATCATCATCATTGGGCAAGCTGGAGAGAGGCCAGCTGCGGCTGGACCCCTGGGTTCTGCTGCTGATGGTGCAGAGTACCTCTGTAACTCACTGTCGGGGCTCCTTGCTGGGTGGAGAAGTGAAATGGAAGCACTGGCCTTTGCTACCTGCTAGAGTCTTCTGGAGGCATTCACCAATACTGATGGCTGGAGTTAGCCCACAAGATTGGTGGGTCTGGGATGTGGCCAAGGGTAGCGGGCTTTTAAAGCTCCCAGAGGCTCCAATGTGAAGTAAGGTTTGGCGAACACTGAAGTCAGTTTTGGGATGTCCAGCCTGTGATAGAGTTTGGAGCACATGTGGTCAGGAAATTCTGTCTATGTGTGTCTACATCTCCCTATGTGCTGTTGTACATGTCACAGAGGCAGGATCATGGCATATAACAGCAGTGCTAAGAAGGGCTGTACATACTAGTCCTTACTTGATTTTTTTAATTTGATTGGTTGATTGATTGGGAGGCATGCACACTCCACATACATGTCAAGGTCACTGGACAATCTGTAGGAGTTGGTGTCCCCTTCAACCATGTGGGCCTAAGGTCATCAGCTTTGGTGGCAAGTACCCTTACCCACTGATCCATGTTGCCAGCGCAGTCTCCTCACTTTAGAGAGAAGAACAAGAGGGTGAATGACTTCTATAACATTCAAAGGTCCAAGGCCATACTTAGCCTCCCTAGCCCTGTGTCTACACCTCAAGATCTAAGACTGAAAAAGGGACACGGGCATTGACATGTGTCATGTCTGGTTGGCTTGAGTTCTTGCTTTGTTCCCTTACCTGCTGCAAAGGTCTAGGTTCAGCTGGCTTTGGCTTGGTTTGCAGCAGAAACAGGAAGGAATACGGCTGCCTCCAGCCACTGAGCCCTGCCAGGTGCTCCCTTCCAGGTACATCATGTGTACAGGATGCACTTGAGGGAAGAGGGGCCAGGTAGAGCTCCCTTCCAAGAGCTCTTGGAAGTCACGTGATCTTGGGGCAGTTAGGCCCTGGCTTCCCCATAGGGTGAATGGCAGGCAATACCTGCCCAGCCTTCTCCACAGAGAAGCTGGGGCTTGAATGTGTGCCGGGGAATGAGGCATACAAGCAAAAGATCATCCCCTTCCCTCATGAACCCAGGAGTTCCCCTTCACTGGACTGCTAGTCCCGGTTGTCCCCTCTGTTCTATCTGACCTTCTGAGTCGGGTATTCAGTGACCTATAATCTTGGTTTCCATGGTACACTCTAAGCCTTTCCCTGCACCACTCAATTTATCCTTGCAGCGCGACCTGTGGTGAGTCAGCAGCAGGAAGAGATGAGAGCTAGGAGGAAATGCAATGCTGGAGCAGACCCTTAAAGGGAGGGTGCAGCTGGCTACCCTGAGGCCTTCTGAGACACAGGACTTGGGGCATTAGTGAAGTATCCATGGGAACCTAGAAATAACCAGCTCAGGGTCAAAAAGAGCCGTAAATTTAAGGACAATTTAACTCACTACATCTCATTGGAAGGATCCAGGTCCCAGGACCTGACACATCTGAGATCCCATTCAAAGGATCTTTCGAATCTCCTAATGCTCCCTGAACATGATGGTGACACATGTAAAATGGAGAGAAGAACAGTGCCTTGTGGAGTCACTTAAGGATTAAGATCACAAATATTAAAGCCAAGCAGCTGCTATTGTTATTTACAGCTTTGCCAGGGCCCTCCCACAAGCGCACTCTCTCCCAACATCCTCCTGCCTCTCCTGGCTGGATGGAGCTCACTCCAAGGAGAGAGGCGGAGCAGAGTCAGCAGACTAAGGCTCTAACTCTGCCTTACACAGGCTGGAGGATCACGGAGAAGTCTCCTTACTAGTTAGGGCTCATCTGTAAAACCAGAATGATGATGAGTGGGAGAGAGTAGAAAATACTGGAGCTCACACTTGCCCAGCACTTACTGAGGGGGAGGGGCAGGCAATTGTGCAAGAATCCTTAAAGGCTTCAAAATTTTCCTTCCTCCCTCCCTCCCTCTCTTCCTCCTCCCCCCCCTCCTCTTTTAAGACAGCATCAAACTGCACAGCCCAGGCTAGCCTTAACTCACTGTGCAGTCCAGTCCGCATTTGCAGCTGTAACCCTTCGGCCTCCACCCTGGTGTCTATAGGTGCGTACTACCATACCTTGGCTTGAGATAGATCAAATTATATTTGCCTGTCTTTCTTTCTCTATTCCTCCTCCTTCCTTTTCTTCCTCATGGTTATTCTTGAAATAGGTTGGCTTCAAACTCACTATGTAGCCAAAGATGACCTTGAATCCCTGACCCTCCTCCCTTCGTTTCCTGAGTGCTGAGCACAAACCACCATTCCTGCCTCTGCGCTCGCTTTCTCCTCCCTTGCCCTTCGCTTTCCAATCCTTCCCTCTGTTTCCCGTCCCCTCTTTCCATAGGAAAGACTCAAACCCAGGATCTTGCACATGTTAGGCGAGTGCTCTACCCCTGAGCCCCTTTCATAGAATTCCTGCAAGGGACATCTTCCATTACAACCTTAAAATGATCCCTACTTGTATGTATGAATGCACGGAGACTCAGGCGGTTAAACAGCACTGGCAAAGGTCTCCCAGATTGAGAAGAGCTGAGCATTTAATCTGAGAGTAGGTGGCCACCGCTTCACAGGGCACCAGACCTGAGCACAGTCAAGAAACTACTGAGGAGCCTCAGGCCATCCTCACATGAAATCACTTTCACAGTGTCTTTAGTCTATTTTCCAAACAATCCCTGGATTTGACAGGTCTTCATCGGCCACGTGGCCTCGACAGGACGTATACTGCACCTACAGAGGAGGGCACCAAGATATTGACAAAAGGGCTTCTAGATCCCATGGCAGGACTCTGGGACTCCTTATCTGCAGCTCTGTCCTGCAGTGGTGTTGGGACTCCACCCCTTTTCCAGATGTTTGTTGGGATGGTGCGATGGGGTGATGCTGTGGTGGCAGATGTCTGTGTTCTTGATGGGGCCCAGGCCTTTGATGCTGGCTAAAGAAGCCCTTGGTGTTGCTGAGATATTTTGTTTGTCTGGAAGCTTCCAGGTTGGAATTGTAACAACTTGCAGTCTGGATTCTGATGAGAGCCAGGCAACAGTTCCTAAGGAATGTTCCAGAAGCTTTCTCTTGGGGGGCCCTCCTCTTTCTGGAACACAATGGGTTGTGTTGAAGAGCCTGGGGAATGAGATTCTTTCAGCTTCCAGGGCTCCCCTTCAGGCTCCTCTCTGGGTATTTTTAGGTGCATTTAATTTGGTGGAGCTGAGCACTTTTGATTTCACAATGATTAGTTAGAGCCTGGGTGCTCGCCTGCTTCTCTTCTTCCTGCTGCCTGTCTCCCCCAAGGGGACTGGGTGTTGTTTTGACTTTTATATGCTACAATAAAAACTTTCATTGTAGCAAAATGTTTGCTCGTCAAAATTAGCTTGGTTAATTCCAAAGAATTGTTTCATCTTGGCTCCACAGGCACCAGGGATCCTTTTTACAAGGCAAATTGGCCACCAGCCAGCTGTCTCCTCGCGTCCTCTGCAGGCTTCATCCCCATGGAATTTACCTTTGAGGAGGGAAAGACCTGCTTCCCAAGGCTTTCCAGAATGTTCCTGGTCAAGTGCTCCAAGGCAGAACAGGGGTGGCTCACAAAGTGTGTCTTTGGTTTTGCTGAGTTTTAAAAACAAAGGCATCAAAGAGATCCCTCCACAGAGATATGTGGAGACAGGGTACACTGGCACACCACATCAGATCCACGCCCAAGGTTACATTTATAGTACAACGAGGCACCCTAAACCTTTTCAGGGGACCTCAGTTTGCAGTAATCTCTATCCTGATGGTTGTTCCAAAGCCCATACTCAGACACCCCCCAGCAGTGCTGCCCAAGCAAGCCCACATTGGTTTTATAAGTCTGCTGATGCGGGAAAAAATCATCTAGCATGTCCTAAGGGTGCATGTCTTTGAGGGAAAGGCTGATGGATTGACTAGTGTGGATAACAGTGGACTCCAAAGACTTGAATGTATTACTACTTCTCCAAAGACAAAGATAAAAAGCCGCTTTGCTAGTGAGTGATCTGGAGAGTGGGATGGTCTCTCCAGGGGACTCAACGCTAGCTAAGAGGGTAGGAAGTGGACCTCTAATTCAGAAGATGAGTTCTGGAGGTGGGTGAAGTGATGGTTAGTTTTTTTGTCACCTTGATACAAGCCAGGGTCATTTGGAAAGAGGGAACTTCATCTGAGAAAATGGCAAGTAGACAAGCCTGTGGGGTATTTTCTTAATTAGTGATTGACATGGGAGGGACCAACCCACTGTAGGAACACCCCAGGGCAGGTGATCCTGGGTTCTGTAAGAAGGCAGGCCAAGTAAGGAAGCCATGAAGAACAAATCAGTAAGCAACACTCCTCCATGACCTCTATTTCAGTTCCTGCCTTGAGTTCTGCCTTGAGTGAGTCCTGCCTTGACACCCCTCAGTTATGGACTGTGATCAGGACTTGTGATCTAAATAAACCGTGTCCTCCCCGTTGGTTTTTGGTCACACCAACAGAAAGCTAAGACAGTAGTCAGGAGCTCCCCACCATTCAGTTCCCCAGCTCAGCTTCCTTGACCTGTCTTCCTCAGCACTGCCCTTAGTCCTTTCCGGCAGTACTGGTGACTGTAGGGAGCAGCCAGGCAGGCCCTGGGTCAGGCAAAGCAGCTCTTAATAGCTCAGTTCAGTGCTTTGTTCACGCTCTGGATGCAAATCCCAACCTCATGGGCTGCTGGGGAAACCCGAGCCAAGGGCCCAGGGAATAACTCTGCCAGTATAGGGCTTGCTGTGCAAGCGGGAGGCTCGAAGCCCCCAGGTGAATGTGTTTACCAAGCACCTATGTCCTATGCAGTCTGCCAAGTGCCTTAGGACATAGTTCATCCAGTTCTCCTAGAACAGCAGTGAGGGGCAACACCTTGGGGATTCAAACCAGAAGTCAGGCACAAGTGCCTTCATCCTGGGATCCATGTCCTCTAAGAAGGCTGCACTTAAGCCCCCTTGTCTATGCCTGCCTTCCTTGCCCGTGTCTACCCTGTTTTGGGGGCTTTCCTGTCCCCTAAGCCTACTGGTCAAGTGTGAGCAATCCCTGATATACTCATTGACCCTGACCCAAGAGCACCATTTTCTTAAGACCTTGTCTAAGCTACAGCTGTGGACCAGGTCAGAATGCACTGTTCTTGGCTGTTCGGGATTCGTCCTCCCTGGAATGAAGAGTGCAGCCTTCCTGGTCACCTGTCTTCCAAAGTTCATTGCTGTTTTCCCCAGTCCCACATCTCTCACCCGGCAGTTTCTCCTAAATCATCACATTCATAAGGAACCGTGGGGCACTGTCCACTCCTTGCCAAGTATGGCTGCCATGGCACCAAATCCATGTGTACAGAGCCATGTCACATGGCAGCAGCTATTGCAGCTGCTTCCTGGGTCTCATCTCATACAGTGAGGCCCAGGTCATCCTGACCTAGAGTGGAACAATGGACTTAGCCAAGAACTTGCTAGCCAAGAGCATCCTGGCAGGTAGACAGAAGTTGTTGCCCAGCGTGCTCCAGAGGCAGCAGGTAGGAACAGACGTTGTGCAGGCCATGGCCAGGCTCACACCTCACTCCATGATCATCCTTCTCTGCCCTAGCTTTGCCCCTGTGATGTGGTGACATGGAAAGTCAATCTGGAGGCCATGAGGATTAAGCCCTTACTGATTGGCAGATGGTGACAGTCTCCCAGAGGTCCCTTTGAGCTCCAGCAGCGATTCTGAGAGGCAGGAGGAGTCTGCAATTGATCTGTGACACAAGTGGTAGGTCTCCTCAACCCCCATAGGTCAGAGACCACTTACCACTTGCCATTTGAGACATCCTTTAAGAGAGACCTCTAACTTGACTCCAAATCCCTACCAAGCTATATTAAACATCTTTGCCAAACACTCCAAGAGCCAAGAACTGCTCATACAAGCACCTCCTTTGAGAAGAACACGTGTCTAGAGGGACCCAAAGCTGAAGGTCAAAGCCTGGGCCAACCTGTAGGGCAAACCAACTTCCGAGGGAGACTGAGGTCTGGCTCAGAGAAGCTAGACTAGTGGTCATATCCCAAGGTCAGTCACAGTCCCTCATTCCTCCTTCAGCCAACATATGGCTGTTCACAAGATACCCTTTGTTTTTTGTCTTTTAGTTTTTTTTTTTGAGACAAGGTCTCATATAGCCCAGGCTGGCAAACTCATCATGTAGTTTGAAATCATGAGTCTCCTGAATGCTGGTATACTAGCACACTGAGTTCACACAGTGCTGGAGAGCAAACTGCTTTTGGTGTATGTACTCTATCAACTGAGTCACTTCCTCAGCCCCTATACAACTTATTTTTACCAAATTTCTTCTCAAACTGTAACCCTCAGAGATAGGTGAGGAGACGTGTGTCCTGATCAACTCTGTCCCTGTGCCCCCATCACACTGCCAACACACACAGGTGGTGGCTCTAGAACCCTGCCCACCACAGGGTCACCCAGACCAGTCAAAAAACATGGCTAGAGCCCGCCTCCTGGACCACTGTTGTCCCGCGCTACCGTCTCGCCAGCAAGAACGACGCAGAACACTCGGATCCTTCTGCAGTAAAGCTTTAATGCATCTTGAGAGATAGATGATCAGCTTCTTAGAGGGAGACCCCAAGCTAAGAAACCCAGCCCCTTATATAAGCCTAGGAGCTCCGAGTGAGATGTGTAGAGCCGGGATTGGTGGTTTGCACATCACCCCAGATGACGTCACGGGAGAGGCACAGTTTAAACGGTTAACTCCAACTGACAGCGACAGTTAACTCTAACTGACAGCGACAGTTAACTCCAACTGACAGCGACAGTTAACTCCAACTGACAGCGACAGTTAACTCCAACTGACAGCGACAGTTAACTCCAACTGACAGTGGATGTCAGCGCCATCTTCTAACGGCAATAGCGATAGCGAGGGCGGCTCCTCACATCTCCCCCTATTCATTTATTTTTGAAGCAATAGGACACCCACAACTTTGGAGTGGAGATAGAGGTCAAATCCCCATGTGCAAATTCGGAACATGTACAAAGCTCCTCTCCAGGGTCTTATCCCCAGAGGAAGTCCTGACCAGTCCGATGTCTTTTTTCTGGGGGAAGGAGATCATGACATAGAACCTTCATGCAAGATGACTTATCTCCCAGGAGAAAGTCGTTATACCGCAGACCTCTCCTGTGCAGTGCTTAGCCTTGCAACTCCTTGGGCTGCTGAAGCCTACCCACTCTATCCCGTGCAATGAGACTAGCCTCGTGGGGTGCAAGAGCTGGGAGGCCAGCGACCTATTGCTTTAACATGGTTAACCAAATGTCAGGGGATGCTCCGTGTTCTAAGGCAGCAAGTGCTTGTGCCACCACCACTTTCTCCTTTTGTTTGGGCTCTGAGCGTACACACCATCCAAAGCATCAACACTATTCCACAGCAGAGAACTAGGCTAAATGATCCTACCCCCACCCATTCCTTAAAATAAGAAAATGCAGATGAAATCCAGGGGAGAGGTCTTCCATCAGAGAAAGATCCAGATGCGTCGAATTCACTTGCAGGATCGCCATTCTCAACTCACGGAGTGTCTGCTCAAACTCAAAAGTCCAATTCTGTAATAAATGTTGAGACAGAGCTTTTGACAGGTTAGCTGCTCTTGTAAAATTCTCATATTGTACTAAGTGACACAAAGGCCAGGCAACTTTGTTCACATCCCAATTTGGCCATCTGCCACAATATATCCAATTGTTCCTGAACCAAATTAATCTGTTGGTTTACCAACATCAGGCCTCCTTGTATCTGAGAATTGGCAGTGGCCTGTTTATCTAGGACCATGGTCACAGTGGCCTATAGTTCATTAATGGTTTGAGTTGTCTGCACAGTGGCAGAAAGTGCAAGGGCCGAGGCGGTAACCGAAGCAGTAACCGCGGCGGTGGCTATCAGGCCCACAATAATAGCAGAGATCCCAAAAATCTCGCTTTTCCCTAAACAAACTCAAATTACTTGGCGCCTCAACAGGAGCTGGAATAAATCGAGGCATGCGCATTACCAAAGCAAAAGGGTGCTTAATAGCATCCCAGCATAATGCATAAAAACAATTCTAAGCAGAACAATTTATTTCTTTCTGATTCTTACCTAAGGTATCATTACTCACAACCCAAATAAAGGGCAGCTGAATAATTAGTTCTCTTAAAAGGGGTATACTTAACATTGGAGGAGGACCAATCAGATGATCCAGAGCTCTGTCCCTCACTCAGACTGTTGCCTAATGCCCCTTTCCAATCAAAAGTAATCTGTCCCTTCTCACTATCATAGGAGAAAGATCAGTACAGCTTCCATTAATTCAAAAGGATTAGCATTAGATCTTTCTGGATCCATATGAATAAAATTATCCTTTAATGAAGAAATCACAGTAAAGCACAAGCTTCCTACTAATGACAAGGTTCTCTCATCCTGAAAACTCTGTATCTGAGGATCTAAAGGCAAAAAGGCAAGCCCCAACTCTCTATTATTTGTGAAAAATATAGGGAACACCTGGGCATTCTGCATCACTGGCATCGGTAGGGGGAAGGTAGACATGATGGCCCACCGTAACTCTCCCATCATACTAGGAACCATCATCCTGAGTAGGAGAGTCTTCATCACCCACTTGGCTTCCATCCTTCTTATTCTGGAGTTGTGAAGGAGCTCTTCGAGTGAGTCTTTCAGGGATCCACAGGGGGTTTTCTTCCTCCTGTGGAAAAACACACACAGCTCCCCTGGATCTTATAAGAATAGGATCCGGGCCTTTCCAGAGATCAGTCAAGACATCTTTCCATTTTACCATTTCTTTTGGCCTATCAGGCTCTAAACTGTGGCGATCAGCCGCAGTGTGGCCTTGGGCATCACAGTTCAAGAAATTAAGGGTAAAAAGTGCCATGGATACAGCAACTCTTGGTACCGAGGGTAGAACATCCTCAATACTCCCCTTTTGTTTAATCAGATATGATTTGAGTGTACGATGGGCACGTTCCACAATGCCCTGTCCTTGAGGGTTATAAGGTAGGCCAGTTAGATGGGTAACATCCATTTGCCGACAAAACTGTCGGAATTTTTGAGAGGTATATGCTGGTCCATTGTCTGTTTTTAAAATTCTGGGTTTTCCCCAAGCACTCCAGGCCTCAAGGCAATGTTGAATCACATATGAGGCCTTTTCCCCTGTTAGGGGTGTGGCAAACATTACGCCAGAACAGGTGTCAACAGAAACATGAACATATTGAAGCCTTCCAAAAGAGGGAATATGAGTAACATCCATCTGCCACATCTGCAATGGTCTAATGCCACGTGGGTTTATTCCCATGTGGGGAGTAGGTAAGAATTCGCAGCAATTCTGGCATTGAGTAACAATTTCCCTAGCCTCTTTCCTGGATAGAGCAAAACGACGGCGCAAGGTCTCAGCCGTCACATGAAAGCGCTTATGGAATTCTTTTGCTGCTTGTGCATGGGTAGACAAGGCAGCGGCCACCAGCTTTGTAGCCTTGTCCGCTAAGTCATTCCCTAAAGACATGGGACCTGGGAGTCCAGAATGTGCTCGGACATGGGTAATGAAAACAGGAAATCTCCTATTTAACAAGGCAGCTTGTATCTTCTGAAAGATGTTAGCAACTCTGCTGGAGGATCTTATTATTCCAGCTATCTCAAGGAGATTAACTGCATTAACCACATAAGAGGAATCTGATACAATATTGAGGGGTCCTGGAAAAGCCTCAAGAACCTCCAGTACTATCAGACATTCTACAACTTGAGGTGAAGTTTCATTATATTGTTTAGATATAACCCTATCCTTGACCACATAAGCTCCCATACCAGTTTTTGATCCATCAGTGTACACCACAGTCCCATCTGGGAGTGGGTCTTTAGCTGTCACTTGTGGAAACACTATAGCCTGGTTTAGGGCAAACTGTAAAATTGGATGCTTTGGAAAATGATTATCAATTTGTCCTGAAAAGGAAGTAACTAAAACTGCCCAATCACTAGATGTGGCTGCCAAGGTCTGAACTTGTGCAGCAGTATAAGGCACAATCAAGGAATCAGGATCCCTGCCAAAATGTGTAACAGCTGCTTTTATTCCGCTGAAGCGAGCTGTGCAACAGCATCAGGGTACCAGTCAATAATCTTAGCAGGGGAAGCATTTGGATGAATCCAAAGTAATGGTCCATGTTGCCACAGGACTGCAGTTGGCAATTGAGCTGTCTTAAAAACACACAGATTAAAAGGTAGTGACTCCTCAATTCGTTGTAATTGTGCTTCCTGTAAGGCCTCTTCCACCATCTGTAAGGCTCGGTGGGCGGCAGGGGTAAATTTTCTGGGTGAGGAGATATGAGGCTCACCCTCCAGGAGATCGAAGAGGGGTTTTAGATCAGCAGATGGAATTTTTAAAAAGGGCCTCAACCAATTTATATCTCCCAGAAGTTTCTGAAAATCATTTAATGTTTGTAAGTGGTCTTTGCGAATTTCTATTTTCTGAGGAACTATATTTTTGGGAGTAATCTTTGAGCCCAAAAAGAGGCCTGTATCTGCAATTTGAACCTTTTCTGAGGCAATCTCTAATCCCCACTGTTTTAATTCAGCCACCAGCATGGGAAAAGCCTTTTGTAAAACATCTAACTCTTTGTGACAAATAAGAATATCGTCCATATAATGGATAACGATTAAAGATGTAAATTGCTTCCTAATTGGCTCCAAAGCCTCCTGCACATATAGCTGACATATTGTTGGGCTATTGGCCATGCCTTGCGGCAGTACCTTCCACTGAAATCTCTTGTCTGGTTCCATATGATTAAGAGAAGGGATAGTGAAGGCAAACCTTGGTCTATCCCGTGGGTAAAGTGGAATAGAGAAGAAACAATCCTTAATATCTATAATAATAAGCTTCCAATCTTGAGGAAGTGCAGAAAGCAAAGGAAGGCCTCTTTGAACAGGGCCAAAAAGATGCATCTGATTGTTAATGGCCCGCAGGTCGTGGAGTAATCTCCACTTCCCAGATTTCTTCTTAATAACAAAAATTGGTGTATTCCATGGGGAGGTAGAAGGCTCTAGATGCCCCAGCCGTTCCTGTTCTTGCACTAATCTTGTGACAGCCTCTAATTTTTCAGAGGATAGAGGCCATTGAGAGACCCATAACGGCTCCTCTGTTTTCCATGGTATGGGTCGTGAAGCCTCAACGGCCCCTAAATAAAACCCAGTCCTTTTCTACCCCGATTTCCGTGTTGTGTAATGGGTTTTATTCTGCCTTGTTCTTGCCTACCCAAGCCTCTACCATTTGTATACCCCATCTTTGCCATAATGGCTGATGCCTGGGGGAGTATTCATTAGTTAGGGTCATGCCCATGGCTTGTAACACATCTCGTCCCCATAAATTTACAGGGAGTGGCAACACATAGGGGGTAAAACATCCCTGTTTGCCTTCAGCATCCCGCCAGGTTAAGGCTGAGGCACTGATGGCAGGAGAGGACTGGTATCCAAGACCTTGTAGAGAATGAGATGAAACAACAGTGGGCCAAGACTTCGGCCACCAATGGAGTGAAATAATGCTTTTGTCTGCTCCCGAATCCATTATCCCTTCAAATTCTTTTCCATTAATTAACAATTTTATTGTAGGTCTCTCATTTAGGGGTATAGCCAGATAGGCTGAATCACTTCCAGAAGATCCCATAGCCCTTTTTTGTAAAGTGTAGGTTTCTCCATCCCCGAGGGAGGGCAGCAACACCAGTTGTGCAATTCTATCTCCCTGCTTTATAGAAAATACACCCCGAGGGCTAGAACAGAGAACTTGAATCTCCTCTTTATGATATGGGTCAACAATCCCAGGATATATAATGAGTCCCTGTAAAGTTAAGGAGCCACGGCCCAGAATAAGCCCAATGGTGGCAGGGGGCAAAGGTCCAGGGGAATGGACTGGGACCGGTTGAACATTCATTTGGGGCATGAGTAAGAAGTCGGAGGCGGCACGCAAGTCCATTCCGGAGGTTCCTCGGAAACCTCTACTTCCTCTTGATTGCTTTTCTGAAATTGGTTCCCATATTTCTGAGGGCCCTGGGACCATGGGCCCCGTGACCCGTTTTTTGATTGGGGTACCTTGGATTCTTCAATAGGGGGCAGAAGCCTCCCTTTTACATCCCGGACTGACCTGCATTCGCTAGCCCTATGATAACCTTTACCACAACGATAGCAAAGCTTCGATTCTCTTGTTCTTTCAGGGGCTTGACAATCTTTCTTAAGGTGCCCCATTCTCCCACAATTAAAACAAGCTTTTCGATTAGATAAATCTCTATACCTGTGCGTTTGTAAAATGGCGGCAGCTAGTCCTGCATTGGTTAGGGGTCCCCCAGCTCCCTGCACACTCTGAGCCAATCTTGTAAACCTTTGCTTTTGCGAGGGGCGATAGCCGCTCGACATTCCTGGGTTGCTTGTTCATAGACAAGTTGCTCAATCAGGGGCATAGCTTGTTCTGAATCACCAAAGATGCGACTGGCGGCCTCTGTCATTCTGGCCACAAAGTCTGAAAATGGCTCTTGGGGTCCTTGGACAATCTTTGTAAGGTGTCCACTGGACTCTCCCCTTTTGTGAGGGCCTTCCATGCTTTAATAGCGGCGGCCGACACCTGACCATAGACGCCCCAGATGTAGTTGGTTTGATTAAGGGCATGTTGACCCTGACCTGTCAGCATTTCAAATGTCCACTGCCTCTGATTCTCATCTTCAGCCGTGGCATTAACTCTAGCTTGTGCCTGGGCTGCATCATACCAGAGAGCCTTCCATTCCATGTATTGTCCCATGTTGGGAAGCACTGCTTTCACTGTCGTTTGCCAGTCAGTGGGAGTCATGGCAAAATTAGCAAGCCTTTCCACCTGTAATGTGGTAAAGTTAGCATTGACCCCATAATTACGAACGGATTCGGCCAATTCTTTAATTTGATTGTAATCTACGGGGGTATGTACTCTTCCGCCTTCCACATTCTCGAATACTGGAAAAGCCATTTGTATTTTTCTCCGTTCCTCTAAAGGTAAAAAGGAGTCAGTACCAGTATTCAGCCGAAGCTCATATGGCGGAGGCGCTGAGGGGCGTGAGCCCGCCGGATTTATAGGCGGTGGCCTCACATTCATTTTTGTTTTCAGTGGCCGGTGTCTATCAGGGTGATATCTTTTTTCCTCATACCGTGCCACCTCCTCCTCTAGACCACCTTCTTCGCTAGAATACAGAGTGTCAGAATCAGAATTATCTAGCTCCAAGGCTTCTAGCTCTACTGCAGGGTATAGACTAGATTCTGGCTTTTTCTTTTTCTTAGATTTGTTAAGGGGTGAATGATAACTCCCTTCTTTCTCTCCCCTTTCTTAACTTCCTGGGGAGGGCCTTTTTTCTTAGACATGTCTTTTCTTTTGCGAGCTCCCATTCTCTCACTCCGTTCAGTTTCTGACATGCTATCCTGAACTTCCTCTAAGGTTCCCTGACTTTCTATTATAGCAGGGTGACAGGCCTCATCCTCCAAGCAGTTTTTAACTAGCTTCCAAATGGCTTTGGTACCTAAGCAGAGATCTCCTTCTGCATGCTTCCTGTCTAGTTCTTTACCTAGCTTGTTCCATGAGGCCACAGTGAGGGACCCGGAACAAGCATACCATGGTGCCACTCTATCTACCTCCTTCACAAAATTTTGAAGTGTTCGTGGTGCAATTTTAAGATCTCTTTGTTTTAGCACAGTCTGTAAGGCTGTAACCACTGACTGTGACGACCCCATCGCGCTAGCGGCTTATCTAAAAAACGGCGCTCAACTCCGTTACCAGACTGACAGCACCAGACTGACAGCACCAGACGGACAGCGCCAGACGGACAGCGCCGTTCTGTCAGCACCAGCCACGATGAAGGAGAAGGACAAACAGGACTAGCACCAAAGCCTCCACTGACCCGTCCCACGGTGATGACAAACTAAGGCCAAAGTCGAGAAAAGGGTTGTTCAGGATAAAGCATACCTCTCTGAACCTACGTCCCTGCAGTTCTGAATCCGCCCCGTTTTCCGAGGGGTCTCCCGCGGCGCCGGCGATGTTGAAGAGATCCCGGGTTTCGGCACCAGATGTCCCGCGCTACCGTCTCGCCAGCAAGAACGACGCAGAACACTCGGATCCTTCTGCAGTAAAGCTTTAATGCATCTTGAGAGATAGATGATCAGCTTCTTAGAGGGAGACCCCAAGCTAAGAAACCCAGCCCCTTATATAAGCCTAGGAGCTCCGAGTGAGATGTGTAGAGCCGGGATTGGTGGTTTGCACATCACCCCAGATGACGTCACGGGAGAGGCACAGTTTAAACGGTTAACTCCAACTGACAGCGACAGTTAACTCTAACTGACAGCGACAGTTAACTCCAACTGACAGCGACAGTTAACTCCAACTGACAGCGACAGTTAACTCCAACTGACAGCGACAGTTAACTCCAACTGACAGTGGATGTCAGCGCCATCTTCTAACGGCAATAGCGATAGCGAGGGCGGCTCCTCACACACTGTGATCTTCAAAGAAACAAACTGAGGAAGCTCAATCACTTTCCACACCATAAGTGTTCAGGGTTGTCCAGGTCCAGGTCCAGGGCAGAGCCTGTACCCCTGGGAAAATGCTGATGTCAAGCCCTGTAGGAAGAGGCATTAAATGCTGCAACTCCAGGCCCCACTCTGCTGCCTGCTCTTCTAGGATATCTGGGCAGCTGGGGTGAGCTCAAGGTAAGATCAAGTGAGGTCTGGAAAGGGAAGGGGGCTTTTAGTTGATCTGTGGTCCCCTACAGGAACAACTGTCTCGTCCCTCCTTCCTGTGTCCCTGGCCTGTACTGAGTGTCCCCCCCCCTTTTTTTTTTTTTTGGTTTTTTTGAGACAGGGTTTCTCTGTATTGTTTTGGAGGCTATCCTGGAGCTCTCTTTGTAGACCAGGCTGGCCTCGAACTCACAGAGATCCGCCTGCCTCTGCCTCCCAAGTGCTGGGATTAAAGGCATGCACCACCAACACCACACCCAGCCTGAGTGTCCCCTTCTGATAGCATGGGGCCAGTAGGCTTCATTTAGGGCAGGAAGGGCAGATTGGGCCTCCACTAAGCAGAGCTACCCCAGGTTTGAAGAAAGCAATAGTCGCTCAGTCTCACACCAGGAAGAAGGCAGGGGCTAGCATAGCATTTTGGCCACAGAAGACTGTGGGACAATGCTTAGAAGTATCTTCAGAGCACTCATTCTAGAGTGGCCACTGTGTCATGCATCTGTGAGAGGAGTGTCTCAGCTCCAGGACACTCCAGTGTTCCATATGGTATTTCCTAAGAGGAGGATTCCCCTACCCCTGCCTTAAGCTCTAGGCTCTGCCAATGGGGCTCAGGTAGAAAGTCCAGCACAGACAGCAGAATGGAAGGAGCACTGAACTGCAGTGAGCCATGTTGTGAGTACGCATGTGCATGCATGTATACACCAAAGTGTATGTATTTGCAAGAGTGACACACAAGGAAGCACTGACTGTCAGCTGAAGCTCTGAGGTCCACCAAGAAACTGACCATGTGGCTGTTTGGGGAACATGAGCTATGTCTCCCAGTGACAGGACATGTGACATTGTACCTTCAGGTACTTGTGAGACTGGGCAAGTTTTTAAATCTCCTGTGGTTCAGACTCCTCTTTCTGGTCCTGGATATGAAGGAGAACTGGGAGACAGTAAACAGACAGGACATGTACCCCTTGTTGTCATACCTTGTGCCCACATAACATCCAGAACACAAAGGCTGGCACCTGTCTAAGCTTGCCCAGACAGCAAGAGAAGGGGCTTTCATCCTAGAGAAGGGAGCTTCATCAAAAGAGAAGGTTCAGGCACAGAAAACCCTAAAACCTGGGCCATGTACTCACAGAGAACACTTCAGATAGTAATCATTGTTTTCTGAGAAGCAAGTCTCCAAAGGGCACTTGACATGCCTTCCCGAGAGGCACTCCAAGAACAAGCATCATGGCTTGCTGGGAGGGAGGATCACATCAGGCAACCAAACTCACAAGCTCCACTCTGCACAGATGATGAGAGATGAAGGGGTCGGAGGCTGAGAACTGGTCAGCACCTCTGCTAGAGCCTGACTGTCAAAGCACAGGTTTCATGGAGCTGAGCATCTATTATGAATAAATCTAGTTTGTGTAGTTTGTGGGTGCAGAAGAAAATGGAAGAAGAGTGTAGCTCAGAATCATAGTGTCTACACTAGATGGGTACGTTTCTAAAAATAACTATTATTTAAGTACTGTAAATGTTGTCTATTTGTAAATATCTCTATGAAAATATAAATAAACATATTTTAATAATGAAATCATTGTCACTTGGTAGAAAATAAAAGCTGTTCGAGGATGTGTGTGCGTGCCATAATCCCAGAACTTTTGGGACGGAGGATGAGGGGAATCAGGAGCTAATGGTCATCTTCAGCTACAAACTGAATTCAAGGCCAGCATGGATTGCAGGACATCATCTCAAGAGAGCAAGAGAGGGAGAGAGATAGGGGGAGGGGAGGGAAGGGTAAATGCTGCTACAGGGAGGGGTGGGAGATATATCAGGTAGCCTCTGATTTCTGAGCTCATCATTACAGAGCAGAGCGCCCAGGCTGGGGCAAGCACGGAAAGGAGTCCCGGGGATCGGGTGTGTGCCCCCAGTGGGCTGGCCTCCAGCTCACTGCCTCTCAAGTTAGGGTGGCCAGGCTCTGGCCCACATGACCATGTCCTGGTAGAGGGATTCATACCCTTTCTTCCCCCACCCCCATTGTCCCCTGGGGGTTATTCCTACCAGTTTCAGGTGACTCCTCTGACTCCTGTCATCACTGAGTCTCTGGATATACTGGGGTGGCACTGGTTGTTGGCATAACTCACAGGAACCTGGGCAGCTCCAGAGCTGGCAGGACACCCTGAAAAGATCCCCTCACTCTCCCCCACAGATGGACAGCAAATTATGTAGGGCCCTGTCTTAGCTTCTTTTCCTGCAGCTTTGATTAAAAAACAAAACAAAACTGTGACAAAAGCAACTTAAAGGGAAAAGGCTCTCTTTCGTCTCCCAGTTCCAGGGCACAGTCCATTGTGGCAGAGAAGACAGGAGTGTGAGGCGGCGGTTCACATGGCATCCGCCATCAGGAAGCAGAGAGCAATGCATGCTGGTACTCAACTTGCTTTCTCCTTTTTATGGAGTCCAGGATCCTTCCTAGCCCATGGAATGGTGCCACCCACAGTGGGCAGGTCTTTCCATCTCAATTAGCCCAATCAACAGAATCCCCCCAACCATGCCCACAAGCCCACCCAGGCGATTCTAGATTCTGTCAAGTTGTCAACTGAGACTGGCCATCACAGCTGTGCCCCAACTCAGCCAGAGGTAGCAGAGAACATACAGGGGACATGGCTGGTCTGGAAGAGGTGAACCACTCCTCGTGAATACCGGTGTGTGTGTGTGTGTGTGTGTGTGTGTGTGTGTGTGTGTGTGTGTGTGTGTGTGTGTAAAAGAGTGTTTATGTACTGAACCTGGAAGTCTTCTCTGTTGAGTTGAGGGGTCCTGGAGAAAGGGCAGAGGAAGTGCTGAAGTCTCACAGCAGTCATTTGTCATTTGCATGTTAAGCACCCTAGGCCAAGCAGGCTCAGCAAGAGGTCACAGCTGGGCAGTCACCCTTCTAAGTGTGGGAACTGAGAGGGGGCAGTGCACACAGCTTCTGAGTTCTGAACCTTGGCTGCCAGCTCTGGAGGGTGCTCCCCACCTCAGCAGGGCGCCTGCCGGAGGTGCTGCAAGAGGTCTTGTGAAGGGAAGGCCCGCTCAGACTTCACTACAGCAGCGCAGGGTGGCCGCAACTGTAATCCTTCTCGTATGGTTTTTAAAACGTCTGAAAAGCTGACGTGGTGACACACGCCTTTGGTTCCAGCACTCAGAGGCAGAGGCAGGCAGACCTCTGAGTCTGAGGTCAGTCTGGTCAACAGAGTGAGTTCCAGGACAGCCAGCGTTACACAGAGAAACCCTATCTCAAAAAACAAAACAAAACAAAACAAAACAAAACAAAAAAACAAAAGGCAAAAACAAAAAATGAAACAGAGCAGGAAGTCTGAGGCTGTAGATCAGTTGAGAGTGTTTGCCTAGCAAGTACAAAGACTTGGGTTAGATATCCAGCATGGCAGAAATCCATCCTAGTCTTATGTGTTTGTGATCTTGGCACTTGGGAGGGAGAGGAACAGAAGTTAGTAAGTTCAAGGCTAGAGATTCCACTTTTTTTAAAGCCCTGAAGTCTGAAAGAATATTTACCAAAATGAACAGGACAGTGGGGTGACCTGGGAGCTGGGATACAGTGACCTCTATGACTGTCAGAAACACAGCGGCCTCTGACTGTCATTCTTTTTCCTCCTTGCTTATCTGTATTTTCCCAATTCTCCACACTCTGAATTCATTGTCATTTGAAAATGGTAATGCAGCGAAGCACAGGCGGCACCCACCGTGGAGACGGCCGCCTCCATTCTGGGAAAGGGAACTGAGGGCAGGCAAAGCTGGGGACTCAAGCCTGAGGCCTGGGGGGAGGCAATGTCCCCCCCTCTGAGTAGTGCAGACCCCTGCCTGGGCCGCCCAGCTCACCGGCTTGTTCCGGCTGTGCCTGGCTCAGACAATGTGAACGCACAATCATTCATTATAACTCAATTACAGTGATTAAAGCTGGTGGCATGCAGAGGCAGGAGGGAGTATTGCCAACAAAATTTACACTCCGTGTCATCAGCAAGAGATAACAGCAGCTGACAGGCCCGCTGCCTCCCCTGCCATCTGCTCAGTGTGGCCGCCTGAGGGGCCAAAGCAGCCGCTGTGCTCATGGTGGCCCAGAGTACTGAGATGGGCTGCCTGGGGCCTGGCTAGGATTTGAGCATGGGGCTTATGAGGTGTAGGGAAAGTGGGGGTTCTGGGCCCCACACACAAAGAGCTGGCTCTGACATCCAACATGCAGAAGGGGGTCTGAGGGAGGAGGGATTAAAACTGCTCAGGGGTTTTCACCCACCGTGGCACGGGTCCTCGCCATATTCCAGATGAAGGAACCGAGGCCCAGATACACTAAAGCCCAATCAGCAAGAGAGTCAGTCATCTGGGGGCAGAGTCATAACTCAACCCTCCCTCTGGTTTTCATGGAGATGGTAGACAGAGGGATGTGGGAAGTTGGGGTCACACTCTGCTTCAGGAAGATGGAGCCAAGCTCAGACCATACACTCTGGGATCCAGGATAAGTCCCCGGTGATTTAGAGCAGAGGGTTCTGATGTAATGCAGGAGTACTAAGTCCAGGCAGGGCTGTGGAGAGATAGGAACGTGCGGCAGTTGCCCTGGATATGGGGAGACTCAGGTTTTGGCTATCAGGGGGGACTGGAAGGGGAAATGGAGGCTAAAGTCAGAGGCGAGGGCTGTGCCACAAGGCTGAGGTGAGACAGACAGAAGAACAGAACTGACTGCCTTTGCTTTTTAAAAAAAATAGCTTTTATTTTATGTGCATTAGCATCAGATCCCCTGGGAACTGGAGTTACAGATAGTTGTGAGCCACCATGTGATTGCTGGGAATTGAACCTTGGTCCTCTGGAAGAGCAGCTAGTGCTCTTAACTGCTGCACCATCTCTCCAGCCCCAGGCACTGCTTTTCTTAATGAGGGTGACAGTAAGCAGGCCACCCAGAACTTGGGATTTGCAGCTCTAAGTTTCTGGACAACAGGACTCCTGCACACTGACCCAGCAGAGGCACTGGTTCCCATGGTGGAGGGTCTTTTCTGAGCGCCATGGACCACTGATGGTGACATTGGGATACAGCAGGGAAAGGAGCATGATGAGATCCCTCTTTCCCTTGGTTGTTCTAGAACTATCTTTCTTTGCATGCTTTCTTGACTTTATTTATTCATTTATTTTTTGAGACAGGGTCTCATGCAGCCCATGTTGGCCTCTTGTTATGTAGCCCAGGTTGACTGTGAACTTCTGATCCTCCAGCCTCCACCTCTCAAGTTAGGCAGATGTCACAACACAACGTAATGCTTTGTGCATGCTAAGCAGTTGCTCTGGTTGTCACTCAATCAGTTCATGATCCTCACAAAGCCAGAGCCATATTCACCATGGTCGAGTCCACCCGCCGACTGCCCTCATTTACTAGTCCTTCAGACCTCACTCCATAAAGTTCTCCTTACTCCAAAACTCAGTAGGTACCTTTCTAATGGGTCCCGCAACCTCATGCAGGTGTCTGGGAACACTAATCAATGAATATTGCAGTCATTTAGGAACAAGCATGTTAGTTGTCTTCAACCCCCAACAACAGCTTGGAGGCAGGGACTAGGTCCTCTTAGCTTTTGTTTTTCTTTGTTATTGTTTGGGTTATTTTGATACAGATTCTCATGTAGCTCATGCTTGCCTTGTACTCATAGGTAGCCCAGAATGACCTTGAACTCCTGATCTCCCTGCCTCATGAACGCTGGAATTTCCGGCTTGTGTTACCAAGCCTGGTTTCTGGCTGGGTCCTGTTAGCTTCTGAAGTCTAGGGCCTACGAGACGTAGATCTGAGAAAATGGCGTGGCAGCAAAGACGCTGAAATAGGGGGAGGAAAGCCGACAGGGGCTGCCCACGAGAAAGAGGACCAGTGTGGAGGACAGGAGGTCCTGGGATGGTTGCCCTCCCCATTTCACTCACATATCCACTCCTGTGCCCACCAATTCCTTGATGTCATCTACCTCTGGCTTCCAGGAGGTGGATGGGGCAGATGATGGCCCAGGCTGCAACTTGGAACTGTGGCTTGCTAAGCCCCTGAGAGGGGGAAGCTATGTTCTCTCCCCTGTCCTTTGCTGGTCAGGTCACTTAGAGACTGAGACACTTGGAGGCACAGTAGAAAGCATGAACCCCAGACTGGAGAACACAGCTACCCTGGAGGGCACAGTCCCTGGAATTCCCCATCAAGAACTGAAAGAGGAAGTTTGAGAGGGGTGGTGGAGCTGGGGAGGGTGGGGAGGGCTGCCATGCAAAATCCAGGCACCTGGCTCTGGGTGCCCACCTTGAGCAACTAGTCCCTGTGTTCTGCAATGCACCGGGAACTTGCAGATTTGACAGTTCCTGCTTCCAATGCACGTCTAGTTCATTCCCTGTGTTTTCTGGACCTCAATTTCTCCACTTGTAACACAGAGGTTCTACCAGAGCAGGATGCCCCAGCCGGTAACTTCACAAGCTCCTGCTTGCTGCCAGCACACAGAGCAGGCACTAGCAGTCACTTTCTTGTTGCTGTGATAAAATACCCACACACAGGCATCTTAAGGAAGGAGGTGGAGATGTTTGGCTTACAGTTCAAAGGTAGGGTTCATCATGGTGAAGCTGTCAAAGAGCTTAGGGCCGCTGGTCACATGGCATCTGCAGTCAGAAGCAGAGAGAGCTGAATGCCGGTGCTCACCTGGCTCTCTTTTTGTCTGGTCTGGCACAGAATGGTATTGCCAATAGTTAAGGTGGTCTTCACATCTCTGTTAGCCTAATGCAAATAATATGTCATAGGTATGCCCAAAGGCCTGGCCCCAGCGTGATTCTCAACCTGCCAAGTTGGTGGTCCTGGAGCAAGTTAGGGTGTGAGCGTTGAGGTTCCTGCTCCTCCAAGATGCTGGCTTACCTCTCTGGAAGGACTGGGGACAGGTTTAGCTATGGCACACTGGCCATTGTCAACTCCTGAGAAAATGGTTTTTATTTAGAATTTCCATATCCAGTTACATTTGCTTTCAAGCCTAATTTAAAGATAAGCAAGCCTTTGTCATCTGGTAGGTTCTGGGCTAGAGAAAATGTCACTGGAGGCAGTTTACTGACCACTGTGACTCTTGGGTATCTGGGTCCAGGTGGCTCTGCCCAAGGTAGAGGGCACTTGGAGTTCTCTAAAGAGTAGCCCCACGTTGGCTCTCCAAGCCCTTTATGGTCATGTAGGACCAAACTACTCAGCGTTTTTGAGTTAATCAACTCAAAGATGAGTGTGTCTAAATTAGCTCTCCTCTCAACCAACTCCTACATATCCTACAACAAGTTCAGACATCATCTTCTCTATATCCCTTCTGCTCCTTCTAAGAGCCACACAGACCTCCTGCTGGGGACTCCTACAGCATGCTTTTCAAGTCAATGGTTACTAATAGTGACGCTTTGCGATTGGTGGTGTTTGTTTTTCCTCTCAGCAGGTGCATTCTGGGAGGGTGTGGCCCTACTTTGGTACCCCTGGCCTCCAGCCCAGGTCTGCTTTGCCTGTGTTGCTGAATGCATGCATGACTGGATGGGTGGGGAGACTTGACTTCAGGGTCTGAGCTAATTTTCAGATTCTATTCTTTCTACTTCTCTATTTAAGGAAAGGAAACTATTCGTTGAAAGCATGGTCTTCCAGGCATTCAGTAACTGCTGACCAGGCACCCGTGTGAGACAGGTGCTCTGCTGGGAGCCAAGTACACAGTAGTGACCAAAGATACATCTTTGTCCTCCAGAAAGTCACAGGTGAGCGGCAGAGACAAGGGGCAAAGGGATACAGCAAAGAAAGGATTTGACATTCACCTTAGCTTAGGTGTGACCCACTCAAATTGAGTCTGCTTTGGGAAGGAGAATCAGGCACATCAACAAGGCCACAAAAAATTCTGTAATTCCGTATGTGGAATATCAGCAGTTCTCAGGACATCAACACACACACACACACACACACACACACACACACACACACTACCTCACATGAACACATACATGCACAAAATCCACCACCTTCTCTCCAGAAAGGCCTCCACACAGTGGCCATCCAATCAGCATCCAGTTCCCCTGGTATGAAGATTATGGAGTCTAATTCTATTCTCACTGAAAGGACCCGGGTACGTTGTGGGGAAAAGCAGGTCTTTCTGTGATAGCAGACCTTCAGTGGCCTGCATGGGTGCTGTTAAGCCTGTTGGGAAGTCCTTACCAAGTCTCAGGTGTCTGGGGGCTTCTCAATGAGGACAATCTGATAAGCGGTGAGGACAGCATCTCTTGACGGAAACACACCAAATCTGTTTAAACCCATATTATCATAATGATATTTTCCAAAAGAAATCTTCAGAGGGATCAATTTAAAAAACACCTCTGTGTGTGTGTGTGTGTGTGTGTGTGTGTGTGTGTGTGTGCACGTCTGCCTGTTTGTGTATGTGACTGCAAACCCACGTGTCACGGGTATGCATGTGGAGGTCAGTATTGGTCCTCACTGTCCACCTTATGTGAGGTAGTGTATCTTGTTCACTGCTTTGTACACCAGACTAGCTGGCTTGCCTCCAACCCCCATCTCACTCTAGGAACACTGGGGACTGCAGACAAGTGCTACTGCCCCCACTCCCTGCCCCCCACAGGGCTTTATCCAGTTCTGGGGACCCATAGAAAGTGCTATATCCACTGAGCCAACTCCTCAGACCAACTGGTCAACTGCAGAGGGCTCTAATGATATTACTGCCATCTCATTACTGTCCTTGCCTTGCTTTGTCACTAAGCTATTAACTTACTATTAAAAAAAAACTAGAACATAAAAGTAGATCACACACTTAAATTGTACTGCTTCAAGGTGGCAAAATGGTTGAGGGGAGCGGCAGCTTCTCTTTTGCTCCAAGATTTAAAGGTACTTTGACTTATATTGTCTCCCATGAAAGCACACCTGGTTCCTGGCCTCCCTAACTCCATTCTGTCCCCCTCCAGCTCTCTTTTGCCTCTTTACCCATTTTTCTCTTCCCAGAGTCGGAGTCACTGTCCTCTGCAATTACCCTGGGTTTCAGAAATGACAAGATAGATCAATATCCCTGAAACAACAGCAAGTATTACAGGACAGATCGCCCCTGATAAGATCACCCCCAAAGGTGGCAATTATCCAGGATGGAAGCCGAGGCTGCATCTCAGAGCAGGAGCAATCATCTCCTGGGAACCAGATTGCTTCCCTCACAGAATAACCACAGTAACAACCCAGTCACATCACTGACCTGGCTAGTTACCCATGCTTTCAGCTATGCAAACCCTGCCCCTCCCAATACTTTCCTTTCCTATAAAATCCCAGCATCCCCTACAGCGCCTTGAAGACAGATCTGGGTTTACTCCAGCTCTGTCTGTTTTTTCCAGTGAGATCCCATTGTCAGTGCTCCTCCTTTGTGACTCTCAGAGTTGGAGCTTTTGACCTAAAATTTCAGCGACAAACTTTGATGAGCCAGCCGGGAGAAAGAATGCCTTTTGAGCACTAGCCAAGTACAACGGATCAGTCTCGGGTGAAGAGGGGAGACTGAAGGTCCCACACAGTTGCTGGAGTTCCTTTTATTCTTGGGACTTTTCCTAATCTCCCAACTTGGGGCTTCCTCCTACTATGACTCAGTGAAGCCGAGAAGTAAGTGTACGGATCCACAGTACGACCCCTCAGTCCTTTCCAATAGAGCACACTGGGCCTCCATTTGTGTGTGTGTACGTGTGTGTGTGTGGGGGGGTGTTGTTGATGTTTAGTGTTTGGTTTTGGTTTTCCTTTTGGTTAATCTCTGAAATTAGGGAATCAAGCTGTTTTTTGTTTGTTTGTTTGTTTTGGCAAGCAAATTTGAAATTGTTCAGGAACAGTGGTACCAAAGCAGGCAGAGATACAAGGCACCTTAAAGAGCCAAGGTGTTTGAGAAATCTCTGCTAGGCCTTATGTAGTACTAGTTCTGTACTATGAGGAAGGCCCCAGGAGAATGCTGGTCCAGCCAAGGAGAAGATCATGTGTTTTATGAAACACAGACTAAGAATGCACTACATGCAAAAGATGGGTAGCTTCATGTGAATCATTCCATGTTCTTTTTTCATTATTTTACAGTAGCAATTATTTCCTCAGGAATGTGAGCTGAAATGTGTAACCTACATCAACCTGAAATGGCACTTTGGCTAAAATCTGTCCCACTATTACTTTTTAATTTCTGGAGTGAGAAGCTGGCCCTACTTAGTCATGATATTCCAAACCTGGGCTTCTAGAGTAGTATTTCACCTGCACTAATTATTTAATAAATTTATCTAATGATCATCGGTGATGGCCATTACACAGAAGGAGAAATTCCAGATAACTATGTGCTTTCTCAGAGTCCACAAACCCCAAACGAACTGAGACACTCTAGAGCCATCTGTGACAAATGCCTGACGAACCTGGGAGATTATTTTGGCTCCCAGCTTCAGTAAATCACAGTGGTGGGAGGCATGGTGGTGGTGGTGACTGCAGCTAGGCTGGGAAAGCTGGGCAGCTACTCTTCAGATCTGTCTATAGGTCAGGAAGGAGAGAGCTCAGACAGGAACTGGAAGTGGATATCATGTATCACAGGATACCAAAGCCTGTCCCTAGTAACCTACTTCTAGAAATACCACAAGTCTCTGAGGTTCCACAAACTCCCAAAGCAGCAATGCTAACTGGGCACCACAGGTTCAAACACAAGATCCCTTAGAGAGGCTTGACTGTGTCACATTCAAGCATAGCAATGATATTTTAAAATTACTATTAATTTGTTAAATGGTGGTATCCAGATATGTTTTACAGTTAGAGCCTACCTTTTGAGTTTGGTAAAATTTTTACTACTTCAGCGATGAAATATCTGTGGCTTCCCAGATAAGAGTTCAGTGGAGGTGACTGCATCATGAATGGATGAGCTGGGGTGGTCAGGAGAGATTTCCTGAGATGGCAGTACTGACGGGTGATGGCTATGTGGAGTCATTTCACTGTCCCCTCAGCTTTCTGTGTTTGTTGTTCACAGTGAAAAACTTAACAAACCTTACCCACATTGTTTCTGTGTGACACAGCTGTTCTTGCCTGCTAACAAAATTGTCAGCATCTTGACACCCAGGGGTGGCTTATGAAGCCTCCAATATACATTGGTGGGTGATAAGATGCAGGGCTGGAGACCTGAGAGATCAAGTGGCCCAGCAAGCTCTAGGAGTTTTGTCCTTTGCCACTGGGGATTCCAGGCTACCCTAGGCCCTTTAAGTCATCAGAAACCATTGTAGCAGTGACTCCAGGTGGAGTTCAGATCTTCCCAGCTCTACTTTTTTTTTTTATTAAATTTTAAACCTATAGAGTTTATTTGTTTTTGTTTTTCGAGACAGGGTTTCTCTGTGTAACTTTGGGGTCTATCCTAGCACTCGCTCTGTAGACCAGGCTGGTCTCAAACTCACAAAGATCCTCTCAAGTTCTGGGATTAAAGGCGTGCCCACCAGCCCAGCCTCTATAGAGTATTTTAAATATTAAAAAAACCAAAAAACATGACACTACCAAAGCCACTACACAAGTTACTAAACTATAAGCATTTTAATGTTTTCTCAAGATTTTTTTGCTTTATTTCTCTCTCTCTCTCTCTCTCTCTCTCTCTCTCTCTCTCTCTCTCTTTCTCTCTCTCTCTCGTTCTGTGTATGTGGCACGAGTGTGCTAGGTATCAAACCCAGAGCCACATAAATATTACTAGGGAAATCACTGAGCCATAATCCCAGACTTGCATTTTTAAAACAATACAATGAGATAGATGAATCTGAACTCTGCCAACTCTCATTTCTCTTCTTTCTCTCTCCTGGTTGTGTATGGTTACTCAGGTCAATATATACCTGTGTCTACCTCATCTGTACCTATTTATATTCTATTATGTAGCATCATCTATTTATCATCTATATATCATTCATCCCATCTGTTGTCTATTTACCATCAATCTAGCTAGATATTTATTTAATGTCTATGCTCAAATAGTTGTTTTACATTACCAGAACCATATCTCTGGGACTTGCTCTTTCCAAACAGCACTGTGTTTTGAGACTTAGTCTAGTTGATAAATAAAGTTCTGGTTCATACATTTTAATACTTACAAATGATTTTTATCACATAAGGAAATGCATAGGTTTTGAAAATCCCTTCTTCCATTAATGAACAGGTTGTTTTAGTTATTTTTGTTCAAATGAGGAGGTAATGTTGGTACTACCTATATTTCTTTGTAGGCTTGTTGAAGAATTTCTTTGGAGGCCATTCCTAGGCATGGGGTTGCCAGGTCCTTGAGGCATGATGCTTCCATGTCAAGATTGCCAAGTTGCTCTACAGAGTGGTTGAACCAATTTACACTCTCACAAAGTATTTGACAAGATGAATCTTTCTCCATCCTAGCAGTTTCCTTCTGTCAAACCTACACACTGGCCAATCCAGTGGTAGAGAATTGTTCCCTCTGTGATTGTTTTCAATTTGCATTTCCCTCAGAACTAACAAGATGGAGACTTTTTGAACCTTTACCCCTCTCCAGTGTATTCCTGCCAATGTCTTCTACTTATTCCTTTAGCTTTGTGCATTCCTGTACTGATTCAGAAGAATCTGCATTTAGTGTACAATCTAGATACCCTTGTTTCACTGGTACAAAGTATTGCATTGTATCATTTTATTACTGTTTTCTTATTTCTTGTTTGGCATTTCTTGTTGTAAAAGCAGTTTGAATGCTAATATCAAATTCATCTATCTATCAATCATCTACTTATCTCTCATGATAATAGCTTTATTTTTTATTTTGTGTTCAGCGGTTCTTTCTCTCCTGGTGGTTGTGGGGTGAGTACAAGACCACAGAGTCATGCATGGGGTCTTAGCTACCAGTCAATGAAAGTGAAAGTGATTGGACCTTGAGGGCAGCTTGGCCTTCATTAATGGCTCAATCCATTGATGAGCTCAAAATCTGAGCAGACTATTCAGAGGCAAAGGAACTGTGGGAAGTGGGACCTGATGTAGGCAGTAGGTTGCTGGTATCTTGCCCTGGCTCCTCCTTCTTATTTGGTCTCTGTTTCCTATCCATTATGAAGTGAGTATTCTCTGCCAACAGGCTCCTGCTGCCAAGATGTTTTGTTTCTCCATAGGCCAGAATCAACACACGCAAGGACTTTGAGCTGATGCCTCTGAACCTGTGAGCAAAGAGAAACATTGCCTCCTGAAGCTGTTAGTGTTTGTTTATTTGGTTGGTTTTTTTTTTTGTCACATAGATGCAAAGGCTGACCAACACATTATTAAATATTCTATCCTAAAGCTAAAAAAAATCCATCATTCACCACTACCCCCACACCCAGAATTAATTTTTGCGAGTTCTGTAAGATAGAGAGCAATTTGCCCAACCTAAATTTGGCTATTGGCTGGTAATGTACCTTAGTGGTAGGACACTTGCCTAACACATGCAAAGTCCCAGATTTGCCCCCTGCACTGTGGGTGTGGGGAAAGTTGACCCACTGTCCAGGAAAGGCTTGTGGAATAATGCTTTCCTCTACTGTGTATTTTGGTCTCATTCCCTCTTCACAGGATTCATCTACAGATTCCATATAAATGTGTTTTGTTGGTCGGTCTACACTGCACTGGTAGCACACTTTCTTGTTCTTTTATGATGTCTTACTCCTTCCTTGTTTCTCTTCAAAGTCATATTTGATATTTTGGCTCCTTACTCTTCATATACACTTCAGTATCAGATTACTCAGAAAACAATCTGCTTGGATTTTGCTTAGTATTACATTTATAGACTTCTTAGAAAGGCAGCTTTTTAAATGAAATTGAAATTCCTCTTCATTCCCTAGTTTAGCTTGTGACCTATAGTTTTTTTTTAATCTTTGATACAATGGTGTGGTTTTTACCTCCATAAATATCTTTTGTAGACTTATTCACAGGTAACTTTTCTTGTTGTAAGTGCATTTTCCTTTATATTGGGTTTCCCATTGGTTTCTGCTTAATGGTAAGAGTGCTACTGATTAATGAATATTGATCTTGGATCCCACCATTTAACTAAACTCTCTTATTTGCTTTAATTGTTGTGTATTCTCTTTATATGCAGACAAGATGCCTGCAAGTGATCACAACCCTGCTTCATTTCAATCACTGCATCTGTGTTTGTCACTTAAATTTGCCTTTATTGCATTGGTTAATTTGGGGGGAGTAAATATCATCAAAGCACAGACACTGACAATGCCATAATGAAATCTATTACTTTGTACAATTGATATATGCTAATAAAATTTTAAACCATAGAAAGACCATTCTTGTTTTTTTTTCTTGCTAAAATAGTACTTCTAAAACTTTATCGTAATTTAGTACTTGACCTCAGGCTTAGTAGCTTTCTATTTTGATACTTTAAGAAAAGTCATAAGAGCTAGAGAGATCACTCAACTTTTAAGAGTACTGTCTGCTCTTCCAGAGGACCAGGGTTCGAATCCCATCACCTACATGGTGGCTCACAACCATCTGGAACTCCAGTTCCATAGGATCTGACATCCTCTTCTCTATTCCATGGGCAACACACTACACAGACGTACCTGTAGGCTAACACCTATACATATGAAATAAAACCAAAATCTTAAATACATTTTTAAAAAGTCATGAATGGGTATTGGTTTTTGTAACATCCTTTATCTGCTTATTTTGCTGGTAAGTCTGAATCATTTGGTGCACATGAAAATAATGTGTGCTTTGCAAAGATTGGTTGTGTGGTCCTGCCTCATAACCCTATCAATTATGTCACTTAAACGTTTTCTATCCTTGTTTATTCCTCTCTGGGTAGTCTACCAGTTCCTCTTAGAAGCTTGTTAGAACCTCCATTTCTCATCATTGGGTCAAGCTTTGCTTTATGTAGTTTGGGTGTTAGTCTTAGCTTGGGAACTCCTCATTATGCCTTCTGGGTTTTTATTTATTCAAGGGTTCTCTTTCAGATATGCTAATAAAATTGATGTAGTCCAACACATTGTTTTGTTTTGCTTGTATGTATTGCTGTATATGTATGTACATGGGTGAGCTCCCTTGTGTGGCACATGTGGAGAAGAGAGACTGGATATCTTTCTTACCTGCTTCTCCACCTCACTCTTTGAGGCAAGGTCTCTCCTTGAATCCAGAGTTCACCATTTCAGCTAGACTGGCTGGCCAGTGAGTACCCCAGGATCAAACCCCCAGGGCTGGAGTTCAATGCTCACCCCCACCATGCTGAACTTTTTACTCGTGTACTTTTGTCTTTGATATGGTTTCTATTGCTGCAACGAAACACCGTGACCAAAAAGCAAGTTGGGGAGGAAAGGATTTATTTAGTTTATACTTCCATATCACTGTTCTTCATTGAAGGAAGTCAGTACAGAAACTCACACAGAATAGGAACCTGGAAGCAGGAGCTGATGCAGAGGCCATTGAGGGGTGTAGCTTACTGGCTTGCTACTTGTGGTGTGCTCGGTCTGCTTTCTTATAGTACCCAGGACCACCAACCCAGGGATGGCACCACTCACAATGGCCTGGGCCCCCTCCATTAATTACTAATTAAGAAATTGCCTTTACAGGCTTGCCTAAAACTTGATCTTATGGAGGCATTTTCATAACTGATGTTCTGTCCTTTAGATGACTTCAGCTTGTGTCAAGTTGACACAAAACTATCCAGAACAGCTGGGGATTCAAACTCAGGTCCTCATGCTTGTTCTGAAAGCACTTTACACTTAAGCTGTTTCCTCAGAACCTCAGAAGTCCAGCTTATCTGTATCCTTTTAGTTTGCTGGTTTATTGTTGGGATTGGACATTCTAGTCTTGCTCTTTTCAAATCTGATAATTGATAGGTTTTGAAACATAGAACTATATAGCCCAACACTGGTACAGGAAGACTTCCTCCTGTGAATTCCAGGAGATGCTGTGTTCACATTCCATAGGTCCTCCCTCTTAGTATCATCACAGAGGGCGTGCTCTGAGCCAGGGAGAGTGTGTAGTGGAGGTCATAGCATTGGAAGAGCCTGAGCTGGCCAGGGGGACAGACATCTTTTCATCTCTGGGCTTTTTTTTTTCCATACTCATTACTCCAAGATTTATAATCTCCTTCCACTAGGAATCAGTTCTTTCTGAGACTCTTAAGCATGCCCTCATGAGTCAGCCAATCTACCATACATCCACATATCCAAACTAATCCAAGTCATTCACCCATTTATGACCCAGCCATCCATGTATCCATCTGTGCACCATCCATACCTATCCATTCCTCCATTCCCAATTCATCCATATCTGCCCATCTTTTCATTCATATACCCAGTCCACACCCAACCATCCACACATCCTACATCCTTTCTACTTCCATTATCTATATCTATCTATCTATCTATCTATCTATCTAATCATCTATCCATTCATTCACACATCCATCAGCTTATCTATTTGCCTGTCCACCCACCCATCCCTTTATCTGTCTATCCATCTATCCAGCCAATCAACTACCCAACCAACATCAATGTCATAGAAGTTCTACATCTGTGATGTAGACAAAAGGAATATATTCATAAAGTTCCCTTATTGATGGAATTGTTGGGTCATAGGTTAGGATCTTGTGGAACAGTTATAGACATGCAAAGAAGCTACTTATGAAGCTCTGACTAAAATACATAAAGCACTGTAGAATATTAGCATTGCCTTGATTACACACTCATTCATCAACTAATACTAAGTGCTGTGATGTGCTAAATTCTGGTGTACACACAAGTCAAAGTCCTTGTTCTCAGTTCACTGTCTGACAAGGGGTCAGAAATGGTGGATTTATTAATGCAAGTTAAAGTAAGGAGGGGAAAGATAGGGTGCAGACAGTAACTGTTAGTGCAGTTAGAATGGGTATACCACCCAGAGAAGGTCCCGAGTGTATTCAGTGAGCATATCCCAGTATTTTTAAATGTCAGGCACATTGAGAACCCAGTGGTCTAGAGTCCAGCATGGGCGTTGACCCCTCTGCTCCTGAGCTGTAGCCCTGCTCCTCCTCCCTATTCACCTCTATCCTTTGGCTAAGTGAGGATCTTCTTTGCCTAGGACTCTTCACCAGTCTGCTCTTAGCCTGACTTCAGGCTGGGAACACCAACAGGGAAAAGGCAGCAAGAACTGGAGTTTGAGAAAGCTGGGCTGGAGCAGGAAGGAAGAAGGTGGAGTTAAGAACTAGATGGAGTTGGGTTGGGCATAGTGTTAGGATCATGCTTCTTCCCCAGACCTCAGAACATGCTGTTCCCTCTCTCTGGAACATCCCTTCCCACCTCCCTCCTGTATGCCACCTACATCCTTTCCCACATGCTTAGCTCTTGCTCCTCCCGGGGCCCCTTTGTGCTGAGTCTCTTGCCCAGATTAGAGCCTCTGCCATGCCATCACAGCATAGTAATTGACTTTGTTACTGTCTTAATGGCTAAGAGCTCTATGGAGGTGCTGTCTTGTTGATCCTTGCATCTTAGCAACTAGAACCAGGCCCAGTAACATAGATGACTCTATCACATAAGCACCCATTGGAAGGATGGATGGAATAGATGGACATTAGGTGGGTGAAAGAGCAGATGGATGAGAAAGTAGGTAATGAAAAGCTGGTTGATGGGAGGATGAACAAGATAAGCCAATCAAGAAGTTCTAGAATAGTTCTATGATTGCTCAGGACCATGTGCTCTCCCTGAGAAATCTTGCACCAGTAACGCTTGAGAAGGCCCAGGAAGCCTCACTCCCTGGGTTAGAATGCTCCAAACAAGCTGTTGAGTCTTGCCCAATGGGCAGTTTCCTCCTCCCTTCCTGTCCTTCCTGGGTGCAACAGGTGATAGGTTGAGATGGTTTAGGCTTGAATGCCCTTTTTTAAAAAAACATTGAAGAACTCATTATAAATAACCCTCCAGACACCAAAGGTGACTTTGTAATTTCTGTTTGAGTTGGTGGCTGGGGTGCAGTGGGGTGAAGGTGAGACAAGATCTTACTCTGTAGTCCAGGCTGACCTGAAACTCACTATACAGGCCAGGCCAGCTTCAAATTCACAGCAATCATCTTGCCTCAGCCTCCCAAGTACTGAGATTCCAGGAGTGAGACACTATGCCAGCTGGTATAAGTTTTTAAATGCTTCACGAGTATAGGATATGCTCACTATGCAGACTAGGCTGGCCCTGAACTCAGAGATCCACCGCCTCTGCCTTCTAAGTGCTGGGGTTAAAGTCATGTGCCACTACTCCTGGGCCTTTTCCTGGTTTTTGTTTTTTTAGTGTAGACTATTTATTAATAGCAAAAAGTATCAAATAACTATTAGATGAAAGTTTAATACTTGTCTACTTTAGCTTACATTCAAAATGTTATTTTCAAATTCCCTGTTCTTAAAAACAATATTCTCATAATTTTGGACAGTGGCTATTTCATAACACCCAACAGCCTTTTGAAGTACCCCTTTAGCCCTAACATCCAGGTCCCTGAACCCCATTCTTTGAGCCCTTATAGTTAATCATCCAGAGATGTAGGCATCTGGTAGGCAAAAATGGCAGAGGGGGTGTTGTGCTGAGAGTCTGGAAAGAGTTGTCTAGTCAGGTGCCATCACAAATGACCTGGACACTTGTACATACCCCAGTGGGGACAAAGGTTTAGGAAGGGATAGAACTCCAGACATCCTTTCTTACCACCACCCAAGCTCTGAACTTGAAAAACTACTCTAAGGGGCTGCCGCATGCTGTTCATCTGAGGTCTGGCCTGGGTAGCTAGACCTAGCTGCAGAGACCCACCGGCAACAAGAAGAGCAAACACTGCAAACACTGAATGCCAAGAGCCTAGATTTTGCCGGGCAGTAGTGGCGCACACCTTTAATCCCAGCACTCGGGAGGCAGAGGCAGGCGGATCACTGAGTTCGAGGCTAGGCTGGACTGACAGCCTCCAAAAAAAACAATACAGAGAAACCCTGTCTCGTGAAAAAAAAAAAAAAAGAGCCTAGATTTTTTTTATAAGAGCAAACTAATAGGGAGTGACTTCTTAAAAAGCCTACAAAAATGGTATCAAGGCCTCTGCTACCCTCCATCCTATTTAGGGGGCAGAGGCTGAGGTGATTTGGGGCACATCAGGAGGAACATTCAGTAGCCCTTTTGCTGCACTGGAATCATCATGTCAACATTGACTTCTAAAGCCAGTGTTCCTGGCAGAGGGTGGGGAAGGGGAGGCCTGAGGAAGCTGGTGAGCACTGAGGTGGGACAGACTTTGTGAGTTTGTGCGAATCTGGCTTCTCTCCTTGGAGCCTTGACCAGATCCAGATATCTGGGCTGAAGGGCCTTTCCAGAAATGGGTGCTAACAGTGGCCTTCTGTTCTTGCAAGGCTCATCTGTCACTTAGTAGGGCTTGTATGCTCTTCCCTACCCCCAAGGCTCACAAGCCCCAACTCCAACCAGCTAGAAGCTGCTACCTGCTCCTAGGTATATCCTAGGTGGAAGGAGAAGGTGGTCTGGAGGGGCTATTGGTGAGGGTCATGGCCTACAGCATCAGGTGGAGTTCCTCCTCCCTGCAGTCAGCCCCCTATTCAGCAAAATGACGCAAGTGGACAGCTGTTCTCTCTCCACAAAGACTGCGTCATTCTGAGACCCTCACTTAATTGCTTATTCTCTTTGCATGAAGGGCTAGCAGGCAATTGTTGGTGTGATTCAGTGAGTCTGACACAGTAACAAGCAGAGACATTAAAATCCTGGGTCCTACGAGAGGCTTATTTCAGTAATGGGTGTATGAAGACCAGAGGATTAATCTCCATCTCCTCTGCTTTCCCAGCCTTCCCAGGGTCACTCACCTGGCCTTGCTCAACATTTAAAAAGCACGACTGTGACCCCTGAGACTGAAAATGTCTCCTGTCACATTTACATTGAAGAAAAAAGGTTTTCGGGATCCTGAAGGTCATGGCACTCTTGTATTTCACTTGAAATTTCTTAATGATTTTTCCCAAATAGCTTCCCATGGACAGCCATGCATGAGGCTGGTGCTACTCCATGGCCTGTCTGCCCCTCGAGGCCCATTTCAGTCAGTGGTTCCTGGTTTACTGCCTGGTGCTTAGACCCAGACAGTGATGTAGCCTCAAGATTATGGAAAGCCCAATAGCCCTGTACAGTCTTTTAGGGGGTGGATGGAGGGATGCAAGGCTTTGAGGTAGCATGGGTATAGAGCTGTGTGATGAGATGCAGCCCAGGTTCCAGAATGCACCAGGACCAGTCATGGCCCCCACTTCCCCAGGCATGACTGACATACTGGAGGGAAAAGGTAATTAAAACACAACAATCAAACCAACCTTTTTAAATAGTAACTTTTAAAAATATAAAAACAGCTCATTACAATGACTTTTCAATTTTCTTTTTTTCTTCAGGAATAACTCTCTTCCACCTTAACCCTCCCTTCTGGCTAGAGCCTTAAGTGATGGCCAGTGACCATCTGAAACCCAGAGGCAGATGGACAGACTCCAGACAGGCATGACGCACACCTCTCTCAAGAAGGTGCAGGGTGCCATGGCTTTTCCATGTCCCAACATACATCCTGTTGGGGGCAGCCACTCAGCTGGAGCACTGGAGATGGGCAGATTTCACAGGCGCTCTCCTTTCTTCCTACACCAAGTCCCTCATTATAAAATAATCCATAAAAATGCAATATAAAAACTCTCTTCCAGATGCTACATCCATGGAGTCCCCTAGCAGGGCTCACACGGTCTTTAGCTTTTCCTTAATAAAACAACAGGAGACCAAAACAAAACAAACCTAATACCACAAACATTGGTACCCAAGGGGTGATACCTGCAGATGACAGTTCATCTGCCCCAGCCTATGACAGCTGCAAGTTACCACAGTGCATCAGGCTGTGGCCCCCAGCCTCCAGCCCTGCCCAGGAATGGGAAGAGAACCCATCTCCTTAGACTCACGGCCCTGGGGATTCCCGTTTCACCCATTTGGGGAGCAGAGAGGTCTGAGAGCAGGAAAGGGGAGAAGGCATCTTATGAAAGGATATCACTTCTAATTCTTTTTATTCAAATTAAAAAAAAAAAAGCACCCACACCAGTTGCTGTTTTTCTCTGGTAGCTCCCTGAGCTGAGTCGCTGTGTCCTCTCCCCCCACCCCCTGCCATATGGAATCCTTTCTAGGCTGCGCTGGAGGAGTCAGAGAGGGAGTTAGTTCCCTTGAACTTCCATTCCTCTTCACAATGATTGAGTGTGCACCAAAGACAGAGACGGGGCCCATGGGGACGGAAAGAGAGATGGATAGGGAACAGGAGAGCAAGGCAAGAGGCGGCAGGTGGAGCAGAGGAATCCACAGGAAATCCTCGCTGTTCCTGTGGATGATAGCCCAGGCTTGCCCATCCCACACTGCCCATCTGTTTGTCTGTCCATCTGCCTAGCACTCCATCTGTACATGCCGTGGCCGGTGGTGAAACCCGTGGAGGTATACTTCATTCCCAGTGGGCCAAGCTGGTTTGCCTACCCCTAGGGAGCTTCTTAGTTCACTCCCCCCACTTTCTCTTCCTGCCTACCTTCCCACACAGAAACATCTGTTAAAAAATAAAATAAAAAAAAAACAAGAAAGAAAGAAAGCCACCACCGTGAGTGGATTACAAATACAGCAGGCAAAGTACACGGCGAGCATTGTTGGGAAGGGGCCTCCTCCCTCACTGGCCGGTCAGCAACCACAGTCTCTTATTTACATTGTTCATAAACCTCGTGCACTGCACAATCAGAACGAGGCACCCCTCCCCAGAACAACAATGTGGTCTACTCCAGTGTCCCCACCCCAGAGTAGGGAGGGGACAGGTAAGAAAGGGGAGAAAGAGACAGACTCATGAGGATGTCCGTGGAGGGGAAACGGAAGCAGAAGCCTCCAGATAAATCTACTTGAAGTATCTGCCAGCACTGGTAAGGGGGAGAAGAAAAAGCCCGTCAAGTCTGTCAGACACATCAATCCACGAAGGGGCGTGCGTCCTCTCCACCTTCCGGAGTGCAGCCCCACAATGCTGCTCCCCCATTCCTCTGCCGTCCTCGGGGGCCTGGCCAGCGCCTCCCTGTCAGGGCCGCGTGGGTGTCTCCCAGAGTTTGACAGGCCTGTTAGAGTCCTTGTTCAGTAGATGACCTCGTAAACTGTGGCCTTCTTGTCACCAGAGCCTGTTACAATATATTTGTCATCTGCTGAAATGTCACAGCTCAAGACAGATGAGGATTCTTTAGACTGGAGGAGGAAGACATGGAGAAATAGGAAGACATTTAGTATGGGGAGAAAACAGACAGGAATTCACTCTGGGTACTCCCCAGCACTCCAGGGCTCTGATCGAAATCACCTCCCACTCTCCAGTTCAGGCTAGGGAGAGCCCCGCCTCCTCTAGGGCTTGCAGAGTCCGCTCCCATCTGCCTCTCCCCTGGCTTTAGTAGGAAGGCCTGAAGGTTGGCAGAAGGTTTAAGGATGAAAACAGGACACAGAGCATGAGCATCTCTGCCAGGTTTACTGATGAGAAGGAGTGTTTCAGAGCCACAGCAGCATCAAGGGGTGACTCTCAGCTGGGCCAGCCAGAAAGACTGGTACCAACATAACCAGAAACCTCCCTCAACATAACTAGAAGCCTTCCAAGTGACATGTGTGGCACATGGGACCAGACATTTAAGCAGGAAGCCATAAGTGGTTTGCTGTGATTGTGTGTGTTTTAAGAGCAAGAGTGACTAAGAAAAAACGAGAGCCAGTGATTCTGAGTTATACTGTGGAGGGCTTTGTGTGTGTGAGATGGAGGGGGCTCTGGACCTTTAAAACCTGTAAAAATGCATGTCCATGCTAATGTCTCTTCATACTGATGGTTGGGTGGCCCCAGCTGCCCAGAGCCAGCCATGCTCACGTTATTCTACTCTCCAGGTGCCGTGTGACTGAGTCCCTTCATAGATGCTCTTACCCTCAGGGATCACAACAGGGAGAATGTCTCACTCTAGTCCCCACATCCTCCCCTCTGGGGTCCTCCATCTAGTAGGGGCTAGGCAGGGCTGAGCCAGGTCTGCTCCTAGCTCCAGAGCTGCCCGGTCCTGCCTCCTGCCACCCTCCCCCATCACTGTGGTCACATGCTAACTCAGGAGTGGAGAAGATCAGAAGGGATATACCTGGAAGATGCTGGCTCCATAGGGCGTCCTCCAGGCATTGAGAAGGTTGTCTTTCCCAGTGCTCACAAACCACTTGCCTGCAAGCAGAGACAAAGGAATCCTTAGACTGTGGCTTGATGCAGAATGTAGCAAAACCTACCCCAGATGTGCCTGCCAATCATGGAGATGCTGAACCAGGGCTTAGTCCTATGCTGTTCTCCACTCCTGAAAAGCAGTTACGAGAGAGGCTCACAGACACCTAAAGGATGCCTTTCTCTGCTGTGCAGGGGGAGAGCCAGGAGGAGCCAGAACAACACAGTAGGATTCGGTTAACCGAGCTGAGTGCTTCTCCCTAAAAGATGCCCACCGAAGCCACCCGGTCAGTGGGTCCTCCCCAAGGTGACAGAGAGCATCAGAAACAGCAAAAGCCAACAGCATGGAGCATCAGCTGTCAAGGAGCACTCCCCTGCAATTGGGCTCCTGGACGTGGCTCTTAACATCTCCCAAAGCCACATGCTCTTCCCTGACAGTTTCTCTGGGACTAAGAGTTGGCACCAAGTGTTTACAGCTACATAGAAGCTATGGCCATAACCTTCAGAGAAGATCCAGTTCAGAAGTGTCTGGGGCCCTGACAGTAGAGGGACATGGGCTCTGCTCACTCAAAGACTGTGGATCCCACTCTGTCCCCACCCTTTAGCAGACCAGGCTGCCCATACTGGCTCCCATGCCGGGCTGGGACCCCAGGGCTTACCACAGTAGGCAAACTTGAGGGACAGCACACAGCTCTCATGCAGGTGCAGCTGGTACTTGTCGGGTTTGGTGTGGTGCAGGACCTCCACATTGCTGCTCTCCATGCCCACGGCCAGCCACTCCCCAGTGGGGCAATAGCCCAGGGAGAAGATCTACCGGAACAGACAGTTCAGTGTATCCTCTCCTCTCTCCATCTCCAACACTTACCAAGCCCAGTAACCAGTTGTGTGCTGCCCTCCTGGGAGAGGAAGTCTTTTGTACCCCCACTGAGGAAGCTGGCTCTGAGGGCAGGGGAGGGGGCTCCACTTAAAATGACTCTGCAGGCTGCCCTCACTCCTTAAGAAACTGGCAACTACCACACTCCGCATTAAGATACTGAATGCTAAAATAACAAAGTAAGTCTAACAGCAAGAAATAGCAAAGGTCATGGTCAAGGCTTTTAGGGCCTTCAGTCAGGTGCTCACTCCAGAGGTGGAAGGGAACTGTAAGCAAACCGAGGAACACAGAGAACAAGCCGTGGAACTACGATGAGTCAAATGTGTCCATCTCCAAGGATGGACATTACTGCTCCTCCCAACCTTCCCAGATGGCTCACGCTGGTCCCTTGGCAATCAGGACTCTGTGTGGTCCCTCTGTCCCCTGAAAGGTGCTGGGGCCTGAGAGAGGAGGGAGCATAGTGCTTGGGCTACACACCTGGGAGGTAAAATCATGTTGCTGTAGCTGCCGTCCCTCACGCAGGTCCCAGGAGCGCACGGTGTTGTCCAGGCCCCCAGTCCACAGCTTAGTGCCATCATGAGAGATGTCTATACAGCTGGCCCCATCTGTGTGGCCCTGGAACTGCCTATGAAGGCCAAGCAAGGAAGGAGGGTGAGCCCCAGGAAGGCCCTGATTACTAATCATCCCCAAGCAGTAGGTCAGCTCTGCAGCCAACCTGGAGACTGGAGGTGCAAAGAGCTGGATTGTATTCCTGGAACCCTTGAACAACATGAAACAGAGCTAGAGACCAGGCCCCCTCCCACTCCATTCAGGGGTGCTACCGAGGATAGGTCCCCTGGGAAAGGGGGTAAGCCCTCGATTCCATATGTGTCCAGGTGGGCCCCTTGGTGAGCCCACTTTGCTCTAGAGAAGGCAACAGAGAGGAAGGCAGGAAGATCCTACAGGATCTGTATGATGTTTAGGGTAGCAAGCCCCGCCTTTGGTACACACTCCTCAATCTAGTCTCTGCATAGTCAGTTTTTAACTACCCTCCTAAAGCTACATAGTCTATAAGGCAATAGCCCACAACATGCCCCCAAGGGTCTCATAGGTAACACTGGGAAGTGACTGTGGGCAGACATTGCTGTCCACCATTGCACAGGATGGTATGACTCAAGACACTGCACCAAGCCCAGTTCACACAGAACCCAAGCAAGCAGCACACGTTGTCTCGGAGGCAGGACACAAAACTGAGCAGCTCTGCCCCACCCAGGTCTCAGCACTAAGCAATGCTGCTTGCTCTTTCTCCCACCCTCTGCTGTCTGTACTCAAGCTGCTTTCCCAGAACTGCTCCAGGCTCTGCCTCACCCCACCCCCACCTTCTCAAAAGCGCCTCAAGGAGTCCTCCCCATCAGCTGCCCTTTGCCTCTGCACCTGATCACCCCTCGCACCTCCAAAAGCGCCACATGGGCTGGGTGAGTATAAACACCCCTAGCTGCTCCCTTGCCAGCCTCACCTGACCAGGGTCTGGTTGTGCAGGTCCCACACTGCAATGTTCCCATCACTGCAGCAGGAGAAACACACTTTGGCATCAGGACTGATGGCCAGGGCATAACAGGCTGGGGCTGAGGATGTCAGCTCAGCCTTGATGCGGGGTGTGGGCGAGGCCAGGTCCCAGATGGTGAGCGTGCTGGCCTCACCACCCACAATGAGCGTGCGCCCATCAGGGAGAAGCTTGCATGAGCGGATGTAGTTATCCCTGTTCTGGAACGAGAAGAACAGGGTTAAGTGCTACCCACTTGCTTTCTCGTGGACAAGAACACCACATTAGGTAACTTAGCATCCTACGAGGTATCTAAGCTCCTGACAGTACTCCATCCTCAAATCTATCCCCTTTCAATTTCTCATGCCTTTCTCTAAAATCTTGAGCCTAAGAGTCTTATTGCCATCTCTACTTACAGATGTCCCAGCTAGAGCCAGATTACCCAAAGCTGTTCAGCTAACCCAGAGCTGAGCCTGGCAGTAGGCCTAGTGTTTTCCCCCGTGGCTGAGTCTGCCCTGCTCCCCTTTGCCTCCTCCATGCTACAGAAGATGCCCACGGCCCTGGACTCTCACCAGGCAGTCCAGCTGGGAGATGGGACTCTTGCTGCCTGGCTGGCTGATGTCCCATATCTTCACACAGCCCTTGCCACCTGTGTAGACGTGCCGTGTGGGGTTGCTGATGGTCACAGCACATACCACCTCCCCGTGGCTGAGTGTGTTGATCTGCCGGGCATGCCTGGGAATTCCGGGGCCTGCTAGTGCATCATGGGGGAAGGGCACAGGCTGCATCTGCCCATCAGCGCTCACATGGAAGGAGTATGCCCTGCAAGAAGGAGGTGGGTCACTCCCGCCATCCACCCTAGGCAGTCCCTGAAGCCCCTCCCAAGTCAATGTATTTTCTGTCCTATTCCAAGCCCCTCTCTCCTAAATGCCTTAAATCCAGGAGCTCCTTGGTACTGGGATGGCTCCATTAGGTGAGGACCTACTTAATATTCCAACCTTGAATTTTATTTCAATTATACATCCCTGCTATGGAATGTCCTTTCGCGTGCGTGCATGCGTGTGGGGGGGGGGGAGAAAGAAAGAGATACTAGGGGATGGGAACCTTCCTGGCCCTCTAAAGGCCAACAAAAAGCCACAGGGGTCCACTTTGTTCTGCCCATGTTACTACTGTGGGTGCCTTCTCAATAGCCATGGTGACATGAGATCTCTTAAAATACAGGGCAAGTTTCTATGTGGTACACATGGCTCTCAATAGCCCACAGGGGCAGAGAGCAGGGTAATGTGCTCTACAGAAGATCAGGGGGACTAGAGGCAGGAAGGATCTGGGGTCTTTACAGCAAGTAGAACCTGAAGGAGTCTCCAGGGCCCAAATGGATCCATGCTCTGCTTACAGGCACTCTGACCCTCCCAGAGCCAAAGAAGCAGACCTCTGCATCCCTCAGTTTCCCTGGAGGAGGGGGTTTCTGGGACTGATTTCCTTGGGCCTAGGATATTGCATCCAGCAAGACCCTGTGCTCAGGGGATGGAGGAGGGTATTATCCTTGTCTACCCCATGAAGCATGCAAGAATAAACCAAGCACTTACGGTTTCCCTCCAGGAATGGAAGCGAGACTTGAGGGCAAGCCTGTGGCCCGCATAGGGGGATGAGGATCAAAGCCAACCTGTGAAGAAAGGACAGCGGCTCTGTGTCAGTTTGCCACCACACATTGCCCATGTCCCCATGATCACAATCATCTGGGCCTGCTGCACCCTGTGACTTCTCCAAAACCAGGTGGCAGCATTGCTGAGCAGAGCCCATGTCAGAGAAGGCAGATGCTGGGAAGGGCATGCGCTCTGCCAGGACAGGAACACACAGGGTGGCAATATAAGCCCATCTCTGAAGCAGTGCTCTCTCTGCTCCGTTTCTCTCCTTCCTGAGTGTACAGGAAGTGTAGAGAAAAACTGTCCTGAAAAAGCGAGTCCTCTCTGCCAACTTTAATCCTGTTTGTCCACACTGTCACCACCAGCCCCACCTCCCAAACGCCTGCTACCTGGCCAGATGTCACTAAGCTCTTATTGGGACACTTATCCCCTTTCAGGGTATAAGCCCTGGCCTCAGACTATAAAGGGTAGTCCAAGAACTCTCTTTAGTCATTTGAGACCAATAGGCAGGTGGCAGTGAATCTGAGGCCTGCCACCCAATAAGTAAATGTCTTCTCTCCCCAGAGCAGCGCCAACTGTCCACACCTGTGCTGGCTAGTTTCAGGTCAACCTGACACAAGTTAAGAGTTATTGGAAAAGAAGGAACCTCAACTGAGAATATGTCTCCATAAGATCTAGCTATAAGGCCTTTTCCTAATCAGTGACTGATGGGGGAGGGCCCAGCCCATTGTGGGTGGTGCTATCCCTGGGCTGGTGGTCCTGGGTTCTATAAGAAAGCAGGCTGAGCTAAGCCATGGAAGCAAGTCAGCCAGCAGAACCCTCTGTGACCTCTGCATCAGCTCCTGCCTCCAGCTTCCTGTCCCGCTTGACTTCCTGCCCTCACTGCTTTGCTGATGAACGGTTATATGGAGCAGTGAGGGAAATGAACCCTTTCCACCCCAAGCTGCTTTATGCCGTGGTATTTCATGGCAGCAATAGAAACCCTACCTAAAAAATACCCAGGGGTCCCTTTCAGCATGCAAGGACATGTACCATACCAACCCTGTTAGCTCCCACTCCCTGCCCAATGCTCCCCCACCCAACCCCGCCAAAAGGAGCCAAAAGGTCTACGTACAGCTCCAAAGCTCACCATTGGCGATCGGCCATAGGCGGCAGCTGCAGCGGCGGCGGCGGCACTCATCTGGGGTGGGATGTTGTGGAGGCCGGCATAGGCGCTTGGACTGGTGAGGGAGCCATTCATCTCGTGGTGGCTCATCATGGCAAAGGGTGCTGCATAGGAGCTGGTGAGGGAGATGGGTGTGCGCAGGGCCGAGGCTATGAGGAGGTGAATAAGGAGGTGGGCATCAGTGGGGAGTGGGCATCAGAGAGAGTGGGCTCACCCTTCTGCTGGACATAGCTGGGGTCCTCCATTCTGCAGCAGCCTACAATGAACCTGGATTCTTGATTTCAGAGCTCAAGGATAGGCTCAGTTCTTTCCAGAGGACAGCACATGAGGCCCAGACAAGAGGGCTTACTCAGGGCCTCACAAAACCGTTAACAGAAGTGGACACATGTCTAGTGTAATGACCTGTCAGACACTCTTTTTCCAGACTGTGATGTACCAATGTCACAGATCCTCATAAACCCTGATATACCAATGTCAAAGGGCCAGGCTTCCATTTCCTTAAGCCTGATGTTGAAGATCGCCAGGCAGACCTGTGAAGCCCCAGCTTGAACACACTCCCATGCTCTTGACCATCATCTGTTTGGCTCCAGCTTGGCCAGGGACTACCCTCCCTCCCCCCCACCAGATCGCCCCGGGCCCATGGTGCCTACCCATTATACCTATCGGGTCCATGCCTGGAGGTTTGCCCGGCATTGACCGGAGCCCCGGGGTCGTGCTGGTGCCTGGAGTTGGGGCATCATTCCTTGGCGTTGGTGTATTGGATTTGAGCCCAGGTGTGGAAGATTTGTCGTTCTGAGAAGGGAAGACAGAGACCAAGAGACGCCATGAGGATTCCTTTCTCCCAAGAGCTGGGCAAAATGCCTAGCCCTGGTCCCACACGAAGCCAAGCATGGGATGAACAGAAGTCCCTACTTGGCAGGGATTGTGATGAAGGTTCTAATTTAAAGAGGCAGAAACCAAGGCTCTGATACATTCAGTAGTGAGAGGCTCAGGCAGTATGGGTTAATGACTTAAATGCAGCCAATCCCAACGGCCACGTTCTTTCCACACCCCAACTCCCTCCCACCCACCCTGCAAGTGGCACAGCTTGAGCTCTAGACTCTGCACATCTCCCATCTCCCACCCCCCCGTAAGGTGCCAAGGCAGACCCCACATACATGACCAAGGTCTTTGGTCTTGGAGGAGGGTGTGCTACTGGAAGAAGCCACCGAGGCCGGGCTGGTAGGGGCATCTTTCTTCAGGCCTCGGGTTTTGTCCAGCCCATTTTCAGGAGGGGAGTGTGCTGGGCTCACCCGTGGTGTTGCTGGGTCCTGAAAACATAAGTGTTATAGAGTTCTGAAAATGCAGGTGGGTGTCCCTGCCCTGGCACAGGACTTGGGTGGTAGGCAGTTATCTCTTAACAGCTTAGAGCCTGAACCCTCCACCTACAGAGAATTTGTCCCAAACACCCCATGCGGGGACTCCCTACAACGGGGCCTACCCTTACCTCATTGGAGACGTCCACCACCAGGTCGTCACTCTTGTCACCATCACTGTCCTACAAGCAAAAGAGAAACCAACCAGTCAGTAGGAGCCCACATCCCTCCTGATCTGCTCAAGCCACCTTGCACCCCACCACCTTCCCCAGCTAAACCCTGAAATCCACGCTGCCTCTGCTTCTGGGCCCTCCTGGGTGCGTTGTAGCTCAGCCTCTGGGCTCTGGGGTAAGCAGCCTCACTGGCCCAGTCCTGAGCTTTCTGAAGGCGGACCCTACTCCCCAGCTGGTATTCTGGCTGCAGTCATTCAGAAGGCAAGTCTCATCGCTGTATTCCCATCACTCTGGGGCAGGCGGTGAGATTCATTTCACAGTGCAGCTGAGCTTTGTGTAACATGTTCAGAGCCGCAGGGCAGCCAGGAGGGCCTAAGAGGGCTTGCTACAAGCCCCTCTAGTCTCAGATCTCACCCGTTTGGGTCTGGTAGTAGGGGACACATAGCCATACTCCCACTAGGATTTCAAAGGCCAAGGGTCATATCAGGTTGTCACCAGCTGTTTCTTGGTGGCTAAATGCCTGGGATGGACTGTGAGGACTGTGCGGCTCACACTCAGGTACAGCAGGGCACTCTTTGAGCATGGGTGCAGCAGAGAACTGTCTAGAATAGAGTGTTCAGCTCTCCCCAGCCCCCAAGAAGACTGGGACAATTCACCTATCCATTTCTCTCCCAATGCCTCCCCTGACCACAGGACGGGTACGAGCCTCCCTCTGGCCCACCTGTACCAGCACCGGTGTCTCAGGCTTAGAACCCAACACCAGAGTTGGGGCCACAGCCCAGCACCCAGCCCTATTCAACGATGCCACTTGCCAAGTCCTACATACATATCGGCTCAGGCTGTCTTTCTCCTCTGCCTTCCGCTTCTTGGCTTCCATGCTGTAGTCAGCAGACCCCCGGTGCTTCTCACTGGCCCGGAGGCTTTCTGAGGGTGATACTGAATTGTTCTGGAAGAAGAGGACCTTGGGGTCAAAACTCCATGGTGAATGGAATATTGCACACAGCCTCTGACTCAACAAGAGCAGATGACAGAGGGCCAAAAGAAGGAAGTGGGCAGACAGACACTCTGTGTCTGCAGATCCGGTCCACCCGTGATAGTCCCAGGGCACCGTGGGCCCCTGGGAGCTTCCCTAAACTATCCTCAGTTTCTGAAAACTGTTTATCCAATAGTGAACCCTACAGTAAGTGGGCTGTTTCCTGGTCTGAGGCCAAGTCCCATGAGGGCAAGGGGCACCTGTCACTCAATTTACTCAAAGAGGAGTCTTTTAAGGCCTGAGCCACAGGCGGACATGCACGGAACTTCAGTGTAAGTTCAGCAGGGACAGAGTAAAAGGCAGTGACTGGGCTGCTGACAAAGCCCTGAGTGTCAAAGAGCAACTCCAAGCCCCTCACAAACTGAGGAGAAACCAGACTCATGAAGACACAAAGCCTGTCGTGGGGTCACTTTCCCCTGAAAAGATAGGACTCCCTCAGGGAAGGGACCACTGTCCCAAGTAAGACAGCAGGGGCCCTGTGTGGTTGCAGACCAAGCTATGGTCTCCAGCAGAAGGCAGCCCGGGGGACATGCAGGGTTTCATGTTGGGCGGAGCAATGAGAGTTCTCTTCTTCTGCTACAGAATGAGGGAGGAGAAGAATCCCTAGGGATGACAGGCCCAAGAAAGAAGAAAATCTGAGACAGATGTGTAGCAGGGAGGGTTGGGAATGGGGTGTCCTGAGGCTGTGCACACAGCGCGGGAGCCTTTGGCAAGGGATGTATGCAAACCCTGAAGGCCTGGTGTCCCCTCAGAATTCAGTGTATGCCTCCACCAGTACCCCAGCATGGCTTGAATGTGAAACGCGCCCCACAGGCCACTGTGTTAGAACACAAGGTCCCAACTGATGGCACTGTTTGGTGAGGTCTTGGAACCTTCTGGATGCAGAGTCTGGCTGGCAGACACAAAGCCATAGAGGACTATAGGCAAGCTCTGATCCACCCCAGCTTCTTCCTCACTGTAGCCATGACGTAAGCAGTCGCCCCACACCCCCACACCCCTACCCCAGCCACAAGCTGCTCTTGTAGCCACGAGGGACTGTACCCTCTCAAACCATGAGCCAAATACATAGTCCTTCCTCAATCCAGTTATTTTACCACAGCAATAAGCAACTGATACACCTGCCCATGCTTAAGACTGACACTGATGTCAGGAGTGATGGAATGAATAAGACCATCTCTGCCCTCCCTGCGAGGTCTAGGGAAGAGAGTGGCCACAAGTCTACACACAGATAGACACAGGCTAAGATGCATGGTTGAGTCATGTGGGAACACAGAGCGAGATCTGCTCACAAAGCAGGGCACTGAAGGCAAGCAGGGTGATCCTTCACTTCCTTCCCCGTTTCACTACAGGCCAATGCTGGCCCTGGGACAGGGTTCACTGGAGGGAACGGGGTGGCCAGCAGGTGGATGGGTTTGGGGAAATGGTGCGGGAGGGAGCCAGCCGCAGAACTTAATTTCCTTTTGGTTTTCTGGGCAGCCCTTCCCTGCCAAGTTTCTGCCTGAAGCAAATTAAAATGGCAGAGTTATCAAGCCTTGAAGAAAAAAAATGGAGGTTATAATGGAACTGCAGCTCAACCTTCCCCGCAGCCGGGCGAGCGGCGGCGATGCGCGCACAGCCGCAATTCAATTAGTTGCTGCAAGCACAGGCAGAAAAAAAAAATCACCGTCATTTCATTTCATTTCCTCCGATGGTGGCGGCCACCCTGTGCTAAGCAGAAATGCTTCCAGCCCCTCAGGCTGGCTGCCCCTGCGCGGGCGGGTGATGGAGAGAGGGAGGGGACAGGGTGGCTGCTCGTGTTTCTCCTTGCGACCTAGTGCGAGAACAGGGAACTCTTTCTTCTCATGCAGTCAGGCTGAAAACCCTCGCCGCTACCGGAGAGTCATGTCAGGCATTTAGCGGCATCGATCCAGCCCGCCTCTGGTTGGCAGGCAGCCAAAAAACTAAGTATTTTTTATTGCTTCAGCTAGGCAAGGAAATATGAATGAAGCTACCTCTAATTGGACTCCAGACTAACCCCTCTGGGACAGCTTCCAGCCTGTCCACCCGGCCCCCTCCTCTCTCTGACACAGCCTTGTCCTTCCTGCTGGAGGCCTCTGCTGTTGACAACCTGTTTTCCTAAGGCTGATTATTTCAATCTCCACCATCCAACACTGTGGCCTCAAGGACACAGCTCCCACAGTCCTCGCCCTCCCCATTCTGAGCTGCCCAGCCCTAGGATGGCATGGGATTCACCCCAGTTCACTCTCCAGTCCCTGTGTTGAGTCTGCCCAGATCAAATGCCAGGGAGCACTATGGGGCAAAGGGCTGGGCACTTGGGGTCTCTCTGGGTTTGTAGCAGAAAGCTTTCAACAGGGGCACAAGGCCAAAAGCGAACAGGTATGAAGAGGAGGGTGTCGGCTTTCAACTACCCACTTCCTGGAGAAGGCCAGTGCTGACCAAGAAATGAGTCCTTCCGTAAGAGGTCTTTCTATCAAAGCCTGTCTGAGCAGGGTAGCTCCCATGGTATGCATAAGGAAACTGAGGCTCAGGTCAAGACATCACCCCGCATCTCATAAAGCTGAGACTGAACTGGGGGTGGGGAGAGCAGACAGGACTCTGATGGGCACACTCCTCTTCTAGCCTTTTATGTAGGCAAACTGCCTCTCCAAAAGAAAAATGCCAGTTTAAGGATCAACACCAAAGCAATCCAAATGGATTTTCAGCTTTAATCATTCCTTTCTTCTGTGCCTAGTCATTCCTGAGCCCAAGGGGGAGACCTGGATTTCTGAATACATAGGCAGGGCAGGAGGAGACAGCCGACCCGGAGGTTTGAAAACCGCCTGTGCGGAGGGAGGGATGGGAAAGGAAGGCAGGTCAGGGCAAGGGAGCTTCCTGAGGAGGCTGCTGCCTGGATAGCTAGTTAACGGTCTGACATTCCAAGTCCTACTTAACATGAGGTAATAACCCAAAGCCATCCTAGCAGATTAGATGGTCCCGGATCCGAGCATGGCGATGAGGAATAAAATAGCTTTGCTAATCGCTGGAGGATTTTTTTTATCCAGACTCCACTGCGCTTATTCAGAGGGCTTATTCACTTGAAACAGAACCTCAGAGCCTCAGTGTGATCAGAAAGATTTACAGCAAATCTCTGAGCTGGCAGACACGCAGGCGGCCTGGCCTTAATGCCTGCCTGCTAGCACTTTCTTAAACAGAGTGAAAGTGCAGAGAAGGGAGAAACCTCTGGCATTTGAAGGAAGGAGACTCAGGATAATGCTGGGAGCAAGCATCCAACCTATAGCGGTGATGAACCGTGGCCCAGGAGACACACCAGGGTTTAGAGTCCTGGACTCAGCCCAATGACTCCAACAAGTCCCATAAAAGATGCAAGGCTAAGGGCTAAGGGCTTCAGCTGGCTACTTCTGTAAGGGGAGTTAGAATGGCTCAGGCAAGAGCCTTCCACCTAGAGATGATGGGCTTCCTTAATGGAAGGTCACTTTCAAGAGGACAGCAACTCCTACCCCTAGCACTAGATCTGTAATGGAGACACTGTCACCGGCACATCAGCCCTGAAGCCTGGCCTTCCAGCTTTGGGCACACATAAACAAACAATAACCCCCCCCCCATCTTCCACCCACAGAGCAGAACTGGAAACTCCGGGGTTAGCTGTGGGCAGCACAGGCTACTTGCCAGGCCTGTAGTTCTAGGAACAAGCCCCCAGGCAGGTCCACCCTCCTCCCGTACCCGCCCACACCAACATTCAGAGCACCCACACTTACCGCACTGGACTCTCTCTCTGTGGGCAGGAAGGTCAGGACAGGAGGAGGGTCAGGACCCCCAAGGAAAAGGGAGGGAAAAAAAGGTAGAAGGTCACCTTCAACTCAGCTAACTTTTGTATTTACTAGACCCACCTCTCACTGGCTAGGCTGACACTAGGTCCCTGGGTGACAGTTCTCAGCTTGGAAATTGAGTATCCCAATGCACTGGTCCCCTCCCACCAGTCCCCAGCGTGGCCTGGGAGGCCCATGAGTCCTCTTCTCCTTGATGTGTCAGAGGAACCTTGGTTTGTTTGTCACTGCACTTTCTAGAACTGGGAAGGTTATTGCTTTAAGAAAAAAAAAAAAATTCAATGGAATTTCGGAGTAACTTTTACTGCTGTTTTCTTAACACCATTCTCCAAGTCGTTGCCAAAAAGCCCCAGTCACTTAGGCCTCTGGTTACACCAGTCCAGCTAAGCAGCAGCTCCCAGGGTCCTCTCCTCCTCTGCCAAGAAGGCATATTAACAGTTGGTCTCTGGTTCCTAGGATACAGCATGGACTACGGCTAGGATGGTGACTCCTCCCCCAAAGTCCCTGGGAGCTGGGAAGAAATTGGCCATGTTGCCCAGTAAATATCTAAAAGCCAAACACACATACAAGCTGGTAACTTTATTAAGGGGCGGCATGGGGGGGGGGGGGGAGCAGCAGGTCCTTTTTAACTCTGATGTCCTCCTGATCCCTAATAGTGCTATTGCCTGGGTCTTCAGGAGGAGCCGGAAAGGAGTTCTGATTCCTCAGCTTTCTAGTCTCCAGCTGAGTACCGGTGAGACCAGTACTTAAAGATGGCCCACTAACTAGTCTGAGACAGTCTCAAATACCTAGGGCTGACCTTGAACTCACTGTGCAGTTGAGAATTACCACAAGCTTTTGCATCCTGCCTCCATCCCCTAGTACTGGGCTTACAGCCATGCCCTTCTACCCCCATTTGTATGGTGCCAAGGAATGAACCCAGGGCTCAGGCGTGCTGGGTGAGTACCCTACCAACCGAGCAACACCCCAAGCAGTGCTTGAGTACTGTGAACTTCTCCACCGCTAGGAACCTGACTAGAGGAAGGGGGTAGCAACAAAAGGCTACGATGGGGCCCCAACTCAGGCTCTTAAAAAGGCCCTCATCCAACCACCAAAGCACCCTGAAGGACATGGTGGGCTGGCCCTATTGGGAGGATGCTACTGGGAGGATGGGGGCTAGTCTAGATAAATAGACTGCTTCCAGGGCAGGTCACTGGGTCTAAGCGCTCAACGGATGAATCCAAGTGTTAGCTAACTCCAGACTCTAGGTGACAGTACTTGCCATGTCCACTCACAGTCTGTCTTCCAGCCCACCCTGCCCACACCAGCCCACCCCAAAGCCACACCTCTGTGATCCAGTTCATGGTGGTTCTTCTCATCCTTCACTGCCAAGTGGGCTTGGCTGCCCAGGGCACCGAGTGCCAGCAGCCCGGAGCTGCTTCCTGTCACTGGGGGGATCCCAGGAGGTTGGAGGCCTGACGGGTGGGGTGGCAGCTGGACCGGGGGACCATGCGTGGCATGGGAGAGGTGCTGTGCCTGGAGTTGCTGCTGCTGCAATGAAGTTGGTGGTAAGCGATGATAGGTCAGACAGGGCAGAGGATGAGCCACCTCTGCCCCTCCCCCTCGCTCCTCCACTGATAAGGAAACACCCCTCCCACTTGCCCCCTTAGCCCACATGCTCATCTTGCTGAACAAAATCTGTTAATGGACTGCAACGCAGAAGATTTATGTCTCCCAGTGTCATCCCCCAGCTCCAGTTTCAGGACAGTTTCCCATGCCTGTTTCCAAGCCCAAGATAAATAATGCATGCATTTAAAACCCACACGGTCACTAGGGCTTCCTTTCAATTGAGAGGAATCCATTTTTAAGCTCATAGCTCATGCATACATGCCTTTAACATCAGCAGCCAGCTCCTCCCACCCAAAGCTGGAACCTGGGCAAAGCCTCCATGATCCAAAGAAGCCCAAGGCTTGCAGAGTGGGGACAGGGTAGACCAGAGCAGAGAAGTACCAGGACAGGTGAAATGAAAGCTGATGTCCTCGGCCATCAGGGTAGAGAGAACACAGAGCCACAGAAGCGGGGAGGGAGAGCAGAGCCCTTGAAACCAGATGGGTCAGGAGCCATGTCCCTGTTCTGGCACTTACTGGGGGAGGGAATCAACTCCCTGAGGCTCAAGTTTCTCATCTGCACAAGGGGGCAGCACCTACTGCAGGGGACTACATAAGGGAATGGGGGTTGGGCACGCAGCCACTGCTCAGTGGGCTTCAATGGCAGTCACTGGCACTTCCACACTCGCATGGGGTTCTCACAGGGCTCTCCCGCTGTTCTAACAAGCTGAGTACTCCCTGCCCCACAGTAACAGCCATGCTCCTGTTCCTCCCCACACGTAATCCAGGGCTCTGCTGCCTGACACCTCTTCCCACTGCCAGCATCGAGGCTCCTCATCTCATTTCGTCCCCAACCCCAAGCTCCCAGCTCAAGAGGCTTCCATGTTCCCCCTGCAGCCAAGATGGAATGCTCCCTTATTCATAAGACTATGCCAAGAACCACTGGCATTGTGGGACAGGTTATATGGTATTGAATATTTCTCAGGGATGGAAATATTTCTTGGAACTGGCTGGGCCTTTGGGTATGCTTGTCCCCACCCACGCACACATCTTTCTTCTTGACTACTCCAAGGCCACTTGTATGTGCATATAAAATCCCTGGGCACTATCCAAAAGGATCCTGTAATTCAGACAGTCACCCAGTGGAGGAAGGGGAGTGCCCATTTTTACAGAACATAAACTGATCAAGGAGCACTGGAGCTGACAGCCGGAGTCCCCACTCCTAAATGGAATCTGAACTCTTATCTGTCAACCACTAACACCATCTACAGAGTATTCCAAAGAACTTCAAAGCACGAGGGAAGAGATGAGGGAGATATACAGCAATGATGTAATAAGCCAAGGCATCACCATGGGCTGAGGGAGCTTGTACCCGTGAAACAGCAGCTCTCAAAGTCAACAGGACCTGGGGAATCCCTACAGGTATCTGGTCAATGATTAAACGCTTCCAGGATCCCCCCAGACTGCTGACCTCCCTCGACCACTAAGTCAAGCCTGCTGTGGCAGCCTTACACTTCTGGCCCCAGAGGCTCCATGTCTTAGCTCTGTCTGTAGAATTGTTACCCACCGTCAGTGCCCTGAACCACAGAGGACCTGTGATGACCCCACTGCTTGCTAGGCACCTGTGCAAGCGTTTGGTGGCCACTGGCCTTAAAAGTGATGTGACTCTAGGTCTGCCAGTGTCACAGCAGACCTAAGCAAAGGGAGCAGAATCATAGTGTGCCAGGCAGACCTTCAAGTCTAACACTGAACTCTCACGAGAGCTAAACACAGCTCCCCCACCTTCCCTTTTAAAGAAAATGAACTTTTAACATCTTCACAAAATAACACATGCTCATTGTAAAAAAAAAAAACATTTCCTTTAAGATTTAAAAGTTTTGTTCTTTTTAAGTTCCCTGTTCATCCCATCCTCACGAGCCACTGTCAGTCTGTCTGGAACCCAGATTTTTCAGATTCACAATTTTCCGTGTGATTCTCCACAAATGAGCTCTTGCTGACCATGCTGTTATATGTCCCGATTTAAAGTGTTCTGAAGAGAAAAAAATTAACTTTCCTTTTGAATGACTATACAGTATTCCACGGCATGGCTGGACCACACAGCTTTATCTAGATACCATTACAAAGATTCTTCACTGGGGCCCTGTTGGGTTTAAACCCCTTGCTGGGAAGTCCTTCAATTCTACTGGCGATAATTACTTAGTAAAACCCCAGAAAGCAAGGACTTGGGTACTTAATCCAGAGTGCATAGTGCAGAACTAGTAAAACAAGATGCCTTAAAGAGACAAATGGGGTGTCACTGGCCGCAGACATGCAAAACTATGTGCAGGTTTTGAAAAATATACTCTCGCCCTTCCCAGTAAGGCCTCTTCTCCCACTCCACTCTGCCCAGTCAAAACAGACTGCCTTCTCACTCTTCTGGTCAGAGGAGATTTCCTTTCTCAGTTTGGAGAACTCAGACCCTGGAGCCAGGCAGAGCAGCTGCAGGTGGATTTCCAGCTCCATCTACCAGCGGTGAGTCCCTGGACAAGGCATCTGACCTCTCCTACAAAATGGACGTCAAAGTGAAGCTCATCCTTGGGCTGTGCAGGACGCACAGTATTCCACAGAAAAGCAGAGATGGGTGCAAGCAACCTTAGCAAATGGGTATAATCATCACCGTCGTCTCTGAGCAACGTGGCAGTTTCCGGAAGACATGGCCATCCCATTATCCATGTAGCACCCCCAACAGTCCTGGCACATCCCTCTACCCACGTTCCGGGTGAGGAAGAGAAATGTTAGAGACGGCTAGCAGCAGAGAGGTAGGGAAATAAGTCAGCAGACAGTCTTATCCAAAGGTGGCCGATGCACCCTTGGAGGCCCAGCTAGTTGGAACACAGTGTCAGAGGCGTGGGGCAGACAAATATCCACAGGTAAATCCATAGCAGACACAAACTTGTGACAAAAGGTGGCAGCTACTCAGAGATGGCCACAATGCTCTTCTGTGTCTCAGCAAGGAGCATCCTCTACAACAGGGGCAAGAAGAACAGCTGGTTCTATACAGGCAGAAACCCCCAGTCTCCTTGGGGGTGGTCTGAAGGTACCATGGAGCCGGCCCACAAGACTTCAGAGCAGTGGAAAAGCGGAGTTGTAATTCTTCCACAAGGCAAAACCGGATGCAAACGGACACCAGTGATCTTTGGCGAAGTGTCTGCTAGCAGTGGCCTTGGTGACAATAAAGTGAAGCCAAGTTTTCCCTTTGATGGGACCATGAACAGCTGGCAATGAAGTGACGCTCGGGCAGGTAGGAACATGGCCTGTCACTTCCCTGGGCCGACAAGCAGGATGCAGCCACCCTCAGGCTATGTTTCTGTCCTTTGCATCCTGCCCTGTGGCTTGAGAGCAGAAGTACTCAAATATGGTTTAGTTTGAGTGGGAAGTCACGCTGCTTTCAACAGAAGTTTTCTCGATGATAGAGAAATGTCATCAACGATGAGGTCTGAGGCCACCAGCCTACTTTGGACTGTTCCTCCTGATGCTGCTCTTCTCCATTGTGAGAAGAAAGCAGTCAGTGATTCTCCCCTTAACCCCAGAGGGCTGAAATACAGAACCAAGAACACTCCTGAACATCCGCTTCTCCATCCTTGACCATTTCATGCCAAAACATACATCAGAGCTCATGTCCCGGTGGTGGCTCCTGTGCACGCCATCCCTGAGTGCCAGGTGCCCATGGTCTGGGATTGGCAGGCGTAGTTGACAGCAGAGGCTGCTGGGAGATCTTGCTTGAAGAGCATGTGTAATCGGATTACACACCTCATGCTTCATGCCTCTACTAGCTGATTAGATGCTTCGGTTCTGAGGTTCATAATTCGAGTTAAACTTAGGGAAGTTATCTAACCGCTTCAATCCCAGAGCCAAACAGGCCAAGAGCTGCACCAGAGGAAGCAGACGGTGCCTGGACAGCACCGAAGATACCTCTCTACTCGCAAGGATGGGGAAGAGCAGGTCTTCTACACAGCCCAGTGGGTACCCAAGGCTTCCCAAAGCATTAGAGCTTCTGGGCGTGGCAGTAGTTTTTAGAGGTCACAACGATCTATGCTATCCCTGCTTCAGAGACAGGGGACAGTCATGAGGGCCAACTAATTCCACACGCAGCAAAATCTGAGCCAGGATTCCCAACTTGACATTCCCGTTTTACCTCAGCCTCTGGCTTCCCAGGGGCTGATGCTAAGGTAGAGCTTCTCTACCATTCTGTTCCTTCTAAACTTCCACCAGATGACCCCTACTCAGCCATCTCACCCAGCCACTTCCTGGAGTGAAGACAGGAAGCCCTAGCACCGTGGCTTCACAGACTCTGCATAGTCTGGGACAAGCTTCAACTCCAACCTCCCTCCTCCTCTTCTTCCTCTCAAGAAAAATATCGTCAGCATTTCACATACATCTACTAAGTAATTCTCTTGCCAGTCCAGACCGAGTAGCCAAGCACCCGCCATCTCCTGGGTAAAAGGCCTCGGGTCTACACAGAACCCTGTACGAAGCAAGTTCTGGAAGAGACTCCATCTCTAGGCCCAGATTCCCCAAGGGGACATGAATTCCCAAAGGACCAACTGGGAGCTGAGGATGGTTGGCCAGCAGCCCAAGTCCCTTCACCTGTCCTTCCTGTCTGCTCATACCTTCTTATTCTTGGGTGTGACCTGTCCTCTCAGAGGAAGACCCTGGGAGACTACAACCCTGTGATATGCTTCTGTCTGCACCCATGCTCTAGATATTGCTGGTAGCCCAGCTAAATGAGGACTTCAGGAAGCCACAATCAGTCAGCTGGAGCCAGGTGTGCTACTAGAGACCCGGCTATCTGAGGAAATTTCAGACTGGAACATGCCCCTCGCTGTGTCCTTAGCAGGGTGGCTCCCCTCCCTCCTCCAGGAGAAAAGAAACAAGACCCTCGCTGGAGGGCAGTCAAGCACAGCTCCCCAGCAGTGGCCTGCCCCAGCTGTTGGCAATCCCTGCCTTGTGAGACTCTGTCAGGCAGAGCGATTAGACGGCTGCCTGCCTAATGACAGGGCGATGGCCGCATTCACTCAGAGCCCAAGAAGCAATTACCTTGAAAATGGGGGTCACAGGCCCCACTCGTGGGCTTTAATTGAATTCCAATATCTGCCTAGGGCTGCCTTGACCTAACTTGTAGCTTCCTAAACGCTACTTAAAGGAACTGGAGCCAATCCAATGGTGCTGCTTCCCAATTTTACTTTTTCTTTAAAAAAAAAAAAGTATTTTCACATGTGGATCTTAAATTCCAAAGAAGGAGTGGAAATGGAACTCAAGTGTAACCTCTTTAGATGGGTGAACGGACTTGCCCTGGAGACCTGGAGGAGAGGCCCTGAAGGGAATGCAGTCAAGGAGCTGGAGGAAGACTTCTGAACATCCTGGGGTTTATAGCCCACCTATAACTCCCTGTGCCATCACTGTAGGACATAGGCCATGCACAAGGATGCTCTAGTCAGGGAGGAAGAGTCCGTTCTCAGGTTGGCTTGATGGCTAAATCCCTGTGAAATAACAGCACTGGACCAAGCTAGAGGTCTTCAACCAGAGGCCCTGTTGCCCACATAGATACAGGCAACATCTGGAGACATTCTAGGTACATAAGGACGTGGGGGTGGTGCTGTTACACTCAGTGAGTACAGAGCAAGGTTGCTGCTGAATATAAAAAAATGCAGTGCAACCAAGAATTACCTGGTTCCAAATTTCAACGGTGCCAGACCATGGGTTCTATGTTCCAGTAAATCACGCCCCAACCCACACCTACGCTCTTCTCAGGAAACCCTAGTTAAAATCAGTAAAAGGGGGACTTTTGGGAAGAAGGGACTTAGAGGAAGTGGGACAATACAAGTAGACATGGGGGGGAGGGTAGGGAGGGGGTTCAGTAGTGGGCAAAAATACTCCCTGACAAACCTGACAGTTTGAATTGACTATGGGGTCCCACAGAGTGGAAGGACAGAACTGGCTCCTGCATATCAACACACATGCTATGACATGTATGACCACACATGAGTTCAACAATACTTTTTCAGAAGGGGGTAATGGGGGTAAACAGGAACAAACTACACTATATGTATGATTAAAGTATCAGAGAATAAACTTTAAAAAGCATTTCTTAAAGAGAATCCTGGGCTAGAGGATCGCAGAAGATACTTCAAGCTTTAAAATACCATGGCTTTTCTCCCTAGGGTGCTGCTTCTCAGCACCAAGCCTCTTGCCCTTCCCGCACAGCAAGTAGGGTTGACTTTCCCCTCAATGCCACCAAAAATCAATGCAGGCTTCAGCCCTCCCCAGCCCCCGGCAGAGGGAGTACCACCAGAAGAAACCCACTGAACTGCCTTTGCCAAAGGACTCGTCCAGGTTCCATCAAGGTGTACAGCTGAAATTCACAAGGATGTGTGAAGAGTGCTCAGCCATGCAGCCCAGCGCAGGGAGCAGCAAGACCCCAACCCCATACTGTCACAGCAAGGTGCACAAAAATACACAGCAGAGATGGTTCTGACCCCAGGAGGCCAAAGAAGGGCAGCCCAGCCTTGGAGATGGAGGGGAGGTAGCAGCCAGGCACTGATCAGTACCCTCTAGAAGTGAGGGACACGAGATGCCAGGGGATGTGGAGGCTAATGACACTACAGGCAGACTGGAGACGTGTCTGGTGTTTCTTTTAGGAAACAATGGCGGGGTCAATGTGGAAAGAACCCGCTGGGTCCAAGTCCTCGGCTGCCTAGGGAAGCTGCGGGTCACGAGGCTGCCATTCTTTGAGAGCACCTAAGGTCAGAGTTCATCTCTGGTTATGGTAAATGAGAGGAATAAAAGGGCTATACACACGGTGAGAGGCAGATTGGGGAGTCCACGTACCCCGATGATGGCGTTCAGCTCCGTCATGGTGACCTGCTTGGCGCGTTCCACTGCCTGCGCCACTTGCTGCTGATGCTGGGGGGAGATAAAATATGGTCAGCTCAATAGCCTCCAACACCGGGCACCGGGAGGCTCTCGGGACCCTTCCCCAGAGAAGACGGAAAAAGACCCACTCAACAGGGCCAAGACACAGGGATGAGCTGATAAGTGATGGCCCTTTCTCCTGTCAGTCTTTTCAGTGAGAATAAAGGACTTTCTAAGGAAAACAGAGATGAGTGCCACACATGACTACTGGTCCACAATCTCCTCAACCTCACACGCAGGGAAACCTTTATCTTTACAATATGAACATAATAAACTGGATGTTACACATTGGAGTGATTATTTTCTAGCCATGGTGCCATTACTGCAATCATATAGGACATCATATTTCAGGACATGCACCTATAGCGGCTAGTGGTGAACTAAACAGAACTCGTGGGATTTACATTCAAAGGGCCGAGGAGAAACATGAATCTGATCTATGGCTACCAAAAGGGAGAGCAGAGAGTCTAGCTAGAACGAGAAAGTGAAAATGGCTGAAGGAACTCTAATGGGGTCTCAGAACTTCTGAATGCAATGATGTGTTAGATTGAACTCGAAATTCTAACAAGTACTCCACCATGGTGTGGGGAGGCTAAGGGAAACCTTTGCACTCAACATAGCCAAACCTAAATCTGTTCTTAAAAAACTAAAGTCTATTATTAAAAATCAAGTTTCATACATTCCCTAGAGCCCCGAGGTAGCACCAGCCACACACAATGTCATCTCCTTTACTAGGTACCCAAGGCACCACAACATCTAATTACTCTATTTATTTACTTAGAACCTGGTCACTACCTCAGATTCAGAACTCCACCAGGGGAGCTGATATGGTCCCAGATACGAAGGCAAGTAGAGGGTGGGTACTGGCCCTGCTTGTGTTGGGAGTGGAATCAGACAGGACAGAAACAGGGGTCAATGAGGTCAACCCATCATTCTGCCCCGTACCTCTGGAGCATCTTGGAGATACCACCCTCACAATGCTAGAGTCCAGCCCTTGCCTCCACTGGGGGTTCTCTCAAGAGTAAAGTGACAAGTATACATGTCATTCCTTTGGAGAGGGCACTTTGCATCTGGGGAGCCAGCACCCCACACAGGGTCTGACTTCTGCCACCAACCAGCCTTATTAGAAACAGGTGCAGAAAATATTCCTGGGAAAGCAGAGGCCGGTGAGGATGTGTCAGTAGGACATCAGTCATAGAGCTCATCACTGTTGTAGATGAAGACCAAGACCTTCTCCCTGGATTTAGATATGGCAGAGAACCATTCTCCCACTGAAAAAGGAGTACATGGTCCCTCTGATGTGAGCTCTGCTCCCTGATGGCTGGAGAAGTCTTGTCAATCCTATCAGCTAGGTCAGTATGACAGACAGGGCTGAGCTCTGGCTATAGAGACCTGGCCGAACTGTGCTGCCCTGGGGAGAAGAGAAAGGAAACAGAAGAAGGCCTTACCTCTTGTGACAGGAAAGGCATGATCTGGGCTAAAATTGTGTTCAGTCTCTTTGCAATCTCTGTCTGCAAAGGAAAAAGACACCACAAATAAATCAAGTCACTGAAACACCAAGACAAGTCAAAGTGGTACATGTCACACACTGGCGCCTGTGCACACGCCCACTGCAGCCCCTTACCATAGGCTCCACGATCACATTTTAGAAAGCTCCCATTTCACAGGGGAGATGGCCTATGTTAGGCAGGTCACAACTGGCATCCTCTACAGAGAATCCCTCCTATATCAAAACAAAGACCACTCCACATTCCAGAAAACCCATGACAAAACCAAAATCTAGTGTTCAAAGAGCTGATCTGCCCAGTGACACCCCAACAGGAGAGCTCAAAGACAAAATAGCCCCTGAGCATCATGGAGGGAAGGGTTCTCCCAGAGGCAGCCTCACATGCAGAGGGGTATATGGTTTCAGCATTCCTTCTAACCCTTGAAGAACAATCAGAAAACACACTAGGAAGTCTTCAGCTCTTAGGGCCTCATCTGAGAGTGGAACCCAGTGGTTCCCCACACCCTCATACAGGCTGCCCACAGAACAGCAGACCACTTCTCTGCCCAGCAAAGCACATGTTTAGAGTACCAAGAGCTTCCAGCGGGATCGTATGTGACTCAGATCTCAGATCAAGAGTGCTGCTAAATGGTTAACTGAGCCCGACAGGAAGGCCTGGGACACTGACAGACGACTCTTGGAATTGGCTTTCTTATCTTGTCTGAATCCTGAGCAGCCAGGACTAAGGTCTCAGAGCGGCCTTCAAAGCTTTCATCAGCTCACAGCAGCAATCTTTCAGAAAACCATGACAACAGCCTTTTAAAAACCTGTGATCATCTGCATGTCAAATGATTCTGCATGTGAAATCTAGTGTGCCTCAGCTAAACAATACCCGCAAAAGCTGGCCTTGGGGAATTCCTGGGGCCAGCACCCCTTCTGGCACTAAAGAAAATGACTCCAGTTTGTGCAGAGAACGGGTCCTGACAAGAGCCTAATGGGCTTGGGCAGCCCTGCATCCTATGACCACAGGGCCAGCCAATCCAACCCAGAGAATCTGCCCACCACAGTGCAAGTTCCTGGGTGGAGACAGGCCATGAAGGAACACCTGGGTCTCCTCAGGAACAGGACCAGTGTTTCCCAGTAGGCACTGCTCCAGGCGGTGAAGGCCTGTCCCTCAAACTGCAGACCATCTGCATCAGTACGGTGGTTCCCAATTTCCAAGCTTTCTGGGAGTAGGGGCAAGTAGCATTCCAGCTCAGAGCTGGTGGGACCTGTATTAGCAATGGAGGCAGACAGCAATAAGGGCGCCACACACCAAGGTTTCTCAACCTCACTGGTCATAAATTGTTCCGTTGGTCTGTCTTGTATATTGCAAGATTCTTGACCACAGCTTGAATCTGGCTTTTTTCCAGAGATGTCTGCCATTCATACTATAAGGACCCTAGAAGGGTCACTTTGCAAACCCTAAATTAGCCTACATAAGTAGGAAAAATTGTACCTTAAACTTCTTCCTCCACAGACAATGAGTAGGGGAAGGGATGAAACACAGGCAAGAGAGTCAGAGTTCTAAAATCAGTGAGCTAGCCTGCAATGTACTCCTAACTGACAGAGAACGAATTCGCTCATGTCACATGTGCTAACTAAGACAAGGAAAAGCAAAACATTAATACATCATCCCGGTTGCTGAGGAGGCACACTGGCCCAAGCCCTCTTGCCTCAAACAACCAGGGTAGCAATGACCAGAAAACAGTATGTGTTCAATAAAGCTGTGGGTCTGGAAGACAATACATGCTCAAATTATCTGACCAAAGAATAACATGACTAGCATTTCTCCTTTTCCTCTGTGTCTGTGTGGTACAAGCATGCTGCCTGTGTATGTAGAGGCCAGGGCCTGACATCCATCCTCTTTTACCTAGCATCTTATATTTTGATACAAGATCTCTTACTGAATCTGAAGCTCACCACTTCAGCTAGGCTGGCAAGTCAATGAACTCGTAGGATCCTCTTGACTCTACAAACTCCAGTACTGGGCATTAGTGGCTGAGCCATCCCCCCACCCTGTGCATGCATGTGTGCGTGCGTGCGTGTGAAAATTTCATGGTGTAGAGTGCCTGTGGCCACCATTCCCAATGTGAGCAACATCTGTGAGAGGGGCTGTGGTGGACACAGTGTTGACAGACAGCTGGAAGGAGGGTGGGGGTGGGCAGTGGCCCAAGCCCTTTACCAACAGGGTGAAAGTATATGCCAAGCCAGGCCAACCTCAAGCCAGCTCACTGGGTCTCTCGTTGCCCCATCAATTCCCCACATACACAGGCAGGAAGGCAGAGGCTGCCTCTGATCCCTGCCAGCCATTTGACCTACTACAGCTCACAATGGTTTCAGAGCTTACATCCTCTAATGCAGGTCAAGGGTCAGGACCTTGGTAGTCAAGAGAAAATGAAAGAGCTGGCCTTCCCCTTCCCCGCACCTGTAGCAAGCTTGTGACTGCCAGCTTCCTACAGGAAACATTGCCCACCCTGACAGGCCCAAAGGCCAGTATCCTCTGTCATTAAGAAAAGGGATCCCCTGGGATTTTGCACAGCCATGTTCAAGTCAAGGCCTGGGAGCCTGGCCACCAAGTAACCGCAGCTGGATTGCTCAGGAGCCCTGAGGGTGGCTGAGACTAAGCTGTCACGCAGTGTCACTGGTCCTCCTACTTCACCCATCTTCCACACACCCACCCACTAAGCACAAGAGCTACAGAACAGCCCCAGAGACAAGAACCTCTAGAAGCCTGTGGTACTGACAGTCAAGCATGACAGAGAGGCTGCTGGCTGGCACAGAGGATTCAGAGAAGTCACCAAGAGCACTGGGGGGGGGGGGTATACATCGAGAATACACCTGGAGAACTTTTATAACCACCAGGCTTCTCTGTCTTGGGACTTGAGACCTGCTTGTTTCCTGCCCTCCCTTGAGGCGTGAGCTGTTGACTGCCACACTTCTCTTGTCGACAGAGAAGCACAGGCTGAGTGCTCCCCATCTTGTACCCAGGCTGCTCGGTACTCCAATGAGTCCAAAGGTGATACAAACACTATTTGCCAAACAATTTCTTGGGAGGGTAGTACTAAAGCAGTGGTTCTCAACATGTGGGGTACGACCCCTTTGGAGAGGCAAACGATCCTTTCACAGGGGCCATATATCAAATATGCTGCCTATCAGATATTACAATTCATTAACAGAAGCTAGATTACACTTAGGAAGTGCAACAAAAGGGATTTTATGGTTGGGGGTCACAACATGAGGGACTGTATTAAAGGGTCGCAGCACTGAGAAGAGGAAGGGGAACGAGCCACACACAGAGAACCATTCTCCTTGTTTGTTTGCTTTGTTTTACGAGATACGGTTTCTTTGTAAACCTTTAGAGCCTGTCCTGGAACTGGCTCTGTAGACCAGGTTGGCCTCAAACTCACAGAAATCCACCTGCCTCTGCCTCTGCCTTCCGAGTGCTGGGACTAAAGGTGTGCACCACCACCGCCCAGCCAGCCAGCCAGCACCATTCTTAAGAGCAACAGGGAAACATGTACCTAGCTGACTGCTACCAACACTCTTAGCATGTGTCAACTGTTACAGCCCTGCTGGAAGGCACCTACCAACAATCTCTATTTTCCAGATGGGGAAACTGACACTCAGTAATTAAGCGACTCCACTAAATGACTTCCGGCCAGGAAGCCAAATTTCAGTAGGTTGAGACAGCTCAGAGAAATGTTTTTGAAAGAAAAATCGACCGTCAAGGCTAATGATTGACAGCATTTCTGATTACAACAGCTGTCCAAACAGCATTTGATCCAACTCAAACAACCTCTAAGCACCCGCTCCAAAAAAAGGGGGACAAGAATCTAGATGTGTGATTTCGACAATTAGGGCAGGTCACAAACCACAAGCTGGAGCTAGAGTGTGTACTAGAAAATTCCCAGCGGACGCTTAGGCACAATCTGTCACCAGTGTGGCAGCTGGGGCACAGCAAGCCCAACCCATCCTCCCCACCTCCTGGGGACACTGGCACCTCTGCCTGTGAGCCAAGTCTTCAGATGCACCTGAGAGGTGGCAGGAGTGGAGGGTGGCTTGCTTTGAACATTCTAGCAAAAGGTGTCTGGGAGGCTGCGCTGGTCTTTCAACGTGCTTTTTATGTACAGTTCAAAGGTGGTGGCACTGTTGGTAGAGAGACACTGTTACTAATCTCTGAGACACAGGCAGAAGCAGCCAGGGAAGGGCCAGGGACCCTTGCAGAGTCTGTGCTACCAAATGGGCATTGGGGAGGAACATCTGCCCTGAGTCTCTGCTGAAGATTGTTAGGCAAATACGTGACAGAAAACAAAATAGTGGGGGGCAAATGTAACTTCCCAAAGAACAATCTGTTCCCTGGGTCTCCGTAGCTCCTGCATGCTTGGTCCTCTCCTCATCAAAGCAAGACCTCTGGATGCTGAGGGTACTTGAACACTCTGAAAGTGCGCTTCTATAAGAGCAATCTACTACCTGCATCTGCTCCAGCTTCAGACCATCCAGACCCTTGACCTATGACACTGAGTTAAGGAGGGGATGGAATCAACTCTTGGTCCTCATCCCCAGCAATCGCTCGCTGAGACCCTTCAGCATCCAGTCAGACTTTGGTCCATTTGTCTCCTTTAACTGACCATACCAGACACAGTACACAGTGTCTCCTGCAGTCACTACTACACTAGACAATCTCACCACTGTTAGCGTCAAACTGCCTGCTCACCCACACCTGAAGACTCTGAGAACACATTCTGTTTTAACCTCAATCACACAATAACCAAGGTGCCACGTTAAGGAGCACCGAAATCTGTAAAGAAAAGGCCCAGCTTCACCTCCCAGCTGTCTCCACCAAGTTTAGGCAAACCACTTTTCTTCTCCGGGCTTTCAAGTTACCTGGAAAAGGGAAGGGCAGACCAGGCAGCTCATTTAGGTCCCGGGGGCCAGATTCAGACTTTAGACCGCCACAGCCACATACTTGTGGAATGGCCTGACTGACTTGCTGTGTGACCTCCAACTTCCCACTTCCTCAGATAGCTCTGCAAACTGGAGCGCCACATCAACGCCTGAGTGGAAGAGCAGCGGGAGTGTACCTCGCCATGCCCTGACAGCTGGATGAGTGAGTACCAGACAGGGGGCGGGCCTGCTATGGTGCTGGCTCAGGCTGGGCCTGATGGATGGCCTATCTTCTCACGAGTTTTTCAATCTGCATACAACTGTCCTAGAGCCTTAAGCAAGAGAAACACGACAGGCGGGACTGTGAGGAGGTGGAAAGGCCTGCATGTATGCTACTCCGTGAGCTAGGGTCCTCAACTACACAAAAGGGAGAATGTTCGTGGGGCACTGAACCTTGAACTCATCAATCTGGGAAGGCCAGCTGGTCACTGAACTTCAGGGAGTCAGCTTGTCTCTGTCCCTCTCCCCCAACTAGAGTCACAGACACACTTTAGCAGAGGTTCAGGAATTTTACCAACTGAGACATCTCCCAAGCCCCCTTAAGTTGCTTTGGTCAGGGTGTTTTGTCACAGCAACAGGACACCAACTGATACAAGCCGTAATGGCAAATCGCTAAGTACCTCCAGTACAGATCTTGGACACAAAGAAACACTCCTTCACCAAAACTCTAATTACTAGGAAATAGCAGGCTCCTGGTTACAACTCTAAAATAAGGGTGTTTTGCTTGGCAATCAGGACCATGTCATGTGGTAGTCAACATTTGAGTCTAGAGAATCATTTACAGATAGATACATGTGAGAAAGATACGGGACAGACAGACGCCTGCCTACCTGAAGTGCAAGTTACACTTCAAAGCCACACAGAACCAACGATTTTTTTTTTTGGTTTTTATTTATTTATTTATTTTTTGGTTTTTACGAGACAGGGTTTCTCTGTATTGTTTTGGAGGCTATCGGTCCAGCCCGGCTTCGAACTCACAGAGATCCGCCTGCCTCTGCCTCCTGAGTGCTAGGATTAAAGGCATGTGCCACCACCGCCTGGCGAACCAACAATTTTCATCCCAGCTGTGTCTTGCCAGCCGATGTGATCTCTGGAAAGTCCGATCCGGTCTCCGAACCTCCAGCTAATCCTCTAGACTCCTGCATTTTGAATCAAGTTTTACCTAGTTCTCTGGGTAACTAAAGAGAACCTGCTTCATCTTGAATTACACAGGGAGGAGTTTGGGTCTAGGAGCTGTGTGCAGAGGGAGCCGCCAACTCTGGCCAGGCTTCCTAACCACCCAACAACCAAGTGTTAGAAGATTCAAGAACAAAGTATCTTGGCAATCTTGACTTGACGTATCCCTTGTATTTCCTGGGCAATTCTAAATTAATAGTCCCTCAATTACTGACTAAGATGGTACCCTTGGCCAGGCAGTTTCTCCTTGGGTCCAGCCAGGTGGCATTATCAACAAAGGAAAGAAAATCAGGGAAGGGGGAGGAGCGCGGCAGCTAACAAAAGCCAGGGTGGTGTTCCCAGGCCCCATTCCCTCCATGCCTCAGACCCTGCTGTGGAGCGAGAAAGGGATAAATGATCCACTTAGCAGCCTGGGAGACGATGCTTGCTGCTTCTGAGGGCAGAGGGAAGGGGGGGCTGGTTTACATCACAGATCGCTTGGTGATAGGTGAGCCTCTTTAAAGGCTCTCTTAGCACTGACATATTGATCAAATTATATATAACTACAACACCATTAAATATTTACGCCTTCTGAAGAAGCCTGCTGGGGTCTTTATGCTAGGAAGACTGAGTACAAGGAAGGGCCTGTGCCTTCCCATGACCCCAAGGATCTTTGTCTTACAGGACAAGGGCAAGGCTGGCCTGGGACGGATGCCTCATGCACCAGCCCCTGTGCCCTTCCCAGGAGAGGAAGGAACAATGAGGAGGGCAGGGAGGAAGGAAGTCACCCGGGCTTCCTAGTGCCTGGGGTTTCTGAGTGGTGACATGACCCTTCTAGGCACTTCCCTGAAAGAAATCAGTCTTCCTTGTTCTTGTAAGAAGTCTACATGCCAGGCAAGCGAGAGGGGGAGGGGCTGAGCGCGAAGGAACTGCACCTTTGTCCCAGGACTGTCCTTGCAGCATGGAGGAGGTGTGGGTAGGGGTGTAACACAGAGAGCTCTCCAATATGCCCAGGTGCCAAACAGGGGCACCCAGAGGGCCATGGAGGCACTGAGCCCAGATGACAACCCACGTCCCTCCCTGAGCTCTAAGACGCTAAGACTTTCATTTCTCTGACTCTCACTTTCCATCCGCCCAGCTTCCTGTTAACAAGATCCAATAATCTTTAAATATTTGTTCACTTTAATTTCTTGGTTCCCAAACACATTAAACTGCTTGCCTCCCACCCCCTAGGAAGGGAGACCGCTCTCAAAGAGCCTGCTTGTATGGACAGAACAGAGGGAGCTTTTCAGATTACACCTTCCCCCCAAGCTGCCCACTCATCCCAGGAACCCCCTCCCCTTCCCTCCACCCTCCCCTCGGATAACCTCCTGTTCCCTCCCCCACCTTCCCAGACTCCATTGGCCAACTCCTGTGAGGAGGAAAAATTCTCAATTCATCCCTGTAGGGTTGCCATGGCAACCCCCAGCCACCTAATCCCCCCCTTGGAGCATTATGCAAATCTCCCCCTTGCCCCTCAACAGGCTGTAAAAGTCACATTACCCTTGCTGAGGCAGCTCATTAAATTTTGGGGGTCTCCTCACCAGGTCAGGGCTACAAATGAAACCAACAGCTTTGGCATTTTGAGGACAGGGGCTCTCTGGGAAACGAAGGTAGCATGAAGGGGAAACGAGGCGGTTTGCAGCAGACTGGGTAGGCAGAAACAGAGCTCTATTCTATGAGAGCTCACAAGCCCCAGCACATCCCCTCCTTAAGTTAAAATTCAGAGGGTCAACCGGTCTCCTTTCTTCAAGTAAGTCCAGGCATTTTACAGGCCATGGAGAGAGATCAAGCCCGGGCACTGGTCTAACCCTAACCCTCTCAGACTGACACCCTCCCATTTCACAGATTGGGTATATTGAGGTCCTGAGAGGGCAAAAGGGTTGCTCTCCACAGATCAGGAGAGAAGTAACCAAGTCTCCCAGCTCTAAGAGCCTGACTGACTGTTCCGTTACACCAAGGGTCCCCTCAACCAATGCTGATTCTGGCCCTTAGAGGACAGGACAATCAACAATGTCTGGAAACATTTGTCAGAACCACAAACACTGCACTACTGACAACCAATCAGTGAGTAAGAGCTCAGGGGCGGGCCTGAATATGCCCCAATACATGTGTTTTTACTGAGAAGACTTCTGAGCACTGGAGCCAAAGCCCAAAGCGGTTCTGGGATGGGCACCATGATATGGCCCAGGTCAAATAGACGTGGTGTCCTGATCTGATCCTGCCAATGGGTCCGCCCCTGAGACCACACACAAGTCATCCAACCCCTTCAAACAGCACCTGCTCTGTGGTGCCTTGAATGACACACATTCACTGCAGGGTTGGTATTGGAGTGGCCAAGCAACAACATGAGACAGGTAAGTCTATGAAGCCTGGCCCCTTCCTCTCCTCTTCTCCCTCTCTGAAGCTGTGGAAATTTTGTCCCACTGGGAGAACACCCCATCGAGACCTGTCTGTGTGCTAAATTCCTGGACGCCCTCTCCTATAATCCCCATCATACTTCCCAAACCCCCAAATGTCCAGAAAGTCATGTGCCACACAGGGGTTAGAGCCTCTAGATTTAAAACGTGGTTCTTCAGCCACCACAAGGTCACATTTTAGTAGCTTGGTAGTCTGCGCAGCTAATGGTGACCACGTTGGGCAGTGCAGATACACAGCACCGCCTTGGGTGTGAAACTTCTGGACAACCCTGCTCCTTTAGCACGTAGGATTACATATGCTAACACTCACAAAAGCTCAGAGGTCAAGCAGCTGCCCAGAGTCACACTGGTGGGGTACAGATCAAGGGACAGAGATAAACTCTAAAGCCCCACTCTAGCCATCCAGAGAATCCCATCCCCCACTTCCATGATCCTGGTTTTCTGTCTCTAGAGATCCCTGACTCCCACAAAAAAAAAAACTCCCACTCTACTGACATCTTCACTGTCACCCATGTAAAAATTGGCTTGTCAGAAATCCTGTCGCAACCTTGCAGGCCTAGGAAACGTCCCTGGGCTTTCAACATAGAGGCGTTCAAGGGATCTGCAGAGAAGGGATCTCCTGAGAAGCAGGGGAAGAATCCGGTGAAAGAGCAGGGTGGGGGAAAGCTAAAGTCTGCAGGATGCCCCTCCCCCCACTCTGTAGTATCAAATCCACGACAGGACTGTGGCAGCAGAGGGCAGCTGCTGGTGACTGACTCAAGGAAACTCTTCACTTCTATGGGATAATGGGTGAGATCCCTGAGGGGCAGAGGCAGGAGCTTCTATGAACTGATTCCTCCAGGCTGCCCCCAGGACTTCTACTCCCAGGCAAAGCTAAACAGGGCTAGGGTCTTGTCCTGGAAAGAAGTCAAAGGGAGGGATTCTGCTGGGAAAAACAGCAGTGATGCTTAAAATGAGACAGGGTACCTGCTTGATCCCCGAATATCACTCCACCTCACTGTCATCCAACTCTACCACGCTGGTCACCAGGCCCCACATTCCAGACCATCCCACTGGAAGCCTCTTCCCAGTTGGAGGCCATTGTGAAGGTGAGGGCATGATACCCACTCGAATCCAAGGCTAAGACTCACTCCATCCTTGCACACCGGTCTATACCAAACTACCAACCTCTTCTTCAACTAGCAGGTGTGTGCTGCTTGTCTGACTAGCATCCTCAGTTTCAGACCGAGTCAAGAAAGACCTTAGGAGTCGGGCAGTGGTGGCGCACGCCTTTAATTCCAGCACTCAGGAGGCAGAGGCAAGCAGATCTCTGTGAGTTCAAGGTCAGCCTAGTCTACAAAGCTACACAGAGAAACCCTGTCTCCAAAAATAAAATAAAATAAAAATTAAAAAGACATTAAGGTCTTGGGGGAATGGAGGTGACCTTGCTTTGGCCTCTCTTCTCCCTCAAAAGGCTGCTGGACTGGGTGGAGTTCAAACCCTTCACTTTCAACCAGAAGGAGGTGTTCCTCCCAACCCAAGTTGTACTACATAGTCCCTTGAGACAGGACCAAGGAGAACCCTGGCTGAGTTTGTGTCTCCATCTCAGGAAAGATGGAGCTTTCCAGTGTAAATTACACGCTTTACCAACGTCAGAGCCATTCTCAGAATTACAAGCAACCAACCCAAACCTAAAAGAGGATGTAAAGCCAAGATAAACAATGACCAAGCCCTCAGAGCCCCGCCACCAAAAGCCAAGGTAAAGCAAGTCTCATGTTTTCCTTCAGCCTCAGCTCCCTCACAACCCCAAGAGCAGTGTCACCTGACCCTTCCTCATTCCTGTCACCACACCTCATCTTGTCACTCCTGCTGCTCCTTCCCCCTCTTCCACTTTTGGCTTGATAGCACTAAACAACCCTGTCCCTCAGTCCTACTGCTCCACACCCCCACCTCTCCACATTCAGGCCTACAAGTGTCTGGCACTCTTGCTCCAGAAGCAAACGGCCCACTATTTCAGATGAAAGTGCCTCATCTGCTTTCCAATCAGGAGCTGTACGAGTCTGAAGTGGCTACATTACTCTCATCTATGACATTTGCAAGATCACCAGTTTTTGTGTTCATATGCAAAGATGTAGTAGCTTGTCTCAGAACTTTGGACTGTCACTCAAGAGTGGGCAGAGGAGGAGCTGGACAGATGGCTCAGTGGTGAAGAGCACTGGCTGCTCTTCCGGGACCCAGGTTCAATTCCCAGCATCCACATGGCAGTTCACAACTGTCTGTAATTCCAGTGCCAGGGGATCTGACACCCTCACACCAATGCACACAAAGCTAATTTTTAAAAAAAGTGGGTAAAGGCTCCTACCTTTTGCTGGGAGAACTTAGCTAGGGAGAGAGACATGAAGACCACCTACAGCTGAACTCCAGGTACTGAGAAGGTGTCCCTGCCTCTCTGACCTCACCCCTACCCTCCCATAGTTAGCCACTCTGTTCTCACTTCACCACTCACAGGGTGGCTGAGGTGAAGAGAAAGGGAGGGGGGCTTCTCTGCTGTCCATTAAAATCCGGAGTTACCAGAGATCTCTCCTGGTTCTCCCCAAACTTGGTGCAGCCTTTCAATTAAGAATACCAGCCCCAGCCGGGCGTTGGTGGCGCATACCTTCAATACCAGCACTCGGGAGGCAGAAACAGGTGGATCTCTGTGAGTTCGAGGCCATCCTGGTCTACAAAGCGAATTCCAGGACAGTCTCCAAAACAATACAGAGAAACCCTGTCTCGAAAACCCAAAAAAAAAAAAAAAAGGAATACCAGCCCCATACTACCCACCCTCCTGGTTTCTAGAAATGTGCCTTAGATCCAAGGGCTCTTCAGAAGGAAGGACCTCCTGAAATCTAGCAGGTAGGAGGGCTTGCCACCCAGTCTGGCGCCAACAGACTGACCTGTTCTCCAAATACAGGCACGGCAGCTTCTACACTCAGCCATAGCTCAGTAGCCCGAACCCCCTTGCCTCCGACTGTCATACAACAAGCCAGCAAACAAAAGGACTTGAAAACTCTATGCCAACAAGAACCAAGTCTCCTGGCTCCCTCCTTGAGAAACTGGAGGCCCTGGTGTCAGCAGGAAAAGGCTGGCCTGCAGTTTTGGGTCTGGAGTAGATGATGCCTTAAACAAGCCCAATGGATATATAACCCTCACTGCTCTCAGGGCGGACCATTCCTCTCCTAAGTTCTCTTAGCCATAACAGGAAGGGAGTCTTTATTCTGAAAGGCCAGAGAAAAAGAAGGAGCCAAGAGGAGGAGAGGTACAAGAGAAAGGAAGAAAGCATCTTGGATGTGTCTCAGAGAGCATTTGTTGAAAACAAGGTATTGTCCCTTTAAGCATATAAAAACAAGGCCCTTGAGCATGTAGTTCTCACTCTGGTACACAATTATGGGTGCTTTCAGCTGTCTAGCACTACTTCAAGAGCGCTCTTAAGCCAGACTGTCAATGGCATGTTGAAAGCTATTTTGCTGGCTGCTATCATTAATAGCAAAGTGGAGAGCTGGGCTGATGAGAATTAAATATGGGGGAGGGGCAGGTCATACCCAGTCATTACAGAATTACCAGTATGAGAAAGGAGACAATGCCACTTTGGGGAATAGAGTTCAAACCAGAGCATGATGGTGGGGAAGCAGACAGGGGAGGCCACAGACGCCCGGAGCATCCCCCACCCCCACCCCATGCCAGATGGACTGGAGCCAGCCCTGGAGAGCCATATGGGGACGGAGGGAGCCACTGAGTCGTAGTGAATGCGAGGGTGGAGAGGCCTTTGGATAATGCAGTGCTGCGAAATGTCACCACCTCACCTCACTTCACAAGTGCGGTCCCTGCCCTCCCCCAATCCATTCTTCCTGACTGTAGCTTCCTGAATGTACTTCCCTGACATCCCAGGAGCTGTTGTCACCTGGGAGGAGCTCTAGCTGCAGGCTGCTGCCTTTAACAACTCCCCTCCCACCCTCCTTTTAAGGCCCACTCCAGTAACAGTCCTTCTGCAGGGACATCCTCTCTGACCCATCTCATCTCCGCTTTCCCAGGAAGAGTGAAGCAAGTGTGTGGCAGCGGCCACATTAGCGCTTACCTCACCGCATCGCAATTACTTATTTAGAGGCCTGATGCCCCAGCGGAGGGAATGGTGTCTTATTCGTCTGTGTAACCAAGCCCGGCCCACACCCAAGCACATCCCAGACCCCTAATGACCGTTTTGGGAATGAATCCAACTCTCTCATTTTGCTGATGAGGAGACTGTGTGCTGAACCACAGAGAGAGAGCAGCCTGTAGACAAGCAGGCAGCCCACAATTACAACCCCCCCCACACTTCCTTCCCAGGGCCCTAAGCAGTACAGGTCCACCCACCCACAACCCAAGGAAGGAAACCCCACGTGTTTACTGAGCACCTATTACACACTGTGTGTGCTTGGCAAAGGGGCATCCTCCATAGCTCTGAAATGAGATAAGGTTCACATTGTGTTGCACTGGATCACAGGAGAGAGCCCCGCTGAGAGTTGTTTACCGTCTCCTGGTGTCCCAGCATTTTGTACAATGATACAGAAAAGCATTTTCTTATGTGGAAAGGGTATTTATTCCTTGGCTAACTCTCTCCTGCAACAATATGGAATCGAGGGCCTCAATAAAGACGACTCTTTCCTGAGTGGAGTGAGGATTCCAAAGAGGTCAATGAGGAGAGGGAGGAGGAACTCTCGGCCACCACCCCACTCCTGCTTCAGGGAAGCTTCTGGAATAGTAGAATCAGGAGCAGGGTTTGCAGCAGGCTTGTCTTATTCTAGTTCTAGAGTCATCTCAATGGTCAAATGCACAAGAGGGAAAAGCCCCGTTCTACCATCTACTACAGACGGGATCCAGAGGAGCTTGAGATGAGAGGCAGCCTTGAGGGTTAGGTCACCCTCTAGCTGGATGGGACAAAGTAAAAGGAGCTTCGGGCTCAATAATTCACAAGGTAGAACACGGATGGCATCCTTCTGGGGAGATCACACAAGCCCCATATTTCCAGGGAGGAGCCAAAAAGCAGCTGATGTCACACAGACTCAAGGGTGTGAATGAAGCAGCTCCCAGTACAGAAATGAATTTCACAGCTCAACCCAGATGCCACACAAACAGACACTGTCCTGGGATTAGTGCCACACCCCCCATCTTATAGCCACCAAGGTCTGTCAACTCTTTGGTAGCATCTTTCTGGAAAACCCTGTGGCCTGATGGCTCTTTGGCCACACAGCTCCTTAAGCTACTTTACTTGAAGGTCTTCAACTCTTTTCAGCCCTGTGTAGATGGCCACCTTGTGGTCAGGGTACAACAGTCATGGGTTTTACCACCCTCACCTCATCTGTGAACCTGCCCTCTGTGTTATTGCCAAACACGTCAAATCATTAGTTGTGCAAATAGCTGGAGAATGGAGATGGGACTGTGGACACAGAGGGTTCAGCTGACAAGGTTATACAACCCCAAACGGGATACTTTGGACTTTGGTGGAGCCAAGTTTGCAGCCTGAACCTGGCTGGATAATAGCATGGAACAAGCGGAGGTAATTAAAAGACATAGCGTGCTATGAGTTACCAAGAGACTCACTACAGAAGAGTCAAGGGGGTGGAGAGGAAAGTCTACAGCAGCAGCATTATCACCACCTGAGTTATAGAAGTCTGGGTATGCCAGGTCCAGTCTCTGAGTCCCCGTTTCCACATCCATGACTTTAAAGGTTTGGATAAGAAGTCAAAGGGTTCTTCCAGCTCTGGGACTCTGGAACTTAGCTGGGTTACTGAAAACAGTGACTGTCTAGTATTGGCATGCATGATGCTGCCCTCAAATCAAAAACGCCTCGAGTCAGTTTGCCAAACATCAGAGGGTGAAAGGCCAGTCACCATGCCTCAAAGCCACTGCATGGCAGTTGCTCTGGAGTCTGTTCTAAGCTGGCTTTGTCATTTGCTGCTGACACGGGAAAGGCGCTGCAGGAACAAGACGGGAACTGATGAGATGGCCAGCCATCATTGCTTCCCTGGCCCTCGCTGAATCATCCTTGACACCCTGCCTGGAAGCAGGAGCCTGGAGGAGGTGGTGACCTCTTCAAGTCCCAGGCCAGGCCTGTGATTCTGGAATCTTTGCTTTACCATAATTAGGGAGGGAGGCAGGCAAAAGAGTAGGAGGACCCATTTATTACTTCTCTGGGATTTGACAGCTTTTGAAGGGAGGGGGGCAGAGAAACAGCCAGGGACATAGCCCGCCACAGTGAGTTTAACCTCTCAGTAAAATAAAAACGGGCTGGACGTACCTCATCAGCTGCCCTCTGTCAATACTTGGGACCATCTGGCAGAACGCAAGGTTCTCAGCTAATTGGCATTTCCCATGGAGCCAGTGAAGAAGAGCTTTTGAAAAAATATGTGGTGATGGTGGGGTGACAGGAAGACAGAGAGAGAGAGAGAGAGAGAGAGAGAGAGAGAGAGAGAGAGAGAGAGAGAGAGAGAGAGAGAGAGAGAGAGAGAGAGAATGTACATGCAGGCTGAGGATGGCCAGGCAGACTTTCCCAAGGTGGTGCTAGCTCTGTAGACCATCTATTATATAAAAGTACACACAGTCCCCACCCCCACTCACTTAAAGATGAAGAATCCAGCCTGTTTGTTCCAGGCAGATGTAATCACACAGTCAAGTCTAGAGGGCAGGACACTGCATGAATAATTCAGGCACTCAAGTCACTTGATTGTGTGTGCAGATAAAACACCAGTCAACCGCTAAACAGGTCAGCTGATAAACTTGTTTGCTCAGGCCTAACCACCATCGCCAAATGCACCCAAGACTCACACTACAATTAGTGGCAGGGTTTTCTTCTACAGAACCCTGCAAGCCTAGGGAGTGGCTAGCACGCCATTAGGTCAGGGCTGTATTGCGTTTCTCCTTTCTCAGGCAGGGTTTCTCCACCTCTTTGCCTCTTTGTTCCTACACAGCCACAGGATGAGTTCACCCAACCCAGAGACTTCTCAGCACGAATTCCTGCTGGGAAGGGGCTAGAAGGCAAAGGTAGGCACCAGGAGCAAAGGGCCGACCTGCAGAACCCAGAGGCTCTGCAATGAGCTCTAGCTCTTGCCAAGCTGGCTTCCCTGATGCCTTGGTTTCCCCACATATAAAAAGAGGGCAAAGATCCCTCTATCCACCACTGAGAGGATTAATGAAGACAATGTGGCCAGATCTCAGGCATTCTCCCATCTTAGAACCCAGCTTGGGGAATGGCCAGGAATCCTAGCTGAACACAGCTGCTCTGTACACAAGCCAGACAAACCCCCTACCCTCCCCCCACACAAGAGCATTGAGATACTTAACCCTTCTAGGTTCATAGCATCCCCAGGGCTCAGAACAGCTTTGCTCTGCCAGCCAAGGTGACTTCTTTGTACCTAACAGCCATCCACTCAGACATGGGCAACACCACCCATGCAGACCTCAACATGCAAGGACATATTACACCTTAATTAGAAGCTCTTACAACAACTACTGCTATAAATTTTGAACCTGGGTGCAATTACCCTCTTTAAAACACACCCAAGATACTACTCACAGAGGAAGGAGAGGACTGGAGAAAGGGAGGAAGTGGTACCTTGCATAATACCCCAAAGTCCTTCAAACACCTGAGACCCCAGTTTCATTTTATATATCCCTTCTAAACCAGTCAGGCCTGGGCCAGTTCTACCTAGAATAAGGTTCCCTAGGAGAACCTTCTTTATATATAAAGCAATGTCTGGTTATTATTTCTGTGGCCCAAGAAGTGAAAATGCGGTAGCGTCCATGTATGCATGCCTAGGGAACCAATTCCTCAGGAAACCACAGCTGGCTTCCCACATTGCTCACTAAATGCTGGCCCCTTTCAGGCTCCCTTCACCCAACAGCGGGGCTCCCTACAGTGGGGAAAGGAAACTAGATTCAAAGGGCTCTATAGGAAGTCACTGGAGCGGGCAGGAATCTGCACACTTCCCCTCAGGGTCACCTGCCCTTCTCACCTGCCCTGAGTCCTGCCCCCCTAAAGAGCAAAATTTAAACCTTGTAAATGACTGTTAATTTAGAGCAGAAAATCCATTCAAGTCACGGTCACCAAAGGCTAGAATGAGTCAACAGCCTTCTGAGATTTCAAGAACACCAATTGTTAAAAAGAACAACCAGCCTGCGCCATTTATACGTGCCAAGTCGATGCTAATCGTCCGCCAAGCCAAATTATAGGCAGCCTCTCCTTGGAACACAAATAGACAAACAGGCCTCTCCCACAGCCTGGCCTAGCTCAGGACTAACTACTGATATGCACTGAGATAAAGGGTGTTTCTATTTGCTGGATTTGAGGTATACTGTTATTAGAAGGGTGACAATGTGGGGTAGTTTACATATCCATCAAAGGATACCACACTAGCTAAACTGGTTTGACTTCTGGATTACAGAGCTCAACTGCCAGCCGTCTCAAAAGGCCTGGCGAGGCTGGCCCCTGGGCAAGCTACTTCACCCCCAGGGTTTCAGCTTCCTCCTGCAAAATGGGGACATAGCTGCCTTCAAATGAAGAGAGTTGAGAAACTCCCTCCTAAATGCAAGGCACAAGGATTGCATTTCACTCTGGCTTTAAGTTTTTTTAGGCCGTTAGTGGCTTCATTCCCTTACATTTCGACAGCTCAGCCTGGCTTTTAAGGCCCTTGAAGTATAATCTTATCAAGGCAGTACATCACGTTTTTTTTCTTCAAGAAAAAGAAAGAAAAGGGGGGAAGGAACCCCGCCTGCATTTCCTTTTTGAGAATTTTACATTAAAACAGATAAAAGCAGTCAGCCAACTCCAGAAGTAGGTAGCTCAGATCCTGGGGTACCTACAGTGCAACTTTCCATCAGGTCTTTGGTTCTTTATCTAACCAGATCCCAGACCAGGCCTAAGGTCACAAAACCAAATGCTTACAACTCATCATAACCAAGGGACAGCAAAGCCCTCCAAGTAGGCATCCCCTGAACATTCACCCTTAATAGCCAAGTGGGAAGACCAGAAGAACCAGGTCCATTTTCAAATCATGACCCCCTCCAAGTCAACATATTTTAAGCTTTTTATACACATACATATTTTAATTAAAAGAAAAACACATACCTGTTTGTGCATTTCAATATTCAAGCCATAGGACATCTCATAGTACTACAAATTAAAAAAAAAATGCCATTAGCAGGCAAAACAGGGATACTGTTCAGTTTCACCTTCCCTTCCCCCAGGCTTTGGCCAAACCATTCGCTGGGTCCAAAGAAACTGAAGTCCACCCACAAAGACAGCCTATGGAGGTTTAAAAGCTGACACCAGGAAGTGGGCAAGTGCTTCTCTCCACTCAAGAGAACATTACACACAAAGAAGAGCTCCCCTCCCCTCCCCAAGTACCCCATGTGCCACACATGCTGTTTATACAAGGTGAGCTGGCTCGACAGGGAAAGCTGTACACCGCCTCCTCATGTCCTCTGAGAGTTATTTAGCACTAGGTGGAAGGTCTCTTATGTGGAAAGGCTGCTGCGGCCTGCACTTAAGTGGCTCCCATGCCCACTCCCTAAAGGACGATGTCAACTAGAAGGAAGACACTATAAAACAAGGTCTAGCTAGGGGGATCCAGACTCCCAGCTGAGAAAATCCTCGAGGAGAGGACACAGGGGCAGAGAGCTTTAAAAGGTTCCTCCAGTTTGGAAAAATTCTGGGGAAGGCAGGCCCTTCTGTCCCATTCTGGCTAGATCCCAGCTGCCAAACAGAAAAGTTTCCGAACACTCCCAGGAGGACTCCAGGAGGGATTTTTATACAACTCTGACACCGGCTCAACCAACTTTATGTTACTAACCAGTTTAAGGCAACCAGTCCCCCCGGGAAAATCTTAAAAACACAAATGAGAAGCTCTTTACAAAGGTGGCCTGGAAAGCAGGTTTGTTTCTCTTTCGGCCCCTTCTCTCACCAGCCCTCCTTCAAGTGGCTGGGAAGAGGAAGCTGAAGAAGGGAGCCCTCCAGGGAGGCTGTCTCAGGCCTGCGACGGTCCCAGCTGAACCCATAGCCTGGGTGCCCTGCCCTGCCCTCCCTCCGCCCGGCTGCGGGCTGCCTCTCACCATCACGTAATGGCGCTGCATCTCCGTCTTCTCGTTCGCCAGCTTGTCGTACTCCACTTTGAGGCTGTGAGGGCAGGAGGAGGCGCTCAGGCCTGGATCCTACACGGCCTCCTCAGAGACCCGAACCCCAGGGTTTCGGAGAGCCACTTTCTCCACTTCCCCGGCACCCTGAGCACCCCCATTATCCAGCATCCTCTGGGCAGGCGGTGGAGGTGGCCATCCACCACCCGGAGCCTGGTACCAACTCCAAACTTCCCTTGATCTGCGAGGGGACGCATCGTGGCCACGCGGGGGCAGGCCTTTACGCCCGCTCAAGACCCCGACCCCACACCAGGCGGGATATTTCGGGAGCGGGGCGACCGCGGGACGCAAAGGGTTAAGGCGGCGCACAACGAGAGGGGAAACAAAAGGCGGAGGCCCCGCCGCCGGGGGTCGGAGTCTCCTCTGTCCCCGCGGGGGGCATCAGCAGCGCGCGCAGACGCCCTCCTCGCCAGCCCGGGGCCACCCCCGCCCCCCTTACCTGTGATACTGAGCTTGCAGGAACTGGAATTCGTCTTTGATCCTGTCGCAGGACTCGGCCACGGTGAATTTAAATCCCGGCTGCCCGGGTTGATGGGGAGCCTGGAGCCCACGAGGACGACACAGGGGAGAGGAGTGGGCACATCAGACGGGCTCCACGAGGCCCCTTGCCTCCGCTGGGTCCCGAGTTCCTTCCTGCCTGGCACCACCGGCAAGGCCACCACCCCATTGACCAGAACCTTCCCAGCAAGTTTATCTCCGCTCTTCCGAAGGGGCCGGGAAGGGGGCGCCCGGACCATCCCCAAAGCCAGGAGGGTTCCCATGGTCAAGTGCCGCGGGGGCGACTTGGAAGACTTGGGAGAGGGGCCGAGGGAAGTAACCAGAGTGCCCCCTCCAAGGCAGGCTGCCCCCCGGCCACTCGAACGCAATTACCCTTGGCTCTCCACTGCGCCCCCCCCCACCAAAGCCCCTTTGTGTGAGCGCACACACGCGCGCGCACCATAAAGGTAGCAACAAGCAAAATGGAGGTGCTAGATAAACTGCCTCGTTTACCCTGCCATGATAGATGCTTAAATAAGCCTAGTTGCAATTACTCACCGGATGTCTGCCTTGCGGATACATGGCAGGGAGGGGTCGCGATTCCGAGAGCTTGGAAGCGCCGAGAGCCCGAGCCGGGGATGTGCGGGGGAGGGGGGAGGCGAGCCCGAGCGGGGGGCGGCCGGGGAACCGAGAGCTCGCCCCCGGCCCCCCCAGCCCGCTCTCGCAGCGAAATCCCAGAGTCGGGCGTGCGCCCCAAGTGCAGACAAAGAGCGGCGGAGCAAGCGGCAAAGTCGTCGGCGGGCTCGCGCTTTGTGCGCCTAGGGCTCGGCCGGCTTCGGCCGGCCGCCTTCCCCCGGCTGCTTGTACAGTGTCAGAAGCCGGAGCTGTGCGGTCATCGTCGGCTCCCTGGTGGCTCCAGTGCGGATCCCGAGGCCGAGGGTGGGGGGGGTCCTCCTGCCCCTTCGCGGGTCACTCAGCAGGATGAGGCTGGAGGGGGGCGCGTCTGGGCAGCCCAGAGCATCCGGGGCGCGCGGGTCGGGTCCCAGAGGTGGCCGGGCCCGGAACTCGCAGCGAGAAGAGAAAGGAGGCAGGCCACGGAGGTGACGGCTTGAGGATCGAGGGTGAGGGCTGGAGCCCAGCGAGGGCACTTCAACGCCCCCCCTCGGAGATGAGAGCCTGCTGCTCCTTCTGCTCCCGTCGCCACCGCCAACCCTTCCCAGGGCCGAGGAACTCCAGGCTCAGTCGGTGCAAATCATGCGACCTGGAATCCTAACTCCAGCGGGCATGAGAAGCCTCGGCGAAGGGTCCTCTCTGATCCCAAGTAGAGCGTCAGCGTCCCTGGCGAGGAGCGGTCGACGTTCCTGCTACCTCGGAACGCGCAGGCTGGAGAGCACCGAGGGGAAGACGTAGCCCGAGCCCGGGAGCTCTGCGGCTTCTTTGCTTCCTCCCAACCTAGCTCTCCTCTCCGCGCCCCGACAAACCCCCCAAACACACGCACTCAACACACACACGCGCACACTCACACACACACACACACAAAGTGCCTCGGACCTGCGGATACCACACACAGACAGGCGAAGGGGGCCGAGCACGAGGTCTGAACTGCCGCGAGAGCAGTTCCAAATAGGGACTGAAAAGTAACAAAATAATGTGGCGGCTTCGCCTAGCGTTGGCCAATGGGAAAGCTAGGATCCCACGTGGGGCCATCGGACTCGGACTGCGACTGGGCGCTGCTGGGCGCGACGTCACAATGCCCTCTTGTGTCTAAAACTATGCATGAAAAGTAGCAATCAGGCCCTACCCGCTGGTGACTTTCGCTTGGGAGTGAAAAACAGCGCTCCTCACATCAGGAATTAACCGAAAGACATATAATAAATAGATATATATTATGGTGCTGGGCTGCTAGGGTTTTTTCTTTTTTCCCACGATCTACTAGCAAATAATTATTTGGCGGGAGGGGAGGAAGAGAAAAGGAATAACAACAAAAGGGGAAAAAAGGACAAGCTGTACAATCCTCAAAACCTGTGGCTGGGTAGTAATGGATCAGTTGATTCTGTAAAGGCGGCGTACGATTGCCCCCCTCTAATCTCATTAGGGCTGCAAAGCAGCCCAATTAGATACTATAAAACAAACAGAATCACTTTGTCAGTTTAATGTTTTCACTTCAGAAGATTTAGGACCGATAAAATGCTGGCTCCCCAAGTTACCTCCGACCTCTAAGATTGTTCCCCAAACTGAGTTTCTTTCTTTTATCCGTTTCTGTCCCCCTTCCCACCCTTGGGCGCCCCGCTTTCCTCCTTTGTTCATTCGCCCTTCTTTTCAGAAAGCCAAATAAACAGCGCCTCTGATGCGCGGCGGCTGCCGCCGAGGGGGACGTCTGAGAACTCTGGCTTGGCGGGCAGCGCAGATGGAAGGGCCCGGCTGTCTGCGGACAACAGGCTCAGTAGTGTGGTTGGCCCTGTTTGGGGTTCTTGCCCTTTGGGGACAGCTACGTTCTGGCCGCAGCCTTGTCAAGGCGGACTCATCAGCTGCGCTCCGGGCCCGAGATGGTGTAGGGCATGCTTGGAGTTGGGGTCCTCCTGGCTACGACCCAGAGCTCCGACCCGGTTTCTTGGCCTGCTGGCCAGCCCGTACCATATGCATCGGCAGCCACCCGTGGAAGAGCGAGTGCGAGCCTGGAGCGTCCATGGTCACCAGCCTTGACGCCCAAGGGGGCGCAGACATTCGATTCTGGGGCCCAGTTGCTCGCAGACAGGGGTCACCTCGGGGCATTCTGCCCACCCTGGGTCCGTAGGCCTCGGACAACCACCGCCAAGTGGGCCTCCCAGGTGTTCCCGGGTCCCTCTCTGCTTTCCCACCAAGCACGCACACAAGCTCGCACTCTGGGCCCGCTGCGGGCGCGCGCGAGCCGGGCGCGCGCCCCCGAATCTATATTTTCCCCTCATTAGGACCCCGAGGTTCGCTTTTGCATCTTAATGAGGAGCTGGGAACGAGCAGGGACCTCCACGTGAGCGGCTGCCCCGAGATGGAGCCTCCCAGAACCCGCTCCGGCCGCGGGCCACGACCGCGCTCTCCTCTTCATTTATTTATTCTCCTAAATAAAAACATAAATCGTGTAAGGCGCGCACCGAAAAGGGGAGGGGGCAGGGAGAAGCCCAGCTCGACAGATGCGAGCATCTGGCCGAAGCATCCATTAGTCTCAAAATGGCTCCTCTTTTGAGCTTCCCTTTCCCCTCCCCCTTCTTTGCCCTCCCCCTTACGTCATGGGTGGGCGCACCCGCTTCCTACCGGCCCGCCCCTTTCGCTCTTCAACCCCCACGTGGGGAGCGCCGGCCACGCCCCAGAGCAAGCCTAGAGACCAATCATAGAAAAGCAAAGGGTCTCTCGACTGTTGATTGGTGAAGATGCCGAGAGCTGTCAGTCCTTGGCCGGAGCTGTCAGTCAAAACCACGAGGGGTGGGGGAGCGCTGACAAATGCCGAGGCTTCTGAGCCTCCCGCTTGCAAATAGTGCTTGGAATGGCTGCTTAATTAGCTTTGAATGGCTTTTCCTTCCAGCTCAAACAATCTGTCACTACCATGTGGTATAAAGGAGCCATGCATAAAAAAGTAAGCAGAGGCTAAATATCAATTTGATTTTGTGTATCAAAGGAATATTTTATTTTTCTCCCTAGTAATGAAACGTATCAATTTAAATAATAAAAGGTAAAAACACACACAAACCCTATAAAAAAGAACAAGAAAAAGGAAGGAAAAAAAGAAAGAAAAAAGAAAGAAAATCAAAACCCAAACTCCACGAAGTTCCGACTAGTGCGCACGTCTGAAATAGGTAATTTCTATGGATCGCGTTGAGGAGGAAGTCTGAGACTCTCCTTCTCCACCGCCCCCCCCCCCCCTTTAAACTTGCATTTAGTGTTTTGTTGTCCTGGTCCTAGGAATGGTGGGGGAGGGGTGTCAAAGGGGAGGAGATACAGGGTTAGGGAGAAAGGAGAACTTTAAAGGGATCTCTTTGAAGCTGCTAATCAAAGTGCGGGGGATTTTAAGACCCCTTAAACTGGGGGTCCTACAGCAGGTCTTGATTTGGGAGCCTATGAGAGGGGGGGAGGTTGAGGGTGTGCTTGTCGCCCAGATTTATTAAACACAATGCCTTCAAGATGCCAGGGCCAAGGCGCCTGACTCTGCCTCCCTCTCCTCGGTCTCCCTCCGGACTGGCTCCGACGGCGCCCTCCCGCTGGCGGCCACGGAGGCCCTGGGTTTCCAGGTCGAGTCTAGGCGGACTGTGTACAGAAAAGCGCTGCAGCTCTGTCTCCAGTCTCCGTGTCTCCTGCCGGGGCAGTGGTGCTCCCGAGGACTCCACGAGTCAGCGTGTGCTGGTGCAAGGCAACCTCCACATTGAGTTTTCGTGTGAGCCCAGGCGCCAGCACCCGGCCTGCCGCACGGAGGATGAGTGTGATGGATGCGCTTTTGCACAGCGCCGCCCGCACGGCAGAGCCGAACTGCAGCGGCACGCCCCACAGTGAGGAAGGACAGCCCTTGAGCGTTTAATAGATACAAAGCAGGCCATGGTTACCCACTTCGTCCTCACTTCACTCCCAAGGCCTGGCTGATGGCCAGTCGTATAGGGTAGAAAAGAGGATGAAAACAAACACACAAACAGAGCTTAGTAATGGGCCCGAGCTAAACAGAGAGTTCAGAATTGGAATCCAGAACAGTAAGATCCACGGCCAAACTCAGAAACATCTTTGTGCAAGACGAATCCATATGATCATTAGCTGAAAGACACTCACTCATTCATTCTAGCCCTCTCTGGAGATCTGGAGGTGGAGCCTCTGGCTCCCTATTTGCCCCTTCTCCTAGACTCCCAACCCCTTCCCCTTCTCTGTTAACAGAACCCGGAGCAGGGTACTGGGTAACCAGGTTCGGGTTCCTTAAGTTCAAAGCTTGCCACTGCTCAGAACCCCCACGCCACCCCACAAATTTTGTAAGAAAATGAAAAATGCTTATTGTATGCTAGAGAAAGATGCATACAGCACCCTGTCCGAAGCGCTTGACAATTATTTTTAAAAAGGAGGGGACTGAAGAAAAAGACTTCAAACAGCTCTGTCTCCAGTTCTAATTGGAAGCGTTTCAACTGTTTATGTTACAAGAAGTGTCAGGGTCATTTGCTACCGGAGAGCTGACTTTTCATTGGCTGCTTAATTGAGTACCTCGGAGTCCACCCCACGTGGGAGAGGAATTCCTGGCACATTGAAAAAAAAAAGTCACACGGCGAGATGGAAAGCCCGGGATGGATCTGAAGCAGCGGAGCCCCCTCATTTGGGATGTAGGATGACTGTGGGAACTTGGGGTGGGAGACAGAGATGTATCTCTGGTTCCTTAAAAATAAATCTGAAACACCTTAGATGAATGTTGTATGTTTTTCTCCGGAATTAAGGGAACTGCCTCTGGCCAGCCACCAGACTGTGGCCTGCCTTTTGAGGAACTGGTCTCAAGGCCTGAGGTGGGATTGGAAACCTCCCTTCCTGTCATCCCCAAGCCCCATCAGCTACTGGCATTGATTTTTGGGAAGCCTCTTGTCTGAGTCGGCCAAAGAGGAGAGAGTTCTCCTGCATCACCACCCACCACTCTTTGGTTGATCCTGTGGTTCCCTCATTATTTATGTTCAGTGCTAGAGCAAGTCTGCTCCCCCTTTCCCACCCCACCCCCGTGCATCAGTGATCCCAGATCTCCCTGCACAAGGCAGCACCTCACCCTGAAGCCAGAAGAAGGGGCATTTGTATTTGTTTAACAAGTGTAACCCAGCGCTTACTCTGCACCAGATTCTGTTCTAAGCGCTGGGCAAATATTAACAAATTTAATCCTCATCCAAAGAATGAGGGCAGTGCCACTGATGGCACTCCCACCCAGCAGACGGGTAATTGATGCTACTCTCTGGTACAATGACTTACTCAAGGTCACTGTGGTGGTTGACTGACTTGAATACAGTCAACTGAGCTCCAGAGTCCACAACTTAACTATACTTGCCCTGTGTGTCAGGGCCACCTCAGGAAAGAGGGCTGAGCCTCCTATTGGTGAAGGGACTTCCCAAAGTCTCTTAAACTCTCTTTCAACTCTCTAGCTGGGTCAAGTTCTATGACTCTAGGGCACTTGTGGACAATTTTCTAAGTCTCCATTTCCTCATCTGTTGAGGGAAGATAACAGTCCTGCCCACCTTGGAGTATTGCTTCCGAGATCAATGGAGACCATTCAAGTGGTACTTGGTATAGGCCTGGCACATTAAGTGATCAATAGCAGTTAGCTATGGTAGCCCCAATGAGGACGTGCCAACAGCTGAGGATTCAGCTTCTAGAACACTGTGCCTGCGTGCATGCCCAAGAAAGCCCCAAAGCATGCACACCCTCTCTCTCTCTCTCTCTCTCTCTCTCTTTTTTTTTTTTTTTTTGGTTTTTCGAGACAGGGTTTCTCTGTATTACTTTGGAGGCTGTCCTGGAACTCGCTCTGTAGACCAGGCTGACCTCAAACTCACAGAGATCCGCCTGCCTCTGCCTCCTGAGTGCTGGAATTACTATCTCTTGACTCTGGAATTTCCATTATTTTCCAGTCCTTGATAGCCTTGCCTATCCCTACAGCCCGAGCCCATCAGGGAAAGGTTTGGTGAGTGCAGGAAGAAAAGAATGGGAGGGAAGATAATCTGAAGCTAACCTTTTTAGGGGTGGGGTGGGGTTGGGTAGAGGCAGAGAGAAACCTGAGTAGCACCACAGAGGGGTGTGAAGGGACTGGTTGGAAAGGTGGGATTTGAACTCATCCCAGGAGTGTAGGTGAAAGTTCTGGTGGAAAGAGACCAGGAAAAACTTTCTCTCTCCCACAGCCTTCCAAGGTAGTCTGTCTTTATTATAGCCTTCCTTTTACCACCTAGAGGCTGTCATTTGGTCCTGAGGAAGGAAGCAAAACAAAACAAAACAAAAAAAACACATACAAAAAAAAAAAAAACAAATAACAAAAGAAACCTTGTTTTCATCCTACACCCATCTTAAGAGCCTTCTCATCAAATGGAAGATGTCCCCAGAGGCTGCTAAATTCAGGAGGGAGGGATCTACTCCTCAAGTCTCTATTTCTACAGCTGTAAAATGGAAAGAATAGCATCTGGGTGCTGACTCATGAAGAGTTTACTGAAAGCCTACTATATGCAAGTACTAGAATGTGAGGGAAGCCCTTGCCTTGGGTAGACACAAGGCTATCTAAGCCTAGGCTGCACGGAGAGCCTAAGTGTTAGAATTTCACGGGAAATAATCCTGTGTATCGAGTTGGAGTTGACAGTAGGAGTAACCTGCCTGTGAAGTGCTGTGGCCTTGGTTGACTGAGGGTAGAGTTCCACACAATAGCAAGGCAGCCCAGCTAGGACTCTCTGGAGAGCCCTGGGATATTGGATCTGCTTGGTGGCCCCACTACCTCTGTCTAGAAAGCTAAGGCAACCAGACTACCAGGTGGTGATTTACAAATAGGCTATCATGTCCACCTGGGACTTTGTGGGGGGCAGGTGTACAGAGGAAGCATGGAATGTGTTTGTTCACCTGTCTTTAGCAGAAGCCTGAGACTGGAAACATTCTCCCCACACCTCCTCCTAAGCTCGGCTGAATTGCATCCTGCTGTTCCCAAGGTGCACTTTGCTGACCTCTATTGACTAATGGCGCCGGGTTTCCATGCCTCATGCTGGAACCGGGTAAATATTTATCGAAGTGATTGGGCGTCCTAATTAAGAGATTTGTGCCGTTTCTCTTTCCCTTTTAAAGATTCGAAGCTGAGGCTTAGGAGATTAAGAAATAGTTTGCTGGTATTAACGCATCCATCTTAGCAAGGGTTGAGAAGAATTACCCAGGTCAGTGCGGTGGGAGTGGGGGAGAGGGCGGGTGCTCCAGGACCGCATCAAGCCTGGATGAAGGCTGGGGCAGAACTCTGGCCCTGTGCATAGGCTCTGTAATGGTGGGACCGACCCCGAGTTGGAGAAGAGAGGAGAGGGTATTTGTCTCACAGCCTTTTTTGTTCTACCCTTCCAATTCTATTCTCATCTTTCTGTCCTTTTATTAAATGGATTTGCAAATGTGTGTTTGTTATGCACACACAGTGATAAAGTGTGCTTACCTGCTAGTTCTCAACTGAGGGTGATTTTGCTCTCTAGGGGACACTAGGGGATATCCAAAGACATTTTTTGTTGTCACAACTCCATAGGAGGGGTACATTGTTGTTTGGTTTGTAATTATTATTACTGTTATTAATTTGTTTATTCTCTCTTATCATGTCTGTGTTAATGTGCATGTGAGGTCTCAGGACACCTTTTGGGAGTCAGTTCTCTCCTTAACTTTGTGGGTCCTAGGGATCAAATTCAGGTATTCAGACTTGGCTGCAAACAGCTTAACTCAGTGAGCCATTTTTCTAGCCCATAGCTGATATTTGCAAGTGAATGGAGGCTTCCAAGCAAACTACAATGCCAAGAAAACAAGAAAAACCATATCCATATCCATATACATACATACATACATACATACATGCATGCATGCATACATACATATCCCAATCCTAACAATGATGAAGCTGGGTAACTTGCATATACTATATTAATCATTTTCCTGTTGCTATGACAAAATAACCAAAGCAATTTGGGGAGGGGAGGGTTTATTTTTGGCTCATAGTCTGAGGGTCTAGTCCTAAATTTATTGTTTGGAGGCACATGGTGGTGGCAGTTAGGTCTTCTGGTCCTGAGACTGATTCTTCCCATAAACCAGTCAGGATTTCCAACAGAGCTCTGGGGGAAGTTCTGGGGCCTTCAAAAGGTAATGGGGCAGGGAGAAGATGGGGAAGTAGAGACAATGACCTCAGAGACACCTCCACCCATGCAATCCCTGAAACCCACACCAGCAGGAGGGAATTGACTCTGAAGCCTCATTGTCCATTGACCTACAATTGTGTGCCCTTTCCCATCATGCACAAACACACACACTTACACTAATAATAAATAAATATATTTTAAGATCTAACAGAAAATGACAAGTGTTGTTGAGGCCGTGGAGAGACTGGAACCCTTGTGTGCTGTTGGTGGAACTGTGAAGTTGTGTAACTGATTCAGTCAGTGTGGCAGTTCCTCAGGGAGTTAAAAATAGAATTACCATGTGACAGAGCAGTCCCATTTCTTGTGTATATACCCCAAAGAATTGAAAACAGAATCTGAAAGAGATAGCTGCACAACTGCGTGTATATTGCAGAATCCTTCACCATGACTGAGAGGTGGAAGTAACTTAAATGTAGGCCATAAGGCAAATGGACAGACAAAGACTATGCAACACATACATACAGTGAAATATTAGCCAGCCTTTAAAAAGAAAGAAATCCAATCACATGCTGCAGTGTGGATGAACCTTGAGAGGTTGACACTGTTTCATAAATCAGCTCTAATGAGCTCCTAGCGTAGTCAGGCTTGGAGAAACGGAAAGTAGAATGCTGGGTGCCATGCTGGGGAGGGACAAGTGGAGTGATTTGGGCTGCAGAGTTTTGGCTTGGAAGATGAAGAAGTCTAGTAATACAGGAAGAAGTCTAATGATACAGGAAGAATTAGCTGCATGACTGTGAATAGTTAACATTATCCTTTGAACATTTAATGGTGGCAGTATTTATGTACTATGGTTTTTACTACAGTTAAAAAAAATAGAGGCAGCCCCATTGGTGGGTGAGTTCTTTGGCATTTTAAGCTCAGTTCCTGGAGCTCATGGCCTAGCCCTCTCTTTTAGCCTAATACAGCAATTCCTTCTATCAGTGTGGTCTGTTTCAAACAGAAGAGTGTGTGGTTTCTAGACCCTGTGCCTGGCCTGGCCTCATGCAGTTCTGCTTTTTCTAGTACCTTCTCTACCAAGATGCCTTCAGCCTGCCTTAGGCTATAGTAAATATGTCATCTTTAACTAATTAAAATTTTAATGTACATTTAATTTAGTGTGTGTGTGTGCACGCGCACACTCGATCACAAATGTGCATATGTGCACATACACACACAGCATGGTGCACATATGAGAATCAGAAGACAACTGGGAAAATCAGTTTTCTCCTACTATGTGGATCCTGGGAATCAAATTCTAGTCACCAGACTTGGTGGCAAGCATCTTTACCTATGGGACTAATTTGCTGACCCTCCCTGACATTATTGATTAATAAAAATAGTGATTCTGGGACAGGGGGATGGCTCAGTCCATGAAGTGCAGGTAAAGAGCTAGGTGTAGTGCATGTATTTGAACTCCCAGTGATGGAGAAGTTGGAAACAGGTAAATATCTGAGGTTCACAGACCAGCCAGCCTAGCCTCCTCGGTAAGGTTCAGGCCAGTGAGAGGCCCTGTCTCAAAAAGACAAAGTGGATAGTTCCTACGGACTGACACCCAAAGTTGATCTCTGTGCACACACTAAGAAAGACCACTGATAATTGGTGACATGTGCCCTCATAGACAGGTAGATAGGTTGGACTTCTCCCTACTCTCTTTACCTTCCTGTATTATTTTGTTTAATTATGTGTATATGTGGGGAGGGCATGTACAAGTGAGTGCAGGTGCCCTCGGAGGTCAGAGGAGGATGCCATATCCCTTGGAACTAGAGCTATGGGCAATTGTAAGCCACCCAACATGGGTGCTGGGAACCAAGCCTGGGTCCTCTGCAAGAGCTTTTTACTTTTTTACTGTGGGGTTTGGTGCAAGACACACTGTGGGTTCCTTTTCTGTAACATGGGAATGGTGACAGCACCTTCCTGTAGGGTTGCTGTGAGAGCAGAGCAGAGCACCACAGGTCGGTGGAAGTGGTCTGTGACTGTCAGTGATTCTGAGTAAGTCAGGTCTCATCAGCTTCTTCGTCTCAATGAGCTCAGGCTCCCATGCTTCCATCTAAATCCAAGCACACCAGCTTTTCCACCTGGAACTGGAGTCTCTGCACTTGGAGTTTAACTATGTCTCCCGTTGATGGGAGACCAGGAAGGCAGGAAGCTGGGTATTCAGAGACCCAAACACTAGAAGTCAGTACTAAACACAGGTCCTGAGAGTTCTGGGAAAAGGCAACATGGAGTCAGGCATGATGGTACATGCCATTAATCCCAGCACTCAGGAAGCAGAGGAAACAGATCTCTGTGAGTTCAAGACCACAATGAAACCTTGGCTCAAATTAAAAAAAAAATGAAGGCAGCTTGGGTGGCTTTTTGAGGTAGTAGAATATAGCATACATGTGTGATGGAGTGAAAGGGTGAGATCCTGTCTTTGACAGTTACAGCCTCCTTCCTTATGGAGGCTATGCTCAGGACTGGCAGGCAGAATCAGGCTGCCCACAGTTGGCATGCACAGCTTCTGTTAAAAGAAGGTTCACTGCAGCCTGGTTAGTTGGAGACATGGGAATCCTAACTCAAGCGATCCAGGCTAGACCCTGACAGGAAAAGCTCTACCCAACAGGTCTGTGGGTCTGAGCTTTGGAGATCTCATGATAGTGTTGGCAGAAGCACAGCTGGAGAGGATTGACCAATAGGTCATCAACACATGCGGACTGGGAATGTGGAGCCCATAGATGAAATGTCAACATACACATTTAGGAAGGGCTCCCTCAAAGGAGCTGAGAGCCCTCAGAAACATACCTCAGTCCTGGTTGACTGTTGGCTAAGCAATTCAGTCAGTGTTCACAAACTACTATAATCAATAACTGTGGGTGTCAGGATTGGGCTCCACTATGTTTGTCCAGCCAGCTCACGGGACTGAAGGGCATCAGGACCAAGGTTGCAGAGGTGTTGCTTCCCAGCACCACCAGATCAGAGACCCCAGGGACAGCCACCTAGTCCAAGGTCACAGGCCCTGCTCAGGAAAGCAGGGTGCACATAGACAAGGCCTAATGACCTCTTCTTGGTTAGAACAACCTTTCAAAGCCTACAGAACTCTCGGGGGTGGGGGTGGACCGGACCTGTGTGACTTCACCAAGCTCCTCCCTACCCCCCATCCCCCACCTCCCACCCCCCACTCCCCATTTCGCTTTCCAAAGAGGCTCACAGAACCTTCTACACTTTGCCTTGGTCAAGTTTTGCAATCAAATGCAGGGCCTCTAGTTTAACCAGAATTCCTTTAAACAACGACTGGACAAGTTCATACTAAATAAAGAAACAGACAAAGCCATTCACCTGACACTCAGATTTGACAGGGCAGCTTGTCCTTATTTGTCTGGTAGCTCCGTTCTACCTTAAGCCTTTTCTGGGGGACCTGCTCTAAAACCCCAGCAAGTGGCACCCTTATTTTAGAAACAGAAAACTGAATCTCAGAGTTGTGGTTATATACGTGATTTTGGTTACTATGGAGGAGCAAAACAAAAACAGGGGTTTCAGGGGCTGGGGTAGGGTGCAAAATTCCCCCCCAAGAATTTGAAAGGTACCACCTGTATCTCACTGCCCCCCCCCCCCCCAGCTCTGGAGGAAAGAGCTCCAGCCCGGGTTTTCCAACCAGCCTTCCCAGACAGGGCTGAGCAACCCCTTGGAAGAACATTTTAATCAGCCACCTAGTCGCTGCCTCTCTTGGCCTTTGCTTTCATTGTCAGAGTCTGTGTCAATAGCTGGAAATCCAGGCACAGCCCACGGAGACATCTCCTCCCCATCCCAAGCAGAAATCCCATAAAGGACAGGACTCCCCCTTTATAGGGAAAACAAACAAGTCTGGGGGCTCCCAGGGGCTATGGGCTTGGGGGAGGGGTGTGGGCAGCCAGCTGGCTCAGCCTGGCCCAAGCTCCCACCCTCACTAACTTTCCACTCCTAACTGTCTTTCTTCAAGTGGATCTGGATGTGAAGAGAAGCTGGAATCTGCAGAGTTCAGCAGACTCAAGCCTCAACCTGCCTCCAGTCCAGCAATCCCACTGGGAACCGCTCTCCCAGCCAGGGTGACCTCTGAGCAAATCACCTCCCTCAAACTCTTCTGGAGCTCCCTGTAGCCATCAGCCTGGCCTTCCACCTGGACTCCTTGCCCCCTCTAGGTGAAAGACACCCCCACTCCCTCCATTCCAAGACCCTTTTCGTCTGTGGTGCCTCCTTAGCCAGAAAAATCACTTCCTGGCTGTGCTACCCAGTTGTATTTGATGCCTTCATCCAGGGTGTCCTGCCCTTTTGCAGTTGGACACCTAGGCAACTGTAGACAGAGTTCAGATGACAAACCTCTGGGCATGTCTATGAGGACTGATCTAGACTAGGTTATCCTGAGGTAGGAAGACTCATCCTGAATGTAGGCATCACTGTTCCATGGCTGCAGACCTTGGACTAGGGGGCTTATATAGGTGTGGGCAGGAGTCTTGCTCAGGTCTGCCTGCTTCTCTTTAACTGGAATGTTGGGTCCAGTGTTTGGGAGTTCAGCTTCTGGGGTGTGGAGTAGGAAGCCACCCTCCTCCACTGTACAACTGACAGTAGTGCTAAGTACAACTGGGGTGGCATCTTGTGCAGGCAGCCCAGAAATGGGTGGAAGGGTACTTTCCACTCCTGGGTAGCTGGCATCCCCAGCCTACCTGGAAGAGTAGTAGGCTGGGAACCCCCGATGTTCCCTGGTCACGGAGAGCTGCCCTGGTACAGGGCCTAGATTATATCTTCTGGGCCAAGATTAAAGTGAGTGTCAAGGAACTCCAGGGTCAGGGCCACTGGATGACTTGGTGACTCTAACAGGCCTGTTTTTCTTCCCTGCCACAAGTCTTAATCCACTACCCATGGAGGTTGTGGACATCACGCCTCTTAGCTGCTCCAATCCCTGCACTGACTTTCCAGTTAATATCTGAGAAAAGTTCAAGTCCTTATGTGGTCCAGCAGGCCCTCTGGACCTGTTCTGAGGAGCCCCCATTACTGGCTCATTCCTCTGTGCTGGACATAGTCCTCCCCATAGGCCTCCATGTTGGCTGATGGCAATTTGTAAGGTTCTTACCCCAAAGCTCACTGAGCTAACATACTCCCCCACTTCTACCACAGTCCCATGGAGACCTCAGCCCTGAGCTGGTGACCTGCTCTGGTTACTCATTTAACACTGAAGTCAGCCTCACTCTGTCTCACCACTGATGATACCCTCCTTACTCCCAGTCAACCTAACACTTGTGTCTTCATTTCCTAGCAAGCCATGGAACTCGCTCAAGTTGGCTGCCTGTCCCCTGCCCTGGAGGGTCAGCCCCGAGAGGTCAGTTCACTTTGTTTACTGGTGTAGCACTAAAGCAGTTCCTAGTGAGAGACCCTGTCTCAAAAAACAAGGTGAATTGTCCCTAAGTAATGACACTCTACATATCCTAGGCTGACCTCTGGCCTTCATATACATGCATGCATGCATGCGCGCATGCATGCATGCACATGCTGCAGCGTGTGTGTGTGTGTGTGTGTGTGTGTGTGTGCATGAGCGTGCAGGCAACTGATTCCATTAGGGACACAGAACCCAGCCTGACCATCAGAAAGTGTTCAGAGGGTGTTATTAGGATTAATGTGTTAAAATGGATAGGCTAAGAACATGAAAGGCACAAAAACAACACCCCCATAAGGTAGGGGGGCAGCTCCTACATTCTTCCTTCCTATTCAGGCCTGGGGAGGGGACCCATCCAATGAGTGGGCCCTCACCTCACTCAGTCCTCATCTTCCACTCACCCAACTGCCTCCTCTGCCTCTGTCTATCTAAGAGAATAGTAGAGGAAGCTCGTTGGCCTAAGATCCTAGAATATCCCCCCTTGAATGATTAGAAGTGTGGTAGTCCAACCACTGTGCTTAATTTTACAGGGGAGTACCAGGGCCCCATGTGGGAAGCAACTAAGATCACAGAGGCCTTGGTGGTACCCAGTCTTCCTAAACCCCTCTTCCTCCAGCAGCTGAATATACAGACTCCTATCTGGCAAAGGGCTGTCGAATCAGCCAGTCAGCGACGTGTTTTAGCATGGAAGGATCTATCCAGCATTTTCAGTCTTCACTTGCCTATGTTTGTATTAAATCACCTTTGTTGTAAAGAACAGAATGACAAGGAATCTTAAGTACCTTGGGAAACCTGGGGTATATTTGCATCATCCGTGTCAACATATATATCTTGGAGAAATAGAAGGGCAAGACACAGCCGTTGCCTCCCAAGAATTCTTCAGTGGGACTGGGAGATGGTGAGATTCATCCTACAGAGACTACCGAGATTGGGCTGGGATACCGCTCAGTGGAGAGGGTTTGTCCACAGTGTGTGAATCCCAGGTTCCACTCCCACCACCACAGAAACAAAACCAAGCCACCAGGATACTCAACAATCAGTCAAATGAGTTGAAAGCTTATATTGTCCTAGTAACCTGCATATGCACAAGCACAGCAATTTTCTTCACCTTTGCATTTTCTCTTATTTGTCATTTCTCAAACTGGGAAACAACCAAGATGGATGTCCTTTATGATGCAAATGGCTGCACCGTGGTACATACAAGTCATGGAATATTATTCAGGGATGAAAGGATATATGCTACTAAGCACTGAAAAGACAGGCAAGAAACCCATATGCAAACCACTGAAGGCAGCTGCCAGTCTGAAAGGGCTGCAGACCAAGTGATAAGAAAAGCCACAATGGTGGTTGTTGGTTGCTGGGGTGGAGGAAGAGGAGGGATGAGGTGGAAATATATGGGATATGTTAGAGCAATAAACCTGCCCTGTGTAAGACTGACAGCTGTCTCTACCATATAGTAAGTTACACAAAGTATGTCATGTGCTCAAATAATAGGATGTGCCATGCATTTGTCAAGCCCATACAAAATGTGTTTCCTAAAGTAGTCAGAGAATGTGTAACTCCTATGTAAACCATGGGCCCAGGTGATAATTGTGTGTCAGTGCTGACTGATAGACTGCAGGACAATACTATCTCCTAGGAGATGTTGCTAATGGGATAGGGGATATGGGGGTGTCAGGAGGTACCCTCTGAATCTTCTACTCAGTTTTTATTTTAATTTAAAAATAGGGCTGGGAAATATGGCTCAGGAGTTTCAATCACTGGTTTCTCTTGAAGAGGACCAGGCTTTGAGTCCTAGCACCAACATAATGGCTCATAACCATCCCTAACTCCAGTTTCAAAGAATCCAACACCCTCTTCTGACCTCCACAAGCACCAAGCATGCATGTGGTGGGCATATAGACATGCAGGCAAGAAGCCCTCCCATACATATAAAGTAGACAGTTATTAAAATGTATTACTAGAGGAGGTTTTCATTTCACAGGGTGATTGTGGAGGTCAGAGGACAGCCCTGTGCAGTCATGTCTCTCCTGTCTTTTTTTGGTTCTGGAGATGAGGTTTTCAGGCTTGTGCAGTAAGCCTTTACCCACCGAGCCATCTTGATGGACTCAACTCAGTTCTTCCTCAAACCTAAAAAAGGGATGAAGGACTAAAGTTTATTAACCTTTTTATTTATTTTTATTTTAAGTTTTTTTGAAACAGAGTTTCTCTAATGTAGCTCTGGCTTTCCTGGAACTCACTCTGAAGACCAGGGTGGACTGGAACTCTGCCTGTCTCTGCAACCTGCGTGCTGGGATTAAAGGTGAGTGCCACCACCGCAGGGGCTGTTTCGTTTGTTTTCAAGACAGAATTAATAGAGAGAAGCAACCCTAGGAAAGCCAGAGAAGATAAACCACACAGATCCGCACTCCAGGAAGAGGGAGGATGGTGAAGAACCCATTTCCACTTTTTCACTCAGTGGCCATGGCTTTCGTGGAGGACTCCCTTGCAACTGCACTTGTTGCAGGCATCTTCACTCCTGAGGCAGACCTTTCCAGGCATCTCAGTGGGTCAGATGTTAAGGATCTTGCAAGACTATTACCTGGACCTTCTATAGTTCCAATAGTACCTAGCTATGAAGAGGCAGTGTGCAACCTGAGTGTCACACAGTGTAGTGAGCTTGAGGCAAGCCTGGGCTGTACGATACACTGTTTGCAAAAAACAAAAGCCACCAGCCATTCTTATGAGGCTCTAAGCCATCATTGCTTATTCTCTCCTAGTTACTCAACACCAGGAGTTCTGGGGCCAGGATGTAAAGCTGTGAGATGATTAGCTTTAATTGTCAGCATGACACAGTCTAGAATCACTTGGGAAGAAAGACTTAATGAAGAATTGTCTAGATGAGGTTGGCCTGTGGGCATGCCTGTGAGGGATTGTTTTAATCATTCATGAAGGTGAGAAGACCCATCCTGAATGTGGGCAGCGGCACTGGACAGGCTTTAAGTTCTTGTTGACTTGACTTCCTCCATGATGGATTGTAACCTGCAATTGTGAGCCAACACAAATCCTGTCCCCTCTAAGTTGTGTCTGTCAGTGGTTTTATACAGCGACAGAGAAACTGAAGACATAGCCATGGAAGAAGCAGAGGCCTGAGGCCACTGTCTACATGTGCCACCTGCTCACTAAAGCACGTGTCCTCAAAAGACCTACAAGTCCGGGCCATGCCAGCAGCTCTGATGTCCTGTCCTGTGGCTCAGATCCCAATACCCATTCATTTGTTTAGTCCAGTGCCACTGCCCACAGCCAAGTGATAAACTGTGAGGGGGTATTTATAACACAGTCATAGGCAGATGTCCCTCCCTATCCGTAGCTGATTGGGGGCAGTTTTCCAGGAGACCACCATGCAGGTAGCCTTTTTTCTGGGAACACATTTTTCTCTTTGTTCAACCTCAATTCCAATGGGGCTTCCTAGGTAGAGACTTGGGAGCTGATGAGGACCCAAGTTCAGATCCCCAGCACTCCTATTAGAAGTCTGGGTGAGGTGGTAATCTTACCACTGGGTGGGGGTAGGGCTAGAAGGATCCTAGAGGCTCGATGACCAGTCAGTCTTGCCAGTAGGTGAGCCCCTGTTTCAGTGAGAGACTGTCCTGGTTAGCTTTAGGTCAATGTAATGCAGGATAGAATCATGTGGGGAAAAAAGACTTTCAGTTGAGAAAATGCCTGAAAAAAATAAGATGTGCCTATAAGCAAGTCTGTAGTACATTTTCTTGATTAACGGTTGATGTGTGCGGGTTCATCTCACCGGGGTGTGTGGTGTCACTCCTGGACTCTGGTCTCTAATGGTATAAGAAAGCAGGCTGAGCAAGTCCTGAGGAGCAAGCCAGCAGCACCCCTCTGTAGCCCCAGCATCATTTCCTGCCTCCAGGTTCCTGCTTTGAGTTCCTGCTGTGATTCCTTTCAATGATGGACTATGATCTGGAAGTGTAAACGAAACAAACCTATTCCTCTCCAAGTTTCTTTGGGTACTGTATTTATCACAGCGACAGAAGCCCTAACCAAGACAAGAGATCCTATTTCAAAAACCAAGGTAGAGGATGCCGAAGGAAGACAACTAGCAATGACCTCTGGCCTCCTCCACACATGCATACTTGGATGTCCACACATGCTCACACAAATACATCCAACACACACATGAGGGGGGGCGTTAGAGAGTCTGTGGAAGAAAGAAGTGGGAAACACCCTCACGAGAACCCTTGCATGGCGTTTTCTGTCTGCTCCTCTTAGGGTACTACTTCCTTCCTGCACCCTCCTCCCAGGGACACACGATTTCCATTTTCCACCTTGCTAGTTTCAAATTCTTGCCTGTCTCTTAGGCACTACAGGCACACTCCTCCTTGTCAACAGGAAGATCTTACCAGACCTCCAAGCCCAGCTTTGTGGTTTCAGCAGAGCCCTTGGAAGTTGCAACCCATGTTCTTATCTTTGCAAGTCCTCCCCTTATTTCTGAGCCTTCTCCTTTTCCAGAATCTTCTTTTCTCGGAGGGTCTCCATTCTGCCTTCTGAGACCTCTTTCTGGCCACTTGTAAATCCTGCTTCTGAACTGGGGCCTTCTGTTTGCCATTTACACTTCAGTAAGAATGAGTGGTGACACTGCCAGAGGCCCAGGAGAGCTCGGCCTTCCTCTCTTTGGGGGCTCAGTTCAAACCTTCCCTGTTAGAATCTTTCTTGGAGAACTGTTTTTACTCAAAACTTTGCCTATCATCTTTACAGTCTTGACAGGGCTTGTTTGCACTAGACTGCTGGCTCCTGCAGGGTGGAATGCCTCTGTCTTCTGCACTCTTACAGCCTGGTGCCTGCCACTTCAGTGCTCAGGACATTTCTCCAGACTGCACAGTGACTGCTCCTCATGTGGAAATTTGCATGCTCCCCCCTCCCAGCTGTCACCAAGGACCACACCCTGACCCCTGTACCTCCTCATTCTCCTTTACAGATGGGGAGAGCAGTGTCCACCTGCCCCTTTGGGTTTCAAGCCTGTGGTTAAGGATCAGATGTGATGTCATGAGCTTCTGGGGTGCTAATGTCTGTTAGTTTCTATGACTGTCCAAATGCCATCTGCCTCCCCATGTCCCTTCTCTGTGAAGGGGCAAAAGGCATTCCAGGTAGAGAAAGAAAGAACAGAGAGAGCAAATATCTGCGTGACAAAGTTCACAGTCATAACTCAATTACTAAGAAGCAAAGGCAGTCCAACAGTCTTTATTAAGTAGAGTCGGACGCCATCCCAGGTTCTTTGCTCCTAGAAAAGCCAGACTGTGGCTCCCATTTTACACCGGAGAATCGGGCAGAGAAATCATCTGTCCCAGCAGCAAAGATGCAGTCAAGCATTAGGTTTTGTTGTTTTAGACACAGTCTCATTTAGCTCAGGCTGGCACTGAACCCACTATGTAACTGAGGGTTACCTTGAACTTCTGACCCTCCTGCCTCTGCCTTCTGGGTGCTGTGACAGTTTATGCTCTGCTGTGGACAGAGCCCAGAGCTTCCTGCATGCTAAGCAGGAAGTCTGCCAAATGAACTCCACACCCAGCCCCAGGTGTTAAGCTTTGATGGGACTTTGCCAAGGACTCCTTAATCTAATAACTTTACCAGTAATTTCAAGACTTTGTGCTTGCATCTAATATAACTTTGCCTCAGTGACTGGCACTAGAGGCCCAGAGGCAAATGAGATCGATCCTAGAGATACCAGTAAGGGTGGGGCAGAAGCTGTGGACTCCTGTCAGAGCTCCAGATACCCCATCCAACCTTGTGCAGGGCTTTGAGGTGTGTATGTGTATGAGAGGGAGGGAGCGACAGACAGACAGACAGACAGACAGACAGACAGACAGACAGAGACAGTTTTAGGAAACTCCATGAAGTTCCAGGAGGGGTCTTCCTTGCCATTTGTACTCATTTGGGACAGACCTAAAGTTCCAGAACTCCGGAAAATCAGCACCAGAGGCAGCTGCTCTGTCCCCAGATGGTCACAGATCACTTGCTTTGGTGCCAGGCTCTGAGCTCAATGCTCAGATATGATAGAATCAAAGCGTCTTGGACCCCCAAACCCTGCCTCTTTCTACTCCTCCCCTTGCCCCAGGACTCTGTGAATGCTGATCACCTTCTTGCAGAAACTCAGACTGCTGGGGTGAGGGTGGGTAACAGGGATCCAGGATATACCCTGGTCATGGACCTTCAGCCCAAGACCCGTGGGGTCTGCCAGAGAAGGAGAGAGCAACTCCCTCCACCCTCTCCCCTGCCCTCACCACCTCTCCTTTCTACCTGATTCCAGGAGCCAGGATCTCATTATCTCCAGTGATATTGAGGGATAATAGGCTACACTTGAAGGCTGCTTTTCATCTTCAAAGCCCTTGGCAGACTGTTCATTAGCTTCCCGCCCCCACCCCGCCCCCAGCATGCCCCCCGTGATGGAGATAAGTGCTCTTAGGCTGGGAGGAGGACTCAAGGGAAGCCAGGGACTTCCCTCAGGTATACAAGGCTGAGCAAAAGTCAGAGGGGGAAGACTTGGAGCCTTGGGTTCTAGAACTTGGATTCTAGTCTTTGGGCTCCTTCTTTCCTGGTAGGAGGGTGAAATATCTTGGGGCAGGAGGTGGTCAGATTCCCTAGTAGGAAGATGGCTGAGGAAGGATCCAATACCAAACATGTCCAGCCCTTTGACATGGTAATAGGATGTTGCATCTGCAAAGTTCAGGCTTTATACTGTACAATAAACTTACAAAAGAAAAAGTATATTTAAAAATTCACCTCATATTTTAAGCAATTTCACGACTTTGTATTGAGTCACATTCTTAGCTATCCTTTGTCATTCAACATGGGTTGGACATGCCTGATGCTTAACCTACTGTTTCTTCTGTAAAGTAGGGATGATGTCTAAGCTCTGATCAGACCAGGGCCAAGGAGGTGACTGGCACAGAGGGTACCCGCTTGGGGGATAGGGTGGATGGGTGTGAATATCAGTGTGTTGGGATGAGGGAAGATGGGGCATAGAGAGAGACAAGTTGGGTGGGGGCAGGGGGTTCAAGAGTGAAGACAAGCTCCTATGCTTCCCTGACCCTCCCAATCCCTAACCCCAAGGCCATCAGCTCTGCTCAGAGAGCCACCACTCTGAGGTATTGTATGACAGGCAGAGGGGAGCTGATCTGGTCCCTGACATCCTCTGCAAACAAAATGACCCACTTTTAGCAACATTGAATGTCAACTGCATATTGCCAAGAGAGGTCACTTCTGTCTGCCCAGCCTCTTTTATTGAGCCAGAGAATCACAGTAGACGGAAGTCCCAGGTCATGCCACTGAGTCTCCCAGGAATGGGTTCCCATCTCCAGCACACCACTCGCTCAGAGACAAATAAGGGACAGTCAGCACACCTGTGAGGAGGTTCTTTGTGGCGGCTGAGTTCTCAGTTGCTCTCCAGGGATCTGAGGTAAGGAATGTGAGAGGAGTCCTTAAGCTCTTGAGGAAGGGGAAGGCGGAGAGGAGGGGAAGGGAGGGGCTAGGCAATAGGGAGATTGTCTCAGATTGGCATGGGGGCTAAAGAGGAGAGCTGAGAAATGTCTACCACCTCAAAAGCCAGTCTATAACATTTTGGTACCTTCTACATTTCAGAGCCAGAAACTGCTTTGCACACACCTTTGCATGCCCTACGTGGAGAACCAAGGAAGTCATCTAACAATAACTTAAAAACCTTTTTAGGTTAGTTTGTTTTATTTTATGGATATGAATGTTTTGCCTACATGTGTGTATGTGCACCGTGTGCATGGCTGGTGCTTGAGGTCGTTGGAAGAGGGTTCAGATCCCCTGGATTGTGAACCACTGTGTTGGTACTAGGAGTCAAACTGGGTCCTCTACAAGAGTAACAAGTGTTCTTAATTGCTGAGCCATCTCTCTGGCCCCTTAAAAATACTTTCATTCTTCATGCTCTTTCTCCAAACCCACTGAAAGTAGACATTAAGTAAGATATGGGGCACACATCTGTAACCCCAGCACTCCAGAGGTGGATGCAGGAGGATGAGAAGTTCAAGTTTATCCTTGCTGCCTAGTGAGTTCATGGCCAGCCTAGGTACTTAAGGACCACTCCCTCTTCCCCGCCCCTGTGCCCCACCCCCGCCCCCCCGCCGTGGGCTGCCCAGTAAATAAATAAATGGTATGGAAATAAGGTCTCTGCTCTCTCCATCTTCTTTCCCCACATCCATCTCAGTATCTCAGTCACAGTAGGAGATTGATTGGTAAGTGTTAAAAAAAAAAAAAAACCTCCACTGGCCAGTGTACAAGACCACTCCCTAAGCATATTAAATGAGAATACAAGCATCAATTGAATGTGCTTCCTTCAAAAGAGCCATATATCCTGGAAGCTCCATTCCAGACGCCCAGATGGCAGGGCCTGGGAGAGTTCTGAGTTATTCCTATTGAAACTGTTTCCTCTCAAAGGTCCAGAGTTCAAAAGCAAGGCATTTGCCACAAACAATTGGGCCAGTGTGAGAGGATGTGGCTGGCAAGGCTCCAAGGCCTCCTGAGACTTTGAGCAGTTACTAATGCAAATAGAAGGGAAAAGACTTATCCCAGGGGCAAATGTGGTCACCCAGAAATGCAGCTTTTGGCAACAGAAGGAGAAAGAGGAGTTGAGGTTCTATGCTGCAAGGAGATTGTCCTGGGGCTTTGGAGAGGCTTTGGGACTTGGCGTAGGCCTCAGCAGGGAGCTGCATTTCAGAGAAGGGCTTCTATCTCTCTTCTATCTTCATTTCATGGCTTGGAGGGGAGAGTAGGCACATGCCGTGTTCACATGCATTAGTCAGGGGGTAGGGGGAGAGGACATAGGGGTCATTCTACTACTCTATTTGTTCTCTTGAACCTGGAGCTCTAACATGGGGGTTAGACTAGCTGGGCATCGAGCTCTGGGAATTCACCTGTCTCCACTCTCCTCAGTGCAAGGTTACAAGAGAGTCACCTGGCTTTTACATGGGTACTGGGAACTTGAACTCTGGATCTCAGGCTTGAACAACAAACTCTCTTATCCACTGAGCCATCTTCCAACCCTCAGAACAAAGTTTCTGCTCCCTCAAATCTGACTCATTTCCCAGAGAAATTTTCCAAGTTCAGAGTTACGTGCAGGGCATATCAAGGATCTTTCCCGATTGGTGAACTGGCTTCAGAACGAAGTTCCTTTCTTATTTGTTGAGGAGACCCTTCTAGTGAAGGCATGTAGTAGCCTTGAATGACCTGCTGCTGTGACATTTGCCGTCCTGCATTCCCTGCCTTTGTCAGTGTCTTCCCTCTTTTCAGCTCACCTCTGCTCACATTCGAGGTTGAGTCTCCATCCTTTGTTTGAGGCTTTCTCTCCTCGCCACCGTTACTAGGGATCCAGAAAGAGCAAGAATGAAAAGAAGAGAGGAAGGGTAAGTGGAGGCAGACAGAGCATTTGGGGCTACCTGGATGCATGTCCACTAAGCATGCATCTAGCATCCGTTAGCAATCAACATGGGCTTAGCCTAGGCGCTGTGTTGAATGCCCAGTCTCTCACCCCACAAAGGACTTCATTCCTACACAACTTTGTGTGTGTGTGTGGGGGGGGATTGTATGTGTAACAGCACTTGTGTGGAGGTCAGAGAACAACTTTAAAGAGTTGGTTTCTTCCTTCTACCTCTTTTTTTTTTTTTTTTTTTTTTTGTTTTTGTTTTACGAGACAGGGTTTCTCTGTATTGTTTTGGAGGCTGTCGGTCCAGCCCGGCCTCGAACTCACAGCAATCCACCTGCCTCTGCCTCCCGAGTGCTGGGATTAAAGGCATGCACCACCACCGCCTGGCCCTTCTACCTCTTTTATGTGGCTTCCAGAGCTCAGCTGACCTTATGTCATCAGCTCCAAAAGTGCTTTTACCCACTGAGCCATCTTGCAGCTTTCATTCTTAGTTTTAAAGCCCATATTCACAGTAGTCATTGGTGCTGTTGCCCTATATTTCTGGTTCTCCTTAGGGGCACAGAGTAGGATTTTGTTTCTTGACCAGGAGCGCTCAGGCAGAGCCATGGGAGCAGTTCCAGCCAATGATGTGTGAGAGGAAGTAGCCATCATTCTAGGGTGCCGAGCATTTCCTGATTCTTCCCGGCATGGCGACAGTCCAGCAGTGTTTGACTAGGAGGCTGTTTCCTCCGCTTTCTTTTTGCGAAGTGTCTCCTGACCCAGGATAAACACAGAAGAGTAACAAGAATTCCAATTTGATTATTTACGCCATGGAGGTTTAGGCTTGATTTACCCAGCCCATGCTGACCACAGCCTGGTTGGAGTTACCTGGGAAGGGAGTCTCGGTAAAGATTTCAGATCAGATTGGCCCATGGGCATGCCTGTGAGGGCTTTTCTTAATTAGATTAACTGAGATGGGAGGACCCACCCTAAGTGCGGGCAGCACCATATCTCAAAGGCTGGATGGGCCCTGGACGGAATGAAAGGGAGAGTAGAGCACAAGTATTCCATAACTGTTTCTTGACTGGGAATGCAATGTGGTGAGGGACCTCTACCTCTGGCTGCTGTGACACCCCCTCCCCAACTCCCCCGTGATCGAGCTTAATAGGCCTTCTCTCCATTAAATTGCCTTTATCAGGGTTTTCATCATACCAACAGAAAAACAAAAAACAAAAAACCACCCCCAAACCCAAAGACCCTTGGGAGGATCCTGTTAGCTCCAGGAACACTGCCAGTGAAAGGCCTTGAGGGCCCAGAGCAACTGGGTGCAAGGGACCCATCTTACAATCGCAGCTACAACCGTCCTGGGTTTCAGAAAGGCTGGATTGGCATTTACTGGGTCTCTCGGTTCATCTGGAAAGATCAGCCCTTAAACGTGTGCTTGGCACATGTAGAAACCTTCTGGCTAGCCTGCCCTGAGCACCCAGAGTGGCCCCTCCATGCCCTCACAGAACCAAGCAGGGCTGGCAAGAGAGGGCTCCCAGGAGGGCTTTCTGGCCGCCGAAGGGGGCCCATGGGCTTCCTTGTCTTTTTAAATGACCATGAAACACATGAAGACAAGTGCCAGCTAACAAGGTTAAAGGAGCCTTAAAAAACAAATGATGCCATTTCCCCCCCAATTCGCCACTGAGTAAAATTTGTCACTTCAGTAAGCATTTTATTGGTAATTACAGAGTTACTTTATTTGCATATTACAGAGCTGTGAGCAGCCCTGGCGAAGATGCTTAATGTCCCTGAGCATCTTGGAAGGAATTACTCAACCCAGACAGGGAGAATTCAGTAATTATTCCCCTAAAACTGGAATTTCCTAATAACTTTGCAGTAGATCACTTTTTAAAAAAAACTACCCAATACAGCAATTAAATAATAAGCAATTAAGTAATGAAGTGACTCAGGCATAAGGCCTGGCCCCAAATCTGGCCTCTTGCATTTTGAAGGGGCAGTTAAGCCTGGAGTCCAGAAACACTGTGGATCAGGAAGCAGTTAGAGAAAGATGGCACCGGGTATCTACCTCCTGAATCTCTAGAGTGGACTCCAGGAGCCCAAGAAGGCTGAAGCTCCACCTGTACCTGGGCAAGGCCCAGCTTCCCACCCAGAGGCCAAACTTGGGGTCCAGGGCTCCAGCTGGCTGTGCTCACAGATGCCCACAGCACTTGTTACACAGGTGGCTTGGACAGGTGACTCCTCCTATCCAGGTCTCCATGTTTTGATCATGGAGACTCCTGAAAATGCCTGCTTCACCTGTGAACTATGGTGATCGTGATGTATCTGAGGTAGGGCCTAGAAGGGAGGAAGTAGTCAGTCAGCATGCAATTCACTATCTCTGGCCCAGGGCCCACTCCCACACCGTGAAAAGAGATGGGTCTCTGCCAGGGAGCCTCATGAAAGGAAAAGGACTAGAAGGTGATTCCTCTGTAAGTTGTGGAGTGGTGGCAGTCAAGGGGCACTTCTTCCATGGAATCCTTAGCCTTCAGGGGTTCTGAGAACACTCATTGGATATTATCATCATCATCATTATTGAGAGAGAGAGAGAGAGAGAGAGAGAGAGAGAGAGAGAGAGAGAGAAACAGAGAAACAGAGAAACAGAGAAACAGAGAAACAGAGAAACAGAGAAACAGAGAAACAGAGAGAGAATGTGTGTGTATGTCAGAGTACAACTTTTGGGAGTCAGTTTTCTCCATTTATCATATAGGTCCCAGGAATTGAACTCAGGTTAGTAGGCTTGGCAACCAGCACCTTTACCTGCTGAGCCATCTTGCCCACCCCAATGCTGGACTTCTTACATGTAAGACAAGAAGAGTGATACCCAGTTGAGAGCCCAGGTTGCTTGTATCTAAGCACATGCCCCAGATGCTTAGCTTCCTGTCAGGCAGAGTTCTTAGTTATCTTTCTGTGGACATGATCTTGCCCTCAGAAAAGAGTGCTACAATTTCAGGCTGCTTCTATCTTCGTTTCTGATGGATGCTTCCTCTGCAGTGGTTTGGAACGTGCAGGCTTTCTGGCTCCCCCTCTGTTAAGTATTTAATGACTTGAAAACAAACACTGCAGGAGATGCTACCTCTGGGTCCTGAGTGTCTCTGCAGCCCTGATCTTTTGGTGGTGGCTGAGTTCACCCTCTGTGTTATCTGTCTGCCAGGTCTGCTCAGCTGTGGTATGGTGATGAATAATGTAGAATGCTATTCCATGAAAGAGAGAGAGAGCCCATGCATCTTTAAAGACTTGCTTTCCCACCCACCTCCATCAGGCTGCATGACCCTGCCTCCACACCAGGCCAGGCGACCTTGTTTCCAGGGATGTTTGAGAAAGAATGGTGAAAAGGTAAGATACTAAAGACAAAGACAGCCCCCTACACAGGACTAGCACAGTACACTTAGGATGTTTCTCTCCCTTCCTTCCTCCCCCTCCGTGTGTGTGTGTGTGTGTGTGTGTGTGTGTGTGTGTGTGTGTGTGTACGCGCAGCAGTTCCTGTGTGAGTGTTTGGTTGTACATGTGTCTCCCTTTCTCTATCACTCTCTGCCATTTTGCCTTGAGACAGGGTCTCTCATTTAACTTACCATTTCAGCTAGACTGTCTGGCCAGTGAGCTTTTAGGACCTGCCTGTCTCCTGCCCCCACTCCAATACTGGGGTTAGAGATATACACTTCCATGCCCAGCTTTTTATGCGGGTACTGGAGATTTGAACTCAGGTCCTCATGATTTCAGAGCAAGTGTCATTACCCATGAAGTCTCCTTTGACTTTCAGGGATAGTTCTCATTAATAAGCCCTCTTGACCTCAGACTCTGAGCGGGTCACCATGTGAGCAGTCCTTTATGTTTCACGATGGGCTTTCCTGAGACTATGCTTTGTGGACATCCTACATGTCAGAGTCAGTGGGGAGGGGGAAGGGCTGCATGTTAGCATCAGGAAAGGGCAGAGATGTATAGAGAGTGCTACCTTCAGGGATAGAGGGTGCTTAGAATGCATGAAGCCCTGGGTCCCATCCTCAGGACCAAATCGACATGGTCACTTCTTCCTACCCACCCACACTAAGCTACCCCTCTGTAAAGACCACCCCAGTCTCAGGGTTGCTGACATGTGCAAGGTGTGTGACTGACCCACCCATGTGACAGTTCTGAACTGTGTTGTCTCTTATCTGTATTTAATCTGTCATCCATCTCTTCCATGGCTGGCCATTACAGCCCTGGCTATGTGTTAGACTCCTTTTTAAGGGGAAGGGTCTTGCTGTGTAGGTCAGGCTGGCCTCCAGCTCAGCTTCAGTCTCCTGAATGCTGGGGTTGATCTTTTCTGGTTTTGCATATCTCTTTGGTGAGATATCTCTCCTCCCCTCCACTTCTCTTCCCTGCCCCCCCTTCCTCTTCCCTCCCTTCTCTCCACCTCTCCTCTCCCATCACTTACCTCTCCTCCCCTCCTCTTCCCTCCCTTTCTCTCCTCTCCCCTCCTCTTCCCTCTCTTCTCCTCTCTCCCCTCCCCTCCTCTTCCCTCCCTTTCTCTCCTCTCCCCTCCTCTTCCCTCTCTTCTCCTCTCTTTTCCTCTCCTCCCCTCCCCTTCCCTCCCTTCTCTTCTGCTCTCTTCCCCACCCCACCTACCCCACCCCTCCCCTCCCTTCCCTTCCTCTTCCCTCCCCTTCTCTCCCTTCCTCTCTCCTCACCCTGCCCCCTCATGTGATGTGTTTGAAGGTTGAGCCAGGTTTTATGGACTCTGTGGCCCCTCCAAGCTGGGCTGGTGTTTCTGGTTTTGCTGTCGGCAGCAAGGGCTGCAGACAAGAAAGGTCATGATGGAAGAGAACAAAGGGGATACATTTGCAGCCTGAAAGTCCAAAACCAGAAGCCTGTCCTAGGAAGGAATCTGCATGGATTAAGACACTGATCTTAGATGGCCATTTCTTGCCCCTAGCCTGGGCGCCTTTTGTTACCCCCTTGGAAGCTAGCGGCCTCCACATGGCCTTGCATACTGGCCGACTGGAAGCCAAGCCTGAGCTCGGCAGCACGCTAGTCTTGGTTCACAGACCTGAGGGAAGCACATTGGTATCCTGATGGGCGGTGTGACAGGTTTTCAGGACACTCACCTTCTCATTGTGACTTGTGTCACACTACACACCTGAAAATTCTCAACTCCTGGGTCCTTGCCAGCACCTGCTTCACAGAGAAGCAAGTCAGTCTCGACAGTGCCTTAGACACCTTCAGGAAACCGCCCAAGCCCTACCCCAGCCACATTGCATCAGGGTCCCTGGTCACAGCACCCGGTGTTTGTGAAGTATACCACCCGATTCCAGGGGGCTGTCAAGTTTGAGAGGTACTGTTTAAGAGAAAAATACCAGTGCCTGCTGGGCAGTGGTGGCGCACACCTTTAGACTCAGACTCAGGAGGCAGAGGCAGGCAGATCTCTATGAGCTCAAGGCCAGCCTGGTCTACATAGCAAGTTCCAGGACAGCTGGGGGATGTTATACAGAGAAACCCTGTCTAAAACAACAACAACAACAACAACAACAAAACAAAAACACTAGTGCCCATTTCTACCCTCTTTGGAGTTCCCTTTTAGCTACTGTCGGCTTTATACCTGTTTATAAAGGCTTAACAGGCAAAAATGCACATATGACAATGTGTGCTTTTTGTCTTTCTGAATTTGGGTCACCTTGTTTAATGTTATACTTTCCAGTGATGAGGAAGGACATGGGAGAGGGACTAAAATGGCATATGGGACATGAGAGAGGAAGAGATGTGGACAGAGAGGATACACAGGGGGACCAAGGGTATAAGGGGGTGGGGAGATGAAGAAGAATCACACTTCGTTTAAAAATGCCATGATATCTAATACCTTAAGTGCTAATTTAAAAAGTTTTATTGAAAGAATAAGTAAAATTAAATACACACGTGTGCATGCATGTATATCCACGCATAAAATAAACATTTAAAAATGTGTTTTAAAAAATAAGGGAGAGGGCAGTCCAAAAAGGCACTTGATGTTGACCTCTGGCCTCCAGGCATATACATAACTGCCCCTAACACGTACACCTGACTTTCCTACCCCCATACTCCCTTATTCCCTAGCCCATTGTGCTGGAATTACAGGCATGTATCACTGTGCCTAGTGTACTCAGTACAGGGATTGGAACTCAAGGTTTAGTCCACTACCAACATCTACAGCATTAGCTCTGAGTTCTATCTTTTTATATGAAATATATATATATACACACATACATACAAGATACTTAGGAGACTCATTCTTTTTCCCGAGCGGGTTAAGAAAAAGTACAACAGCAGGCATTGAGTGTATCCTCGCACTCATCCGAGCCACAGTCCTGGAGCATTTTCATTCCACACATTTGCTGCAAACTGATTATCAGGAACACTCTTCTTGTGTGCCTGGTAAATAAACAAAAGGGATACTGTCCCTTCTCAGGACTTCTTTTCCATGGGCAGCCAGGCAGTGAGTAAACAGGCAAGTGCCTGTTTGGTGATGGCAGTGGTAACACTGTGGGCCATGACCCTCTATTCACTCTTTCTTTATGTAAGTCATGAAAATCCGTTGATAAAACGTTCTGTCTCTGGGCTTGCCTATGTGGGGTCCCTAAGAACAAAAAAACGAGACTTTAAAATAAAGTACCTCCTTTCCCTTCTATCCCCCAATCCAAACAGGAAAACTTATCAAATGAAAAACCTTTTATTTTTATACTTTTCCCTTTTCCTTTCCGTGAGACGGGATCTCACACATCTCAGGCTGACTGAGACTCACTATGTTCCTGAGGATGAATTTTTGATGTCCGTGCTTCTGTGTCCGTCCCTAGTGCTGTGATTACAGACACGCAGCCCCGGTCAGTCTGTGCAGTGTAGGTCTGCAATTCCAGCTCAGGGCTTCAGACATGCTCTACAACACTCTCCCAACCAAGGTACATCTTAACCCCAGTGTTTATTCCTTACATAGTTAAATATACATATACATACATTATATAGATGTATGATGCCCTTTTCAGGATGAGAGATGAAGCAGACTGTCCATGGTGGCATGCTGGGCATGCTTATTAATTGTGGAAGAGAAAGGGACTTGCTGTTTCATTGCAAATGAGCTACAAGGCCCCCATGGCGCTGAGGCAACTCAGTGTGAGTATATCACTTTGATTGGAAGTAAAAGTCGTCCCATTGTACCAAGGGGCTTCGGCCTAGGGCAAACATTCACCAGGCCCTGAGGCACCAGGACAGAGAGGGTGTACTTCAAATACAAGCTTTTGGATAATATTTTTTTTGTGGGTGAAGAGTCACAAAGACTCCAATTTGAGGATCCATAGAATGTAACACCTCATTTAGCGGGTGTCATTAGGGAATGAGGGGTTCCACATAAGTGAGTTTTCCAGATAATTGAACTTTATTCCCTAAGAGCCAAAGCCTAAAAGACATTAACCACGTTGACAGAAGGCGCTCTAAAGTGTGCGGCTCTGCCTCCAGACCCTGGGCACCCAGACAGTGGTTTGGCAGCTTCTCAGCAACTTGGGCTGGACCCTCCACATCTGTTTCTGGGTTGGGTTGAGTTACAATGGCTTCAAGGAGGGTGGTTTTCAGCCCAAGCTGTACATTCAAATCACCCTGAGAGTCCTCAAGACTCCCTATGCCCATGCTAACCTCAGGCTATTTAATCTGGAGTCTCTGGGTGATTTACTGAGGCCTGAGGGTTTACCACGCTTCCCCCTGGTGATGCCCGTATGTAGGCAGGTTTGGGGAGTACCATTTTTCTCCAATAATCCAAAGCAGCATCTAGGGCCCTGTTGTGGCAGCTTAGTCAGTACAGTGCTTGCCTCAAATATATGAAGGCCTGAGTTTGAGCTTTAGAATGCACATAAAAAAAGGCAAGGTGTAAGGGACTGGAGAGATCTCTCCATGCCTGCTGTTTCTGCAAAGGAGTTCTTTTCCTATCACCCATGTTGAGTGGCTCACAACCACCTGTAACTGCAGCTTCAGGGGATGCAAATCCCTCTTCTGGCTTCTGACCTCTGCAAGCACCTCCTCACCCCTACCCTCCACTACCGCCCCACCCCACCTCCACCCCCACCCTCACACAGCCAGGAGTGGTGGCACATGCCTGTAATCCCAGCTCTGTTGTGGAGACAAGTGGATTCCTGGAGCTTGCTGGCCGGCCAGCCTAGCCTCCTGGGTGGTCTCCAGGCCAATTGGGAATCTTGTCTGAAAAAAATAAGGCAATAAAGACTAAGCAATGTCCCCTGCCCTCCACATATTCATACATATGTGTGTACCTGCACACACATGAACAGACGCACATGCACACACACACCATCCAATGCAGTACCCAGGTGCTCATTGGCCCAGGTGGCCCTGTATCCTTAATCCCTCCTGTTTTTTGGTCATCTTAGACCTACTTTTCAGATGGGGAAAGCAAGCCTCAGGATGGTAGGAACTTACCCACTCTTTTAACTGGGCAGCAACCTAACTGAGATATTTAGCTATCTCCTCCCAAGCTTCACCGTATGAGAGCCCTAGCAACAGCTCCGTTTGAACTAGCAACACCACAGTCTCTGCTTGCTTTGGGTGTCTGTGCTTCCTGCCTCATGGGTGTTTCCAGGCTGTCTCTCCCCTTCCTGCCTATATACCAGCCTTTACCCCATCTCACCAGCCTGGTGTCTCGGGGTAGGGGTGCACATGCCCATGTGTGTGTGCAGAGGCCAGGGCAAGATGTCACATGTCCTGCTCTTTCACTATCACTAGGCCTTACCCCTTTGGGACGGGTCTCTAACTGAACCTGGAGCTAGACTAGCAAAAAAAAAAAAAGGCCCCGCCCATCACCCCGCTTCTGCCACCCCTACTGTTGGGTTTCAGACATTCAGGTGGAAATACAAGGTGGGTACTAGGGATTAAAATGTAGGTCCCCTTGCTTGCTCAGCAAGTATTCTTACTCAGTGACCATCTCCCCACCCTCGGAGGTTCTGGTGGCTTAGGAGTCCAGGGTTTTCAGCTAGACTGACTGGCCAGTGTGCCCCAGGGCTCCACTTGCCTCTGCCTCTCCAGCTCTGAGATTACAAATGTGTGCCACCATATCCTTTTTCCTTCCTTCTTTTTTAACCTGGGGTATGGAAATCAAACTCCTCAGGTCCTTGTGCTCACGTGACAGGTGAGTCATCTTTCCAGCTCCAGAAAGGTTCGAAGGAGCACGAGTTTGGGGCAAAAGTTCTGGACAGCTTGTTGTTTTATATAGTGTGCTAGTTGGGTTCTGTCAACTTGGCACAAACCTACACATATCCTGGAAGAGGGAATCTCAACTGAGAAAATGAAGATTGGCCCGTAGACAAGTCTGTGGACTGTTTTCTTGATTAATGATTGATGGGGGAGGGCCCAGACCATTATGGGCGATGCCATCCCGGGCAGGTGGTCCTGAGTTGTTTAAGAACTCAGGCTGAGCTGGAAGTTCTTCCATGGTCCTCTCTTGGGCAGCTCTGTCATCTCTGTCACCTCCCCACTTCCTAGCCATCTGGCCAAACCAGGCCCTGAGCTTGTCCATTCCCCGGCACACACACATCTCTCTGATGCCTTTGTGCCCGGCTTTCTGGAAACTTTGCTCCTTCTGCCATCAATCTGCTCCCCAGTGCCTCTTCATCTAAGGTTGCTCACTGAAGCGAGCCCGGAACAGGAAAGAAGGGCTCCTTAGGGCCTTTCCTCACCGTGGTCCAGGTCCTGGCAACCTGCCTGTGTGTTCTCCATCAAGTTTGTCTGTAGCCTGGCCTGGCCCTGCCCACCTTAGGAGACTTAGAATACAAAGAGTTGTAAAGTTCCTGGCACAGATGACATCCAGACTGTGGTCCCATCCTCCTAGGGAAGCAGACCAAACCTCCCCAAATCCTGCTGTGGAGTAACCCTGCCTCCCCATTGGGCCCTGCTTGTCCCCTGGGAGCATGAGCTGTCCCCACGCTCCTGGTTCAGGTGCATTGGGTTCTCCATAGCTAGGCCTGGACTCCTGGGTAGGGGATCCTCCCCAGCTTAGGTGGCTCCTACAGGCTCAGCTGGGGAGCAGAGGCCCCAATGCCCCAGCTAGGACCTAAATGTGTTCTCACACAGCACCTCCAGCCCCATGGACCACTGGAACACGGGTCTTGAGAGACCTGAGCACCAGCAAATTTCCAAGAGCAAACAAGGGGTGAAGTATTTCAAAACCTGATCTTTCACCAGGAATGGCCCTTCAGAGGGGCCCAAAACACACAGACCAGTGTTTGTACTTCAAAGAGAGGGAGGCCCAGCCAGGCTCTGCGGGTAGCCAGGTCTTCCCTGTGTCAACAAGGAAAAGAAAAACAGCCCAGCTGTCTGGCCAACCTGACAAGGGGGTTTTCCAACCAACTGGGGCTGGAGGAGCCAGGGAGTGGGGGCAGGGAAGGAGCTGCCAGCTCTCCCTGTACAGTCCTGTAGACTCTGGAGAGCTCTGGGCTTTCTTGGTGCTCTCAGGAATCTCCAGGGAATTCCCCAAGAACAGCAACATCTGCAGCTTCACACTATGCTCCTCTCTCTAATCTGGATAAAATCAGTCACACCACTGTCCCCATTTAGTGGATGGGAAGACTGAGGCTCAGAGAGGCTTGGGTGACACATTGATTAGAGATACAATCGGATTTCAGTGCTGTCTACCCTGGGGATGCCGGGGTGGGGGTAGCTTTAAGGTCAACATGAGCTTTTGAACTTAACTCTTAAAATATGAATTCGGGTGTTCCCCCCACCCCGATTCTTTTGTTTGTTTGTTTCTTGTGGCTCATTTGTCTGGTTCAGGGACATGAACTTTGTAGATGACAGCATAGCTGGACGGTACCAGAAGTTGGGCATTCCTAGTCACAGCTTGTCTTTGCTGCTTTCGTTCCCTCCCTTCGAGGTCTCCCCACCCCACCCGGGGTCCAGCAGGAGCTGCAGAGAAGAACAGGACACAACCTCTGCCTTCAAGGAGCTGCGAGCTAAGGGGAAGATGGGTCTGTGGACCAGCGGTCTCCGTGTGAGACCCATGGGCTCTGAACCCCAGGATAGGGCATGGAAGCATTCACCTCTATGGAGCTGTGCCTCAGCATGCGCCAAGGAGGGGGCACAGCAGCCTCGTCCCAGCCAACCCCTGCCAGCTGTTTGGGGTGAACCCAAGGTAGATACGGGTTACAGGCAGAGAACCACTTACTCTGAAGCCTGAGACTGGATGGAGCGGTGAGTGGCGCCTACAGGGAACTCAAGGGGCTTTGGGGAGCCTAGGCTGCTGTGATCTGAGCGCTAGGGTCCTGTGCACTAGAAGAGCTCTGTCATTACCTCCCTGGGCACAGCAGCCCCCAGAGGACTGCAGTGGCCGTTTCTCAAAGCCAGAGGTAGGCAGTGGGTGATAACCCCACAGTCCCTGCTAACTCCTGTGGGCCCACATCTTGCTAAAGACTCCTTTCTGTGCCCAAACTGTGTTTGCCCCTGCCCCCATGGGTCTGATGACAGCCGGGCAGTGGCACACCTTTCTGTGTGTGCCAGAGCGGACTGCCTTGTGTTATGAGCTGGAGGCCTTTCATTTCCCTCTCAACAGATCTCGATGTGGGCAGGGAGGCCTCTGAATTCCTGGCTTGAACATATCTCCTGGGTGGAGATAAAGGTGCCGGTGACCAGTTCATCTCGGTGCTGTAAAATGGAGATAATTACCCCTTTCCTGGCTCCATGTTGGGGTTACCATGCCCATCAAACGGAGTGGCAAGCATGGAAGTGTCCTTTAAACTGTTGAGTACAGGAGAATGTTGAATCACCCCAGTGCCTCAAGAACCTCAGGGACCATTTAACCTAGTTCACTCCTATTCCAGGAGAGAAAACAAGTTTGGAGTGGCTTCAACTCGCCCAAGTCCAAGTTTGAAGTGCCTTCTCTCCCCCTCACCTCCCCGTGGCTGCTGTGATTCAGAGACCTTGCAACATTTTGTCATTAAAAAAAAAAACCTCAACCACTACCCAGCTGACCTTTGGTACAAAGCATCTTCTTGCCTTCAAAGGGAAAGAGGAAACTACAAAAAAAGCCAAGAGTCACCGACCACAGAGCAGTTGATCCCAGGAACAGCCAGCCACACTCTGCCACCAGGAACCCACCCTGATGGAAACTAGCTTCCCTGCTTCCCACCGACCAAACGTGGTCTGTTCTTGGTGGCTTGGTGGTAAATGTCTTCCTGTCACCAAGCTCCTCTAAATCACCTGGGAGGTTGTTTTGACATTTGATTAGCCACAGCAAGTTACTTGTGAGTGCTTGAGCGAGCCAGCTCTTTGCAATCACTGTGCTGAGTGCTTTTGCCTGTTAGAGATACAGCTGTATCAGGAGGGAAAGTGATGGTGGGCAGGGCTCCAAGAGGGAAGATAAGTGGGCTGTTGGGAGAAATTAATACGAAGAAAGGAAGTGGCGAGTGAAGTCCAATGAAAGCCAGGTCTGACGATGTCCGTGACTCATAAATTTCGTTGATACTAGGGATGTGACATCCTTGCTCCCCCTTAGCTGGTAAACCCCATGTCCTCAGGACGACCCTGGGGGAGGAGTGGGGAGGGACAGGCACTGGAAAGCCCATATAACTTTTAGGCAGAGCTTACAGGAAACATCCTACAAAACGTAAATTTTAGGTTAGATTCAGGGCAGAAGACTGACCCTGGAGGAATGCAGGGGTTGGCAACGCTGAGGGCGGGACAGATGTTGGATGGACTCAAGGCAACTTAATCTGAGTTCTTTTAGCGAGGCTGCTCTGGTTAACCCAGTCCCCGCTGGTTGTCACAGGAACTCCTTCTTTTGAGCACAAGCGACATGAGTTCCAGTCTGGCCTCTAATTCCCTATGTAGCTGAGGATGACTTTAAACTCGTGAACTTTTTGCTTCTACCTCTCCAGGACAGGGATTACAGATATGTACCAATAGGCTTGGTTTTATGTAGTGCTAGGAATTGAATCTTCATCATATTCTACCCACTGAGATACACCCCAGTTCCCCATCATTATTCTTTTTTTTAAGTTTTTTTAAAGATTTATTTGTTTGTTTATTTATTATGTACACAGTGTTCTGCCTACATGAATGCCTGCTGGCCAGAAGAAGGTACCAGGTCTCATTACAGATGGTTGTGAGCCACCATGTGGTTGCTGGGAATTGAACTCAGGACCTTTAGAAGAGCAGTCAGTGCTCTTAACCTCTGAGCCATCTCTCCAGCCCCCCCATCATTATTCTTAACCAGCGTGAATGCCCTGGTAAAATAAATAGAGCTGGCCATGTGAGCCTTTGGAGTCCAGCATGCCTTCCAGAGGATCTAAGTTTAGGCCCATGTGTGATTCTAAGCAGGGCTTTTGAGATGTTGGCAGTCACTCAGGGGACCCACACTTTCTGCAGACTCAAGGCAACTTGGCAGCCGCCCATCCAATGCCATCACCCCTATGCCTAGCACCAAGTGCCCCAGGCTTGATGCCATGTTGGGGGAGAGGACAGTTCAGGGTAGAGGGAGGCTAGTGGAGAAAGAGAAAGGGTCCCAACGAGAAGCTAAGGATGGATGCATGTGGTCCAGGACACGAAGGTCAGGCAAGTAGGAAAAGTGTCACACCAAAGGACTTCCAGGAACCTCAGCTTTGCTAATACTGCCTGTCATTACTGTAAGGCCCTGTGACCTCCCTGCTTTTGTCAGACTATGTGTTTGGAAAGGCTACTCCCTTTTAGCAAGGGAAGACCTTGTTTGGAGATGGGCCCACTTCAGAGTCCTCAGGTGTTTACCCTCAATCAAGCCTACTTCAGAACACCAAAGCAGGCTGGAAGGCTCACAGGAGTCTGGAAAACAGGCCTTTCGCAGGATACAGAGGTGGAGCATGTCATACCCCAGCTCAGCTCCAAGCCTGGGTGATATTTCCTGTGACCATCTCAACCCCAGGTCCAGTGGAGACCTCCCAGAGTTGACTCCTGGGCTGCTAGAGCCAGCTGTTTTCTGGTTTACGGTGACTCACTTGTTCAGCACTGCACACTGGGTACTGCATCTAGGCTTGTCTGACTAGCCAAGGCTGAAAGTGGCAGCACTGTACTCCTTGGATGGTCCCTGGTACACTTCAGTTTCTGTAGCTTCCTTCCCAATAAGGCTATGAGCACCCAGAAGGTAGAACAGAATTATCTGCTGTTTGAATGACTCCATTTAAGCACACTCTTATGGACTGGAGAATAGCTCAGTTGGGACAGTGTTTACCTAGCATGCATGAAGCCCTGTGTTCAATCCCCAGCACTGATTAAACCAGGTACGGTGATGCACGTCTGTAATTCCAGCACTGGGGAGCCAAATATAGGTGGATCAGGAGTTCAAGGTTACTCAGCCAGCTCGAGACCAGCATGGGATACTTGAGATCTTGGGTCCCCTGCAAAACAGGGCCGATTCTGTAATAAATCAGATCAGTCCTCAACACTTTCAGAATGGTGACCAAACAAGTTAATGTAGCCACCCTGTGAGTTAAGGCAAGAGCCAGATACAAGGCCTGTTGAGAGCAGCCTGCCAAGTGGGCCAGCACTAGAGGAGCAGAGATGAAAGACACATTACCTGACCTAACCGCAAGGTCCTCCAAGAACAGGGAGGACGATTATACATGAACATGCAGAGGAGGGCATAGAACCAACAGGATTCAATTCAGAGGCCTATATAGGCCCTTGCAGATTCTCAGCATGCCCAGAAAAGCACCTTGGGACATCTGATCTCACAGTGACGGGATGAGAGTGACATGTATGTCACCGACCAGACCATCTGTGCTTCGAGCCAGGCATTTTCTGAGCATTTCTCAGTATTAAGCACCTAGCTCTTCACAGCCTTGCGATGTAGTCATCTTGTTGTGTCTATTTCACAGGTTCATGACTTGGGAAAGGCACCTTTTCAATTTCAGACCAATTCCAGAAGTCTGTCTACTGCAGTGCCATGTATCTTTGACACAGGTGACCTTGGGGAATCCGCTTCTAGGAAAAACCAGGACTCTCCTGAAGTTTCCGGGGTCTGCCACTTGCTAGACTGAACTAATGAGGTTGTGATGGAGCCAAAGGTGACTGGGACTCAGGTAGGGGATACTGCATGGAGAAGAAGGGGGATGGGAAGGATGGCTAAAATAGACACATTGCAACTTTCCCATTTTTAGAAGGGAAAATATTGAAAAACAGTATTAGAAGAAATACAGTGGAGAAAAACATCCATTGTCTCAGTATCCCAATGCTACTGATCTTAATATTTTAAGTATTCCCTGCTACTCTTAGGGAATGTGGGAAAAGTATGCCCTCTCATGTTGCAGGGGAAATGCAAAACGACATAATACTGTTGGAAGCATCTTGGCAACAGCTCCTAAAATAAAAGCAGAAATAATAAAGTGAAGTGTGCACCCCCTTTGGCCTAGCAATCTCACTCCTGGAAATCTGGCCTGGAGAGATAAAAACTCCATCAGGTGTAAACATAAGTACAAGGATGTTTATTGCTGCATGCCCAAACACACACACACATGCACACACACAGGCACACACACACACACACACACACACACACACACACAGAGAGAGAGAGAGAGAGAGAGAGAGAGAGAGAGAGAGAGAGAGAGAGAGGGAGGAGAGAACACATTGCCAACTCCCTGTTAAGAAAATGTTGAATACATGATAATACATAGACAATGGACACTTATAAACCCATTAAAAAGAATCAGTACCAATTAACTGGGGATGGGGAGATAATGTAGAAAAAGAAAAGCAAGATAGATGCAGGAAAATATATGCAATATGATCTATACTTTGGATAACACTATGGCCAACTTATGTGTTTCTTATGTAAAGTCTATTTAGGATTGGACCCACTTATATATGAACACTGAAGAATATATACTAATTTCACTTGGTGTCCTAGTTAGCTCTAATTGTTGACTTAAGGCAGCCAGACTAGAGCCATCTGAGAGGAAAGCCTAGGTTAAGGAATTGCTTAGATCAGATTGCCCTGTGGGGCACTGTTTTGATAGTCAGTTGACATAGGAGGCACCAGCCTACTGTGGGTATCACCGTCCCTAGGTATGGTGACCTGGGCTGTATAAGGGGAAGGTAGCTGAGCATAGGTCTCCAAGGAAGCAGAGTCCCTCCATAGTTTCTGCTTCTTGTTTCTACTCGAGTCCCTGCTCTGATTTTCCTTAGTGATGGACTGTGAACTGGAAGTGTAAGCCAAATAAATCCTTTCCTCTCCCAAGTCGCTTTTGGTCACCGCACTAAGAGAAGGAGTATGACGCTTGGCTATCTGAGATAGGGGAGTGGTATGAAGGGAATCTGGGCATGAGGGGATATGGTCACAGAGATGACAGTATGAAAACTGGAGGAGACAGAATTCCTAGAAGAAAGAGGAGAAAAACAAATACTTCCCCACCAGTCTCTTTGCACTATATAATCTCCCTTTGGCAAGTCCCACCTTGCTTCCTAGGCCAAGAAGCCCAGCAGGACACAACCATATAACACACAGGAAGCACCTAGTTCAAGGTCCCATGGGTCTGCAGGCCCATGTTTCAAGTTCCTTCCACCTGTGTCTGTCCAGTGGCCATGTACTGTCTGTTATTTGGGTACTCTTTCCAAAGTGACCATTGCCTGACAAGCCAGCGGGACTCTCCAATATTTTGCTGCTGAGAACAGCACTGTTCCCACAAACAGGACATGGCCTCTGAGGCCATGGAAGCTGCTAGAGCTACATTCAAGGCCTGCACACACAATCTGCTCTGATTCCTCCCTTCTAGGGCTCTGGGCTTTATGTAACAGGAAGTTAGTCTAAATCAGACAAAATGAATGTAGTGGAAGACTCTAGAGAAGTGCTGCCCCCCCCCCAGCATCCCTGGGGCAGCAACTGTCTACCTACAGGTCAAGAGTAAGGAGGCCTATACTCTTGGTGAAGGAAGGAGCTCAACCTTATCCTCCAGTCTCTGCTTAAGAGTCTGTTGGTTCAGAGCCTGGTGGTGGGGTAGTGGTGGTGCATACCTTTATTCCCAGCACTTGGGAGGCAGAGGCAGGTGGGTCTCTGAGTTCGAGGCCAGCCTGATCTGGCCACATATCACTCTTGGTTCCCCTCCACTCTCCACCCTCTGCTTGAGGTGAGTGTGGGCTCTGCTTGGGCCCCACTCCAGGACAGACAGAGCTACACAGAGAAACCCTGTGGAGATAAGCCAAAAAGAGACTATAGAGTCTATGCTTCGTCTCTGGCTGTAGCAGGGCAGTGGGAGGGCCGTCCCAGCAGAGTGAGCCTCTGTTAACCTCTCATCCTAGTGAGCCACAGCCTTGCCATGTTTATAGTAGCTCAGAAGGAATTTGTGGTGCTGGCAGAGTGGAATAGGATACTGGGGATTCAGAGACATAACTGTCTATGTATCACTGCCTCATCTGGGCCAAGGCTAGGGACATGGTCTGAGTTGGTTTTCACTTAAGATTCCTGGAGTCATAAGTAACAGAAACTAATTTCAAGTCAACTTCATCATGAAAGGCGCTTTGGCCTGAGGAAACAAACTCGTGGAATTCAAGGCCCTAAGAAGGGCCATTAGTTACCAGTTCCTCCCTTGGCCTGCCCACTTAACACTGCTTCTCCAGCTGGCTTCACCACTGATTGTCTAAGTCTCTCCTTCCTGCCATCTCTCCAGATGACTGTTTGACTGCCTGCCCTTCATGCCCATATACCTGGAACCCTTCCAGCCCACAGTGCCTTCATTTACATTTCTAGTGTTTGAGAAAGCAGCCCAGCTGTCTGACTCTCCGACTCATTACCAAGTTCCCAAAAGAGAGCAATTGGATTGGCTGTGCTTGGGTGTGGCATTCATCTTTGCTCCAATCAGCAGTGAGCTGATGGGCAGGGGCAATGTAAATAGGGCAGCCAAGGAGCCTGGGGGCTGGGTGAGAAGCCCTCAACCATGGGCAATGGGAACCCAGGAGAGAAGAGAGAGAAAACCAAGATTGAGGTGCTGACTCAGACCAAGAGTATCTCTGAAACCACAGAGCGTCGGAGACCAAAAATATGGACACCCTATAGGGGATCAGAGCAAGGAACAGGAAAGCGAAAGAACCAGGTTGGGAGCAAACAGGAAGCCACAGCCCTGTTCATGAACTCAGTGAAGTACTGAGGCTTGCTGCTTGCACTAGGCAGTTGCACTGGGGCATAATGTGGAGATGGGTTAGCCTGGCTTCGGAAACCACACAGGGAGCTGACATTTACAAGTGAGCTGGAGAAAACTGAAAATTAAATCTTACTTTTCTCAAGGTAATATAAGTAAATCTAAACGGCTTTGTATGCAAACTAGCCACCCCCCTTGCCCCAGAGTGCACACACCTCCATTACTCTCCAGGGAAAACAGTTTCACACACATTAGTCACTGCTTCTCTCATTTATCCAATTCTTTTAGATTTATTTTATTTTAGCTTGTGTGTGTGTGTGTGTGTGTGTGTGTGTGCGCGTGCGCGCGCGCGCGCGCGCGAGAGAGAGAGAGAGAGAGAGAGAGAGAGAGAGAGAGAGAGCTATGTAGCACTTGTTTTGAGGTCAGAGGACAATTTGCATAGGTTCCAGGGATGGAACCCATCATCAGGCTTGGCAGTAACACCTTTATGTACTGAGCCATTCTGCAGGGCAGATTTTTTCCACTTATTAAAAGGTAGACTAGGAGTGGGACAGTGGTGGTGCACCCCTTTAACCAGCACTCAGGAGGCAGAGGCAGCTAGATCTCTGAGTTTGAGACCAGCCTGGTCTAAAGAGTGAGTTACTGGACAGCCAAGGCTATACAGAGAAACCCTGTCTCAAAAAAAAAAAAACCCACAAAAAATGAAACAAAAAAATAAAAGGTAGATTGGGGCTGGGGAAAATAACTCATTCAGTAAACTATTTGCTTTATGTCATGAGGGCCGGGTGTTTGATCCCAGCTCCCCTATTTATCTGCCTATGTTTCTACATGCCTTGCTCTGCGGCTGTCCACATGACCTATTGACTTCTGGCTCTGGTCATTGGGGGTTTAGCTACTGTGCTTGCTTAGAGGCTCTCTCTCCCCTCCTGTTATCCGCTAAATCACAGTTTGGGTCTGTGTTTACATTGCCATGGCTGTAACACCATTCTCCCGTGACTAAGATTCCATTCCCCTTCTGGTATGTCGTCTTGGTTTTCCTTGGTATTACATCTCTTTGCTTTTATCATTTGCTTGCTCTTCTCTGTTCTAAGAGCTCCACTGAATGTCTGCCAATATTGCTTTCCAAGGGTCTAGGACAGCGCCTTGGATACCATTTAAGCTTCACCTCCGTACTGCTCCCATCTCACCCCTCTCTCGTGCTTCTGTCACTGTTACTGATGATCAGGGTGTGGGCTGGGTGCTTTCAGGCTCTCAGCCTTTATTCACGGGGTCGAAGTGGAGGCTCACACGGATTGCACACATAGCAAGGACATTTGGCTCAAAGCAAAACTACAGAAAGGGTCAGCATATACTGCAAGGGAACAGCAAGCCACAGAGGAGGGAAGCTCCCCCAGCCCTCTGATTACTGGTAGGCCTCTCCTTTATGGGGCTGAAGAGAAGGAGTTTGACTACTAGGGATGGGGGTGACGGTGGTTTTATGTTTTGATTGATAGATTTGGTCATATAAGGTTTTCTACTGTATATATCCCTTCCCATAATGCATCTGATTTTAATCATCTTCAGACCTAATTATATATGAACAAAGGATAGCAAATAGGATATTCTCCCTTAAAAGTTCACTGGAGGACATAATTTTACCTCACTAGGCATGTGCCCCAAACCATTTCTGACTCGATTGGCCTACTCTTCGACCAGAGAAACTGGTGTTCAGAGAGGGTCTTAGCCTGGCATAGGTGGGTTTCTGAGGTTGCTAGGAGCAGTGTTTGAAGATGAGTCTGCGTGCACAGTGCACAAGTGAAAAGGCTAGGCTGCAGGTACTTCATCAGAAAAGGAGAATGGTCATGGCCCAAACCAAGCGGAGTGTCAGCTTGCCAAGCTATCCCCGGTGCACATCTACAGCTCCTTGGATTCTCAGATGCTTGGGGCCCCTCCACCCCAGTCTTCTGAAATGCTGCCAGCTTCCTGGGTCAGGTCGTCTACTTCCCATGTCCTACATGTTCCGGTTTCTTTGTTTACTCTCTTGCTTGTCTGAAGCCCATTCTATAGTAACTTCCTCAGATAAGGTGCATGGGATTCAATGCCTTGCTGGTCTGAAATGCATCTATTCCATATTCATGCTTGATTTATGGTCAGGCTAAGTACGGATCTCTGTTGGGAATGACATTTCCGTCATGTGCTGAAAACTTGATGCCTTGCTTTCTGCTTCTGTAGTTTCAAATGAAGTCAGTCACCATGCCATGGCTGCTGTGTACCTGGGGGGATCCTGAGAGGGCAGCTGCCCCATCTGGGGGCTTTTAATGACCTTTGGCTCTGTGCATCACTGTGGAGTTTTGCAGAGTGGCAGGGTTGACACTAAGAGTCTCTCGGGAATTCCTTAAGACAGACCCACGTTCTCCCTGGGATCCCCTCTGGGAGGGTTGTGCCCCGTAGCTCTCACCACTTTGCTGTGTCACTCCCCTCAACCCTCTGCCTTCCAGAGCCCAGGCAGTTGTTGGAGTCTCTCACCCGCTGATGTCACAAACCACTCCAGACTTCGGATTTTATTTGTCTTCTTCCTTTATTGTCAATTTAATGAAATGTTGCTAGTGAGAGAAGGTCAAGATACATTTAATTGACTATGTTTAACCAGATTGGGATCATGATTCATTCCTCCTACTGTGAAAACATCTTTTTTTCCCCCTTGTAGCTGTAAGTTTTATGAACTTCTTTCTTTATTGTGATATAATATTTTATATCTCATCAAGAAGATAAGGGATGGTTACTTAACCAGCAAGTCCCTTATTGTTTGACATTTATTTGGCTTTACTTTTCCCCACCAGGAGGGCCTGTATGCTCATGTACTTTGTGTCCTCAAACCATTGTGAAACCCTGACACATTCTGCCAGGCCATCATCTAAGAGCTTTCACACTTGTAGGCCAGAGAAAGAAACAGGGTCTTGAGAAACCACCTGACTTACGTTTTGGTGTCTGTATGTGGTATCTTGTTTAAAATTCTGGTTGCCTGTGATCTGCCCTAACACTCTGTGCTGGAGAATCTTGGGAAGCTGACAAAGGCATCCATTCTTGCTGAGAAATGTCTGTATGCTTGTCTCAACCAATTAGGAAAAAAATACCGAGGGAAGAAAAGAATGTGGTCCCTCTCCTCCTCTCCTCCCTTGGTCTATCCCCTTCCACTCCCTCATGGTCACTGAACTGAGACAGATTCTTGCAGTGTATCCCAGGCTAGTTTAGAACTTGCAATCCTCCTGCTTCAGCCTCCTGAATGGCTCCAATAATTGTGGCTAGAGGTACGCACTATGGTAACCACCTGTCCTCCCAGCCAATACTGAGTATTGAACCTAGGGCCTAGAATATGCTAGGTAAGCTCTCTACCACTGAATGACATCTTCTGCCCTACCCCTACCCTTTGTTTTGCCTTAATGTTGACTTATAATCTCATTAAGCTGCCTAGGCTGGCCTTGAACTCACTGCCTTCTCAGCCTCCTGAGTACTAACTATTACAAGTCAGACGTGTACCATCATGCCTGAGTTCAGCTGCCTTCTTTACAGGGTCCCATTTTGCAGATGGGGAGACAGGGCCCAGAGAGAGAAAGGAGCCAGTGCTGGGCCAGGGCCACAGAAAAGTCCGTGTGGTTGGGAAAGAGCCCAGGGTGCTGGTGCTGCCTAGCTGAGGGAATTCCTGAGTCAGACAGGTCTGGAGAATGGCTGGTATTTAAAGTGGCTTGCTTGTGACAAACAGCATCCCTGTAGCAGTACAAGGTGGGCTGTGGCTTACCTCCAGCACAGTGCTCTGGAGGGATCAATACACACTTAGCAGGAAACTCTGTGGGATGAGGAGTAAATTGGAGCTCCTGGTGCCTGTGGCTGTCAGAGGTCTTCCTTCCTGCCATAGAGCTGATACGAGGCTGACTGGGCAGTGACACTCAGAGTGTGAGTCCCAGCATCCCTAAGAGCCTGATGGCTTGAATGTTATCCAGGTCATTGGGTACCCCTCCTTGTATATAAAGTATTGCTTTGATTCTTACAAGGTCTTTCTAGACTCCTAACTAACCATGGCTTTGTGGTACCAAGAGGGTTGAGTTGGGGATGGATGGACATGTAGAAGCACAATTTCTCTATCACCCGTTTCCTTCAGAGCCTGGGGCTTCTCACAGGGGCCTTCTCAGTACATCAGAAGGTGTGAGTGTGAACATGTGAAATCATTGACAATTTTTCCTCCCCTGTACTTGAGATTAGACCTAGGGGTTGTCCGTCCCCTGTCCGTCCCCTGTCCGTGTTGTCCCCCCCCCCCCCAGATAAGTGCTCTAGCATAGAGCTACATTGTATCTCATGTCCTTTTTCAGCCTGGTTGTGCTGATCTCTCTCTCTCTCTCTCTCTCTCTCTCTCTCTCTCTCTCTCTCTCTCTCTCGTGCACTCACACACCTATGTAGGCCTTGAACTTTCTGAACTTAAAATCTCTGGACTCATCTATCCTCCCTAGTATCTGGGATAATAGACCTATGCCAATAAGACCAGCTTGGATTGATTGATTGAGTGAGTGATTGAGCCAGGGTCTCTTCACTCTGAGCAGGCCTCAAAATCTCTATGTAGCTGAGGATGACCTTGAATTTCTGTTCCGCCTGCCTCTGCCTCCACCTCCCAAGTATTGCATCACTACATCTGGTTTATGTGGTACTGGGAAGAGGACCCGGGATCTCATGTATGCTGGGTAAGAACTCTACCAACTGAGTCACATCTCCAGCCCCTTTACAGTCATCTTTGAAAATAGAAACAACAAATCTCATAGGGACCCGATTCCTAATGCCATCTGCCTTTGATACCATGAGGATAGAACAGAGTCCTCTACACTCAATGCCCAGCATATGTCTGAAATGAGGTAACCAGTGATGTTAGGGCCATCTTCGAAACTCAGGCTAAAGTGAAGAAGAAAACAGCAGCGATCATGAACGGAAGGTTGACTTAAAGTTGGTGTCATTTATTCACAGCCTCCAATCAGCTTCTCCAGGAAGCATTGGCAGGATGATCTCCATTTCTCATGCCAGGGCATTAAGGTTATGTAGATTGTTCCAGGCCACATAGGTGATCAAGGTGGGACTAGACTCCAGATTCTGACTCTAGAGCCCGAAAGGCTCACCCTGAAGCACTCTGCACTTCTGAATTCCACTGAAGGAGGAGGTGTTCAGGATGCAGTGGTCTTCCCTCATTTAAAATTCAGAATGCAAGCAAGGCTATTCAGAGTTATCCCCTATAAATGAATACATTTCTGGTGTATTAGTTTGATATGTATTTACAAGATAATAAGAACTATCAAACTGTGCTGTGGGAGAAGTCTTGTCTCCATTTTACAAGGGAAACTGGGGCCCAGAGTGGTTATTGAACCTATCTGAGGTTACTCCTCAGGAGACAGAACAGCTAGATCCACCTCCACGCATTCAAGGCTCTAAAACCTGTGCTTTGTCCAGGTCGGGCAAGGGGACTGGCCTATCCTCTTCCTATGGCCAGGACCACAGTGCAGTCTAACTGGTTGCTGGGATCTTTTTTTTCGATCCCAAAGACAAGGAGGTTGCTTTCCCATTCTGCCCACCCTGTGTGTACTCTGCTTGCAGTTGGAGCCCAAGAATCATCTGTCCCTGGATCACCCTGCACCACACTTCCCAGCAGCACCCCTTCCCCCAGCATACACATACCACAGCCCTGGGGGGAGGTAGAGGCCCTCCTTGCTCAAAATAGCTCTGTGCTATTAGCTGCATTTAATTGAAGGTGTTTCGAGGGCAGCCTCCACCGGGCCCAAACCAAATGGAAAATGACACACTGTCAAATTAATGTCCCCAGACCATGATAAATGGCTGGGCTTTGTGAGTAATGCTTCCATTTCTTGTTTTAAAGGGGAAGGATGCAGCCAGGCTCCTGCATCTGTCCCTGTTGGGGAAAGGTCAGGGCCGTCCTCAGGATAAATAGCAGTCCTGCTAGCCGGCCTGCTTGGGGTGGGCTTCTGGCTTCTGCTGTGCTCCAAGTCCTCTCTCTTCCTGTCTCTTGAGGCTTTGAGATTTCAAACCGCTTGTGAACCTCCAGGTCAACGTCCAGGGAGGAAAGAGCCGGAGATAAGGCTAATCCTTCGCCTGAGCCCGCACTTTTACCTCGAAGAGAGCTGTCACTCTGTTATCTGTATGATTAGCTGGCATACCAGGTCTGCTTCTGACTTCCAACTGCACCTCCTAGCCATTGGTTTCAGCTGCACAATTCCACAGACCTGCCCTGCATGCTGTAACCTCTTGGGCAGATGAGGCCACAGGTGCTAGTCTGCTCTGTGCCAGGATTAACCCCTGTTCTGGAGGACACAGACAGCCCTGGACAACAGGAGCTAGCCAGGTCCTTTCAACCAGCTGCAGGATCTTCTGAAAATGAGCAAGGTTCTAGAACAGGACTGTCAGACAAAGCCACCAGCAAGACACAGATAAGACTGCTCAGTAATCTCTGAACTCAGACAATAAGTAAGAATGTGGTTTCATAGGGATAGCTACACATTCCTAATCCCAGTTGGTATCAGGGTATGGCTCCCTCCCAGATGATAACCCTGACCTTGATGGATCCTTCCTCCTGGATGAGATTCATGACAGCCCTCCCATGTAGAGAGCCCTCTGCTTCCTTAAACCCTCCCCTCGTGGGCTGGAGAGATGGCTCAGCAGTTAAGAGTATTGTCTGCTCTTCCAAAGGACCCAGGTTCAATTCCTAGCATCCCCATGGCAGCTTGTAACTGTCTGTTAACTCCTGTTCCAGGGGATATGGTGCCCTTACATAGACATACATTCAGACAAAACACCAATGCACATAAAATTAAAAAATAAAAATACGAAAAGTGTTAGCTCTTCCATCTCTCATTGAGACGCCCCACTATTTACTACCGCACACTTGCTTTTTTATGGCAGGTAACCTGCATCACGAGTGTGCTCATGGTGGTCTATGGCTGAGCAGTGTTGTTACTGCCACGGGGCCAGGCAGAATGATGGAAGACCCAGCTCAGAAATCACGTTACCAGAGCAAAGGTGTTGAACCTGTTTGTTCTGCTTGGGGAACACTGTGTGGGGAAGGATGGTGTGAGCTGATTGCCAAAGGAGGAGCAAAGCTAGCAGGCAAGCTACACAAAAAAGAAACGCAGGATCCATCCTCCAGGTAACAGGAACCTGAGCAAAAGCCCTGCAGGGGTGGGGGTGGGGGAACGGGTTGAGTCTGTGGTTTGCATCAGCAGTCTCCCTGGAAGGGCTGACAAGGATGCTGGGAAGGGAGATAGAGGCTGGGAGGTGGCAGTGCCCCAGGTCACAGGCCTGTAAAGGGCCTGCCTGGTGGAGGGAGAGGATGTTCAAATCTAGCTCCATCTATCTTCCCATCTGTCCACCTATCTGCTCCTCTGGGCTCAGCCTACTTTCCTCCCCCACCCCGTGACTGCCTGAGACAATATTGAGGGCACACAGTCACTCTCCCAGCTCCATTATCGCCAACTCCCTTTGCCGCCAGGGAACGGACCATCAGTCCCTGATGATACATCGCAGAAAATTGGTTGTCAGGCCAATAAATGTATCCGATTGGATTTTTGACATTGAGCTAACCCATCCGCAAGGCATTTGATTAAAGTGCTAAGAGGCAGTAGCTGGGCAGAGCCTGCCCTGAGTCTAGCCTAAATAGGTACTGTCTCCTCTCCAGGCAAGAAGCCCTTCCCTGCCCGTCTGCTGCTCACCCCCTCCTCTCTCATTTCCATCCGTCACTGCTCTGAAAGGGCCCAGCTTAATCAGGGTTCCCTGGGGGAAAAGGGACAGGCAGCTCAGCTGGAGAGGGATCACCTTTGCTTGCCTACTGCTGGGGTGGCTCTCAGCCCCATGTGCCTTTTCTAGCATACCATCTGGGCCATCCTTCCTCCCAGGTCTGGGTGTCAATAGGCACCAGTCACAAAGGCTTTCCTTGTTCTGGGGAGTGGAGTAAAGAGAGGCCCTATTATTGCTCAGGCTGTTTGCAAAGCTGATCAAGCCTCTCTTCGAGCTAAGTGACCCTTGTGTGAGTCTGAGACCCATTTCATCACCTACAAAGATAGGGTCATGAAACCAGATGGAGCAACACCCCGACACACACACTTTCATGACTTGAATTGAAAATGGTGGGGCTGATTAATTGGGAAGCATGGGACCTATTACTGGGTTGCCATTGAGGATGATGTAATCACAGCGGGTGATGACGTAATGCATCCTCCTTGTGGGAAAACATGCTGTTCCATTCATTTTAGTTTGGGCTCTGAGACATTTTAATTATTGAAATTACCATGGAGAAAATCTTATTGTGAATCCATCTCCATTTTCTCCCTTCTGTAACCTCTCCCTTTCCTATTGCAATTTTTCCTCTGTAACTTTTCTTTTTCTTCTTCTTGAAAAAAAAAATTAACTGCCTTGTTTCTCGGAAACCAGCCATTCATCCAGTAGTGCTGAGGGTTGGGAAGACATGAGCTGGTGAGTGAAAGGTATTACAATATATAGTGTCTGACTGGATGCACACTGCTGTAGACCCCTGCCCATCTAACATGTTCTATCTAACATGTGTTGCCTTGTCACTAGGACCCCTATGATAGCTCAAAGTGGGGGCTCACCTTCACCTACTGCTTTAAGGAACTAAGATGATCCTTGAGGGACCCTTCCCCCCATGAGAGGTGGACTCAAACCTCAGCCAAAATAGTACACGTAGTCAGAGAGACAGGACTCTGGGCTCTGGGCTCCTATCCAAGTTCTTCCTCTAAGATCTACTCTCTGTCTTCCTGACTCCCGAGGCCTTCCCCTGACCTGGGCTTCTGATGAAAGGCTGGAGTCCTATATCTTCCATGTACTTGAGTCTCTTACCCCTCCCTGAACTCTGCCCAAGGCCTCTGGCTCCCAGAGAGATACAGGTACCAGTAGAACACGCCCCACCCTGGTCCTGGCTTCTAGGTTTCCCTGATCAGGGCAGAAGGCCTCTGTGGAGGGCTGGAGCAGACAGGGAACAGTAAGGTATAATAAGTAAACAGGGAAAGTACATTATCTTGTTTGTCACTGAGCAGTTCATAGACCTTTCCACCCTTTCTCATTTGCAAACAGTAGAGTTGAAGGACTCAGGGGCTGAAGGTGCTGCGTCTGAGAGGATCTCCAAGACCTCTGAGACTCTCAGCCTTCCTGATGCTACAAGAATTTGAGTCCAACATGTCAGGGAATGAAGAAAGGAAGTTTAACAAGCTATCCAAGTGGGAAAGGGGTCTTACCCCAAATGCTCTCCTAGTCCTTATTTCCCTTCTCTGTGGGGTCTTAAGCTTTGACCTTGAGGGCTGAATGAATGAAGACTAGAGGTGCTGCCTGGAGCACAAAGGACAGAGCATATCAGGAGCCCCAGTATGTGTGGCTGTCTTTCCACTACTTCATGAGTTGATTGTAGGCTTGAACAGAGCCTAGGGCCTGATTTACAGTAGACGATAAATGTCCATTGTCCTCAGTGGTAGCCTGGAGGCTGGCTGACTCACTCAAGCCGTCTACAAGGTTCAGGGGAAGGTTGGGCCTGAACAGCACAGAAATGAGGGTGGAGCTGTGGCCAGACTAGAGTCGTCAGGGCCCTCATCTAAGCGGGGAATGGCATGTTTTCATGGAGCAGCATGAAGTGAAAGGGAGGCGAGATTTGGTTTAAAATTCTAGCATTGCCATTCACAAGCTGGGCGATCCTGGACAAGTTACTGATTCTCTCTGAGGGCTGGTGTTCTCTGCTGTAAAATATGAAAGGGCAAGGCCTGCCTCTGAGGCTTTCTGGAAGGATTATTTGAGAGATACGCCTAAGACACCTGGCACAGAGAGGCTGTTAAGACACTTAGTGACTCTCTTGTTGTACCCTGCTTCTGTGCACAGAAAATTGAAACTAAGGAACCGTCCACAGGCTGGCTCCCTGGAGGAAGAAAGCTCTGTCAAGCTCAGAGGAGGCCAGGAGAATCTGAGGGTTAGACCAGGAGGCTCTTCTCTCCTACAGAGGGTAGTTCCCTGTCAGTGTACAACAGGACAGACGGCTGCCCCACCAGGCTGCCTCTAAAAATAGCCTCCCATCTTCGCTCTGTATTGGCACATGCTCAGGGCTTCCTCCAGGCACCATCCTTGTCATCACTTGGTTCTGCTCTGTCTCTGTGTGGAACTTCTCCAAGCAGCACCAAAGACCTGCAGATCTCAGCATGGCAGGTTGGGGCTCAGCTGTGAGCTCTGGGTCTTGGAGGACAGAGGTTGAGGCCCCAGGGGGTCCTCTGTTCTTCATCTTCATATCACACCTAATGTTGGGGAGGACGGAAAGAGGGGTCCCCCATCAGCCCTTCTGTCTAATGCTATCCATCACAGGAGGCTCACTTGAGGGAGGCACCACAGGGTCTGGAGGAGAGGAGCCTATGAGAATCCTTTCGCGTTCATAAGACCTTTATAACTCAACCTTCACACATCTTCCTCACCTGAGTGAGGAGTGTCCATCCATCTTGTGCAAGCCAGGACAGAGCTGGTTCCAAATCAGGCCCAATTCTCACTAGCCATGCAGCCTTTAATTCAGGGAAAGGGGCAGACGAGGCAGATGAGTAGCAGGGGCGGTGGTGGGGCTCCTGACAGGGCTTCCAAATTGGACAAACAGAATCTCTCTCTCTCTCTCTCTCTCTCTCTCTCTCTCTCTCTCTCTCTCTCTCTCTCTCTCTCTCTCTCTCTCTCTCTCTCTCTCTCTCTCTTTCTCCCCCACATAACCAATGCTAACTTCCATGTCACTATATAACCAGGAATGAATTTGAACATCAGATCCTCTTGCCTTTACCTCCAAAGTACTGGGATTACAGACACTGCATCTAGTTTATGGACTATGGTGATCAAACTCAGAGCTTTGGGGCAGGGCGCTGTGTGCAGAGGGACTAGCTCAAGGCTCAGCAGGACCTGGGTTTTCACCAGCCTTCCAAATGGGGAATTCGCTTCGGGGATGTATTATAAATCTAAGGGTTGGAACTGTTGTGAGGGTGGGGGACCCCCCAAGAACCTTCTTGGGGTGGCAGATATGAACAATAGGAGGTGAATCCACCACAGAAGGCTTCTAGTGAGACCACTGATGACCAGCAGTATCAATTGTCTCAGGAAGGGGAGAGGCATGTGAATCACAGCAGGTATGGAATGAGCACCAGGAAGCAAGCAAGCTATTCATCCAAACCACCTTGTGCGAGAATCGAAGAAACAGCCCCAGGAGGCACTGATGGAGGTCCCTGTCCTGCTGAACAGACTCCCAGGCAGCTGCCCCAAAAACAGTGTGCTGTCCTGTGCCGCCAGGTTCAACGCTGACGTCCCAATCCTAGGCTTGCCCTAACCTGACACTCAGCCCTCCCTGCTCTGTAGGGTGGACCCTGAGCCCCAGATGAGAGAGTTGGAAACATTCAAAGAGGGAAAGGAAAAAGTGTAGCTGGTAATTAGCCGCAGAGGATACTGGGAAAATCTCTCCCCAGCTCCTCCTGGGGCTCCGGCTGATGAGGAAGCAGCCCCTGGGGGCTGGCTTTGGCTCACTCTCTCCTTTCATTACTGCAGTTTTTCCACCCTGGAGTTTCCATGCTGGGCTCTTTGGCTTCCTCTGGGAGATGCCAGGTGGTATGGGGGAAACAGCCAAGGCTCTGAAGTCAAGAGGGTCTGTGTTCAAATACAAGCTCTGACATCTACAAATGTGTCTTTTTGAGAAGGTGACTTAACCTCTTGGGGTCCTGGTTTCCTCTGCTGTCACTCTAGGGTGACAAGGCATGCCTTCCAAGGTTGCTGTTAGAGAGGGCTATGCTTATATTGAATCAGACATAATCCATGTACACTGGATCTTTTCCCCCCCTGTGGTCTCAACCCCACAGGGAAAGAAAACGGGGAAGGATCATGGTGATGGTAGTGTTAAATATCAACTTGACAGACTCTGAAATCACCTGGGAGATGGGCCTCCAGGAACACTGGTTAGAGGGGTTGTTGTTACTTACTAACGGAAGTGGGAGGAGACTGGTCCACCAAGGGTGGGACCATTCCCTGAGCAGGAAATGCTCAACTGCTTAAATACAGAAGGGCAGATGAGATGCTGATCTCATGTGTCGCAGCCTTAGGCTGTAGATGCAGCATGACACTCTCAAGTTCCTGACACACTCACTTTTCCACCAAGATGAAACCATTAAGCAATCTGTAAGGAGCCTTTTGGGGGTGTTTTTAATCACAGCGCGAGGAAAGCAACTAAGTTGTCCTCATAGAGATGTTACAGGTGGGGGCAGGGCTGGGGGAAGCAGAAACAGCAGACCAAGGAGAGGGAGGTAGAGTGAGCTTATCTAAGATGACAGGGGTCACCCACCCTGGGGCTCTGTTCTCCTGAGGAACCCTGGATCCTGCTCCCTAGGAGTTTCTTAGAGTGGTACTAGCTTTTGAGGCCAGGCTTCAGGTGGGATTGGAGTCATTAAATACTAAATGAAAAGAAAGGACCAATAGGCTTGAAGGCCAAAGTCCTGGACCAGGAATTCGGAAGCTGGCTCAGTTCTCTCTTTGGGTTTAATTTCTTTTTCTGAGATAAACAGATCCAGTAGGAACTACTCTCCAGGGTTGCTGTCTAAGTATGCATAGGACATAACTCCTGGGGAACCAGTGCCCAGATGTTTGTGCCTAACTCCCAGACTTCTGGTGCCCACATACTCTGTCTGTGTAGTGTAAGAAGAACCCTCTCTAGGTAAATGACATGGAATGTCCAGAAGCCTGGAAATTTCCAGAAGAGATGTTAGTGAATGCTTAGTAGCAGGCATACTATGCTAGGCAATATATATCTATATGTACATAGGTATGTATATATGCATATATGTGAATACATATATACATATACGTGTGTGTGTGTGTGTGTGTGTGTGTGTGTGTGTAGAATGATGCATTCTATGACCACCATCTACTGGAGTACAAAGAGTATAAAGGCATATCTAGCTCCAGGAATAGCCCTACTTCCCTTCCTCCATAAAGCCATTTGTGAAATACACCAGTAATATTCAGAGCATGGCTTTGGTAGGAGATTGTGTATCAGCCAGCATTGCTGGGAAAGAAGCAACTCAAAATCTAAGGGGCTTGCTTTTTACAGTTTTGTCAACTGGACAGGCAGTGCTAGTAATCTTATGGGACTTTCCTCCCCAAGTTGCATTCCTGTAAATAGGAATGCTCACCAAAGGTCTGTCATTGGCTGTCCATGAGTGCCTTGTACCTTTTCCAGGTGTCTTCATATCTCAGATCAGCAGCCCTGGGGTGGAGTTCTAAAGGGGCCAGAGCAGAAATCCTGCAGCCATTTTAGGTTCTGGCTGAAAAGCATACACAGCAGCCTTCCCATCATGTGTCCAGAGTCACAGTGGGTCCAGGTAGCAGGTGAGTGGAGAGAGGACATGTGTAAATCTCTCACTAGATACCCAGGTTTAATTTCAATCTGGATGCTGACTAAGTTGTGAATGTGGGCTTTTTATGGCATCTGTCTGAACTTTAGGGTTTTTTTTTCTGCAAGATGGACACTGTTGATCTCTGCTTGTCAAGGGTTCTTATGACCAAGAAAGAGGCTGTACAAAGTGCTGTGTTACCACCTGATGACTGAAAGCCCCATGCTGGCATAATGAACAACTTCTGTTCACGTTAGCCTATGAGTCCTGATCAGGGGAGGTCTTCAGGGAAACAGGCTGAAGACCTTTGGCCAGCTAGCTACCCAGTCTCCATACTCCTGGTTCAGCGCCCTTTCTATGATGTAAGCTGCTATTCAGATTAAAGACAAGACAACAAATGCTCTAATCCATGCCTGCCACATCCATCTCCTCACGTTCAGTGGTCAGGATTGACCGGGGCTGGCTGCCCAGGAACCTACACTAGCTGAGTTACGAAGATTGGGCCCATCTTAGCCAGGGTTGCTCACTGGAGTTGACCCTGGTGCAGGAAGAGAGAACAGGGGGACATATGCCACTTATTTGTTAACCCAGCTCTGTCCTTAGCTTTGACCTCACCTCTCCTGCTGCACTTAGTGCAGAGTAGACAAAGTCCACCGAGGACCTTTCCTTTTCTGCCTCAGAAGACACCAGGAATGGAGTAGGCAGGGTTCAGAGGCTAGGATGAATGAAGCTGCTAATTATGGCAGCACTGGGCAACAACACACACAAACCTGGTGGAGTCACATATCCTGGATTCCTGGGGCTTGCTGGCCAGCTGGTCTAGACAAATGGCAAGGTCCAGGTCCACGGAAAGACCCCATTTCCAAAGTAATACGGAAGGTTCCTGGAGAGTGACACCCAAATGTTAACATCTGGTTTACACACACACACACACACACACACACACACACACACACACACACACACACACACACACACACACACACGGAACAGGAGGACAGTGTATACCTGTTCTGCACTCTAGCCCTAGTTCCTGCCAGGAGTCTCAGTCTTGCTCCCACAACAGAGGCACAGGCTGGCCATCTCTCAGGTGCCCTCAGGAATATCACTATAGGTTTGCATCTTGTGGAGCTTGAAGGACCTTTGGGAGTCAGTGGTCTAAGACCCTGGTTTATTAAGTTAGGTGATGGCGCAGGAGGGGTCTAGACTTGCCTGTATCTGAGTCCTGCATTTCCCACCCACCCTGTCTTCATGTGACACTAAGGAACCCCGCCCTCCTTTCCCGTGGAATGCAAACTGTGGGAATTCTGTGGGCTCAGACAGGACCAGTGCCAGCTTGAAAGATACCTTTGGGTGACTCCTGGAAAAACCAAACCAAAACAAAACAAAAAACCTCCCCTTCCTTGGTAAAATAGAGTTTACACAGTAAGCCAGACAGATTGTAGCGATTCTGTCCCCATTTGACCCCAAACCTGAGTGCCTTGTATACTGCACAGCCTACCCAGCCTTCCACAGAGTCCTGGCCCATTCCCAATATTGGAGACCCACATTCTCATTGGCCTCCATGAGCTGCCCATGAGCTACAGCTTGCCAGAGTTAACACCAGGCCCATCTGTGGATGTCAGCTCAGTCAGCTCCAGGCCAACACTGCTCTGCAGGAATATTCCCTCAGTTCGACAGGAAATCTGGGTTTTCATGTGAATCCTGCAGTTTGCAAAGGCTGGCAAGGAATGCTTTTTTTTTTTCTTCTTAACACCATGCTGGCCAATCTTCCTCAGACCACAGACCACACGGGACAGATCTGTGGGCTGACAGATCTTACTGTCTGACTTACCCCAAATCCTCCCCAATACAGATGTGAGATGACAGGGTAGTGATGTGTTCAGGATGACACCGGGAGCCAGTGACAGCCTGTCCCCACAGCCTTCTCTGGTGCCTGTGACCCACGCTGTGCCTACATTTCACAAGTCAGCATGGATTGCACACACACCTCCTGCCTGGCCCTGGCCCCAGCTGATATTTTTACCAAATGTCACAGCAGTTTGCAGGAAGGCCCAGGGTCTAGCTTGAGCCAGTGAATTACGATTGCTTGCCAGAGGGCTGTAAACACGATTCTGATTAATGAATTTCTTAATGGCTGGGCCCTGAGTGCAGACCTTGCCTGAGTGTCACCCCCAGTATATACATAAGGAGGAGTTGGCCCAGCAGCGGGAAGATTTGTGTCATGTCTCTGCCTCTGAAAGGGTGCTCCAAGCCTGCTGGCTCCAGAAGCTAAGTAATCAGCCCTCCCTGGCTATAGATCCCTCTGGCTCTGTCTGTGAGCACCAGTCGCCCTGTGCCTGAGACCAGGGACAGCCTTGATTGATCTTTGGGTGGAAATAGCACTGGCTGGCTGCCACCTTGATCTCAAGGAGCTTGAAAATGCCCTTATCTGAATCCAAACACAGAGAGAGGAGGCTTCCTCTTGTATTGGTTTGAGGACGCCCTGCCTGAGACCTGAGCCAGAGAAGCCCTGGAATCCTGACCTGGAGATGGAAACCGCAATAAAAGCCTAGTTCAAACCTTCCCAGGCCCTGCTAAGTTTCCAGAAACACAGAAGCATGGGAAAACCGCCAGCCATGGTATAGTCTCACTGTGTGACTCCGGGCTATTCTCTTGACTCCTCTAGATCCCTGGATCCTCAGACAGAAAAGAAAGGTCTTTGGTGGACTTTGCTCACTCACTCTGCACTTAAGTGCAGCAGGAGAGGTGAGGTCAAAGTTGAAGGCAGAGCTGGGGTGGCAAATAATTGACACAAGTCCCTTGCTGTCTGTTCCTGTACCAGGGCCAAGCCCAGTGACCAACCCTGGCTGAGCTGGGACCAGTCCTCTTAGCCCTGGACAGTCAGCTCCTGTCAACCATGACTGTACAGCAAGCAGCTGATGACTGAGCCATCTCCCAGCCCCACCCCTACTCCCTGATTCCCAGGGAAACCCTTAGGGTACATCTTCCACAGCAACCAGATGCCCGCCAAGCTCAAGACCAGGTGAGGCTCTGGAGTAGTGATCCCTCCACTCTACATTGCACTCTTGGGAGTTTACCCAGTCCCCACAATCCCCAGTCTGCTCTGGAGTCTGGAGGAGAAAGCAGCTGTGCCCCTGTTCTTCAGAAGCAGGGTGGCTAGACCAGTAGAGGCCCTTTGGAGGAAGGAATGGGCAGTGGAAGCTGTCTGGGAGAAGGTTTGGATTCTAGGTCAGGTAGGCAGGCAGCAAGGATCTGGAGCTCTGAAGCTCCCCACCCCTTTCCTCAGGCTTCCTTAGGCTGAGTACCTCTGACTTTCCCTAGGGGGCGGGCTTGTCTCCCCACCCCCCAGCCCCTTACCCTGTCTCTCATTCTGGCCCTGGGGTTCTTGAAGCTGGCATTGGCTGTTGACTCCTGGTTTATCAGCCTGTTTGTGTACTTCCACAGTGACAGCAGCATTGCCTGAGCATATACCACAAGCATTGAGTAGCTGTGACAGAGACACCATCAATGTCCTGCAAATCCTCTCTCTGTCCTGACCAGAACAAGCTTGTTTACCACCCACTGCCTGAGACCAGAGCCTGTGACGATGGAGTCCGGAAAGAATTATCCACCCAGTTTCCTTGTTTTACAGAGAGAAGTAGGTTACAGAGAAGCTTAGCAAGTGGCCCATGCTCACTCAGCATATGAGAGGAAGCATGAATGATCCTGGGGTCAGGGTTCTCTCCTAAGGAAGGTCACTACTTCAGGTAGCGAAACTCTAAGCACAAACCAGAGTCGAGAACACAGGCAATTTGTGGCCCCTGGATTGGCCACTGTTTCTGAAGCTGTGGCCCTCCAAGGACAAAATGAACACCGTATTTATGTCTGATCATCAGAAGAGGGATTATATGGGGGAGCCTGTGTAATCAAGCTCCCTCTTTTAAAATCCTACCTCCTTGACTTCACTCAGGATATGGACATCTGCATGCGACAGTCTGAGCTCACTGTGGCTAAACAGGGAGGGAAGGCTCTCTGAGTGTTGTTCCAGGCTGAGGGGACCCTGTGACTCACAAAGAATGAGCTGTGACATATCCCAGGCACAACTTTGTGTTATTAAGATTTGTATTTTGTTGCATGTTGATGGCTGGACTGATTTTTATTTCCTTTAAGAGATGCTTTCCCAAGGCTAGAGACATGGCTCACTGGGTAAAGTTCTTGCCAGGCAAGCATGAGGACCTGAGTTTGGCTCCTCAGCATCCGGGTGAGATCTGGTACAGTGGTTCCCACCTGTCATCCCAGCACTGGCAATAGAAGGAGATGGAGGAGCTGGTGACAGAAGAATCCCAGTGCAGCTTACTGGCCAGCTAGTCTAGCCAACCATGAGAAGCCCTGGTTCAGTGAGAAACCCTGTCTCAAAAGATAACGTAGAAAGCAATTGGTGGGAGACATACAAATCTGATATTAAACATACATAGGCACATTCACCTGAAAACACACACACACATACATACATACATACATACATACATACATACATGCACACACATGTCACACTTGAATTTATTCTTTGGAATAATCACTAGAGAACATTGCTCAGACAAACTCATTAAAAAGTAGTGATTTTTAAAAGTGTACACAAAATATTTTACATAGGATCATGGGACCATTTTTACCATGAGCCATTGGGGGTGGGTGGGTGGGGTACTATTCCTGCTCAGATCGAATAGGTTTCTACAATAACACACTTACAGGATGTGTTCTATATGGTGTGTTTTGTTGCAGCTCATAAATTCCAGTTCTCTTGCCTTGAACAATAAGGAAACATGGCTGAAGAAAGAAAAGGTGGAGAAAGTTGATAGCACTGCCCCAAGTTAACCTTTAAAATCAGAATCAAAGGCCTGGCTAGAAGCTGCAACCTTTCCTGGAAGCACCCCTCCATGAGCTGATGACTAAAAGCATGCCCATAAGCCAACAGGCCAGTAGGAAAATACCCCTCTTTGAGAACAATCGTCTGGATTTACTTGCCTAACCAAACAACTTTATGCCATTGACAATGTACTTAATTACTGTCCAATAGCAAGCTCAGTGCCGGGAAGGCATAGGCTTGAAATATAATAAACAAGCCTGTAACTCGGTAGGCCATTTTGGATCTGAAAACTCCCCACTCTGTGCTCTTAACTGCTTTCTGATGGGGACCACATTTACTTCCGTGGTGCTTGGAATCCGTGTGTGTGCTGAGCATTGTGGGTGATACGGGCCCACCTCACAGCTGGAGAAACTGAGGGCCAGGAAGGCAGATGCCTTCACAGTCATAGCCCTCTTCCACCAGCTCACTCACTATTCACACAGGAGTTCTTTCAATGTGTTCAGACTTTGGTTGAGACTAACGCAATTGTAGCCTTCACTTGGTCTCTGCTGTGATTAGTTCTGAGGATTCTGCAAGTAGAGTCATTGGCCATGTTGTCCGGCCTTGGGCCCCATGGCAGGGCACTGGTGCAGAAAGGCCCTTCTCTGGGATGCTGGGGAAGGGACAAGGAAAGAGTCTTGGTTAGGGAACCACCATGAAGGCTGACCACTTCATAAAGCCTTGGAAGGACATCAGATTTCTTGGTGCCTTGGTCCCTCACCTGCAGAAGGAATACACAGCGCCTACTCCATCACTCCCTGGTGTGTGGGGCTGGTACTGAAATGACAGATGAACATAGGGTTTTGGTGCACAGGAAGCCATTCCAGGTGGCAGTTATTATTTAGGTCAGTTCATTTGTTTCCCTGCTCTGAGATCAGAACCACACACCAACTGCATACCTAGGGTTTTTCTTAATGGTTGAAATTTGTCCTTAAAACTCTGTTGTCAAGTGAAAAGTAATCCAGAAAAAAAAAAACATTCCAAGTTTGGTGTGGTACCTCATATCTGTCATCCCAATACTTAGGAGGCTGAAACAGGTGAAGAGTCTTGAGTTCCAGGCCAGCCTGGCTACATAGTAAGACCTAAAAAGGGTGAAAGAAAGGGAGGGGTGGAGGGAGAGAGAAAATGAATGTAAGGAAGGAAGGGTGAGAGGGAGGGAGGGAGGGAAGAAGGAAGGAAGAATAGGTGGGTATGGAGAATGAGGAGATGGTTCAGTCACTAAAGTACTTGCTGGTGCAAGCCTGAGGACCTCAGTTCATATCTTGGCACCCATGTAGAAAGACTGTCACTCTGGTACACACCTGTAATCCCGGTGCTGAGGAGGCAGAGACAGTAGGCTCCTGGGACTGGAGGCAGCTAGTCTAAGGAATCTGTGAGCTTCAGGTTCAGTGAGAGACTGAACCCTGTCTCAAAAAATAAGGTGGAGGGCAATTGAGCACACACACACACACACACACCACACACGCGCGCGCGCGCGCGCGCGAGAGAGAGAGAGAGAGAGAGAGAGACTTTATTTCATACATCTTATTAGGAAAGGTCATGCTTGCTGCCGTCTACCCATCCCCATGAGTTAGTCTAGGCTGCCCATTCAGCTGGCTCCCCACGGTCTCTGATCAGGGAATGCATGTGTCTGTGAAGCTCCACAGGTGAGTCCCATGCAGTCTCAGGCCTAAGAACTCTCAGGACTTTTCTTTTTTCTTTTGAGGACACCCAAACCTCCCCTTCCCCAGAGTTTAGCAAGCGTTTCTATTGGTCCATTGAGAAGTTGAGTTACAGACTAGCCCAGAGTCACTCTGAGGGGCAAGGGTAGCCCTCTGAGCCAAATGGCAGGTAGGAGGCTCTGCAAGGGGCCCCCACTTGGGAGAAGAGTGGCTTTGTTCCTCCCCGCTCTCCTGAAATCAAGCCTGAGGGTCTCAGATAATCAGCCACCAAAGGACTGAGGCTCCTGGTGGGCATCCCCCCTGGCCTCTGCAGCAGCTCTCACTAAGAGCCCCAGCCGGTTCACCAGCAGCTCCGGGTTCCCCTGAGCACTCCCAGTTAATAAATCCCAGGCCCTCTCGGCATGAAAGAGAAGAGATTACTAGTCCAGGCACTTGGCTGGCGCTGCAGGGTCTCTACACACCTCATATATCACATCTGATACACTAGGGGGGTGGAGGCTGGCTTGCAGTGTTGTGTGTGGAGTGTAGAAGCAGCACCCCCACCATCTCTGTGCCCCCTTCCCAGCTTCCTCTGCTTCCACCTGGACCCCAGAGGCAGTGGGCCCTTAGGATACTGTTGGGAGACAGTGCATTCCTGCTCTCATGGAGCAAACAGCTCTCTCTGCCTGACTGCCTGTCTGTCTGCCTGCCTGCCTGCCTGCCGTCTGTCTGTCTGTCTCTCTCTTTCTGTGTGTGTGTGTGTGTGTGTGTGTGTGTTGCAAAGATGGAGGCACCCCATGTCCATAGAGCTTGCAGAGACCAGTGTACTGTAGTGCATGTGCATGCTTTTGTATGCATGGATGTGTGTTAGGAATCAAGCTGGGAGACCAGGGAGGGGACAGAGTGAAGGGGACAGAGGGTAAGGAAAAGAAGAGAGGCACAGCATGTAGGGTTCCATGGAGCCAGAAGCCTCCAGTGTCTTCATTCTCTAGCTGTCCCCTTCAATTGGAACAGGGTCAGGACTAGTCCCTCGGGCCTAAGGCCACAGGCAGGCACACTCTCAGGAGAGAACAATATGCAGAATCCAGGTGGGCCAGTCACAGATTTGGGATGGGACAGCTGACCGGTCTTGTACAAAGGTCTCAGCCTCCACACCACTCCAGCTCACTCTTGCCATGGGGAACAAGAACATTTTGTTGCCAGATTTTCTAATTTCCCTTCTCCTGGATTTCTGTAAAAATTTCCAAATTCTAAAGAAGCCTTGCTTGGGCCAAACAACACATCCTAGAGGCCAGATTCTGCCTGCTCAGCCCTGGGCCTGCTCTCTGTGCACAAAAGGGGAAAGTTGGAGGCGTGTTTGCCAGGCTCCTGCCATTTTCTGCCTGTGGGGTCCTGGGCCCACGAGTTATAATCTCTGTTCCTCTGTTCTCTTATCTGTAAGATGTGGATAGGAATGACTGTCTCATGAGGCTGTGGTGGCCTGAAGATACCCTCAAGAAGCCTCCTGCAAGAACCCACAGCTGGCACATACCAACGACAGGCAAACACTAGGCCCTTTGATCTGTAGCTCTTCTCAGGCAATAGGTCTTAGACTCTCCTTTTCAGACATCTCTTTTCCCAGAAACCACCTTCCTAGGTTTACTATAGAGATGTGGATGACCTACCCAGATTGGTGGCACTGGCCTGTCATCCTGGATATCTGAGAGGCTGAGGTAGGAGGATGGAATGTTCAAGTACAGCCTGGGCAATTTAGTGAAATCTTGTCTCAAAAAGTAACAAGGTCTGGGGTGGGGAGACAGGTCAGTGGGGAGGGTGCTGCTCAAGTGTGAGAGCCTGACTTGGGATTCTTAGCACCCATGTAAAAGCTGGGCATGGGGAGACAGCTGGGTCCCAAGAATTCACTCGCCAGCCAGACGAGCTAATGATGAGCTCCAGGTTCAGTGGGAGACTATCTCAGAGAGAGAGAGAGAGAGAGAGGAGAGAGAGAGAGAGAGAGCAATTAAAAAATAAAAGACATTTGCCAGGCAGTAGTGACTCATACCTTTAATCCCAGCACTCAGGAGGCAGAGGGAGGTAGATCTCTGTGAGTTCAAGGTCAGCTTGGTCTACAAAGCAAGTTCCAGGTCAACCAGAGCTGTTGTACAGAGAAACCCTGTCTCAAAAAAAAACCAATAACAATATTAATAATAAATAAATACACTTGATACTGACCTCTGATCTACACACACAGGGGTTGGGGATAGTGCTCAGTGTTAGAGCACTTCACTTGCTTAGCCTGTAGGAGTCCCTGGGTTCAACATAGCAAAACAAACAAATCTTGTTGGACAGTCTACTATTTTAAATCCAGGACTAGCTGGGTTGTCACTTGTCAGCTGGGAGCTCTCTGTACCCCCCTCTGAACTGTGAGTCTTCTCTGGAACTGGTGGGGGAAGGGCTCGGGGTAGGCCTAGCTTGTCTCCCAGAAACCTCATCTGGGTGAACATGAGCAAGTGTCAAATCCTATGGGTGGGCACACACGCATACCAGCTCTCCCAAGCCTTGGAGTCTTGAGATGGGTGGAAGAACCGGCCAGCCAGGCCTGGCCTGAGCCACTGCTTCCCTGGGCTCCCAGCCATGCCTCTGTACCATGCCCTTTCCAGGCACACTGGGTCCCTCTGCCTCCTTGGCAGACATGCCCATTAGTTCACGGTGAGGACTCTTTCTTAATTGCCTCGGGACTTCCCCTGACTAACCAGGGAAGAAGAGCTGGCATCCTGTCTATCAAAGCAGCAAAACCAATCTGAGAACAGGAGCTCTGAGTGCTGGCAGGACACAGGAGAAGCTGGCACACTTAGCTGGGGTGATTATGTCTTTTAAAAAGGCAGTTGTGCAATCTATAAAGTATGCAGTAGGGACTCTAGTGCCTTTGGCATCTGCTCCTGGGATATGCACACTGCGAATTTTCTTTAACCATTCTCTCCCCCATGACTCTGCCTACTACATAACCTTTTTTATAGTTTTTCTTGCTTTTGCTCATTGACTCCTGGAATCACTTGATGTCCTTGTCCAGGCTGCTTTTAAAGGAAGATTAACCCACAGGCAGGGTTAATCTTCACTTTGAGGCCTGAGAATGTAGCTTTGTTGATAGAAGGCTTTCCCAGCAGGCATAGAACCCTGGGTTCCATTCCCAGCCCTCCATAAACTGGGTGTGGTGATGAACTCCTGTAATCCTGGAAAGCAGGAGGTGGAAGCTCAAGGTCAACTTCAGCTTAGGATGCTGAGACCCTATCTCCATAAAGGGGGAGAGGATACACATCTGATGTTTTAGCATGCTTATATACAATCGTAGCCTAGATAAGAGACCAAGGCATGTCAACAGGGCTGTTTCCCTATCCCAGGATGCATTGCACTTGGGTAAGAGAAGCCCCTGTGTCTTAGCTACCCTCCTGCCTCCTCCTTCTAGTTCTCCCTCTATCCAGAGTCCTGTCTGTCTCTTAGCAGTTGGAAACCTCCATACCCTCCAGTGAGGAGGGTAGGTGATGTTTCCTCTCCTTGGAAAATCCATCCATGATATTGAACTCTTGGAAGGAACTCATGCCCAGTGTCAGGGACAGGGACAAGGCAGATGCAGGCAGGATAGGAAGTATTTCTCTCTCTCTCTCTCTCTCTCTCTCTCTCTCTCTCTCTCTCTCTCTCTCTCTCTCTCTCTCTCTCTCTCTCTCGTGTGTGTGTGTGTGTGTGTTGGGGTCATGCATGTGTGCATCTATATGCACATATGTGGAGATCAGAGGTTGACTCTGGAAATCTTCCTCTATCTCTTCTCTCGTTATTTTATTTTATTTTTCAGACAGGATCTCTTACTGAATTAGCACTCACCGATTCAGATAGTCTGACTGGTCACTGAGCCCCAGGGATCCACCTCTTTCCCCTTCCTAGTGATGGTGTTAGAGATTAGGTCGTTTTCAGTGGGGCTCTCTTGGTTCGAGTTTGTTTTTCACTTCTCTGGGGAGCTGTCCACCCTTTCCCATGAGTCCTACTGTCTGCTGCTGAGTCTGCACCCACCATTTCTCCTTATCTTTCCTGATAAGGGATGTCCAGGTCACCTAAATTCCATGAGTACCTGTGCAGTGGGCATCTGTGTGCATGCATGTCTCTCATTCAGGTGTAAGAAAGCAGGTGTCTACTCCCACCTGAGACAGTTGTAGAGTTGTAGATGGGGTTGTAGATGGAGGGCTTGGTGGATGGTTTCTGGCCACCTGGTTGGATATCCACTGGATGACTCTAAGGCTCCAAAGATGGTAAGGGACTGCCCCTAATATTCCATCAAATTACCTACAAAACCAGAATTACAACCTTGGTCTGACTACCCAGGCCCCAACCAATGAGTTTGAAAAATGACAGGCAGCACCTAAATAATGTTGGGGGTAAATCCAGAAAGGGGTGCACAAATTTAGGACAGAGCAGACACACACACACACACACACACACACACACACATACACACACACACATGTACAAGAGGTGGGAGGAAGCTCATTCCATGCCTCCTCCTGGGAAAGTAGTGGAACCCGTGGAGATGCTGCCTGGAGCAGGAATCGTGCCTGAAGCAAAACATATGCCTTAAGCAGGGCACATGCCTAGGGCAGGGCACATGTCTGGAGCAGGGCACAGGGGAACCATGCAGGAGCCACCAGTGAACCCTGCTGTCCTCTGAGCTGCATGGTGGTTTCTGATTCACGTGCATGATCGATTGTGCATGAGTGACAGCTCAGAAGGGGTTCTCCAAGACGGTATGCCACCAGGAGGTGTCTAGTAAAATAACACAAGCCACAGTGGACTTCAGTATTGTCAAAGTGCCTTTTCTGTTACCATGTGATTTCAGTTCAGGCCTAGGTGTAATCTTCGATGCTTAGAATAACAAACACAGGGGCTGGAGAGATGGCCCAGCAGTTAAGAGCATTTGCTGTTCTCTCAGAGGCCAGAGTTCAGATCTCAGCACCCACAACAGGTGACTCCCAAATGTCTGTAACTATAAGGGATCTCATGGTCTCTTCTGGCCTTCATGGGCATATGCTCACATAAATAAAATTAAAACCTTTAAAAATAATAAAATACTAAGCTGGGTATTGGTGGCACATGCCTTTAATCCCAACACTCGGGAGGCAGAGGCAGGCGGATCTCTGAGTTTGAGCCATCCTGTTCTACAGAACGAGTTCCAAGAGAGCCTCCAAAACAATACAGAGAAACCCTGTCTTGAAAAACAACAACAACAAAAAAATAAAATACTATCTTTACATTGTCAAAACTCAGAAAACACATAGTTCTAGTGTTACTTAAAAATATCCATAATCTTAAAGTATCCAATATGTCTAAATAGTAGAAAATTTGGATCCTTCTGTACAGAAAGCACATTTTTCCACCAAATATTTTGTTATGCTTCCTTTTTGGGTGTCTTTAAGTTCTTGGCAGGCATTATTTAAAAAATTTTAAAATATTTATGCATATGGATGTTTTGCCTCCTTGTAAATCTGTGTGCCTTATGCACACAGTGCTGTTGGAGATCAGAAGAGGGCATTGGGTCCCATGGGACTGAACTTACAGATGGTTGTGAGCTTCCTAATGGGTGCTGGGAACTGAACTTGGGTCCTCTGGAGGAGCAGCCAGTGCTTTTAACTAATGAGTCATTTCTCCAGCCTGGCAAGCATTTTTTTTGAAGGCTGTGTGTGGTGGTGCACAGCTGAAATTTCCTCATGGGAAACTGAAGCAATAGGGTTGTGAGTCTGAGGTCAGCCTGGGTCACATAGTTTGCAAGACTATCTCAAAATAAAACAATATAAAAATGGCTTTATATGGTAGCCATTGTGAGACTACACGGTAGCACATGAGACCATTCTATAATATATGTTGTTTCAGATTTTTGTCATTGTAAGTCTATACTGTGTGTAATTGTGTGTGCATATATCTTGCACTGTAAGTCTCTAATATGTTATAGTTGTGTGTACATACATCTTTGCTCCAAATCATGACAATTTCCTTGGGTCAGATTCCTAGGTGGTGATTTGCAGTGTCAAAGGAACTTCTTTACAGTGTGTGTGTGTGTGTGTGTGTGTGTGTGTGTGTGTGTGTGTGTGTAGGGGGGGTAGGTACAGAGAGTCAATGTCAGATGTCTTGTTCAATCACTCATGTGGTGGTTTAAATAAAAATGTCCCCCATAAGCTCATAGATTTCAGTGTTTGGTCACCAGGAAGTGACTCTGTTAGGAAATGTGACCTTATTGGAATACTTTTGGCCTTGTTGGAGGAAGTATATCACTATGGGGAGAGGGCTTTAAGGTCTCATATGAACAAATTTACAGATCCAGATGGAGAATTCTCAAACTAACCCTCATTGTTTATTTGAGACAGGGTCTCTCATTAAATTTGGAGCTCATCAATTCAGCTGGATTGGCTATGCTGAGAGACTCAGGGATCCTTCTGTCTTTACCTCCCTAATGTTGGATTTACAGGTGTACTTCCATTGCCTGCCTTGTCTGGCTTTTCATATGGGTGCTGGAACATCAAACTCAAGTCCTTACCCTTACTCAGCACACACCCTCTGGCGCATCCCTTCCAGTCCTTTCTTTGGGGGTTCTTAAAAGACAGCACTGAACTACTTCCTAGTGCTTGAAGGTGCTGGTGAAGCCTTACCTGTATCTACATAGTAACATCAGCTTCAAAGGTTTTGTTAATTTAGTTGTTAAAGCACGATTTTAAAATTATCTCTGGGGGATGGAAAGATGACTTGGTGCTTTAGTGCACACTGTCCTTGCAGAGGACCTGAGTTTGGCTCCCAACACCAATGCCAGACAGCTTCAGGGGCTCTGATCCCCTCTTCTGGTCTCCTCCAGGACCTGCACTCAGATGTGTGCGCGCGCACACACACACACACACACACACACACACACAAATATTGTATCATTTATGGTACTCTTTTAATGACTTGCATTTTGATGGCTATTATTTGCATTCTCCCATCCTGTTTTAGTGTGTGTTGTGTTGATTTTTCTCTCCATCACCCCAGCATTTTAGCACTGTATCAATGGGATTGAATTCATTTGAGACTCATCCTTCTGGATTGTCACCCGTGTCTTGAGGTTCACAGGGACCTGACATTTCCAGGGCTTGCAAAGGCTCCTGTTTCCTCTAGTCACTGTGTTGGTTTCTTTCCTTCTTTACTCTCATGTCTTTTCTGCTCTGGAAGCTTTTCCCGCCTCATCATAGGAGCTGGTAAATATTTACCTTTGTTTACTTCCAGATTTTTATGGCTTTGCTTTTTATGTTTAGCCCTCTAATCCTTTGTAATTTATTTTGGCACCAAGTGTCATGAGAAGAGCTGAATTTATTTAATTTTCAAAATAGCTAACCAATGGCCCGAGCACCAGTTAATCAGTAATACTTCCTTTCCTGGCAGCCTGGCACTGCTACCTTGCCACCCACAGACTTCATGCATCTGGCCCAGGCACACGCTAAGCTCTGCTTTCTGCCTGGTGGTATGCTCATTTTCTATCTTATAGCTCTTGTGCTGTGACCATCCTGCTTTATGATGACCATAATTTACTGTTGTCGCCTCAGCATCTTCATTGTAGTCATTGCTGTTTTGAAACCATAGGGGTTGAACCCAGAGCCTTAAGCATGGCAAGCATGTGCCTAGCACTGGGCTACATCCCCAGCACTATAAACATTTGCACTCTTCTCCTTTCCCCTCCCCCTTCCTCCTCCTCTTCCCCCTTCCTTTTTATTTTGAGACAATCTTAACTATGTAACGTTTTGAGACAATCTTAACTATGTAACCCAGGCTAGCTTTAAACTCCAGGCAAAGCCCTGTCTCAGCCCCAGCTGCTGGGATTACAGGTATGTACCATCACAATCAGGACAGTGTCATTACACTTAATCTCCTGACTCCTCTTGGTTAGTTTTTCTTCATTTTTTCCAGAACAAACTTGGAATCACTTGACTAAGGCTGCGATTCTACAGTTACTTTTAAAATTATTGAACTTACACATTAATTTGGGGATCAATAAACATCATGATACAATTCAGTTCTCTGTGACATACCATATCACTCATTCCTTCAAGTCTTGATAGCTCTGACTTGTCTCTTCTTAGTGGTGTCTCACAGTCCATGGTTGAGGTCATTCCCACACAGTATTTCTGGCCATCGTCACTGGGCATTTGTCCATCTTTTCGGTATGGCTACAGAGTAGAACACCTGCTCTGCATCCAGGAGGTTTGAGCCTCATCACTTCAAAAAATACCAACAACCCCAAGCATCCTGCATGTTATATTCTTTTAAAATGGTACATTTATTTACTGAGCAATGCTCATATGAAGACTTGGTGGCAGTCACCTTTGCTCACAAAACTATATTGATGACCCAGGATGATATTTTTTAAAAGAATGTAAAGAAAGGATTTAATGTTACATTAAAGATTCCATTAAAAAAATCTAAGTGAACTAGAAATAAGCTATGTTCCTACCTACCTACTGTGTGTGTGTGTGTGTGTGTGACAGTGATAGGTAAAGCAAGATAAAGCACAAAGCTGCCTGGATTTGGATCTTAGATCAACCATTGCTGACTGTGTGCCCTTGGCATGATTCTTGCCTCTCTGATCTTCAAAAATGAGATCCATTTCTGGCATCCAGCTCAGCTCCCGAGGTCACGAGGATTCAGAGGATTCAAGGCCAACAATGTTTTGTGTTCCTCCTAGATTGCCTCTTCTGAACCTAACAGCCTTGTCCACTCTGCATTGCTAGTTCCTCTAACTAGGCTCAGACAGGTGAAGCAGCTGCCTCGGAATGACTCAGCTGGTAAACTTCTGATGACACCTATGGCTTAGCCACATGTCTCCCGAGCGCCTCCTTGTAATGAATACCTATCAGCAATTCCCCAAGAGGGCTGTCAGATTTCTGTCTGCTTGCCATATGCAATAATGTTCTTTGCTCTGAAGACCATAATTTTCTATATCTGAAAACAAAACAAAAAGCCTTCTACTTCTCAAAATCCAAATCAAATAACCTCCTCTGGAAATTTTGGGCTTCCAAGGTCCTTTCAATTATGACCACATTCTGAGTTCATGTAATCGACTTTGTTACTCAGTATCTAAGATCCTGGTGGCCACCACACTTCCCTCACCCCAGCTGACAAGCTGAGTTGTGAACCCCAAGTTTAAGGCAGCATCTCAGGGAAAGGGAACCCATGCTCTGGAGACTGATAGGCTCCTTTTTGTTTGTTTTTTGATTTTTGTTTTTGTTTTTGTTTTGTTTTTTTGGTTTTTCGAGACAGGGTTTCTCTGTATTGTTTTGGAGGCTATCGGTCCAGCCCGGCCTCGAACTCACAGAGATCTGCTTGCCTCTGCCTCCCGAGTGCTGGGATTAAAGGCGTGCGCCACCACCGCCCGGCCTGTTTTTTGATTTTCTGAGACAGGGTTTCTCTATGTAGCCCTGGCTGTCCTGGAACTCACTCTGTAGACCAGGCTGGCCTCGATCTCAGAGATCCACTTGCCACTGCCTGGTATTAGAGGCGTGCATCCATCACCACTGCCTGGGAGCTGACAGACTTTTAGCTCTACTGATACTGGAAAGTCTCATTCTTCTCTTCTGTCCTCATAAGGCAGTTGGAAAAATTGCATGTGGCGCAAATTCCTTAACTTTATGCCTACTCCCTAGCAAGTGTTCAGTACACATGAGTCATCCTTTCCCTTCCTCCAAGGCCACTTCTCTGTGAGCAGGGGCATTTCTCACTTGCATGTCTCCGACTAGGAACTAGCATAAGCCAGGCCAGAAATGCTTCTGTAATGGAACTGTGTGCACGTGTGTGGTATATGCGCATGTATGTGAGGCACTGGCTGTCTTCTAATTTCAAAATGTTATTAGAGAGAGGAAGGGATTTATGTGCGGACTCCAGCTCAGGTCATTTTACATGCCCAGTACTTACTCTCTCCAGTGCTCCTTTTTTGTTTGTTTGTTTTGAGATAGTGTCTCTCAGGAGCCTGGAACTCACTGACTTGGTCAGGCTCAGGGGCCCCAAGAGCTCCAGGGATTCCCCTGATTTCCCAGTGCTAAGGTTACGGGTGTGCTACCACACCCAGCTTTTATATTGGAGGTGGGGATTTGAACTTGGGTCTCACACATACGTAGGTGTCAGGCACTTTACCCACTGAGCCATTTTCATGCCTGCAGAAACATCATTGCAGTCTCTCCACACTGAGAGAGCCAGGGATTGACATAAACACTCTATAAGTGAAAACAAGGAGACCTTCTGCAGGAAAACGACCTGCCCATGATCACAGAGAAAAGTGGCTTCAAAGGCAGAGTGTGGGCCCAAATTCTTGTCTGGGTGTCTTCTCAAAGGTGTTTCTCCTCTGGCTTCCTGACAGATATACTTCCAGGTCCCCCACCTGCCAAAGGTCATGCCCAGAGGGAGATGTTGAAAGAGAATTCTGAAGGGGGAAGCCCTGGTCAAACCTGACCTTTCTGTGCTGCTGTTGCTTGGTTCCTGTTGCCTTCTCCAGGCACGGGTGTTCCAAACTCTGGTTCTGGTGTTGGCCAGTCCTGTCTGAGTCCTCATTTGGCTCCCAGGCCGCTGATTAGCTGTGGGGAGAATTAATAAGTGACAGAGTCATGAGTTTTGTCTGACCCTTTGCTTTTCCAGACTTAGCCAGAAGCAGGACACCTTCATCTGGACCAACACCCCTCACCACCCTTCACTGAAGTTCAAGAGCCTGGGGCACCAGAGAGTCCTTTGTTCTGTAGTAGATGAGGGAAAAGAGGCCCAGGCTGGTTAAGTGGGCTAACTCTCAGGAAGGCAGACCACAGAAGCTGTGAGTTCTGTAGTGGTCACACCAGCATTTGAGAAAAGGCACAGGTGTCATCAGGAGAGTCGTGGACTTGGCAACTGATAGCCCAGAGGCCTGGTTGCCACTGTTGAGCAGAAACACCAGGCTCTGGTCTGGTCTTACTGGCCCTTGCCTAGATCCTTGGTCAGCACTTCTGTGGCCTCCATAGCATCATCTTCAAGTCTCCATCCTTTAATAACGTGGGGATGAGAGTGAGGTCATGCAGTCGGGTGTGGTTCCCCTTACCTGTCCTGCCCCACAAACAGGAGTGAGTGATTGGACCGGACCACCCTGGTGTGGAAGGGGACCTCTATCCATGCTCTTCCTTTACAAGGCTCGGCAGCACGCCTTCCTTCTGTCGCTTACTCCAAGGCCTCACTGCTTCCTAGATAGAGCTGTTCTCTGCCAGAGCTTCTCTACTGGGAAGTTAGCAATGCCTAGCACACCTGGCCCTGACACTGTGCACACACACCACACATCACACATACCATACATACACCATCTAACACACACACACACACACACACACACACACACACACACACACACACACACTCAGTCCTACCAGGGAAGTTCATATGTCTCTGACAAAGCCCAATGTTGACTGCCACCCTGTAGTTATCATATTTGCTCTCCTTGGACCACCCTCCAACCCCACCCCCCACATCCATGCTCTGCCCATCCATCTCATCTGTCCTTCCTATGTACTGGTGCTCCTTCTGTTCCTGACTGGAACCATCTCCTCTCCCCTCTGGCTGCCTGGCTCCTGCCCATCCTTTACCTTCAGCAGTTGCCTGCTCCCCACAGCTCTTCCTACCCCAGCATCCCGCTCCCCGCCCCGCCCCCTCTCTCCTAGCCCCTTATCTCCACCTCTCTGGCAGTACTCAGGGCTGTCTACCTTGTGTCCCTGGGGAATAAGTGCTTGCTTAATCCTCTTAAGAACAAGCTACAAACCACTTGGTCAAAGGAGATCTCTTGATTTTCTTTTTTCTTTCTTTAAACAGAGTCTCAAGTACCTGGATGGCCCCAAACTCACAGAGATTTGCCTGCTTCAGCTGCCCAAATCCTGGGATCAAAGGTGTGCTCCCCTACCCCCTACTGGTTTCTTGGTTTTTAGAACCCACCCTGGGAGTTGGAAGGTGGGTGGTATTATCAGTCCTCTAACAGAGAGGTTGAGTAACTAGCCCTATGGTCACACAGCTGGAAGCTGACTTTGGCCTGACTTCAGCCTGACTTCAGGCCCTCTAGGTGGATCTCTCTTCTCACTCACAGCTGCCTCCTGCTCACCTCCTGAGGGCAGGGATTAGGAATACCTTTAGCCAGATTGTTGCCTGGGCAGCAGGGACAGGTTTAAGTGTGTGAAATCCCTTTGAGCTCTTTCTCAAATGTGGGAAAGCTCAGGCCCTGGCTGACAAAAAGAAAAAAAAAATCACATTCGGTTCTTGGTGTTGCTTCTGAGTCCAGAATTGCTGAGTCTCTAACCCAGTCAGTGGTTTTCAATCTCCCTAACGTTGAGGCCCTTTAACACAGTTCCTCATGATGTGGTGACCCCAACCATAAAATTATTTTTGTTGCCACTTTATAACTGTAATTTTGCTACTGTTACGAGTTTGAATGAATGTAAGTAAATACTTTTGGAGACAGAAGTTTGACAGAGGGGTCTCGACCTGCAGGTTGAGAACCAGTTCTCTGAATTCTTGGCCCAATCACTCTTATCCAGGCTGTGTTTGACCATGACCCAACATCTTGGAGCCAACTCCTTCCCTGGCAGCCAGTTGGTGAACCCCATGAACTGTGTCCTTCGGGGTCATCTCTGGCTTCTTCTCACTGCCCCCAGCCTGCCAGTGCACCCCCAGGAGGTGTGTGGGTGCTTCCAGGGAGCCATCTGTGCGTCTGTGCGTCACCAGAGGGCCTGGGGCAGAAAGGAGTGGAGGAAGGACAGAGGAGAAGCAGGGAAGGGCCTTGCTTCCTGAACAGATGTGTGCTTGGCAAGGCTCTGGAAGAGCTAGGTCTACATCCTAGTCCTGGGGAGGGAGGTCTGGGAGGGAGAGAATCCCTGGCAGGAGCCCTGAGCCACCTCTACTTCCTCTAGGAGGCTGTGAAGGATGTCCTAAGGCAGGTGCCTGTGCGGTAGTCACCACCATCGCTTTGCTTGACAGACAGGAAACGGGCTTCCACAGAAGTGCCGAGACACATGGGAACAATGAACATATCAGTACTCGCTGTACTCAAGCCCAAGCTCCCAGCTTCTCTGCCGTGAAAAGGGGTTTGAACTCTAGGATAAAGGCCAAAAGTTCCAGGTTCTAAGTTCACCCCTGGTATTAGCCTGCTGTGTCATCTTGAGTAAGTTGTGTGACTCTCTGGACCTTGGTACTTTTGTTTTCATTCTACAGTGGCCTTCATCTCTTAGTTTCTGTATGCTTCCCTCAGTAAGATCATGCCCAGCTGGACTTTAACCACCGTGTTATTCTTAAGCTCCAGCCCACCCAGAGCCTGGGGATTTCACATGACTTCACACACTGAGCACATCTCTGAAGACAGCACAGGCCTTGTCATAAACCCAAGCATTCTCAGAATTCTATTGTAAGAAATGGTGGGCTGGCAAGGTGGCTCAGTGGGTAAGGGTGCCTGCTGCCAAGACTAATGACCTGTGCTCAGTCCCCAGGACCCACATAGTAGGAGGAGGGAACTAACTCCCAGGAGTTGTCCTCTGACCTCCATACACAGGATGTGGCATGTCCATCTCCATCCTCCAAAATAAACATTTTTTTTGTTTTTAATGGAAATCGTACCATGCCAATCAACTTCACCAGATTAGGAGGAAACTGAGATGCAGCTCAGGCTAGAGGTTTGTCCAATTTGTTGACCGAGATGTAGTCTGAACTCAGGTTTGCTGACTGGGGACTGGATGTGCCACTTACCTCGCCCATTGGATTGGGAAACATGTGTGAGGCCCTAAATTCAGCCCAGCACCAAAACAAACACACAACAAACGTCCCAGACTACCAGAAAGTCATGCATTGCATAAACATCTGTTTGTGACTAGGGGAAGAACTAGCCCTGGGGCTTCCCTGAGGGAGCCAGGGGCCGCACGTAGCTGGTGGCTGTGCTGTAGGGACAGGGTGGAAGCTGGGAAACAGGAGGAAGGGAAACTGGTGCACACACACACACACACACACACACACACACACACACACACAGAAAGCTCCAAAGAGTTCAACTGGATGGGCTGGGTAGGTGGGACAGGCTCACTCTGCACCTCCTCTGCAAAAAGACCTCAGGGCCCTGTCCTATCTCAGTGCTGGGCCTGGGAGGCAGAACCTGACGGGGCCTGTTAGATATGTTACAGGCCCAGTGCGGGAAGCTGTTTTGATTAAATTTGGGAGCATAATTGCAGGGTTTGTGCTGTGGCCTCATTATGGCTTTTTTAATCTTGTTAACCTCTCCCCCCATCCCCCCTGCTCTCCCTCCACAGCCACAGGCTGCGGCCTTTGAACAATAACAGGAAGATTTTCCATCTCCCCATCATGGTTTCCTCCTCCTCCACCTCCCCCAGATGGGCTCCCAGAGGCAGGATAGGGCAAAAGAAACAAGAAGAAGGCAAGGTCACAGAGGGGATTTGAAGTGTGGCTTTCTCTCCCAGAGCACCTTTTTGCTCAGCTCCCATGCATGCCACAGCTGGTTCTGGGGGAAATGGGGACGGTAATACCACTGGGGGAAATGGGGACGGTAATACCACTTAGGCCTGGTATTAGCTTCAGGAGTTCCCCCAAATCAGGCTCAAATTCCTCTTTTTGAGGGAGAAACGGGAAAGCTGTTTTAGTGGTCAGTGACAGATGCTGTGGACTGAGGCCATAGGGATTGAAGAGGGCAGCTGGGGAGGGGTGGGGGTGGGAAAGGGTAACCTGGGTGGTGGCAAGTGTGGGGGTGGGGGTGGTAGAAGGTTAGGAGGAAGCTGGGAACATCCTGGAGCTTGGTCTTGACAAATGCGCAGAGCATCCACCTCTACACAAAGACTGCATCAGCAAGGTTGGAATGGCTCTGGTGCTGTGACAGGGGAGCCCTGAAGCTCTGGGGGCCTCCTACCCTTGCAAAAAGCACACTGCAGGGTGAATGCTGATGGTTTGGTGGAGAGGAGGGGATAGATTAGGAGGGTCTGGCAAGTGGGGTCTGTTTGGGGAGCAGTGGGATGGTAAGGAACTACTGCCCTCAATCCATCATGGCCCCAGTAGTATGTTTAGTTAAAAGCTGTGAACCCCCTGGTAGGACTGGAACCCAATATAAGGTTTGGGAGAGGGTTCTGAGGGGAAGCCAGAGCCTTGTGTGATGTATCGAAGCCAGAGGTTCTGAGACAAAGGCTGTAGGAACTACACAAGTTAGGATGAGGAAGGAGCACTCAACACACTAGCCCAGGCTCCCAGCACTCTTTGGCCATCCATCTCCCCATGGCCACTTTGTCAGCAGCCTTGGTCTTTCTCTTGAGCACCTACACTGGACTCTCCAGGACGAGAGAACGCCCAGTCGTCCAAACCCTAGAGCCAGAATGTAGGCCCCAAGCCCGGCCTTTGCTCTCAGTTTCCCTTCTGGTCCCCAGGCCTGCCATCCACACATTTATTCTGGCACCCTGCTTTCAGACTGTCCCTATAACTCCTTTCTGGGATGTATCCCTCCTAGGTTGTTTCCCATGTCATGTATCCTCTGCTGGCTGCAGGCAGCTGTTTCTTCACTTGTCTCTGGGCAGCTGTCCTTATAACCCCTGGGCTGGTTCATTTCTGTCAACCTGATATAAACTAGAGTCACCTGGGAAGAGGGAACCTCAGTTGAGAACTTGCCTCCATCAGATTGGCCTATGGGCGTGACTGTGGGGACATTTTCTTAATTGTTAATTGATGTAGGAGGACTCAGTCCATTGTGGGTGGTATGATCCCTAGGTGGGTAGGTCTGCGCTTCTGTGAGAAAAGTGGTGGTGAGCCAGCCAGTTACTTCCTGGTCTGCTTGGTTCCTGCCCTGACTCCCTTACTAGCATTGGGAATTATAAGCCAAATAAGCAATAAAAAGTAAATTAATACTTCCACCCTTGGCTCCTGTCATTGTAGTGGTTTATTTCTGCTACTCTAGTCTTGGGCCACTTGCTTTGTAACCTTCTCTAGCTCCCTGCTAATACCACCCAATGTCCTTCTCTTGAAGGTCCCCAACTTACTTAGTGCCACTCAAAGGTCCCCCTCAACTCCACACCCTAAAAGCCCAGCCAACCTGGTCCCGTGAATGTATCATGTGTCCATGATGCTCTGAGCCTGGATGGAGTTCCTAGCTTATCCTACCCTCCAGGGCCAGCTCAGATGCCACCTGCTTTAGCAAGGCTTCCCAGGGCTCACAAGTAGAATACCTCTACCAACCCTTTACACTTTGTAGAAGAGTGACCTCTTGCCACCCAATGCAGCCCATGTTGCACCCATGTTTTCCAGGCCCTTGGTTGCAAAGATCCTGGCCATCAGGCCTGTTGCAGCCTGTCGGTACACTGACTGGTGACACAGCTGCTTCTCAAATGAGCCCCGGGTGTGACTGGTGTTACTGAATGAGGAAATGAGAGATGGGGTTGTATTCAGGCTTCCCAAGGGAGCTAGAAGCCCAGGGGATGGAGCTGGTGCTTGCTAAGCAATTGAAGCACCAGGCCCTCAGCCAAGCAGGGTGACCTGGTGACCTGTCTGTCTGAGGCAGAGGAGAACCAGGTGACCCGAAGCCAACAGAACTATCTGAGCTACTTCCTGCCAGGGTCCCAATCAGGTGGTAGGAGAGGACAGGTGTATGTGACAGTCCCCTCAAGGAAGGGGTATGGGAAAGGTGTTTTCTCCCAGGACTGACCTGGCAGCATGGAGCTATGACTCAACAGCCACCTTGGGAAATACTAGTTGGGTTTTTCCCAGCTTAGAAGGGCCAGGAGCAATCCCTGGAGCACATGGCCAAGGGCCAGCTAGGCCACAGTCCCTACCCTCTGCCGCAGTGTTGAGTATCATTCACAGGGCCCACTCTGTCCCTTGAGGCCTTTGCCTCCCACTTGGCCTGTGTCCTGCCTCAACCACCAAAGCGGTCTTCCTCAGTTCTTAGCCGCAGAAACTGGGGCCTTTTCTCTCAGGAAGGTGTATGTCCCTCACCCTTTCCTCCCCATCACCATCCCTCTTCATCAGTTTCTAGATACTGGCTCAGTGTCCTGGAGGCCAGGCCACTGGAGGCAGAGAAGTGGCTCTCCACGGGCCAAGAACTGCTTTCCCGAGGCTGCGGTAAAATGGTGTGGCGTTTTAGGAGCACAGTCAACTCGGAGTTAGGATAGCTAAACCCTGACCAGGCTCTGCTGAAGTTGAGAGGTGACCTGTCTGTCTGAGGCAGAGGAGAGCCCCTGAAAACAGAATTATCTGAGCTATTTCCTGCCAGGGTCCCAAACAGCTGGTGGGAGGGGACAGGTGTGAGTGGTAGTCCCTTCAAGGCAGGGTCTAGGAAAGGTGTTTTCTCTCAGGTGTCCCTTTCCTCTGAGTCCTAGCCACCCCCACACCTCTATCGGAAGAAAGATTCAGGACAGGGTGGAGGTTGCTCAGTTGGTAAAATGCTTGCTGTGAAAGCAGAGTACCCGAGCTCAATCCCCAGCACCCATGTAAAGTCAAAGGTGTCCATCTGTAATCTCAGTGCTGGGGAGATGGAGACAAGAAGATCCTTGTGACAGCTTAACAGAATCTAAGCCAGTGAGAGATCTTGTGCCCAAAATCAAGGTAGAGGGCTCCTTGAGAAATGACCTCTGGCTTACACAGGAATGTAATGTATATACACATGTTCACATGTACTCAAACACATGTAAACATATTCATACATTGAGTCAGCCATGCCAGCATAGCCCCTGCTGAGCTAATTCTCCCAGTATTGACCCCAACATCTCCAGCTCCCAGAGGGACCCAAGCCGTAGGCCTTCTAGAGACTTGGTGACCCCTTCTTCCCTGTGTAGGTTGACTTCAGGAAGATTGGGGTGCCAAGACTGCTGGGCAGCCAGCTCAAGCTGGCTGTCACCTCCTAACCTGAAACTCAGCCGTCTGTGTTGAAAGACTACACCATGTTCCTGGGCATGCTCCACATTTCCTTACCGGCTGGCAGGGCATGGACAGTTGCGTACAGGCAGATCTTGGCTCCCCATCCTGCAGCTTCCCTGAGGCGAGAGGCTGGCTTTCCTACTTACCTTGACCTAGCACAGCCCTGGGCACAATCTACAGTCAGTTCCCTGAAATGATGCTGGTGATTACAGTGAGTGGCAGGCTTCTGGAATCTTCTGCTTAAATGGCTTCTGACAAAGCCTGAGCGGCAGAGGGAGGGGCCGCCTGCCTCCCCCAAACTACATTGTTCCTAATGGGCTGTGTTCTCAGCTGATGAGAGAGATGTTCAACAGAAACCTGACAGAGAAGGCTACAGACTCGGTGATGAGTGAGTAATTAGACGCTAATTAATTTGCATTTCACAAGAGAGTCAGGGATGTTAAGGGGGGAAAACCTGCAAAGATTAAAGGCCTCATGCAGAAGGGAAATCTGGGACAAAGGGCCGGTAGAGCAGACGTAGCTGAGGGGGATGTCAGCGGGAACAGGTGGACATGTGGGCATTCAATGGAGCAGGTGTGGCCGTAGCCAGGGAGGTCAGAAAGGCCCCGGGTCCCTGCAGTGTTCAGGACTGTTCCGAATATTAGCCAGCACTGCCTGCTAGGGGTGTGCTAAGTGCACACCCCGCCCCCTTAGCCCCCCGCAGACCTCAAACTTCTGGAAGCTGAGAGTGGTCCTGAACTTTTGCTCCTCCTGCCTCTACCTCTTAAATGACTGGATTACAGCACACCTGGTTTACATAGTGCTGGGGATTGAACCCAGGGATTTGTGTGTAATAGGCAAACACTCTACCAACTGACCTACATCCCAGGCTTAGTGGGCAGCTTTTTATTTGTAGTTAAAATAGGGGAGAGAGATATGAAGTGACTGTGTAAAAATAGAAGTTACTGTCTCATAGTCTTTTCTGTAAAAGATGCAAAAATATGTTTTTATAATATAATTAAAATTATTTAAATCTTATGTATTTTTTAATATTATTTCATTATTTTTATGTGTATGATGCATGTATACCTGTGCCCTACTTCTGTGTAGTGTTCAAGGAAGCCAGAAGATCTCCTGGAACTGAAGTTACAGTCAGTTGTAAGCTGCCATGTGGGTGCTGGGAACTGAACCTAGATCCTCTAGAAGAGCAGCCAGTGTTCTTAACCACTGAGTCATCTCTCTAGCCTCTATATCTTATATTTTGATAAAGTTTTTTGAAACAGGGTCTCTTTACAGAGTCTGACTGTTCTGGAACTCAGTATATAGACCAGGCTGGTCTCAAAGTTACCGAGATCTGCCTGCCTCTGCCTCCCGAGTGCTGGGGTTAGAGGCGTGTGCGAAGACATTGTGGCTCATATTTTAATAGGGCTGTAACCAAACCTATCAGTGCCCCCTTGGCCTCTGGTCAAGTGATTGCTTCCCAAACAAAATGTAGGGGACAAGCGAGACGGCTCAGCAGGTAGAAGGCCTTGCTGTCAAGCCTGACAGCCTAAGTTCAAGGCCCAGGATTCACATGGTGGAAAGCAAGAACCAACTCCCACAAGAAATTCTCTGACTTCCATATTCACACCTTGACATGCCTTCCCCCCAATAAATAACTAAGTATAACTTACAAATTAAACAATGAGATGTGGGGCCCAAGATAGAATCTGCATTTCTACAAGTTCCCTCTTTGGGCATGGAGTGTCTGTGGACGTTGTCTGCTGTCAGAGCTTAACCATCCAGGAAGAGTTGAAGTGGGCAATGAAAGACTCTCTCCTTGTTTTCAGTCAGTGACATGAGTCCCACATGCTGCCTGGAGTCACCTTTGATGAGACTGCCCTGCCCATGTGAGCTGCTGTTGGATTCCTGCCTCGACTGCTTCTGTCTCTCCAGAGCTGCCTGCACTTCATTCCTGTGCAAGATGGAGGTGTCTCACAACTAGCCGTTGCTGTGACAGAATCTCTGAGATTGGAGAATTTATGAAGAATGTTTACTTAAGTCACCGTCTGGAAGTTCAAGACTGGGCAGTCATATGCTGCTGACATATGATACTGAGGATGAGTGGGAAGGGGGACAGCCACTTGTAGAAGGGAAGGAACCGAAGAAGCAGTCTTGGTTCTAACAGCTGGCTCTCTGGAAAATGAGCCCAGTCTAGGGAGAAAGACATTCATTTCTTTTTAACCACGTACTCATCTCTTATTCTAATACCTCCGCACAACAACCACATTTCGGCATGAGGCCTCGTGCAAATGGCTTGCCCTGCAGGCCTGAGGGCATGAGGAATGACCCTCAGAACCCAAGTAGAAAATGCAGGGTGTGGTAGCACACACTTGTAATCCCAGCACTGGGAAGGCAGAGACAGGCAGATTGATGGGTCATACTGGCTAGTCAGCTTGGCCTATTTGGTAAGTTCCAGGCCAGTTGAGAATCTTACAGTACACTCAATCTTGTACTCTGGCCTCAACACACACACACACACACACACACACACACACACACACACACACACACACACACGCTTTTATCATGACTTTCCAAGAGTCAAGCCACAAGCTGCATTCAGACCATGGCAGGATGTAAACTTCCAGCCATCTCAATGGACAACTCCCGCCTGGGTGGGCTGATGATTCATCAGTGCTACAGTTCCCTGGCCTGGTCCAATTTCTTTTCCTTCTCACACTAGGGTAGATATTTTATAAACTGTTGCCCACTCCCCAACTCTCTCCCACTGAACCTAGCATGGGACTAAGATGACAGGCAACCACCCAGCCTGAGGGCAGTGATGACCACTCTGGGGCAGCGGTAAGTAACCATGGCAACTAGGAGCTTTCCCCATCTTAGTCTCTCTGGGTCTCAGTAGGCCAGGAGGAAGCACATTGGTACAGAGCACTGCCAACCTGGGTGTCACCTTGGCCAAGGCTCTAGAATGCTATGTGTCTATGGATATGTCCAAGCCATTCTAAAATGGGATAGCCTCCAGGATCTGCCTGGATCTCCTGTGACTGCTGTAATGGAGCCACTATGAGCATGATGGCTTCAAGCCACAGAAATCTGTCTTCTTTAATTTGTAGAGGCCACAAGATGCACATCAGTATCACTAGGCTGAGACCAAGGTATCTTCACACAACTGAGCTCCACCCAGGAGCTCCAGGGGACAACCTGTTCCGTGCCTCTTCCCCATCCTGGTGGCTACAGGCAACCCTTGGTTTGTGGCCTCATCACTCCAATCTTCAACACCAGCACCTTCAGATCTCTCTCCATCTTTCTTCACATCAGCTCCTCTGCTGCTGTCTGCATCTCCGATCTCCCCGTGCCTGCCTGGACAGTTGTGGCCACCTTACCTTCACCCTTTACCCTGATAATCCTGGATCATCCTTGCCTCGAGGCCCTTCTCTTAATTATACCTGTAACAATCCTTTCTCCAGATGAGGTCACATTTACAGGCTGTAGTTGTCTTTGGCCCTCCAACAGAGCAGGCTCCTGTCTCCCTTCCCCTGCTGAAGCTGTACTTGTCTGCCTAGCTCAGAGGGTCTTATTCTGCTGGGATTATGTTCAATGTTTATTGATTATATCCAGCTGTTTTGCTCATGGTTGTCTCTTTTAATAATTACCATCCTAGACAATCTTTTTTAAGTATTACACGTATCTATTTTTATTTAGTGTGAGCACACTCCTGCACATGTGCATGTACATACCATAGTGCATGTGTGAAGGTCAGAGGACAGCTTGCAGGAGTTGATTCTCCTTCCACTGTGTGGTTCCAGGGATTGAACTCAGGTCGTTAGGCTTGACTGCAAGTGCCTTTACCTGCTGAGCCATCTCACTGGCCCCAGCACAATGCATCTGCTGAAAGAAACACAGAGTGCATGTTGCTCCACATTTCACTCCCATTCTGTCACTTGTTCCTGCCTGGGGAAGGCAGAACTATGAGAATCTCCCTCCTGTAGACAAGGCAAATGGGGATGAAGTTGAGCAGCTAGTCCCCAGCCCAAAGATGAGCCGTGGGATTCCCCTCCAGGTAGCTGACTATAAGGCTCTGTCTTCACCCACTGGTATTGCCTCCTCAGCATACATATAGGGGGTCTCTGAAATGACTTACAAAGTTTGGTCCCTTTTGAACTCTGAAGCATTCTCCTATCAGATCCAACAAATTGCAGGCATAGCACAGAAAGGGCTGTTTTAGAAAACTGAAAACCTAATTACAAGAGTCAGGAATGCAGGTCCCTTGGGGCTGCATCTGTGTGTAACTTCAACCATTAAGCAAGACCTAGACCTAGGCAGGGAGGAGGGGACAAACCGGACTTGGCTTGCCTGGTGGCCAGCACATCTTAGTGACTTTTATTATTCTGTGTGCCTGAGCTGTTGGGGACTTTGCATATCAGTGCAGGTCGGGATTCATGACTAAACTATTTGTACCCACCCCCACCCCCGTGTGTGTGTGTGTGTGTGTGTGTGTGTGTGTGTGTGTGTGTGTGTGCGCGTGAGAGAGAGCGTGTTCCACTAGCTCTCACTTTGCTTTTTGGGGTGGGGGATCCATATTTCACTTTTGCCCTGGCTTTAATTTCAGACCTTGGAAGTACCTATAACTAAAATACTGTCCTTGTTTGTGGGAGGAACTTGCTGTGGAAGCTGCCTACAGTGAATCCCTTGTGTTCCAGGGTTTCTAAAAGTCCAGAGGCGGGAAGGTGGCTTGGCCCTTGAAGAGCATTCCTGTGGAAGGAATGGAATTTAAAAACAAGTCCACCAGCAGACCTTGAGGTTAAAGGGCAGGAAGCTGGTCTGAACACATCTTAGTCCTCTGGGTTTAGGGGCAGTTGGAAATGCCATGTGTTTGTCCAGCTGGGGCCAAGAATGGGTGTGGGCATGTGGCAGGATGAGACAGTTTGGGCAGAAGGCACTGGCCATGGTCAGGGGAGCTTTGTACACCACATCAAGAGCTGGAAGTTAACCTCAAGGCCAGAAAGGTGACACACCCCTGTGCTATTTTTCTTCTAAAATACTTTTCTAGCTATGACAATGAACAAGGAGGGCAGATGAGGAGGGTATCAACTCCTGGCAATCATGGGGAAGAGCTGAGCCCCCCCCCGTGTGTGTACATGTGAGGGTGTGTACATGTGGAAGCCAGAGGACACCTCAAGTACTGTTCTTTCTGGTTTTGTCCACTTTCATTTTGAGACAGTGTCTCTCACCAGCCTGGAGCTTGCCAACTAGGCTAGGGGGCCGGTGACCCCCAGGGATCAGCCTGTCTCTGTTTCCACAGCACTGGGATCACAAGCCATACCACCGCACCTTGCTTCTGTGTTTATATGTGGGCTCACGTCAAGTACTTTAGGGGCTGAGCTTGCTCTCCAGCAGTCTCCCACTCTGCGTTATACACAGCATTTTCTTCACCTGCTGACCTGTTTGTGGACACTTAGGCTGGCTCTGTATCTCTCCTGCTTCTGCAATACAGAGGTCTCTTCTGCATACGGACTGTTTCCTCCAGTTACCCACCACAGGTGGTCATCCTGCATCAGATCACAGCATTAGTTTAAATTTCAGAGTCATTCCTACCCTCTCTCCTCTAATGGCCACGTTAACCCACATTCACATTGGCAGTGTGCAAGGACCCCGTCTTTACCCTCCTGTTATCATTGATCTTTTTGTTAACAGCCCAACTAAGAGCTGTGGAAAGAGCTTTTCTCGTGTTTTTAGTGATGCTGAGTATTTTTATTACAATTATTTATTTGGGTGTGTGGAGATCAGTGGACAACTCTGGGAGTCAGTTCTTTGCTTCCACTATTCGGGTCATACAGGTCATCAGGCTTGGCCACAGGTGCCTTTACGCATGAGGCATCTTGCTGGCATGAGGTTTGGTTTGTTCAGATTTTGGTTTTTAGTACACCAATTGGATATTTGCTTGTCTTCTTTTGAGTAGTGTCCATTCAATCCTTTGGCCATTTTTAATTGATTATTTGTTTTACTTATAATGGAGTTACTGGAGATCTCCATGCATTTTGGATGTTAACTCCTTTTTGCACATGCAATTTGAAAATATTTGCCTCCAGTCTGTAGGCTCTGCCTCCACTCCACTGGTTGCCTCCTCTGCTGTGTAGAACCTTTTAGTTTGAGTAGTTTGAGACAATCCCATGTTTGCTTTTGTTGCCTTTGTCTTTAATTCATATTCTAAAATCCATTGTAGGAACCAATGTTGTAGGGGCATTTTCCCCTACATTTTACAACTTCATGCCTTACAAGTACATCTTAATAATCAACTTGAATGCTTGTGTGTGTTATGAGATAAAGAATTACATTCATTTTTCTCTGTGTGGCTACCATTTATGGAGGAGACTGTCCTAAAACAATTTATTTTATTAAAAGCATGGATTTACTTCTGGGCATTCTGTTACATTGGTCTTCTCAACAGTTTCTATGACAGTACCCTGTTGTTTTGATTACTGTAGCTTTGCAGTATATTTGGAGCAGAGGTAGTATGATGTCTGTAGCAGTTTTGCCCTTTGTAATTAAGATTGCTTTAACTGGAGTCTTTGTGGTTCTGTACGAATTTTAGGATTTTTTTCTATTTTTGTAAAAATTTTCTTGGAATCTTGAGAGGGACAATGTTAACTGTGGATGGATTTGGGTAGTGTGGATATTTTAAGAATATTAATTCTTCCAATCCATGAACATGGGATATCTCCACTTACTTTTATATTCTTTAATTTTATTCAGAAATATCTTTTACCTCTTTGGTTAAACGTATTCCTAAGTATTCTTATTTTAAAGATTAATTTATGTATGAATGTTTTGCCTGCATGGATGCATGTATACCACGTGTATGCCTTGTGCTCATGAAAGCCAGAAGAGAGACCCCCGGAACAGGATGGTGTCTGCGTGTGGTAGGGATGAATGAGCACTTGGGAATTTCCACAGAGATGAGGCATATCGTGTGGGTCATAGCAGAACTGAACATAGGGGAAGGTGTGTGGAAAGTTTTCCAATGAGAAGAGTCATGGGTCAAGAATGGGCAATAGCTGAGGGGACAGAAAGTTCAGTCTATTCCTTCTATCTTGAGGTAGGACACCAAGAGCTGCAGCTGGGCAGGGACATATGCAGGCAACAGTATCAGGTGTCTATGGGAGAACATTTGGGCAGAACTCAGGAGTCCAGGCCCATTTTTCATGACTCACAGGTCATCAGTAGAAAGGCACACTCTTTTTACATTTTATGTATATGGGTGTTATGGCTGCATGTACCTGGTGCCAGCAGAGGACAGAAGAGGGCATCAGATACCCTGGAACTGGAGTTACAGATGGGTGTGAGCTACTCTGTAGATGCTGGGAATCTGACTCAGATCCTTTGGAAGAGCAGCCAGTGTCACTGAGCCATCTCTCCAGCTCCAAAGGCATATTTGTGTCTCAATTTCATCATCTGCAAAGTATAGGAGTTGGTCCATATTAAGAGATTCATTAGCTAGGCGGTGGTGGCACACACCTTTTAATTCCACATTTTAGAGGCAGAGACAGGCAGATTTCTGAGTTCTTGGCCAGCCAGGTCTACAGAGTGAGTTCTAGGACAGCCAAGGCTACACAGTGAGATCCTGTCTTGAAAAAAAAAAAGACAAAACAAAACAAACAAACAAGCAAGCAAGCAAAGAGGTTCTTTAGTAAGATGACTCAGCTAATAAGGGCGAAGTTGAGTTTGGTCCCTAGGATCCATGTGATGGAAGGAGAGAACCAGCTTGGTACATTGTCCTTGGCCTTGTATTAGTTGCTTTTCTGTTGCTGTTTGCTGTTATACAACACCAAAACCAAAAGTAACTTTTATTGTATTTTAGCTTATGGTTCCAAAGGGGTAAGAGTCCCATCATGGTGGGGAAGTGTGACAACAAGTGGCAGGCAAGGTGGCCCGAGCAGGAAGCTGACAGGTCACATCTTTAACCACAAGCACAACGGACAGAAGCAAGAACTGAAAGTAGGGCGAGACCATGGACTCTGGAGCCCCATCCTCAGTGATGCACTTCCTCCAACAAAGCTATGCTTCCTGCACCTTCCAAACAGCTCCACCAATAGGGACCATGTGTTTCAAATGTTGAAACCTATGGGAGAAATTCTTCAAAGAGCTTCTTCAATGGAGATGGGCTGTATGCCTTCTGGATATGGTGTGTGAAATTGTGTGCATATCTTTCATTCACAGCAGGGCTGGCAGCGTCATTTGAGGAGGAGGATGACATCAGATGTCATATGTCACACCCACAGTTGGAGATCTGCAGGTGAAGGTGCTCTTTAAATATGCTAGGGGTGAGTCCAACCAGTTCCTCATCCAACCAGTTCCTGGAAGGCAGAGATATGGGCCATAGGGTGCCCGCATATCTCCTAATGGTTATGCCTCAGGGCTCTATGGGGGCCTCACACCTGTGCCTCTAGGCTGTCCAGAACACCTGAGTTCCCTAGAGACATTGCCCCAGTCCAGCCCAGGCCAGCCCAGGCAATTCTTCCTGCTAGTGCCTAGGGCCTTCAGGCCATCTGTCTCTCCTGAACACCATTACTCATCCTCCTGAACCCCTAGAGTGAGTAGCACTGATAACACCCACAAATGAGATTCCACATGCGAAATATACATCACACCAGCCTGTTGGCCATCTGCCTGAGCTAGAAGTCATTTGTATGTCTCTTTCTCTTTTCCCCAGGAACCTTCTTGGGTAGGGACTGTGTGCCCAAGTGTCACCCTCAGCACCTAGTGCATAATTGATTCCCAGAGCAAATTAATGAAGTCACAGAATGATGTCAGCAAGACTGTAGTTCCCATTTGGGACCTCAGGCTCTTCACAGGATCAAGTGTGTGGTGGGATGGGTTTATAGGAGGGCACAATGCTTTCTCTGTTCCTGGTGAGGTGCCCCACTTTAAGGCAAGGCATGCCTTGTGCAGAATGCCCCTAGGTTCTTCCTCACCCAAGGATGGTGAACATGGAAAGGGACCAACAAAAAATGGCACAGGTCTTGTTGAGCAACTCAGGGGGTGTACAGAAATGTCTATATTGGCAGCATGCCGGCACACAGGCCTTTGGCCAGGCCCTCTGTGGAAATGACTGCAGGGACTGAATAGAACAAGCCTGGCTTTATTAAGCCCATCTTGTAGATGAGAAACAGGACCTGAAAGTTTGCCACCTTGCCGGAACACCGGCTGCTGCTCCGTCTCCTCCCCCTAAGGTGAAGGCCACCCTAGCAAGTGGTGTGATGTTTGCCTTGGCACTCATCAGATGGTCTTGCACCTACCTGCACAGTCCAATTGGAGATCACCCTCCCACACATCCCACCTGAAGGCCCAGCCAAGATCCACTTCCCTCTCTGCTGGTCGGTTGGGCCCAATCCCTTCTCCTCATATGCTTCTGACTGGCTCTGAACCAGCAGGCTGGCCTTTGAGCCTGGCTATGTGCTCTGGGAAGTAGGCTCTGAACATGGCTGAGTGTTCTGGGAATCAGGCTCTGTGCCTGGCTGTGTACTGTGGGAGGCAGGCTTCTGCCTAGGCTGCGACAGGGACTCTGGGAGCCATGCACCAGAAGCCACCACTGCCTGGTCCAGGACATGGTTGAAGTGCCCAGAGAAGTCTAGTAGTAGTTCTAGGATCCCAGGGGTGAGGTTGGTGGGTTAAGGGAAAGGACAGACCCTATGATGAAGTAGAGGAAGGCTGCCAAGCCCCAGGGCCTGGCTGATGGTAGCCTGGCTGCCAGGGCACCTCCATACCAGCTGATAGAGCCAAACCGACAGCAGGGAGAGGCCTGCCCTCCCAGATATGTGAGGATGAGGACATGACTCACCCGTCCAGCTGGATGCAGTCATTGCTGAGGGATGGAAGGCAGCAGGGTGATCCCAGCCAGGTCCCAGGGCTTCAGGATGCCCTGGAATTAGCAAGGCTCTTTGAACTGGCCAGGGTAGGTTTGGCAGCCCCTCATTTTACTGAGTAAAGGTGTTCTCGGTGCCTACTATTGGGGAGTTGAGGCCAGGTACACAGCCCTATGGACAGGCAAGGTATTGAATTTGAGGTCAGAGCCCGGGATTGTAAAAAGACAAGCACGGGTTCTAACCTTGTACAAACAATGCCAGCATCTCCCCAGGCCTCACCTTTCTTTTCTGTTATGTGGGGTCAAAGCAAGGGGGATATAGGAAAATTCTTAGCACACTGACAGGCACAAACTGGTCCCCTGCACGCAAGTCAAGGCACCCACTCCCCACCTGCCCCTGTGCCCCCCCAGGAAAACAAAGTATGGCCCCATTTTGCAACTTAGCCATTTCCCCCCCTGTTGATCAGTTGGCCCTTGCTATGAGTCCTCCAGGGAGAACAGCACTCGCCCAGTCATGCTACAGAGGTCAGGAGCCCAGGGAGGGGCTGGAGTCACCTCCTGACCCAGCTACAGGCTGTGGGCAAAGGAAGGAATGGCCCTGAAGGCAAGGCTGGCCCCAGGAGCTCAGACCCACCTGCCCTAGTAGTATTGTGCAACTGGAGAAGCAGCAAACCCTGTGGCCATCTCAGAGACAAGTAGCAACAAGGAACCCCACTGCTCACATACCAGGATGCCTGAGTCTGGCTCAGAGATGTAACAAGACACCACTCTGGTCTCAGGTCAGTTGCTGGTGTAATAAGTCCATTGTTTATCTGTCTCCTGAGCCTCCCAGTCTATACAGGGTCCCATACTCCCTAGAACCTTCTTTTTTTTTTTTTTTTTTTTTTTTTTTTTTGGTTTTTCGAGACAGGGTTTCTCTGTGGCTTTTGGAGACTGTCCTGGAACTCGCTTGGTAGTCCAGGCTGGCCTCGAACTCACAGAGATCCACCTGCCTCTGCCTCCCGAGTGCTGGGATTAAAGGCGTGCGCCACCAATGCCCGGCTGAACCTTCTAACATAGAGTGCTTTCCAAACTTTTGAGGATGCCCTACTGAATCCTGAGCAGACAGGAGAAAGTGGTCCTTTAGATGCATCGGGCTTAAATGTGTAAGAATCTGCAGAGATTTTGGATGGACACTCCTAGTTTGTAATTCTTTAATTTGGATGTAGAGCAGGTCATTTTGGTCATCAGTGTTCAGGCAGGGGAGGGCATCTGCGTGTGGCTAAGGAGTCCTCTGAGATCCAAGGCTCCAAAGAAGTGATCACGAGCTTGTGGGCTTGTGAGTGGGACACTGAATTCAGAGTCTGCTTCCTAGGACACAGGGCCAGGGCAGTTTCCTTGTGTGGTGCCTATCAGAGACTGGCTGTGGGAGGAAGGTTCCCAGAGTCCCACAGAGGGAGGAGTCCATGCCCTTGTTCACAGAGCTAGCTCATCAGCCCCAGAAAAGCTCCATGATCAGGGAAAATACTCGATACCCCATGTATGCCCAGGGAGCCCTTGGAAACAGTTCACTGCACAAGCTACAGATCTGAGATTGAAGAATAAAACCTGCATCAAATCCTTTTAAATACTCTCCCACACCACCACTGCCACACATACACCATGCTCAGGGAAAGGGTAGCCTAGAGCCCTTCCTAGTTGTAAATCGATGACAAGTCTTTGCGGATCTGGAACAAATGTCACTGATGCAACTGCGAAGAACCCAAGGCTTTCAGTAGACAGGCCAGAAGGGATCAAAGTCTCATAGGACTTCTGATTTTCATTATCTTTTAATTTTTCTGTGACACATATTTACACAAATGTAATCCTTCCCAGTCTCATTCCCTGCCAAGTTTCAGCTGTATGTGACATGCTTAAGGGGAACAGGGTCATTGGCAAAGGTAAGAGTATGGGCAATATTGTTGAGGCTGGGGTAGCAGAGAGCAAACGCAGTGTCACCCAAAAGGGTAAGGATGGGGCAAAGGCAGTGGATCTCCAGTTTTACATGTGTACTTTGGATGTGGACTAAGTCATCTGGCCTACTGGCAAGGCCTGGTACCCACATCACCAAGGAGGCCTCTAAAATCTTGAGGTTCCCTGGATGTGAGCCTAAGCTTATGGGGAAGAGGGGTGGGACTCTGATCCCACAGTTCCTGCTTCCTAAGTCATGGTGCTAGACAGTGTTCCTTGTGTGGTGTCTGTCAGAGGCTAGTGGTGGGAAGGGGTCTTCACAGAGTTGGAGGAGCCCACGCCCTTGTTCACAGACCTGGCTTGGTCAGCCCGGGACAACCACCCATGATCTGGATCAATATAGACATCTGCCTAACTGAACTAGGTAGACTGAACATAACTGATGGTCATATGTAGGCCTGATGTGTGCTGTGCTAATGTCTTGGCCAGAAGCTGGCCTGGGTGGGAAGGGAAACAAGGGGAGGAGCAGTAAGTCAGGCCTTCTTGGCCTGGCTTGAGAGATCAGCTTGAGGCTAACCTTCCAGAACCTCAGAGAAAAGGGTGAAGGAGTAAGCAGGAACCCTTCCTGACTGTGAATTGATGATGTGGCTTCCTCACACTGTCACAGTCTCTGATCTTTGATGACCCATGACTGAGCAGGCTAGCTAGCATGCGAGCACATTCTCTCTCTCTCTCTCTCTCTCTCTCTCTCTCTGTCTCTCTCTCTGTCTCTCTCTCTCTGTCTGTCTCTCTGTCTGTCTGTCTGTCTGTCTGTCTCTCTCTCTCTCTCTCTCACACACACACACATGACAGAGAGAGAGAGAGAGAGCTACTGTGCCTACTGTGGAAAAGCATTATGGGAGCTGTGAGAGCTATGGGTGCTATAAGGTTAAGATCTGGCAAGGAAATCCGGTGTACTGTCAACTGAGTATCAAGCAGGCAACAAAGGTAGGTTCTAAGCAGGTGTGATAGAAGCTAAGAGAGGGTAGAAGGGGATGGATGCTTCCTGAAGAAGGTCAGATGGTCTTGTCTGCTGCGAGAGAGTCTGTGCTGAGCCCTCAGGGTGAAGCGGGTGTGGAGCCACATTCCTGACAGTGGGAACAGGTTAGGCCTGGAGCTTCAGAGCTTAGACAGCAGGGACAGGTCAGGTATGGATGGAACCGGGAGACCCCACGAGGAGCCTGCAGAGAGGCTGTGCTGCTAGCAGCACGTAAGAGATCTTTCTTTTTTTCCCAGCGTGCTGTGTTCTAGGCTGTGTCCTCAGACTTTGGTCAAAAGCCTCCAGGATGCATCATCCAGGAAGGGCCTCCAGGCCTAATCTGGATCTGGCTACCATTCTGAAACCCAAGTGACTCCAAAAGCTGGAATTCAGATATGCTGCCCCTCCCTGAGCTGCAACTCAGCAGGTCATGGCTAGAGTCCAGGGATGTGCATTTTAAGCCAGTTCCCAGGTGATACTGAGGCAGTCCCTTGGCAATTGGAATGCCGTATGAATGGTATTGGTCCAGTTTGCTCATGGGAGATGTCCTGGGCGGTGGTCAGCTGGAAGGTCCCCTTCTCAGTCTGGAAACTTCCGTTACTGTCTTTGGTGCTTAGAGTCCAAGTATAGGTGACGGGCAGCAGTGTCTGTGGACAAAGCCACGCTTGGGTGATGAGGAGCCACCCCACAAGGCCTGAGGTCACTGTCTTACTTGGCTTTCTATTGCTGTGATGAAACACCATGTCCAAAAGTGACCTGGGGAGGAAAGGGTTTAATTTAACTTACCATTGCACATCCCAGTCTGTCATCAAAGGATGTCAGGGCAGAAAGGGAAGCAGAAACAGAGCTTACCAGCTTGCTCTCCATAGCTTCCTCAGCCTGCTTTCTGACAAGGACCACCTGCCCAGGGATGACACACCCACAGTAGGCTGGGACCTCCCAAATAATCATTAATTAAGAAAATGTCCTACAAGCTTGTCTACAAGTCAACCTTATGGGGGCATTTTCTTAATTGTTGTTCTCTTTTCTTAGGTTGCTCTAAGTCATATCAAGTAGACATCATCAACAAAAACACCCTCCACAACCAGAAACAACAACAAACCCCATAAAAAGGAAGCCAGAACAGTTATTTTGTGATGCTCTGGGGACCAGCCTGAGGAGAGAAGTCCTGGTCTTCAGCCTCTTGTGTAGAAAGCTGTCAGAGATCACAACATCCATCCATCCCACTAGGAGGCTCCTTGTGGAGAGGAAAGGAGCCAGTATTGGTACTTTTCTCTTTGCTGCGAAAAAAGAAAAAAGAAAGGAAGAAAAACAAGAAGACCTGGCAAAAGCAACTTAAGGTGAAAGAGTTTATTCTGACATAGTTTTGGAGTACAGTCCATCATGATGGGGAAGTCATGGTGGGGGAGACTGGAGATACCTGGTCACTTTGCACCCACAGTCAGGAAGCAGAGGGCAGCACATGCTGGCACTCAGCCTGCCTTCTCTTTTCTATTCAGTCTGGGTCACCAGCCCATGGTGCTGCCCACATCTAGAATGTGTCTTCTCACCTCAGTTAACACAATCTAAAACCTCCCTGGCAGACTTGCCCAGAGGTGTATCTCCCAGGGGATTACGGATCCCATTGCCAGTCAAGATGACCGCTCACAGCGGTACACGAGTGTATGCACACACACAGTGCATCGTCATCACTTGGGTGTGTGCACATGCGCAGATCAATAAACCACAGAAGAGAACCTAGGATCCGTGAAGTCCATGGTAGGTCCAGCCCCTTCCTGACTGTCAGTTACCTCAATCTGGAAAAATTAAGGGATATAGATTAGATGGTTCCTTCTGAGCAAGGCCTGAGGGACCTTGCTGGTAACCGCACCATCATCTGATTAGTGTTCAATTTAAAACAGTTAATAGACATCTGGAACTTTGCAAGGATGGCCAATTACTAGGCACGACTAGAAAGCACAGTGCCAGAGAGCACACTGAGTCCTTGGGGACCAGTCTATATATCAGGGTGTCATCAGCCACTCCAGGGACCTCCAGTACGAATAGCATCGCCTGAGGCTACTTGTAAGGCAAAACAAAAGGAGCTTTCCCCCAGCAGCTCCCCAGAGAAGGTAGAAAGCTCAGAGCTAATTTCCTGGAGTCCCCACCAGGCCCCAGGAAAGCTGAGCAGTGGTCTAGGGAGCCTGGCAGAAGGCTGGCCCTCCTCCTAGACTCTGCCTGCTGCCTTGGCCTAATCAGCTTCCTTCTGAGAGGCTGGCAAAGAAATTAAAGGGGGAGAAGACCCCAGGAGAGAAGACCCTGGCTGTGGAGGTCTGGATGGCCAAGCAGACTTCAAATTCAGTTGGGACTAGGATTCCCCAGCTTTACTTTGCAAGCCCAGTGACTCCAGATAGCACACCGGCCTACTGGCATGATGCCTTGTTTGGACTTCAGAATTAAGTAAGAGTGAGATTTATGGAAGCCATTGAGAGGACGAAAAATTCACTGGAACCTCCCTGGCGCCAGGTTGCAGATCCAATCTGTGGCTCAGGGTGTGGCGAAAAGAGTCTGGGATCTGTGTTTGAGCCTCAGAGACTTGCCGTGCAACCTCTGAAGACACGTCTCACCTCTCTTGATGTCTTCATCTGGATCCTGAAAGCACTTATGGTATTTCCCCCAAAGGAATAAAAAGGAGAAGTGCAAACTGCCTGCTGGTAACAGAATGGTCATGACTCAGAGAGAGGGTGGCACTGTTTTTCTCCATGGCCAAGTGACTGCTTCAGGTGTGTGTCACCATGCCACCCTGGACAGCCTGGCCAGGCTGAGGTGGTGGCGGGGGTGGGGTGGGGGGTGGGGTGGGGGGGCATTGCCAAGTCCTGGATGACCCACAGCAGCCTGCCTGCCCAGCGGTTAGCTTAGGAAAGCCTCAAATTATACAATTTATGAAACCCGATCCAGTTTTCCGACTGGAACGTGTGATTAGAGAGATTACACGTTGCCTGTTGCAATTATGGTAATGTTGATGTGTGGACAGATAACTGGCAGCGGGTCTGTTCTGAAGCATCTATTTATAGGCTCGGATTCTTGCTATCTCAAGGCAGACATATGGGCCATGAAGGCAGGCGACAAAAAAAAAAAAAAAAAAAAAAAAGAAGGGGGAGCGAGAGCCTCCCTCGGAATGAAAAGACACCAAAGGAAGCCGTAATTAGGGCTGGGACTGGCTTATGTAAATCAGGTAATACTTTCAAAACAGACACGAGATCCGGTTTTAATAAAGCACATTGGAACAAATGGCAGAATAATGACTTTAATAAATCTAAATACAAATATTTTGTTCTGTCTCCAAAATGAACAGCCCTGGCATCTGCCGAGCTTGGGCCTGGGCGAGGGGGCGGCACTCGGTGTTACTGGATTCTTACACTCCCTCAGCAGGCTTGAGGATTTTAATTTTTAGCCTTCTGCTAAATTACATGGGCTGTCAGTCAACTGTGGGAGATATTTTGAGTAGCGAGATTTATACAAACACACAGAGCACACTCAGAAGGCTCTGCACAATATCTTTTACACCAACCCAGGATGTAAATCACAGGTTGTTCGAAGCCTGAATTACAGCTTTTCTGGAGATAGACTGCACAGAGATTACTCACCAGTAGGAGGAATCTGGTGGCGTTTTCCTGATGCCCCCTCTCACCCTGGCATGAATCAGAGATGGACGACGACGGTTGTTCTTTTGGATTTCCCAGCACTTCCCATCCCAGCTCTGGAATCTAACCCTGAGGTTGTTGATCCATGAGGCAAAGAGGCTGCACGTGTGTGTTTTGATTAGCCAAACAGTGTTGTTCTGGACACAGACCAATCTTTTAAAATGAATTGCAAGGCTAGGCATGATGGCTCATGCCCATAATTCTAACACTTGGGAAGCAGAGGCTAGGCACTAGGGGATCTCACGTTTGAGGTCAGGCTGGGATACCAGTGAGTTTAAGGCCAGCCTGGACTGACTCCTGCTGTCCATGCTGGTGGACAGCTCCGGGGCAGGCAATCTTGTGTGTTTCGTCGCTATACCTAAATTCTCATGCTTGACTTACTTCACTGACGTTTCTGGCCTGGTCTCGAGGGTGTTTTTATGTATCATATTGTCCTTATTTTTCTTGATTAATAGAACTTGGTTTTAGAATTAGTGCTTTATGAATATATTATACATGTTACTTTCAACTGCTGTTCCCAAGCCTATCCACAGATTCTTAATGTAAAGGCAACACACATTTTAAACATGCCCCCTCCCCACGGATTTGAGTGTTTCAATGACTCCTGTGATGAAAGTTTGGTCTTCAGAGTAGTAATGTTGGAAGGTGGTGGGACCTTCAAGGGGCAGAGAGAGCCTCCTGGGGCGATTAAGCCATTAGGGACATTGCTCTGGGAAGGAACTAATGGAGTTCTCACGGAGCTACTTCTCTAGAGAGTGAGTTGTCAGGAAAAGAGCAAGGTTGCATACCCAGCTCTTTGGCTGTCTATCTTGCCATGCCAGCTGTCCTTCCGGAACATGCTGCCACGATGATGCCCTCTGCCATGATGTGCTATAGTCAGGGAGGTCCTTTCCAGAAACCTCATTGTGCTGGTTGTACTTCCTAAATCTACTTCTTCTCTGTGTAGGCTAGTCTTATTGACCTTTACTTCAGAAGGGCTATTCTTTATTCTGTTGTGTTTTGTACTTTTAAACAGACACAGCTGTTGTGCTGACATCCTTAAGCAGCCCAAATAAAAATCTGGTGGCCTTATATCACTCTCGTATATTTCACAGGCCTGTGAAATCCAGAAGCTGGGTACGACTCACCCATATCATTATGAGATTTTTAGTTTCTGCATTGAAGGGCAGAGTTGAAGCATCTATCCCTCCTCACATACATTTGTCCATGCTTCCCTCTCTCCACTCACTTCTTCCCACCTGGTTAACCATTCCTTTATACATTTGCTTTACCATCCATCCATCCATCCATCCATCCATCCATCCATCCATCCATCTATGCATGCATCTTTTCATTCATCCACCCATCCATTCCCCATCTATCTATCCACCCCACTCATTGCAATAATTCATCCATGCATCTACCCACCACCCACCTATCCATCCATCTACCATCTATCCACCTACCTACCCACCCACCATCCACCCATCCAGCCAGCCACTAGTCAACCTGCAGAGCTGCCCTTTCTGCTACTCTGTACTTCCACATGGCCACTGGAGCCCTCCTGTTCTTAGGTTAGGCCCCACTGGCAGAATCCCTCATGTAACAGTCCATTTCCTTATTACAGCCGATGCTCTGAGACTTCCACCTGTCATTTGTTTATATGAGGGCTTTACAAATCTGTGAACCCCCCACTCCCCTCAGCTCCTTAAGAGAGTTCTCTGTCCCTGTCTCCAGCTTTGTCCCTCATTGAAGACAATCAGTATTTGCTTACAGAAAAGTTTCCCGGATTCCTCCTCCAACTGTCCCTAGGCCTCTTCTCTGTTGGATTCCCCTCTCTTCCTCACTGCAATCTCCCAGAGAGGGGTAGGACTTTCCACACTCTCAGTGTGGATGCTGATGCCAGGGACTCTCTGGGAATCTGACGGCTCCATCTTACTGCTGATACAGAAAGTTTCCAGGTACCCTGAACCTGAAAGTTAGATTCGTGCACACCACTAAGTTCCTTTGTGAGAAGTAACAGAGACCACAGATTCCACTCAAAAGGCGGTTTAAGTGTGTGTGTGTGTGTGTGTGTGTGTGTGTGTGTGTCTAGTTCACCACCACCTGGAACCACTGAAACATGGTTCAAAAATAAAACTTCCCTCATGCAACTGATCTTTTGAAGTCTTTAACCTCAGTAATGGGAAACCAGGGCACAACCTTTCTCCCACTAAATAAATAAATAAATAAATAAATAAATCGAACTGTTCAATAAGGGGTAAATGGCATTGGTCAGGAAGTCCCTAACCCAGAGTAAGGGTAGAAAACAGACAAAATGGAGGGCTCATAAACTTCATTCTTAAACCATACATAGGGCTCATAATTTAACTTCTTTCTTACGCCTCACATGGGTGGTTCTCTCTAGTTCAGTGAGTACTGTGCCTCCTAGTACTAACCGAACAACTCCACTTTGCCTTATTGGGTTTGCTTTCCTTATATATAGTACATTTACTCTTTGGTATCCACGATATGCTGGCTAGTTCCATGTCAAGTTGACATAAACCTAGAGTCATTTGGGAAGAGGGACTCTTAGTTGAAATAATGCTCCCACTAGATTGGCCAATGAACAAACCTGCAGTGCGTTTTCCTGATTGAAGACTGATGTTAGAGAGCTCAATTCACGGTGGTGCCACCCCAGGCTGGATGAAATTCAGAGATTCTGGCTTTATGTGTCAACTTGGCTGAGCTTAGAGAAATCCAGATAGTGGAAGCGTTCTGGGTGTGTCTGTGAGGAAGGTTCTGGAAAAGATTAGCATATAAATTGATGGATCAAGTAAAGAGCAAGATGATTGTCCTCAACATGGTAGATACCCTCCAACTCACTGAGAACCTGCACAGATCAAAGTGTCAGAGAAGAGAAGGCATGCAGTCTGCTTGATGAGGAACGTCTGTCTTTTCCTGTTCTCAGCCAATAACACCCATGGTTCTTCGGCCCTTGGGCTCATCCAGAAACTTACCCTATTGACTCTGCTGATTTCCAGGCTCCCAGCCTCTGACCCAAACACCCCACTGGCTCCTGGGATTCTGCTTAGCAGACAAGAGATGGTGGGACTTCTCGGGAGCCAAGCCCGCATCACCAGTCCCTCCCTGTTCATCTCTGTTTCTATGGAGAAGATTGTTCCTTTCAGAGGGAAATGGCTAGATGGAGGCAGTGAAAGGGGGTGGGGAGCTGTCTAGTGGCAGAGTGGGACTAATGGGCTCTCAGAGGTATCGACACCCCTGTACTGTATGTCAAGAACTTCTTCTTGTCTGAAGTTGGGCTGACTGCTTAGCAGTGTGTATGCCACTTCATCTTCCCCAGAGTCACTTAGGTATGACAGGACGAAACTGTGTGAGCGTGTGTGTGTGTGAAAGAGAGAGAGAGACAGAGACAGAGACAGAGAGACATAGAGAGAGAGACAGAGACAGAGAGTTTGGATACCACCGGTGTGCCATGGTACACATATGGGAGAAGAGGACAGCTTGGGAGTTGGTTCTCATACTCAGGTATTCAGGCCAATGCAGCACAGAATTTTACACACACACACACACACACACACACACACACACAGAATCATCTTGTTGTTCAGCGTCTGGGTTTTTCTTACATATGTTCATCGGATTGAATTCAGGCCAGCATGATACCAGTTTAGCCACCTCCCCAACTGGAAACTTACTTTCTGGTCCACTTTCACAGCCTGAGCGACCCTTTATGCTCCCAATGAAGAGAATTCTGGATTTGTCCTGACTTTACATTCTATAACTATCTTCCTAAAGAGGGACATAGGGCAACTGGGGAGTTGATTAGAGAAAGAAGAACTGCAGAAGATTAGAGAATGAAGGACAATTTGGGGGAAAAGTGACTGTGAATTATCTGGCTACATGTTTGATTACAAGGGGAATCTCCTCTTAGTTAGTTCTGATGTTGACTAGGACTCAACTGCAGGGCCTCTAGAGTCCTGGAGACTCTCTGGGTATTATTTCCATATCTGCAGATAGGTCAGCTAGAGTGAAGAAAGGCTAATTTGCTCAGTTACCTTGCTCAGAAGGAGCAGGTGAGGATTTGAACTTTGACCACCTGCATCCATGTTAAAATATTCCAATTCTTAATGCCTTGTATTTCTCAGCCCAGAATAAACAGAGAACAAAACATATTCATACAAAATACACGGAGATGGAAGGAGTAAGTCACTACCCTTTCTAAGGGGTTGGCAGGGAAACTGAGGACCAGGGAAGGGGAACAAGCATCTACAGATGGACATGGAGTGAGACTCAGGGAACCCTGGGCCCTGTGCCAAGTGAGGGCTATCCTTTCTCTTCACTGAGAGCTTCCCATGAAGTAGAACTCCGGTTTCAGTAATGTGTTCTTTGGCCCATCCAGTCCCCGAGGCGAGGATGATCCACATTTTATAGAGGAAGAAACAGGGACGTGTCAGCAGCCACACAGCTGTGAAAGAACACAGCCAGGTCTAAGCCAGGCCTCTTGGATGACACTCCTGCTGCCCTCAGAAGTTCTCCTTGCCTGCTTTTGTGTTTATCACTACTAAGGAGATAGAATGGTTTTAAGTCTGGCTCCATTATATTTACATATTTATTTATTTATTTGTTATTTATTTTTGAGCCAGGATCACACACAGGACAGGATGACTTTGAACTCTTGATTCTTGTCCCTCTACTCCCAAACACAGGACTTATTGTTTGCAGCCACACCCATGTTCTTATGCTGCAGAAGACTGAACCCAAGGATTCCTGCATCCCTGAGCATATAGTCCACCAACTGAGCTACATCCCCAGCCCTTCTGAGTACTTCTCCCTCCCTCCCTCCCTCCCTCCCTCCCTCCCTCCCTCCCTCCCTCCCTCCCTCCCTCCCTCCCTCCCTCTCTCCCTCCCTCCCTCCCTCCCTCCCTTATTTCCTCACTTCCTTCCTTCTTTCCAGACAAGTTTTCTCTGTATTGCCCTGGCTGTCCTGGACCTTGCTCTGTAGATCAGGCTGGCCTCAAACTCACAGCAATCTGCCTGCCTCTGTCTCCTGAGTGTCAGGAGTAAAGGCATGCGCAGCCTAAGTACAGTTTCTCAAGGGAAGTCATGCTCCACTTACCGTCAGGTCAAACAATTGTGTTCAAGTGGTGCATTCCCCATGTGACACTGCAATGGTTTACAAATGGTTTGTGAGAGGACATTAGGGAGGTTGGGGTGCAGGAGAGCAGGGGTTCATCTGCTGAATGAAGTATTGGGACCAATTGTGTAGGATGGAGCAGAGACCGACCTGGGGAGGGTAGCACTGGGTTGAGTTGGGGTGATTTAGCTCTGCTCTGTCCCAAAGATTCTGAACATAAGTTCTCCCACGTGTGTGTACACGAGCGTATGCACACACACGTTTCACTTCTAGAGTTGAACTGTGTGGGAGCCATCCCATATTTACACACTTACTGCACAGAAGGAGGTGAAATGATATGGCCTTTAGAGAGGGGAGACAAAAGAGAAAGCTCAAAAGCCTGTTATCCTGTCCAGCTGAGAAATCTGGAGGGCTTCCTGTAGGAAGTATGTTTTTTTTCCTTTTTTAGGAGAGTTTTAGAGAAAACATGAATTACGCACCTTCATCAAGAGGGAGCAAGAGGGAGACAGATGGCCTGGATTTCTGGGTCCTTTGTGGATCTACGTGTTTCTTCCCTCGATATTTTCTCTCCTCTATCTTCTAGTTAAAAGCCCATCAGCCAAATTCCTCCAAGTGGTTTTCTTCACTCTCAATTCTTTGATCTTCCTCTCCCCCCATTTGCTTCAGTTTATTGTGAATTCCTTTTGAAATAAATCATAATTGCCTACTGTCACAACATGAAGACCACTTGACAGGCATCTATCCTGAGATATCAGTTCAGTGCCTGTCAGCCAGTTGGCTCCAGTGCTTGGGAGAGGAGGAAGAGTTCAGCAGCCAGACACAAAGTCCCAGGGCCCCTGTCAGCTCCCAGAGTCTGGCATGATGGTCCCCACCCCTTCATGCCTGGCAGCAGGGGAAGAGATGTACACTGTAACAGGGCGTCGTCTCAAAACTCCCACTCCCTTAAAACAAAAATATTCCAACAGCCTGAATTCTTGTCATGTTCCTTCTGGGAAACTGGCATTTTCCAAGTCTCAATCACCAGATGACAAATTATCGCAGGGAATGATCAATATATTGTTCATACGGTTGGCATTTGGGGAGTGCAGACTGCCATCCAAAGAGATGGTCTTGGAAGAACTAGTGGGTGGAGTCTATCAATGAATCGATAAGTAAATATTTCTCAAGTATGCCCTTGAGGAAGTAGAGCACGGTGATGAAGAAGCCTAGATGTGTAGATCTGGGTTTGCTGTGACCACTGATTACTGTTTGTGAGGTCTGACCTTGGGCAAGTCCCTTCCTTCCTTCCTTCCTTCCTTCCTTCCTTCCTTCCTTCCTTCCTTCCTCCCTTCCTTTCTTCTTCCCTTCCTTCCTTTAGGTTTGAGGGTTTTTTTTTGTTTGTTTCTGAGATAGGGTTTCTTTGTGTAACAGCTCTGGCTGTCTCCAGATCTCACTTTTTAGACCAGGTTGACCTCAAACTCACAGAGATCCATCAACCTCCATCTCCCTAGTCCTGAGTTAAAAGGTGTGCACCATCACACCCTGCTTGGCTTTTGTTTTTTGGGATAGGGCTTTCTATGTAGTCTTGGCTGTCCTGGAACTCACTCTGTAGACCAGGCTGGCCTTGAACTCACAGAGATTTGTTTGCCTCTGTCTCCTGAGTGGTGGGATCAAAGGTGTGCATCACCACTCCCATCTTAGGGCGAGTTTCTTGAACCAGGGAAAGTACCTTAGTTTCCTCCACCATATGATGCTGGTGCTTTTCATCAGGACCAAGTATGACAACTCAGCACACAGCTGTGTCACTCTTGCCTGTGAATAGGGTTACCCCCAGACCAGCCCTGTAGGGGGCTGTGCTTCTGGCGGCAGGCAGCTAGTCCTGAGAGCCCAGTGTACATGGGAAGGAGGGGCCTGGAGTCCTATAACTCAGCACTGACTAGTGCCTCTCACAGAGCACTGTGGGTTTGGTTTTGGAGCAGGCCTCTTTGGGTCTCTCTTGGATTATCACATCATTAAGAAAGAATCAAGATCAGTTCTTGCACAGAGCACATGTGCTGGGTGGTCCCCGACATCTCCTGGGTTCTGCCCAAACCATACTCTCCTGGGAAAAGGACCAGAAACGCTGCCTTTATGCTTTCCCGCAGACAGCGGTTGGGAGCTTTCCCATAAGGAACAGAAGGGCCAGATGTTCTGTTGACATGTTCTCCCACTTGAAGGTCACTTAGGGCATTCTCAGCAGATGCCCACCTCAACTGGACCTTTGGATTTCCCTTAACTCATTTAGGTTTCCTTACCTCAGCCTGTCCTGGGTATTCCTGTGCCAGAAAGACATCTTGCACGCTTCGCTCTCAGAAGCCAAGACAGCTGCTGGAACATGACTGGGTGGGCAACTAGGCTTGCATTTGACCCAGCCATCCACCTGCCCACACCTCTGGGAAGTGTCAAGTGGGCCTAGGTGGGATGCTGGTTCACGTGACCTCTTAAAGTAAGTGCTTGTTTCTGTTTCTTCTGGTGAACCTTGCTATGAAATCACACTATTGGGGATTCCAGGGGCCTTGGTCAGAGCCTGGCCTGAAATGCTGGAGAGCTCATGGGCATAACCCAAGAGTGAGAGCCAGACTCAGGCAGCAGGGTTAAGCCAGAAGTCACAGTCACAGAGGAGGGTGGGGGTGGGACTGAAGAGCTGTGAAGAACTGCAGAGGGGGGCATAGAATACGCAGAGAAAATGTGGACGCGGAAGATCACAGGGCTGAGAGAGAAGGCAGGCCCAGAGCCAGAGAAGGAGAGGAGGAGGGATGGGAAACTCTCTGACAGAGGACAATGGATGCTCTTTAGTTTTGGCTCTCAGGAGAATCGAGATGACGAGCCAAATATGCAAATGACTGTAAGAGCAGAGGAGGGTGGGGCAGGACAGGAAGGATTTCACAGGCCTGTTTTGGTAGGTGGTGGGCGAGGTGTGGTAGATACTGGATACCAAGGAGCTGAGCAGAGTTCTTGTGGAGCCAGCTCAGGGTGCTGGTTCTACCCTGCCGCAGTGTTTCCTAATTATGCAGCGTCTACTGTTATTGCTCCTTCCAGGGAGGCTGCTGTCTTCTGTTTGCTGAAGTGAGCCCTCTGCTGACTCAGCAGGAGCTGGCCCAGTCATCTAAGCCATGACCCTAGCCCCACTGCCTCAGCAGCGCCCAGCATAGGTGTCCCCATAAGGGCTGTCATGCTGTTAATGGTGGCTGGAATCTGGCTCTGGTGATCATCCTGCTATACGCAAGAAGAAACCAGCACTAGGGGTCAGATAGGTCTGAGGTCCAGTGCCAACTTGACCTTATGTGGCCTAATTCCCACTTCCATCCTGTCTTGGTACCCCCTATTGCTGGCCCCTTCAAGGATTGAATTAGGTTTTATTTTAGACCATAAAGTCTACAGACAAGAAATGCAACAGGAAATATCACAGATGACCTTGTCCCATGACCCAGATTTAATAAGCATTCATGCTTGGCTCTACGTACCCCTGCTGCTCTCTGTTCTCCTTCACCCCCAACTCCCCTCCCCCAACCCCGGGGCCCTACTTTTTTCATTAGAGACTGCTACCAGGTTGAAGCAGGCATGAATGGTTTCTCTCCCCTCTGCCTGGACAGCTCAGCATCTAGTGAAGTTCACCTGTTTAATATCCTTTTCAAGGGTATGGGCATGGTCTCCAGCCTGGGAGTCTTCTCTGCCCCCTATCCCTGAGGATGGGAACATTTTTCCCCTGGGGATTATATCTCTTCCCACTCTATTGAGTTCCAACCCCCTGTTCACCCTTCACAGATAGCGGTGGAAAAATCTTTGCTGATGGTGGCACTCTAGGCTCCTCTTCCCTGGGCTGGTAATAGCATGAAGCAATTAGTAAATGACTCTCTCAAAGTCTAGGGTCAGCAGGAAGCAGCCACACCGTGCATGCTGTTAACACCTCCCAGGTGATTGATACCTGCCAGGTTTACCTCTCCTCTTAGCATGGGGGACTTATTATTCTAGGGCCCCCAGATGCCTACATGCAGAAGGGACCTGTGAAACTCACATAGGAGAAGCTTCACACACTCAAAACCTTAACCTTCACAGTCAAGAGCTGAGCACAGTGCTGCCCTCAGCCTCCTTCCTCTACCTTGAAATGAAGCCTTGTCCTGCCTGAACAACATTCTGGAGGACTGTCAGATTTCCCCAGGACCATGGTGGCTTCCTTTGACCTTAGGTCCCTCACAGTTGCCTGCTTCAGGCCATTTTGAACTGTCATAGCCCAGGTGTCTTTACTTGACCACCACCTAACCCTGACACCTGGGGATACTGACGTGTTTACCTTGCTTTCTTATACACTCAGGACCATCTGCCCAGGGATGACACTATCTACAGTATGCTGGGGCTTCCCACATCACTCTTTAATCAAGAAAATGCCACATAGGCATGTCCACAGGCCCATCTGATGACAATTCCCCAACCGAGGGTTCCTCTTCCAATATGACTCTAATTTTGTCTAGGCGGAGGACATTTGGATTGTTGCCACTGTGATGGCTGGAAGACAGGTTCCTGTTCAAGGCACAGAGTTGGCTGATCAGCTTGGCCAGGTTAGCATTTGTAAAACTGTCCTAGTGGCTTCCAAGGTGGTACCTGGGAAAGATCTGGAGTTGGAGGCATCTGCAGATATTACTGAGTGTACCTCCAGGGGCAAAGGGAGCCCTGACCCAGCAGCCCATCCAGACCTCCACTGATACTGAGAAACCTATGCTTAAGGTGCCAGTGGCTGAGCCTAGCTTCTTTGACAGTTAGGGGCTACCTTGGAAGAATAGCTGCCCCTTTTCCGTGTGGCTTGGGTTTTCCTGGGATGTAAGACTTTGAGTACTGAACTAGAGATCTCTCTAGGACAAACCAGGATGGTTGTTCCCCTTGACTGCCATTCCCCAGACACAGTTTCCTTGGAATGAGTCCCTTACTAGATGAAGGTAGTATCATGGAGTCTGGGAGGGGGACTCTCTGAATCCATCTGTCCTTTCTGGCCTTGGTTCCCCAAGCCTGTTCACCTGATCTTTGTGGAATCAGTGATCTGACCTACTTTGCTGGGCCAGGGCTATCTGTTCAGGGGCATGGGGATAGGTTTTAAAGGGTTTATTCAAGAGGAAACCCACAGTAACCACCTCTCTAGACCATGACCTCCATTTAGTCTGGCCACAAGGCTGATATCTGTCCACATGTTCCTCATGGGCTCTCACTGGTTGCATCCTGGATTGGGGGTGGGAGTTGGGATTGTTAGTATTAGGCTTTTAAATTCTTGGTCAAAGCACTGAGAAGCAAGAACGAGTAAGAATGCACTAAAGCTTCCGTAAGACAGGGCCCAACAAAAAACAAAAACATGGTTCTTAGCCCATGCATACTCAGAGCAGCCACACAGTAAGGGCCCAACGTGTGCACACCACAACTAGTGCCAGTGAGTTTGTGGTTAGACTGCATGGCTCATGTCCATTGCATCAGTCTTCAGACAAGCCCAGAGTATGTGGGATGGCCTTTCTTCACCTGGATCTGGAAGGCGAGTCAGCCTGGTTGGGATAGGGGATGCTTTGAGGGCATTATCAGAATTAGCTGGTCCCTGGGCCATAGCTCAAGTCTCCTGACTCCCAGGCCAGAATGCCTTGCAGCCACTCTGGCTTGGTGATCAGATGGATGTCTGCGTGTGGTGGTGGTAGTGGTGGTGGTGGTGGTGGTGGTGGTGGTGGTGGTGGTGTGTGTGTGTGTGTGTATGTGTGTGTGTGTGTGTGTGTGCGCGCGCGCTCATGGAGATGTGGAGGTAAGAGGACAACATCAGGTGTTGTTCCTCAGGCACTGTCCACCTTTTCTTCTCTTTTTCTTTGTTCTTCTCTTTGTTTTTGTTTTTGTGACAGGGTTTGTGTTTGTGACAGGCTAGCTGATCAGTCAGTAATCCTCACGGATCTATATGTCTCTGTCTCTCTAGTCTGGGGATTACCAGCGCATGCTACCAGGCTTGGTTGTTTTTAGGTGGGTTCTGAGGGTTGAATTCATGTCCTCTTGCTTACAAGGTAAACCTGTTGTTGACTAAACTATCTCCCCAGCTCCCACACTCCAGTAAGTCTTTAAGAATGAACCCATACACCTCCATCCCCTCCATGTGTGTAAGAGGTGTGACCCAACAGACACCTGACGGACATGCTAGAAAACTGCAGACTCCCTCCCTGCCACATACCATCAGAGAGTCAAGTTCAAGCTCTGGTATCAGAGAGCCCTGAGTTTGAATCCTAGTCGTGGTCACTGAACAAGGGCTTTGGATATATCTTTAATTTTTCCCAAGAACGTCACTTGTATCTCTCAGGGTGGTTGTGAGCATTCTAGAGTCTAGTATACAGTAGGTGCTTAGCAGAAAGTCTTGAGCACACCTCCTAGGAACTCTAGTGAGCTGCAAAAAGCCCTATTGACTCTGGGAGGATGACTGAATCCCACCCCTGCTTTTAACCTGGCACACTCTTTCTTTGGAGTTCAGTACATAGCCCAGTCCCTATGGATGCTCTGGCCCACAACTTAGCTCAGTCAGAGACTGGAAGAGAGAAGCTTAGCTGAGCTTGAACCTTTGAGATCAAAGTTACTATCTCTGGGGCAGCCAGGATTGGTCCCGGCCCAGAAGACAGCCAGCATCCCTCTGTCCAGTCATCCTTCCTCCTTCCTGAGGGCTCTAGTTTATTTGCCTACTCTTCCCTCAGTGCACACACTGCCCCTCCCTTAATGGGGAGAGTCTGGTTGGGGAAGATGCATCAGGCAGACAGCAGACATTACTTCCACCGCTGGAACCGTCTCCCCCAGACACCTTCTCTTCACAGTGATATCTCATTCCGCTCACCTAGAGAATGAAATTAGAAGTCACGTCAACTCTCCAGAGTCTTGTTAGATCAATCTGACTTACACAAAACAGGCCAGACAGAGTGTGAGGTTTCCATGAAATTAGACTGTGTCCCCAGGGGCTGCCTCGGGGCTATCCGACATTTCAGAAAACTGCCAGGCACCCTTTTGCATAATTTATCAATTACACACTATGCAATTCATTGCAAGAAAGAGACAGGGGCCTGACCTGGGGTGGAGGGGGCCCTGGGAGCAGTGTATTAGAGACAGGAAACCAAGACTCTCATCTCCTTCCATAGACCAATGATGAGAGAGCCTGTGAGTTCTTGATGTTCTTGGGAGGGGGGCAGCCACAGAGTGGGGTTTCAGTTAGATTTAGACTTTGTTTCAATTTCATATTTATGGAATCTGAATGCTGTGGTGGTTAGGAAAAGAGATGTCCAGAGCTTGGGCATCCCCCACCAGGTGTGGGAATATCGAGTGGCCATGAAGGGTGCAGGTCCCAGGTGGCCACACAGAGGTCTGCTTCTCTAGTCTGCCCGGTGGTTGTCACTCTTAGAATGGCCCTTACATATGTCTACCATGTCAATGTCTTAGGTCACCTTTGCTCATGTGAGTTGACATCACCCTCTGGAGAAGTCAGCTGTGCTGCTGGGGAATTGAGTTTCACAGACAGATGCCAAGGCACATGTACGGAGAGCAGGAGTGGTGTGCCCAAGTCCACAGAAATCATGCTTCTTTTAATCCATTGGCCTCTCTCCAACCCCGCCACCCATCCCTTCTCTCTCCTGGGCCCCACCATCTTGGAACAGACTTTTTCCTGGTGTCAGCAACACTGGTTAGGCTGTTTCCTGCCTGCCCAAGGGCAAAGAACAGAGCCATATCTGTTTCCCAGGCACTTGGTCAAGGGTCTGTTTTGTTACAGATGCCCAGGGAGTGTTGGATGGAGTGATTCAGGGGGACTGAAGAACAAACAGAACCCACTTAGTAACACCACCTCTTTGACTTCTAGTCCAGAGCTTCTGACTCTAGGTTCTGGAAAACCAATTTCTTGCTCCTGACTTCCATGCAATGATTGAACGTTCACCAGAAGGCTTTGTAGGTCAGGACTTCTATTTTCACTTTTCCATCATACTCTCAAAGTCCCATGCTTGACCAAGGTGCATACAGCCCAAAGACTTTTGTTGAAACAAGATTTGAACCCAGTCCCAATTGATAGCAAACTCTACATTCAATTATTAAGTCATAAAAAAGTATATTACCCCCGTTGAATGCTATATGTGCATGTTTAGCTGTTCATGTGTGTACGTGTGTAACCTTTATTTGTTTATTTTATTTTGTTTTGTTTTTGAGACAGAGTTTCTCTGTGTAGCCTGGTTGTCCTGGTACTTGCTCTGTAGATCAGGCTGGCCTCAAACTCGGAGATCTGTCTGCCTCTACTCCCTGAGTGCTGGGATTAAAGATGTGCACCACCCTGCCTGGCCTATTAAACCTTTACCTTTCCCTGATGTGGGGCTATCCTGTTGGACTTGCTGGCTATGCAGAGAGCTCTGGCTGCCTCTGCCTCCTCCGCACTGGTATTACAACATGTTAACCATCACATCTAGACTTTTCATGACCATGGTCATTGTACTCTACCAACTGATCTCATCTCTATCTCACATTGTCTAATTGTCCAAGGGCCCATGTTCAGTCCTTTCAGAACTGGGGCTCCCAGGTAGGCAGGCTGAGAAGAGCCAAGTCCTCCCAGGGGACAGCTGAGGAAGTTCAGACAGGACTAGCACCTGCCTGAGGTTCATTCATAGCTAAGATAGCAACAAGCTGTGAGGGCAGAACTCACCTCTCGGCCTATCCAAGGCGAGTACTCAGCACTGAACTACAAGTTAGGTATCTTTGTTTTTATTTGTGATTTTTAAATTAATGGACTGAACTGAAAATGCAAGTCTCCCACCCCCACCTCAGCACACTAGGATGAGGTTTCTTAACAGCCAGGAGCCCTCCAGTTACTGAGGCTGAACCAAAGGCAATTTCACTCTGCTGAAGTTCTAAATTATCTGCCTGGCAAATATGGGCTCTGACGATGAAACCTAGTAAGTACTCATTATCTTCCTGGAGGAGGGCCACAGTGTGGAGGCAGGATAAAGTCACATGGGGAGGGGGCTGTCTGTTATCTCTGAACACAAGAGCCAAGGAGGTCACAGGGGCCGTGGGTGGGAAAAAGCCAAGAGACGCCCCCCACCAACCTCCCACCCAGAGAAGCTCTCTTGAGTAGACTATGACCCCATCCAGGGCTGCTGTCCCTGGTCTAGGAGCATGCACGTTGGTTTCTGAGCAATGTCCATCCCTCCCATCTCTGCAAGGCATAGACCAGTCCCCTGGGTCTGAGTGTGCAAGAGCTAAAAGACTTAAGGAGATGGGGGATGCCAGTCCCTGTTTAAAGATGTCTGCAGGGGGTGAGGGGATGTTTGCTGCTATTGTCTGGAGGGAAACTCCTTAGCAGCTGTTTCTTTAGCCTCCATGGAAATTAAAGCCAGGAAGCTAAGCAGTGGGTGATTATGGGCTCAAGTTGCTTATTAATAGCCCACAAAGGATTGTCATGGGGTTTCTAGGCAAAGCCCACAGAGGATTGGTGGGGCAGGGACTGCTTCCTGGCTCTGCTCCCTGAGAACACAGCTTCCTCCAGGCTCCCTCCCCTGGCTCCTCTAACCTGCAAGAGCTTCCAAGCTCAGAGAGGCAGTGGCCTTTGTGAACTGTGCCTGCAGGGGCTTCTGGGCAACACATTCCAGGCGTTTGAAAATGCCTTTTGGAACTTTAGGTCGTTTAGGCAAGTTGTCAGAGGAGTTCAGGTAGAGTTCTTTGAAAACTTCCACCAAATCCTGCCTGTCTGTATCTACAAATAAAGTTTTATAGACACCGTGGCTTGGCTCTTTCATGTCCTATGTGGCCACTTTCAAGCTATAAATTATGTAGATGCAAAATGGACTGGTCCACACAGCCTAAGCTATTTCATCTCTCACTCTTTAGGTTTTGCTCACCCTTAGGTAGAGGACAGTATGGATTTCAGAGTTGTTCTGGTAGATCTAAATGCCACCTTTATTTTGTTTTTACATACCGTTGGGCATGGTCCTTCCCCAGCACCTCAGTCTTTCCACTTTGAGTTAGGATCACTGACGTTTTGAACCCCACACCTATCATGTAGCAATCTCTTAGCACCAGGCACCCACCTAAGAGCATTGCTAACACTATCTGTCCCTCCTCACCACAACTGGATGGAAGTGTGTCATGATCTTACTCAGCCTACACAGGAGGAAGTGGAGACCTAGAGAGCTTTAGTGACTGGTCCAGAATGAAATAGCACTGGGATTACAAAAGCAGGCAGTACGGTTCCAGCTTGTTCTTGTCTGCTGTGCATACGGCCTCTCACCAGGCCCTTGCAGATCAAGGGATAGCAGGGCTGAACCACTGCCCTGGAATGTAATAGGAACTTAGCATGTGCTAGTTCACTCCTCCTTTCATTATTTTCTTAATTTTTTTCCTGTTTCTGCCCAGAATGAGGGTCCCAGGGCCTTCAAATTCCAGAGACTTAGGTCACAGTGTCCCCACCTGTCTTTGCCAAAGCTGGGGATCACGCACACTGCCGCATTTCACTGTGCTCTCTTATCTCCTGCCTGCCACCCCCCCACTGTTTAGTTAATAATAACATATCATGACTCTGTCTTAGATGCATATCAGTGGTGTATAATTATTTATGGAGAAATAGACAGATGAGTCCCTGCTTGGACCATTTTCACGGGCAGCCCTACCTATCGCTTAGCATCCCTCTCTCCCTTAGTCTAATAACACTGTCCACTTTAGATCCTGGGGCCGTGATTTATTAGGTAATTTGTTTCCTCTCTGTGGCTTGGGCCTGCCTGTCATCAATATAATAGGATGATGGACGTGCAGACTGTAGACACCAGACATTAAAAACTAGGCAAATATTACCCATTTCAACTCCTTGTCTTGCCACAGCCAATCGGTAGCAAGCCCCAGCCTCTGCTTGTCTGAAGAGAAGAGAAAGATTGCTGAAGAACACCCAAGGCCCGGCTTCCTACAAAATGGCTCTTTGCAAATCAGCCCTGTTGGTTGCTCTGCTTTTTGGGAAAATGCTTGGAAGAGATGTGTGCACTTGTATACCCATGGACACACACCACACACGTGTTCGGACACACACTACACACGTGTTCAGGCACACACACACACACACACACACACACACACACACACACGCACGCACACACACATGCATCAATCACAGGAATCCGTCTGAGAGACTGAGGAGGAAAAGGGACAGATTGGGGAGTTGTGGCCACTTACCTCATCTCTCTGGATCAGAATTGCCTCATCTGTCAATTTAGGAGGTGGATTAGGTAAGCTCCATGTGGCCTTCAGCGCTGTGATGTGGCCAAGGTTACAGAGGATGGAGGAAGCAGGGTTGAAAAGCGAGCCTGTGATGTCTAATGTCCTTTTAACACTCTACCACACCGTTGTCATTGATCATAACTGTAATCACGGCTCTCAGTCCCGTCACTATCAATAGCTTTATCACAATCACTGAGCTCATATCGCTAATAAATGATCTTTAATTGCATCATCAAGAGAATCATCAGCTCTGTTATCTCCAACAGCATCTCACCCTCCCCATTAGCGCACTGTTAATTTCACGGTATGTTTTACAGATTCCAGTGTTTCTGGGACTGGATGCTATTTAACCCTCTCTGCCATCCTAGGAGATTGGCACCATTCCAATCAGTCACATTTAATAAATGAGGTGACTAAGGCTCAAAGTGGTTAAGTAACTTTTTGGAAGCCACATGATAGTCAGTGCCTGGCTTTGGATTCAAATTCACATCTGTTTCCAGAGAAGGCATCTGTTTCCACAGTGCGGTTGGTCATTGGTACTGTATCACAGATGATAATTCTCATTAGTGTGAGCAGGACTGTTTTCATCTATATAGGTATTACCAAGATGCACAGTAGAGTGTCTGTGTGTCTGTGTGTGTGTCTGTGTGTGTGTCTGTGTGTGTGTCTGTCTGTCTCTGTGTATTCATGCCCACCCTTGTCTGTGGGCATTTGTGCACTTGTGCACGCATCAGGTATCCTCTTCAATTGCTTTCTACCTCATCTTTTTGAGACAGTGTCTCTCACAGAACCCAAAGTGCATTGGTTCATCTAAGTTGGCCATTCAATGAGCTGGGTGAATCTACCTGTCTCCTCCTCCTGAGCACTGGAGTTAGAGATACTTGCTTCTATACCTGGCTTTCATGTGGATGCTGGGGTCTACATTCAGACCTACAAGCCTGCCCAGATAGTTATCAGCTGATCCATCTCCCTAGTCCAATGCAGCATCCTTGAGGCATTTTCAGTGTCATCACCAGCATAAACATCATTGCCAATGTATCACCGATGCCAGGATCAAAATCAGCAATATTAAACCAATGCTGTTTAAATACGGACACTACCATTAATCATGAGCAATATGGTCATTATCACTGCCATAGTTTATGTCAACTGATCAATGCTATCAACAGCATTTTATTTACAGTAACTGCTAATTCTGGCACCATGATTATCACTAGCAAAATTATAGTCATGGTACTTGATGTACACCAATAACAGTGTAGTGGTTGGTTTTATTGTCAGCTTACATAATCTAGAATCACCTGGAAAAGCTGGCTCTAGACGTGTCTATGAGAGATTTTCATACTCTATTGAGGTAGGAAGACCCATTCTGAACATGGCCAATGTCGTTTCATGGTTTGAATGAAAAGGAAAAAGCGAGCTGAGCACTAGTACACATGTTATTAATCCACTGCTCTCTGCTCTTGACTGTGGATGTAACTGGCCAGCCACTTCAAGTTTATGCTTTCTTGACTTCCCCATAAAGGGGGACTGTGATCTAGAATTGTGAGCCAAATAAAACCTTTCTACCTTAGGGTGCTTTTATTAGGATATTTTATCTAATTCCTTTAAAAATTATTCATTTTTATGTGTGCATGTGTGTGCATGTGTGTTCCTGCCTGTCTGTATGTGTACCATGTGTCTACAGTATCCATGGAAGCCAGAAGTGGGTGCCAGACCTTCCTGGAGTGGGAGTTCTAGTCTGTTGTGAGTTGCCTGACATGGGTGCTGGGAATAGAACCTAGGTCCTCTGTGAGAGCAGTCAGTACTCTTAACCACTGAGCCACCTTCCCAGCCCCTTGTGAGGATATTTTATTACAGCCACATGAAATGACATTAAGATAATCACAATCTTAGAACTGTCACAGATGGCAGAATCCTCAGATGTGTCATGGACATTATCATCTAGAAGGAAATCAGTCATCAATATTGTCAACAGCATTGACAGGAGGTTCACACCTCCTCAGCATCAGTTTCCTATCACAGATATGCCCACCAACACAATCAAACAGCAAATGTACTTTTTCAGTTAAGTGGGCATCATAAAAGTTAACCCACTGTTATTGGTAGAAACACACTCTGCTGAGTTCTTTCTCAGGGACTGTCCTGGGTATCTTCTCCCTGGTACTATTCAGGTATACCTGGAGAACTTGGGGGAAGGGGAACATATGCATTTGATTTGTGGATACATGGGCCATTCATTCATTTCCAGGGTCACTGGGAACCTGACATTTCTTCATCTCCAGAATCAGGCGGAGTTCCTTCCTCAGAACCGCAGGGCTTCTGAATACCCTCCTGGCCACCAGTCTTTCACAGCCAGATTAGACAATGCACTCCTCAGTGGCATCAGCTCCCCTTCTTCCTGGGGTCACAGCGTGTTATTTTAGTGTTGCTTGGGGGCATTTGTAGTTCATCTTCTGTCCGTGTTGTTTACAGGCTCATCTCCTGCCCTGGGGAGAGAGCTCCTGAAGGTGGGATTAGGTTTCTTCTCTACCGCTGAGAGACTCTGCACGGAACGATCTTGTGTCTTCCACACACTTAGAGGATAAAAGCAGTGGACTTCCAGCTAGTCTGCAAGGATAGATTCTGATGGACAAAGAGCACCAGACTGAGATTAGACAGCAGTCCAGATCATCCTCACTGTGCGCCTTGCACACCCCCCTCACTGTTGTGATCTGACAAGAGACAACCGAAGGGAGGGAGGCTTCATTGCTGCTCACAACTCAAGAGTGCCCAAGGTCCACCTTGGAGTATGAGAGGGCTTGGTGACATTGTGTCAGCGGTCAGGAAGCAGAGCTCAGGAAGCCTCCAGCCCTCGGGAAGGTGCCGCTCACATTTCCTCAGTGTAGTGGTCTGAATGAGAATGGTCCCCACAGACTCATATGCTTGAGTGCCCGGAGTTGGTGGAGATGTTTGGGAAGGGTGGCTTGGTTGGAGGAGATGCATGACTGGGGGCTGGGATTTGAGGTCTCAAAAGTCCACACCATTCCATGTAGTTCTCTCTGCCTCGTGCGTGTGGGTCAGATATAGGCTCTCAGCTGCTGCTGCAGCTCCATGCCTGCCTCCTGCCATTTTCCCTGCCATAATGGCCATGCATTCATCCCCGGAAACTGTAAGCCAGCCTCCAGTGAAATGCTTTCTTTTCTAAGTTGCCTTGGTTGTGGTGTCTCTGCACAACAATAGCAAAGTAGCTAAGACACTTAGTTAACCCTTTCTGGAAACACTCTTGTGATTTTTCTTTCCAGGGTGATTATAAGTCCAACCAACTTGGCATCCGAGATTAACCATCATACAGCGGATGGACTGTTCGTATTTCCTCCTTTTCTTCCTCCCCCTCCCTGCTTTCATTTCTTCTTTTCTTTTTCCGAATCAAAAAGTAATCCACTTTTAACCCCAAATTCCCTGGCAAACTATGAGCCCTGTCTTGCAGACATCTCTCCAACTGTCTTACCTTGCTCTTCCAGCCCCCAGCTCAGCCCCACACTTCCGGCAGGAGCCACTGTCTCATCGAATGCCTGGGAAAGCTGCCTCCACTCTAGTTCTCTAAGCTGACCCCAATGGGAACCAGATTTCTCTTTCAAAATAGAAGTTCGCATTCAAATCTGACCCTGTGGCTTCCCACTTCACTTAAAATAACGTCTAGACTGCCTTCTGTGGCATTCCACAGCGTCTCCCAGTTCCGACAGCACGCCCCCTTCTCACAGAGGCTTTCTGAGGTCACTTTCATGAAGAAGAACCCCTTACTAGATGCTCTCACATGCTGCTGCAGGACTTCCTGGTCTTGGCATTTGGGGTGTTTGGGAAGGATGCCTCTGTGGTGGGGGAAGTGCACCGTGGGGGGCCAAGCAGCACCAGTGGCCTCTGTTTACTGGATGCTGCAGATAACCTCCTCCCAGTTGTGGTCAACTGTCCTGGCTAGGAGACACCGACAGACTGCTCTAGTGGATATATCAGCGACTACAGTCAAGAATACCCCTTCTCTCTCTTGGAAGGAGGGGGGCAGACAATGAATATATTAAGTAAATTATATCTACTCTAGAAGGTGGTATCTAGAAGGGGATTCTATATTGGGGGTGATCATCACTGATGGAAGAGGTACACTTGTTTTATCTGTCAGTTTGTTTTGAGAAGGATGACTCTCTGAAAGGAGAATGCACTCTAGCCCAGGCTAACTTCAAACTCTTGATCCTCTTGCCTCAGTTTCCCAGATGACAAACTGTGTGCCACCATGCCAGGCCTGGAGTATAGTTTTAAGTAAGGTGCTCAGAATAAACCTTGTTGGAAAGGTGATTTAATATTTAATGTTATTGTTATTATTGTTGGTTTACTTATTATTATTTATTAATGCACAGGTCATTGTAACCAGCCTGGCAGAAATAAATGTATTCTAAAGGGATACCCATGTCCCTCTATCTGACTATCAAACTATTGAAAAAAAATGGGAACTGGAATTCCCTCTCTTCTCCAACTTCTGGTCCCCAGGAATCTCAGGCTGGGAGAAGGAAAGGGCTGGAGTTTGATACCAGCCAGAGGGGCAGCTCATCTCCCAGAAAGGGATTCCACACAGTTCTGACACCTTGTTGACTACCTAGCAGGAGACGCTGGAGCCAAGGATGGGACAGTGATGGGTGGGAGCACAGTGTGACCTAGACAGCCCACGTGTACACATCCTAGTGGGCACACTCACTTCTCACCTCACTGCAGGTGCCTCCTGATGGGCTTGACATGAGTCACTGGGTCTCTTGGCTCCTCTTCCCAAAGTGGGTGCGTTTGAACAAATCCTATTTTTCTGCTTAAAAAAAACTATCTTGTTTAACCTCTTCTTGAAGAGAGGTGACAGAACCTGCCTCCTTGGTGTACAGACTGTGACTCCAAGTTTGGTAACACCATGACATGAAATTGTATCATCTCAATTTTATTGTAATTATATTTTCTTTATATCTAGAAAGAGCCTATGAGGGCACAAAATGCTTCCAGCTTGTTTGATGTTGTAAAGCCATATGGGATCACCCAGCACCCCACATTTGCACTGGAAAGGTCTAAGTGGAAGAGAAAGAAAGGAACATTTTGCAAGGGGTGGAGGCAGGAGCAGGAGGGGACAGGGCATATGCCAGCAGGGACCCTGGAGAAAAGGGGACAGGCTGCAGGGTCCTGCCTTGCTCCATGCTGAGAGGCAGTCTCCTGCCACCCACCACTTCCCTCAAGAGGCCCACAGAGGGTTTCTCAGCCTAGATAAACTCCCCAGCACAGGCTGATCCCTTCTGCCGGGTGCGATAAACCCGATTTCATAAAGAAGACATGAATGGCTGTAATCAGATACACTGTTTGCCATGCTAAACAAAATGAGCAAAAGGAGAAAAAAAACCTCAGTCGGGCTATAATTATGGGTGTAATATTTCAGCCCATTAGCAAAAAATATCTCAGAAACCTGCTGCCTCGCCTTCTCAGCGACAAGAGATAGGAGGCTAAGCTGGAGAAGGCGAGCCAAGAACACCAAGCTCTGAAGCAGGAGCCCAATTAACCGCTAATATGTCTCCCCAGTTCTATTCTGACAATTCTGATCTTTTTGTTGCACAAGATAAAGAGACAGACTTGCCCCCTTTGTGTGGCTCCAAGAGACTGCAATCTTCCTTCCCGTCACCCTGCCTGACCCAACACTGTTAAGTGCCTGCAGTTTGCAAAGCCCTTGGTAAACTCAGGGTTTTTGCTTGGTTTTGATTTGAGGTTAAAACAAAATATTTACTTTGTTGAGATAAGGCCTTGCTTCATAGGCCAGGCTGGTCTCATGCTCACAACCTTTCTGCCTCCACCTCTGATGGGATGGCAGGCATGCAATACCGTGCTTACTATAAAACTCAGTGCCTTGTACAATAATAGCTATCTTAGGCTTCTTGCTATGTGCCATGCCTCTTGGTAGAGATTTTGAAATCTGTATTTCATTTCCTCTCTGGGAGTGATGTAAAGTAGTGGGATGACTCTCTGGTCAGCTGAGGACCCCTCAGGAGCTGCAGGGGTCACAGAGAAAGTAGGGGCAGGGAGCCTGTCACAATGATAGTTCTGTTGGATGAGATGTGTGTGTGTGTGTGTGTGTGTGTGCCTAGATGGATGGGTGGGTGAATGGATGGAATTGAATAGATGAGGTTAGGTGAATGGACCAGTTAGATGGGTAGATAAATTGTCTTAGTCAGGGTTTCCATTGCTGTGAAAAGACACCACGACCATAGTAACTCCTATAAGGAAAACATTCAGTGGGGGCTCACTTACAGTTTCAGAGGTTCAGTCCATTATCATCATGATAGGGAGCATGGTGGCTTGTAGGCAGACATGGTGGTGCCAGAGTAGCTGAGAGTCCTACATTTTACAGGCAACAGGAAGTGAACTGAGATATTGGGTGTGGCTTGAGCATATGAGACCTTAAAGCCTGCTCCCACAATGACACACTTCCTCAAACAAGGCCATACCCATTCCAAGTAACAAAGCCACACCTCCTAATTGTGCCACTCCCTATTAGATATTGGGGGTAAATTTCATTCAAGCTACCACATAAATGATGGCAAAAATGAAGGAATGAAAGTCTACATAGAAACTGGCCAGGTTCTTACAGAGTTTGGTTAACAGCAGTACAAGGCAGCTAACTAGAAAGCCTGGGAAAGGGGCTGGACCTAGTTATCAGAGTCACACCCTGCTGAGTTCCAGAGCACTCTATGAATGGTTTCATAGAGATCCTAGTGACTAGGAAGAATATGGAGGTGGGGCACTGCATTTACAGCATTCATTCATTCATGTGCTTATTTGTTCGTTTGTGTTTTTCCTACATATTTCCTGAATGTCCCCTGAGCTGTGGGCCCAGGGTTGGGCCTCAGGAATTTACAGAAATGTAATCAGAATCACAGGCCACTGAGAAGACAGACTAGTGTGAGACCAAAGGCATCCCATGCTGGAGCCTGGAGGAAACAAGCCGCTAAAGGTGGGTGACACATGTGTGATACTGTTCAGTGCAGTGCAGATGGCAGAGGAGGCAAAACCAGTCAGGTTAAAACAGTTCAAGGCACATTGTTGGAGAAAAGCCCGGAGACATAGAAACCTGTACGTGTTTTGCTGACTCTACCAATCAAAAGTGTCACTGGGGCAGGGATTCAGGGGGGCAGCCTTGGGATCAGGTGACAGAGAGTCTAATCCCAGGCCCCAGTTTCTCAGCTGAGTTCCCTGAGTGAGTGTCTATAACCCTGGTGGTAATTAAATGGGTCTCTCAGAGGAGGGGGTGAGAGGGCAAGTCGGAGGGAGAAGAGGATTCAGGTGGGGGCATTTAGAAAAGGCTCAAGGGGGAGGGGCTTAGTGCTTCAGAAAGGCTCCTGAGCTGTGTACTCTGCTGGTTAAGTCATGAGAAGAGAGGAGTGAGTGACTGTCCCAGCCAGAGGGATCAATGCCATAGCAAGACTAGAGAATTGTGAGCGCCTGGGAAGTTTGAGGACATTCACTGTGGTCAAGCTACTGGGGAAAAGATGGAGATGAGGGTGGAAGGCAGAGGGGCTGACCCACCTCATCACTGGAGCCCTGTCCTTAGTTTAGTGTGGCAAGGAGAGGGGCAGGCCCCTTGAGCTGTGAGGTGCTCGCAAGGGGACCATCAGACCTATTGCACTTGCATGTGGTAAGGAGAGACTGGCAGGAAGGTGGCCGGTGGTCCACCTGGGCTTGGGATGGTGCAGAACCATTGGGAAGACCTGTCTGCTGTGGCGACAAGGGAGGGAAGGAGATGGGTTCCTGTGCTGCAGGGGGAGGCACTGAGCAATGAGTAGCCCGTGGTGGTTGACTGGGAGGCAAAGCAAGGGAGCATCCAAGGTAGGCTGGTTTCTGGCCCATTCAGGGTAGTGTAGTGGACAGAAACCACACTCGCTGAGAACGAGGGGCAGTGGGCTCAGATTTGGTAACAGTGGCCTTAGATACCTGTGAGGCTTTCCAGTGAGGTGGTCCAGGAGACAGTTGAGTACCTTCATCTTGACAGACAAGGACTAGCAATAGAGATGTTGGGCGTGTGGACCTGAAATGGCCACAGACCCCCTCCAGTAGCAAGAAGGTCCAGAAAGCTGAGGAGGCTGGGAAGGCAACACATGGTCAGTTCCTAAGGGACACTGAACCAATGGCACTCCACCTGGGTGGACACCCCTTCCTTGGCTCCCATGCTAATTGCCTGTCTGACTGTCCCCAGCCTCTATGTCTGTCATAGGCCCACAGTGGGTCAAGCACATGGGTGTACATCCCAACCACACTTGGGTCTTTCTCCCATCGTTTCACTCTGCCGACGTTCACTGGTCCTAGACATATGCTCCATCATGGGTCAGCTGCTCCCTCTAGTAGTTTTCTTGCTTGGACAAAGGGAGATGGTATTTCCTGTCATTGTTTTTCCTAATAAAAAGTGGCAATAGGCAAAGATCCTAGAGGAGGCCTTGGGATCAGGTAACAGTGAATGTAATCTAACCTTGAATTGTCTCTGAAGATGTATCCATTTGAATCTGAGGCATGGGCTGGAGTCTCTCTCTGTCACCATTTTAGGAATGTTTGGGATTAGAGGGAATGGCTGTTAGTCAAGTATTTGCTAACCAGGCATGAGCACCTGAGTTCTCCAGTATCTGTGTAAAATCTGGGCACAGCAGGTGTGCCTGCCATCCAGCGTTGTACTGGTGAGATGGAGCTGTATGTGACAGACACAGGAGATCCCAGGTGCTCACCGGTCAGTCAGTGTGGCTCAATCAGTAAGCTCCAGTTTCAGTGAGCGACCCTATGTCTCAGAGCTTCTATTGCTGTGATAAAAAAATAAAACATGATCACAAAGCAAGTTGGGGAGGAAAGGGTTTATTCAGTTTACTCTTCAACACCACTGCTCATCAGCAAAGGAAGTCAGGATAGAAACTCAAGCAGGGCAGGAACCTGGAGGCCGGAGCTGATGCAGAGGTCATGGAGGAGTACTGCTTACTGACTTGCTCTTCATGGCCTGCTCAGCCTGCTTTCTTACAGAGCTCAGAACCACCAACCCAGGGATGGCAGCACAAACAATGGGCTGGGCCCTCCCCATCTATCACTCATTAAGAAAATGCTCTACAAGCTTGCCTGCAGCCCACTCTTGTGAAGACATTTTTTAAATTGAGGATCTTTCCTCTCAGGTGACTCTAGCTTGTGTCTAGTTGACAAAACTATCCAGCACTCTGTCTCAAAAATAAGTTAGAGGATGACAGAAGAAGATACCTTATGCTGATTCTGGCCTACACACAGACACACACACAGACACACACACAAACACACACACACACACACACACACACTTTAAATTATAAACTATTCTATGAACATTGCATAAGTACAGCCCAGAATGAAAACAAACAAATCCAACACCCACTTCGCCCTTCTCACACCAGGTCTTGCATTCTGCTGCCTCGTGATAATTACTGGTTCCCAGTTCACGCACACACTAAGAATAACACTCAGCTTCTGATGGTTTGATTGTGAGATATGTACTAGAGAGGGGCTGGAAGGACGGCCCAGTGGTTAAGAGTACTTCTCTTGCACCTCCATGGTGCTCACAAGGATCTGTAACTCCAGTTCCAGGGGGTGGGGCGTCTTCTGGCCTCTGAGGGCGCTGCACTCATATGGTACACAGATTCATACAGGTGAGACACTCATGCACATAACATAAAAATACATTAACCTCTAACTTAAAAAGACACATATATACTAGATGTGTTGCCACACTTTTATTTTCCTGGCTGTCCTGGAACTCACTCTGTAGACTAGGCTGGCCTTGAACACAGAGATCCGCCTGCCTTTGTCTCCAAAGTACTAGTATTAAAGGCATGTGCCACCACTACCCAGCCCATTCTCATTCTTACAACAAGAATTCTAGAAGTTTATTGCAGAAAATGTGGAAATTCATAACAATATTACAAAGAGGCACATCTGCCATATTCCTTAAAATTTCATTATTTAGAGATGATAATTAAGGACAAAGGTGCCTGCAGTCAGCTCTCCCTGGACAATATCAGAATAAAAAGAAGCTGAGCTTGGAGATGAAGAACGGGCAGACTTGAATTTTTCTTTTCAAAATAGGGATCTTTGTACGGTTTCTTCTTTTTATTTTTTTAACTTTGAAGGAAGTAAGACATTAAAGCCATGATGTTTTATGTTGTGTGTATTGAAGTTGTTAGTTAAGGGAGAGTTCAGTAATTTAACATAAAAATGAAAATATAACTTATCCCTAAGGAAATAAACAGACTAGCTTATCTGCATTCCACCCTTTCTTGTTATCTGCAGGGGTTGGCTCTGAGACTCCCTTGGACGCAAAAGTCCAAGAATGTTTAAGTTCATTCTATAAAAGGATGTCATTTGTACATACAATCTGCACATATCCTCATATATGTACAGTTTCATATGGCCCAGGCTAGTCTCAGTCTTGCTATGTAGCAAGGGATAACTTGGACTTCTCCTTCCACTCCCGAATACTGGGATTGCAGAGGTGCACTACCACACCTGGATTAGTGGGGAGCTGGGGATGAGACCCGGCTGGCTCATGAGTACTAGGGAACACTACCAGCTGAGCCGCGTCCCTAGCTCATCCATATACTTTGCATCTTTAATCCCTAGATAACTTAGCACATCCAACATATACAAATGTTCTGTAAACAGTTGTCCTATTGCACTGTTTAGAGAGGGGAGAAAAATCTTCATGTGCTCAGTAGAGAATCGTCTCTTCTGAATAATTTGAAAATAAAAGTGTGTTTACTTGAGGGTGCCTAAGGGTATATATACCCCATCTGTGCAGTACCCAAGGTGTACACCAGAAGAGGGCATCAGATTCCATGGAACTGGAGTTGTAGGTGACTGTAAGCTGCCACACATGGGTGCTGGGAATGGAACTCAGGTCCTCTTCAAGAGCAGCCAGTGCTACTAGCTGCTGAGCCATCTCTTTGCCCCGCCCCCAGAATATTTTTGATTTTTAGTTAGATGAATACTCAGATACAGAACTCATAATCCAGAGGGATAGACTATATATATGTGTATATATATGTATATATATCCCAAATAAAATGCTATGGAGACCTAAGTCTGGTATGAGGATAATCCATCAGGAACAACATTGAAGTATCAATCACTTTCAAAAGGAGCTGTGCTAGCCTGGGGAGGCACTTCCCACCTGTTCTCAATAAAAACCCAGCCATGCTGTTGGAATTCAAACCATTTGTTTTCCCCTACTTTACCTGATGCCGGGTGGGTTGGCTTTGTGGGCTGAGAAGGCATAGGGATTTCCACAATGTAATGGATGGAATGCTAGGGTAGGAACCTTGCCATAATGTGACATCCTTTATACCTCTGGTGACAGTGTCTCTTACAAACATTTTGGTTACATGTATTGTGTGTGTGTGTGTGCGTGTGTGTGTGTGTGTGTGTGTGTGTGTGTGTGTGTGTATACACTCCAACCATAGTGCATGTGGAGGTCAGAGGTCAACTTGTGATAGTCCCTCTGCCATGTGGGTCCTGGGGATCAAACTTAGGTTGTCAGGTTTGTTGATAGGTGCTTTCACTCTCTGAACCATCTCACCACCCCACAAGTGTCCTTTCCATTGACTGTCCAACGTTTTCCCTGATGTGTCCTTTCCTTGATGCTCAGGGACTTTCATGATTTATTTTTATGGTATCCTCCGTGGTCCAATTTCTTATAAGATATGGGTGGCCCTATTTTCTCCTCCAGGTCACCCGTCATTGGGTCCTGTATTTTCTTGCTCTAATTGGAGCCAACTGCCTAATATACCGTCTGTACAGTTGTCCCACTAGTACTCCTTCTCATTCTTCTCTTGGGTTAATCGTAAATGTTTTTGACTCTTCATCTTGTCTGGAGTTGGTTTTCATCTTTCTAGTGCTGGTCCTTGAGGATTTCTTTCAGGAAATGTATCTAATATGGTAGGGCCATGAAGCAAGTAAAGCTGAGCCCCTGGATTTCTAAAAATTACCTTCACTAGGCCATTGTACTTATTATTTTCTCCTTTAAAATAATTATGAGTATTTCATTTAATATGCTTGGAGCACATTCACCCCTCCCCCAACTCTCCTCAGATTCATGCCTCCCATTCTTACCCTGGTATTTATTCGCCTGGAAACTTCATCCCTACTGACTAGCTTTTGTAGTTTTGGAAGATGCTATGTGTACTACCAGAGGAAAAAAATCATCACTCTTCCTTGGTTGTGAACCTCAAACCTACAATAACTAACCTGGTAATAAATGCCCACCAGTGTAATAGTGGCATAAACATTATAGAAGTAACAAATCACTCTATGACCAGATTTAAGTCCCACTTCACAAGATGCAGCCCATACCTGGCACCATTATTAAGCCAAGACAGGTCATAGACCCTGTTGGAAGCCCTATTGCCCTTTTTCTATATTAACCCAACTCCTGATTGCTTGCCATTTTACCCATAGATTAGCACCTCTAAACTCTCATCTAAACTTATATTTGCAGTAGATAGTGACCAGTACAGAAACCAACAACCAGTCATGGTGAAGAAAATAGTCCCTTGTGCTTGACTAAGAGATTCTGAGTGATTTTTCTGCCAAATACTGTAGGCATTGCTTTGCTGTCTCCATTGCATAACATTGGCTAGTCTCCCCCCCCGTGTGTGTGTGTGTGTGTGTGTGTGTGTGTGTGTGTGTGTGTGTGTGTAAGAGTGATGCTCACATTGGTGTACCTGCACATATGTGAGCATGCATGTGAAGTACAGAATTCAATGTCAGGTGTCTTCCACAGTCACCGTCCATCTTATTTCTTGAAAGGGAATTTCTCACGAGCCATGTGCCTGCTGATTTGACTAGATAGCTGGCTAGCAAGCACCAGTAATCCACACCTCTCCTCCTCTCCAGTGCTGAGTTTACAGGCATGCACCATCATGCATGACTTTTTAAATGTGGGTTCTGGGAATCAAACATTTGCTCAGTAAGCACCTCACTCACTGAGCCATCTCCCCAGGCCCCAAAGACTACTTTGATTGCAGTTTCTTTTTAGCTATCCTAAATTTTTCCTTGAGAAGTTTTAAGGCTTCCTCTTGATTGGAAAAGTCCAAGAAGCCTCCTGGTCCATTAAGTGTGTGTCTTTTTGCTTTACACCTGTTCAACTCAGAGAAAACAGGAGGCAGCTATTGCTTTAGCTCACATCACTTCCCATGGGAACTGTCACTGGCACACTCACTGGCTGAGAACTTGGAGCCTCTGGTAAGAAAGGACTGTCCTTTCACTCCGTGCAGCAGGGTAGGCATCAGAGCATTGCACCTCTCCGGCCTGAGAGGGTGCAAGGGGAGTATGTGACCATATCTGGATTAATTAGAGAATGGTTTCAAACACTGATCATAATGCTGAGAAATAAGGCTATACTCTTCCTCTTTTGGGGTCACAGAGGCTAGATGCAAGGATGAGGTAAAGCTGGAAATAGTAGAGACTGTCTTCAGTACCATATGGAGCAGACAGCCTGTCAGGGGAGCCAACATAGAGAGACAGGACAGGATGGTAGAGGGAGAGGGAGGGGATAGAGAGGAGGAGAGGGCTCAAAGGAGGGGATTTCCATTTTGGGTCTCTGGACCAAAGCTGTGTTAACCAATGTATTCATTTCTTCCTTTGAGCCCTTGTAATTGGGTTTCTATCAGAAGAAACTGAAAGAGTTTCCATAATACAGTGGTCACCTTTAACTGGAAAATTCCTCCATTTCATCGGCCCTGGGGAATTTTCTATATTATCTGATGACTCCTCTTCGAAGTCTTCAGTTCTCCCTTGAAACTCCTGTCAGTCTGGCACTGGATTTCTGGGACCCACGTCATCCTTTTTATTCCTCCCCCCTTTAAAAAGGTCATTCTGATATTCAAATCTGTATTCTGAGATACTGGCTTTATTGATCCTTTCTTCCCTTCCAGGTCTTTTATGATGCTCTTCATTTTAGCTAACAAAATTTTAATTTCTAAAAATCTCTCACTCTTTTTTCTTCAGAAACAGGGTTTCTATGTGTAGCCCTGGCTATCCTGGAACTTACTCTGTAGACCAGGCTGTAGATCTGCCTGCCTCTGCCTCCTGAGTGCTGAGATTAAATGTATGGGACAGCATCACCTGGCTTTCTAAAACTCTTTTATCTCCCGCTTGTTCCCTTTTCTACTATGGTGATCTGCTTTCATTTTTATGGGTATAATACCCTCTCTTTCAAAAATTTTATTCATTCAATATATGTATGTATGTATGTATGTACGTATGTATATATAATTCTCCCAAATCTTTAAATTCCTCCAGACTGAGCCAGGGGAATGAAATTTCTCTCTCTCTCTCTCTCTCTCTCTCTCTCTCTCTCTCTCTCTCTCTCTCTCTCTGTGTATTAAATGCAGATACAGAGTTAAGGGCTCATGAAATATAATCATAATGACTAAAGTAAAATTAAGTGCTAGAGAGTGTCTTTGTGGTTAAACAGCATTCGCTGTTCTCTCAGAAGATCTAGATTTGGTTCCCAGCACCTATCAGTGCTTCACAACCACCCTTAACTCTATTTTCAGGGAATCTGTTACCCTCTTCTGGTCTCCCTGGATACCTGCAGGCAATCGATGCACATACATATATTCTCAGACACACATACACATACACATAAAATTAAAGCAATTAATTAATCCACAAAATAAGAACAATTGTAATAAGGGTACTTAGGAACATGCTAAAATTTCTAATAAATAATAACAAAATTATGGTAAACATAGGGGATTACTTTTTTTAAAAGTGAAAGTAGCTTAATAAGAGAAAGCAGGAGCAGGGTTTAGGGTTCTGAATTATGAAATGAGACTGAAAGTTTATAGACCCTGAACACTATGTAACAGGGCCTTCCAAGACAATGCAACTGTCCCCAAGGAGGCACATAGATGTATGGAGTGGCCCCCAGTCCTCTGAGCACCCCTGGGTCTGACTACCATTACCTTGCTGTTTAAATTAGTGTGTGGGAAACACCGAACTCCTAGATAGCCATTGCATCTGAGAAATGTGGATGATAGAAATGCATACTGCAGGGCAAACCAAGAACCATTTCTCTGGAGTCCATTTTTTTCTCCCTGATTCTGTTGGGGATGTTGGGAAGGACCACACTGCAGAAATTCCTGCTAGATTGCTGGATTCCCTGTTTTATTTAGGAAGTTGTTCTCACACGTCTGCATGTTTTTTTGTTTGTTTGTTTGTTTTTTTACTTTGGCTTTGGCTCCAATTGATTCACAATTTTGACTCCCAGTGTATTTTCTGGAACCTTGAAGGAAGGGTTACATCACATCTGCTGTCAGCTCAAGAAAGAGAGCCCTTAATTTGGCAGTCGATAAAATGAGGCCAGGCCCACCTCCCTCCCATGGTTATTCAGATACCTCCGGCCTCCATGTTCTTGGGTCCCTGTCTCATTGCACTCCTGTTATTCAGCAGTCTGCCAGACCAGGGCTACAGTGCTGGGGAAGAATGAGAAAGAATTCCGAAGAGGCAAGAATGACATAAATAATTCAGTGATTGCTGACCACGGGCCATTACATTTCCCATGATCTGTTTTACTGTAGCTGTTATGCGGCGTTAGTCACTGCCAATTCAATTGCAAACCAGGCATTTCAGTGGGCCTTAAGGAGCTGGCCATTGCTCCTAAGATCCAAGACCATGACAGCATTGGCCTTGAGCTCGGAAAGGTAGCCAAATGGATTCACAGGTGCAGGTGCAGCAGGCTTCTCCCAGCTCCTACTGTCTACTGAGTCACTGACAGTAGGGGAACTGTCACCTTGACCTCATCTAGAGCCTGTTCGTATCTCCAGTGTCAGAAAAGACATGGTGTTCTGGGAGGAGCAACATTTAAAGGATTCATCTGTTCCATGTAAACAATAATAATTACCAGAACTGTGTGTACACATGAGTATTGCTTATAGATGAACATGTGTGCAATTTTATGTGTAGGACAGAGGGAAACATTGAACTTCATTCCTTAGGATACAACCGAGCTTGTTTTTTGAGGCAGGGTCTCTCACTGGTCTGGTACTCACCGTTTGGTCTGGCTCTCACCATTTGGTCTGGTTGTGCCCCAATAGGTTATTTATTTGCCAGAGCAAGTCTGTTGCCCTCTTTAACCTCAGTTTCTCTACTTATTGTGGGGTGGACTAGAGAAGTTAGAAAGTTCCGTGTGGCCTGGCTACTGCGTCACTGCCCAGGTCATGTTCTATGTGCTCCCTCAGCACTGTTCTGGGGCTCTGGGAATTCATGAACTGATGGTTAAAACAAGAGACTTGGTCTGTCTCCTCATCATAAGGACTGCCCTGAGTGTGTCTTTGGTGTCATGCCAGGCTATCATTGGAGGCTGCAGAGGCACTGTCTTCTAAGCTGGTTCCATCCTGACTTACCTTTTCTCCTTCCCTTTTTATTAAAGTCACCTTTGTAAACTGGGGTGATGGACTCTCCTGGAGTGAGTGACAGTGTCCAAGCTGGGGATTTTACACAGTCCATGCTCTAGCTATGGGTAGCTGGGGATCAGCTCCACTGTGTGTGCTTGGTGAATTTTCCAGTTGATTTACTGGGAATTTCATGATAAGTGAGTTCAGTGGGTTTGATAGCATTTGGAAGTTTCTGAGCCCCCATCCCCCACTGTGAGTAGGTTAGGTTCTGTTTCTGGGAGTATAACCAGAATATATACTGGTTATATATGTTGCTTGAGTGCCATCTACTAGAAAATTCTGGGCCAGGTGGGATTGAGTGAGTCTCCCCATTTTGAATGAAGAGATGCTTTGATACTTCCATCCAGCCTTCCTCTTGGTGGCTGTTTCTTAGAACTTAACATGAGCTAAGCTTTGCAAGGGGTGACATTTAGCTGGATGTGGGGAAGACAGCAGTGAGTTATAGGCTTGGGAACCCAGAGGTGGGAAAGAGGACACTATCTCAGGAAGAATAAGGCCAGCCTGACTACATCTGGGCCTCTGGCTGGTGGAGACAGGCCTTGGGATTAGGATCCAGGCTCTCTCTGCTTGCTTGAATTCACTCATTCATTTCTCCACTCATTCTTTTCTCATCTCTGTGTTTGTCCAGTCATTCCTCATTGAGCCCCTGCTGCACTAGACACAGGGCTGACTCCTGACAACAGGATAGTGAACCAGAACAGAACCCCTTCCTGTTTCCCAGTCTAGGAGGGAAGACAAAAGTTAGTCATATGGACACATCAGTAAATGGATAATTTTAGCTGGGACTGGCATCATGAATGGGGACAGGGAAAGGGCTGACCAAGTTAGGCAGGTCAAGGTAGGTTTCCTTGACATTCAAAGCATGGACTGGAGGGAGAATAGGAGTTAACTATAGGAAGGGGCAAAGGAAGATCAATCTAGATGTAGGAGCTGGCATATGGAAAGGCTCTGGCCAGGGCAGGGGGAAGCTTATCTGGCACTAGGGACCTGGGCCTTCGACTCTAAAATAATGAGAAATGACTGTTAGCTTGTAAGGCCATGGCCGCTAATATGATTTGACCTGTTTTATTCTAGCACCACGGCTCAGGCAGCAGGTGGAGAACAAATCACAAGGGGCCTCGGGCAGTGTGGGAAGTTAGAAACCACTGCAGTTACCCAGGGAAGGGACAGGGTCAGGTGGCAGACATGGAGCCAAGCCAAAGATGCTGACAAGGATGTATGTGTCCGATCCACAGGGTTTGGGGTGCAGTGGTCCTGCGAGAGCAAAGGGAGGCTGGGTAGATATTGTTACCTTCTCCAGAGCCAGAGGATAGAGGAGATCCAGGAGAACTGAAGGCAGCCTGAGGTCCAGGGAAGGAAGGAGGCTGAGTCTCAGGATGTCTGTGCAGCCCAGAGGTATCTGAGGCAGGGTTGACTAAGCCAAGGTAGGGGAAGTAACTGATGAGGGAGTCAAAGGGGAAGGGTGCACCGGGAGAGGTAGGGAAGTGGACAGAAATAGAGGCCCCAACCTCGGAGGGAGCAAACCCAGCCATTGAAATATAAGAACATAAAGGCCCAGAAGAGGCTGTGTGGCTTGCCATAAGGGAACCATCTCTATAGTTCTCCCTGGACAAGAACCTGGACACTGGGGTCGGTGGCTGTGATGGCGATTCTTGCTGTCAAGAAGGCGATTCTTGCCTACATGTAGAACTAACTAAATCCCAAGAAGCTGCATTCACTTGTGAAGGATTGTTCTTAATTAAATCACTTGAAGTAAGAAGAAGCATCTTTAGTTAAGATCTTTTGAGGTGGGAAGAGCCATCTTAAATCTAGACCACACCTCCTGTTGGCAGCCTCTATAAAGGGTGTGGAAGAAGGCAGCTTTCATTCTTTGCCTGCTTGCCCCCTGCCCCTTTTTCTGGCAAGTCCATTCCTTCACCGGCGTTAGAGCCTATTTCTTTGGGATTCTGGTATCTGCCGAGGAGCACCGAAGACATCCAGCCTCCTGGACTGAATGACAGCTTCTTGGACTTTCTATAGGTCCCATCAGCTCTGTTCCTCTAGAGAACCCTGACTAATTGAGCTGTCTCACCTGGTAGCATCCCCAGCGTGGACTCTGTTACTCAATCCAGGATGCTGACACTGTGCCTGTCTCCCTGGTCTGCGTCCTCACCTATCACCCAGCTGTCCCTTGCCAGCACTCACACTGACATTGCATTCAGGATGAGGGATGGACACTCGCAGGTTCCTGTGGAACCTCCAAGAATGAGGCATTGGGAACTTTGGGCAGGGGTAAGGGATGCAGGAAAGGGGTGCTGTCATCTTTGAGTGCCTTTGTCTCTCTCACTCCCTCCCCTCTCCTCCCCTCCCCATCCACCCACTCCTTCAAGGAGAAATTGGAAACCATGACTCAAAATCATCTTTCAGTTTTGTGGACCAACACTCAAAACTGCGTGTCAGTGGGCTCTGATGGAGCTTGTAATCTGCCATTCAATTCTATTCACTTCAATTAGATTCAAGTCAATTCAATTCAACGCAGTCAATTCAAATTAATTCAAGAAATTTAGGAGAGCCTCCCGTGCTGAGCAGGGTAGGGGACAGGTCATTTGCAACTGACGTGACTGGTGTCTAGGGAGACACACCGGGTGGCAGATGGCAGGTCTTCTCTGCCAAGAATAGAACTGGTCAAGGCTGGCATTTCCCAGAGCTAGCTTCCAGAAAAGATGATGCTTGTATCCAACCGGATGTACATACTCAGGTTCCAGTAAGCCAATTTGTTGCTCAGACCTCTTCCTTGCTGATGACACTCTCCAGGAGGGTCCTCCTCTCTCACTCAGCCTGCTACCCACATGACCCTTCTCCCACTGGGTATCTGAAGGGAATCAAACTGAGAGGAGACCCTGACTCTGGGCGCATAGGCCACCAGACACCAGCTGTGCAGAGGCAAGGTGTCTACTCACTCTAGTCACAGAAAGGTGGTGGGAAGGCACTAGACAGGGCATGGAACTGAGCCAGAGCTGTCCCAGCTGCAGGACCATTTGTTCATGCATACCCACGTGCCCTACAGGTTCAGTACTCCCGAAGCCCACGCCTCCTTTCTTGGGCATGCAGTCCAAATGTCTTGTCTGCCATGGGGACTATTTTGTCTTATAAAATAAAGAGACACCAGTAAACCCTGTCACATTGCATAGTGGTGGTTTAGATGTGGCCTGTATCAAAGCATTTAAGTTCTTGTTATCATGTCCATCCATCCATCCATCCATCCATCCATCCATCCATCCATCCATCCATCCATTCAACAAATAGCTTTTAATGTCTGTTGGGTGACTGAGTCATAGTTAACTGGGACCTGCCTGGTGGCTGCTGTCCTAGATCTCAGTGAAGCCACATGAAGTACCCAGTGAGGGGTGCAACGGAGGTTCATCAGATGCCCTGGGAAGGGGCATCACTCTTAGAATGTGGAGCTTCTCAGGTGACACAAATGTTCCTTAGTCAGAATGCGCTGGGTTGGCCAGGGGCCTCCGTGAGTCAGCAGCCAACTGGAAATGTGCTGTGCATCTGCCTTCATGGGTTCTGGACTAGCAAACTTCTTGGGCTCGTGTGACAAACAATTGAGTGGAGACTAGGGACCAGCTCTAAGCCTAGAGGTGAGGTGAGCATGGAGAAAGGACCAGCCTGGTATGGGAGGCTCAGCAATACAGCATCGGGGGAAGGATACAGGGATGCCCTGCTGAGGTTCCCTCTCGGGACTTGAAGTGGATGTTTCTGCTGAGTGATGTCATTTTTCTCCTGGGCACTAGTGCTCACTCACAGAGTTGCTAGGGAGAGAGAGCTGAGCACGTGGGCAGGGTGATGGTCAAGTGTTTGCACAGAGCTGCGGGCACTGGAGACTTTGTGAAGGTGAGCTCTGGTTACTGCCTTTCTCCTTGGGTTTTCTGGCCCAATCGCAGAACAGTGCACAGAGACCCAGGACTCCTGGGCTTTCCTGTTGCTGCCACTGCTTTCTTACGTGTGGCCTTTGTCCAGTCCCTAGGATCCCTGACTATTGTATTCACCTGCAGGATGATGCCCGGGTCTGCTGGTGTGCTCATCAGAGCCTAAGAAGCCTCCCTAAGCCAGCCGCCAGGACCAGGGATTGCAGGAAGCCAGAGATACCATACCTGCCAGACTCTAGCTGAGAGGGGACATAGCTCTCCCTTGTCACAGTATGCATGTTCAGTCCCCTTTGGGCCTTAGTAGGCACTCTGGACTACTATGCATGAGCAATGTTTGCTGGCTACAGTCACTTCCTCTTTCTGGCCCCTGTTTCTCTCATAGTGCACTTTCCCTGTATTCCCTCAGCACTCCAGAGCATGGGGTCTTATCTTTCATAAACCCCAATCTCAGATGAGGGAACTGCAGGGATTTCTGAACTCCACAGAGCCCCTATCTAATTTATAGTGAAGGAAACAACAGGGAAGGCCTCCAGGCCCAGCTTGGAGTCACACTGGGGATAGAGAATTTAACTTACTTTTCTTCCTCAAAGTTTTTGAACTGGTGGTGGTGGTGGTGGTGGTGGTGGTGGTGGCGGGTGTGTGTGAGTGTGTGTGTGTGTGTGTGTGTGTGTGTGTCTGTCTGTCTGTCTGTGTGTGCATGTGCATGCACGTGTGACCTGAGACCAGAGGAGGATGTCTAATGTCCTTCTCGATCACTCCCCACCCTATCCTGAGACACCATCTCTCACTGAACCTGGAGCTAGACTGGCAGTCAATAAAGTCCCAGCCATTCTCCGGCCTCTGCTCACCTCCCCCCAACACTGGGATTACAGGTGCACACAGTCACCCTTGGCTTTTTATGCGGGTGCAGAAAATTCAAACCCAGGTCCTCAGGCTTGCACAGCAAGTGCCCTTACCCACTGAGTCCTCTCTCCATCCCAGAGCCTTTGAAGTTTAAAGAAGGCTGCAAAGGGAATGTGTGACCCAAATAAGGACAAATGACAGAGGAGAAATAAACCTGTCGTTGCTGCCACAGAGACAGGACTCATTCCTTTAGTGTACAGGCTTTTTTGCCTAGCAACAAGAAAAAGCCAACAAGCCAATTAAAAAATAGGCTCAATATAGCAAGACAGCTTTAGAAAGAGTATATAAATGGCCCTCAAACCTATGAAAACTTACTCAGCCTTACTCATAAAAGAAATGCAAATTAAAACTTCAATAAGAGACCCTCTTTCAACCATCAGATTGAGAAAGATCAAAGGCGCAGCACTCGGGCTGAGGGTGTGGGGCACAGGCGCTGTCTGGCAGGAGGGTGGGCAGGAGTGGGAGGCACTGGCACCTCTGGGGAGAACCACTGGGCAACATCTGCTTAGGCTGTGTGTGCCCTTCCCTGAGGCCCAGCACTCCCTGCTCAAGGACTGTGTCACACAGTCAGAGGCGGGAAGTGTGCATGGCCCTGCTCACCGCAGAATTATTTATAAAAGCGAGCAAAAGCTTGGTACTCCCTTAGAGGATATTGACAGGGATCTGAGTACATCACCAGTGGGGTGCCTGCAGTGGGATTCTACACAACCACGAGAAAGGGCCACACCTCAGTGATATTACACAGAGTGGACACTTTCCCAGTGTGCCTAATGAACTCACAGGGCCACACTGAACACAAGTTGTTATTTCTCAAACCAGTTTGAGGGGCTGGGGAGATATCTGAGTGTAAAATGTTTGTCTTGCAAGCATGAAGAATTGAGTTCAATTCCCAGAATCCCCATGTGAAAAACAAAGCAAAACAAACAACAACAACAACAAAAATCTAACTCTGAGATTGGTGGCTCATGCTTAAGATTCTGGTGCTGGTGAGATGGAGCCTCGGGTCCCTGGGACCCAAGGACCATCAGTCTAGCCTACTTGGTAAAGTTCTAGGCCACTGAAAGACCTTGTCTGGAAAAAGAAATAAAGAACAAAAAAGATTGATGGTGCTTGAGGAACGACACCAAAGTTGCCCTCCCAACCCCCCACCCCTGACTTCTACACACAGATCTACATGTGTGCACGCACATCTGTTCACACACACAAACACACGTTCATGTGCACTTCCACAAATTGACAAGGAAAATAAAAGCCGGTTTCTTTTTTTAAAAAAAAGAAAAGTAGTCTCAATCTAATCCCATCAAGTCACGGGGTTTGCAGTCACACGTTGCTTAGTAACGGGGATGTGCTCAGAGAATTTCGTCACAAGACAGCTATTGTATAAACATCATAGAATGCGCTCACACAAGTCAATCAGGAGATGCTAGAAAACACAAGATGTGTGAGGCTGTTGCTGGCATAGTGTGCCTTACTATTTTGTATAAGCATTTTTTAAAGCAGGATGCTATTCCAAAATAATTTCAAGAGAGCTGGCAAGCTGGCTCAGCCAGTAAAGGTGTCTGCTGCTAAGCCTGATGACCTGAGTTCCACTCCTGGGACACACATGGTGTTCCCAGAAGCTGTCCTCAATACCTACAGCATGGTACATGCTCCCCACCCCAAATAACTAAAGTAACTAGAAATTAAAACAATGATAAAAACATTGCATAGTGTATACATGTTAGTAGCATGACTGGTTTTCATTATTAGTTCTTAGAGACTGTCCACAGTCGTGTGTGTTGTGATGGCTTATTCACGTTAGTGTCGCCACACACCTTTGAGAAATGCACAGGATTCTACACATTTGGCTTTGATGATTCCAGGTGCAGACAGGAAATTTTCAGCTCCCATCATTATTTTGCAAGGCAACTGTCAGAGACATGGACCACCGTGACACCATTGTCTGGTGTGTGACTGTATTTTGACACATTACATTTGTGTGAAGAGAGAGGAAAAGAATACTCTCACACTTGTGTGGACACATACACCCTTGCCATGATTTGTAAATGAGAGAGACAGGATACTGTCTGGAGTATTTCACGAAGCTGGTAAGAGTGATGTCTCTAAAAAGCGTCCTGAGTGACCAGGAACCAGACAGTGGAGGTGAGGACAGGGAAAGAGGCTTGCTTTTATTGACTGACAGGTTGGCTGATTGATTGATTGACTGGTTGATTGATTCAGATAGGCTCTCGTGTGGTCAAGACTAACCTAGAACTCACTATTTCTTCAGGGATAACCTTGAACTATTGACCTACCCATCTCAGTTCTGTGGGTGGAGTTGGAGGTTGCCAAGCAAATCTGCCATCCTAAAACTGTTCCTCATCTGAGTGACATTAGGCCAGCCATACCCCAACTCTGAGCTTCGGTGCTTTTGTCTGTGAAGTGGGGAGAATGGCATTTTGTTTCTGACTCCATGTGCCTGAAAGGCCTTGGTTGGAAGGGTCCATATGGCAGATGTGTAAACTCAGACGCTCCTGCTCCTAGAAGGGCCGTCTTCCATAGGGCCAGCCTGTGGCCAGAGATGGGGTGGGACTGCTCAGACCTGGAGGAAAGAAGAGCAGGAGAGTCCATCACTGAGAGACACTCCTTCTTCTTGCTCCTTTTTCACTTATTTTTGCCACTTGGATGTCACTCTGGCTCTTTCTTCTCAGAAAAGTGGAGAGGGGGTATGGATGCAGAGTATGGTTGCAGCCTCAGCCTCAGAGCACGGAGAGGTGGTTTGGGGTTCAGGAGGGACTGCTGTACTCCAACCCATGGCTTCTGATGCTCTGTGAATTCAAGAGACACTTCTCTGGTGATGACCTAGAGAAAGCATCTCTGATAATGGTGTCTTTGCTTCCTCTGAGTCGTTTGGATGCCGAGCCAACCCTTCCACAGTGACTGGATGGGCCCAACCTGATATGCAGAGGCTTCTGGAGGGAGTGAAGGGGACTTAGGGTTCAGTCTGTCTGTGTAAAAGCAGCTTGCTTACCTCCTGATCAGACACCCAGTGGGGGCTTTCCTTGGCAACAATGGTTGTTCCTCATCTTCTGGGAGAAAGACTCATTAGCTTCATCACTAATGGAGGCTGAGGTAGAGATGGTCCAGATGGAATCAAAGGGCTGGATGTGAAAGCAGGCAGCCTGGCTCAGTCAGCTGGGGGAGGGTGGGACCAAGCCAGGAGGAGGACTAGGTGTGTGGTCACTACCAACACTCTGAGCCCAGGGCCCCCTACACTCTCCCACTTATGCCTCTCATCTCTGTCAGCCAGACGGGAAGGGGACAGGCCAGGGTCTATTCTTTCCCCAAAGCTGTCAGAACTGGAACCTCTCAAGGGTAAGCAGCCTGAGTCAGCAGCCTGTGCTCTGCATCTTTGACCCAGAGGGATTTGCAAAGGAGGAAGAGGGGCTGGCGCTGTACCTCAGATAGCAGAGTGCTTGCCTGTGTGGGATGCTCTGGCAGGCACCATGGTGCAGCCTGCAGTGCTATCACTCAGGATGACAAGGATGGAAATCAGTGGGGTCTGAGTAAAGGACCCAGCCAGTGTTCGATCAGGTGGACCGAGGCAGGAGGACCAGAAGTTCAAGGTCCTCCTCAGCTTTGTATCAAGTTCAAAACCAGCCTGGCCTACTGGAGACTCATTTAAAAAATGGTCTGAGGAACTGGGTAGGTTAGGCATGGTTTCTACATCATGTGGCCTCTTGCCAGTGGCTGTCCTGTGTCATGCCCCAGGACCCGTAGGCACTAATGTCCCCGACTGCTTGTATTTGGTGTCAAGCTTCTAGTCTGGAGAAGGAAGTCCTGCGGAGCCAGGCCTTGGGCACTCTTTCTATAGGGAGCAAACCCAGCCTCAGAAGGAAGTCACTTGCCCTGGTCACCTGGCACATGGGAGGCAAGGCCACAGTGAGATCCAGGCTCTCAGGACAGACCATCACTCTGTCCCAGTGAGCGGGCTGCACTCTGCCTGTTCAGGATTGCTCCAAGCCTCTGCCCAGCCTGATGGCCCCGCCCACCTCAGAACCCTGAAGGAGAAGGGAGCCTTCTCACCCAGGTGTGCTTCTCCTGAGCTCATTTGCATAGGTCCCTCTCAGCTCTTAGGTTGTTTTTCCTCTGGGTCATTGTGGCAGTGGCCTCAGGAAGGGCTGGCTCCATCTGCTGCTAAAGGCAGACCACAAAAGCCACATCCAGGCGTTCTCCTGAGGGGCCACGAGGCCATAGGGCCACCTCTGTGGGGAGAACCTGCCTCACCTCCAGCCCCACCCCTCTTCTAGAACAGCAAAGCAGCAACTCGGGCAGGAAGGAGCCCCTCCCCCTGGCCCCTTTCTGCCCATTGACATGTCTGCAGGTGGCTCCTCACAGGCAGGGCTTCTGAATCTGTCACACCTCCTGTCACTAGGCACCCTTTAGGCCAAGCTCACATCCCTGCTCTCCCTGCCTCACATCTAACTTGTTCCAGCTGTTACTGCTGCCTTCAGTCTTCCATCTCTCCCTGGATCTGACTAATGCCAGCACAGTCTAGCTTTCCTCAGAGGATGGCAGGGCTTTCAACGGCAACCTCAGTTTTCCTCAGCTACCTAGTGTCTTCTCCAGCTTGCACCATGGTCTCTCGCTGAGCAACATGGGGCTGAAGCAGGTTTGCAGAGTTTCATGTAGGATGTCACAGGTTCAAGCTGTGAGCCCCAACCACATAGTCTGAGAGGGAGTGGAAGAGCTTCAGTGTCCCTGCAGCAGGGAAGGGGACTGACATGGCCTTCCATCAGAGTCATCCTGACACTTCTGATATAGCCTCCAGGGGTCCCCATGCCCTGGGAAGGTCAAGATGAAGACCTGCATCGAAATCACCATTATACTACTTAAAAACAAACAAAGGAAACAAACAAACAAGCAAACAGGGTCTAATTCTGTAGCCTAGTCTTCAAAACTTCCCTCCTTCTGCATGGGCCTCTGAGATTACAGGGGTGTTTCATCACTTGTTTGAACTGCTTGTGATCAACTTGTTGCAACAATTATGATTACAGTGTGCAGTTGTAGACCTGGTTTGAAGACTGAGCTATTTTCCCAGTAGTCCCATGAAACAGTCATGATGGTAGGACTTAGTCTCACCAGGCTGGGAACTTCCCAAGGTGTCACAGTGAGTCATATGGATTCATGCCTGCCAATTTCCCTCTTGATTTACATATCCCCAAGAGCCTTGAAGTCACATGGATGGTGACCCCAGAAAGGGCCTGCTCCTTCACTTGTACCTAGCTATGTGACTGGCTATCAGCTGGTCCTTTAACCTCCCTGGGTCCCTGAGACTCATCTGGAGAAGGATGTGACTTACTCAGGTTCTCTACAGACTAATAGAGGACTAATGGAATGAGCTTATATTACAAATGAAGGGGCATTAATCTGGCTCACACAATGTGGGTTAGGCAGTCCAGCCATGATGGTCCACACCAGAGGGGCAGAGTCTCAGTCTATAACACTGGATGCCTTAGCGGTCCCAGTCTGGCACTGATGGCCTAGAGGACGCCTGGAAAGCCGTGGTTCTTTAGCCAGCACTGGAGGGATGTCAGGAAAGAGGGCAGGAGTAATGGCAACAATGTGGGAGAAGCACTCACCACCAAGGAAGAAGGCAGGTAGGCAAAAAGCCCCAGCTTTCTCCTCAGGCCTCTTCCTATGTGGTCTACTGCAGAGTCACTGCCCACTCCATAGAGAGGTCTTTCCCCACTCAGCTAGTCTTTCCAGGAAATACCCTGACATGAGCAGGTTTCTGACCAGAGGTATGTCTCTGACAAGAGTGTGGATCCTGGGTCCCATCAAGTTGACAACCAAGATTAGCAATCACAGGATACAGGGAGTCCCCTCCTACAGGATGGTTAAGAACATTGGCACACTCTGGCCTCCTACTGGATTCTGATACCAGGGTGGTTAACACAGTCCCTGTTGACACATCCTTCCTTACAGGGACAAAATCCAGTATCTTTTCTTTTCAGAGGCCAGGCTCATCCTGCTGCGTGGGTAGCAGAGCCCCTTTTGTTTGCAGGGCTGGTAATTGAATGTTTGCGTGTGCTGGATCCTGTATGGTCCTCCTGGGACCTTGTCGCAGTGGGATTATTTTCTGCACTTGGCAGATAAGGAAACAGAGAGACTGGGGGCAGTGTCATTGGGAGAGGATCACCCACATGAACTCCCAGTGCCAGGAGATTTGGAGGCACCACTTCCCTGGTGCCATCTTCATCTGAGTCCTTTCCAAATCCTCTCAAATCCATGTCAAACGGATTGCCATTCACCTGCTTGGGCCTAGATGGTGTGTGTGTGTGTGTGTGTGTGTGTGTGTGTGTGTGTGTGTGTGTGTATGTGTGTGTTTTCACAGCATCTGGCTCCTTGGGGAGGCAGCTTTCCCGCTGGCTCCATCCCTCACTGGCTGTTCCAGAGTGGCCATTCCCCCTCTGTTGTCTAATGTAGAAACAGACCTGAGAAGAGGCTGGGCTGAGATCCAGAAACCAGGAACTATGGGTCAAGGAGTCAGTGAAGTACTTGCCATGGAAGGAGGGTCCATCAGGTAAAAAGCCCATCACAGTGTGATGGTGTAAGCCTATGATCCCAGCACTGGAGAGTAGACACAGGAGGGTCCCTGGAGTTCACTGGCCAGCCTCTCTAGCTGAATCAGCAAGCTCCAGGTTCAATTGCAAGCCTTTATCTCAAAAATTAAGGTGAAGAGCAATGAAGAAAGCAAGAAAGACACCTAATGTAGACCCCTGGCATCTACCTGAACACACACACACACACACACACACACACACACACACACACACACACACACACACACACACAGCTACATTAACAAGAACATATGTCTCACATACTAAATTAATAGATGCGTAGAAACAAAAGAGAATAGCCACTGGCAGTAGCCAATGTCAGAGAGCAGGCCTAGAGTGAGCCTGGTTGCTTGAACAGTTTCCTGTGTGTTGTATAAGTCAAGCTTGGGGGTTAGAGTAGCTTTTTTTTGAAAACCAGAGAAGAGGGTTTCTTCAAGGGTTTGGGACCAGTACAAGAAAGAATTTGTTTAATTACACGATACAGAGGAAAGGGGACTTAAGTGACAGCCAGGACTGTACAGTTCTTACCTAGAGATCATGCCCTTTCTGTACCTCAGAGGGAATAAGCAGAGATCTACATTAACCTTACCAGCTGTCAGATCTGAGTGTATTCTAAGCCATTCCCTGGGTTATTTTGTTTAATCCTCACCACCTCCTGTGGGAAGTGCTACAAGCATTGGGGGACCTGAGGCTCAGCAGGGCTGAGTGGCTTGCTGGGGTTGCATGGTCTCCAGTGAGGAGACTGTGAAGGCACTCACCTGACACACTGCCTTACTGCTTTAGACCTCTGACTCTAGGATTCCAGAGTACCTGGGTCATGGTGGCCACAAGTGGACAGTTTGGGAGTCAGCACAGACCTGCCATTAATTAGCTCCTGCCCTGGTTAGTTTTTATTGTGGATTTGACACAACCTAGTGTCTCCTGGGAAGAAGAAACCTGAAGGGGAGGCTTGGGTCAAATTGCCCTGAGACCGTGTCTGTGAGAGGTTATCTTAAATGACATTTGGCGTGAGGGGGCAGCCCACTGTGGGTGGTACCATCCCTAGGCAGGTGGACCTGGGCTGCATAAGAAAGCCAGCAAGGCAGAGATCAAGCCAGTAAGCTGCATTCCTCCACGGTCTCTGCTCTGGATTCCTGCCCTCCCTTCCCTCAGTGATGGACTATGACCTGGAAGTGGAAACCAAACAATCCTTTCCTCCCCCAGGTTGCTTTTGGTCAGGGTAGTGTTTCACCACAGCAACAGAAAGCAAACTAGAACAGACTTGTTAATAACAATGTCTCCATGGCAACCCCTGAGTCTGGGCTGCCAAGCGGCTCTATTGGGAGCAAGGCCCCGAAGGTCCCCATCTAGATGTGTGGAGATACCCAGGCCTGAGAAGGGGGTCATCCACCTGGTTTCTGAGTGAACGGGTGCCACTTAACCCTTTGGGCTTCAGCTGTCACTGTGTGCATAGGAACGCCACAGGTCATGCTTCACGGACCAGGCAGCAAACCAAGGACAGGACAGCTGATGCTGCTATCCGGAAGCCAATGCCAGCATACAGGGTGTCATAAAGCTCAGTCTAGCACAGCAAAGTGGCAAAAAAAAAGCAAGAATAAAACTCCCATCTATTTAAAAGAGTAACGATGGGAAGAAATACATTTTCATCAGCTCGTCTCCCCGCAGCTGAATCCCGCAGCAAGCTCCCGATTCCAACGTTGGAAAATAAATCAAAATAACTTTGCTGTGTTTAGCCTCATTCTGCTGCGCCTCTCGGCTCCGAGTTAAAAAGCAACAGGTACCATGGTGTCTCCCAGAAACACGGGAATGGTTTTAAAATGCAATTATGGGGGCTGGTGGAAAGGAAGGGGAAAATGTTTTTCTTCGATTGATGTATGATTGTCCCCATGCTGCTTGGAATCGTATTTTCCCTGGCTCGGCTAAGAAGTGCTATTTACAGGGAGCCTGACAGACGGAAGCGATTGGGGCTGGCAGGTCTAAATGTATTATTTTAGCAGGTCTCCAAGGAGAGATTCCGGGAGGGGCGCTGGCCTTTTAAAGTGCAGAGGACGATGGGTCTTCTCAGCGGTCCCTCCTGCTTGTCAAGACCACTCAGCCGACCTGGCAGTGGCAGTGAGCTCCCCTCCCCTTCAGTCCTCCCTGCAGACCTGGGATCCCACTTGACAGATGTCATCACTCATCAGCAAACCTACTGAGGACATCACAGTAACCCTGCTAGGCCTGGCTTCTTTGCTAGGCACCGCAGGGCTTCTGCAGGGCTCTGACCACATAGAAGACAGAGAAGCCTGGGCTCATGGTAGAAAAAAAAAAAAGGACAGAGGCAGACCAGAAAGGCTGTAGATAGGGACTGAGGAGATGGCTTGCTTTGCGAGCGTGATGACTTGAGTTCAAATCCCCAGAATCATGTAAAAAGTCTAGTGGGGTCTAAGTCCCAGCACTGCGAATTGGAGGAGACAGGGCAATCACTGGCTAAGCCTGCCTTCAGGTCCAGCGAGAGACTCGGTCTCAATGGAATAAGATAGTGATAGAGTAGAATAGTCAATATTATCTGACTTCCACAGGTGCAAATGGATGCACATATTCGCACACACAAGTGTGCACACAGACATAAAAACACATCCACTTCAAGAAAAATAATTGGAGGTGGCAGAGGAGGGCATAGTGCAGGATGCCTGGGTCATCTGATACAAGGCCCCACAGGGTATTGGGAACTAAACCACAAGGGCTCTTAGTCACTGAGCCATCTCTCCATCTCCACCCTGTTTTAGTTATTCTGATACACAGTCCAGGAGCCATTTAGTCTGGCCTCAAACTCACTTTGTAGACCAGGCTTGCCTCATGAGGTCAGCCTCCAGCTTCAGCCTCTCTAGTGCTGGGAGTTCAGGCCTGAGCCACCACACTGAGCCCCAGCCCCAGTTTCTAGCAGGAACAGCAGCTGTCTGTGTCCTGGAAGGAGATTCTGCAAGTGGAAAGCTAGGGTGGGAGGGGGCCTGGGATAACCAGAAGTTCCAAAACACACCTCAGGCAGAGTTGCCTCAGAGGCAGAGGAGGCTGTGAGGGAGTGGGACGGGGTTGATTCTAGTGTGGGAGGTCAGGGGTGTAGGAGTAGAGTCCAAAAAATTATTCTAGAGAGGTCTAGGAATATTATTCTGAGGAAATTATTCTGCAAAAGCGATATGTTCTTGAGATTTGGTTTCTCAGTCTCTTTGCAGTCCAAACCGGGTAATTCCTTGTTGCATGGGGCCATTCCGTCCCTTGAAGCATGTTCAGCAATGTCTCTAGCGTCCACCCAGCAGATGCCTGGAGAACATCCTCGCCACCCTTCCAGTCCTAGCAACCAAAACTGTCTCTACACATTGCCAAATGCCTCTCAAGTGTCTGCACTGGCCCGACTGACCATCCCTGGCTCACATGCTCATCGTTTGGGAGAACAGAACAGCCAGCCACTAGATGAGGCCGTGTTTGGGTTCTGTTTGTACAAGGTTTTAAATCCTTAGTTCTAGAGAACTTGGGGGGAGGGGTCGCAGAGGAGAGAAGGCTGGAAAAGAGTGGAGTTGGGGACTCGTGAACAGATACTTGTATTCAGAATGGCAAATATACTTAATGTTCCTATCCCATGCCTGAGGCAGACATCACCAGTCAATCACAGAGTTCCACTGCCATACTTCTACCCGATGTGTCCTCAGGGTTCCAGGCAGTCACTGGAACTTGGTAGAAGTGATACAAATTACCTTCCAATGAGTAAGATTCTTTCTTCTCACCCTAGGGACTTTTCAAAATGCACTCAGCCTAAATATCTTTGATTCCCCTTTGAGAGATGTTTTAGGCTTGACAAGCTCCTGAGAGTCCCTGGGGCCCAGAGTATGATGGGTACACAGCTGCTTCCTGGGGACAGAAGGAAAGCTAGTAAGGAGCAGACACAGGAGCTGTGAGGCTACATCAGGAGTTGGTTTGGGGGGGTCCCACAATAGATGATCTATATGATGCCTGGCAAGGACATCCCACGGAAGAGGAAGCTGGACTCTCATCCCCATACCATTGAGCGTCTAAGATTCACAGTTTTTCTGGGGGGTTGAGAGTCACACTTGTCCCAGGGCTATTAGAAGGACCCAAGCTTGACTTCAGTCTAGATCTGCACTTTCTAAGCACCTGCAAGGCCCCCACAACTTCATTGTTCCCACAAACTTCCTGCAGATTGACCTCATTGCCCTCTCTTGCAGGTGGGAAAACTGAAGTTCAGAGAAGTTAACAAACAGCCCAGGGTTCCCCAGCTAACAGGAAGCAAAACAGAGTGGCAAACGCAATCACTAACCACAAACCTGGTTCCTTTGTCTACCTGGGGCTCATCTTGTACCCATAAGAACATGGTAGAAATCCATTAGGGGCTCCAGACTGCACTCTAGTCCTGTCTGCCTTTCATAGCTGGGTGGTCCCAGGTGAGTTATTCAACTGTTTTTCTACAGCTCCTAGTTTGTAATGTCCCTCCAAGGACTGCCGGAATTAGGTGCTTAGACTAGCACTTGACATTCAGCAAGTACTCAGCAAGCATCACCAGTGTGGCTGCGGGAATGAGCAGTGTGGTGGGGTCTGGGGTTGACCATTCCCCTCTGGCTTGGACTCTTACGCCTGTTCTAGGTGTTCCTGTCAGTGTTCTCCCACAGGGAGCTTGTGGAGGCTGTGTTTCTGAGTCCGAACTGTCATGGTAGTTCCAATTTAGCCCCAGCCCGAGACAAATGTCACCAGAAAGGCACAGTCCATGGTCTGTTGATGTCCTGCCTTGCCACCCTTAGAGCCCAATGCAACATCAGGCCTGGTTCCTTAGTGAAGGTCAGGAGAGACAAGTGTCCAGGGCAGGCTTTTGGCCCTTGTGGCCAGCCTGTGTGGAGAAGCAGGTGTTAGGTTGCTCTCCTGGTTACTGGTTCATAGCCTTGCCTCTGCCTGGGAATTTCCCACCCAGGTCCCTGGTGCTGTCATTTGTTTTTCTGCCTCCCCTGTAGTCAGGGAGTAGTGGTGTGACCTGGGCTCTGGCCTGTAGCTATTTCTTCCCATGGGATATGTAGTCAGGCTGGTGGAGAAGCAGGGTGGTTCTGTGCAGCAGGGAGGCAGCCACTGGGCCCCTCTCTAAGGGCAGTTGTGGATGGGGCTTCCCCTGTCCAAGAGTCCATGTTGTGGAGTGTGCAGTTCATAGGGTCATGGGTATCCTTGACCAGTTGTGCAGACTGCCTTTAGAACTGAGCTCTGGCTATGAACCCTCCAGGTTTGAGTTTCTTATTCACACAGAAGCTGCTTGTGAGATCAACTGGAAGTCCTTCGCAAAGTCCTCTTCTTACAGGAGTGAACTAATTTCCTCTGTGTGCGTGTGTATGTGTATTTGCATGTGTGTTCATGTGTGTGCGCTTGTGTGTAGGTGTATACATGTGAGTGTGTGTGTGGGGGGGGTGATACAAAATGAGGATGTTCACCTTCAGACTGGAGTGTGGGAGGTGGGACAGTCCCAGAGGCAGGTGGATTTGGGGTTGAATGGGTAACAACATGTTCTTCCTGTTACTTGCTCTCTCTAACCTCCTCCTTATCCTGATTAAGTCTCAGGTTTGTGACACCCATCTGCGTGGACTTGCACAGACCAACCACAGGGGTAGTCAGGTGGACTGACCCTGAGGCCATCTCCAGACCTCTTCTGTGGGGCTTGCCCTCTGTGCCCATGTCTTTGCCAAGCCCTGTGGGGGAAGCACAGGAGCCCCTGGAGGACTTGTGGCCTTAGAGGATTCCAGGGAAGGAGGGAACCTCTGCCCATGCCTTGTGGTTAGCGGCAGTGCCCTGCCTCCCAGAAAGACTGTGGGCACACTAACTGAAGCGCAGCTGCTCTGAGCACCTCCCGTTGCTTCTACACACCGGAACTAGACAGGGAAGGACACCTGCAGTCCAGAGAGGGAGATGGCAATCTCACAGTCCACTCTAGTCTCCAGAATAGAGAGCCCAGGCATTTGTGTGTGTTCATACACCACACACACACACACACACACACACACACGCACGCACGCACACACACGCGCACACGTACATGTGAAGTACTCACGTCATGGTCCCCAACCGTTTAAAGACATTTTATTTATTAGTGTGTATGTGAGGTAGGGGCACATGCCACCATACACACGTAGAAGTCAGAGAACGAGTAGAGTTGGTTCTCACCTTCTACCTTCGTGTGGGTTCTGGGAACCAGACTCAGGTCATCAGGCTCACATTGTGAAGCGGTAAGTAAGTGCCTTCACCCGCTGCACCAATGACCTGCTCCGGAGTCTAGCTTTTGAACATCACTATATAATAGTGTAAACTCTATATAATATATAGTACTATGTAATCTATAACATCACTATATTGTATCATCTATGAAGGCCATGCTTGAGAACTGCACCATTGAGGTAAAAAAAATTCTCACAACGATTTAAACTTATGATTTTGTGTTGGACTGCGTTCATACCTTCCTGCTCCACATTTGGCTCACAGGCTCATGGGTTGGTCGTGCCTGCTAGAGGGCTTTCACCTTCGTCACCCACAAAACCTTCCCTTGCCTCTGTTGGGGGCCCATCACATCCATATTACTGTCAGAGTAAGATGGCTAAAAGTCCTTTTTGGAATCTCTTGTGTTGGGTTTCCATGAGGGTCAGAAGGTTTGGATTCTCTAGCACAGCAGAGTGGGTGGGGGAGTTAGGGACTTCCTGAAGACCCAACAGAGGGAAGGAGAAAGCTGAAACCAGGCAAAGAACGGGAGATAAAGATCAAGCAGGCTGAGCATGTAAGTCAAAGTGTGGATGGGAGCCAGGAAAAAAGTGAGGCAAAATCTCCATGGCCAGGGTGGGGTCCCAACACTCCCCATAATCTGTCTGATGTGCCCAATTCTGGTTTGGCTACAACCTTTCCAGCCCAGAGTGGAGAAGGGATTAGGAGTTACTGACTGCTCTGGGCAGTAAACAGAGTTGAGAGGCTTTGTCCTGGGTTGCTTAATATTCATTATCAATGAATAAATTCTTCCTTCCTTAAGTTGCTTTTGCTGGGTATTTTGTCTCAGCTAGGAGAGTTACTCAGATAATCCTTGAGAGTCATTCGTACCAAGGGTCATCTTTACTCCCATAGCCTGTTCTCCTATGTCTGCAGGCATTCAGACAACTCCCCTTCATCTCTACTACACCAAGATCACATGCTTAACATGATGAGTGTGTGAGTTGCATGTATGTGATGTGTGTGTGTGAGCCTGAATACGTGCATGTGTGCTTAACGATGAGTGTGCGTATATGCGAGTTTCCAAAGGTGACTGTGGGACCCCTGTGTACTTGCATGCTGGAGTATGACTTTATTTGAGCCCAAGTACAGCAGCACCATTGGCCCCACATGGTCTTTCTGAAGGCTTGTCTTACTGTGAAGGCAGAAGGCACCCTGGTATGGCTTTTGGTCTGAGGACTGCAGGGCTGGAAGGATAGGGCCATCAGTCCTTATTTTGCAGTGATGGACCAAGTCCCTCACTGGGTACACCATGCTGACACGTCTACATGGAAGCCCACAGTGCTCTGCCCATTCCTTCCCTCCCTCAGATTCCCAATCACTCATGCTGGGAGAAGACCAGCTGTCATGGAGGCCTTGCCTGTCATCTGAACTTCATCTCCTTGCTCCAGAGGCCTGTGTGGGTCAGCTAAGGAGTCTAGGTAGTACTTGGAATTTTAGCTTCAATAATAGTTTTAGTTTTATTTCTGTTGTTGTGAAAAATACTCTTGACAATAAGCAACTTAAAGGAGAAAGGAGAGACAATTCCAGGTTACAGCCCAGCATTGCAACAAAGTCACAGCTTTCTGGTCACATCACATCAATAGTCAGGAGCAGGGAGAAATTAATGCATATATGCCTCTTGTGTCAAGTCAGTTTCTTTATGTGTCTGTGTGTGTTTATGTGTGTATTTTATATGTATATTTTTATTTTGTGTGTATTGGTGTTTTGTCTATATGTATATCTGTGTAAGGGTATTCGATCCTGGAGTTACAGACAGTTGTAAGCTGCCACGTGTATTCCGGGAATTGCTGTAATTGCAGTCAGTGCTATTAACCACTGAAACATCTCTCCAGTCCCCAGCTTCTTTACTTTGTAGCAGTTCAAGAACTCTGCCTAAGGAATGATGCTTAGTGGGCTGGTTCTTCCCACATCAGTTAATTTAATTAAGACAATCATACACAGATATGCTCAGACCAACTTGATTTAGATAATCTCTCTTTAAGACTCTCTTAGGTGGTTCTAGGTTGCGCTAAGTTAGCAGCTAAAGCCATCCAGCACAATAACATTAAAACTTCCAGTTTCTTAACTGGGACAGACACACCATGCGTGTGGCTGGTGGCTCCTATATTAAACTCTGTGGACTGAGAACAGTCCCATCATAGCAGGTACCTCTCTGACCTCTCACACCTCTCTGACCTTCCCTGATGCACTAAAGCCTGCAGGATACCGGGCTCCCTGCATCTGCCATGGAGGCCTTCTCTGGGCTCAGCCTGGACGTCCTTCCTTCTCCCACAGCCCATGGCCTGCCCTGCTCTACCCTGCTGTGCTGTGGGCCTCTTTGTCTCTTCCAGGCCCACTGGCTGTTTCCTTGGTGTACATCTCTTTCCTCCCTCTGGCCATCTTGGTTCTTCTGCTGGTGTGCTTCTGTCCTCTCCTCCATTTACCTGTCTGCAGGCTCTTGCTGCTGCCTTGTATTCCTTTCCTTATTCCCTCCTCTCCTCTCCTTCCTGCCTTGCTAGAGGGATGCTAATTGCACCTGCAATTACCTAATTGCCATGGCAATTAGCCAGTTGCACTCTATTTTGAAGGTGCAAATGGCAAATTGCTCACACACACACACACACACACACAAAACAACCCACTACCACCTCCGTCACCACCAACAAATAACCCCACTCAGCTGTGACGGGAGATCTTGGCCTCAGCACCCCCCTACTCTGGAGAGAGGGAGGCCAGAGGTGGTAGAGTGTATGTGGGGCATGAAGCTCTTCTACCAGGTGGGGTGGGCGGCAGTCTAGGGAGTTTTCCTGAAGCGATGCACAGCCTCTCCAGCACAGAACCAGGCCAAGCTGGCGGCTTTAATTGTAGTGATTTTCATATTAGCACTAGCGCTGATGAGAGCTAATCACCCATCAGTGCTCAGCAAGGTCGCTCAAGGTGCTCAGAGGGTAAGGAGCCCGGCTGGCACACACGCTTCCTGGGCTGCAATGGTAAACTGGAACCCACGCCTAGTCTGATGGAGGGCATTTCCAGGGTACAGAGTAGAAGCCCAGATTAGGCCTGAGGTTGGCTGTGCTCAGGAGCTGTAGGCACTTGGTGAGCAGTGTGGTGTAGTGTGGCCTGGAGAGCAAATGCCGCTGGCTTCCCTTGGTGGGCCTGTGACAGTTACTGCCAAGTGGGTAGGATCTAGAATCATCTAGGGGACTAGCTTCCGGGCATGCCTATGAGGGATTTTTCTAGACTGGGTTAGCTAAAGTGGGAAGATACATCTTAACTGTGAACAGCAGTGTTCACTGACTGGAATCCCAGAGGGAATGAACAAGAGAGACTGAACCGAGCCCCCGTCCCGGCTTCTCTCTTCTTGACTGCTGGTGCAGTGTAGTTAGAAGCTTCAAGTTCCTGCCATTGTGACTTCCCAACCATGATGGACTGAACCCTGAACTGTGAGCCACAATAAACTCTTAAAATGACTTTGTCAGGTATTTCATCGAAGCCAAGAAACGAGTCACTAACACAGGGCCCAGCTTCTCAGCCTCCTCCCACCGTCTGAGTCCGTGCTGTTCTTTCCTAGGGAAACACGTGAGCTGTCCTCCCATGAGACCAGTGGCCGACTAGATGTCTGTCTTGAGAGTGGGTGGTTGTAGCTGCAGACGGTGGATGTATAGGGCCTTAGGCCTGTGGAAGTTTGTGAGTGGTGGTGAGGGATGACCCCTGTGTGCCTTTGTTCATTTGTTCAGAACCCTGCCCTGGGGTCAGGAACTTGGATTCTATCCAGGATAGGGGAGGGGTTGGGACACAGTTCATCTGGGGGACAGGTGTGGGATTTCCTGGGGGATTAACAATAGAGCTATGTTGGTGAGGCTGGAAGCATTTTTATAAAATGCGGGTATGTTCGGGGGAGCCCCACAGAAACAGATGGAGAGTTTGGGGAGGTGATTGCTTTACTGGTTGTAGACTCCACCCCAATGTATCCTTCCAAGTAACCTGGCACAAAGAAGTGCCCACAGGATAAATGGGGATACAGAAGGGACAAACCAGAGGACATTGTGTGCTTTGGTGCCCTTAGACAAAGAGTCAGACAGTGTAGGTCTGTGACAGTTAGAGGACAATCAACCCAGATCAGCACTCAGTTTTTATTTCTTTGCTGAGGGAAGGGGATAGATTCTGGACTAATTTTGCTTTACTTGTGAGCTAGTACCTGGTCAAAGTCTCAAACTTGAGTGTGTGTGTGTGTGTGTGTGTGTGTGTGTGTGTGTGTGTGTGTGTGTGTACTCAACATGTCTGTGTGTGTACATGTATGTGAATGACTGCTTGGAAGCCAGAGGAAGATGTCAGGTATTTTCTGTGGCTTTCCACTTTATTTACTAACACAAGATCTCTTGATGAAACCTGAGTTTGCTAAAAAGCTAGTCTACCCAGCCTGGGGGATCCGGAGAAACTGGGATTATTGGTGGGCCTCCATGCCTACTGGTTTTTCTGTGAGTGCTGCAAGTCTGAAAACCAGTCGTCATGCTTGATTATCAAACTCTTTAGATCCATAGAGGGTCTACATCACACAAGCATCTAAGAAGTAAAGGTGGGGTATTGCCCTGGAAAATAGACATGGTTTGATGGGCTGCTCCGACCTGAAGCCAGGCAGTTAGCAGCAAACCTCCCTGCCTTCCCCTCCCTCCACTGACTCCCAGGCTGCCTCAGGAGGGACACCCAACTAAAGACAACACTGTGGAGGCCACCAGTACTAGTTAATTAATTCGCCAGAGGGAAGGAAGGCTATAAATAACCCGCTGGGAGGGGAGGGCCAGGCTGGGGCCAGGCTTACTCCCCTGTGGCCTCAGTGGCTCTGTTCTGATGATACAGGTTAACGAGTTCAGGCCTCCTTGCCAACATAACAGGGCTAAAAATAAAAGAGGAGGAGTAAGGTGCCCTCCCTGGTGAACCAGACACCTCAGGTTATAATTTCCATGCTGATATGGAACTTTCCTGCCTGTCTTAACAATGGAGAAGCACGGGGCTTGTCAGAATGAAGCAGGGACCGGGAACAGAGAAGGAGGACAAGCAGCCAGGTCAGGAGCAGAGGCCAAGAGGGTTAAGGTCCTCCAAAGTTGTAGACCCCATGAGTGGCAGACTTAAGAATCCCTCTGGATCCGTAGCCTCCCACTTCCTCTCGACTTGTCAGATGAGGAAACTGAGACAAGGAAGGAAAGTAACTCCCCAGCAATCTTCCATGGGAGAGCTAGTCCTGAGGCCCTCAGCAGGGCTGTGACCTCTGTGTCCAGCCTGTTACATGGCCATGGATCTGACCCTCCGGCTCTCCCCTGTGCTTCTCCTACCTCTGACTCCATACCATTCTGTTCCTTGTCCCCTCCAAGAGTTCTGGCTACTAAAACAATCCTGTAATTCCAGCCCTGCTTCACCCCCTGAAAGGAACATGAAGGCCCTTGTCACATATTCATCTCTGTCTTTTGAAGTCACCTTGGCCCATTTGGCTGGGGACAGGCACATAGAATTTCTCACACAGAGCCTGGGCTTGGCCAGGGTGGTTTTCAGCCTCCTCCATCCCTTCCAAGTGTGTGTTTTGCTTTTGTTTGTTTTTCTTTTGAACAGAATTTTTCTGTGTAGCCCTGGCTCACCTAAAACTTGCTATGTAGACCAGGCTGGCCTGGAACTCACAGTGGTTCACTTGCTTCTGCTTCCAGAGTGTTGGAATTAAAGGTGTGTATACCATGCCTGTCCCAAGTAAGTGTCTTTATTTCTCTCCTTCTACCACGTGAGTTCTGGGAATTGAACTCAGGTCTTTAGGCTTGGTAGCAAGTGCCTTCACCTACCGAGTCGTCTTGCTAGCCCCTTTTCAGCTGTCTTAGAGCAGTAAGCACAGTACACAAATTTCTCCAGCGGTCCTGCCTGCCTCTTTCTTGTCTTTCCAAGAGAGCAGAATGTTCATGAAAATTAAATGAGGCTCCCCCTTACCATTCCGCTAAGCCCCAGCCCCCTCTCTCCAGCATATGTTGTGAAAGGAAAAGACAGAAATAAATTGGAGTGTGCTGCCTGGATTGCAGCAGCTCTTTCTGGAGCTGATGGGACTTCGGGACAAGGCACTCAGGGAGTGGAGAAGCCTACCTTGGTAGAAGTGCACTAAACCAAACTTAGACCCCAACCTCTCCACATGGCTCTTTGTTTCATCTTTCTGTATGCCTCGGAGGCGTCTGAAGAAGGAAAGAGATCCCATTCAGAACAAGGAGGAAGAGGGACAGGCAGAAGAAAGAGGATAGTGTAGGCCAGGGTGATGTAGTAAGACCCATTGATATGGTAATAGCCAGCACTGCTTCTGGGGGTGGGGGGGCAGGTGTGAGCACAGATTAAAGCCAGTCTGCCCTGAGATGCCTCCAACACTAGTTAAACGCTCCCTGCAGAGGCAACTGCCTCCATCTTGGATGCATGAGTCTCAGTCCAGTCTCTGCCTTTTCTCACCGGAACAGATGTGAACACACAAACTTGGGGCATGCTTGTAGGTTCCTTGGCCCTGCCACACCTGATTCTACCCTGACTCCAGGATGGGGCTTCACTATAGTCTGGCTTCTGTCTCAGTTGCAATCTCTTCCCACAAGCTTCAGTCTTCTCTCAGGCTCCTTTGCTTCTCTCTCCATGTCTGCCCGTCTTGCCAGCATAGTGGGGACCATAAGGTGACACCCTTCCGTATTTTCTTTTTCCCTGGGAGATAGGGTGGAGTTGGAAAGGTGAGAAAGGAGTTTGCCTGAGAGAGGGAAGAGGGAATGCAGGGCGATGGAGGTTTTCCTGGGGCCTCCCTCCCACTCGGGCTCAGTCTCCTACCCAGATTCAGCTTCTGTCCAGAGTCCTCATGGCCTTACCACCCGGATTCATGAGTACCTCCACACACATCCTCTCTGCCCTTCTTACTTCTCATGCCAGCTTCCCATTCCCCAAGGGATCCACACCTCCTCAGGGACCCACTTGCTCCATCGGACCCTTGTCTGCTGTCCCCTGCTTCCCTTCTTGCTTCTGGCCACCAGCATTTCAAGTCACTCTGGTCTTCCTGCATCAATCCCTTTCTTGGCCTTTTAAAGCTTTCAGCCCTTGTCCTGGTCTTACCTTCCCTCAGAGCCAAGTCTTTTACCTGAGGGAATCTACAAGTGAAGTATCATCTACATGAATCCGCTTTGGATGAGCCAATGACTGACAGAATGAATGAGAGAGACTCTGACAATACTGTAGTTGGGGGAAGGCTTTGGAGTCAGTCAGATGTGGTCCAGTCAAGGCCTTGACACTGTCCACCTTCATGGCCTGGATGGCCACTCCCCAGGCATATCCTCAGGAGCCTCATCTATGCCCAGGACCAAGAGACGCCATGTTTTCCCTTCCTGAGGCTAGTGTTGACTCAGGCAGGACCTGTCGCACCTGGTGCCCTCACTCTATAGGAATTATAGCACTCTATGTGCTAAAGAATTGCTTGCTCTGTGAGCCAGGCACCTGGTCAGTGTGCTGCCACCATCAGCTCGGACACTGCTGCTCAGCTTCAGAGAGAGTCCCATCAGGAAGGGCTGCAGGCATCCTGGCTGCTTGTGTGTGATGGGAAGAGGATCTTGGGGAGGAATTAGCCACATAGGGTTGCCCTGTGGAAGATTGCCTTAACTAGTGTGGGAAGATCCACCCTGAAATTGGCAGGGTCCTTGGATTTGGGCCCAAGACTCTATGAGTATAGAAAGCATGGTACTGAACATTCATGCATCCATTCATGCAGTCCCATTTCTCTGTTTTTGACTGTGAATGCGATGTGATCAGTTGCCTCAAGCTACTGCCTCCCCACAATAAAGGACTACCCTGGACTATGAGCTAAGACAAAATGTTTCTACCCTACGTTTCTCTTTTCCAGGATATTTTATCACAGCAATAGAAACGAAATTGGGATGCCACTCAGGAGAGAGGCTTGATGTTCTCTACTTTAGTTCACTTCTTTAATGTCCCCAGGTCAGTGGGTCATGAGCACCTGCTGGGACCACAGCTCTGTCAGTCAAAATTAACCAACACCTCAAGGGGCCGAGAACATTATCCTGACTGCCCTGAGACCCTGGCTATTCCATATGCATTTCAGACTACAGTGCCTTATAAATGTGCACAGAGGAGACAGGAGGGCCTCTGAGAGCTGCACCTCTCCAGTCCATACCCCTGTCCTGCCATCACTGATGAGCTATGGAGACAGCTGTGTGGAGTACCTGCTGTCCACTGCCTACTGTCCCTGGGCCTGTGGGTTCCTCTATTGCTTTTCTCTCTGGGATTCCAGTCCTCATTGCTACCCTGCACTCCTCTCCAAGTGCCAGCCAGGCATGGGCACTGTTGGCTTGCCCAGAGCTGTGACCCTGGCAGGCAGGAGGAGGAGGGCGGGCAGAGCTGTCACCCTTCAGCAGGCTAATGTGGAGGTCTTAATGAATATGAATGGCTGCCTCCTCCTCCACAGAGCTGGTCCCATCAGATTCCTTCACACCTCGGCGAGCCCAGAAAGGTTACTCGGAATTAAATGTAAATCACATATTTACTGGTACGAATCAGCTCACAGTATCACTTTCTCACCGCAGAGAATTTAATCATGCCTCAGCCCTGAGGGCTTCTCCTTTCCAGTGGGGTTTCGGGAGGCACCTGAAAGAGAAGGCCATGACCTTCCGACGTGGGGGTGAGGCTCATTATTCCTGAGCCTGGTAAAGGACAGTGGGCTCTGTGAAGACTTGATGTTGGTATACATGGTGCTTTGGTACCCAAGTCACAACTAACAAGTATCGTGTGAGTCAGAGGCGGTAGCAATGGGGTAGGCAGTGGTTCGATTCACAGTTAACACTTGGTATGTGTTGAATAGTCTCAGGAATATCACCATTAAAAGGCTGCTGCCAGTGACCTCTCCTGGTGTCACACATGGTGCTGGAGCCTTGGGGAAAATGATAGAGACCCCTGAAAGTGCCCTGGCTTTGTTACCCTGTACTGAGAGGCGATTGAGCAGGAGGGCCTAGCCTCTGATGCCATGAAACCTGGTTCTGAACTCAGCTTGTCCCTTGCTCCTCTGTGTATGACCAGCAATTCTCCACAGGCACAGGCCCTTACCTATAATACATGGGTGCAGCATGGGGCTTGCTGGTTCTACAGACACCGTTGCGTGTAAAGTCATCCGCTGACACTGAAGTGTTCTATAAATGAGAAAGGAAGACCAGGAACCCTTGTGCCAGGAGACCAGCACAAGGGTTCCTGGGCAAGAAATAAAGGCAGCCAGTCTCCTGGGCCCCTGGGCCCCTTCAGAGGCAATGTCCTCCAGATTCTAAATATTTGAGGTTTACACTAACCATTGAGAAATAATGAGGGCTTTTGTGATGAGAGAGACTCGAAGGCATGTGCAAACTCTAAAGGAATGTGATAGCTAGGAGGCTCTGTATGGGTCACTACCTCAGCTGGTCAGGACGCAGGGGACACCTGCTTCCTCACAACATCACCAGACCATTCCCTCCCTTTCCAGGCTCCAGGATAATAGCTGTATGGTTTTTTTGTTTGTTTTGTTTTGTTTGTTTGTTTGTTTGTTTTTGGTTTTTCGAGACAGGGTTTCTCTGTATTGTCTTGGAGGGTATCCTGGAACTAGCTCTGTAGACCAGGCTGGTCTCGAACTCACAAAGATCCGCCTGCCTCTGCCTCCCGAGTGCTGGGATTAAAGGCGTGCGCCACCAACGCCCGGCAACAGCTGTATGTTTGATGAGACCTTTACAGCTTCCAGAACATCGTGCAAGACAGGAGCGTGTGACTTACTTAGGGAAGCAGCATGGTGGCATGGAGGGCTCCTGGCTGGTCTCTAGGTCTGCATGTGGAAGCCTGAAGGAGGAGATGGCATGCACAGTGGTCCCCAGTCCGACCTCCTCCTCTAGTACATTCTGTACTCAGAGTGTCCTCCCCGGAGCCTGGACTTTCTCTACTGGAGAGTTTCTTAACTGCAGAACCATTTTCCGGAAAACTGAGCCCACATTGTCTGCACAGGAAGCTAGCTAGGTGGTATGTGTGTGTGTGTGTGTGTGTGTGTGTGTGTGTGTGTGTGTGTGTTTAATCAAAAACCCAGCTGTAATTTTTCATGTATCAGGAAGTTGCTTTCTACAGTTTTTAAGGAACACAGCTCCCTTGGGTGTAAATCAAAGGCTTTCTTTTTATAGATGGCCTTGGTGCCAGAAAAGCTCCAGCTTTGTTTACCAACTTCAGTTAGAGAGACGTCTATCAGAATTAGAAGCCATCTGTAAGTAACCCTACACTGTGGGTAGGAAGTTGAGGTTCTAGAGCAAAGATGTCCATCCCAGATATTACTTTAGCTATTTGTTATACAGCTGTATTAGTTGGGGATCTCTAGGGGAACAGAACTGATGGAATGAATATATGTGAGATTTATTAGAATTACTTCCAGGCTGAGGCCAGAGTAGTCCAATAATGGTTGTTTCATGTTGGGAAGGCCAAGAATCCAATGTTCAGTCCATGAGGCTGGATGTCTCAGTAGTTCCAAAGTGGCACTGAAGTCCTGGAGGATCCCTGGAGAGTTTTGGTCTTCAGTCTACGTTGGAGTCCTGAAAAAGTTGGTTTTAACATCAGTGAAGGAATACAGCAGCAACAGGATAGATGGTCTTGCCCGTGAGATGGAGGACAAGCAGATCACACAGTTTCTTTTTTCCACATCCTTTTATGTGGCCCAGTTTTAGATCTTCCTGCTTTAAATAATCTAACTAAGAAAATCCTGCACAGGAGCACTTGGCCACTTGGATTTTAGTTGATCCAAATGCAGTCAAGCTGAAAGCCAAGACATCATGATAACCGGTTGTCCTAAAACTTAGTGATGTAAATGAAACTGGATTGCTACAGTCGCAGATCCTCAGCATCATGGATTCTAATAGAGCCAATGGCAACATCTGTCTCTACCACACTCAGCCTTTAAGATTCATACTTAGATTGAACTGTTGGAAGCTGAAGTCACCCAGAGTATCTTCACCTGTTTGGTGCTTGGGTTGGGATATTTCAGAGTCTATTATGTACAGCTGACCTGTTGATCAGAGCATCCTGCACACATGTCCATACATGTGAGATTTTTTTGCAGTATAGGGGCTGGGATCTTAACAAAGGAGGATGAGAGAGAGAACTCCACAAAGCCAGTGTTTTAAGAGTTGAAGGAAGGGCTCCAAGGTCCTCCTGACCTCACCTTGGAAGACAATGCAGGATTGTTTCTTTTGGTTATAAACTAGTGACTGAAGCCAGTACCCATTCAAGCGGGACAAGTTAGACTCTATCTCTTGGTGGGAAGGGGCAAGGTCACATTGCAGAAAAGCCTATGGGTTGGGTTTTCCTGTCACCACAATCTTGGAAATCACATCCTATTACAAGAACAGTTGTTTTAATTAAGCTACTGAGAAATCAATCATCTAATCAAGGATGTTTATGTCCTTTTATGGCACAAGGCCTTGAGCTAAGAGACAGGATAGCTCCTATTCGAATTTCTCCAAGCTCAGAGCCAGTCTCCATGTCTGGTAAGATGAGATTAGGTTGAGGGTCTTTTTAAAAAGATGTATTTTTATTGTTTCTAATTATGTGTATATGTGGGGTGTTATATGTATTCTAGAGGAATGTTCATTGTCAGGAGACTCAAGGATGCCATGGAATCCAATGATAAATTCCTAAATCCATTTCAGGAATCGGGAGGCTCTACTGGAGGACCAAGTAATTCAAACTACTTCTCCCCAGATGACTTGTCTGTCTCTTGGGGTGTCTCTTTCTGCTATCCAGATTCATTTGCTCATTTAAAGGCTCCCTAATCCTGATGCCCAGCTCATGGCTTCCTCCTAACCCATCAACTTTCTGAGGCCCAATACTCAGTTCCTATGGGCTTGGCCTATCTTCTCCAGTCATTCCTCACAGATCTTGGGTTGCTGGTCATCCTATAACTAAGACACCTTGCACTAGGTGCCTATCTTTTGGCCCAATCACCTGGAGAGCCAGGAGCACAGGGAACTCCATTGGTTGAAATATAATCATAGGCTCTTGTTAGGATCTCCATGGGAGGCACTAATCCTCAACAAGGATTTGTCATGAGCATGTAACAATCAACCCCTTAGTACTCTATGCTTCAGACTGTGGGGAGGAGGGACTTGATGGAATACAGAAAAGTATTCCATCTACAATTTGATATACAGATAGGATTAGTAGTATGTTTGATCCATCCATTCATCCATCCATCCATCCATCCTTCTTCTCATCCATGCACCCATGCATCCATCCATTCACCCATCTATGCATCTATCCATCCATGCATTCATCCATCCAGCAGATGGCTTGGTAGGTAAAGTACTTGCTGCACTTTACGGCATCAAGCTTGGGTGTGAGGACCTGAGTTCAGATCCTCAGCACCCATCTAAAGCTGAGAAGTAGCATACTTATCTGTAATTCTAGCTCTCCTACAGTGATATGGGAGGTAGAGACAGGACAATGCTTGGAAACTCACAAGTCAGTTACACAAGGGTACAGAGTGGAAAATAGCAAAAGACCCTTCATTCAACATGATAGAAGACAAAGACTGATTCCCAAGGGTGCCTCCTGCCTCCATTTATGCACTGGGGCACATGGGTATTCCTCACTCTATTTTTTTTTTAAAGAAGTACTTCTTGGTCTGGGCTGTAATCTTACCATTCAGGAGGCATAAGTGTTGCTGGAATTCAAGGTCACACTGAACTAATTACTTTCCAGGCAGTTTGAGTAACATAGTAAGATACTATAACCCCCCAAAGAAAAAGAAAGATAAAAAGGAAAGGAATGTTTATTGAGCATCTATGAGGTAAACTCACTGTTCTAAACTAAGGAGGCAAGATAGCCCTGGTTTTCACTTCCCTCCTCGTTTCTGTAATTATACATCGAGATACAAGATCCACAACCTGCAAAAGCCCCAGTAGCTTTATCTCTGGTTGGTAACAGAGGCATAAACACACCCAAGCTTGATGCAGTAACCTATACGTAAATTAAGCCACATTGAAATAGCATCTCTCACCAAGCAGATTGTGAAAGATTTAAACACATACTGAGAGTGGTAGTGTGAAAAGAACTGAGCAGACTTGCAGATCACTGATGGAAGTGTGAAATGGTACAGATTCCAAATAGGAACATCCCTTAAAACGGCAAAAGTGCTCCTCCCGGGAAGCTGTGCCTCATGTACTCATTTCGGGTATTCTCTGTAACTTCAAAGATGAAACAACCTGAATACCCTCCCACAGGAGAAAGACCAGGGATGGGAGCTATGAAATCAAGGAGGGATCTCTCAGATGTTGCTATGGGAAGATGGACAAGTAGAATGCAGTGCCAAGTTAAAAACACAAGAGAACCGTAAATGCCAGTTTAAAAAGTGCTGGAGGGAGGCTGGAGATGTGGCTTACCTGTTAAAAGCACTTGCTGCTCTTGGAGAGGACACAAGTTCAGTTCCCAGCACCCACGTGGCAGCTTATAAACAGAGGATCAGGTGCTCCCTTCTGTGCCTAGACAAGGGCAGTACAAGGTCAAACCAATCAACATTCCAGCATGGATCAGGAAAGGAAGGAGTCCGCAGTCAGTGGCTGCCAGTGGAAAGAAAATCAGTTTTCTTTAAGGGTGTGGTGTGGGGGGGGGGGGAGAGAGGGAAAGAGAGAGAGGGAAAGAGAGAGATTAAGCAGAATCTGTTGTATGTAGGAAATTCTCAAAGAATTAAAAAATTAGAATAATTCTAATAAAAATATTAGAATATTTCCACGACCACAACATGAATAAGTCCCTAAATTGTAATACAAAGCTAGAGATGACAGGAGTCAAGAAGCAGAAGCAGGCCCATGAGGAGTGATGGAGACACCTCACTGCAGATCTCCTGCTTTGTCACCTGGATCTTAGATGTTTGCTGTTTGCCTGTCCCACATTCCACTGCAGGGTCAACTGTGTGCCGCTGATTTCAGGGATGTGTGTAGGACCTGAGGACATTTACTCTCTTATCTGCACTGCTGGCATAACCCACCTGGATTGGTACTTTTTCCCTGATGGTCAGACTTGCTTAGCAGGTGAGAGGAGGTATGCAAATAAGGTATGGATGAAAAAATGCCTGTGGAGCATCCTCCTGTACTTAGTCCTGGGGTCTAGGGATAAGTTCTCCCTCCCACCTAAGAAGCATTGTATGGTCTTTGTGTGTATGCATGTATGTATGGTGTGTGTGTGTGTGTGTGTGTGTGTGTGTATACATGCAGGCATGTGTCTTCAGGTGTGTGGACCTGTTGTTGCATGTGCCTGTGGAAACCAAGGATAAATTCCTCAAACAAACTTTTTAGATAAGGTCTCTCACCCAACCTGTAGCGCACTGATTTGGCCAGCAGGCCCCAGGGCTCCTCTTGTCTCTGCCCTCACCACACCCTACCCACACCTCCCACCCCCCACCCGCCCTGCCCCATGCTCCGATTAAAAGAGGGGCACACTGCTGTGCCTAGCTATTTCATGTGAGTACCGGGAGATTTGAACTCACTCTGCCCCTCATGCTTTCGAAGCAAGCGCCTTATCAACTGAACCAGGTCCCCAGCTCCCTGTATAGCCACCTGAGAGACATTGCCATCACACCATCTGTATGAACTTCCTGACACAGCTTTCTCTGTGTCTCCAGCCTCACTCTTATTTCCCTCACTGCTCCTTAGATCTGCCTTGCTTTCTAGGGCACTGGGGTAAGGTGGGACACACCTGGATCTCAGCAGTACTTCATGATCAGACCTCTGCGTCTGCATTCAGAGAGACAGTCACATAGCAAGGCCGGTGTGTAGCTTGCAGACGGCTCTGGTCCCAGCCCAGTCATAGGCCTGGAGATTCTGCCTAGAGCAAGGCAGAGCTGCGGAGGAAGGGCTATCGGGAACGAGGAAGACAGGCCTACCTGGGAAGTGTCTGGGGGCTTGCCAAGAGCAAAGTCTGGCTGGGAACAGAATGGGACAGTGAGTTTTGATGTGGCAGGCACTGGTGAAATCAAGGTCACCACAGAGCAACTGTCTCAGGCTGCTCTCAACAAAAGCATGGGGACATGATTGGCAAGGTGGCTCAGGGGAAAAAGCTGCTTGCCACCAAGCCTGATGACCTCATTTGATCCTCAGGACCACACGGTGGAAAGAGAAAACTGACAAGCTGTCTTCTGACCTCCACATATGTCCACATATGGGATACATGGCATTTGCATGTATCCCACCCCCACTTACACACAACACACGCTAAAGAACTTTGTAAGCACTAGCATATGTAAGGTAAAAGCACTAGGTGTCTCAGAAACTGTCAAAGTTATTCCTTAATTTTTTTTATTGTTTTGTTTCTGGTTTTGACACAGTGTCTCTTACAGCCCAGTCTGACCTTGAACTCTTTAAGTATTCAAGGTTGAACATTCTGATCTTCTTGCCTCTGTTTTCCAAGTCCTGGGGTCACAGGTGTACACTGCTAGGCCCAGTTTGTGGGGTACTGGGGTGGAACTCAGGACTTCCCTCTACCAACAAAACTGTAGCTTCAGCCACTTGCAGTACCAAAGGCCGATGCAGAGGGCACCGAGAGCCTCCCTGTGCCATTTGTTTCTTATTAAGAATTCTTGTGGTGCAATGCACATTAGTAAGAATCACATGGGGGGAAAAAAAAGCCTCTTCCCAGAGGCTCACAGGTACTGTATGTAATAAAGGCCCGTATTGACATGAAACCCAATGACTTGATGTCTCAGTTATTTCTCTGTTGTTGTGACAAAACACCACGACCAGGGCAACTTATCAAAGACAGCATTTAATTAGACTTACAGTTTCAGAGGGCTGGAGTCCATAATGGTGGGGCAAAGGTATGGCTGTACAGACAGCTGAGAATACATATCTTGATCTACAAGCAGAAGGCAGAGAGAGACTGGGAATGGCAAACCTTTGGAACCTCAGATCTCATCCCCAGTGACACACCTAATAAGAAAAAAAGGCCACAACTCCTCAAACAAGGCCACGCCTCCTAATCCTTTCCAAACAGTTCTACCAACTCGGGACCAAGCATTCAAACATATGAGGCTATAGGGTTTATTCTCATTCAAACCCTCACATTTGAACATGTGACCTTTTGATCCCCCCAAATAGCAATCATTTCACCTTGCCACACCCTGTACCCCACAGAGGGCCTTGTGGAGTAGTGTTTGGAATGACACCCAGCTAACTCAATCCCTTTCATTAGCTTGTAGAGGGGAACCACCCATAAACTGGAGAGGTGGCTCTGCTTGTCCAGAGACACAAGCAGGGACTCACAGACATCCCAATTTCCCAGCCAAGGCTTCTTCTTCAACCTGGGAGAGATCTGTACTACACGATTGTTGCCAAGGCTATTAATGAGAATGAGACCTAAATTAGTTTCTGAAAATGGGGTTTTTAACATTGGAAAGTTTTAAACTATGGAAATTGGAAATTTAATTGAGTTTATGTGATAGAAATTAGTGAGGAGGAAAAAAAAGCCCCACATATTCTTGTCCTAGAAATCTGTGGAGCCTCTTGGAGCCTCAGTTTCCCCTTTTTGTAAGATCCAGCTGGTCAATTGCTGAGGAGCCTTTCAAAGATGATTCTATACTTTCAGAGTGTGAAGTGCCAGGGAGGGCTGGAGGCTAGAGGTGGGAGACTCCCACTGTGGCAGAGAGCAGCTGGCCCAGCATACAGCCCTGGTAGACTCCTCGGTTGCCCTGCCTAGGGAGCCCTCTTCCCACAAGAAAAGCACACATACCACATTAGTTTGCAAGGCAGTGCTGATTAGTAATTAAACGGCTTCAAAAAAAAGAAGGCCATTAAAGCTAATGCCATCAAAATCAGAACCTCAGACGCTGCCTCATAATTACGAGTATACCTTGGGAATCGCAGGAGAGGACATTTACATTTTACCATGCACACTGCACAGCCAATAACACCCCCCACACCCATCATCGGGAGACCCACAGCTGAATTCATTTGTTTGCCAACTTACTCTGATCCTAGGAAAGGGGGTCATCCTTCAAGAAAGCAATGAGGAGCCCCAAAAACAGACTTCCCAGGGGAGGGTCTTTGCCCTGGCATTCCTCACTCTGTGGGAACATTATCTAATCGCCTCAGCAAAATCACTGTTCCTGTCTTTAAAATGGGGGCAGAGCCATCTTCTAGGATTGTGCTAAAGCTTCTGAGACTATGCTCGTCCCCCTCCCTCCCTCCCTGCCTCCCTCCCTCCCTCCCTCCCTCCCTGCCTCCCTGCCTGCCTCCCTGCCTCCCTCCCACCCTCCTTCCCTCTTTCCCTTCCTCCCTTCTTCCCCCCCTCCCTTCTTGAGATGGGGTCTCATGCATCCCAAGCTGGCCTGGAATTTACTTGTAGCCAAAGATGACCTTGATTTTCTGATGCTCCAGCTTCTACCTCCCTAGGACTAAGATCACAGGTGAGCCTCGACACGCCTGGTTTATGAAGCATTGGTGATCCTTCGGCATGCTAAACAAGCACTCTAGCACCTGAGCTATGTCTCTAGGCTGCCTTCCCTACTTTCTCCATCTCCACCACCTTTTTTATTTTGAGATAGAATCACCCTATGTAGCCCAGGCTAGCTTCAGTCTCTTCACCTCATGCCTCTACCTCCTGAGTGCTGGGACCACAGCAGTGTGCCACTACTCTCAGCTCAGTCAGTGCATAGTATTTTTCTAAATGTCACACACATACTTTGTGGGGCATTTGAGCAGGCGCCTTGGGCTGGCTGGTCTTGTCCTGGGCACCCACGGAGGCTGGGAAAGATTCACTGACTTTGGAAGATGTATCTGGGCCTAGTCAAGCCAGGACTCAGTAAGGGATAGCCATGACCACTCTGCCTCTGGCTTCTAGTGCCCCTCCAGGCCCCAACTCCAGTTCCACATGAACCTCTTCAGCTTCTAGAATTTTCAGAAAGAAAAAAAAAAAGCACCTGCCCTTGCACACAGCCTCACAGAGACTTGGAACTCTCATCATTTCCCTAGAGACATCTTTGTCCAAGGACTAAGAAACAAAAGTTAGGGAGCCTTTTTAAAATATAAAATATCAGGGCCAGACAGGCCATTTTCAGACAGTCCCTGAGGCCTAGTCAGCTATTAAAGATGGAAATTATATATTCATAACACAGGATATTGCTGCTTGCTTATTTATAACTTGCTCCATTTCAAGAATATTTATTCTAGACAAGGAGGCTTGATAATTTTCATCCAATCTACTCCTCGTAGCTTAGGGCAAAAGACTGGGAACAGCTCAATCGAAGGAGCGGCTGTTAAGGTTGGTAGGGAAAGAACAGCTTGTTCCCCTTCTCTGGGAAGGAAGGCCTGCTGTGTGCTGCTGCCGGCCTGCACCTCCATCAGCATCATCCCTGCCTGGCACACTCCTCTCCCACATAACCAGGAAGGACGACCAGCACGGACTCCAGCCCCTCTGTGATGCGCTCTTCATAGGACTGGGGACACACATACAAACAGGGCTGGAGGTAGACTCCAGCATGCTGTCTCAGGCCAGCACAGATTCGTGGGAGGAAAGGGAGCTATTGTATCCCTCCTCAGGGCCCATTGTCAGGCTCATGATGGACCACATGGTGTTATGAAGTACCATATACGCGCCCTGTGCTGGGGGTTTGTAGGAACCAAGGGAAAAGAGATGGGAACTTAAAGAAAGTATTCCCCCAGGAAGAGAGGCCAGAGAACTTAATGTCACAAGCCGGTTCTGTTGACCAGGACACACCATTCCGCCAGGCTCATCAGCGTTGTTCTCTCACACCAGAGGACAAGAAACAATGGGTTCAAGGCCACCAGCTGGTGAGGGCCAGCTCCAGAATTAGATGGAGGAGCCAGGCTCTTTATGATGGACTCCTAGTCAACCCCCAACAGCTGGGGGTTCTTCTTCCCATTCTCTTTGGCCGTTCAAGCTTCTAGCCTGTCACATCTTGAAGGGACCTGGTGCAGGGACCTAAGTAGGAGAACCAGATTCTTAGGAGCCACGCCAAGATGCTAATAAGAGCTACAGACCAAGATGGCTCCAAGTTCAAAATCAAGGGAACCTCTGATTTCCCACAACAGCAGCCCTGAGCAGACATGCATATGCTACACGTGTGTCACGCACATGCCACAGGCATGCAAGGACTGCCTTGCCTTTTCTGTGCATTCTGGATCACTGAGCACCACCCCTGACCCAGCCTGCTTACTCAATGATCATGAAGCCTTAAGGAGAATCACCGAGGCTGGGAAAGCGTGCGTTGTCTCATTTACTCTGCAAATATTTATGGAGCGCCTATTACATAGCCAGCGCCAGGTAGACAAGCAGGTTACAGCGCCGAAGGGTGAGCCAGACCAACTCAGCTGCTGCACTCCTGGAGGAGGGGAATGGCGGAGGACCTGGACTCAGGAGAAGTCAGAGCCATGAGAAGGGAGCTGCTCAGCTTGGCCAGGGCTAGGGAGTAGAGTCGAGCAGTAAGAGTGGCTCAGGAGGAGGAACTCGCCGGTCGAGGTCGACAGTGAAGGAGATGGCGGGCTGCAGGCAGGAGTGACTGGCCTGGCCTGACCTGGAAGTCTCCCACACAGCATGGGGAGCTGTAATCAAAAGGACAAGAAGCCTGGAATGAAGAAGGGACAGAATCGGGTCCTCCCTCCTTCTTCCTCCCTTCCTTTTTTCCTCCCTTCTTTGTCCTTCCTTCCTTTCCTCCCTCCCCCCTTCTTCCCTCCCCACTCCCTCGCTCCCTTTTCTTCAGCACCAGGGGCCTTACCTATCCTAGACAAGTATCCTACCACTGAGTTATACCCCAAGCCCTTCTTACTACTTTTATTTTGGGACAGTGTCAAAGTTGACTTGACTGGTCTTGAGCTTTCTCTGCAGCCCAGGCAGACCTTGAACTCAGGATCCTTCTGCCTCAAGTTCCTGAGGTAGCTGGGATTACAGGCCTGTTCCACCAGGTCTGACTTTGAGATTGGCTCTTAAAGTCAACCTGACAGTTGACAAGGATGTCACAGGGGAAGCTGGGGATTCCTCATATGGATGATGTGTCTGATTCTTGGGAAGCCCATCACTCTTAGGCAATGCTGCTACTGAAGCCTCCTGGGATTGGGTTTGTCCAAGGCCCAGCACCAAGTGCACCAGAGCCAAGACCTGAGCACTGGTTCTCTATGTGACTTCCAAGCCCAGCCGCAGCCCTCCAGACCCAGAGGCAGTAAGGATACACAACACTACAATCTCCAAGACGCTCAGAAGCAGGCGGCAGAAGACCCTGGAGCTGTCTTCTGTGAGAGCTTTTCTGTCAGGATGGCTACAAAGGGAGTTGCCTCTAAGGCAGAGGTGTTCAGCTGGCCTTGCACCACACCCAAGGACCTGGGGCACTAGCAAATGCGGGTGATTTGCTGCAGTCTCATTGGCTCTGGAGATCTGTACACTGTGAAACCTAAGTCCTCATAAGCAATATTGTGGTGTAGCCAAGCTGTTTGTGGTGGGGGGGGCATGGAGAATCCAAGGGCAATTCTGCCATGCTTGTCTCCCAGGGGATTAGCATGGAGGAGTTTGCGTATCTCTGGGCTCGCAGACCACTTTCTAGCTACTGCTCGCTCACAAGCTCACCAGCCCAGCAGCTCAGCAGGTCAGCAGCTCAGCAGATCACCAGCAGCAGAACACCTTCCAGCTGAGGATAACTAAACTGGAGAAGTCACTTGCTGCCTAATTTTTCTGCCTGGGGTCCAGGAGAAGGGACTGTCTCAAGGCCACACAGTCATAAGGGCCAGAGATGGCTGAGGACATGACAGAGGTGATGCTCCTAGATTTGCTTGTGAGTCTGGAACACTGTGTTGGCAGCAGAGACTGAGTTTGGGGGAGACTTAAGGGAGGGGGCCTGAGACGTTAGTGTGTGAACTTTCAGGGGAGAGGGGGAGGTTGAGGAGAAGGAAGGGGGGAGAGAGGGGGGGAGAAGAGGAGGACACCAGAAGTCACAAGTAGGCCCAGATACACGTGTATGTCCAGGGTTAGACAAACACTCTCATGCACACAGCTAGATAATATAGACACACATATACACTTACACAGAGACATAGATGTATACTTTGACATACACAAAGACAATTTAGCATGCACATGTATACATATACACACATACAGATGATACATATATATGCATGGTATCTTATCGACACACATACACATTGCCTAATACATACAACAGTGACCACACACACAAATGAACACACAGCTCTGTAGGCATCCGTGACCCTAACTTCCCTTTTACATAGCTTCGCATCTCAACCTGAGTGTAGCTTATTGATTCTTCAGTATTGAAAAATTTATTTCTGAATTTTAAACCACAATTCTTGCTCAGGATATCCTAATCCTTAATATCAGATGAATCACAGTGACATGAGACGGCAGGGTGATTTTCCTTTCTATTCATTATGATCAATACATCATTTGTAAAGCCTTTAATAGAGATAAATGAAAACCAGCCTGTACCTCATTATAAAGCGGCCATCCTTGCCCCTTGAAAACCAGCTTTGTCAGTCAGTCTATAGATTCTGCTGGAACAGGAAGTGGCTCCCTTCTAAATCAGTGCTACTGCTGCCTTGTGACTGAGGAGAGCAGTTCTCCCAAGAACCTGCTTAAATGTCCTAGGACTCTTGTTCTTACCCAGTAGAGCTCCTGTTCCAACCAGCATGGTGAATGTAGCCCCTCCCCACAGGGATACACCCAAATCCCCAGAGGCACACATCTCTGTGAATTTGCCCTAGCCACACCAGTGGACAGAGATGAGATGTGCATATGTGTGGGTCCACAGGGACATGTATACTAAGACATGTGCATACTTCTTCCAGTGCGTGCAGACCCTGCCTGTACATATACCCTTAGGCTCCTATAACCCACCTCTCTCTCTCTCTCTCTCTCTCTCTCTCTCTCTCTCTCTCTCTCTCTCTCTCTCTCTCCCCCTCTGTGTGTGTGTGTGTGTGTGTGTGTGTGTGTGTCTGTCTGTCTGTCTGTCTGTCTGTCTACATAAGATGCCAGAGATACAGACTCTAAATTCATTGAGGGATGGGGAGCAATTATTTGGGGCTGTGTATTTTAACTTTGGCTTGTAAGGTCTAAATAAACAATCTACTTTTGTTTTCTGTTTTCCCTCTGCCCCTGTGGCCTCATGCTTTATTTCCTGACAGCCCAGTAGGTAAGGTGTCTGGCACCTGGGATGACATCAGCATGTGACAGAGGGCAGGCACAGAGGCTCCCTTCATTTGTCATGAGAAAGGAGCCACCAGGGACCTAAAAGTCAAAGCAGGTGCTAGAGTTCGTAGATAGACCAGGATTAGAAGTTAAAGCCAAGGGCTGGAGAGCTGGCTTGGCTGAGCCTATACTGCTTTGGCAGAGGACCTGAGTTCAGTTTCCAGCACCCACATCTGACAGCTCACAACTGCCTGTAACTACAGTTCCAGGGACGGATCTGACACCTTCTTTTGGACTTCTAGAGAGCACCTGCATACAAATGTGCACAGACCCAAATACATACACATAATTAAAAACTAAAGAGCAGAGAGAGGGAGGGAGAGAGACAGAGAGACAGAGAGACAGACAGACAGACAGACAGAGAGAGAGAGAGAGAGAGAGAGAGAGAGAGAGAGAGAGAGAGAGAGATCATCAGAAGACTAATTTTGTCTTCTGGGAAGCCCAGTGTGAGCATCTTCAAGGCCAAGAGCTAGCCTGCAGCAGAGGACTCAGCAGTCTCCTGAGACCGACCGCCCCTGGAAAGCAAGCCTTGTGGAACAGAACCGTTAACAGGAAAGCAACCCATGGGAGATGCAAGACAAGGGCTTTGTAGTCCTCTGCCATGAGTCATATGGAGGAACTCAGCTTCTCTCTGACCCTCAAAAGCTGTTCCAGTCAGGCCCACTGGAGACTCACACATGGAAGAAATCTCACCCCTGTCTGGTGGCCTTCTAATGAACACAGCAGCAATAAAAACCCGGAGAAGTCCTGGCCTAACACCAGTCCCTCCCCAGCACAGCTGGCAGCCATTGGTGTCAGGCATGGCTCTGAATCAGAGCTGTGTGACCTTTGCCTGCCAGCTCAACCTGCTTTCCCTTCCTCCCCAGAGAGGCCTGTCACACAGGCCTTCACAAGCCTCCCTGGGGTTTCTCTGAGGGATCTACAGCATGTGACAAGTAAGTCTTTGAAGATGGCCCTTATCTGAGACTCACTGTTCACATCAAAAGGAGATCACATTCTCAAAGATGGGGAAAGTGGGTTATAGTGCCTAGAACACTGGTGTTTACAGAGCTCTTTAGGAAAAGTGTTTATTTTTATGCTCCTACCACCCATGTGAAAAACGCACAGGGCCTTTTAATCTCAGCTCTGTAGAGAAATCAATGAGGCCCTAGAGGAGGGATGTTTTCTTTGCTTCAAAACCACACAACCAGCATATGGAGCTAAACTCAACCCCAGCCTGGGGCTATGCTTTCTTGACCCAGAACATTCCAAAGGAGTACAGACTCCAGAAGTAGCTTTATAAACCCTCTCTGGGTGGCATGAGGAGACTGAGCCCCCTCAGCCAGAGCATGGCCCCGGCCTCTACCCAAGTGTGCTTTGGAATCAACCCAACTGAGTCAAACCACAAGTAAGGATGATGTGAGAAAGTGGAAGGTCCAGGGGAAAGGCAAAGCCAGTAATAGCCCTGCACTGTCACAAGGTGGCTGTTGAGTTGCAAGAGGCTTACATAGATGCGGAAAATAGTCACAGGAAGAAGCTGTGTCATCCCTCAGAGAAATCTTCCTAGGAAGTAGCAATACCCCATTTCCTTAAAATCAAGCTCAGAGAGGCTTCACAGCAGCTAGGTAGACTTGAGCCTCACTGCTTGGAAGTGTTCATGACCCCAGCCTGACCTGGGCAGTCTCTGGGATAAGGCAGAGCTCCATTCTCTTTAGTAAGGGTAATATAGCCACTTCATTATTGGCTTAATATATCCTTTGATGGGTTGGACCTGCTGGGCTGGCCTGGAGTATTAGCAGGGTTAATTGGCCCTTCAAATGAACAACCAGTTTAATCAAGGAGGTAATGCCTTCAGCTATTCAATTATGCCTACCTCTGGACAGGCAGCTTCCCTTTCTGCCCCAGCACCCTGGGATCGGGCTAAGGGAGAGTGAAATTGGCCAGTGTGTGTGCACACTGGAGTGTGTGTGTACAGTGGTTGCTCACAGGAGGTGTCTGTTAAGAGCAAGCTGGGGATTCAGTGGAGACTGTCATGACAGCATCTGACCTTGGCTGTTGGCTGTGTGTTCTCACCTGTCAGCTGTGACCAACTCTGCTCAAGGGGGTTTGCAATACTCATTTGCAAATGGGTGTGTGTTTGATAGAGTGAGGAGGGGGAGACAGGGAAGGACGGAAGTGAGGGGAGCGAGGGAGGGAGGGAGGGAGAGAAACAAAGAATCAGAGACACAGAAAGACTGAAACAGAAACCAAGAGTAAGAAATCTCTGTGGCGCCAAATGAAACTATGTCAAAGTCAGCCCATAAAGACTCATATTCACACACACACACACACACACACACACACACACACACACACACATTCATACAAGCACTTATCCAAATTAACCACTCTTTATTTTACAACCCCCTCATGTTTACTTCTAAGCTTCTCACAGGACTGTATTGAAATCGTCATTTTCCACTTGGTTAGGAGGCTGGAGAGATGGTGGTTAAGAGCCCATACTGTCCATCTTATCTAGGGTTTCTATTGCTGTGAAGAGATACCATGACCAAGGCAACTTATTTTTGGTGGGCTGGCTTATAGTCAGAGGGTCAGTCCATTATTATCTTGGTGGGAAGCAAGGTCACATGCAGGCAGACATGGTGCTGGAGAAGGAGCTGAGAGTTCTACATCTTGATCTGCAGGGAGCAGAAGTAACTGTGTCACTGGGCATAGCCTGAGTATAGAAGTGATGGGGGCTGGGGAAAATGTCCTTCTATATGCGGGGAATATATGTTTCTCTTATTGGTTGATGAATAAAGCTGTTTCGGACAATGGACAGGCAGGATTTAACCAGGTGGGAAATCCAAAGAGGGATAGAGAATGGTAGCAGGCAGAGTGAAGGAGACACCATGTAGCTACCGAAAAGGTAGGATAACTGAGCATTCTCCGGTAAGCCAAGAGCATGCAGAGATACACAGATTAATAGGAATGGGTTAATATTAAAAGAGCTAGCCAATAAGATGCCTGGGCCATTGGTGAAATAATTTATAATTAATATAAGCCTCTGTGTTTATTTGAGACTAAACAGCTGTGGGACTGGGTGGGACATACACTTCCCTTTACATACTGACACACTTCCTCCAACAAGGCCACACCCTCTAATAAGGCCACACCTCCCAATAGTGCCACTCCCTATGGGGGCCATTTTCTTTCAATCCACCACACTGTCCTTTCAATTCCCAGAACCCATGCCTGGCAGCTCAAAATGTATAACTCTGGCTCCAGAAGATCTGATGCCTTCTTCTAGACTCTGAGGGCATCTGTACTCTTTTATTTGGCACACACACACACACAAATAATAAATAAATAAATAAATAAATAAAAAGTAAATGTTTAAAAAAACAACAACAAAAGACTGGCTGACTGTTTTGGTCCATCTTCAGGACACTAGGCTGCCATGCTAGACCTGACATGTAGCTTTGCAACACATTATTAAGTAAAAAAAAAAAAAAGGTGGCCAAGCAGCATGATGCATAGATGGAAAAAATTGCACTTACATGGACCTGTATGGATGATGATGGACAAAGGTTATGCTGTAAGAATAACCCCCAAGACTCTGCTGTTTACATCTGGTGGTGAGATTTGGGGTTACTTCACTTCCATTTGTCTTTATATCCTGGTTTCCCATAAGAGGACAACCCAACTCAAACAATGCAGCAATTCTTATTCCTCTGGAACATTTTCTCTCCCTTCCCTAGCTCCACTGTGTAGGCAGAGATGAAAACCGCCTTGTCTCCTGAGAGGCCTCAAGTATTTCATGGAACCTGGGAGACAGAAGTGGTTCTGAGTCTGCCATTCATCCTCTTTAGATTCTCTGGGACTCAGTTTGCTGCTCCAGAAAACAGTGGTGCTGTTGATTCCAGTAACTTGAAAGGATATTATTTGCTGTGATTGCAAGTGTAATTCACTGGGAGAAACTTGAAAAACACTGAAAGGTCTAGGGGCATCACCCACCAGCACACCCACCAAATATGTCTGCTGCTAACATCACCTTCAGTTTCCTTCCATTCCTTTCTCTCAGCCTGATGGAGTCAAGATGTGGAGGCATCCATGGGCCTTCACTGCACTGAGCATGCTACATTTGGGGTCATTATGGACTAGGGTCTGCCAAGCACCCTCCTCTTTGCTATGCCTCTGGTTGCATGGGGTGGTCCTCATGCTCCCTCACAAGGCTCTTCCACAGTTCTCGGAAGGAACTAAGAACCAATCACTATTCTGCAAACACTGGAAGAGTCCCAACCCAACCTCATTTGGTCCTCTCCTGTGCAGGATTACTCTGAATGTGGCATGCAATGATGTTTACAGTGCATCCTGGCCTGGCACACCCCTGGAGCTCCCTGGGACACTCCTAAAACACCCACGCCCAGAATCCACCCTGTCCCTAATTCAATAAGAGACCTGGAGGTAGAGCTCTGACAGTGGAAGTTCTGAAAAGTTCTCCCAGAGCATCTGAATGTGAGTCTGGACTTGAGAATCATCGATTTATGTCTAAGTGCTGCAGAAAGACCCAAGAGCAAGGTCAACAGAAGGGCTTCTCTTTACCCACTAAAGACACTTCTCTGAGTGAAAGGGTTTGCTTGTTCTCCCTTGCTGTCACCTGATCATCTGGGGAGAGATGTTGGCAATATCACAGTGTCTTTCTGGGAATGGGGCTGGAGGGTCACAAAGCAACCTTTATCACTACTGGAGCTGAGGTTATGCGGTTTGATTGGGCTTAATCCCAGGCACCATCCTAAGCCTGGCACTTTGCATACAGAGTGATGGGATGGGCTCTTCCTTGCACTAACCCACCTTCATGGAGAACAATTTGACAATATCCACCAAAACAGAGGAGATACGCTGGGAGAAGTGAGTTTGATGGCCCCTTCCCCAGTGACTATGCAACAAGATAATTAACGATAGCAGAAGACTGGGAAGGATACAAATAACCATCAATACCTGGACAGGGTGGCGTATTCTTACAATGCTGCACACCCCTGCGATGTAAATGAAAGAGGAGCAGCTGATTCCAGACACCCAGGTGAGACAGATACACAGGGGCGGCAGCAGAAGCCACACCGAGTGCTCACATTCTCTGTGATTCTATGCACACACGGCTCAGCAAAAGGAAAAACCAGCCCGTGGGATGGAGGTCACACTAGTAAATTACCTCGGTGGGCAGGCATCTGTGTGGCTGAGGCAGGAACGGGGATGGAAAGAGAGCACACTAGCCTGTCCCTCACCTGGGGGATGGTCACAGGAGGGCATGCATGTGCAGAATGCACTGAGTTGTACACCTAAACATCCCCCAAACAGTGGTGGGCTCGCTGGGTGATCCCACCCAGGACCCACATGGTAGAAGAAGAGAAGTAACTCCCCCAAGGTGTTCTTCAATTTCCACCGAGTGTCATGGCACATGTTCACTTGCCCCCCAAATACATACACAAAACAAATAAAATGTAATAATTAAAAACTTGAGGAGATGGCTCAGAGGGGGTCTGTTACTGCCATCCTGAAGGCCTGGGTTTGATCCCTGGAACTCACATGGTGGAGGGAACACACCTAAGCCCAGAAGTTGTCTTCTGACCTCGACATGCACCTAACAGCACACACACACACACACACACACACACACACACACACACACACACACGCACGCACGCACGCACGCACGCACGCACACACACTAAGACACACACAGGCTTATATATACGTAAGTAAGTAAATGCAATAAGAAGCTTTAAAAATGATAAATGCAATAAAATACATGCATCTCATGACCTTACAATTCCACTTTAAAATATCTACTATCTATCTATTTATCTTCAAGACAGGTTCTCACTATGTAACTCTGGCTGTTCTGGAACTCACTGTGTTACCAGTCTGGCCTCAAACTCTTAGAAATCCACCTGTCTCTGCCTTCTGAGTGCTGAGATTCAAGGCATCGTGCTGGACTTACAATTCCACTTTTAGTAACTTTTCTCTATGAATGTATCTCCACATGGAGGGTTACATAAGTCTGAGATCACTGTACCAACACTTATTGAAAGAACAAAGGATAGAAAAAAATAAGAGGCGGACCAATAGAACTTGTTAAATATAAGGGAATTCCTTTCTAACTGTGCAATGTGACAAAAACATGTAAAAATAAGAGATATAAACCTACATGTGTATACATATACTTATATATACTGCATATATATTATATGTGTGCATGTCTAGGTGTGTGTGTTTGTGTATGTGTGTGAGCATACTCATGTAGATATGAGTGAATATTTGTGTGTAGGTCAGAAGTCAACATTGGGTGTCATTTTCAGACAGTTTTGTGTTTGTTTATTTGTTTGTTTGTTGAGACAGGACCTCTTCATTGATCTGGAGCTGGCTGATTAGACTAGGCTGGCTGCCAGAAAGCCCCAGGGTATCCACCTGTCTCAAACTCCCCTGCACTGGAATTACAAGAACACTCCACCAGGCCTGACACTTCTGCTCTTACATGGATTTCTGTGGAGAGAATTGGGGTCCTCATGCTTGCACAGAAGTGCTTTGCCCACCGGGACATCTTCCTGGCTCCACTTTCTTGGCTTGTACCTGTTTAGCTTCTGAATTATGTGGAAGTCCAGGCTGTGCTCAACCTCCCTGCCCTTCAAAGCGAGATAGTGACTGCGTCTACTTCCTAGGAGTGTGCAGTGAATGTTCAATGGGTTATAGCCGTGCAGCACGAAGAAACCAGTTAGATGTCAGCAGTTATTTCCACAGTGGTGCACTGAGGTAGAGAAGCTAGCCAGGGCCTTCAGAGGCTTGGAGAGTCAAGGCCAAGGTGCAGACCCTGAGGGAGTGACTGGACGCCTTGTTGTTCTTTTCTGTGACTGCTCCTGGGACAGATTGGGAAGGAGCCTGGGCACAGTACTGATGGCTGGCTATGACACATTCTATAACAGGTGAAAAACAAAGGCAGAGGCCTCTCTCTAGGCTTAGGCATCTGCAAGTCACCTGTGGAAGTCATTGCCAGAAATGCCACTAGCAAATTTCTTAAGTTTGTAAAGCTCCTCATCCGTTTCCCCTGTCTGTCAAGTGAGGTCCCTGCTCGTAGGATGGGAGGGTTAGCTCAATGAAAGCCCAAAGGAAAGAGCTTTGGGACCTATTAGACATTGGCAGAGACGGGTGGACAGTCCACTAGAGGTCTATGGTATTGATGTTGCTATGAATTGCGTTAGTGCCACTGCCCACCTCCACCTAGTGCTCTTCCAGCCTGTTCACTTTCCCATGTTTCCCTCACCTCCAAAGGCAGCTGCCTTCACCCCTGCTACAAAACATTAATGACCAGGGTACCCGCTCTTATGCCCACTGCCAGCATCAAAGAGGCTGGCAGCAGAACAGACAAGGCCTGACTCTTGGAACACAGGGGTTGTTTCACTCTGCTGACTCTACTGAGGTCCTGACCGGTCCTGTCAATTCTGGTCCCAGTAGTTTTCCATGAGCTAAGAAGAAGGTAGGCATGTGTGCTGCCAACAAGACTGACACCAGCCTCCTGGTACTGAGAGTAAATCTACGGCCTTCTAAACATGCCAAATCCTTAGTCTGCTGGAGTCTGGGAGGCCAGATGCCACTGACAAACCTGACCCTCAGATGCCCAGAATTCCACCACTATCAACACATTCCTAATTCCTCCACAGCACACCCCACCCTGTAAAGCTGAAAGATCTATTGGAGAGAGAGTTCCTACCGGGTACCAGCAGATTCTAAAGGATAAGGTAAGTGGGAGACAGATTGTGCAGGAGAGGAGGGCTAAGGAGAAAGACAGGGATGAAAACAAGTCCTCAGCTTTTCATAGAGTGGGAGGGGACAAGGAAGGAGCCCTGAACAAGAACCTGGAGAGTACTCATGCCAGCATGGGCATCACATAGGGAGGTGGCAATGCCTACTGTGTTGTGCGCTGAGTTACCAAACAGGCATGTGTGGCATCAGAGGGAGCCAAAGCAAAGCTTGATAGCTCTCCCCTACACTTCTCTCTTCAGCCCCCAACTCAGTAACATAAAGGATTCTGCTCCCTGAGAATAGAACCAAGGGTGAATCACACCTCTGACTCAGAAAATACAAACTCATCAAAGCCAGATCCAGGGGTGCAGGCTCTAGGAGAGAAGGTGAAGGTACCACAGTCTCTGGAGTCAGTTCTGGTATTGGGGTGTGATGTCTTCCCTTTTGTCTTAGAAAGGGGTTCAAGGAGGGAGACTTAGAGGATTGAAGTCAGGGGCTCAGGGACTTCCAGATTTCAATGGTTTCCGCATCCTGAGTTTGTTCATCCATGAAAGGGGCACAACCAGAGCTGCTGTGAAGAGTAAAGAAGGGGCCCAAAGGGAGGTGTGTTGAGGTGAACTTTCTGGGGTGATGTGATGGTTAGCTTTAATTGACAACTTAGGGCAAGCCAGAATCACCCGAGGAAGAAAACCCTAACTAGGAATTGTCTATTTCAGGCAGGCCTGTGGGATCTCTGTTGGGGATTGTCTTGCTTAAGCTAATCAATGTGAGAAAGCCTGGCCCACTGTGTGCAGCAACATTTCCTTGGCTGGGTGACCTGAACTATGTAAGAGATGAGAAATCTAGCTGAGCATAAACAAGCAAACATTTGAGTGTGTACACACTCATTTCTCTCTGCTCTTGGCTGTGAATGCGATCCAAGTTCCAGCCTTGATTTCCCAACACTAACGGAATGTAACCTGGAACTCTAAGCTGAAATAAACCCCCTTCTCCCTTAAGTTGCTTTAGCTGGGGATTTTCTTTTTTTTAATCACAGCAACAACAAGGAAACCAAGTTGGGTAGGTATGAAGGTGACAGGTGTCTCAGGTTCAGGGATGATTACTAAACACCTTTTTGGACCAGTGCACATCCAGAAGCAGGAACACATCTGGAAAAGAGACAGGTTGCTACCCTTAGGAAGACAGGCAGAATGCAATGAAAGCAAAATCACCAGGAGGAATCTGGGCAATAAGGGCTGGGAACAAGGAGACCTGGGCTGTGCACGTGGGAGCTGCTGGGTCAAGCTTGGAAGGTGACCCCATGAAAGTGCCTTTCATACAGTGTGGAACTCGGGTAGAAAGCTTATCTGCATCCTGTCCTTGTCTTGACACAAACTCAGGCTCTGAATATTGTTGTCCCCATTATATTGGTGAAGAAACTGAGGCATGCAGAGAGAAAATGCCTCACCTAAATACTGGGAAGCCCATATTGTTCCCTATATACTGATCCTTCTGCCCTGGATACAGACCAAGGGCACCCTAGTTTAACATCCTCTCGGAGGACTCATAAGCCTGGAGATGCAGAGCCTGAAACGGTTCCAGAGTTGCTGTCCCAGTTGCCAAGGCCACTGATGCCCAGAAGAGCCCATTGCCATTAAGGGGGTCTCAGCAGGCTTCCAGTGCCAGGTCCATGGCTGGAATTCAAGTCTGTCTGCAGGACTCAGACAGCAGAGCATGAGAGAGTTCTTAGAAACCCCTTGCCCCTATCTCGGTGGCCTCAGAGGGCAAGGGTTTCCTGAGAGAAGTTCACCACTCCTGATGCTGGAAGTGATTGAGTCTGAGCCAAAGGGAGCCCTAAGCTGAAGCCCAAAGAGCTAGTATATCCTCAACTCCCACCTTATATCCTAATGGCCAGAATGTGGGGGAACTTTGTGGATGTGAGCAGGTCATTCCTAGAATCATTTTTACATTGTGTGTGTGTGTGTGTGTGTGTGTGTGTGTGTGTGTGTGTGTGTGTGTGTGTGTGGTGCAGGTAGAGGTCAGAGAACGACCTGCAGAAGTCAGTTCTCTCCTTCTATCATAAATTTGGGGATCAAACATAGGTCATCAGGCTTGGTAGAAAGCACCTATACCTACTAAGCCATTCTGATAGCCCAAATTATTCATTCTTATGCTAATAAATCAAACCTAATCTCATAGGTCCTTAAAAGCAGAGATTTTTCTCCAGAGACACAGATCCAGGGAGACGAAAGCAAAGGAAATGGCTGTTGCTAGTGTGTACACGCACACAAATATAAATATGAATTATATACAAATATATCAATTATTCATATGTATGAATGGATATTGTTTTCAATTGATGCACAAAAGCAAAACAGCTGTGCATGCTGGTGAGACCATGTGGTTTCTGCGCATTAATGTCTAAATTAGGTTAATCCTATTTCCTCAAATATTTGACATTTCCTTGTTGAAAACTATCAAAACCTCATTCTTCTAGCTCTTCGAAACACCTGGTACTTTACTGCATAGTCATCCTACTAAGAGTACATCAGAATGTTAGGTTCTTCTCAATTGTGACTCCCATTGATGGGTTACACCCTCTCTACCTGGGGCAAATGCATGTCTCTTCATGACTCCTAATGTCTTCCAGCCTCTTTTCATATGTTCCTTGGAATCAATCTTTCTTCTGCCCAGTGCCATCCTATACTTGGGTCCCTGGTTCTCCTTTCTTGTTTGTCCAAAGGCTTTTCTAGGCCACCTCCACATAGTCGATTCTGGACTTCCTTACATTATAACCCTAATTAATTTTTTTTATAAAATATTTTATTTATTTATTGTGTATAAAGTCTTCTGCCTGCATGCCAGCAGAGGGCACCAGATCTCATTCAAGGTGGTTGCTGGGAATTGAACTCAGGACCTCTAGAAGAACAGTCAGTGCTCTTAACCTCTGAGCCATCTCTCCAGCCCTACCCTAATTAATTTTTTAATCCCTTGATTATACCCTTTGTGATTTCCAAGTCAATTTTGCTGAAATATATATTCAAATAAATTCTCAAAGAGGAGGTATGGGAAATAAATGTCTGAATCTTTGTCTGAATGTGATTTCTCTTTTCCTTCACTCTTGATTGATAGTTTGGCTGGATATAGAATTCCAGGTTTAAAACTGCTTGTACTTATCTGGTAGAGATAGAGTACAGTGAAGAAATTCACAGCCCCCATCTTTGGAATGAGACTGCCAGGTTTCAGCGTGTGTGTGTGTGTGTGTGTGTGTGTGTGTGTGTGTGTGTGTGTGTGTGTTTGTGTGATGCATATGGAGTATCAGAGGATGTCCTGGCTTACTTTTCTGTTATGATAAAACACTGACCAAAAGCAACTTGGGGAGGAGAATTTACTTTATCTCGCACTTCCAGGTAAATGGTTCATCAGTGAGGAAGTCAGTCCAGAACTCAAGGCAGGAACAGAGGCAGAAGCCATGGAGGAGCATTGCTCATGGGCTTAGTTTCTCTGGCTTGTTAAGCCTGATTTCTTATACATCCCAGACTCCGTATGCCAGGGGTGATACAATCCACAGTGGAGTAGGCCCTTCTATACCAGTTAACAAAAAATATAAATCTAGATATACCCATAGAGCAATCTGATGGAGGCAATTCCTCAGTTGAGGTTTTCCTCCCTAGGTGTGTCATATTGACAACTAAAACTAAGTATGACACAGGAAAAACCCAAGGGCTGTTCCTCAGTTGCCTTCTATTTTTTGGGGTGCCACAGGGTCTTCCATTGGCTTGGAACTTCACCAAGTATATAGAGGTATTTGGATGGTGAGATTCAGGGACTCACCTGTCTCCACCTGGGATTACAAATGTGTATCATGTGCTCACCTTTGTAGGTAGGTTCTGAGGATTGAACTTTGGTCTCTAGCTTTTGAGGCAAGTATTTTACTGACTGAGGCATCTTTGCAGCCCAAGGTTCAACTTTTAATTTTGCATTTATTCAATCCAGCAAGAATCTGGATCTGTTCTCCATTTTCTCATCTTTAAGCTGAGAGAACAGTAGTGGCTAGCTCATGGAGTTGTGATGGTGATTAATCAATCAGTATCTGTGTTGGCAGTGTGCATTAATTCACATCAGTTAATTCATAGTCAGAACCACGTAAATGTTGGCTGTTGTTAATTGGCCTCCATTGCTTCTGTTGAGAACTGTGATGCACTTGTGATGTCTGCAAGTTGTCTAGTCAAGGAAGTTAAGGTGGGATGCTGAGACGGCTCCATAGGTAGTTTGCTATGCAAGCAAGAAGATATGAGTGCATCCTCAGAATTCATGTGGGAAAATTGGGCATAGCATCATGTGCATGTAAGCTCAGTGTTGGGCAATAGAGACAGGAGGATCCCTGGAGCTCACAGGCCAGCTAGTCTAACAGTCAGCGGGTTAGAGGTTCAGTGAGAGACCCTGTCCCTCCAAAATAAGATGGAACACAATGGAAGAATATACATGCCAACCTCTGGCCAGTACATATGCATGTATGGGTGCATGCAAACACACACGCACACGAAGTTATTTTCTGTTTTTTTTTCTAGAATTGTGTAGGAACGTCTTCAAAGTATGTTTTAAAATCTCCCATTTCCCTGTCTACTTTGTGTGTTAGCTCTGTAATGTAAAGACTCGTCATTCATTTTTGGCTCTGGGGATGCTCAAATGTGATTATTTCTATGCTAATTCTCTCTCCTTCATCCTCTTCATATTCGTCTTTTGGTATTCCTGCTACTTTGGATGCTGAACCTCTAAAGCGATGCTGACTTTCTCTCATATTGCAAAAGGAGGGTTTTCTTGCCTCCAGACTACAAATTGTCAGTGTGGTTTCTATCAAGGATAATTTGAGTCCTTAGAAGCTCCCTCAGCTGCTGGCTGCTCCTTTCTCATGGCACTTTGTTTTTTTAGAACTCTGCCCACTGAGCTGTCCCATCAGCCTTGTGCTGACTCCAGCATCAGCTCTGCAGTTTCTTCTGCCTCTAAAAACAAGGGAAACTTCAGTCCTGTGTATTCCACAGGGCTTGAGCCCTGTTGTGGGTGTTACAGTTATGAATGAGCAATGGCTTACCGTCCCAGCCCTCAAGAGCCTTATCTGAAAATGGCAACCTGCATACCACAGGTCCTCACAGAAGGGAGGTGGCAAAAGCCTATGGGGGAGAACCTCACAACAGGGGTGGCCCTGGACTCTGTGTGTGTATATGCATGTGTCTGTGCAGATACGAATGCACGTGTGTGTTTATGCACTGTGTTAGGGTGCGTGTGGAAGCCTAAGGCTGATTTTGGGAATCATCCTCAGTCGCTCTTCCACCTTATTCTTTTGAGGTGGGGTCTCTCGGTTAAACCCTGACTTCACTGGTGTGGCTAGTCTTACCAGCTGGTTGCTCTGGGTATCCCACCTCCTGGGGCTGTAGTTACAGGTGAGCTGCTGTGCCCAGCATTTTCCTGGTTTTTCTCTTTCTCAAACAGCATGTGCTTTAATTACAAAGCTGTCCTCCCAACCACCACCCTTGGTTTTTGAGACAGGGTCTCTCACTGAACCTGTAGCTTACCAATTTGCCTAGACCAGCTGGCCAGTGAGTTCCAGAGCTCCTCCTGTGTCCACCTCTCCTGCCCAGAGGTTTCAGAGGCTTACCTAATACAAAGGTAAGCACGGGGCCTGGGGGCTCAAGCTCAGGTCCTCTGACCTGTACAGTAAACACTACTGACCCAGCCATCTCCCTGTGGAGTTGTGGGGTTAACATGAAATTTGGCAACAGTAAAAAGTTTCCAAACACTCAACAGCCCAAAAATTAAACCAAAAAAATCAAACTCAAAATGAATCTGTGTTCATGGCAGCACTGGCCTGTGTCATATTGGGAGACTACGCTGCAGCCTCATTCTGAGTGTACAGTACTCACTGAGCACCGAACATGCCACCATGCCATGGCATGCCCACAAAGGAGCCCTCTTGCACCTCAGATTCGGATCCAGAAGCCTGTGTGCTGCGAAGAGCTCCATTCTACTGCACGTGGCAGTTTTCTGCTCTTCTAGAAACCTGACGGGTTAATTACAGAAAACAAACACCTTTACTATTTTCCTACCGTCATCCCTCAGCTTGTAAGCATCGAACTAGAACATCTTTAGATGGTATTGGTTTTTAAAACTGCTGTTTACATTGCTGGCTTCAGTTTCATAAAAAAAAATCTGAATGAATTTTGGCATCAGAGTAAGACAGAATTTTCAAAGATTTCTGAAATGGCCCTAAACATACTTCTGCCATTTTGTAAGTATGTATTTATGTGACGTGACATTCTCAGCACTTATGACAATAATCAAAATATTGATCAACTCTGAACAATGTTGAAGGTGCTCTGTGTCCCGCAGCATCAAACATTCAATGGAAATTTAACTATTTATGTGAATAAACACACCCACCTCATTAGCATACCAGTTTGCTAGTCTTTAATAAATGATAAAATTATCTGCATACCCAAGAATTGTTTTTAAATACATTTCTTCATGATTTACTATCAGTAAGTGTGCGATTTGCATACCTGTCTGATATACATACCCCTGAGGCTGCACAAACATTTCTTGAGTGAATGGAAGTCATGTGTGAAAAAGTTGAAGTCACCCTGGTCTAGAGACCAGAAGTTATCCTTAGAAATGGGCTGTCCTCCTTGGGACACTGGCCCAGGAGCTATTAAGGTGGTGTATTCAATGAAGCTGGAGGACCAGTAAGGGATGATGTAAAAGAAATGGCCGTTTGGCTAACTGAATGTCAGACCGACAAATGCAGTGTCTGCAGGGCCCACAGACAGCAGCCCCTGTTGCAGGTGGAATTTATTCACCTTCAGAGAAAGCACCCACTTTGTTTTCAAGCCTTTCAGTTGATTAGACTAGACCCACCCCGTACACGGAATAACCCTTTGTACTGGCAATCAAGTGGTCTCAGATGTTAACCCACATTCACAGCAGTGAGGAGGCTAGGGTTCAAGTGAGTCCTCAGCCTGGCCACGTTGCAGCGGAATGCTGACCACCAAAGGTGGGGATAATGGAGGCAGTCCTCTCAAGGGGTTCTTATGATGCTAGGCTTAGGGTTGGTAGCCCTCCTGATGGCTAATATTGATTGTAAATTTGATGTGCTTTATAATCACCATGGAAACAAACCTCTGGGTGGCTCTACTAAGGATTACGTTAACTGGGGTGTGAAGATCCACCCAAAGCGTGGGCAGCAGCCATTTACCAGCTGGACTCTCAGACAGAATACAAAGGAAAAGGCCAGCTGTGCACCAGTGTCTGCCTCCCTCTGCTTCCTGACTGCAGCTGCTCTGTGGTCAGCTGCCCCCAGCCCCAGCTCCTGCCCTGTGGCTTTTGCACCTTGACGGGCTGCATGCCCAAACTGTGGACTGGAATAAACCATTTCTTTCCTCTCTTAAATTGATTTAAAGTGGTTTTGGATTGCATTATTTAGTGTATGTGTGTGTGGGCACGCACGCACAGGCTCTGCACCACTCATGTGAAGGTCAGAGGACAGGTTGTGTGAATCAGTTCTCTCTGTCTGCCATGTGGGTCCCCAGGATCAAACTCCCATCTTCAGTTTTGACAGCAAGCACCCTTACCTGACAAGAGTCTCGCTGGCCCTTAAATTGCTTTTCTCAGGTGTTTTGACTCACCTATAGGAAAAGGAACTAATAGGGTACACTGCTATTCTTACATGACCAAAGTTCACCCCAGGTGCCAGGAGGTGCTGCAGGACCACCTGAGGCTCTGCCCTGAGACGGTAGAGAGAGAAAAGATGGAAGGAGTCTGAGTCTCCAGGGACCAGCAGGAGCTCACCATAGTAGATAGAAACTGGTTCTAACTAGGCAGGGCCTGTTGGGGGCCTCTTTCCGGGACTAGGCTCAGTGGTGAGAGGGTTAGCCGGAAAGTGAAGTGGTTAGAGGTGTCAGACAGGAGGTTTCTGTGTGGCAGATGGGCAGGTGGGTGGCTGAGGTGATGGTTTCTTTAGCTACTGACTGAGAATTGTGTGACTTTCATTTGCTGTCTCAGCAGGTAGCAAGGTTTAAAATAAATCCAGGAGACAAAGCCCAAATCCCCAAGCCAGCATCCTAGGTCCCAGGCAGACTCCCAGCACAGCTGTGACACCCAAAAAGTGTGCCTTTAGCTCCTCCGATGTCCCCTCAGAAGCTATATTTCCCTTCCCTGCCGCTCTGAGACCTCCTCCCCTCAGCCTCCCTGGGTGCTGTTCCCAGCTGCCACTTTAGGTCTGATCAGCAGGTTCCTCCCAAGGCCACACAGGTGCATAGAATGCACCAATCAAGGTTGGTGGCTTCAGCTGTGACCACTTCCTCAGAGATCCAAAGCTCAGAAGGGAAGCATGTGAGGAGACAGAAGCCCAAATCCCTGAATGGTGGGATGCCCGGCACTCGGGCATCTGTGGGAGAAAGATCTGGAATACAAAACATGCTTGTGCAAAAGTGTAGCTTCCCTAGAGAACACCAGAGCAAGAATCACCTGCTGGCTCACACTCCTCTCCTTTTCTTCTCACAGAGATTCAAAGCTACAAGAAGTGATAGTCAGGGTTAGGAAGCAGCAGAGAGAGTTCCAGCTCCCACTTTCCTGGGATGTAGGCCCAGGCTGGCCCTGCTGTAGCCAGCAAAGGCGCAAGGGTGGTTTTCCTAAGGCACAGAACTCCCATAGAGCCTAATGAGCCACCCACATACCTAGGTACCACCTTCAATGACCAACACCACCCTAGCCTGACCCAGCAGGCATCGTGGTGACTTCTCTGCCAACCCCACTTTCCTGCTTGGACCTGGGCAGTCTAGGCCAGACCTGACAAGCACAGAGAGAGCAATTGGTTCTGTCTTGTTGAGGGGAGATTGGGAGAGTTGTGGGGGTGGGTAGAGCCAAAGTCTTTTGCTCTAGTGTTAGAAGCTACCTGGAATGGCAGTGCTGAGACAGTGTACTGCCTATAGTGTCCCCCAAGGCTCTACTGTTGTATTGCTGGTTACTTCACCAGCTGTTCCCTTCATAGTCTCCTCCCCATTCCCCAACTCACCCCACCCTGCTACCCTGTTCCTTTTAACATGCAGCTCCTGGCTGTCGGTCTGTCACATAGTCTTTTCTTTCCCTTTAGATCACTGTATTCAGCAGTGACACCTCCCCACTCTTTGCTTCCAATGGCACCTGTTCTTCACAGAGTTCTCAGAGAGTTGCTTTAGCTTCTGTGCTCATTTATCTCAGACTTGAGCTGACCCATGGTGTTGTTTATCACTGACCCATAGAATCCATCCCACCATCTGCTACCAACCAATGCTTAAGCAACTGTTTGGTGAATGAGAAGGTGGACAGAGGGATAAATGGATGTTGGATGGATGGTTGATGGCTGGGTGGATGTAGGGAAGACAGAGTGAGATGGCTAAATGACTGTGGTTAGATGCTGGAAAGGGATGCATGAGATGAATGAATGGATAATGGATTCAGGGATAACAGAATGAGAGGGATGAATGGATGGATGTGTGGCTGGATGTTGGATAGGTGAGTAAATGTTGGATGGATGGATGGATGGATGGATGGATGGATGATGGATGGATGGATGATGGATGATGGATGATGGATGGATGATGGATGGATGGAAGATGGAGGGACGCAAGGATGACAGAGTAAGAAGAATGGATGGAGTGCACATGGCTAGATGTTGGGTGAATAAATGAAAAAGTGGACAATACTGTTCTGGCTAGTTTTATGCCAACTTGACGCAAGCTAGAGTCATCAGAAAGGAGGAAGCCTCAAGTGAGAAAATGCCTCTATAAGATTGGGCTGTAGGCCAGCCTGTAGTACATTTTGTTAATTAGTGATTGATGGGAGAAGGCCCTGCCCATTGTGGGTGGTGTCATCCCTACGCTGCTGGTCCTGGGTTTTGAAAGAAAAAAAATACAGGCTGAGTAAGCCATGAGGACAAAACCAGTAAGCAGCACCTCTCCATGGCTTCTGCATCAGCTCCTGCTCTGCTTGAATTCCTGTCCTGCCTTCCTTTGATGACCAACTGTGATGTGGAAGTGTAGGCTGAATAAACATTTTCTTCCTCAAGTTTCTTTGGGCATGGTGCTTAACCCTGACTAAAACAAGTTGATGCTAGGATTGTGGGGGTATTTCAGTGACAAACCTGACCATGTTGTTTTGGGGAGGATTGTGGAAGGACTTTGGAAGTTTGTGGGAAGAACAGCTCAGTTCTTGCTGAGCTGTTCTGTAGGAACTTGGGAGATGAGAATGTTGAGGGCAGTGCAGAGGATGGAGGCCTGGAAGACCCTATAGGTACCATTTGTTATTTTGAATTAAGAGTTGTGGTTCTGGTCAGCTGGGACTGAAGAATCAGCTGAGACTAACAAGACAGTAAAAACAATTCAAATGAAACCTTTGCTTTTCTGGGCTACTCTATGCTGGTCATCTGGAGCTGAGAATTTAGCAGTGATTAAGAGGAGACAAGTATCCTTGAGGTGAAATCTTCTGGGAAATGTCTCCTGAGAGTCAGCAAATAGAAGCTGTGTTTCAGAGGTGGCCAAGGCTGTATCTGGCAGTGGCAGTCAAATTTGGTAGTGTAAGAGTCACCCAGGTGGTACTGGTTTTGAAGGCCACTGGCGAAGGTACAGCCTGAGTGGCAGTTGAAGGCCCAGGATCAAAGGAGTGATGCAGAGAAGTTGAGGCTTGGCACCATGAAGAGAGACTGTTGGTAAAAATGCAGCCCAGTTATAGCAGGAGACTCTGATATTTTGGAGACATCAGTACCATGGGATAACCACCAAGAACAGCAGCAGTGGTGGAGTGGAATCGGCTCATACTTAGAAGACAAGCTGTGTGTGCTGCAGAGGGCAGAGCCAAGAAAGTGACCCAAGCCCTTGGAGGAGCCCAGAAGATCCTGAGTGAATCCCGGGCATTAAATGTTGAGTAATTCACATTGTTAGAGTTTGGTTTTGCTTTGTCAGATTGTGACTTGTGCCCTGGTTTGTAAGTGGAGTTTTCTGTCTCACCAGTCCACTCCCAAATGACCACACAGAGACTTAACATTAACTATAAATGCTTGGCCAATAGCTTAGTCTTGTTTTTTAGCTAGCTCTTATAACTTAAGTTACTCCATTCCTTTTAATTTGTGTGCGGCCCTGAGGTTCGTTTACCTCATCTATGAACTTTCTCCCACATCTAGTTTGTGACCCTCCAACTTAGCCCTCCTTCCCAGCCTTCTCTCTGCCCCGAAAATCCTGCCTAAACATCAGCCAATCAGCTCTTTACTAATCAATGCAGTAATACATATTTACAGTGTACAAAAGGTTTATTCCACAGCATTGGTTCTTTTCTCAGTGAGAAGGTATTAATTTTGATTTTTACAGGAGCCCAAAGCTGAAAGACTTTGAACTTTTAGAGGAGATTGTAGACTTTTGGAGAGATTAGATATTTTAAAGAGACTGAATTTGTAAAGACTGTGGGATTTTCAAGGTTATTTGTATTTTATGCTGTTATATTAATATTAATGAGCTATCTTGGGGATAAATGAGAAAGAAAAGGTTATAACTGGAAGAGGTGTGTATTATTGATGAGGGGTTAGTTGTACTGGCTAGTTTGTGTCTACTTGATACAAGCTAGAGTCATCAGAGAGGAGGAAGCCTCAATTGAGAAAATGCTCCTATAAGATCTGGAATTTTCTTAGTGATCAGTGGGGGAGGGCCCAGCCCATGGTGGGTCCTGGGTTCTATAAGAAAGCAAGCTAAGCAAGCCATGAGAAGCAAGCCAGTAAGTAGCACCCCCTCCATGGCCTCTACATCCGGGATCCTGCCCTGCTTGAGTTCCTTCTTGTTCTGACTTCCTTCAGTAATGAGGTTTTGTGGGAAGAGTTATTCTCTAGCCATGTTAAAGAGAGTCAGCAGTCTAGGATTGCAGTCTGAGTATTCATAGAGCTGGCTGGATCACCCTTTCAGTCTAGGTAGAAGTCAGAACTAGTGGCCAGCTGCTTTGCTTATCTGACTCTCGGATTGAACCTCAGTATCTGTCTCTGGTTTTCTCTATGTAGCTTTGGAGGATGTCCTGGAACTTACTCCTAGACCAGTCTTGCCTAGAACTCACAGAGATCCGCCTGCCTCTGCCTTCCAAGTGCTGGAATTAACCACCACCATCACCCAGCTTCTGTCTCTGGGTTTTTATTATTCATGTTACATGTGGAAGCAAAGGTCAGATACACTCTTTCCTCCCCCAAATTGCTTTGATCATGGTGTTCATCACAGCAATAGTAGCTCTAACTAAGACAAATATTGACTAGAGAAACCCACAACTCAAGTCCTTCCAAGCTACCTTTAAGGGAAGCCAAGCACAATGAGACACCCATGATTCTTGTACTCAAGTAGCTGAGGCAAGAGAGTTGACAGCTCCAGGCCAGCCTTGGCTATGCAGTGAGACCCTAACTTAAAAAAAAATAATGAAGACTAAGTTATTACTCATACTGGAAGTGTTGGGGATTTTACTTATGGCCATCCAGGTAATGGAGTGGAGATCAGATTATCTTCTTGACTCCTTGTTCTGGGCTGTGTAATATGTAGTGAGCCAATCAGGATCAGTGGAGGCTCTAGTCCATTCATCACAGCCCTTGGCTGCTTCCTCTGAGAAGCAGAAAGGGCCATGCTGGCTCCACATTCCTGTCCCAGCTTCAGTTTGAGTCTCTGATGACACTCTCCACTTAGATGTGTGCATGTTGTGACTCACAGGGAGAGAACTCTGGCTTTCCAGGCAGCCCGTGTCCTACTGAGCCTTTCAATTCCTCTGAAAAATAAAGTTCCCTGAAGCAATATTGGGCCACCTAGAAATCTCTTCTTCCACCCAGACCTGGCTAGAGCTGGCCTTGCCCTCCCACAGCCTATTGGAGGGGCAGGAAGGACACACTGCTGTTCTCTCACCCAGACCAGTGGCAACACCAGGTCAAGCTGTCATCCCAGCCGCACAGCCTTCATGGGAAAATGAACACAAAGCTGGCTGCAAACCATCATGTAGAGAGGAACAGGGATGGCTAATATGTGGAACATTTCAGTAACTCTTTCCCTATTGGTTTTTGTGTTTTAAACTACTAAAAATACTCTCAGATTTTAAAAATTATTACAAGAAACTCCCAAATGTTAATATGCTGATGTATTTGCTTTATATTTCTTCCCCCTTTTACATATATCTGTTGTAGATAGATACATATATGTTTACATGATACATACATGCACACAAGTGTGTATTAGTTTTCTGGAGTTGAACATGAGCTTCACTCTTCCTCTGAGAATGTCAGCATGTTTTATCTCCAATTGGAAACAGTCTTTGTTTTTTCTGTTTGAAGAGAGCCTACCTCTTACTCTGTAGGAATCTCTCATCTGGAGTTTGTGTGGTACCACTGTCTCTAGGTTAGATTCAGATTACACAAAGTTTGGCCAGTTGCCCTTTCTTGGAATAACCTATGGGCAAGGACTCAACAGTGATGTGTCCCTTTATAGGGATGGTAACTTGATTGCCTAGCTTGTGGAGGGGGAGTTGCCAAGTTTCTTCACTGTAAAGTCACTCCTTCCCTTTGTGGGGCATAATTGAGACTGGAGAGATGGATCAGTGTAAATTTCTGGCCAGGCAGTCCAGCCAAATGGATGAGCTCCAGGTTCAAGGGAGACCCAGGAGAGCAATAGGAGAAGTCACCTGATGTCAGCCTCCAGCCTCTACACATTCATATATGGGCAAATGCACCCCAGTGTGTAAACACAGACAGACAGACAGACAGACAGACACACACACACACACACAAACACGGAACACACCTATCTTGTGATAAGACATTTGAGACTCCTCACATTTTGTCCCTGGTTTGACCACACATTGGTTATTCCTGACTAGAGACTGTTATCCAAAGCAGGTGTTCTGATCCCAGCCTCCTGCTATACGTCCTAGTGGGAACCCTTCTGTGTATTCTCTTCCCAGTGAGCCCTTCCCTGCCTTCACTCTCACCAGCCCCGACTCAAGGCCTTTTCTTTACCACATGTAATAACAGTATTAAGTTATATATCTAACCCTTCCTTGAAATAATTACATATTCTCAGAAAGCTTCAAAGATGGCAGCAAGGGCCCACATTCTCTTAACTTAGTTTCCCCCATGGTTCTACACCACTTACAGGAAAACACCAAAAGTGGGACAATGACACTGAAACACTCTTATGCACAATTCTGCTATGTAATTTTTTAATCACTTTTATTCTGCATGTTTGGTGTGTGTGCATGGCACACACATCATGAGCAGAGGACATCTTGCAGAAGTCAATTGTCTATTTCCACCCTGTGGATCCTGGGGATCAAATTCAAGTTGTCAGGCTTGGCAGTCAACGCCTTTACTCACTGAGCCATCCTACCTGCCCATGTTCTGCTATTTTTATCACCTTGGCAAATTTATGGGGACATGGGGAATTGAGAACTATCTATCCCTCAACCCCAAGAGCCCCCAATTGATACTGACCCTTCTTTCCCAGTCCTGACAGATACCCATGTGACCATCATCTCTTTTGTTTTGCTACCTCAAGGTGTTATTATCCATAAGTGGACTTGTATAATAGATGGCCTTTTGAGACAGGGTTCTTTTTTTTCATTCAGTATGTCCTTAAGGGTCATCCAGTCCATTGTGTTGGCATTTCATTTTTTTGATAAAGTAAACACCCAGTGATAAGGCTGAGTCACAGTCCAGGCGCAGAGGTGCCAAATTCATCTGTTTTGATTGTTTCTAGTTTGGAGCCGTCACAAGTGGAATTGCTAAGAACAGTCATGGTAGGTTGGTATGAATTCACTCAAGTCATGGTAGGTTGGTATGAATTCACTTGTGACTCTCTGGGCTTGCTGAGTCATGGGATTTGTGTTTAGACACTTAAAAACCTACGAAGCTGCTGCAAAGTCATTACTATCCTTTAAATTTTTTTTACAAATATTTAAGGAAATTTATGTGTGGGTGCCTGCAGAGGCCAGGAAAGGGCATCAGACTCTCTAGAGGTGAAGTTGAGAAATGGTAGCACCAGATTCCAACACCATGTTGATACCTTGCTTGGTATCTATTCTGAACTTCTAGAAAGCTAAAGACGGACAAGCATGTAGTAGACTACATTTTGCAATGTTTGAAGAAAGCAGCCTTCATTTGCTTCCCTTCTTCATAAACCATCATTAAAAATGGATTTGTTGAGGACATGTTCACATAATCTGGGAGAGATTCTCTGTCGTTCTATTTGAGGCATTGCTTGTTGACATTCTGCTGCAGGGAAGTGGGCTTTATGTCCCCTCACCTAGCCTCCCTCCCTCCCCCTTCCTTCTTTCTTCTCTTTACTGTTTTCTTTAGAGCAGGGCCTTGCTATGTAGCTCTGGCTAACCTAGAAGTCACTTCATAGCCCAGGCTGGCCTCAGACTCACAGCAATACAAACCTCTCTTCGGCTTCCTCAGTCCTGGGATTGAACTCGGTGTGGTGGGACCCATGCTTTTATTTTTCTTAGTCCTCTCTCTTGTTTTAATTGTGTATTCTTCAGACACTTTCCGACAAAAATGTACAGGAGTAAACACTTGAGCACAGTAGATCTTACTGCTTGTTTCCCCCAGAGAACAGGTCTCCTCGGACAGCCTATAGTCAACTTTCTGCAAACACACAAGAGGAGACGGCTAGAGGATCTTAGCCAGAAGTACATATCATTCTTTGTTTCCTCGGCTGTCGGTGCTGACCCCCACCCTCAGCTGTGCCTCACGCCCTTCATCTCAGAACACTGATTGCATTTCATCTTCAGGTCCCGGCCATGAGGAGGTGAGTAGTTGCCTGCAGGATGAAGGCAAGGCAGACATCTAGAGTTTTAATTGCCTCTCTGTGAATTGCTCTCACTCAGTCACCCTTAGTTTTGACCCATCTCTTCACCTCCTTCCGCAAGCACAGGCTGGTGTCAAGTCCTGAAGCTTTTGAGGATTCTGCAGTTTCCTTCAAGTTGTCTCTCAGAGTTTCCTGATGCCAACTTAAGGGTCCTTCTCATTCCTCCTGCTGAGTTGATAGCCACTCGTCTGCTTGCTGTCTACAATACCATGACATGTATTCTCTCATATCCCTGATCCTTGTGGCTTTGTGTCTTCCAGATGCTTGTCTTCGTTCTTTGTCTTCACCTAGAAACACGAAGCCCTTGATCCCTCCCCAGATGCAGGCATACCATGCTAACAGCTGGCAGGAGGCACTTCTCAGTCACAGCAGCTCTCAGAGGCAGAGGAGATGAGATCCTGTTTCAAAAGCAATATATGGTTCCTGCAATGGACTCACCACACCTGAAACCTAGACTCACTTGTCCAGGATCCTCTGGGCATTTTGGCACAAGACATTTCACCCTGTTTGCTGCATCAAAATATTTGTACCAGAAAAGAATGCAAATGCTGGCTGTGCCCTTCCAGAGAGTTCAGAGGATCAAAGATGATGGCTGGGAGATACAGCCCTCTGCATAGTTTCAGGCACCAGTAAGGTATCTGGGATCGCCATCACTACTCTGCAACTCAGGAAGCGCCAAAGACTGGACTAGGTCCACAAGATTCAGAGATTGAAAAGGCATGTCTCTTCCCCAGGAGAAGTTCATGTCACGGCAGATAAAATCTGAAGACTGCACCTGAGAACATGGGAGATGGAGACATCAATGAAGTCCTCCGGGATTGAGAAACAGGAGGGTTTCATGGGAGCTGGGTAGGACGGCACCAGCCAGAAGAGGGGAGGGAGTTGTTTAAGACAGAGAGGAACAATGATGAAAAGGGAAAAGCAACATTTGCCTCAAGCTCTAGGGCTGGAGCCTTGAAGTCGCCTAGGGCCAGCCTGCACCTGCCTGTACCCGCCAGCTATGTGCTTTGACTCTGATCTACCAATGAGGTGTATGTGGGTAGGGCAAGGCAGGATAGGCCTATGGAAATGCTGCCTCTGGCAGAGAGATGAAGGGTGACCTGGCCAAAGGCTAGTCAGAGCTTGTGCTGTTCATCAGGATGCTGTTTTCTCTGTCCCAGAGAAAAGTGATGGGGTCCCCAGGAGGGTAAGAGAAGAGGAGGTGGAGAGGGGCCTGTGAGCTTCAAGATTTGTTTAAGCTTGTTAATGAAGTGAGTGTAGTACTGAGAAAGATAGAGACGTCTAGACTCCATTTGGGTATACAGCCTGAGCACTGGCTTGCTAATGGGGTTATTCCCCAGACTAGGAAATACAGGAGGAAGCTTAGGTTGGCAACCAGAAAAGTAGAAGGTTTCAGTGTGGGAATGCATAGTGTGATGGGCCTGGAGGATATGGAAAGGATAGCCATGAGGAGATAAAAATGTAAATCAGAGGCAAGGAAAGAACAGTCATTCAGGTATTAGCCATTCATGTACAACCACTACCATAACAATCACCATCATCACCACCACCATCAGTTCCATCATCATTACTATAGTACCACCATCAACACCTTCATTGCCACTGTCGTAATTATCATCATTATCACCATCACTATATCAATACCATCATCAGCACCATCAACACTATCATCATCACCATGATCATCATCATTACCACCATCGTCACTAACAACATCACAATTAATTTCAATACTACCATCACTACCACAACTATGACCATACTCACCAGCATCACCAATGCCATTAAATCATTACCATTATCATTCTCACCCCATCTCCACATCATAACAACCATTGCTACTTCTATCAACTCTACCAGCAATCTTCATTACTACCATCTTCATCATCACTACCACTACTGCTATCCCCATCATCCCAACCAATATTCAGATTTCTTAAGATCATATTTCCCCAAGAGTATTAAATTAGTATCTCTTCCAAGACAGAAAAATTACCTGGGTCCTTGTTTGCCCCAATGGCAGGTATGCAGAAACTATATATATATATATATATATATATATATATATATGCAGTAAAAAGTGAACATCAGAAAGAGTTGCAGGCCCCTCACCCATCTCACTGGCCTGTCCAAGGGATCTTCTCAGTGGTTTGTATATTAACCTTCAATCAAACTCTATGTCAATAGAGTCTGCAACCAACCTCACCTAGGATCCACCTACTCAAGGCAGAAGTTCTTGGGCCTATTTAGTCAGTGCTGAAGGACAAGTCCACCATCCATGCCTAACATACTTTGAACTTTACATCCTTGAAAATCCACTTTTCAGATTCCTTGCCAAGCCTTCCCTGGCATTCCAGCTCTTGCTTCAGAATCACCAGGACCCTTGTTTAAGCCTCAGACTTCTCCTGCCGTTCCAGGCTTTCCTGAAACATGTTCCCTACTGAGATGCCTCTTCTGGGAGTCATGTACTAATGGTTAATCTTGGCTGTTAACTTGCTCCCGAGCTGGAAAGTGAGATGCCTCCATTTCTTCATCAGGTTGCTTGCTGGCTTATCTGTGGGGCGTTTTCTTGATTGTTAATTGGTGTTGGAGGTCCAGCCTAGTGTGGGCTGGACCATTCCTAGGCAGGTAGACCTAGGCTGTGTTAAAAAAAAAAAAAAGACCATCAATGGGATGGAGAGACAGATCAGCCATTGAAGGGTAATGCTCACAACTAAAACTTCGAGAAAACCAGCAGAACATGAGCTGGGGAACAAGCTAGTAAGCAGTGTATCGCTATGGTTCCTGCTTCCAACTCCTGCTCTGACTTCCCTCCACAGTGGACTAGAACATGTAACAAGAAATAAGCCCTTTCCTCTCTGAATTGCTTCTGGTCAGAGTGTTTTATCATGGCAATAGAAAGTCAAGGAGGACACATGTTTAGTGGTTCTGAGCTTTTGTAATGATCTCCTGGGACCTCCAACGTATCTCTCAGGCTCCTCTAACAGGACCCCCCCTCCACACACACACCATGTTCAGCTGCTCTTCCTTTTCTTTTGGAGCCAAATTTTCAACGCCCAAGCCATGCTTGCTCTGAGGTTTGGGTTTTTTTTCACCTGCATATTGGAAATGATACCTTGTCTTCTGTAGGGCTGTTGCCAACATCTGGTGACAGAACATTCCTAAGTAGATTGGGACACTGCCAGATACCTCACTGATATGGGATACACTTCTGTGGCCTTTAGTTTCCCTACTGCACAGGTTTTGTTGTTTCTGGTCTCTGTCCTTTATAGGCAGTACTGAGAGAAGAGCAGAGTCGTCTCCCATATCCATTGAGTCTCCCACAGCTCTGCTCATAATAGGTGCTCAATAAATGCTGCTTAAGTGACTTAGTGAACCTGCTAGTGGCAGTTTAGACCCCCCACATTCTTGCTCACTTGAGACTAAAGTGTAAAGAAATGAGAATGTGTCTTCTCTGACCAATCTACACCTACTGGCTGTGTGTGTGTGTGTGTGTGTGTGTGTGTGTGTGTGTGTGTGTGTTAGGGGGCTGCTTGCTCTGCTCCATTGGTGCAGATACACCAGGGCTGGTAGAACTGTAATAGTTGTTGAGTCACCCTGAGGCAGCAGAGGGTGTTCCTGGGAGTCTGTGAATGGTCCTGAGTCAATTGAAGAGTCCTGGTGCTTGCAAGACTGAAGCAGCAAGCAGTTCTCTAGTGCCACGGAACATTAGATGCACTGGGAGACTTTAACACTCAACTGTCCATAGGCGACTCCCGGAGTCGATGGAATAAAGGTCTCTAGTGGTAGGGCACAGGTATCAGTCATTAAAAAAAAAATCTCTGGACGACTCCATTGGCAGCTGAGTTTGAAGTCCTGTGGGGTAGAAAAAACTCATGGGCAAGACAGGGACAGTGTTTGCCCTGGAGGTTGTGAATATTCTCAAGAGGACTGCTTCCATCCATAGTTGCTGTCTCTGCTCTTTTTCTTTCTTTTGTTTCAAATTGCCTCCAGCTCACTTTCTCTGCTGACGAGTCAGAACATCCCCTCCAGCACCTGTACTAATAATACTGACGTATCCCCAGAGAGATGAGGGCCCTCTCTCTGCTCAGAGCCCCTCACCCATCAAAGGCTGAGAGCTCAGGGAGGGGACAGTGGGACTTACATGGGTAACTCCAATTAAGACAAATGTCAGCTCTCTCTCCCCAGACTGCCTGTTAGTTGCCCTGAGCATAGCACAGGCTGGGCATAGGGAGCAATAATGCTTAGTCTACCAGGCTCTGACAGATGCAACAAGAAGGAAACAAGGAAGAACATACTGAAAAGGTGGCCCTGGCCTAGATACCCTGCCGGGAGGTAGCCCAGAATCCCATCTCCCTTTAGAATGACTCCTGAAGAAGCCCTTCTGGAGACACGGGACCATAGATCCTTCAATGCAGAGACCCTTCTAAGACAATTTGAAGGGCTTCTGGTGGTTCCAGTCCCAGGGATCCCAGGGTTGGCTGTTTGGTTTTCCAAACCAACTCAAGGGTCCCTGACAAGCCAAAGGGCAACCCTCAGAACAATATTGTAGTTTCCTGGTGCTACTGTGACAAATATAGTGACTAAAAACAACTTAGGGGAAGAAAGACTTATTTATTTATACACTGAGGAAAGTCAAATCAGGAATCCAAGGCAGGAATATGAACATAGACCGTGGAGGAACACTGCTCTCTGGCTTACCCACAGGTTCATGAGTAGCCACGGGCTCACACCTAGCTCGCTTTCATATACAGCCCAAGGCCACAGGCCCAGGAATGGTGCTGTCCAAGGTCATCTGGGCCCTCCTACAAGACTGATATTCAAGAGAATCCCCCACAGACATGCCCACAGGACAATCTGATCCAGACAAAGCCTCAATCCAGGCTTTCCTCTTAGGTGACTCTGGAGTCTAGATCTAGGCTTCATCAAGTTGAGAAAGCTAACTAGGATAGACTAGCAACTTAGATAAAGCTAACTAGAATAGTTGACAAAACTAACTAGGATAGACTAGCAACTTAGGCATCTAGAAGATTGTTACACATGAAGATCCACACCCTCCTCAGCCCCCTATTCAACCAGAACCTGAAGCTTGTCAAGGGACTTGATGACCACATACGTGAATGATTGACATATGCTGGAAATACAGACCTGGCCTCAGCTGAGACCCACAGCGGCAGTGTGCAGGAACAGGGAGGCACTGTGGTATTGGATACTCAAGGCCTGGCTCAGCTCAATACCTCCTGAACAAATCGTTTTTCCAGGCTGTAGAAGCCGGAAGTCATGTCTCCACGTAGGAGAGGCAGTTCATGGAAAAGGGGATGAGTGGAAGGTACCAGGTGATGGAGCGAGTCAGGTAACTCTAGGAAGAGCAGAAGCAAGTTAGTGCTTGGTGGAGTTTTATCCTTAACTCCGGGCATTGAGGCAGAGCTATCATCCCTGTGTTAGTCATCTTTCCATCACTGAGACAAAACACCTCCAGGCAGTCAGTGAAAATGAGGGAAGATTTGGGCTCACAATTTCAGAGGACTCAGCCCTTGTTCACTTGGCAATATTGTTCTGGGTCTGTGGTGGGACAGAGCATCATGATGGATTTCTAGGGGTGAAGGAAAGTTGTTCCCTTCATGGCAACTGTGTAACAGAAAGGATACTTGCATTTATATAACAAAGCCTCTTCCCTAAAATTCACTAAGCTAAAAACCCAGTGACAAATTGATTCCTCCATGAGTTCAAAGCCCTTGTGATCCAGTCACCTCTGAATGCTGTGGCACTGGGGCCTAAACTTTTACCACGAGTTTTGGGGTAGCATTTAAGATACATACTAGAGCTGGGTACTAGAGGGACGTCTCATCAGTTGAGAGCATTTACTGCTTTTGTAGAGTACCCAGGTTCAGTTGCTAGCACCTATGTGGTAGCTCACAACCACTTATAACTCCAGTTCCATGGGATCCAGCATCTCTTCAGACCTTGTTGTACACAAGACACAAACATGGTACACAGACACACATACATACAGACATAAGATAAAATGAATAAATCTATTTTTTAAAAAACCACATTGGGGTCCATGGGAAGTGGCTTGGTTAATAAAAACACTTACCATACAAGCATGAGGACTAGAGTTTGATCCCCCAGAACCCACAAGAAAGTAAGGTTTGTCAGTATATCCCCAGAATCCCAGTGGAAGCAGGAGGATCCCTAGGCTCTCTGGTCAGCCATTCCAACCAAATCAGTGCACTCCAGACTTAGTGAGAGACTCTGTCTCAAAAATTAAGGTGGAGAGCAATTGCAGACAGTGCCAACTTCAATCTCTGGCCTCCTCATGCAGGTGGGCACAGGTACCCACACATATACAGCACACTGACAATAGTCATTAACAAATGGGGAACTGGCTGCACAAATGCACAGAACTAAGAAACGGGGAGTCCTGAGAGCCCAGCTGTCTCTGTATGGAACACATGACTGGGGCCTCTCCTTAGTACTACGCCTACTTCTTCTTCCCACAAGCTTCCTCTCAAGTCCACCCCAGGGCTTGCTCCTAAGTAGAGGCCATCCTCCAGGGACAAAGGAGATTGTTGCCATATACACCAAAAGGCTTGGTCACCAGATCTGCTCTGCCTGAACTTCTGGATCACATAGCACATGGCTCAGTGACACACAGGATCTTGTGGGACCTCAGCTTCCCATCATCCCTTAAGAGGCTGCTTGAGTCCAGGGAAAGTAACCTGGAGGTTACTGAAGAGGCAGAGCTGTGCTGTCATGGACAAAGATGGCAGTTCCAATTCTAGGTCAGTCTTCTCACAGTCATGGGCAATATTCATCTCAGTGGGCTTTAGTTTACTCCTCAATAAAATGGGAATAACAAAACATCTGCTTCTCAAGGGATGAGAGATGGTTTGTTGAGAATGTCCAGCACAAGGCCTGACCCATAACAGTCAGTCATGGATAATTGTGCTCACCAACGCCACCATCATCACTTTCATTATCCTCTTCCCTACAAAGGGAGCAGGAGGTCAATGAGCCAGGGAGATGCTCAGTAGTTAAAGCACTTGCTGTGTAACCAGCCAGTGTGAGGACCAGAGTTCAGGTCCCCAGAGCCGATGTAAACACCAGATGGGCACGGTGGCCTCTTATAATTCCAGTGCCTGGAAGGCAGACAGGGGAACCCTGGAGCAAACTGTCTAGCATGAGGATCCATGTTGGCAGCCCTTCTTCAATGAATAAGGGGAAGGGCAACACGTAGAAAACTCAAGAGACCTCCACAACCTCTAGCCTCCACACACAGCACACACATGGCTCCACACATGTGAATGCATACACCCATGAACTCGGACTACACATTTACTCATGAAAGAGAAAAGCAAAAGAGAGGGTCATGCCACCAAGGACCACAAGGCTGTCCTGGGATAGGGGATATCTGCTAAGCTGTCTGACACTGTTTGGAGGCTGAGAGTGAGCATAAGGCTTTGAAAAACCCATAAGCAGCGGCTACTTAGCCAGAGAGTTGCCACATTATCTAGAGAAATATAACATGTTCCTATTAATGTATGTTTAGACCATTTTCTGTAGAAATTCTGTATAGAATATTTTTTTCTAACTTCCCCCCACCATTTTGCCAGAACCCCTTTCCATAATGCTGACTTGCATTCTTGTCAATGAGCCATGCTGGCCACCCTGTACCTTACCACAGATGGCCTTAGGACCTGGGCTGGCTGTGCTTATAACCACGGGCAGCTCCAGGTGGCAATAGAAGATCCAACACAGCTCTTTCCTGTTGTGTCTCAGACTCCCTGGGCCCCTGAGTAGGCAGCAATGTTAAATCACCTTGGCTATGCCTTCCTGAGCCAGTAGAGATTCAGTTCTTGGATGAGTAGCAGGTATCTTTGGCTAGAGAAACAGTAGGATAGTGGAAGGACAGGCCTTGGCCTTGGGGGTTGCCTCTGCTGCCAACAGATTCAAACCATGCTGGTGGACTCAGGTTTAGAAGTTGGAAATGGTCACAGGTGGCCTTGAAGTGAACTCCCCTTGTCATCACTGAAACATTCTGAAATCAGGGAGGGGGGATATAAGCATATGTAAGTGGCATATGTGTGGAAAAGACTTAAGTCTGATCTGGGTCCTAAGTCCCTGCCCCCCATGTGGGAAGATGGCCCCTCTCAGCCTTGCACACGGGTCCCTCTGATCTTCAGAATGGTCCGTACCTCTGTCTATATTTATCTATAAAATAGTTGTTTCAAGCAGAGAGTTTGGATGAAGATGTGGGGAACATGTGTGTCAAATTTGCAGATGACTCAAAGCTGGAGGAGCTGACAGATTTAGAGTCCGAGATGATCTCGACTGTGGAGAATGCTGGGTCAAAAGCAAGCAGATGAAACTCAGCATCAATAAATCTAATGTCTTGAACACAGTTTCCAAAACGAAATTGCACAAGGGCAGTACGAGGGAGACCTGGCTCGCCTACAGCTCACATAAAAAAGATCAAGAGGTTTAATGTCTGCCTCGAGTTCAACACGAGCCAACTGAGTGATAGGGCAGGCTGGGGAGGGAAAAGAAACCCAACCAAATACCCAAATAAATGCTGATAATGCACCATCCCTTGGTGACACACAGGGGAGGGGGTGGCATGGTTTACCACCATGTTAGGCCCAGAGAGTAGGGGAACAACAATGAGTGATGTTTACCAAGAATTTATCATGCACCAAGAAGCACCTTAGTTCACGCCATCATTGAGCTATGAGGTCATGTAACAGTCCCCAAGGTGGTGGTCTAATGGGTGGTGAAGCCATGCTGTTGACCTCCTCGCTATCTTTCCGTTAGACACCTTGTCTACTTTCTCTTCCCCATTTCACTGATGGGGAGACTGGACCGGAACTATGAAGACAATGTGTCTGCAGTCACAGCGGGTGAACTGCAGACTCAGGCTCTCATGGGACCCTCTCATCTGTGCTCCTTTGTCCTGTCTCCTGGGCAAAAGCCAATGCCACAGGGTGGTCAGACGCTAACCCAGAAGACCAAGGTTTCTAAGCCATTTCCGGTGGTTCTGATCAGGGAGGGATTTCACATGCTCGGTTTCCTCAGTTGTAAGAGTGCATAGGATTAGCACTTCCTGTGCCTCAGGAAGTCTCACCCCCAGGAGCACAGTCACCCCGTCTAACTGAAATTCAATGGGGTACTCACACTAGAGAGCCCTGAGACCCTCAGCTGGACATCTATTTTTGTTCTTAGATGCCTTTAAAATTGTTACCCACTTAAAACCACTCAAGTCCACATCTAGTTTTCAATTTAAGCAAACAAACAAACAAAAAAACCCATTGAGAGCCTGATACATATATAGACATATGTATCTATATATGCCAGGATCGTGGCAGGTTTTGAGTGGATAAAAATCCACTATTATTCTCACTTCCGAGTGAGGGAATTAGTTTTAAGGATAAACAATTGGATCCATTTGTACTGAGCAGAGTGGTCTCTCAAGACACAGGACTTACCATTGCGTAAAACAAAAAGCAAAAACAAAACAAGATGGTTTGGGGGTTGAGGAGCTGACTTAGTCTGTAAGTGCTTGCTATGAAAGTATGAAGGTCCGTGTTCAGTCCCCTGTGTGCCATTGCCACACATGCCTGTAATCCTGGCACTGGGGGAGTGGAGATCCCTTGGGCCTGCTGAGCAGCCAGCATAGCCTGCTTGGTTAGTTCCAGGCCAGCAAAAGGCACTGACTCAAAAAGCAAGGTGGATGGCACCTGAGAAATGACACCCGAGGATGTCTCTACACACTACATACACACAATGATTTAAAACTAGGCAAACCTTAGGCTTAGAAATGTTAATCACATAGGGAATGGCTTTCAAATAGTTCCCCTGATACCAAGTCAATAAGAAGACAGAACAAAAGAGGCACTAGGACCGGAGGGAGACCCTCGAACTTCGAGCCAAATTATCTGAAGACTCAGTTGATTTCCTTACTTTTGATTCTGTGTCGGAAGGCCAAGCTCTCACAATACAACGAGAAGAGTGTCCCCTCCCTGGGGTTGTTCTGAACCCCAATGGTTTCAGAGAAAACTAGAATGGTGTTTAGTGTGGCGGGCGTTCAAGACAACTCTATCCCTCCCTCTCACCTGTTTACTCTGCATGGACAGCAAACTGGGTCTCAGAGACAAGGATTTATGTGCACAGGGGTCAGTGAACAACAAGTCACTCAGCTGTAGCATGGCGACAGATTTGCAAGTCATGGTTTAAGACGGTCATTGGCCAGCTAGGCTGTGTCAGGCATATCAAGGGAAGATGACCCTGGGGGCAAGGGGCCTGAGAATGAGAGGAGGCAGGGGTAACAGAAGGTGGAGGCCAAGCCTTTCCAACGTTATTGTGGGGAAGGAGGTGCCTTACTGTGAGGTCCCAGAGACCCAAACCAGGGACAGAATTCCAGGGCAGCTGGTGACCATGTACAGGGGATTCTGTAAGGGCGTTCTGACGGTGCTGGTGAGGCTGCCTGGGTAGCCTCAGTTCCCTTCCAATGCTGGGACCCTCTAGCAGATGTTGGCCCCCTTCCCCACGACTGTAAATATTTGTACATTCCCAAGTTATAAAATGAGCTCTTGGCTTACAAGGGTCACAATGACAGGCCTGTTCAGGAAATAGTTTGTTCAGTGTTTCTTTAGGCTGACTTTCTGAGACTCCTTGTCATCTGTGTTTGGAGTGGACACAAGCTGCTCTCTCTCTCCACCCTCCTCTCTCTCCCTCTCTCCCTCACCTCCCCCCCTCCCCCGTGTGTGTGTGTGTGTGTGTGTGTGTGTGTGTGTGTGTGTGTGTGTGTGTGTGTAAGGACTGTTGAGGAGGAAGAGACACAAATAACCATTTGAGAAAGCAGAAGCCAAGCAGGCAAGCCGAGGACCCTTCTTCACTTCCTTCTGTGGCCACAGATGTCAGAGCAGAGCCCCTCCCCCAGGAGGAGAAGGTCCAGCTTGTAGGATCTTCAGTGTTCTGTCCTGGGACTTTTTGCAGTGGAGGGAGGGAGTGGGAATTGGAAGCAGACTCCTGCTCCCTGTGGGAAGGTGCAGCCCTTAGTTTGGCTAGTCATCTGCCTATGGATTAGGAGGTCTTATTGGTGAATCATGTGGGTGACCCCAGGACCTGCTCCAGGGCAGCGTGGGGAGATGAAAAGCAGTGTAGGGTGGAAAGTAGGTGGGAACCCTTACTTTCTCCGAGGAGTGCAGCATGCTTTGTTTTCTTTTTAAAAACGTATTTTTGCCCGGTGTTGGTGGCGTGCATCTTTAATGCCAGCTCTCAGGAGGCAGAGGCAGGTGGATCTCTGAGTTTGAGGCCACCATGGTCTACAGAATGAGTAGACTAGGACAGCTAGGACTAGACAGAGAAACCCTGCCTGGAAAAACAAGATTTCAATTTTGGTGTGTGTGTGTGTGGGGGGGGGTAATGTGCTTATGAGTATATGGCTGCAGATCACAGAGGCACTGGATTTCTCTGGAGCTGGAGTTACAGGTGGTTTTCAGTTACCTGATAACAGTGCTGGGAACTGAACTTGGGTCCTCTGGAAGTCTGAGCTATCTCTCCAGGCTCTACAGAATGCCTTTGGTTAAGTGTCTCCTGTTTCTTCCACACTGGCTCCTTACCCCCACTGACACCTCCCTCTGTCTCCCTAGAGAGCTCCTTCTATGTCTTTTTCATGCATGCTGTGTCTCAGGCAGAAAGTTCTCTTTGCACACTAGCTCTTTTACCTGAAGACAAATGTCACCTCACAGGGCTATGGTAACTTTCAGACACTGAGTTGTATGGGACCCTTGGCACCACACCAGGGTTTCTATTGTGATTCTATGAGGCTAGACAACTCCTATTCATCCCTTGAAACCCCGAGTCACCTCTTGGAAACCTGGCTTGTCCTCCCTGAAGCTTCCAGCTATTTTCATGTTTTTCTCTCTGCTTTTAGATTTCAGTATGCTTTGTTGTAACCTGCATGATGGTAACCTCCAACTAGATTTGTGAGCTCCTCAATTTTGTCTTTAGTGGCTAGCCCAGTGTCTGGCACCTGGTAAAAGCTCCAGAAACTTGTTGAGGGGAGAAATGGGTTACTCAGCGTTGTCTGACAGTCTCAGGAGGTCAGCCTGAAGCTCTGATTAAGGTGAACTTTTCTCCACCTCCAGAGAGACCCTGATGTGCTAGGAGAGATGACTCAAGTTGGTAAACGCTTGCCATGCATACATGAGGACCCGAGTTCAGATCCCCAGTGTCACGTAAGAATCCAGGCACAGTGGGTACACCAGCTATTCCAGCCATGGGCAAACAGAAACAAGAGGGTCCCTGGGGCTTGCTGCCCAGCCAGTCCAGTCAAGTCAATGAGCTCCAGGTTCAGAGAGACCCTGTCTCAAAAGCTAAGAGGCCAGGTGTGATGGTGCATGTGTTTTATCCTTAGCACTCAGGAGGCAGAGGCAGGTGGATCTCTGTGAATTCAAAGCCACCCTTGTCTATATAATGAGACCCTGTCTCAAAAAACAAACAACAACAAAAAGAACACCAAAATGATAATACAATAAAACAGTTAAAAATACGGTGTAGAATTTATACAACAAGGACTTTTGTTCAACTATGTTCATAGCAGCATTATTTGTAATAGCCAGAACCTGGAGCAACCTAGATGCCCCTCAACTGAAGAATGAATAGAGGAAATGTGGTACATTTACACAATGGGTACTACTCAGCGGGGGGAAAAAAACCCAATGTAATATTGAAATTCAAAGGCAAATGGATGGAACTAGAAGAAACCATCCTGAGCAAGGTAACCCAGTCACAAAAAGACAAACATGGTATGTACTCACTCATATTGGGATTTTAGACATAGAGCAAAGGAGTAGCAGCCTACAATCACCAGAAAAGCTAGGGAACAAGGAGTACCCTAAGAGAGACATGTATACATGGTCCCCTGGAGAAGAGGAAAGGGACAAGATTTCCTGAGCAAATTGGGATCATGGGGGGAGGGGAAAGGGAGTTAGGAAAAAGAGAAGGAGAGAAAAGGAGGGAGAGAGAAGGACATGAGGGAGCAGGAAGATTGAGGGGGGTGGCAGGAAATAGAGGAGAGCAAGAAAAGAGATACCATAATAGAGGGAGCCAGTTATTGGTTTAAAAAGAAATCTGGCACTAGGGAAATGTCCAGAGATCTACAAAGATGACACCAACTAACAATCTAAGCGATAGTGGGGAGGCTACTGTAAATGCCCTTCCCTGATAATGAGACTGATGACTACCTTATATGTCATCCTAGAGCCTTCATCCAGTATCTGAGGGAAGCAGAAGCAGACACCCACAGCTAAGCACTGAGCAGAACTACTGGACTCCAGTTGCAGAGAGGGAGCAGTGATGAGCAAAGGGGTCCAGATCAGGCTGGAGAAGCCCACAGAAACAGTTGACCTGAACAAGGGAGAGCTCATGGACCCCAGACTGATATCTGGGAAACCAGCATAGGACTGACCCCCTGAACATGGGTGTCAGTTAGGAGACCTGGGCAATCTGTGGGGCCTCTGCCAGTGGATCAGTATTTATCCCTAGTGTACGAACGGACTTTGGAAGCCCATTCCACATAGAAGGATACTCTCTCAGCCTAGACACACAGGGGAGGGTCTAGGCCCTGCTCCAAATGATATGACAGACTTTGAAGATCCCCCATGGAAGGCCTCACCCTCCCTGAGGGGCAGAAAGGGGATGACATAGGGGGTTGGTATGGGGCAGGGGAAGAGGGGAGGGATAGGGAACTGGGATTAATGTGTAAAACAAGCTTGTTTCTAATTTAAATAAAAATATGAAAGAAAAAGATACGGTGTAGAGTGACTGAGAAAGACAACTGACGTCACCCTCTTGCCTCCACATATGCACAAGAGCGTGAACACAGACTACTAACACTCTGCTCTTGGCCTCTCCACAGGTCTGCCTTCCCTTCCATACATGTTGGGTGGACAGCACATTTTCCTACTCCCCTCCCCCCAAAAGGTTTGGGTTTGGGTTTGAAAAACAGCAATCATTTAGGAAAACGTGCAATTACAGAGAGTTCACATGGAAAACACACCACTCTGCAGCCTTGCTAAAATGTCCAGCCCTTGACTGGTGCAAGCCCAGTCTCCAGGGATCTGAAAGAAGGGACTTGAATGTCCTGGAGGGGGCAGGGGGACTGTTTACAAAACAGCCTGCCTAATCCCTTCTGACAGGGAAAGCCCAGCCCGCCTGCCTGCTGCTTAGACCAAGCAGGACTTGAGGGCTCCTCAGGAAGACTTGCCTTCTGCTCAGTTCAGGCAGGGATGAACTTGTGGTGACCTTGTCCTTCCACAGCCAGGAAAGCAGGCCCGACTCTTTCCAGGAGTGTGTCTGCCAGGGCTCTATGCCGGGCCCCTTTTCGTCAGGATGTCTCAATGTTCATAGGGGTGAGGAATAGGGGAGTGGAAACCATCCCTCCCGGTTCCCCTGAGACACTGGGAAATAAAGAGCACGGCAGAAGATGGAAGTAGAGGTGGCCCTCTTTTTTCAAAGCCCAGGAAGAGCTCCTAGGCAGAATCCCGCAGTCCCCTGCTCCTGGAGGAGCCCCTTCCAAGGTCTTGCACATCACCTGTCTCTCAGAAGACCATGTTCCCTGAGCTGTTCTATGTAGGTCAGGCTTCCAATTCAACCCTGCCTTGGCAAGCCTGCCTCTGCCTGTAGCATGAGCAGTGTGGGTTCTGGTGGAGCAGAACCAAGTTGTGTGGCAGGTATATGACCTCACCGGGAAAGCACCGGCTCCGAGTCCTCTCCTCATCTCCTTCAGGCTCCATCCTGGGAATCAACAGGGAAGAGAGGACTGAGTTCGGGCCAGACAGACACTGCTGCTGCGGGGAGCAGGGCTTCAGCTGCGAAGCTCATCACTACAGTAAAGTGTCATTTCTTCCTGCTCCTCTCAATTACAAAATAATAAGATTGTTAAAAATCCAATCATATGAACGTCAATATTGGCAGGGACAGCCGCAGGAAATTTAATTGCACAACGGGTGCCAGTTAAAGATGGTATGGGCTCTTCCTGGCTTTTCTTGATTCTAATTAGGGTGAAATCTACTGCATCTTCCAGACTTGCAAACAGGGGCTTGTCAGGAGGCCAGGCGTGGATAGGAATGACACAGCCTTCCCTTCCCCAGCCTGCGCCTTCCTTCCCTCCGCAGCATGGTCTCCGATTGGAGCTTCGCACTGATTTTGAACATCAGCTCTCCAGTTTCTTTGGCATGTCAGAGGGCCAGATGTTTTTTATTTGAGAGCAAATTGACACATTAAATTACACTGTGCAAACATTAAAGCCAGCCGCGGGTAAACAGGCCGAGATTCATTGAATTTTACGGGTCACAATGATGTTTATGTAATTTAACAAATTCCTGCCCTGCTGCTGAGACTCTCCAAGAAGTATTAATTGAAGAAAGATGAGAACTTCCCTGAGGCTGTCTGTCCAGTCCCCTGTACCTCAGGCTTCAGAGTTCTTGGGAGGGGCAAGGGGGAATTCAGTGGCTTTGTGTCAGGGACTCACAATGTCCAACACAAAAGGAGGAAGCCGTGCTCTTCCCTTGTTACTTTCCATGTGGCAGTGACAAAATGCCTGAAAAAAGGAATTTAAGGAAGGGAAGGTTTGCCGGGGCTCACGGTGCATACAGCCCATCAGGAATGGGAAGGCATGGCGCCCTGCTTGAGGGGCCAGCCACATGGCATCCACAGTCAGGAGCCAGAGGACGGTGAACGCTGGTACCCAGCCCCCTTTCTCCTTTTTACTCAGTTCAGGGTCCTAGCCCACAGGAATGGTGCTGCCTACATTCAGAGTGGGTCTTCCTACTTGAACCTAGAGACTCACTGGCAGCTATCCCTGGAGGTTTGTTTCCATGGTGATTCTAAATTCTATCACAGTGATGATTGAGATCACCCATTGCACCTGTCTAGCACACATTTCCTATCTTCATTCCAGTGAAATCTTAGAGAAGATGTCAACCGGTGCGAACCCGCTTCCTTATCTGCTAATGGGGAGGTCGCGGGTGAGCGCCTAAGCCTTCGTGTCTTTTCTCTAGTAACCATCGTCTGTGTCTTGTGTCTGTTTCCATGGTTCCTTTCTGCGTATGACCCATTTTCTAGTTTTAAAGATGGGTACATAGTCTAGTTCACAGAAGTTTATGTAGCTCAGACCCTGGTGATTGGTTCAGAGATGGGAACGTGATCAATCTGAGCTAATGAGCTTCTACACAGCACGTTGCAGGAACCAGCAGTACAGAGATCTGACTCCTTTGGCCTTAAGTGATGTGACAAGTCTAAGTGAGGAGCTGATGGGCACTGTCTCGTCCCTAGTGGAGAAAGGATGACTGGGAAGGGAGCTGAACCAAAGTGAGAACAGAGAAGGGCAAACTCCACCAGGCCACTTCGGGCCCCTGCTACCCGCTGTAGTTCAAGGCAACCCTCAGCTTTTGGGCTGTGTGAGTGAATGCATCCATGGATTCAGTGAAGACAGCAGGACTTGACTCTCTCCTTTGTCTCAAATACCGATACTCTCCAGGAAGCATGGATTGGACTGAAGAGACAGGAGAGCATTCCAAAGCCTCTGCACACCTCTCTCTGCCTCTCAGAACTCTTGAGTGTGGAGAGCAGTCAGGAGTGATTCTTCTGTCCCTCTCCTAAAGCAGGACCACCTATTCATTTAATTCAATGGCCAGATCGGCTCCCAAGCTGGTTTCTGACTCCTGGCTAGCTCACCTGGGACTCTGCTCCAGTCAGGCTGGTCTGTTCCTAACATGCCCCCACCCCTCGCCTTTTCTTCTTTGCCTCCTGTTGCTTGGAGAGCTGTGGTATCCTCTCCCACCTGCATCCTTCAGTACAAATGTAGTGTTGTTTTCCAGGAGGCATCCTCTCTCCCATTCAGAACTTGTGCCCAGCAGGAGGGCCTTGGCAGGAGCCACACTTGGCCTGCGATTATATAAATTAAGGACTGTACTGAATATTTTTGTTGCTCCTTGTATTAATTGGTTGTTTCTTCTATTTCTTTATAGCCTGAATTTTTTCTGATAAAATACTGGGTACAGAAACCCATGGGTTGCTAGCATTCAAAGGTGTCTTAAAGGGGCCTGGAGTGATAGCTTAGTTGGTAAAAGGGTGAAGACTTGAGTTTGGATTCTGAGAACCCATGTAAAGTACCAGGCTTGGCAGTATGTGCTAGAAGGGTTACCAGCAGAAGCCTGAAGCTTATTGGCTGGCAGCCTAGTCAAAGCGATGAGATTTAGACTTAGTGAGAGAGAGACCCTGTTTCAAAAAATAAAGGTGGAGAGAGATCAGAGAAAGGCACCCAACAATGACCTCTCTCTCTCTCTCTCTCTCTCTCTCTCTCTCTCTCTCTCTCTCTCTCTCTCACACACACACACACACACACACACACACACACACTATAGGGATGTCTTCTGTATATGTTTGTCTTATTGGTTGATGAATAGAGCACTGTTGGCCAATAGGAAAACAAGATAGGTGGGATTAGGTATGAGCAGGATTCTGGGAAATATGGGTGGGAGAGGAGTAATAGGTTTGGACTCACTCCCTGGTAAGAGAAACCATATAGATATACATAGATTAGTAATTATGGGTTAATAATTAAGACAGAGCTAGCCAATAAGAAGCCCTAGACACTGGCCAACAGAATTCATAACTGATACAGCATTTGAGTGTTTATTTGGGGCTCTGAGGAAGTTGTGGAACTGGGCGGGAAATCCCGTAACACACACACACACACACACACACACACACACACACACAGTGTGCAAACAGGCAGTTAAGGAAACAAACTCAGAGAGGTTAATGGATGTGCTTGAGATCACATAGCTTACTATTTATATCTCGGTGTTCTTTCCATAGCATCAAGCTCTACCAATATGATCTAATTGTTTTCCAGTTAAGTATACAAATGGCTTGAACTCAGTTGGTATCTTGCCATGTACTAACGTGGCCCAGTTAGCACATATGGAAGAAAGAGTGGTAGACTCAGTGGTATCAAAAGCTCTGGTTCAATTCCTAGTGAGGCTGTGTGACCTTAGATGAGTCGTTTACCTCTCCAGACCTCCATTTTCACAGCTGCAAAATTAAGAGTCTTCTCCCAGGCATTAGGGCAAATGAGTTTGCTCTTTACCCATCACCACCGCTGCTGGGGAGGCTGCCTCAGGGCTGTGTGGGAAGGAGTGGATAGTGACCTGGGCCACAGGAAGGGCAGTTCTGATTGGTTAGGAAAGTGGGGCATAGTAGCAAGCATACCAGCTATGTGTTCCATCTGGAAAAATGATTTCTGAGCTTACTCCCATTCTGTTACTCAGGGTCATTTAAGTTCCCATGAAGATTCAGACCCCCACTTCAGATCAACCTTTGGGTGCCATGGCATGTTCTACCACCTGGGGGCTGTCCCTTCTGCCTTCACCTGCATAAGACACTATGCCACTTCTGGATTCCAGAACCCACAGCTCTGCCCAGAAAAGGTTCACTTTGGCCTGACCTTAGCACGACTGAGCAAGCGAAGTATAGGGTGGAAATTTGGGGAAAGCTCTGTGGGCTGGGTCATGAGGCTTAGAGTAGCCAGGAACTATGGAGTCTGAGAAGTCTGGTTGTAGACCTCTGTCCTCAGATAACTGGCACAGGCTTTCCCCAGAGGACCCAACTCTAGGAAGCATGCCCCCCTTGGGGAGGAGATACATATGCTGAACCTCTAAAGTGTTAGGACCTGCAGGTTCACCCCATCAGCCTCCCCTGTGCCTCACGTTACCTGTCTTTCCAATCAAGGTAATTGTCCAGATACCACAATGTTGGGATGGCATATTTCACTGAGTAAGTTATGTCTAGTTATGTTGGGCCTGGCGGGTACTCAACATGCCCTGTTCCTCACCTACCCTGACTCTATCTCCTCTTTCTAAAGAAGTTTAGACATCCTTGTTGCAGGTGCTTAAACTCAAATTTGAGTAAGACACACTCTTGGCTTGTGGCTGTCTTCTGGTTACAGCTCACAGGAATAAAATCCAAAATAGTTATACCATTACCATTATAGTCAATGGAAGTAAGCTGCCTTCAAGCACTGCTGCATCTAAGAACTCAGGTTGTAGCACAGAAGTTTGAACACTGCCTGCCTCTCCAGATTGTATCCTGTCAGAATGGATGCCCTGTCAAATGACAATTAACACTTTACAAACTCAGAACCAAAGGAAAGAATGCTTGTGATTGGCCTGACTATGGTCATATGTCCACGAGAGACCCAATCACCAAGGTTGGATAAAATGGGATATTGTGATTGGCTAGGCTCATGTCAGGACTCCCTTTTATTTAATACATACGTTGTGTGTGTGTGTGTATGTGTGAGTGTGAGTGTGAGCTGGTACATCTATGTGTGTGCACTTGGATGCCAAAGGACAACTTCAGACATCATCTCAGGGGGTGCTATTCACAGGGTCTTTCATTGGCCTGAAACTCATTAGTTGAACTAGCCCAAGCCAGTGAACCCCAAGAATCCTTCTGTCTCTCTGCCTCCCAAGTGTTGTGGTTATAAGCATGTGCTACCATACCTTCCACTACTTGGCATGGGTTTTGGAGATCCAGCTCAGCACCCTGTATTTATTAGGTGAGCATCACCAAAACAGCTATCTTCAAAGCCCAAACCAGAAGACTCTTCACAGATAGGCAAGTAAGGTAGCTGGTGGAATTCACTGGCAGGGGTCTTTTCAATGTGGTTTCTAGAGGGGAGGCATCTCTTGGAAATTTGAGAAGCACAACCAAGCCACAGCAGGACGGTCTCAACTCCCTTTAGCACTTGGTCCTGACTGCTGGAGGCAGGCTGCCAGTGGTGGTGGAAGCAGCAGGTCCTTGGGCTCTCCTTTTCTCCAGAGAACTTAATGACATGCTGCTGACCGCACCGGCTGTGGGCCAGGCCCATGGCCAGAGACTGCTGAGGCTGTGGTCTAGTTCCTGCCAAGGTCAACTCCATTCTGTCTAACTTTAGGAGTGCATGGTTGGCTTCCCAAGCATCAAAGAAGTCAAAGTATCTAACTCCAGAGTGTGTGTATTTTTAAAGCAACAAGAACAGCACCAAAATCAAAACAAAACCAGAGAGAAAGAAAACAACGCCAAGAAAATCCAAGGATGGCTCAGTGTCCAACAGACTCAGTTCCCAATGCCCTGAACTTCATGCAAATGCCCAGAGCCTGTGGTCAAACGGAATTAGATACACCTACTCTGCTTTTAAGGCTACATAAAAATAAAAAAGTAAGAATGACCTCTAATTAGTAGACCTGGTTCACTCCTTCCCACCAAAGCTGATTGTTTCCTGCAGAGCTAGCTACATTTCCTAAAAAAAGTATGGGTGGGAGGCCCCGCTTCCTCCCCAGTGGGCATTAGGATGCCCCACAGACAGCATCCCCTCTGGGGTTGTGCTGAATGGTGTCCCATGTAAACACTTGGTGGGGCTGGAAGGTGGGACTCAGGCCAGGTTTCACTCTGTTCTTTGCCTAGCTGAGTGAACTTGAGAGAAAGCTCCAATGCTCCAGTCTCTGCTTCATCCTCTATTAAAGGTGGTCTTGATGTGGCAGGAGAATACACAGAGAGGGCAGGTCAACAGCCTATGAAAGAAGCCGGTTGGCAGAAAGTCTGGAAACCCCTCCCAGCCAGGGCTACATGTAAAGGACAGAACATGAACAAGAAAAGCCCGAGATAAACAAATGTGGGAGAAGGTGGGCACTATGGGAATGACCCACAAAGGGCTGTGCTGTCATTGAGTTCTAACTTCGCACAGAAGTGCTTTCTTTCCTAATAAACAGTTTCTGTCACCCTCCGTGCCAGAAGCTGCAAACCCCATCTGGCGCCCTCCTGACCCAGATTCATGCAGACAACACTGATCCCCAGCCAGTTTCCCTGTGGTGTCCAATGTGGGTAGTGTGAACAGCTTCAGACCCTCTGCAAAGGGATGAACTGATAATCCAGCAGATTGCTAATCTCTCAGGCTGCCTTTTTCTTTCTTCCTCTTCAGCACACCCCTCTTCTTCTGTCTTGCTCCATCTCCTTGGTCCTTCCGCTCCCCCTCCTCTTTGCCTTGTGGGCACCTCGTCCAGCTGGCACCCAATAGCAGCAAGCTCCAAGGGAGTCAGCACAAATGAGATGTTGGCGCTGGGGAAGAGCAGGGGTTCCCTGAAGGACTGACCTGGAGGCATCTCTGGGAAACTGGTTTTTTTCCAGGTTGTCTGGCCTCCCTCCCTCTCCTTGGCCAGGAAACTGCAGGAAAGCATCCATCCTTTCAGATCCAGCTGGTGGTGCAGACCTCCAGGACACCTTCCTCTGTCGGCTGCCCAAGTTGGCCAGACAGCTTACCCTCTGACTGGGGTCACACGTCACCCAGGGGAACGCTTATTTTTCCTGATGGCCGCAGCCATGGAAGGGGAGACTTAAAATAAAACACAGAAACTCAGAGAAGACCAGAGTGCAACAGGGCTCGCACAGACTTCAAAAGTAATTTATCGGCGCTCCTTACGCTGAAGCCATTTGCTCAAGCAGTTAGGACCAGGCCAGGCCCTCCAGCTCTGCAGGCGTTTTTGCACTCTGCAGCCGCTGAGGCAGAGAAAGAGGAGCACTGAGCACAACCCCACATGATGCAGCTCTGCAATAACATTAGCTTCTTTAATGTTTCTCTTTTAATTTTTAATTCATTTACTTATCTTTCTGTGTATGTATAAACATGGACCCAGGTGTACCATAGCACCAATGTGAAGGTCAGAGGATAACTTTCAGTCTTTTCCTGCTGAGCTATCTTGCCAATGCCAGCTCCCCGTTTTAAATTTCTGTTTCTTCTTCCTCTTCTTCCTCCTCATCCTCTTCCCCCTCTTCCCCCTCTTCTTCTTCTTCTTCTTCTTCTTCTTCTTCTTCTTCTTCTTCTTCTTCTTCTTCTTCTTCTTCTTCTTCTTCTTCTTCCTCCTCCTCCTCCTCCTCCTCCTCCTCCTCCTCCTCCTCCTCCTCCTCCTCCTCCTCCTCCTCCTTCTTCTCTTGAGACAAGGCCTCACTATGTAACCCTGGCTGGCCTGGAACTCACAGAGATCCACCTGCCTATGCCTCCCAAGTGCTGAAATTAAAACTGTGTGCCACCATGCCCAGCCTTTGTTATGTCATTATAATTTAGACACGATTTACCCACAGTAAAATGTACATCTTTCTTCTGATAAGTGGTGTAGCCATACCACATCAACCAACACACAGGCCCTTTCCAATGCCCAGGAAAAAAGGTGTGTGTGTGTGTGTGTGTGTGTGTGTGTGTGTGTGGTGTATGCACCAGCAGTCTGGTCATTCTTATCCAGAAACAACAGTTCGTGTGATTTCTCTCACCAGAATTGTCTTAGAATTCTGTACACACGGAAGCACACTGTGCTTGTTTTCTGTGCTGCTCTTTTCACTCCACACACCTGGGAGGGTCATCTGTTCCATGTACGTTGTTCTTGACACTCTGTGGAGTGCTGGACCAGAGTGTGACCTTGCCTGGCCAGAACCTCTTGTTCACCAGCACTGTGACTCTTCCCAGTTGTTGATGATTTCGAGTAAAGCCATGACGGTCCTCCCTGAACTGCCTGCATAGGGATTTATTATCAGGTCTCTTGGTTAAATAGCTGCTACTGGAGTTGCTCGATTGTTAATAGGTGAATGTTCCCATGTGCAAGGAACTCAGGGTGCAGGGAGATGGCTCAGGTTCTAGTCTGATGCTCAGAGCTCACATTTAGAACACCTGTCACCCTAAGCAAAGGAGCTGCTTCCCGCAGTAGATGGTGAGATGGTTCCCGCACACAGAGCCACAACTAGGCAAGGCACAGAGAATAAATACCACAGAATGCTCTGCGCTAAATGGGTCATCTATGTCGCACCCGCCTCTCCCAAGACAAGAAGATGGAATGAGTGTAAGAGCCAGGGGCAGTAGATGACTACAAGGAAAGGTTTTCTGGACACAGCAGGGCCCTGCATAAAATCACAGCAACTGAGCCAGTATGCACAAGACCCACACAAGCTTAAGCCAGACCAAACTCCAGCATGGAGAAGGAAGGCGGGCATGTAGTCCTATCCCTGTCCACAGGGCTACTGGTCATTGATAGCAGCGGGGAAAAGGAAATTCAGTTTTCTTTAAGGGTGAAGTCTCTGACTAGGTTAGCCACATCCCAATGAAGCCCACATTTCTAAGAATATATGGGCAGCATATAAAAACATACAAAATTGGGTGGGGAAGGAGGGATGAAACTGGAAGGGATGGGAGGGGAGAAATGGGATCAAAATACATTGTAGAGAATTCTCAAATAACTAATAGAAATGAGAGAGGAAAAGCTGGTGGGTTAGTACTCTTGTAATGCCAGCACTAGGAGGGGGAGACAAAGGATCCCAGTTGCTCACAGCACTAGGAGGGAGAGACAAAGGGTCCCAGTTGCTCACTGGTAGCCACCTTAGCCTACTGGGAAAGTTCCAGTGAGAGGTGGCATCTGAGGAACAACACCCAGGGTTGCTCCCTGACCTCCACATGTGTGAAAATACGCATGTACACACACACACATGTGAACACTCGTGAGTGAGCACACATGGTAAATTTAAAATAAGATTGTCGGTTCACCTCCATGGTTTTGGCTTTAAATTTCCACCCTGACTTCACTCAATAGTGGACTTTAGACTGTAAGAGGAGACAAAGCCATTTCTCTCCTAAAGGGCTTTTGGTTAGAGTGTTTCACCACAGAGGCAGAAGTAAATTAGAGCGGGGGGAGAGGGACTAGTCACGTTTTCAGACACAGAATGAAGAGGAAGAGGATGTAAGCATTTTCTGGGCATTTTCTACCCTATAATAGAATCAGTTTTTTAAAACTCAGGGCAAGAGCTGCCCAAAACACCATCTCCAAGACACTCATTCCAAAGGAAAGGGGGAAGAGTAGGAAGCAAGAATTTCAGCCAGATGCAGAAGCACTGGTGCCCTTCCTTCCTTCCTTCCTTCCTTCCTTCCTTCCTTCCTTCATTCCTTCCTTCCTTCCTTCCTTCCTTCCTCCCTCCCTCCCTTCCCTCCTTCCTTCCCTCCATCTCTCCCTCCCCCTCCTTCCTTCCTTCCCTCCCTCCTGCCCTCCCTCCTTCCTAAGAAGAAGGGTGATCTTAATCGCAGCAGGCAGCTCGCAAGGTCATGGCTTGTTTCAAACAAGCTGGCAGAAGCAGAGGCCCTTGGAGAAATGAAGAGTGTTATGACAAAGGGAATCATTAGCCCAGACATATTTATGTTCATCTTGCCTTCTCTCCTAAGAGAAATCTGTTGCTCCAGCCTTGTGGGCTGATTATTATTCCAGAAGAATCCATCAAGAGAGAGAAGCAACCTGGGAAGGAGGGAGTCCTTGATGTTTCCAAGAGACAATGGCAGTCATGGCTGTTCCCGGCAGCTGGATTTGAGGATCCCTGGTGACAGGTGCCAAGGCAGGCCACAGGAGCTGGGGAGTGAGTAAAGTCGTGTACGTACCAGCCTTGGTCTAAGCCCAGGGACTTTGGAAAGAAGCACACTTCCAGATGAGAGGGGGACCTGCCCTGATCCATAGTGTTGGGCACATTAACATCCCTCCTCTCAGCCTAGGTCTCTGAGGCCCCACCCCTCTCTCCAGTAGCTGTTGGAAGCTATTGGGAAACCTTTTCTTTCTTTCTTTCTTCTTTTTTTTGGGGGGGCTTCAAAACAAAGTTTTAGATCATGGTAGCTGTTGTCAGGTCTGTGTTTCCTGAGCTTTGATGGAGAGCATCCTACTGTCAGGAAGGCCTTCGAAGGCATCCTCTGGCTTTCATGCCTCTCTCTGAGCCAGCAGCAGAGTATGCTTTTTATCAGAAAATCTGGTGGGAGATCAGACACAGCACAGCCCGCAAGCCCTTAGGACACAGGCAGGGACCCAGCCAGAGCCTCAGACTCCTGCCCTGGCCTTACAGCCTGGGTTCCAAGTGGCACTATGCCTTGGCAGGGCCTGGGGAGGGAGAAGGGGGCAATCATTTGCATTCTCTTTCTCCCACTGTCTCTCTGTCTCTGTCTTTGTCTCTGTCTCTGTCTGTGTCTCTCTGTCTCTGTCTCTGTCTCTCTGTCTCTCTCTCCCAAATTAACATTTTTGTTCCCAACTGGAACTCCAGGCCATCCTCTTAATAGGTTTTTTTTTTGTTTGTCTCTTTCAAGTCTTCAAAAATGTGTTGATGTCTTCCAGCCACGTCCGCAGGGTGCACACTGGCCAACTCTCCAGTTAATGAGCTGAGACAGAAACAGAGAGCCTTGCTCTCCACAGCTACGGTGTGAGAGTGACCCCGCTGTAGTAATAAAAAATATATGTTGTCGGTACTGTGTCTGCAAACCAGGCATGATTGAAAAGTGGCCACGGTCGCTTGCCCAAGCTGTACATTAGGCACTGCTGGCCGTGGCTTCAGCCTTGGATGGGCCTTTCTCTCCTTATAACTCTGGCCTTAGCTTCTTGCTGCTCAGGCCTCTAGCCAAGCCAGTCTCCAGCCAAGCTTGCCCAATCTATAACCTCTGTGTTTATCCAAACTGGATCAGCCTCCAGGGTCTATGTGTTTGGATTTTTCATTCATTCATCAGGCATGTATTAAATGCCTATTGTGTACTAGACTGTTTTCCATGTGGTCATTCTACAAGCATTCATTAGGTGGACCAGAGAGACACTGTCTTTATACTCATAGTGTGCCATTTTGAAGAGACACAGACAACGGGGAAGGTGACGATGTGTCAGCGACCAGATGGGGTGGTGTGAAAGATCTGTATGGGGTATTGAAAGAATCACTACTTATACGGAAAGTTTTACTTTTTAAAAAACATTTGGTAAAAATCTCCCAAATACATACAGAATTAGGCAAAACTGTGTAACGACCTTGTTCAAGCCCATCCCCCAGCCGAGACACCTGCTGTCTCCCAGGTATTTTCTTGTCTGTTTTTTCCTACTTCCCACTGCATTCTGCTGTTGTTTTGAAACAAATTCAAAATTTATTCATGATGTCACAACTTCTTTGTCTGCACTTTTTGTCAGCTAGGGGCCAGCACAATGCTGAGATGGGAACTCCTGGGGTGTCTCAGGGCCAGTGAGTAGCATGGATGTCTGACAAAATGACAGTTCCAATCTTGCTTTTCCACGTCACAAGCTGCAGAGTCAGGCTATTCCCTCAACCTCTCTGAGCCCCGCAACCCTCACAGTCAAAGTAAGGCCAGGGCTGAACTCCTGGGGCTGTTCTCATTGCAAAGTGCCCAGCAAGATTCCTGCCACCAAGTGAGTGCTCTCTTCCCTGGTGCAGATGTGTTCTGTCTGGATCTAAGGGTTCTGCAAAACAGCCTCATGCTGAATGCCACGCTTTACCTTCAGCATGCTAAGTAAGATGTGATGAGATTGGTCTGGAGAGATGGCTTAGCCAGTAAAGTGTTCCACTTGCAAGCATAATGACTGGAGTTCAATCCCCAGCAGCCACATAAAAACGGGGAGAAGGCAGATCTGGAGCGGTGTCTTGGGTAAGAGCACTTGTTGCTCTTGCAGACTACCCGGTTCCATTGCCAGCCTTCACAGGACAGCTCATAATCATCTGTATCTCTAGTTCCAGGGGGATCCAATGCCCTCTTCTGGCCTCCATGGGCACCAAGCACTCACGTGGTGCACAAACACACATGCAGGCAAACATTCATGCACATAAACTAAAAATAATAAATCCATTTTTTAAAAAGCCAAGTGTGGTTATGGGATGTTGCTTGTGATCCCAACCCCGTAGAAGCTCAGACAGATGCATGTGTGAGACTCATTGGCCAGCTCGGCTAACCTAATGGTGAGTTTCAGGCCAATGGAATATCTTGCTTCAAAAAGTTCCTGAGGAACTGCCCCCAAACTGTTCTTTGACCTTCACACACATGTCCAGGTTGATGTATACGTGTGTTCACATACACACAGAAACACACTGACCAGAGGGACTGTCATGGAACACAAACATGCTGCCCCATAAACACTCATCACAGAGCTGTCACAGTGAGCCATCTTCTTTAACATCAGTCTTCCTCAACTACTCTTTACGTGTCATGGACCACCCACCACCACATGACCACACTGAGGATGGAGGCCACATAGGCTTCACCAAGATCAAGTCATAAAGCTGGCTTTACCGTGTAAGAGCTCACGGGAGAAGGAGGAGACTGTGTCTACCCAAGCCAAGCACCCTCAGTCTGCTTTTAAAAGGCTTGACCTGCTTCTGGGAAAGCTGCTCACACAAGGCTCCTCTCTACTGTGGGTGGCAGCTGGAACGAAAGGCCCAATAACTCAGACAAATGTGGCCGACGCCAGAGAGGAGTCAAGGGCCTGGCTGCGACGTCTGGGGCCAGCTTGGTCTTGGACCTCACTGTATGTTTACAAGTTTCCCTTTGACAATTCAGTTTTGAAGATGGGCTTCATTAAAGGGCAATTATAGGTTAAGTGACTTGCTGGCTCTCTGCCTAATGTGGAAAACTCGACTGTGACAATCAGATAATTCTGAGATTAAGCAACACAGCGATTGCTACTGAAAGCAGCAGCTTAGGAGCAGTGTGGAAGACTCTCCCCAGTCATGACCTCATCCCAGCAGCCCTGTCTGGGCAGGAAGTCTGCCTTCATGGGGCCAGCAGACTCTGGGGCCCTCTAGCACTGGGGTAGCCTCTTCTGGGAAAGAGGACTGTGAAAGGCAATGGGCTTTCTGCTTAGAACAGCGAGATGTCCCTCTTCCTGTTGGACTCAGCACTTCTAGAGGCTTCTCTGGGGTACCAGGAACTAGCCTTTCTCAGCTACACTGTGACCTCTTGTCAACACATCTTTGCTAATGTCCTCACAGATGTCTTTCTGTAAAGCTCCCTGGCCTACAAGGTACCAGGGCCTCACATTTTCTGGAACAATGAGTATTAAGAAGCTTACTGTCATGTGTGAGGAAATACCCCTCCAAACTGTGGCTAAGACACATGGAACTTTCAAGGAAGGAAGGTGTTGGGCTCAGGCATGGCTACGCGCAGGAACACTGAACAGTGCCTTCTCTTCCATTTTTTTCCTGCTAGCTTCAGTATCAGAGGCTCCATAAGCACTGAGGTGAAACGATGTCAATCAGAACTCATGAAATCATGTGGCTTCGTACTTACCCTTTCACGGTTCCAGGATTTAACATCATAGGATGGTGAAAGCCATGTGATTGGATGGATGCCTAAAAGCATTCCTGATTGGATGATGCATTGGCAAATTTCCTGTTGTATGTGTTAAAATGCCACAAGGGACAATGACTTACAGAAGGAAGAGTTTACTTTGGTTTATTGTTCCAGAATAATAGAGCCTGTTGATAGCTTGTGAGCAGGAGCAGTAATCTGAGAGAGAAAGATGATGTGAAAGCCCAGAGAGCAAGCAGAAAGTGAGGCATACTAGAAACCCTCCAAGTCTGGCCCAGCCGCACCCCCAGCCCCTGTGATGTACCTCCTCTTCAAGGATCTATGATCTAAAGGCTCCGTAGTGTCTCAAGTGTTCAAATAACTGAGCCTATGGGGGCAATTCTCATTTAAGTCGCCACAGATGTCATGGGGAATGTCCTTCTGTGTATGTTTCTCTTCTTGTTTGATGAATAAAACACTGTTTGGCTGATAGAGGCAGGAAGATAGGCGGGGCTAGGAGACGGGGAGAATTCTGGGAAAGGCAGGCAGAGAAGCGCCAGAAGATGACGCCATGGAGGGGCCAGGAGGATAGGACGCACCAGGAGTTCTCTGGTAAGATAAGGCCATGTAGAAATACACAGATTCGTAGTTATGGGTTAATAATTAAGACAGAGCTGGCCAGTAAGAAGCCCTAGCTATTGGTTAACAGTTTAATAAGGAATATAAGTCTGTGTGTGCTTATTTGGGGCTGAAGCGGCCTTGGGACCTGGCGGGACAGAAATCATCCATTGTCACAGATGCCCTTAGGCTACATGACCACTTTACACCACAGCCAGATGGGAGCTAAGCTGAGATTGTTGGAGGGGTACTGGCCTCAAAAGGACCCCAGAGACCCAAACATACACCATGGAAGACTTGTGGACTGGGGCATGGCCAGGAGACCCCAAGTGCCCACCACCGAGGCCCAGCAGTGGCAGCCGCTACGATGAGTGAATGTGTGATGGAGAGATGGGAAGGGTGGAGATGGGAGAGACTGTGGAGTTGATCGGTTTGTGCGCTATGGAGAGATGCGGAACTGGAGACACACCGGTGGTGAGGAACAGGTGAATAAGAGGAGCCTCAACAATCAGCTGGGGCCATTGCGATGTCCGGGGCCTGACTGCCACCAAGGGTCATGTCTGAGCCAGTGGCCCTACCATAGTTGGAGTATATGTTGACGTGTGTTGCCACCCCACGTCATTCAGATGTCTGTGGTCTGGGGGTAGGGGGGCCTTCCAGAGACCATGTTGATGTTCAGGCACTGTGGAGGCAGGGGCAAACAAAATGAGTGGCCTGTGCTGCCACCTGAGGCCATGGTGATATCCTGGCTTGGGCTCCACTGAGGGTCAAGTCTGAGTCCATGGCCCTGCTGCAGCCAGGGTTTGTGTGGATGTCCATGGCCCAAGTGACCACCAAAGGCCATGTGGATGTCCTGGTCTGGGCTGCCACCTGAGACCATGTGGATATCTGAGGGCTGTGCTGTTGCTGGGGGCCATACTGATTTGTGTGGCCAGGACTGCCATCTGAGACCATGGTGGCATCTGGGCCAATGCTGTTCCTGGCAAGAGGGGGATGTCTGGGTCCATAGTCCTATTGCAGTCAGGGTCTGTGTTGATGTCCAAGGTCTGTGTTGCACTCAAAAGCCGTGTGGATGTCCATGATCTGGGCTGCCTCCTGAGGCCATGTTGATGTCCAGGCACCACACTGAGCTGGCCCTGCTCCTTGCCAGACACCACACAGGAAAGCTGATCCTGTTCCTCATTGAACAGTGGCACCAGCAGTGACACGGGCATGGAGAGCTGGTCCTGACCCTTTCCAGCTCCTGGGATGCTAGTCCCACACCTCAGCAGCCACCACACATGGGAGAGGTGGTCTAGCCCCTCACCAGCTGTTGCACAGGACTACAGGCAGTGGTGTGGGTGTGGGTGAGCTGGTCCCACCCCTCTCTGGGGTGGTGTGGGAAAGCTGGCCCTGATGGCATCTTGGGTACAGGTGAACTGGTCCTACCCCTCACCAGTCACTGCACAGGGTGGGGGGGAGAATGTGTGAATATGGTCTGACCAACAGACTACCCTACCACCTAGGCTCAGATCTATGGCCTTGAGTTGGCCCACCCCAACACTTACCCCTTCTATGAACTGCTGGTGTATGTCCAAGAGCCAGTTCCTATGGAACCTTAGCCACAGGATCTCCATGACTCTGGACAACCCCAGGACATCTGAGAGCATTCTCAGTAAGGGTCCAGTATCAATGGTGTAGCAGAAGCCAGAGGTCCTGAACCAGACCAACAACTCAACACAATGAAAGCTGTCTGGACTCAAGGGTATGCTGTGTGACACACTGCAGTACCCAATGCTACTATGACAAAGGAGCATGTGATGGAGAGGCGGAAAGATGGCAGAGGGGAGTGGTACAAGTACAGCTGTGACTGGTGTGAGAAAATGCTTTTATTTTTCGGTTTGTTTTTGGAGACAAGGTTTCCCTATGTAGCCTTGGCTGTCCTGGAACTCACTCTGTAGGCCAGGCTGGCCTCAAACTCAGAGATCCAGCTGCCTCTGCCTCCGAGTGCTGGAATTAAAGGTGTGCGCCACCACCACCCAGCTTTTTTGAACTTATTTTTTATTTTGAGGGGGAGATTACAAGGATGGAGGGTCAAAATAAGTGGAATTGGAGTACATGACATGAAATTCCCTAAGAATCAATAAAAATTATGTTAAAAAGAGGACACCAGAGTGTGAAAGGAAAGTAGACACCAGGAAACCAAAGCCTCATAAGCACGCAAGAAGCCTCTGCTGTGCCTGCCCATGTCAGTGCTGCAAAGAGCCTGTCTCCTGGGTGGCTGTTGGGCTCCGGAAGAATGCTTCTGAAGAGAGGCTCTATCCAATCGCCATCCTGAGAAAACGGTTAGATGCTCACACTCTCAGCTCCTCTGCTTCAACTGAAGGGAAGACCCTGGAGGAGATCAGCATTTTTAACACACCTTTCCAGGCGCTTCTGTTGGCCTTACTGCTGTAGGGCAAGGACTGCTATATACATGCTCCCCTTGGTGTCCACATTCAATGCTCATCACGTCATAAGCAAAGGAAGGAAGGCTTGTAGGGTGGCCTACGCTGCTCTTATGAAGGTTGGCCTTCATGGAGATGAGTTCCTGTGCCTGCCTGCAACAGTCACCCACTCCTGCTGTAACCAAATAGCCTGCCTTTCCTTGTCCTCCTGGCATGTGGTAGGTTCTCTGTAAAAAAAATTTAGTCGTTGTGGAGGGGCTGGGGAGACAACTCAGTTACTAAAGTGCTGGCTGTACTCACACAGGGTCAGTTCAGTTCCAGCACTGACATAAAATAATCCAGATGTGCTAATGCACATCTGTAATTCTAGCAATGGGGAAGTGGACACAGGAGGATCCCCGGGGCTCATTGGAGAATCAGCTTAATCAGTGTAAACACATGTACACACACATGCGCTCACAGTCACATATCCATACCTACACCAGAGAGAGCTAGAGAGAACCAGAGACAGCTTTCAGAAGACACTTGGGCTTCCAGCACTGTCTTTCTTATCTCCCAAGGTCCATACCCACATACCATCTGAGCATCACAGAGACACTCGCTCTTGCCTAGGGGTAGGCCAGTTCCATGTAAAACAGATGTCAGGTAACAAAACACCTTGCCATCTTCATTATAGATACAGGCACAAGGCACAAATGACCTGAAATCAGCAGGCCACTCTGAGAACTCTCTAGAAGAGAGTCTTATAAGGTGGTACCATGACAGAGTGCTCTTGGAAGAGAAGGATCAGTGGTGAGCAGAGGCATGTCAGGGTGGGGGGATGGGGGTAGGGGGTAAGGATTAGTCCTGTATCTGAGGAGTCACTGACTCAGCATGCTCCAGCCTGGGCCTTCCTCTCCACAACCTTATAAAGTCTGTGACTTCCACTCCAGATGACCACAAGTCTGTTTTAACACTGAACGTGTGTCCAGTGTCACAAACAGGCAGGCTCAGAGATAGACTGAGAGGAGTAAGTATGATTCTGTGGTTTAATCCACCTTCACTGGACCAAGTTCCCCAGGGTCTGGCTCCTAGGTAGCAGCCCGGGCTTGTGGCATTCAATGGGAAGTTGGGAACTGAAAGTGTATTGGTGAGTGGGAGGGAAACAGAGACCTGGACCAGTCCAGGGGTGGGAGAGAGGCATCTCTCATCTGTGTGCCATCTGCTTCTTCAGCAGACAGACTGTCCAGCTCCTACTCTATCTTGGTTTGTTTGGGGACCTGGCACTTCACAGGTCCTACAGACTGACTACTGATGAGCCCTGGGTGTCTAGACTGTCCTCCACTGCTCATCTCCCTGGTAGGAGGACGCAGGCCAGATTCAGAGCACACAAAAAGTCAGTGACTTGGCAAGATATGCCAAGACCAGGTGTGTTTCCACCTGCTCAAAGAAAATCTCCATGGCATACTGGAGAGGGAGTGGACCCTGTCTCAGCTGGTAGGAGTGAGGCAGTGGGCACAGTCAGGGACCAAAGGCAGCTGCAGGGGTGAGGAAAGCTGAGCAGTCAGAGGTCAGAGTACACATCCCAAGTAGAAGAACCAGCAATAGGCAAAATTCACTTAATTGGTCATGGGGAGAGTGGCTGGAGGTAAAACCAAGCCTTGTGGTCGAATACTTTAGGGGTAAAGAGACAATGAGGGGCTGGGCCCAGTGCTGATGACAAGGAGAGCTCTGGTGGCAGAGTGCAAGATTGGTAGGGCTGTAGTCCCTCCTATCAGAGGGCAGATGCTAGAGGCCATCCCAGCATTGAAGATTGCCTAGAACAAGCCAGTGGAAGATGCTTGTGGTCCCATACATAGCCCAGCAGAGGATGGGACCTCAGTGCTCACACCAGTGACACAAGGATACACTTGCTGGGGCACCGGGCACTGTCAAAGTCAACATGCACTGGCTTGATAAATCTGAGCAATGAATACACCTCCGTGTGAAAAATGAGGAAACCGAGGCACGCAAAGCTTGGGCCCTTGCCACAGAGCTAGCAAGAGGTAGAGCTGGAGCATTCCTGGTGTGTCTTATACACAGTTTCAAATATATAGAAGAGGAAAAGCTCTGTGGGCTCTTAGTAAAGTTCCAGCAGCTGCCTTTGAGATCTTTTTCTCTTTGAGGTTTTGTTGTGTTTACTGAAATACTGATGCATTAGTCAGGGTTCCGTAGAGGAACAGAACTGATAGAGTGAATATACATTAAATTATTCCACTGTCTTACCAGATAGGGGCTGGCCAACCCAATAATGGCTGTCTGTACAGTGGAGAAGCAGAGGAGCCAGAAAGCAGTCAGTCTGCAAGACTGGATGCCTCAGAGGTACTAGTCTGGCAAAGAAGGCCTAGAAGGTGCCTGGGGAGCCACTGAACCCAGGGGCAGCAGAACACAGAAGGCAGCGAAAGAGTCTGTGGCAGTGGTCCTCACCCTTCCTAATGCTAAGACCCTTTAATATAGTTCCTCACGTTGTAGTGACCCCCAACCATAAAATTATTTTCGTTGCTGCTTCATAACTGTCATTTTGCTGCTGTTACGAATCATAATGTAAATATCTGATATGCATGATATCTGATATGCAACCCCACAAAAGAGTCATTCGACCCCTCAAAAGGGTCATGATCACACAGGTTGAAAACCACTGGTCTATGGCCTCTTGAACAAGATGCCAGAACAAGCAGACAAAAGGTTTTCCTTCAGACCTCCTTCTATTGGGGCTGCAGGCAGAAGGCACCGCCCATGTTTAGCCTAGGTTTTCCCACCTCAGTTAACATAATCAAGAAGAATCTCTCATGGATGTGCTAGAGCCTTGCCTCTTAGTGGAGACCTGATAGTTAATCAGCACAGCCAGGGATTGAGCTAGGGCTCCTTGCATGCTTCATCCAGGGCTTCATCCAGCTTCAAGGCTCTGCTCTTCCTAGCCTTCAACCTGCGGCTCATCTAATTATAGGAGGAGGCTGGAACCTCTAGGGCCGATGGCAGCATCAGTGTCAGCCCTGAGCTCTTCAGTGTTTATATCCAACAGAAAGCATTTCCTTTCCTGTGACCTGTGACCTTCCTTGTCACCATCATGCCTCACAAAACTGAGACTCCTGAATAGTCTGCTACCCAATCCAGGATTAAATTTCCCTGGCCATCCCAGTAACACCTCTTGACAATTGATTTCTTCTAATGAAGAATGAAGTGAGAGGGGCTGGAGAGATGGTTCAGTAGTTAAGAGTGCTTGCTGCTCAATCATGATCTGAGTTCAGATCCATACTGGGTGACCCACAACGCCTGTAATTGCAGCTCCACAGGATCCGACGGTCTCTTTTGGTCTCTGCCTGTGCCTGCACACATACACACACATGCACATACACATGTACAGATAAAATAATTCTTTTAAAGAAATAACCAAATGAGATCTTTCCGTTACCATGAATGCCAAATAACTTGAATCTCTCAGATTCCCATTTCCCCTCCCTCACCTCATGCCGATAGGCTGTCACTCCTTACACAGATGGGAAACTGAAGTGGGTTTCTAGGTCTTTCCACCAGCAAGGGCCAAAGTCAGGAGCAGGCACCAGCTGGGTCTGTAGTTCATTGCAGCTCATCAGACACCACCCTTATTTATTCTTGTCTATTTTTGCACTAGCAGAGAAGTTAGTACGAATGGGCATCCTCCAGCGTGTGAGTTCTCAGGATATAATTCACTTTAATCTTTTAAGCATTTGACAGTATTTGCTCGAAAGAAGGAGCAACAAGTACATAATTATTGCACTAATTAAGCTGCCAAAAACACAGGCGTGCAGGAAGAGCACCTTTGAAACGGGAGCCCACGACGCATTAGCATCTGCTGTAAGCTTATTAATCACCTAACAGGCAATTAGCAAGCTGTTACTGTTTGAGGCTGCTATGTAAATAAATTCTTGGGTTAATTTCTTCCTCTGATAATAAAGAAAACATTATGAAAATTAGCTAAGCGACAATGTAAATGATCTTCACTGTTAATTATACGACAGTGTTACATATGCAAGGACCCCAGAGCTGATAAGGGCCCTGGCTCCCTCCCTCCCCATTGCCCACTCCCAGCCCCCACCTTGGCTGCATTGCTTTAAAAAAATAAAAATGTTAACACAGGTAAGGAGTAGGGGGAGCTTTGGGGACCGGAGTCACAGCTGTTTGCTTGCAGCTTGCCCAAAGCAACTGTCAACGCCTCAAACTGGGATGCTCTCTTGCCTCAGCCTTAAGTGACTCCGTCCAAGAGGGGAGCAAGGGAAGAGCCAGAGGACCAGACCCAGGGACCCTAATTCATGGCTATCAATTCCCAGGGGCCACTCTGCAGTGCTGGATGAAAGCCTCTGGGCTGGTGCCACTGTCGCCTGACAATTCCTGAGCACTAGTGTATGTGTGGCATCTGGTAGTCAGGGGCCACCTGGCTCATCCATCTGGTCAGGTGTGTGTGATGATGCAGTGTGAGCCCCGACACCAGAGTTCAAACCTCCGCCACTCAGTGGCTACAAGGCCTCAAAGGTCCAGGCTTCCCTCAGCCACAGTTTCGTCTGCAAAATTGAGGTGATGGGCTGGGTTGGGGGTATTCCTTGGATACAGAGCTTGCTGGGAAAGTTCAGATGCTCAGCACTCATATGAATGGCTGGTGAGTATGGTAGCTGCCTGTAATTCTTGCACTTAGGAGACAGAGATAGAAGATTCCTAGCACAAGGCAGCTGGCTGGACTAGCTGAGTTCGTGAGCTCTCTCTGTTCAGTGAAAGACCCTGCTTGAATATAAGAAGAACAACCAAGCAGGACACCTGGCATAAACCTCAGACTCTACACACATATGTACACTATGTCTGCACCTGAAGACAAATACACACATGCACATACTCACTACACACATACACATACACACATACACATGCTGCTTTACTAGATGTGATGGTAACATACCTCCATGACATTGTCTGTGATGGACAATGACACAGAGTAACTTTCCCAGAGTCCTTTGCACAGGGTTGTCCATACTTAGAACTCAGACCAAATTTATTGCCATCATCAGCTTTGATCTGGCCATTCATATTGACAGCAATTTCACATCTGGCTCTGAACAATGATGGGAGTCTAGAGAGGAGGTGTGTGTGTGTGTGTGTGTGTGTGTGTGTGTGTGTGTGTGTGTGTGTGTGTGTGTGTGATCATCATTACAGGCTACTGAGATGGGCAAATGGCTTTCTGAGAAGTTGGGGTCTGGACATTTTAGGGGTCTAAACAAATCCCGCAAGACAGCATGTAATGGCTGAGCAAGGCTTTGGATCACATGGTAGGTTGGTATTTGCTTATGAAGGCTCTCTGAGTGCACCCCCACATACACAGAAAATGACATTCAAACAAGAAGTATCATCCTCCACTTTTGCATTGGCAAACGTTAGAAGGGTGCGGATGCTACACTGGTGAGGTCAGGGAAGGCAGGCAGCTCCAGCATTCCTGTGAGGGGAGTGCGGCCCAGAAGCCCTGGAAGGCAGCAGGACACCCCTGATCTGAACACACAGAAGTGCACAGTCCCTTTGCCCAGCTCTCTCGTGCTGCTTAGCCTAGCTGATCAACTCCTGGGGTTGCAAAATGACGTATGCATGAGACTATTCACTGCCACCATAATTACAACACCAGGAGACTAGAGACATCCAAATGTCAATTAATAGGACACTTTAATAAATTACAGGCATCAAAAGGACAGAGTGCCATGCAACCATTCAAGCACACTCCAGCACTCTGTGTGCAGAGACACATTGTGTTAAACAAGGCCTGTGGTACAGAAGACCCTCATGTCTATGAAAATAATCCTGTGAGATATATGCATATATGTATATATAATGTGATATATAAAAATAACATGTAACTTATAAGTACATTATAAATATAAACAATTATCATATATAAGTAATAAAACATATATAACATACATAAATAATAAACAAAATGCACATTGTGTGTTGATAGGTACACAAGCTCACCCTCTACAGAACTGTTCTTTAAGGCTTTACAAAAAACCCAAATTTGTCTCTGATTGGCCCTGAGAGCTGGACAACAGGGTGGGGAACCTTACTGACCCTAGTGTGTATGTCACAGGCCATCTTCAAGCAGTAACAGGTTTTGTGTGCTCCAGTCTGCTTCACAGAGGTACCGCTTTGCTTCCTCCCAGCATTCCAGAGGACACTACCAACACAGTGTGCCCTGCTCACATAGAGACCATTTCTAGCCCACTGGGGAAAGACGACTGATTGTTCAATGTACCGGTGATTCTGAAAAAGGCTGTTGGTAAGGCTTCTTGGAGACTGGTGCCCTGGCCATCAGCTACACTTCCCTGTAGCCGGGTCAGCACCAGACCCTCACTCTTAACCAAGGGACTTGGGCAAAGACAAGCCCTTTTGTGATTTTGGATTTGTTTGTGGAGTTCATCTATAGACACTTATATCTATAAATCACACACATGTACATATGATAGGCATTAGGATATAACTATGAATGATACATTAGAGTATCATACACACACACACACACACACACTTGTATTCCTGTGTGACTCTGGCCCCCTGTTTTAAGGAGCACTACCCCTCACTGCTAAGTCTCAGCCTAGCCCACTGTGCCTGCTGAGTAAGCCTTTATCTCATGACAGCACCCTCATAAAACCAAGATGCGGCTCGCACCTCCTACACTACCCTCTTTTTTCCAGGCAGAGGTCTTTTCCACTCTAACAGGGTCTCTGGCAGGCTCCCCCAGGCCTTCTGCAGCTCAGCCGGCCTCCTCTCTACACTCTTCAAACCTTGATGTGCTTTTTAATCTGTGACACCTAGAAATAAACGAAAATACTGGAAAGCAGCCAAACAGCACAGGCCAGAACAAGGCTGTCACTTGCTGACTCTGGAGGCGCCAGCTCCTGTTAAGTCACTAAGAGGCAGGTCTCTTTGGTTTAGCAGCTGGATCATAGCTTGGCCTCCATTGATCTTGCTGCTAACACACACACACACACACACACACACACACACACACACACACACACACACACACCAGAAGCAGCAGCTGACCCACAAAGACAAATGTGCTCAGAGGCAAGGAGATGTAGCCAATGAGCTTTAGGTTGGAGTTGGCCCAGCCCTTAACTTACTTTGTTCTGGTTGGGCCACTGAGCTACGAAAGCACCAAATGTTTATGAGACAGCTTCCATGGGTGTCTAGCCTCTGTTTACCCTTCTGTCTTTTGCCCGACTGGCTCAGACTTGGGAGTACACCCAGCATGGTGGGGAGAAGGATAAGCAAGGTACGGGCCTGCCGACTTTAGCCCTGCTGGGACTGTGGGCCTCATTCCCTATTGCCTCTTCTTTGTCTTCATCTTCATATTCCTCCTGTTTTTTAGTTAGTTCTCTCTCTCTCTCTCTCTCTCTCTCTCTCTCTCTCTCTCTCTCTCTCCCTCCCTCTCTCTCTCTCTCTCTCCCTCCATCTCTCTCTTTCTCACTCTCCCTCTGTCTTGTTGTGGATGGTTCTTCCTGCCAGCCTGGTACCATAGCCGTGTCAGCCCCACATGAACACACAGGGGCTATATTAGTTATGAAACTGTTGGTTGATGACTAGGGATTCCTATTGGCTAGCTCTATCTTTATTATTAACCCATTTCTATCAATCTATGTATTGCCATGATGCTGTGGCTTACCCAGTAATGCCCAATGCGGTGTTACTCCTCTGGCAGCATTGCAACTCCATGGCAGGCTCCACTGCCTGCCTTTCCCAGAATTCTCCTCCTCTCCTAGTCCCACCTGTCTTCTTACCTCATTGGCCATTGGCCCAACAGTGTTTTATTCATCAACCAATAAGATAAACATATACACAGAAGGACAACCCCATCTCTTTCTGTCTGTCTGTCTGTCTCTGTCTCTGTCTGTCTGTCTGTCTCTCTCTCTCTCATGTGTGTGTGTGTGTGTGTGTGTGTGTGTGTGTGTAGTCCAAAAGTTGACAAAGGCTCAATCACTCTTCACCTTACATTTTGAGGTACAGACTCACATAGTCTGACTTCCAGCTTCTTGTGTAGCCAAGGTTGATATCTGAGTTAGCTTTCTATTGCTATGATAAACCACATGACCAAAAACATCATGGAGAGGAAAGAGTTTATTTAATTTTATGGCTTATTAAGTAATCAAAATAGGAACCTCGAGACAGGACCTGAGGCAGAGACCATGGGGGATATGACTTGTTAACCACAGCTGGCTTAGCCTGTTTTCTTATAGCACCCAAGACCACCGTCCCAGGGGTGGTACCACCCACAGTGAGTTGAGAGCATCCCACACCAATAATTTAAAAAAATATCCTATAGATTTGCCAACAGTTATGGGGAAGTCCTGTGTATATGTCAATAAAGCACTGTTGGCCAATAGGGAAACAGGATAGGTGGGACTAGGAGTCGAGGAGGCGTCACGATGTAGCAGCCATAGGAATAAGAGGTCCGGACCCTTTCTCTGGTAAGAGAAATACTTAGATTAACAATTATGGGGTAAATACTTTTTTGTTGTTTGTTTTATGAGACAGGGTTTCTCTGTATTGTTTTGGAGGCTGTCGGTCCAGCCAGGCCTCGAACTCACAGAGATCTGCCTGCCTCTGCCTCCCGAGTGCTGGGATTAAAGGCGTGCACCACCACCGCCCGACCATGGGGTAAATACTTAAGTCAGAGATAGCCAGTAAGAAACCAAGCAAATGGCCAACAGCTTCATAAATAATATAGCGTCCTGTGTGTTTGGAGACTGCAACTGTGGCAGGGTCCAGGTAGATGGTGGGGAAGGGAAGGCTGCACTCTACACAACAGGCCAGTCTGTTGTAGGCTTTTTCTCAATTGAACATCCTTCTTCCCAGGAGTCTCTGGCTTATGTCAAGGTGACAAAAAGAAGCAGCCAGGACAGCTGGCCTTGAACTCCTCATGCTCCTGTCCCCTCATCTGCTCTCTCACACACCTTTGTACATGTATGACCCCAAAGATTTGTGACAACATTGCTTCTTCAACTGACCGTGAAGGGCATACCAAGGGGTCAGCTGCTGGTTCCCAGGGAGCAGCCCCAGAAAACTCCCTATCAATGCCGTTGATCAGGGGCCAAGGAAAGAAAACGTTTCACTTGCTCTGCCTTGTCTGTCTTGGACCTGGCTTTTGTTTCACTCTGTTTCCAAAGCCCAGTTCTATTCAAAGGATCATGCTGAACACCTCAGGAAGCCCTGCTTCCAGAAGTACATGCAGCAGGAATCAAGGAAAAGAAGTAAAAGAAATGTACATGAAACTGAAAGAGAGACACATCTGTGCATATGCCTTTATACACATGTGTGCAGGTGTACAAGTATACACGAGCATGTGCAAGCAGAGGCTCACCGTGGCTGTCATTCCTCAGATGCCATCCACACTGGTTGTAAAGGTAGTCTCTCATTGGCTTGGAACTTACCAAATAGCCAGCCAGAGAGCCTTTTGGATCCACCTGCCCCACTTTCCCTGCACTGGAATTATAAGTGTGCCATGGTTATGTTCATGGGCTTCAGGGCTCAAACTCAAGCCCTGTACTTTATTCATTCTTTAATGATGGCAGCATCTCCTCAGCCATCCAAATTAAATATTTGAAACCGTGTGTGTGTGTGTGTGTGTGTGTGTGTGTGTGTGTGTGTGTGTGGCAGGTGAGCCATGGTGCATTTGTAGAGGTCAGAGGACAACCTTGTGGGTTGGGTCTCTCTATCTACCTTTATGTGGGTCCCAAAGACCTACATTAAGTCACCAGCCTTGCTCAGCCAATGCTTTTACCCACCAAAGCATCTTGCCAGCTCCCAGTTTAAATTTTTTACAAAAACCAAAGGTAGAAACATCTGTGAAGTGGACAATATCCTCCCTTTGGAGCACAGGAAAGACTGACAGCAGCTGCCCACGGGGTCCCTCTGGGCACACTCTAGGGGTTTGGCCTTTGTTTTCCTCCTGTGCTCTGGCCATCTGCATGATGAACTGCAGGGATTATCATGTTAGGCAGGAGCTGCTGGCAAATCTTCATTTTACTGAGAAGGACTCTAGGCCCAGAATGGGGAGGCAGCTCCCAGCTAAGTTTCCTTAGCCCCGCCTACCCAACAGGAGATGACCACAGAGTGGTAACAATGGCCAAAGCACATCAAGTATTACTGTGTCCCGCCACTGTCCTCAGGACAGCCTTCCCAAGTTGCTAAGCCTATTTCCTCAAGCTCACAAATGAGGAAACAGAGTCCCAGGGAGGTCATATGACTAGCTGACCATCGCACAGTACTTAAGTAGTAGAGCAGGGCCTGCCATCCAGGGATCGCCTCAGATCACCATCTGTACCTCACAGGCTGCAGATACCACAGCACCCAAGGCTGTGTCTCCTCATCTCTTCTTCCTGGCTGCTTGAGTCATGCTCCACAGAGCTGCAAGCACCACTCTTGTCCCCCCCCCCATTGGTCACGTGCCACTATTGCTCTACTCAGCACCGCCCCCACCCCAGGAAGGCTTCGCAGCATGAGGGACTCAAAGCCAGAGGCACCCCTTCCTTTATGTCACTGTGCTCCGCCTGTCCCTGTAGGGCTGAGAGCATAGCCCTCAAGCAGACCGGTGCTTTCTTACCAAGTGGCCACAGGCTGTCTGCTTGCCCTATTATCCTGCTGGCCTCCTCGGTGGTGGAGCTAAGACAGTGAGCCTGCAATGGGATACAGAGCTGTTGCGCAATAGTGCAGGCCAGAGCCCAGTGAGCCCAGAGGCCCTCAGTCCTTGCCCCGCCCCTGTCCCCGCCCCACCCTCACCCCCTCCTCCTGCTCCCACTCAGGTGCCTCTGTCCTCTTGCTCTTTCCTCCTCAGTCAGCTGACTGAGGCTTCTAAGCTGGAACATGTGACCACAAGGGCCAGGGTAGGCCCCGTGCCCCAAGTCACAAGCACATTAGCCAGTCTTCTGAGGCCAGGGCCAACACTGCTGGCTTCACCCCTGAGCACACACTAGGACTTCAGTTCTTCCAGGCCCCGAGAGCATTCAAGGTGCAGGGGCATCAGTACTGTGTAGGTGCAATTCACATCTTATAAAATGAGCCACTTTTAGGCTCGGCATGCAGTGCCATTGAGAGTGTTCAGGACATTGTGCAACCATGTCTGCCTAGCTCCAGAGCATCCTCTTCATACCTAACCCTCCCCATTCTCTCTCCCCTCAGCCCTGCTGCCAGCGCTGCTCTGTGTCTTGGTGAACTTTCCCAGCTCTGACCTTCCATTCAGATGTAAAGCTATGCAACATGTGACCTTTGGTGCCTGGTTTCTTCAGTCAGCATACGGTTTTGTGGCTCATACATGTTGCAGCAAGGTCTAGTACTTCATTTACTGCTAATATTCCACTCAGCCCCTCTCAATTAAAAAAGAAGAGAGGGGAGAAATAGTCTCACACACCAATTGGATATCCAATACCAAACTTTCAGCCCTGAAAACATACATACATAGACTGAGCAGTGATATTTAGGAATATATGTATGTATTATATACATATATGCCCATAATAACAACTAATAATGTATATGCATATGACAACAACTAATTTTTAAAAGAGTCCATGAGTTTAAAAGAGAGAATGGAGGGGGGTGTATTACAAGGTTTGGAGGAAGGAGAGGAAAGGGGGAAATGATATAATATATTATAATCTCAAACATAGAACAAATAATTAAAAAAGAAGATTGGGCCCATTCTGCTTTTTGGTAAGGGCTTCCCTGTGGCCCGGTAGATAGAGGCAAATGTGGAGTTCAAAGAGGGCAGGGAGAGAGGAAAGGAAGCTGAGGAGGGGGTAGCAGTCTGACTGTGGGGCTGGGTGGGGCCAGATCAGGAAAGGGGGAGACCATCTTAGAGTCACTATCGCAGTGGTGAAACATCACAACCAAAAATAAGCTGGGGAGGAGAGGGTTTATTCGGCTTACACTTCCATGTCACCATTCATCACTGAAGGAAGTCAGGACAGGAACTCAAGCAGGGCAGGAACCTGGAGGCAGGAGCTGTTGCGGAGGCCACGGAGGGTGCTGCTTACTGGCTTGATCCCAGGGGCTTGCTCAGCCTGCTTTTTTATAGCACCCAGGACCAACAGCCTGGGAGGTGGCCCCACCCATAATAGGTTACCCCCATATCAATCGCTAATTAAGAAAATGCCTTATAGGTTTGCCTGTAGCCGGATCTTATAGAGGCATTTTCTCAGTTGAGGCTCCCTCCTCTCCGATGACGCTATCTTGTGTCAAGTAGACATAAATTAGCTAGCATAGAGACCGCACAAGAACAAGGGTGAATTCAAGTTCTGGGGCTGGAGGAGATACAGCTTCCAAACCATGAGGGCTCTTTCCATGACACATTCATAGGCACAAAGCAGCAGACACCTGGGTTAGACCCACAGAGGGACAGGAAACCTCAGAAACCCTGGGTTTTCATCCTGATTTTCTTATTCACTACTTTCTCTGGCAACATTTTTTTTCTAACCCTCTGCTGAGGGCTCCCTTCAAGTCAGCCTCACCACAGGGGGCCCTCCAGAAAGTCACAGAGCTATGTTCTCTGTGGAGTCAGAAACTCCAGGCCCACTCCTGCGGGATCTGGGGGGCCAACAGCCAGATTGCCTCCTGCAACTGTGCCAGGGTAGTTTGAGGGCCCATAGGCTGCTGGTACCCAGGACAGGGCTCCACAGGGTGGTCCACTCAACACAGAGCCCCTCCTGTTTCCCTAGACTGTGGAGCCAGCTCCCCACACCTGGGTCTGCCTGTGTCGGACCAGGAGCCTGACCAACTGAAATATTGACCTGCGTCAGCTTGAAAGCGTTGGACGGCGCGTTTTTCCCTTCAAGGTTCTGGAAATTATAAACTCCCTTCCGCTTCACGCCAGCCTGCTGAGGGTCTTTCCCTAGCCCCACCTGCTTTATTGGTTGGTAAGTGAGTCACAAGGGACATTCACATTGGGGCCTGGCTCAAGAATCAAGAAACACCACGCAGGGAGCTCTGGCATGGAGTGTGCAGCCGAGAGCAGTTTGAGGCTTAGGTGGGGGCGGGGAGTACACAGAGCAGGCTGTTCATGAGGGGGCAAGAAAGAATTCAGTCACCCTTGTGTTTCCACCGCCTCCACCCCAGGCCCCAGCCCTGCTGGCCTAACCAAACCTGGGCCACATTTAGGCCAGGAAGGCAGGCTTGAAACCCCAGTGAGTCTCCAGAGGGCAGCATGGTGTGATTGATTCTGAAAGTGTGACAGCAAAACAGTTAATAAAAACCCGATAGATCTGTAGAGCAGTGCTTTCCACACCGCCTAAATGAATGCTATTCATCACTACGGGCACAGGCGTCCCAGCCCTATGCACAAGGGGTGTATGTGTGTGTGCGTGTGGGCGTGCATGTAAGCGAGCCTGTAGGGATGACCTTCCTGTCTGCCTGAGAGCTCTAGTGAAGAATCAAAGCCTGCTTTCATGTGCACACATGTCTGCACGTATCTGAACAGAAGTATATGTGTGCATGTGGACGCCATAGGACTTTGAGCATTGTTCTTTAGGCTCCACCCACCTTCTGTTTTGTGATAAGGTCTCTCCTTGGGCTAGAACGCACCAATTTGGGGAGGCCAGTTGGCCTGTGAGCCCTAGGGAATCCTCCCATCTCTGCTTCCCAGTACTGGGATTGCAAGTGTGAGCTACAAAGCCCTCCTAACCCTACAGGTCCTGTAAGGACATAACCAGGAAGGACATAATCGGGCAGATGCCTTGGTCTCTCAGTTAGGGGTTCTATTCCTTGTTGAAACACCACGACCAAAGCAACTTGGGGAGGAAATGCTCCCACATTATAGTTTATCATCAAAGGAGATCAAGAGAGGAACTCAAGCAGGGCAGGGACCAGAGGCAGGAGCTGATGCAGAGGTTATGGAAGGTGCTGCTCACTGACTTGCTTCCCTTGGCTTGATCAGCCTGCTTTATTATAGACCCAGGACCATCAGTCCAGGTATGGCACCACCCACAATGGGCTGGACCCTCCCCCATCAATCACTAATTAAGAAAATGTCCTAAAGGCTTGACTATAACCTAATCTAAAGGAGGCATTTTCTCAGTCAAGATGTCCTCCTCTCTGATGACTCTAGCTTGTATCAGGTTGACATAACACTAACCAGTGCACTTGGTCTCTGGGGACATTGTAGAGGGCATGTGTGAGTTTGGCCACCCTCAAGCAGTTGGGCAGTCCCTCAGCCAGGGTAGCTCTTAGCTCAGCCCTAGAATGCAAGAGTGGATTACCCTGCTTCCCCAGGGGTGGCCTCTGGGGATGAGGGTCCTTCATGAGTGAAGGAAGGGGTGAAGAGAGAGCTGGCACAGGGACGATCCAAGGAAGCCTGCTCAGCTCTCCATTGGAGATTAGCCTTTAGAGGGGGGGTGGGGCTCAGTCCAGGGCTTTCCTCCCATCTGTGACCTCCGAGTTCCTGCTTTCCTGGTCCTCTGGCCATTTCCCTATGACGATGAGCCATCTAAGCTCCAAACGTGAAGGAGAGCTTGTGTGGTGACTTCCAGAACCTGACCCTGAGGAAGTCATGGGTGCATCCTGTATGGGGTGGTAGCAGATGACTTTAGTTTAAGGGAAGCCAGCTGAGGCCCCAAAGGGAAAAGGGAACTATGTGCAGAGACCTCCAGACCTCCTTGCCCTGGGACAAGCAGACCCCTGTAGATTGCTGATATCCAGGCTACCAGGGTAATGGGTGATAGCATGAGATGAACCACCCCCTCCCAGCTCCCCTCTGCCGCCCCCCTGGAGACAAGCCCCCCCCCCACCCCCAGCCCCGTGCTTGCCAGATGCCTCTAGTTCTCTGGATGCAGATGTTCTACTTCAGTTCGGTTTTGATTTCTGATGAGCATTAGGAAAGTAAAGTGAGGCAGCCAAGCATGGTGCTGGTATGTGCCTATAATACCAGTACTAGGCCAGTTGAGGGCTACACGTTGACAAAGACAGGGTAGGAGAGGAGAGTGTGGATCCAGCTCAGTTGGTAGAATGCTCATCTAGCACCCACAAAGCCCTGGCTTTGATTCCCAGCACCACATAAACCAGGTAGCAGATGAAGGCAGGAAGATGAGAAGTTCAAGTTGTCCTTGGTTACATAGGGAATCTGAAGCTAGTCTGTGCTACATGAGACCATGTCCCAAAACAACAACAAAACAAAACAGAAAAAGGAAAAGAGAGAGACAGAGAGAATATAGCAAATAATGGTTAAGTGAATATATTGCCACAGATAGGGCTAAATTAAAATGCTGGATTAAGGAACTAAAACAAATCACTATCCAGGTGGCATGTCAGCAAAAACATGATGGGACATAAGAGGCTAGAGTTTGGGAAGCTGCTAACCAGTGCAGTGTCTCCCACAGCAGGCCTGTGGGTTGGTAGGTCCCACCCTGCCCCACCTAGCATTTTAACCTAGGTTCAAGCCAGCAAACACTAACAAAGTGACAGGGAGTTCAAACTTATGGTGAAGCAGCTGATCAAGGACCTTGTTTTTGGGTGCAGGTGCTTTTGTGTCCCCCTTCAGAGGATGTGTTTTGGGGTGCTAGGCCCCTGAGGATCAGTTGTAACTGAGTACCACAGTGCTAGTCCCCCAAACCACAACTCGGGGGCACAAGGGTGGGAGTGTAAAGGCACCCTGGCTGTTAGGAACTGCAGGGGGGCCACTAGCTGGAGGAGCTGGGACGTCCACACAGCCTTCAGCCTGTCTGAGAGGCCCTCTCCTCCTGCAGAGACCCCAGGTTACAGAGCAGAAAGCCAGATGACCCAGGAAGTGCTTCAGGGACTCCTTACAGCAGTCTTCAGGTCACCAGTAGCCACTTTGCTCCATAACCCAGATTCCCTGCAGGCAAGTCCCCCCTAAGGAAGGGAGCAGTGGGTGAGGAAGGCTCCTCCCCCAGCACTCTGCAGAAGGCTCAGGGCTGCAAAGGTAGCCTGCATCCCAATGCATTAGCTTGTCTTCGCCTGGGAAATTACTTCAGCCCAGCATCATTTTTTATGTGCCTGTTCAATAAAATAATTATTGATGGCCTCATCCATTTAAGTCACAATCAAAATAGCAGCCAGGATGGGGCAGCCCTGTATTATATCACCCGAGTGAGAACTATTTTCTATCAATTCACAAATACATTCACATTTAAGTGAAAAATTATGCTATCTGGGATCAAATATATCAGAGGCTGGGAGCCAGGAGGGAGGGAGCGAGGGTCTGAGGGCATCTTCATTATTCAGTAAGAGAGAGTGTGGGAGAAGGCGCTTCTGAGAGGCTCTCTGCCTGCCAGTGAGCATCATGAAGGAGAGGGCAGGGTCTTCCCCTCTGGATTCCATCAGGAGTCAGAGAGAAGACTATCACTGGTTTTCCCCAGGAAGAAAAATTGAACCACGGTGAATTAGACAGGAGATAAATCTACATGCCCCACCCCTGGGTGTTGGCAATCATGTGCCAATCATTTAGCAAGTACATGTGTCCAAGATGGTTGGACAGCAGGTGTGAAGCAGGGTAAAGGCAGAGAGAAAGGAGGGATGAGAGAGTGGTGAGAATAATCTCCATGTGTAGTGGGAGCCAGGCACCACTCACGTGACTTGTCAGTGGCCGTCCTGACTTCCCTAAGAAGACACCGAAGCAGGTCATGGTAGGCATACTCTCTGTAAAAGCGAGGGTATGAAGACTCAGAAAGGGAGATTCAGAATCCCAAATGTGCACAGCTTGACAGGGGACAAAACCAGGTTTGGCGTCAGATCTGCAGGATGTCAATATGTGTACTGGAGTCGCCTTGCTATGTAGATAGATATTGGTAGCTGCTGGGCTGAGCAGGGGGAACAGAACAAGGCTTGTTTGGTTATTGGGATTTTTGTTTTGTCTGTGTTTTGGAGAAAGATGTGCTTGTTTTGATTTGTTTTAAATGAGAACTGAGCAGAACTGGGGAAAGCTGAAGGGCGTTGCTGCTGGCTAGATCAAGTGAGCCCTGAGGGGCTGGCCGGGCCTGGCCATCTAAGGCAGAGTCCTTTTCCTACAGAGCTTTCTCCTTAGCCCTACACACTTGAGGGTGGCCCAAGACAAGGTCCTGTCTTTGTTTTTCCTTTCTTCCACCACCCCCCCATCCTACCATCCCCTGCAGGCCCTGATGCTCCCCCATTACCTGGTGGGAGGGTCTCTCTTTCCTGGCATGTACATGGCAAGCCTGACCTCTAATTAGAACGTAAGAGTGTTGGAGATGGCAGTGCAGAGGCCTGCAAAGGACTTTTAAGAACCAAGGATCCCTATCATCACTGCCATGCTCCCCTTTTATCACTCCCTGAAAAGCCATCCCTGGGTCTGCTCAGAGCCAGTTGGAGCCTGAGGCAAAGGGTTCCCATGGTGGAGCATGGTGGGGCAACACTGGGAGTAGGCAACTCCCACATTATGGCAGCCTGCTTGGTATTTGACCTTTTCTTGCCTCTTTTAATTAACAAGAGGCCTTTCATTGGCATGGAAGTACCTGTCAAGGCATTACCCTGGCAAGGTGAAGCTTGGAAAATCCTGACCTCATGCACACACATCGTGTCTCCCCTTGACCTTGATCCCTGTCTTTCCCACTAGGAAGACTGCTATTAACTCCATCAAGATCATCTGAACAAGGCCAACAAGATGGCGTAGTAGGCAAAACACTTACAGAGCAAGCTGAGTTCCATACCCAGAGACCACGTAAAAACCTGGGGCAAGGCAGAGCATTGTGGCTCAAGCCTTTAATCTCAGCACTGGGGAGGCAGAGGTAGGCAGATCTTGGTGAGTTTGAGGCCAGCATGGTCTACTTGGTGAGTTCCAGGACAGTGAGGGCTATGCAGAGAATCTGTCTCAAAGAAACAAAATAAAGAAACAAACAAGAATGAATGAATGAATGCTGGATGCAGTGGCATGCTTCTGCAATCCCAGCCGCTCTAGCCTGGAGAATACAGAGCAGAAACTACAAGAGAGGCCCTGCTTCAACAAGGTGGAACTTAAGAACTGATTCATATCTCCAAACACAGTCACATTCTCACACAGCGGGCTAGGACTTTAAGAAATGAGCTAGGGACAGAAAGGGCAGTCATTCAGCCCACTCATCCAGGAAGCAGCAGAATCAGGGCTCATAACTTGTGTCTCAGAGCCATATTCTAGTTAAGTACATTGTGAAGTCTGTACAGCCAAGAATGGGAACAGGTGATGTGAGTGTCCACAGCCCAGGCAGAGGTTACCTGCCTAGCAGGCTGCTCTTGGCCCAGAACAGCAGTGGCCCCTGCTGTAGCCCCAATGGATGGAGGAGGCAGCTGTTGAGATGAACAATGGACACTGGGCAAGCCAGACAAATGGGGAGGAGCTCTGGGCAGAAGCAGTTGCCCCTAGCAGAAGGTAGGTAACAGGGGGAATGGCTAAAGAGCAGTAGAGTATGGACCTGGACGAGGTGCAAGGGCTGCCTTTGGTCAGAAGGACAAGCCAGGTGTCAGAGGCCTTGCTAGCAGTGGCCACAGCCCCGGGTATCTTTTGTTTGTTTGTCTTGCTTTTATATTATGGCTCATACCTTTAATCCCAGCACTTGGAAGAGAGAGACAGGCCCATCTCTGTGAATTTGAGGTTTGGTCTGGTCTACATAGTGAGTTCCAGAACAGTTAAGGGGGTATGTAGAGAGCCCCTGTCAAAACAAAACAAAACAAAACCTAAAACATCTTTGAAAAGACATAGTGTTACTCTACGGCGTGGGCTGGCCTGAAACTCCTGCATCTGCCTCCTGGGTGGCTAGGATTACAGGTGTGTCATCACGTCCTGCTGACCATTTTGTTTTTCTATTAAACACAATTTACATGTTGTACGACCAACTTTTCAAAGGGATAACCAAGGGATCTTGTGATCATTACAAAGTTCATTTAAAAATATTTCAGGGTTGGGGAGAGGTTCGATGGCTAAAAGCACTTGCTGTACAAATGTGAGGATCTGAGTTCAAATCCCCAGAATCCACATAAAAATAGCTGGATATATCCTACATTGGTATATAATCCCAGCACTCTCAGGAAATGCAGGGGCTAGAAAATAGAAACTCTGTCTCACACAAGGTAGAATGTGAAATTAACAAGCAAATATATAAATATATGAAAGCTATTGAGAGAGACATTCACTGTCAGCCTCTGTCCATGATTACATACACATCACATGTGCATGCCCACGTACACACACACACATAAACGCTCAGTCTCACACAAGGCACTACTAGGTAGCCATTGACAAAAAGAGGCAGCTGGGAATGCTGGGACACGGACAGAGGATTAAGCAAATACTCAGAACCACAAACAGATGTCTGAGGAATGTGAAGTTTTACCCAGTGTGTGGTGTTGTGTGGTCCTGTCTAACCACGGAAATGCATGTAATACAGCATGCTTCTTCAGAATGCCACCACAGCTGTGTATACTTTAAGAGTTTTCTTTTCCCACCAGGAAGAAAACAAACAAACAACAACAAAAATATTGAATGAAGTCACTAAGGGGGTGAACACATCTTACTTTATGTCATTTCAACAAAAGTGCATTATCTTAAAAAAGAAAGCCCTGGGAACTCTCTGAGAAGGCTCATTTTTCTTTCCATTCCTCTCCTCTCTTTCTTATTTTCGAGATGGGATCTCAACATGTGCCCCAAACTGACCCCATCACCCATCAGACACTGGGGTCACAGGCAGGCGCTGCCAGACCCAACTCTGTGTGTGTGTGTGTGTGTGTGTGCGTGTGTGTGTGTGTGTGTGTGTGTGTGTGTGTGTGTGTGTGCGCGCGCGCGCCACAGCATGCATGTTGAGGTCAGAGGACGTCTGAATTGGTCCTCACCCTCCAGCTCCTATGAGACAGAGTCTGCGTTTGCTCTTGAATATGCCGATCCAGCTGGCCCACAGAGCTTGTGGGGATTCTGCTATCTCAGCTGGCTCCCCACCTCACCGTAGGAGCTAGGATTGCAGACACCATGCCAGTGCGTCCAGCTTTCCATGGGTTCTGGGGACCTGAACTCAGGTCTTCACACTGGAGAGGCACACTGAGGTACAATCTCCTCAGCCCCGGACCCAGCTTTTTGTTGTCTGTTTGTTATTGTTGTTTGTTTTTAATAAACCTGCAACAAAAGCCACATCTGGAAAGAAGCCTTTGCAGGACAAGCCTCACTGCAGGAACACGGAACTGCCCCTTTACCCCCAGGATAGTGGCACTGTTCCTTATTGGTACCTGGCAGAAGGGCAAAGACTCCTGCCCCAGTCCTGCTGTGATGGCAAGGGGGTCTTTGACCTGCCAGTCACCACCGTCTCTGACAGCCTCTTCAGTCACCCAGACTTTCTTATAGGCCACTGTCCCTGCTTTTGCATGCCTCCTGCACAAACAGAGCCTCTGAGATGCCTGGTAAAACTGCAGGGTTCCAGCAACTGCAGAGAGGCCACCCTCAGCATATTGTAAGCATTACATCACCTAAATTCCAGCGTTGGGTAGTAAAGCAGTCATTAGAGACAGAGATAGATGTGCGCAGAAGGACCACCAGGCCTGGGGAGCTCCCAGACAGACATACTGCCACACTGGGACACAGAACTCCCTCCCTCCCTCCCTCCCTCCCTCCCTCCCTCCCTCCCTCCCTCCCTCCTTTCCTTCAGCAGGAGGAACTGCAGGAGTTCTCATAGCCAGTAGGAGAGGGCAGTGTCCCAGCCTACAGAGGCATGGTGGAGCACATTCCCTATGACAAGCAGAGCACAGTGGCTCAGGTTGGCAGCAAGAGTGAGAAAAACCACCCTGAAAGGTTCTCAGGGGCTGGGATGGAATGGGCCTGAGCAGTAGTACCCACTCCCTGGGCAGGGTTCCAAGACCCTTCCGGGTGCCACCCCCAGATCTGCCAAGTCCTGGCTTGCCACAGGCTTCATGTCTCCTTTGGCCTCTCTCCACCCTCTGAGCGCATGCTGGGGCCCACAGGGCTCTATCTGCTCACTCAGGGCCACATTCTCAGCTTTGCCACCATTTAGAGAAACAATCTTTGGGGACTTGGCCAATCAATTAAGACTTGGGGTCTTAATCCATCAAGGCAGAAGGAATGGACCCGAATTCGGCATCTGAATCAGAAGCTGCCCAGTGGGGCCAAGGGCTGCCTTCCCCAGCCAGGTACCTCTTGGAGACACAAAGACTGAGAGGGAAGGAGACCTTTCCAATGCCACACAGTCGCTGAGAGGATAGATCAGGGCTGTGACTCAATTCTGAGCCCCTAAGCAGAGTGTCCCTCTCCTGTCCCTGAGGTGGGAGAATCTGGAAGTCAGCCCTACCTGTCCACAGCCACATAAGAAACCACCCTCCAGGTCAAAGGTAGGCACTTGTTGAAATCTAGACCAAAGGGCCAGGGTTCCTTGGGTGGTGATCAAGGAGCCTGCCTTCTCCTTGCCTGCAGGGTCATGATGCTTTCCACACTGCCACAGAGGTGATGGTTTGCAAAGTCCTTTCCCACCACAAGCAGATGCCCTTAGAAGATGGACCAAATGCCAAGATATCTCAAACTAGGACTAGGGGACAGGATGGCTTAGTTGGTAAAGTTTCTGCCATAGAGGAGGACCGGAGTTCAGATTCCCAGCACCCACATAAAGGCTAGGCATGGCACCCAAGTACTAGGGCGCTGAGGGGGAACAGAGACAGCTGAATTCCAGGACTTCCCTGGCCAGGCAGTCTATCCAGTCAGTAAACTCTGGGCTCACTAGGAAAGCAATTGGCAAGACACCTGCTATTGGCCTCTGGCTTCCACACCCTCCATACATACCCATGTATGCATGACATTTTGTGTGCGCCCCCCCCACACACACAGAGCTACTAGGTCACTTGGCCAGCTTCCCCTGAGTCATTTTGGTGCTCCGGGTTCCAAGACAGATTCCAATCCAGGTTCTTAACCCTCTGAAATGCCCATGGTGGTAACAGCCCAGTGAATGCAGCAGGGCTGACCTGCAGCCCCAGAAACTCTCCCTGAAGCAGGGAGGTCCTGAGGGGGCACCCGGAAAGCATGCAGACAGAGAGATTGAATAAACAGTTTACACAGGACTCTCTGCTGCAGCCCTGCTTGAGGCCTCTCACCCCAGAACACAGCCTAGGGGCATGAGCTGCTGTGTAAGGGATGCTCCATCACTGGCTAGCAAGGGAGGAGAAGTGAGCTGAGCCTCATATAGGGACCCCTTGGAAGTCACCCCTTCTACTCCCAACTTCCCAAGGGCAGGTTGGAAAGGAGACCGTGGACAAGTGGCCCAAAGTAGGTACCATGGGTGATATCAGTGAGATCCCTACCTACAGCCTGAGGGGAGGAGGGGAATCCAGCCGGGCCACCTGCCTGCTCATCATCTGGGTGGATACTGGGCTTCATCTCTCAGGCAGGGATCAGGCTCCTGCAAATAGAAGGTATCTGGCAGACCCTCTACAGCAGCCACAGAGCCACTGAGACCACCCTGTGGGACTCGCACTTACTATAGTGATGTGTTTATTCACCAAGTGTTTATTCGGGCCTATAGTGATGGAAAGAAGAAAATCTCCGTGCTTGTGGGACTTGTGTCTGGAGTTTCCACTGGAGAGCAGGCTGGCATATACTTGCTGTACCAGCCCCCTTGGAGGTAGAAGTGGGAGAACCAGAAGTTCAAAGTCAGCCTGGGTTGCATTAGCCCCTGTCTCCAAACATATACAATTACTACTTCTTAAACTTTGAAGAAAGAAGGCTGTCTGGCCACACACAGCCTACTAGCAGAATCCAGTCACACAGGCTTTCTTCTACTGTCCTTCTTTCTGCCTCCATCCACTGGCAGACCCTTGGTGGTGGTCAAGGTGGTGGGTGGGGAGGAGGGTGTCCAACTTCTCATTACCTAGCACAAAGTCCATGTTTGAGAACCAGGCAATCAAGTTACAAAAGCAAGTTGCAAACATGATGTGTTATGTGACTTGACTTCACAATTTTGTGTTGGGCAGCATTCACAGATTTACCCAGGGTGCATCCCGGTATGGGCCACAGGTGGGGTGTGCCTGCTGGAGCCTTGAAGGCTGACCAAGCGCCAGGACTCTTCCCCAATCCCAGCATCAGCTTCACTTCCCCCTTTCCCCTGACTCTGCTATCTGCCCCACCCCCACCTGCCCATTGCCTCCCCACCTGCTCTCTCTTTGGGAGCTGGAGTGACTCTAAGAAGCTTCATGTCCATTGTCTGAGGAATGTCAAGCTGTGTGCCTCTGTGGTCCCCCCTCCTCCCTGAAGCTAGGTTGTCATTGAAGTGAACCCAGTGAGTCTCCTGTGTCCTTAGACAGCATCCTGTCTCCTTGGTCCCCAACTTTTAACAACTTCCATCTGTTGAGCACTTCTTACCAGTCACCCACGGGACTCGGGGCTAAGATCCCAGAAGCCTCAGCTCTTTGATCTTCCCAACAGCCCAGTTAAGTAGGTGTTTTTATAACTCCATTTCCCCCAAAGGGGACATAGCATAGCTAAGACGCTGGGAATGGCTCTGTCTAGTCTCCAGGCTCCGGTTTTTGCTCCATCTCTACTTCCCTCCTTGGGAACATCTTATGTCCCCCATTGCAGCTTAGAAACCCCCCTAAATTTGTCACCAGTGATAGCTGAGTTTCTATCCATTCCTAAGAGAGCTCAGATTTCTAGGCTCAAATGGTTTGTTGATGGAGGTAGAATTTCAGGCAAGGGTGGGACAGCAGAGGGTTTTCCTGGTGGGACAAAAGCTTCCCAGAGTCCTCATAGGTACCCATGCAGGAAGCCCCCTTCTGCTGCCCAGTGACACCCACTCCTTGTTTTCTCCTCATCTTGGCTCCCATGTAAACCTTCAGGTCCTATTCCTTAGCACAGGATAAGCAGGGATGGGGACATCTGGATATAGTGCAGTACCCCCTACTCCTGACCCCACACTCCCTTCTTAGTCCCTATGGTATGCCTTGTCCCCTGCAATCTCCTTTGCTCCAAGCAGAGCGTCCAGGTCAGTTCCCAACCCCTAAAGCAGGCTGGGCCTTGCTGGGTAAGGAGGAGGTTACCAGCTGCAGAAATACAGGATACATCCTCACACCATACCCCAGGGCTGAAGAAGCCTCTCGGTGGCCAAGGACCTCAGGAACCCTGACTCTGTCCTCAGATCCTAAGAGGTGATTAAACTAAGTGAGCAGCAGTCCCGGCCTGAGGAGCCCACCCAGCCACACACATCTGAAAAGGGTTTTGGGAACTTAAGCATCCTTGATGACTGATGGGACCCATTCAGTTCCCCTGGGGTGATAACTGGGCATCTGATGGCATTGCCAATCAGGAGAGCAAAGGGCAATCACAGCTTCAGACTTTTCTAGAGTCACTGGTAAGACAGGGAGATTAGAGAGTGATGCAGGGGGTGGCAGAGGAAGAGAGAAAGGGAGAAGAGAATGGAGGGAAGGATCAGAGAGGGAGAAAGGAGAGAGGGGAAGGGAAGGAGATAAATGAGAGGAAGGAGCAGGGTGAGGGGAGGAGGAAAAGGGAAGAGGGAGATGAGGTGGAGGGAGGAGGGAGAGGAGGAAGAGGGGAGACGGAGATGGAGTGGGGAGTGGAATAGGAAGGGAAGGAGATGGGGAGGAGGGAGAGAAGTGAAGGGATAAGGGAAAAGAGAAAGAGGAGGGAGGAATAGAGGGAGGAGAGGATGAGGATGAGGAAGATAGGATGGAGAAGGGAGGAAGAGAAGAGGAAGGGGTGGGAAGGAAGGAAGCTATCCAGCCTCTGCCAGCCTGCCCCTCCCTCTTCCAAGCAAAATATTCTGCCTCTTAAACACACACACACACACACACACACACACACACACACACACACACACACACACACACACACCATGTGCACACACATCCTCCGCCTTTCTCCTTTTCCTCTCTGAGCAAGAGCTTTGTAACACTAGATGGCTGATCCGAAAATAACTGTTTTGCCCTTAGACAGAGGCAGTTTTTTCACAGGAGAAGCTGAGATATTTTGAAAGCTGCCCCTGAGGCGAGAAAGTTGTGCATAAGGCACTAATTGTCAGCACTCCCAAGGGCAACTGGCTGGCAAGCAAGGCAGGAGGCAGGCAGGGGGAGGCAGGGCCTCTGAGGTCCTGGGGGAGTCTACCTCCAGCAAGCATGCTCAGCCAGCCCGAGATAAAACCCAGGAGCAGGGGCGATCTTACATAACCAGAGCAGACCGAACATTTTCAGCAAATTACCCCTGTGATGAGTTCTGCCATAAAATCGCCTCGCAAGTGAATTTAGTTTTTTTTTCCCTGCGTGCCCAATCAATTAGCACATGAGTAATACCAAGCCCATTAGGACAAACTGATGCCGGGGGAGTTATGTCATCTACTCTAGAAATGATTGCTTAATATGCCAGTTGGGGGCTGGGTGTGGTGGCATATGTGTCTTTAATCCCAGAACTCAAGAGGTAGAAGCAGACAGATCTTTGTGAGTTCAATGCCAGTCTGCTCTCCATATCAAGTTCCTGGCCAGTCAGGGCTACATAGTAAGTCCCTGTCTCAAAACCACAGCAGATGGGTTGGCTCTGAGAAGCTTCCAACTGCACACCATCTTGCCATAATCAATACCAATAGTCTGTCTCCAACCAGAATGCTTCTGAGCAGAGTAGAAGTCAGAGCCAGTGTGGGAGACCCAGCCCACTGAACAGTCCCAAACACCAGGCTCCACCTCCACAGTGCCCCTCCACCCTCCCCTGTTCTTTGTTCTTCATGGCTGGCCTCCAAAACCAATAGATGCCTAAGGGTAAGAGGAAAATGTCTAGAGACAGGTAGGAGAGATGGGAGTGTTCTCCCTGGGAATTCGAATTCAGGAAAGAAAGGGAGAGGCTTGGGAGTTGCTTCCATTCCCTAGTCCCTGACAGCTGCAGAGCAGACCATTACAGAGGGGAACTAGAGATTTATGCAAGATTAAAGGGCCCAACATTTGTGCTCAACAAGAGTGTGTGAGTGACAGAGCTTGTGTTGGGGTACACTGGGAGATGTGGGCATGAACAGGACAAGAAATTGTACCCCTGAACAAAGTTGGTGTCTTGTTAGGGTTCATATTACTGTGAAGAGACACTGTAACCACAGCAACTCTTATAAAGGAAAACATTTCATTGGGGTTGGCTTACAGTTTCAGGCGTTTAGTCCATTATCTTAATGGCAGCATGTAGGTAGACATGGTACTGGAGAAGGAACTGAGAGTTCTATGTCTTGATCCACAGGAAGCAGAAGGAGAGTGTGTAGCTATAGGGACAGGCTTCAGCATATATGAAACCCCAAAGCCTGTCCCTATAGCTACACACTTCCTCCAACAAGACCACATCTACTCCAATAAGCCACACCTCCTAATAGTGACACTCCCTATATGCCAAGCATTCAAACATATGAACCAACAGAGGCCATTCCATTTTCAAACTACTACATTCCATTCCCTGGCTCCCATAGGCTTGTAGCCATAACATAATACAAAATGTATTTAGTCCAACTTTAAAAGTTCTCATAATCTATCACAGTCTCAACAATGTTTAAAAGTCCAAAGTTCAAAATCTCTTCTGGTATTCATGCAGTTTCTTAACTACAATCCCCTATAAAATCAAAATTAAAAAAAATCACATGCTTTCAACATGGAATGGCACAGGATATATATTACCATTCCAAAACATAGGAAAAGGAGCATAGTAAGGAAACACTGGACCAAGGCAAGAATGAAAACCAGCTGGAAAAACTCCAAACTCTTCATCTCCACGTCTGATGTCCAAGTGCTCTTCAGATCTGTAGCTCCTTTCAGCTTTGGTGACTGCAACACACTTCTCTCTCTTGAGCTGGTTCCACTCCATGTTAGCAGCTCTTATTGGCAGGTTCCATAGCTTTGGCATCTCCAACATTTTGGAGTCTCCAAGGCAATCAGGTTTCACCTTAACAGCTTCACACAATGGCCTCACTAGACCTCCATCCAGGGACACCCTTGACACATGCCTGGCTTCAGTGGCTTCCCTTAGTCGCAGGGAAAGATTCCATAATCTCTTTCTTTTATCCTTGACTCTAAAGCCTGAATGATGTGGCTGAAGCTGCCAAGTTCTGCTGCTTACTGGGAGCTGGAATATGTCCCCTTTTTCTATTACATCTTGACCAGCTTTCTGATTTCAATGATTTCCTTCACTGCCTAAGCTTGGGTGATCCTTGAACTTGTTCTGTAAACCAAACTGGACTTGAACTCAGAGATCCTCCTGCCTCTGCTTCTGGAGTACTGGGATTAGAGGTGTGCACCACCACAAACTGACTCTGAGCTTTCCTTTAATCCATTTTCATAATTTGAAAGCTTGACTGGGTGGGATCTTTCCCTGAGGTCACCATCCCTTTATTCCATTTACCTTTAGGTATTTCTTTAATCTGTTTATCTATTTGAACACAGGATTTAGTTCCATTCTACCTCCTGGTGCCTCTTTTCTCCTCAAATTGTATATTTTGTATTTTTCCTTTCTCAGCTTGTTTCTTTCCATTATAGATCTTCATACAGTGAACACAAATAACCACATATCCTAGTCAATAGTAGGCTGTTTTGAGATTTCCTCTGTCAACAGAATTAATCCAAAACTCTTCAATTTAGCCTCAGGCAAACTTTTGTAACAAGGAAAAAAAAACGCCACATTCTTTACCAAAATATCACAAAACAGTCTCTAGGCCACACACCAATATTCTTCTCTTCTAGAACTCTTGAACCAGGCCCCCACAGTTCAAATCACCCTCAGTACCACCATCTTTCATGTTTCTACTAGGATGACTCATTGAACCTCATTTAAAGCATTCAACTACTTTTCTAATCCAAAGTCCCAGTGCCCAATTTCCTCCAAACAAAGCATGGTCAGGTCTATCACAGCAATACACCAGTCCCTGGTACCAACTGGCCTTACAGTTTCTATTGTTGCAATGAAACACATGACCAAAAAGCAAGTTGGGGAAGAAAGAGTCTACTTGGCTTATACTTTCACATTACTGTTCATCACTGAAGGAAGTTAGGACAGAAACTCAAGCAGGGCAGGAACCTGGAGGCAGGAGCTGATACAGAGGCCATGGAGGGATGCTACTTAGTTTTGGAGGCTGTTATGGAACTTGCTCTGTAGAGCAGGCTGGCCTCAAACTCACAGATATCCGCCCGCCACTGCTTCCCAAGTGCTGGGATTAAAGGCATGCACCACCAACACCCAGCACTGCCTGCTTTCTTAATACAACCCAGGACCACCAACCTAGGGATGGCATCACCCACAATGGACTAGGGCCACCCCCATGGATCACTAATTATGAAAATGCCTTATGACTGAATCTCATGGAGGTATTTCTTCAACTGAGACTCCCTCCTCTGATGACTCTAGCTTGTGTCAAGTTGACACACAAAACTAGTCAGGTACAGTTGGATAGGTCCAGCAGGAGGCCTGTGTGTGTGTGCACATACAGGGGCATAGCTGTTGGTGTGTGGAAACATGCCTGCATGCAGGTGTGCATGTAGGTTCTTATTACCCTAGAATGCAGCAATCCTCCAAGAATCACTTCCCTATTCTTCTGTCACACCCATTTGTTCTGTGATGCTTCTATACCAAGGAACCCAAGAACGAAAGTCCATAAAGTCTTCACTAACCTGATGGGAAGAGGCTGGGCCATACTATGAGTCTCCTGAGCATGGAGGAGAGCTAGCCCATACTTGACTCTAGCCCTGTTCTTCCCACTAGTCCCTTAACTCCCCTATGCCATAGTTGCCTCATCGCAAATGGAGGCAGTAACATGCCCCAGAAGGCTGTACTGAACAGTAGTATGCAGTGGGCACTTTGCATAACACCAAGAGGTGGCTTCTTCAGAAGGACAGAGAGCTATGCACATGTCTGTAGATATGTGCTCACAGGGACCCACGGGGTCTTGCTGGGTTGAATTCTGGCAGGTGAAAGAGAACCTGGGGGTGACTTGCGTGAATGGTCAAAGGTGGCAAAGGTCAAGTTAGTTATCACTATGGTAGGTCAGGACTGTGGACTCACTACTCATCCACCCTCACAGCACTCAGCACCCTCTGTGCCAGGCCCCATCTCTACACCTGTCTCATGCCTTGGGAAGAAGATGACATGCAACCAGGGCTCCCACCTGGCTAGAGAGAACTAGGGAAACAGAGCTGGACCCTGATGACCATTTCTGTCCAGTGATCAATAGGAAATTGTCTCTACCTCTTGGTACTTCGCTCCCAAGACCACATGGGCAGGGGGTCTAGGCTGTTGGCTCCAGAGTGTGACCCCTTTACAATCCCTCCTCAAACCCCTGAAGGTGAAATCTGCTTTCTGTGCCACACACTATCAAATAAATGGAAGTGAGTGCTCAGGGCCTTCAAGGAAAGGTGACCCACGAGATCAGGCATGCTTGTGACATCCTGGGAGCTGTAGCTCGGTACTGCCTTGCTGATTTTTACAGTAGACAGCATGACTTCCTTCTCCTGAAAAGTGACTCAGATTTACCAAAGAATTCTTGTATTTGATTTCCAGTTGCCTAATTTCTTCTTGGTTTTGAGTCCTAACCACAAGGAAAAAGTGATGTCATTCATTAGCAGCTCGTGCCCATGACCTCAGGACTTGAGCTCCTTTTCAACCCAAGTGACAACATGTCACTTGCCTCATGAGGAGCCTTGGAGGCATGTTTGGGCTTCAGTGTGGAAGACAAGAAAGCCTGAGTTCTCAGTCCCACTTTGCCCTGGGGTTTTATGAGCCACTAAACTCCTGGGACCTGGGTTTCCTCAACTCTAAGGCAGGCATATTGCCAGCCACCTCAACTATGACGCAGGATTCTTCCAAGAGATGAATACACTCTTAACGTAGGGCTGCAGCCTAGCAGACTTCTAGAACATTAAGGAGGCTGGAGAGATAGTTCAATGGTTAAAAATCATTCCTGCTCTTCCAGAAAACCCAAATTCAGTTCCTAGCACCCACACTGGACAGCTCACAAGCACCCGGAACTCTAGCTCTGGAATGTGTGATGCCCTCTTCTGGCCTTTGAGGGCACTACACTCATGAGCATGTTACCCAATACAGACGCGCGCGCGCACACACACACACACACACACACAGAGATAATATATAATATATAAATAAAATAAATGTTTAAAAATAACTTTAATAAGAGAAATGGGCTTCTTTCTTTAAAGCATTTTCATCATCATCATTATTTATACAGTACTCACCACCACATCATATTTTTACAGCACTGAGCTTTTGCACACAGGTCCTCCTGAACTTTAGGCAAGCACTCTATCATTCAACTGCATCCTCAATCTCTTGAGTCTTAATCCTGACCAATCCCCTGCTCACTGCCAAGTCCTAAACCAGCCATTTCCTGAGCCTGCGTCTGCAGCAGGAAGATAAAACCTATCCTAGGATTCAGGAATTAAGCAAGCAAGGGGTTTGCTCAGTGATGTCCCCTCCCTTTCCCGGAGACCTACCACAAGTGATATGTATCTGATGGTGTGAAGGATTCAGGGTTGTCAGACCTTGTAGTGGCCAGCCTCCAGGAGGGTCCTGCACCTGCTGGAACTGATGTCCTGCTATACTCCAAATCCACTGAGCAGCATGACTTTTGTAAATGAAAGCTTGAAAGAAGGTAGGGGTGACTTCTGAGGGTAATTTGCATGGGGCATGACTGCTTTATCCCTATTCTCTGGATCAGTGGTTGTGGGAGAAACCAGTCACCCTGTTGTAAGAATAGTCAAGCTGCCTGGAGAATGTGTTCCATGCAGCACAGAGCTGAGTCCTGCCAAAGCCAGAACCAATTTGACAGCTGTGTAAAACCCATCTTAGGTAAATCCTGAGGCTCAGTCAAGCCTCAGAGGATCGAAGCCAGCATGATATCTGAACTCCAAACTCTTGGGATACCCTGGCCAGCTCAGCTAGTCTTGACTGACATCATGGACCACTTTCAAACATGTCACAGGTAGACAGAGTATCACGCTCGGATGTGACCGGGCACACAGCTGCCTCCAGTAATCACAATGCTGGGAAGCCTGTGGGTAACAGGTTCTGCCTTACTGTTTCCTTGTGTTATTTTGTGGTACTGGGAGTTGAACCCAGGGCCATGTGCGTGGTAGGCGAACAAGACACTGAGTTATATCTCCAACCCTTGTTTGTTGCTTTAAGCTTCAACGCCTTGGGGATCAGTGGGTACACAGCAATAGGTAACCCATGCCAATGCAACCTCTGCCCTTTCAAACTTGCTTTTAGAGGAAATATGGGGGCAGGTGGCCATGATAGGCAAGGTGTGGTCAAAAACCAGTGTCCCTAAGCTTTGTGTTGTCACTGCTTGCAAGCCCGGGGAGGTGAGGAGCTGTCTGAAAAGCAGACTCCATGGGAAGGGTTGTACCTAAGCAAAGGGTGATGTGATTCCCAGGCTTTGTGGAAAGAGAGAGTGTGTTAGAGTTCTAGCCCCCTTCTGGTGGGCACAGTCTAACATGGGGCCAGGGTAGGCTGCACACTGGCCTGGCACATGGACTTACAAAGACCCAGGGCTCCTGCTTTACTGTGTATTTTAAGAGGAGGAAATGGGCTCTTTTGCTCTCCTAACGGCCCGGCTGCTCTCTGATTTTCACAGGTAATGGGGCAGGAAATTGCCCACAGTGAATGAGCGAGACCTGTTACCTGTGGGTGGAAATGGGTAATGAGAATTTAAACCCAGGCACATCACCGGATCACATTAGGGAGCCAGCTAGCAAAAATGATTAGGAGGGTTTTAATATGCGCCGATTGGATGGATATCCATCCCTGCAGCGACCTCAGGCTCATTAGCCTAGCAGTCCTGCACAGGCAATCAGTCATTTCTGCTTGCACAGTGGCCTCCATCCCAGAACTCTTGAGGGGCATCCAAGACCTGGAGGTGGGAAAGAATTCAAATTCTATTTGTCATGGTGTATTCAGGTCCCCTTAGTACAGCTCAGATGACCCGACAGACTTGACCTACCTACAAGTTCTAACCTTCCAACCTTCTCTGAGAAAATCAACCTAGGACTAAGCCACTGGTCACTGTACCCATCATTCCTTTTTCTCCATTCTTAGGGGTTGCTGCATCCTCATGCATGGGGCACTGGACCTGTGGCCAGAGCTCCAGGGTCCTGTGGACAGGTTTTCCAGGCATGTCTCTTCCAAGACCTTTCATGTAGAGGTCTCCTTTGGGTCAGTTTTTTTTTCTAGTCCTCTGTGACTCACCACCGTGAAACTTCCCCACATGTCCCAGAGTGGGCTGTGGTGCTTTGTGCTGTCAACTTGATAAAGCCTGGAATCACCTGGGATCTGAACATGTCTGAGGGGGGTTATCTTGATTATGTTGAGGTGGGAAGATCCCCCACTATGGGTGGCATCATCCCCTGGCTGGAATCCTGGGCAGCAGTACACAGTCAGTCATCACTCTCTGCTTCCTGATTGGAATTGCAGTGTGACCAGCTGCTGCAGGCTCCTGGCAGCTTGATGTCTCCCCTGACCTGTGAGCTAAAATGAACCCTTTCTTCAGTTGCTTTGTCAGAGTATTTTTTCTCTGTAATGGTAACTCACAGTCTTCTCCAGTTTGTGCTTATTTGGGTACTTTCTTCGTCTGGGTACATCTCCCCAGTCAATAATAGTGTCTTGTTTATTTGAAAACATTTAATCCAAGATTTTTTTTAAAGCAAAGAAATTGAAAAGGCAAAATGGAAGCTGGGATAGAGGCTGAAGAGATGACTCAGTTGGTAATGTGCTTGCTATGCAAGCATGAAAACCTGAGTTTGATCCCCAGAGCCCCAAAAAAGTCTGGAGTGTTGGGGCAGCGGTGGTACACACTTTTAATCCCAGCGTGTAAGAGGCAGAGGCAGATAGATCTCTAAGTTCGAGATCAGCCTGGTCTACAAAGTAAGCTCCAGGACAGCAGGACTACGCAGAGAAACCCTGATTCAAACAAAACAAAATGTTTGAGCTTGTAATTTCAGAGTTGGGGGATGAAAAAGCAGAGACAGGCAAATCCCTGGGGTTCTATTCCTAGGCTAGTTCTGAGCCAATGGGAGATCCTAACTCAAAGAACAAAGAAATAGCTCCTGAGGAACAGCTCAGGTTGTCCTGTAGTCTCCAATGTATGTATATGAAAATGCATGTGCGTTAAAAAAAAGAAGGAAGGGGAGGGAGGGGGAGAGAGGGAAGGAAGGAAGGAAGGAAGGAAGGAAGGAAGGAAGGAAGGAAGGAAGGAAGGAAGGAAGGAAGGATGGCCATCCCTGGTCCCTGCCTGAATCAGACCAGCCCTAGGCTACCTACCCACAGCCTCTTTATTCATTTCTTTAGGCCCAGCTTTCCACACCTCATCCTTCTGTTTCAGAACCACCGGAGGCGCCACTGAGCATCAAAGTCCTTCATATAACCCCAGCCTGGCAGCCTGACTTCAGCGCTCACGTCCAACACATGGCCTCAGCTGTGGCTGCCATCAGTCCTAATCACCCTGCTGGCTCTGTCCCCTCCTGTCTGTTTTGAGCCCCCCCCCAGCTTCCCTCACCCCTTCTAGCAACCCCTTCCTCTCAACTTCCCACAGGCTCCTTCTCAGATGCAGACCCTGTGACACTAACCCTGCTCCATGCCCAGCCACTCTTATTTCAGTTTCCTGCATCCTGATGGAGACTTTTGACAACACTGTCACCCTTGTCCCCTTGCAGTGCCCCGAGCATGCCTTGTTCTGTGTAACTAAACAGCTAAGTCTCTTCATCTAATGACTTAAGGCAGGGTCCCTACCCTTCAGGTTTTCCTTGAGGAATATTCTAGTAACTTTGTATTCATGGAATTTGGTGATGGTGGATCCCAGCAGCCTCTAACTGGTTCTCTGGATGAAGAGCCAAGCTGTGTCCTCCCAACATTGTCACAAGGCCAGACCAAAGGCAAGAAGCAACACTTGCTGCTTTCTGAATCTCCAGTATTCCAGACCAAAACAATCCTAAAACTATTAGCTATGGTATCAGCAGTTCTGGGGTTGGATCTAACTCTGCCATTCATTTGCTGTTGGACTTTGGATAAGTCATTTACCCTCTTTTGGTTAAATGACTAAATACACTCAGGTATTTATTTAATTCTCTCTCTCTCTCTCTCTCTTTCTCTCTCTCTCTCTCTCTCCATCAGTCTTTGATTTAGTTTTGTCTGCAAAGTTTCTGTAGTGCCCCTGGCTCCAGGTCTAGACAAGAGGAGCAAAAGAACAATATCTAACACTTGACTCCTAAACCCAGACAACCCAAGCTTCCCAGTGATGTCCGCTTGAAGCAAGGGCCCAGTGAAACTACTGAAGTGGACCACTCCCTGGGAGAACAGTCTGCTTTGAGAATAAAGGACAGCGGGTTGGCCAGAAGGCAAGTGGATTTTATGAGTCAGCAAGGTGGTGGTCTCAGCTTATGCAGGCTGTTTGGATTAACTGAGAACTAAATGCCCTTGCCCAAGGTAGTTGACCACTGGGATGGATAAGGAAGGTAGTGCTTTTCCTGGTAAACAGAAACCCTCCTTAAGAGTTACCAGAAGAATGCTGAATTTAGGCTTCTATTTACCATCTGTTTAGGGCATCCTCCCCAGCACTACCACATACTTATATATCCTTAGCTGTCACTTTCCATGGGCATCACCACCCAACTACCCTTGATCAGCCAACTCAGATCCTGCCATCACCAGGCCAGTTTAGTTGGGGGGAAACCCAGGCTGTTTGGGCTCTTTCCCACAAGCTGGTAGAGGCTGAGGCCCCTTCCAACAGGGCCTTAGAGAGCCAAGGCTGAGAGTCATAGGCTTCACAACCTTCCAGAAGGCCTCAAGTTGATAGAGAAACCACAGAGGGCAGCATATCTGGCTGCATCCTCAAGACACAGCTTCCCTGCCCAAACCCCATTACTGCTACAAGGAGCCTCTGGACTTCCAGACAGAGACACTTCTTGCCCCCCCCCCCCAACCTCTAGTTCCACTTTGTAGCTGCATCAGCCTCGGATGACTGCAGTGTCTGTGGGAATAGAAGATGCCCTGTCTGCAGACAAACAGCGGGCAGAAATCGGTGAACACAGGCAAAAGGAAGTCCAAAGCACATTGAAACCCAGAAGTGCTTTACTGGGGGAGGGGTCCTAGCACACTCTAGAGCTGCTTGCAAACTGACCCTTGAGAGCCCAGCATACTAGCTCCAAGGGTCTTCCTTCTGATTAAAATGGCTGCCCATGATTTATGCATGGAGTGGAAGAGACTGGATACATTCTGAAACAGCGCCCAACTTCCAGAAACATGGAAGACTATCAATTATTGATCCTCAGGCTGAAGAGCTTGTTCCGTGGGAAAAGCAGCCCTGAGATCATTTCCTATGCAGAGCCCCCAAACTCTGCCTGAACACGGAGGGCTGTGTGGGATAGACCAGGGTAGGAGGCAGGCTCGGCCTTACCCCCAAGGGTCTACTTCCTGTGGCCCTCACAAGAGTCAGATCCTTAGCTATAAACCTGCCTAAAGCCAAATTATCATTTTTATTCTTAATAGCATTGCCATTTACTAAAAGGAGCCCCCACCAAGCAGCCGGCCTTCCTAATGGAGGCACCTCATTAAATCTCCATTGTAACTGTGCCCTAGCTTTGAGATCAAGGAAAACTGGGTGCTGAAAAGGGAGCAGACGCCGCCACCCTATCCTTATTTGTGACGCAGAGTATTTTATGTATACGAGAAGCTGGCCATAATTTGCTTATAAATAATTGACTTCTCCTCGATTGAAATCTCTAGAGGGGCTCTGGATGTATTCACAAGCCCGTGCTGCTGCCCACCGAGTGCATTAGGCCCTTTCAAACCTGTCTTATCTCAGCCCCCAAAGTATGAGGAGTGATTTTTCCCCCTTCATCCCCTGTAATAACCTTCAACTAACCTTTAAACCGGAGTGAATAATTTAAATCTTATTTTCATATCAATGGAGGAGTCAAGCCAAGCAATTATCTTTTATCTGTGTACTCTGTCGTCAGGGCGGCAGGCATAATCAAGTTTTCCCCAGCGAGCCAGATGAGAGAGAAGACTGAGGAAGTGAGAGATGGTATCTGAAGACATTAACGCAACAATGAATTATTCAATAATGAGTACAAGATCTGTCATAACACACAGGCACACACACACACACACACACACACACACACACACACACACACACTCACCAAACCGTACATCTGCTGAGCGTTCCAGGCAGGCCAGTGCTGGCAGGCTAGGGGAGGAGGTGGCTGTTAGGGGGTCTGGGCTAAGCTTGACAAATAGGCTGATGATCTGCTCAATTAGGGCAGAGAGCAGGTGTGCCAGGCGGGTGTGTGGGGCAGGAGGGCTGTGTGGTGGGCCAAAGAACACGGGGAGGGAAAGACACCTAATTCATGTAACAGTCATTTAGAGTGGCTCAGTCTATGATTTTTTTTTCAAAAGGGGTGGGCCAGCAAGGAGGGAGAAGGGAAGATATTTTTTCAAAAAATAATAATAAAAAGCAGGGGAAGGTTGAAATTCCCCATGGTGCTCATTAAAATTCTACCGCATGCGATTCTTCCTTGGGTCCCCCTGGACTGCCCGTGATCATTTTTATTAATTCATAAAATATCGCACCAGAGATTGAGGCTGATGATTACTGGAGCCGACAGAGGAGCTGCTGTGGTTTCTGTCGGATCTCACCGAGTGAAACCCACCATCCACCCTCCTACTGGGCCTTGGGCAGCCAAGCTGGGCTGGAAGAGGTGGGCCAAGGGACCCAAGTGTCTGCCGCTGCTCGTCACCAGGCTGTCTCCGCTGTCAAGACAGCCAGAGGCTTCAGCAGATACTTCCTGCCCTTGTCCCTCAGCTATGGGAAAAGTCTTCCTTGAGGCAGAGTGTCCTCTAGCACCCTGGGAGCTGTGCAGTGTTTGAGAAGCAGTTGAAGGTTTCCCAGTGAGCTCACAGCCTGGCTGGACAGGTGCCATGGCTTTGAAACCAGGGTTCCTGGACACATTCAGTCTCGTCTGGAAACGTCCATGTTTCCATCTCTTCCTCTTCTCAGAAATAATCCATTCAGTGGCTACAGACTGACTCCTGCGATATCACTGTCGGGTGCAGGTGCGGAGAGAGAGCTGTCAAGGTCCCCAGGCCTGCAGGGTGGGGTCCTGGTGAGAGAGAGCAGAGTCCATTGTTTTGTTCAGGTGATGACCTGGTCCTCCTAGGGCCCCATGATTGTCTCCCCCCCCCCTGTCTGTCAGTCTCTGTGATGAATGTGAGGCAGTGTGTCTGTGGGTACGCTGTGAAGGTACACCTGTGACGGCTAGCAGGTATGTATTCTTGCCAGTGCAAAGGCCAGAGGATACCATCGGACATTTCCTAAAGGCTAACTGTCCACCTTGTATCTCTTGTTGGGACCTGGGGTTCACCAATTAGGCTTGTTCGGCCACCAAGCTCCAGGACTCCTCCTGTCCCTGCTTCCCCAGGGCTGGGATTACAAGCATGTGCTACCATGCCCAGCATTTACGTAGTGCTGGAGATAGAACCTGGGTCCTCATGCTTGTGCATGACTGACCGAACCTTCTCCCCAGCCCACCTTCCTTCAGGTTTCTGATGCTTTCTCCTTTTTCACTGATTCTGGAGTCTGTTTCCATAAGACCAGAAGACCTTTCAAACAAACAAAAAAATCCTCCAGGCCCCAGCCTAGAGATTCACATCCCACTGGTCTGGGGTGAGACACGGGCAGGCTCTGAGTCGGAGGTCTCCAGGTGTATCAAATGCTGTGAAGTGTTCAGTTCTGACAGTCCCGGAACCAGTGCCCCCTCCCCTTCATCCACCACAACACAAGTGAAAGCGTAGAGCAAGAAGTGTGCCTCCTCTGGAAGAGCCCTGGCCTCTCAGCGTGAAGCCCTGGGCTCTATCACAAGCTCCACAAGGTAAAGCACACCAGCACCATCAGCTCTCTGGAGGTATAGGCGGGAGGATCGGGTGTTCAAGGTCATCCTCAGCAAGTTTAAGGCTAGCCTGGGTTACATGAGACCTAGCCTTTAAACAAAAGGTAGAATGAATTACTTTAAAATAGTCATGATCCTGTTTATTTACAGCCAAGCACAGAGTCCAGGGTAATTTCATACATCATTGAAATACTTGGATTTTTTTTTCTGTTAGAAAATAGCAACACTGTGTTCAGTCTGGAAAGAAAGATATCCATGTGCTAAACTCAGAGTCCCTTCTCTTTTCCGCTCACATGGACACCGGGCTTGCTCCACATGCGTTTTGCATTGAGCATTATCTGTATAGCTTCTACTGGGATCATTTGGGAACTCCACGCGCCCAAGTCTAGAGGCAGCAGACAAAGGCAGGTTTCATCGAGCAAGTTGGTTTTTAAGGGAAGGCCTTGCTTCTCCCAAGAAAGTGATTTAATTTTAGACTTATTGACAATGTGGGTTGTAAAACTGACTGGGAAACTCAGAGTCAAACTGGCTGTTTCTCCCAATAAACTTGTATAGTACAGAATATATACATATATATATATATATATATATATATATATGTCCACCTTCACCTCCATTTTTGCCTTAGGGTACCAGTACACAAATATGTACAAAGAAAAATAAAGATAAGAGAGCAACCTGTTGACTGCTGTTTTCCAGCTCCTAGACCAGGAGACCATAATGTTACCTAAGGTATCAAGCAGACAGCACAGGATTGGGTCAGGCCTGGAGTACTCCCAGAGAAACAGTGTAAACTTACCAATTATAGGACTGCACATGCTCCAGGACTTAGTTACCTTTCCATTGCTGTGGTGAAACAACTTGACCAAGGCCACTTATAGAAGGAAGAGTTCATTTGGCTCATGGTGAGGGAGTATGGCAGCAAGTTGCAGGCATGGTGGCAGGGACTGGATGCTGAGAGCTCACACCTGAACTTCAAGCACGAAGCAGAGAGAGAAAATTAGGAGATTGATAAGGATGTAAGCTCTTAAAGCTCTCCCCAAATGATGCACTTCCTCCAGCAAGGCCAAACCCCTTCGACTCCAACTAGCACCACCAACTTAGGGCCAAGTGTTCAAATACTCGAACCTATGGGGGACATTCTCATTCAAACCACTAGACCAGGTAAAGGCTCAAAAATGTTCCCTTAAATGAGTAATCATTGCAGGATCATTGAGCTGGCTCAGCAGGTAAAGGCACTTGCCACCAAGCCTGACAAGCTGAGTTCAATCCCTGGGACCCAGATGATAGAAGGAGAGAACTGATTCCCACAAGTTGGTCCCTGACCTCCATCTCACAGACAGCACACACACACACACACACACACACACACACACACACACACACACACACCCTAAAATGTAACCATTGTGTTTACAGATACATCTACATATCTGCAGGTCACTTTGTGTCCCACTGGTCACAGTATGTACATGACCATGGCTGTATGGACTCTGGTGATTCTGGAACAGATCTGGAAGAAATCCTCTCCACGGAGAGAGTCTGTTCATACTAGCTGCCAGCCCTTTGTCTCTCAACTTTCATTTTGGCACTGATTTTCCAGCCTGGAAGAGCAGGCAAATGTTAAGTTCCTAACTGCAGGGGGCTTTGTACTGAGGAACTATCTGGTAACTGAGCTGTTGAATGAGTCTCTTCTTTTCTGCTTCAGAACAATGCTCTGGAGTGCTGGGCTTACATCATGCTCATGATGGACAACAGGGAAACTGAGTCACAGGAAAAGGGAAAGGATCTATGTGTAGGTAAGACATGGGCAAGATGAACTCTTAGTGTATTGCAGGCACACATGTGCTCATAAAGAATTCTTGAATGTGTCTCAATTCCCAACTCATCTTCTTCTAGCAACTCCTTGCTCCTGGGGCAGAGCGAATTTTTCTGAATTAGCTTCTTAAACTCATATAGCCAATTACGTAAAGGAATTACAAAATCCCTTCCCTGTAATCCCAGTACTCAGGAGGTTGAGCCAGGAAGATTGCAAGCTTAAAGCCAACTTAGACTATATAGCAAGACTCTGCCTCAAAAGCAAAACAAGCAGCTGGGAAGAGGACTTAGTGGTAAGAGTGAATGCTGTGCAAGCATGAGGATCTGAGTTCAAATCCCCAGCACCTGTAGAAAAGCCCAGATATGGCTATACATTATTACAACCCCCACACCATGGAGGCAGAGCCCAGAGAACTTCTGGGGCTTGCAACCAGTCAGCCCAGCTCCAGGCTCAGTGAGACACTGTCAGTAAGGTCAAGAATGATGGAGTGGGACATCTGATGTCTTCTGGCCTCCTTGAACACCCTACACACACACACACACACACACACACACACAGAGAGAGAGAGAGAGAGAGAGAGAGAGAGAGAAACAACAGCGAAAATGAACTAAATATTGGAACAAACTCTGTACTAAAGAAAATATATGAAAGCTTAATAAACACATGAAAACCACATGATCATATTCATTAGCCATGGGAGCACACAGATTAAAATCGTAATATACTCTCTTTCCCTAGTGTTGCTAAAACTAACAAAACTGACAATGTCAAGTGTTGACAAATATATGGACCAAATAAAACTCTCCTATGTAATAATATATAATGTAATATGTACCGCATAGACATGAAAAATGGCAGGACCCTTTTTGGAAAGCATTTCTACAACTTCATATAAACCCCGAAGTACACCTGTCACATGAGCTAGCCATTCTGCCACTCAGCATATGAGAAATGAAAATATATGTTCACAAAAGACCTCTTACAAGCGTGTTCCTAACAGTTCTATTTGTAATAGGCCCCAACTGGAAACAAGCCCATTTCTTCTTACAGTTGAGTCAACAGAAAATTGTGATAAATCTATGCAATAGAATAGAATGTTCAGAAGTAAAAAAGAATAAAATCCTAGTAAATGTAACAGCGCTGATGAATATCAAAAGATCATGCTGAGCAAAATTCGTTTATGAAAAAATACATACTTTATTAGTCTTTATACATTGAAGCTTAAACAAACCAAATTCTGTCATAATAGTGATGGAAACCATTATATTAGTCCCTTTCCTCATTGCGCTGGTGAATGACTGACAAAAGCAGGAAGAGGTCCTTCGGCCTCACAGTTGAGGGTTCATACCGTTCACACCGGAGGGAAGGCAGGGTAGCAGGAGCTGGAGTCAGCTGCGCACACTGTACCATCACTCAGAAAGCACAGAGAGATGAACGGACAGCAGTGCTCCGCTCGAGATCTCCTTTGTGTTCAGTCTGGGCCCCCAGCCCATGAAATGATTCTCTGCATGTAGAGGTTGCCTTTCCTCCTCAACTAACTTTAATCTGAAAGCTCCCTCAAAGACTCGCCCAGAGTTTTGTTTCCAGAATCATTCTAAAGTATGTCCAGTGGGCAATCAAGATTAGCCATCACAATCTACATCGGTGGTTTCTTGGGTTGGAAGTAGAGAGAGATTGACAGCAAAGGAGAGACTTGGCAGGGGGAGAAATGCTTCATGTGTGAGAATAGTAACAATAGTTATGTGGTGATACTCGCAGCCAAAAGTCAACAGCTATACTCCAAGTATGTGAATTTTATGTGTGGACAGAACACTTCAATTCAGGCATAATTTGGTTAAGAGTAAAAATGAGGGACTAATGAGATGGCTCAGCAGGTAAAGTCTTCCCATCAAGCCTGGGGCCTAAGCTCCATCTCTGGTACCCACGTGATAAAAGGAGAGAACCAATTCTCGGAAGCTGTTCTTTGACCTACACACACATACACACATCTCCTGCACACACACACACACACACACACACACACACACGTACCTCCTGCACACACACACACACATAAACATGCACCTCCTGCACACACACATGCAAGTACCTCCTGCACACACACACACACACACACACACACACACACACTATAAATTAAATCTAGAAAAAATAGTAAAAACAAAGATGTCCTATTCAGAAGCTCAGTGAGTGCTCAAAAGCTAAAACAGAATATCACAGAGTTAGTGGCCATTAAAAATCTTTTTTATGTGCATGATGTGTATGGGTGTTTGCTCAAATGTGTGTCTGTGTACCACATGAGTACCTGGTGCTCACAGAGGCCAGAAGAGTGTGTCAAACCCCTTGAAACTAGAATTACAGATGGCCATGAGCTACTTGTGGGTGCTGAAAATAGAGCCTGGGTCCCCGGAAGAGCAGTCAGCACTCTCAACTGAAGAGCCATCTCTCCAGCACCCAGTGACCATTTTTTAAAAGTGGGCAGGAAATAGTGCCCCAACAGCAAGATTAACTTATATGCACCCATATGAAATGATAGTCATTTATGACATACACTAGCAGATAAGCAGTATAATATTATTTCTGTGGAGAAAGTACACACTTTTTTTAACGCAGTAAATAAACAAACCAATAAAAGCATGCAGATGCAGAGAGGGGACACCATGAAAACTCTAATCTCATACTTTCTTCAGGCCATTCTGTCTTTTTATGAGTGTGAATTATTTTTGAAATTAAAAGTTTCAAAAACAAAATCAGTTCATCCCACTCTTTCATCCCGAACCACTTTATGAGTCATCACTGCTCATGAGAGCCTGGTTCTTAGCTTGGCAGGCAAAGCACTCTGAGCTCTTATTCAATACAGCAGCCTACTCAGTATTCATGGGTGCACTCAAGCCTCTTTTTTTCATCTTCATAGCCTCCTCTGAAGGGAGCCCAGATGACCCACTGCTGCAATCCTAGCACTCAGCATAGAGTTTGACATGCAGTGGGTGCCCCAACACTAATAACAGAGTTGCCAGAACCGCTCATCACTCTCTATTACCAACCTCAAGTTCTGGTTGACCTCACCTTTTCAATCCCTTGACTCTGCAGGCCAGCCATCAAGTGAGGAAGCGGGAAGGAAGGATGAGGTGCAAAGACTACTGAGCCACAAAGCCCTGCTCTTGCGGCTGTGGAAGGGAAGATCTTAGTGACGGGAGATAGCGTCCCCATCAGTCCACATCTCCGTGGGCATCTGCCAAGTGTGACACGGCTACAGAAGGTCACACCAGCATGACCTGGGGCTTGTGTGGCCAGGTTTCCCAGTTTGTTCTGGCATTCGCCCCATGCTGAGTTTCTACAGACCCTCTGTGAGGCCCCTAGCCATTGAGAACTCGGGATATTGACCACAGGCTTCACCCCTGTGCTCCTTAAGCACAATTCAAGGCGCTCTTTTGTCCCTATCCCAACATCTATTGTCAAATCTAGAACTTGGGAGAACAGCTGTTTTTTTTTACAATAACTATATGCAATATATTCATGGCAATCAGTACATTAACCACTTCAGGCCACACTCCTGGGAATACTAAAAAAGAAGGATTATGGGAATACCACGGAAGAGTACAGACAGAGTCAGGAATCAGTGGTTTTAAGACAGTGGTTTATGGATACTGAAATCTAGATATTCGGGAGGAAGATGATTAATAAATCCATCTCTCTCAATACCACCCAAGACCTGATTAGAAGTCATCCCTCCAGAAGTATGGCCAGGGACTAGATTTCTGAGGACCAAATGAAGAGCAGTCTCAGGCTGAAGGCACAATAGGGACAGGTGGAGTACCTGGGAGAATAACCAAGAATGGGACATCAGGACAGACATACACCAGTGACAGGAAGCCACTCAGTCTTCCAGATAACACTGGGACAGACAGAAGGACACAGAAGGCTAATAAGTATCTCAACCAGTAGAATCTCTCCCTCTGGAGCCACCTCCCAACACTCCTTCAGAGGACAACTGCACGCATGCCCATAGATGGACCCCAGGCACCAGGCTGGGCAGGCATGGGCACCTGTTTTGCCATGTCATTCTTACAATAAGCAGTGAGGCAAGGACTATTGAAATTCTTACCTGTTGGATGGGAAACAAAACCCCAAAACAGGTGTATGGGGGACTGCAGAGAGGGAGATGCCACTGGTTGAGGTCCTTATTAACTTCCTGTGTCCGTCTGTCTTACACAACTTACTCAAAGTTACATGGCCAATGAGAATGGATGCACTAACCCAGATGCATCCAGGTAGGGGGCCATGTTCCCCATATGATCATGCCTGAAAGGTCAAAGGGTGAGGTTAGAGTCACGAACATCATTCACTACATATGCAAATGTACAAGTTACAGCCCAGTTACATTCCAGACAGCCTTGAGGGACATCTAACCACGTGTGGCTGTGAAAATTGGCATGGTAAGGGCAAGACAGAGCATGGTTGCTTTTGTCCTCACATTAGCTCTTTTGGTAGAGAACTAAAAAGTTCAGAAAGGTATGGGTTGAGGTAGGGGATTCCTTGACAATGATTTCTAGTCTCCATTCTGCCTCAAACTATGTAGTAGCCACTTTGGGGTAGGAGGCATAAGTGGCATGTAACTGGGGGCTTCAGAGGATGCTGAGGACTTGGGAGGGTGGTATAAAGGCAGGGATCTCTTTCCTGAGCAAGCCTCTCCAATTGCAGAGGAGTTGGGCTCTGTCTATCCTGATTCTTGCAACATCAATGAATCCCTACAAGTTTCCCACCCCACTCCAAGATGTTCCCTCTGGCTCTTTGAAATTGCACCTGCTGTTCCCACATGGAGACATTAAGCTTACACAGCACCCTCTCCTCCCACCTTCGAGTATAGTCGGAACCTCCCACAAAAGACTCTTCATAGGCATGAGCTGACAACCTATTCATGAGATTTATGGGGGCAAAAGCAAATGACTATTTAAGTTCCCCAACAGTTCCCAAGGGGTCTTGGTTGAATTTAGGGCCCTACATCTGACTGATGATTGAACATGATACACATTTACAACATGGAGAGAGAAGTCAGGACATCACATTGACAGTGTGACAAGGCTGTGTCAGATTCCAGGCACTGCCTCAGCTTTCACACAAAACCCAACTTGGACTTGGAGCAGACAAGAGCCTCTCATCCTTGAGAACAGTCCCAGTCTCCCAGACCTCCCTTCCCAGTTTCTTAAAGACAGGTCTCCATGCCAACTTAAATATTGCATTTGGTTGGGAGAGAAGGAACCGCAAGCCCAGAATGGAAGTCAAATTATTCCACAAATATTGCTTATTTAAATAACATTTTTAAAAATACATCATGTTCAGTGGTGAAGAACTACTAAATTATTGAATTCCCTGAAGCATCCTACAGGCTTTCAAGTGGCTCATGAAGCCCTATAAAAGAACGTGATAAATAGTCAAAAAGGAATGCTGGGCTCCACGTCAGGATGCCTGGATGAGCCAACGTGAAACATCTTCATGTAAGCTTTCCACTTAAACCAACGATTAAACAGATTAAACAGATGATTAAACAAATAAAGATTAATGAAACAAGTAAAGTAATCAAATCTGTATGGGTGTATAAACGAACGATTCCCAACAATATTAGAACAAATTGTCTAAAACTAATAGGGAAATGCGTCAGCTCGGTCCCAACAGCTTTTGTTGGGCTCGCGCTTGGATGTAATCAAAACATTTGTTTAAACTAAGATGGATATGAGGCGCTGAGATGTCAGTTTCTTGAAAGAGAAAAATAAAACAAAAGCAATGTCTTTGGTGAGGAGATTGGCACCGGCGACGGGGCTGCATTGCCGAGGGAGCTGTGAATGTCGCAGGGAGGGCCGCAACTCTGTCTGCCTTTGAAAATAGGCTATGCACAAATAATAAGTAGCAGCAGGCCAGAACAAGCCAGAGGTAGCTGATGCTTGAGAATTTGAGCGGCAGAGAAACTGTCCAGATATTCTCCAGCCCTTTAGAAAGCCCCATTTAATCATCAGCCATTGATACGCTAATTACAATGTGGGCTTACTCCTTCCTTCTTTTTCCTGAGAGTGAGTGGGGTTATTCTCTCTGTAGGATGAGAGAGAATAACTTGGGGTTTCTTAACAAGGATGGCCTATTCAGATATTTTTCATTAATTAAAACTAGTGTGTTGCTTTAGGTTTTGTTTTTGTGAGTTTTTTTTTTTCTGATCTCAGGGTTTTCATTGACAACTCATTTGCTAATTCCTTGCCTGGGAAATCTGAATCTTTGATGTTGTAAGTGTGGTCCTTTGAGCCAGCAGCATCCAGCCTGCCATGGAGGCCGATTAAGGATGCAGATCCCCTGACCCTGCCCCAGGGGCTGCTGAATCTTGTTCTGCATCTTCATGTTTTTCTCAAGGGATGTTTGAGAGGGGCTGAATTGCATGTCAGAACAACAGTGATTCAGTGGGGGAAAGAGGGTAAAGGGACTTTTTCTTTAAGGTGAAACTGTGTAAAGAATGCTTGGGGGCGGGCACTGGGAAGAAGGGCTGGGAAGCTGCTGGAAAGAGTCAGCTGGGGCCCATGGCATCTCCTTGGCAAGTGGTGTTGCCACCTGCTCTGGCTGGGCAAGCGGGCTGTGTGTGTTTATGGGGCGAGCAACAGAAATTAGATTTATCTCAGCAGAAGATGTGAGTCACGGGCTGGAGGCGGGGGTGGCTCCGTCAGTACAATGCTGGCCTTGCAACCATGAGAACCTAAGTTTGATTCCCAGGGCTGGGGAACAAGAACAAGCCTCTGCTGCCAGGGTTAGTGGCACAGGCCTTTAATCCCAGCACTCCAGAGGAAGAGGCAGATGCATTTCTCTGAGTTTGGGTTCAGTCTGGACTACTTAATGAGTTCTAGGCTAGCCAGGGCTACATAGTGAAACCCTGTCAAAAACAACAAGAATCCTGGACATGTTTAGAATCCCATGCTGGGGGGTGGAGGGCAGAGACAAGTGTCTCCCTGGGACTCTGCCAGTCAGATTAACCTTCTTAGCAAGGACAGACCAAGGAGAGACCCCGTGTCTAAAAACAAGTGGGTGGCTCTTAAGGAATGATTCCAGAGGTTGTCCTCTGGCCTTTACACACATACACATGCACCCCTCACATACATGTGCGCACACACAGAGGAACATACAAGCACATGTGCACATACACACACAATGTGAGTCACTTGTTGTTTGTTACTGACAAATCTACTGGACCCCTCTGAGAGCCACAGGGAAGTTGCTGCTTCAGAAATGTGAGCTGTGGTCCACAGCCCCAGGATTCACCCTTCTGTCCTCTCCCTTGCTCCTCCCTCAGCCCCTGTTTCATACCATCACTGTAAAACAGCTACCTCTCTGTGCACAAATCAAAGGAGCCAGCTCACCCCTACAACACCCCAAACCTCTGTCTACTGAGAGGTATGGCCTTGGAGGCCAGATTCCAAGTCTAAGGTAGGATACCAGGCCTAGTTTGTTGCAATAGTGGCCAGCCAGGCCAGTCCAGAAAGAGACTATGCAAGACAGCTGTGCTTATAGAGTACACACACACACACACACACACACACTCTCTCTCTCTCTCTCTCTCTCTCTCACACACACACATATATATATTGTGTGTGTGAGAGACACAGAGAGAGACACACACGCAGAGACAGGGAGACACACACAGAGACAGGGAGAGACCTGCGTGCGCGCGTGCGCGCGCGCGCACACACACACACACACACACACACAAGGGTTCTAAGTGACACTGGAGGTCCTGGATTAGCATGCTGCTCTGACTTGAGCCTGGGATCTACAAATCCTAAGCTCTCCAGCAACTTCCACCTCCCATGCACAGATTGGAACTTCTGGACAGATCAGCTGGGGCCAGAGGTCCAGAGGAGGTGTCTGACTCCATGCCCATCAGCCAGCCAATAGTGAACAAAATATCGAGGGGGCAGATTAGGAAATAAATATCTAGGAGTGAATGTTTCGTTATATTCAGTTGCTAGCACTAGGCTAAGGACCCAGAACATCCCCATCCCTGTCTCAGAGAATTATCCCTACACAGGCCTTGCATGTTATGTGCATGGTCACTGTGGGGAGGGGAAGATCAAAGGTGTTCAGAATGTCACTGTGGAGATAGCACTGGCAAAGTCAAGTCTTGCTTCCCTGAGTGAGACATCACCCCTCACCAGTGTGGCATAGCAGGAAAGACGGAAGGGACCAGACACAGTCCTTCTTGTCTGAATGAAGATGCAGAGTCCAGAAAAAGGTCATCTGAGGCCACACAGCTCACAGACCAGAGATTTGACTGCAATCTCCTAACTACATTTACCTGCCTCTGAGCAGGGCAACTATGACTCTCCCTACCCCATCCCGCAGGCCATGGCTGACTCAATCCTATCTCTAGAAACTGTCTCTAACTGGTGGAGGTTTACCAGGCAGGACTCAATCTCCATTTTGCCCAGTTCCTGGAACCTGAGCAACCTAATGGCTATTTTGTCTGTGAGCTCAGGTGAACATCCTGAATGGTTTCCCTGACAACAAGGCAAATTATAAGATTTGCAAAAGCTGCAAGGCAAGGAAATCACAGGCAGAACACAGACCGAATCTCTGGAACCTGGAAGGAATTCTGGAAACAAGAATATAAAGATGAAACCTTGTTTTACCATGAGGTGGAAGAACCCTTCCCAAGGCCACACTAAACATCAGGAGCTGTAGTCCTAATGTGAAAGTGAGACCTCTGATCTGATAAAGTTCACAGCACAGGCCTGAGGACCCCAGTTCGGATACCTAGCACTCAGGTGAAAAGCAGCATGGTTGTCACATTCCTGTAACTCCAGCACTGGGGGACAGAGACAGCCAGGTTCTGAGGAGTCTCTTGGCAGGCAGTCTAGCAGAATGGTGTGTTCTTGGTTCAGTGAGAGACCCTGTCTCAAAAGCAAACTGGAAAAGTGAATGAGGAAGAGAAACCCAAACCACTGTCAACCTCTAACCTCCACATGTACTTACACGGTGGAACACACACACACACACACACACACACACACACACACACACACACACACACACACACACACACACACCACCGCATCACAGTTGCCTCAGGAACTGAAGAGACGGCTCAGAAGCTAAGAGTGCACATTGCTCTTCTAGATGACTTGAATTCAGGACCCAACGCCCACATCAGATGGCTCATAACTACCTGTAACTCCAACTCCAAGAGATCTGATGCCCTCTTCTGGCCTCCATGGATAATCCAATCATGCATATGTGTATGCACACATAATTAAAAATAAAATCTTTAAAATTGCTTGTTCAAGTTGGGTGTTCCTTCTAGCCCATTCTTCTGGGAGACATTGGAATGAGCTCTCTCTAAGGCTCAGCAGTGGACTGGTCTCTAGGAAGCCCTCTAGCAAACTTGCCCTTCCTTCGTCCTGGAAAACGACATCTTTCCACACCACTTTGTAATCATCCATTTGCTGTCCTGAAATTACTGCAGCCTCATTTGCTTATTTTAGCTACAATGGGTCTGCAATTTATACTCAGCTTCTGTGAGCTACCCAAAGCCAGAATCAATTCCTGGACCAGTTTGTCTTTTAGTGACCAGAAAGTGCAGGCTGCCTATGACACCTCCTCCCACACAAAATATCAAAGAATAAAGGAAGGTTTAGCGAGTTTCTGCCCCCTCTACATTTCCCGGGTCACTAAAGAAGTGACTTCCATTAGGAATTCCCACTCGTCTGTAACCCAAGAAATACATCAGGTGCTCACTGGACTGTATTTCCAGGGTGGCCTCCTCATTAGGCATCGCAGAGTCATGAGTGTGGGCACAGATATTTATGGTTCTGGTCAAGAAATGACATGGTACACATTCAGAGGACAGAGGTCTTAGCAGGCTCCGCTGCCACAGAGAAGAGGGAGTGACTCAGAACACACAGAGTCTACGTACTCCTCGAAGACACGGAGGGCAGTGTGAGAGGTGCACAGGGAGCTTTGCTCATGCTCACTACACAAAAGGCCTTCCAGCACTGGGTGACTGTTTCAGTTGTGGGTCTTGCTTTCGGGTTTTGATTCATTTTTGTATTTCTTCCCAGCATAATATTGGGTGTCTAGTCAGTAACTGGTAACTGCCAGTTAAATAAATGACGTCCTCTGACCTCCATACATATGACATGGCATTCTCTCTCTCTGTCTGTCTGTCTCTCTCCCTCTCTCTCTGTCTCTCTCTGTCTCTCTCTCTCACACACACACAAATAAATATAACTTATAAAATGAAATTTAAAAAAACAAGAGAAATGGAGGTAGGCTGGGTTGAAGCTCAGTTGGTAGAGCGCTTGGTCAGCATGCACAGACAAACAGGCCCTGGGTTCCACCCTCAGCACCACATAAGCCAGCGGAACACACCTGTCATCCCAGGATACTGGAGGTGAGGACTTCAAGGTCCTCTGGTACATAGTGAATTTCAGTCCAACCTGAACTACGTGAACTCAAGAAGAAAACAGGAGGGGAAGATACAGAGGAAGAGAAGAAAGAGAGGGAGGGAGGGACAGAGAGAGAGAGAGAGAGAGAGAGAGAGAGAGAGAGAGAGAGAGAGAGAGAGAGAGAGAGAGAGAGAGAGAGATTAGTAAGATCCTTTACAAAACAAGGGGCCCACAGTTTACTATAAGATCAGACTCTACCTGGTCGGTCCATGCCTCTGGGTGCCATGGGTACCTGTTCCAAAGAAACAAGGGTGCATGCCTGCCATGCTGAGGCTTTGAAACGTTACCTTGCTGCCTTTCTGCCTTCTTGGAGTGACCTTTCCGGTCAGCCCTAGGGAACTGTCTGCCTGGTGGGAGCTTAGGCTTTCTTTTCAAAGACATCCAGAAAGAAATATTAGGGAATATTAAGTTATTGACACATAAATTGTAGATTTGTGTCTAGAATTACTCTTTGACAAAATCTAGTAAGCCATGTTTTGTCACACACGCCCCCCTCCCCAACACACACACACACACACTAGTATATCAATTACCAGGATCTAGGTGCCCAGCAGTCTACTGCATAATGTACATGTAGATAGAGCATGGGCCCTTTGCCCTTAAGGAGGTAAAAAGAGAGGTTGGGGTGAGTCCCACTGGGTCTTCTAGCATCTGCTGCTGTGTGGAGAAGAGAGCCCCTAAGTAAGGCCTGAGGTACACAGCAGGGCCAGTGAGCTAGCTACAGGGCCGGGTGTGGAGGAGGTGCCGAGCCAGCCAAGGGGGGTGTGGGTGGGAGCGTGGGTCTCCAGAGGGCCAGAGCCAGAGCATGATTGATTATACATTCCACAGAGGACTTAGTAGCCTGGCTGAGGAGATAGGGGCTGGGTAGTCCAACAGTGACTGTCAATAATCCAGAGAGGCTGAAGACCCTATGGATACCTCAGCAGTGCCAATTTGATGCCAAAGGCTTGGAGCATTGCTGGAGAGTCGCTAGTCCTCATGCTAAAGAAGCTGGGTTCTGATGGCAGTAAACGACCTCCGTGGCAGCTGGAAGAAAGTGGGTAGACTATAAACTAAACTTACTGGCAAGAAAGGAAGACAGGTAGGCAATCACCACATTTCCCACAGTCCTCTTTCTATCTGGACCCCCACTGGAAGATGCCACCCACTCCAAGGAAAGAGCTCTTCCCCTCTGTTGATTCTTTCTGGGAATGCCCTCACAGACCCACCCAAAGGTGTATCTCTTAGTTGACTTTCCAGCCAATCAAGTTGGTAATTGAGTTTAACCACCTCAGGGCACCATCAAGTTGAGTAAGCCAAGGGAGCTTCATTATGACCCTTCCCTGACACAGACTTTGGCAGCAAATGTCCCCAGGTGACAAAGTAGAGATCCCGACACCTTGTCTAGAGACTTGCACTGGTCCACCATGCTCTACCTCCATACACGTGTCTAAGTTAGGGTTTCTATTGCTATGAAGAGACACTATGACGACAGAAACTTTTACAAGGAAAACATTTAATTGGGATGGCTTGCTTACAGTTTCAGAGGTTCAGTCCATTATCAGCATGGTAGGGAGCACGGTGGCCTGCTGGCAGACATGGTGCTGGCTACATCTTGATCAGAAGAGGCAACAGGAAGTAGACTGTGTCACTGAGTAAAGCTTGAGCAAATGAGACCTTAAAGCCTGCCCTCACAATGACACTCACTTCAACAAAGCCACACTTACTTCAAGGCCACTCCTAGTAGTGTTACTCCCTATGAACTTATGGGGGTCAATTGCATTCAAGCTACCACACCCATGTTTGTAAGTCTATATCCCAGAGCATTTTCAAGTGACAGGAATCAGACTTTGGATTGTGGAAAGAGGGGGCATACTTCCTAACCTCACATGAGGAAAGATGTTGGCTTCTGGAAGGAAACAAAGAGATGGGGAAAAAAAGACCAAGTCCCAAGGCCATCATGTGTCCAGGTTAACCTTAGACTTCACAGTCAGAACCACTTACCCCTATTTTCTTTCTGCTAATTTAAACTGCATTTCTTATTGCCACCAAAGGCAAGCCTTATGCATGCAGAAATTCCAGGAAGCCATCCTGGAATTAAACCTTGAGAGATGGAAGGTTGCTATGGACCAAATGTTTCTGCCCCATCTCCCAACATTAATATATTGAAATGCATTGGTGGTATTTGAAGGTGAAATTGGGAGGGGGAGATTGATTGGGTCGAGGGTGGAACCTCATGAGAGAGATTAGAGTCTAAGAAGAGATATAAGTAAGATGATGTCACTCTGACTTAGAAGCACACATCAAGAAAGAGGACCTTTGGGAGCCAGAAAGAGATCCTTATTAAACTCACCCTATGGGGTAGCCTGACCTGAAACTTCCAGCCTTCAGACCACGGAACACATAAATTGTTACTACAGCCATCAAGTCCATTATGGCTTCCTGAAGGCAGTAAGATAAAAACTCTTATGTTAGTAATCAGGGTGGAAGACATGAGAAATGGGACTAAGAAAGTGGACTTGGGTACCCATGGTGTGTGACATGTGAGGCAAGCAGGAGTTTGGAGGACAGCAACAGAGCCCAAGGCAAAACATTAGGATGGGCCCCAATTATATAAAGCAAATAGCACAGAAAAGAGGATCCTCTCTCTCTCTCTCTCTCTCTCTCTCTCTCTCTCTCTCTCTCTCAATCTCTCTCTCTCTCTCTGTCTCTCTCCTGCAGGTAATGTATCTGTGAAAGGTGTTTGAGTTGGGGATATAAATAAATATGGGAGTAGTCCCAAAGAAGCCTCCTTTGAACTTGAAGCCAGAGATCCTAAGCAGAGGAAACTACTATAGCTTCCAGCTGGTCCTTCCCCAAGTGTTTCTTCATGTTGTCATCTGTGGCCACAGTAGAAACAAGTATGTCTGAAGGACAATAAAGGACATTTTTTTCCATTCCCACTTTGGGTTATGACTTGTCTGAAGTTGCTAAAATAAACAATCAGTACAGGGGATGTGGGTCAATGGGTAGAGAGCTTTCCTAGCACGCACAAAAGACCTGGTTTTGATACCCAGCACTGGTAAACTGGGCGTGGTGGTGTACATCTGTAACCCCAGCTCTCAGCAGTCAGATCAGGAGTTCGAGATAATCCTAGGCTACTGTTCTAGTTTTATTTATATTGCTCTGATAAAATACTCAGAAAAAAGCAGCACAGGGTAGGAGAGGGATTATTTGGCTTATAGTTACAAGTCATAGTCCATCATATGGAAGTCAAGGCAGGAAGGAACTCAAGAAGCTGATTACATCACTTCATCGGTCAAGAGTAGAGAGAAACAAATGTACCCATGCTGCCTACTTGCTTGTTTTCAGATAGCATCCATTATTCTTGCAGTTCAGGGTTTCTTACCTAGGGAATAGTGCCGCCCATAATGGGTTGGATCAATGAACAATCAAGACAACCCCCACAGACATGTTCACAGGCCAACCTGATCTAGATAATAGCTAAACTGAGACTTTTCTCAGGTGATTCTAGGCTCTGGCAAGTTGCCATTTCAAACTAACCAGCACAGCTACATAGTGAGTCTGAGGTTCAGTGGAGAGGTAACTAATGATATAACCCACACCTGAGTCCAGGTCCTACATGCCTAGACTGTGGGGGGGGGGTGGCAGTGAGACCCTGTGCTTCTCAGGGGCTGTAGGGGAGACTGAACACCTGAATTCATTTTCCATTGATTGTCTTGTCAGCAGACAGTGGCTTCAGCAGCGTTCATCTGTGCACTGTGAGCCTATGAGGGATGAATCTAGAGCAGTTGTTGCTGGGACCCCTTCAGGCTTGATACAACTGAGGTGAAAAGGAATGGCTAGGCAGACTGCTCAGGAGGTGTTCTTGAGGAAGTCTACTCTCAAGCTTGTTCTTCTTGGTGGAATCGAGTTCCTTGTGGTTGAGGCGAGATAGGTACAGACATTTTGGGAAAGATATCATGTCTCAATTTCCCTGACATGAGCCACCAGGCATTGGACAGCTTTTTTTCTTTGATCCAGTGTGTGTTGGGAAGGACACAGTTACATAGAGGACAAGTCTATCCATCATTTCAGACCAAAACAGGACTCAAAGGTCAAGGCAAAGGCTTCCTGGACCAAGGCAGCTGCTTGCAATAAGCAGCTCTGTTTCCTGTCTTCATCAAGAACCCATGCTTGGTCAGATGACGACATCATTTGTGATCCACAGGGGTGGGCCTCTGAGAGTCCTTCCCTGACAGGCCTTTCAGAAGCTCTTCCTGCATCTGTGACATCCACTAGCTAGTCAGGGTCATCCATTCTAACGTCTCTTTTGCAACTAATTTAGGGACCCCTGCAAGGCTGCACCATCCTGTACCCTCCTGGGACAGCCATCTCCTGTCACTGTGCAGATGAAGGAGTCATCAAAGCAATGGTCCATGCACCCTGCTGACTGACTATATTGCTGCATACAGGACACAGTACCTCTTGGGTCACTGGAAAGGGATATGGGGGTCATTCAATCCAAGTATCTTTCTGTCAGCAAATTTGTCTGTGAACCATATGACTGGTATTTATTATGAAGTCAGCAGTTAGCCTGTTTAATCAATTCCTTCACAGATTGCTTGGTAGAACCAAGGGAAGGAAAAAATACTCAAAAGCAGAAATCTAGAAGAAGTCATGGTAGAAAGAACCACTGGGTCTGGCCTCTCTAGTCTCCTAGTCCCACAAGAAGTCAGGAACACTTACTTACACATTAGCACAACATGGTTCCTACTACCCCAAGAAAGATCTAGAAGGTTAGCATCCCCTGGTGAGCCTGACCAGCCTGCTGCGATGAGTGGCTACCACATTGCCTTGTGCTTCAAGAGACGCCTGACTCTCATTCTCCCAGGCTCCAGCAGGTCGGCTCGGCTCTGAGCAGTTAGGATTTTTGTTGTTTTTTTTTTTTTTAAGTCTCATAAATTTCCAAGAAACTTCTCCAGACAACTGTCACGAGGCTGCACCTGCCAAACAAACACAAACAGAGCTCTCCTCCACCAGATTAGTTACTTAATTAAGAAGAGAAAGAGACAAGGCACATAATGTGGAGATAATTACCCATCTTGCCAAGTCTCCAAGTGGAGCGTGGCGCGCGCAGGCAAATTGCAGCACTGCCGCTAATGCATATTCATCCAAAGTTGTAACTGCTGTGAACATTTTCCACACAGACAGCAATATGTTCAACCAACAATCTCAGCTCCTTCTCCGATTCCAGCGTCTTCCCACACCCTTCTCTTGCCTCCCCAGGCTCCCGCCCCTGATCTCTGTGAAGGAATTTGCTAAACAAAGCAAATAAGAAAACAGTGACAAGTGAGTGGAACCGCAACAACCCACTCCACCAAATTTGGCCTCAAAAGCAAGATGCTTCCTTTTTTCCCCTAACCTGTTGACTCATTTGATTTCATTTCATTGAATTGAATTCCAAAGACATCTTCTATTTATTTATTTAGTGTGTGTGTGTGTGTGTGTGTGTGTGTGTGTGTGTGTGTGTGTGTGTGTGTTGGGTGGAGGAGGCACTTGCCACACACGCATGTAGAGGTCAGAGGCCAACTATCAGGAATAAGTTCTCCCCTTTTACCATGTGGGTCCAGGAATCAAACTCAGATCTTCAGCCTCAGTGACAAGCATCTTGGCTTGCTGAGCCATCTTGAAGGCACACAAAGGCTTATCGGGCATTTACTGTTCTGGACCTGAAGCCGATCAAGTACTGTGAGGTACAGAGAGCATAAGGAGGTCTCAACCTAAAAGCCACACCTAAGGAGATGCACTTCCCCTCTTGGCTAAGCATGATGGGCCTTATTTTTGTCCCTTTTACAGATGAAGTGGGCCAAGGTGATTAATTAAGTTGACAAAAGAACAGAGTAAAGGAATCAGTGTTCTGGCCTCTGAATCATTCTTATCTAACTGATGTCAAATCCCATGGACTAGGCAGACAGGGAGAAATTCTTTCTTGAAAACACTGAAAACAAATGAAGAGAGCAGAACTTGGAGACTGATAGAACATGTGGGCTCTGACACTTACCAGCTCTGCTGCCTGGGGCAATCATTTAACTGTGAAAACGATCGTTTTCCTCATTAGTAAAATATAGATGGGACACTGGAGGAATGGACCAGAGGGTAAAGGGCTTGCCTAGAAAATTGGGGGACCAGGTTCAGATCCCTAATATATATTTAAAGCGAATGGGTGGCCTTATAATCCCAGATCTTGGGAAGTAGAGACAGGGAATTCTCAGAGCAAACTGGATCACTAGACTAGACAAATTAGGGAGCTGGTTTTCAGCTGAGAGAACCTGTCTCAGTATACAACAGAGAGCAATTAAGGAAGACACCTAAGGCCTGTGTGTTCATACACACACACACACACACACACACACACATACACACAGACACACACAGACACACACACACACTAATATAAAATGCAGATGATGAGATCTAAGAATTAAAACTGCTAATATTAAATAAACTAGATTACTAAAAAAGTAGCTCTGAATACTGCATGTCACCTACTTAAGAAATACAGAGTTCCCAGACTTCTGATAGTTTGACTTAGAATCTCCTAATGGTGCAATGGCAGTGCATGTTCAATAGAAGCCACTAACTTTGACTCCTTCCCAACCTAGGATATACAGTATAGTAGTCTCTAAAGGTACTTGCAGGGGCAATGAATTGCAGCTTCCAATTGGACACATACCCAAGAGGGTCAACAACCTAGACTGTGCAGCCAAGCTGTGCTCTTGGCTGGGTTAAGTGTACCAAACCCACTGTTGACTTGTGGAGACTTCATTTTCTGTGACTTTATCAGGGTTTAGTTCCATCGGGAGTCAAGAAGCATCGGCAGTTAATGCATTCTCCTTGACTGCAACAGATGGGAAAATAAGTTCAGCTGGAGACCAGGGGGAGTGATGGGTTCAGGGCACAGACAGCAATGGGGACCTGCATGCAGGCAGGAAGGGGGTTTGTGTGAGTCTTTCAGTGACATAGAAGACAGCTGTGTTCAGAAGATGGTGATGCTGTGACCAGAACCTGAGGAGAACCAGAGGAAGGGCAGCATAGACTGGTGCCTAGTGGTGTGGAACGAAGATTTTCCAAAGAGACACTTGCACTCTTCCCTTGATTGTCAGACTGTTGAAAGAATGGACCCCAGGAAATTGGAATTCTCTCAGAATTCTCATACTGGGAGACAGAAAGGAAAGACTGGAAGGAGAGCTTATCTGTGGGAACAAGATGTCTACTTACCAGATCATTATGCCAGAGAGCCCAGAGCTGATGATGGTGCGGAATAGGACCATACTTTGGCCATGACTGCTGAACTCTGCACACCCGTCATCTATTTAAACCAAAATTTGAAATTAGGACCCTAAAGATGAACATGGGAGGGCCTCACCAGGCCTCTCTGCTCCTCTTCTCAATGCAGCCACATTAAATAAATCTGCCCCCTCCTTGCTTTTCACTGTTGTTTGTTTTATTAGCTTGTGGAAGGCAAGGAGCTGAGCCTGGCTCATTTAGGACTGCTGGGGTCCCAGCTCTAACAAGTCCAGTAGCAGTGTAATGCCTTGAGCAGAGTTAGAACCATCAAGGCCATTTGGAGCACGGCTTAGAAAGAGGAGCAGGCTAAGGTGGGTCAGCCCACTCATGAAATCTGGGCAGTTCCCATATAATCAGAGAAAGAATTGGTTTTGTTACTTCCAGAACATGCTCAAGGAGTAGGAAGCTGACAGGCTAACTTCTTTAAAAGCATGTATAGCCAAACTTAGCTGGTACTTCGCAATTTAGTGACCCTCCTTGCCAGTGCCAGGGCCAGTGAGAAAAGTACCCAGTCTCTAAGGAAGAAGTTGACTCACATTAAATGAACTTAGCATTTCCATTCCACCTGATCCACCTCTGGTTAGGCCTGAGGAACCCATAGCAGATAAAGGAACTGCAGTGGGTCTCTGTGATCAAACCTTAGGAACAGAACCTCACCCCTGTATCCCTGCCCTTCTGTCAGGCTAACCCCACTAGGTGGCTAAGTCCACTTGACCAAGACTGATTGGACTTGTATTGGAACACTAAGGACACTCCCCAATCAATTATGTGCCATATCAATTATTGATGCTTGTCAAGGACATCCTTCAGATGGATGTATCTATATAGGTCATCCTTTGCAATCATCTCTGAATATTTGTCTAGTTTAGCTGCACCCAGTTAAGCCATTGCCAGTGAGTAAGAGATGAGAACAGAAGCAAAGAACAACAGTGTAATGTTTAGATTAAGAGAAAGCAGCTTCATTTTCAAATGGCCCTCCCATGGTTAAGAATGAAGAACAGCCCATTGCGGAGATCCTCAGCCTTCAGTGTTTAGCTCAGTGTCCTCATTTAATTTATGTTGCTGTGACAAAATATTCTAACAAAAATAAATTATGGAGAAAGAGTTTATGTGGCTTATAATTCCAGGCCATATAACACATCATTGTGGAAAGTCAAAGCAAGAACTTGAAGCAACCAGTTATACCCACAATCAAGAGTAAAGATAAATTAGTTCACCCATGCGTGTCAGTGCTCAGTTTGTTCTCTATATATAGTCCAGGAACTCCTGACTAGGAAATGGTGCCACTCATAGTGGGCTGAGTCTTCCCACATCAATTAACATTTAAAACAATCACCCATACACATGCCCATAGGCCATCCTGCTCTAGACAAATCCTCCGAAAGACTCTTCCTGGATCATTCCAGATTACGACAAGCTGACAATTAAATTTAATCATCACACACAGTAAGCTGGCTGATGATTGAAATGATTTGGTTGTCCACTTACATTTAGTTTCAGTTGGCCTGGAACAGGGGTAGTCATCCCTAAGCTGTGACATGGAAACGTTGGGGACCTTTGTGCCTTCTGGGGCTGCCATTGGGGAAGCAGCATGCAGCCTCCTCGTGAGGTTTCTAAACTGCCAAACTCTCTGACGGCTCCAGTCACTGAGGTCAGCTCACAGTACGCCAGAAGAAATGGACAAGGGAGACTGATTTTCTGCTGGTGTGTCAGGACTGAATAGTGCCTTGGGGGTGTGAGTACGAGGAGGACTGTGGTCCTCACAATAGCAGGCTACTCTCTCAAGACACAGGCAATGAGCTGGTGGCAGCTAGTTCAGTCAGCAGCGTGTTGCCCCCACAAGCAGGAGGACCTGAGTCTGATCTCTAGCGCCTACATAAAATGATGCTAGGCATGGTGGGATGACCCAAAAGAAGCATAAATCCTCTTATCAGTTTGTAATTCCAGTGCTGAGGGGGCAGACATAGGAGGATGCCTAAGCATTGCTGACTACCCCGGTCTAGCCTAATTGGTGAGCTCCAGGCAAATGAGAGACAGTGGAGGATCTCCACGAAGAAGGCATTCCTGAGGATGAAAACTGAAATTGCTCTCTGTCCTGTACACACACACACACACACACACACACACACCACACACACTATAGGCAGTATGACTGGAGCAGAGGTCCCAGAGAGGAAGTCAGAGCTCTCATGACACTGAGTGCATGTGGCTTGCTAAGCATAAGCTCTCTGGACCTATCTGCTTGTAGAAGTCCACACCTTGGCAGCTCCCTGCTTCAGTTATCAAAATTTTCATATGACCACAAGCCTACAAGGAAGCAACCTCCCCCTAACCAGCTTCAGAGGTAGGCTGTGAATAACCTCCTCTTAAGAGCTCATTAGCTGCCTTCCTACCAAACAGAACATGGGACGTCGCAGGCAGGTTGTGTCTGTCTGAACACCCCCACTCCTCCCACCCCCGTTGTGTGTACCTGTACCTGAGTCTGTCAGGGCCCTGTTGTTCTAATGTGGCACCTGATGATGTGTCACTTCTTGTGTCCTTTCCTGTCTCCCACCTGTTCACAGAGACTTCTAAATTAGCCATCTGTTGCCAAGGAAACTCTCAGCTCCCACAAAGTGTGAATCCTGAGAGATTTTTGGAAGAAGGGGAGGTGATTTATTGAGCCTGGTTTGGTCTGTATACCTATCACAGCCTAGATAACAGAGGCCAAAGTTGTATATGTGCATGTGTTGTTTTCTGAGACAGAGACTCATAGCTCAGGGTAATTTTGACCTTTAACTTCTGGTCTTCCTGCCTCTGCCTCTCAAGTGCTAAGATTACAAGTGTACAAGTGTGTGCTACCATTCCCAGTGTATAGTGTTAGGCACTGAACCCATGGCTTCATACATGTTAGGCAAGTACTCCAATGAGCCTTACCACCAGCCTGATAGTGGTGTCTTGGTGGATATGGGCCTCCTACTTCCAGCTATATAGCCTTAAAAACTTGCCTAAATGCAGATCTCTAGGCCCATCATGACATCCTGAGTCATTATCTAGACTCTAGATACTAGATTCTAGAGCATGGGTTCAAAGGCTACTTGTGGCCTGAAAAGAGGCCTTTTGAGGATCAGGAAAATAACCACAGGTTTTGCTGTTAAACAGAGAATCACAGGCTGGAGAAATGGCTCAGCCATTAAAAGCTAAGCTCACAACCCACACGTCAACAGAAAATAGTCACAGAGGGCTGGAGCATCGCTGACTTGTGTTCAATAATTATATCTTCTTCACTTGCCGTTTGTAGATGGCGGCAGAGTTAAAAAGGATGCAGTAACACAGAAACCCAGGCCTGTGTTCTGGAACATCTTCTCTAGGTCCTACAAGCTATGTGCTATTTCCTGGAAGTTGCTTTGAGCTCTCAGGGTGTAAAGGGTATTCCAAAGCTGCTAAGGACAAATCAGTATCTAATTAGATCAAAATGGAGACAATGACAGTGGTTGGAATCACCTACACATATAGGCCTCGCATGGACTGCCGCAGTCCCCAGAGAAGCTCGAGACCTGTTCACCATAATTGGGTGAGCCAAGAGCTAGCTAGTGTGCCGTCTCCACTGCCTCTTCCTTCCTCTCCTTCCTTGCCCATGTTCAAAGTATCTTGAGAAGTGAATCCTCCTCAAATACAGGAAGGACCACATTGCCTGCATTTCTTCTCTCAATGGCTCTGTGCAAGCATTCACCCCAGTCCAGATCCTTGTCATATGTGTCTTATGCTAGCATTAAGAGACACCCCACAATCCCATAGAGACTTGGGAAGACAGACTTCACATGACCTGGCCCAGGTCACAGAAAGTGGGTGGAGGCCCCTGTGCACTCCTGAGAGAGTCCTCTTTCCAGCACTCTGCAGCCTTTGGTGCGGCATTTTCTCTCTTCTACTGAAGCTGAAGATTTTTTTTCCAGTGGTGAGTGACATCCTGCCTGACCCTCACTGTGTGCACAGGAGCAGTGACATTTTCAAAACCATTCATTTTCATTCCTCCTGATCCACTGTGGAGTCCCGGGAATGCTGGTGTGGGCACTCCATAACACGAGGACTGTATTCACAAGATGTCCTTCATCCTCCTGTGCCTAACAAAGGATTTGAAATTTTAAAAAGGGGTGATTGAGAGGAGGGCTGGGCATGGAGGTGGCTTAGGACAGAATATGGATGGACCTGCAAACTCATTCCAAAGATGGCATGGTAGCAAGGAGAGCCTGGTGCCCACTTTTCAATAAATAAAAGACTTGAGTTTCTATAACTGACTGGATGTTCCTGCACCCTTTATGATAACAGGTGGAGAGTGCTTGGAACATGAGTCTTCCTCTGGATCATCCAGTCCAACCACCTAGCCTGACCTCCAGCAGAGGTGCTGCCAGCTCTGAAGATGGCATGTCCATTCCATCTCTGTTTAGAAGCTGTGCCCCCAAAGACCTACCTCGGTGTATCCACAGGCAAGTGTGTTTTCTTTGCAAATCAATGATAAGGGCAAAGGTAAGGCAGGAGTGACAGTCTGTTATGTTGTCCAGTGGAATGAGGAGAAAGTGGAGGAAGACGGCCCAGTCCATAATGTGGTTGCCCTGCAAGCATGAGGACCTAAATTCAGTCCCCAGAATCCAAGGGACGGTGGAGAGGGGAAGACAGATGGGGTGGAAAAGGGTTGTATCTAAGCTCTGGGGCTCATTAGTCAGCTCAAAAACAAAGTAGACAGAGCCTATGGAAGGACACCATGATAGTATTCTGGTCTTCACATGAGTGACACACACACACACACACACACACACACACACACACACACTAGTGGTGATAGCAATAATTAACAATACATAAACCTTGTGGGACTGTCTCTGGGCAGTTTCGACTAGTGGACACCCACCGCTGTAGGAGATTGGAAATTTCCTTAGGAATGCTCATGGTTGTACCAGGGAAGTGGCAGAGACAGGAGAAGGGAGTTCTCAAGGGCACCCCAGAGATGCTGTAACTAGCACAGGGCTCTGACAGGACAGTGTTCCCACACTCCTGAGAACACCGGGTCCAGTCACATGGACAGCTCCCCTTCTCTGAGGGTCAGAAACAGACCCTGGGCCTGCCTTTCCCAGCTGAGAGGCATACAGAACAGAGGCCTCATCTCCCTGCTGTCCCTGGACACTCCATGCATTGTTCCCCACTTTCTTCCCTCCCCTTTGTGGAGCTGGGACTCACTGTCTATGGCCAATGACTAGCTCAAACCCATGGTTATTTAGCCAATGCTGTCTCATTGGGCACTCAAGACAGTTCTGGTGACCCATCTCTGAGAGCAGTCCACACATAGTTAGAGCTCAGTTTCTCCACCCATAGGCAATGGACTTGGAAAGTTTCCTTACACTCACGCCTCTCTTTCTGCATCCATAAAACAGAGTCATTAAAAGCACCAACTCACTGTAAGACTGAAAGGGGAGCTAGACAAATGAGGGTCTAGCCCAGTGCCTGGCACAAAATCAACACATCCACGTAGTTGTCACAGTAAGAGGTGGCAGGAACTCAGGAGGTTTGGAAAGAACTCAGCTAAGACTCACCTCAGGTTCCACTATAACCTCAGATCAGTGGCTCTCAAGATGTGGTCCATGGAAGAGGAGTCTCTGCATCCATGGAAACCCAAACACTTCAGTGCATCCCAAACCCATGGGGTCATAATCAGCAACTCTAGGATGGAGTCCAGCTGTCTACGTGACCTCCAGGGACTCACATGCAAGGTGAAAATGCCCCATGGTGGGAGATTGAGCAGGACCCTCACTCTACTTCATACACAGTAGGAACCTCTCACTTAGAGCAAACTCCACAGGTCTGTGAAATCTCTTGCAAAGCAATCCCCGGAATAACTGACCTGAAGAGCTGGAGCATGGGGTGCAAAGGAGCAGCTAAGAGTGATAAGGAAGTTAGCAGCTCCTGGAGGATGGTTATTTTGAGCTCAAGAGGAGGAGGAGGAGGAAGGAAGAAAGGGAGGGAGAGAGGGAGGAAGGAAGGAAGAAAGAAAGAAAGAAAGAAAGAAAGAAAGAAAGAAAGAAAGAAAGAAAGAAGATGAACCATACCTTAGTAAACCCATAACATGGCTCTCCATACCTCCTTCCTATGGTCTTCAACTTCAGTTCCCAGTGCCCAGGCCAATGCAAGCCAGAAAGCTGCATGCACTGTGTTTCTCCTACCCATGTCACGTGATACCATGAGGCATGAAATGAGGAGACCGCCTCAGTTAGACCTGAAAAAGGGAAAAGAAGGAGTAATCAGGGCCTGGCAATGTAGCTAAGTTAGTAGACTGCTTGCCTACCAGGCACCAAGCCCTGGGTCCATCCCAAGCATGATGTAACAATAAGGCACAGTGGGACACACCTATAACCTGGTGCTCAGGGATGCATGTAGAGTGGGACACACCTATAACCTGGTGCTCAGGGATGCATGCAGAGGACCACAGTTGAAGGTTATCCTTAGCTACTCACCTGCATAGCTAGTCTGAGACTAGCCTGGACTAGATACAACCTTGTCTCAAGAAAACAACAAGAACGACTAAGAGCCAAGAGAACCCCGCATGTTTATCACCGGTGGGGGAGTAGATGAGGCAGCAGGGCCAGGTCAGGACTTGGATAGGCAGGAGATGCTCCTCAGACACAACACTGAAAGAGTCATCCAGGTAGCCCAGTCTAGGAGGGGCACCTCTAAACCTTCCCACTCGAGTCCTCACATGACATGAAAGTCAACCCACTCCTTCCAGTAAAATTGTGGTTTCTTCTAAGAACTCAACTGAGTCAGAGCCATCATTCATTCCTGATTTGAAAGAAAACATTCGGGAGCAAGGTAGGAGGCTAGCCCCTTCTACTAACAATATTCTTCCATAGTCCTGCTGTGGGGACCAAGCCCTGTTGTCGCCCCCACCCCCGCCCCCCGCCCTCTGCCTCTGCCTGGCATCAATGATGCTGCTATTTCAATCTAGGGGATCCTGCGTGGCCCTCCTGCCTGCCGGGAGGTGGCACCGCCCACCTGTGCCAGCTGCCAGGCTGGCCTCTGCATGCCTGGAGCCTCAAGGCTCTGAATGGCAGCAGCAGGTGGGAGTCCCGCTGGGGGAAGGCAATGAAACTCACAGCCGTAAACGAGTTTATTATTGTTGTTAACTCAGGAAATAAACATCTCCGGCACTAATAAAGCACTGCGCTTTCGGTCTTTATGTCTCAGAGCCCAGGTTTTCCCAGCACCTGGGCTGCTGGAGCTGGAATAGCCCTCTGAGTCCAAGGCATTGGCCAGGCTGTCTCCCCGTGGCTCCTCTTCCACCAATGGCAAGCAGCTCAGTGTAGCTCAGCCCTGCCTGCTCCATCAGGAGCTGGGAGAGGGCAGCATGGCAGAGACTAGACCAGGAGCTCCTGTGGGTGTACCAAGACGCTGGGGAAAGGGTTTCACTTCGCTTCTCTCTGTTCTCAGGCAATGAATGCTGAGCTGGCCCTGTGGGCGAGGGTGGGATGCCCTCTTGTCCATCAGACGCTCCTGCTGGGGGACCGCAGTGACACCACAGGCCTGTTGCTGTTTCCTCTGGGTTTCCATTTCTGCAAACAACGCCAAGGTCTGGGGCTCATGAACATTTCCCGCAGTGAAGGTTTAGAGTCCAAGATGGATTCTCTGATGCTGAGGGTGGGGTCTCCAGGCCAGGTTCACCTAGGTTGTGTGCCCTCTTCTATATCTTTGGAGTCCTCTGTGTCCAAAGCAGATAAGGAAAGCTGGTGAAGTCAAGGCACAGTGGCTTAAAAGTCCTGGCCTATGCCCTTTGGTAAGAACTAGTCACATGGCCCATGGTGTTACAAGAGTGCTTGGGGGATGTAGTTCCTGATGGAGTAGTGACACCCCCCCACACTGCCACATAAATACAAACATACCTGTGGGCTGGAGATTACGAATCCCCAGGGGATAGTTGGTCATCTCTGTCACAGACTGTTTATTAGAGAGCTGAGTGATGATGTCAAGGTTGTAACCTCAGTCTTAAAGGGTTTAAATTTGGCTATTACCCATTGGGCCTAGGAGTCACCATTGTCACTGCCGGAACTGGGTGCAGTAGAAGAAAAATGATGAGTGAATTCATACAGGCACTCCTATCTACCTCGGTTTCTCTAACTAGAAGAAGGTATTATGAAGACTACCTACCCCCCAGGTCAACATGCCATTTAGAAATGATTCCCAACCCCTGGCGCTGCACAAAGACATCTAAAGAACCTCAGAGCCAACGAATCTGGGAAAGAGGCAGTCAGTATGAGCAGAGCAGGAGGCGGCCTGCCCTGCCCTCTATCCTCACAGATGTCCCCCAAATCTCAGCCTATGGGATTACCACTGAGCCCAGCATGGCTTTATAAGACAGAACTGTGGGTGTGTGCTTGATTTAAAATCACTCCGGCAAAAACAAACAGATAGCAAACACCTTCCCTCAGACGGCGAATATACATACACAACCACACAGGGTGAACAACAAACAGATTAGCAATAGACGCAGCCTGTCTACATTTAGTGCAAGCTTGGTACACATGCACACCTTGCTTTATCCCTCCTCCTAAAGCAATTATCCTGCTAAGAATGCTCAGAGAGAGAGAGAGAGAGAGAGAGAGAGAGAGAGAGAGAGAGAGAGAGAGAGAGAGAGAGAGAGAGAGAGAGAGAGAGAGAAATAAGAAGTATAAATGCTCAGCTTTCAAAGGGCTGATGGTGGGGATGTGAAGAGAAACAGCCCAGGAAGGACTGTTTAAATACGAAGCCCTGGCCTGGGGATGTAGCTCAGGTGTGCTTGCCTGGTATGCATGAAGTCCCATGTTCCATCCCCAGCACTGCATTAGCCAGGCATGGCGGTACATGGCTCTAATCTCAGTTCTGGAGAGATAGAGACGGGGGATCAGAACTTTAAGATCACCCTAAGCCACACAGTGAGTTCAAGGCCAGCCTGGGCTATATGAACCTTTGTCTCAAAAATGGAAATAGAAAAGATGGGAGGAAACCCTGTGTGTTCAGACCTGTGGAAGTTCTGGTTAAGTAAGAATAGGCACCGGACCTTCTAGCAGGTAACAAAACCCCGCCATGCCTCCGAGGCCCCTGTGTGTGATGGAGGGTGCTGGAATGGGGTCAGGGACTATACCATGGTTTCCATTCCATGCCAACTGGGTCCCTTGAGCAGAGTGTGTGACCTTAGCAGCTCTGGAACTCAGAGGCGACCTGTGCAAAGCCACATCCAAGACCTGATACCCAGCAGTTGGGCGAGCTGCAGGAACTTCCTGTTCAACCCAAGAGAGGCAGAGTTCCTGAAAACCCAGGGGCTGTCCTGCTGGGCTCATAGGATATTTAGTGTATGGTTGAATGGTACTGTGACGTTGTCACCCTCTCCTCCTTGCCTCCCCCTCCTCCTTCAGCTCTTCCTTCACCCTTCCCTCTTTACTTTACTTAATTCTCCCACAATACCCTGAGGCATCAACCAATCAGAAGCTTGAGAAAGGTTTATGTCCCTCCTCAGATTGTTAAAGTGGAGCTCCCATGGACCTGCTCTAATCCCAGTTTTGTCACTGACTCCTAGTGACCTGAAGCAAGTCACAAACCTATGGAAGCCCTGGGTTCCCCAGGTCCAAATGGAGAAAACACCCTGGAGAACAATATGGGGTTAAACAAAACAAAACAATACATCATAGCACTAAGTTTGGGGGAGCTGTGGGTGATGATGAACAGTGACCAGTATCTTCATCCCATGGATACTACAAGGACCTCTTCACCTGGCTTCTCTGTCTCTCTGGAATTACCATCATAGGAACTTTGCTAAGACTTTGACCCCTGGAAAACTACAATATAGAAAGAGTACATACGAGCGAGTGGAAGGTGCCAGAAGCAAATTCCTACATTCATGTAGCTTGACTAAGGTGGTAAGTCAATTTACCCTCCTTCTGATTCCAACCAGCTGGGAGAAAGCAGGCTGAGGTTGCTAATAGAATATTCTGGTTGCTTAATGGCTTGATAGAAAGATACTGGTTCATTGCCTGGTGGTATGGAGAATATGGAATCTTTGTTGTAGTTATGGGGACTTGCTCCCTGGTTATTCCCTCCCACCACCCTACCCAGTCCATCCCCCTAAGGAACGATGTTTTTCTCCCAGCATGGCTGCCCTTGGCTTTGCTTTCTGCCTACCCGGAACCCAGCTGCTCACAGCCAGAGCCAGCTCTGGCTCCTGGAGGGAAACAGATTTGAGCATGCAAGACCATACCTCAGCATCCTTCTCCCCAAGCCTCATTACGATATTGTCGATATTCCCCGCAAAAGGGCATCTCTCCCGACGCCTTCGCTTTTATATTAATGTGCGTGAAGGCAAGTCAAGCCTGATTAGCATGAAGACAATTGCTGCAATCCCTCCTGGAGAAGGCTCTCCCAGACTGCGTAGGCGGTTTAATTTCAGAGAGCCATTAATTGGCAAAATTGCTTAAGCAGCTGCTCTCCGTGTCATTTCAGGACCACTTCGTGAGAAGCAGGGAAGAGAGAGGGAGGGAAGGGAGCTGGCTTCCCTGCAGGCCAGCCTGCCTGGGCGCTAGCGTCCACACTCACCTGAGCAGATGGACACAACCCTGTGGGAGGGCCACGCGTGTCCCTGCTCTTGTCTAACCCATCATTCGGCCCTTACTGCCACGTGCACACCCCACCAGCCTCTCTGCTGCCCCCTTTCTCTCTAACCACGATCAGCCAGGATGGAATTCCCACCCACCTACAACATCAAGTTCAGTGTCAACTCTTCCCAGAAGTTTCCAGGATGGGCTCCTGGAAAGTTTCTCTCCTCTCCTCTTCTGTACAATTCCATTCTAATGTATGTGGATAGGTGTTTTGCTTGTATGTCTGTCTGGTTACTGCGTATATGCCTGGTGCTCACGGAGGAGAGAAGAGGGTGCTAGATCCCTTAGAACTGGAGATATAGACAGTTGTGAGCCACCATGTAGATGCTGGGAATTGCACCCAGGTCCTCTGGAAGAGCATCTCTCCAGCATGTCCCTTTCTTTCTGACTCCTTTGTGGCAATGCTTCTGTTTTGTCCCAGATCATACTAGACAGTGGGCAGGGATTGCCATGGATAGCTTCAATTGTCAACATGACCCAACATCGAATCACTTGAGAAGAGGGTCTCAGGGGGCAGTTGTTTATATTGGGTTGACTTGTGGACATATGTATGGTGGGTTGAATTAATTGAAATGGAGGACCCATTCTAAATGTGGGTGGCATCAACCACAGGCTGGACACTGGACTGTAGAACAGTTAGGGACACCAGCTGAGCGTAAGCAAACATGCAAGCAAAGATCCACATGTTTATTCTCTCTGCTCTTGACTGTGGATGTGATATGCTAAGTTCCTGCCTCTACTTCCCCAACATAATGAACTGCACCCTGGATTTTAAGCCAAATAAATCTTCCTTTCTGAAGATGCTTTTTGTCACAGCAACAGAAATGACAGCAGAAGGGGTCTTGGGTCTTTCGTCTCCAACCCTGGAACATAGAACCTGATGTAATGAATTGCCCAAATAAATGCTTGTAGGTGGAGTGGAGTTTGGGGGTAGGTTTTCAGGCTGTTCATCAATTAGCAAGCATATAACAGGTGTTGGTCAAAGAGGAGAGTATGGTGCTCACTAGGGGCAGAGAGGTCTGTTATGTCACCTGCTGACAGATGACTGGGGGAAAGGTAAGAGGAGAGATGGCATGCCCAGAACATGAGATCTCAGAAAGTGGGTAGAAGAGAAGCTCACCTTGAGCCTCAAAGAAGGAGCACAGCAAGGTTAGTGGTTACTGTGATTCTAGAACTTTCTTCAAAGTGAACAAGTAGAAAGAAATAGAAAACAAATAAGTGAATGTGTATATGAGTACTCAAATGTGTGCTATGATTAATTCCTAGAAGACAGTTAAATCATAGGATTTAAAATAGTATTCAGGGCTGGAGAGGTGGCTCATCAGTTAGGAGAGTGGACTGCTCTTGCAGAAGACCGGAGTTCAGTTCCCAGCACCCACATTGGGTGGCTTGTAGCCACAGGTAACTGCAGCTCCAGGAGATCCAATGCTTTCTTCTGGCCTCTGCAGACACTGCATTCTCACACACAAATGCACACACACACACACATATATATATATATACACATAATTAACAGTAAAAACAAAATCTAAACCAATCAATCAAATGTTGGAGCATAGCATGTATGTGGTAAGGCATGAAAGTATGTGCCTCATTGAATTCTTGTATTAGTCTTAATTATACTCACTCCCTAGATGAAGTGCTAGAACATTCCTGTCTCCCCATAAAGTTCCCTGAGACCTTCTCTGCCCCAGGAGCAGCCTCTCTTTTGACTTTTACCCCTGCTGGCTAGTTTGGTTTGAACTCTTGAGGTTATCTTTCACACAAGGCCTTTTCATTGGACTTTGCATCTCTAAGACTGGACAATAGTGTGTATCCCTATCAAAGCAGCAAACTTTTAATAAATCTTTTTGTAACCGATCTCTGGTAAGAACCCCTTGTAACCAACCACAAATCCATTTCCCCAATCTTTCATCAGAAGATCCCAATGTTCAGTTAAAACCTGTATTTCCCAGGCTCCTCTGCCTCCAAGAGTAGCCAAAGAAAAGCCAGAGGATGCCACTGAGAAAGACACCTGGGAAATCTTTACCAGGCCTTATTTGTCCCCAGGGACCTTCATTCGTTCCAATGCCAGATATGGGGTGTGGTTGGAAGTGCGGCAGCCCATCGAAGGCCATGAGACTGTGGCCATGTGATAAGCAAGGAGAAGAAGAAACCCAACAGAATCCAGGTCCCCAGTGTCATTCTGGATCCTGTGTGTAAGCACCAGAGTGCCTGTCTCCTCCCTCCATCTCTGCACTGAAGACCACCATGCTTAGAGCTCAAAAATGACACGAGCAACAAGCAGATGTCAAGACGCCATGCAGACAGATGGCATTCTGGGGATCCAGGAAGGACAAACTGAGAATGACCAGGGACAGCTCTGAAATACGGGGACAGCTATAAGAAATGGAGAAAAGGGTGAAGAACTGTCAGTAGAAAGATGCGGAGAATAGCATACTAATTAGATTAGGCTCCGGTAGGTCAGTTTAGCAAGGGTTAAGGGGACACTCCTAAAAAGTTGTCAAGTCACTAGAATGCTGAGGTCTTCCCATCTTGCTCCTCAGCTATAATCAGTGCATTGCCTCATGGTCTAATGTGACTGCTTGTGCCCTAACCGCCACATCAGTATCCATGCAATAGGAAGAATGAAAATAAACAGAATGGGACAAAGGGTTTATGGCAAGTTCTTTTAGCATTTTATTGACCAGATTCCTGCTACAGAGTCAGTTCAGGCTTTAGGGAAAGTGTCATGATTCTGAAATTAGTTAGATGTCAGAGTTCTGTCATTAGGGATGAAAGATGAAGTGGACATTGGCACACTGTACATGTCTTGGCACAGGGAGTGTGGGTCCATCCATTGTAAGTCCTCCCGTCTCGAGGCAGGCTCTATTTCTTCATTTCTGAATTAGACCGGTGCTATGGGTTCCTTTGATGCCAGCATTTGTGGGGTTGTCAAGGGGCCTGGGACAAGGGGACTTTCCGTCTCCACTCCTGTTCTCTTCTAAAATGGCTATGCAAACCTGAGCTGATGGATGGAGGATGGAGGACCAGGGAAGAGAACCCCAACCCCATCAGCTACACAACCAAGAACCATCTAGGCCCAACCAGCCTTCTGCCAACCCACCAGCCAACTGCAGCCGTGGGGGCTTTCTGATGCCACTTCCTCAAGATGCAACTTCCCTGCCCAGAGCTGGGGATGGCAGGTGACAACTCAGGGACTGCCTGGGACTGGATGCGGAGGACTCTGGAGGCTAATACCAAGATTGTCCTTGGACATGCCCTCACTAAGTACATTAACTCCAAATTAAGAATCTCTTCCTAGAGCAGAATCCTTCCCAGAATGTTCTAGAAGAGGGAGTCAGAGTGCCAGGAATTGTGTGGCCTGCAGCAAACCTCTTCCCTTTTGCCTTCTGATGGTGTGGACTCCATTGCAAAGGCCCTAAGAGAGTAGGTGAGGGCAGTCAGCACACGGGAGACACAGAAGGCCAAGGGTGACAACAGGTTATGGGTCCTGGACACACTCTAACCGTGGCCACAAGCATTCACTCAAGTTAAAGGGAGGAGTCAAGCTATCTTGGCTACCGTCAGGATCCCAAAGAGCTCCAGAACACAGCATACCTAATGGCTCAGCAGCACACAATCCCTCCTTATACCCTGTCACAGCTTCTCCTGGGGAACTACATTTCCCACATTCCCTTGCAGCTGACTTCCTATAGTTTGGCCAATAGGAGGCACTGGTGGCAGACTGAAAAGTGAGAGGAGGGAGAAGGCACCTGTGGGCTCCTGGCTGTGTTTCCCTGAGCTGCAGGCCTAAGGGGGAATATTCCTGAATCTTGGTCATACTGCAGCCCCCAGGTTCCTGAGTGGTGACACCAGGAATCCAGGCTAGGGTGAGGTCTCCTGGGCGGCTGTCCCCAGGACACAAGCAGCTCTCTTCTTTTTGTTTCTCTGCAGCTTTGAACCCTCGTAACCAGTTCCTTGTGTTATACTGAAATATCTAGAGCAGTTTCAGGGTTCCTGCCAGACTGCTGATAGATGATGACAAACGGAGAAATTCTGACTTGCCCCATCAATCCTCCAGTGAACTCTAACCCAGGCCACCAAGTGCCAAGAACCTACGGGCACCTCAACTACCCTACGCTCACATCATCAGACCCAGATCTGGACTTGAGTTTCCTCGCTTCCGTTCTGGATGGTCCCACACTCACTGTTTCTGTTGGATTCTTTCCAACTCCTCCCCAGGGGAGCCCCACTCCTCACCCCACCCCACCCCACCTCTACATAGAGGTCTCAGCTCAGGCCGGTCGTGTGTGCTGGACTTTCCCCATCAACTCCATGCCCTATTTCCTCTAGGAAAGCCACAGATGAATTTGCAAACAATGTCATGGGGTTGGTGTCACCCTCTTCCTTGGAACGGCTTGTTTCTTCTTCACTGGGGCCTCAGCTGGGTCACTACATACAGCCGCACTGAGGTGTTGGCCATGCAATCAGGGTCCTCTGTCTGGGGCTGAGCACCCACATTTAGACTGGGTGCTCTGCCTTTCTGAAGTACGGCGGTCAAGTGGAAGGAATTCATTGGTTGAAAGAGCTCATAGTGAGATATCAGGATCCGAGAAGCCATTGACCAGACTCTCTGGAATTCTTTTCTTCTGAAAACTCACCATGAGTTTGTTTGAAGCAAAATACTTTTCAACGCCTGTGCTTTCAAAGGTCTAAAGTGGCATGCGGGTCTGATGGGGGTGTGTGTGGAATGACAATGGTGACCCTGGATAAGGCAGGTGGTATCCTAGGGCCTGTTGGGTCTCTCTGTTCTCTCCCCAGATGGGGTTCCCCTGGCTTCAGCTCAGTGCTGGCTCCTTAAGATGCCAGGTGGAATCCCATCATTTTCCCTGGCAAGTGCAGCCTGGGAGCAGGTGCTCTGTACCTTGTTCCTGGCGGGAGTGAAGGATTCTTGATTCCCCTTCCAGGAGCCTCCATCCCTCCCCCATGTACACACTGTGTCAGCCTGTCCCAAGCTGGCGAAAATAAACAGTGTCATTACCCCTCTGTTGACGGCTGCACAGCCTATTTATGTCACTTAAGACACCAGATAAATGACTTCCTCATTCCATAATGAAAGGAATATTTCATTTTGCAGAGCTGAGGAGCCGTTTGCGGATCATAACAAAACATTTATACTGTGTTTTGGTAATAAACTGATCTGGAAGTTCGTTCTTTTAGGCAGTGGCTTGGGTATGACTCAGTGTTCTCTGCCCATTGGAGTGGGTAGGAAAGGAGGTACAAGGAGCCTGAAGTACGGGGAGAGACAAGACCCTCAAACACCCTTCTCCCTTACTGAATTAACTTGCTGAAGACAATCCTATTGGGTGTCTGTCATTGTTATTCCCAGTTCACAGGTGGGGAAACTGAGGCATGGGAAGGCTTTGGATCCTTCCCCAGTCATGGAGCCGGCATATGTTTGAGTTGTGTATGAAAATACAAGCCATCTGCCTCCAGAACTCACCCTCTTAAATACAACCAGATATTGATTCTCAGCATGAGGAAGGTCTAGAACACAGAATGCATCAAGAGGAGATGAAAGGAATGGGCAGTTTATAAAACCTGAGACCGCCCTCAATCCTGGCACCCACTCTCTTTTGCCATGTAGCTCCATGGGATAACACCTGCAGTTCTGGCTTCAGTTAGCTGCTTCCTGCTTGTGTCCTATATCGGGGACTGGCAGGACAGAGATGCAAACCTAGGCCTGTCCTCCCCAGCCCTGAGCCTTCTCTGTAGTTTCTGCCTCATCCCTCTCCTTCCTGTCACCTTCCATCAGCCAGAGCATATCTGCTACGCACAAGCCAGGGCTGTTCCCAGGAAGAACTCAAAATGGCTTGAGTGAACAGTTAGTGACATCAAGTTCTTGCCGGAAACAGACAAGCAGAGAAATGTTGTAAAATCACAATAACGTGCCCTTGCTTATTAAACCCAGGTCTGCCATCTGCTGCAGAGACAGAATAACAAGACAAACAAAGCAAAACAATACACAAAGAAGCAAAAGCAACACACACAGACACACACACACACACACACAGAGAGAGAGAGAGAGAGAGAGAGAGAGAGAGAGAGAGAGAGAGAGAGAGAGAGAGAGAGGTAGAAAAGAAGTAGTAATAGCATTGGGCTCACAGAGTTGATCTTTCTGACTGTTCCTGTGGCACTGGTGTTGTCTGGAAGAGTGAAGAGGGGGCTGCCCCCCAGCCAGAGGCCCAGACTCCAGTCCTACCCATATCCCAGTAGCTTCTTGTGTTAAGCCAATTCCTCCTCTTCTCTAAGTCGTTAGATAGTGATAAGATTTCTTGCATTGCTGTTGGCACATAGACTTGTGTGCTGTGCTGGTTATTTTTTGTTTGTTTTGTTTTTGCTTTTGCCAACTCGACACAAGCTAGAGTCCTTTGAAAAAGGGAACCTCAGTTGAGAAAACGCCTCCATAAGGTTGGCCTACAGTCTGTGTGGCATTCCTTACATTGATGACTGATGTGGGAGGGCTCAGCTCACTGTGGGAGCCGCCACCCCTGCCCAGGTGGTCCTGAGCAGTGTAAGAGCAAATCAAAGGAGCTATGAAGAGCAAGCCTACAATATGAAGCATTCCTCCATAGTTCCTGCCTTGACTTTGTGAGTGAACAGTTATTGCGACATACAAGCCAAATGAACTCATTCCCCCCAAGTGGCTTTGAATCAGTGTTTTATCAGAGCAATGGACAGCATACTAGAACATGGATTTACGGAGTGCAAAAGGACAGTGTGCGTGTGGTGTAGTGTGTATGTGTGGTTTGTGTGTATTTGTGTGTGTGTGTATGTGTGGTGTGTGTGGTGTGGTGTGTGTGTGTGTGTGTGGTGTATGTGTGTATATGTGTGGTGTGTGTGGGGTGGGGGGAGTGGGTGGTGTTTGCCAATGTGTGCCAGTGTGTAGAACAGACGTCATGGAGTCTTCCTCACTCACTCTCCATCTCACGTTTTGAGACAGAGTCTCTCTGAATTGGAAGCTCATTGTTCAGCTAGACTGGCTGGGCCACACCTCTGCTTGGTGTCTCCAGTCTTTGCTTTTGTCCACAGAGCTGCTACCTTCTCTCCAGCAGTCAAATCTCCACCTTTGCTTTATTAGGTAACAGTCTCTGTTTTGTGGGGTCTAGGGTGTGGATAACTTCTGGGATTCTTAGTCATGCTGTGTCAGGAAAAGACTGGGGCATGTTTAGGAAGTTGGATGCTTTTATGGAGAGAGGTGGGGGACCTCAGCACAACTTACTCAAGAAAGCATCACTCCCTGTCTCTTGGAGACAGCAGAGAAAGCAGAGGCCTTCACTGGAGAGAAGGACAGAGAGGAGTTTGCCCTTCTGCTCTGCCAGTCCCTGCCCACCCACCACCCATCCAGCCATTCATGCCTCCACCCACCACCCGTCATCCCCCCAATCATATAAATACTTGCTCAATGCTAATTCAACCTAGAAGAGGTGGAGAAGTGTTCAGAGACAGGTAAGACGTACTCCACATGACTTTCCTGTTTGGTTTGGATTTTACTCTTTTGTTTGTTTATTTTGTCTTGTTACTTTGAAATAGGGTCTCATATAGCCCAGGCTGCCTTAAACTCACTATGTAGCCAGGAATGACTTGGAGCTCCTGATCCTCCTGTCTTCACCCCACCACCTGAGTACAGAGATTACAGGTCTGCACCACCATTGTCCACTGGATACAGGTCTGGAACGGAACCCAGGGCTTCCTACCTGCTAGGCAGGCACTCCACCCGCTGAGCCCCAGGCCCAGGCTCCTATCCACTCATCCTGAAGGTCTCCTGGTGGAAGGCAGTTGTTCTTTGAGGAGGGTCAGGCTGTAATGAATGATGTGGCCCTGAGAGAAAGGGGAGGGGGTCAGAGGGACCCTACCTCTGAGCGAGGGAGACCTGCAGTGCCTTCCCAGTTAAGGGTGAGGAACGAGGCCTAGGACCCTCCCTCCTCTGTCACTTCTCCGCACCAGCCCTCACCTGTCAGAGATGGCACCAGAGGCTCTGAGATGGAGATCTAAGTCCAGTGGACTCAGGAAGACAAATGACCATGAGCCACCATGTGCTCTTATGACTACCTCCTGAAACCCTGAGAAACAGGAATTAAAACAATAGAATTGGTTGAAACTACTATATTTTATCAAACACAAAACATGTGTCTTTGCAGTTTGACACTTTGTGAATCAATGTATTTTACAACTAATAATATGCCACAACATAATTAACAGGACGTTTTCTCATGAAATATAACATAATGGTGTGACATCAATTAGACAAAAAGGAAGAGAGGTGGCCAGAACACTTTTATAAGTAAGTATTTCAGTGAGAAATTAAGTTTCTAGGTTCATAGTAACACAGTGGAGCTTAAACATCCTCGTTGGGAAATTCCAGACCAAAAAAAAAAACCCTAAATAGTGGTATTTAATGAAAAACAGCAATGACAAATGGCTAGAACATGGCACCTAACAGCTGCCATGCTAGTTACTCAGAGTCTAGGATTGTTGAGGCATCTCCCTTTACTCCATTGCATTTTCTTGTCCATTGTGTTTCTCTTCCTCTATCCCCACTCCCCAAGTACTGTCCTGGATGTTTATAAGAGGGCATATGAGGGGAATACAACTTCTAAAACACTAACAAGCTCCTCAGCACCTCCTTTCTGAGTCCCAGTCCTTCTCTGAAAGGCAGGAACAGTGTGCATGTGGCCCCTGCAGGAACGTTTTAGGAATGCCAGGTCTGATAGGCAGTTCATACAGTCTCCAGCATTTCATAAATATGCCTAAAAGCAGCCCTTAACTCACTGTGAAGGGAACTTCAGTCAAACCTCTGCTTATATTGCTCAGGGCTTAAGGTAGGGCTTTGATTCTTGAACACTTCCTCCATCATCTAGAGTTGAACAAGCATTTAACAAGTTTTCATATGACTGGGGAATAAGGAATGGTAGTGTGTATGGTTGGACACACATGCAGAGATAGATGAGACACATAGATTGGTGAGGTGCATAGATGCATGAATAGATAAATGCATGTGTAAACAGATAGATAAGCTAAGCTTAGTGGCAAACACCTTTAATCGGGAGGCAGAGGCAGAGGCAGAGGCAGAGGCAGAGGCAGAGGCAGAGGCAGAGGCAGAGGCAGAGCCAGAGGCAGAGGCAGAGCCAGAGCCAGAGCCAGAGCCAGAGCCAGAGCCAGAGCCAGAGCCAGAGGCAGGCTGATCTTTGTGAGCCAGTTCCAGGACAGCCAGGGCTACTTAGAGAGACCCTGTCTCAAAACAAAACAAATCAAAACAATACATAAATCGAATAAATACATGGATCGATTAAGAGATGGATAGATTTATCAGTGCATGCATAAATACATGAATGCATGCACAGAGAGGCACATGCATAAATTCCTGAATGGGTGGGTAAATGGCTAAACAAATGACATGCATAGATACATGGATGGATGGTTGGAATTATTTAGAAATGTTTTGCTCTTAAAATATCAAAACAGGGATCCCCTGTGACAGAAAAGCGTTTGAAGTCACTAAGGCTGGGCTAGATTTAGAAAGCCATGGCCGCTTTATCCAAGACCACAATTGAGTAAAAATGACAAAGTTCCCCCAAAGTCCAGAAATCCAGATGGGTGTCTGCTCCTGGCCAAACATGCATGATATATTCTTCTTAATAAAGCCAAGCTCATGTCCTCAAATTATCCAAGGAATACATTTGCCCACCCACCGTGGTGGGGGAAGCAATTACTTATTAATAAGGCAATAGCTAAATCTAATTATATCCCCATCAGAGGCAGCTGGTAATAAAACCCGGCTGGTCTTCCAGAGCTTGGTGACCTTGCTGACCTCAAATCAAAGTTTAAACCATCCTTCAGCTTCCCATACACCCCCAGCACACCTCCCAATTACCAGCACCCTGGTGCCTCTGTCTGCCAGGGGTCAGAGGTCACCGCATGCGCTAGATGGCTGGGAGCTGGGATGGGACTTTAGAAATCTCATTATCCTGTTAACCATACATTTATCTGACAAGATAAAAGAGACTAGGTGACCAAGCTATCATTAAAGATTAATAGAAAGTATAAAAAATTCAGCTGCAACGAGCGTTGCTGTTTAGGGCTTGTGATCGGCCTGACAGGGTTATTAATCAGGGAGCCAAAAAGATTTAGGTCTTTGCTCCTGATATTTCCTATTTTTATTTTCAGGGTTGTTTTTTTTTTCTTCCTTCTGTCTTAAGTCATTACCTTGTCTCCTACCACCCCAAACTGGAGGTCAGAGGAAGCTGCTGTTAATTGGTTCTTCTGGTTCTTTTTTAATCATAACCCACTGGGCCAATTATAAATTTGCCAGGACTCCGAAGGATGCTAGTGGACTGGGACAGGGATTCAAGCTGCTTCCCGGAGCTATGCCCCCTCCTCCAGTGCCAGGTCTGTTTGTTGGCAGGGAAAATCGATATGTTTTTAATTTAATTCAGTCCTGGAAGGCACACCCAAGCCCCAAGACGCTTTCTCCTCATTCCTGATTCCATTTCAATTTTACATGAAAAGATTTTCCAGCCCACACCTACCAAGGCATCAGAGGGTAGGATCGTCATCATCTTCTTTTTATTTTAAGGGCATAGGGAATCTTTTTTATTCTTTCTGATACCATCTCTTAGTGCCCACCCACTCCTGCTGCCCGGCATCTTCCCCTGCATCCTACTCCTTTTTGATCATAAATCAATGTCTTTTTCCTGGGCTGCCCTGAAAGACACCAGCCCAGATGAAAACTGAACTGATTCCCCAACCAGCACCCCAGGCTCAAGGCAAAGAGAAGTGGGGGAGGATGGGGCTGAGGGGTGGTGAGAGAGGGTGTCTAGAGCCCCAAAGCTTTCAGGGACTCACACAAAGCTCAGAAGTCTGTGCTGGAAGCCCTGCAGGGTGCTGGGACCAAGTGCCCCAGGACTGAGCCCTGGATGTCCATCCAGCTTTCCAGAATTCTCCACTGCTGCCTGGGTGACATCAGGAGAGTTGACTGGCTTGGCTGGGCTGCTGTGTTGGCTGGAAAATGGGGAGCCAGTTCCTCCCTCACTGACCAGGCTGTTTCAAGATCAAATGGAATCCCTGAGAGCAGTCTCATGTATTGTAATCGCTTCCTGATATGTTTCTACTTCCTCCCCAAGCCACTAAAGCTAATCTGATAAATCAATTAAGGGTAAAATGTGATTGGCTGACCTCTGGCTGGCTGCCAGAGTTCAAGGACAGCATTTTATTCCTATGTGAGCCTTGTACCCCTCTCCCACCAATATGACCTCTTGCTAAAGCACACGTGTGTTTGAGCACCTAGTGGCAGCGATCACCTTCTCAAAGGAGGGCCTGCTCCTGCCTCCAGGAGCACAGCTTATCACCTCCACCAGGAAATGCTCTCTCTCATAAGAGTCAAAGGTCAGAGCTGAGCAAGCAGGGCTGAGGATCCAGCCCAGGAAGCTGAAGTAGGTGAAACAGAATGAAAAACCAGGAAAAGAAAGCACAGATCGTAAAGAGGAGTTCAGGCTAGGTCAGGAGAGTGGCGTAGGCTGCGCACTGAGCAGAGCCTCCCAGACCTTTAAAAAGAAATGTCTGTCTGCAGTTCTGTGGCTCAGGGCTGGACCTGATGGTTTCTGGGTCTTGGCAGGCCTAGACAATGTAAATCAGACTGCCAGCCCAGAGCTGGTGAGTACCGGGTGGAAGGTTGCTTCCTTCCTCTGGAAAGCCACACAGGTGAGGGAAGAAGAGAAGTTAAGCAGGGGAGGAGCATGAGAAACGTCACATTTCTGGACACAAGCATCCAGTGATGTCATGCAGAATGCAGGGCAAGGAAGAGGGAGGAACAGGCCTAGGATCCCTAGGGAAGATGGCCAAGCACATGTGCAGGAAGTCTCACTGATGGCCCTGCTGGAACAGTGAAGATGGGGGGAGGACCGAGAACCCAGGGAGACCTGGATGTGGCAGAAGAGGGCCTGGACATTGGCCTGCTGACAGAGTGACTCCATTTTGCCCCTGCATCTCAACGGAAGATCTATGCCTGCCTAGGAGGGGGTGATTCAGTGGTGGGCGGGGAGGGGGGGAGAGATGCAGTGGGCTAGGGTGTTGGGGTTACCCAGTGACAGGATACCACATTTCTTTTTTCCTTTCTCTCCTGACTGCTCTCACTGGCCCCAACTGCAGAAAGGTGGCATTTACATTCGAAGCCATGCATGGCTCGTGATTTACTAGGTGTGTATCTGGGTCATAATTACAGTTGAAGATGTTTCCAGAAATGAGTTCCCTTAAGCAGTAGGGCTTGTTGTTGGAAGACTGAGCATTTGGGAAACAAATCAGGGAATAGAACAGAATCTCATTCTGAGATAGACGTGTGAGCAGGCCTCACAGACAGACAGCATTGACTGCCTCCAATACCCGGAGGATTCTGGGCCAAGCAAGGGGTGTGTGCATGTGTATGTGCATGTGCGTGCGTGCGTGCGTGCGTGCGTGTGTGCGCGTGTGTGTGTGTGTGTGTGTGTGTGTGTGTGTTTCCAGTGCATTGGTGAGTATGCATCCTGAGAGCAGTGCAGGTATCAAGGGACTTCATGAGCATCCTGGGGGCTGTGAGTGCTTGTGTAGAGCTTGCATCTGTTTTTGTGTTGCAGAGGGTAGAGCAGAAGAAACATGCCTGTAAAGAGCCTACTGTGTTTGATGCTTTGTGGATGTTCTTATATTTTCTTTAGGTACTATTATACTATGGAAACTGTCCAACTCTGTAATGAGGCAGGCTTTATTTCCCCTCTTTGCAAACCTAGTTGTTAAACATTAACTAGGACACCCTAGTTTAGGCAGGAATCTTCTCTTCCATCTTAAGCTGAACTCACTAAGATCATGCTTATGCATCCCCCAATTCCCTCCCCAACATCTAGCACACATGTCTCTGTATTCAAAACAAGAACTCCATTCTAGACAGTTGACTTCTGGAAGAAGTCATAAGTGAGACTGTCCCAAATGGGATTATCATTACTTAATCCCGGTGTGTGTGAGGACATTTCTGTGGAGCCCTGGCCTGTGCACATGGGACTGCTGTGTGCATGTCTCCAGCAATCTTGCAAAAGTTGGCCATACCTGAGGAAGAGAGAACAAGCAGGGATTAGCTGGTGTAGTGCCGTGAAAGTGCCCCAGGCATCACCAGATCCCTGAACCTTGCACAATGGAGTGCTGTCATAGAAACTGCAGGTTTCTCAAGCACCAGACAGTGCAGCACAGGATAGATCATCAGTATTGGTGGGATCACAGGGGAAGTCCAGTCCTTTCTAAGCAACAGAGGAGAGCGTGCCCTGGGGGGTATCCCTGGATCCATAGGTCTGAAGCTGTGACCAGCAGCAGGGCCATGTCTGCTCTGGGCCCTGGGTAGGGTGGGTCTCCAGAGGATACACAAACTAAACCACAAGACAAATCACTCACAGGGAAAAGTCCTGTGGCTCTGAACTCACACACCTGTGTGGCCCCAAAGCCCATGCTTTGGTTTAAATGCCAATAATCTTGACTAAAACTTGACTCAGTTGTACTAGAGATGGAAGGTGGCTCCTAAAGAACTGAGCAGATGATGCTGGGTGGCTGTGGTGGTGGCACACGCCTGTAATCCTAGCACTCGGGAGGCAGAGGCAGGCGGTCTCTGTGAGTTCGAGGCCAGGCTGGTCTACACAGGGAATTCCAGGACAGCCTCCAAAGCTACACAGAGAAACCCTGCCTCAAAAATAAAAAAATTTAAAAAAAAGAACTGAGTAGATGTTGGCAGGTTCGTGCCTGTTTTGGAGTGGGGAAAATGAGCTCTTGCTCTCCCTAGATGGTGGCAACTGTGATTAGATGGGGCCACCTCCTACGTTTCTCTAGTCCATGCTCAACCTTCTTCCATGAAGAACTCGCCCAAAGCCAAACAGATATTGACACCACATGTCTTTGTTACTATTGGACTGCTGTCATGAAACACTATGATGAAGACAGCTCTAAAAGTTAGCATTTAATTGGGGGCTTGCTTCAAGGTTTAGAGGGCATCTAAGGGTTGCTATTGCTGTGATGAAACACCATGACCAAAATGCAATTTGGGAAGGAAAGGGCGTATTTCACTCACACTTTTATTTTTAGCAGTTCGTCTGCAAAAGCAGTTGGGGCAGGGATGCAAGCAGGGCAGGAACTTGGTGGCAGGGGCTTGTGCAGAGGCCATGGAGGAGTGTGGTTTACTGGCCGGCCCCTCCTGACTTACTCAGCTTTCTCTCTTATGGAACCCAGAACTGCCAGGGTGGCGCTACCCACACTGGGCTGTGCCCAACCACATTGCTCACTAATTAAGAAATGCCCTGCAGCCTGATCTTAGAGAGGCATTTTCTCAGGTGAGGTTCCCTTCTCTCAGATGCCTATAGCTTGTGCTGAGTCGACACAAAGCTTGCCAGGACAGAGGAGCAGTCCATCATCATCACGGCGGGGAGCAGACACACATGGTGCTGTAGCAGTAGCTGGCATGCACACAGCAAGCAGAAAAAAAAAACAGACACTGGGCCTGGCATGGGCTTTTGATACGTCAAAGGCCATGTCCAGTCACATACCTCCTCTAACAAGGCCGTACTTCCTAGTCCAGCCCAGATAGTGCTGCTAGCTGGGGATTAAGCGGTCAAACATATGAGCCTATGGGGCCAGTCTCACTCAAACCACCACGCCATGTTTGCAGAGCAAACCAAGCAAACTTCTTTCCTTTTGAAATCACTTGGGGATTTTCATTATGGCCACAGGAGGTGATCTAGACAAGTAATACTGAGAGGCAGGCCCACGGTCATGGTAGATGAAAGGATTCATCTCCATCCCCATCTCAGTGACTGATCTAGTTACAGGCCAGTCTCAGTCATGTTTGTGGAAAGAAACAACACTGAGCTCTTTTCTCTGGACCTGGCCTTTCTTGCTGGGCCAGGCCTGTTACCCGTATGAGCACTGAGCTTCATGGACTCGGTGGTACCCCTTATAACCCCACACTGCTGCCACCTTATGCTTCTATGTATTTGATTATTTATTGGTTTAGCTTTTAGAATAGCACTCATGTAGTCCAGGCTGGCAATGAACTCCTCATTAGCCAAAGATGGCTTTGAACTGCTGATCCTCTTGCCTCCTAGGATTGCAAGTGTGGACCGTAATGCCCAAGTCCTAGGTATTGAACACAAGCCTCCTGCCTGCCTACTTGCATTCTGCCCAATGAGCCGTTTACTTTCCCCATTTGTGTTTCAGCTACATGTGACCTGGGTGTCAGCCTAGACTGCAGGATGAGCATTCGGGAGGGTTTAACATGTCCATCTGGTAAGTCAGGTTGAAGACTGGGGGATCCTAGGGCCCTAACCCAGTCTCTACGAAAGCCTATCTATCACCCTATCAGAGAAAGGGGCTACTTCTTGGATCCCACCCAGTTGTCTGGGAGTACTCTTTGTGCCTGCCTGAGGGAGCTGCTGAGAAACAGTCATGAGATACACAGAAACTCAGCACATGCCCACAGCTGCCACTGTTACCAGCATCTCTAGGAAGGATGCCAGAGTCATGCCAACATTCCTATGGCTGCTGTCCCAGGCAGCAGAGGTGCCTGGGCTCCAGGAAGTCAGTCCCTTGTAGATGTAAGCCAAAACAGAGCAGGGCCTCATGCTGCCTGCACCCTACCCACAACATGTAGGGGTCTTCGGAAAAAGAGGGACAGAGAAATATTTTCCTATACATTCTGCTTGTTACACATTTAGTAATCCACTGTGTCTTCTTAATTATAAATCAAGAAAGCAGCTACCATCGTCCAGCTGTTCAGTGGGAACTCAGCCAGCGAGCCTGTCCTGCCCAGGGTCACTCTGTCCTCCAGGGCAGAGACCTTCAGCAACTAGCGCTCATTTATACTGGTTAACACAATCTCAACATATCTGCTGTCATTGGCCATAGATTTGTGTATCCTCCAACCCCTAAACATGCTGTTTGAAAGGGTTTGGGAAGGATAAAGTTAAGTGAGGTCATGAGGGTGGAGCCCCACACGATGAGAGCAGTGTCCTTATGAGAGAGTATAGCTCATCTTCCCTCTGCCTGTGCGTAAGGCAAGAGAGGGCCCTCACTGTGGCTCAGTGCTGGTGGATCCTGAGCCTAGGGTTCCAGTCTCTACAACCAGAACCCTGAGGAATGAATGTTTGCCCTTTAAGCTATCCCACGAGTGGGCTCTACTACAGCAGCCTGGACCAACTGAGACAAGAAACAGGAATCAGCTGTCCACTTTCTCAACACACCAGTTTTCACATATAAGTAATGACCCTACATCTCCTGTTCATGCTAGGGGTGGACTGGACCCTGGTGTATCTCACAGGTGTGTCTAATTTTTCTTTTTATATTACAATGACTTTGTCATCTACAAAGTTGACCCTCAAGAACCCCACAATCAAGTTACCTAAATAAATAAACCTCACATTTTAAGTAAGTTTAGGGCTCTGTGTTGACCTGTTTTCATGACCTGTTTTCTAGGACACACGTAGCCCAGGGATCCCAGAGCAGCCCCACCTGGTAAGGACATCAGATTCCATTTAGTGGATTTTGAGGTAGCCTAGGTAGGACTCCCAAACATAAGAGGTCCTAAAGCAGGTGAGAGCAGGCAGTCTGATGTGACTGCCCCTCGGGTCAGAGGCAGTTTGGTATTCAGACTCCAGACAACCTTCCCTGGCACCATAGAGTCTCAGCTCCTAGATGGTCCTGAAGGCTTTGCCTCTCCTACCCTTGGTACACTCTCTGTATCCTCCTCTAACCGGCTTGATCTTTCTCACAGGTAAAAGGCCTCAGCCTCTTTCCCTCAAGGCAGTTCTGGCTCCACCAAGAAACTGCTTTCTGGACCATACCACACCAGAAAATTAAAACAGGTTAGCCTTCCTTTGGCCTTTCTCCCATCCAGCCCTGTGCCTGACCCTCCCCCTCAGAGCTTTTCCAGGGAAAGGGGAACAGGAATCCCTTAGATTAAGAGGTAGGACAGCTCACACCAAGGCCCAGAGAGTTGAGACGGCATGGAGTAGCTGTGAAAGGCATGGCATTCACGCTGACAGCTTTCGCTGTGTACAGAGCTGGACTAGAGGTAAGACAAGAACATGAGGAAGGGCCCAATAGATGGACAAAGCCTGAACAGGCCTAAGGGAAGGCCAGAAGGCCTCGGAAGGAGCAGTGGGATGCACAACTAGGTGCTTTTGAGTGAGAGATCTCCCTACTCCATCTTCCAAGGGCTCCTGGAAGCACGGCTGCACTTCCTCATTGGTCAGGTAAAGAAAGAATACTTCCAGCTAAGCCGGTACGCTATGGGGCCCATTCTCTCAGACCCTGGTAGCCAAGCCTTGTAAAAGTGATCATGACTTACTGTCTCTCTTTAAAGAAATATGTATTTGTTTACTTATTTATCAACAGAATTTTATGTAGCCCAGGCTGGCCTCTTACTGCGAAGTAGCCAAAGAGGACCATGAACTTCTAGTCTTTCTGTATTCACCTCCCAAGTGCTGGGGATTAAAGGTCATGCCACACCTGGTGGCCGGTGATGGGACCCGGAACTTTGTACCCACTAAGCTGCATCCCTAGCTCAATTTTCCTTTAAGGACAGGTCTTGCTCTATAGCCCTGGGTAGCCTCAAACCCTCTGTCCTTCTGCCTTAGCCTCCTGAGTTCTGAAATTAGAGGTATGACACTGTAATAGCAGGTACTGGTTGAAGGGAGAAGCTCTAGAACCTCCAGATCTTCTCACTTCATAAGCCAGGACCATTCTGAGCACCAAAGTGTCCTCTCTTGGGATGCACTCTGACAGAAGGATGGGCCCTCTCCCACCTTAATAGAGGACCTCCAGGAAGCAGGAGGTCCTTGGACACGAGGACAGCAGTTGCCACCAGGCTCTGTCCCTGCTGCTCCCCCTGCAACTCCGGAGGGCAGCAGGGACAAGACCAGCACTTGGAGACACTGTCTGATCAGCAACTTGAGCAAAACTTAATTGCTTCCCTGAACCTGAGAAATATCAAACGGCATAAATAAATGTGTATTAAATTATTAATAAAGGCATTTACATCTCAAGTTTGGGGCATGAAAATTAATTTAATTTCTTATGATAAACTGGCTGGTGAAGCACGTGGGAGATGCCAAGGGCAGAGAAGAAAAGGAAGATGGGGTGTGTGCTGTCTTGGGCGTTTGTACTGAAAATCTCAAAAATAGTAAGACAGGATGGTGGACAGGAAGGGAAGGAGAGAGATCTTTAGCAGACCCAGCTACCCACTGCTTTTGTCACTGAGAAAACAGGGTTCAGCTCTAAGTGCCACCCTCAAGGACCTCACTGTAAATGAACTTCAGGATTTGGCAAGCCTGGGTTTGTTTGAAGGGAGAGTTCCTGGCTTTCAAAGGCAGGTGTGACTCAGTTCAGACTGTAGTGGACTCATCTGGTGGGCTTGGAAAGTAGGCCCAGAGCATCAGCTGACATCAGGGGAGCAGTCCAGAGCCCCAACACCTTCCGGCATTCTCCTTACTGCTTTTCTTCAGTCTCTGGCAAGAGGGATCCAATTCTCCCTGTGGCTGCATCCCAAGGAGGCTACTTCCTGGTTGAGCATCCTTGGTTTAGGCTGTTTTCTCTGAGTGTCAGTCTGTTCTGGAAAGTAGGTTGGCAAGGCTGACCCGTGGTCCTGCAGATGTAATGGGTGTTGGGAGACTGCTGAGCTGATGGCACACAGACATGGTACCAGGAAAGAGAGGAGGAAGACCTGATGGGAGACTTCCTCCACTCCAGGCCCTGAGGCCAATTGGAACTTTGAGATGGACAAGCTTGATGAGTTGGAAGTCCACAGCTTTGAAGACCATGGGATCTGGGCTGCTGGGAGCTTGGAAACATCCCATGGCCCAAAGTAAAGAGAAACCACTTTCTCTCCACTATCCTGAAGATTCTCTGTTCACATTCTGAGAGACAAAGTAGTCTCACAAGAGCCAGACAGCAAGGGTTGGACACAGACATGGCCTGAGGAAGGGAAGAACCAAAGGGCATCCCACAAGACTGATACCCAGGCCTCCAGTCTCTGGGACCTTGAGGGAAACTTGCTTCCCACTCCATTTTGGGGTGATGAATGCGAATAGACCTGACTGCGCTGGTCCAAGGCTAGGATGTCTGAACTGCATCCTGGGAAGGCCAGGGGTAGATGTCGACGCTTGCCAGCTCCCTTCCTCGTGCTTCCTATGCCTAGTTTGTGCGTCATTATGAATGTCTAAGTCTCCACACGAGTCAAGGATTCACATTCCAAACTCTAACTCCCAAATGCTCTTGGACACACAATAACCAAGACTAAGATACAAGCTTCCACCAAACATCACTTAGCTTGTCCCCACAGCTAACTCACTGAAGCCCTAACAGCCTTGAAAATTATAGTCCCACTTTACAGCAAGGTAAACTGAGACCCAAAGGAAAACTGTGTGTCCCAGATCACATGGCTTCTTAACCATGAGTGGAGAGGAGCGCTAGGTCCCTATGGCTCAGCCTTCTAACGGAGCAGAGGTCCAGCAACACACTTTTCTCTCCTCTCCTTGTTTTCTTCTTCAAGAGAAATTATTGAGCTGAAATTCACATCAAATAAGATGAACTAAATTGACGAATTCCCTTGGCATTTAATGTAGTCACAATGTTGTGTAACTTCCACCTGGTTTACTATTTTAGAATTATTTATGTTTCCAGCTTGCTTGAGATATAATTGACAAAACTTGAATATGTTTAAGGAGCAAACATATCTGCACAGTGACATGAAGGCCATAATCAAGCTAATTTCTCCATCCCTTCATCTCTTCTCATAACAAATTTGAAACCTACATAATTAACTGTAGTCCTTATGCCACCCACTGAGCTACCAGAAGTTACCATGTAACTGAAAATCTGTGTCCTTGGACTGCCTCTCCATCACCCTCACCACAGGTCCCTGGCAATCACTCTGTTCCAAAGAGTTTGGTGCCCACAGACAGGTAGGGTCTTGTGGCTCTTTGTCTGTACCCAACTTATTTTTATAACCCGCCAGGTCTGCCCCCACCCCCCCACACACACCTCGTGTGTGTGTGGGGGGGGCGGAAAGAGAGACAGAAAGAGATTTTCTCTTTCTTCCCTTGCTGACAGCTATCAAGGTTGTGTAAGCCACACTGAATTTAGAAATCTCATTTCGTTTCATTTGGCTTGATATTCAGAGTGAGATTACTCATTTGTATGTAAGTTCTGTTTATAATTTTGAGGGAAACTGCATACTATTTTCTATTAGCCTTCCTTCCCTGTAAACAGCGACAGTTGCTGGTGCTTTTCAGCTAGCAGTGTGCCATGCACAGCCCTAGAACTATGTGATCTGCCTGCCAGTCATTATAAATCCGTGTTCCCATGTAGAGTAGACAGTGGGTCCGAGTCCAGCCTATAAGCCTTTATTTCAGTGAGTAGAAGACTCAGGACTCCATCATCACCCCTGACCCGCAGTACCCATCGACAGATTCAACCTGAGCATCTGTTACACAGACTGGAGACATTCAACTTACAGAGTTCTGTGGCCACAAAAACAGGTAACAGATCCCCGGGCATAGAAGTGGCCTCTCAGGATTAAGGATGTAGCTCAGATGGTAGAGTAGCTGCCTAATGTTAGGCCCCAAGAATCATATGAACTGAGCATGGTGGCACCTGGGAGACGGAGGCAGGGGAACCAAAAGTTCAAGATCATCCTTGGTTACTTGATGAGTTTGGGGCCAGTCTGCATTGCATGAGAACCTGTCTCAAAACAAAAGTAAGTGGCCTGGCAATGGTGGCGCACACCTTTAATCCCAGCACTTGAGAGGCAGAGGCAGTCAGATCTCAGTGAGTTCAAGTCCAGCCTGGTCTACAAAGCAAATTCCAAGACATCCAGGACTGTTACTTAGAGAAGCCCTATCCCAAGAAACAAAACGAAAAAGCAAAACAAACAAAAACCATGACAAAACAAAACAAACCAACAAGCAAAAGAAGTAACTTCCTAAAAGACATGAGTGTTCGTTCCCTTTCCTAGGCTCCAGGGTTTCACCCAAACTGGGACAGACAGAGACGAGACTGACCACGGAGAGCACAGGAAGAAGGACCCAAACTCAGCAGTGGGCAGGAGCTGGCCTAGCCTTGTGCTCAGACTAGAGCCCATCCCGGGACCTGAGCACAGCTTCAGTCCTATCTGTGACTTTCTGTCTATGCAAAGGGTCAGAGCCTGTGAGGCCTTTGTCTGATCATCTTTACTTCTGCTGTAATTGATTCCCACCAACACCTATTATCTCTGCCTTTTGCTGTTCATCCCCTGCTCCCGTGACTATTAGAAAGGAGGAAGTCTGGGTGTTTGTTGGCTGCAGGGTGAACCAATGGTGCACTTGAGCCCATGGGGCATTGACCAGATTTCTGCCTGAAGAGTGAAAGTGTCATGGTCCCTACTCTACCAAAGTGATTATGAGGGACACGGAGACACTGACAGTGGCTTCTACCTACCATGCGTTGTCATTGTTCCGGTCATTGCTGCTGGCAAACCCTGTGTCCCTCTAACAGCAGCACCAATTGCTGTGCCCATATCTATGAGAGCAGGGGTCTGGGAGATGGCTCAGTTGGTGAAGAGCTTGCCACGTCTTGGTTTCTTTCTTGTTGCTATAGTAAAATACCTTGGCAAAGGCAATGCGAAGGAGAAAGGCCTCATTTTGGTTTACAGTTCCAGAGTGTTACAGCTCACCTTGCCAGGAAAGCCATAGCAGTGGCAGTGACAGGCTACTGTTAACGTTGCACCTGAATTCAGGAAGCAGAGAATGAACAGGGAGTGGGGTCAGGATTTAATGTTTCAAGGACCACCCCAGTGACTCACTTCCTCTAGCGAGGCTCCACCTCCTAAGGCTTCCATGACTTTCCCAGATAGGGCCACCAGCTGAGGACCAAGTGTTCAAAGACACAAATGTATGGGGGACACTCTACATTCAAACCACAGCAACATAAAAACCTAAGGACCTGAGTTCCGGTCCCCAGCCCCAGGTAAAAGTGGGGTACAGTACTGTTCATCTAGAGTCTGAGGGTGGAGATGGGTAGATCTCGAGCTTCCTGAACAACTGAGGAAGATGCCTGAGGTTGACCTCTGGACTCTACACACATGTGCTCATACACACACACATAAACAGGTACATGCATACATACACACAAATAGATACATAATAAATGAAAAATAAGGGGATTGAGATAATTTATCTCTTGTTTATTCTCAACTACTAGCCTCCCTAATTGACTTTAGAAAAAATCAAATTGTAACAGTAGCTTTAAAAAAAGTGTCTTAAGGGCCAGAGAGAGGTCTCAGCTGTTAAGAGCACTGGCTGCTCTTGCAAAGGGCCCAGGTTCCATTCCCAGAACCCACATGGCAGTTAACAATCCTTAACTCTTTCTTCTGGCCTCCAGGAGTACTGTGCACATGTGGCGTACACACACATACATGCAGACAAGACATACACCTAAAGTAAAAATAAGCAAATCTTTTTACAAATGTGTTGTAAATATATTTTTCATTAGTGTTTATTAAAGACTGTGTGTGCAACCTCAGGCAGAATTTACGATGCTACAGAGGTGGATGGTTTATCATCAATCTTTAGGTTTTATGACAATCCAGGGCCCCTCTTTGCAATTATGGTATGAAGTAAATATTTATGTCCATTTTATAGGACGGGGAAAGCAGTCTGGTATTTCACATCACTGTGGACATTTATGGCTGCTGCTCCCTTTGTGACACATAGTTGGTCACTGCCTTGATTCGGGAGTTACTGAGTCCTTTGTCTGGCACACCATTTCTATTTGCTGTGTGGCCATTTTGGAGCAATGCCTTCCATGTCAGAGATCATTTGTAAGATCATTATTAGCAGAAGTGGGGTGCTCCCGATTGCCAGCTGTGCCCGAATTCATGTTGAAGCTGGGATTTGGGAAATCATGTTTTCTCAGAAACAGTTTTAACAGTGAGTCAGAGTTTTCAGAGACTGAGGAGTGAGCTCAGTTAGTAAGTGCTGGCTGTGCAATGAGGGTGAGTTTGATCCCCAGAACCCTCAAGTAACAAAAGCTGGGTGAGGTAATGAGTGCTTGTAATCCAGACACTGGAGAGTGGGGAGACAGGGGGAACCCTGGGGCTCTCTGGCCAGTCAATCTAACCTAATTTATCAGTAAATGTCACTGAGAGGCCCTGCATTAAAACAAAACAACAACAACAAACAAACAAAAAAAAACAGGGTAGGCATCTGGTCTCTATGTGTATGTCTACACATGAACATGTGCACACATATAAAGCATGCAAACACGCACACACACACCACACACACACACACACACACACACACACACACACGCACGCACACACACACACACACACACACACGCGTGCGCGCACACAGACACTTCACGTGATGAACAGATGGACTAGGCGGGCTATCTGTCAGCTCATGTGCCATCCTCCTGAGTACCCTAAAGCTGAGCATGTCCTTTGGTCAGGGGACAAGTGACAGTAAGAACAAGGACCCACTCTTCCTGGTTTCCAAAGTCCTTGTCCTAGGTTTTGATGCCACAGTCTCAGCCCTCAGCCGTCTTGTCCTTTTTCCTTCTCTCAGCCCAAGAGCTTCTGGGCCTGGTCCTTCTCTGTGAGGCTGTGGGGTCTGGTAACCGGTTCCTATCTTCATTTCCTTGTGGCTGGGAGCAAGTCACTTCAGCTTCGTGAGCTGTAAAGCAGGGGATGACATTGTATGAGAGTCATTTGTCAACAGAGCCCCATGCGGCTCTTAAGCGCAGAGCTCAACCATGTGATCAGCAGACAGACCACTAAGTGTATCCATTTCTCTCGGAATACTCATCCTGTCAGCCTGGTGTGGCGGTTCACATTTGCAAGCTCAGCAGTCAGGATGCTGAGACAGGAGGATTTCTGCACATGCAACATCTGCCTGGGCCACACGTAGCATTCCAGACCAGTCTTGGGTACAGTGTGAGACAGACCCTGTCTCAAAACAGAATAAGATATAACAAAGTAAAACAACAAAATCCAGTCTCTTCATGGAAGAAGACGTACTTATGTCTCAGAAGGTGAAACTGTAGACATCATCCTCAACCCCAGCTGTTGCCCTGCACCTGGAGGATGATGGGATACTGCCCTCCCTCCTGGAATGGAGCCAGGCTGGGCTACTGAGTGGCTGCTAGCTGGGGTTAGGAGCCCAGAAGCTCTGGGATGGGTCCAGTGGAAAGGGGGACAGAGAGCTTTTTAAAAACCTTGCCCCTTCCTGTCCCGAGAGACACCAGCCCCAGTCTTTCCAAAATGGATCCCTGGCCTCCTGAGCTGACTTACTATGTGGGTCAGTGTCCCTGGCCAGACCCCAAAGGGAAGGAAGGATTCCATGCTGAACACTGTCTCCCAGGCCCAACACAGACTAGGTAGGAGGACATCAAAGCCTGCTCTTCATTTTGCTGCATAAAAGTTCCCAGTGGGCAATTACTATCCACAGGGAGTGGGAGGTGGGAGTCAGGCAACCCAGACTACATAATCGCCCACTTTTGCTCTTCTGTACTGTCCTGGGTTCTGACCCTCAGGGCACACGTGTGCAACTAGTACCCACCCGCTCTTGTCCTCTGAGAGACCCTGGCACTGAGACTGGGACCTGCCTGCTGCAGGGCTTTGAGGCACACGAGACTAGCCACTTGGCTTCCTGCTCACCTTCCCATAGCTTCCTGCTCTCTTGGAACCTCTGAACCCCTGCAATTCCCAAAAGCCCCCACAAACCCTTCTGCAAACTCACCCCCAGCCTGCATCCCTTCGCTATCTAAATTCAAGGAGAAGGGGAGGAGGGAGAGGGAGGGGTGAGACGGAGAGGAAAAAGAGGAAGTGGGGAAGGAAGAAAGAGAGAAAGAGATGGAGAAAGGGCCAGTAGAGGGAAAAGGATAGGAAGAGGAAGAGGGGGGAGGGGAGAAGAGGGAAGGAAGCTTGGCAAAGCTTGCCTAGTGGGGAGGAGGGAGGAGGGGGCCTTCCTGGGCACAGAGCAGAAGTCCCCGATGCACTGTGGCTGCCTTGTGGTTCCAGCCCGAGGCTCCTGCAAGCACACTGCGGTTGAGCATGATAACCGGCAAGGCAATTCGGAGAATTTCAGGTTTTGTAATAAAAGGTGACAGCACAAAAGCCTGTGATAACAAGATGCTGGGGCTCGGTGCCAAGAAGCTGGGCAGCAGGGACAAGGAGGGCTCACCAGGGCAGACTGCAGGGAGGGGAGGAAACCCACTCCTTTCCTGGCAAGGGAACCAAAATGGAGGCTTCCTCCTGGCTTTGGAGCAGAGACAATGAGTGCGCTTGGAAGGACTCACTTGCTCGTGTCAGGGGTGAGGCTGTAAGGATAACAGAGATGAGCCAGGCCCATCCCTTTCTGGGCTAGCCAAGTCTGCTCACACATATCCCCAGGCCCAGGCCACTGCCCATGAAGGTCACCTTTTGCAAGTCTCAGCAACTGTCCCCTCCTCTCTTCCATTCTATAAAAATCACATGACCTGATCAAGAAGGCAGGTGGGAAGCTGGGAGGGATAGCCTGGCAGGGCCTAGGATGGGAGGTACACGAGGCAGACACTCACAGACACTCAGGGGCTATGGGGCACATCTTCACTCGACAGTACACAGTGTAGGCTGACGTGCCCTGGCGCCATCTTGTCTCTCAGTAGCATCTTTCTTCATGCTCCACTGGCTAGGCCATCCCTCTAGGTGTTTCAGGTGTGCCACACCCCCAGCTATCGAGGCTCAGTGTCTTTGCACATGCAGATGCCCTACTGTCCCTTTCACTGTCTGCCTTGCTGTCCCTTAGAGACCCTGTTCAAATCATGTCTGTGTGTCCATCTCTTCTGAGAAGATTCTTGGGCACTCATGTCCAGCTTCTCCTCCGGGCTGACCATACAGCGTCTGCTCTCCCCTGTCTCTATTAAAACCTGCTGTTCTGCCTTCTGCTTCTCACTTAGGTTCTAAGGAGGGGAGCTACATCTTTTTGTTTTGTTTTTCGAGACAGGGTTTCTCTGTGGCTTTGGAGGCTGTTCTAGAACTAGCTCTTGTAGACCAGGCTGGTCTCGAACTCACAGAGATCCGCCTGCCTCTGCCTCCCGAGTGCTGGGATTAGAGGCGTGCACCACCACCGCCCAGCTGGGGAGCTACATCTTAATTTGCCTCATTGCCAAAGTGTCTTTTTGGAGTAGTGGAAGCTTTATGAGGTAGGACCTAATGGAAGGAAGTAGGTCACCAGGCACATGTCTTTGAGGGTTATGTATTGTCTAGCCCTTCTTTTGTCTCTCCCGGCTTTCTGGCTGTTGTGGGGTGAGTGGTTATGCTTTACTATTTCTCTCCACCATGATGCTTTGCCTCATCATAAACCCACAGTGATGGGGCCAAGCAACCAGGGGCTGAAATCCCAGAAACCACGACCGAGACTACAGTTTGCTCCTGTAAGTTATGACGCATATTTTATCAAGGTGACATAAAACTAACACAAGAAGATAGGTAGATCAATGGGTAAATGGATGCAGGTATTCCCACCTACGTACCTGGTTGAGTGGATGGTAGATGGTTGGATACATGGTTGGTTAGATGTGTAAATGGGTGGATGGATGGATGGATGGATGAATGGATGAATGGATGGATGGATGGTTTGATACATGTGTAGCTGTCTTTCACTGTGGTGGGTAATGTATGGTAGATACATACATACATTCATACATACATACATACATACATAATTAGATATATGCACATCTATATGTATGAGGTGGGTAGATGGATGGATGGATAGATGGATGGGTGGGTGGATGGGATAAAGGCAGGCTCTGGTCAGGTGGGAGTTTCAGGAAACCTCCAGATAGAATAAGTCCTTTATGGGCCCATCACCACAATTCAGGCCCAACAAAGGAAGGATTAGAGATAAGAAATGTCTCTTCAGCATGTGTGTCCCCTAAGGATGGAGGCCAGGTGTCGCTTTGTTTAACAAAAAGCCTTCTACTTTGGCTTTTGTGTGTGAAACCCTGGCAAGGCTTCTCCCTTATCCTTAGACTTTTCAAACCTTGGGTCCTACTTGATACCTGTGAAGTACTTTGAACCTCAGACCTAGAAGTTGTGATGGGAACCTAATTTTGTCCTTAGAATTAAATATACCAAAGGATGATAGCCTCTCCCCTTGGCCACCTCCCCACCTCCAGGCTGCTCTACCCAAAAAATAGAAGACAAGGACTTGATCCCAAATCAGACTTCTCTCTCAGGGAATTTCCCCAGGCTCCTCCCACTTTAAGTCCTCTCATCACCCGAAGTTACACCAGTGCCCCCCCAAGAAGACACTCCCCCTCCAGAGGCACAGGCACCTGCCAATCAAAACAGACATCAGGCACAAGCAGGAGCAGATGCAGGGCCAAGGAAATGACCAGCAGCTGACAGGAACTGCTGTGGAACAGGCCTAGCTGTTTTGGCTCTGTCTGGCTCTGACCGACTGAGGAAGTGAGAGGTCCAACCCTGGCACACTAGAGGCCCCGTGGGCATCTGGAAACCTTACCCTTTTGGGGCTGGACCTGTTGCTAAGCAGATAGAAGCCCCACGTACATCCCAGCCTTGGGCTCACATAGGCCCCCAGAGACACTCACTAGCAAGCAGACCATGACTTCCTGGGCCCTCAGCCAGGGTCTGGGGAGATGTCAGCACCTGTTTTTCTCTGATCCAATGGTTTCTAGAGAATTCTGTTGTTTCTCTGGGCTCCCTCAGAGAACCATTATGCTCCTGGATTGTGCCCCTACCCCCACAGATGGTTCCATTTTCTCACTCCTCTCTACACTCCCTCCTTGGAGCATCTTCTGTATTTCAGAATGAAATGTCTATCTCTTACACCTAAGAATGGATACAGGGTCTCCACCATGGAGAGCACGGGCCGTGGGGTTAGACACCAGGAGTCTTAAATCCCAGCCAGGGATCAACTGACTATGCCTGGGGCACCTAAGCTGACCTGGGTGCTGTTCCTACTCCTCTTGGAGCTGTGGGCCCAATGGTAGCCACCACCTCCCAGGACCATCCAGAAGACTAAATGTAAGGGCAGACAGAAAGTGATTTCTCCACAAAAACAGTTGCTCTTTCCATACAAAGACACACACACACACACACACACACACACACACACACACACACACACACCCCTCAGGAACTATTGTATCAACCACTCTTCTGGGACACTTGGTAATATGGTGTCCCCCGCATCTGCTCCTGTACAGGTCAGGGAATGTGCTGGAGAGTTTCTAGAACAGACTATGTCCCTGCAGTCCACCACCTGGGCTCAGGTGTGCTGGAGGGATGAGGGGAGAGAGCCTTTGTATACAGCTTCTCTCTGGCCAAGGTCCCTACTGGGAAACAACATTCTTGAAGCACAGAGGACTGGATAGAGAAACAGAGGCTCCAGGGAGGGGAAGCCCTGGGGTTTAACATGAAATGTTCCTCATACACTCTGGTGTTAAGTGTTTGCCCAGTTGGTGATGTTATTTGAGAGGTTCTGGAAACCATGGAGGGTTCGATCCAATAGGAGAACATGGATAGATCACTGTAGGTAGGTCCTGATGGGGCAAGTCCTGTTTATATGTCAATAAAGCACTGCTGGCCAATAGGGAAGCAAGATAGGTGGGACTAGGAGTCCAGGAGGACTCTGGGTAGGAGAAATACATGGACATGGAGTCAAGATGTAACCGCCATAGGGATAAGAAGCCCGGAAACTTCTCTGGTAAGAGAAATACTTAGATTAACAATTATGGGGTAAATACTTAAGTCAGAGCTAGCCAGTAAGAAACAGTCAAGGCCAACAGCTTCATAATTAATATAGCCTCCTGTGTGTTTATTTGGGACTGATGTGGCTCTGGAACCAAGCTGGTGGGAAGGCTTCTCTCTACAAGGTCCTCAGGTTAACTTGTCAGAGCGTCCTCCATTTCTCTCTCTGCTTCCCATCTACTACGAGATGAGCTGCCTCTGCCTCCCTCTCCTGCCACCATGACACTCAGCCTTGCCATGGCTTCAGACCAACAGAGACGAGGATTGTGAGCTGAAACCACAAAAAACTAGGAGCCAAAGTAAATCTTCCCTTACTTAAGTCGTTTGTGTCGTGCCTTTTTGTCACTAAAAAAAAATGTTACACACCCTGAGGGCTGGCGGCTGCATGCACAGGGAACATACTAAATGCCCTTGAGCTGTGTGCACTTTAAAATGGCCCACGGAGAAACACATGTTGTCACCTCACGCACGACAAAAAGTTCAGAAACAAAAAAATTCAAGTTCGGCTCTAAAGGGGATGCTCCGTCCAGGGCTGCCAGAGTCCAGCACAGGTGCATGCAAGGAGGGAGCTCACGAGGTCCCCGGGCAGGTGGCAAAGCTTGATAAGCGGGGTCAGAGGCTGCGTGAGGGTCACAACTGTTGTACGACCCTTGGGCTTTCACTTGCGCGTTAGTCATTTTCGCTACTCATGCGGAAGAGCAAAGTGCAGACTGTCAGGGCCAGCACAGCGTGGGAAGAAGAACTTACTCATGGTGGCAGGTGTAGAGCAGACCCCTGATAGTGGCCTACTCCGTGGAAGGTGGCGCTGAGCACCGTGCTGCCATCAGCCCAGGTCCTGGCAGGCCATTTTAATATCCTGCCACGCTGGCTTGATTCCGCCCCATAAATATTTGTGTTTGTGGTGCTGGGGAGTGAAGCGACCTATGGCCATGCACACGCAAGACAAGCCACCTCACGCTGAGCTACAGTCCAGCAAACATTTGTTTTCATGGAACCTTCTAAGATGGCTTTAGACCACATCCCTCATCATCTTCGGTCCCTCGGGATGCATCCATCTGGAGAATGCTTGCTTGGGCTTGCTTGAGTATTTTATCTCAGTGTCAGTCAGCCCCTACTTTATGCCGATAAATCACATGATCTGAAAGGCAGCACCAAAGGCATTAAGAGAGAAGTGGAGTCTTCTTTTAAATAAGAAATTACTTGTGTAAATTTATTTTGTTTTTAATTGATTCATAATAATTATACACGTTTATGAGATCGGGAGTAATATTTCAATACGTACATACACTAGGGATTCTTTTTTTTAATGTCTTATTTGAATCTCTTTTAGAAAATCTTGACTTCTGTTTTGGTTTAAATATAAAATACCTCCTCCCCACAGGCCTTGCAGCATGTGGCCAGCTGGTGGTGCTGTTTGGTGATGTCATGTAGCCTTAAAGAGCTGGGGTTTGGCAGGGTGACCTGGGTCACTTGAGGTGGTCTGGGCACAGCCTGGCTTTGGATCTGATCCAGTTCTCTCTGCTTCCTGACCCAGTCACCATGAGCAGCCCCATCATACACTCCTCCCTCTTCTCTGCCTGACCTTCCAATCTCCCACAGATATATCACAGAACCCTTGGAATGGTAAAACAAAACACACTCTGGAACCTCACAGTGCAGTAGTCGTGCATCTGCTGTGCAGTCTGAAAAGTGTCTAATGCTGTTACCTGTGTTAGCCATCTTCAGGAACTCGAGTAAAGCTCCCAACTTCTCCGTTGTTTTTAAAAATGATTTTGTGTGTGTGTGTGTGTGTTGTGTGTGTGTGTGTGTGTGTGTGTGTGTGTGTGTGTGTTCCATGTGTGTGCAGTACCCATGGAGGCCAGAAGAGGGAGTGGGATTCTGGGAGTTGCAGCCTGAGGAGGCTGTGAACCACAGGTCCTCTGGGATAGCAGCAAGCACTCATGGCCACCAAGCATCTCTCCAACCTTCTTTGCATCGTTGCTTGTCCTTAGACTATTTCCAATGCAGATATATACGCAGGGTATTTTCAGCTAAGATTATTTAAATAAGGTTTTATTTTTCCTTCTTGCTTTGTGACCAGACTCTCTAGTAATTTATAATTTGGTCTGTGTGTTCCTGTTAGTGCATAACTTGGCATTTTCCTCTTTCCTAATTTTCATTTAATTTGATTAATTCTTTGAACATGTAAATCATGTACAAATTATGTACGAATGATTCAGAACACAAAACTGTATTAAAAATCTTGCCTAAAGAAGTTTCATTCCCATGGCAGTGTCTCCTGCCCACACCACTGTTTATTGGTTCATTCTCTCTGCCTTTCTTTAGACACGTGTCACTCTTAGGCATGAGTATGCATACACACAAACCACTTCCCACCTCTTTCTCATAGAATTTATGTTAAGGATGTGGGTAGGGGCTGAAGTCTCAGAGGAGAAAACGGGGTTTGGTTTTGATGTTTTGAAAATATTTTTTAAAAATTATTCGTATCTGCGTGTCCATGTGTGAGTTTGGGCACATGTTTGCAGGTAGCCATCCCTTGGAACTGGAGTACATGTGCTCCATGACTACTGAGCCATCTCCCTGGCTCCTGTTTTTACTTTTTACATGAGACAGAGTCTAATGTAGCTCATGCTAGCTCCAAATTCTCAGTATAACTGACGATGGCCTTGAATTCCCGCTCTTCCTGCCTCTACCCCTGGGGTGCTGGGATTATAGCCACATGAGAAGCAGTTTTAATTTTTTAATGTGTGTAGGTGTGGATGGTCATGGATTTCTGTGTGGACGAAGGTCACCTGCCACAGAGCAAACATGGAGGTCAAAGGGCAACCCCGGGTCAGAGGGCAGCCACAGGTGTCAGTCCTCACCTTTCTCTCATCAAAATGTTAAATTCTAAATCAAATAGGAAACAAATTACATAAAACAAAGAAGGGCATTTAAAAAATAATTTCTTATCCTCTTAGACCTTCCTGTGCAACTCAAAAGTCCCAGAACCTCCCAAGTAAAGACAGAGGTGACTTCATGGACATGTGAAACAGATCTATGACAAAGGACAGGAGTCCCCAAAACCCATGGGACAGACATGTGACCGTGTTTGCTGTGTTTAAAACACTCCAAGTACAATCAATGGAAAACTGAGTAGGGCTGGGAGATGGCAAACCTGGGAAAGTTTTTGTTGTGCAAGCCTGAGGATCACCAGAGTGAAAGCAGACAAAGTAGCATGCACTCCTGCAGAAACAGGGGATCCCCTAGAAGTTTGCAGGCCAGTTACCAAGGTGGAAGGCAAGGCCGATACCCGAGTTTGCTTCTGACTTCATATGCAAAGCGCTATCACATGTCACAGATACATGAATATGCACACATCTCACACACACGTACACACATCACTCATATCACACACCCACATCATACAGATATTTGTATATCACACACATGCACACATCACAGATTTATGTTCACACACACACACATGCTACATACACAGTGACATTTAAAAAAATTAAAATAGACTCTCAGAGCTCCAGTTCCTCAGCTCCCAGATGTTTATCTAAGAAGCCAGAGGACCTGTCCACACAAAGACCTGTGCAGTGTTCCCAACAGTCATGTTCCTTTTTGAGTTTTTTGTTTGGTTTGGTTTAGTTTGGTTTTTTGAGACAGAGTTTCTCTGTATTGCTTTGGAGTCTGTCCTTGAACTTTCTCTGTAGACAGGGTTGGCCTCAAACTCCTAGATATCAGCCTGCTTTTGCCTCCTGAGTGCTGGAATTAAAGGTGAGTATCACCAACACCAGGTTTAGCAGCCATGTTCCAAGAGCACTAACGGGGACAACCTGTCTGTCCACCAGTGAGGGAACCAACAATGGACAGCTAGCAAGTGTTTCAACTGTCCAGTAGCTTCTAGCTCCAGAACCACACATTTGCAGGTGTGGAAGCTTCTCATCTAGCCAGTATAGCATTAGCAGAGCTAGGCGTGTCCCTGGACACACCGCTAGATGATTAGAACACATTACACAATGTAAACACCAGGCCAGTGGTTGTCACATTGTTATCATTTAGGAAACAATAACAAGACCTGGCTATCCTGGAACTTACCTGTAGACCAGGCTGGCCTCGAATTCACCTGCCTCTGCCTCCCAAGTGGTGGTATTAAAGGTGTGTGCCACCACTACCCAACCTCAAGTAGTTTCTAATACTTTTGAGCTGCAAAGCCAACAATATACTGACATGACAGATTACTGCCCAGTGGTCCTAAGAAACAGACTGCAGTGTATGCACATGGCCAGCTCTCCAAACAACACATTGGACAAAAGAGAGCAACATAAAAGAGCTTATCTGTGTGAGTCCACGAAAGGAAGTCCAGGAAGAAACACATCTCATCTCCAGTGACAGAGCTCACAGCAGGGGCTGCCATTGAAGGCTGGACGTGTTGGCTGGACGTGGGCCCAAGGGGACTCTCAGGAGTAATGAAGATGTTTCGTGTCTTCATTTGGGTAATGGGCCTCCACATGTATCGCAGCTCTTCAAACTGTACAGGGAAGCTCTCCGTCTTTGCCTGATGTGAGTGACCTCTATTAAAAACAATGAGAGACTAAATAAGACTTATGTAAAGAGCACCACGAAACCAACAAGAAGAAGACAATAAACATCACGTAAAACGGGCAGAGACTATGAAGGGCAGCTCGTGGATGATGAAGTGCAGCTGTCTGACGGAGGAAGAAGGACATTTGCCTTCACATGTCAGCTGGGAAGTGCAGGTAAGAACACCGTCCCCTAGCTGGCTGGCCAAAGTTGAAAGGATTAGTAGTACCAGATATTGGCAAGCAATCAAGGAAGCAATCATTTGCTTGCCCTGTACAGGCAGGGGCTGCCCAAAGGTGACTTGGCAATAGCTATCAAAAGTTTAAGAGCACATGACCTCTGCTCCAGCACTGGGACTTCTGGAAACATCAGGGAAAAGGTTATTTTAAACCACAGCATTCTGGTGCTATAAAACAAACCAGGTCTATTTGTGCTGCTGTAATCAGCACGCAGTTAGGTCAACAAGAGCAACCCAGGACAATGAATAGTTTAGTGCAATGTCACACAAAGAAAAAAAACACCTCAGTGCATTTACACACACATGTAAATATTCAGACAGTGGACAGGAAAATGTACTTCAAGTGTTGCTATGGTTACCTCTGGGGAGGGGAGTTCAGGTATTTGGTAAAGGAAGAGTTTCTCCTATTGCGTTGCACATTCTCTGAGTTTTCCAATAATATATCCTTGTGCTCTTGGTGTGTATGTGTAGGCGCGTGCATGAGTGCACACAGGTGTGTGGGCACTGACATGCATATGGAGGTCAAAGGTCAATGATGGGTGTATTCCTCTGTCAAACTCCTCTTCATTTTTTGAGGCAGGGGCTCTCACCAAACCAGGAGCTGTCTGATTCACACAGACTAGCTAGTCCAGTGTCTCTCACCAAACCAGGGGCTCGCTGATTCAGATAGACTAGCTGACCAGCGATCCCCAGGGACCCTCCTGTCTCTGCCTCCCTTGAATCAGAGTTGCAGGCAGAGACTGCCACACCCAGCTTCTTACATGGGTTCTGCGGATCCAGATCCATGTCTTTGTGTGCGGGGTGAATACTTTACTGAGTAAGCCGTCTCTCCAGCCTGTTCTTAGTGTGGTTTTTCTAAGGGTTTTGACAAAGTCTCTGCTGCTAGTTCAGCAGATGTTAAGGAATCATTGTACAAGTGCTTGCTCAGCACCAGGCCGACAGGCAGTCCTGTGAGAGGGACAGGAGAGCCCACAGAAGCCCGCTCGCTCCAGTCCCCTGTTATGATAATGCTCGTGGGGAACATTGGCAGATTCCAGGGCGGGTGAGGCTGACCGAGGTGGGGGGGGCGGTGGACATGCCAGGCAGACAGAGCTTAAGTGAGAGGTTTTATTAGAAAGGGGAGGGAAGGGAGAAGGAAAGAGAACAGAGATAAAGAGACACAGAGATAGAGAGAGGACAGAAGAGAAGAAGGAGACAGGAAAAGTCCTGTCTGCCCCAGGGGTACAGCAGGAAAGAGAGCTTAAGTGTGCAGAGGTCTTTCTTTTAAAAGGGTCCTTTGCACCTGCGTGCAGACTAGGCAACCATGGAAGCCTGGGCTGACCAGAGGACTGCCTGAGTTCATTCTGCCAGGTGATGGGGCAGGCCAGCATAATGTGTGAATCCGTATAACCATGAACTCAATCCCTAAACGTGCAGAAAACACACAACTTCCGGGTGTGGGTGCTGGCCTGCGTTCTGATGGGCAGTGGTGGCAGGGCGTTCTTCATCCTCAACATGAGTCACATGGGTCTTGTTCTTACCCAGAACTCAGGAGTCTGGGATTTAATAGGTGTGGCCTTGACCAACCCTTGTGTTATAGAACATTTCCAGCAAGGTGGTGGGGGCAGCCCCTGCAATCACACATACGATATTTCTGTAGCCACATGCTCAAAGGCTATGAATAGCCATGGTCAGCCACAGTGATCTGCTGCTGCTAAATGTGTTTGTGAGAAACTGATAAGGTCAACTTTTTTGACTCAGAGCTCTGGGCCCAGAAATGGTGGATAAGGCAAGATCCTTTAGAAAGCCTGACCCCGTGAAAGCCATGTCAAGCGATAGGGTGGCTCTCTCATTCATTCCTCCCTGTGGAGAGTGAGCACTCAGTAAACTGAGCCTTCATTACGGGAACCCAGGGTCAGGGACTAAGCCTGAAAAAGCACCAAACAGTGCCCCACATCTGGACCTCTTCATGGAGATGAAGAAGCCTAGGGACTAGCAGGATGGTCCAGTAGGAGAAGACACTTGCAGTCACGTCTGATAACCTGAGTTCAATCCTCAATGTGTATATGGTGAAATGAGAGCACTGACCCCTAAAAGTTGTCCTCTTACCTCCGCATGCCCACCATGAAAGCACACATACACACACACACACACACACACACACACCACACGCACCCCCCCCCACACACACACGATGCATCATGTGATGGACAAGGGCAGCCAGCATGAAAATTCTAAATACGCACCTGCAGCAAGTGCTACAGGACTGAATTTCCTGCCACAATTCTGAGCCTGGGGTTTGAATTCATATCAGCCCTGGGTCAAGGTTAAGCCATCAGGTTGGTGGTGCCCCCTGGTGGCCTGAAGAAGCAAGTACAAACCCTATCTGGAGAAAGGAGAGGCCTTAGGTCACCATGACCAAGAGCGATGCAGACACGCACCAGAAGGCTACCTAACCTCATTTAGGAAGAGTCTGACCAAACCATTCTTTACTGTGGAGCTGTCCTGGGCCTCATGGGAGACTCAGCAGCAATATTACCTCCCTAGAAGTTCCTCTTCAATCAAGGCACCTCAAAATGTCTCCTAGAGGGGAAAATTGCCACCAGTTAAAAACCACTAATTGAGATCCTCAAAAACTTGCATACAACAATAATGGGGCTATATATATAACAATTGTGTATAGACAATTAAGGGAACAAAAGATGGAATAGAAAAATATAGCAAAGGAATAAGAGACTACCGAAAGGGACAGGCAGGAGCTTAAGTTCAGACAGGCTTCTGGAAATGAAGAAATGTAATCAGGGGACGCTAGACATTGATAAAGAAGGAATTAACAAATTAGAAGGCAGCTTTGAAGAAATCGCATCAAATGCATCAGGAAAGCAAAAGAAAATAAAAATATAATAGAGAGATTAAAAGGTAAGGACTCTATGGAATGTGTCCAAAACGGCTAACTGAGGTTCCCAAGGGGAAGAACAGACGGAAGGGGACGGGGTGGTATTTGGGAGGGCACCGTCAGAAAGATGCTCTTTTGGGTTCTCACAGGCAGAAGGCGCAGAGATCGCCAGGCGGGATGGAAGTGCTGCTGGCTGTGTGGTGGGCGTAGAAAAGCATAAGCCTGAGTATGCAGGACTTGGCACTGAGAGCGGGTGACCATCTAACCCAGGGGTCCCTGTCAGAGCTGCCCTGTGCAGCAGTGGGAACCACAGAGTCCCATCACCATGGAAACAGCTGATCAGAGCATGGCCCGGGGAGAACAGCCTCTTCCAACGCGATATGAGGCCTGTGTTCTACAGAGCAGCCCAGTGGGCTCTCTGGGGATGGATTTGGAAAGGCCAGGGGGGAGCGAGACAGTGTTCTAAGCAGGGAGAAGTATAGAGAACAGTACCTGGGCAATACTGAGCACTGTGCACCAAGAACCAATGGGGGCTCTGTCAGACAAGATCAGGGGCACTCAAAGGAACTGTCACAGCCTGACGGGTGGACAGGGAGACCATGCTAGGATGCCCCCCTTTAGCAATAAGCAGGGAGGCTAAGGCATTGACAAACTACAACCTGCGGGCCAAAGCTGTTTTACTGTCTGTTTTTGTAAATAAAGCTTTATTGGAACACAGCCATGCCGATCTATCCAGCTCATTCACAGATTCTCGAAGTGTGAATGAGCTGGATGAGTGATACAAGGCTGGGAAAAGGATTTTGAAGGTTGCAAAAATTCAGCACAAGTGAGATGTTTCTGAGTGCACAACCACCAGAAACTGACTCAAAGTTGGATGTGCAACGAATCTGAGGTGTTGCCGACAGCACTTGGTGTGTCATGTTGCACAACTTCATTGAAGCCTCAGTGAACATGTAACATGCTTACCTCACACTGTGCATGTGTGTCACCATGCAATGCTAGGGAACGCTGTCTGAGACACTTCGGCTCAGCTCTGAGGCCAGTGGGTGTTGTGAATGGCAGTGTTCCTACTGTGTACAACATTTTCTGCTCTTCCAGAAGTGTAATGATTTAATGGCAAAACCGAAAACCTCTAGTATTTCCCCACCATCATGGCTGAGCATATATCAGATTAGTGTATCTTCAGATGGGGTTGTTTTCAAATGTTTGATTTTCCAAATTGCTTTTTGAGTTGCTGACTTCAGTTACATTTTTTAAAACATTAAGTATGTTTTGACTTGGGTGAGGGCAGAACTTCTGGGATTCTATAAAGCAGCCCTGAGCCTGTTCCTGCTGCTGTGTACTGCGTGGCTACACAAAGTGCACCCCCATTATTGGTGACTGTAAAATCAAAATATCAATCAACTCTGAAAACCAGTGAAGATGGTCTGCATCCTGCACATCAAATATTATTTTTACAATGAACAAACACATTCATCTCAGTAGGAAACATCATCATCATCATTATCATTATTATTTTTATTATTATCATTTGCCTTTAATAAATGATCAACTTAGCCTTACAGAACAGTTGTTTTAAAACCATTTTCCTTGTGACATAGTATCAGTAAATATTTAATCTCTCTACCTGTGTTATAGACCAATGGATGTCGAGGGCCCACACAGATTGCTTAGTAGGAAAAGGAGTTCAGAGCAGAAAAAAAAAGTAAGATGTTCTAGTTGGTACCTGCCATTTATGTTGTTTTTCTCTAACTGTGAAGAGATTACATCCATTTCCAGAGAAGCCGTTGTGTCCCTGTGACATCCTCCAGGGTCCTCTCCCCCGCCTCTGAACCCCGCCACCGTTGAAGTCCTGGGCAGGGAGAGGCAGCTGATGAGGGCGTCTTGTCTGCGACAGTTCAGCGTGGCTGTCAACTTCACTGGACGTGGGATCAACTAAGAGGCACACCTCTGGAAGGGCCATGAGGCTTTCTCCTGGGAGGATTAAACTTCTGGGGCAACCCTCGTCAAGAGTCAGCCGCACCTTCCTGCACTGGACCAGATGTAAAAAGGTCTGAGGGGAGAGCAGAGCAGAGCCAGAGGCCCATCTGTCTACACTGCATGCTGGAGAGTGCATCTGCTCCGTGTCTGCCATCTGCCCTCTGCTGATGTTTAAATCCAGCCCCTTGGTCTTTCCAACATGGACCAAAGACAAGTGGCTCTCTCCAGCATAGACCAGGACTGCTCTGTCAACTGAGCAGCTACCAGGCTCTCAACTTCCCTGGTATGCAGGCAGCCCTTGTTGAGCTTCCCAGCCCTCTGTTGTGTAGGCCAATCCGATAAGGCCCTTTGTCGTTCATATTCCTTCTATTGGTTCTTCTAAAGATTCCTAATACACCGTGCCTTCACCCACGGGTCACCATTCACTCTCATAGCCAAGAAGCTGCTGGGACTAGGCCCATTTCAGAGATAAGGAAAATGGATCCAGAGAGGTCGGCTCTCACAAGGTTTCCCAGTTCGTCAGGGAAGGGCTGAGATTTCATTTCAAGTCAGGCAGACTCAAAAGTCACTATTCTTGCCTCTAACCATCACTACTTAAGTAGGTGGGGACAGCCCCAAGCCAGTGAGCTGGCTACTGTGTCACAGCAGGCCCTGGCCCAAACCAGGCAGACGGTAATGATTTTACACCCCTGAGAAACCTTCCAGGGACCAATACTGATCTGAAGGCATGGTCTCTGGTTCTGGGTTCCCTCATCCCTTCCTCCTAACAGTGGCTTTTCCCTGCCCCCCCTCCTTTGTGTCTCCAGAGCCACTGGCTCTGCCAAGAATACTATCATACTATCTCCCTGCAGCCTCATCTCTCACCAGGCGCTCAAGGCAGTTGGGAGATACCATCTCCACATTTGTGATAAAAACACAGGGCTTGGCAGCCTAAGGGTACCACCCACGCCACTAGAGATGACCCAGATGATTGGCAATGACATTGCAACAGTCTCTTGCTCTGGCCCCAGCAAGTCCCCAGACCCCAACAGAGCTTCTTTCTACGACTCCCAACCAGACTCCCGGGCCACACATGACAGATCATGGTTCTTTTCTGATAGCCAGCATGAGGGCTTCACCCAGGGAGCCCAAATTGCCTCAGGTTTGTGGCCCCACTTCTCCTTGTAACTCCCCAGAGGCCTGACGTGTCTGTGAGGAACTGTAAGCAGATGCCTCTGGGCTGAGTAACCCTGAGTAAGAGGTCAGGAAAGGGGTGACTTCTGCCTGTGGCCTGGGCTCTCCACAGCGAGGGACATGGTGTGAATCTACCCAGCAGATCCCACGGAAGGGACTTTTCCTCACCAGCTCCCCACACCTCAGAAGTCCACCACAGAGCCTCAACCCATGGTGTTTCTGGTGTCAACACGTCAATGTGGGCAGGCTCCTCCCCAAAAAAGAGTAGGTCTGTGGCCCTAAAGCCTGTGCTGCACAACAGGGTTCTCCACTGTCCTGCTCTCCTGCCTCAGGACACAGCCAGCTCCACAGGACACACAGGGCTCTGAGGTCAGTTGCTCTGATGCTGAGGGAAAAGGGGAATGGGGGAGGGGGACACCTGCTCCTGTTATCCAGCCTGCTAGTGCCTGTCACAGCTCCACTTGGTGTGGCCACCATGTTTGTAGCCCTGGGAATCTAGAGAGAGAAAAATCTAGAGGGTACAACATAAGCAAGAATTTATGAACATCTGTCATGTGTCAAGGTCCTGGACACAGCAGAGCAGGACATTAATGGAACTGTGGTGCTGGTGTTTCATGAATCCCAGATCAGCTAATCTATATAGCTGCCTGTTGGTAGCATGGAATTAAACCTCGTCAACCATTCCATGTAGTGAGTATGCATGGAGGGACTTTATTCTCTTGAGACAGGATGTCTCCCTGAGTCTGGACTAAGGTAGCAACCAGCGAGGCCCAGCCATCCTCTTGTCTCTACCAGGTGCAGTGCTGGGGTTACAACTAGGTTCTTATGTGGGGGCAGGGGATTTGAACTCAAGTCCTCAAGCTTGCTCAGCCTGTGTTTTTACCCACTGAGCTACCCCAGTCCCTCCTTATGGGGATGAAGGAAGTCATTTCTATAAAAACTCAAACAATTAATGCCTGGCACACTAGGATTGAAACTGGGTGGGTAAATTATCTTTACAAAATACTGTACACTCTCATTTGTGGGAAAGATTGAAGCTCTGAGGGGGACAATGACCCACCTAAGGTCACAGCTAGAAAATGACAACAGGATTCACAGTTCTAGGTGATGTTACTACCCCTATTCTAAGAGTTCACAAGGATAGAAACCAAAGTTAACAACAACAACAACAAAAACAACAATGAAAAAAATGTTGGGTGTTCTTGAGCCTTGAGGAATCAGTGGGGAGGGGGGATAGCTCTAGGCCAGAAGAGAAGCCCAGCATTGAATATCAGCAATACCAACACATGATTAGGGGTGAGAAAATAAACAGGACTCTTCCTGGGTTCAGGGCCACTGGGCCATCAAGGAACCCTGACAGCAATAAATACAATAAATACATAAATATGAAGGCCATTGTTCACACCAGGACAGACTCATGACCAGGAATGGTGGCACCTAAATGTGCTCTTGTTCCTTATAGTGGAGAGTCTCCTTCAAGAGCTAACTCTCAGCACAAAGCAGGCCCAGCCTCTGGGACTTGAAGGCCCACTTACCAGCTGCCCAGCTCAGGTGACCAGACCCTGCTCCTTGGCGGTTGTAAAGGCTCAGGTCAGGCCTGTACGAGGCAGAAACAGGAGAGTTCCAGGCTCTGAACCCTTGTCACCAGGGCAGCGCTGGGGTAAGTACATCCGCAGGACCTGTGCCAAGCGCTTTGTTCCCATGCTCTTACCCAAGTCTGCCTCCAGCTCTCAGACAGCCAGCGCCATGACAGGACTGTTCCGAACATCCCTCGGTGTCCCACAGCCTGACCAAGAAATGTGCAGTGAACATTCCTGAAGAGAACAGCTCCTGGTGTCTCTAGATTCTGGGGACCAAATAAGCACAGAAACCCTGACTGCTGCTGGAAGCAGTGTGCTCAGCAACTGGGACCCACAGCTTTCAACTGCACGGAGCCTGAGCCACTGATTGTGTTATTGTGTTGTTTTAGAAATAAAATTTTAGTGTAGTGGTGGCAGTGCATGTGTGTGTGTGTGTGTGTGTGTGTGTGTGTGTGTGTGTGTGTGTGTGTGTGTATTTGCAGGCATGCATGTGAGTCTGCTCTTTCCTTCCCCCATAGGGTCTGAGGCTCAAACTCAGGTTGTCATGCTTACACAGCAGGCACTTTTTCTGGCTAAGCCATCTCCCTGGCCCTGATCTTATTTTTGAATTATTTTGCAGAGAACAGAACCGTCTTGACCAGGTGCTCTCTGCCTAATGGCTGCACTGATGCATGCTCAAGTTCAACACAAGTTCAACACAGCAGGCAGGGACAAGAGAAGAATAGGAGACAGGGTGGAAAATGGGGGCCCCAGAATCCCGCACTTTCCTATCAAAATCTTCCTCACTTCTGGGGTTCCTGAGCTGAGCCACTGTAGCCCCAGCAGGCTGGGCTGTGACAAAAATCCATTTGGTTCCAAGGCCCAAGGCACATCAGACAGTGGGTGGGTTGGGTGGGTTGGGGGGGTGAGTTCCTGCTGCCTTCTAGAATCATCTTTGGATTCCATAATTGTTGGCTCTGAAAATGTCAGAGGCTCAGAGAGGCACAGAAGCAGCTGTTTGGATGACAGGCAGACAGCAGAGAAGGGAGTCAAGGCCTTCATTACTCCAGGGACCAGAGCCCGCAGAAAGAGACAGTTTAATGAAAAGGTGCTGTCAGGAACTAATCATGTGGAGGGCAGCTCATGCCGGGATGCTTTCTTTCTGTCCCCTCCCTTCCTGCTCAGTTGGGAGCTCCTGCCCAGCAGTGTGGTTCCTGTGCCCTGGGGGCCTGAGGATAAGCCCGCTTAGGCTGGGCTTAGAGGAGGCACAGCGAGAGTGCTCCATTAAACAGGCTGCCTCCTATAGGTCTGCAGGTTACCCGGATGTCCCTCCATGCTGAATCTGGTTTTTTCACTGTTTCACACTTCCCAGCAGGGTGGAGACTAGCTCTGAGAAGACAATGAACTCACATGTACTTTCCTTTTTAAAACTCTTTCTCTCTCTCTCTCTCTCTCTCTCTCTCTCTCTCTCTCTCTCTCTCTCTCTCTCTCTCTCTCTCTCTCTCTCCCCTCTCTCCATGCATGCCATGCCACATTTGAAGATGAGAAGGCAACTTGAGGGGAATAGGTTCTCTCCTTCCCCATGTGGGTCCTAGGTATCTAACTCAAACTGTCAGGCCTTGGTGGCAAGTGCTGAGTCATCTCTCCAGCCCCGGTGTGTATGTTTCCATACCACTATGCTTGACCAAGGCAGTCCATGACTGAGAATAAGAGTTTATCTTTAGAGATGCTTTGACAAATTACTTAGAATTCACCTTTTACATCAGCCTTTGCCCCAGGTGCCCTTAGGATTACCACAGATCTGAACTGGCAATGAGGGTTCAGAGCCAGCCTGCACACCCTTCTTCTAGTCTGACTCCTGAGCATGGTGCTCAGCAGTCTTGAGGGTCTCAGCAGGCTGCCCATTACCTCCTGATCCCTCAGCCTCATCTTTAGCCCCCAAGTGTCACCCAGCATTGCTTGCCTTGGACTCAGTAGGGTTGGCCTCTCTGCAGTCACTCTCCCTACCTTTGATCTGCTTCAGGAACTGCTGCCACCTCCAGGCTCAAACACACTAGGTCTCAGGGCAAAGCAGACCTCTCCCCAGAACATGTGGGTACCCCACCACCCATAGGAGCCCAGCCAGAACACAGGCCTGGGAACTGCAGGGTGCTGAAGAATCTACAGCCAAGCTTTGTTGCAAAGATGATGCTGGCCCCACAAGACAGAAAGGGGTACACGGAAGTGCACTGAAATGGTGGGAGTCACCTAACGGGCTCTGAGGGAGGTCACACCATCTCAAATGATATGTCACTTTCCTGGAGCAGTCTGCCCACTGTCACTGAGAGGGAATGCTGTGCATTTCATATACCTGTCTTTCCCAGGCAGCTCCCAGCTTTGCCTGCTGGAGGAAATCTAGGAAGCTGTGAAAGGTCCCTGAGCTGGAGACGATGGAGGACCCTGTTCTGCAAGCAATAAGTCCAATCAACACACACAGGTGAGGGATGGAGAGAGCCATGGCTCATCCTGACCAGCCAGGCTTAGATGTTAGAGCAGGAATCAGAGCTGCTGAACTGACTCTGACCACACAGGGACTAGGTCCAGCTGGGGACAGAGGACACGTTTCTAAATTTGCCACTAGCATGCTGGGCCAGCTCTGATCATCACCTCTCAGGGCCACAAATCCTGATTTATGTGGAAGAATGAAGAGGCAGGGGGAAAAAGAAGCCACCGTAGGCTGTGCTCATAACAAGAGGTGGGTGCTGTGTGAGCCACTTTACACGGGCCACCTTCAATCCTCAGGACAGCCAGCGTTGAGCCCCTGTTATATAAAGGAGGAAGTGGTTGCAATGCCACATAGCTACATATTGGACCACTCAGTAGAGAGCAGAGCAATATCAACAATGGCAGTAACATTACTCTTTTAGAATTCACAAAAAAAACATTATAGTGGCATTATTGTCCCCATATTATATATAGGGAAATACGACTGAGAACTGCAATGCTCACCCATTGTCAACTGCCCAGACATCTATACTCTTCATGTCACAGAACTGTCATGAGGACCAGAGGTTCCGAAGCAGAAAATGCTTTATCTGGCCCGAATGCCCCTGTAGAAGGAAGATTTCCATAGCTGGGCTTTTTGGCCCCATGATTGTCAGGAGGCGTGACCCCAAGACCACAGAACCACAGTGTTGATAGCACCGGTCTGCCATCTGCATCTTTGCGTTGCTGAGCCAGTCACTTGCTTGAGTCTTATCTGCACAGAAATCTGGTGGCAGCGGTGGACAGTTAGCCTCTGACCATGAGCTGAAAGGCCAGGAGTGGGGTAGGCTCGCTTTATGGTCTCTGTGTCCCCATAGAGCTGGGGTGGGGGGTTTCAGAGGTTCAGAGAGCAGCTGGGAGGGATTCTGGACATATGCATGGGTCAGGAGTCAGGGCTAGGTTATTGTCAAGTGTGGGATGGGCACTGAGAAAGGAAAACAGGCAGAAGATAAAGGTCTAGAGATAAAAAGGACTGGAGAGAAAGTGGGGGAGATGGCTGAGTTGGTAAAGCTCTTACAAGCATGGGGACCTGAGCTCCACACCAAGAACTCCCATGAAAAAAGCTGGGCCTGAGTCCTGCTCTGGGTGAGTGGAAGCAGTCAGCGAGCCATCCTAGCCTATTTGCATAGTGAGAGATCCTGTCTCAAAAATGAGGTGGACGGTGCCTGAGAAACAACTCCAGAGGTTTCTTCTGGCTTCCACAGGTACACTAACACACACACACACACACACACACACACACACACACACACACACACAAGCACGCTTTGCTTCTCTGTGTGTGTCTATTTCTTTATCCCTCTTCTGTGCTGTGCTGTGTGTGTGTGTGTGAGAGAGAGAGAGAGAGAGAGAGAGAGACAGAGAGAGACAGAGACAGAGACAGAGACAGAGACAGAGACAGAGAGGGAGGGCAGGAGGGAGAGAGAGAGATGGAAACTAGGTAGCGTCCCCACCAACACTCCTACCTGAAGGTCAAGGCGTCTGTGACCCTCAGCCACTGTGCACCCTGGAGTACTGCTGTCCTCTGAAAAGGATGGTCATTTCTACCAGAGGACCATGCAGGGCAGGGCCAATTGCCTAGCATCTTAGTGCCCAACAGAAATGAGTTGGGGTTGGGTTAGGGTTAAGGTTAGTGGAGGTTTAGGCTCTGGACCAGGGCCTGCTGCTCTTGGGGGTGAGTCAAGGACAGTAAAGAGGGCTGATGGGTAAAGAATCCTTGCCCTGCTGTCACTCAAGCAACCTAGGGACACATGTGTGCCTGCCACCTTAAGCCTCCACCCCTCCAGATCCTGCTCACTCTGCCATACTGTCTCCTCCTAGAAGAAGACCTGGGAGTCTGGCTAAGGTGAAGTCCCATGTGGTCCTGAATAACTCTGGGATAGTCCTACCTCCTAGGGCTCAGGATATGACAGGGAAAGTCATACACAGGGCAATTCACTGACTCAGAGTGAGGTCAAGTTGTAGGGGACTGGGGTGGGGACAGGCAGTGGAGGTGGGGAAAGTAAAGACGTCGTGATTGGGACCAGGTGATCTGGGGTTAGTCTGGTGCATAGGGCCTGTCTCAGTGTGGGGCAGAGTGCCAGCCAGAGGCAGGGCAGAGGAGGGTCTATGTCCAGTTTCCCCCCTCCCTGCCCCAATCCTTCAGCCAGGCTTTCAGAGTTCAGGCCTCACGTGAAGAAACCAACACAGAGGCCACTCTGTCAGGGGACATGCTGGAGGGAAGCTGTCTGTCCTTCTTTGGGGAATCCTCGAAGGCATCAACTGGTAAGGTAATAAACCCCACAGTGTGCCTAACTCTGTGAGAACCCCAAGTCCATGGCTGATTACCCAGCAGTGATATCAATAAGATGTGTTCTGTCTGTATCGGCAAGTGAAACCTAGGGCTTCTGGGAGCATGTGTGTCTGCACATGTCCCCTAGAGGGATGACAAGCTGTGTACAAAGTGTGGGAGGAAGGAGGTGATTAAGGATTCAACACTACCAGTGAGTTCAGTGGGAGTCACACCACACAAGAAACCAAGTTTAGGGAATGGCTTTGTTGGAGGCCCCAGTACCTTGGGCTTCAGATCCATGCCCAAATTCCCAAGATTCCCAAGAGTTTGACCCTGACAACTCATCTTTTTCAATGTTCCTTCCTGGCCATGCACAGGACTAGCTTCAGTCAGGTGCAAGGCCCACTTCTGGCCTCGTCTCTGCCTCCTCCCTGATCCTTCTCTCTCATTCTCTGCGAACTCTAGGCTCCAGGGTGTAAAAGGAAACGGGAGAATTGAACTCAGAGGTCCACTTATTTCAATAGCTCACTGTGTGGCGCCAGGTAAATTCCTTAACCTCTCTGATCTTTAGCTCCCTTTTTTATAAAAGGGAGCTTGTGTTATTGTTTTACAGCAGTGGTTCTCAACCTATGGGTTGTGACCTCTTTGGTCTATGACCATTATAAAACACGGATATTTACATTAGAATACGTAGCAGTAGCAAAATTATAGTTATGAAGTAGCAATGAAAATAATTTTATGGTTGGGGGTCGCCACATCACAAGGAACTGTGTTAAAGGGTCACAGTGTTGGGAAGGTTGAGAACCACTGTTTTAGAGAGATGTATGGCCGGGACAGGGTGATGTTCAGACAGTGCTGAATGCAGTGGGGACTAGCCCCCAGCAGAGCTCGGCAAACTTTGGCTGCATTTGTAAACTGTTATAAAGTACTTGGCAGTGACATAGACACTCCACAAATAAGCGCCACACAAGTGTAAATAATTATTAATTATTATGATGAGCAATCACGGTTATTGTCGACGATAAACGTGAGAAAAGCTACCCAAACACCAGCTTCCCCACTCAATCTGTCTTCAGAGAGACATCACTCCTCAACCAAGGGTAGTCATCCTGGGACCTGGAAAGGAAGCTTGTCACAGCAGACAGACAGGGGACACTGCCCCTGCACCCCACCCCAGCAATCCCGCCCAGGTAGGGGGCACTAAACCAAATCCGTCCCTTCTGGCTATTCAGGCTGTTCACAGCCAGTGCCTATTCTGCGGTGCTCTGGGGTGTTAAATATTTTGGTACTAGCTGAACAACAGCATCCCTTGGTGCCTGTGGTTTCCCTGAGTCTAGGTTCACACTCAAGAAAGCCAACCTGAGTTTGGAATGAGCTGAAAGTGTTTTGTCCTGCCCCTAGAACTGCTTCTGAGATGAGGGAAGGGAGAGAAGGAGTGAAGGGAGGGGGAGGAGGGAAGGAGGGAAGGAGGAAGGGAGATAGAGAAGGAGGGAGGGGGAAGGGAGGGAGGAGTGACTATGGGCCTTAGGTTTCCACAGAGATCATCTAATCTATGACTGCCTCCTGCTTTGAAACAGACCTTTTCCTGGAATATTCTGGATGTGTTTACAAGAATGTCCCTTCCCAGGGCCACAGCTGGCACAGCATGTTTCCACCATCGGTGGGGACAGAATGACTGGATAAGAATTCTGACCGGCCACTCACAGTCATGGGATCAAGAGTAGCCGGCCTAACAATTCTGTGGCATCTTTCCTGAAGGGTAACATTGCCTTGCAGGATTGTGTGTGTGTGTGTGTGTGTGTGTGTGTGTGTGTGTGTGTGCATGTGAGAGAGTGTGTGCATGTGTAAAGTGTGTGAGAGTGGGTATGTGAGCTTGTGTTTATGCAAAAGGTGTGTGTGTGAATGTGAAAAGTGTGTGTGTGAGTGCATGAAAGTGTTTGAGTGTATATGCATGTGTGAGTGTGTGTGCATGTTTCAGTCTCTGATGCTACAGTGAGATGCTGGCGTGGATCCTGCACAGAGGACACTGTCCATTCCATACAGGGGACATCATGGCCAGGCTGTCCTGAGTCCTGAAACCCGAGTGTCATCTGGTAAAAGTACCGTGCTGATAGTCCTAAGGGTCTTCCTAATCCAGAAGCCCTTTCTGGGTGTTTTGGGTCTCTTGGTCTCTGCTCCCCAAAGAGCCCTTAACCCCCTGGGTGCCCTCAGCCCAGGGTTCAGAGCTCAGGGGCAGTCACTTCCACCCTTGTGAAGGCCTCGGAGGCCAGAGCATCCCAAGCACATGCCTGGATTTTTTCACAGCCCTGTCCTCTGGCAAGATGCTGGCCCTTCCTGCTGAGGAGTTATCTTCCCTCGCTGATTCTCACATGAGAAGGGGACAACCCTGCCACTGGAATGGCCTTCCAGTCTCCTCAGTTCCCCCGACACCATCACTCAGGGAAACACAGCTAATTTTAAAATGGCTGCTCTCATGATGGACGGGATTAATGGATCTTGAAGAGCAGCCAGTGTACCAACTGCTCCTGCAGCCATGATGAAAGCTAATAATGGAGAAAATTCTGCCAATTCCTTTAATTCATGAATATTTAAGCCTGTGAAAAATCTGTCAGATTATATCATTTTTTCCTGGTGATTTTCCGCCTAAGTACATTCATGGCGGCCTGCCAGGTGCTCAAGAAACTTCAGCAGGAGTAAAATCATTCTTGTTGTTGTTGGTTCCGAGGGCCGTCATCTTACCTTCTCCTTGCTAGATTTATCCCCCATCTCTGGGCAGGCATCGGTCCACTGAGATTGTCAGCGACAGCCTCAACATTTGTATCTCTGCAAGCTTGGAGTCTTCTCCTAACCCAAGGCTGGCAGAACCCGTCACGATCATAGCTCATGGTTTTCAATTTGTGTTCTGTGCTATCCATAAAAATAGGTGCCAGGGCCCCGGGCTCTCTGGGAGGTGTTTGGGCTGAAAAGGCTGGGTGGGTGGGGCTGTGGGATTGACACCTCATTCCATCAAATAGTCAGCTCTGGGCATCAGGGCGCCATGTCAGCCTTCCCTAGAAAGACAGCGTGCATGTGTGACCCTGGCTGGAAACCATGTCCTTCATATCTCAAAATGACAACAGAAGGGAAATCCCTTGAGGAGAATAAATTTGCCCGCCTCACAGGACCTGAGCTGTGACCACTCCCAGCCCCACGTTCCCGCCCCCCACCCCAAGCCTGCCAGCCCCTCTCTCTCTAGCACATTCTAACAGCCCCATGTCCCATGTCTGAGGCAAGCAGGAAGCAAGGTTCAGAAGGGTGGAAGCTGCTAGCCACCAGGAAAGCCCTTTCAGGAACCCTGCAAGGACCAGAAAGACAAGGAGCCCATTTAGCCACTTGGGAGGGAGGGCGGGGGAGAGGGTGGGCGGGAAGGAGGGAGGTTGGCCAACTTCAGAGATGATTATCGTTCGGGGGACTTGTTGGCTGGAGGAAGGAGGGAGCTGCTTTTTATAGGATCCAGTCCTGCGTTCTCTCCAGTTATTCTCCAAAAGCAAGCCGGCTCTTCAGTCAGCTGGCAGGAGAGCTAGGAGAGCTGGGCAAGCGGGCAGGTTCCGGCGGCCATGGCCCAGGTTCAAGGCTTGCTCCAGCTGGTCACGTCCTCACCAGGGCAGCCGGCCTGTCTGCCCGCAACTCTATGCCAGGAGCCCAGGTCAGCCCTCATCTCTCAGGGGCCTGAGCCCATCCAAAATCAACAAGTCCTTTGTGCTCCTCCTTCGGAGGCTGTGTAATTACAGCAAACACGCATTGGCGGCGCACAGCCATGCCGAGGCGATTGTTGAAGTATCTCAAATGCACTTGGCATTGGGTCTTGGAGAGCAACACGAAGAACCACAGCTCCAGTTGGCTCATGCTGGCCAGAAAACAAGTGATTTCAGAAGTCGTGAGTGGCATGCTGGCTGGGCATGGATGGCCTGGCACTCGAGCTATTTTCTTGATAATGGGTTGCATCTTGTCACCAAGCTACCCAATGGATTCATAAGGCAGGGCCTTAAAAATAAATAGGACAGGCCCTCTGTGCTGATGCCCAGTAAACACATCGGGCTGCCGACAAAATGGGCCCCTGCTGCTTCCCCAGGTGGTTTCATTTTTCCTCTTTTTGTGTTCTTGTTTGAAAACTATAAAAGTGAAACCATAAACCATTCCACTCAAGTAGTTCTGTTACCAAGGGCAGCTGGGGGTGGGGCTGATTAGATGAGGCCCAGGCACATTGTCCCTCTGACAATGCTCTAGCCACTGGGTCTTGTGCAGGGAATGTTCTCAGCTCCAGTCAGGGCCCCGTGGAAAGGGTAACCAAGAGCTGGTGACAGCTGACTGCATGATGGGGACCTGGATGCTAACACAGGTATGGCTTACTGCAGGCTTGGATAGCTCTTCCAGGGGACATCTTGCTCTTGGGTCTGGATCCCTGCTCTGCCTGATTCCAATACTCATCCTTCCAGTATTGACCTTATCCCGTGCCTTGTCACTCTGTGAGTATCTAGGGGTCTTTGAGGGGTTCAGGCAAGCTATCTGGGTTGGGGGAGGTGATTAAAGCTTATGTGGTCCCTGTCGCATGCCCTGTCATCACCAGAGATGACATTTAAGCTTGGGAGGTAGGCAGTTGGAGATGAATTCGACTACTGATATTCTTGATAAACTGTAGTTAATGCTCACAAGGAGCCACCCTTCCCCCCTCCCCTGCCAGGGAGAGGCCTAAGAGATCTGAGGATGGAGAGAAATTAGTGGACAGAGGAAACAGTAAGAGCAATGGCCCTGGGGACAGTAAGGAACTAGGAGCTGCCAGGTTGGCAATCCTGTAGTACCAGTTGAGGCAACTTTTTGGGTGGGGAACCTGGTGGGGGCCTTAAAAGCCAAGGACTATTGGGGAGAGTTCACCTCAACAGAAAGGAGCTGTCCTTGGTGATTTTTAAGCAGAGGTATAGTCAGGTTTGGGTTTCCCTTGGTAGATCTGTGAACTGTGAACAGGAGCGACAGGATTCCAGTCAGGGTCTTCCTAATGATACATGCTGCTGAGGGCAGTCACCTCATGATACCTCAAGGGTACTCCAGGAGGGGCCTGTTAGTGGCTCAGGTAGTCTCAGGATTGGGAATGCTTATAGATAGAGAAGTCCCACTTAGAACGGCAAAATGATCAGGATATAGCTACATAGCAAAGGAACAGCCCCTGTCTCCCACAGCTCTCAATCTCTGGCCCTCTCCCCTCCAGGCCTCTGCTGCCCAGGAAGGGCCCAATACCTGGTGGAGGCCAGGCCCAAGTGACTCTAAAAGTCACCCACCTCACACTTGCAAGGCATCCTTTTGAGCAGTCTCCATGTCCCCTTCAAGCCAGCTATAGAATTCTGCTTGACCAGACCCCATCTGGTCAGAATGTCACCCCTCTGTCCTCTCTCCAATACCTGCTGAGCTGGCCAGAGGGTCTCTGGATCCTTTCCTCATGACATCCCCATGCTGACTCTGCCTCAGCTCTAGCTTGAGGAAGGATGAGTCAGTCAAAAGAGCAACATTCTTCAGGGTGGAGCGTCAAGAAATGAGGTCACAGGGCTGGAGGTGACTCTCTACTCCCCCTGCCTAGTCTTGGGGTCGACTGCTGTCTGCTTATCATAAAGCAAACCTTCTCCACTAATCTTGCCCCTCTCCTTTCTCATCCACCCTCCCCCACACAGCTCTCTCTCTCCCTCCCTCCCTCCCTCCCTCCCTCTCTCTCTCTGTCTCTCCCTCCCTCTCTCCCTCCCTTCCTCCCTCTCTCTCTCTCTCCCTCCCTCCCTCCCTCCCTCCTATCTCTCTCCTATCTTGCCTTTTCCCCATCCTCTTCAGTGGCAACAGGACCCGATATCTTCTGGCATGGCCTTGAATGCCTAGTTCCAGGCTGTTCATTTGGGTCTAGAGTCACTGCCTGCTCCTCCCCACCCCTGACAGGAAGGAGAAGACCCATATCTGACCCTGCATAAGTTAAGGAGGTTACTGGAACCCTGTGCTGTGATGGGCAACACTACCCTAAAACAGTGTAGCACACTGGCTATCCTACCCCTTTGCTGTGAAATGCCCTAGGTAAATGGCCGGGATAGAATGGTATCAGAGATCCCTGAGCAATTCCAGAAACCATCCTCAGAGCACCACGGCTTGGTCTGATTTTCTAGTCCCTGTCTTGCAGCTGAAGCAACAGAAGCCTAGAGGGAGCTATGCAACACCTCAAGAGGGAACGAGAATTGAAGCAGCCCAGCCTGTTTCTTATTTTGCATCCTGAGTTACCAAGGATCGGGAAGGACAGACTCTGTCCATCAGACCACACTACTCTACAGAGGTCTGGCCCTCAGAAGCAAGCCTCTTCACCCAGCGCCATCCTCTTAGCAGCTGTGTAAGAGTAGGTCAGAGACAGAGCCAATGAGATCCACAGCCAGCTCCTAAGGACATCCGATGGCAGCCATGCTTCCCTCCTCATGTTGCTAGGACCCCAATACCTCTGAGAGCATCCTCTTGGGAAATAATTATCAATGAGGATTTAATGGCTCTGACTCTCCTCACAAGGTTTCCTGACTCTTTCTTGTCAGCCTCAGGCAGGAGCTCTTTCCCCAAACATCTGTCTCCAGTACAGTCTCTTACACAGGCACTCAACCCACTGCTACTGCTGAGGATTACTGGAGGCCTCTCTCCTAATGCCTGACCTGTCCCTCAACCTTCCCATATCCAGGACAAAATAATTTATAACGGCTCGTTGCTGAGGGATGGCAAGCCGGATTAATGCACCTGCAGGCACTAGCAGGGCAGCTGCCTTACTCACCAAGTACACATCATGAAAACTTATGACTCAGAAAACACTATGGACTCCACTAATTCAAAAATATTTAATGCCCCTCGCTTCCAGCAGCCAGGGCTCCTGGGAAGAGGTTCAGGCCTATAGGAAGGAAGCTGGGGTGTGTGGGGAGCTTACCAGGAAATCTTCCCCTCTGCTTAGCCCACCTATCCTTTCTTACTCCCTGTCCATGTTAGCTAGCCATTGATCTGAGAGCCCAACAGGCTTCTAGCTAGCCTGAGGTCTTGGTTTATCGGCCCTTAGGATGGTGTTCTTGGCCCTAGGTGATCTCTGGGACCAAGAGGCAATGCTCATAATGGCTACCAGTCAGCCCCTCAGCACCAGAGAGAAACCAGGAGAGTACCCACAATAAGTCAACCTGACTCCTGATTCCAGACCGGAGAGAACGGAGTGCTATGAACCAGCCTTCAGGGAAAGCACAGGCTAATGAGTGAAGCCCAGCCCCAGCACTTGCCTCCCCCAGGATGACGCTGGAGGCCTTTGAGCTGCCTTGGGGAAGCTAAGGCAGCAAACATGAGAGCCCACAGCTGGGGTGGGGCATGGGTGTCAGGCATCTCCTAGTGCCTGGGAAGAATAGGAAGCCAGCTGACTATCCCAACATGTTTGGGATAAGCAGGAACAAAGGGGGCCAGTGTCCACACTAATCAAGCAACCTATCAATCTCTCCACCACCTCCCTTCCTCCCTCCCCTCTTCCCTCCTTCTCGCCATGCAAGTCTCTTGTCCATCCCCACCAATTCTCCACCCCTACAGTGAGCCGGGGTCATCTCCCCAGCTTCTTGGCCTCCTGATTTCTGGACTGCAGACAGGGAAGGAGCCTCACCTGGTGGAAAACAAGAAAGCAGAAGACAAGCCAGGGGAAGGTGTGTCCTGAAATCATTGCTACTCCAAACCTCATTTCTTCCCTAACACTGTTCTGTCCCTGCTGGTCCTTTAGGACAGGGCTGGGGACAGCTTCCAGACTTGCTAATCATTATCTTTCATTCCCTTCATCCTTTCTGTCCTTGACGAGGAGTCTCTCTGTTCATGCCCCTGCTTTGAGCTGTCTGGGTGAGACTTTCTGGTCAGAACTTTCTTCCTCCCATAGCCTCTTCTTCACCTACAGGGGGTAAGACTGGCTTTTGGGATCAATCAGGCATAGCATCAAGTCCATCTAAAATCTTGGCTGAGTCCTTGAGCTCCCACGCTTTGATTTCTTCATCTATAAGACAGAGACAAAGAAGATGAAACCATCCATTCCCTCGGATCCCTCTTCTGCTCAGCACATGGACAGGATGGAGTGGGTAAGGCAGTTGAAAGGCCTGGAGATCAGGAAGCCCCTCTTTCCCTGGCCTCAGAGTCTCAAATGCAGACTGAAGCCTTCCCACTGAGGCCCAGAGGTCTCCATCACTAAACTTCAAGCCACAAAGAAAAATATGACCACCTGCTTAGGAACACTAAACCACCCTCGGTATCCAGAAAACCCACTCTGGCTGCCTTGACTGCTTCTTAAGATCCATATGGGAGTGTGCACAAGAGAGAGAGGGGGAGAGGGAGAGGGAGAGGGAGAGGGAGAGGGAGAGGGAGAGGGAGAGGGAGAGGGAGAGGGAGAGGGAGAGGGGGCAAGGAAGCAGTCTAAGGCCTGGTCAAGAGTTCTACCACTTTCTTGCAAGCCGTGAGATCATTGGAGTGGTTTGTAGGGGAGGCATATGTAGTCACAGTCCACTGTGACTTTAACTGCAGTATGTGTAGGTAGGGCCTGAATGGACTGGCAAGCCCCTCCAAAGACTCCAAACCATTGGAGAAATGCTGAAGCTACGTTAATGGGACTTGATACTTAACAAGGAGGTTACTGGAGAAAAAAAGCTTCTAGATTGGCTCTTGGGTTTCTGGATCATGTGACCAGGGAGATGGCATTACAAGTCAGTGAGATCCAGATTCCCGGAAGTAGGGCCAGCTTTGTGGACAGGGTAGAAGAGTGAAGATTACAGCTTTGGTTTTCAGTGTGGTATATCTGAGATGTTGTTACTCAGATGAAAGTACACTTGAACATGGGGCTCAGAGGAAGGTGTGTCAGCATCTGTGTGAAACGGTTAGTTAAAGGCCCAGGGGCAGATGAATCCTACCGAGGGTGTAGGTCCACACTCTGAGGAACACCCAAATGCCAGGACCAAGCAGAAGAGAGAGACATTGCAAAGGAGCCAGGGAGGCAGTGACTAAGAGGCGGGAAGGAAGTCAGGCGGGCATTGTGTTCTATAGCCCAGAAGACATTGAAGAGAGTGAGGCAGATTCTCTGCTCAAGACTGGGGAAGTTGGAAAGTGAAGTCCTCATGAACCCAGTGACACGGAGATGCTTCTGTAAGAACTGTCCTGGAAGACTGGGTAAGCTAGAACCACCTCCATCAAGAGTGTTCCCAGGCTAAGGCGATGGCCAAGTGAGTACTTTCTGTGTAAGCATGAGGACTTGAGTTCCCACATGAAAAAGTTGAGCTTGATCACCGGCACCCATCTGTGGGGACCAGATACAGGGGGATGGTTGGGACCTCCTAGTTGCCAGTGTAGCTCCAGGTTCAGACCTTGCCTCAATAGAATAAAATAGAGAGTGATAGAAGAAACTGTGACCTCCACCTGGATGAATGGATGCATGTGCCCACAAACATATGTGCACACACACAGGTACTATAACAAAATTTTAAAATAAATACTTATCCCTAGCCCTTGCCATGCCCTGAACTCTTTACCTTCCAGGTATATGGTAAACCACAGTTCCCCATCCCATTTGTTCGGAGACGTGTGACTCATTGTGGCCAGGCTTGTGAGCAGAATCTATGGAAGTCACTCACAATAGGCTGAGCACTTAATTGCAGACACAAAGCCCTCCAGAACTCCCCTTTCCTCTATACCCCCACAGCCTTAGTCCCAGTGACCATGATGGGTGGGGCCTCCTCACGATTTCTCTCAGATACTCTGCCCAGTATCTCACCCTCAGCCAACTGTCCACAGATACTGCCTGATAGTAGCACACACACAAACACAAAATAAGCTTTACCCTTGGAAGGAAGAAGGGCCTCCAGGCTCAGAAGTGTTTGCAGATACCCGCAAGGTGCACTCCGCTATTGGGTGTCCCTGCACAACCCCAGCTTATGAACAAGGATGGGAGAACGAGCTCCAAAGAGGAGTGGAGACAGGCATAGGCACTACTCGATGAAAGCAAGAGGCAGCAAGAAGAAAGAGCATTGGCAACCCTGACTGGAAGCCTGCCTGAAGAGCTTCTTCCTCTGGCTAGACAAGGAGTCACTGCCTGCTTGTAATCGGTTTGTTATTGGCCCACCCCTGGGTTCTATCCATGCCATTTCTAATTATTTGCTCTATGATGTTGATCATGATACAGGTGATGTCTGCAACCTGTGGCTCAAGCTCTGTTCTTCTGTGTAAGAAGAGATCTCGAACTCTAAAGAAAAATCAGAATGTGTGATATACAGTCTCCTGGTTCCCATGCCTATAGATGCAGCACCAGCTAACCACAGTACTCTTTCCTGCAAGACAATATGCAGCCTTGGACCCTTTATCATCATCATCATCATCGTCACCATCGCCAACTTAGACTCTTTAAAATTTATTTCTAGATTTATTTTATTTTACGGGTGTAAATGTTTGTGTGCATGTGTGTATGTGCACCCTGTCTGTGACTGGTCAGTAAAAGGCTTTGAGTCCTCTGGAACTGGAGTCATGGGTGGTTGTGAACTTGGGACTGAACCCAAGTTCTTTGCAAGAGTAACAAGTGCTCTGAACTGTCGACCTATCTCTCCAGCACCCCAGAATCTTAGATTTTTGAGAAACAATCTTGTTATATGGCTCAGGCAAGCCTTGAACCAGCAATGTTCCTTCCTTAGCCTCCCCGCCTGGAGTTACACGTGTGTGCCATCTCAGAATCCATCTTAGCTGTCTTCCAAACAGCCACCACAGTCCATCACTGTTGCTTTCATAATCAAATGGTTTTGCTGTCTTTAGTATCCTTGCCCAAGTTCCTGACAGTGTTACAGTCACATTGAATCAGTCATTCCCCAGACAGCCCAAGTTCTCTGAGCCCTCTGCATCCTCTGTCACATGCTGTCTCCCCCCCCATCCCTGTCCTCACTCACATCCCAACCTTGTTCCCCTTTGAGACATTGTGTTAATGTCCACTCTATGGTTATCCCCACACTCTTGGACTCAGTGCCTATTTGTGATGGATGTCACACTGATGGTACCCATGAATGACACAACAGGGATGGGACTAGAGTTCCCTAAAAGCAGAGTCATGTGTCTTCACACACAGCACCCATGCATGTACACACAAACAGTAGATACACAGCCAGCTTTCCCAAGCTCTGCCTAAATGAGTGCTCCCATCAAGTCCCCAGCCAGGATGGAAAGAATGAAGCTAGGAGAAGGGTGGAGACACTCACTCAAGTGTTGGATTGGATTGAAGTACAGCCCTTCCTTGCCTAATCCAAATGGTCAATGCCTAACAACCCTGGGATTCTACTTCAGCAAACTGAGCCATACCATGGGATGGGAGTCAAGGAGTCAGAGCAAGATAATCTCTGGGTACCCTTCCAGTCTCATCTTCCACACTGAAAGATGGGTAGAATTGGGGACTGGGGAGATAGTGCTTACTATGTGGCCTGAATTTGATCCCTAGAACCCACAGCTTTATAAGGCTGGACATAGTATGTAATGCTTGGGTTTGGGGCATGGAGACAGTTGGACCTCCTCTGGAGTTCACTGGCTGCCAACCTAGCCTTATTGGTGAGCTCTGGGCCAGGGAAATTCCATCTCAAATAAAAATTAGGTATATGGCACCTGAGGCATGACAGCGAAGCTACCTTCTGACCTCCACTCATGTACCCACCCACCCCCCCACACACACATGCACCTGTGATGCACCCACACAGGCACAGATGGGTAGATTCTCCTTCCTATTTCTTAAGTGGAAGGACACCTGCTCTGCCTCCAGGAAGGGCCATCAGACACCTAGCAGACAACTTCTTTCCTCTGTGTAAAGCTCCAAGCCTAGGCTGTGCTTCTGAAGCAGAAAGTGGGAAGCAACTGGCCTTGAGGTTAGGAGCCCTCAGGCCGTGGCCACTCTATCAACTAAAGGGGAAGTGAAGCCAGCAGTTCAAAACAGAGAAAAAGGAAGCAGCCCATTCAACCCTGGCTCTGCCTACCCCATTCGACCCTCTCCCCGCCACTGGGAACACCACAGACGAATCCATTTGTTTCTTCCACTTTTTCTGCCATGCTGTAGGATGAGTAAGTCAGAGAGTTCACCAGTGTAGTCCAACATAGGTCACTGGCCTCTGTCTGAAGAGTTCAACGCCACCTCGAATCTACTCTCCCCACCCCTGGCATCCCCCTCCTGGCCTTTGCTTCCCTCTGCCAAGTCCAAATCAAAACAGTCAGCTCCACACCCCCATTAGAGGCCTGGCCCAGCCAGCCCCTCACCAGAGCACAGGCACAGGCCACGACCATACCCCCCACTAGAGGCCTGGCTAGAACCACAGCTTGCGACATGATTCACTTTGTCTGTGGACAGATTGATGCAATTGTGGGTAACAAGTCATTCTTCAGATGGAAAAAAACAGCTGCAATCCAGTAAGAGGTGGGGGTGGGGCTCTATCAGAGCTACAAGGATACACACCCACCCTCCATGCCCCTCCCCACCCCACAGGCTTGGGCTTCCAAGAGTAACCCCGCCTACTCTAGCTAGAGTCAGAGAGGAATGTACAGCCTCTAACTGAAGAGATCCAGCAGACGAGGAAGGCAAAGCTCTTGGGTGAAGGGTCCCAGCAGGATTCAACCCTCTCCCCGGGCAGCCAGTGTGTGGCTACCCACGAGTCTGTTTTTAAATTAGCATGTAATGTGTTAGAAACCATTATGGTGTTTTCTAACAAGTGTGACCCTTCTTCCCCTCCCCACCAGTCCTGGAGCCCCTGTTGCCCCTCCCCTGTGCTGCTCCCAATCCCTTTTCCTCTTTCACGCTCCATGTATCCTTCCTCATCACCTATAACTTCCTTAGCTTCCTTTCCAGACTTGTAGATTTTACCATGCTTACGCCTTGTTCATATAGTCACGTATAAAGAAAAACCTGTTTTGGTCTGCGTTTGGGTCGCCTTGTTTACCATCATACTTTCCAGATCCATCCATTTTCCTGAAAATTGTATGATCTCACTTTTCTTTACCACTGCATCATATTCCGTCGTGTGTATGTGCCAGGCCGTCCTTATCCGCTCATCTGCTGATGAGTGTCTAGACTGGCTCTTTTCCTTGTCATTGTGAGCAGAGCATCAATGAACACGAGTGTGCAGACGCCTCTGTGGTGGGCTGTGCAATCCTTTGGAGTTCCAGGAATTCTGTAGCTGGGCCATGTGGTAGTTCTAGTTTTAACTTTTTGAGAAACCTCCAAACTGATTTGCATAACGGTTGTACTAATTTGCAAGGCCACCCAGCAGTGAATAAGGACACCACTTCCCCAGGTCCCCAACATTTGCTGTCAGATTTCTTGATGATAGTCCTTCTGAGTGGGGTCGGCTGGTGTGTCAAATAGGGCTCTATTTTTTTCCAAGATTTTTTTATTTGTATGAGTGTTTTTCCTTCATGTATGTATACATACCATATGAGTACAGTGCCTGTAGAGGCCAGAAGAGGGCACTGGATCCCCTGAAACTAGAATTATGCTCCATGGTGAGCTGCCATGTGGGTGATGGGAACTAAAACCAGGTCCTCTACAAAAACAGCAAGTGCTCCTAACAGCCCTTCAAAGTAATTTAATTTGCATTTCTCTGATAACTAGGGATGTTGAACACTTTTAAAACACTAATTGGTTATCTTACACAGCATCTTGTAGGAGGCTAGACAACCATGAACATATGAGAATAAGCAGGTATCCTTGCGTGTTGTTCTTGTAACTGAGCTGAGTACTATGATGCCATGGTGCTCACTACCCTGTCCTAAAGGCAGCTTATGTTCACAGAGAATGAGCTCCCAGGGCCCAGAAGGTGCTCAGGGAATGTACTGAACTATATTGAGAACCCCAGAAGCCCAAAGCCTGCCTGCTGAGGTCTGACTTAGGAGCACACCTGCAATGATGCTGTTCATTCACAACAGCCAGCTGTTATCCCCAGCCCATAGATGCTGAGTTTATCCTACTGGTGATGTGACCCAAAACTAGTGAAGTTCCCTCTCTGAGTTATCCTTCCTTCCTCCAAAGCCCGTGCTTAGGCAACTCTCATCCTGTGCTCTTCTTGGGTCTTTCTCAGGTCTATTGCCATTATGAGCCATTCTGAAAAGGGCTGGGCAGCCCTGCAGAAGCCACCCGGCCTGCTGGCCGTGCCCAAGCTCCAGGGTCTTCATATAACCCCAGATTTTCATCACCCCCATTCCTCTCGTGAAGAAGCCGAGGCACAGGAGGTCACCTGACCCACCAAGGACACTTGGTAGAGACAGATTTGGAACTAGGGCCCCAGTGTCTTCCAATACCCAACCCAGAATCTCTCCAGTAACCAGCCAACTACCCAATTTCTTCCACAGGTCCTCTGAGGTAAAGGGCTGGAGATGAGGACCCCTCCAGAGCGTACAGAGCAACGTGTGAAGGCACGAGAGAGTCACTCACTTCCTGCATCTGCAGGTCACAGAATCCACATACAAAATGTTCCACTGTCCCTCTCTCTTGCTCAGCCTGGAGGCTCCTGGAAGATTGCAAAAGCTGTTTAGCAACCAACATGCAAGCCTGACCCCTAGTGACCATAACCTCAAATTGCGTAGCCCGCCAAGTAGGCCCATGGGGTCAAAAGGATCTGATCTGCACTCATTTGCCCAACACAGAGCTCAGGATGGGGCCCTGCCTCCCCACATTCTAGGTCAAGTGACTTTGGAACCCCAGACAGAAGGCTCTTACTAGTCAAACCCTCATGTGACTAATTCAGGGGAGTGTGCAAGCCTCCTGTCACCAGAGCCACCAGGATGGCAGATGGAGTTATGGCCCCAGGGAAATGGCAGGGACTCCCCTGACCAGTCATGGAATCAGTTGTCCTATATTCCTAAGCTTCGTGTCACCAGAGAGCAGGGAAGGTGGCAGAATGTAGTCACCAGGACGGGCCATGGTGGATTAATTCATAAAAGAATAAAGAAAGGGAGTGAGTGAGGGGACAGTACCAATAAGAGAGTACTTGCTAACATGTGTGAGGCTCTAGAGTCAACCCCTGGTACTGGAAAACATTAAAATAAACATATTTATCCAAAATGAAATACCTTATCTAAGTAAACAAACATATTCAAAATTAAATTCCTTGACGTGAGCTTTCCATCTTACCCCAGAGATCCCTGAGCTAAGGGTTACATGGGTGGGAGGGGGTGGACTAGACTGGAGCATGAGCTTTCTGTAAGCAGCAGGGCAAGATGTACACTTGCATTCCAACTTCAGAAGAACAACGAATACGACACTTGGGGCACACTCATCCTAAGGAAGGCTTTTGCTTCTATCCGAAATCCAGGTCTAACAGAGTGCCCGTATTTTATCTAGCAACCCTAGATTGGATACCATCGGGGGATGGGAGAACAGTTTAGGGGTTCCCAGAGCAGCTTGAAGTCCTATTGATTAGATGATAAGAAGAAGGAAATGAAGTAGGATACCCAGACAGGAAGGTGGGAGCCACTGCAGACTTGAGAGGGAGAGCAGCCTGGTAACATATCTTTTCTTTTGGGTGATTCCAATGAAATGTGGGGTTGGGAGACCCCAGCTGCCTAAGGAGGGCTGTTGGGAATGTGAGGGCTGCTTGCCCAGAGGGTATCTTGGTAGATGTTATAGAATGTTCTGGACAGAGTCTGCAGTAGAGTTGTTTGGGACTCTATCTTCAAAGACTGTTTTCTTTGAACTCATGTCCTTTCACCTCAGACCAACTCCCACAGGGCTCTCTCCTTGCTGCCCTCACAGCCCTGTCTTCTGACTACAGCTGGCAGAAGCAAAAGGAAACAGCGTGATTCATCTTCACTCACCTAAGGCCCCTGTGATCCCCAGCCAGAGAGAAGCCCTTTCCTTCCCCACAGGACCAAATACGGGAAAGGTCTACTGCCAGCCTTGGGTGGGCAAAGGTCCCAGTGGAGGCTAAAGTCCACTGTGGGCAGCAGGGGACCCAGTGCCCTCTCCTCCAGCTGCACCCTAGGCTAACTCTCAGGAAGTGGATCTCAGGAGACAGACAGCTTGGCTTCAGCTCTTACCCAGTGACTGACAAACTATTCCCATGTCAGGGTCAAGAGCCGGAGGAGAATGGGAGCCTGGAGAAGCACCAGGAATGTGCCCCTGCCTCCACTTAGACATACTTGATAAGCTGGAGGCTTAGACTGTTCATCTCTAAATGGATCCGCTGGTGGATACAGTCACCTGTGTGCATTTGCGTAGCGACCATGGCTGGGTTGGCACATGATAATTTGTTCTCATACAGTAAGACTTTCACGGTGTATCTTGCTCAACTCCTCACTTGACATCTGTCCTACAGCTTTTCTGTCCTTCCTGTTTTTCTCCCACGTCTTAGCTCCAGGGGCTGGTGGGCACTATGTTCCTGGCGTGAGACAGATATCTGTTGATGCACTGAGAGATGGTTTTCAGCCAAGAAAGAGTTTGGGTCCCCTTGATCCCTCCTGTTTACCTGTACACAATCAAGCCACATCCCAAAGACCTCTAAAGACATGAATTCCACATGTATGCACATACACACAACAAACACACACACACATACTTTCAAGCATGTATATACAGATACGCACTCAAAAGCAAATTTCAAAAAATAAAATTAAAACAGCCAGTATCCACAGGGGGTAGTCTGGGCCTCAGAGTTGCTCAAAAGCTCTTAGGTCAGTTTCTGGGAAGCTAGGTTTAAGAATCACCGATGATCTGGTCCTGTCACAGAGGGGAAATTGAGATCCAGAGGAAAGAGCTGATGGCATATTAGAAAACCAGAGGACAGTAGTTTCCAACAAGGGTCTTTGCACCCAAACCGAATGTGGACACAGGCTCCAGGTACAGGGCACGAGGGATGTCACCTTGCTTCTAACTTACAGAACAAATACAGGCCTCCTCACATCCTTGAGCCAACCCTACCCTGGACATGTTTCTGCATATTAGACACTGAGAAGGCAACTTTAGGAAAACAAACAAACAAAAAATCCCCACAAGGCTCCTGCCTCCTTAGCAGACCTGCTTTTCCAGTTAGTGTGGATCCATCTGTCCCAGAGGAAAATGCAGATTGGACCCACTGACTTCCAGTAGCCGTGTTCTGCTACCCAGGTTCAAGAACTCCATTGGAATGGACAACATCCATGGGAGAGTTCATCCCTGCTCAAGGCTGGAGATAGCCTCTCAGCCCTGCCGTCTGATGCTCAGAATTCTAGAAGGTAAAGAGCCAGGAACCCAGGGCCAGACACTTCAGTTCTGGTCCTAATTCTACCATCCCTGTGGCTGGTGTGTGTGTGTGTGTGTGTGTGTGTGTGTGTGTGTGTGTGTGTGTGTGTGTGTGTGTCTATGAATGTATCTGAATCTCCATATGTTGTTCTGGGGGGGGTGGACAGGGTGGACAATCCATTTCATATCCTAGTTCTCAGTAAATGGGTAGGGGTCAGAGAGATGAATCAGCAGGTAAAGGCTACTTAGCACCAAATCTGAAGAAATAGATTCCATCTCCAGGACCCACTGTCCTCTGACCTCCACATGCATGCTATGATACATTGTGCTCCCCACCCTAACACACACACACACACACACACTTAAAAATAAATAAATAATAAAAACTAAACAGGAAGGATATGTTAACAGAACTTTTATGGAGGGCAACACTTCCTTCACCACACTTGTGGAGCACAGGAACCCCACAGCCTGGAAAAGCAGCAAGAAATCCAGGCCCAGATTTCTCCAAAAGCTGCTGTTCAGGCAATAAGGTCCCTTTGGTTCTGTTAGGTTCTCCCTCCAAAGCAGAAGGAACATCAGGCAGAGGAACAGGTGAACATAGGAGGCCCTTTGGGATAACAAGGGTGTCCCTGCAGACTCTTCCGCCACAGTAATCTGGGGGAGAAATTGCATGTCCCCTAGGCATAGCAGGTGGCTACTGAGTTAGCACCAGAAGAAACTAACAAAGGGGAGGGGGGTGTCAGGGTAGGCAGGAGCTGGCACTACCCTCAGGACACATTTGAAAGGTGTTTTCCTTTCTGACCAGGGGATCCACTGGCTGTTTTGCTATCTTGGTTACGCACTTCCCTCAAGGCGTGAGACAGTTCACAGTCATCTAGTTCTCAGAGCTGGACATGAGGTTTGGGAACCAAGCTTTGGGAGGCCACCGAATGGGTCAAAATCAAATATAGAGATCCTGCTGCACACAGGGAGTCTGTACTTTCCTTGGGCTGCTAAGCCCAGAGTGCCTGAGCACAGCCCTCTGCCCGCTGGCCTGAAGAAACCACACAGCCCTGAGGCAGCCCACAGCCCTGGGGCAGCCCATTCATTCTCCCCTTAAAACACACCCTGGCCTCCTAGCTGGCCTGTAATTACTCTAATTGGCCCCCTGGGGACATCATGAGGGAGCCTGCTGTGTCCACATGAGTCAGTTTCCCAAGAAGAAACCTCAGACAGAGCCACATGGCACAGCAGAGGTCTAGTCCCTGCTCCCACAGACCACTTCCTGCCTCTTCCTTTCCTGACACCACCAGCTAGAGGCTCCTGGAAGTTGCAGGGCTTGCTCTCTGCTGTCCTATAGGTTCGGTGGGGGTAAGGACCTGCCTGTCCAGGCTGATGGGCCACAGGCAAGGAGGGGAAAGCACCCTGGCTATTAGTCAGGCCTCAGGTTCTGCCTGGAATCTGTCCCTGGTTCTCCACGTCTGCCTAAAGCTGGGAGAGAAAACTACTCATGCTGACCCGGCAGCCCCCATCCATCCCACACACTCAGGCCTGGGCCCAGCTGTGACCTGTCCCCAGCTGTGACCTGTCCCCTGCCAGGAGACTGAAAACAGCACTGGCCATAGCATCAGATACATCTGAGACTGCATTCCAGCCTCCTGGCCTCGTTGTGGCCTGGATTGAGTGATTTCATCTCTTTAAGCCTCAAGTTCCCCATCTGTGACACGAGGAACGTCAAGTCATCTCCTCCCAGGTGTGTGGGGAGGAGTAACTGAGCTAACATGCAAAAGCCAGAACAGCACCTGGTCTGGAGGAACCACAGTTTGACAAATGCAGGGTAACTGTGGTGGCTCCGGGGACAAGATTCAGGGAAATGCCTGTGGCGAGAGTCAAGAGATTCTCTAGTCAATTCTCATGCTGCCTCCTACTTGCTGTGTGACCATAGGCCAGCCAGGTGCACAGCCTCTCTGGTCATAGGTCTCTTCATGCTTAAGCATGAGGCTGGAACAGATGGTTTCCAGGTATACTTCAATGCCTCCCCTGTTGACACTCTAAGTCAGGCATGGAGGGAGGGACTGGAATTGTGGGAGGGATGTGATTGTTACCACCACCAGGATCTCATCTGTGAGAGAGATAATCCCAGAGAAGGCACAGGAGGTAGCCTTCAGGGCCACCGTGCTGGGTCACAAGACTGGCCCGTGCTAGGGACTGGCAAGCTTCTTCCATTTGTCCAGTCTTCTCTGCTACATAGTCTTTGTTCCCACCCAGCAGATGGACTCCAAGGCCTGCTTTGAGAAGAGTTCACTGGCCAGGATGGATGCTCCACACACAGCCACCTAGAGTGAACCATAGTAACCACATATTATAATATTTACCACATACCTCAGGTGATGCCCTACCCCTAAGCCCTTAATGAGAGTAATCTCAACTAATCCTCCTGACAGCCCAGGATGACATCACCATCATAGTTCTGATTCTTCCTCTGCAGTGAGAAAAAAAAATGCAATGTTGCTCCCTGGCTCAAGGCAGTCCCAGAATGAGGGCTCTGTGGAGGGGTATGCTACAGGAGCCCTCCAGTCAGCCCTGTTGAAGGGGTGCGATTGGTATCCCAGAAGTGAGAAGGGACATCTGTTCCTATTTACTGAGCATCTACTAGAATCACCCACTTCTTTGTGTGTGTGTGTGTGTGTGTGTGTGTGTGTGTGTGTGTGTGTGTGTCTTTGTGCTGACCAGTGCATGTGCGTTGCATGTAGAACCCCATAGAGAACTTCAGCTTTTCACTCCTCAGGTACTGCCCACTTTGTTTTTAGAAATAGTCTCTCACCGGCCAGGAATTCCATGCAGGCTAGACTGGCTACGCAGTCAACCCCAAGCGTCTCCTTCCTTTGCCTCCCCAATTCTGCCAGTATAAGTGTACACCACCCACTGTGTCCAGATTAACTTTAACTTGGGCCCTGGAGAATCCAACTCAGGTCCTTATGCTTGTAAGATTAGCACTCCTCCAATAAGCTTTCACCCCAACCCAGGGTCACATACTCCTAAGGTGTCATGTGAGCCATTCCTCGATGCTAACCTGTCAAAGAACACTGTGAGCAGTCTTCTGCGAAGACTACAGAGAGGAGGTCTTTTCCAGTGGGGGAGAAAGGAGGGTAAAGGAAAGGGTATTGCTCTTTTGGATCCCACCATGCTCCACAGAGAGCAGTCAGCCAGCATGGTTAGGACCTTCGGTGGGGAGGTCACAGGTTAGAAGGTGGCGGATCATGACTTGGCCTCATACGCTTTACAAAGAGGGGACCCAGAAGAACTTGGTGCTCTACCTCCAGGGCCTCCCCTGACACCCAGTTCCCAAGGAGGAGGCTGGTTAGTCATCTTTTGCCTCATACTCTGCAACTCAAGACATGCTAACACATCATGGAACCCCTAATCCCTTCACACCCAGAGAAGTGGGAGAGGCCAGAGGCCAGTCCTGGAATCTGTGGCCTCTGGGGAGACAGCAGACCTTCTGTTCTCCTTCCCCAGACCAGCTCGCATAATACCAATGTGATTCAGTTTTTGACAGAGTAGAATCAAGGCCACAGAGGAGATTAAATCTTTGTTTCCCAGGACACAAGATCCCTCGAAGAGCTGAGTTGGGAACGGAGCGACCCAGAGTTGGCAAACAGAAAATTAGTGGTAGATTAATTTCATTGTCTCACTGGGGAGTGGAATCCTGCACTTTAAGTCTAGGATTAAAGGGAGATTAATTTCCCATTTTACCAGGCTGGAAGGAGGGGCTGCAGGGACCTTTGCACCTTTGGGGGGTGGTGGGGTCAGTTTGGGGAGGCAGGTCTCCCTAGGGGTGACATGGCTAGTCAGGGTAGGTGTTGGGTCCCAGCCCCTCTTGCCTGCCCCAAGAGCTGGGGGAGGGGGACCATCAAAAGCCTCTCTGTGTAGCTTTTCATTCCCACACAGGCTTATACTCCAAAACATGCCTTCTGGACACCAGCCCTGCTGTTGATAACCTCCATGGGAGAAACCAAGTGTCCCTGTCTTCCTCACAGTCCTTCAAGCAAACCTTGCAACAAATCCTTTAAGAATAATTGTAATAATTCCACAGCTTTAAAGAAAAGGCTCTCAGCACATAAGAGGCAGCATTGGTAAGAGGCAAAGCCAGCATTTAATGCCAGGCCACCCAGAAATCAAGTGCACTCTCAATGAAGCATGTCTGTGCTACAGAGTGTCCGTCTAGGCTCCTTCGGGCCACTGTCTCCGTGGTACACCCTTGCCCTGCCCATAGGCTCTACCCCATTGGAAGTACTTTGGAGCGAGCTTTGAAAATGACTCCTGAGCCTGATCAGCTGGTCTTGGCTGCAGCCGCCACAGGTGGAAAGGCTTTGTGGCTAAGCCATGAAGATCCTGCATCAAGAGGGACCCTCCCACCCAGGCAGTCACACCCTAGCCAGGACTGGGCAGCACCCATCCCCTGCTTGTGGGGAGACCTATGGTGGAGCAGTATAGGCCTAGCCAAACCTCAAATAGCAGGCTGTTCCAGCTGCCTGCCGGCCTTGTGGTTAGAAGGCCCATCCAGAGAAGGCTGGCATTCAAGAAGGAAGGACCAGGCTTGCCAGCCAGAAGAAGCCAAACCACAGCTTGTGGGGTGTGGGGGCAGCAGGGTTTGATGAATCACCCAGCTGGGGGGAGGAATGGATGAGCTGGCTCAAGTCAAACCTGTGTCTCGTTTGCTCTGGGGACGGCAAACTGCCTCCGATTTACATGTCAATTCTTTATATATTAATTCCCTGGTAGATGAATAATTGGCAACGGTTCTCTCCAGCTCTGGAAGAGTCTCTTCACTGTATCAGTCCCTCCGCTGTGCAAAAGCTTCTTAATTTGATGCACGTGTTTGTTACTTCTTGCTGGCACTTTCTGAGCTGCAGGATCCTGCTCAGGAAAACCTCACCTTGAAAAGTTTCCCCACCACACACCCAGGTTTCCTCTGGGGCTTGTAAGTCTCAGGTCTCACAGCCAGGTCTCAGATCCATGTTCTGTGGATTTCTTTGCATAGGGTGAGACACGGAGATCTAGTCTCATTTTTTGACCTGTGGGCAGCAAGTTTTACTGAAGAGGTTGTGTTTTCTCCAATGAGTGTTTCTGGTACTTCCATTTGGCTGGATGTAGTTGCAGCTGTTTGGGGTTATTTCTGGGTCCTCTAGTCTAGTCTATTGGTCTGTATGTCTTTGTTCTAATGCCAATGCCATGCTGGTTTTGTGACTATGGTTCCGTAGCACATTTTGAAGTCTGGAGTTATGATACCTCCAGAGGTGCTCTTTTTCTTCAGGGTTGCTTTGACTATTCAGGATCTCTTGGTACTTTCTTATGAGTGCCTCATTGTTGCCCAATTCTGTAAAGAATGTCATTGGTGGCTGGGAGTTGGTGGTGCACACCTTTAATCCCAGCACTCGGGAGGCAGAGGCAGGCGGATCTCTGTGAGTTTGAGGCCAGCCTGGCCTACAGAGTTCCAGGACAGCCTCCAAAACAATACAAAGAAACCCTGTCTCGAAAAACCGAAAAAAAAGAAAAGAAAAAGAATGTCATTGGTGTATTAATGGAGATTACATTGACTCCTTTATCACATTTTAGTGTGTGGCTATTTTCACAATGTTAATTCTCCTGTGCACAAACACAAAGGTTTTTCCATCTTATAGTGTCTTCTTCTGTTTCTTCCTTCAGCATCTTGCTGTTTCCATTGCAGAAATCCATCACCTCCTCAGCTAAACTTCTCCTTTGGCATCTCTGGGTGGAGCTGGATATTTGAATTCCTGATTTCTTTGTCAATGTGTCATTCTTAGTGCACAGAAAGGCTACTGATTTTTAGGTTTCTGTGTATGTCCCACTACTTTGTTGAATTTATCATTTCTGTGATGTTTTGCTGGGGTGTTTAGGGTTTTTTTTTTCTAACTCAAGTAAGCACACATCAAAACAAGCAAACAAAGCTGTGAGAGATGGGTCGGAACATGTACTGACAGCTCTTGCAGCAAAGCCATTTGGTTCCCTGCACCCATGTGGGGTGGCTCACAACCACCCATAGCTCCAGCTTCGAGGAATCTGATGCCCTCTTCTGGCCCCTGCAGACACTGCACTCATGTACATATACCACCTCTGACAGACACACTTACACACATGATTTAAACAAAATAATCTTAAAACCAAACATACAACCAAGTCAGTAAATGGGAACCCAAACCAAATACACATTTCTCAAAGAAAAAGTACAAATGACCAATAATACATGAGGAACAGATTCAAATTCCTTAACCATCAGGGAAAGTGAATGCAAACTACATCAAGATTCCATCCCCCCAGTCAGAATGGCTATCATCAAGGAAACAGCAACAACAAATGCTGATACAGATGGGAATGGGGAATACCTAATATATTGCTGACCGGAATACAAGGTAGTCTGGCCACTGTGGAAACGAGTATGGAGGTTCCTCAAAAACTGAAGGTGGGATTACTGCATGATCCACCTGTACCACTCCTGGGTATATACCTGAAGGAATCAAAGTCAGTTATAACAGTTATACCTGGACACTGTGTCTATCACAACACAGTTCATAGGAGCCAAAGTATGGAATTAGTCTATGTGTCCAATAGTAGATGAATAGATAAAGAAATTGTGTGTGGGGTAATGTGTCTGTGTCTGTCTGTGTGTTTGTGTCTGTGTGTCTGTGTTTTGCTCAGCTATAAAGAGCAAAATTATGTTTGCAGAAAATGAATGGGACAGAGATCATTAAGTTAAGCAGAATAAGGCAGGATGAGAAAGATAATGTGTGCTTCTCATATAGGGAATAAATAAGATATGAGAGTAATCCAGGAAGAAGAAGGGGATCCCAAGAAAGGACAGTCAGGCAAGAGTGGTGATTGTGGTCGGCATACATCACATACACACATGAAAGTCTCATGAAATCCACCCGTGCGTGCCAATTTAAAAAGCTCTGCACAAAAGAGAGAGGGCAAGGCAGGAGGAAAGGAGGAGGGGAGAAGCAGGAGGTGAAGGAGGAGGAAGAGAAGGAAGGGACTCCCACATCCACTGCCTTTCAGCTAATACTGGCTCCCCCAAAATTCAAGGATGGTGTTAAAAATCATACTCTGAGCTGGGCGGTGGTGGTGCACACCTTTAATCCCAGCCCTCAGGAGGCAGAGGCAGATAGATCTCTGTGAGTTCGAGGCCGGCCTGGACTACAAAGCTACACAGAGAAGCCCTGTCTTGAAAGAAAAAAAACCCCATGCTCTGCTCATACAGGAAGAGTTCTGTGATGGATTAGCCATATCTGCTGCAGGAGCATCACGGGAGTAACAGCATGACTGAAGCTATCAGCATCCCTGTTAGCTCCACAATGTAAGATCTCCCCATCGGGGTCCCAGCTTCAGTCCCTACTCCCCGGATGCTGCTTTCACCTCTAGCCCTTCATCCATGTCACACCCAAGCCCGACGGCTGTCTAACCGAAGCGTCTGCAACAATATGCTATTAAGTACTCAGATCCGCCTTTGTTCCTACTGCCTCCAGAACTCTTCTGTCCTCACCTGCCTGCTGAGCTCTGTCTCTCACGTAGCCTCACCTGCCCCCCCCCCCGCCCTGACAGTCAGTAGCTTTCCCTCTGAGTGTTACTATCAGTAGAGCCAGCACTGTCCAGTGATTCTGAGCTGGCACAGCACCAAACTCATCAAACTCTTCATCCTCAGAACGTTCCACATTGTGTTTTGAAATGATCCCCACTGGACAGATAAGGGTCAGACAGTGAATGATGCTGGGAACTTGCCCTGGATGCCCCAGCTAGCTGGGATGGGCCTGTGAACAGAAGCTGGCTTGCCTGACCATGGTGCCTGCTTTATAATTGTCACTCTCTGATGTGGTGACTGTCCTTACTATCTCACACAGTTGGTTGTAACCTTTTATTTGCACATTCATCTCTCTTTCCACACAGCTGCTTCCTGGATGCCAGGGGTGGTTTCTTTGTCCCATTTCCTTCCCAGCTATCCCAGAGCTCCACATAGAGCAGAAACTCTATAAATGATGGACGACCTTCCTGACACTGCATACGGGGAACATTCCTATCTGGTTCCCTGCCACCTAGAACTCCCTCAACCCTGTGTGCCTTTAACTGGTACATAGCAGGACAGGGCCACATGAGGGCACGAGTCTCTTCTTTTTTGTTAATGTGGGTATATATTTGTGCTTACACATATAAACATATGCACCCATGCGAGCATAGGTGTGAAGCCTGAAGTTGACAATGGGAGTTTTCTTCCATCGCTCCCCACCTTACTTACTGAGGCAGGATCTCCCAGTTGGACGCAGAATTTGCCAACATGGCTAGTCTATTATCCGGTTGGCTCTGGGGATCCTGTCTCCACCTCCCTACCGCTAGAATTACAGACTGCTCACCATGCCCAGCTGGCATAGTTGTGGGTTCAGATTGTTGTGGGGACCCAGAGTCTGGCCCTCCCTCTTGCAGCATGCCCAGCAGGCACTTTACTACCTGAGCCCTTGTCTGGAGATAAGAGACTCCTGTGTGAGTGATTCACCTCCCTAGAGAGGTACCAGCCTCACAGCCGAGAGAACAAAGCACACAGCCTACCCGCTCTTTCCCCTTTGTTCTTCCGCACAAGTGCTGTTTGGGAGCATTTCTACCACATCTGGCACAGGCAGGGTCCTGGGGGAGCATGTCCCCTACTGAAGTGGAGTTACTCAAAGAAGGTTCTGTGGACACACCACTACTGAAAACACACATTCCCTCGTGCTCTCTCTCTCCAATCCTCCAGCCTGAGGCTTTGACAAGACACGTCTGGCTTGAGGCTATCCACAGCCACAGAGACAGAAAAACCACACTGGCATCTGAGACATAGCCCCATAAGAAACAGAAGGTCCGGAGGCCTGTGGAGGAAGGGAGATTTGGGGGTGATCCTCTATTTCTAACTGGTCCTCCTTCATGGTTTTGACATCCCGTCTCCTGGGGATGCTCTCTGATCTTTCAGGCTGGGTACACACCTCACTCCATCAATCAAGGACCACAGTCACACTACATACAGCCTGGCTTTCCCTGACCACAGCCCCAAAGCCTGACCCGGAGAATCCTGAAGGCTGCAACTAAAAGGAGCCTCAGGACAGCCAGGTGCCTGAGCCCCCCAGCGGGGGGGGGCTGCCAGAGAGCACCAAGTGGGCAGCCTTTGTCTCTTTAAGGGTAGCAAAACCCTCATGTGGCTTTTCCAACCTGTGATGGAAAGCAGACGCTAGCTGAGGAATGGGCTAGCACAACTGGTGTGAGCATCTTGTCAGCACACAGGTCTGGGGGCCACCTAGAAAGAAAACTGAGTGTGTGTGTGTGTGTGTGTGTGTGTGTGTGTGTGTGTGTGTGTGTGTGCTGAATGCCCCAGAACCCACAGGAAACAAAAACCAGGCACAGTTCTGCAGACCCAGCACTGGGGAGGCAGAAACAAGAGGCTCATTCAGTCTGAACGAGTCAGTGTGTTCAGTGAGAGACTCTGTCTCAAAATAAGATAGGCAGCAATTGAGGGGGGAATCCAATGCTAACCTCTGGCCTATACACCTGTGAGACACACACATTACATGTTCACACACAGGAGATGGGACATTCTTTGAACATGTCATTGATAAGCTAGTGAATACCAAAGCTCCAATCTCCTACAACTCCAAAACTCCAACCCTTTTCTCACCTAAAGCTCAAAACTTAAACACCTGGTTTTAGGGTGTTGAAATCAGGTCCTTGGGGCCCACCCTGGACAAACAGTATCTTCCCACTTCTGAACAGATCCCATTTAGAGTCAGGGATAAAACTCTCCATCCCTGTTCTAGTTTGCTTCTGTTACTGTGATAAACACAGTGACTAAAAGCAATCTGGGATGAGACGGGAATATTTTGACCCACAAGTTCAGTCTGACATCCAGGGAGTCAAAGACAGAAACCCGAGGCAGGAACTGGAGCAGAGAGAGTGGAGGGGTGTGGCTTACTGGCTGGCTTCCCCTGGTTTTCTCTGATAGCTTTCTTATACCATCCAGGACTACCTGCCCATGGATGTTATTGTACAAAGCCTGCTCTGTCCTCCTGTATCTATTAGCAACCAAGAAAATGGTTCACGAGCTTGCCTGCAGGCCAGTCTGATGGCAGCAGTTTCTCAGTTGAGGTCCTCTTCCAAGGTGATTCTAGTCTGTGTCACATTGACACCCAAAGCTTGAAAGCCGGAGGCCAGTATGTTCCTGGTCTGTCTCTGTCTCCCAGAAGCCATCGTGACCACAGAAGGTCCACACCCAGGCTCTAGTGCCTTAAGTACCAGTCTTGAGCACTAGCTCCTCAGTGGGGTGGGTGCCTTTAGATGAATTACTTCACTTCTCTGAATATCCATTTCACACCTGTGACATAAAATAAGGGTCACATTTCATAGGATCACTGTGTAAATTAGCGAAATAAGTAATGCACGAAGTGCCAGGCTGTGCTTAGTACATGGTCAACCCTGATGACTCACGTGAGTTCTTAGGAAGCAGCATGTCACCAAACTCAACAAGCCACTCTGCCATCAGTGGCTTCCAATTCCGTCTGATACCTTCTCCCTTGCCAAGAGAAGGTATAACCAAGCATTGCTGCTCCAGAGAGAGGAACTCATAGATGGGCCACAGCTGTCTGTGCCGTTAGTTTAAATTTTTATGAAATGAGGAAATTTCTCTCTACCACCTCCAAGTTCCTGGGCTTAATGAACCCAGGAAGCAAATGCTCTGTATTGGTCTCGGGTGAGCATGTGGGTGGGAGAAGGCAGCCAGCCTAGGGCCCGCCATTCCAGGTACACCGAGGAAGGAAAGGAAGGCAGTTTGCCTCAGAAGCCAGGTGGGGAGAGGAAATGCTATTTTGAACTTTCTTACAGTGAGATTTGTTCTTAGGGCTGCCCAGGCCCTGTGAACATCCAGATGCTCACGGACAAGTGTATGTGCATCTGTAGGAGGATGGGGGATCATCCCCACTTCAGGGCAAAGGAGAAGAGGGCACACGTAGAAATGTTTGCCGAGTCCTCAGGCACCAGTCTGCTGTGAATATCCCCATGTCTATTCACCTAGATAATGTCTTAGCAGATGGCATCTCACCTGGAACCTTCCAGAACGGCCCACCTGGGTGGGGCTTCCATAACCAAATAGCCACCTGCCTGGATTGCATCAGCAGATCAGCCACCTAAGGGGATGGCCACCAGCCTACTTCTCAGGCCTGCTTTGCAGGACCCCTCCCTTGCCCAGATGATATCCTAGTTTGCCTTTTGTCACTGTGATAAGAGACCATGTGCAAAAGCAACTTGGAGAGGAAATGGTTTATTTGCCCTTATAGGTTAAAGTCTACAATGAAGGGCAGGACACTTGGAGGCAAGAACTAAAGAAGCCAAGGAGGAACGCTGCTTACAGCTTGCTGCCCGTGGCTTGCCCAGCCTGCTTTCTTATCTACCCCAGGACCACCTGCCCAGAAGTGGCACGGCCCACAGGGTTGGAGGCCATTCCTCAGCTGAGCCCCTCTTCCCAGGAGTCTCTAGTTTGTGTTAAGTTGATAAAAATTAACGAGCACAGTGGCCTAAACCAAGTCACTGTATCTCCAGAGTAGACATATGGGGTCTAGGGGTAGGGGTGTGGCATGAGGATGGAGGAGTCACTTTCAGGGTGCCTCAGGAGCATTAGGCTTCCGTACACAAACAGACCAATGTTACACAACTCCTTGGGGGCAGAAGCCACCTTGAGCCACTGTTCTTTCAACAGTAACAGCCACTTCTCAAAAATCATACTCATTTCCGGCTTTCTGCCCTTCATTTGCATATAAAGATGGCTAGCCCTAAAGGAACAGCCAGAAATGAAGACTGGAAATGCTCAATGTGGGCTTCTATGGGCTAGGTCAAAGAGATGGGTGCACACTTGTTATCTCCCAACATCTGCATTTGCTTCTTCCCTTTGAAGGTAAGAAGTGTACCGATGAGGGAACTGGAGAAACCCAAGGCTTTGAGTTGTCCAGGCTCTCTCCATCTCACAACAGGCACAGGATGGATGAATTTCAGGTAAGAGTGAGAGATACTGTCTCAATCAAATACCACTACTGCCTGGTGGCCTCCGCACACATGGATATGCTCTTATACACACATGGATGGAAAGAGCCAAGGGACCAGTTCCCAAATGTTCTCAGGGAGCCTATTTTGTGTGCTCCCTAGATACAAGACAAGTCATGGGGCTTCAGGTGACCCCCAAACTGGTCAGCATCATGGCTCAGTACCACTGGCCTAGTTTAGCAGCACACACTGCCTTCTCATGGTGCTCAGGGGTATGCTTGAGGTGACACTGTAGATCATAACAGCCTAGCTGGGTCCCCGTCCCCAAATACCCTGACAGTCTGAGGATGAGTCAGCTTCATAACCCAAACAGGCACCCTACACCCATACAGGGGCCAAGGGATCCTATGCTTTTGTTCTGAGATTCAGATTTGGGAAGCCAAAGTTTCAAAATTAGTCCCAAAGTTTGTTTGCCAATCAGCCACTTAGGAATTCCTTATAGGAGGTCCACAGCACTGTCTGATAAGATGCCGGCCCCTTGACCTCCACGCTCACCCGTGTTGCTTTACACAGCTTCACTTAGCCTTGGTTCTGAATACAAGACATGCATGTGGTATGTGCTGTCACATCATGCGACACTCAGATGAAGACCCTTACATGTTATAAATTACAGTTATGAATTGCCATGTTTTAAAAATACATGAAAGAAAAACCTGGCTCTTAGAGATACATAATGATTTAATTATAGGAAACAAAGGCTTAATATTTTCTTACTGTCATTCCTCAGCAACTAAGTATCAGGTTAGTATATTGTGGGTTGTATTAGAATGATTGATGGCAGTAAAGAGGACTGTTTACAGAATTGGTTCTCTCCTTCCACCATGGAAGTTCCAGAGGTCAAGCTCAGCTCACCAGCCTCCCAAGGCAAATGCTTTGTCCCACTAAGCCATCTTGCTGGTTCCAAATGACTGACTTTAAAACTTATTTGTTTTATTAAGAAAACATTTTTAAGTTAATTTTGTGTTGGTATCAGATTAATTTCTGATACGGCCTTAAACATGTTTCCCCCGCCCCCATTCTGGCTATGTACTTACCTGAAACAGATTCCTCAGTATTTATAACCATAAAAATCAAACTGTCAGTCAACTCTGAAAAACATTAAAGTTGCTTAATACCCTGCAGCATCAAATATTCAGCCACCGTCTAAGTCTAATTCTTTCTGTGAAGATAAGCAAGTACACCCATCTCATTAGGATGCAAAAGGTTTAAGAGGCTCCGGCTTAGGCACTCATTCAACCTGGATTAAAACTTCCTCTTCTTAGAAATGGCAATGGAAAAGCAATCTGGTTAAAGTAATTTGTACTTGTGTGTGGTTGACTAATAGTGCTATTGTGGAAGGAGATGAAGAGAGTGGTTTTTTAGATGTCTTGCTAACCTCATAAATAGACATCTCAGTTGATCAATCTATGAGATCTAACTAGAAGGCAGTGAGGGAAGGGATGGGTTGCAGTATACACCCTCGCCTGGGAAAGGACCTTGGGGACTCATTACTGCAAGGTTCATCACAGAATCACTGCACTAGATTCAGCTAGTAGAACTCTTGAGGTTTACAAGTAGGTGTGAAGGGACATGCATGCTGGCACTTGCCACTTGGTAGTGAGCCAGCTAAGAGAGCTCTGCAGAGCAGAGCTGTGTGCTGCTGGGGACAGTCTGTGCCATTCTGTAATCTCCTGGAAACACCCAATGTGTGTTGCAGAACTGGAGCCTTGGTGTGGGAGTTGCTGGGCCCAGCCTTGGTAACATTCCTGCAGTATTCTAGGACTACCCTTCCCCAAAGTTCCAAAATCTCCCACATTCCTCCCACAAGCCAGTTCCAAAGGCCTTAGAACCACATGGTTATCACAATGACCCCACTCCTGGTACAAACTTTCTCTACCAGTTACTTTTCCCCTTGACATGAACAAACAAATACTTTGAAAACAGCAACCTGAAGAGGGTTTATTTTGGTAGACAGAGAGCTAAAGGGAGCAAGAAGAGGATCAGGGGAAAGGACCAGGCACCACTATTTCCAAAGGTGGAGACCAACCTAGTGTTTTAGTAAAGCAGATGCAGTAAATTTCGGGGACATGCCACCTCTGGGCTGCCTGATGATGGTACTGAGAGAGGCTATGCAGAGTGGCAATAAGGGTGAGGATGACTCCGACCACCACATCAGACATCTGGACCAGACACCAGAAGAGCTTCTCCTCCAGAATGTCTGCCCGAGTTTTACATCCAGCACTCAGGTCAGATAGATCAGCATTCAGTCAGTCATTCACTGCCAAGGACCAGAGCTCTGTCCCTCCATCATCCTCTGCAGTTGTGTGTATAGTACAAAGGTGGCTATCAATCCTCCCAGGCAGGGTCTGCTGCTAGAGACTCTCGGTGTGGTTAGCATTCACACTGAACAGGCTGCACCTGCCTAGAAATCGCATGACCTCAAAGCTCAAGGAGACAGGAAGTGAAATGAAAGGGCTCAGGACGGAGCACCTGGCCCCAGAGATGGCACTGACGGCTCCTGAAGTACAGCCTCATGCTGGAGTCTCTTCTGCTCAACCTTCACGCCCTTGTGCACGCATGAATCTACTCACGCATGTGCCCGTACACAGGCTACTACTGCGGAACACTGCTAGGTCAGGCAGGTGGCAGGTGTATGATCTCCCATGGAAGGTGAAGGAAAGGAAGATAACGTCCTTGGAGGTCCCTTCCCCATCCCTCCCTCCTTTCCTAGCCTGGTACGGCGTCTGCCTCCTCAGCCTCAAGCATCAAAGATTCATCAAAGCAGAGACCAAGCAAAGCGTGTGCTTCACATCTTTAAATGTGTTTCTTCCCAATAAAAAATTCAGTGGAAAAGGCAGGAAATTGAAGGGCGTTCAAAAGGGAAGCGGCAAAGGAAGGGGGCGGTAGAAGGGAAGTGGGGAGGGAAGGGAGCTGCAGAAAGGAAGTGGGGAGGGAATGAGGTGAGCACTTCTCTGAGTTATGGTTGCCCTGAAGCCAGAGCGCATTTACCAATGATCTGCGTCACTCAGGGCACAGGGCAGGCACGCAGGTAAGCCGTGCACTGTACAACTCTGAGGGAGCCATTCCAAGATCACAAAGATGGTTCTGCGGAGGAAACATATTGGCTCCTGTGTATGGAGGGTGTGGGGGTGCCAAGAGGCATTAGTCTCAAGCATTCCGGAGTCTCTGTTTCACATATCCAAACTGGAGTCTGAATGCTTACCCTTTCTATCTGCTGGTATCTGGAGAAATATACATGATGTGTGCATGTGTTGGGGAAGACAGAGACTGAGACACACAGAGAAACTGAGAGAAAGACAGAGACTGAGAGACAGACATACAGAGAAAGGGACAGAAAGAGATGGAGAGAGATTGAGAGAGACAAAGACAGAGAGAGAGAGAGAGAGAGAGAGAGAGAGAGAGAGAGAGAGAGAGAGAGAGAGAGAGACTGAGAGAGACAGAAAGAGATGAGAGAGAGAATGAGAAAGACATTGAGAGAGACCTGCTGGTTGGGGGGATTGGAGCAGGGACCATTCCCATCAGGAAACTGGAGTACACTTACTAGAGAATAGAAGTAATAGAAAGTTCCCAAATAATAGAAGATAAGCAGGAATTCAGGAGGCAAGCCACCTGGACACGAGCTGCTACAGGGAAACTAAGAGGACCCTGGCCCAGGTAAGAGCAATCTTCTAGTCAAGGGCAATGCATGCCTTGGCCTGTAGGGGGAGATTGCTCCAGGGGATGGGGGAGAATAGATTCAGATGATGCCTTAGTAAAGATCCTGGGGCCTGTCAGGGAAGGCTGTGTACCTGCAGGGGCTGTGAGGGCTCAACAGCTTGCTCATCCCCACCCTCCGTGACTTGTCACCTATTATGAGTCACAGCTGCCCTCAAACCTCAGTTTCCTGATCTGTAAAATGAAGACACCAGACAGTCATCTAAAACTTCCTCTTCTGGCTCATTTCATTCCAGCAGCTTGGTTCTGTTGCCCACGTGGGGGGAGGGGCAGGAAGCTCAGATTGACAAGATCTAACCATGGCTTCCCCATTCTCCCAAAGGGCACCCCATCATTACCCACAGCCCCCTCATGTCAAACCAGTCTCTGGTGAGAGAGTCCCATGGATAGAGGACCCTTAGGCATATTTGAGGAAGTTGTCCTGGGTGTAAGGCTCTATCTCTCTCCATGCTGGACCAGAGACCTGTCACATCATCCACCTCACCCTGCAGAAGAGCCGGAAGTACCCACACCTAAGGTAAGCCAAGAACACTCACCAGCCTAGGGCTGGGCTCAGACCCACAGACTGCATACCTCACCCTACCCAGCAATGAGGGTGTGGGGTGTGTGTGTGTGTGTGTGTGAGAGAGAGAGACAGATGGGACCTGGTGATAAATTTCCACATCCTGGTCAGGCCTAGTGGCCCTTGGGCAGAAACCAGAGCAGAGCTTACTTATGAAATAGCAATTGACACCTCGGTAGAGTTGGCAGGTGTCAGCTGCTACGCAATGCCCCTCCCCCCCTGTGGGAAGCATACTGCTTGCTCAGTTCAGGTCTAGGACAGCACAGAGAAGTGGCTTGGGCATCGGAGTCACTGGTGTGGTTGGCACTGTCAGCTCTTCCCTTTGCTAGCTTGATGATGTTAACCTTGGGGGGGCTTTCTTATCTCTGCCAAGCCTCAATGTTTCCACCTAGAAAACAGAAATGACCGACATACAGAATCTTTTGGGGTGTGACTGTGAAGATCAAATGTGACTATGTTCTTACAGCACAGGGTCCCAAAAACTGTTCAACAGAAGGCAGAACTTGCGACTGAGACACAGTGGCAGTTTGTAGCCTCCCAACCAAGTGGGTTGGTCTAACTTGACTCCTTGAAGGTGAGTGGCCGGCCCTACCCAAAGTCTCAAAGTTTCTTGATTCCACAGTGCCCTCTTCTGCTTAGCTGGGTCACTACCACCATCAGCACCACCCTGAGACTTGCGTGACTCCTACCTCTGTCCTCTGCTGTCCTGACGCTAGGTGCACAGCTCCCAAAGCATAATCACCAACCCGTGGCCCCTGAAGGTGTGGGCTGTCCTCTCTCTCTCTCTCTCTCTCTCTCTCTCTCTCTCTCTCTCTCTCTCTCTCTCTCTCTCTCTCTCTCTCTCTCTCCCTCTCCCTCTCCCTCTCCTTCTCCCTCTCTCTCTCCCTCTCTCTCCTTTCTCCTTCTCTCTCTTTCCCTCCCTCTCTGTCTCTCTCTGTCTCTGTCTCTGTCTCTGTCTCTGTCTCTGTCTCTCTCTCTCACACACACACACACACACACAATGTCCTTGAAAGGTGATGGAGATGCAGGAGATGGAGAAAGAAAATTCCATTTCTCACAAGCTTCCTGGCAGGGGAGGAAGTGAGGGATGGGAGGCAGCCATTCCAACAACTCTATATACTTGTGTTTGATATAGCAAGTCCATCCCAGGTAGGAAGTGCAAGCTTCGGGGGTTAGGGGATAGCCATGTGACCCTTCCCGGGAAGTGGGCAGGGCCCCAGACAGTGGAGTGTCTCATCAGCCTTTGGCTCCAAGGGACCCCTCACCTAGCCAGCCCTGCTGTGGAAACCTTGTCTCCCTTTGTTCATCGCTGTGACTGTCCTGGGACACTAGCTCCAGCAACATGAGAAAGTGCCCCAGCGAAGGTGATGAAATATGATTGACAGATGCACACTCCACCCAAGTAGCTACAAGTAACTCAAGTGCCTCCAGCCTGCAGATCGCCAGGGCCACCTTCCCGGCGGTAACCCTGTCCTAGATGTCCCAGCCGTCCTTTCCCACAGCAGCAGGGGAGCCACTGTCTGCTGAGATTAGGATTTCTCGGCCTCTCCATGATACTCAAACACATCCGATGGGAAAAAGACAACACTCGCTTGTTTCTTACCACCTGGATTCTCCTGCTGTTGGTTCTGAACACCACTTCGTGTGAGGCCTCCTATCATGTCAGTGTCATTCTCAAAGCTATTGTGACCCCATCACCACCACCACCACCTTGTCACCTCAGACCTGGACTCAAGCCAGCATCACCACCCCAGCTCAACGGCAATGGTGCTGAGGCTTTAATGTCGTTTGACTGACGCTTAAGAATGATGTGTGTACACCATGCAGATTAATCTCCAACCACTACTAGAAGTCGTCCATCTTGGGGCTGGGAAGATGACTCAGTCTGTGAAGTGCTTATCTTGCAAGCACAACAACCAGCCCCAGTACCGTTGTGTAGAAATTTCTTTTGAGTTGTAACATTGCATCCTGAAGAGAGGGAAGGGTCTATTTTGGGCTTGCACTTCGATGTTCGAGTGCGTCAGCCAGGGAAGCCAGGACAGCGGCTTGAGGCAGGAACTGAAGCAGAGGCCATGTTTACTGGCTTGCTCACGCTTGGCTTACTCTGCCTGCTCCTTTATGCTGCCCAGGACTACCTGCCCCCAGTGTTGTAGGCCCTCCCACATGAATCCTTAATCAAGAAGATGCTCCCTTCAGAATTGCCCAAGGGCCAGTCTGATGGAGTCATTTTCTCACTGAGGTTCCCTCTGCCCAGATAACCCTAGCTACCATGGCCTTCATGGCTGAGACTTGACCTGACTGGCGTCAGGACCTCATTCCTCTTTACCCATCCACTCAGAGTTTCCTTGGTTTCCCTCACCTAGCTTGTGCCAAGTTGATAAAACACACCTGTCCTGTGTTTTTACTCTACCTGCTTGGAGTATGATTTTCTTTTTTGTTTCGTTTTGTTTTTTGAGACAGGAGGGGTTTTTTTTTGTTTTGTTTTGTTTTGTTCTCAGTTTTTTGTTTGTTTGTTTGTTTGGTTGGTTGGTTTGGTTTTTCTCATGGCCTTGGCTGTCCTGGAACTCACTTTGCAGACCGGGCTGACCTCAAATTCACAGAGATCCACCTGTCTCTGCCTCCTGAGTTATGGGATTAAATGTGTGAGCCTTCACAGCCAAGTATCTTTTTCATCGCCAAGTATCCTGGGCTATGCACCCACCCCCAACTCAGAGTGTAGCCCTGCTCACCTCAGAACCTCCTGCCTCCCACCTCATATCCCTGCAGGCTTCCCACAGACCTGAGGGAAAGCAGTGTGCCCACTGATCTTCATTGTCATCTTAATTAGACTGAGAAGTGCCTAAGGGGTTCGGAGAGTGTACCTTCCCAGCAGCCCCTTTATCTCACCCAGACTTGCGCGGGTGGAAATGCATACACACTTTCTCAGACGGCTACCGCACAGCGCTATCCTGTCAGCCAAACAGCCAGGGTCTTCATGAGGTCAGGTGTGCCTGTTTGCAAAAGATCATCAAAGCTGGGCTTGCTTAATAGTCTATGTTCCCTTATAGGAAAGAGCCTGGAGGGTCATGGGACCCTCACCTGAGTATTTGGCCACTGTTCCCAGCCATTTGTCTGCAGTTCTGCCCTGAGTGCGGGTGGCCTCTCGGTCTTGGGGGAGGAGATAGAATATATACAATCTGAAGAAGATTAGTGGGACGGAGCTTCACCTGTGTAGCCAAGGGGAAGCCATCACCCATGCTAGGTGAAGACTTCAGAGTGACCACTTTGGGGTCACCCACATGCCTGTCAATAACCCCTCACTGATGGGTTCACCAGAGGGAACTTTAACAGGTCAAACTTTGGTTGTCATTGGGGACTTCAGAAGGAAGGAGGCAGAAATAACCTAGTCAGCACCCCTTCCACCCCACCCCCAGAGAAAGTTCTCATAAGAGCAGCAATGACTAGAAGAGTCTAATTGTGCAAGCCCCCAGATTTTTAACCTGAAAAGTCCTTTCTGGCACATTTAGTTTTAGGGGAAAGCCTGGAAAAAAGAACCTTCTAGGAAAGCAGACTGTGTTTGCCCTATGAGTTTGCTTCCCCAGACACCCAGCCTGCAACAGAGGGAGGACAGCCCCCATCCCCAATCCTCAGCGAGCCTCTTCTCCACCAGAAGACGCCTCACACTTCTGTGGGCAGCTCTCAAGCTTGCCCTCCAGCCAGAGGCCACGCAAGCTGCTTAGCACAGCAGTTTTAGCCCACTGGCTTTCATTTTTCCCTCTCACCTGAAGAAGCTCAGGGTTCAAAGGCTTGCCTCAGCCACCCTGTCAGTAAAGAAGCAAAGCAATTCAAAAGAGCTGTCTGTGGAAGTTGGCTCACCCCTGAGCAAAGCACGGTGGGCCCTATACTAACATGAGCAGGGGCTTCCAGCGCTATCACCGAGGCTTGTCTTTGCTGCACTTTAGACTGAGACGTTGCCTTCGGGTCTATACAAACAGCCTTTAGCTGTGTAGGGTGACCCTAGTAGCCCCAGGCAAGAGTGATGGAGACTCCTTATGACCCGGGTGGGATCCTTTTCTATCCAGCTTCCACCCAAGGCTCATCTATCCCACACAATCAGTGTGGACTCCAGGCACCTCTGTGCACACAGTGTGTGCTGATAGTGGCAGGGCTACCCACGAATGGCACCTGGTGAGACCCGAGAGAAGACAAAAAGTCACAACCGGCATGGAAAAGAAAACGCTAGTGGCATCAGTGGAGTGCACATTGCCCAGAAAGAAACGCTGAAGAGGAAACAGCTGGGGAGGGGACTGACCCGGAAGATTTCCTGGAAGAGGCAAACTTGAAGTTATGCAGGTTTGTTGTTGTAGGCAATAGTGAAAGGGGAACTGAGTGAGCCAAGACACAGAGCAGGGGGCAGGCTTGAAGCCGCCTCTTCCAGTTAGAGAGAGGAAGAGAAAGTGCTGCAGCGTGCAGCCACCGGCTTCCTCCCTGGGCCACCTCCCTTCTTCACACCCTGCTCAGCATCACCAGTCCCAGAAGGACAGCGCTACAGGAACCCTAGGCAGACTGCCTGACACTCCTGTAGCCCTTAGTGGCCACAGCATCGTGAGGGTACCCGAGGGTACCGAGGTACACCTGCCTGGGAAGGGTCTCGCACTCAAGAGACCCATGCTTGAACCCCTCACTGAGCTATGCAGACTCACATTCTTTGTAGACTAAAGGGGAACTAAGAGGCACACAGTGGCCAGGGACGGACTGGGGTGGAGATGATGCCCCATCACCATCTGGCAGGGTGGGTGCCTGGGGCAACGTGGGCCCTCGCCAAGGAAATCCTCCTTTCTTTTCTGGGGTCTTTGATAAAGTTGCTTGTTTTACACAAGTCCACTGAAAGAGGCTTCAGTTGCCAGTGTTAAAGTTGTCAGAGTATTCTTTGGGTAGAGCCCAATATAACGGAGGGGACAAGACATAGGAGCTGGTGGTTCTCACATATGTTATTATAAAACATATCACAAAGGCTCTGAAAAGCCCAGCCTTGTTCCGAAGACCACTAGAACACACCACAAAAAGCTGTTTCTGGAGAGTGTGCCCCAGCCTGCTGGACCCTGCATGGACATCACCCTTACTATTCATCCTTGTAAACAAGGACAGATATGTCAGAGCGGCCACAGAAGCCACTGTCCTGTCTCCTCCAGACGAGATTGGGCAGGTCCAGGGTGGTGTGGCCATTGACTCACTTCACCTTTAGAAATTCTGCTTTGCAATCCTGGTGACATGCGCCTATAATCCAGTTGACTGGGGGACTGAGGCAGGAGAATCTCAAGTTTAAGCCTTGCATGGGCAGTTTAGTGGGACCTTTCCTCAAAAATTAAAAGTACATAAAAAAAAAAAGGGTCTGTGCATGCTGCTCATTGGTAGGGCACTTGACTGGCATGCATGTACAAGGTCCTGGGTTCAATCCCCAGTACCACTAAATAAGACAAATTCAAAGTCAGGGCTAAGCCGGGCATTGGTGGCGCATGCTTTTAATCCCAGCACTCAGGAGGCAGAGGCAGGTGGATTTCTGTGAGTTCGAGGTCTACAGAGTGAGTTTCAGGATAGCCTCCAAAACAATACAGAGAAACCCTGTCTCGAAAAACCAAAAAAAAAAAAAAAAAGTCAGGGCTAGAAACATGGCTTAGCAGTTAAGAGCACTTACTGCTTTTGCAGAGGAAGTAGGTTCAGTTCCCAGCACCTACTTCAGATGGTCAGAGTCACCCATAACTCAAGCTCTAGTGGACCAGACACCCTCTTCCGGCCTCTTCTGGCACCTGTATACACATGGTGCACATACAAGCAAGCAGGCACACGTGTACACATAAATAAAAATAATTCTGAAAAATCGAATCCTCATTTTCCTTTGCCTCCCCAGATATGCCTATACTCCACCACATATCCTGGATTGAGAGTCTCTAATATTAAGTTTAAGCCTGTTTTCATTGCAGCCTCTCTCTGTTACTAGGTTTTACAGTGAAAATAACCTTTGCTGGTGCAGAGAGAAAGCAGACAGTGTTTTCACTAAGCACCTAGTGAATGCTGGGAAAATTAGCCGTGGCCTCCCCTCCCTCTCCCACTGACCATGTTTGGCTCCGCATCATTAGCCCTTCTCTGCAGAGCAGACAAGCAAGGCTCCTGGGATGGTTAATACCGCCAGTTTGGCACGATCTAGAATCGCCTAGGTGATGAGCCTCTAGTCACAGCTGTGAGGGCGTTTCTAGATTTGGGTGGGAAGTGGGAAGACCCATGCTAACCCTAACTGTGGGTGGCACCATTCCAGAGGTTGAGGTCCTGGACAGAAGCAAAAGGAGAAAGCAAACTGAGCACTGGTTCAACTCTCTTCCTGACTTCAGATAAAATGCCAGCACTGCCCCAAGCTCCTGCCCCGTGTCCTGCTGTGCCCTGCCCTACCCTGCCATGATGGACTGCCCCCTCAGATCTGAGCCAAAAATGAGTCTTTCTCTTTAAGTTGCTTTGTCAAGTATTTTGTCTGCTCCAAAGGTCAAAGGTCCATGTGCACCCTGCTAGGAAGGGGTGGAGCTGGACTGCCTGGGTAAGAGTCCCCTGACTTTCTCTTCTGCCCTTCCTCTCCCAATAGCCTAGAACCTTTAACCTGGTGTTCAGATGACCATGACAGAAAACACTGTTCCCTTTGGAAAAACCAATATAGTTTTATATTAAAATAAATTCATAGTGATAAATTAAATAATTTATTTTTAATTTAAATACTAAATTCATTAGTGACATTCAAGGTATTTTCAGTTTTGTATGTCCATCCCTCTATATACTTCCAGAACACTTCTATCAACCACTAGTCTCTTTTTTCTGTCTTTTGGACTCTGGATACGTGGAATCGTGCATACATGGGCTCTTGTGGCTTCCTTCATTTCAAACAGTGTTTTCAAGGTTCCTCCATGCTGTACTTCATGTACCTCATATTTAATTCTGTTTGAAGGCTGAATAGTACTCCATACTTGTTTATACAAGTCATCTGTTGGTGGACATTTGAGCTGTTTCCACTCTAGGGGTACTGTGAACCATGGTGAATAAATGTTCCTGAAGGACTGGCAAACTAAGCAATGGTGGAGAGACCACCTTAAATGCCCATCCCTGATAATGAGTTTGATGACTTCCTTATATGCCATCCTAGAACCTTCATCCAGTGACTGAGGCAGAGGCAGACACCCACAGCTAAACACTGAACTGAACTCCTGGAACCCAGGGACAGAGAGGGAGGAGTGATGAGCAAAGGGGTCAAGACCGGGCTGGTGAAACCACAGAGACAGCTGACCTGACAAGGGGGAGCTCTTGGACCCCAGACTGATAGCTGAGAGGCCAGCATGGGATGGATCCAGACCCCCTTGAATGTGGGTGTCAGTGAGGAGGCCTTGGAAATCTATGGGGCCTTGGGTAATAGATCATAATTTATCCCTGGCATACAAATGGACTTTGGGTGCCCATCCCACAATGAGGGATGCTCTCTCAACCTGGACACTTGAAAGAGGGCCTAGGCCCTGCCCTGAATAAAATGGCAGACTCTGGAGGGCCTCACCCTCGCTGGGGAACAGAGTGGGGATTGGGTGATAGGCTGGGAGGGCGGGGGAAGAGGGGAAGGGAGGTGTGCGTGCGTGCGTGCGTGAGTGCGTGCGTGTGTGTGTGTGTGTGTGTGTGTTAATGAAATCACCTGTTTTCAATTCATTTGCATTGAGCTTCTTGGAAAAACAATATAGCTTTTCTTTTGTTGTGTTGCATTTTCCTGTGGTGCTGAGGCCTGGCCTGGCATGCCAGGCTGCCACTCTCCCACTGAGCTACATCCGTGGGTCTCTTTTCACTTTTTCTTTTGAGGCAGGGCCTCACTAAGCTGTCCAGCCTGACCCTGGACTTCTTTTCCTGCCCCAGCCTCCCAAGCAGCTGAGATCATGGGCCTCCATCTTCACCAGGCCCAGTTGCAAGTACAGTTTATGCTTTACTCCTTTTGAAAACGTTCAAACTTTCTCCTGGACATGAAGACACTGGGACAAAGGACAAAGAGGTACAAGAAATAACACCTTTACAATCCTGAAGACTAGGCTGTTTATTTTTTATCTTCTAGTTTGTTATTTTACAGACATTCGGTGTGTTTGTGACATGTGTTCACGGTGTTAGCATGTATGTGTGTATGTAGCCTGTGCGTGTGTACATGAGGAAGCCAGAGCAGGGACATAGAATTCCTTTCTCCGAGGTGTTCCACCTTACTGTCTCAAGCCTCTCAGTGACTCAGCAGCTTGCCTTTTCAGCTAGGTGATGCAGCCAGCGAGATCTCAGGATCTGCCTGTCTCCACCTCCAAGGCTGGGGTTGCAGACACATGCAGCCATGCCCAGCTTTTAACACAGGGGCTGGAGATTCAGACTCCAGTTCTCATGCTTACAAAGCAAGTGTTTTTATACACTCATTCATCTTCCAAGCCACAGCACTGGAACCTTCTCTGCCACTGGGCAGTTTATCATGACACAACATTCAACACCACATATAACTTGTCCTGAGTGCCTGAGATTTACAGAATGAACTCCTGCCCCAGCCCACCCTTGGGAGGAAGAAGAGGCCAGGATGAAGTATTACCAGTAACCCAGCTCCCACTACTCAACAGAGCCTAAGTAGGAGGAGATTGTGGGTAATAGGAAATTTGCATTTCAATCTCCAAATACAAATTAAACCCAAAGTTGTCATCAAAGAAAAGATGAAGATGAGGATCAAGATGATTCCACAGTCCTAGAAAAGAAGAGATTAAAGAAAGGGAATTGAATGCATCTTTAAAGAGGTTTTAAAAGGTGTTAATGCAGACTAATGCAGTTAATGAAGGTTAGGTGGGATAAATGGCGGCTCATTAGCATCTTGCACCAGCGGAGAGCTCTTTGCACCTTTCCTCATATCAAAGCCCAATTCTTCCTCTCAAGAAGACAGCCTCAATTATTTTAAAAGGAAGGGGAGATTAAAAATAGACTTATGATAACTGCCTCTTCCATAACAGTGACTATTTATTTCTTTGCCTCCAAACTCAATTTCATCATGCATCACATATTCCGATGCCCTGCATAAGTCCTTGAACCCACATAGTGTAGGTTGGAGACGAGCTTTGTAAAATGAGTAATTAAGTTCAGAGATTCAACTTCCCACTGACATCCCCTGCTCTTTTGGTTGGGAAAGAAAAGGAACCTCAGATGGACCAAGGAAGTGCTGGATTGTCAGTCAAGGATCTGGAGAAGAACAGGACTGATAGAATGAATATATATTAAAGTGGAATATATTCAGTTGATTTACATCATACATGTTGGGTAGTCCAGCAATGACTGACTGAGAACTGGAGGGACTAGAACCCCATAACTTCCCAGTCCACGAGGCTGGACGCCTCAGCAGCCCAGTATACCTCCACAGGCCTGGAGGAGTCCTGAGGATCTGTTAGTCTCCTGTCCATGTTGGAAGGCCAAGAAGCTGGGTTTGAACGTTAGCAGAGAACAGCAATAGCACAGATGCACTTACCAACAAAGGGTGAAGGTAGGTAGATAGGATGTTTCTCTAGATAGACGTGGCAATCTGACTGTAATCCCAGCAGTCAGGAGATAGACACAGGGAATTGCTGGAGCAAGCTGTCTAGCTGGATGGCCAAAAGGGTGAGCTGCCAGTTCAGTGAAAGATCTTGCCTCAGTAAAGGAAGTAGAGAGCAATATAGGAAGGCACCTGATGTTAGCCTCTACCTCTGTACACCACACACACACACACACACACACACACACACACACACACACACACACACACACACACACTTCCATAGAGAGAGACACACAGATACTCACATACTCACATATACACTCACTCACATACAGAGAGACACACACTCACAGACACACTCAGACACACTCACAGACACATACTCACACACAGACACACTCACACATATACTAACACACACAAAGACATACATATACACACACACTCATACACAGGCACACAGGCACACATACAATCACAAATACACTAGCACACACATACACGCATTCGTACATGTACATACATACACATGTACCCATATACATGTGAACACAAATACACATATGCCACAAAGAGAGAGGAAGGGGGTAGGAGAAAGACAGATCAGCATGCATATTGTCTGTTTTGTGACCACACCCTGGTGTCTAGCTTACTCCTCAAGCATCAGTTAATACTAAGTGGCTAGAAAACTTCAGCAGATGAGCGAATGAGTTTATTCTTGTCCTTCAAGCTAGGATATTCCATTTCATCTTTTTCTTACAGATTGTCCCACATAGCCCAGGTTGGCCTTAAACTCACTATTTATCCAAGGATCACCTTAAGGCAGATCCTCCTGCCTCCACTTCCTGAGTGCTGAGATTATTAGTTTATGCCATTATACTCAAGTGCTGGGAATTGAACCCAGGACTTCAAGCATGCTAGGCAAGTGCTCTTCCAACTGAGCCACATCTTTGGTTATGGAGGAAACACGGTTATGGAAGAAACATCTCTCACTCCTGTTTAAGCCCTGAATTAGTTACTATTCTGCAAATAATGGCTGTAAACAACCATGACCAGATACCTATAAAAGAAATAATTTATTTGGGGCCACAGTTCCAGAGGGTGAGAGTCCACAATGGCAGAGACAGCAGCGGGCAGCAGGCATGGTGGCTGGAGCAGGAAGCTGAGAGTTCACATCTCAAGTCTCAAGCTCAAAGCAGAAAAGAAGACTGGAAATAGGTGAGGCTTTTTATTCTCTCAGCCCACCCCCCAGTGACATACTTCCTCTAGTAAAGCTGCAGCATCTACACCTCTCCAACAGCGCCACCACCTGGAGACTAAGTGTTCAAATGCCTGAGACTATGGAGGACATTTCTCATTCAAATTCCTACCAGCCCCCTTCCCGCATCCAGGAGATTCCCTCTGAGACCCCCCCCAAGCCAGTTCAAGATCTCTGCCCCCTTCATAATGCTGGTCTATCTCTGAGGTGCTACCACAGGACACAGTGCCTTCTGGCATTGCTATCAATGGAGTACAGGGTTGAGACCCGGGAGGAGGAGGGGAGGCATCTTTGTGTTCTTTGTTCCTCTCCTACCTTAGACTCTGAGTCCTTCCTTATTTGCCAAGGCCATTTCTACTTTCAGTTTCAGGCTCCCTGGGGCCAAGGTATCTGCCTTCCCTGTAATGGAGCCCATATTCCTCTGGGTCTCCAACAGAACCAACAAAGAAGTAGCACCAGGTCAAGGAGTAGAGAAGCATCCTGGGAGGCAGGCTGCCTTTCCAGAGTAGCCATTCACCAGGAGGAGATTCCAATCGCTGTCTTCCTCTCACTGCAAACCTGGGGGCAGACAAAGGCCACCAAACTGCCCTGGGGGAACCTGGTGGCTTTATGAACTGCCATATTTGCTACTATGCAATGATCACAGGTTGCTGGATGAATCAGCTCTCACTGGCGCTACTCTTTTCCATTCCTTATACTCACTATCACACCCTGTTTGTACCTTTGCTGACATGAGCCTCCGTGGATACCACTGACAGCATCTTTGGTGCTAATAAAGACCTTTCATGCCAGGTAAAGGTGATGTTGTTTAAATACATCGAAGGAGGCTAGTTGCCATTTCCCTTGCCTTTCACTAGGGAGAGGGCTAGCATTACACAAATCCACTAGCCCAGTGGTGGAGATTAAGAACACCATGTGTATGAAGCTGGCTCCAGTTTCCCAGGCACCTCCTATTGGTGTTACAACAGCTGGGACCAGCCACTGGAATCCTGTGCTGTGTCTGCCAGGATCTCACTGCAGCCTGGAAGGAGCTGTGATGTGCTAATTAACAACTTGTCCCCAAGTCATCCTTGTGCAAGGCCAGAGCAGTAAGCTCCCACAAGTGACCTCTATACTTCATGCCACAGGAAGGAGACCAGCAAGCTTGTGACATGAATTGAATCCATACCCACATTTGCCTTCTGCATTGTCTGCTAATGACCTGAAGTCTTGGCTCAGTGAGGAAACTGTTGACTTTCTCCAGTGATGGGTAAGCAGAGGCAGAGACCCTCCATGGCTAAGAGGTTGGTGCTGGCGCTGCCCAGAGGCTGTCACTTCCAGAGCACCTGTGGGGCAAAAGTGTGCCAGCCTGGCTGGGTATCACATGTTGGGAGGAAGTATGAGGGGCAGGCAGAAGCCAGAAGAGGGCTGGCAGAGCAATGGGAAATGGAAGCATAGACCACACCCACTGGATCCTCTAGGAAATCTGAAAGTGGAGGAGAGCAATTGGAGAACTCACCTGAGGAGCAGCCATCTTTGTCAGCACAACTGTGGCAGCTAGCACTAGACCTCTGGGCTTGCTGCATGTTAACTTTCTTCCCTCCTGGAAGGAAATGGTGGAGAGGATCATTAAATGCTCACCCACTTCCAGCCATTTGTATGTAATTCTGGTCTCCTGTCTCCTGGTTGCTGTATGTATCAGACTATATTTGTGGGAGCTTAATGGAAGGAGGGAGGCCTCCATCTATGCAACTATGGGGAAGTCATATGCACTGGGTGAGGATTTTCCAGTGTTGCTTACACTGTGTGAAGATGTATCACTGTGGTTGGTTTAATAAAAATCTGAACAGCCAATAGCTAGGAGAGAGGGGTTAGGTGGGACTTCTGGGCAGAGAAGGGAACTCAGAAGAAAAAACTAGGCATGGGGGAGATGCCAGCAAGACACCGAGGAAGTCAGACAAACATCATGGAGGATAGGTAACAGGCTGCATGGCAGCACATAAATTAATATAAATGAGTTAATTTAAGTTATAAGAGCTAGTCGGAAACAAGCCTAAACTAAAGGCCAAGATTGCATAATTAATGATAAGTCTCCATATCATTACCTGAGGGCTAACAGTCCAAAGAAAGTCCGAGAAGAACGTCCAGATATACAGTGTGGCTGCTTTGGGGTGGGGGAGGGTCGCCTATATTCCTGTAAATAACTCCACACCTATGCTCTGTAAGTATAACCAGTAAATATTTTGGTTCTCCAAGCTAGACTGTGGGGGAATCATACTTGGGTGTGTTGCTGGTGCCCTATACGGAGGCATCTGCTTATATCTCCCCAGGGAAGGAATTGCCCAAACACTAACAACAGCAGTGGCAATCCCTTGGCAACCTCTCCTTTCACCAACATGTTGGGTTTTGAGACTTGTAGCCTACCTGGACCTGTCCACAGTCCTGCTTCCAGGCCCTCTGGGCTGCTCCCTCACCCTCTGTTCTGTGCCATGAGTTAGAGATGTACAGACAGGCTCTCCAGAGGGGGCTTGCCATTACTGCTACTAAAGACGAAGGCTGGTGGAGGTGGGCTTGACCCGGGCAGCAGTCTGGTTTGAATTCTAACAACTTCCAACAGCAGCCTTAGGTTCCATTAGTAAGCAGCTCATGTTACTTGCACCCCAACCACCATAGCAAAAAACAGAAATAAGAAGGACATATGGCAAGGAGTGGGTGTGACAGACAGACACCAACCAGAGTGGGCATGAGGCCAGAGAAGACAGTCAAAGAGCAGGCCACCAGCCCATCAGACCTAAGGTCATGCTGCATTCTGAGTCTTAGACCCATGGCTGCCAGTCAGCAGTCACTCCCTACCTTGTCTCTATTCTATTTTGTTTAGTTTGAGACAGGGTCTCATTATGTAGCCCTGGCTAACCTGGAACCCATAATCTCCTGCCTCAGCCTCATGAGTACTAGGATTATAGACATGAACCATCACACCTTCTTATAGTGTGGTAGCTCAGGTCTTAATCCTCCAAGCATTTCACTTAAATTTAGACACTAGCAGGAGGTCACATAAAAAAAGGTAAATTTATGTTTTGTTTTGACTTGGAATGATTAGAGTATAAGAAAGCAGTGCCTTGGGCTAGAATTCTATTTGGTCATTCCATGGTTGTGTAGTGAGCTTCTGCTGTATGCCAATGTCTGCTCTGGGTTCAGGAGAGATTACAGTGATGGTGACAAAGTCCTGGGCTCTCCTGTGAGCTGAGAGAAAATGGCCTGCGCACGGCATCTATGGCAGCGTGAGGAAGGAACCAGGAGCTGAGCACACACACTGAAGTCAAGACAGAGCAGACAGCCCTCCGAGGAAAGAGAAGGCTCTCTGCTGCCACTCCAGATGTAGGCACAGGGAAAGTGGCACATGGCCTGCACTGGCAGGTGTGCCTTTGTTCCCAAGCAAGATGAGGGTGGTAGACTGATGCCACATTATGGAAGACCAGCCTGGAAAGTTTGGCAAGTCAGTGAGGCTTTGAGCTGCAGGAGGCCATAATGAGAGCAGTACACTAGAGACTCTTCTAACAACTGTCTGTATCTGTAGAGCAGAAGTCAGAGGAGGACCCGTCACGTGATAAAGACAATGGGAATCCAAAGCAGGATGAAGATGTGAACAGTAAGCCATGGGAGGCCCGGGACTGAGGGTGGAAACAGGTGGGCTTGGGAAGGGGCAGGCAAGGGACTGTAAGCTAGGTGGTTGCTCAGTCTCTTTCTTCCCTGAAGCACGTGTTTTCCAGGTTCCTCCTCTGTGCACATGATGCATTACTGCTGGAGAGGCAGAGCAGTGGCGAGGAGGAGCCGATATAGAGTGAAAGCTGGGAGGTCCTGAGAGGGCAGATTTAGCACACTCAGACTGGGGGGGGGGTCACTGAGGCTCAGACCCCACAGCCATTTCCCTTGAGTACAGGTAGAGGGCACAAGAGGACACAGGAGAAGACAGGCATCCTAGAGCAAATGCACAACTGCTGTTAGCAATGGCGGCTCCCAAAGCCCAGTGGCACAGACCAGGGTCCAAAGCCAGGCCTTTATTCTAGCCTGCTCTAGGCTGCCTCTGACACTCTCCAGGATTCCCCTCATCAAGACAGTCGCTACTATCAGCATATATTTGAAGAAAGGAACCAAGAAGACAGAGAGCTGGCTCAGCGGTTCACAGCACTTGCTGCCCTCTGCAGAGGACCCAGGTTCTGTCAGTTCCCAGGCTTCAGTTTCTAGGAACCCAAGCCCTCTTCTGACCCTGTGAGTACCTGTACACACATGACTTACAGACAAGCAGGTGCTCACATGTACACCGAAAATAAAAAATAAATCTTTAAGAAAGAAAGGGAGAAGGAGGGAGGAAGGAACACTGTTAGATTTGTGTCAGAGAGATTGACACCCCACAGAGTTTTAGCCTCGCAAGACATTCTGAGAGAATGTGATACACTGTCCAAAATGGCGCTTGCTCACATGGGATCTTTCAAAGAGGCTAGCAGCCGGACCAGACTAAACCACCTCAGGGTAGGGATGTGCAAATCACTCTCTAGTCTGAAGAGTCAAACAAGACTTACTTCTGCTTAAGGATGGCCTCCTCTTAGTGTCTCCTGAGGACAAAAATTCAAACAAAAATACATAAACACACACACACACACACACATTCCTAGAGAAATAGCTCACAGGCAGGGAACACACCCCTTCTAATACAGAGGGCCGGCTTTCCCTGACTCTCTAGGAGGACGCGGTGTTCCTAAGTTGAAGTGAACTATGAAGCCAAGGCTTCCCTTAGGCCTGTGTCTTGGCTGTGACGCATGAAGTTCCAGGCTTCAGGTGGGGCCTGGCCTCCCAGACTCCAGTCAGGAGGTGGAATGTCTAGACATTCTGAAAGAGCATTCTTGGTGACCGGCAGATGAGGAAACTGAGCCTCTGAAGTTTAACTTGGCAAGGGACCAAACACTAAAAACAGAGCTAGGATTTGAACTCATACCTTCCTGGGAATGGGACCTCTCATGCCAAGACTCCTCAGGGCACTGACTGCCCACAGTGACTGGCACTCCATGAGATGCTGAACTCCGTTAATGACTTTAGGAGCTGATTGCGCTGTGGGGGCTCAGTCACAAGTGAGACAGAAACATAGCTTTAGTTCACACTGGAAACGCAGCATCCGGGCCACGCAGATCCCATATGTTGATCACACTGGGCCTTGCAGCAGTTGGCCCTTACTCCCTTGACCTTGAATGACCCAGACTAAATGTGACAAATGGGCGAGCATATTGGGTTTGAATGCTGATGCCACCACAATGGCTGACATCTGGACCCCCATTAGCTTTCCTACTCCACACAACTCAGTCTGAGTTTAATTACAGGGTGTTAGGAGCTGAGAGGCAGGGTAGAAACACAAGACCCTTTCTCACAAGGAAGGAGTGCGGCTGGGAAGATGGAGCAAGGGTGAGACCCTGAGTGAAGATGCCCGGAATCCATGCAAACCTGGAGGAAACAGGGTGTGTCTGTAATCTGGGTGGAGACCAGATTCCCCAGAAGCTCGCAGGCCAGCTAACCTGGCATATACCACAGCTGCAAACAAGAGTTCCTGCCCCCAAGCAAGGTGGGAGATGAGGAGTGACAGCAGAGGCTGTCCTCTGACCTCTACACACATGCTGGGTAAGCACTTGCCTACCTGCCCATGCAAATATGCACACACACAGACACACCATGCATATATACAAAGAAGGGAAGCCAGAAGAGGAGGAAGAGAGGATGGAGGGAGAGAAGGAGAAAGAGAGGGAGGGAGGCAGGGAGGACACAGGGAAGCCATCTTTTAGATAAGTCTATTAAGAGAGGCCAATTAGCTGAACGTTGGTCCATTTCCTCCCAGGCTGTAAACACTCTGGGATCCGGATAGGCCATGTGACTTATCCAAGGTCCTGCTACCGGTGGGACTGGAATCCTGGCACCGCATGATTCTTTCCTCCTTCCCACAGTCATTCCCTGCAAGACCACACACATGCATATGCACACATGCGCATGTGCGCATACAGCCTCCCAGAACAAATTAACTAGGCTCTGGGGGTGACTTGTCACACCATCAGTCACAGCATCACAGGTGGGGAGCGCTTGAAAGGTTGTTAGCAAACTAATGAATTATATAATGGCTGCCCAGTAATTCCCAGGCTACAGGCAGCTTCTGGAACACGGGCTCACATTTGAAGAAGATTAAGCCGCATATGAGTTGGTCCTGACAAGCTCTGAGGACTGCCCTTTTCCTGAGAACATTTAGTCTGTGAAGAAAATGTGCAAATGCAAGGTCAAGGTTACCTGGGGAATAACTCTGAGGGGAGCCTGAGGTCAGCTGGCGGGTAAGCAAGAGTCACCTGTACCCAGTCCAGAGCTTCCAAGGTGCCCCAGGCAGTAGGTGACACACCCTACTCACCCTGGTGTACAAAGTCAGTCCTGGGCACTAGAAAAAGCACAGGATACCCAGATTCTCAGGGTCCCTGTATTTGAGGCACACTCCCAAAGATGAAAGCACTCTGTAGCCTTGGGAAAGGCTTTAGTTCATAGGAACCAGATATTGTTCTGAAACCTCTGGTCCAATGAGGAAGATGCTAATGGTGGCCTTGGGGAAGCCCAGCTTAACCCAGAAAGGATGTGGAGGACAAAGAAAAAGCCTGCCTTTGAGGACCCTCTAGACAGATAGGGGAGACAGAGGCCCCACTGTGGTCAGGGAAGGAGGTGCCACTTGGTTCCACAGGGGAGGCCATCCTTGGTATCATCACTCCAGTATCAAGCTAGATCCCCGCAAGCATGGGTTTCCCTGGTAGGAAGTCCTGGAAGAGCTTCTCAGGGAGAAGGCTGACAGATGGTCTAGAATGCCATAGCCCAGCCCAGAACATCACACTCTGCTTCCATGCCTCCCCTGCACCAGCACCTAATCGAGCCCAGATCTGAGGAAACTCTGCTTTAAGTCCACAGGGAGGCCAGTTCTGGAGGGAGGGATGCTGGGGCCCCATAAGTGAGTCCAGGTTAAGACCAGTTTTTCTTGTAACCGTGGAAATGGCCATCCAATTCTCTACTTAGGTCTGCAGAGCAGCATGGGGCATCTCCAAGGGGACAGTAGAAACCTGGTTCTTCACTATTCTTCTCCCCAGTGACACCTGCTTCCTAGACTCTGCCTGCCATGGGATCTCTATCTCCTTTTCTGGGCTCTAGGCTCTGGGATTTCCCTTTCTAATACCCCAGAACCTCTTACCACTATGAAACAAGTTCTCAATAACTTTAATTGTCAACTTGTCACAGCCTGCAGTCACATAAGAGGGAAGTGTCAATGAGGAATTGCACAGATCAGATTGGCCTATAGGCTGTCTGTGACAGGTTGTCCTGACTATTGATGGATTGGGTGGTGCCATTCCTTGCACAGATTTGGTCCTAGTCTGTAAGGGAAAGCTACCTAAGCCCAAGCCCAAGACATGGTTTCTACTTTTTAATTCCTGCTTGAGTTCCAGCCTGATTTCCTTCAATAATAGACTGTATGTTGGAATTATAAACCAAATACATCTTTTCCTTTCCTAAATTGTTTTTGGCCATGGTCTTTGTCACAGCAACTGAATGAAGATAGTTGTCTTAGTTAGGGTTTCATTGCTGTGAAGAGACACCATGACCATGGCAACTCTTATAAAGGAAATATTTAATTGGGGTGGCTCACTTACAGTTCCAAGGTTTAGTCCATTATCATCATGACAGGAAGCAAGGGTGCGTGCAGGCAGACATGGAGCTGAGAGTCTTTACATCTTGATCCAAAGACAGCAGGAAGTGAACTGAGACCCCGGGTGGTATCTTGAGCACATATGAGACCTCAAAGTCTGCTTCCACAGTGACATACTTTCTCCAACAAGGCCACACCTCCTAGTAGTGCCACTCCCTTTGGGGGCCATTTTCTTTTAAGCCACCACACTAGCATGTGATAAAAAGCTCTCCCTCCAATTACTGCTGCCCTCCTGGCAATGTATGTCTTTCCACCATCCTTGAACTCATGGCTTCAAGGAGACCACAGATATTTGTCAGCCTGTGACCCCAGGAACTTCAAGCATTGGCCTCCTACAAAGACAACCTTGCATGGCTCAAAGGGGTCACTGGAAAGACCTAAACCCAAACAGGTTCACAGCCAACCATGTCAGGGACTTCTATGCCCTCTTCAAGTTCAAATCTCAACCTTCAAGGTATCCAGTGACAATCTTGGATCCCTGAGACCCTTCCCCCCACTGTGACAAGTCTTGAGTATAGCAGAACCACAGCTACTCCTATGACCCACCATGTCTGAGTGGGGGTTGCTGGAGGATATCACCCCTGTGACTGCACTCCTGTATTACTAAGAATTGCTTCCTGGGAAAATATCAACTGGCAGGAGACTAAGCAGGGCCACGGAGGCCAGTCCTCTGAAGACAGAGTTCACTGATTTGTTGAATCACTCCAACTGTGAAATACTTTATCACCCTTTGCAGTGCCCTGGACCTGGATGTGACCACACAGCAGAATATTCCACATCTTTGTTTTATGAGGTCTTTGCATCCTCAGGCACACTGACTGTGTCTTCCATCTATCATCCAGAACAATGGGAACACAGTGTGAGTCTGGGATGGCAGAAAGGCAGTACGCTGGTTCCTTTTACTGGTCCACTTGACACAACTTAGGTCATCTGGGAAGAGAGTCTTAATCAGGAGTTCTCCAAATCAGGTTGTTCTGTGGACATATCTGTGGGGGGTTGTTTTGATTGCTAATTGATCTGGGAAGACCCAGACCACTGTGGGTAGCACCATTCCCTAAGCTGGGTCTGAACTGCTGGGTCAGAACTGCTTTAAGAATGAAGAATGCTAACAAGCCAGCAGGCAGCATGGGTGCATTCATTTCTTTCTGCTCTTGACTGTGGGTGTGATGTGACCAGCTGTCTCAAGCTCCTACCCCCGAGGTGTCTCTTCAGTGATGAACTGTAAACCTGGAGTCATAAGCCAAATAAACCCTTCCTCCCCTAAGCTCCTTTTTGTTAGTATTTCTGTCATAGCAACAGATAGGAAACTAGAGCAGGTGTGGGTGCAGGCAGCAGGAGAGGCTGTACTGAGAGCAGACACACCTACTTATTGGGTCACTCAATGGATATCATATCACCCTAGTTCCTTCATCAGAAAAAGAAAAATAATCTCTCTTGAAGATGGTTTTAATGACTATGAAAAGAGACACAGAAGAATCAAAAGAGGTTGAAGTAGAATTTACAATTCTTCTTCCTTTGGTCAAGGTGTCCCTTAAAAATGAAATGACACCTTTTGAAGGATGAGGAGAGGGAAGAGGAAGAGAAGGCGGGAGAGGCAGAGAAGTCTTACCTATGCTAGCACCGAAGCTATGAGGAGAAGAGGGGGAGGAGAAGAGTCTGGAAACCAGCATCTCCAGGGCTTTCTGGAAGACAGAAGCAGTGGGGCTAAGGAGAGACAGTGCCAACAAAACCTTGGTGTTTTGGGAGAATCTGTTGGGGATCTGAGAGAGCCCTGTGACCAGAGATCTAGCAGCTGCCAAACGTTGGTGAGACATCACCAACATAAGCCCTGAGCTCACAAAAAGAGCAGGTGCCCAGAGCGGCACTCACTGCCAAGCCTAACCAGAGTTTGATCCTCAGAACCTCCACATGATGGAAGGAGAGAACCGACTCCCACAATTCACCATCTGGTTTCCATTCAACTGCCATGCATGCATGTGCCCACACACTCTCTCACACACAAAATAAATAAAAATAAGTAGAGTGTCTCTGTTTGTTTGTTTGCTTTTGGAACTGCCTCAACGGAGGAGACAGAAGAAAGTGTTAAAATAAATAAAAACTAATTTCTCAGACAGAGCTGAGATGGCACACAGATGTCTAGCTGGTGACTGCTAGCTCCTCTATGCTCTTATTCCATCCTCCATCATCTCATTTTTAGTAACTAGGTTCTTTATGTGTAGTCTGTAGCTCCCATCACATCTTTAAGGCCAACAGTGGGTGCTCCAAGCCCTTACTCTGTTGGTTCTTGTGGGAGAGAGACTCTCTCTGGGTCTGTGATGTCTCTGCCCACTTTCGATTCTCACATCAACTGGGAGCTGTGTGTTCGTTCACCATCTGCTGATGAAGCCCAGAGAGTCCAGGGAACTGGAGAAAGAGAGGGAGCCAGAACTACTCTAGGCTTCTGCGACTCCTGCGACTCCTGGGTAAAGTCGCACAAACTTGGGAATGATGTCATACCAGGCAACATGTAGGTCATGGCCTGGTATGAGATTTAAAGCTGGGAAACCAGAAAGGTTTGGATTCCATGCTTCTAGAGGGGAGACAGGTAGAAGAGTCAGAAGTCCCAGGCTCAGCAGACAGAGTTTTCAATTGCTTCATGTTCACGGAGGCACATGTCTGTGGTTGTTTGAATGAGAAGCATCCCTTGTCGGCTAAGGTGTTTGAACACTCGGTCCCCAGCTAATAACACAGTGCGGGAAGGTATTGCAGTCTTGCTGGGGGAAGAATGTCACTGAGGGTTGACTTTGAGTATCCATAGCCTTGACCCACTTCCAGTTTGCTCCCTCTGCTTCCTGAGTGTGGATAAAAATGTGATCACTCTGCTTCCTGCTCCAGCTATTATTGCCTTCCCACCATTATGACCATCCCACCCCCTTGAAGTAGGCCAAAATAAATGCTTTCTTCCATAATTGCCTCTGGTCCTGCTGCTTTATCACAGCCACGGAAAAGTAACTGTTACAACACCTTTAATTCCAGCAGAGACACAGAGGCAGATGGATCTCTATGAGCTTGAGGCCACCCTGGTCTATACAGAGTTCCAGGCCAACCAGGGTTATATAGTAAGACCTTGAAAAAACAATTAAGAGAGAGATAAAAAAACAAAAAAAGGCTGGGTGGTGGCAGTACAAGCCTTTAATCCTATCACTCAGTAGGCAGAGGCAGGCAGATCTCTGTGAGTTGGAGGACAACCTGGTCTTCAGAGTTCCAGGACCACTAGTGCTACATTGTGAAACTCTGTCTCAGAAAACCAAAACAAACAAACAAACAAATAAACAAACACTACATAAAAAAGTAAGTTTTAGAAAAGGAAGAAAGGAAGGAAGGAAGGGGAATACAGAAAAGAAACTTTAAAGGGAGTGAGGCTGGTCTCCGGATGTAGCTCAGTCAGTGGAGGGCTTGCCTAGCACACACTAAGTCTTAGGTTTGATTCGTAGCACCACATAAAGTGAGCACATTGGCACCCATTAGTAACGTCAGCACTTGGGAAGGAAGCAGGAGAATCAGAGTTTCAAGATCATCCTCCGCTATACAAAGTATTCCAGGCCAGACAGGGATGCCTAAGACCCTGTCAGTCAATGAACAAATAAACAGCACAAGGTAACTTCGTCACAGGGGAGTTGGAGACAGCCAGAGGCTGACAGGTCATAAAGGTGGAGAGAACTGGGGAGAGAGAGCTTGCAAAGGAGGTTGGTGCCTTTCATTCCTAGGCAAAGCCTTTCTCCTCAGCAAGCCTTGCTGCCTATTCTTACCCAATTGTGGGCAGCAGCCCTGGGGCTCTATCTCTGTGGCCAAGCAGCAGTTAAAGTCACTATTAAGCAGCAACTAAAGGTGGCACATTGAACACTGCTCTGAGTACTTAGCTGTTACCAAGTCAGTTAACCCTCACCACCCCACAAAAGAGGTACTATCAGGTAAAGAACCTGAGGTGCTACCAGGCTGTAACACCCACAGAATGCATACAGACAAGGGCATAGATGAGGCTCCTGCCCAGGCAGCCAGACTCCATAGGCTTCCCCTCAGTCTTGCCACTATCACTGTGACAAGGTGCCCTGGGGCACCACAGATTAGGAGGAGGGACTATGCAGAATTTTTTGTTTGTTTGTTTGCTTTTGGGGTTTTGGGTTTTTTTTAATTTTTTGTATTGTTTATTTTGTCAACTTGACACAAACTAGTGTCATCTGGGAAGAAGGAATCTCAACTAAGAAAGTGACTCATCAGATGGGCAGGTGGGTAAGCTCATTGGGCGTTTTCTTGATTAATGATTGATGTGGGAGGACCCAGACCACTGTGGGCAATGACACCCCCAGAGCAGGTGTATAAAAAAGCAAGCTGATGGAACTGTGGGGAACAAGTCAGTAAGCAGTACTTCTCCATGATTCCTGCCACTCTTCCTACTTGAGCTCTAGTCCTGATTTCTCTCAGAGGTCAACTGTGACGGGACTATGCAAGCCAGATAAACCCCATCCTCACTACGTTGTTTTTGACTATGGTGTTCATCATAGCAACAGAAAGCAAACTAGAACAAAGACCACATGCTCCAAGAGTCCCAAGGTAGCCTGCAGCTCCTCAGGGTTCTGTAAAGATTCAACCTGTGGCGCTAGGAAGATGGCTCAGTCGGTAAAACTCTCACTACACAAGCATGAGGACCTGAGTTCAAGCTCCAAGAACCCACATTAAAAAACAAACCAACAAGCCTGGTGTGGTGGTGTGTGCCTGCAACCTCAGTGCTTAGGAAGGCAGAGATGGGAGAATCCCTGGGGCTTGCTGGCCAGCCAGCTTAACTGAATCAGTGAGCACCAGGCTCAGTGAGAGACCCCGTGGAGAGCTGTCAAGATGGCTCCATGAGAACCCTTGCAGCCAAGCCTGGCAACCTGAGTTCAACCCCAGGGACCTACATGATAAAAGGAGAGAACTGACTCCTGAAAGTTGTCCTCTGACCTCTACATGTAGTCCATGGCATGTAAAACACACAGACACTAAATTGTTAGTGTTAAACATATTAATGTAATAAAAAATAAGATGGAGGAGATGCCTAACATCAACCCCAGCCTCTGCATGCACATGCACACATGCACACATGTGCCGATACTTTCATGGCATAATGTACACACACACATATCACACACATTTAAACTTATCCTGTATTAATCCAAAAGATGAAATCGGGATCCGTGCAGAAAGGAGCAAAGGAGTGGATTCCAGCTCAGCAGAGGGAAGGTTGCTAGCGTGCTGAGCCAAGTGCACAAATGCAAATCTCAGGAGGTAGCGCGCTTCCCATTGTAAGGGCAAAGCAAGCAGCAGCTTTCCAGCGATTTGGTAGAGATGCATCAGGGAGGGCGGACTGTAGAGTGCTCTCCAACCCAGGACTCTGCAGCCCCGGGAGACTGTCAGACTCTAGACTCCAGAGGAAACCTCCTGAGATCGGACCTCAGGGTCACTCAGTTCCCTTGGCCTCATGCCACCAAAGGTTGCTTGTGAACCCCTTACTCCTTTAGCCACTTAGCTCAATTCCCGCCTACTTCACCCAGGGCCTCCCTACTCCTGTCCCTGCCTTGTTTCCCTTGTATCTTTCTGATGACAGAGAAGCCTGCAGCCACACTGATACCCAGTTATATCTCTAAACCCTCAGACTCAGAGTATGGAAATGTCGGTGGGATCTATCCAAACCAGCATGGATGTTTGGTTCTACTCCACTCCGGTGATGTCTGTCTCCCTGGTGCTGTCTCCCTGTCCCTTTTGTCTCTCCCTCACTGTGTAAGTCCTTTAAAAGGTTGACAGGTGAGCATCACCAGGAGTCTGAGGGAATCCCTCACCCCTCATATGCCTTCCTCTTGCCTGAGCTCTCCAGAGTCCACATGGGGTGATGTCTAAGTGTGCCAGATGCCCACAAGTTGAGACTTGTCATTCCACAACCTGGCCGTTGCCCATGTCTGCAAGTCACACTTCCATGCCGAGTCTGCTTCAAGGAAGGTCTTGAGGGTCAGACTCTGGTCAGATAACTGGGTTTTCTCAGCTGGGGAGGTATGGGTCACACCCAAGGCTGCAACCCCCCACCTGGAGAACAACATCCGGTGATAATGGGGGAGAGAATGTGCCGCAGTTAACAACAGCCTCCCGATGCTACTCCTCCAAGGAAGGGCTCCTTGATAAACCATGTCAACAATGGTCTGGGAGGATTTCCCACCATTCCCTGCTGCGGATGGCTCACCAGACCCTAACTATCTAAACACGACAATGCACATCAGATTTCCTCTGGCACCCTGACACTTGGGTACAGGGAAGGGCAGACAGAAGTGCCTGAACTATGGGTAGTTTGAATGAGAAACGCCCCTCATGGGCTCTGGTATTTGAATACTTGGTCCTCAGGTAGTGGCACTGTGTGGGGAGGTTATGGAACCTTTAGAAGGTGGAGTCTTACTAAAAAAGGTATGTCTGGGGGTGGGGGGTGCAGCTTTGAGAATTTGCAGCCTCTCCCCACTTTCAGTTTGCTCTCTGCATTGTTGTGTTTGTGTTTGAGGATGAGCTTCCTGCACCGGGTCCCTGCTGCCTGTCCCCTGCCATGCTTCCTGCTCTGGGTGCCTGCTGCCATGCCTCCCCCACTATTATGGACACTCTTCTATAAATTGCCTTGGTCATGGCATTTAACAACAGCAACAGGAAAATAATACTACAGGCTCTGTCCTCATGGCCCCTGCAGAAGCCCTGGGCCCCCCGATCTCTGAGACAAAGTCTCTCTTCAGCTTTCTAGAGTCGCCTTGGGGAAAGGCCACTTGGTGTGCCTATGTGGGATTATCTTTGGTGGCTTGACTTGCCCACTGTGGGTGGTGCCAGTCCCTGACTAAGGTCCTGCACTGCATTAATGGAGAGCTAAAACTGGAAAGTAGCACCCGCTCATTGCTCTCCAGTCCTGAGGTTAGGAGGGACATCCGCAGCTGCTTCAAGCCCCTGCCGTTTTCATGCCCCTGCCATGATGGACTGTAGTCTCCAGCTGTGAGCTGGAACAAACCCCTTCTCCCTTGAGTAGCTTTTGTCAGCGTATTTTATCACAGCAATAGGAAAAGTAACTAAGAAAATCTCCAAGGAGCTTATCCGCAGGCACACATGACCTCACAGTGAACTGCTGGAGGGATGATGCATGTCATGTGCGTCGCTATGGGAAGCTGAGTCCTGGTTTCCATGGGATCAAACACTTCATCCTTTGCCTTCTCCTCTGGGTGCAGTTGCCCCAAGTCCTCTGCTGTTTTGAGTTGTAGTCACCCGGGTCACCACGCTGAGCTCTGTTCCTCTAGTAGATTATGCACCTGAGAATTGTTCTGGAGACTTCCCAGGGATTGAAGGGCAGATTGGCCCCAGAGCATCACAGGGACAGGCTTGGGTTGCAGGTCAGCTCCCCCACAGTCCACCTTTTTGACCCACTGCTGCCTGCTTCCTTGTTCTTCAGCCAAGAGAACCCCCTAATTAACACCCAGAGTATTAAACTTCATTAGGAGATTACATCCCTGAGACCCTACCCAATAACAGCCTTATGTTTCTGGATTTCCAGTCTCCTGCCATTGAGAGGCCTCTAATTATCTGACTATCAGTCCTCAACAGAGGGTGAAACCGAAAACCCTCACATTACAGAGAGCTCCAATATCCAGTTGGGATGCTTCTGAAATCTGCAGCCTCTCTCCTGGACCAGGCTGGCTCTCACTTGGTGATCTGAAGGTCTGCATCTTCCAGGGCTGAAGACATGTGGTTGTCACTAAGATTTTCCATGAGGCATCTGGGTACAGGTCTATGGAGTCCTGAGTGGAAAAGGAATTCAGTACGTGGAGGGAAGGCACAGTTTTTCATTTCTCTGGGGGTTTTAGGGGCAAGGAGGAGCAAACAGGACCTTTGAAAGAGGAACTTTGAATTCTCATCTTACTGCTAAGGCCCTTCAGGACACACCTACCTTCATGCCAGACACTCTGCCAGGATGCTCAACCGCCCTGGGAGTCTATGCCCAGTACAGGAGTCATTCATCTTAACCATGCCAGTCCCAGGAATCTATCCAAGCAGTAACAGATCTGAGAGGGTCTTGGCATCAGGCGGGAGATAAATGCACTCCACAGAAGCACCCAGGCCAGCTGAGAGCTCCAAAGAACATGGAACTGCAGGAGCCCATCTGCCTGCAGCCTAGGGAGCAACACCCTCCCCAAGAAAGGCATGGGTTTCAGAGTCCCACACAAGCCATGAAGGGTTCAGGGTGCCAGAGCAGCCTGGCAGTATTAGCCCCCACCACCACACACTTCAATGATACTGTCTGCCAGGACCTCCTGCCTAGGTAACTCAAGCGCCCCAGGTGCACACACAGCCTTCCAACACCAGCAGCTGTCCCCGGATTCTAGGAATCCCAGCTGAGTTCCCACCCCGGAATGCCCTAAGCACAAGGAGTCAGTGGGAACTAGAAATGGCCAAACCAGACCCTCTCCCCTTTTTCAAGAAACGAGCATGCAAATCAACACAGGGGTATGCAGGTAATATGACTGATGGTCATTTGCCATATTGGTCAAGCTACTAAAGACTTCAGGGGCTCCAGGAAGGTAACTACATTGTCTCATACCTTTCTGCCTGCCCTTTGAAAAGCATGGGCCGTCCTTGGAGGCCTTTCCTGACGGCCTGGTCTCCCAGCTGCCACTCACACAGTCTAAGAATTCCCCTCCATGCCTTGCTTTGCTCTTAGCCTTCCCTCCCTTAGTCACCTTCAAGCCAAGCTCCTGCCACAGTCAAACAGGACGTGCACAGTCGTCACCCTGAGCAGACTGCCTGGGGATCACTTCCTTGCCCTGAGTGCTTATCAATGTATTCAGCCTCTTTTTACATATTAATGTGTGCGTGTCTCTGTGTGTATGAATTGCACATGAGATCTCATCTCAAGTTGAAAGTCGAGTTTGAAAGTCAAGCTTAAGCTGGCCTAGCCCGGGCTGACAGTACCTCTTTTGATAGTACATCTTTTTCATCCAGCTCTAGAGCATCGGACCTCAGAGCTCAGCAGATCAAGTGCCTTTCTTCAAGGTTGCACAGGAGATCAGTGGAATAGCTGGCATTTGCCTTCAAGTGCTGCTGTCATTGGAATCCTAGACAATGCAAGGGAGCCTCCGTGTCTCCCTCCCTTCCTTCACAGAGTCCTTCACATAGCCCAGCATCTGTTCTCTAAAATACACAGATGTTCCCATCGGCATGATTCTTACTACCCTCTACCCGTGACAACAGACATGCAGAAACACCACCTCCACTCAGGACTATTCTAGATGGCTTCTAGGGCTTCCTGGGACTTGGCTGTATGGGGTAAAGGACTGGACCTCTAGTTTCATGGCAGAAGCAGAGTCCAGACAGCCCACCATGTTGGACAACAGAGATGGCCAGGCCCAGATGGCTTTGAACTCTGCTCTGTGCATTTAGAGGTGAGCAAGGACACTGAGGTCCAGGGATGTAATGACCCAGGGAGGGTGTGAGTAGAAGATTCTAAGACTTTGTAACCCTCGAGTGTCCTGGCTGGTGCTGGTGCATCCTTGCATCTGCAGAAGGTTCATAGGTTGGGAGGTAGAGGGTGGCATGATAGAAATTTTAATAACCAGGCAGCTCCGTTCACCACTCTCTCTTCTCCCTCCCTCAGGGATAAGCATCTGATTGATGATGTGTTGGATAAAGGTGAAGGGAACACTCACACACGCTTAGCTCCTGAAAACGCTGGAGGAGCAGCAAGAGCAGCTAGAGTCTGTGACTTGAGAAAAAGAACACGAAGAATCCAACTCTAGCTTTTCATTTTTTTTACATTATTTGTATACAACATGATGTTTTAAAATGCACTTTTGGGACACCAAAATGTAGGTAATTAACTCATCCAGCACTTCACAAGGTTATAGTTCGGGGGATGAAAACACTCTATAGCCCCTCAACATTGTTAAAGAATGCCATATATTATTAACTATAGTTAACCTGGTGCCAATGGATTGCTCTCTGTAACAGAGATTTCATACCTGTTGGCTAATCTCCCCATCTCCCAACAACCCTGAACCCTTCTAGACAATTCTACTTCGTACTTCTATGAGATCAACTATTAAAATCTCATATATACATGAGGTTATGTGATAATTTGTTTTCCTATGCCTGGCTTATTTCTCTTAGCATGATGTCCCTGTCCTGGTAAGATTTCCTGTGTTTCTATGAATAACTAGCTTTCCACTGCATATATTACATTTTATTTATTTAGTTATCCATTGATGGGCACCTAGACTGATACTGTATCTTAGCTTCTGTGGCAAAATAAAGTTGTGGTTTGGCTTGGTTTTGTCTGTTTTAGAGACATAATGTGACCTCTAACTTACTAAGTAGCTAAGAATGTACAGGATCCTGATCTTCCTGCCTCTACATCCCCAATGCTGGGATTATACACATGCCCCACTATTGGAAGCTCTAATGTGAGAACATTTGTGATAAACATTCAAGAGTCATGATCTCTTTGACACTGATCTCCATTCATTAGGTTATATGCCACACAGCTTGCTTTTGTCTATGAGGAACCCCCTGTATGGCTTCCCGTGTCACTTACACTTATTTACATCTTCCTTTTCTCCTATCTTAACTAACAACGAAGTGGTGGTACACACCTTTAATCCCAGCACTTGGGGGGCAGAGGCAGGCGAATCTCTGTGAGTCTGAGACCAGCCTGGTCTACAGAGCAAGTTCCAGGACAGGTTCTAAAGCTACACAGAGAAACCCTGTCTCAAAACAACAACAACAAAATCCCCCCAAACAAAAAGGCAATTAAAAAGGGCCAAATGACCAATAAATACAAATGACCAGTAATCAAATTGTCAAACTTCACCACTACAAAGAATTGGGTGAATGTAAATTAAAACTACAGTGAGATATTTTAGACTTGGGTACAGAGAAGCAGCACCAAGAAGTCTCAGTGTGATAGATGTGTACAATAATAATTAGAGAAGAAAATGTCATTACCTGCAGAGGGAATTGGGTGAGGATGCAGGAAGAGTTGGAATGGGGGGGGAGAAGGAGGAGGAGGAGGAGGAAGAGGAGGAGGAGGGGTGACAGTGATATGATTACTCATGTAGCAAAAGAAGGAAATGTAATGTAATGTAAGGTAAGGTAAGGTAAAGTGATTAGATTCCTAAAACAAAACAAGAATTTCTCAGAAAGCCATGACCTTCATGATGGGGACAAATTAGCCCCAGACAAAGGCCACAGTGGACTTTGGTCAAGAAAGTTTAAAATCAAAATTGGAAAGGATCAGGCTGGCTTCAAGGAACTTAACTGCAACTCTAGAACATAGTTCTGTGATATATAAAGGGATGTTGCAGAATGCAACACTCAACAAGGAAAAATATGCTCAGCACATAGTGAACAATTTCCAGACACACGGCTCTCATTGCTTCTACCTAGACATGCAAAGAAATAGGTAAGAAAAAGACTGTCAGGGGAGAATCCACATCTATCTTCACAGAGATGGTCTGTCACATGCAGAAAGTCCGACAACACCTCATAGTACTCATTGAAGTTGCTCCAGTATACAAAAATCATTTCACAAACCCAGTAACAATTAGAAAATCAAACTAAGAGAATTTTATTTGCAACCGTATCAAAAATAACAGAATGTGGGTCTAAAGAGATGGCACAGTGGTTAAGAACATTTGTTGTTCTTGCTGAGGACCCAGGTTTAATTCTTAGCACCCACATGATGGCTCACAATCCTTTGCAATTCCAGTTCCAGGGGACCTGATGCCCTGTTCTGGCTCTGAAAGGCACTACATGATGTGGTGAGCACACATATATGTGGGCAAATCACCCATATACATAAAACAAAATAAATCTTTTTTAAAAATCCATCCACCAAATTTTTCAAAAATATTTTAAAGTATTTAATATTTCAATAAAACTTATCAAATAAATTAAATTTAATAAAAATTTTAAAATATCTAGGTTAGAAATTAGTTTTACCGAAGAAGTGCAAGGCATATACACTGAAAATTATAAAATACTATTGGGAATTTGTTTTTAAAATTCCAAGTAAACAGAAAGGCATCTTGTGCTCATGTACCAGAAGACTTAATATTGCCAACAACAGAGGCATATTCCATCAATGACACTATACAAGCTCTACCTAAACTCTGACTGTGTAATTTTTTCTTTTTGAAAAAATTAACAAACTGATTATAAAATTCACACAGAAACATTCTGAAAGACTCCAAATAGACAAAATAATCAACATAGAATTCTATACCCTGCACAAATGTCTTTCAAAAATGGAAGCTTAGCTATCTACCACCTATAAGGAAAATATAGATAATTATAAGGGCAAAAATGCAAAATTCTTTCAGATAATCAGTTAGTCTGTAATGATACCAAAGTAGAATTTAAAACAAGAAACATTCACTGAGACAAAGAGAGACACAGACTAATGATTTGCCAAGAAGACTAAACTATGCTTGGCACATACACATCTAACAACAGAGTTTCAAAACACATAAAAGAAGAACTGATAGAACTGAATGGAGACACATCCAACCCCACAATTACATCTGGATAATTCAACACTTCTTTCTTAATTGCCATCACAAGCCAACAGAAGATAAGTAATGATATACTGAACATTATCAATCATTTGGACCTATTGTTTATAGAATATTCTGCCCAACACCCACAGAACATGCATTCTCTTTAAGTACATATGGAAAAGGAGTAGGCAGGGTACCTTCATATATTCTCCACCAGAATGATAGAACTCTACTGTTCACAGAGCATTTTGATGACAGATGAGTGGATATACTCTGCATAACACCTTCAGCCATGGAAAATGGATCCAAAGCCTGCTGTTAACCATTGCCAAGAGGCCCAGTGGGGGTTCTGATGAGCTCCATAGAAACCTAAAGCTGACAGCCCCAATGCCTTGGGTGGATGGTGTATGCAATGTATTGGGTGTGGTAGCTCTGCTATGAGCTGGAGCATGGGGTCACAGAGCCATGTACTTAGTGACTATCGTCAGTGACTGGCTATCCCTGGGGGAGTGTAGAGCATGCTGGTTAGCAGTAAGTCCCACCTCTCAAGCTGTGCTATCTATCCAGATGCTCTGAGTGGCATGTTGAGTGAACCGCTGGGTGCTGTGGACCAATAGAGCATCCACTATGTGAATACGGTTCCTGAACTAGAACACAGCAGCTGGGGAGGGAACATGTACTGCCAGTCCTTACCTATGTGACCTTGGGCAAGTCTCTTGATCTAGAGGAAGAACTGGACCACCACTAAGTGATTCACATAGAATCTACAGGGCTTTTCTCAGTCCAGAGGAAACATGGCTGATGCTTTCCTCCACAGAGACCCCCCAAAGGCAATGTAGGATGTCCAGGGTGCTGGCTGCCCTCAGGCTTGCCACTTCCCACTCTGTCCCATCTCTGGGGTTCTGGCTGCACACTGGTTCACATTATGAACACAAGCTATCCAAATCATTCATAGGACGGCTCAAGCAAAAGCAGTGAAATGTTTTCTTAATTGCTGGATGGCAAGAGGTTAATGAGTTACTATAAAAACCATCCCTGCCATCTGGTGGCTGTCACCAAAGCCGGCATGAAGGAAAAGCTCCAATTTGTAAAACAGGATAACTGGATTCTCCAAGTTAGGAGAAGTCCTGCAGGGGTGAAGTACTGAGGCTGGGGCTCAGAACATGTCTCTGCCAGATGTCACTTAGCTGCATGGGCGGGTTTGAAAGCAGAATAGAAAAAAAAAGCAGAGAGCCAAACCATCCAACAGCTCAAACACTCCCCTGAGAGCTGGCTCTCAAGGGTCTGCCCTGAGAGCATAGCTACTTTGCTCAGCACAAACCAGAAGGAAGAGAGTAAAGTGACAGACTGAAGGAAAGTCCAGCCAAGGTAGGGGAAGAGACAGGCAGCCCAGGGCTGCAAGACCCTGCAATAACAAGAAAACAAACCAGCTGAACAAGCAGACAAAAGAGAACAGATAAGAACAGAGATGCCAGGAGATGAAAAGAATCTGTGACACCAACATGTTTGGCATGTAGGTGAGAGGCAGATGAACGGGCAGGTGATTTTCCAGACCCTGAGACAGGAAGAAACATCTGAGGGCTGGGCTGGGCCCTGTATGTATTTGTCTTCTCCAATATTCTATAGCTGGAGAGAGTCATCAAGAGAAATGACCCTTCTCCCTTGGCAGAGGTGGACAGGAAGATACAGCAGGGCTGCCTCTGCTCTTCCCTGACCCATACACATGCACACACAAATATGCATTCACATGCCAGGCAGTGGTGGTGGCACACGCCTTCAGTCCCAGCACTTGGGAGGCAGAGGCAGGCAGGTCTCTGGAGGCTAGCCTAATCTATAAAGCACATTATACATCAAGAACTACACATAGAAATCCTGTTTCAAACAAAAACAAAAAACATGCATATATATGCATGTACACATACATATGCAAATGTACACCTATAAACACATGCAGACATATATAAACACATCTACTAACATACAGGTACAAATCTATAAATGCATAAAAACACACATGCATACATATACAAATCCGTACTTACAGATGCATACAGACAGGTACATGAGCACACATGTACTTACATACAGAAACATGTCCATAGATACACACAAACATAGACATGCATGAATATGCACATACTAAGACACACATTCCCACATATCCTACACCATGACCACAGCCATGCAGTGTCCCTGTGTTTCACACTTCTTCCCATCAGTCCCAGCCCCTGAGGCCCAGTTTGCAGTTTCAAGCCTGGCAAACATAGGCCTGTTATCTGGCACAAATAAACCAGGAAGTCCACTGTAGTTCCCTTATCTGTCACTGCTGGCTCTTCTGTACTTCTGGGAACTGACTGGGCAACATGGAGGTGACCCCTCCTCTTCTCCTGGGTCTTGCTATGTGCTATTTCCAGGAGAGGCCCAGAGATGAAGCACATTCCTCCCTTCCTCCCTTCCTCCCTTTCTTCCTTCTTCCCTTCTTCTTACTTTTTGGTTTTTGTGAGGTGGGATCTTGCTATGTAGCCCTGACTGACCTAGAATTTTCTATGCAGCCCAAGCTAGACTAAACTCCCAATAATCCTCCTGTCTCAGTATCCCAAGTGTTGTGATTGCAAGTACATGCCACCACACCCAGCCCTCTCATCTTTCTTGACAATATCAAGTCCCCCAAAGTCGGCTGGGGAGTTTGGGGACAGAGAGTATGCCTGTGTGAGGGTAAGACTTGAGTGACCATTGCTGGTGCTCACAGGCAAATAGAATGTACGAGTTAACTGTGACTGCCTCCTTCATTCCAGCAATAAAGCAGAATTATGAGGCTGCACCTAGCTGAGGGCTCTTTGAGGACTCATGTCTTCTGAAACACCCTCAGCAGAGGCATGCCAGGTCTGTGTAAAGCATCTTGACCCCCTGTCAGCAACAGCCAGAAGCCCACAGCGGTACAGTCACACTGCCTATGATTCACCCCAGGATTCAAGAGCATTAGCACTGGGGTTCTCACTGCTGTCTCTTGGCCCTATCCCTTATCTTTTGAAGGAGAGGGGGCTCCACTTCCTGCTGGTGCTGTGGTCTAACCAGGAGCTCTTCTGAGTCAAAAGAAAAGGAATGTGTACGCATCCAAATGCTCATGAGAGGGATGGAGAAGGGACAGGCCTGTAACTCCAGCCCTTGAAAGTCTGGAGCAGAAGGATCTCAAGTTTTAGGCCAGCCTGGGCTATGCAGTAACACCTTGTCTTACAAAAAAGGAAATTAATACAAGAAAAGAGAAAGGGACACCGAGAGCCAGGGACTGAGAAAGATGGGAATAGAGAGATGAAGAGGCACAGGGAAAGACAGGCAGAGAAGGTAAGAAGACCCCGTCTAGCATTGGCTCACAAAGCCGTAACCACTGCCCTGTCATTCACCTGTGTCCTGTAGAGTGAGCCCTTTGTCTCTATCCACACTCGTGGGGGTGCTGGTGGGTCCCAGCTGCAGCTTTGTCCCAGGCCTTTAACCCTTACTCCTCAGGCTAAAATGACTATTCCATGCTGGTCCATGATTGACTCCACCTAATACTCTATGCCTCATCTGACACAGTATGCATGTAGCCATAAACATACTCAATACACATGTCACACACACCATATATACATCACATACTATATCACACATATACCATTCTATACACAAACACATACCACACACACATCACATATACACAGCACACACACAAATAACGCAACACACAGAGAAATATATATGTATAACATACACATATCACACACCACATACACACATGGTATGGGGACAGGGAGGAGGTGTGTACAGTCTGAGCTTTCACAGGCAGACAGATGCCACAGCTGAAGATGACTCTATGGTGTTAAGCTGCATGAAAATGAGCTCCCAACATGGGATCCTCAGGGGTTTCTTTATTGATCTGGAGAGTAATTTCACCCAGGCATGGCACTGCCAAGCCACAAGACACTGTAGCTGAATTCCTTTTGAGACCCCACCTTCCTTTCTTCTTCAGAGCCCACAGGATGCTCTCTGCTAAGAAGCAGTGAGAACAGAGTTCAGTGGCAAAGCCTAGTGTAAGGCCCTGGGTCCTATCCCCAGCACTGTAGCAACCAGAATGCCTTAGGGTGATGATCTCAGAGCCTGGGAGGCTCATCCCTGCCAGGACTCACATAGAGCAAAGCACCAAAAACAGAACCTAAACAAATGCAAGATACCAGGAGCATTCGGTGTACAGAAACAGCAAAGCAAGTAACAGACAGTTGCTGGATTGACCTTAAAATTTGAGGCCTCAGGTGAGACCAGGGCTTGTCTTGGCTAATTGCTACCACCTGACCCCCCAGTATAGCCGGCTCCCCAGGACTGCCTGCCCCCAAGGACAGCCTGACCCCAGAGCACCTGCCTCCAGCACAGCCTGACCCCAGGGCACCTGCCTCCAGCACAGCCTGACCCTAAGGCAACTGCCTCCAGGACAGCCTGACCCCAGGATAGTCTGCGCCCCTCCCAGGACAGCCTGCTTCCAGCACAGCCTAACCCCAGGACAGCCTGACCCAAGGACAGGCTGCCTCCAAGGACAACTTGACCCCAGCACAACCTGACCCCAGGACAAACTGACCCCAGGAGAGCCTACCTCCAGCACAGCCTTACCCCAGGGCAACATGACTCCAGGACAGCCTGATCCCAGAAGAGCCTGACCCCAGCACAGCCTGAACCCAGGACAGCCTGACCCCAGCACAGCCTGCCTCCAGCACAGCCTGACCCCAGCACAGCCTGCCTCCGGCACAGTGTGGCTCCCTGCACAGCTGCTGTAGACAGCCTGTATGTATCTCTTATTCTCAGCAGGGTAGCCCCACTCTGGAATAGAGAGCTTGAAGTTTTCATATGGCTTCATTCCTGGCTGGCACTCTCTTGACTTCGGCTTAAATGGGTATAATAAAAGCATCCCCTACTTCCTACTTTCAAGTTAGGGTACATCCCCAGGACCCCCAAGGAAGCTGGTTCTTCCTTTAGGCATCTGTTCTATAGGTGTCCCCTAACATACCTGTACCAGGGTCCATGAACCCCAAGCAGATGCCTTGGTCCCAGGCCAGGTTTCATCTTCCTTACTGTCTCTCCTCTAACCATGTGCCTTCCTACTCTGACCAGGGTGTCAGGTATAATGCATCTTTCCGATTCACACAAAGACACCGTGACAGCTAGTGGTCCTAAACAGTATATCTTTCACCAGAGGACTCTCTGAATTACAGGGGATGCCTGTTACCAGTTCTTTAACATGGGACATCTGATTTCTGGTTACAGGGACCATCTGCTTGATGCTATCTTTCTCCTACTCTGTTCCATAGTCCTTCTTAGCACTTACTAGAGCTCACTGATTGCTTCGGCCCACCTTCAAACCATGTCCCAGTCCCCAGAGAAGTAGTACTCTGTCTATTCTCATGGCATCCTCTCAACCTGAAGCTGGTCAGCTAATGGCTTTCCTACCACCTACCCTCACCCAATCCACACGAGTCCCTACTGAATCTATGGTGCTCCAGAGAGTTGTTCTCACACACACACACACACACACACACACACACACACACACACACACACACACACACACACACTGCCACCTTACCCAGGAGCTCAGCAAGGTCCCATTGAGCCTGGCAGGATCTGAGGTAAACCAGGGGTCAAGTTCTATTTTAGTTTGCTTAGCTGTTGCTTTGGTAAAACTCTCTGACCAGAGCAACTTAAGGACTTGGGAAATCTCATTTCATCTTCTCCTTCTGGATCACAGTCCAGCTTTGAGGGAAGGCAGGCAGTGAATCGAGGCAGAAACCATGGAGGAACTGCTGCTTCTGAGCTTGCTCCCTGGCTCATGCATGTCCAGCTAGCTTTCTTATATAGTCTAGGCTCACTGGCGTAGGTAACTGACAGCCAAGTTTCCTGTCCCACAACTAATTGCAACTCCAGTTTCATGAGAGCCAAAATCTCATCTGGTCTTTACAGGAACCTGAACATACACAGCACACACCCACACATGAATCAAATACAAAACAAATCTCTAAAACCAGTGTTTTAAAGAGTTGTCCTGAGAAACAAGTGACATTCTATGTTAACAAGTTCCTGGCCCATTGTGTCTGGTCCTTGTCCCCCAGGGCTCATCCTTGATGCTCACCCTTCCTCCAACCTTATATTTATCAGGTACAAAAATCCCACACATAACCTATTGCATGCCAGACTAGCACAGGTCAGGTTCACCTATCTGTTCCTCTATGGCTTTGGGAGAAAGAACACATTTGTTCAGCAGCTGGTCTGGAATGATTCAATCGAGAGAGCTTGCAATCCCATGCAGCCTGAATGTTTAGTTAGGATCAAAGGGAGAGTATGGAAAGTTCCAGAACAAGCAACTCATTTTATGGGAGAATGAAAAGCAGGTGTAGGCCTCCTCCCCTCACGCCATCCATGTAAAACAGGAGGTAGGGTACAGTGGCCCTGGGTTTATACTGAACCCCAGCACAAGAAGAAATGCTTTAGCATCTGTTAAGTGTAGTTCTCAATGTTAGCTATTATTTAAATTTAATTCCTTCCAGCTCCTGGGAAACATCAGGCCCTAGGGGACCGAGTGGGAGCCTCCCCACTCCAGCCTGGAGAAATCTTCCTCTCTTGTAAAGTAGTCACTCTCTATTCTGAGTGACCCTGGGCATACCACTACTCACGCTGCAAGACTAAGCAGAGGGAACTGGTCTGATGCAGGCTTTGACTGCTGAGATATGAATCCAAATGATTCTGCCGTGCACATTTCAGGATGTCCATCAGAGTCCCTGGGCTCTGCTCGATGAATCCCAGGGGCAATCACAACAACCCAAATCACAACACAATCACAACAACCCAAAGTGTCCCCAGATATTGCCAGCTGGGGGCAAAATAACTGTGTGAAGACCCCTGCTCTGTACCTAAGTATGACCACCATGGCCCCCTGACTCACCACAGTCTGGCTACTCTCTGCCTGCCAGCTTGGGTGCTGACTCCATGGCCAGTTGTGCTGACCATTCCACACTTCCTACAGCTAGCACAGAATGGTTCACAGAGCTCCATGTGCTGGCGGCTCCAAAAGCCTATGGGTTGGATGGCTACAGTTCTTTGGACAGACCCTAGCCCCCTGCAGTCACCTGCTTAGTTCTGGGCACTTCATCTGTATCTAACTCCACCTTGTCAAGCTTGCTCTTTGAGTTTTAAGGTCTAGAGTAGGGTGTCACGGGAACATGGCACTGGGGAGAAAGCAGAGAGAAACAAGTGCTTCCAGGACAGTGCAGGAGGTACCTGTGTGCAGAAGGAAGGACATGGCAGGTCTACTCCATCAGCCTGTGGCTCTATGTTTCCTATAATGACATCCCACCACGTGTCAATCATATTGAAAACCTTTATTCAACGGGCTGAGGAAATAGTTTAGTAAGTGAAATGCTTGTTACCTAGACATAGAGATGTAAGCAAAGTTTTCCTAACCTGACTGATTGTTCCCAAATACCTGGTAGCTGCTTCCCGAGTAATTGACTTGGAAGCTTAATATAAATTATAAATCCTCTGCTGCTAGCTCAGGCTTATTACTAACTAGCTTTTACATTTTAAATTAAGCCACATTCCTTATTTACACTCTGCCACATGGCAGTGCCTTTATTAGCACAGCACATTCATCTCCTGCGCCCTCTCTGGCTGGCTACCCCTCCCTCCTCCCTCCTTCTTCCCATCATTCTCAGTTTGGCTTTCCTACCTAAGCCCTGCCTGGCTACCAGCCTGTCAGCTTTTTATTAGTCAATGAGAGTAATTCATATTCGCAATGTACAGAAGGATTATTACACAGCAGAGACCTGAAGTCAGGTCCCCAGCACCCATTAAAAAAACAGGCACCGTGATGCATGGCTATAACCCAGAATTGGGGAGGGTGGGGGTAGCACAGAAACAGGCAGATTGGAGCCATCTCTCCAGCCATGAAAAATTAAATTTTATATAATTTTGCTTTTAAAACAATGACACAATGTATGCCCATCTCCACATATCTTTACACATTTGTGTTGCACATTTTGGAGAGCAAGTTCCTAAAGGAGAGATCATGGGATCATTAAATTAGCATGTTTCCTTCATATTATGTCCCAGAAACTAGTAGAGTTTTTCTCACCTACCAACAGTATACGCTGCTTATTTCCTCACTCTCAATTTTAAAGGTAGCCATTCTTTTTCATTGACTAAGCAATGTAAATATCACTAGCTATTAGTAAGGCTAGATGTCTTTTAAACTATTTTCTTCTGTAATGAGTCGTTTGTTCATAGCATGAGAAGACAGGTGGGTGAGTGTGCTGCACACACACACACACGCACACACGCACACACACACATGCACACACACGCGCACACACACGCACACATGCACACACATACATTCACATTTGCTTTGGTTCTGACTGATTTACAGGAATGAATTCTATATCATGGATATGTTTTTAGACTGTGTAGCAGCAAATACTTTCTCCTACACTGTTGCTAATGTTTTAGATTTTATATTACATTTTTTATTTATTTTATTGGAGTGTGTCCATATTATTGTGCACATGTGGAAGTCAGAGGACAACTTACAGGTGTCAGTTCTCTCCTTCTACCAGAGGTGTCCTGGGAATTGAACTCAAGTCATCAGAGTTGGCATCAAGTATCATTTTACTTGCTCTGTGCTGGCTTCAATTTGATGCCTTTGACAATTTTGTCTGACTTTTAAATTTTTCTGGGTGTCTGAATCTGCCAAACCTTGTTGGGTGGCTTCTGGGTTTGGTGTCAGATATGAAAAGGACTTCTTTAACTCATGATAGATTGACAGATACAGGAAGACTTACTGATTGATTGACTGAGTTATAAATGATAGATTGGCGAAGCTAAGTATGTAGATAGATACTAAAGTGCATACTTTTCTACATTGTCTCTTAAGATATATAGACAAGTTAAAAGTGTGTCATATACATGTCATTGATACACACGCACACACACACACACACACACCATGGATCTTTGATCCTTTAGAATTAGTTACTGTGCCTGGAATGAACATGTCGTCACTTGTGCCTCGCACACACGCGGTGATCCGTGACATGATGTCTCACCAATAGGATCACTGAACTGGAGCCAGCCTATCCCAGTAAGAAAAACTGAGCACATGCCCTCCTCCACCACACCTCGCCCTCCCTCCCAGTTCCTTTATTGTCCCCAGAGGCAGCAGGTGTTGCTGAGGTGCCTGCCTCAGAGCAGAGTAGGGCGAGGCCAGAGGACTGTCAAGGGAGCCGTGAACACTCCATCACTTGAACACGACATTACGGGAATGGTCAGGGCCTGAGCGATGGTTACCTTGAGACCGCAGTAACTTATATGCCCAGAGAAATCATTTTCCTGGAAGATGCATTTTAGGCAGAGTGGAGGCCTGGGTGACCGTTATATCATCTGGCCCCAGGTTCCTGTGGATTTACACATGCTGGCTTCTCACAATAGAAAGAAATCTAATTACCAGTAGAATAACTTACAGGTAAGGAGACCTCCAGTGTGGGCACAGTCTGGTTGTAAATCCTCAGAGTTGGGCTCTCGGGAGGTGAGCAGGTGCTCAAATAGGAGGAGGTACCCACCCAGTGCAGGCCCAGCTTAGGAAGAAGTATCCCACCCTGTGAGACTCAGCTTAGGAGGAGGTACCCACCCAGTGCAGCCCAGGCAGAAGGTCAAACCAACTCCTGAGGATCTCTGCCTTTCTTGGGCTTGGAAAGAAAAAACAAAATGAAACAAACAAACAAACAGTAGCAGAGTCAGCCTGCCCTGGATCTCTACTCTTGTACTGACTGCCTCACACGGGTCACCATTCCTCAGTTTCCCCATCCAGACACACTGTCTACCAGTATCAAGTCACATCCCAGGGGCAGAGCTTTAAATACAAGCCCCCACTTTTCACCGCAAGCCTGCAGAGTGGGAATGTGTGTTCTTATTGTCCAGAGGGAGACACTCTGCCAAAGAAGCTTGGTGGCAATTGCCACAGTGGCACTGGCAGGAAGCCACAGAGCTCAGATTCCAAGTCATTCACCTGAACGCTAACAAGCCCGAGTGTGTCTGGCACCCATGTCTGTGAGGAGCATGGCAATTTAGCCATCTGCTGCTGCTGCTGTGTGTCCCTTGCTGAGGGCCCTAGGGAGGCTCCCGGGACCTCAGTCTCCTATGGTTGCCGTGTGGCCTTCCCTCTGGTGACAACCCTTCCTTATGAAGTTAATTATATCCTAGTCAACAGAGCTGCCAAGTCAGGGAGCACAAGCGTGGGTGGCTATGCATGAAGAAGCCTGGGAGTGAGCCGGCACAGCGTGAGGCAGGCCAGTCAGGCACCGTATCTCTGTACGTGAACCACAAACCGAGCGTTCACCTCCTAAGACACAGCGACAAAACTGGTTCTAACACAACTGGAAAGGGGCAAACAGAAATGTGATTATTTTATAAGACTAAAAGTTTTAATATTGAAGATGAATTTCTTATGATCACATGTTCAGGTGGTCCATTGACCAGCTATCAATACTGAGTAAGTAACAAAATAGGGATTGTTTGTTATATTTTTGTATTGATTTCTGCAGTGAAATCTTCAAGTGTGTGTGTGCATGCATGTGTATGTACATGTGCATGCAAAGGTCAGAGGTTAACATCAGGTGTCTTACTCAATTGCTCTCCACCTTATTTTTTCTTTCGAGACAGGGTCTCTCACAGACTAAGGTTGCCTGACTGGTCATGCAGCCCCTGAGATGTCCTGTCTCTGCCTCCCAGGGCTAGAACTACAGGTGTGGGCCAACTTGCCTTGCTTTTTGTGTGGGTGTCAGGGACCCAAACTCAGGTCCTCAGGCTTGCATGATGAGCACTTTACCCACAAGCCATCTCTCCAGCCCAATGTTCAACTTCACAAAATTTTATTCTACTAGCAATGCTTCTCTGAGGATTAAAAAAAAAATACAATGAGACTGTAACCACAATGGAATAAACTATGAATGTAGCTCAATTTCTAAAACATCTTGATGATCCGTTTAAAAGTTGAGAAATGCAATTATTTTTCAAATATGATTTCAGTAAGTTATCCTCCCAAATTTCCCTAATTGCTAACAAACTAAACAGCAAATTATATAGCATAATTAATGAATATAAAATATGTTTTATGCATGCATGGGGAAGGAGGACCACAGTGTGCATGTGGAGGTCAGGGGACAATGTACAGTAGTCAGTTCCTGCCTTCTACCATGCGGGTACTGGGAACTGAGCGGAAGTCCTCAAGCTCAGCAGCAAGCACCTTTACCCACTGAGCCATCACATTGACCCAAACAGCAAAAAAAAAAAAAAAAAAAAAAAAAAAAAAGGCGGGGGGGATGCCATTTCTGCAGCATTTGGATTAACTTTTCTAAACTTTCCTTTTATTGAAAAAAATTCATACAATATATTCTGATCACACTTCCCCCCCAACCCCTCCCCACTTCCCCACCTACCCAACTCCATTCTATTTCTTTCTCTCTTTAAAACAAATAAACAAACCAACCAAACAAAAACCCCACAAGAAACACACACACACACACACACACACACACAACACTGCATTGGAAACCATAATTAAAAAAAAGCCCAAACCAAGCAATATGAGACAAAAAGTCTACAAAAACACCATAAATTCATTTTGTGTTGCATCTACTTCTAGGCGAGGGACCTGCCCCAAAGTGTGGTTAATAGACCCAGTGAATCTCCATTGAAGAAAAACTGATTTTTCCTTTGCAAGTAGGTGTCAAATACAGATAACTTTGGTTATGACTGGGAGCCCTGTCTACTTCTGTAGAGAGCTGCGAAGTGCCGCACCCTTAAGATGGCGCTGGCTTCTGCCTTCTGCTAGCCCAACAGCAAGTGCTGTCTGTGATAAACAACTCCTTAAGAGCCCTACCTGTATTTGGTTAAGGCTGGATATCAGGCTTGCTTCCGCGTACGTGGACCTATCTGCATGTTCCACGTGGCATACTGGGGTTGGCCGCCCAAGGGCTTTGAAGGTGTGGGTTGGCACTTCCCAGGGTCAGAAGATTGTTCAAGGTTCCTGAATAAACTGCTTAAAGAAGAGTCTGAGCGTTTTGTCTTCCTTGCTGGTCGAGGCGGGCGCGGCATACTTCCCTCTCTCAGCATTGGGACCCCACCTGGCTTGAACCCATCCAGGCCCTGTGCATCCTGCCAGTCTTAGTGAGTTCATGCATGTTTCAGTCCTGTTATGTTTGGAGGGCACTGCTTACTCTGGGCTCTTACAATCCTCTGCCTCCTCTTCTGCATAGCTCCCTAAGCCCTTCTGGAGGGGGTTGATGGAGACATCCCATTTAAGACAGATGACCCAAGGTCTCTGACTCTCTGCACACTGTCCAGTTGTTAGTCTCTGTTTTAGTTCCCATCTACTGCAGGAGGAAGCTTCTCTGATGATAGCCAAGTGAGATACTGATCTATGGGTACAGAGGAATGTCATTAAGAATCAGTTTATTGCTATGCTCCTTTAGTAGAACAATGGTGTTTGGGTTTCCCCTAGGTCCCTGGCCTATCCAGTCTCAGGTTCTTGACCACCTGAGCAGGGTCGGGCATGGGTTCCATCTCATGGAGTGGTCCTTAAGTACAGCTGTCCCTCGCCATATTCTCTCCCTACCCGTCTCCCATCACCTTCCCTATTCAACCCTCCCAGTCAAAATCTTCCCATTTCTCCATAACTATATATTCTACTTCCCCCTTCTTAGGAGATCCACCTGCTCCCCCAAACCCCCAGTCCCTTACTCAATTACTAGCTTCTGTGGTTATACGGATTGCAGTATGCACATTGAAGGCTTAAAACTAACGTGCACATATAATATACCAACATTTTAATTCAAAGGTGCTTTACTGAATCATTTCAAATTCTCAAAAGTTAGTCAGATATTAAATACTTGTATAAAAGTAAGGTAACTCACAATTCTAGCATTTGATGCCCATGCAATCGATGATAGCACTGATCACATCCACGGTTTCACGGATGGACATTTAAATGTAATACGAATTGTTCCCTGTTGTGTTATCTGCTGCGATGTGGATTGCTACTGTGAAAGCCATGTTAATTCTTATCTCCAGAGCCAGAACCTGGAACATGAAGAGAAACAAGAAAACGAATGCTTGGCACAGCTGGGAGACAATAATTTGCTACGCAAGTACCCACTGCGCTCAAGCTGAGAAGGGTGCGACAGGTTAATTAATTTGTCTTTTCTCTGATCTGCTCAAATGCTCTCTGAAGCAGTGTCTCTCTCTTCCTGGCGCTGCCAGAGATGTGTGGTACCCAGTCTTCATTTGATTAGATTCAGTTTTCTAAGACCCAGGACAAGGTGAGGAGGGGTATAAAGAAGGGTTTCCCTGGGCGTGGTTGGCCAGAGCTGATGGAACTCACCCTTGGAAGTGCAGGCGGAGCTCAGCCTGTACTGAGCAGCTCATCACGGTTGGCAGCGGCCCTTGTTTTGTGTGTGTGTGTGGGGGGGGTTTTTTTGTGTGAGTATGTGGTGTGTGTATATATGTGTGGTATGTGTGTGTATGTTGTATGTGTGGTGTGTGTATGTGTGTGTGATGTGTATATATGCTATGTGTATGTGATGTGTATGTGTCTGGTATGTAAGGATGTTGCATGTGTGTTTGGTATGCGTGTGGTGTGTGTATGTTGTGTATGTATGTGTGTGATGTGTGTACCTATGTTGTGAGTGTATGGTGTGTATATGTGTAGTCTGTGTATGTTATGTATATGTGTGTGTGGTGTGTGAGGATGTTGTATGTGTGTGTATGGTGTGTGTGATGTGTGTATGTGGGTGAGGTATGTACATATGTTGTGTGTATGTGTGGTGTGTATGTATTTGTGGCATGTGTGTATGTATATGTGTGTGTGGTATGTGTGTGGTGTGTGTATGTGTGTGTGCCTGTGTGTGTGATATTCAGGTATTCAGGACCAAAGCAAAGCCCCTCTGTTCAGGGCTCAGGACACACAGGAACTGAGTGTGGACGAGTCAGGGTCCCCACAATCTGTCTCCAGTTTGCCTTTCCCTGAAGGATTGGGGGGCTCAGCATGTGCCTGTTCTCAGGATTCTCATTCAATACAGTGAAGGGCTTCGAGGAGGAATTAGTAGGAAAAGCCCTTGGGTCAAAGTCTAGAGGAAACCTAGAGTAAGCTTTGAGCCCCTCTTACAGATGGAAGTGATTTGTCCCCTGGCAACCAGAACATGCTTGACATCCTTCTACCAGGGACCCTCAGGAGATCCAGAACTCAGAGCATAGGGCACTTGTCACAGGTGTCCTCTGCCCAGCACACTTCAGAGCCCAGACAAGCAGATATTCCACCTGAACATCCTGTTGGGACAAGGTAAGCCCAGGGAGCCACTCAAGGAACAAAGGGGCCACTACTGAAGGCCATGCCCAGGGACACCAGCCAAGGGTCAACCTTGCAAGCAGGCCTGTCTGAGGCCCTCCTCCTTGCATACAACAAGTAGCAGGAAAGGAAAGCATTTGAAATTTCTCCCCCCTTCAAATTTCACTTCCTGGGGTAAAGATGGAAGCTGATGTCCAGAGCTGATGGGGAGCTCGGGAGCTGGCTCCTGCCTCATTCGGGTCCTTCTGGGTGATCATGAACAATCACAATCTTTCATAACATTCTGAGTATACAGACACCATAATCTACTCCCTCTCACAAGCTGCTAACAGAAAGAGACATGTGTGATGCTCAGGCTTAGATTCAAGCAGCTTAAACAATATGCTGTTTAAGAAAGTCATGGGTGTGGGCTGGGGGTCATGGAGATGGCTCACTGGGTAAAGCCTTGCCCTGCAAGTGTGAGGACCAGAGATAGGATCCCCAGGACTGTTGTAAATGGCAGGTGGGTGTGGTGGTGGCCTGCCTGTGATATCAGCACCCCAGTGTCCCCTGAACAAGCTGATCAACTAGACTAAGTAAGCTTGAGTTCATATAAGGCATAGAGAAATAGAAGACACCAGACATCAACCTCTGGCCTCCACACGTGCCTGTGTACAAACATGTACCCACACATATATGAATATAGACACACACACACACACACACACAGAGAGAGAGAGAGAGAGAGAGAGAGAGAGAGAGAGAGAATGCTATGACTATAGACTATTTTCTAATACAAGTGAGCTCAAGACAACCCTACCCATAGAAGGAATGTAGACAGAAACCAGAGGAAGAGAAAGCTACAGCTATGCAGGGGTTCATGGGCCACATTATAAAGTTCACCTGCAATGCCCAGAGCAGGGTAAGGCAGAAGCTAGCCTGGCTACACAATCAGACCATCTCCGAATAAACAAAGAAACAGGAAAGCCTAGTGGTACCGGCCTGGGACACCAGATACTCCAGAGACTGACGCAGGAGGATTTTAAGTTCAAGGTCTTCTTGGCTACAGAATGAGTTCAAAGCCAACGTGATAACTGAGACCTTGCATCAAAATAAAAAGTACAAGAGGGCCGGGGTTGGGTGGTAGGATGCAGTAGGCATGCAACCCCAGCATCATCCCCCAACACTTGGTTAAAAAAAGTCACAGTCACAAATTCACATGAAACATGCATGAACATGCCCAAACTCTCACATGCACCGTAAGCCCACACTATAACATTTTTATCTTTAACTTTTTACCATCTATGGGGGTGTGGTCATTCATTCCTGTAACTCTAGTGCTCAGGAAGCCAAGACAGGAGGATTGCCAAATATTTGAGGCTAGCTTAGGCAACAGACTGAGCTCCAGACATGTTAAAGACACAAAACAAGCCTCTGTTTTAAACTAACAAACAAAACACAAAGTCTGGGAATGTACTATACTTCACTTGTACAGGACCCTAGTTCAATCCCCACTGCACAAGCACACACACACACACACACACACACACACACACACACCCATAATGGTAATGTGATCTTTCCAATTATGGGCACATATGAGGTGAAATTCTCAATATGAAAATTCCACCCCAAAGCATTATAATTTAATCCCTATTGAAGCTGTGGTCATCTCCAATCCATTGACATCAGGATCAATATTCTTTTATGCCTGGCTGGCCAGAAGCCATTCATTTTGTCATGTTTGTGAATTAATTCTTGACTGTGCCAAACAACTTAATTTTTATCACTTTACATTTTATTATTTAAGTTTGAGGTGAAAATCCTTGTTTCGGTGTGTTTATCTTTGTAGCTTCATCTTGTCTATAAGTGCTACTCACTTTCTATCTTTGGAAGGGGTCTGAATGTTTCCATTCAAACTAAAATCTGAAATGGATTAAAAGGGATACATCGAATGAGGCTGTCACACGGTGATGTGACAATAGTCGTTCACTGGTGGCTGCATTCTGAGGGAAGTCAGAGCCACAGGGATGTTTGCACCTGGGGTTGGGATGGTACTAACATTTACTCCTGGAAGAGCAATGCATATGGATCCAACAGGGAATCCTTTATTGCTGGGGTCACAATAATAGTGCACACAGGGGCATCTGGTGACAGAAACAAAGGGTCAAGGTTTGGAGATAACGCATGCAAAGCTGTGCAGTGAGCTGCACTTTTAAAATGCTTCCTCAGGTCCCAGGGCTGTATCAGTTGGTAGAACGCTTATCTAGCATTCTCAAAGTCCTGAGTTTGAGTTCCAGCACAGCATAAGCTATGTGTAGAACAAGCCTGTAACCCCAGAGGGGAAGAAGCGGCAGGAAGACCAGAAGTTCAAGATCATTGTCAGCTACAAAGAAAGCCCAAGACAGCTTAAGCTGTCTTTGAAAAATGTACTTCCCAGGCCCAGTGCTACCAGAGGCTTAATACAAATCCATAAGCAACTCCATGGCATTGCCCAGTTATCCTTTATTATTTCTCTAGTAAAATAGTAAATGAACAACATAAAAACAGAACACCGTTAAGGTCTGTGCATCTCTGTTTTCCATCACCCTGAAACATCCATGACCCAGTACTTGGAACCTGCAATGTATTCTGATTTCCCTTCCTTTGCTGTGGGAAAACACTCCAACCAAAGGCAACTTAGGGGAGGAAGGAAAGGTTGATTCGGCTTACACTTCCAGGTTACAGTCAGCATTGAGGAGAGTCAAGGCAGGAACTGAAGCAGAAACCATGGAGGAACATTCGGCTTGCTCAAGCTCAGCTAGCTCTACACAGCTAAGACCACTTGCCCAGGGAATGGTGCCACCCACTGTGGGCGGGCCTTCCTACATCAATAAACAGTACAGACAGCCCCCACAGGCATGGCCTGCCTCGTAACCTGACCTAAACAGTTCCTCAGGTGAAACTCTCTTTCATGTACCTCCAGTACAGGGAGCTTTGCAAATGTAAAGTTGAGGGCACTGAGAGTGGCAAATGATTCTAGAACACTCGGGCCCCAAAGTAATCACAAGTGTCCCTACAGAGGCCTATAGGGGGCAGCAGAGGGGGATCCCATTAGGGAGAGAAGATAGACCATGTGACCCCAGAGACAGGTAAGGACAGGAGCCACAGAAAACTGGAAGAGTCTTGACTCAGGCCCGGAAAAGTCAACACACATTTCTGGACTCAGGACTATGAGATAGTTTCGGGAGTCTTAAGCCTCAGAGTTCATCTTACAGCCCCTGGAGGAAACGATCACGGCTACCAATGTGGGCAGAAGTTATGGGTCAAGAGAGCTGCACAAGCATTGGAGACAGTGCCAAGTGCCCTGGAAAGCTTCGGGGCTTTGAGCCGAGGCCTCCTAAACGCAAACAGCTTGGGAACTGTGAATGTGGCCTGGGCGTGTGGAATACATTAAAGACACAGAGGCCAGAGACAGGGAACTCTGCCAAGAGGGTCTCGAAGCAGCTCAGGCGTGCAGGAGTGAGAGCCAGGCCCTCGGGATTAGCAGTGGAAAGGGGAGAAAGGACCCACACAAAAGAAATTTCAAAGGCAAAATTGATGGGGCTTAGTGAAAGACTGGATCCAGCAGATGAAGGGGAGATTCCTTCCAGCTGCGGGAGCGGGCACTGGCAGTAAAGGGGAAATTGGGTGATGGAGAGGCGTTGTAAGTGTTTTTAACAACACCCGGAACATCTAACTTGACTCAGGACTATGGATCACACTGCTCCAAGAGTCTAGGAGACAGCCAGCAGATGGACATTTTGCAAGGCTGGAGGAAAAACTCTGTTTCCAGGGTTCCTGCTGATAAACCATGCAGGAATTCTCCCCATTCCACCTCCCGATCTCCCCTTTGCCTAGGGGCTACAGAGGCCTAGATTTTTATTAGGAGGGAGAGGAGAGAAGAGGAGAGGCATGGAGTTAGAATGGCAATGGAAAGGAGAAGACAGTATTTGGGGTTAATTGCACCACAGACGTTGCCTTGCCATCCTGCTGGGCCACTGGCCAGTACCAACCAGTCCCTGTGCCTGAGGTCTTTGCCTTTGTGGCTCTGCCTGCAGAGCCCAAGCTCTTGCTTGGTGGCATGTCCCTCCCCAAGGTCCTGGAGAAGAAGCAAGTTTTAGTCAGCGCCACCAGCGACCCTGATGTGCTGGGAGAATACAAAACAGGGAGTCAGGAGGCTGACACCGAACTGGGCTTTAAAGGAGCATCCACTATAGGTTTCCCTAAAGCCAAGAGTAGGGAACAGGGCCCCAGAAAAGGTTGCAGTCACCCTGGGAGCACAGCCTTGGGATCCAGGAGAGGGTGACTATCAGACCCTCTGAATGGAAGGTGCCAGAGTTCAGAGTTCATCCTGGCTCAGTAATGGGAAAAGAAAACAGAACGGGGCCTGCATTTGCTGTCCATTATTCATGGTTCATCCCTTGTGTGCAGGCACCTATTAGAGGCACAGGCTATCCCGCCAATGTGGCACTCAGTCCCTGTCCCCCGGGGGTTATAAATGTTATCCAAACAGCCTGAGAGGAGGCTTGACATAGAAATGAAGCTCTGCTTTTTCCAAAATGACTGAGTTGGCAAATGTGCAAATGTTCGCTGGACCCAACCACGATCGTGCTATTTGAAGCCATCTCCTTTCCAAGGGCCTCCAACGGCCTGCTGCTGCGTGGCATGTACCCATGTTGTTCATCTCTTCCAAATGCCTCCCTAGAGGGATGTCCTGGGGCCTGCTCGGGGCATTGATTTTATCTCAATACTTTCTAAAACTATTGCTCTTTCTTCCTGGTCCAAACCCCTGTAGATATTGATTGGCTGGCTCAACAACTATTGCGTGTTCAGCAGGTACCAAGTATGGGTAACAAGTGCACCGTTTGCCTTAAGTGGGTGCCAAGCCACGGGGGTGCTCTGCCCCTCATGTAGTCACTCTTTACAGCCTGGGCTGGTGGATAGAAAGTAGAGGGTCAGCCTCAAGACACGACCAGCTGCAAACCTGGCACTGGAAAGCGGCAGAGTTGGAGAAAGCAAAGCCCATGACCTCAAATGCCTTGTCAGCCTCCTTTCTCTGTCCAGTGCAGTCACCAGAGCTTCTAGGAAAGAAGACACGGACAGGTGGATCACTAGAATCTGCCAGCAATGGCTACAGAACACCTGTCATCTCACTTGATTCCCGCTGGGACCCTAAAAGTGGGCTTGCTCAGTCCCCATTCTGCACAGGAAACAACAGAGGCACAAGCTTAGCAGGATTTGGGTTGGGGGCATGGTTCAGTTGGTAAAGCACTTGCCACACAAGCTTGAGGAACTGAGTTTGATTCCCATAACCCAGGTCTCAAAACAAAACAGAACCAAGGTGGACAGTGTCCTGAGGAATGACATCCAAAGTGGACCTCAGGCCTCCACAAATATATACGTTTACTGACCTCCTGACCTGGAGGCCTAAGTTTCCCAGTTGTCAGATTGCCAGACTGAGGCATGTGTCCAAGTCCATGGCAGCAATGTTAGTTTTCTTTTTCTCTTGATATTGAATTCCTTGTCTTTGTCTCTGGTCTCTTGTTCCCACCCCCACTCCTACATCCCCCCCCCACAAGTCACATATATGCAGGCAAACTCCAAAGCATAATTCGATTAAAACCAGGAGTGCCTCTGCTCTGCCCTGCTCTGCTCTCAGACCTGGCAGCACGAAGCAGGCAACTCTCCCGAGAACACTTAGTGATTTCCAGGGGAAATATGACCACCAGCCCAATCCGAAGGCCCCAAGGTGCTTTCAATTAGGACTTTGAGTGTTCTGCCTTCGGAGGCCAGGGAACAATGGAGGGTACTCCAGGAGAGAAGGCTAACCTCTCTCAGCACCCACTCTGTTCCTGGCTGATATGTCAATAGCCTCCTAAACAGAACATTATGTGTCTGGGATTTTACTGTCAGACCCATCCCTTTTGGGTCGGGTTGAGCTATTTTTTTTAAAATCTAAACTTGATTGCTGCACTCATTATCAAAGCCACCACCCATCTGTTTCCACTTTCTTAGGGTTGCAATGAGGATAGCGTGGAAATCTGCTTTTACTTGAGGTTTGAGGATTCCCCTCCCCTTCTGTTGAGGGTTGTTCAAGCCTTGGTGTAGTCACCGCAATATGATCTTCCAGTAGTGGGTGGCCCCGGCTGGGCCATTTGAAACTAATTTACAGCCTCATCTGAGCTGATCGTCACTTTAAATTAATTAACCAGAGCACATCAAAAATCGTATGTCAGGGAGTAAGGACAAGGAGGCAGAGCGACGGGTTTTCAGAGGTTAGAAAGGGCTCTTCCTCCCTGAGCTTTGCTGGATCCTGTCCTTGGGCACAAAGGGTCATCGTTGCTTTTCTTTCTACCCACCTTTTGAAAGTAAAATATACAGAGAAACCATGAAAAATTCAGCATGTTGGTTTTGAAAGACTTCTTCGGGCAGAAAAGAATTGCATGCTGGTTTTTATGATCCAAGGCTATACCTGGGAAGAAAGGTGAGCAAGCTGGCTGGGGAGAGCTGGGCACCACACACGGAGTGCAAAAGATGGATGCTGTAGTGGTCAGGCCTGGGGATCTGCGCGCGCACACACACACACACACACACACACACACACACACACACACACACACACACACTGGAATAGTTCCTTCCCAGTGAAGGTCTCTTGTTCCTCTGATAGTCACAAAGTACATACTGACCCCTTGTAATGTGGCCAGTACTGAGGGGGAGGAAGAGCCTTCAAGAGGCTTGTGGATTTCATCAAAATGACAAGCATCATTCCTACAGCTCCTGGCAAGCCACAATGTGCTCTGGCATCCCCACTTCATCTTCACTGTGACCTTGTGGAGCACACTGTATAATCATTCCATTTCAGCAGAGAAGGGACTAAGGCTTACACAGGTCAAGAGGCTTGCCCTGACCACACAGCCATACACAGCAAAGCCCGTGGCTAAAACCAAGTCCTCTTTCCATCCCAGATGCACAGACGAGAACTATATACTCACCAAACCTCGGGATGCCTTCAGCCAATGCAACCCAGGAACACTGCAGACACGTGTTCCTGCCACCATGAACTTGAGATGTGGAGAGTGATGGAGGCAGATCTTTAAGCAGCTCCGGAGGAGTTCTGGGCACTCGACATGGCATAAATCTGTCAGTAACAAACTGTGCACATCATCCCTGGGCTCAAGTTGACTCTGTAAAGCTGAAACAGGCGAAGCATTTGGATGGCAACAGATTCTAATCTTGTCACTCTTCCATGCCAGAAAGTATTTGAAAGTAATTTGAGTCATTAAGCAAGGCTTTCATAATGGCTGGCCCATACCAAATACTCAAAACATACCAGCTGTGACTGGTGTCCCCAAAACATCTCCTTCCGCTGAGCTCAGAACTGGAAGGGGAGGCTCCACACATAAAGGCAGGCCCCTGGTCCAAGCCAAAAAAAAAAAAAAATACGACTGTCTGTCAGAGAATTACATAACCGACTGACAGCTGACCCTGAGCACTGCGTGTGTGGTAAGGACCTCTTCTACTTCTTTCTGATTCTTGGGACAATCCTATGAAGTCCTTGATTGCCCCATTTGACAGGTAAAGAATTTGCAAAAAGATCAATGAAGTGTCCCCTTGTGCACAGATTCAAATTCTGGCAGCTGGCCTCCCAGCGAGGGCACAAAGCCACAGGCCATTTATCCCATCTGCAATCTCTGTGAACAACTGTCCATCTAGCCTTGACTTGAGCATCCCACGGACACGGCACTCACTGCCTACCTAGCCACCTGTTGCAAAACAGGGCCTTGGAAGTAGAGGATGAACGTCCCCTGACATTGAGGTGAAATTTTGCTGCCTGTCATTTGTCGTTTCTACGTATTGATCCAGATGCAGAAGAATATTCTTGGACATTAAGTTTAAACTCCTTTCTCCAGCTCAAATAGTCCCAGGGGCTTGGTCTATCAAAATGAAAGTTTGCTTCTATAGATCTGGGCTGGGGCCTGAGAGTCTTTATTTCTCACGAGTTCCCAAATAAATCCAGTGTCATAGGTCCAGATCATATTTTGACAAATAAAGATGGAGCACAGGTGTAGGGTTAAGCCCAGCCTGCCTCCTATTCAATTGGGACACTGTTATACCTCTCTGTTCAGATGGATTACGGCTGTTTCCTTGACACCACAATGTCAAAAAATCATAGCAAATCCATGAGGGGGCTGGGGAGTTTGCTTGTTTGGTAAAGGGCTTCCTGCTCAATGGCAGCGCCCTGAGTTCGGGTCCCCAGCACCCATGTAAGAAGTCATGTGTCGCAGTCCATCCTGCATCTCAGCTCTTGTGTTGCCAAGACAGTAGGAATCCACGGGTTCACTGGATAGACAACTTAGCTAATCAGTGAGCTCCCAGTTCAAGAAGAGACCCTGCCTCTAAAACAAAATTGAGACAAAGGAAGGAGACACTGCACATGAACCTCTGGCTTACACACACACAGCACAGGTCACAGGCACCAGAAAGCGCCAAGAGCCTAAAACATTTGGCTCCCCCAGAAAAAGACAGCCAAACCTGCTCCAGGTGACTGCTCTTGACATTTTGAAAAATTCTGTTCTCTACCCACCCCATCACCACAGAACATTCTAGGCCTCACCACCTCTCCCATCTACCACCTGAACATCCTGGTGTCTAACCCCTGAGCACTTGCAGGTTGGTGTGAGACCATCCACTCTGCTGAAGGAATGCACTGGGCCCTGGCCCTCCCTGGTAATCTAGGCACCATCTTTTTCTTCCTTGTCCAGGTTTGTCCTTAGCTGCCCCACCAAGCTTTCTGCAGCCACTGCTGACCTTTCCTCTTCACCCATGCTCTGAGACTCCCCTGAAGTGTTCTGCTTAACTATTGATCAGACTACTGAAGAATGGTGATTCTTGAGCCCATTAGGATGCAGAGGGCCCAGGCAGTGGGCCTCTTCCTGCTTCTCGAGGCCAGTAAAGGTGCCCACTGCACTCTTCCTTGTGAGAGGGCACCCCAGACCTCATGCAAAAGACCAGGGTCTCGAGGCCAAGATATGATAACCAGGGATTCCACCACCCACAAGGCCAGTGTTTCTCTGGACAGGAGATACATTTTTGAATTCCTCTGTGTGACTCACAGCACTAAGGATAGAAGTGAATTTGGAAAGATCAGGGATGGGGGACCTGGAGGTCATGAGCTCCAGGAAGGAAAGATAAGGACAGCATCTTGGAGATCTTTTTAAACAATACAAATAACTTTGGTATCCAGACTTGGCGAGGACATTGGACATGGCCCACCCATTTGGAGGAAGGGCTCTCTCTTTTTCCACTGGAAAAGTTCACATGTTGTAAGTGGAGAAAGGAAAGAAAGAAGAGAGGGGAAGAGCTCTGCTTACCAAGTTCCCTGGAAACAGGCTCCCAACAGCTCCCAGAATGAGTGGGTGTTAGGATGTGGGCACCGCCTCCCAAGCAATGGAAATTCCAGCAGAGGTTGTCTTAGTTAGGTTTTTGCTGCTGTTTTGACATCATGACCAAACACAGCTTGAGGAGGAAAAGGCTTTATTTCAGCTTCAGCTGTAGTCCATCACTGAGGGAAGTCAGGACAGGAACTCGAGGCAGGACCTGATGCAGAGGCCACAGAGGAATGCTGCTTACTGGCTTCTACCCTCTGCAGTGCTCAGCTTGCTTATAGACTCCAGCTTACCCAGCAGCAGCATTGCCCACAGCCAGCAGCTCCGCCCTTCCACAACAATCTTACAATCAAGGAAATGCCTCACAGGCTTGTCCACACGCCTATATGATAGGAAGCAGCTTCCCAACTAACTGTTCCTCTTCTCAGATGGCCCTACCTGGTATAAAGTTGACAAAAATCTACCCAGCACAAGGACCAGGAGCAGGCCTTGACAGAGGCAGAAGTGGGAACTGGCTATGGCTAGGCCAGAAGAGACTTCATTTGGACTACCGTGAAAGAGAAAGGAGAGGGAGGGTGGGGCCGGGACTGATGGGGCAGGGGCATGGCTGAGATGGCATCAGGGCTCTGTGCCGCCTCACTAGGGGAAAGCCACTAGCTAAAGGTGAATGCCGGCGAGCAGACGGAGAAGGCTGAGGTGGGTCCAGGGCACTGGATGGCAGGGAAGCTGAGCTGTGGTTTGAGCAGTGTCCCAGCTTTCTGTAGAGGGAAGGGGCATTGTCCACACATTCATACACACAAAGCGAAGAGAAGGTCTAGAGCTGAGCATGGTGGAGTCCTGCCCCCATTCCTGTGAGATGCGGGGTCCTCTGGTAAGCAAATGGTCCCACAGAGCCCTTCTTAGACCTGCCCTTAGCACCAGGCCTAAGTCTCTTTCTGGCCTCTCCCTTCTAAGGTGTCATCCCCAGGTGCTCTGACTCCTTGCCCTGTGTCCTTCATAGTGTTCTCCCTTGAAATCTTTGATCCAGCTAATTCAGTACTGAAGTCTTCTTATTTAGGGCCTGAGTGACATTGTTAGGGGACAGAGAATTCTCTCCTAAGAGGGTCTATGCTCCTCCATGGGTGAGGTTGCACCAAGACCAACACAACCTGAGAGCAGCATTTGTCTCTGAAACCCAGCAAATGCTGGGAGCACAAAGGTCTTAGCAACCATAGGCATGGAAAAGACAGGTTTCAACCAATAACATGCACACCCCAACAGCACCCCCACCCATTCTCATCTAGCCTCTTTCACATAGCACAGGCCCTGCAAAGCTACAGTCAGTGCAAACACTCAGACACCAGCATCTGCTAACGTTAGCCAAGCACCCTCATATCTGGCAACCACTTGTACCCTCACACCTGAAAACCAATTTTATTCTCACCCCTGGGAACCACCTGCCCCCTCACACCTGGGAGCTACCTGCCCCCTCACACCTGGGAGTTACCTGCCCCCTCACACCTGGGAGACACCTGCCCCCTCACACCTGGGAACCACCTACACTCTCACACCTGGGAACCACCTGCCCCCTTACACCTGGGAACCACCTACACTCTCACACCTGGGAGACACCTGCCCCATCACACCTGGGAGCCACCTACCCTCTCACACCTGGGATACACCTACACTCTCACACCTGGGAGACACCTGCCCCATCACACCTGGGAGCCACCTACCCTCTCACACCTGGGAGACACCTACCCCCTCACACCTGGGAGACACCTACTCTCACAACTGGGAGCCAACTACACCCTCACACCTGGGAACCACCTGCACTCTCACACCTGGGAACCACCTACACTCTCATACCTGGGGGACACCTACACTCTCACACCTGGGAACCACCTACACTCTCACACCTGGGGGACACCTGCACTCTCACACCTGGGAACCACCTGCCCCCTCACACCTGGGAACCACCTACACTCTCACACCTGGGAGACACCTGCCCCATCACACCTGGGAGCCACCTACCCTCTCACACCTGGGAGACACCTACCCCCTCACACCTGGGAGACACCTACTCTCACAACTGGGAGCCACCTACACCCTCACACCTGGGAACCACCTACACTCTCACACCTGGGAGACACCTACACTCTCACACCTGGGAACCACCTGCCCCCTCACACCTGGGAACCACCTACACTCTCACACCTGGGAGACACCTGCCCCATCACACCTGGGAATCACCTACCCTCTCACACCTGGGAGACACCTACCCCCTCACACCTGGGAGACACCTACTCTCACAACTGGGAGCCACCTACACCCTCACACCTGGGAACCACCTGCACTCTCACACCTGGGATACACCTACACTCTCACACCTGGGGGACACCTACTCTCACAACTGGGAGCCACCTACACCCTCACACCTGGGAACCACCTGCACTCTCACACCTGGGATACACCTACACTCTCACACCTGGGATACACCTACACTCTCACACCTGGGAACCACCTGCCCCCTCACTCCTGGGAACTACCTGCACTCTCACACCTGGGAGACACCTGCCCCATCACACCTCATAACCACCAGCTGTGCTCTTGTCCAAATGCTTCTAATCTTTGACCTTGCAATGGTTAACAGGGAATTGAAGAAAGAGGAGATGCCAAGGAAACCACAGAGTGGTACCAGGCTTTTCAGGGTGGAAAAACAGAAGGCACAGTAGAACAGCTGTCACCTCTCAATGCCCCCTCTGTCACAAGCTACACTTTCAAGCCATTACATATGAAAGATGCACAAGCATCATTTATTCAACAGTTAACTCATGCCAGTGTTTAAATCTCAACCTGGGCACTAATGACCTTTGGATTGGCAAACCCTCTGCTGCATAGGCTCTGCAGTATGGATGATGCTGTGTAGACTCTGCAGTGTGGAGGATGCTGTGTAGACTCTGCAGTGTGGGAGGATGCTGTGTAGACTCTGCAGTGTGGGAGGATGCTGTGTAGACTCTGCAGTGTGGGAGGATGCTGTGTAGACTCTGCAGTGTGGAGGATGCTGTGTAGACTCTGCAGTGTGGGAGGATGCTGTGTAGACTCTGCCGTGTGGACTCTGCAGTGTGGAGGATGCTGTGTAGACTCTGCAGTGTGGGAGGATGCTGTGTAGACTCTGCCGTGTGGGAGGATGCTAATAGCATCCTTTGCCTCTACTCATCAGACGCCTGGACAAAAATGGCTTCAGATATTACTAACTAGTCCCCAGGTGAAAAACTCACCTCTTTGAGATGCCTGACTTAATCATCAGCAGAGACCCCACTTTTGATGAAACGCCAATGCATCCCATGTTTTGTGTTTCCCTGTGTCTGCTCTCTTACAAGGGTGCTGAATTCAGTGCTCACCTGGTGTCTGCTCACCTGAAAGTCCTAAAATGACTCTGGAACACCTCCACAGATCCCAGGACTGCCCTCCTCATCATGCCCCATCCAACCAAATCCTGTCTAGGCAGCTCAGCCCAAGCAGACAGCCACCATATTCTCTCCTGGGTAACAGATGTTTCCAGGGAAGATTAACTAGTGTAGTTTCATGTTCTCTCAATGGGTTTAGCAGGATAGGGAGGGAGCTGTGTGTTATACTTGCCCCTCCCTACTGAATATCTTTGATTAATTCATTCATTCCACAAACAGGTATTGAGTTGTCACAGTGGCAGGCTCTGTGCTGGTGGCTAGGAACAGACCTGTGGTACTGAAAGCTACATCCAGGCCCTGCCCAGTGGTCAAGTGCAGCCTCCCAGCTTTTACTGTGGAGCTTTGAGCTGCCGCACCATCTACTACCTGTATGAATCCGGACACATTTCTTTTAATCTGCTTAAGGCTCAATTTCTCATTTGTAAGATGGAAATAATGGCGGCTCCCACGTCCACCAGAAGTGAGAATTAGGTGGTGTAAGATGTCAAAATCGTTTTTCATAGTGCCTGGCAGGTGATGAAAGAAGAATGAGCTCCCTCCCTTGAAGAGGTGGCCAATCCTATTATTCCAGGCATCACTCACTGGAGGGAGAAGCAGACAGATTTAACATGCACTTATATAAAGTATGGTAGGTACCCTGAGAGACAGATATGTGGAACTCATTGGAGGAGAAGGAGATGAGGTAAGTACTGCCTAAATTCACGCCTGGACCTTAAGCCTTATGAGGTGATGGAGAGAATATTGTGGGCAGGGAAAAGTATGTAAGGAGGCTCAGAGGACCAGAGTCACAGGGCATGGGAAGGGTGCTGAGCAAGCCCAGGGGACCTGAGGCAGGATGCTGAATATGTGAGCTGTGTCCACACCTACCAATCATGCAAGCCCATTTAAGGTCTTCCGGCCTAGCTCAAAGAGGAAGCCAACCTTTGAGAATCTGCAGCAAAAGAGGGGTATGCCTGGGTTTGACTTAGAACTTCTCCCTGGTTGGATAAGGGAGAAATGATGGGAGGCACAAAAATGGCCGCTGCTGCTGTCTCCAGAGAGAGGTGGCAGCTGTTTGTCCTGAGGAGTCATTGCAGGAACGGGAAACGTGAATAGAGCAGCAGGCTGTCGCTGGCACAGTCCCAGGTGCAGAGCAGAGAACAGTAAACACTCGGAGAAGGGGGCGAGGGAGAGGGTGGGGAAATGGATTGTGGGAAGATCACATGAGCTTCTGAAGGGCTTCCCACAAATCCTTATAACATCCTCTGTGTGTGTGTTGGGGGTGGGGGTAGTATCTGTGCCCTCCAAAATTGGATTAAACTCCAGGCAGCACCAGGAAATGGACCAGAAACAGAATAGAAAATGCCCTTCCCCTTACAGTGTATCCCCATAGGCAACCATGGGGAGGGGCCATGACTGTGCAGCTATGGATATGACGGTGGGTGTCAAAACAGAACAACATATGCCAGGGACCCCTGGGTTATCTTAGGGAGTTAGGTCCAGAATCGGGAAAGGGGGAGCTGAGAGGGACCCAAGGAAAGCAATGATGGATGAACGGGGCCAGGCGCCTTACCCTTGCAGGGAAGGTATTTTGAGTGGCTGCTGAGTTTACCAGGTGGCCAGAGAGCACCATACACCCCACAGTGCAGAGCATCTTCTTGAAGCTAAAAATAGGTGGTTTGGGGGACATCTGTAAGAAAAACCAAAAATTTTTAAACATTTCCTTTTAACGACCCAACTCATTCTCATTAAAGATTCAAGCATTAAAGATAAGATGAAAATCACTGGACTCCAATCTGGGTTTTTGGCCTTTGTTCCTCTCTTCCTGGAGGCCAGTGATCTTCAGGTCCCCAGGTGAGTTCTCAGTCCCTCCTGCTTATTTGCATGCATGCATGTGTGGGCCCGAAGGAGGGATGCATTTTTTCCTATGGAGTTTTGTTTTCTTGCTGTTTGCTGAGGTGCATGAATGGGCTTTCAATCCCCAAGTTCTCATTCCACAGACCCTGAACTCCTAGAGATCCCCCTCAACCTCCCTACCATAGCATGGACTTATACATTATTCTATGGTATGGTTCCTTTGGCCATTCCCCTGTCACGAAGACTTAGAAAAATGGGTAGGAAGTCAAGAACGAAACCAGAAAGAGCGTATGCTGGAAAGATGGCTCAGTGGTTAGGAGCACTTGCTGCTCTTGCAGAGGACCCAGGTTGGGTTCCCAGCACCCACATCAGACAGATGACAACTATTTGTAATTCCAGTTCCGGGGTATCCAATGCCCTCTTCTGACCTCTGTGGGCATGAAGCACACACATGGTGCACAGACATACATGCTGGGACTCTAGAATCCAGATAACCTCACAGTCAAGTCTCCAGCCACAACAGTTAGGACCACATTTTGGAGATCAATGAAACTGGAAGAAGGTTAGTGGGTAGCATGCTTGCCTAGTATTCATAGAGCCCTGGGTTTGATCCCCAGCATTAAATAAGCCATGCACGACAGCACATGACTGTAATCCCAGCACTTGGAAAGTGAAGGCAAGAGGATCAGAAATTCAAGTTTATCCTCAGCTACATAGTGAGTTCAAGGCCAGCTTGGAATATATAAGATGAGATGAGATGAGGCATGGGACACACACACACACACACACACACACACACACACACACACACACACACACAGATTCAATTTCTGAGCCCCAGCAGAGGGAAGTTCTCCCATGGAAAAGCATATAGATTGCAAGTGGTGGGAGGAGACCCCAGTTTCCAGCTGTCTTCCTAGGCCGTGGTTGCCAAGCTTCCCTGCTCACCCCACCCACAAGCACACATCCTATTCTTGCCTCTCTGAAAGCCACACTTCTATGTTTTACCTCCAGACCACACCTGAATTTGGATGGCTCATCCCAGGCTACATCCCATAAAGCAAGTATTAGGTCGGAAGATAAAAAAACAGTGCGAAACCAAAAAGGGTGCCAGGGTCAATAGCTGGGCTCTGGGCTGGGAGAATGCGTGGTCAGCACATTGCCACCCTGTCTTTCTCTGGACCCCGAATCGGCTGCCTGCTCTAGATTCCTGACCTCTTCCTCCAAATGTGTATCTTGTCTGAATCTTGTAAGTAGTCTCTAAATCTAGAAAAGATCCCAGAAACACTTTATGTGGCCCCTGCGGTACTATAAATCACTGCCACTTCTCCAGGGTAGTGTGGGGGTGTGGCGGGTGATCACAAGCTGGTACCACCGCTTCACCTCTCTAATGAGGGAACAGGCCCAGCAGAGGGGGAATGTGCCCAGTTCCCAAACTGAATGGAACTGCAAGCTTGACTCTCGCCGCAAAGCAAAATAGATTAACTCCTCCTGGATTCCTGCATGATCCTTTCCAGCAAAATACAGCTGTAAAGCCGCAGGCAAATCTTTCCTAAGTGGAATCACTCATGGCCTCGGCCTTTGATGGGAATTATTTGCGCAGACTCTGTCTGGGAGGACCCCGAGGCTCTGCATCACAGACCCCCACGATGCTGGGGAAACTCATCCTACCCCCAGTAAAAGCAGCACAAGGTCCCCTGATGCCCGTGTGCCACCAGGTCAGTCCATGGGGGCTGCTGCCCCAGCTTCCACCCTCTACCCCTACTCCCGCCCCCGCTGCTCTCGCACTTCTGGGAATGCCTTTGAAGTCTGAAACCTTTTCTCCCCTCTAGTGGGCCTAGTTGGATTGCAGAGCCCTACTTCCAGCTGCTGGGATCAGCCTGGTTGGAGTCCAGGCCTGCAGCTGAAGCAGTGCCACTTGCTCTTGTGCACAGCGCCCCCTGCGGGCGGACCTCGGGCCCCTTCTTTGCACAATCAAGCCCGACCCAACAGCAGCAGATCTCAAGAACCAGGGAACAAGGGGTCAGGAATGAAATAGGACTGGGCGTCTTGCAGCCCAAGGTATCTGGGACACGTTCATCAACTCTGTGAGCATAGATGGAGGACATCCCAAACTCTCCCCAAGCTGCTGTTAGGACCACACATCAGTGGTAACCTTCCTTCCAGGCTGCCAGTCTCTCCAGGTCTCTATCTCTACAGCCCCTTGGTCCCTTGCCCAGCATCCTTCCTCTATGCCTGACATGTGTAATCACAAGAGTTCACTCTGAACTTTGAATACAACGCCCACCAGCTCCACCTTCCCAGACAGGAACCTTCCACTTTGAATGGTGACGGATAGCAAACAGCACAGGTAGGAAACCCAGATCTGCTCTTGAGGGAGAACTGGGCTGGACTCCAACCAACTTGACCCTCTCAAGGCCATTTCCTCATTTTAAGAGAGGATCTATGTAGACCTGACACTTCTCTTACTATCTCCCAAACCCCAACACAGCACAGCCAATGCATTGCCTCTCTCGGCTTCCCAAGATGTGCAAGTGCATCCTTCCCACCCAGCCTTCTATTTGGAGTTAGCCAGGATCATCACCAGATGGCCTCAAAAGTAGGGAAGCACCAAGGGTCTCTTGGGAACACCGTTGCCCTCTGTCCTCTCTCATCCTCCAAATATCTCTTCCCCCTGCAAAGCAAAACAAAACAAAAAGCTGTCCACACTCCTACTAGAGTGACTGTCCTATAGACAGCCCTCCCAAATCACTTCTCTGTTTCAAAAACCTCAGAACCTTTGGGAAGAGGGGAAAATCTGAGTCCAGTAGAGATGGTTCTGGAAGTGTGCTGCCTTCAACTTCACACCTGTGCATTCTCCTTGACAAAGGACACCCTCCCTTGCCCAGTGAACATGCTGTCACTGACTAACATCTGCTCCCACGACCCTCCCCCATCCCAGCAAGCTACATTCTCCGCGCCTCCAAGCCCCCTGTGCTCACTTCTGCTGCTTGCCATAACTGCTTTATATTAAAATGTAATTTGATGTTTTGTTGTTCCAATTAGTTGTCTGTCTTCCCTCTCTAAGTTGTGAACTCCTCAAGGGCTGTCTTATTCATCTCCAAATAACCTAGATGGCTCCTGGGATCTCCCAGCCCACTTAACTCTAGTTAAGATGAGCTTTGTGGCAGACACAGCTAATTGACTACTCAATAGCTATTTTCCAAGTCCTCCTTAATGATTCACCTCTGATTTTATATGGAAGCAATGTGCCCAACTAAAGTAATCTTTTTCCCAGACTCTCTTGCAGCTAAGTATGGCCACATGGCCTACACTTGACAAAGTCACTGGCATTCCAAGGAAACTGTATGAAGGAAGACAGATTCATTCAGGTGGTCTGTTTTCCTTCTCTTCCTTTTTCTGTAATACATGAAAGAAAGCTGGAGAGATAACAGTCATTATTCAAAGAGAACAGAGGCCCCATACTTCTCACACACAGCAGCTTAACCTTCACTCTGTCTTAGTTAGCTGTATGCACCTGAGGAGTTGCTTAAGAAAAGGCTCCTGGAACCCTGGTGACACCTCTGAAACACTGTACCATTCCCTTGCCCATTTAAACCTCTTAGGAGTTTTTCTATCATTTGTAGCCATGATATAAGCACCACTTCCTCATCCAAGGGATGTTCAAAGACCTGCCTTGTCAAGATATCTGACAGTCACCACTGAGCTCTTATTCTGTACGTAATTGTGTATGTGGATAAGTGTGTGAGCATGTGTGTGTGTGTGTGTGTGTGTGTGTGTGTGTGTGTGTCTCAGTTGGTTTGGTCCTCAGGAATACTTCATCTTGTTTTATGAGATAGGCTCTCCCAATAGGACTGGGGGCTCACCACCCAGCTTTATATGAAGGTGCTAGTGTTCAAATTCAGACCCTCACACTTGCACAGCAAGTGCTTTCCCAGCTGAGCTCTCTCCTTTGTCCTGACCTTACGTTCTAATGATCAACAGTCCCATTTGGATCCCATTTGTTGTTTTTAGAGAATCACTGTCACAATTTTACATTTGCAAAGATTTTAGTACTTTAAATTATGTGCATGCGTGTGTGTGATCTGTGTGGGGGCGGGTGCATGTGAGTGTATGTGTCTGTGGAGACCAGATGTGTCTGATATCCCTGGAACTAGAGTTACAAATGGTCATGAGCCATCTAACGTGGGTGCTGTGAACTGAACTCGGGCCCTCTGGAAGAGCAAGCAGTATGTGCTCTTAACTGTGAGCCATCTCTCCAGCACCACCCCATGCCCACCCTCAGGTCCCTTCGCAATTGCCTGCAAAGCATTGAGTTAGCTAAAATACTTTGCAGTCAGGGCATAAACGCAAGGCGATCCAGACTTGTGAGCAGTGAGCCCACTCTCAGATCTTTGGTAGTACTCTAGCCTCACCACCCACCCAAGAGATTGGATTCTGACCTAGGAGTCCACATGGCCCCAGCTTCACCCATCCTATTGCCTCCTTCCCCTCCTTCCCTCTAGCTACAGTTTGTATCTTCAATGGCCCTCGAAATTCCAATGTTGAGAGCTTGCTCCTCCATGGAACAGTGACTGAGGTGAAGCCTTTGGGAGGTGGTTGCATCATGAGAGCTCTGAGTTCATGGAGGGACTGAGTTGTGGATGAATTCATTGCTTAATGGACTTGTGGGGAGGAGCTCTGCTATGGAAGGGTTCTTTTCCTCCCTCCCCATCCTCCTTATTTACTGGCCACCCCGAGGAGAATGAACCACTTTACTCCACCACACAATTCTTCTCTGATGCTCTGACTCAGGCTAAACCTAACCTGGCAAAGTGACCGTGCACCAAAACCTCTGAAACCATCAGCCCCATCCCTCCCCCTTTTCATGTTTGGTGGGTTTTCGGTTTTGGTGGGGTTTTTTGTTGTTTTTTTCTTTTTGTTTTGTTGTTGTTGGTTTTTAGTTTTGTGTTTTTGTTTTGTTTTGTTGGCAGTGTTCTGCCACAGCAATGGAAATCTAACAGATCTCTCCTCTGATCTTCTCTCTCAATTTCTCAAAGGAACAGACTCTAAAATCTTCTCAGGCAAGCTACCTTGCAGTATATCATGGCGATCCAGTCTTGTGAGGAGTGAGCTCACTCTCAGACCCTCTGTGGTTCTTCAGACTCATGGCCACCTCATGTTCAGCATCTTGACCACCACACGCTCCCTAGACACACGCTCCCATTTCCTAGTCTGTTTCAGAAATTCTCAAGAGAAATTCTGTTTGTCAAGATCAAGATTTTTTTTCCTTTTTGCTTTATACTCCCCACATTTTCTGACACACTCCATGAAGGTGAGCTGTATGGGCTGAGCTAGATGGAAGCTCAGTCACCCCTCTGTGTCAGACCCCTTCTGTGTTAAGCTGAGTGGAAGAACAGGTTGATGCTGGGTCATATACGCCACGAACTGCCGAATGGCAAGTCACATGCAGTCTTGAAGGTCAGATTTTCCCATGAAGAGTTCAGGATAGAGGTGTAGAGGGTTTAATTGCTCATTTTTCCTTTTCTTTTTATAAAAACTAAGAATATTGTGGATTCATCTTATAAACTAGGGGATACTTTTGCATAGCTAGTTCTGTGACTTCCTTGGTTGCAAGCTTGAAATATTATACTATCGGTCTTTTCTAAACAGGAACTTCAGGATGTTTTCAAATGGCCTACAATGTGTTTTCTTTCCCTCTCGTCACTTGCCTTTATTACTGCCTAGTTTCACCATTTGCTCACTTCCTTGCTTCTTATGACTAGTGACTAGCTCATTAGTTACTAGGCTCTCTTTATTTCTAATGAGAGTGCTTAATGCTACCACCTTCCCTACAATCACTGTAGCCTCGTGACTGCAGCATCACATTTGGAGTCTATCCATGGGCTGGAGACTTGGCCCAGTCAGAAAGGCACAGAGTGCTTACCTGGTATACATGAAGCTCTGGGTTCAATCCCCAGCGCTACATAAGCCAGCAGTGGTGGTACATGTTGATTAATATCAGTGCTTCAAAAGTAAAAGCATGTGGATCAGCAAGTTCAAGACCAGCTTGGGATTCATAAGATTCTATCTCAAAAATTCTTTTTGTTAATATCTACTTCTAAATGTTTTCTTATTTCTACTGTAAATTCTTTAAACCACTAGTTGTGGAGAACTTTTCTTTTCTCTAACTACCAAAAGAAGGCATGGAATAATTTCTCATCATTGCAGCTATTGACTTTAAACCTAGTTGTATTATGATCCTATATGTGGCCCAGTCACAAACATCTTTTGAAAACTGTTGAGGCCTATCTCATCATCAGTTTTCATAACTGTTCCATGGGGGTATGCTTGCAACGAATGTGTGCTGTGTCTGTTAGGCTGAACTTCCTCTTTGTACTATTCAAATGTTATGTGTCTTTGTTATTGATATGACTATATGACTCAGTTAACAGGATATAAAATCTATTTTGATCATGAATTTGTTGATTTATTTTTAAGATCCTGTCCATTTTTACTTCTTGTTTTGTTAGTTTTTTGTTTAAGACAACTTCTCACTCTAGGCTAGCACAGAACTCACTATGTATCTCAAGCTTTGATTGCATGGCAGTCCCCTGCCTCAGCATGCTGACAGCTGAGATTGTTAGCCACCATGCCAATTTGATTCCTATTTTAAGCTCCTTTTTTTTCTTTCTCTGTAACTTTGGAGCCTGTCCTGGAACACACTCTGCAGACCAGGCTGGCCTGGAACTTACAGAGATCTGCCTGTCTCTGCCTCCCAAGTGCTGGGATTAAAGGCATGTGCCACTACTGTCTGGCCTTTGAGATACTTTTTAAAGTTCCTATCAGTTTAGGATTGTCGCATCTTCCCGATGGTTTCCTGGAGGCTTCACTGTTAAAGGGTTGACTGGCAGATGATTGGCTTTTGTGAGATGTCAGGTCATGAGGCCTCTAGCAGCTTCATCCACAGCTCAACCACTCGAGGCATTCACAACTGAATGTCTTATTAGTAGGTGTGGCCTGCCTGGAGGAAGGAAGGAAGTCTCTGGATTTTGAAGAATGTATCCCCACAGCTTCCTCTCCATCAGGAGGTGAGCAGCTTTGCCCATCACTTTCCCACCATGGTGTTCTACTTCGTCACAACCCAGAACAGTGAAACCAAGTGATCAGGTACCAAAACTTCTGGAGTAAGACAAACATCTATCCTTTCTATTGCTTCTGTAAGGCAAATTATAACAATACTGATCTATCAGACCTATTACTACACAGCTACATAATGGCAAAATCCTACAGTACTAGCATCAGCAAATGCTGACAAGGCAGTGGAGTGATGGGAACTCTCACCTATGCCTGGTGGGAATGAATATTAAATGGTACAGCAACTTTGCAAGACAGCTTAGTATTTTCTGACAAAATTTGATATATTCTTAACCATGTGATCCATTATCATACTCCTTAGTATTTAGTCAAATGAGGTACAATCTTATTTCCACTAAAAACACAGAAGTTTGTAACAGCCAAACCCTTAAATGCAACCAAGATGTATTTCAACAGGAGGACAAACAAATAAACAGGCATATCAGACAGTGACTATAACTCAGTATTACAAAAATAAACATATTAGGTCATAAAAATATATGGGGAACCTCAAGCATATATTATTAAGTAGAAGAAGGCAGTCAAAGCCTTCATAGTATATGATTCCAACAGCTCAGTCCATGATGGACCCAATGTATGATGGTGCTCTCAAAAGACTGTAGTAAATCTGAAAATTTCTATCCCTTAGTGACTCTTGGCCAGTATGATGCCTTAGGGAAGTAAGGTGTGTGTTTGTAGTGATGTTGGTACAAGCAAATCTGTTGCTATAAGCCATACAGACAGCTGTGTGCAATGTATAATGCTTGCTACTGATAAAGACTATGTCACTGATTCATGTAATTACAACACTCTTCATTTTGTTATTAGGGTATTACTTCTACTAGAGTGGTCTGTCCAGAAGCATCCTGCAATTCTTTATCAGCAGCCTCCCTCTGGTCTTGTTTCCCAAGTCTCTCTATGGTGTCAAGGAAGCCATGTTACATAATTGGTATCTCCCATCTAGGTTTGTGCGAGGACTCCCCATGATGTTTGTACAAAGGCAATGCTACCACTGCGTTTCTCAGAATACATTGGTTGTTAAGCAAACCTGGAAGAGGCAAAACTATAGAGACAGTAAAAGGTCAGCAGTTGCCAGAGGCCTATGTGCAGACAGTAAAGGATGCAGGTGGGGCAGTAAAACAACCAAACATGAACAACAGTGGAGGAAACATACCATTATATTTGTCAAAACATATAGAAGGTATGGAGGTATGGCAACTTTGATGTAAGCTGTGCACTTCAGTTGACAATAACATTAATGATGTAGGTTCATGGATCATAATGGTAGAAACTTGTGGCAGGGATGCTGGTAGCAGCAGAAGCTGTACATGGGCCATTGATGGTAAGGACTTTGGAGCTAGGTTGCTACTGAGTGCCTCCTCCAGCCCACGACTCATGAAGGCCTGCAAACTGGGGAGTGGGGATGCTGGGGTATGGTTGATGTAATATTGAGGAGGGGAGGAGTACAAGAGTGGATATGATCTGTGAAAGACTGTGCTCATTTTCTTCCTTCTGGGAGTGGAAGCTTTCAGAAAGAAATGGCACCTTCCACTGAACCTGGGATGAGAACTTCCATGACTGTGGAGAGGTTAGGCCAAGAGCCTAAGAACAATTTACCCAGGCAGTCTTTAGTCCCCTAAATAACTTTCTTGCCTACTTTTGTGTCAGACCTAATACCCTGGGACTAACAGGACAAAACTTTTTGGAATGTATTAAATTAAAAAAAGAAAAACCCTAGTTTCTGCCAACCAAAGACCTGAGAATGCCATCCCATAACATCTGAGGCCTAAGCAGGGGTTTCTACTCTTTAACTGAGCTGTTCAGTGTTTCCACCATTGCATTTGGGATGGGCTCTGATTTACAGTTGTCTTTGTTCTGGTACAATAAAAACTTCACCAAACTGTTACCACATTGGAGCAGGGAACTTGGGGTAATCTATTTGTTCCTTAGTCCCAGTTACTCATGTTTGTACAGAATAAACTCTTATCATATCCTTTGAGGTGAGGGCTGTGTTTTTGCATTGACACCTTCAAGTGACCAGAATCTACCTGTTATAGATAATCTTGCTCCAAACAAAATAGCTGACATCTTCACCAGCTGTGTCTGCTTTCAAGTGTCAATCATGGTAGAGCCTATGGATTGCCTACATTCTCTCACAGAAGGAGGTGGTTGGAAGTTTATTGGACTCTCACTTTAGTATCCAGTCACTACTTCAAGCCATTTGTGGGCAATTCTGCCCTTAAAAACTGGAGTCTTGGGGGAGACGCTAGAATATGAAGACCGAGGAAGACTAGGGGAAGGGGATTCTGTGCAGCTGTACGGGAGCTGCAGCCCATGCTAGGTGAAAACTTGTTGGGGTTGGGAAGCAGTTCAAAACAGGGTTTCTCTGTGTAGCTCTGACCAACCTGTAGCTTGTTCTGTAGACCAGGCTGGTCTCTAACTCAGGAATCTGCCTGTCTCTGCCTGCCAAGTGCTGAGATTAAAAGCGTACTCCACCACCACCAGCTTGGGCGAAGACTTCAAGTGTGGCTTCCTAAGGTCATCCATGCTCTGTAATAAGCCCAATAAGCTCACTGGTTCCCTGGGGTTAACTTTGTTTTGTTACTGGAACTTTATAAGGAGAAAGTAGAAACTATTTACATTTCCCCAGGGGGATAACTCCTAATATCACCCACAATGAAGCAATAAATATGGCCTTGAAAGAGGGGCCACTCATGTCCTTTTAAAGCCCAGTGGTGATCACTGTTCTCTATAAGACAGAATGGAAAGTAGAAGATGCTGCCAGGGACCTGGGGCTCCCCGGATCCTAAGGGGGGATGATGTTCCCAGAAAGACTGATGCTAGGACAACATTTAATCAGCAGCAGTGAGACAGACATAATTACTATAACAGGCAGTGGGGCTGGAGTAGCAATCAGGCTGCCTGACCAGCAGGGATCTTGGTAATTGCCAACTGGCCATGTGGCTCTGAGGGGTCACAAGTGATGGCTGACTGGTTTGATTTCACTTACATAACTTCCCCCCAAAAACCCACTGAGAGATAACTGAAGCTGGTGTCAGTTGCCATGGGGGAAAGTGACAACTCCACATCTACTTCCAGATCTGGGGCCCATGTTTGAAGAAGAGGCCAGACTCCCTGGGATAAGGGACCCCATGAAGCCATCCCAAGGAGACATGATCAGCCAGCCACTTTCTGACCCCTTCCCAAAGGGTCCTGCAGCAGGTTACTATGGTGACTTCACTGAAGAACATCCAGGCTTTTCCAGGAATTCTGGACATGGGATCTAAGCTGATATAGATCCTGAGGTAACTGGAGTGCCACTATGGTTCCTCAGGTGAAGCTCGTGGGATTGAAGGAGTGGGTGTTTTCGTGTCATTCCTAAGGTCATCCCTCCAAGTGGAGGCATACTAGTACAGCCCTCCCAGAAGTGAGAAGGCCCAATGAGATAGATGCTCATGAGACAAGGCCACGTTGCAGTTAGGATGTGGAATATTCCCATGGGCTCGTGTGTTTGAGCATCTCATCCTCAGCTGGTGGCACGAGGACTTGAAGGGCATGGAACCTTTAGGAGGTGGACCTTTGCTGGAGGAAGTAGGTCACTCTGGGATGGGTCTTGAGGTTTATAATAGTCTTCCTCTCTTCTGGTCCTCTCTCTCCTTCCTGTTCCACCAAGATGTGAGTTCTTTCCTGTCAGGTATTTAGATATAGCAACAAGAAACGCATCTAACACAGGCCTTGGAGTCAACTTGGCCAGTGACACACATTTGGTTTTTTGGCTTAGAAGAATACTAGCCTCTAACCAAACACTTGGGCACAACATTAGTTGGCTAAGCCTGGCCACCATATCTAGACAACCAGTCCTCTGTGGAAATGGGTTGTTTTTTCTCCTCAGCCCTTCCTAGCAGTTTCAGGTCCCAAAAACCTTCAGGAAGTCCCTACAATTGCCCCTCTGTCCCCAGGAATAAACAATTAGGACTGCTAACAGAGGAGACAACCTGCAAAGGAGACTCTGAGACAAACCCGGACACCGAGGAGAAGCAGAGACAAGCTGAGCTGCCTAGAAGAAACAGACAAGCCCAAAGGCTTGGAAGAGGCTCAGACCAACTGAGGAACCTGGAAAGGATACTGTTAAACCTGTTGGTCTGCCTGCTGCTGTGCAGTGTGCTAGAGATTTCCAGCTTTTGGGAACTGTCATTCATCCTGGGTTGCTTTGGTGATACAACTGTCCTTGGGTCATTTCTGCTCCTGTAAGTAACCCCAACAAAATTTATTTGTTCACTAAGCTAGACTTCAGTGCTGTGGTGGTTTGGAAAGGAATGGCCTCCATAGGCTCATAGATTTGGGTGCTTGATCATTAGGGAGTAAGGCTACCTGGAAGGGATTTGGAGGTGTGGCCTTGTTGGAGTAGGTGTGGCCTTGCTGGTGTGTCACTAGGGGTGGGCTTTGGGGTTTCAAAAGCTAAAGCTAGGCCCAGTGTGTCTGTCTTCTTGCTGCCTATGGATCAGGATGTAGAACTCTCAACTTCTCCAGCGCCATGTCTGCTTGCATGCTGCCACACTTTCTACAAGGACGACAATGCTTCCCTTCATAAGAATTGTCCTGGTCATGGTGTCTCTTTACAGCAATAGAACACAGACTTAAGACAGTGTGGCCTATACTTTGGTCTGTCACCAGTTCCCCTATCTGGGGTAAGTAGATGTTTTTTTCACACCTCCCCAGAAATAGTGCAGCATCAATATGAGACAGAACACAGTTGGCTAGAAAGGGGAGCTGGAGGCCCTGATCCAACCAGCCAGCCACATGACCTTGGGAAAGCCCCTCACCCCACCTAGGCTATTTAGTGTGAAGTCAGCAGGTAGCTCAGATGTTCATCAAGCCACCACTGCTGTTCTTTTGATAATTCCTTCCCAGGAGAGATATAAACATCTGAGCCCTCTTTATAAGGTCCCAGTGATAACCTAAAATTCATTTCCACCGAAAATCACCCTATAGAAACAGTGAATTGATTAGCCTCACTTATAAAGTGTGGGTGAGGAGTTACAAATAGAAGTATGGGTGATCTTCAAGTAGAAGTACTGGAAGGTTTGCACACAGCATGAATGATGACTCCCCAGTGGCCACATACATGGACCCCCCTTCTTTTTGCTTTCCCAGACCTATATACACTTGCACTTCCTGACACTCCCAAGGCCAAGTGCAATTAATGCAGCATTGCATGGAAATGACTAGGAGGAGTAACTGGAATCCCAAGGGCTGGTCTAATGTACTGCTTCTTCCCGTGAAGGTGTGTCACAGTCATCAAGCCCAGCTGTGATGCCTTTTGTCAGCAGGTACACTGATCCAATGAAAAGATAGGATCTCTCATTGGCTTGGAACCCACTAAGTAGGCTGGGTCCATTAAACCCTAAGGATCCACCCACTGCTGGCCAGGGGCTGTGGTTACAAGAATGCACCACCATGTCCACCTTTTTATGTGGGCTCTGGGAGTCAAAATCAGATCCCCATGTTTATGAAGGAAGCAATTTTTGTTGTTGTTGAGCCATCCCTGTAACGCTTACCAGGCCTCTTTTCATACTCTGGATACAGACTTACAGTAATCAGGCCTCTTACCCAGGGACCTCAACATTCTGCATTCCTCAATAGAAGATTGGGACTGTTATGCTGTGGATGTACAATGTCCGCACAGGCTCAGGTACTGGGAGTTTGGTGGTCTTTGGGAAGCAATTGAATCTTAAGGACTCTAACTTCATTAATGGCTTTTCTCTTTTTATAAACATTTCTTCTGTCTTATGTATGAGTGTTTGTCTGCAAGCATTTATGTGCACCACATCCATGCTGTGCCCACAGGGGTCACAGAAGGTGTTGGATCCCCTGGAACTGGACTTAGAGATGGCTGTGAGCCACCATGGTGGTGCTGGGAATCAAGTTTGGGTCCTCTGCAAGAGCAGCGCTTTGAACTGCTGAGCCAAACTCCAGCCCTTGATGGACTAGTCTTGATGTAGTTGTGATATAATGCTATTACTGGGAGGCAGCAAACCGTCGGAGAGCAGGGCCTGGATGGAGGAAAGAGGCCTCCGGGTACGGCCAGTGAAGATCCCTGTTCTCCTTTCTCTGATTCTTGGCTTCCAGGAGACAATCAACTCTACTCTATTGGTTTTTTTTTCTTTCTGTCTTCTCCCCTCTTCTTTCTTCCCCTTCCTTTCCTTCTTCTTTCTTCCCTTTCCTCTTCCTTTCCCTTTTTCTTTACTGGGTGCTGGGGATCAAACCCAGGGCCTCACACATGCTAAGCACATGTTCCCCCATTAAGTTACCCCGCCTCCAACTGCCTTTCTTTCTCCCGGTTTCTGCCTTCAAAACCTCTTGTGCGGATGCCTTCAGTGACAACTCTCTGTCTCTCTCTGTCTCTCTGTCTCTCTGTCTCTCTGTCTCTCTCTCTCTCTCTCTCTCTCTCTCTCTCTCTCTCTCTCACACACACACACACACACACACAGTGCCCTTGTTGTGATGTTGCTTGGCAGGCTGGAGGGGAGCTGGGAGGAGCATAGGAAACCTACACGGCCCAGTGAGCATCCAGTGAGAGCTCTCACAGCTTAGCTCAGAGCCAATGTCATCAAAGGCAGGCCAGAGCCTGGTCAGCCTGAGTGCAGCCTAACAGATGTCTGCTGCCTGAGGAAACTCGTACATCAGCCACTTTCTCCTCAGACTTTTGGCAGCCCTCATACCATTTCTTCATATTAATAATGAAAAAAGAAAAGCCCTCAATGAATGTGCAGTGAAATGAATCTGCAATTAATTTTAAATAAGCTTCCAATCCCACTGTGGTACCCTCCCTTGGTATTTTAATGGGACATGGTTTCACTAGATACGTGCACCATAAAGATCCTGAAACACAAGATAGACAAAATCCTCTTAGGCGTGCTAAAGGGTAATTTGGTTTTTCTTGGAGCTACATTTTTTTTCAAAAAATAAAAATACAGGATAGAAATAAGCCAGCTTTTAAGGAAATATTAACTGCTAACCCATAAACTATTCCAAAAAGCAACCTTCCTCCTCAAAAATCTAGCATATGGTTTTTGGAGCTTAACCTCCTTTTGTATTTTCATTTTTAATATGTCTCTCTTAAGCCAAGAACTCGAAATTCTTATCAAAGGGGGCTTAGGGAGGCCTTCTCTCATGGGTCTGAAATTGACAAAACTCTCAGGCCACAGGATCTGTGTGTGTGTGTGTGTGTGTGTGTGTGTGTGTGTGTGTGTTTGCATTCATGGTTATATATGTGTGTGATTATATGTGTGGTTATATATGGTTGTGCAATTGTGTGTGTGGTTATATGGGTATGTGCTTGTGTATGATTGTGTAGTTGTATGTGTGCATGGTGGTATGGGTGTGGTTGTGTGTATTCCATGAATGTGTGTATATGGTTGTGTGTGTATGATTGTATTGGTTGTATAGGTGTGTGGTTGTGAGTGTATGGCGGTATACAGGGCTGTATGAGTGTGTGGTTGTGTGGGTACGTGTGGTTGTGTGTATATATAGTTGTAGGTATGGTTGTATGGGTATGTGGTTGTTTGTGTATGGTTGTATGTAGGGCTGCATGGGTGTATGGTTGTGTGGGCAAGGGTGACTGTGTGTATATATGGTTGTAGGTATGGTTTTATGGGTGTGTGGTTATGTATATATATGTGACTCTGTGTGCATGATTGTGTGTGTGGTAATTGTGTGTGGTTATGCAGTTGTGTTTGTATGTATGGTTGTATGGGTATGTGGTTGTGTGTGTGTGTGTGTGTGTGTGTGTGTGTGTGTGTGTGTGTGTGTGTGTGTGTTCATCTGTTCTGGTTCTAGCTGGCTGCAGGTCTCTGGTCAGCCTGGGAGCTCTATGCTCTCAAGAGGAACTGCTGTTCAAATCCACAGAAGACCTCTCTCTCCTACCTCCGGGACACTTTCCAGCTCTATGTTTCCCAGCCCTGCCTCCTTCTGTCTACCCCCCGCCATGTTCCTCCCCCTCTGATCTCAGGCCAAAATTTGGCTCCAATAATAACAAAGAGGCCCAGAAGATGAAAAGCTGAAATCCTTTCCTTTCCAGCCGAAACCAGGTGTGATGCTGGCGGGGAGAGGTTCCGAGCTTGGCAGAGCCAGATGAAGGCATGTGAAAGCAATAACCCGAAAATGAGCCCCACGTGGGGCCAGATGCCCGCACCTTTCACTTATTTTGCTATAAATGAGTTTCCTGGGGCAAAATAATTTCTTCCTTCAAAGAAAACCATAGTCAGATGCCAAAGAGGAAAAGGGAGGGGTTGGAAAGAGGAGGAGAGAAAGGTTCTGGGGGAGGAACCTAGTGTGGTCCAGCTCCCAGGGCTCCACAGAGCTCACACAGGCCCATTAGGGCTTCTATGGCTCACACACTGATGCTCTGTGGTCTGCAGTGTTGAGAGAGGTCCAGAAGCTTCACCCAGCTTCTTGGCATGTTCCTCAGTAGGGACACAAGGATGATGCTCTGGCTTCTTGAGGGACAAGAACACAAGGCCTAGGAGGATAAACATCTTGGGTCCCTGGGGACTGGATGCGTCCTGTCACCAAGTAAGGCCTGAGGTTGGGGTGCAAACCTCAAACAGCATTACAAGGCTGCCCCGCCAGCTTCTTAGTCCTTGGAAGTGCTCAGACGCGGGAACTTGGGAGACAGCCCTACCTCGCTGGACACCCTGGATCCTAGTTTATGATTATGGGGTCAGAATGGGAGTTGCTTTTGCCCTACCACTGAGAGAAAATCAGTTAAGAGTGAACTTCAGGTTGAGCCAGAGCTGGTGGGCCGGACACCAGACTAGAAATGGATACTGTGATGGGCAAAATGAGGATAGCTGGGCTGAATGGGCAAAGGTAGCCTGACTGGAGACTTTTACACTTTCCAAGACTAGAGCCACCATTTTGAACCTGCACACTCAGTGGCAGACCAACCCCTCTACCTTGTGTTTGGGATCAATCTCTGAGGCTGGATAGCAGAGAGGGTTCCACCAAACAGGGAGACAGTTGGAGTATGAAGAAGGAGCCTTAGTGGCTCCCCAGTTATGACTTCATTGCTCGAAGTGTTGCTCACTGGGGACAGTCCCCCACGTTCCATGGCTCTGCTGTGTGTCTTGCTCCATGCCAACAGGCGAATCCCTCAGAAGGCCCTACAAAGTCAACTGTGGGCCCCACAAAGTCCAGCCAGCCGTGAGATTGTGTTTTTCTGCAATGGCTTCAATGAAAGATTCAAAGGGACCCCTAGCCTGTGAGGTTGGGGCAGGGCCACGTTAGGCTGTCAGGGATTGATTGTGGCAGTGACAATGTGGACCTGGAGCCAGAAGTCCTGCCCAGCCTCCCAGCCTCAACACAGCTCCCATTCTCCAGGGCGCCAAGAGGCGCATCAGCAAGGCCAGATGAGCTTTGCATCTGCGTCTTTCCCCACTCCTTCCCATTTTGGTGCCATGTTTCTTGGCAGGGAGACAAGTATGGTGGTAAGTTCATTGTAAGTTGAAAATAGCTTTTAATACAGCAGCCAGCCAAACATCATAGCTCACCCCAGACTACATTAAATGTGTTCAGAACATGTCCATTAGTGCACAGTTGGATAAGGTTATATGACACAGACTGTTTTAAAGGATCAAATATCTCAGATAATTTATCAGTGCTTGTGTCCAGAAAAGCTGACACCACTATGTACTGTAGACTATGAGCTGTTTTTCCCTCATTACTGAGAGCTACCATTTTCTGCATTGTCCAGAATCAAGTATTGACTGTGGTAGAAGGAGACACTGCCAATGTGCCTGTGATCCCAGCACTGGAGAGGTGGAGACAAGTGTGTCCCTGGGACTGGCCAGCCAGACAGCCCAGCCTGCTTGGCAAGTTTCAAGCCAGTAGAGACCCTATCTCCAAAAGCAAGCGTGGATGGCACTTGATGAATAATACTGAAATGTCATTCTTTGGCCTTCACATGAGCTCATACCTCCCCCCACACATACATGTGCACTTGCACACACATGGACATGCATATATACAAAAGAGTACCATAGTATATAATCAAAATGCACAATTTAAAGTATATTTTCTGTTGAATGCATATTGCTTTCATACTATTATGAGCCAAGCCATTGCACCTTGGGCACCATCTCTGTCTAATAAAGGAGTAGCCAACAATGTCAATCATTGCAGAACATTTAGGATGAGAGTAGAGAAGCACTGTGGATTTGTCAGTATGAAAACATTCAGGACCTTGATGTGAGCAATTTCTGCATAAGGCTGGAGGATCTAAATGGTGGAGCAAGAGCTGGTCATTGGAAGAAAGTCTTTGAGAAGTTCTAGTTGGGGAATAGAGAAATGATGTCCCACCTAGAGGGAAAGATGACCTTGATGAGGGGTTTGTAGCCCTGGCTATCCTAGAACTGGTTCTATAGATTAGGCTGGCCTCAAACTCAGAGATCCCCCTGCCTCTGCCTCCCCAGTGCTGGGATTAAAGGCATGCACCACCACTGACTGGCTTGAGGAGGGGTTTCTAATACAGGAAACTCAGAGCACTTTGCCTGCCTAAGGGATGCTTTAGAAAGAGAGGAAAAGAAGGAGGTTAATAATGTAAAACAAGTGGGATAAATGTAGGGGAGGGAGATGGGAAGCAGGAAGTCCTTGATGGCAAGAAAATAGAATCCAGAGTGGGTGGCTGGGCAAGCATTTAAGTAGATGTATTAGTCAGGGTTCTCTGGAGGAACAGAGCCAATTGTGTGTGTGTGTGTGTGTGTGTGTGTGTGTGTGTGCGTGTGTGTGTGTGTGTGTGTGTAGAATGTATTAACTCAGCTTATGTTGAAACAGTAACAGGTTATCTCACACCCGAGAGGCTGAGAACCTGGTTCAGTCCATCAGGATGGGTACCTCAGCCATTCCAATCTGGGGCTGAGCCTGGGTCATGGTGGAAGACTGGAAAGGCCGGTACTGACATCCGTGAAGGATGCAGCAGATATAGCAGTTCCAGCAGCCACAGCTGCAGCATCGTCAGCTGGCAGCAAGAGGAAAGGCCGAGTGCACAGGAAAGATGGGTAAGCAAGCAACCGCTGAGTATCAGCCTGTGCCCCTTTTATCTGGGCCATCACACTTGAGGGGGTGTTCCCACACCCATCAAGGCGTCCAGAGCAAGTCTTCCAATGAGGCACCCTACTCAAGTGATTCTAACGTGTGGCAGGTTGACATTGCAACCAACAATCCATCGCCTCGGCAAAGAAACTCCCTTCGTGGTAACAGCTTGCCATTCCAAAAACAAGAGAGCCCTCCAGATGGTCCCGAGGGCTTGCATGCGGGAAGTGGATGCGAAAGGTTGAGCAAACAAATGGAAGCCAAGTTTTGGAGACTCTGATGCCAGAACTGGGGATTCCAAGCTCCTCCTGAGATGTAGTTTGGTTAGGATGCATCAACACCAGCTAGGTGTGTTGCCAGGTGACAGGATGGCATCGGGACTAGGGTGGAGTCATGGATTGTGGAAAGGGCAGAGATGGAAAGTGTACTGGCTTTGAGTCTAGATGAATCTGTTTTAGAATCCTATGGCTAACATCCAGTAGACAAGGATTCCATTTTTATGAGCCTCTTGTAAAATAAAGGGAATGGGTATCATACAGATGACAAGATAGTACATATTTAGCTTAGTAATGAGTAAGTAAGTGCTTAATGAATAGTAACTACTGAGCCAGGACTTCTGGAAAGGGGGCTTATTTTTAATGAGTTCAGGGTGGTGATTCGGTGGTTGGTCCCTGGGGTCGTGAGGAAAGCTTGTCATGGGGTTTCCTGTGCCCTGGCATTTATGAGGCAAGGAAGAATTATTGAGGGACTGGAGAGATGGCTCAGTCTATAAAGTGTCTCCTATGAGAGCATGTGGACCAGAGTTTGATGCCTAAAAAGACCAGGCATGTAGCTGGATGGTGGTGGCGCATGCCTTTAATCCCAGCACTCGGGAGGTAGAGGTAGGTGGGATCTCTGTGAGGTCCAGGCCAGCCTGGTCTACAAAGTGAATTCCAGGGCAGCCAGGGCTACACAGAGAAAACTTGTCTTGAAAAACAAAATAAAAAACCAGCCAGACATAGTGGCATGCCCACTAGGGAGGTAGAAACAGAGGACATCTAGGATTTGAGGCTAGGCAGCTAAGGCTAATCAGTGAGCCCCAGGTTCTATCTCAAAAAGCAAGATGGATGTCTGTCATAAGAAACAATACACAGGACTGTCCTCCAGCCTCCACATGCATGAACACACATATGCATGCACACTCACACACATGTGTACATGTAAGTTCACATGCACTCATACAAAATATCAGAAGTGTTTATCTAGTAATCTAGTGGTAGATACCAGAGTAGATAGAGAAGTAAATAAATAAGTAGGTAGATGGATATACAAGCAAACAGAATATAGACTGGAAGGTAGATAAGAACTCAGCATAAAAATTTAGTCTCAATTTAGAACATTATAATCTGGAACTTTCTTTAGAGATTTTACCACTTTCCTATAAAATACCAAAGCCACACCATGCAAGCGGTTTCCTGTTTGGGAGGAAAAGCAGGGAAGAGAACCGAGTGATCCTCCAGCTGCTCGCCAGGCCAAGCCCAATGAGCCACAGACTAACAGCTCTTGCAGACTTGTTATCTCCTAATAGGGCCCACCAGGGTTTTCCCTAACACGCCTGCATAGCTGGGCTGTCGGCAACAAACTTTCTCCCTGGCAGCCACACCATTCCGCCGGCCCTAATTACACAGAATCTACCTCTGGCTCAGATTCCTCCTTCCCATCCCCAGATAGGGCCGGACTCAAAATACAGCCCACGTGCCCCCACCGCCCCTGCAGTTCCCCACCTAACTGGGTTTCCAGCCCCACCAAGGTCAAGGCTGACTCAGGCAGAAAGAATGGCTCTCCAGTTGGCCCCTCACAGGTTCTCACCAACGTCTTGTCATCCGCCTAATTTATTAGTGTCTAAAAACCAATGCTTTGAAATCCATCTAATTTAACTTCTTCTTCCCGCCTGCCTGGCAACTCTCCTGAAGTTTAAATAAGCCAAAATTGAAGTGTGTGGGGGCGGATGCCGGGCGAACAAGGAAGAGAGGCCAAGGAGAGGAAAAATAGGCTGCCTGACATTTTCTTTCAGGAGACTCATTTGTTAGGCTACTCCAACTCCCTCCTTGGCATTCCAGGTGATTGTGGGTTTAAATATTCGGCCTCCTCAGCCAGGGTCGGCTGCACATGCCTCCTTCCTTCCTGCAGACCAGGAATTTTGAAGGGTTAGAAGCAGCCAGGCTCAAAAGGTACAGCTTCCTGAAGGACGGGAAGCCAAGCTGCAGCTCCAGTCTGCAAGAGGCAAAGCCTTCTAGCACAGAGCCTCCTGCCCTCCAGTGGCGGCAAGAGATTTTTTTTCAGGGAATTTAACGTTTTGAACTCAAAGCTGAGATATTAATAAAGTTCACAAGCAGAATGACAATTTAAATGACCCAATATTTGGATTGGGTTTGGGTTTGGTTTTTTGTGTTGTTTTGTTTTCTCTTTCCCCTGTGTCGGTGTGTCATAAGGAAGACAGGCTAAGTTTTAAGATAAGTTCAAACTAGCTAGAGTTCTTTCAAAACCAGACATAAGATCAGAACATTTTTCTGTTTTTGTTTGTGGGTGATAGCATAACACAGTAAGTGACTGGGTTTGGGATCCGAGCCTGTCCATCAGCTGGTGGCATTGCTGTGTGATCCTGGGAAGGCTGTTTTAATCCCCTATTAACCTGGTGTTCTTTATAAACTGGGCCGGGGATGCAGAGGAGATAAAGGAGGTCACATTTAAGGCCTCTCAGGTCCCTGACCCAGGGTAACTGCTCAGTCTGAGATAAGGCTGCCTCTTTCCGCCTGACCAGAGACATCGGAGTGGTCTCCTCGAAGACACATCCACTGCTAGAGTGGTCCTTTGCCAAACTTCTGTCCCTGCATAAATTCAACACGCCATGCCCACCACACCCCCTTGACACTCAGAACAGAAAACCTCTCTGTTCTGATGTACAGTTACAGCAACTTCAAGTGCAGTCCCTCACTTCACAGAACAGAAACATTCTCAGCCAACAAAAAGAACTGATATATTAACATTTTTAATTGAGGGATTCTATTTTGGTGCGGTGAATCAGCTACAACAGTCTTACTCCTGCTGTGATGAAACACATGACCAAGGCAACTTGGGGAGGAGAGGGTTCATTTGGCTTATACTCCCACATCACTGTTCTTCATAGAAGGAAGTCAGGAACAGAATTCAAACAGGGCAGGAACCTGGAGGCAGGAGCTGATGCAGAGGCCATGGAGGATGCTGCTTACTGGCTTGCTCAGCCTGCTTTCTTATAGAACCCTAGGACCACCAACCTAGGGAGTCACCTAAGACAATTGGAAAACAGATACTTACATTACAATTCATAACAGTAGCAAAATTACCAGTTGTGAAGTAGAAATGAAAATATTTTTATGGTTGGAGTCATCACAACTATATTAAATGGTCACAGTATTAGGAAGGTTGAGAACTACTGTACTAGACGCTATTGCTCAGCGGGTAAGACACTTGTCTAGTATTCATGAAGCCCCAAGTTCCCGGCATCACATGAAATGGGGCAAGGTTCACACAACTGTAAGACCAGTTGAGAGTAGAGGCAGGAGGATCAGGAGCTCAAAGCCACCCTTGACTACGTAGTGAATTTGAGGTACCCTGATATACACAAGACTATCTTTAAAATGAAACAATAAATAGAAAATGAAAAGAAACTTAAGTTTCAGTGTTTTCTGAAACTCTTTTTAAAAAATATTGTGCATAACTGTCTCAAGTGCTGAATCAAGGGTTATCTGGCCCTACAAGAGCATACCTTTAAACCATCCTACCTACACTGACAATATGGATCCTGTCCAAAGGAGTAAGCATTAGCTTTCATTTGGTTCCCAGGGAACAGCAAGGCAGGAGTCAATCTCTATTCAAAGATTTAAACTTGCAACTGATCTGCAAATACATTTGCATTTATTTTCCTCAGCTCAAAGGAATTCCAGTCTAATCTGGGCAATTCCCCACTTGAGGTTCCCTCTTTCCAGGGACTGTAGATTGTATTAAGTTGATAATAAAACTACCCAGAACACCAAGCCATGTTACAGTGTTCATCTTAGTGCACCTGTCTTTCTGAGGCTCTTTGGTATTCAAGAGAGGTTGGCTGGGCCCTAGAGAACTGTATGCTCCATTCTACTCCGACAGCCCCTTTGCTTTCTTAGAGGATGGACTGGCAACAGTGTGTACTGGCTCCTCAGCTTCACCCAAACCTGGCAAATGAAACTTCCCAAAGTGTTATCAGCTTACTGGATGAAATGGGCCACTCATTTTGGCTTTGGTTTTCCCCTTCCTGTGATTTTTAATAACACAAAGCATTTCTCTGTGTATGTCCTAGCCACACTCCCAGTTCTGTGAATTGCCTGTTCATATATATATATATATATATATATATATATATATATATATCTTATTTTTTATATTACTCTTCATCTTTTTGTTATCACTTTTCAAGAGTCCTTTATATATTCTGCATGTTACTTTATTGTCATTATCTTCAAAATTTGGTTTCAAAGAATTTCAAACTAGGTAAAAAGTTATATGAATATTATTACATAATAGATTTGCCAATCACTTCTGAATGTGTTTTTCTATAGATAGATAAAAGATATATAACCCAGCCCTTAATTGATTATAACCCTATGCACTGACTGATCAGTTATTTAGGCTTTGTTTTCTTGTTTGGGTAAAAATAAAATAGGTGATATAAAATTTACCATCTTCACCTTCTTTAAGTGTGCCATTCAATAGTGCTAAGTATATTCATATATATAAAGTATATATATATATGTGTGTGTGTGTATATGTATATAAGTAAAGTATATAAATACATGATGTCAGCACATTCAAAAACAAGCTTCAGACTTTGTGTTTCATGTAAATCTCATTAGAACAAAGGCTTTCCCCCCCGACACATGCAACACTAATTTCTAATTTGAGTTCACAGTAAGCATCCCTCATTTATCTCAATATTTTTTGACATTTTAAAAAACCCACCTCGATCTGTTACCTTCTTAATTTCATCCTTGAAGACCTTCATGCAATAAAATCTTTAATTTTTTTTGTCATCAAAAGTGTTCAGTTGTTTTTCTCCCTGAGGACAAAGGTTTTGAGGGCCATGGGTTGCTGGTCATTTCAAGACGGCAACGGTATTTTTCAACACTTTCTCCTGTTCTTCTTTAAGTTTCACTTTTTGGTTTTCAACCTTCAATCTAGATGGCTTCACCTTTGTGCAGGGTGGATGCATTTTTGCCAATGCCTTGTGTTCTCCCAGTCTGCTTGTGGTCCTTTCTTAGACATCAGGCTCCTCAGGTGTGTTTGTTTTCCAGCTCCTCCCTGCAGTGCTCCACCTGCCATGCGACCCCGTTTCCATGGCTTTGCCTCCTGTTGGTGGGCCTTCCTGTCCCACACATCAGGTTCATTCTTTGAACTCTCCAATCTCAGACTTGATAGCTTTGTTGGTCGGGAGGAGGATGGAGGTGCTTCTAAAACTCTGGACAAAATTTAGATAATGTTTTCTCAGTTCTTCAAACCCGGTATCCACAGCCAGACTTCACAGTAACCTTGAGTCACAGTTGTCCAGCCTCCTCTGCTCTTTCTGCCTGATAGATTCCTGGACACTAAGTTATATATGAACGTTCCTTTGTTACAAATTAATGTCACACCATATCACTAAAACTTGTTAAATTTTCTTTGAAAGGAAAAGTTCATATGTTGGAAGTGGTTGTGAGTTCCAATATACAAGGTCATACGTATGAAGAATGCTTCCAGACTGCAGTTCCAGCACTTGGGAGGTGGAGGCAGAAGAATCAGGAGTTCAAGGTGATATATGACCTGACGGCCATCACAGGTTGCATGAGATCCCCACTCAAACAACAACAACAAGATGCCCCCATTAACATCCTCAAATTCATTGGCCTTCTTTAGGGTCCCCCTCTGCATGAGATATTTGAGAACTGAAGAACAGTCAGAGAACCATGTCTTCCAGGCAGAGGGAAGATCTACTGAGCCCTGAGTACCATAAAGATAGGCAGGTGTCACAGAGATACCCCTTGTCTCATACAGCCTCTGGCAATGATTCCCCAAGCCTTCTCTGCTCCTTCTACCCCTCCCTCAGACTCCTGCAGTCACCCTGTGGTTGCACAAAGTGACCTGAGAAAGGCAAGGGGCCTCCACTTACCTAGACACTCCACTGAACCATCCTCGGGCTCCTGTGACTTAGAGCTTTGCCAGGGAAAACAGGCACAGGCACCCCCAGACCTCACGCACATGTCCTCGGCAAGGGGGCTTGGGGACACAAAGGGAAGAAGTAGAAGTCACTGGAACCCAGGACCTTGAAGGATAGCCTCAGAGAGGACATCAGCCTGCTGGTATCCGCAGGTTACGGATTCTGGGAAGGGGAGTCTTATAGACTGGGAATCTGGGTATGGGGAGCTGGTAAGACTAAATGCTGACTCACAGCGACTCAGAAGGGAGGTGTAGGGCTCTGGCCTCTTAGGAGGGAGTGCTAGTGACTGCTGCTGCTTGTGTCTGTCTGGGGTGTGGCGAGCCCATTGTGGGAACAAGGGAGATAAGGGCTAAATGGCACAAATCTTGCTCTTCCTTGTGTCTGCTGATGAGTAATTACTTTCTGTTGCAATTATTTCCACCGTAGATCTCTTTCCCTGTCTACGTGCCTGTTGGCATGATTCTAGAGATAGCTGGGTGACTAACCTTGTTCTAGCCCATGGCTCTGCTGTGCTGAGCCAGGTGTGGAAACCAGGTCGTTCTGGCTTGGAGGGCGGGGACGGCATTGTTGGAAGAGCACTGTTCTGTTGTAAGTGAACTGGATCACACTGAAGCCCTCAGACTGAGGAGGGATACCTGGCTCAGGTGACGAGCCCTGGGTACACACATCACATGAGTCACTGCAGAACTGCTTATAGTTTAAACTGGAGGGATCTACCATAATGAAGCAATGACACTCCAACCCGGGCAGGACTGCATTCACCCTCAGTATCTCGGCTGGCACGAATGGGGGCTTCACTGCAGAGGCTCGCAAAGGACTGAGGAGACGCTTGGCATGCACAGGTGTGAGGTGCTTCACTGCCTGACTCCGGTAATGATGCTCTTCTCTCTGTCCCAATCCTCACTTCATAGCTTCCTCTGTTTACCCTCGCTAAGTTAATACTGTTTGATTTACCCAAGTGATGTCTACATCAGGGTTTTCCCTCATTGGAGCCCACTGCTGACATTTACACACACACACAACAGCACTTGTACAATTTCCTGTTACCTGAAGAGTGTAAGTTTTAAAATGTAAAAATGGGTGGTGAGGAGATCCTTCTCATTGTCTCTTTGCTGTCATCCCCTTCCCAGAAGGAATCAGCATGGAGTGGCCTGGCTGCTTCTTCCAAAATAGAGTACAGAGTAAAAGTGCTGGGAAGTTGGATCAGAGTTAGGTAAAGCACTGATGTAGGATGTCCTTCTGTATGCTGTGGCTATATGTTTCTCTTATTGGTTGATGAATAAGGCTGTTTCAGTCAATGGCCAGGCACAATATATCTAGATGGGAATTCCAAACAAAGATAGAGAAGGAAGGTGGGGTCGAGGAGACACCATGCAGCCACTGGGGAAGCAAGATGCCAGGGCATTACCGGTGAGCTACAACCACTTGGCGATACACAGATTAATAGACATGGGATAGCATTTAAGAGAGAGCTAGCAGGTAAGAAGCCTAAGCTGTTGGCCAAATAACTGTAACTGATACTAAGCCTCAGAGTGGTTATTTCATTAAGCAGCTGCAGGGACCCAGTGGGTAGAGAGAAACCAGTCCAATGGGACTGATGGGATGGGGAAAAGCCCCTTCCCTCTTCAAAGTGCTTGCTTGTCTGTCAGGACCCACGTTCAAATGCCCAGAATTTATGTGAAAAGCTGTGTGTGGCAACATATCCCTGACTCCAGAGCTGGAGACTCCCAGAGAGGCCGGACCTTCAAGTTCACTGGTCAACCAGCTTCACCAAACTGGTGAGCTTCTGGGTCAATGAGAAACCCTGCCTCAAAACATAAGATGGAGTGAGATACAGGAGGACAGCTGGTGTCCACCTCTGGCCTTAGCATGTGCATACACACCACCCAACAAGAAGATAAAGGTAGAGTAAGGAAAAGTTATGTTACACACATGTGCTTTGAGTTTTATGTTTATTTGGTTTTAAAATGTGGCCTTGAAATATTACATCATACATGACCATATAGTTATGCATATAGACCATATATGCTGTATCATATAATATTACATATTCCCAATTCACAGAATAAAGACGGGCAGCTACAGAGAGAATATCCACGCAGCTGCTGTGCAGGGCAGGAACTGTCAGATGCTATCAAAAATCTCTGGATAGCATCATCTTTCTCCATACATTTTTCGCCCTTACCTCCTGAGGCTTTGGACTCAATATCAAAGTTGCCCTTGGACTTTGAGAATCCCTGAATTACCTGGATAACCACTCAGAGAGGCTTTCCCTCTCTTAACACATCCCTGATGTCTATTTTCCCTTCCTTGAGCATTCTTTGGAAAGCAGAAGTGAAATAGCATATATATATATATATATATATATAGAGAGAGAGAGAGAGAGAGAGAGTCTGGTGTGTAGCTATTTCTCTGGAATGGAAGTAGTCCCTCCCATGGGGAAGAGAGTGGGAATGTCAGGAAATAAATAAACTTCCTAGGCTCAGGAAGCACCAGAAACTTAATAAGATTTACAAGACCTTTCCCTGAATATCTGTAAGCAGTAGAGGGCTAGACTCTCTGCCAGGCACCTTGACTGCAAGCTTCAAGGATGAAGCTTTTTTCTGAGTCATCTCCCATGCTGGAATGGCTTTCCCATGATTCAGCTGTCTTCAACTCACCCATGTTCCTCTGGGTTAGCTCTCACCCTGTTCCTATAAGTAACCTCAATAAATATGTTGGCTCATAGAGCTAGACGTGGGTTGCACTATTTCTTTAGTCTGCTGCCAGTGCCCTTTCCTTAGTGAATATATGTTTGTCCTTGTTGCCCTTGGAAGTCACACAGCAGAACTGGTACCCAAACCAGGACAGACAGGACCAAAGATGAATTGGGAGAGATTAGTTGGTCCCTCCAGTGGGTGACAAGACATGTAACTGAGGCTGATAACCCCAAGGGTGGTGCATCTGCAGGGGTAACCCTGACACACTGTCCTGGCTGATTTTTTTGCTAACTGGACACAAGATGGAGTTATCTGGGAAGAGGAACCTCAATTAAGAAAACACTTCCATAAGATTGTCTGTAGGCAAGTCCTTCTGGCACTTTGTTGATTAATGATTGATGTGGGAGGATCCAGCCCAAAGTGAATGGTGCTACCCCTGAACTGGTGATCCTGGTATGTATAAGAAAACAAGCTGAGCAGTCTATGAGGAAGAGGCCAGTAGGCAACATCCCTCCACATCCTCTGAAGAAATTCCTGCCTTGAGGTTATGCCATGGCTTCCCTTGATGATGAACTGTGACCTGTAAGCATACACCGAAATAAACCCTTACCTCCCCAAGCTGCTTCTGGTCATGGTGTTTTAATCATAGCAGTAGAAAGAAGATGAAGACCACTTCCTTTCCCCACATGATCTGGAATGGAGTGACTCTTAACTGTAGTGATGGGTGACATGTTCCCACAATGGGTGATAAGACATATAACCAAGGTCAAGCCACCTGATGGAGTATCCTTGGGGAAAAATCCAGGATTTTATGTCCTCTCTGAATTGTATAGGGTGATGTGCCTCCTTAATGAATGGAGCTCATCTCACAAGTGTGCGTATACCTGGAAGTAGCTGGTAGACATAGACTATATTGCCATTCCTAATAGTAAGCATGTGGGACTACAACATGAGGCTCTGGCAGCTGTTGCATAACCTTTGTTGTGGGCAAAGAGACTTGTTGCAGATGCTGCATTGACTGCCCAGAAAGAACTTCCCTGTTTGGGGAGGGAGCCCAATGCGGAAATGCATGCAGTTATTATCATCTGCATTAGCCTCTGATTTGGCAGGGAAGATGTCAGATGAGTTAGAGGGGCTGGCCTGCTACTTTATGCAGATGGCCTGTGGCAAGGAAAAGTGCAGATCAGAGATTAGATCTGTATCTCAGAGTCCTTCCTGGGATCCAGGGACTCAAATGCCCTAGGAAGAATGAGACAATGAAGAAGGACAGTGATGGGGTTGCCCTTCTGCATATATGTTTCCTTTATTGGTTAATGAGTAAAACACTGTTTGGCCAACGAGGCAGGAAGATAGATAAGACTTGGAAGTGAGGAGAATTCTGGGAAAAGTAGGCAGAGAGGGCCCACCAGAGAGTTGCCATGTAAGGACTGGGAAGAAAGGACGCATAAGGCATTCTCTGGTAAGGTAAGACCTGGTGGAAATACATAGATTAATAGAAATGGGTTACTAATTAAGATAGAGCTAGCCAAATAGAAGCCCTAGTCATTGGCCAACAGTTTTTATAATTAATATAGCGTCTGTGTGTTTATTTGGGGCCTAAGAGTGGCAGGACCAGTCAGGACAAGGAATATCTCTGGCAACAGGACAGAGCAAGACAGAAGGCATAAAAGATGCCAATTAGACCCAGACTTTGACACTGAGGAAGGAAAAAAAATCCATGATTCCACACAATCAGGGGCCTGAATGATGGCCCAGCCTAGGAACTATGATAATCAGAATTCACTATGCACCTTAACTGCTTGAGTTAGGAAAACTTTCAAATAAGCAGCCAAAGAGCCTCTCACAGCCTAGCTCAGGAGGCTGTAAGACATTAGTGTGATGGGATCAGCCTAAGTGCTAGGGAGCAGAGAAATGGTAATAGAGCTACCCATCCCTCCTAGAGACAAAGGCCGCATGACCCAAGACAACACGAGGGCAGCCAGGCCCTGACATGGGAAGGTTTAATTCTGGCTCACAGTTTAAGAAAAGATACAGACCGTCTTGGTGGGGCAAGTGTGGCAGAGGCAGCAGCAGCACAAGGCAGGGGATCACCCTGAGCTCAGGAAGCAGAGAACAGGCAGAGAGTGCTACCAAGCTATAAAACTTAAGGCCCATCGCTGGTCACCCACTTTCTCCAGGGAGCTCCACTTCCTAAGGGTCCCACATTCTTTCAAAAACTGTGCCACCAGCTGGGGTCCAAATCTTTAAACACATGAGCCTATGAGAGCCATTTCAACACCTCTGTACTCAACACTGCTCTTTCGGTGAAGCAATTGGTACAGCTGATAGGATTGTTCCATGCTGTGCTGGGCCCTGCTAATGTTTCTATTTTAGTATTCTCTTAGCCACCCAAGGCTAACAGGCACTTAGAATGAATGGCAGTGGGCTTTCAGAGATCCTGCCTGCCCTCTGTAAGAAGTTTTCATTACATAATGCTGACCCTTGGGTGTCTTACAGATATAGAATAACATCTGGAAGGATAGTAAAAATGGTAATTAAGGACTTTGGATGAGGCACCCTGCGTGTGGTGGAAGGACACTCCCAGGATCCATAAGGTAGTTGGGTAAAAATCCTAGTGCCAGCATGTCCTCCTTCTCTCTGATAAGTCTATTGTCACTGATGTTAGCTGATGCTAGAACTAGATGGCAAGACTCTATTGCTAAAGACACTGCACACTTTGTCTATAGGACATGGAGAAATCGGTCTGTTACTCAACTGGAAGCCCCCTCCCAGTTTGTTGGCGTGCATGATGTTAGAAAGAAATATGCATGCTGTTAGGGGAGAATTGTCACTGATAGTCCTTCTATGTACTCTAAGTGCTACAGCATCAACATGCCAGGTTAGATGTGTCCTCTGGTGGTATGACTGTTATGGGTAGAACCAGCTACTCTCTGTATCTAAGGCCCATTCAGTGGATAGTAACTCATATCTAACACTAAGCTAGGAAAGAAGCCTACGACTTTGAGGCCATAGGCCCCAGGGGAGAAGCAATACTATTATTTGTTAAATGGATGTGATGTGCCTGTCAAATTGACTTCTAAACATTTTCACTGATGTCTATAGATTACTGTTGCTGTTGACTTTAGTCAGTCATAGAGGAAAACTTGTTTGTTGTAGTAGGGGAGGCAGTTGCTGCTGAGATGCATAAATGGTCAAGCCTATGCTGTGTCATAGAATGCAATGCTTTGCAATAGATAGTAGAAAATAATGAGACATCTGCTGTGTTCCCATGCCAAGGTTCAGAGACATCATAGAAATGGTGAGGGATTTAAGATTCAGGGGTGTGGAGTGTTGTATAACTGTTCCCTGACAATTAAAATATTCTCACCTGGAGGAAAGAAAAAGGCTTTTAAGGCTCATGAGGGAGACACAACTTAAAGAGCCCAGGAGGCTCCTGAAGCATACAAGATTCACAAGCCCAAACCCTAAGATCACATAAGTAGTAATAATGAGAGGGAGAGGAGACTCTGGCTGGTTACAGCTTTTATGAGTCATCATTCATGATAGGATGGGCTTTCCAGTGATACAACTAATCCAGGTTCTGGTAAGTTATCCCTTTCTGTGTTTCTATAAGTAAGACCAGTAAACTTATTGGTTTGCCATAGTAGACTTGGGTAGGATGGGTTCCTTGATCTGACATTGGTGCCCTATCTGGGATTGATTAAACACTTACTCAAGTCTCCCCAGGGAAAGTCATCTAACACAGACCCTAGGTTGGGGGACTAGTCTTGTCCTCCTAGGTTTTACACCCAGTTATTTTTTTCTAATACACTCCATACTGAACCAACAGTGACCACAGCTCACAAGTGGACATTCAGCCTCAAAGTCACAGTAGCTATGTAGAGGGATACCCTCCTACTGACTTCCTGTCTCCCACATGATGGCTTGAATGAAAAAATACCCCCGTAGTTGTAAGCACTTGAATGCCTGGTTGGTGGTGCTATTTGGATAGGTTTAGGAAATGTGGCCTTGTTGGAGGAAGTGTGTCCCTTAGAGGTAGGTTCTCTCTGCTTGTGCTTATGGTTCAATATGTGAGACCTCAGCTTCTGCTTGAGACACCATGCGTGTCACCTGCTGCCTCCACTCCATTATCATGGACTCTAACCTTATGGAACCGTAAGACTCAACAAACTCTTTCTTCTCTAAATTGTCTTAGTCATGGAATTTTGTCACAGCAACAGAAAAGCAACTAATATACTTCACATGCAGCTCTCCACAGTCCTAGGTAGCATCTTCAGTGCCTAGGTACCAGATCTACCAGGATGTCTAAAGGATCCATTCCATCATAACAGTTTTGCAGGATGTTTCCCCAAAGATTTTCTCTATATTTTGAAACCCTTTCCCAAACTGATTCTTTCCCAGCATCCCCCCTTGACTGCGGGTCTCATTCCTACATGGATTTTCACAGTTACCACTCTCTTCCTTTCCTCTACAGTGTTGTTATCAATGAGACACGCATCCGTAAACACAGCAGTTTAGTTGTGTCTACTGTCTTTGAACCGAGTAAAATTGGTTTGTTTTATTTTATGTCTAGCTTTGTTTACCCAACATTATGTTTGCAAGCTTCATCCACATTGTTATGAGAAGCTGTGGCTTACTCATTTTCTCCACTGAGAATTTCTTTGTATGACTAGCTCGCACTTAATTTTTTTGCATTCTGTTGTTGATGAACATTTGGGCTGTCCATTGGGACTATTTGAATAATGCTGCTGTAGGCATTCTTGCATCTGTCTCTTAGTGCACCTGCATATTTGTGTTGCATGCATAGATAAGGAGAACTGCTGAGTCATGGAACACGGGTCTTCCAGTTTAAGAGACAAAAATCAAAACCGGTGGTTTTACCGTTTCACATTTCCATCTTTGGAACTGGTGTTATCAAGCTTGGCACTTCAGGCATTCTGACGGATGTATAGGGAACACTCATTTGTATTTAAAATTGCTTTCCCCTGACAATGAACTTGAACACATCTGCAATTATTTATTAGTCTCCTTTTAAGTGTATGGTTTGCTCATTTTTTCCCATTAGGTGCTTGTTTGGTTTATTTTTCCCCACTGACTTTAAGATATCATTACAAAATTTAATACCATTGAACATACTTTTAAGCGTGGAGGTCAAAGACTACCCTTTCTCTATTGAATTCTCTTGGTTGATTCGACAAAAACCCAATCGTTCATCTCTGTGTAGGTCCATTTCTGGATTCTCTTCTGTTCCTTGGCTCTACATACCCACCCACCTAGCTGCTACCTTCACTGTGACTCTGCAGTGACCTTTGAACTTGGCTCTGCATATCCACCCACCTCACTACCCCCTTCACTATAGCTCTGCAGTGTGCCTGAAGTCAGATAACCTTGTCCTGGTTGGTTACTGTCAACTTAAAACAAACCTATCAAGGTAGAGGGAGCCTAACTGAGAAAATATCCCCATAAGATTAGGCTGTAGGCAAGTCTGTGGAGCATTTTCTTGATTAATATTTGATTGTGGGAAGGCCCAGTCCACTGTGGATGGTGCCAACCCTAGGCTGCTGTGCTGGGTAGTATAAGAACTCAGGCTGAGCAAGCATGAGGAGCAAGCCAGTAGCAATGTTCCTCCATGGCCTCTGCTTCCGTTCCTGCCTCCAGGTTCCTGCTCTGAGTTCCTGCCCTGACCTCTCTCAGTGATGGAGTGAGACCTGAGAGCTGCGAGCTGAATAAGCCCTTTCCTCCCTGAGTTGCCTTTAGCCATGGTGTTTTATCACAACAACAAACCTCTACTTTTTTTCCTTTTTCTTCCCTGCCCCCACCTCAAAATTATATTTGTTCTTCCTGATTTTTTTTGAAATTTCAATTTTTTACAAATCAGCTTGTAATTTCTAGATTTTAAATGTCTGCTGGGACTTTTGTTGCATAGATTCACCAACCCCATTTGGAAAGAACTGAGATGTGGCAATATTGAGTTGTATGGTATGCAAATATGGTCTACCTGTATATGGGCTTGAGTGCAGGACCACACAGAGGGGACAGGAGAAAGTGAGCCGAACACTGGCTGTCACTACTCTCTGCTTCCTGATTGCAGACTAAGTCCCCAGATGCCTCCCACTCCCACAACCATACCTTCCCTGCATGACCACTATGTCACCATAGCCATGAACCAGAACAAACCCTCCCATTTAAGCTGCTCTTGTATTTGGTTCCATTAATGAGAAGACTAACAAGAGCAGTTGGTGTCATTTTATCTCATCCTTGGGATTTTCTTGTAGACTTTACCAATAAAGTTATTTGATCTTGGAGCTTCTCTGTGGAAATTTTCTTTGACTATAACAATGAAGGCCTGGGGAGATAGCTCAATTGGTGAAGCACTTGCTTTCGAGGGTAAGGATTTGAGTGTAGAGCCCCAGGATTCACATAAAAGTTGGGACAAACCCTAGCACTAGGGATGGGGCAGGGCAGAGCTAGGCAGATTCTACATCTCACTGGCCAGTCAGTCTAGACAGTGGGGATCTCCACATTGGAAGAGACCCTGTCTTTAAAAAGAGTGGCAGGAGTGCTGGCTAATCTTGATTGTCAACCTGACACACGTAGGAAGTAGGACCCTCAACTGAAGAACTGCCTCAATCAGACTGGCCTGTGGGCATGAGTGGGGGGCATTTTCTTAATTGCTGATTGATGCAGGGAGGGCGCAGACCACTGTCAGTGGGGCCATCCCTGAGCAGGAGGGCCTGGGCTATACAAGAAAACAGGCTGAGCAAGCGAGTAAGCAGAATCCCCCATGGTCTCTGCTACAGTTCCTGCCTCCAAGTTCCTGTTTCTCTGCTTCCACAATGATGGGCTGTAGGCTGTAAGTGGAAATAAGTCCTTTCTCTTAAATTGCTCTTGGCCACTGTTTTATCACAGCAACAGAAGCAGACTAGGACAGAGGTATAGAGGAAGTCACACCAACCTATACATAAACACACACACATGCATGTATACACGTGTGTGCACTCACACACACACACACACACATATTCTCTCTCTCTCTCTTAAAACAAAAGAACAAATGAAATTTATTTAACAGACAGGCCGTTCTGAGTTTCTGTTTTATTGTTGTCAGCTTAAATGTTTGATGTTTTCAATGATTATGAATTTGTTATTACAGAGTTATTAATTATACCCCCTTTCTTTTTTTTTAAGGCCTGTAGTATCTATAGCAGTAGCTTTAAATTATTTCTGGACCTGATCATTTTTCTGCTCTGTATTTTCAGGCTCAGTCTTACTAGGTAGGGCTTTATCAATTTTGTCCATCCTTTCAAGGATGGCCTTATGAGTTCATCTTTATTTGTCACGTCTCTTCTAAGTGGATTTTCACTTTCATCTTTGTTATTTTTTTATACATAGCCTACCTTTGCTTTTCTCTCTTTGTGTTATTTTTAGACTTTAAAGGTGACTTTGGACCTCTTGTCATTTCTAGTAGATGAATTTAAAGTATCTCTCTCTAAACACTGCTTTAGTCAAGTCTCTCACATTTAGATGTATTCCCAGGTTGCAGTCCAAAATAGTTTTTTTATTTTCTTGGGATTTCTCCTTTGTTGTGTAGGTTACATAGAACTGTGTAAACCTGTGTAAATTTTGGTTTTAGATGTTTTATTTTCATTCAATTAAATTTTTGTCAGCAAAGACATCTTAAAGGTTCCCAATTCTGAGTTTCCCCATCTTACTTATTTTTCCTGTTGGTGTAATCACCTCCAATAACAATTTAAGAGACTGATTGTTTTGTATCAGTTTGAGGTTGCAGTCCATCCTGATGGGAAGTCCTGGTGGCAGGAGTGAGGCTGCTGGCCATGAGGCAGAAGCAATCAGGAAGCGGGCAGGGACGAAAGCACACTCACACTCAGCTCCCTTTCTTTCTGTTCTTGAGCCAGGACCCCATTCATGAAATCCAGGACCCCATTCATGAAATGGCACTGCTTACATTTCAGGTGTACCTTCTATCTCAATTAACCTGATCAAGAGTCTACCTAATCCCTCATGGGCATGTCCAGACCCTCCTTTCCTAGGTGGCTCTGCAGTTTATCAGTTGACAGTCAGTATGGACCACCACATCTGCTGCACTACACCCGTCAGTCCACAGTGATCTTCACGTATTTTGTTTGGTTTTTATTATTGTTCCAAGGAGGGGAGTTAATCCAAATCACCTAGTCCCACATTGCATTTGCTTTTATACTCACATAGCACTCAGCAAAGTGAGTTCTTTAACATAAAAGCAATGATACAAGTGACCTTGGTGATCTTTGTCAAAGCCAATCAACTGACTCTGCTCTTGGGATATAAGCCAATTTGGACCCCAAGCTTTGTTTTTTGGTTGTTGTTTGTTTGTTTGTTTGTTTCTCTTCCCCCACAAAATTCAGAGCCAGACATTTTGTGATGAGGATTTCCAAGAAGTGCTCAAGAGTAGGGTCTTCCATCCCAGCTGGTCTTCATTTTCTGGTCAGTTTATAAGAACATCTTGCTGACGAAAAGCCCATTTCATTTCTTCCTCTCTTTCTTATATTGTTTGACCCCTGGTCTATCAACCTAGACATCTCATTTGGAACTATATTCCCCTTCAACAATTAAAATATTTTCTAGAAAATTCTATATACTTATCTAGGTAACCCAAAAGCTTTCCTAAACCTTGATGTTCAGGGGCACATAGACATAGTAATCTGTTCTCCATTAACTTTTCACTGAATAAAAATCTCTAATATTTCCACCTTATGAATCAGCTCCTCTTTTTATTTTATTTTATTTTGTCTCCACCCATTACCTGGACCAGCAACGGTTTCACATGATTCTGGAATCCACAAATGAGTTTAAGTTACAGGAGTCTTAATTACCACAAGAAAAGCCCAAAACAGAGAGTGGTAACAAGATGAAAATTGGGGTAAGTTAATGCACATCTATAATGAAAAATAAAACAAAACAGAGGCCCCTGGTTTCCAATGTGAATCGACAGGACAGCACAACTTAGACTCCCACCTGTGACTTACAGCAGATAAGCCTGGCCTCACAGAAGCCCGATCCCTACCCTGTGAAAACAGGACCAAGTGAAGCCCACCAAGAAGGGGTTGGTGAATGAGAACTGTACTGAAAGGCCTGTGACATAGTGAGTATTCAATGATATTTCTTTCTGTTTCAAAAAACAATCTTAACCCCTGACCCAAATTCCTCACTGACTGAAGGAAGTCCTGAGGAAGTGTAGTGGGCTTTCTTGGACCACCAGCCCCCAAATCATGGCACAGAGACTTATTATTAGTTATGAATGCTCAGCCTTAGTTTAGACTGTCCCACTAGCTGTTATATATAACTTATATGTGGTGATATATCATTTATGATTTCTTAAAGTTTGCCTGAGGATTGAGAAAGCAAGGTCAGCCACAAGCTATAGAGGTCAGGTAGTCGTGGCACACACCTTGAATCCCAGGACTCAGAATGAAGAGGTAGACAGATCTCTGTTAGTTCAAGGCCACCAAGGCCTTTAATCCCAGCATTAGGGAGGTATATAAGGCAGGAGCAAGGTCTCAGACCTGGTGTTCATTTCTCCAGCTACATTGAGGATAAGAAGACATTGAAATCTCAGGATTGTCCAGCCACACTGAGGAGAGTCAGCAGTCTGAGGTTCGATGGAGCCAGGATCGCCCTTCAGTCTGAGGTAGCGTAAGAGTTAGTGCCCAGCTGCTTTGCTTTTCTGATCTTCAGCTTGAAGCTTGAACTCCAATATCTGTCTCTGGGTCATTTATTTCTTTGTGTTACACTTATATCAACCTGTTTGTCTCCTATGTTTTGCATCAGAGCTTTTTTTAACCTGTATGTCCTACTTTCTTGCTTTCATTCTCTCTCTCTCTCTCTCTCTCTCTCTCTCTCTATATATATATATATATATATATATATATATGTCACACACACACACACACACACACAAAGGGACTTAACAGTATATAGACCTTCCATTTACCCTCTCGTTTAGTTCCCGCAACAAAAATTTCTGACCATTTCACAGATGAAGAGCCTCAAAGAGGCCAAAAGCCCAAATAACACACAGCTACCATGGGGCTGAACTCAGGTATCTGACAATCCAAGGGCTCCAGTTCTCATGGGTCATGATCACATCAGCAAATGAGGGCAAGAGGATGGTGGACCGCTGTCCAGGGAACACATTCTCCAGCCCTAGGGGAGCACCATCTATGAGTGGCTCTGGCCCTTGTGGTCATAGCAACTGGCACATCCAGGATTCTGCCCAGGTCATTTAGCATAATCCTCAGCAATGTGGTGATTTATTGATGACTCTGAGTCCCCACTGGGCCGGCATGAGAATAATCAGATGAATAATGAGCCTGTGAAGATGGATGCACTCTGAGCCAGCTCCCACAGAAGGGAATTATGCGCTGGGATGCTGCCTGGAGCAGCGGCAGGGGATGGATGTTTCTGGGGAAGGGTGGGCTCCATTTGCTCTTTTGGCTGTGAGTTGCTTCTCTCAACACAGGGAGCTTAAGAGATAACAGCGTTGGCATCTCCCTGTTCCAAGAGAGGAGATGGGAAGAACATCAGTGGTCCCAGGGACAAGGGAACAGAACCCCACTCAGTGGGTATGGAAAAGAGCTGCACAGAAGGAAAGCATCCCGGAGGTCTGGCAATATGTGGGCAGCCACCCTACTAGATCACGAGCCATTGGCCCCTTCACTGTACAGCTATGCTGTGTTAGTTATCACTGAATCCCAAAGGCTCCAAAAATATTGGAGCTTCAAACAGCCACGCTGTATTAGCTACAACTCTACGGGTCATAATTCACAAGGCTGGGGAGATGGCTCAGTCCATAATGTACTTGCTGCATGTGCATGAGGACCCGAGGCTGGACCCAAGGACTTCCAGACACAATGGCACATGCCCGTAACCCCAAGCACCCTGGGGTGACAAGTGGCAAGGAGCTTGCTAATCAGCCAGATGAACTGGTGACATAAGAGGTCCTTTCTCAGTCGTGTGGTGGTGGTACAAGCCTTTAATCCCACCCAGCACTCGGGAGGCGGATTTCTGTGAGTTCGAGGCCAGCATGGTCTACAAAGCTACACAAAGAAACCCTGCCTTGAAAAAAATTTAAAAGTAAAGGAAGAGGTCCTTTCTCAAAAATAAAAGGTGGGAAACAACTGAGAGAGACGCCCATGTCAAACTCTAGCATCTACATACATCCACACACAAATAAAGAATAACTATTAGGATGGCTCATTGGCAAGAGCTGAGCAGTCCTAAGATGGTGCTGGCTGTTGGCCGGGTGCCTCAGTTCCCTCACACAGCTTCTCTCCAGAGAGACAGCTGGGGGAGTTTGTTTACATCCCAGAGGGAGGGTGTTCAGGGAGCATAAGTGAAGCTGAAACACACTCAGGCTGGGACTCCAGAGCCAGGACAATACACTGCCATGGTCAAAGAAGTCAAGAAGTCAGAATGACTTGGAGAGGGTCAGACACACCTACCCACTGTGGCTGGGAAGGGCTTCAGTCACAGCAAAGAGGAAGGAACAGGGATGGGCGCCACTGAAGCTGACCCTAAGCTAGTATTTAGTGGGCAGGGTGCCTGGTGAAGAATGCTGTCGAGAAGCCACCTGTGGAGCGAGTTCAGGGGACAGGGGTTAGCAGAGGATAGGAAGAGATGCAATGGGGTCTGAAGACAGTATCACCAGGAGCCCAGGTGTCCAGAAGGCCCCTCGGAGCTAGCCCTGAATATGAGCAGCTCTGAATACATATGTAGAATACATGGTACACATATGTAGACCAGGCCATGTCCACTACATTCCTCTATTATCTACTGTGAACACCTAAGTCTACACGTTGAGTCTAAGCAGGATGCCTGGAGTTAATGCTTCTGGAATCTTCTCACTGTCATGCAGAGTTGGGAATCGGGTAACCATTTCCTTTCGTTGTGCTGGGGGACACTGAGGTGTGCTCTGAGGAATCTCCCTGGGATCCCCAGTGGGTTAAGCTTTGGTTGCTCAAGGCAGTAACCTGCAGGATAACACACACTGTGTGTTGGCTTCTTCTCTTTCTTACCTCACTTCACTCACCATTGTTTTCATGTGTGTATGTATGTCCATATCCATGTAGGTGTGTGTGTGTGTGTGTGTGTGTGTGTGTGTGTGAGAGAGAGAGAGAGAGAGAGAGAGAGAGAGAGAGAGAGGGAGGGAGGGAGGGAGAGAGACAGAGACAGAGACAGAGACAGAGACAGAGACAGAAAGAGAAGGCTAGAGGTCAACCTCAGATATCATTCATCAGGACCCATACACTTTTTTGTTTGTTTGTTTGTTTGTTGTTTAGACAGGGTCTCTAATTGGTCTGGACTTATCCAGGAAGCTAGGCTGGTTGGACAGCAAGCTCCCAGTGGTCCCTTATCTCCACTTTTGGGATTACTAGTGTGAATATCATATCTGACTTCCATAGGCTCTAGAATCAAACTCAGGTCCCCATGTCTGCACAGCAAGCACTGTATTGATTAAGTCATCTATCCAGCAACCACCACCACCACCGCCCCAACTCCTCTTGTGCTCAAATTCTTCTCTTGGGATCTATGTCTGGGGAGATTCAAACAAAGACATGTGGATAGCCTTGAAAGCAAATTCTAGAAACACAGAGACATAGGAGTAGACTAGTGTGCAGGAAAATACTCCAAGCTTAACAGCTGCCACCTTCATGAGTTCAGCTGTGCCCAGTTGCAAAGATCTCCTCAGCTGGGCTTGTGATTGGTTGACCTTCCCTCACAGAGGGAGGGGCAGAGAGGATCTTCTAACCAGTTATCCACAGTTCTGTCCTAACTGCACGTGGCCTCAGGAAGGGACTTGAGGTACACAGGCTTGGAAGGACGAGAGACAGGCTTCATCTGTGCCACCATGCGAGAGCTATCGTCCCTGCTGGGTGCATACTTCCCAGTGTGTCAGCTTTAAGGCCACCCATGCTGCCCATGGCCCCTCCTGCACTGATCCGCTAGTAATGCTAATAAGCTCATTGTTCCTCCAAGTGAATTTTGGTTGACTCATAACTCTTTGACATTGGTGCCTTTTGAAGAAGGGAAGTAGATAGGATGTGTTGCCTAGTCCCCTCCCACCCACCCACCCCCACTCCAAAAGGAAATTCTCCCAACAAATAGCCATGCAATTCCCCCAGGCTGGGGAGTCAGACAGTCTGTGTTTGAATCTGCCTCACTAGGACGCAAATATTTAATGCTAACAGGACTGCTATTTATAGACGCTAGAAAGAGGTTCAGGAGAAGCAGAGCTGGGAACTTTAGAAAAGGAAGATAGTTCCAGAAGGATGGGTGACATCTTCCAATTATGAGAAGACAGAAATAAGTCATTTTACAGAAGCAATTGCAGAAATCCTGTGTTTTCCCATGATGCTTCAGGGGAGCCAGGTTTAAAAGACAAAGGGCAAGAGATGCTGCCATAAGAGACAGAGAACAAAGTTCCCCTCCCTCAGCCTGTAAGGTGAGTGAGAGGGAGGCCAAACCCCAGAATATGCTGTGGCTTGCAAATCCCTGAGAACAATAGAGGGGTCTTTGTTAAAGTAGGTTCCACACAAAACCAAGAAAGAGGAAAGGGCAGCTAGTGCCGGGGCAGAGTGTGCATTGTTCGGGTAGCAGAAGAAACAGAGCCCTGCATCTCCCACCTGTCTGACTCCTGTCCCCCTTGTCAGGCAAACGGCTGAGAGCACAGAAGGTGAAGACAGGAGGAGTAAGCAGAAGTCAACACTAGCTTAGGGGCCCATCAGGCTCCCAGGCTGAGCAGGGTCACCAGCCAGAAACACCGGCAGCCAGCAAGGCCTTGGGTTCCTAGGCTGGCAAGCTCTTGAACGGTAACTAGGAGCCACTTCAGGCTTTGTTCTCAGTCCCAACCGTTTTTCTGAACAGCTGAATGAGGATCAACACAGAACTCAGTGGGGGAAAGGCCTGACACCAGCAATTGTCAACACGGGACAATGTTACACCCATCCCTCCATACTTCACACCTTGCCAAGGGACTTTGGACAATGTCTGGAGACCACTTTGGGCTATCATAACAGAAGTGTAGGGGGCATTGTTGGTGTCCAGTGGATAGAAACTAGATATGCTACATTACTTCCAACCATGCTAAATGAAGACACCGCCCACCACACCACCGTCGTCATGTGTCCCCACCCCCCCACCCCACCCCGTGCCAGGACAAACCGGCTTAGCCCAGCATGTCAGTAGTTACAAGACTTAAGAATCATTGGTCTAAACAAATGATTGTAGGACGAATGAATGGATGAATGAATGAATGAATGAGACTCAGCACTGTTGTGAGTCCTGGGAATGCAGAGGAGTAAGACAGTGTCTCCCTCAAGAGCTCCCAATCCAGAGGAGAAGAAATGGAGTCTGCCAAGAACATAACGTGGAAGTAAATGGGGGCATGCATGTTCTTGGCGAGCTGGAGACAACACGTGCCACCCAGTGTGGGAAGAGCGGCTGAGACAGGCCTCAGCTGGCCCTGGGTGCTGCAGTGAGTCCCTAGGTGGGGTCTTCCAGGCAAAAGGCTCAGGAAAACTACTGAGTGTGGTAACACAGTCAGATATTGTTCACAGAAAATGCTTAGCAGCTCTGGTTAAAAAATTCTTCCCTCCAGCCAAGAATTAGTACACTAGTCTCATCCATAAATCTGCCCACAATGACCTCATGCACCAAACAGTAGAATACGGTGGAACCTTGGAGAATACACTAGAACTCTCTACCCATGCAGATGTGTCACACTCTTTTTAAGTACAACTCAGTAATTTTTAATAAATCTATAGAATTGTGCAATGATCACTATAATCCAGTTTTAGAATATTTCTGTCACCCCAAAGAGTCCCCCATGTACATTTGTACTCAATCACCATTCCTAACCCCAGCCTGAGGCAGTCACCAATCTGCTCTCTGTCTCTTCATAGCTGCTATTTCAAGACAATTCAAATAAATGGAATCGTACAGTACCTGCTCTTGTGCCTGCAGCTTCTCTCGCTTAGCGTGAATCAGTAGTTTGTCCCTCTTTATTGCCAAGTGCTGCCTCAGTCCCATGCCTATTTAAAGGACTGTGCTGGTTACGGAATGAAGGATGGAGCAGAGGAGAGAGAAAGTAGAAGCTAAGAGAACAGTTAGGAGACAGTGGTAGTCTGAGTGGCAGAATGGCTGAGCACCGAGCAAGAAGGAAGGGGTGAGGGTACAGGGCCTGGAGCAGCTGACAGTAGGGCAATCTGGAAGACTTGCTCTTGGGTCAGGTCTGTCTGGGCAGAGAGAGAAGACTGGGACATGGCTGGATCCCCACAGGGCTGGCTAAGAAAGGGGATGTGAGCTGATTGTAACTGCGGGGACATTCATACCTGCTAGAAAGAACCACTGTTCAGCAGATCCAAGCTAGCCTGGGCACTGCTGGGAAGCTGGCTTCTAGGGCTTTCAGCTGGAGACAATAATAACAAGTTTGTGGGATGAATAAATGGCACAAAGCTGTGAGGGACAGCAGGTTGGGGTAACACAATTTGAATCAGTCTCAGCAGGTTCAAATGATGGGCTGAATCATGCTGGTAAGACCTAGTGGCCAGCATTGTTCTGGGCACTAGTATGTCTTTGAGGATGTGTTGTCTACAAAGACATCATAAAAAAAATCTGAAGACTGCCCATGCATCTGCTCTAGGCTATAAGGGCCAGCTCTGCTCAGATTCTTGTGGAATGGAAGGCTTCTTCACTCCAAGAGGAGGAGCCTGCCCAACCCCCAGGATCCCTGGGTGCAGAGTCGCTGCTCACTAGGTCCACTCCTCTAGGGCCTATCTCCCTGAGACAAGCCCAACAGGTTAGACAGTCTCTGGCATGCCTCCCCACGAGATGCTAGAATGAGAGGACTTCCTGCTTCCTTGTGCAAGCTGTATTAGTTAATTCTGTGCTGCTACAACAGAATGACAAGGTCTGGGTTACTTATAAGTTAATGAAATGTTTGAGGCTTATGATCTGGGGGCTGAGGTCTTCAAACAGCATGGTGATGGTATCCTGCTGAGGATTCCCTGACTGTGTCACCACATGGCAGAGAAACAGAGGGTGAGCTGGTGTCTATAGAAGAGTTCACACGAGAAGCAGGAAACAAGTAAAATTGGGAGGGGGGCCTGGGTTGGTTCTTTCTTAGTCCAGTGATAGAATAACCCAGGGTCCCAAAAGAACTATGTTAATCTCTTCCAAAGGTAATGCCCTATGGGCAATGGCCTAATTATCATTCACTTAAGCTCTATCACTTGAAGTTGTACTATTCCCCAAATTACCTCCCCTAAATCCCACCTTCTGGCATTCAAAGCACAGTGCTGAACTATACTTTTCGGTCCTCTGGTGGCATCCACTGCTTGACCCTTCCAGTGTCCTGGGCAATTGTTTTATCCCAGTCTCTGCTAGCTAACAGGCAATAGAATGAACAGAGTCCAACGGGGAGTTCATCTTTGTATCCGTCTACACCAGCAGGGCGCCAGACCTTAGGCAGGATTAGAAATAACTCAGAGGCCACAGAATGCCCAGACCACTTAACTAATGGACACCTTCCTTCGAGTCTGTTCAGATTTCTGAGTATTAAGCAAAGGCCTTAGCCTTCTGTGCATTGTGCTCTAATGCACAGAAGTTGAACACCCTGGATATATCTACTGCATTTTCTAATTATGCAATTAGCACGAGCTCTGGGAGCCAGATTTAGAAAACATAAGCATTGTTAACTTTTGATCATTTTCTTTTCCTGCTCATATAGAATGTATGGTCTGAATATTCATTCAGTCATACATACATACACATAAACACACACATATCCCGCAGATTTTCTTACTGTATAATTGGGATCAGCAGTATAATTTTCAGCTTAACATTTAAAATAACTCTTTGTCATTAAGAGATAAATGCGGTAAAATGTGTGCCACACAGGCCCACAGACTCAGCACACAGAAACCAGGGGCAGCGGTGCACACCTGTCATCCATGTGCTGGGGAGGTGGCCACAGGAGGCTCAGTGCAGCTCCTTGGTCAGCCAAATGAATCAGTGAGCTCCAGGCTCAGTGAGTGGCCCTGGCCCAAAAGTAAAGGTGGGGAGCAATGGAGGAAGGTACCCATCATTGACCTCTTGGTTCCACTGGTATATACACGCGCACGCGCGCGCGAGCACACACACACACACACACACACACTCATGTGCAAGCAGTGCAGTCTTTGATGATATCCCTTATGATCAGGGCATAATATTCCATCACCCCAGGTTCCGTGGCTGATCTACCATTGCCCTTCCACTGCCCCTGTAGTGTCTCAGGACCTGGGTCTGGCTTCGGTGACAGCTAAGTCTGGGGCTGCATTGCTCTGTGGGGCTCATGAATCTTTCCCCAGACACCTCATGCAGCTTCCCCCTCCCCCACCTTCTCGCTGCACCTGAGCGCTCCTTTCTGCTAGCCTTGTCCGGGTGTCTGCATCCTCTCTTCTCTCCTTGCTGTTCACGCCAAGGGCAAGATCTGCCCTGGCTTCCTGTTATCCCTAGCACCTGGCTCCTGTGACTCCAAGTCTTCACAGTCCTGCTGAGGCCACCATGGCTCTCTCCTGCCACCTCCTGCCCACTTGCGATATCTATGACACTGACAAAGCCCTTCCAAAGCTGAGAAGACTCGAAAGAAGGTGGGCTTAAGTCAGCATGAAGAAATTAAAGGGAGAAAAAGGTGAAGTTCCCCTGCAGTTTCCCTCCAACCACCTACAACTGAACACTTCACATGACAGAGCTCCTTAGTTGTGACAACACAGAACTAGGGGTCTTTGTCTGTAATATGCCTAGCAAGAAATCAAAACGGAATGAGACTGTCTGAATAAGCAGGAGAGGGGAGGGAAGAGGGGAGGGAGGGGTAAGGGGAAAAAGAGGAGGGGAGAAGGGGGAGAGAAGGCAGAGAGGAGCTGACAAAAGCATCTTTGTGCACCACTGTCGGCACAAAGCCTCAGGAAGACAGGGCTTAGGTTAGAATGAGAAAAGGGCTCTGTAAAAGGAGTTGTCCTCTGAGGAAACACCTGGCAGGAAGTCACCAGATACGAGGTTCAAGAAGAGGCGGCTTCACTGTGGCCCATGGAAGTGTATTCCCCACTCCTTAAGAGACTGGAGCTACTCTCTCAGCCTAGACACACACACACACACACACACACACACACACACACACACACACACACACACACACACACACGGGGGGGGGGGGGAGGGGCTAGGCCCTGCTCCAAATGATAGGACAGACTTTGAAAATCCCCCATGGAAGGCCTCACCCACCCTGGGGAGCAGAAAGGGGATGGGATAGGAGGTCGGTGGGGGACAGAGGAGGAGGGGAGGGAAAGGGAACTGGGATTGACATGTAAAACAAGCTTGTTTCTAATTTAAATAAAAAAGAAAAAATTAAAAAAAGAAAAAGATCGTCTGTATTCTTCCAGAGAGCGAGAGAGAGCGAGAGAGAGAGAGAGAGAGAGAGAGAGAGAGAGAGAGAGACAGAGACAGAGACAGAGACAGAGAGACTACTGAAGAAATCGCACCCCTACTGGGGCCACTTGGGGTGCAGAGGCCTTGAAGGTTCAGAGAAATGTAGGGTTGCTTCCTGAGGTGAGTCCTTGAACGGGGTCCCAGGCTGGTTTTCACTAGCTCTTTGTTCTTGATAGAGAGAAGCAGTGCTTGGAGTTACTGGGACAATCACAATGTGCTTCGTGCTCTCTTAGGCATGTGCAAGCCAAGGCCAAAGGCCTGAGCTCCCATGATTCCTTGCCAGTATCCATCTGCACCCATACACCCCATGGCCACTGCAAAAGGCAGTGTGTAACACTCGTTAATTTCCCTCCTCTAGCTTAGGGCAGAGAACAACCAGCAGAGGCAGCATGTGAGTCCCCAAAGGGACAGATTCATTTGTATTTGGGAGTGGTATAGAGAAAGCAATTCTTAAAGGGCCCGGGCAGGGGGTGTGTGGAAAGGCAGAAATGTTGTCTCCCTTCTTGAGGACAAGATATCATGTGAGGGTGTCAAAGGCGGGGTTTTGTGTTTTGCATGTTTTGAAGTGTAAATGTGGATATAAGGGACATCGTTGGTTGAGGAAAATCCTGTAACAAGCACCATCTCTCTGCAAATTTGGATCTGGCACAGTAGTGACTGCCATGACCCTCTGGGGACATTCTTCTGACTGTTCATGCTTCTGCAGCAAGATCAGGGGATGTGGGGTGAGAATAAAGTAAAGAGGGAAATGGCAGATGACCCCGCCTGAGAAAAAGGAGAGATGGAGAGCATGACCCACGGCACTGCTGCTCTCCCCAGAGCAGGACAAAGACATGGGGACATGCCCAGTTGTCCAGTTTTAGAACCACTGGGTTGTCTCAGGATCCCTTCTCACTGAGATCCCCCAAATGGTGACACACAGCCCTCAGGACTTGGATACAACTAAATACTGCAGTGGGACTCTGAGAGCCTGCAGCCATCTACCTAGGCAGCTCCAGTGGTTAAGTCTATTTCTCAATAGCTCAGCCCACATTTCACAACTGTTTATATAAGAAAGGCTTTCAAAGGTAAGTGCGTTTATCTACTTTTGGCTTTCCAGACTTGAGCTGGTTTATGGGACCCAGCTGATAACCCCCGGCATCCACTATCCTGAACTCCTTTGTAACTAGTGCCTCAGCCACACAGCCCAGAGCCACCAGAAAGTTTGGCACCCAGTAGTAACTGTGGGCTGTGTACTGACCTACTCCTAAGGCTTAGCTGCAGGGATCTTAAAGCCAGTCTTGTGTCTTTCCAGTCACCCCTTAGCTGTTTAGTAATCATTCTCAATGAATACGTCTTCCTTAAACATCCATGGATCTGGAATTCTTAGTTCCCTCTACTAAACAGACTGAGAGGGAAGTAGGGCAGTGGGCAGAAGTGAGGCGAGCCACTTGGAGCCAAGCGGGACCCTTTGCTCAGAAGCCTGCTACTAGTGTGCATCTGGTCCTGTCTCTTTAGTTTCCCTGTCCGCAAAGCGCCTCTTCCCATCACCATCATGGAGGCAGCACAGGGCTCCAACCTCCAGGGCTGCTGGACTCTGCTCTGCAGTCCCCCTCTTGCAGGCTCCAGGGTCCAAGGCGTGTGTGATCACATGTACATCTCAGCTAAGCTCAGTGGCAAAATCAGCAACTCCGAGGTTCGTAATTCAGAGAAAAGGATGAGAACATTATTAGTTCAATATTGTGGCGAATGGATAATCACAGCAAGATTAGAATCTCATAACACAAGTGTTCTAAGACGTGTTTTTGTGATATTAAAACATTTCTCTTTTTATTCACATCCAGACCCCAGGTTAAGTTAGCTATTGAAGGTCATGCCAATAACCAGTCTACCTCAGAGACGGAACCAAATCTTGCTGACGCCTTGCCTTTTGCAAAGCTTTATAAATTCCCATCATTAACTACATCCTGGTGTGGCAGGAAGTTGCTTCCTGGCTTTTGGGCTAAGGTCAAGCCCATTGATAATATCTAATCTGCATCCACAGGGAATGCTGTGAGGGGATGAGCTAAAAGGCCTTGCTTGTGCGGCACGGGTGTCTACCACCGAGCCTCACCAGAGCCCCATTATTTTTATTTTGAGACAGGGTCACACAAAGTTGTTCAGGCTGGTCTTGAACTCATTGTGTTGCCCAAGGAAGCCTCAGCTTGCAATCCTCCTGCTTAGGCCTCTAATAGCTAGGATATAGGCCTGTGCCACCAGGCCCGGCTATGAGGAAGGAACTTGCTGCACAAAATCCAAAGAGGCCCTGGTTTTCAATCCTCTGCATCACAAAAAAGTAAGGAACCCCAAATTCCAGGTGAGTCCATTGAACCAGAAAATGTAACTCTCACTTGTTTCAAAGTGAACTCCTCCCCACACGACATTTATTTCTTCTCTAATCCAGTGCTATTCTAGAAGGTTCTCAGCAAGGTTTTTCTCTTTGGAAATTCTACTGCTTTTGCTTTTCCCTCTTTACTTCTCTGAGTAAAGGAAGACAGAGTCCTTGGCACATCTGAACAGGGTGCAGGAGAGAAAAGGTGGTCTGTGAGGACCAGTTGACAGTGAAATGTAACCCTACGGAAGAGCTCCCCGAGTCCCCACAGCTCTGCAGATACTGCCTTCTGCATTAAAGGCTGCTCAAGATGAGACAAAATCCCGAACAGTCTCATGTTTCTCTGGAGCCCTTGGGAAGTTCAAGGCTGATTTTCCAATCCAAGGTCAGTTATTGAGTGCAACCATCAAGACAGAGATTGGAATGACAGAGCCACAAGTCAAGGAATGCTGGCAGCTTCCAGAAAGTGAGAGAAGCAAGGACTGGATGCTAGCCTAGGGCCACTGGAGGAAGCTGCAACCTTGTGTACTTTTTGGTTTTGACCTAGCATCCTGGTTTCTAATTTTTGACTTCCAGACAGAACTGTGATAGCATAAATATCTGTTATTTTAGGTCACCAAGTTCAGGGTAACATTTAAGCCTGACCATAGGAAACCAATATACTCTGTAGTCATGGAGTTCAGAATAAAAGGGAAAATTCTCTCATAAGGGACCTCCCGGGAGGCTTCCAGATGTACAGTCTGAGTTGTTCCTCTAGGTTAAGGGAGTTATGGTAGAAACTGGTGGGAATGAGATGGGCAAAGCGTGGAGGCAGGAGAAACCAGATGATGTGAGGATGACTGGGGAACAGTGGGGAAGCCATGCTGCACCACACCTTGGCTTTAGTCCTGTGGTACTTTGAATGTATCTGATCCCCATAAGCTTATGGGGAGTGGCACTATTAGGAGGTGTGGTCTGGTTGGAAGAGGCTGGATGACACAGGCCTTTAATCCAGACCTTAAACTGGAGAGCACACCTTTAATCTGGGCCACCCCTTCTGGTGGAAGTGTGTCACTGTGGGGACCGGCTTTGAGGTCTTTTTCTTAAGCTTCACTCAGTAGGACAGTCAGTCAACTTCCTGTTGCCTGCAAGACGTAGCTCTCTCAGCTCCTGCACCACATTTGCCTGTAGGCCACCATGCTCCCCTTCATGGTCATAATGGACTGAACCTCTGAAACTGTAAGTGAGCCCCCTCAATTAAATGTTTTCTTTATATGACTTGCTGTGGTCATGGCATCTCTTAATGGCAACAGAAACCCTAGCTAAGACAAGTCCACACACCAGTTTCCACAGGCTTCCCTCAAACACGCCTAACCATGCCAGTGGGGGACATCTTACAGCTTGTTCTTCCATGGCCTTCCATCAAGCCACAATGTTCTGATGTGTTATAGAAAAGTCCATGTGGCTCCTTTGTGAGAGAGTTTTAAGAGTAAATGACTGACCAACTGGTTATCATTCTCTTAACCTTCTGGGACAGTCCCGAGTCATGCTGACCGTCTATCTGCTTGATGTGGACATAGTGACACATGTGGCAACCATGTGGGATCAGCGACTGTGAGGAATGCATCTCTATAGCTCAGTGACAGCCAGTGTTGTGATGTCACTGGAAGGCCCCAGCTGAGCTGATGGGCTCTCAGACACAAAGCAAATCTCTTCAACACAGTGGCTGATGCACCAGAATCCAGAAATTATCTGAACACGCTTTCTCCTCTCATGTTAAAACCAGTTTTAGAGGAAGATAGAGCTCTGTGGAGAGAGGCTTGCCTCGTGTGTGTATGTCTACCCCCCAGAACCTCACAAGTAGGATGTGGTGGTCACGCCTGCAATCCCAGCACTCAAAGCAGGGGGACCAGAAGTTCATGTTATCTTTGGATACATAGTGGAGTACAGGCCACTCTCTGGTACATGAGACCTTATCTCAAAAACAAGAACAACGACAACAAAAACCCCTAGGTTTCCTTAGGGGCAATCTTCAACTCACAGGTTCCTCTACATCCCTATCATCAGTTCAAGTTTGCATTTACCATTTCAGACACAACTGTGGAAATACTTGAGAAGAAAAACCAATAGAATCTAAAACGGAAATAAAAGACTCCTAGAAAATGATGAAGGAAACAAACCAGCCCCAAACATCAGAGGGAATCTACTCACCGCTCCAGGTGGTATAGTAAGTCTGTAAATAAAATGAAAATTATTGAGTCCAATTTTTTAAATGTCAGATTAGCCAAACTGGATAGCAATTTAGATACCAGACTATGAAACAAATTTCAAGTAATTGTTTAAATATCAACAGTTATTTATAAGTACTAGGTAAGCTGTAGCTACAGGGAGGCTGTGGAGACAGGTAAGCTGTAGCTACAGGAAGGCTGTGGAGACAGGTAAGCTGTAGATACAGGGGAGCTGTGGAGACAGCTAGAGGGATAAAGCACTTTCTGCATCAGTATAAAGATTGGACTTTGGCTCTCCAGAGCCCGTGTAAAAAGCTGCAGTTATTGTAACTCCCTGCATTCCCAGCACTTGGGAGACAGAGACAGGGTTCTCTCTGACGCAAGTTGAGTTCCTGCCATGACTTCCCTCAGAGACGAACAGTGACTGGGACACGCAAGTCAAGCAAACCCTCTCCTCCCCAAGTTGCTTTGGTCAGTCTTATGTCACAGCAACAGAGAGCAAACAGGAGAGAAATCAAGTAAGGCAGACACCCAGTGCAACCTCTGGCCTTTACACACGTGCACACACACACGCAGAACCATGCATCGCATAACCATGCCTCGGACACATGCATGCACATACCACACACAGATAAGATGTCATACAAATGTATGGAGTGTTGAAGACGTGAAACCAATGCCAGATACAATGAAAGACTGACAGATTTGACTGTAAACTATTTTTAAACCTCTGAGTGAAAGAAAAATTTAAAAGAAAAAAATAGAATTGGGAAAAGATTGCAACTGTGTAGCAAAAAGTTGGTAGTCTTTTGTACATGGCTCTTAAATGCAGAAGTCAAGGCAACCTCCATCTCTTGTCTTCTTGTCCACAATGACAAATTAAATGACATGGAATAGCCCATGCTTTGAATCCAGGGAAATGAGCCAAGTTCTTTGTTAGATGCAACAGAACTGATTCTGACTACCTCACCCAGGCAAGTGATCCCACTGATCCCAGAAGAACAGAGAAGTGTGTTTGCGGGGTGTGTGTGGGGAGTGTACCAAGCTTGGGCCAGAGCAACGGAAACAAGTTTCCAGATGATGCTGAAGGCGTGTCTCGTGAGAACACAACAGCTGTCTCACTGTACATGAGATGCTTTTGGAGCCACCTCCGTCTCTGTACCAGAAATTGGACTTTGGTGTGACCCCCAGCCGTCTCCCCATCAGAAAAGCGGATTCCTGTTGTCCCTGGGGCTTTGCCTTTGCATCTCTCCCTCTCTCCCTCTCCTTCTCCCCCTCCTTCACTCTCTCTCTCTCTCTCTCTCTCTCTCTCTCTCTCTCTCTCTCTCTCTCTCTCTCTCTCTCTCTCTCTCTCTCTCTCTCTCCCTCTGCCTCTCCCTCTCTCTCTGTGTTCTGTGACCTCCCACATACAGCCCATGTTGTGCACATCCCTGCACATCTATTTTTTTGATGTTTGCATGTTCACAGCAGGCTAGCTGGTCTATGTGTGCCTAAGGAGTCTCCTAACCCTACCTCCCATCTCCTGACTGGAATGGTGCAATTATAGGTGCGCCCCACTGCTCCCAGCTTTATGTGGGCGCTAAGGACTTGAACCAATGTGCTCACACTTGTATAGCCAGCACTTTACAGAGCCATCACCTCGGTCCTGCCCCTGCTTCCTACTGCTACTTCGTCCCCTTGTCAATACTAAGGGAATGGGTAACAGAAGGACCTGGCCTGGCATCACGCACCTGCACCAGAAACAGCTAAGTTGAGGGAAAACAACTGTTTGACATTTTCAGCCTCTGTGGTGGGCAGGTGGCTCTTCATCTTCTCCAGAATCACAAGGAAGAGTGTTTTCTAAACATCTATCATTGATGGTTAGACATGTCTAAAGGAAAAATTTGTTTACAATTATTAACGGGTTAGTGATAATTTAGAACTGTATGGATTCATTTGAACACACTACATCTTAATTCCTGCCTCAGAAAATGGTATGGATGCCTATCTCTGAGTGGAGGGAAAGGAGAACAAGGCATTTGAGACCTTGGCATTGTGGTACAAAAATGGGGAATGTAAAGGTCCAGCTGAGCACACTGAAGAAAAAGGTGTCAATGATACTCATTCAAGCAAGGGAAGGTTCTGTGCAGAACCGTTGGGTCTGGAAGGAGATGGGGTTCAACACGAACAGCCTGAGCCAGTGGGAACTTACAGCACTGACTCAGGGTGGGAGTCAGGTAACCGAGAATTCCTAAGCAGAGACATGGGCATCAAGCGCGATTCCAGCCAACTAGGTTACAGCAGACTCTTCCTGAATTATCGGACCTCACCTGGGAATGAAGAGGAGGGACCCGAGCAGAGTCTGGGCGGGAGGCTCCTTCCGGCTGACCTAGCAGCACTGTTGGTTAAAATGGGAGTTGCTGGGCTGTGCACAGGGAAGGGCCTGGAGAAGCCTGTGGAGCCGACTTAAGTTTGGCTGAGCAAACTATGTTTTTAAGTACAGATGAGGCTGGAAGGGGGGGAGGGTTCTAGTAATGGAAAGAACAGAAAGGACAGTTAAAAAATACCCATGATACTGGGCTTTAGGGATTTGTTTGTTTGAAACATCTGTGGGCCAGGAGTAAAGTGAGAAACACAATATTTCCTTGTGCACCCAAGTAGACTCTCAGTGTAGACACCTACACAGGACACTACATAGGGACCGGAGTTCAATCCTCAGAACCCATGAATGTGCAACCATGCATGTTGTTCCAAAGGCACTGTCCACCTGCTTCATTTTTTAATATTTATTTTTATTCCTGTGCCTGTGTTTGTCATATGCGTGCATAGAAGCCAGAAGAGGGCGCCAAACTCCTGGCGCTATTTACATTCAGCTGTGAGCCACAAACATGGGTACTGGGACCGGAACTGGCATCCTTTGGAAGAGCAACAAGTGCTCCTCGCTGCTGGGCCTTCTTTCCAGCAAGACTAGTGGAAGAACTTCGGGAAACTGTGCCGTCCAAAGCATGTGCCCCCTCAGAAGTAGGTACTCCGGCTGGAGATGCCAATTGGTTTGCTGAACCCACGGGGCCAGAAGCTAGGAACAAGCGTTCCTAGTTTTTAATGGATGCTGCATGTGGTGCACGCACGTGCTCTCATCCTCCTGTGTGGTACAAGGAAGTTCAAACTGAGGTCAGTTCCAGAAAAGCAAGCAAGACAGGATGTGTTTAACCAAGTGTTTTCTGGGTCAAAATCACTGCTTGCTTCCCTACCCTTTATAGTATGGACTATCTCCGCCTTTTCCTCTCTCATAGAGAGAAAAAAATTGCAAGCCTCCTTAACCTAATAAAACAGGCACACTGGCATTTGTTTGGGGACCTAGAATACACACAAAAAGCCACTAGAGCTTTATTCTGGTTCGACATCAAGTCACAATTAAACCTTCCTCCAAGTCTCTGTTGTCCTGGTAACTGCTCGCTACTGAGAGAACATGGAGGGCGTGATTGCCCAAAAGGGTCTGGAAGGAGAGCAGAGCGAGAGCTTATTAAGGAATTCTCCCCGTGCTCACCAGCCGCAGCAGCCATGTCAGACGGCGGAGCAGAGCTGGGGGAAAGCCCTCCTCCAGGTCGCGATGCTGTGATGGGTTTGGGGCTCGGCTGCTGGGAAGTGGCTATGCATATTACAATAACAAGCCTGACGCCAGTACACCAAAAATATTGACAACAAATAGTATTTTGAATAAGCAGATGGTAAATCCCCTTAAACACATTCGGCTCTGACGGATATATTTAGACGCAGATGAATAGTCGCCGGGGATTTTTTTTTTTAAGTGTCAATTGGTGTGAATGAATAAAGATGGTTTTAAAGGAACTGAACTGCTTAGGGATTAGAGCCAACTGGAACAATTTACTTTAAAAAAAGGGGGGGGGTCCTCCAAGCTTGAGAGTCTCACAGTTTCTGACTGAAGCAGAGGGTCTTTAGCGCTTGTGTCTTTCACCTGTGCAGATGAGCCTTCTCTACTCACCTGTCTTTCTAATCGTGCATAAGGGAATCTTGCAGCAGCAAGGAACCAGTGACTGTGGCAATGACAAAGAGGTTTTTTTTTTTTTAAAGTAGCAGTCCTTTTTATTGTGGCTTAACAGATTTTTAGCAAGAAGACTGAGAATATAAATTGGCTTCATTTTTAAATCCTGAAGAAAATGCCTAAACAGCCCATAAGGTCCCACTTCAGGCAATTAAAAAAAGCTCAGAATAGCAAGCAAGAGGGAGAGAAAAGAAAAGCACAAAATTTATTTGGACACTGTAGAGGAAAAAAGGTTAGTGATGAGACCAACTTCATCCCCACATCGTCTCAGAGGCCCTTATGTGAACCTGGTGCCCAGTTTGGGGAGGCGGGAATGGTGTAAGAGTAATGTCAGATATAACTTATGTTTTTGTTCTTGCAATGTAAAATGTGTCCTGAGCATGTATGTAATAATAAGGATGGTTTAGACTTTCTCCTTCCTAGTATGCAATCTTCCTCATGGGCCAAATTCTAGTCCCTCACTGACAATGGAGGTGCCCTGAGAAAAAGGGTTAGAAAAACTGATAGGTGAGATGGCTTCATTGGCAAAGTACTTCTTCCAACACAGGACATGAGTTCCAATCCCCAGCACCCACATAAAGAATCTTCATGCTTGCTGGCCAGGCTAGGCAAAAAGAAAAAGAAAAAAAAATCAGTGAGCTCCAGAGCTCCAGATTCAGTTGAGAGAAGTTGACTCAAAAACTAAAGCTGAGAACAATGGAAGACGATACTTAGTCAAGCTCTGGCTCCACATATGCATGGAGAGGTGAACGTACACGCACACCCCACACACACACTAAAGAGAGAGAGACATTTGCTCGCTTCGCCTCTGTTTTTAGGGTCCTTAAAGGACGTCTGGAGAGGTATTCTCACTGTAACCTTCAGTTTCCTCTCAGGACTTGGGAATATGATTTTTCCAAGTCCTATCCTGACAGGAGACGCCGTCACTCAGCCTTCTTTCGGGTACCACTGGGAAATGGCCTTCACCCTATGCTCCTCATCTCTGAGAAAGCTACTTAATGATGCATAAAAGGAATTATTATAAACTAAGACGGACTCCGCACGGCAGCTGCTCACGGTGTGGAAAATCACAATTTTTCATGGCCTGTTTTCTTTGAAAATGTGTGCCCTTTCCCCATCCTTAATGCATTCTGTATATGTAAAATAAATACTCCTCGCAGCAGGCCCCTGGCTCGGAGGCCTTAAAACCTAATAAAGGAGTCCTGTGGTTTAATGGCCCTTAAATGCTCGACATCTTTTTCACTTAATGTAAAATCCATCTGATCTAATAGCCGTGACTGAATTATAGATATATAATTTTTTCTATTAAATGTTAATCTTCTGACTTGGCACAGCAATAGACGCTCTAAATTATTAAGAAGGCAATAACCTCTCTAAACTCTTTCCAGAATTCAGGATATTCCCAGGTCTGCTAGCATACAAAATAAATCTGCAAACCTGCATGAAATAAATAAGAACCGTGCCTATTAGATAAGACAACTTGATAGCAAATGACAATTATGGGGACATTGTCTTCTCGGTGTCTCCTCCCCTATTTCATTGAATATAAATTCATATATAAATATGTATACATACTATATGTGACCAAATCATGTGTCTATATAGCTAGGGAAACAGCCTTCAAAAAGTCTCCCTCTTTTTCATTTACATATGACTTTTTTGTTATCTTCTTTCGATTGGATCCATTCATTGGTGGTGTTTGTTCAAGCAGGCAGAAATAAGAATGTCCTCTAATGGATAGAGGGATGCCACATGCCCAATTGTGCTAACCACAGCTTTCCTACTGCCCAGGGTGCGGGGGAGACTCGTGAGACAGAAGTTGCTGTCCTGGCTTCATCTTTTCACTTCTAAATCTATATATTCACTTAAGGCAAAGGTGAGTACAGGGTCAGAGAGATGGTTCTGTGGGTACTATGTGATGCCTTAACATCTTTCCACAGGTCCTGCACACACACACACACACACACACACACACACACACACACACACACACACACACACACAGGCTGGTGACTAACCTTTAACATGGGTTTGGAGGGATATTTAAGATCCAATTCATAACAAAAACTACACTAATTCCACCTGAGATTTTAAAACAAGATAGGTATACCTAGTGGTTAGTCACTGCAGGAATATTTCATTTTAATAGGTAATATTTGGGGGTTGGAGTGTGTAGTGTCAGAGGACAGCTTGAGGGAGTCGGTTCTCTCCTTCCACCATGAGGGTTCCAGGGATCACACTTAGGTTGTTGGGTTTGGTGGTACACATCACCTGCTGAGCCATCTCACCTGCACAACATTTACATTTTAGTTTTGTATTTGCAAATCTTTACATATGTATACCATGTGCATGCCCGGAGCTTGCAGTGACCAAAAGAAGACACAGGATTCCCTAGAACTGGAGTTACAGGCAGATATGAACTGCCTCATGTGGAGAACGTTCTGGAAACCAAAACAAGGTACTCTGCAAGAGCAGCAAGTACTCTTCTCCAGCTCCCCGATGGCCCCGTTTTAATAGATAATTCTTAATACTGGCTGAAGGTAAAAAAGAATAAGCTTGCAGGATGATGCTGGAATGATAAAGAAGAAAACTCTAAGGATTAAAGAATGAAGGATCAGACCTCTGCTAGAATTCAGTGACCCTCACAGAGAACTTGCAGATCTGTAAATGACAACTGGCCTCTTCAGGTCTCACAGTCTTTCTGAACACAAAACAGCAAAGACAAGCATCTCCCATGATCTATGCTCCACTCTTATTAAAAGGCTTTAGTCATCAATACTTTAAAATGTGATTTCAGCCTGGCACCTCAACAGGTCAGTGGCTGACAACAGAATTGGCTTAAAAGGGTTTAGACAGCCAACCAAAATGACTATTATGTTCCATATTTAGACTCTGACAGCTTTCACTCTAAATTCTCCAAAATTAAGAAACGGACTACTTAGCTTTCCAGTCTTCTATAAGTACACTCAGTTTTCAGGTAAAGACAAAAATAAAATATACAGGGGCTGGGGAGACGCCTCAGTGATGGAGAGCACATACTACTCTTGTAGGGTACTCAAGTTGGTTCCCAGAACCTGTGTCAGGAGGCTCAGAACCATCTGTAACTCCAGCTTTAGGGTGACCTGATGCCCCTTCTGGCCTTTATGAGCATCTGCACTCAGGTGCGCATACACAAAACTTAAGACACAACATAAAATATGCATAAGGTTACTTCCCCAACTACTAAGGAAAACACAGCTCTGAACATAGGTATTCAGTTCAGAACATCCATCTGTTAGACTTCAATAAGTGGTCCAACACTCTGAAAACAGAATTCATGACAAAAAAAATACTAAATATAACAACTAAGGAACCAGATTTTGCTCAAGTAAACTTTCTGTATCTATCTCAAGAAGTAAAAAGAAATCAGTTATGACTTTTCATTGTTTACACAATGAGGAAATGTGGAAAATGCTGGCTGATAAAGAATGACACCATGCCATCTGCAGGAAAATGCATACAACTGAAGATCACAATGTTACGCTAATAAGGTCAGTCTCAGAAAGATAGATATCACATGTCTTTCCTCATTTGTGGTTCCCAAACTTTACAGTGACATAATGTATATGAATACAGATTACATGAAAGCAGAAGTAACACTATCCAGGGCAACAAGGGGGACTGATGATGGGGGGTATCAGGGTACAGGGTGAGTATGCTTAAAAGTCATTGCATGCTTTCATGGAAGCCCCTTATATAGCCTTGTATTTTTTAAAATACTTTTTCAAAAAAGAAATACAATGGCATATCCTTGGTGTGAGTGGTCATTTTTCCAACTGTATTAATTGAAGATAGGATTTTAAAAAACTGGTTCAGAATGCTCAATGATGATTAAGGCACAATTTGTGACAGAAGGAAACTCAGGGGCTGGGGAGATGGCTCAGTGAATACAGCACTTGCCACATGTGTGTCAAGAGCAGAGTTTGGATCCCCAGAACTAACTTATAAAAGCCTGACAGGACTGGTGGCCAACCTGTAACTCCAGCACAAGGGAGCCAGAGACACAGAGGGATCCCCAGAGCAAGCTGGCTCATTAATCTACCCTATTGCCAAGCTCTGGGTTCAACTGAGAGTCCCTGCTTCAGTAACTAAAGTGATGAGCAATGAAGGAAGATATTCAATATCAACTTAGGGCCTCTATGTATGCATATACCGGTTCATGCACACTCACATGCACCCATACACACATGAACATATATATATATGCAACACACACACACAAGAAAGCTCAGCTGAAATGATCCATTTGTGCAATTACTTGCTAAATGTCACATTAGTACTTTTTAGTGTGAACAGTAAACAAAATATTAATCAAAATAAAGATATAAATTTATTTTGTCTTTAGTAAGATGTAGTTAGTGAAATAACTGGTTAGAGAATTTACCATAAATATGTCCAATTTTACTATCTTCTTGCTGTCTTTATTCTGGCAGCTCTCTGCATTGTGGCACTGTTGTCTAAAGCTAGACGATGTTTCCCCAAATCAATCCTCTCTAATGTTAATTTTGCAAGAAACTTGTGTTTCCCATTATTAATCCCATTCGGATGACGTGCCTATAAATAAGTCTGAAACATTTGGAGGACACACGTATAATGAGTGCTTAATTACAAGTCACAAATGTCAAAGCAACAGCGAAAAAGTCAAATTTTTAACACTTTGGAAAGATTTGCACACCATCTCTCTTTGTTCTCATTTGAGAGACCATGGTGAGGATGTCAACTGCAAGTGACAAAAGGCTAAAGCTCTGCCATGGAGACCACGAGGTAATCTTCTTATAAATTCCTCAAATATTCGGCGCCTGCCTGTTCTTGATCTACATGTAATTTAGCACTGCAAAACATTTATGAAGAGAAGTCTCTCTTAAAAGGTGTTAGTGTAAGAAGAAAAACAGCCAAAGGCACCATTTTGCTGCTCAAGAAAGATGCACCTTGACTAGCCGCATGGTCCACTCCTCCACAGTGTGTCAGCCTTACAGACCACATGAGGGAAAAATGTTCTGTCTGGTCTGTAAGTATGTGTGTGCAACATGTGTTCCTGTGCATGTGGTGGCCAGAGGCTGACATCTGGCATCTTCGTCAATCACTCTCCATCTTACTTTTTGAGATAGCTGGCTGATCTGACTGGACGGCCTCAGACTCTGCTCTCTCTGCCTCCTCAGCGCTGGGATTACAGATGCACACTGCTGCACTTGGGGGAGGAAACTGGGTCCTAGGGATTGAACTTGGGTCCTCATGGTTGCCTGGAAAGTCCTTTACTGACTCAGCCATCTCGTCAGTCCCTGAAAGATCTTTTGAGCCACTTAAAAATAACTGTCAGATAACTCAATTTCTCCAAAATCAATCTTTAGGTGCTTATTTCAGACCCTTTTCATATGGACCCATTCAAATGGCCCATATTTTATTACGTAAGACATTGTTTCAAAAAAGTATAAGTAGAAAAGATTTAGTTGAAGCAAGGCAAGGTGCATGCCGTTTGCCATGGTGTGAAATGAATGCACACAAAATCTAAGGTTGAAAAATTCAGTGATATGCTTATCTCATAAAAATAAAATAAAATTCAACAACAGAACAAAATATATTTTATTTACTGATACTATCAGAGTAAGGCCTAGAAGAGCCATGGAGTTGCACCCAGAATGCATAGCACCAGCAGGACAGGCTCCAGGTCAGCTGACATTAGCACACAAGGCCTTGTCGCATCTGTATGATCTGTAGTAAGGCTGCTTGTACGTCTTCATCCATGTGACCCTGGAAAGAAGAAGGATGGGAAGAAACAGTGTGTGTCATCTTTCTCGGACTCTGAAGGGGAAGTCTTTATCCTAGGGCACATCTCGTTGTTTCACAGGTGAACCCATTACCATGCTAAGAGTACCCCACAGGAACTCACCATTGGAAAAAAAGGTGTCAGGTTATAAGGAGTGAGTACACAAGAGGGACTCTTAACACTTACAAGCAAAAAGAACCGACGGCAGCAATGGTCTCTGCTGAGTAGGGCTGTATACATTAGAACAGTAAGCTCCAAGCATGTGTATACATGCGCATGTGAGTCCTCAGTCTCTACCTTCTATACAGAGGCAGAGGCTGTCACTTGAAACCAGAGCTTGGCATTGGCTGGTGAGTCTTCCTAGCCAGCTTGCTGAAGTATATACCCACTCAGCATTCTGTGGTGCTGGGGATCCAAACTCTGGCCCTCAAGCTAGCATGAAAAGTGCCTTGCTCACTCAGCCATCTCCCCGCTTTAAGGAGAAAAGCAACTGAGGAAAAATAACTCCCATACTTATAATTTTTACATAAGCAAGATGACACATCTCTGCAACTTGCCTATTCACCCAGTGTCAGAGCTATCTTTCTCCAGGGCCAGCTAACTGTTACTTTTTTATGTAATATCCCAATATACAGATATTATATTTCTATGCCTCTTCCCTAATGTCAGACATTTAAGATACACACACACACACACACACACACACACACACACACTTTATAGCCAGACACTTGGAGAAGAAATAGCTGGCTCAAAAGGCAGGTTTAGCACTGGGGAACAACTATAATGCCAGCACTCAGGAAGTGGAGGCAGGAGGATCAGGAATTCAAGGGCATCCTGGGCTCTATGAGACCTGACTCAAAAAACCAAGCAACAATAACAACAACAAGTCTGCTCAGTATTTGACTTTCCAAAGTATTACAAATATCAGTTTACACTTCCACCCAACAGAGCATAAAAGACCCCACTTTCCAAGCCCTAGGTTGATACTATAACTTAAAGGTACCTCTTATACATTAGCATCTCCCTTGTTGCAAAGTTGAGTGTGTCAGTCATTTATATTTTAAAGGAAACAGAGGACATTGGGTGTCCAGCCCTATCTCTAACACTGCCTCATTCCCTTGAGATAGGATCTCTCACTGAACCTGGGGCTAGGCTGGTGGCAGCCCCAGTGATCCTCCTGTCTCCGCCATCCTGGGTTACAGGAACTCAGGCAGCCATGCTTGTCTCTTTACATGTGTTTGTGATCTGAACCCAGGTCCCCATGATTGACCAGCAAGTGTGTTTATGCACTGAGCCATCTGAGCTTTTCTAATTCCCTTCATAAACATCCTACTCTATTGCCCACAGCTAGCTCTAATAATTGAAATAATCTTTCAGATCTCAATAAATGTCCCACCCACTCGAAAAGCAGCAGGGAAGCATCCCTCACATGCCATCCCTCTTTTTCAATGTCCCCTCCATCCCTATAAAAAAGCACACTATTGATTTAAGAATTTGATATCAGGCCGGGCGGTGGTGGCGCACGCCTTTAATCCCAGTACTCGGGAGGCAGAGGCAGGCGGATCTCTGTGAGTTTGAGGCCGGGCTAGACTGACAGCCTCCAAAACAATACAGAGAAACCCTGTCTCGTAAAAACAATAACAAAAACAACAACAACAACAACAACAAAAAAGAATTTGATGTCAGACAGTATGTTTACTGTTTACACTCTCTTGTTTAAAAAAATTCATATTTCTTTGAAATTTGTCCTCAGCACCATCTTCCACCCTTCCTCCTTTTTTAAAAAGCAGAACAGTGTGCCCTAACACTTCTCAAATCCAAATAATTCCTATTACCCCTCACCCGTCATTCCAACATTTGTCTCTTTCAGTACATCTTCTTGAACAATCTATTCTGAGAACTCGGGAGACGCTACTCACATGGCTGCCACAGAGCAGTAACAGCCCATCTTTCACACCCTAAACATTCTCTTAGCATGAAAGGCTTTCTCAGGACTAAGGAAGAGGATTTACAATCTTTGGCTTCACCATGTCTAAAGCTCCATAAATAAATATCAATTATCTCATACCAGATCAATTTTCCTTAATTATTACAATTCTATGCATATCTCCTTTGTCCTTTTCAGACTAAGTTTTCTCTACTTCAAAGAACCCCCCTAAACCACCGGGAAACATATGCAGTCCCCTCTATTCTCCCTCTTCCTGCTGACAGCCACGTGCAATGTCAAGGCATTATCCCAGCTAGCGACACTGTTAATGTGAGCTGCCATCGTGTGTTGCCAAACTGTCTAGAAGATGAGTGACAAGCAGATGGAGACAACACTAAATTTAAGATGTTGTGTTGCTGTATAGCTTTGTAAATTGTTCTGGGAGATATGCAAGCCATGATTAAAAGAAACACAATTATTTTTAAATAAGCATATGGGCTAGAGCAACTTCAAATGTCAATTACATTCATGTAAGTTTATTCAAAAAATAAAAACAGTATTTTAGTTTTCTCTAAAATGAAGTTTTTCCAGAGACACAGCAGTTCTTACCTGTGCAGCACTAAGAAGGTGTGTCCGATAGATAGCAATGACTTCCTGGTGCTGTCTGTCAGCATCCTAGAACCGTGGGAAAGTAGACAGATGAGAACATCATCACCAACATCTGCAAGACCAAGAGGCTCGTGGAAATGCTGTCCCGACACCTCCTGCTGCAGACTGGCGGATTATTAAAGGGCTCCCTCCTGCCACTCTTAGAACAAACCACAGATGCTGAATTACATATGATGGAGCTAGTGTAAGATTTTTCCCATTATGCATAGGAATATTCCTGGGAAAGCAATGACACCCTAGGTCATAGGGGTTTGCTGCCTCAGTTTACCTCTACTACTATGAACTTGCCAACTTATGCTTGAGGCCATTGCAAAAGCTTCCCATCCCCTTGATTCCAGTGTCCCCTTTGTCATGTTTCCAGGGCTGAGCTAGCTCTTCTCTTTTATCAGTGCTGACCCAAAGACCTCAGGGGTTGCCTCCTTATACATCTGAGAAAAATCCAAACTTACCAGCTTGCTTTCCCAAGTCCTCCACAACTCAGTCTCAAACAATAAAAACCAAGTATTTTTTGATATTGACTTTTATTATTTTAAGTGTGCATGTACACGCTTGTGGGTGTGTAAGTGCAGAGGCCAGAGGCATCAGATCCCCTGGAGTTGCTCTGTTCAATGTGGGTGCTAGGAACTGAACTTGAGTCCTCTGCAAAAGCAGTGTATGCTTCAAAGTTTCTAACTGCAGAGTCAAATCTCACGCTCAGGTCTAAAAAACACCTCTGTTGGTGTTGTTGTTATTGTTGTTGTTTTAGTGAGAGGAGGACAGGGAGAAGATGGATGAGAACGTGGGCCCACATGGAGGCAGAGGACAACTCTGGGGAGCAGCTCTCTCCTCCCACCTTTACGTGTGTGTTCCTTGGGTTGTCAGGCTTGTGCACCAAGTGATGTTACAGCTGAGCCACCCCATCCTCTGCCTCTAGGATGCTGGCTTACAGGCATGCATGGCCACGCCCTACTAGGCCTGCCTTTTGTCCCTCTCTGGCTATGGTGGCTAGATTCCACCTCAGTGGGGCTTTTCACACTACTTTCGTGGCCTGAAAGATCCTCTAACTTCCTTTCACCCACCAAAATGGTAATTCAGGCCAAGTTCTTCCTTCTTTGGAACCAGTTCCCAATTGACTGCTAGCCTTTCCTGCCTGGGAAAGAGCTATTTGAATGTGCTCCAGACCTCAGATGTTAGAAATAGTTCCCGATCATCACAGCCCATAGGTAAGAGATGTTTAGATCTAATGTTCATAATGACATTATTGATGTCATTATCACAGGCTTCTTCCTGCCAGAGCGGGGTCCTCGTGAGAGGTGAGTTTGGCCCCTTCCACTCTTGTTCTCCTGTGTGATAGTTTCTAACATGTTGTGACACAGCCAGAAGGTCCACACCAGATGCAGCCCCTCCAATGCCATGAGCCAATGCGTCTCCTTAAACTACCCTGCTTTGTAGAACAGTGGTAAAGGCAAGTTTAGAGAGAAAATACAGAATGCTTATTGTAGTGGCACCCGGTAGGTGATGGAGGAAGTCCTTCTGTGTGTATGTTTGTCTTATTGGTTGATAAATAAAGCTCTGTTGATCAATAGAGAAGCAAGACAGGTGGGACTAGGAGAGGTGAAGGATTCTGGGAAATGGAGGCACAGTGAGTCACCGTGTAGGATGCGAGAAGAGTAAGAGGTCCAGACCCTTTCTCCAGTAAGAGAAGACCACGTGGAAATACTCAGATTAGCAGTTATGGGTTAATAATTAAGTCAGAGCTAGTCAATAAGAAACCATAGTAAATGAACAACAGTTTCATAATTAATATAACATCCTGTGTGCTCATTTGGGACTGACACGGCTCAGGGACCAGGCTGGCGGGAAGAATGTTTGCTACAAGTAGGCATCAAATAAATGACACTACCATCCCATAAGTAATGGTAACATTAAATAAAGATTACACACTGGAGTGTGACGTCAGCTACATGGAAGCTTCACACACACACACACACACACACACACACACACACACACACACACACACAGCTGGCCCCGCCCCTCAATGCCCTGGATACTCACAGCCAGCTGCTGCTGCAGATCCCTCACTCGGTGTTGCAGAGTATCCACTAGCTGGCTCTGCCGCTTGGTGGAGCTGCCACTGGTGTAGGTGAGCTGGGAAAGGCCGTTGAGCGCCTGCTTTAGTCTTTCCACATCATTCAGAAGTTCAGTTATCTTTTGAGAGAGAGGGAGGTTGTAGGAAAACACAGGCCATCACTTCTGATGAACATCTCTGCACAGAAATCACTCCTCACTTGAGACACAACTGTAAACAGCAGACTCTAGCAACAGGACACACAGTGTGCTATTCCTGCAAGTTCTCAGGCTGAATTGCCCTCAGTAAATTTCTTCCAAAGACAACACCAAATGGAGAATAAACACCTGCACATCCTAGGACTGGACCATGAACTTAGTGTTCTAGGAGAATGAAAGGGCCTCCGAAGCACCTGAACTATCCCCAAGGTGATGCTTTGAACACTGAAAAGGGGTTGTATTAGATGGAGCATGAAAAGTAAAAGAGCTTGGCTCATGTACACACAGAATTAAATTTTTCTTCCCATCAAGGGTTGTATTATTTATTCGTGTGTGTGTGTGTGTGTGTGTGTGTGTGTGTGTGTGTGTGTAGTGCCCAGAGAAGCCAGCAGATGGCAGATGGCATCATGTTCCCCCAGAGCTGGAATTTCAGGAGACTGTAAGTTGCCCAACATTGATGCTAAGTCTTCTGGAAGAGCAGCCAGCAAGTGCTCTTAACTGCTAAGCCATCTCTGCAGTCCCGGGAGTTGCGGGCATTAGCTATCACAATGATGTGCTACTGCATCCTAACGACTTTGCACATAAGCTGAGTGGATTTAAATGCTGCATCTTATGGAGAGACGTGCTGCTGAGGAGGGCTGGCTCTGAGCCTGCTTTTACTCATTCCATATTTCCCCAGTGGGTAAAGGCCACTTCATAATTACTTAGTGAATGCATTAAGCTGTGATCAGTCTTCCTATTTCATCTCCATGGCACAAACTAGACATCTACCAGTTTCAAAAATTTTATTATGTAGCTATTCTGTAAAAATGGACCATAAGGAAGAAAACGAGAGGGAAGGAAAATTATGAAATTTGTTTCTAAAATGTTTTAATTTAATAAAGCCTGTGTTTTTGAGGAACTGTCGGCTGTAGGCTAGAGTGACCACTGCAGACTTCAGGGTAAAGATGGAGTGTTAAAGGGTACACAGGACACGCCAAAACACAAGGACAAAATATTCCAGGCCAGGTCTGTAGAAACTTGTGGGCAGAATCACAGCAATGTCAGCTCAGTGCACAGGTATGGGTGAGTAGGGAGATGGAGTCTGGATGCTCCCAGAGACCTTGACTTCTCAAAGCAAGAAGCCCACTAGATTCTGGCTCATCACTACAAGGAAATGAACCTTACTCTCCCCTTTTCCTTTAACTGTCAGCTGAGCAAACAGAAAGAAGAAAGCCTTTGATTTTTGTGCTTTTTCAATTCAGAGGTTTTTGACATACCCATGGTCAACTGGAAGGGTGGCGCTTCATTCATGGTTCTATGGACCTATCTGTGGGATACCATGCCAAGGAGTCATAGTCTACCACACAGTCCTACCCTAGGGTTTCCTCCGCACAGCCACTCCATCTGTGCCATGCCTACCTTGTTATCCTTCGCTTCAATCTGCTGGGCAGACTCCTGTATCCTCTGCTGTAGCTCCATCACTGTTGTCAGGGACTTGTCACATCGCTCCTTCTGGTCCTTGATCTCCTGCTCAATGCTGAGATGGAGAAGTTCCTTTGCATCTTTGGCAGAGAACTTCTCCTCACACACTTGGTCATACTTCCTGTTCAGGCTGGCCAGTTTGTCATTTAGGTTGGAAATCTGGGTCTCCAAATCATTCTTCGTGGCTTTATATTTTGACATATCTACAACCTCTCTGGTCTCTAGATTCTTCAGTGCCTGCTTGGTATTCTGCACCTCTGTCTGGAGTTTGGAGACTTCCTTGGTTTTGTTCTGGCTTTCCTCTTCCTTTTCTCTCAGGCTGGCTTTCATGATTCCGACCTCTTTCTCGAAGGCTTCCTTCATCTGCAGATGATCCGCCAGGGGCACAGAGGAGTTCTGGTTCTCCAGCAGCTGCTGAAGCTTGCTCACTGTCTGCTGCTCTTTCTCCAGGCACTTCTGTTTATCCCTCAGTTCTTCCCGTAAGCGCTCAATTGTGTCATTGAGAGATGTTTTTAGAGCCTCCACCTGCTCCAATGGGACGGGCTGTTTCTGCAGAAGACTTTGGGCTGCGAGGACCTCGGAGGCTTGCTTGGCCTTTTCTTCTGCCAGCTTCTCTTTCTCCTTCTTCACAATGGTGTATTTTTGGGACAGGTCCTTCAGCTGCTTGTTGAGTTCTTCTGTTTTCCCACTCAGCACTCTCTCTGCTTCCCTGGCCTCTTCCACCACAGCGTTCTTACCCTTCAACTCTTTCTGAAGGGTCGCAAGATCCTGCCGCAGCCGCTCATTCTCCTGCTTGCCCTTCTTGACTTCTTCATCCCTGACGCGACACTTATGAGTTTGCTCTGATAACTGCTCCCTCAGTCCTTTCTCTGTGGCCTTGAACTTGCGTTCACATTCTTCCAAGCGGGCCAGTGGAGCATATTTCAGCTTGATGCATTCCTGGATGGTGTCAAGCTCCTTTTTCTGGGCCTTAATCTCAGCGTGCAGTGTGAGGATCTCCTCCTGGCCTCGACGGTAGTCAGCCAGAACGGCAGTGTTAGCATCCTGCGCCTCCTTCAGGCTCTGACTCACAGTGTTCATCTTTCTTGAGTGCTCTTCTAGGCTCACAAAGTCAACCTTCATTTGATTCTGAACGTTCTCCAAGTTCCTCCTCAATACCTCATTCTCATCTCTTATTTTTGAACATTCCTGGCTCATGTCGTCAAACCTTTTTTTGGCATCAAGCAAGGCTTTGTTGGTTTTCTCCAATGAGCTGCTCAGTGAGGCCTTCACTTCCTCATGGGTTTTGGTGGGTACATACTGGCTATTCAGAGTCTTTTTCAAGCTAGTGTTTTCAGACGTGAGTACATGCACTTTCTCCTGCTCCTCCGCACATTTTTTATTAAGTTCAGACAGCTGCTTTTTGAGTTCAGCAATATTGGATTTCAGACCCATTAGCTCCCTTTCATGTTTTTCAGGAGCTACAAACACAGCTTCCAGGCGGCTGACATTCTTAGTCAGCCTGTCTTTCTCCACCAGCAGTCTCTCAGCTTCCAGCGTCTTCTCTGTGTACCTCTGTGTTACCTCTGAAAGCTTCTTATTCAGATCTTCCACGCTGACATCATGGGACTTCTTCATCTCTTCGTTAACCTTTAAAGGCACATAGCACGTCTCCATCTCCACCGTGAGGCTGTGCACCTGCTGGCTGAGACGCTTGTTGTCCGTGTGGACCCTTTCCACCTCTTTCTGCAGCGTCTGGTTTTTGAGGGTTAGCTCTGTGACCTTCTTCCCCAGCTCTCCCGACTTCTGCTCCAACCTGCTCTTGAGCTGCTCGTGTTCCTCCGGTCTGATGTGCTGGGTGAGCTTGGCCCTGGCACTCTCCAGCTCCCTCTTCAACTGTCGAATCTCCCCCAGAGAGTTCTCATAGTCCCGTCCCACCTCCGCTAGCCTCTTCGCTTTCTCATTGACTTCGGTGGATAATGAGTTCTTCATGCTTTCAAACTTGTCTGTGGGGATGGAAAGCGCCAGCTTCGCCACCAGCTCTTTCAGCTGGCCCTCCAACTCCACAACCCTTCTTCCTTTCCTCTCCTTCTCTATTTCACACGTGCTGCATTCCTTCTGCAATCTCTTATTTTCCTCCACCAGCCGGCCTTCGCCTCTCTTGAGCTCTTCTACCAGCATCTCGCTCTGCTTGATTTGGTTCCTCAGCTTTCCCACCTCTGCTGAAGCTCCTTCATACTTGGCTTTCGTGTCTTTCAGCTGCTCCTTCAGTTCCTCGGTGACACGGTGGCTCCCCGTGGCTGCTTCGCTGGTCAGGTGCTCTTTCAGGGCCAGGAAGTGGGTCTGCATTTGCTTGACTTTGCCTTCAGACTCGTACATCCTCTTCTGCACATCTTTGAGGGCGTCTTCCAGCTGCTTGATCTGCTCGTCCGAGTCCTCCTTGACTCTCTCACACTCCAGAGCTAAGGCCTTGCACTCTGCTACCTTGTGAGCCAGTTCGTTTTGGAGCTTCAGTCGGTCTTGCTTTGCCGAGTCACAGAAAGTTCGCATGGCTTCTAACTCTTTCTTTAAAATCTCATTTTCAGAGTATGAGGTCTGACTGGGTAAAGAGAGCTCCAGGGGTCTTAACATAGACCTGCTTTGCATATGGGTGGATACGCCTGGGGATGTACACTGCAAAGGAAAAATAGATGTCAACTACAGAGCCTAAAGAAGACACTGTGGTGACTTCGATTTTATAGAGGGCTCTAGACCATCTACATCATCAGCAAAGGGTTTCCAGACAGTAAGATGGGAGAGATGGGTGTGGGGGAAAAATAAAGGATCAATTTTATAATCAGAAAAACAGTCCTAGGTAGGATTTCCTCAATACACTTAAAACATTGTGAGTTTTTGGGCCAATTTCTAAAGAAATTGGGTTCCGTTCTCAACTCAGCATGCCTCCCTTACCTAAGAACACCAGGTCTAGGAAACTATGCTTACTATTCCATTATGTTACCTGCCTAGACTTCAGGTTCTAAAACAAGCCATCAAACCCCCCAAGTATTGAATCTTAAATATGTAAATAACTTCATAGAATTATATATTATTAATGGCATATTATTTGTTTACTTGTTTTGTAAGGTACACATATATGGAGATAAGAGAACAAATTGTGAGTTGATTCTATCCTTCCATGATGTGGGTCCCAAGTTTGAACTAATGTCATCAGGCTTGTAGGCAGGCACCTTTACCAGCTAAGCCACCTGGCTGATCCACACACGTTATTAAATTTCTAATAAAATACATGCAACATCTGAGCACTCTCACTGTTAACTCCAATATAATGCTCTTTAAATTTTAAAACTTCTATCAAAATAAGTCCACACTGTATAAGACTTGTCAGGGAAATGTCAATCAACTAAAACAACAACAACATGTATTTTCCTTCTAGCAGGAAGATAAATAGAAATTTTTAGCACATAATCTTAATATAAAACTTGATGGATACATTGTTCCCTTGATTAATGTTGATGCAAAAAGAAATATAACTGAACTTCTGAGACAGAGAGAGAGTTCAACTATCAGGGGATATAATCACGAGAGACTCAATATAAATACTTTTACTTTTCTTGTGTAGTAAAAATGATCTTTATATAAGTACTAATTCATCAATAAATATCATGGGCCATGAGGACATCCTATTATTTCAGTAACAGAATGTTTTTGTTTTAAGCTATTGGGGTAAATGAAAACTGCCTTCCTTTTTTTCAAGAGAAAGAAATTGCCAACATAAAATACTTTCCTGACCTTGGCCTGCCTCTAGACTAGTTTTCAATTATCTTTGGACTAACACTAGTATAATTTGCCAAGAATTTATATATACAGAGTTACAACTTCCATGTTATATATAATTACAATCAAATATTTCTCTGATCTTCCCAAACACTGAGGACCCTAGCTACTGCCCTCACTGAAGACTCATGGATCTCCATCATGTACTCTTTCATTATTATTTTCTTGAGACAGTGTCAATAGCCAAGGCTAGCCTCACAAAAACTCTGCTCCTCCTGCCCACCTCCGCAGTGTGGGGCTCACAGTCATGTGCCAGCATACCAGGTTTCTGCAGCACTGGGGATGGGACCTAGGGCTTCACACATACCAGATAAATAGGTAAGAAATTAGCCAATATTCTACCTCTTGGAAACTTTCTCTGTTTTGAAGTCAACTTCAAATTTAATTTAATTTAACTATTTAATTGCAAAGAAAAAATACATTTAAAAGCCCAACTACTGCTTTTAAATGATTACACTGGAACCCTCCTACATGGCACATAGAAGCGCTAACACTCCTGATGAAGGCCGAAGATCATAGGATAGGGCAGAAAGTTCAACCTGCTGGTTAAGTCACAATCACCACAAACTCTCTAGAGGACCCCAGAAACAGCAATATGTGCTTTTACTTTTATTAAACTCTAAAATGCAAGACCAGCTTTGACCATGAAAACATTACTCAGAGCTAACATACTTAGTAGATATACAGAGGTTCCTTCATTTTAGACAGACCCAACTGTTTCCTTTTTGAAAATGGGATTTTGTTGTTGCTGTTTTTCTTTTTCTTTTTAGACAGGGTCTTACTATGTTCCAGGCTGGCCTGGAGCTTGCTATGTGGAACAAGTTGACCTCTAACTCCCAGGAATTCACCTACAAAAGCGAGCACCACCATATCTGGCCCCTTTAGTCTTTAAGTTAAATAACAAAAGTCTCACCTGAGGTTCTGTTGGGTACATTTGACCTTGTTTATGAAGCATGTCTTCTTTTCCTAATTAAAACCAATAAATGATATTTTAAATCTTCATGGCAAAGTTGGCTTATTATTAGCTAAAAATAGATATAATTTCTTGTCCTTTATTATATAATCAAAACAAAAGCAGTAGAATATAAAGTTATTTTTGTTCTTAAGTAGCCATATTTTCCTATATTATTTCTGTCAGTAAAATGAAGCATCTGCGCCAGGAGTGGTGGCGCACGCCTTTAACCCCAGCATGCGGGAGGCAGAGGCAGGCGGATCTCTATGAGTTCAAGACTAGTCTGGTCTACAGAATGAGTTCCAGGACAGCCAAGGCTACAGAGAAACCTGTCTCAGAAAAAAAAAATCATCTGCAATGGGTTGAATGAACAGGAGGCACTAAGGGTGGTTTTTCAGAAATATGTAAGACTTTCTAGAGAGATGGCTCAGTGGGCAAGAACATTTGGTACTCTTCCAGAGGACCCAAGTTCAGTCCCCAATGCTCACATTAAGTGGTTCACAACCACCTTTACAGATCCCCAGCTCCAGGGGATCTGATGGCCCCCCTTTTGTCTCTGAGGGCATACTTACCCACACAGACACATATTTTAAATTAAAATAAGTACTTTTAAAAAACAAATCTGCATGACTGTTAGGTTAAATAGGATTAAAATATGTAATCAGTCAAATTTACACACTAACATTACTGTTGCTCTTAGCTAGAGAAGCAAACTGGTAGCAAACAGTTTCTAGAGAAACTGTATCAAACTAGGGAATAAAAAGTGATGAATTATGAGTAATCCTAAAATAATAATTGCTTATGAACATGTGAAATACTTATTTGCATTGAGATCAATTTCTCCCCATCAGAAAACTACATTTGTTTCTTTCCATTAAAAAATAGTAATAATAAACCCTGAGTTGGAGAGATGGCTTAATGGTTTAAAGAACTGGCTGCTTTTCCAGAGGTTCCAGGTTCGATTCCCAGTACCCCCATAGCTGCTGACAACCATCTGTAAACTTCATCTCCAGGGGCTCCAACCCCTCCTCGGGCTCCTGGGCACTGCATGCAGGACCTCTGTGCCACATTTCACTTTGGAGGCCAAGTGTTCATCTGAGCCAAGCCTTCCATCTGCTAGGCTGTAACATGGAGACAGCTGCTGACACTGGCCAGTAGCAGCACTGTGTATAGGGAGGCAGAGCCTACAGCACAGCCATCCCTGTTTGCCCGTGTTCATACTTACGGTTACTGGAGTAACTTCCAGGTGCTGAGTGGTCACTCTGAAATCAGAAGTGCAAATTAAAACATTTTAGGTGTACATGGTCCCAATTTGTCAAATGCTCTATTTTAATTCTAAAGAGTCCCACCCTTGCAAACACCTTTGGATATGCCTTGCTCCTCTGGAGTGCTGCTCCACCTGAGTCTAAAAGGGACAAGAGCTAGCAACAGTTAGGGTCAGCGGGAGCAAGCACTTTAACAAACTCAGTCAAGAGCTTTAAGGAAAAACTGCACTGCTTTGAACACAAGAAGAATAAGCTGCAAATGAACAGAAACCTCGACGCCTCCCATTTGCTATTGCTGTGCCTGGGAGGGAAGGGAAGTGTCCACAGTCACAGCAAGGACTCATTTCCCTTCCCACAGCTGGGGCTGACCCGGGGGTATTGGAATCCCTTCTTCTCAGAACTGCTGAGGTGTAGACTACTGCTGCCGCCAGGTTAACCCAGGGCAAAGGCCTGCACACGGCAGAGCACCATCAGTGACGAAAGGGCACAGAGACTTTTTTTGTTTTGTTTTTGGTTTTTACGAGACAGGGTTTCTCTGTATTGTTTTGGAGACTGTCGGTCCGGCCTGGCCTCGAACTCACAGAGATCCGCCTGCCTCTGCCTCCCGAGTGCTGGGATTAAAGGCGTGCACCACCAATGCCCGGCTCAGAGAGGCGTTTTACTACCCTGGGTTAGCACGCACTTGGGCTGTCCCTTATCCCAAGTGAGGATGTCCACAGACTAGTGTAGAGGCAAAAATACTACACTCTCAGGGTCAGGGTGTGCCAGCTCCAACAGCTCAATGCCAACCTTCAGCTTAGGGGGCATGGCAAACATAGCCCAGTAAGTTAACGTCATCTACAGCCTCTGGTGTCAGTGCTCCAAATGCAGAGTGAAGCACGTGCAAGTATAGGTAAGCTGTTCATTCTACACAGCATCTAATACTAGAAGCGAAATCAGCCACTACATGGTCTTACATGTGCATGTAGCAGGAGGACACAATACACAGGAGCTCTAATTTTTCCTTAACTTCTCAATTACAACATGAAACTAGCCTCATTCCAGAGTGCCCAGGTTTCCCCCAATTTTAAACAAGATAAATACCTCCACATAATTTTTGGCATACAATCTTTCGTAATATCGTGGACACTCAAGTTGCGCTGGTGTGTCCACAGGTATCAAGAGTCACAGATTCTCAGACACTCAAGTCACCCTCATGTGTGCATGGGTATCAAGACTCACAGATTCTCAGATCCCTCACATGATGGAGTGCAGAGCATGGCTTGGACGATGTACACCTTCCCACATATTCTAACTAACTTCTAGATTATTCATATTGCCCAGCAGAAGGTAAATGCCATGGCAATCACTGGTGTATGGGATTACTTTGGGAAAATAACAAGAAGAAATGCATCTGTACACGTTCAATAGGGAAATTTTCCATTACTTTTTATTTACTGTCCTTTAATTTATGGATGTAGAGCTTAGGAACATGGATATGGAGATTTACTGTAAGTGATGAGCCCTAGATTAAAAAACTAATTTCATAAATACATGTAAGTAGGCCCTGGGATTTTGTTTGCTTTAAAAAATTTGCCTGTGTAAAAATGTATCACAATGAATATGCACTGACTGAGGAACGTGTCCCCATTGTTCTGGTGGGAAAGTGAGTAAACAGGACATATAACATGATCACACCCACTGAAGGAGGAAATAACTCACAAGCTATGCAAAGGAAATAAAAGGCCTTGGCCATTGCTCATTAACACTAAGATCACACTACCTACTTTTTAGCTTAACTATGATTTGTATTTAAAAACTAAACATAGCAGTTAAGACCAATCACTGTTCTTCCAGAGGGTCCAGCACCCACCCACATGGCAGCTCACAACCGGGTGCAACTCCAGTCCCAGGAAATCCAGAGCTCTCTTCTGGCCTCTGTAGGCCCCTGGTATGTGGTGCACAGGCAAAACACCCATACACATAAAATACAATTTTTATAAAAAATACACACTGGTTTTGAGATAAGAAAAATAACTTAATTTCCTTTAGTTTATCATAGCCTTACTGAAAGTTCTAAAATTGACACATTTGTCTAAAGCTACAGAAAAACATAATTTTCTGAGACATCTTCAATTTACCTCCTAGAATTAAAAAATAAATAGTATCCAAATCTTAGGTATCAGGCTCTGATGAACATGTAAGCACTCCAGGGTAGTGAAGAGTACAGCAGGGAAGCTCAAAGATGCCTGGTTTAAGCCCTGAGCGCCTGACTGGGAAACCTCAGTCCAAAACCCTCCAAGTACAGATAAAAATGAAGCCTTAGCATGGGGATTACACGGGCATCAACGCACACATGTTGCACAGAGCAGCTCCCCACCTACAGCCAGAGTTTTGAAACCACCACCTTCTGCTCAATTTCACAACCAGCCTTAAAATGTCATCAACAAATGTGGACAAAAGTAGAAGGTGACATCATCAGCTTTTCTTAAGCTTATAAAGCTGTGCTTCTAAATAACCTTCGAAGGATTCATAAAATTTATTGAGGTATCCCAACATTACCTGTGCAGTGCAATGACCTTTCACATGTGCACATCTGTCTAATCACAACCCAGATCAAAACAGAGAAGCTTACACAGCCTGGGGGCATTGTCACGCTTACCTGCAGTGAGAGACCCTTACTCCACAGAGCCCTCCCCAGGAGCTGTGGGCATCACTGCTCACTTACATGTTATTTTCCTATTTATAGTCATATCATTATAAGCTCAAGGGTTAAAACAACATATAAAGTTTTTTTAAAAGTATAAATCAACACTGAAGAAAGGGAAGAGAGTCTGGAAAGGAACTAAATGTCATCCACATGCCATTGGCTAAAATGCTCTCATCTAGCCTACAAAGTCTACAAAGTTAGGGAAAGCCACCCTAGCTCTGCCAAAGGGGCCACAAGCTCAGGAACCTTAAGTAGAGAGTGGATTTATAATTCAAGTTCAATTCTGACACCAGGCCCCTTCCCACTATCCATTGCAAAGAAGAATAATTTAATCTTTTTGTACCTCAAAATACTTAAATCTACTTTTCAGAGCCTCAATGGTTCTTATGCTTTCTTCATGTTGCTTTTCCTTAGCTGCCAAAAGGGACTTCAGCTTTTCTCTCTGAAATGGGAAGGAAAAATAAATTGGCCCTGTGTTTAAGATGGGGTAAACATTTGCTTTGAAAATGTGAACCAGAACTATGGTGGGGACTGGCTGGAGGGATTCTTCAACTGGTGGACTTTATTACTATTAGCAGAGTTTCTAATTTATAGAAATATACCAACAAAATGCATCTCTATAAGCAATATTGTTAAAACATTCGAAATTTCATTTTTTAAAATCAGTATTTTCAGACATCTTCTTTATAATTAAAATTGTTTGTTTCCTTAACAAGTTTCATGAAAACTACATTCAAAGCAGTCTTTCCGCCATACACAGTTTCTGTTTTCCATTTAAAAGTTTTACTTTAGTAATTAAGATGTTGTTGTAAAAACATGCAGATGAAAACATTACACTATTTTATTAGCCAGACCCAAAGGCTACACTATGTAGAGTTCTGTATGTGAAGGTCCGTATGTAAAGTCTATATGTAAAATGTCTACATGTCATGTCTATACATAAAGTTCTATGTGCAAAGTCTATATATAAAGTCCATATTACTTAGGTCTACATGTAACATCTATATATAAAGTCTATACTATGTCAAGTTATATATGTAAAGTCTATACTATAGAGTCCAGAATAGTGTTAATGTCCACCTTGAATCATTACTTTAGTCCCACCCTCCATTTACAAGACATCTGTAGGCTTTAAAACAAAACGTAGCACCCTACCTCACTTTCCAGATCATCGGCAACCATTACTTCCTAAGGTTAAGAAGAAGAAAACATTTTAATTCTTGAACATTTTCCTTGAAGAGCATGAACTCAGAAAATATCTTCAGAATGTATGGTACATATCTTTAAGATCGGGGACAAGGATGTGAGGAGGTATGTCTTTGGGCAACGTGTCTGTCCTGTGAGCTGTCATTAATTCTACTCACTAACTGCAAAAACATTTTGATTCTTGAGTCAAGAGTCTCCCAGACTCATGCACTCTTCCTCCTCCATCAACAATCTTCAATCCTTGTGCTGACTTCCGTCACTCTCATCTCTCTTTCTGGGAGACCTAGTAACTTAGATGCTCTCCCATCTCTGACTTTTCATACTTGCCAAGTCCATACCTTTCCCTAAATTATAGGACATTTTTCCAGTTTGCTTTTTTTGGGGGGAGGGATCAGAATGTTCCTTCCTCCTTTTTTTTTTTTTTTTTTTTTTTTTTTGGTTTTTTGAGACAGGGTTTCTCTGTATTGTTTTGGAGCCTGTCCTGGAACTCGCTCTGTAGACCAGGTTGGCCTTGAACTCACAGAAATCCGCCTGCCTCTGTCTCCGAGTGCTGGGATTAAAGCTGTGCACCACCAATAACCTGGCAAAACAACCTATTTTTAACACATAGATAAAACATCCTCTTGTCTTACGGATAATACTAACAGTGGACGATCTGGAGTTTTATTTTTTGGATTTCCTTTCCCTGCACAATCCATTGTTTCTGTGTTTCTCTGGTGTCTGCTTGGTATCCACATTCTGGGGCTGGGGATCTCTTAGGATATCTAACACTTTGGTTTTTCCTCAATTCAAGAATGAATGGAGAACTATGTGATTGGACTACAAGCTAAGTACTCCTCAGTTCAGCAACTAAAATCTACTGCAGGAGTAGAGAACCTTGGCTATGAAAGGACAACCATGGTGTATCTCTTCTGCATGAACAGAAGCATCATTTGAGACTTCACCATGACAACTCATCCTGGATGAGACATACACTCGGAAATCCTCAGCTAAACTAGACTACAAGTATTTTCTCCTTCCTGCCTAAAAATAATGACTTATGGACATTTCTTACATTTGAAATTTCTTATACATCCATCTGTATTTTATTTTTAATTCCATGTATTTTGTGTGTTTGTGTGAGCCTCCACATGCCTGTGGAGGTCAGAAGAGGATGTCAGATCCCCTGGAGTTGGAGTTACAGATGGTTACAGGCAGCTGGGTGTGGATGCTGAGAACCAAACCCAGGCCCTCTGCAAGAGAAGTACATCCTCTAACTGCTGGGTCACCTCTCTGGACCACAAATCCAACTTTGTACATACCAGAGGATTGCACCCACATGTCACTGCTTCTGGGATTCTGCTGAGAACAATGGCACTGAACTACCTCCTCACTCCATCTGGCTTTTTCAAAACTCAATGATCTGTCCTCTCATCTAAATACCCACTGTCAGCCTGCCAACTATCCAATGCTACTTCATACATACAACATTAAATGTCTGAAGGGAAGGGTTTAGCCCCAATAAGATTAGGACACCCAGCAAGGGCTACCACCCAACTTCACCTCCTTTTAAAAGTTTTCTGTGCATTTTATATTGACGTGAAGAGATGGGCCACAGGCAAAGGTTGACTGTGGATGATTGCTACAGGTGGTAAAATAGCTTTGGATTTTCAGACTGTTGGAGGTCTCCCCTGGAACTGCCCTCTTTAGATCCCACCCGAGAAAGCCCACCAAGGGTCAGCTCCGCCCTCTGAGATGCTCAAGACCACACGCCCCACCACCTGCCACATGGTTCTCCCTTGTGGTTTCTCCTCTTCCCCTGGGACCACCTGGGAATGCTTTGCTCAGATTAAAACCTGGACTTTAACTTGGCCTTATCTGATTTATTACATCAGCAGAGTGTCTTAATATTGGGGTACAGAAACTTATCACAGACTATTTACCTCATTCAGCTGTAACTGTAAACCATTGACTTTATCCAGGAGTATTTTTTGCTCTTGCTGAATTTTCCTCAACCTCTCTCTCAAATCTTCATTTTCAATCTCTAGATCCTTTAATAATAATAAATAACAACAAATCAACATAACAGAGCAATGACACAGGAAGTCTTTCAAAGTACATTGCTATCACATATGGATATGCATTGAGAAAAGTTTAAATGATACAAAATTTTTTGTGGGGGCTGAAGAGATGGCTCAACAGTTGAGTGTTTCCTGTTCTTGCAGAGGATTTGAATTAGGTTCCCAGCACCCACGTTGGGTATACAACACCTGCAACTCCAGACTAGGGGATCTGAGATCTTCTGGTCTCCATGGACACCCACATTCAAATGCACACACACACACACATACACGCACACGCACGCACGCACACACGCACGCACGTACGCAAGATAAATAAAAAATTTAAAATCTTTTCTTTTCTTTCTTTTGAGTTTTCTGTGCATTTTGTCTTGTTGGCTATGCTGGGTTCCAGCACATGCCCTGCCACAAGTCACATCCCTCACATACAATATAATAATTTCAACAACTCTCACATGATTGAAAAATCTAAAAACCAACAGTAATGTTGCTGCTATAATAGCTGATAAATTCAAGTAAAATAAACACATAACTGTTACTGAGACAAATGAAAACCGGAAGCTACTTATGGAAACAAAATAGCAGAAGGATGTGTACTTTTAGCTTTTGATTAAGAATTCCCAAACTTATAAGAACATTCCAGTTCTTTTTCTAAACTGATACTTATATGGTGGCTCTGATAAAACATTACAATCTCCTATATGAAGGCACAGTTCACATGTTTTAAGTTTTCAGTTTTATGTGTGTGCAGGAGCACCCCCTACTCCAACCTGACGAGTGCAGCCCCCAGAGGCCAGAAGAAGGCACTGGGTCCCCAAGAGCTGGAGGTTCAGGAGGCTGTGAGCCAGCTTTCATGGGTGCTGGGAACTGAACTCAGGTTCCCTGCAAAAGCAGTATGTGCTGCTAACCACTGAGCCATCTCTCCACCTGCTCCCAAAGTCCTTTTCTGGAGATAGGGTCTTCCTCTGTAGTCCAGGTTAGCCTTGAACTCATGACAATCTTTGTGCCCCAGCCCCAAATGCTGTTAATACAGTCATAAACCACCACTATCCAGTTGTAGTCTACTTCCTTAATGCTGCACAACAAAGTAAAAGCCCAAACAAAATGCTCTCATTCTATCATACTGAAAGCAGCTATTCAATTTAGTTCAGCAGTAGTTCAATCAAGGAAACTAATTAAGGCTCTTTCTCTAATATAACCATGTAATAACTCCCCCTGATAACCTCAACAAACATGAAGTGAAATGGTAGTTAGTTGAGTGGAATTATTTTTCGTAACCAAAACAAATACTACTTTAAGTTCAGGCTTTATTTCCTTGGCATTAGTGGCTCTTAATTTTCTAAAATGAACATAGATGCCTGGTTTATATGATGATGATAAATTAAACCATACATATTTGTTTTCAATGTTATAGGATTTAATTATATAACATGCATAAGAAAAGTCAACTCCTAAGGAGGGGACTGTTGAGAAACTGGCCACAGATCACAGCAGCCTTCCTAACGCCCCACCCATCTTATCAGTATCTTGTTTATTCTCTTCTTCCCAGTACACACAGCATTCAAGTCATTGTCCTTCTTGAATTACACTGATTTCATTTAATTTCTTTAATGGGTGTGGGGTGGGAAGAGAGAGAGAGGGAGGAAGGAAGGAAGGGATGGAGAGGGAGAGAAAACACCAAGGAACACATGTGGAGGTCACTTGCTGAAGGTGGGCATTCTCCTTCCACTACTCGGATCCAGGGATTGACTCAGGACCCCATCCTTGGCATCAAGTGCCCGTATGCGTTGAGCCCTCTCGTGGGCCCCACGATGTTGTGTAGGGCAGGCAACATGAACTTGCTTTTCCCTTTTACCTGAAAGTTGTGATGCTCCCTCTGACTTGACTTCATGTTTCCGTCATCTTGAGCATGCGACAAGCTCCGCTTCGTAGAACATTAGGAGAGCACAGGTTAGGATATATAAAGTGACATAAAAGTACATTTTCTCTTAACGCAGTGGTTCTCAACCTTCCTGATGCTTTGTGGTGACCCCCAACCACAACATTGTATTTGTTGACACTTCATAACTGTAACTGATGTTGCTACTGTGTGAATCGTAGTGTAAATATCTGACATTCGATCACTGTAAAATGGATGTTCAACTCTTAAGTTAAGAACCCTATTGGTGGCTTTCAGTTCTTCCAATGTTACATTTCCCCATCCACACCACAAGGTGGCAGTGTTTCCACTTAAACCCCCTCAAATCAGAATTTTAAACTTCTACTTAAGGATTCATCTTAACTAAAGTCACAAACGTTTAAAATGGAAAATATGTAAGACACACAAAACCAAAAAAGTCCTTCTATAAATCGCCACCCACTGCCCAAAGGAAGAAACTCATTTAAAAATGTTCCTGGAGGGAGAGGAAATCATGCTGAGTCTGAAAGACAGTGTAGGCTTCTTTACCTCTCTAAGCATGGCTGGGGCAAAGCCTCAAGAAGCCAGTGAAGGGAGAGGCAGACAATGGCGCAGCTAAGCTACACAAAGAACTCCCCAGAACCGAGCTGGGTATGCACCTGCTTCTCTACACTACGCTTTGAATCTACTCCGGCTTAGAGATGGGCTCTAACAAAAACAGCAGGGGCTGACAAGAGGACAAATAATCTGCCTACTGTTCATCCGCATCCATCTGTAATTAGGCACAACAGCTAATCCAGGAAGGCTATTCCGCTGTTCTTGGACTATTTTTCCTTTTTAAAACTTCTAGTTCAATTCTCCAAGGTGTTTTTGTTTTGCTTTTTTGTATTTTCTATTACTGGTTTGAATTTTGGTTTGTCAAGTTTTAAGCCATCGTTTGACATAGGACTGGTTGAAGAATTAGAAAACGGGCTCCATTACAGAGGCACGGTAGTCGGAAGTTGGTCTGCACTCTACTCCCAGCTTCATTCAGCTAATGCTACCTGACAACTCTCCACTGAGCCATCTCTTCCCCCTCCCCTTCCTAACCCTCACATGGTCTGCTCTCACCCTGCCAGGCTCACACGTGCTACATCAGTCCCACCCCTTAAGACTCAGGACCCTCCAGGTGCCTCTGGCTCCCTGCGGCCGTACTGCAAAGTCCCGACCATGCAGCTGGTCTCTCCACACTTCTGCACACCACTGCAGTCACCCTGGGCTTGGGACTTCCCTAGGGAGGCCTCTCTCACAGCTCATGCTCTTTGTATCTTTACCCCTCCTCAGCTTTTCCTCCCAGACCTGCCATGGCACCGGCACCGTGTCCGCCTCTGCTTACTGCACCTCTCTGTTGCTAACCAGAGTGCTCCATGAGGGCAGGGACTCAGCACACCACACCTCCCTCAGCACTTAGAATGGCAACTGGCACCCTGTATGCAGTCAAGTGCGCCAGTTTGCCTCTGACAACTACATTTGGGCTCTCTGGCACTAGACACAGAGCTCTCGATCGACAACCGATCTCTATAAATATATCCGATAAATCAAGGAAACATGGGATTTGGAGCTCCATTTGTCTTACTGTTCCCAGCAAAATATTGACTCCTTGCATTCACTTAAGTAATTCCTACACCATGGACAGAGTTTCATTGCCATACTGATAATCAATAACACTTTATCTTAAATAGATGTGCATTGCAGGACTCCACCCCGGCGTTTCTGGGAAACGGGGAAGACCGAAAGCAGTTGCTCCAGACAGAAACATTATCAACAGACAAGAGCCATGCATGAGTGCATACTGCACCTCTGACAGAGTGAATGGAAGCCCCGCTGCAGCTGCAGCACAGCTCAGATGGTGGGAGAGGTAGAGGGATGGGCGGGGCAATGAGCATGAAGATGCTAGGAAAGTACCTGGTTCCTTCCTCCTCAGTTTGGAAGTGGCCAGATGCCCCCACGAGAGCAAAGTGGGGGGGCCTGGAAGGGAGCGGCCGGCAGAAGAGGAATCTATGCCAGCACTAGCTTTGGAGCCAGGTGTCGTGAACCAAACCCCACTCTAACTTGGAAAGATGAGAAGACTGTGTTAAGACTTTCACTCAAACTGGGACATGAAGGGAAGGGGTCACGTGAGATTTTTAAAAATTAGTACCAAGTAAAGTGTTTTGGGTATCATGCTATTTTTTTAAATGCATACAGATTATGTATGGATTAAACGCATACAGAAAAGACACCAAAAAGAAATAAAACCTTCAATAGTGGAATTGAAGTCACAAGATATAACTAGTTTTGAAGTGTTTTCAGCAGGGTGTGTTGGTACATGCCTGTTATCCAGCACTCAGGGGAGGCTGAGACAGGAGAACAGCAAGACCAAGGACAGCCTAGGTTACACAGCAAGATACTTGTCTCCAAACACAAAAACAATTCCCTGTTTTTCTTCACTTTTCATTTCATTGGGGGAATCTTCTATTTAACAATATGATCAGCTCTGTTGTTCATGCCCAAATCCCTTGAAGAATCTCAATAAGGATGTTTGAGGCCCCATTTAGGACATGACATCCTACTGGAAACCTCACTTCCCTGTCTCAAGCTGAGTGACACAGTTTTTTTTTTTTTTTTTAAACAGCATCTCAAGCTCTGAGACTACTCCATGTGCACTGACTACCTGGGGCAGACAACATGTGATTAAACTCAAAAGCCCCACATGGAACCACTAACCAGTTTAAAGGAAGACATCAGCGAAAGGGTTGGATAAAATTGTTTTTAAAAATTAAAATAAAGGCACACCTGTTGCAAAGGCGGTCCTTTCCTCCAAAGTTCTCTCCCTAAGGATTTAAAGAGAAAACCCATGAGACCGGGCACAACTTAGGCAGAAGGCATTCCCCAACTGCACCATTGAGAAAATATCCCCTTTTCCTTTACAGCTTTAGTTTTCCTTTAAAACTTGCTATTTTTTAGTTTACTCCCAAAACCTATGTTTGAAACAGTAGTGAAAGTCTGTTTTGCCTACCAAATTAGCAAAGATTTTTTTAAATGATGATATTCAGATAAATAGAAAGGTAACTTATCAACATATGCAATTTTAAATAAATATGCATATCCTATAATTTAACAATCCAAATTGTAAGGGAAAATCTTTTTAAAGATTTATCTTTTTATAACTATGTGGGGTAGGGCACATGCATACAGTACCCACAGAGGCCAACAGATGCCCTGGAGCTGGAGTTACAGGTAGTTGTGAGCCTGAATTCTGGTCATATGGAAAAGCAGCAATTGCTCTAAACTGCTGAGCCGTCTCTCCAGCCCTCCAGGGAGGAGAGGGCTGATCTAGGCAATTATAAAATATGTAAAAATATTTACATACACACTAGTAAAAAACTAACTTAAGCACCACCTAGCTAAAGCTGCTTTAAATAAATGGAATTCTGTACATCAATAAAAATTATCCTGCAAAAATATTTATGCAGGAACAGTCTTCCAAATGCATTACACAAGAAAGCTACGGTCCAGTTCAGAACTCAAGTGGCATTTATGCCACTTTACAGCTGAGAAACAGCCAGGTGTTGGTGGCGCATGCCTTTAACCCCAGCACTTAGGAGGCAGAGGCAGGCAGGTATCTATGAGATCGAGATCAGCCTGGTCTATAGAGAGAATTCCAGGACAGCCTCCAAAGCTATACAAAGGCTCCACAGCTGGGTTGTTCTATAGGTCCTAGCTTTTCCCTAAGAAACAGACACACATTTGGCACATGTCAGATGAGTAGTTTAAATATATTGATACTTTCTTTAAAAGAAATGGTTTTTTTTTTGACAGACTAGGGCTAGAAAGCTGGCTCTGTAGTTAAGAGCATTTAGCTCTTGCAGAGGAACCAAGTTCAGATCCCAGCACCCACACTGGTATCCCACAACTGCCTGTAACTCCAGCTCCAGGAGTTCTGACTCCCTCATTTAGCCTCCATGGACAACTGCACTAATGCACATACCTCCCCTGCCCCCACCCCAGAAACAGAATTTTAAAGAAATTAAAACAACCACCACCACCACCATCTTAGGATCTCTATGGGGCAAGCCTAGTATACCTGAGTTCCATGGTGGCCAGGGCTACATATCTCAAAGCAAAGAAACAAAAACCTTGGTTAAGTATAAAAATTGATTACCTCACCCCTCCTTACGAAAACATTAGCATGGTCAGTTTTTTATGCTTTATTACAGTATGAGTAGGAAAATCCTGTTGCTTTTTCCTTAGCTTGAGTTAATCCACAGTGATCGGGATAGGCTGAGGAATCAAAAAATAGTGGGCCCAACTGCCTCGAAATGGGAGTTCAGCTCCCAGCACCCACATAGCAGCACACAGCTGCTCTGGCTCGGGGAATCAGACTCCCTCCTCTGGCCTTCACGGGTACCTACACTCACAGGTACAAACCAGTAATCAGACACACATAATTAAAAACTTCAAAACATTTTTAAAAATTATGTCCCTTATAGAAACCTGCAAGCACCTTTGTTGGTGTTTTCTGACGCTGTCTTCAGTAGATTCAGGATGTCCAGATTGTCACCAATTCTCGCATAATAAGAACTGTCATGGCCAAGAGCATCCAGCAATGTCACATCTGCCCCATTTTTAACCAGAACTTCTACAGCATCTCTGCAACCATATTCACAACCCAGCATGAGAGCTGTCCTGAAAGCAGATAGAAAAATCAAGACCTTGTGGAAATTCCATGGAATATTTCAGAAGTATCCTGCTAGGAAAGACTGCCTTTGAAAGGGCAGATTCAACCTCAGAAACTACATTTCCTATAGATTCATGTATTGCTTTATCTTGTTATATTTTTATTCATCAAATTTCTAAAACAAAAATCCTATTATTTTGTGTTTAGCGGCAGAGAGAGAAATCTAACCTCGTTTTCTGCTGTCTGTCAGCCTCAAACTCACTGCGGAGTGCGAATGATCCTGGACTTCAGATCCTGCAGCCTCCACCCCAGTGCTGGGCTTACAAGCATGCACACCACACCTGCCCCGCCATCATCTTACACACTTTAACTACATCACCTGCTAAGTTAACATGGTTTATTCCAGTTCTTCAATGCCCTATAAATAAGTCTTCCTTTCAAAAACCTTCCCTACTATAGTTCTTACCCAATCTGCTCATAATCCAACTGCTCAAATGCTCCTGGTGAACTAACCCACATTACACAACCTTTCCCTCCCCCAGTGGCGGGAAGTATAGATGCACAGATTAAGATACACAGGACTTAGTTAAGTGTAGGTTAATTTTATTCGGGGAGAAGTCACATACACAAGAAACCGATGACCCGCAAGTTCCAGTTCCAAGGATCCATACTCAGGCTGCTCTCCATGACCCAACCAGAACCAAGAGAGCTCAAAGACCTACTCCACCCCACCCCACATCCACACCTGATACCACGCCTAAATGGGCATGGCCAATGCAGCAGGTGCAGGTGGGGTGGATATCTCACTACGGGGAAACAGATTCTGCTCTTGATGTCCTGTTTAAGGGAGTCATGCTGGGGATATAGCTTGGTTGCAGGGTACTTGCCCAGCATGCACAAGGCCCTGAATTTGATTCCCCACCCATAGGCAGGGTTCTACATGCCTATGATCCCAGCACACGGAGATGAGGGCCTGAGATAAAAAACAAGGTCATTCTTAGCTTCATGGCAAGTGAATAAATAAACAAATAAAACAGCAGTGCTAGGATGAAAGACCCTTGCTTCCTCACACACAGGCCTTTCCACACCTCACTAATCATGGACCTCTTTCTCCTCTGTATCCACCATTGGAGCATGAGCCTCACTGCGTCTACAAAGAACAGTCATGCGGCAATATAACTAAGTTCTCAGGGAGAGTCAGCAGGAGCCTAGACACCATCTTGTCAAATCTATGCTTACCACTGAGGGAACAGACACATGATGAAATGCTGACTGATCCACATCTAATAAAATGGCTGATTCTGTATCTACTAAAGTGACTGATCCTATATCTACTAGTGTGACTTATCCTACATCTACTAAAGCAACTGATCCTACACCTAACTAAAGGACTAATCCTATACCCACTAAGTGACTGGTCCTATACCCACTAAGTGACTGGTCCTATACCCACTAAGTGACTGGTCCTATACCCACTAAGTGACTGGTCCTATACCCACTAAGTGACTGGTGCCATATCCAATCAAATGACTTATCATATCTCTCCTACAATGACTTACCCCATATCTCCACTAGCATAACTTATCCTATATCTGACTCCTGTTTCAATTGTGAATACTGGATATCCTCTCCTTGTTTTTCTACACATGCTGCCTTCTGCAGCTATGCCCCCCATAGGAGATTAATAGTTTTCTTAGATTAAAACCACTAAAGATAAAACAAGAGGAGAAACTTAAATAGTGTCAAAAACTGTATTTCTAAAACCATCCACTACCAAGCTTATACAAATACACAGCACCTCGTCTCACTTTGGGGTGAATGTCCAACAAAAGCAAAGTATTTTAAGAGCTATACGATCAATAAAAATATCAAGCAGTTTAATGGGGTCAGTGGGGTCACCCTTCTTGAATCCTAATTTAACTTTAAAACCAAATCTCCTTAGTCATTCTTGGAACCAGAGTATGATATCTGCAGAAATGCAGAGATACCACTTTCTTGATCACACTGGTGACTTCAGAATGCCCTTCTTTGAAATATGTGAAAACAAAGATGGGGGGGGGCAGGGAGCCACAGCAGAAGGAGATCAACAGACAACATATGCTTATATGAAGATGCCCTTATGTAGCACAGTACCATGTGCAAGGAATATATACCATGAGAATTTTAGGAAATATTTCAAAAAGAAGTATCTGAATAATAAAAATTCAAGGTAAAAACTCTGACACCTAAATACAATTTTATTATACCTGTCTACTTCCAATGAACTACAAACAACAGGATGCATGTTTAGAAGAATAAAATTAAGCAAAAGGGCACTTGTAAGAATTATAAAAGCTCAGAAATTTTAGTTATAAAATATCATAATAAACGTATTGGGGCAATATTTTCCAGTTACTTATCAATAGAGCCTTAATGACCAGAATCATCATACTTCTAGTGTAAGCAAGCATTGCAACATAATTGACCAAGAGACAATTATGAATAGAAATTACTAGACCATGACAACTGAAATAGCATTAAATACAGGAGTATTGGTGAAGGGACTCTGTTCTGGTTAGTGATGATTAACAACTGAGCCAGCCCAGAGTCATTTGAGAAGAGAAGCCTCAGCTGAGAAGTTACCTAGACCAGATGGACCTGCAGGCATCTCTCTGGGGAGTTTCTTGATTATTAATTAGTGTAGGAGGGCCCAGTCCACTGTGGGCAGCACCATCCCTCCTAGGCAGATGGGTTTAGCCTGTACATAAAAACTAGTTGAGCATATACGCCTGAGAGTCAGCAAGCCAAGTTCCTCCATGGTCTCTCCTTCAAGTTCCTGCTTGAGTTCCTGGCTTAGATTCCCTCAATGACAGACTGTGTCCTGTAAACTAAAATAAAGCCATCCCTCCATCACCCCAAGGTTCTTTTGGTCAGAGCACTCTATTCCAGCAACAGAAAGGAAACCAGAAGTATTTAAGGGCAAAGTGAACTCAGACCTGGAGGCAATACCACTGAGTCCACTAAGGAGAAACTCTGAGGAAAATTCAAAGTGGTTCATGTCAAATTCAGGGTACCCTGCTTTAATCTCAAGATAATGTCTCATGTAAAGATACAGACTGTGGATATATTTTTTAAATTGTCTTTATTTGTACCTATTACATTAAAGACCTTTAGAAAGTTTTAAATAGCCAGGGTATCTTTTCCTAGTTTTCTGAGGCAATATGGGCCTTAGTTACTGTTTTCCCTCAGCATTCTTCCAAGGACAGAAAGTGGGATGGGAAGACCAGGTTATAGCAACAGTGTCAGAGACCTCCAGCTGCTACAAGGAACCACCATAAAAGATTTACCTGTTTTGCTTGTCTCTGGAATTGATATCTGCCCCTCTGTCTATCAGCAATTGACAAATTGTTGGCCTACACATCTGTGTCGCCAGAACAAGAGGTGTCCGTCCATCCTAAAAACAAGAAAAACAAAGTGACTTTAAAGCAACAAGTCTTCCAGAATGTGAGTGTTACAACGCCTGAATTGAAATGTGAACAAACCAACCAACTTACTATATCTTTGGCATTCACAGAGGCTCCATGGTCACAAAGCAGCTGGATGCTAGAAGGACAGTCTGCCATCGCTTCAAGAAACAAAGGGACAATGACAAACAGTGACATTTGCTGACATACGGTGCTTTCCTGGGCTCATGTGAGGCACCCTAAACCCTTCACTTTTCAAACTACCAAGCTCCACATCATTCACTCAGCTTAGCATGGCAGACATCCATTTTCCATCTTAAAATGGATCAAAAAGGATGTCTCTGTAATTGTTAAATTATTTATTTGCTTTGCAAAGGATATTCTGTATACAAATAAGAGAGAGGAAAAGGAGATGACTGAGAAATTAAAATGTTGTAAAAGTATCAAAATTGGAAAAGGAAGAGAAACTGAAATTAAGTAACTAAAATAAATGGAAGGGAATAGAGATGACTCAGTGTTTAAGACCATTTGTTGTTGTTCCCAGCGGTGTGACGCCTCTTCTGGCCTCGATGGTCACCTGCACACATGTGACATTCACTTACACACACACACACACACACACACACACACACACACACACACCAGCTTTTTTTAAAGCTGAAAGAAATTAAAAGACTAACACAGACCTCTTTAACACATACAAAAATTCCCTATACATGAAAAGACAGAGGCAAATGTCTTCTCTCCTGGGCCTTCTTGGAGATTATAGAGTTCTAAAGCCTAGAGAAGACAAGTAGGTGATCTTGTGCTTTCTAACTCTAACTTTTATGACACCAAAATAATAATGCATACACACCCTAGACACTGAGTATAATTCTTGAAATATGAGGTTTCTAGTAAATGCCTTTTGAAAGTACATCTATGTCATGTACATGACATAGATATGAAACCTAGTGCCAACACCCCCAAATAAAAAATGGCTCCCTCATCAGTTCAGAGATCAACCTGCTGTGGCTAATTATAATTGCCTGCACAAGTATGGGCTTCCCACTTCTCCTCAAATCGCCCTCCCTCCCCCTCTCTCCTCCTGGCCAACAAGCACCTGTATTATTTCTCCTCAAACCTTTCCTAACTACCAAACTGACCAGCCTATAAATAACTGGCTGAATAAATCTTTTTTTTCTTTAAGATTTTATTTTTACTTTACTTTTTTTATTGCATGTATATGTGTGTGGGGATAGGAGAATGAGCACATACATACAGTCCCTACTGAGGCCAGAAGAAGACATCAGATTGCGTGTAGATTGTTGTTACAGGTATTTTTAAGCTACTCCACATGGACGCTGGGAATTGAACTCAAGTCCTCTGCATGAACAACAAGCACTCAATATCTGAGCCATCTCACCAGCCCCTGAATGTTTCTTCTACAGCTGCAACTTGTAAATTTCAATTTTGTTTCATTTTGTTTTGAGATAGGGTTTTTCTGTATAGCCCTGACTTCCCTGGAACTTTCTCTGCAGACCAGGCTGGTTTCAGACTCAGAGATCTGCCTGCCTCTGCCTCCCAAGGGCTGGGATTAGAGGTGTGCGCCACCAATGCCCAGCCATAAACTTCAATTTTAAGCATACAAATTTAGTACTTTTCCTCCACAAATCATCCAAATGAATTAAGGTTAATCCCTTGAAATCACTTTCAAGGCCCCGTGTTTTGAGGAGCTATTGCGTCGGGAGGGTGTCTGCTCACCTGCATCATGGAGGGCAGTTCTTCCCTGCAGGTCCACATGCTCAGTGGGACAGTTGTACTGTGGAGACAGAGCGACGTGATGATGTGGGAGGACTTCGTTTTAAAATTCAAGATCCACACTTGAATGAACAGCTGTTATTTCATCTTAAAATATTCCACTTATCAAAGGAAGTAAAGACGCTCAGACAATCTACTAAATATTTTGACGTGCAGCAAATAAAATAATGTCACATAACTGTGAACTGAGCAGTATTCCACCAAACAGGAAACATATGTCCATTACAATAGGTGGAGTATTGAAAAGATGTTATTGTTTGGGCTTTTTTTCTTCCAAATAGAGTTAACATAACTACTGAATCAGGAGAACAAATCAGTTCTAAGTATTAACACAGGGTTGGACACTTTGGCCAAAACCTTCATTTAGCCAAGTGGCTAGCACAGTCCTGTGGCTGCCTGATACATACTCATGACATTATTATCATGTCATATAGCCACCTGATAAATACTCATGACATTATTATCATGTCGTATAGGAGCCTGATAAATATTCATGACATTATTATCATGTCATATAGGCACCTGATAAATACTCATGACATTATTATCATGTCATATAGGCATCTGTGTGGAGACACAGAAACACACAAACCCTATGCTATACTCTCTCAGGCCACATTCTGGACAACAGAAAACTCTGGTGTCCTGCTAACATCAACAGGAAGGTCAGGCCTTTGTTGTTTATTTTTAATACACTGAGTTATGTGATTCACTTCCCTCGCATTTTTGTTCCTTATTGTTCACATTCCTTCCCGAAGGATGGAAAAATTACCAGTGAACAGTTAGCCTGCCACTATGATCTCAAACTCTAAAGACACCAACAACACACTAAAGCTTTGCAGTCTCATATTGAAACGAGAGTTTCCACCATGTCTACCTGGAGAAGCTTTTGCAGGCACAGCGCGTGTCCGTACTTTGCTGCCAGGTGAAGCGCATTCCTCCCTACAAACAAAAGCAAACACTTCAAGTCTGTGTGAAGGATTATTTTCTTCATATAGGAGTTTTCATAGAAATATGACATTTTTCTGCCCAACTGGTTGGCAGGATATTTAATTTGTAAACAGGCTTTCAGTTCCCAAGATGACTGACATTTTAGTAATGTAGTACATGCACACAAAAACTATGAAGGCAGCAAGAAAAAAGAATCCTGCAAGTTCCTCAAGGGTAGGAAATCTGCCCTCATGTGTCACCCAACCTCCTGCCTGAGTGAAACACAGTAGTATGCAGCAGCACAGGGAAGGTGTGTGTGTGTGTGTGTGTGTGTGTGTGTGTGTGTGTGTGTGTGTGAGAGAGAGAGAGAGAGAGAGAGAGAGAGAGAGAGAGAGAGAGAGAGAGAGAGAGAGAGAGAGAGAGTTTGAAGATATCTCAGTGGTTAAGAGCATTGCCTTCAGTGTGAGAGGCTGAAGGGAGGCCTTCAGTGTGAAAGGATGACCCTGCAAAGAACATCGAATTCTGAATTCTCATTCTCTCATTCTCCCTCCCTCCCTCCCTCCCTCCCTCCCTCCCTCCCTCCCTCCCTCCCTCCCTCCCTCCCTCCCTCCCTCTCTGTCTCTCTCTCTCTCTCCCTCCCTCCCCCCTCATTATTTGCAGATGGAGGCACCCATGTACCACAGCAAGTGTGCAGGTGTCAGAGGACAACTATAGGAATAGTTCTCTCCTTCCACCATGTGGGGTCCATGTGGGGATCAAACTTGGTTGCAAGCACCTTTGTCCACTGAGCTATCTCGGTGCCCCTCCTAAGTGCATTTCCTTCACCAGGTATGCCAATGTCCAACCTGTGATGCTTTTCATTTTGTTTCCAATATCACACTTCTCTCTGTTTTTTGTTGTTGTTGTTTTTTTTGTTTTGTTTTGTTTTGTTTTTGTTTTTTGGTTTGGTTTGGTTTGGTTTTGGTTTTCCAAGGCAGTTTCTCTGTGACTTTGGAGGCTGTCCTGGAACTGACTCTTGTAGACCAGACTGGTCTTGAACTCACAGAGATCAGCCTGCCTCTGCCTCCCCAGTGCTGGGATTAAAGGTGTGCTCCACCACCACCCAGCCCAACATCACACATATCTTAACGTGTGCTTATTTTTACAAATACATTGGCGAGAAAAGAAATTGCATTCTGATTATCCTGGAATGACAAATACATAGGCTTTCAACCTAATACAGTTTTATGTGAGTTTAGGTAAGTCATATGTTTCCCAGTCTGGTCAGCCAGATTCTAACAAAACATGGAGTCTTGGTCTGTAAGCAGGCCCCGATAAAGCATAACCAACTGCACCCACACTGTCAGATGGGACTGTTTCACATTCCAGTTCACAAGCTACAGATGTAGTTCAGAGGACTGGCAAGAGGGCTCAGTGGGTAACGCCACTTGCCACCCAGCATCCTGATAGCCTGAGTTCCATCCTCAGCATCCACATGGTTGAATAGAAAATCAACTCCTGGTTCTGACCTCTGACCTCTACATGTGTGCTAGGGCATGTGAGTGCTAACTTATACATTCACCAATGCAAACAATAAATAAGAACACAAAAGCCAGTCCTCAAAAACTAATAATGGTTATCCAAATTAATCAAAATCCAATGCTCTCAGTGAAGGAAAACCAACAGCTGTGTTCAAATACTTGCATGTTTCCCTTGAATGTGCAAACTCAGCACTGAGATTCAAAGACAGAGGTAAGCCGAAACAAGTTTAAAAAATGGCTCCAGCTGTCTATAAACACCACTTGTGATACTGCCAGGCAAATCCAGGACAGGCTCCCTACGGGCCTGTCTCTTACAGGGCCTGGGGCAAGCTCCTGACAGTGACTACCACCCTTGCTGGCTGAGGTGGGGACAAGATGAATGAACATGGTGACGTGCTTTAAGTGCTCAGAGAGTGCAGAGCACCCTCCCAGATGTTACAGAGACATCGGCTGTCACTATGGCTATCATCTAAACAGGCTGCTGCTGTTTTGAGGTCGTTGTCAATCCAGCACAGAAGACATCCTATTGAATGTCAAACGACCTCACCACAAAGAGGATATGGCACAGGATAGGAATATAAAGGAAACATCCTGAAAGTCTCTGAAATTGGGCCTTTTAGGAGCAGCACTTAACAGGTCTACTTGCCTTCTGCCCTAAAGGCCCTGTTCTTGACCTCTCCCCATGTCAACACTCACAAGTAAATGCTCCTCAGCTCAGAGACTCAGGGCTGGAGAGGTAGCACCCATGTTAAAGAGCACTTGCTGCTCTTGCAGAGGACATGGCTTCAGTTCCCAGCACCCACATTAGGCTGCTCACAGCCAGCTCCAGGGGGGATCTTACACCCACTTTCTGGCCTCAAGCACATGGTACATATACACACAGCCAGGTGCACAATGCATACATGTCAAACAAATGTAAAAACAAATAGTAATCAAATAAATAGACTAAAACAGAAGCTTCAGGATTTGGCTATTTAAGTTAGGTCTGGTTCAGAGTGTGAGAAGGAGCTTGGGGAATAACTACTGTAGAGTGCATGGCCACCATATGCAAGGCCCTGGGCTCAATCTCTAGCAAGGGAGGGGAGGGAGTGGAAGGAGGGAAGGAGGGAGAGAGAGGAGGGAGGGAGGGAGGAAGGGGAAGGGAGGGAGAGGAGGGGTTAATAACGGGCAATACTCTATCCTCTTCATGGAGGAAGCTTACCTGCACTGTCACTAGTTGCAACATCAATTCCATGTGTAAGGATGGCATTAAGACACTCCAGGTTCCCTTTGGATGCCACGACATGGAAGCTAAATTGGAGAGAACATCTGTTATGCCATGGAAACTAACAAAGATAACACAAAAGTTCATGGAGCTAGAGATGGCTCAGTGGTTAGTCTTCCAGAGGACTTAGGTTCGATTCCTAGTATCCATATGGCAACTCAAACCAACTGTAATTATAGTCCCAGGGAATCCAATACCCTCTTCTGGCCTCCGTGGGTACCAGGCATACATGTGGTAGACAGACACATGCAGGCAAAACACCAGGCACATTAAATGTTCTACCAATGTCTTCCTTTCTTTAATACACATGCACACACACATACACACACTGTTGTAAAGGTTTTTGCTCTGTTACATCATTTTTACCGATAGAATGTTTTTTAGTTCCCAAATCTGAAATGCTAAAAAAAATCTGATTCATAAAACAAGCCAAGTCATTCTAGAAATACCTCCTTAGCATGAAATATTTTAATATTCAACAATTTTAATAAGACAAAATGTTATTATATAATATCATTAGCCCTGTAATTTATTATTTCTATTAGAAATAAATAAAGAACACCAGAACTTTTCCTTTTGTCTTTTTTTTGGCATGTGCCTATGACTGTGATGTGAGTGTCCATGTGTGCCCAAGGCTGACTTTGGGAGTCTTTCTTGATCAGGCTCTGATGGGGGATGTTTTTCTGTATGCTGTGAATATTTGCTTCTTTTATTGGCTGATGAATAAAGCTGTTTTGGCCAATGGACAGGCAAGATTTGGCCAGGTAGGAATCGAAACAGGGATAGAGAAAGGAATTAGGCAGAGTCAGGGAGAATGTCATGTGGCTGCCAAGGAAGCAAGAGGTCTGGTCATCACCAGTAAACCAAGACCATGTGGAGACACACAGATTAATAGAAATGGGCTAATAATTAAGAGAGAGCTAGCCAATAGGAAGCCTAAACCATCAGCCAAACTGTATATAATTAATGTAAGCCTCAGTGTGTTTATTTGGGACTAAACAGCTGTGGGACAAGCAGAACAGAAACTCCAGTCTACAATGCTCTGCCTTACTCACAGAGGCAGGGTTTCTCATTTGAGTGCAGGATTTGCTGAGAAAACCAGTCCAACCAGCCAACCTGCGGAGGGACCACCTGTCTTCACTTTCTAAGCCAGAGCTCAGGAAATGATAGGCAGGCTGCCACACACCCCCAGAATTTTCATGAGTTGAGGGACAAGAATTCTGGTCTTCATGTTTGGGTGGCAAGCACTCATTCACTAAGCAATTTCCCAGCACCCACACTGAAACATTTTTAAGAGGTTATTTTGTTTGACTTAACCACCCAAGAAATAAAGTAACAGAAAAAGGTTAAGGCCAAAGCAGAACACAGACTCTCTTCTCTCTCCAGAATTGTCAGCCTAACCCTAACCCTCCAACAGTGTAAACACTGAATTCCACCTAGTGCCTGAAGTTTCACATCAGCAGGCCTCATTGAACAAGCTCCCTAATGAGGTGAGTCAAGCCTGTTAAGATGCTACCTCTGGGGCTAGAGAGAGTGCTCAGCAGTTAAGAGCACTAGCAGGCAGCAATTCTTTTGGCCTCCTGGGGTTCCATTTGCATATGTGTATGTATACATACATGCATACACATAAAGTAAAATCTTTTGTTAAAAAGACAAGCTAACTCTAAGCATTTAGGTACTTAAGACACCAGCTAACAAAATACCCTAGTCTTTCTTTCCTCATCTAGTACTCTACTAGCTGACTAGAATTCATTAAAATCCAAACTGGTGAGTAGACTGGATGTTGTGGGGAAAGGACACTGAGTCCCACCTGAAGCAGGGAGGAGGTCCCTACAGGAGGACCTCCCGTGCAGATGTCAGGAAGAGGAGGTCAAAGTGCAAGCCCCACAGGTGGGCTCACTTTCGGTAGGAGGCCGGGTCCCCACGGCCTGAAGCCTTAGTTCTGATGCCCCATCGCTGTCTCCACTGTTCTCTATAGGATGAACATTTTATCCCATATAAATCCAATACCGATGGTCTCTGTGACCTGTGGCTTTCTTGTCACTCAACTGCAAACTCAATAAAAGCAAAGTTGATTATGTTTTACTTTGTTATATCTCCAGACACAAATGTCAGATGTTACACTCTCAATTGTCTGCTAAGGAAAAAGTCGAGAGACAAAATCCAGAAGTAGCTTGAAAATTCACTTCCAGATAGCAGGTCATCATCATGTGACTCTAGCAATATCGTGACAGGTGAGATGCAAACTAGAGATCAATGCTTCCTAAAGACAGGAGGGCTACAATCAGTTTAAATCAGACAGAGGAGAACAGGTGCTAAGAGACACATTTGTTCTCCATTTTAATAGGACAGACACATTTGGGCCATGGGCATCACTCAATCTGAGACACGGAAGAAGTCAACTAGACTGAAACACACTGTGCAGCCCTTCAGAGGCAGCAGTGCCTCTTTCATACTAAGGTCCTCAGCCTCCTAAAGTTATGCCTTAGAAAACGCCAGTTTGGGGTCCTTTGTTTTTACTCCTCAGCTCACAAGCTTTGCAAGACCATGGTCTTCAAAACAGCCAACACAGCACAGACGGTGCATGGCAGGGCAGGAGTCCCTGTTAATCCACAAGCGCTTCCAAGCTATAAATAGCAGGCATGCTTGAGGAAGAAGACATGTCAATCACAGAAACATATGCACAGAGCTGTACATGAAGTATGAGAAATGCTCCTTTGCAACTAAGAAAACCTCCTTTTTACATATAGGTAGTGTGTGCATCTGTATATCTGTATGCATGTCTGTGTGTGTATATCTATCTGTGTGTGTGTCTGTGTGTATCTGCATGTGTGTATATCTGCATATGTGTGTCTGTGTGTATGTATGTATGTGTGTCTGTGTATACCACTGTGTGTGTATATCTGTGTGTGTTTATGTGTGTATGTCTTTGTGTGGTGCTTGAGGGTATCTGGAGGCCAGAAGACAATGCTGGATCCCCTGGAGCTGGAGTTACAAGAGTTTGTGTACCTGACACGAATATTCATTATTTTTTTGGTTTTTAGTTTTCTTGTTTTGCTTTTTGAGACAGGACTTCTCTTTGTAGCTCTGGCTGTCCTGGAACTCACTCCATAGATCAGGCTGGCCTCGAACTAACAGAGATCCGCCTGTCTCTGCCTCCCATGTGCTGTGATTAAAAATGCACCACCACTGTCTAGTGAAATGGATATTCTTGTCCACTGAATTTGGTGTCTACCACAACTGCCAACCCTAGTTCCTTTTTGGAACCACAGTGACTTCAAGTACTTGCTGTCTTTTTTTTTCCCTAGTAGAATTTCAAAACCTAGGAACTAGAGAGACAGCTTTTTCATGAAGAACACTGACTGCTCTTGTAGAAGACCCAGCTCACTTCCCAGCACACACATGGTGGCTACCATCTGTCTGTACCTCCAATTCCAGAAAATCTAATGCACTTTTCTACTTCTGTGGGCTCCTGCATTCCTGTGGTGCGCATACATACACTTGAGCACACACACACACACACACACACACACACACACGCACACACACGTCTACACATAAAATATTTTCAAAAGTAAAAATTAAAAACAAAACATTTTCAAAATAAAACTGTCTTTTAAAATTTCAAAGTTGAAAATAAAATATTTCAAATCAAAATTATTTTGCCACTAGAGATAATACAGAACATACATCTGTAACACACACTAAATAAATATAAAATGCTTTCATTAAGAAAGAATATATACTGCCAGGCAATGGTGGTGCTCGCCTTTAATCCCAACACTCGGGAGGCAGAGGCAGGAGAATCTCTGTGAGTTCGAGACCAGCCTGGTCTACTAGAGCTAGTTCCAGGACAGCCTCCAAAGCCACAGACAAACCCTGTCTCGAAAAACCAAAAAAAAAAGAAAGAATATATAGTTCATACATATTAATAAAAAGGGAAAACATTTTGCCCTGTGAGTACCCTGAAGGCTCCTTCCTACAAAGACCTGGAAGACTAACAGGACTCAAGCGTTCCCCAGATGACACTGATTCTGTATGATTCGGTCAGCACAGATAACCTCAGGACTGAGCTTCTAACCAGAGAGAGCCCAGCAGGCTCTCATGCAACCATTCCAAACACTAAGGAATATGGTCACAGTATGGGCATCACCGCTTAACATCTTAGCACTGGATAAAGATGAGACTAGAAAGACACTCACTTGTAGAGATTATATTTTACCATCTGTACCATGAGCCACACCAAACAGCATTAATTTAAAAAAAATAGGAAAATAACTAAAAATAACAATAACTTATTTCCTGTATTTAAAGTGCATGGAGGCACACACCTTTAATCCCAGCATTCAGGAGGCTGAGACAGCAGGTCTCCGTGAGTTTAAGGCCAGCCTGGTCTACAGCTTGGTGAAGTCAGCTAAGGCTACATGGAGAGACCCTGTCTCACTGCAAACAAGCAAACAAACAAACAAAAACCAGAATGCTGCTGGGTAAAACTGACTGTGAATGCTTTATTGTTGCTAGAAATCTTGTGAATTTGCAGTCACACTTTGCTCTACTGAAATATTATACATTCCAAAGTCATAATCTACATCAAACATTAATGATTAACTTCCTCATATTCACTTCTATATTTAGCATCAGCTTCCAATTATAAGATTTTGAAAGAAAAGAAAAATCCCCACAAGGCTGAGACAGGATTTTCGGAAATAGGACTTTTCACCTGTGCTGTTGGAAGGGCTCCCAACTAAGGCTGCAGAGGCTGTCATTAAAGTCTTAACAGATCAGAATTTACCCTTTAACCCAGATGCTTCTGTTCCTCAACCAGATAGAAGTGCTGCAGGTCTGCATGGGTGGGGGAGATATTTGCTTAGAGGCACACAGCATGCTGGGAGTCAGTTCACCCAAACATGCAGAGGGTAGGCTCCCTAAGCCTGTCTACCCAAGGCACACTATGTACTGCAGATATCCTCGCTGCTCCACTCTGTCTTGTTAAAACTAATGATCTGAATTAAAAACTCAAATTGAGGCTTGGAGGAAAGGACAGTGTCCTTTACAGAATTCGTCAAAGGCAGAAAGCTGGGGCCCTCCCGCAAGCTTGGGGACTCCTGAGGTCAGAACAAGCTATTGAAGTTCTGCAGACTTTAAAGTGCTCCTTCTACTTGGCTGCTTCAAAGACCAAATAGAAGGACTGAAGAAAAGTCTATCAGTGAAAATACCTCAAATAGCATGAATGGACGCTTCCTAAGCAACTGAACACTGTAAAAATATTAAATGGAGGACAATCAAAACTAGTTCATAGTAAACAGCAGTGGTTTGGGCTTTTAAAACAACAGGGATAGTCACAGTTCACAGCAGCATTTGGATCCCAAGGCTCCACCCAGGCCTCAATGACAGGCCAATACTCACGCAGATCTGCCTTCCACATCTAGCTTGCCTGGATGAACACCCTTTTTGGCAAGGATGGAGGACACTTTCTCCACATCTCCCCGTTCAGCAGCCTTCATCAATCGGTCATCATATTTATTCCACTCTACTGAATGCTACAAAAAAAGAGAGAGAGAGAGATAAAGGAAACATAACATACTATATTCGTCAACTCTCTCAAAGAAGGAAGGGAAGAAAAGGGGAGAAGGCCCCGCAGAGTGTATCAATCCATTTCCAGCTCTACACCAAATGTCTTTCTCTCTGCTGTGTTTTACCAAAATAGCACATTATTTATTTATTTACTTGCTTACTTACTAATTTATTGGAGACAGGGCTTCTCTATGTAGTCCTGGCTGGCCTAGAAATAGCTATGTAGACCAGGCTGGCCTTGAACTCACAGGGATCCACCTGCTTCTGCCTTCTCAGTGCTAGGAGTATAGGCATATAAAACCTTCCCAAATACACGGGTCATGAGAAGTCTATTTACCTTAAATTTATGAGAAAATGTATGTTTTGTGTGTTCAATATTCTGTTAGCTATCTTCGGGGCAAATAAAATTAATAATTACTTAGCATCCACCCCCAAGCAAGAGACAACACCTCAAGCCACCCAGAGGGCTACAATTATGAGATCCTCTTAACGGAAGAGAGGAGTCACGCTCCCAGCACCAGATGATCTGAGTGGTGTAGCCAGGCTTGGCTCTGATTGCTCCCTATTCCCCTAGGGCTTACCCTTTCACAGCTGTTCCTAGTTACTATCTCCCCGCACCCTTAGGTGCAGTGAATTTGTGTGCACTGTAAGTCACTATAATGCCTCCTATTTCCAAGACATTGTGAGATTACAACTATATACATACAATATTCAATAGAATAAGGAATGAATACCTGCACATTAGGATAAAAAATTGTTTTTGGATTTTCGAGACAGGGTTTCTCTGTAGCTTTAGAGGCTGGCCTGAAACTCAACTTTGTAAACCAGGCTGACCTCAAACTCACAGATATCCACCTGCCTCTGCCTCCCAAGTGCTGGGACTAAAGGCAGGCTCCACCACCGCCTGGGGATAAAAAAAAATTATGCAGAAGAAGAAAAAAAAAACAAAAGAAGAAGCACTCTAAAATACTACTTTTTGTTTGTTTGTTGCCATTGCTTTAAACAGACAGGCTCTCCCTATAGAGCCCATGCTGGCTTCAAAATGAGGCCATCCTCCTGCCTCAGTCTACCAAGGCATATACCACCATTGCCAGCAAGTTTTGTATTTTTGCAAAAACCCAGCATGCACATACTTAAAAGGAAGATGAAGGTGATTTTGAGCCCAGGAGGAAGTAGTATACAATGTATATTTCAATCACATCAAGGTTATGTTAGCTTTAAGCAGAGAGCATACCGTGAGGTCAGTAACTTGGATCTCTTCTCAGAGCATAGATATGCCAGAATATGGAATGAAAATATAGACACCTGGGACTAGAGAGAGGGCTCAGCAGTTAAGAGCACTGGCTGTTCTGGAGAACCCATGTTCAATTCCCAGCAACTACATTGTGGCTCACAATTGTCCAGTTCCAGAGGATCTGGCACCCTCACACAGACAGACATGCAGGCAAAACACCAATGCACATGAAATAAAAATAAATTATTTTAAAAAAGAAATTATAGGCATCTATGCTTATACATATGTAAACATCTAGTGTAGGTATGGTACAACATTTAGAAAGAAGGACCAAGAAAGAGTAAATATTGGGTGAAAAGATATGTGTTTTTTGTTTTGTTTTGTTTTGTTTTTTGGTTTTTACGAGACAGGGTTTCTCTGTATTGTTTCGGAGGCTATCGGTCCAGCCTGGCCTCGAACGCACAGAGATTCGCCTGCCTCTGCCTCCCGAGTGCTGGGATTAAAGGCGTGCGCCACCATCGCCCGGCTAAGATATGTGTTTTTAAGCACATAAGATTTAATCTTTTAAAATATCACATCGAGGCTGGCGAGATGGCTCAGAGACTAAAGGTGCTTGCCACCAAGTCTGATAACCTGAATTTGATCCCCAAATCTACATGGTAGAGGGAGAAGACTGGCGTCCACAGGTTGTCCTCTGGGGCACACGAGCTATGTATGGCATGTGCACTCTCTCGTGCATTCACACAAAGTTTTTTTAAATGTAATATAATATTACATTAATTCACTGCTAAATTCCATACTAAACCAGTGTTATTTCTGTAGCTCCACACGACCTAAGCATTTTTGCATAATTGGCAAAGTCAGTCAATCCTTTGCCCACAGAACCCTCTAAATGTTTAACAAGGAAAAAAAAATCACTAGCTTCCTAAATTTCTATAGTAAATTCTACCAATTGATTCATGAAGTACTCGAAAGAGAAAATGGGGAAAAATGGAATGTGAAGACAGATGTAAAATTTCAATTTCTGACTCACCCCTGAGATTTAGCTTAACAGACCCTGGTTTCAGCACCTACAGCCTTCAGAAATGGTGTATTGAGGTTAAATTAGTGGTCATCCAGCCTCTCTAAATTCAAACGTCCAAACTGTCAACAAGTGACTGAAGCCTACCTCCTGACACAAAACCTAAACTGCAGCTTAGGCATCATCTCTCTCTTTTCAGACAGAGCAAAACAGCCTAGCGCCTGCTTAGGGGAGCAACAGTGAATTTAGATGGAAGAGACACTGGGCTGTCAGATGTCCAAAGGATTAGGTCATGCTGACCACACAAATACCTGCCCTAAACTGATTAGTTTATCCTTAGACTTAAAACAGCCCTGACCCCCAAGGAAACTTGCTGGGTAGAAAAAAACACCCTGCACAGTGAACAAACCACCGCAAACTCCCAAGGAAGGCTTTCACAAAAAGAAGCAAGATAATTCGATGTAACTACAGTTTCATGCTAGCTAGTAATTTTAAGTCCGACTTCATCAAGCACCATTTCCAGTTCTGGCTCAATGTCAGTTAACAGTTCCACAGACCAGTTACTAATGTTCTGTCCTGTGCTTTGAAAGCCCAGGAAAACAAAAGCTTTGTCAGCTGCTGTTGACGCTGAAAACACAGAAAGAAAAACCACCAGTACAGAGACTGTCGGTGCTGTTAATAAGACAGGACACTTTAAAAGCACACGGGAAGCCTGTATGCAGATCTCTGTTCCACAATATACCTACTGTGTGCTTAGGAGCGCAAGAGAGCCAACAGTTCATCATAGCCAGGCTTCTGGTTCGTGTTGCATTAAATTACAAATCTCTGCAGATTCCTCGCAGGGGACTCGGCCCCTCACATGCTGGGTTGCACGTAGCTTGAATCTGCAGATTTATTTTCTTCATCTTCCGGATCCTTCTCCACCTGCGTAAGGCTGAGAACCTTCTCCCCTTGCTGCCAGGCACCCGAGCAGAGCTACCCAGAGTCAGGTATGTAACTCCTCCTCTTTCTTCCTTTCTTGTGAGTAGCTGGCTTTCAGATTCCTCCCCTTTCAGGGACCCCATTGGAAGAAACCCCACATCCTGTTTCATCCACCCAGCAGCCCAGACGCCGCTGTGCACGAGACCGGCCAACTCCAAAGTGACCGGTAAACAGTGTGTGGCCTGGAACCATTAGCACAGTTCTATTTTAGATTCCATAGGACCTGACAGCTGGGTGATAGAAAGGGGCCAGGAACTTGTTGTCAATGCATGCCTTCCCTCTGAGTAACCAAAGCCAGGTCTCCTGGGGAAATGACTCAAGCGCATTGTGAAACGTGCTGATCACGTCAGTACAAATCAGTGCAAGTGTGTGCCGATGTGACCAGGAGGTGCACAGACAAATCTGGTTATTCAACAAAACAGTATTTAAATCTGGTTTCAATCTTAGGGTCATCTATCATGGAGTTTCACTAGCCTAGACAAACAGGATACACAATCCTATTTAAAGCAAATGTGTCATGCTTTCATTTAAGGAAACACGGGTGTGTGTGCACGGACGGACACACACACACACACACAATCACCCCACTTTGAATGTTAGTACCCCTGGCAAGCCTGCTCTGCATACAACCAGGTTTCAGCTTACAGCTGCTGCCCGTCTGTCTCCTCACAAGTCAAACAAGAAGGGACAAGGGCACTGCCAAGATAACATCATGGTGAAGACTGTGCCACAAGTTTTAATTTAAAATTTTAAATTTAACTCTGTACTCTGCATTTCCAAGCTAAGTGCCCTGCCTCTTAGAATGAGTACATACTATATCAGCAGAAAGTCAAATGATCTCCATTCGTGGATAAAAGCAAAACACAAGAAAATAAACTGATTAAGACTGACGGAAGCAAACCCATCCCAAAGCCAAGCTTCATTATAAAAAACACAGCTATGTGGGAAGTGTGGGGAGAGAAAGGTAAAACCTCTCTGTACTTGTACTCCCTACAATACCAAGATTTTCCACATTGCTTGTGGTGTGTGTGTCCGTGCGGGAATGTGATACATTCCAAGCAAGTCTTAGAGGAAGGAGGTGACTGTCCTACCATAGATCATGCTGCCTATTGAAAATACTGCATGAACTCCAACAAGGAACCGGTTTCCTCCCGTTGCAATGTAAACCATGAGGCACATATTCTAATTATAAAGCACATATGGTCACACACCCTGATGAATTGTTTTGAAAACAATGAGGTGCTTTCCTCCCAGACCACATGAGATACCAAGGGGTCAGTTACATGGCCCCAGAGACTCCACCCAGCCTCATCATTCTTCTTCAGGGGCGATCTGGGCTAGAACTCAGGCCCCAGCCTTTGGGATAACATAGCAAGCACATTTTTTTTTCTAGAAACAAATAGGCCAGCAAAGGCAGAAAAGAATAAGAGGGGAAGCTAGTCAGACTCTCCAAAGTCACATAAGGGACTCTCAGCTAAGGAGATGGACTGTGAGCCTTCATGCACATGGCTGCCCCAGAGGCCACCATCCTAGTCCTATTCACATCCCTCCACAGTGGCTCCCTAAGAGTCGGAGGAGTGTGACTACTGACTGTATACTTAATGACATTAAACACGTATTAAAAAAAGGAAGGTGCAGGCTTGATAATGCTGGTGCATAATTTTCAAGTCCTATTTTTAAAAAACTGCATGTTATATCATGTTCAGATACAATCAGATGTCTATCACATGCTTTGAACACAAGCAAAATAATCAGTGTGAAGAAGGGCGTTGGTGGCACACGCCTTTAATCCCAGAACCCGGGAGGCAGAGGCAGGCGGATCTCTGTGAGTTCGAGGCCATCTGGTCTACAGAGCACGTTCCAGGACAGCCTCCAAAACAATACAGAGAAATCCTGTCTTGAAAAACAACAACAACAACATAATACTAATAATCAGTGTGAACCAAATTCAACAGCACATTTGAAAAATTAAGTACTACAATGAAATACTGACAGAATCCATCACTAGAACTCAAGGAGCGTTCACAATAAGAAAATCAATCAGCATCACACACCAAGTGACCTGGGCAGGGGACAATATTTCAACTAATGCAGAAAATCTATTTGGTAAGCTCTAACAGCCTGCCACGGCTAAAGAGACAATCGGGCTGACAAGATGGCTCAGCACAGAAGCATCTGAGTCCAATCACAGGACCCATGTGGCAGAGAGAACAGATTTCTTCTAGGTGTCCTCTGACCTCCACATGTGAACTGTGGCATACAAGCACACACACACAAGATAAAAACACAGCAAAAGACTTAAAAATACATTGATCTTCTACATATTACCCTTTATGGGCAGAAAATTATCTCGCCTTTTCACTGGACTGACTGCTTCTTCTACTGGGCAGAAGTGTTTACACTGGAGATGACGCCAGGGTAGTTTTTGCTTTGGTGTCGTATGCAAGAACTCCACCACGGTGAAGGCTTCTCCTGTGTTTCTTCTGGTTTTACAGTAAAAAGGCCTCTGTCTAGATCTGTAAGCATGCGAAGGCAGCTGGTTTTAACTGGATGTAAAGCTTCATTCTTTTGTGGGTAGATAACCAGTTTTCTCAGCAGTGACTCTTAAGACATGATCTTATGCTCATTAGAATAACTACTATCAAAAGTTATTATTCTACCAAAAAAGAAGAGAAAAGAAAAGAAAGACAGAAAGAAAAAAGTTAGATGTTAGAGAGCATGAGGCTGCTCTACTCCTGGGCATCCACTCCAAAAAACCCCCATGCCCTCTGCAGCATTCCTCCCAACAGCTGGGAGCAGAAGCAACCCAGACAATACTTGATTAATAAAAAATGGAATATTATGCAGTTCTTAATCAAGAAGGCAATCACATCCCATGGGAACCCTGTGCTAAGGAAAATAAGTTGATCACCTCCTCCCCCTTCTCTCTCTCTGTCTCTCTGTCTCTCTCTGTCTCTGTCTCTGTCTCTCTCTCTGTGTCTCTCTCTGTCTCTCTCTCTTCCCACCTCCCCTTTTCTCTGTCTGACACACACACACACACACACACACACACACACACACACACTGTATAATGTCACCTTCATAGGAGTTAAATTCATAGAAACAACAAAAAATACTGAATGGGGGTTGTCAGCTGACAGAGCCAGCAGCAGGAGAGAGAAGTGGATGATAAAACGGTGGAGTTCCGTGTCTGGAGAGATGGCTCAGCCGTTAAAGAACTGCTCTTCCAGAGGTCTTGCGTTCTATTCCCAACAACCACATAGTGGCTCACAACCATCTATAGTGGGATCGGCTGCCCTCTTCTGGCATAAAGTTGTACATGCAGGTAGAGCACTCTCAAGTAAATAAATCAAAAGAAAAGAAAAGAAAAGAAAAAAGGGGAGGGGAAAGGAGGACCCATTTCAGTCCTGTAGGCTGAGGAAGTTCTGTAGATCAGCTGCTGGACACTGAACACACTCAACACTGAACTGCACACGAATCAACAACGCCATGATTCTATGCTACGGTTTTTAGGCTGCTTTCATATTAGCTAGGATTTTCAGCCCAGCAATAATTTCCAAAATAAATGTGATTTCTTATGACACCATTCAAATGATTAACACAAACTTATAGCTTTTTAAAACACCAAGGCAGGTGAGGGTGGCCATCACCTGATAGCAACTGTTAAAGTTTGGCGCAGTTCTCTGCTGAGTCAGCCTCTCCACCTCTGACATTGCTGCACTGCTCACACAGGGTTCAGCCACTTGATGGAGAACATCGTGTTTGTTTGTTTGTTTGTTTGTTTGTTTGATGGAGAACATCTTAAACTGCGTCACCCGGCTATCAGGCAGGCCCTCTACTGTGTCACCAGCAGCAGCAGCAGCAGCAGCAGTCCACCTTCCCCCTGCAGTCCTTTACGAAACCACCTGCTAGGAACACCTCAGAGTATCGTGGCAAATAGCAGCTGGATACTTAACGCAATCCCTGCAGGAGCAAACGCAAGCCCTTGTTTGCCAACTAGTTTTAGGTCAGCTTGACACAAAATAGAGTCATTTTGGAGGAAGTAACATCCATTGAGAAAATGCCCCACCAGATTGGCCTGCAGGCAAGCCTGTGGTGCATTTCCTGTTAATGATGGATGGGGGAGAGAGCAGCTCACTGTGGGTGATGCTATCCCTGGGCTGGTGGTCCTGGGTTCTATAAGAAAGCAGGCTGAGCAAAGCCATGAGGAGCAAGCCAGTGAGCAGCACCCTTCATGGCTTCTGCATCAGCTCCTCTGGTTCCCACCCTGCTTGAGTTCTTGCCCTGACTACTTTTGATGATGAGCAGTTATATGGAGCAGTGAGTGAAACAAACCATTTCCTCCCAAGTTGCTTTATGTCATTGTATTTCACTGCAACAATATCAATCCTAATTAAGACACCTGGGTTCCAAGATGGCACCACTAGTCACAGGCTGTGTGGATTTAAAGAAAGGACACAAGACACAGAGATGGACTGTGATGTGAACTGTAAACTAAAACAAACACTTTCCTTGCCAAGCAGCTTTTGGTCGCAGTCTTTATCACAGCAATACAAATCCTAAGACACTTCTGAAAGCAAACAGTCCATCTTTGGTGAGAAGCATCAGTGTTTACCAAAAGGATAACAAATGCACTTCTTTTTCAATTTTAGACATATGTATTTGTACATATGTTTGTATGTGTTTGCATGTATGCAGGTGCACATGTATACTTGTGTCTGGAAGCTGGGATAGCCTCCGGGTCATCCTCAGAAACACTATCATCTATCTACCTCCTAGACTGGCTGGCCAGGGAACCCTAGGGACCCTCCTCTTGCTGACTCTCTAGTGTTGGGATAACAGGTCCATGCCACACCACCCAGCATTTCCTCATGGGCTCTGGGGGTTAAAGTCAGGTCTTTGTGCTTATAAGGCAAGAGTTTTCCCAAATGAGCCATCCTCCAGCAAAGACAGTTCCATGGTTAGTTACTACACTGGTTTGAAAAAGAGATAATCAACTCCAAATGCAGCTACCCAAAATACCTATGGTGAAGTCAAATTACAGCTATTTCTACAGAATAAATACAACATTCTAACACAAAACAGCTATTTCACTAGGTGGGTCTAACTGGATGACAACTTTAAACCCTGTTAGTGGCTTAGATGAGAAATGTCCCCCAAAGGTTGGGCATTTGAAAATTTGGTGCCCAGTTGGCAGGGTTGTCTGGGGAGGTTACAGATCAGTCAGAATGGGATCCTTGCTGGAGGAAGCAAGTCACTGGGGGCAGGCTTTTAGCGTATATAGTCTACCCCACTTGCAGTTCACGTGTATAGCCTACCCATGCTCTTGGCTTTCTAAGTGTGGGTGGATGAGAATGTGACTTCTCAGCTTCCTGCTCCAGCTGCCTGCTGCCATTACGGACTTTCCCTCTGGAGCTGTAAGCCCAATAAACCCTTCCTTCCCCAAGTCACTTTAGGTCCTGGCTACAGCAACAGAGAAGTGACTAACGTGAGTGCTAAACCAACACCAAGTAAGTAACTCCCCATTCTTAACATGGGCACCTCATTCATACCAGTTATACATTCATAACTTTTTCACAAATGATATAACATTTTTAAAAATTTAGAATAATGTGTGTTTGGCCAGGTGTGGTAGGGCACACTTTTAAAGGCAGAGGCAGGCAGAGCTCTGTAAGTTCAAAACCAGCCTGGTCTATATATAATGAGTTCCAGGACAATCAGAGTTACACAGTGAGACCCTGTTTCAGAAGCAAAACAGCAAGAAATGCATGTTCAGTACAGAAAACCTAGATTATACTTATGAAAATGGAGATACCCATAATCTCCCTGCTACAGTTTGGTTCTGAAATGTCCACAAGGTCTCATGTGTTGAATGCCTGGGCCGCAGCACAGTAGTCCTTGGAGTGGGACCTTTGAGAGATGACTGGATCCCAAGGGCTCTGGCCTCATGATCTGATTCGTCCACTAATGAATATATACTGGGCTTTCTGGAAGCAGTGGATGCTTCAGGAAGGTAAATGGAGGAAATGAATCATGAGGGCAGCCTCTTTAAAGGCACTGATAATCCTGATCCTCTTTCTCTTCCCCACATCCCCTCATTCCCAGATGCACTGAGAAGAGCACGCTCCTCCACCACTCACTCCTGACAATATAATACCTGCCTCTTCACCACACTGAAAGCGAGGGAGCCAGCCATGCACAAACTCCAAATCTGAGCCCAAATGCCTAACCCAGCTGTCTCAGCCTGCAGGATCTAGTGCTGTCTCTAGATAAATAATGGCGAATTGAGTTAAATTACAGGACACACACAACTGTTGGTTTCTGGAACTTTCTTTGGTCTGTGGGGAGTCTCCCACCCCCAGGTATCTGGTCATAGAATATTCATAAGTTGACAACCTCAGGTGTTTCGTCACAAAGAAAGGGAGCCAGCATATCCGCCATCAGAAATGACTATTATTAAGTACTTTGTGCTTTGTTACGGTCTAATCATTTTTTAAATCTGTGTGATTTCAACATTGGGTGTGAACTCACTTAGTATTAAGGATAGAAAGTCCCGAGAAAAAAGTTACAGATGTAAAGAAATAGGAAGGTCTTCATGGGGCCAGTGAGAGTGCTCAGCTGGCGAAGACACTGTCTGCCGAGGCTGACAGTCTGTTTGCTCCCATTGTGACTCTTCTAAGCTGTCCTCGCACTTCCCTGCTCCCCAGGAAGATCATGCCACAGCATCCTCATGACACTCACAGGTGGTAAGTTCAGTACCAAGGATCCCTTTTAACAATCAGATTAAAGCTAAGTCGCATTCTCTGAGACCCGCAAAGCTAACCTCCTCCACCACTCTCAACCCCACAGAACACTTCTATGACCAGACACACGCAGAGTTTCCCACAAGCCAAGCAGGTGACACTTGGGTGTCCCCTAGCTGAACTCTTACTTGGAGGTGGTTGCCACTCTCCCAGGTTGAGGTCCCAGAGGCTCTCTAAGACACTGATTTAAACAGGCTTAACTGTTCACGCTGAATTTGGCCTTTACTGAGACAGGGACTACGCTTTTCTTGAAGGACTGGGTTGAGAGGTGAGGGTGCCACACCCGTGCACTTGCTGGTCTCCCATGTTAGGATGCCCTGCCCAAAAGTGAAAAGGATCCTGACTGACTCCATGCTCTGGAACTGCCTTGCCTCTAGAACCGAGTCAAAAGGAACTTCTTACGTTCCATAAACCACCATGTCTCAGGTATTCTGCTACAGCCACAGAAAAACAGACTAAGACAGATGCCAACTGCCAACTCAGGCTGTGGGCTGTGTTCCTGACAGGCTAGCTACCAACTGTGTTCTTACAATCCCTTCCTCTACTTGGTCAGTCTGCCAGAGCAACCCACAAAGTGCTCACCCTTTGAACACACCAACTCATTTACTATAGAAGTGCCAGGGGTACAGACAAATAATCAGAACAAAGAGGAAGTGCAGGCTCATCTCCTGGGGTATACCCTCCAGGAAGCTCTCCCAGTCCTGTCCTTTCCAGTTCTATGGAGACTATCAACCATCCTTCAGGCCCTCTGTTCTCCCCAGAGGATCCCATCTGCTCTAAGGCTACAAACACTTAGAAGCCTTTAGGATTTCTTGGTCGGTATTCTTTCTACTAGCTAAGCCATTTCCACTTCTCTGAACAAATGGGAAAAAAATTCCTGATGTAGAAATACAAACACCTCTTATAACTTTAAGCTTTGTGTAGACACATGCCTTTGATAATCCCAGCACTCAGGGGGCAAGGGCAGACAGCTGTTTGTGTGTTTGAGACCAAACTGGTCTACATAGTGGGTTGCAGGCTAGCCAAGCAACATAGTGAGAACCTGTCTCAAAATCTTCTTCTTCTTCTTCTTCTTCTTCTTCTTCTTCTTCTTCTTCTTCTTCTTCTTCTTCTTCTTCTTCTTCTTCTTCTTCTTCTTCTTCTTCTTCTCCTTCTCTTTCTCCTTCTCCTTCTTCTTTTTCTTCTTCATCATCATCATCTCAGGTGTGATGTCTTTTACAGCCAAACCATTGGCATTTGTATAAGTAATAAGCACTGTCTGAAATATGTACTGTTCAAAGGAAAGGCCCTGGGAATGCTAAGCCCAAATCTCCCTCCAATTAGAATGAGATGCTCTAATGAAGAAGGACAAAGGATGAATCAGGGCACTGTCAAGTAAGCATGGGGAAGATGAGGTGGATGAGCTGGGTAGGGTCAAGCCCAGCAATCAGGAAAGGCAGCTGTGAGGCCTTCAGAAGAGCAGAGAGGGAGCTGTGAGTGATGGGGACCAGCCAATGGGGGTTTCCATCCTAGACAGAGAACCACTTCCGGAAGGAGCCTGGTATAGTCCAAAGAAATCTGGTGGTATTACAGGGGAGATCCATGCTGGAGGGCAAGGCAGATGCCCCCAGACCAAAAACATGGATTCCTAGTTTTAGCATAAACACATTTCCAAAGGAACTTCCTCAGAGACTGGGGTGACTGCCTGCCTGCAGGAGACTCTGTGGACATGTTAAAATAATCTTTAAACAAGTTTCATCCTCTGGCTGAGGAGGGGGAATATTGAGGGCATGAGGACATGGCTTTGAATCCCCAGCACCACATAAAATAGGTATGACCCACGTGCTTATATCCTTAATACTGTGGGGGTGGAGACAGACAGAAGCACAGGTGAGACTTGCTATTGCTAGCCTAGCTCCAGGTTCAGCGCACACACCACACACACATGCACACACACCACACATACATGCACACACACCACACACACATGCACACACCATCACATAAAATACATGCACAGACACCACACACATACATGCACAAACACATGAGTTTGCACACACCATAGATTACATATATGCACCTACACTACACACACATAATCACACCAAAGTTTTTACACTTCCAAGATTTTATATTGAATAACTGCTTGCAATGTTTATAAGGCCAAGTAATTACTAGAAACCACCAGATATCATAGTCTACCTCATCTACTTCAAACCTAAAAATACAAACAAAATTTTCAACTACACTTAAAAAAAATAGCAATTTGGGCCAGCAAGATGGTCCAACAGGTAAAGAGGCTGCCAAGCCCAACAACTTGAGTTTGCTCCCCAGGGTCCAATGGTGGAAGAGGAGAAGTTGTTCCACAAGTCGTCCTCCCTCTGCCCTCCACATGCTCTGGTCCCCCTCCATGCAAACAAACGTGGTGGCAGGGCCAAACATGCCTTTAATTCCTAGCACGTAGGAGGCAGAAGCAGGCATATTTCCAAGTTCTGGGCCCCCAGAGCTACATAGTAAGACCCTGTCTATAAATAAATCAATATTTTTAATTAAAACCAGCAGCTCACAATCTCAAGATAAAAGCCTTTCTGAGGAGGGAAAAACTATATAAACAACTAAATAAAGGTTTCTCCAGTGGAAAACTACATGAGCACGCTAAATAATGTGTGAGTTTAGGTAAACACCGGGTGTCTGATTGAAACACAGCACAACCGGCTTCTACAGTATCCTGTTATTACCAGTACACCTCATTAATAAAACCCAAGGCAGGTTCCACCCCTGCTTAGAAACAAGCAGCCAGAGAGCAAAGCTCACAGGCGTGGGCATTCCTCACAGCTTAGGCTGCACATCAGACCTGCTTGGCAGCTCACTGGGCTGGCAGTGGTGAGAAAGATTTCCTGGGTTCCATTTAGTAGAGAGGCCATTTAGTCCCCCTCTTATATAACAGCAAAGTGGAGCTGACATAACCGAAGAGGAAGAGAAAAGAATAAGCTAAGAAAGCAGCCAGCCTCTGTGCCTTAGCCCGACTCTTCTCCATGATTACTTCCGAGTCCCTGCTCGCCTACCTCTCCCACCACTGTATGCCCAGAAAGCTTGCCATCAGGTCTCACTGGAACAACAGAGGGAAGGGAGAGTATATTCTATCTTCTTTCTGAAGAAGACACTAGATTTTACCCCACTTTACTAACTTCCTTCGCCTACTACTGTCAGGAGAGGCTGGGAGATGGCTCAGTGGCCAAAGGGCTCTTCCTTCAGGCCCCAACCCCCGGGGAACACACCAGGGAGGGCAGCACACCTGTCATCCCAGGTCCCAGCACAGGCCAGTGAGCCAAATCAATGAGCTCCAGCTTGAGTGAGAGACCCTGCCTCGAAGGCTGTGTAGACAGCATCTTACTTGAGATTTCTATTGCTGTGATAAAACACTATGACCAAAAGAAACTTGGGGAGAAACCGTTTATTTTAACTTAGAGTTTCACATCATAGTCCATCACTGAGGAAAATCAGTACAGGAACTCAAACGGGAGGAGCTGATGCAGAGGCCACAGAGGGGTGCTGCTTACTGGCTTGCTCCTTGTGGCCTGCTCAGCCTGCTAGTGTCTAATAGCACCTAGGACCACCTGCCCAGGGATGGAACCACCCACTGTGGGATGGGCCCTTCCACATCAATAATCAATCAAGACAACAGCCCACAGATTTGCCTATCAGCCCAACATTTTCTCAATGGCGGTTCCCTCTTCTCTGATAAGTTGGCATAAAACTAGCCTGCACAGAGGGCACTGTGGAAGGCATTAGATCAACCTTTGTCCTCCACACACAGGAGCATAAATGTTAATGCATACGTGCTCATACATATACATTTGCACCTACTCACGTTTGCACATGTACATAGAATTACAGAGAAAATGTCAAAGACAAAAATGATTTAAATAACAAGCTTGATTTCGGGATCTCAAGCGGCCATGAAATCTGGGAGAAAACTTTTGTCAAGAACTAGAATCAAGAAAAGGCAATGCTCTGCCAAGAGTTCCTGGCCTCCCAGCTCAATTCTATCCTAGGCTGCTGCTTACATACCAGACAGTCCAGCCCTACCTAAGGCAGGCATGTACTCCTTTATTAGCACTGTCTGGGCCTTCAAAAAAGTTCATTAAAAATATAGAGCAGCCAGACTGGTGCACAGGCCTGTAATCATAGCTCATTGGAGGCTGAGCCAGAAGGATCACAAGTTCAAGGCCAGGATAGGCTTCAGAGTGAATTTAAGGCTTCCCAGGGCAACTTAGACTGTACTCCAAAACAAAAAGTAGGAAGAGGGCGGGAGACTAGCTTAGTGTAGAGCACTTAATTGGGGGGGTGTGAGGCCCTTGGTTCCCAACAAAGAGATGGGAGGGGAGACCAATCAAGACTAGAAGGTGCCTGTTTTAGGTAGGGTTACTGATGATGTGATGAAACACCATGACCCAAACAACTTGGGGATAAAATGTGGCTTAAGCTTCCACATCACTGCTCTTCAATGAAGGAAGTCGGGACAAGGACTCAAACAGGGCAGGACCCTAGAGAAAGGAGCTGAAACATGGAGGGGTGCTGCTTACTGGCTTGCTGTCATGGCTTGCTCTTGTTAAGGACCACCATCCCAGAAGTGGTGCCACTATGGGCTGAGCCCTCCTCCATCAATCACCAACCAAGAAAACGGCCCACAGGCTTGCCTACAGCTGGGCCTTCTGGAGGCATTTTCTCAGTTGATACTCCCTCTTTTCTGATGACCCCAGCTTGTGTGAACCTGACATAACATTAGCCAGCCAGCACCTCTGCAATTCAAATAAGCACCTTTTTGTTTGTTTCTTTACTTATTTCACCTCTCCAAAAGCAAATGCACCAAATCACCATGCAAATACCCTCAAGCATCTTAAACAGAAATAACTGGTAAACAGAACACAGCTCTTGGGCTGGTCGGATTTCATTCAGTCTCCTTTAAAATATTTAGCAATTGCTGACTGAAAAAAGTAAACTGAATATTTTTAGAAAATGTATTCAAACTGGAGTTTTTAAAATGCCTAAATACTATGAGTAATTTTTTTTTTTTTTTTTTTGGTTTTTCGAGACAGGGTTTCTCTGTGGCTTTGGAGGCTGTCCTGGGACTCACTCTGTAGACCAGGCTGGCCTCGAACTTACAGAGATCCGCCTGCCTCTGCCTCCCGAGTGCTGGGATTAAAGGCGTGCGCCACCACCGCCCGGCGTGAGTAATTTTTTTTAATATAGAGGTAAAAACCAAGGAGGGACTTTTAAAACCTTCTGCCCCAATACACACCAGACAACAAAGATAAATGGGTCATTTTAACAAATGTTTTGCCAGTGTCAAATACTGGCCAGTTTTAGGAAACACCAAATAAAAAGCAAAACATACATACTAGCTAAAGAGACTCAAGCTGGATCACAGTGAAAACAAAAAAGCTATTTCCATGTCTCATTTGGTACAGTTTGCAAAGAAACATCAATGAAATACAAATACAGTCCCAGGAACTCAAAAGATGGTTCAGTAATCAAGTAGAGGATCTGGAGAGATGGATCAGCAGTTAAGATTCTGCCCTGCTCTTACAGAGGACCCACGTTCAGTTGCCAGCTCCCAAGACAACCAGCTATCAATCACTTGAAACTTCAGCTACAAAGGATCTGATGCCCTCTTCTGGACTCCATAGGCATTGCACTCATATGCATATACCCACTTTCAGAAACACACACACAACCATAATTAAAAATAAATTCTTAAAAATAAGAAGAATGAAGCTGAAAGCAAGCCTTATAATTATGTCCAATATTTTTTATTTAAAATGAGAAATATTAAAAGTGTCACAGGAAACGAGATGTTGTAAGAAGGTGTTTTTTTTTCCCCTCATACATCCAGTCAATTAATATTTCTACATAAATGTTTAAAGTAGTGGATTCATCCCAGTGAGTCTCAGCATATGCCTCACAAATTTACATGTATGCTATGGGGTTAGAAGGGCAGCTTTGTCAGTAAAGTGTATGCTGTGCAAGCATGAGGATCTGAGTTCAGATCCTTACTACCTACATTAAAAATAAAGGCTGGGTGCTGAGCCTGCAATCCCCAGGCTGGGGAGGCAGAGGCGGGGCATCTTTGGGCTTGCTGGCCAGCAGGCCTAAGTAATTGGCAAACAACAGATTCAGAAAGACACCATTTCAAAACCCTAAAACAAAATAAGGTAGAGAAGTAACTGAAGACAGCACCTTGATGTCCACCTCTGGTTTCCACATGCACATGGACAGGCATGAACACACACACACACACCTCCACACATGTGTGCACATGAACACATTCACAAAAATACTTAAGAAAATTAAAGTTCATGGCCTGCTGTCATGTTTATGCCCATCTTAAAAGTATAGTGTCTGCAACAGCTCTCCAAAATTGTCTGAGAAACCCTTCTAAGTGCACATGCTAAATTTTGAAACAAGCCCTCAGTTTGGGTTCTGCTGTTTTTTGTCCCCTAGTAACTGAAATATTTACAGTGGTGGATTGTGACACACAATTGTTGCTCCCACTTGGGTAAGCTAATCCATTTGAAGAGTGACTTCCCCACTCCTCCCTTCACGGTCTGGCATACACTTCCTCATCCACAGAGTATGCGCTGGACTGGGAACTTGTTTTACCTGACCAACAGAATGCAGCAGAAGTAACCTGTGCGACTCTGAAGTCAAGACACCTGTGGCTGCCACTGTTGCCATCTTAGACTACCACAGGCTCACTGGACAAGCATGGCCCCTTGAGGATGAGAGACCATGAAAGAAAAGAAGCTCAGCCATACTGCCACACAGAAAAGTGGCCACCCAGCCATTCGGCCAACAACTATGTGGCCACCCAGCCATGCAGCATCTACCCAGCCAAGCAAGCATTTCCAAGTGTCAGAAATATCAGTGCCAACATGTTAGGTTAGCTAGTCCTAGTGGTCCTGCTCAACTACTATAGCCACGAGGGTTACTCAGACAACAACCAGGTAACAGGGTCCAGACTAAACAATGACCTACAGACTTAGCAGCAAATAAAACAGCCAGAAGCGGGCATTGGGTTTCCTGGTTCCAGGCAATTCTGAGCACTACGACATAGGTGCTGGGCACCAGACTCAGGTCCTCTGGTACAGCAGTGCTTGCTCCTACCCACTAAGCTAGCTCTCCAGTCCCACACCCAACCCTTTTCACTATCTTAAAAGAGGAAAACATACATTTCATCAGTTATTTGTAATAATGTAGTACACTTATAAAACTGTAGAAAAAGTACTCCTCCCTCTTTCCCCAAGGGTACACAACACAGGTAATTCTCACCGACTCTGGTCAGTCCTTCACAGACAGGCAAACTTGCTTGGTGAAAGGCTGGGTAATGTTCTATGATTGACAGACAACACATTCTCTGCTGCAGCTTCTCTACTCTGCCATTATAGAATGAAAAGAGCCACAGACAGATGTGCAGCCATTTGAATGCCACCCCCCCCCCGAGTCTAGGATATTTGAACACTTGGTCCCCAGTCATTGCACTGCTTGCGAGGTCTGGGCGGAAGAGCCTTGCTGGAGGAGTACCACAGAGGAGGTGGGCTTTGAGATTAAAAGCCTTGGGCCATCTCCAGCCCCCTTTCTGCTTGTGCTTGCAGTTTACCATGTGAGCTCTCGGCTTCCGCTCCTGCCCCAGGCCTGCTGCTGTTACCATGCCTCTGTTCTGCCACAATGGACTCTTATCCCGCTGGAACCATAAGCCCAAAGAAACGTTTTCTCATATAAGCTGCCCTGGTCATGGTGTTTTATCACCAACACAGTGTGTTACTCCCTGTGCTCCACTCACAGGTTATATATCAAATAGGCAGTAGATGATTAATCAGTTTGTGTCCCTGTTTTAGGTACTCAATGCATTGTCTTCAGCATTTAGATTATAAGCTTGGATCATATCATTCCATGTGCAAGCTCTTCATGAGGATCTATTGCCTATCTCCCCAGGAAAGCCAGGCAACACAGACACAAGACTGAGACCAAACAGACCCACAGATCACAATAAGATTTCTGAATTGATAGTGCTCCAATATACCCTTTTCAGTGGAACAAAATGGCTTAGAAAAGGACTTGTGTAAATGGAAAGAAACTAAGACTGTGTTTGATATACCAGAGCCTTTGAGATGGCTCAGCAGGTGAAGACTACCTGAGTTCAATTTCTGGGAACCACACAGCAGGAGAGAACACACACACACACACACACACACACACACACACACACACACACACACACACACATCAGTAAATATAATAAAAGCAAATATTTAAAAAGATAGATTTAAAAAAAGAAAAATGGGGGTTACTCTTCCAGAGGACCCAGGTTCAATTCCCAACACTCACGTGGCAGCTCACAACTGTCTATAACTCCAGTTTCAGGGGATCTGACATCCTCGCACAGACAGATATGCAGGCAAAACACCAATACACATAAAATAAAAATAAATAAATCTAAAAAAAGGTTTTTTTAAAAAAAGAAAGAAAATGTTCATTTCAATACTGGAAGAGGTAGCTCCTGCATACAGATATGGATGCCATCAAATAAAGAAAACACAAGTAGCCACCAAAGAAGGGATGCTACTCTTCTGGGGGTCTCTGACTTCCCCAGGAGGAGGCAGCTCGAGAAAGCTATCCAAATACTTACTTCATTGCCCAGCCAGGAAGGATATATCACCCAGTCCTCTGGTGTGGACAAGGATGTCAACCCTAAATGAAACACTTCACAGAGCTATACTAGGAATGACCAAGAGGCATTGCCAGGGCAGGGAAAAGAGCACTGATACCTGTGCCCAGCATGACTTTCAGAACTGCAGGGACCAGGGCTGCCAAGTGCTGCCCATCTCCCCCCACCTTTTTAAAGTATACAGGTTTTTAAAAGATTTATTTATTATGTATATGGTATTCTGCCTGCATGCCAGAAGATGAAGCCAGATGGTTGTGAGCCACCTGGTGACTGCTGGGAATTGAACTCAGAACCTCTGGAAGAGCTGCCATTGCTCTTAACCTCTGAGCTACCACCTCTCCAGCCCTCTCCCCACCTTTTTATGTTTTGTTTTTTGGGGTTTTTTTGGGGGGGGTTTTAGTTTTTGTTTTTTGGTTTGGTTTTGGTTTTGTTCCTCTATGTAGACCTGGCTGTCCTGGAAGTCACTCTGTAGAGACCAGGCTAGCCTTGAACTCAGAGATCCACTTGCCTCTGCCTCCTGAGTGCTAGCATTAAAGGTGTGCACCACCACCACTGCCCAGCTTCCATCTCCCCTTTCTTAACAGGACACTTAACAGTGGACACTCCTCCTGCCCCAGGACACATAGGAAGAGACTGGGAGCAGACTATACCTGGTCTTTTAGTTCCCTGCTTTGTGGCTCCAGAAGATCTAAATCTATCTGCAAGATATTTTGTAGAGAATTTTAAATTTGTACATCTGTGTGTCTATGTCTATGAGTAGATATGTGCATGTGTGTGCAATACCCAATGACACCAGAAAAGGGGATCTGATACTGAGGATTTGGAGTTAGGGGGTGATTGCAAATCATCCAACATAGGTGGCAGAAACTGAACTCTGGTCCTCTGAAAGAGTATCAAGTGCTTCACCTCTCCAGCGCCAGGATATAAAAATGTCAGTGAGGCTTAAACATCAAGACTCATGTGACTGAAAGCCTTGGTGGGCTTTCCTGTAGGAAGGAATAGATACATTTTGAATGCAGAGAGGAAGAATGTCAGTATCTGTGATGCAGAGAGAGAATAGAAACTCCTGGCCACTACTGGCCCATCACTGGAAGAGGCTTACACACCCTGCCACTGATTAGAAGAACCTTACCACTCGCTCTGTGGATGTCTAACCTCAAAACCCTGCCCTGAGTGGGAGCTTTCTCCACAGCCACCAGGAGCTTGGGAGGGATGCCAAGTTTCACCCACCCAGGGTTCTGCTCAAACCAGCAAATGGCAGGTGGGCACAGGGACTGCTTCTTCAGCTGGGGTCTGCCTTAGTCAGTGTTACATTGCTGTGAAGAGAAGCCATGACCACAGAAACTCTCATAAAAGAAAACATTTAATTGGAGCTTGCTTACAGTTTCAGAGGCTTAGTTCATTGGCATCATATCAGGGAGCACACTTTCAGACATGGAACTTGAGATGTTGAGGGTTCTACACCCAGATTCACAGGGAGCAGGTAGAGAGAGACCCTGGGCCTGGTTTGGGCCCTTTAATCCCTCTAAGTTCATCCCCAGTGACACAGTTCCTTCAACAAGGCCAAACCTCCTAATTCTTTCAAATAGGGCCACTCCTTAAGCACTATGGGGGCCATTCTTACTCAAACAACCACAGGGTCTCTCTCTCTCTTTTTTAGAATTTATTCATTTATTTATGCATTTGAATGCTCTAACTGCGTGTATGCCTGCATGACAGAAGAAGGCATCAGATCCGATTATAGATGATTAGGGGCTACTACATGGTTGCTGGGAATTGAACTCAAGACCTCTAGGGGAGCAGCCAGTGCTCTTAACCACTAAGTCATCTCTCCAGCACACCCACCACAGGGTCTTAGCCATTTGCACAGCAGCCAAAGCCTACATGAGACAGAATATGGTGAGAACTCTCCAGGACTTAGAGCTACTAGTTTCTTCAGCAATGAAATAGATGAAGCCAATGGGAAAGGGGGAGAATGGGTAAATGCAGGATCTGTAAAGGGTAAACCAGTTCAATTGGTTTCTGCAAGTGAGGCCCTCACCAAAATTAACCCAAAATGGTCTAGATGGTTATTGTCAATCATCAAAGACAGAAGTTGGGAGATAGACCTCTGGGCATGTCTACTAGGGAACATCTGGATAATGCTGATTGAGGTGAGAAGACTTGCCCACTGTGGGTGGCAACATTCCCCTGGGCAGGATCCTAGACTGTGTAAGAATGGAAAAAGTGGGCTGAGCACTAGCATGCAAGCATCTATCACTCTTTTCTGCTGACCTTGGATGGAACACGACTAGCTACTTCCAGCTTCGATGCCTTCCTGACTTTCCCACCATAAGGGCAGTATCCTTGAGCTGTGAGTAAGTACCAACCTCTTCACCCTCAAGTTCCTTTAGTCAGTGTATTTTATCACAGAGACAGGAAAGGACACTAAAGCCATCAGCGTTTACCGAGGCAACACCTCGCATAGTTCTCAACTTCAAGTAAGACAATTTTATTACTTCCTTTGTCTTCATTCTATACATGAAAGGAATCTCACAGCAGCTCAGAGACTGTCAGCATTGCATAGCTGCCAGGGGCCAGTTAAAACTCTGACCCGCTAGCCCTGAAGTTCCTTTTTCCTGTCATGCTGTCAAAAAAGGGTAAAGATTTACTAATTAGTCCATAAAAGTGGCTACTTGGAGGCTGGCGAGATGGCTCAGGGGATAAAGTGGTTGCCACACAAGCAGGTGGGTTGGTGGCCCGGCTAGACTACAGATTCCAGAGCAAGGTGGTTAGCCAGGTTAGCTGACGGTAAAGCTTTGGCAAAAGACCTTACTTACCTAAACAAATAAAGAGGGATCGGGAAGACACCCAAGTCAACCTTTAGCCTTTCCAAACACACATGTGCCCATACACAGGCACACATACAAGCACTCCATGGGCACACACATAAAGGAGTTACTTGTGTTTTCGGCAGTTGTCAGGTGTAACAAAGATAGACACAGGAGACTGTTTATACCTAAAACTCAGCTCTAATGCTGTATTCTGTTTAATAAACATATTATTCATCACAGATTTTTAAAGATATATTTATTTATTTTATATATGAGTGTTCTATCTGCATTATGACTTTACTCCAGAAGAGGGCATCAGATCCCACTATAGCCATCTCTCCAGGCCAATCAGACATTTTTTTAATAACTCTGATTGTTCTTACAGATGCAACAGCCAAGAATCTAAAACAATATATCTTTGTTCTCTACTCAGTATTTCTGCAGTTTATGACACAGTGATCTAGGTTCTGCAGATGCACATAAATGACGTACTTAGCATATAACTTTTCAAAATCAAAGTCAGTTTTCAGGAAATGAATGATAAATCAAAATAACACGTGATGCACTTAAGGCATTTTAAATACTCCATAAGTCATCTGAAAATCTGCAAACTCCCTCTCTAAATGGTTGTTTTGTTATACAGCAGTGTGCTCACAGGAGGGTAATCAAGCAAAGACTAAGATATATTCTAAATTAGATGGTGAAGGGCAAGAAATGGAAAAAGGAAGATTGCCATGCAAAGCATAATAGAAGGAGCTGGAGAAATGTCTCTGCTGTTAAGAATGTGTAAGCTGGCCGGGCGGTGGTGGCACACGCCTTTAATCCCAGCACTCAGGAGGCAGAGGCAGGCGGATCTCTGTGAGTTCGAGGCTGGGCTGGACTGATAGCCTCCAAAACAATACAGAGAAACCCTGTCTCGAAAAAAAAAAAAAAAAAGAATGTGTAAGCTATTACAGAGGACCTGAGTTCAGTTCCCAGCACCCACATCAGGCAGCTCACGACTCCCACAATTCCAGTTCCAGATGGACCTGATGCCTCTGGCCTCTGTGAGCACTACACGCACATACCTACATTTAGAGACATATACACAATTAAAAATAAATCCTTTTATCCCGAGTATACACACGGACTTTGGACTCCCATCCAACAATGTGAGGTGCACTCTCACCCTGAACTCTTGGGGGAGGGTCTAGGCCCTGCCCTGTATGAAATGGCAGACTATGGACACCCCCAAGGAGGGCCTCACCCTCCCTGGGGAAATGAGGGGATAATGGGGGGAGGTTGGGGGGAGGGCACGGGAGGAGGGGAGGGAAAGGGAGAGGGACCTGGAACTGACTTGTGAAGCAACCTTGTTTCTTATCTAAATTTAAACTGAAAAATAAATTTTAAAAATAAAAAAATAAATAAATCCTTTTTTTAAAGATCATATTAATGTTAATTTTTGTTACCAATATTTCCAGAGTTTTCAATACCTAGATACACACTAAACCTTTAATGCCAAATGGGACCTATTTCACTTAAGTGATTATTCTTACTATGACTTCAACAGAAGTGCTAATAGATAAATATTATCTACTTGGAAGATGTCAGAGCTTTTATCAAAATATCAGTCTCTCTGGCTCCCTCTGGTGGCTACTAAGGGAACCTTTAGTCGAAAATCAAAATGACTCAACCAAGAAAAGACTAGTTACTGTTGCTAAAGGACATCTGATGAATTATCCAGGTGCATAACTTAGCCAGGCTGTGTGCAACAGATACTTCTTGAGTGAATATTCTTATTTTCCAACACAAATTTGGCAGTGTGAGTACCTGGATCAGGTTCTCAGTTTAACCACTGTTATTGAACTTGGTCAAACCACTGAATCCTCAGGGCACCAGTGTCCAGGTCTATACAATGGAGCTAACACCAGATGTTAGTTGGAAGAAGTGGAGGGAATATATCTGTGCTTCAGCTGCTCCGACGTGACACAGGGGAAAGGCAAACTAGATGGAATAGGGGAATCACTAGACAACACAAAGGGTTCCTGCTTGGAACCCACACCCAAATAGGAGGACCTCTTTCTTGACTATAAATTTGCAGGCCTCACAATCTTGTAATGGCCTCTCAGTGCTCTCAAGACCAAAGCCCTTCACAGGACCTCAGTTCTTCTTTATGGTTGGACCTCTTGACCTCTGAAACGTGAGTTTAAAGCTGGGTATCCTCAAACCCTGCAAACCCTGTGTGTGTGTGTGTGTGTGTGTGTGTGTGTGTGTGTGTGTGTGTGTGTGTGTGTGTGTGTGTCTGTGTGTGTCTGTGTGTGCATGCGTGCAGTACCTTCAGAGGTCAGAAAATGCATCATTAGATGCCCTGGAACTGGAGTTGCAGACAGTTGCAATCCACCATGTGGGTGCTACGAAACTCAGGTCCTCTGCAAGAGCAGCAAGTGTTCTTAACCACTGAGCCATCCCTGCAGCCCCACAGTCTCTCTTTCACAGCGAGGTTTTCAAAAGCATCATGCTCCCCCACAGAGTTCCTGAAAGTTCCCTTGTCTGCAGTGCATCTCTAACTCATTGCCAAGACCTCACCTCAGCCTTTCAAACACATTTTTTCCTGGCTTCACAGACTAAGGCTGGCCTCTCTGTTACATGGTGTAAAACACCTCTCTGGGAGAGGCTTGCCCCACAGAGCTGAAGCCTGCACTGTGTTCCCATCTTCCCTACCCTTGGCCCCAGAACATAGCACCTGTCAAGCTATATTAGAAATTTAAGTATTTGTTGAATTGCTGAATCAACTAAAATCCACAGGTACTGAACTTAAAGAAGTCTTGCTAAATCTGATTCTTTCATATAAATGCTATAATATTCCAAATGTTATGCTATGTATTCCTTCCCAGGCTAGCCAGTGTTCAAGAAGGCTGGCATAAAATGATACTCAGGCTGAAATCCAGTTGACCCAAACCCTCATGGGAAAAAGTTCCGTCTGCAGAGAAGAATCTTTAGGAGCAGAGAATCTAAACACATACCCTTTAACAGCACTAGATTATCTTTCTGAGTGATGCACACAGTGTGCTTCTTATGATAAACATTCAGCTACACACAGGGGTTTATAGCTGTGCTGGAGTGCTCCCTTCAGATGTACTGCTCTGCCACGGGTCAGGACTAGTACCAATGCCCAGCTGGATGCTCTACCTCTGAGCTCCATGGAAGATATGCGGCCTGCACTAAACTAAGGCACCCTGCCTTGAAGTGTGATTCCTATATGTTTAACAATTTCTCGATATAGTACACATTCCCAAGCAGACAGTAAGTAGAGTATGGCCCTAAATAACTTTCTTCTGCTTGTTTCAACCATGACTTCTGCGAAAGGGAGATGGCTCAGAGGATAAGGCACTTGCCATGCAAGCATAAGGACCAGAGTTCAGATCTCAGAACCCAAGTAATAACTCCAAGAGGCATGGCTTCTACCTGTAATCCCAGCATGGACAGAAGGGAACTGCCCCCAGCACAAGCTGACTAGAACTTGTAACTTCCAGGTTCATGGAGAGACCCTGACTCAGTAAAAAGACACCAGTGTCAGCTGTGGTCTTCCACATGCACACATATGCACGTGCGCATACACCCCAACACAAGCATTCATGTCATATGCACATGGAAAGGATGTGTCTGTGAAAGGAGGCCTAAAACCCTCAATTTCAAAAAGCCATGTGTCTCCCACACATTTCTTATATTAAAGTGTTGCTAGGATAACATTTTTATCTGATGGATTTTTAGCCAATTTAATGACTTAAAATTATTTTTCCCCACAAGATGCAGAGTGATGTATAGAATATCTAAAAAGTTTCCCCTGTTCTATTAAAGGACATTGGACTCCTAGGGAATCATCTGACCTGTGGTAAATGTGCAGGCCCCTCCCGTGGCAAAACAGATACTTCAATCTCAGCACTGATTCCTCTAACCGAGACCTCCCTGGCTCCTGAAGACACAGCAGAAGAGTCAGAAATATAAGAAACATACGTCCTTTAAATAGTCACAGGAGAACACATGCTGTTGAGAGCTGTGTGAGGAGGTGGCCAACAACTTCATGGGAAGAATCCATCATCTTTCACACTGCCCTTCCAACCTGAACAAGGACCTCTGAGGTAGAGCTAAGTCAGCGCTCACCGTGCAGACAGAGGGACTCTGACCTGACTATGTACTTCCTGAATTATCATTTAACCAAGAAATGAAGACCAAGAGCAAGGACACAAGTGAATGCACCTGCATGAGGAGAGAGATAGTCAGGACAATTTTCAGGGACTCTGGTACCAGTCATGTAGAGACAGAGAAAGGACGACAGAGGAGAGACCTCATTTCTGAGGCATGGCCACCTTACAGATTTGACTCTCACTTGTTGCCAGGGTTCTGATTCAACCTCACCACCGAGCTTACTTCTCCACTGGGAGACTCTAGACAGAAGTACACCCACTGGTCAGGTATTCAATTCTCATTACATATTAATAAGATGAAGTTTAACGTATCAGCAAATTCAGAGAGATGCTGCACTTCAAAACACAGCCAGGACTGAGTCTCTGATTAAACAAAACTAAGATGAATTTATTAAAGTGGCAAAGGGCCTTCTCCTGTCGGTTACTGGGTGCCACCTAATAAAACACTTAAAACTTTTTCAAATGTTTGAGAAGCAGAGAAAACTAAAAACTAAAAGTAGGACTGATTTTTCTCAATAGCTTAGAAGCAAATTCTCTGCTGTTCTTTTATCATACAAGCAAATCTCTCCAAAATTCAGACCTTAAAAATACAGATTCGCTGAGTAGTTTCTACAATTCCTTCTCTTTCACTGGCTTCGGTTTCCTTTTCATCTGGACTAGGAATAAGATCACAGAGCCTGGCACACTGGAAGGACAGTTAGGACCCCAATTTTAATATATAAACACTCCACAAAATAATGCATCACCCGGTTCCCAGCTATAAGTTATGGCACAAGAGGTCTGTCCTCCTTAGACTCTCTGGGTTTCCCATACTTTCTCAGTGAGCAATGCTCAGTCCTGGCTTCTTAACTAGGAAGGAATAAGTAACTATTCAGTTGATGTAAGAACAGGATGCGTCTTAGAAACAAAGAGCCACACAGGCAATCCTGCAGAAAGCTAATGGTAGGAGCCACCATGGCAGTGAGCCCTAAGTCTGGAGCTATAGGGTGGCCAGAGAGCTGAGACTGGGTGGCTTGGAAGAGGCCTTGTAGGGCTGTCCCCACCCCCACCCCACCACACTCCTTGCTCAACTTGAGCATGTGTGTTCTTCCACTCTTACTGTGAACACCCTCACCCTGTCTCTATCCAAACTACAGACTTTGCAAGTTTAGCTCCACACAGGCATGGCAGCACGTACCTGTGATACCATCACTTGGGAGACTGAGGCAGAACTGCCACTAGTGCAAGGCTAGCCTAGGCTAGATGACGAGGTCCAGGAGTACCTGGGTGACAGAGAGAGCCTGGTCTCAAAACACAATAAAAAAAGAGTGAGTTTAGTGGACAGGAAGATAGCTGCTGGGTAAGTGCTTGCTGTCCCCCTCAGGCAGCTTGGAGCTGGAAGCACACCCTTCCTCACATTTCTCAGAGATGTGCAAGTGAACACAGCACAACATTTCACACCAAACATTCCGTTCATGCAGTGAACACAGTCAACAGTTCACACCAAACATTCCCTTTCATGCAGTGAACACAGTCAACAGTTCACACCAAACATTCCGTTAATGCAGTGAACACAGTCAACAGTTCACACCAAACATTCCGTTCATGCAGTGAACACAGTCAACAGTTCACACCAAACATTCCGTTCATGCAGTGAACACAGCACAACAGTTCACACCAAAACATTCCGTTCATGCAGTGAACACAGTCAACAGTTCACACCAAACATTCCGTTCATGCAGTGAACACAGTCAACAGTCCACACCAAACATTCCCTTTCATGCTTTAGGACATGGAAAGCAACCAACAGACTGAACGGGAATCTGCAGATAAAATTGAAGAGCCTGAGTTTGGTATACAGTAAAGTGGCTCAACATCCTGGTCAGCTTCTTGCTCCTATCAAACTATTCTATATTTTACTATGTAATTAGAATACAATAATGTGTATAAAGAGGAGCAGAGAATGCCAAGGAAGTCAACCTATTGTCAAATTGTTATTTTCTGCACCTGAAAAATTATGAAGCCTAAAGTTCAATATCCTTGTTATTTTAGTATGAACTTGCAGTTACCTATATTGATATGAATATCATGATTACAGTACATAAATGCTGACATTTGTAACCTCTTGTCTGATGGTGACAGTGTCATGATCGCAGCTGATTGTAGGGCACCGGATGCTTTGTGTAACAGGAGTTTTAGCATACTGGTTCTTACATATTGACTAATAACATTATGATGCTGCCAAGAGGTATGGCTAGCTTTTATATCCACCATATTATTTTTTCTAGTCAGTGTTTTATAATATATATATATATATATTTTAAAGACTGGGTCTCAGCCAGGCGGTGGTGGCGCACGCCTTTAATCCCAGCACTCGGGAGGCAGAGGCAGGCGGATCTCTGTGAGTTCGAGGCCGGGCTGGACCGATAGCCTCCGAAACAATACAGAGAAACCCTATCTCGTAAAAACCAAAAAAAAAAAAAAAAAAAAAAAAAAGACTGGATCTCACTAATGTAGCCATGACCTGGAACTCGATACATAGACCAGGCTGTCCTCCAGCTCATAAGATCTTCCTGCCTATGCCTCTGGATAATTATAGGTGTGAGCGACCATGTGCCCAGACTTCCTTCTTTTTTTATTTCAAGTTTAAGGAAGACATTTAATAATGATCAAGTCTGAATTCCAGACAGTTGTGTATTTTTATATTACTACCATTCTTAACAGTAGATCCACAGTTAGGTATCCTGGAAGACTCAAGAAGCAGTGTTATAATGCATTTATATCAGCATATAAAATACACTAAATTAGAGAGTTGCTTGCTGTTCCTTTAGACTTCACACCAATGATGGGAAATATGAGTTTTTAAATAAACTTGTATGCATATTATTTTTAATCACCATTTCAACTGTTTTCATCACTTCAAGTGAAAATATATGGAAATATGCAAATGAACATTTTAAAAATAGCCTAGAAAAAAATCAACATATTATCAAATGACAGTAAGCCTGGTAATAGCTCATATCCTCTTCTGATTTCTGCCCCCTGGACTACACTAATGGTTAACTGATTTCCTGCTTCTCCCTTGGCTCCACAGGTTAATTCTACACACTGTCAAATGATTTTTTTTCTTTTTACAAAAATGTTTAGATGTATTTATTTCTTGCCTGCATGTATGTGCACCATATGTGTGCCCGGTACAGATGGAGGGTCTGCTGGAACCCGGGTTATGGATAGTTGTGAGCCACATGTGGGTGCTGGCAATGGAACTCAGGTCCTCTGCAAGAGCAACAAGGGCTGAGCTGTCTCTCAAGCCTTGTAAAGCATTTTCTTTTTCTTTCTTTCTTTTTTTTTTTTTTTTTGGAAGCCTGTCCTGGAACTCACTCTAGTCCAGGCTGACCTTAAACTCATAGAGATCCTCCTGTCTCTGCCTCCTGACTGCTGGGGTTAAATACATATGTGCCACCACCACCCAACATATAACATTTTCTTAACCTAACCCAAATCATACTACTTCTTTATTTAAAACCCTCTGGTAGCTAATATTCTTATCACTAATATTTACCTAAATCTCATCATTAAGAAATAATTGTACAAACTCAAATTGTACACTCCTTTATTTAAGCTTTATTCTCTGTCTCTGTCTGACTGTCTGTCTGTCTCTGTGTGTGTGTGTGTGTGTGTGTGTGTGTGTGTGTGTGTGTGTGTGTGTGTGTGTGTGTTTTGCTTGGAGAGGCCAGAAGAGGGTATTGGATCCCCTGGAGTAACAAGGGGGTATGAGTCACTTGGCGTGGGAACTGGAAATGAATTCCAGCTCTCTGGAAGAGCAGCAAGTGCTCTTAACCACTAAGTCATCTTTCCTGCCCTCAGAATGTTAGTTTTAATTAGTAAGTTTCATGCAAAACTGAGGACAATTTCACTCCTTCCCTAAGCATGGTCCTCTTAAGGAGCATCCTCAGTTCTAAGCAGTCAGAAGCAAGTACAAGTATATCTCCCAGGTTAGAGCCAATGTAAACAAACTAAACTGCAGACAGCCTTAGTGCTTAAGTGGGACAATGAATTTTCTTGGGCGTACACACTACCACACCCTAAAGTGTCTGTAATAGGTCCTAAGTGCAGTTCCTTCCTCTTCTTGACTCACCCTCACCCATAATGGGCAGCCAGAATGCAATCAATGCAGAGCAACCTCCTGTTCCACATCATCTGCTGGACACAGGGAAAGCGCCATGAGCAATGGAGCTGACCTTAAGCTACAGTGACAAGATTACAGATCCTTTAACCACTCCATGAAACGGCAAACCTGAAATGATCCTTGCCAGCTGCCATTTACACCCCTACATGGCCTCTATTTAAAATAGGTACAGGCCTGTGCAACAACACTGGACAGTAAAGCCATCTCATCAGGGGCTGGAGGGACAGCTCAGTAGATAAAGGCACTTGCAGCCAAGCCTGAGGACCTGAGTTCAATCTCCAGGGCCCACATGGTGGAAGAAGAGACCCAACTTGTGCAAGTTGCCTTCTGACATGTGTCACGTGGACTGACATGCATGGGAGCACATACATACACATATATAAAATAACATTATTTAATGTGCTAAAATGTGTTTAAAGATATCTCATTGGTAGACTAATGAACTGGCCCATGTTCTAGAATGCAAGGTTTTTATTACCTACAGATTTTGACACCAATTATCTTACTGATAATTAAACAAAATTAAGTCATTCATAGTGTCTTCATATGTACCCCCAGCAAGTGTTTCATGCATATGAATATGTATTTTCTTAGTGATAAATCTCCAAATAAAATTCCCAACATTATATTTATTATACTAACAGAAATCTATTTTAATTATAAACGCATTACAACAAAGAAATAGAATATCTTTACATTTTTCTAACCCTGCCACACCCTCTCTGATCATCTGTGGGTCTGTCCAGGTCTTTGACCATGTGAAATATTTTCCTGACTCTTAGTTATAACCGTACCTTCTTCTACCTCGGTTTTCTCACTTAAAAGATTTCTATTTCTTTACAGATCTCTCTATACACTCACATAAGAGCTCCCCATATTAATTTCCATGCTGTGTAACAAATCACTGCGAATATGCATGTTCACAGTCCTGTAGGTCAGATGTCTGGGTGGGACTGACCACACTCTCTACCTCAGGTCTGGTCTCTCAAAGGCTAGAAAGACGCAGTGAGGTGGAACTTTTGTCTAGAAGAATCCATTGGAGCTCACTTGGTCACTGGCAGAACAGAGTCTCCGCAGCTGTAGAATGGAAGTCTTTGCCTCTTTACTAGCTGCGATCCAGAAAACTCTCTCAACCACTTGAAGGCCACCTACATTCCCTGCCTGTGGCCCTGGTCATTATCAAGTCATAAGAACAGTTCAGCTCCTTCCTGCCCTTCACATCTCTCTGACTTGCTGGTCCATTTTGAGGCAAGGAAGACTAGACTGCCTTTTACATGGAAAAAAATTCACTTATTTTTGTGTGTATGTGTGTGTGTGTTTATGTACACCATGTGTGTGCAGGTGCCTGAGGCATGAGGGGAGCAAGATCTCCTAGAACTGGAATTACTGGGGAGGGGGGGTGAGCGCCCATGTGTGTAGAGGGACCAAACCAGGGTTCTCTGCAAGAACAATAAGCACTCTTAACTGCTGAGTCATTTCCACAACCCCCTTTATTTTATTTTTATATGTACAGTGTATGTCTGTGTACAAATGTGCCTAGTGCCCAAGCTGGCCAAAAGAGGGATCCCCTGGAGCTGGAGTTACAGGCAGTTGTGATTCCCCTGACATGGATGCTGGAAACCAAAGCCAGGTCCTTTAGAAGAGCAGCAAGTGCTTTTAATCACTGGGCCATCTCTCCATCCCCTGAATTGTCTTTTTAAAGGGCAGATGTAGTTAGAAGAGACCCACCTGGCAAATATCCCTTTAGGCTACACTAAAGTTGTTGTAATGGACCAGAGGGACTCAACTCAGGGGGTTGGGCACAAGAATTGGATACTGGAAAAAGCTGAGAATGTTAGTTTTGTGTTGGCCTCTCATTAAGTCTTTATTGTAAGCTCCCTACAATGGCATTTTAATCCTGTTTTGTTGTTGTTGTTGTTGTTTTCTATGAATAAGCAAAATTCCTCAGCATGAGCCAACCAGACTTTTAGATAGCATCAGATCCTTTCTACCCTCACATGTCAGCAAGCAACCCTCAAGGCAGCCTGGCTGATAGGGACACTCTGATGTCACTGAGAGTATTCCTGCAGTAAGGACCACAGCAAATAAAGTGTGACTCCTCCAGGAGACCGCACCCAAGTCACAACCAGTCCAGACCACCCCAGAAGCCTGGGAAAGGCAACCCCAGGCAAAGCAAGCCTGGGTGAACCACAGATAACCCTGAAGCAATTCTCCCTCATGCAGGAGGGAGAGCATTTCCTGACTTACTCAGCCGAGGCCAGTGATGGGTACCATTAGCATGGCCCACCCATGCTGTGCTTCACATTGCACTCTTTGTTTGTTTGTTTGTTTGTTTGTTTGTTTTGAGTCAGCGGGAGACACCCTCCCATGCAGCCCTAGATATGACACCATTCCACCCGGAAAAAAAAAAGGTTTCTGTGGAATTATTGCTGCATTGCTTCTTGTGATTGCTTTCTAAAATAGTGCAGGCCTAGCCAGGAACATTATTCAGATGAGCCACAGAGACAGTGGCTGAGACAGGGGTCAGCCTGGGCAAAGATGGTAGGTATGATACAGGGCAGTAGAATACAAAAGAAGGCAAGCACCCAGCTTCAAGACTGCCAAAGGCAGAGGTGAGGAGCGACTGCAGGCCACAGCCACGGGAAGCCTCCAAGAGGCTGCAAAGTGAAAGCCAAAGATCCTGCATTGAAGGATGGGGGGTGGGGGTGTCCCTAAGGGTCCCAACATCCAAATCTAAGAGCAGAAATGCTAACTGGCACTGACTGCTGCTGTTGACAGTAGCAGCGTGGAGGGTTTCAGCAAGTGCCAGCTGCCGGCAACGTGGAGCAGTAAGCCTCGAACCAGGCGTCCTTAAGCGAAAGTCTGCAGTTTCAAGGCTTGGAACTACCAGCCTCTGAGTCTGTCAACCCAGTCCATAAACCTTCATCTGAGCGGAGCTAAGAGACCTGAGCCTCTCACTGGGAAGAAAATGGCTGGGAACCTTCACTGTGTCTGCAGTAGTGTGGCCCTACATCACTCAATAGCCATGAGCACATTTCTTTAGACCATTCCAGGTCCTGGACTCTAGGGATGAAAGTCTGGAATTCTGCCAGTCACCTTTGGATCACACCCTGGAGGCTACTGTCAAAAGTCACAAAAGTCCCAAGTACAGCATTAGAAAATTGTAAGGTCCCTTTAAATCTTTATCAAATGCATTAAAGAAATAGAATATAAGGTTGTTTTAAAAACTGGAAAGGAATAGATTGATCTGAACTTAAAAAGGATGCTGGGACAAACAGGAACATACATACATATATTTATTTATTCATTCATTTATTTCTTTAAGCCAGGGTCTCGTAGCCTCAAATGCGATATGTAGCCAAGGACGATTTAGAATTTCTGATGCTGTGGTTACAGGCGTGCATCCCAGCACTGGGATTACACATGGTGCCAAAAAAAGGAGCCAAGAGCTCTATATCTGGATCGGCAGGCAGCAAGATGAGAGACACTGGACCTGACTTGAGCATTTGAAACCCCAAAGTCCACCCCCAATGACACACTTTTTCTAACAAGGCCACACCTCCTAATCCCTGTCAAGTAGCCCCACACCCTAATGACCAAATGTTCAAATATATGAACCTATGGGAGCCATTCCTATTCAAACAACCACAGACCCCTGGCATACAGTAGGTGGTAAATACATGCTGCATGAAGACAGTATACAGTAGTAGACCATAAATACCATTACAGCTGTCAGGAGTTTCACCATTAGACAAAGCTGCCAGTGAGAAAAAAAAAAAGAAAGAAAAAGAAAAAAATTACCAATACCAGGCTATGCTGGCTCTAGATCCAGAGAGAGGGAGTCTACAAGGGGGCTGAGTAACAGTTCTCAGAAACAGGAGAATGTGGGGGTAGGCAATAAGGAGCCCAGACTTTAAAAGAAACAAAAAGCTATAAGAATTGACTTTTGCCGGGCATTGGTGGCGCACGCCTTTAATCCCAGCACTCGGGAGGCAGAGGCAGGCGGATCTCTGTGAGTTCGAGGCTGGGCTGGACTGATAGCCTCCAAAACAATACAGAGAAACCCTATCTCGAAAACAAAAACAAAACAAAACAAAAAAAAAAGAATTGACTTTTGCTGAATGTTTTATGTGTGTGGATGTGTGCTGTGTATGCTGTGTATGTGGTTGTTAGTGTGTGTGTGTGTGCGTGTTTAGGTGCCTATGCACATGTGCGCATGCGTGTGGAGGCTACGGTGATGTTGGGTGTCTCTCCTCCATTGCCCTCCACCTTTATTTTTTGATATGGGGTCCCTTGCTGAACCTAAAGCTCATTGATTCAGCTAGGCTGACTGGCCAGTGAGCTTCTGGGATCCAGCCATCTCTGCCTCGGTTACAGGCACACTGTTCAGCATATTTCACCTGGGTGCTAGGGACACAACATAGATCCTCATGCATGGCAGCAAGCGCCTCACCCATTGAGCAATCTTTGCTGGAATTACTATTCTCACAGTAACTATAACTTGAACACTGGCAAATCTACAAGCCGCTCCAATGACTCATTATGCATAATAAAATGAGCTTGGATTGTGCCCATTAGTGTTAACCAGCTGAAAGAGCACATTGACAACTATGAATGACACCATGGAATGTGACACTCAGACAGTCCTAAGTATAAAACCCTTCACCAAATACAGTGCTCCATTCTGTGCTAAAAGTTAGCTGAGGGGAAAATGTGCCCTTTGTCACCTTTATGAAGACTGTTCCATGTCAAGCATGCTTCGTTCAGCTAACCACTCAAACCTATTCTGCAGAGAAACAAAAATTATACTATTCTCATCTCATGGAACCAACATGAACAATGATTTGAATTGAAATCCTGGAGACCTTTTCCTTATGGGTTTAGGCTGTGAACTTCACTCCTTACCTCAGGGTATGTGTGTAGGGGTGAGCCCACAAAACTCTTCACGCCCATAAGGGTGGAGATAGGGACATTTAGCACAAGTGAGGATAAAAGGAAAGAGAAGTGTTTTGTTTTTGTCTTTACAGGAAAGCTCAGCTCCAAACAGTGAAAAGATACTGGATGTATGGATACCTGAAGAAGAAAGGATAGCTACCCAGAGGACCATCAAACATACAATAATACAACATGTGGTACCAATGTCTGGATCTATTTTGTTATTATAATTTCCATTTCTCTTTGCTTCTTAATATGCTTTAGTCCCAATTCATTTAATCGAAGCTGGCTTTACAGTTGGATTGGCTCTCCTACTTTAAACCCAAGCGTATTGTTAAAATAAAATTCAGAATTTCTGTATTATATCAAAGAGCCATTAATATAAGACAGTAGAAAACAAAATTAGGGACTGTCATCTGTATATGGTTCCATTTCTGAAAGTCTAATCTCCATGTTTATTATCTTCTTTAGGGTTGCCTTTATGTTGCCAATATACATACATATAAAAGTTGAAAATTTCTTTGCTAACATTAATGTTTGCGTTTTCCAGAACAAGGATTTTCTTGACAGCAATCTTCAGACACTTCGGAAAGAAAATGGGGCCCTACTTCATCAACTCCACCTAATTCGACTTGATACATCTGAACTGCCCCACATCATCAACTCCACCTGACAAGTACCATCCTGAAACCAGTTTAGGACTACATCACTTGACACAACTCCAGAACAAGGAACTAATACAGTGCATCTTCTACAATCTAACCAGAGCTTCAGATAAGAGCTTCAATCAAAATTAGAACTCCAGTCAAGAACTTCAACCAAATATCTCCTGCCAAACAGAGACTAATTAACCTACTTAAGACTCTTGTTACATTAACATTTTCTTCCCACAGGTCCCCATGAGATTGTCATCGTCCCATTTCAGCAGGAAGTAAATTTGAGAATTCCACACCCCCTTTCCCTACTGTTGGTATCACAGGATAATTTACACCTGTTTATGCTAGTTTTCAATTATTTTAGGGTTGGGATTGGATGGAGGTGTTCAGATTTGGGCATCCCTTTCAGATAAGTTTAGAATTTAGATGGGATAGATATGTTTAGCTTAGGATATAAGTATATTGGAACTTACTTATCACCCTCTATGTATATATGTTGTATATGTTTGAGTTTGTATCAAATTTAAATCTTCTATTTAGACTAAAAGGGAAATTGTAGGGGTGAGCCCACAAAACTCTTCATGCCCGTAAGGGCAGAGATAGGGAAATTTAGCACAGGTGAGGATAAAAGGAAATGAAAGAGAAAAGGAAGCTCTCTTCTCCTCTGGAAGCCTGCCACGCTTTCTGTCCCCTCAGCTTGCATGTAAATAAATATATTTCATATTGCATTGACTTCCCGCATCTTATGTGCACCATTTTCTACTTCCAGAACTGAGCCAATCAAGGCCTCAGACAAAACTGACAAAAAATAAACCGCTGACAGATTGCAGCCAATGCTTAAATCTCTCTACATACTTCCAAAATGCTTTCTTTTGCAAACCCTAACATTTCCGGTCATGTACAAGATAAACATGTGAAGCTCACCACGGCAAAGTGCTTTGTCCTGGATTCCAGTGTTTTAAAACAGTGCATCACTGAGACCCAAAGCAAAATTTCCTACAAAAAAAGCAAAGTAGGAGCTATAAGGAGATGACTCAGCAGTTAGGAGCTTTGTTGGGGGGAGGGGAATGGAGAGATGGCTCAGAGGTTAAAAGCACTGACTGTTCTTCCAGAGATCCTGAGTTCACTTCCCAGCAACCACATGGTGGCTCACAGCCATCTGTAATGAGATCTGGTGCCCTCTTCTGGCCTGCAGACATGCAGGCAGAATACTGTATACATAATAAATAAATAAATAAATAAATCTTTAAAAAAAGAGCTTCGTTGGTGTTGCAGAGAACCTGGGTTCGATTCCCAGCACCTATACGGCAGCTCACCACAACCCTATCTCCCAGGCACTCGTGGGGTACAAGTTAATACTCATAAAGTAAATCTTTAAAAGGGCAGAGTAATAGGATAATTTATATCAAAGAAAATTTTATTTTGTAAAAATCCTACTTAAACCAACAGAAAATGAGCTACTGTTGGCTATACTTATAAACTAGAAAATGTTTTTAATGATCAAAATATGAGGCACAAAATCTAATTTCCAGAAGCATGTGAGCCATTCTGAATATTTCAATAGTTTATTGTAGCTATTTGAAATAACACTACATCCTTAAATGTGAGCCTGATTAATCTTAAAGAAAAAACACTCCAAAAAAAAAAGCTTTAGACATTTAGAGATATACACTGAAATGTTTTTGTTTATATTCCCTAGGCAACACACACACACACACACACACACACACACACACACACACTCATGACCAAATGTAAATAAATCTTGAAAAAAAGCTGGGTAGTGCCATGTACATCTCTAACCCAAAGGCTGGGGAGGGCAGGTAGTTTGCTACTGGAACAGTGAGTTCCAAGTTCAGTGAAAGACCCAGAACCAAAATACAAGGTTTGTAACCTCATGGAAAGACACCCAATATCAACTCTGGTGCACCACACAGACACAGGAAGGCATTTACTTATCACTGAGTGAAGGGACAGAGCCTCTGAGTGTGGTGTTTATATGGCTCTCAGGCAACAGTCTCCTGATTCTATCTGAAGCCTCAGATCATTCAGGGTGAGCAGGAATGGGGTCTGGAGCATGAGGAGCTCCACAGGAAGCAGCGCCAAGCTCACACATAGCTCATACAACAGCCTCCTCTCACCAGTCCCTGTCAGTAACCATGTCTGCTCCCTACAGACACCCTGTAGCTTCAGGGACCAGCAGCACCCTCTCACCTGCTGGCCAACACATAGTTTCCTGTCTAAATGAGCATCCTGGTATTCATATTAAGGGCATTAATATAAAAACATATTATTAATTAGCATGTTTCACAGGTATGACAAAAATATCCACATAATGCCTTAACATGGCTAGATTCAACTATAGCTGAGAGAGGAAAAGCCACTGTCTTCCAATTCTTATTTAGATCAACCTTATACTTCCTTATCTTTGAGTTGTAGTTTCACACAGCACATTACACTGGAGATATGTAAGATATCCTGTTCTGCTTTTTTTTACAGATTTTGTTTTATATGTGTGAGTGTTTTGTCTGTCTGCATATATGTCTTTACACTGCATGTGTGCAATGCTCACAAAGGCTAGAAGAGGGGGCCTTAAACTGAAGTTCCAGGAATTTTGAACTGCCGTGTGGGTTCTGGTCCCCAGGCCCCCTGGAAGAATAGCCAGTGATCTTAACTGGTATGCTATTTCTCCAACTAAAGCTGTCCTATTCTGGGTTTTTTGTTTGTTTGTTTTTTCAGGGTTTCTCTGTGGCTTTGGAGGCTGTCTGGGAACTAGCTCTTGTAGACTAGGTTGGTCTTGAACTCACAGAGATCCGCCTGCCTTTGCCTCCTGAGTGCTGGGAATAAAGGCGTGCGCCACCATCACCCGGCTAGCTGTCCTATTCTTAAGTGGCATGTGCTGTAGTATTTACCTGAAATATAGTCTACAACTTCCCGTCAAATGGTTCAGTGAAAGATATCAGTACATAAACTCTACATATTTTGTATATATACTCAAATGAAGAGAAAATATAGCCAGTGCTTTGAGATGGCTCAGCATGTAAAGGCACTTGATGCCAAGCCTGATGACTTGAGTTTAGCCCCTTAAACCCATGTGGAAGGAGAAAACTACCTCCTTCAAGTTTACACACACACACACACACACACACACACACACACACACACACAATGCAAAACAAACTTTAAGAGAAAATATGATCAAACATCGGCTTCTAGATCTAATGGGTAGACTCACCCTAGTTCACTATGCTAATCTCCTGAATTGTGTTTCAATTTTCTATAGCAAAAAGATGAGAGAAATCAGTCACATATCTGCTAAAATTCTGTGCTTACAGTGATTGTTAGCCTAGAAAGTTCAGGTGTCAGGTGTATTTTCCAAACTCCAACAGCACACTGTGCCATTCATCCCAACTGACTATAGATAAGAATATTTAAACAACCACCAAGGCAGCTAATGCTTGGAGATACACAAGCAGAGGTCTCTATCCCACTAAGAGCACAATTACCAGGTAGTCACAGATTAGCTTCAAACACAGCACTTGTGGGAATCTCTCAGGTTAGGAGTGCATGTGGGATTCTGACAATCTGTTGACTGGATGACTTTGGTGGGTCACTTGTGTGGGTCTTGGGTGCACTGTCTCTCCAATCTCTCCAGACCTTCATGCTCTGGGCCCTTGCCAGCTCCAGTCTGCACAACTGCAGCTGCAAGGAACTACTTCAAGCTTGACCTTCTCAAATCTGTTCCCACCAGAGCTTCCACAGAAACCCCACTTGAGGGACTCCCACTTCTGCATTCACAGTGCAAGCCCAACTCTCTATTTTAAATATATATGTGTGTGTATACATATGTGTGTTTGTATGGATAGATGGATGGATGGATGATAGATAGATAGACAGACAGACAGATAGATATGCAATATATAAATATTCATGTGTATGGATATTTTGCCTGCAAGTATGCCTGTGCACTACATGCATGCCAGGAAAAATGCCCATGAAGCCAGAAGAGGTCATCAAATCTCCTGAGTTTGGAGTTACAGACATTTGTGAGCTGTCACATGAGTGACGGGAACTAGCAGCCAGTGCTCTTAACAACTGATCCATCTCTCCAGCCCCAAGTGCAATACTCTTAAAGACGACATTTTTAAGACACTTGACTTCCTCTTCAGGCCTACTTCCCACCCAATCTCCTGGATATTCTTCTAGGATCCAACAATGCTGAGCTGCCAGTCTAGGCACCAGCTTCCTCCCGTCACTCTACTTTTCCTCTCCATGCCTCTGCCTCTCCCTCTGAATGGTTTTTGCCCTTTCCTGGAAGGCTTCCACCCACCTCCTTTAAGCTTCAGATTAAGCAGCTCACTCAGCAGATCCCGGGGACAGGGGAAGAGAAAGTGGGAAGAGACTGCTTAATGGGTGTGTGGCTTCCTTCTGGGGAGAGGGACATAATTAAGTAGATAAAAGTGCCATTTGGTAGCATTGTAGGCGCACTGAGAGTCAGCAAACAGTTCACTTCAAGACAGACAATTGATTGACTCGAAACTCCCGATGCCTCAGCCACCCTGGATCAGTAGCTTGCACTGTATTCCACAATCTCTACTGGGTCAATAGTTTGCACTGTGTCACAGACTCCCTATTAGCCCAGTAGCTTGCACTGTATCCCACAATCCCTATTAGCCCAGTAGCTTGCACTGTATCCCACAATCCCGAGTAGGCCAGTAGCTTGCACTGCATCGCACTCCTCCACAAAGCGGAAAGCCTCTCATCTCCTGGTGCTCAAGCTAGGAGACGGAATGCTCGAGAAATTACTTTCCTATCATTGATAAAGACTGCAGTCACCTCTCTCAGGACAGCTACCAGAGGCAGATGTGGATGAGTTTTAGAAATCTGGCCTAAAAAAGAGCCTACAAGTGCTCATATTCTTTAGGAATGAAAAGATTGAGACGACTATTGTGTATGCACAAATGGGAAGGCAACAGAGCCAAGTTGGTACAGTTGATGACTGTGACAAGGTCTCTCAAGGAGGCAGCCACAGGACAAGAGTCACTAATATGGTCAAGCACTGATTGTACCTTATCTCATTTCATCCTCCCAACGACTTGACAAAACACAGTTATTAACTTCCATTTCCAAATTCAAGAACAAATATATTTAAGTAGTTTTGTCAAAGGTCATAAAACCAACTACCAGGAGTGGCAAAACTCAGCTCAAGTCTCCCAGGCTTCATCACCTACTCCTGGAGCAGAGTGAGTGAGTAAGTGAGTGAGTGAGTGTGTAAGTGAGTGAGTGAGTGTGTAAGTGAGTGAGTGAGTGTGTAAGTGAGTGAGTGAGTGTGTGTGTGTTCACGCATACATGCGCTGCCACTTCTCACCAGGCTTCAGCACCTGGAGCAGAGAGAGAGAGAGAGAGAGAGAGAGAGAGAGAGAGAGAGAGAGAGAGAGAGAGAGAGGGAGAGGGAGAGAGAGAGGGAGAGGGGAGGGAGAGGGAGAGGGGAGGGAGAGGGAGAGGGAGAGAGGGAGAGAGGGAGAGAGGGGGAGAGGGAGAGAGAGAGGGAGAGGGAGAGAGAGAGGGAGAGGGAGAGGGAGAGGGAGAGGGGAGGGAGAGGGAGAGGGAGAGGGAGAGGGAGAGAGGGAGAGGGAGAGGGGGAGAGGGAGAGAGGGGGAGAGAGAGAGAGAGAGAGGGAGAGGGAGAGGGGAGGGAGAGGGAGAGGGAGAGGGAGAGAGGGAGAGAGGGAGAGAAGGAGAGAGGGAGAGAGGGGGAGAGAGAGGGAGGGAGAGGAGAGGGAGAGAGGGGGACAGAGAGAGAGAGAGAGGGAGAGGGAGAGGGGAGGGAGAGGGAGAGGGAGAGGGAGAGAGGGAGAGAGGGAGAGAGGGAGAGAGAGAGAGAGAGAGAATGAATGTGTGTGTGTGTGCTGGCGCACGCATGCACTGCCACTTCTCACCATCCAGGGCTTCCAGAAGCTGTGGACAGATGGTCTTTGGCCTAGGACAGGCCTTTGCTAAAACTGAAAAGTTCTTCATTTCCCTCCTTACCTACTTGTCCATTACCATGATTGTTGTTTATATTTTGCAGTGGGTTTGTTTGTTGGTTGGATGTCTGGCTGTCTGGTTGGTTGGCTGTCTGTCTGTCTGGCTGGCTGGTTGGTTTTTAAAATGAGGCTAAAAGCACTTCCAGCTCTTGCGAAGGACCCAGTTCAATTCTCAGTACCCACAATGGTGGCTCACAAGAACTCCAGCTTCAAGGCTTGCAGTGCTTCTGGCCTCCTCCTCCTCAGTCACCAAAGCTCACATTCGCATATCCATACACACAGTTAGAACTCTCAGTCACCTAAGCTCACACACACATACCCATACACACACAGTTAGAATTCTCAGTCACCGAAACTCACATGCGCATACCCATACACACACACAGTTAGAATTAATAAAATTCAAATTTTTTAAAAAACTCTGTCAAAACCAAAAATGAATCAAAAAAGCTATCACAGTTATGAAACCTCTTCCTGGGAATGGTGATCCCTGTCTGTAATTCCAGTACCTGGGAGGTGGGAGCAGGAGGATCAGGAGTTCAGAGCCAGCCATCACTACATAGTTAGAGACCAGGGTTAGCCAGATAAGACTCAGTCAAAACACTCATAAAGCAATAGCAAGTGTCTCTCACTATGGGGCCTCCGAAACTCACCAGTGTGTTTGCTTTACCAGAACCACCCTCAGGCTCCTCCAACTCAACATTCACTTTCAAAATACCCCACCCTCTGCTGAGTAGCTCCCCTGCAATAAGAAAACCAAGAAACAACCAAATAAAGAAGGAAGAATGTTATACTCTTACCAGTTTACAAAGCATTCCTGTGGGGCTAAAGGTAGCTCTGTGGCTAGGGCATATGCATGGCATGTATGGAGGAGAGGGGGGTGGGGAAGGAGGAAAGGAGGCCTCCACCAGGAAGCACAGCGTCTCAGTTGGTTTCTACCGTTTGATTAAACTCTATGACTATAAGCAACTTTGGGAAGAAAAGGATTCACTTGGCTTATACTGCAGATTACAGCCATCACCGGGGGAAGTCAGGGCAGTAACTCGGGGAGAAACCTAGTGACAGGAACCTGGAGATAGGAGCTGAAGCAAGGACCACAGAGGAAGACTACTAACTGGCCTGCTCCCCGTGGCCTGCTCTTGCTTTCTTGTACAGCCTAGGACCACCTGCCCAGGGGTGGCCCTGCCCACAGTAGGCTGGGTGCTCCTGCATCAATTATTAATCAAGGAAATGCCCCCATAGATTTTCCCACAGGCCACTCTGTGGGAGGTGTTTCTCAATTGAGGTTCCTTCATCTCAGATAACCTTAGTTTGTCCGGTTGACAGAAACGAAGCAGCGCCCACAGAGAGGAGGATTCTCTACTGGCTTCCCCCCTTTATTCTGTCCAGACCCAGCCGTGGGATGGTGCCATCCACACTCACTTGGGTTTTCTCCTTCAGTCCTCTCTGGAATGCCTTCATGAGCACACCAGAGGCATGCCTCACCAAACTCCTAGGTGATTCTAACCCAGTCACGTTGACAATAATTATCCACTGCACGCATATGAAAAGGAACACCTGACTAAAAGGAAAATGTCAAGCTTAACAATTGATTAACAGTCAAAATATGTCATCTCCAAAAAAAAAATGTATGCCTTTTAAACACACACACACAAACACACACACACATACACACACACACACACACACACACACACACACACACAGAGTTCTTCTGCCTTGAAGGCCATTCTAATTGTTAAGCTTCCTATCTTTCCTTTGACCCCACCTACCCATCTGTGGTCCTACAGCAATCTATACAGACTTCTTGTGCAGAGACTGAGACTGTGTGCAAGCGTGTACATTTTGGCATGTGTGTGTATGGAAAACAGATGACCACCTCAGTTGGCCTTCCTCTGGGGCCTTCCACCTAGTTGCTTGAAAGACATGCTCTCAGAGGTCTTGAACTCACCAAGCAGGCTGTGCTGACTGGACAGCTAGCCCCGGAGTTCGCCTTGGTTCCACCTCCTAGCACCGCAATTATAAGCATGTACCATGACACAGGGGTTGGAAATCAAACTCAGGTCTTCATGTTTGTAGGGCACCTTACTGGTGAGCCATCTCCTCAGCCCCTGATTTATACAGACCTCTATCATGGTTCTCATACTATTTCTCGCTTCAAATTCTCAGAGGCTGTGACTAGATCTATATTATAAAAACTTTAGGGAAGGAAAAATAAGGATGTGACTGCTCCAAGGTATGGTGGAGGAGGTTTACTGTACATATGAGGGAGAATTCAGCCAAAGGCATCTGGAAGGGTCCAGACTGAACATGGCCAGCAGACTGCACTAGGTCATGGGGGCGGGGTGGGGGTTGGGGGTGAGACTGGAGAGATGGGGGCAAACAGACCAAGGGGCCAAGGGAGCACATAGCCAAAATGGCTGAGATACACAGGTAAGAAAGGCTGGGAGGTAGAAACCCAGGCTCTGGGAGGGAAAGGTTTGGGGTATGGGGGGGGGGGTGAGAAGTGCTGGAAGGAGCCACAGGAACTGAGTAAGGCTTGTCCTGGGTTTCTTTGAGACCTAACAGTTAGGACATTTGCTAAATTCAACAAGACCATTAAAGCAAATGCATTGTGAACGCCAAGCTACAGTTATGAACTCATGACCAATCCTATTCAAATGTATCCCTCTCACCACCCTAGGGTATGCTGAAGCAAGCCCCAGACTTCCTATTATTTCATCTGTCAGTGCTCTTCTAAATATTCCACTGAGAGATATTCTTCATAAACAGTCCCATCACAGTCACACTGAAACCTGTTGAATAATTCCATGTTGAGTTTATAACTGCTGGTTCCGTTTCCACAATTGTCTTAGTAGCTTGTATATTTTACAGCTATTTATCCAGGGGTCAGAAGAGTCCACCATTTCGATTGGGTAATGGCTTCTAAGCCCTTCACTCTCCTGAGATCTCTAGGTTCCTTCTCCATCTCTTCCAGCTTACAAAGAAACTGTATCATCTCAGAGTTTCCCACAACCAGACTTTGGTGCCTACTTCCTGGGTTCCTCTCTGTATTTCTAAAAGCACTGATTGTGAATGTGAAGTGCTTCTGTGTTTGCAGGTGGCTCTTCTTTAAAAAACTCTAATGTGGCTAGGACCATGAATAAATGATGTCTGTCTTTCTTTATTGAGACATTGGTAGCCTCTAATAGTCACTCAGGCCAGACTCTCGATCCATTAACTCATTCAGAGCTGTAAAACCCTCGGATCTGAACCCCATTGCCCTTTCCTCATTCATTAGCTAGAACAGAACCTGTGACATACTAGTTCAGCCCTTCTCCATCTATTTTAAGAGCTTCTTTCCCCTTTCAGTGGTTCTGTTATGCTGAGATACAATTCACACAGGGAAAGAAGTCTTTCTTTTCCTGAGCTTCAAAGAATGAATCCATGCCCAAGCATCTTCCAAAGGTGACTAATGGTTTCTATTCAAAATCATTACTAGAGTGCAGCCCATTGACATTATCTTTATTGATGCTTAAAAGGTCCCATTCCTGCTGGGAAGGAGGGCCTCTTCACTGTGGTTTCAAAGTCCAATCTTTGATAGCAGCATTCTTCCATATGGTATGAAAAGTGATTACAGGCTTTGCTTTCTCTACCCCTGCCTTGGAATTGTCTAGTTCTCCAAAGAGGGTATAATTATTAACCCATTATTGAGCCCAATTTACTTTTTCCACAGTTTTAAGACTAGTTAAGGCACCTGTGAGGCTGGAGAGATGACTTGTTGGTTAAGTGCTTACCTTGTAAGCCTGAGGACCTAAAGTTAAGCTCCTGATCTATATAGAAAGGCAGGATAGCTTGTAATTCCAGCCCTAGGAAAGTGGAGGCAGTAGGACTGCTGGGACTTTCTGGCTAACAGAGCTAGCTTAATTGATGCACTTCAGCTAAATATGAGTCCTTGTCTCAAAGGTGTGTATTCCTGAAGATGACATCTGAAGTTGTCCTCTGTCCTCCACAAGAATGAACACACACACACACACACACACACACACACACGTACCCTCACATATTTGAACACACACAAATGCATAAATTTAAAAAATAAAATAAGTCAGGTAGTAGTGGCACACACCTCTAATCCCAGCACTTGGGAGGCAGAGGCAGGCAGATATCTGAGTTCAAAGGTAGCTTGGTCTACAGAGGGAGTTCCAGGACAGTCTCCAAAGCTACAGAGAAACTCTGTCTCGCCAAAATAAATAAAATAAGGTGACTACTCCAATTTCTAACCTAATATAGGGGGGTTATATATGGTGCATAAAAAAGTAATTAAAATCCTAAACTATCATCAAGTCTGTGGACTATGTGAGAAAAAGACATGAAGTGGGGAGGCCGACATACTGGGAACATGTGGCAGAATTGAAGGGATAAGTGGGAGTGAATGTGACTAATGTACATTGTATACATGTATGAAATTCTCAAAGAATACATACACACTGGTTTTGGAGAGAATGTAAGTTTGGTTCCCAACATTCACGTCAGATGACTCACAACTACCTGTAATCCAGCTCCATTGGGTCTGATGCCTCCTTAAGGCCCTGAGAGCACCTGCACTCAAATGTGCAACACACACACACACACACACACACACACACGTATAATTAAAAGTAAATCTTAAAAATAAAATTTTAAAAAAATCTTGAACACTGTAGGGAAAAGACAGCATAAGTCTGCAGTTTGGATGTACATCCATTTCCAAGTGAATCTGATGCAGCCTTAAGGCTGAAGTTGAAGTATAAAAAGAGAACTCTGTGGGTGCATGCACCCAGCATCACATATGAGAGTCAGAGGACAACCTAGGATATCACTCCCCAGGAGCTACAGTCCCCCTCTTCTGAAACAGGGTCTCTCACTGGCCTAAAGCTCCTAAGTAGGCTAGCGACCTTCTAGCCTCCACCTCCCTGCATTGGGACTAGAAACACATGGCACCACACCAGCTTTTCCCACCAGGTTCTGGGACTCTGGGTCCTTATGCCTGTAAAGCAAGCATTTTCCTAACTGAGCCATTTCTGTAACCTCAAAACAGAAGTCTTCATTTGTAACCTCTCTCCCAGGGCCACAAGGAAATAACACAGGATAACAATACAAACAAAGCATTAATTAGGTAAACGTTTTTAATTAAGGGTTGGGCTCCTCAGTAACAACAGTAAACTGTGCTTAGTAACTTATCCAGTTTAGAATAAGCGTAACAATTTGTGTTCTTAATTATTCACATGATCCCTAAGTCACTGCAGTAATAACATTAGCCTTGTATGGAACACACTCAAATCCTGGGGTCTAAAACTTGAAGTCTTCATTCTCAGAACCACAGCTAAACCAGACTCATGCTTAAACCTTTATGCTTTCTAATACATAGGATCTAATATCCTGGTGGGAACAAAAAGTGGATTTGGGGTTTTGTTTGTTTTTCCCCCAGGTGCTCTATTTGAAACTTTAATCCTTTAGAAGCATCAACATTTTTTGGGGTGCAGAGATTAGCAAGATGCTTCAGAAGAGGTTTCATTAACTTATAAAATGCCCTGTTCTATGTAACAAGCAGAGAAAGGGCAGCAGAATGACAATTACATTCAAGAACTTAATAAACCAGGCTGTGGCTCAGCAGTTAAAAACAGTTGATGCTCTTGCAGGGGATCCAACCTCAGATCCCAGCACCTATATGAGATGTTCATAACTCCAGTGCCAGGGGATCTGACATCCTCTTCTCACACACACACACACACACGCGCGCGCACGCGCGCGAGCACACACACACACACACACACACACGCGCGCACACACACACACGTAACTTTTTAGAAGGGCCTTAATAAGTTACAACAATAAGGACAGGTGAGATTTAAAGGGGAGAGCCATGCCAAAAACCGCTTACAATATTTGTTTGCAGCACCTCTGCTTCATCTTGAAACACAGTCCCTTAATTTTATTGCTCAAATGCCCTAATCTTAACTCCAGGAAAACAAGCAAGCCTACTATTACTGTACATCATATAACTGACATAGATCTGATATAATACTTCCAGTCATTTAATGATCCCACTGGGAATATAAAGCTACAATTTAGCAATTAAGAATAAATGTATTCAGGTGTGGAAGCTCACACCTGTTCATTCAAGATTTGTGAGGCTGAAGCAGGGGGACCTCCGTGAATAGGAAGTCTGCCTGGAATACCTTATTTCAAAACAAACAAATATAACACAAAGATTTCCCAAGTTTGTTGTTAATAGATGCAGCTATCTCCAAATCTGAGCAGTAGAAGATCAGCCTCCAAAGATATACTAGCAGCCAGGTGTAGTGGTGTAAGCCTTTAATGCCAGCACCGGGAAGGAAGAAACAGGAAGATCTCTGAATGTACATTAGCCTGGTCTAGAGAGTGAGTTCCATGACAGCCAGGGATATGCAGAAAAACTCTGTCTTGAAAAGCAAACAACAACAACAAAAAAAAACAAATATATACTACCAATGTTTACCTCTGTGAAGTGCACTTACTTACATTTGTATGAACGCATTCTCATTTGCTGAACTCTACACCCCTTGACCTTGATTTAACTGACACTGCTGCTGTTGAGACTATGTAAGCTTACTTCTACATATAACCATAGTTTCACAGGGGATGATGGTATTGTGCTACACACACCATCATAAAATACTCACACATCTACATCTCTCAGTCTGTGTTTCGGTTGGTTAAGCTGAGATATAAGCAAAGACAGCTATGTTACAAACATATCAAAGTTATCCAGAGTAAATTATGAAAATTTCCATGAAAATTAAATGAGTGTTTCCAAGACTCGCATTAGGAGATTTGAAACTTGGAAAGGGAGAGAGAAAAAGGAAACCAAGCTGTACAGCCTCTTACATTACAGGGAATAAATGTTTAAAAATGAAACTGAGCCAGGCAGGGTGGCCCACACCTCCAATCCCGAATTTGGGGAGACAGAGGCAAGAGGGTCTGTGAGGCCAGCCTGGTCTACATAATGAGTTCCAGGGCCAGAAAGTAAGACCCTGGCTAAATAAGTGAAACAAAACTAAGAAAGAAATTGCATACTAAAAGAAATTTGGGAAGGTTCTATTGTCCAATATTATATCTTGAGAAGACTAATATGTAACATAAAGTCACAAAATCAAAGGTTAAATTGTACACAAACAACCACCTTCTACATAGAGAATGCTAATGCCATTAAGAATCACAACAAACAGCTAAGAATTCATCTTAGATGCTTGTGTGAAAGGTCTGGGCTTCCTAGACATGAAGTACATACAAAAATCAACAACAACACACACAAAAGATAGAAAAGGCAAAGTGTTCCTAGCAAAGATGCAAGGGGCTCAGAAGGACACAAAAAGACAATCAAGTAAGTTCACTCACCAGGGAAATACAAGATCTAAAGTCCTGAAGGTCTGTGAGACTCTCAGTGCATAAAGGGGCTTGCCACCAAGGCTGACCTGAGTTAGTTGTCCCTTGACCTCTACATACACACTATGGCACATATGTGCCAATACACAAGCAAATACACACACACAAATAAATAAATAATGTGCAATTAAAAAATTAAAATACCCTGAGACACTGTATCTTACCTATCAGACATTTCTCTGCATTTTCTATAAAGTGTGTGTGCGAGTGTGTGTGTGTGTGTGTGTGTGTGTGTGTTCATACCATACCTACTGGGATGCACTTCCTCTGGTGGGGGATGAAAACAAATAATAACCCCAGTGGCTTCTGAGGAAGGTGGGGCTGAAGGACGAAGATGAGAGACTGGCAATCTGTTGAAATTAATTTTGCTCCTGGTAGACACTAAGTCATGTGCGGGGTCTCTTCAGAAAGGTTTGTGGGCAGAAGGAGAGATGAAGAGAGGGACCCTGTCAGAACAAAATGCACCCAAGCACACTCTTGAGCACACACACGTGACAAACCAGATTCTGGGTTATACAGACTATAAAGCTATAAGGTCTGTCCTTCCTGTTCGCCCACATCATCCTACCGATTGATCGATCGATGCTTGGCTGGCTTCTACTAGGACGGCATCCAGCTACTTTCATTTTAAAACTCCTACAAAACAAGATTCTATGCCTTAACAAACTGAGAAAGTTTTTACACCATGCATTTAGCTTTTATGACTTTAAGAAATGGCAGAATGCTCAGTTTAGTGCATGCTAAAGACAAACTCAAAAGACCCATGCTCCAAGTGTTTTACAGCGTGCATACTGAGAACACCAGCAGTAGCTACAACCTCTGGGCTTCCGGAAAACGGGAATGAAAAGAAGTGACACAAACCTCCAAGTGGAAACATAAATCCTTGGTGCGAACCAACCTGGGAGAAATACAGCTGCAAGGTTGGGGAAAGGGGGATCTTCTGCTAGCATAGGGAAAAAGCTGATCTGTAACCATGGCTACTTCCAATACACTTACGTTTTTCTGCCAAATAGTTTTTAAGTCAAGAGGAAAACAAAACTTTTTTCCTGTGAATTTTCAAAACATATCCAGGTGTGATCAAACATCAAAGCCCAAGCTGTCTGAATCAATTATTTCTTTCTCACCCCCACTCCCGCTTTGTTTGTTTGTTTTTGAGACAGGTTCTCATATAATCCAGGCTGGACTCCAACTCCCTGTATAGCCCAGACTAGACTGGAACTCGTGATCCTCCTGCCTCTGCCTCCAAAGTGCTGGGATTACAGACCGGCAATACCACACCCAGACTATGCATCATTTTTCCTATTTTTTTAAGTCTAGTTTCTTCCATTTCCTTTAAGACCATCTAAACTACTACTAAAGGTAATCCTTCAGAAAGACACTGACTGATCTGAATGAATTCAAAACCCGAAACAAATTCATTTGTATTCTCATAAAAAAGCATCCAATCCTTCAGTGAAATCTGTGTAAAGTTACAGAGGTCCATTTTAATTACGACCACCAGGTATGAGGGCAGTTAGCACATTCCATCTCCTCTGTATTTGACTTTGCGAGACTTTTTAAATAGAATGCCCTTAATAACAGAATTTTGATGATACGGCCATTCTAACCTGCCAAATTATCCAAGTTCCAACATCTGCAGTCAGGATGTTTCCCAAGATTTCTGTTCTCTCTGCCAACTCACAGAGGAGCCACACAGCTCCATTTCTCTCCGCCTGCACACTGAGTTCAGGCTTCACAGCTCCGCACCCATGTCCCGCACCCACCTGCCCCACAGGTGGGATTTACTCTGCCAACAGGACCTTCCTGACTTCGCCATCCCCAGGATTAAACACAAGCGGGGCTTTGTCTGCATTTGAGATCCCTATTCTCGCCCAGCCTGGCTGAGAACCAGACTTCCCCGGTGACAGCCTCAGCGGAGGACACACAACGTCTCTCCCAACACTGGCAGGGCGAGAAGCCGCGGAGCCAGGCGGGTCCGGAGTCCGCGCGGGCGGCACCGGGTGGAAGACCGGGGCCACCCGGACCCCGGCATCGCGGACACCCAGCACGATGGGGACACGCGAAGAACAGGGCTGCACCACGGGAGGACAGAGACGGGGGTCCCCGCCGCGGAAAGAGATGGGAATGGGGTACCCCGCAAAAGTCAAGGTGAGAAGGGGACCTGGGGCTCCTCCGAGAAGCTCAGCTCCTCGGTGAGGGGCGCAGCGGGGAGGGTCCCCAGGGTCCCCGCCGCGTGCGTTACTCACCGTGCTGGCCACCGCGGTGGGCGATGAGGGCGACGTGGGGACGGGCGCGTCCTGCCTCCACAGCCGGGACTTGAGGCTCTTCATGGCTACAGCTCTGAGGGTCCCTGTCCCCACCGGGCTGCTGGCTGCGAGTGCGAGGGCCGGAGCGGCGGACGCCCGGTAGCGCGCGGGGCCCGCCCCACCTGCCACCTGGGGCCCTGGGGGCCTCGCTCAACACGGTCCCTCCGGCAGCCAATCGGGTCTGGTGTCTGACTAGGGTGGGGTCGGCCCCGACCAATTGGAAATCGGGAAGGGGGCGGGACTTCCCTTTTAAACTTCATAACACCCTTCCTCTCCCCTCTGGAGGAAAAGTTAGGGAACTTCAGCTTTGCAGCGCGTGGAGTTGGCTGTTGAGTGAGCAGAGGCGCGGCGTTTGGTACCTGCACACTTGGGTGGTCTAAGGTCAGAGAGATCCAGCCTAGACCGGTTCTTATCTCCCCAGGCTCCCTCTTCTTCCCCTTGGCGAGCCTTTTATCGGGTAAAATTTTCCTTCCTCCTATCAGGAAGGAAACTTACCTACACACAAACCACCTTTCAAGCAACTTCCCGTTCAGGGTCCTCATGAGGACACGAACCCTGGGACCACAAATCTCACAGCCAAACACATGGGGAACTCTGGGACAAACAAGCTTGTAAGAAAAAGGAGCTGATTCGGACAGTTAACAGACTGGGGGCAGTGGATGCATTGAAGTTGGAGAGGTGACTTAGCGGCTAAGAGTACTGGCTGTTCTTGTGGAGGAGCTGGGTTCAATTCTCAGGACTTCGCAAACATCTTTAGCCCCAGTCCCAGGAGAGCTTGATACCCTCTTCTAGCCACCGTGGGTGGTGCTCACTTAGACTTAATAGTATAATTCAAGGCACGTGTTGATGTACTGATGTAGAGGGAGGGATGAAGGGGCACCTTCAGTAAAGCTTCACATGTAGCCAAAATGATAAAAGAAATTGTCCAAAAGGAGTTGGAGGAGGAAGTTAGGGGTAAATTTCACTGAAACATATTGTATATGAAATTCTCAGTAAGTGTAGAATATTACATTTTAAGAGCGTGTATCCTTTTTGTAGATGCACAGACATAAATATACAAGGCATCAGCTCATCCAACTCAGAATTCTGAATTACTGAAAACCATTTAAGAGTGGAAAGAAGACACTGTCTGGTGACCAACACCCAATTATGTCCTGTTAACAGGATGGCTTCAAGAATTTTCCTTGGAGTGAGATTTCCCCAGCCAAATGTTTATTCTCACATACATCCACATGAAAAGACAAACATCCTGTGAGTCTCACAAAGGCTTTTTTTTTTTTTTGTCTCCAAGGGCAGTTTCTTTCTTCAGCTTTCCCTCAGAATGGCTCTAGGTTTTATTCCAAAAGTGTGAGAAAATCTTCAGAGGTCTCCTGAAGATACAGTACTCAGAGCCCCTTAGTCCTCAGCAGAAGTCACTAACAAGCACCTGAGAAGACAGTTGGTTTTGTCTTGGTTAGGCTCAGGGATTCTTGCCTCCCGTCCCTGTAAAGATCCACAGCTGTTCTGACTTCACTCCAACTGTCTGTGGGTGGCAGGTTCCTGTCTTCACTGCTGCAGAGAAAGCCAGCATTAGCTCATGCTGGGCTCCAGAGGAGCTTCCCAGCCATTGTCCAAGTTCCCAGTTCTCACCTTGTCCATCACAACAAGTGACTAACTGGTGGGTCATCCTGGTTGTCAGTTTGACACGCCTGGGGAGAGGCAACCTCATCATACTAGCATGTGAGCATGTCTGTGGGGCATTTTCTTGATTCCTCGTTGACATAGGAGGGCATGGCCTATGGTGAGCAGGATCATACCTAGGCAAGTGGGCCTGGGCTGTATAAGAAAGGTAGAATGCATGAGCCTGGGAGCAAGCCAGTAAGTAGAGCTCCTCCATGGCCTCTGTTTCAGTTCCCGCCTCCGGATTTTTACCTTTAGTGCCTGCCTTGACCTCCCTCAATGATGGACTATACCTGTAAGTCAAATAAACCTTTTCTTCCCCAATGTGTTTGGCCACAGAAAGCAAACTGCAAAACTAACCATCAACAAAAAGGCTTACACAGGAACCTTTGCTGGAAACTCCTCTGGTGGAATATCCCAGTGGTAGTGTGTGCTTGTATCCCAGCATTCAGGTGTGTTAGTTACATTTTTATTGCTGATAAAACGTCATAACCAAGGCAACTTATAGAAGAAAGCGTTTACTGGGGTCTTAAGGCTCCAGATGACTGGAGTCTGTGATGCTGTAGCAGAGGTATCTGCAGCAGCAACTGAGAACTTAGATCTTAAACCACAAACAGGAAGCAAAAAGCTAACTCCAATGCTAGAGGCTTGAAACCTCCTCTAATCATGCCCCCAGTGACATGCTTACTCCAGCAAGACCACACCTTTTAATCCTCCCCAAATTGCCACCAAATGGGGACCATGTATGTATTCAAATGTCTGAGACTTTGGGTGACATCTCACTCAAACTGCCACAGATGACTAAGGCTGGAGATCATGAGCTCAAGGCCAGGCACATGGCAAGGCACTGTTAAAGAAGGAGTGACCAGGCCAGGAGAGAAGGGGATTAGAAAAAAAGAGGAAGAGGAGAAGCCAAGACTAAATGGAAACAAACAGGAACCCTTCAGCAGCTTGTGAATAGAATCTGACTACTCGGCACCCGAGGCTCTACAGCTTTTCTTCACCTGGCACTGGGTGCAAACTAGCCTGGGCCCACTCTTCAGTCAGGGCACATGGCTACCAGTGTTCACATCCTCACAGATACGAAGTACTCTTCTAACGAGCTTGTCTGCGTTCACCTGAAAGCATTCTGTTCTCTAAGAGTGCTTGGAAAGGACTGAAGGAACAGGAGTGCCCTGAAGGGCTGTATCCCCTTACATAGGTGCCTGTCACACAACTAGTGTATTCGGTTTGTCACAATTCAGGGACTTTGTCCACTTCTGGGTGTTAGTTTCTTAGCTTGCTTGTTTTGAGGCCAGTTTTGATATGTAGGCCCGGCTGGCCAGGAACTCACAATCTTCCTGCCTCTGTCTCCTGAGCACTGGGATTACAGACGTGATGCTCCACCACACCCAGCTAGCTGGGCTATGCTTCAATTAAAAGGTGATTTTAAAAAAATAAAGCAGGAGTCCTTCCCAAGTATGTTCCTCTAGCAATAACTTCCCTGATTGCACACCGACCCCACCCTTCTGGGAAGTAAGTGTGACTCTCCGACAACACTGCTGTTGACCTTCATTCCTTAACATAAGAAATAACGTCATTTTTAATATGTATTTTTGTGTGTTGTGTGCACATACATGGGTGTTGGGGATGTTCAGTGTGTGGAGGCCTGAAGTCAACATCAGGTGTTGTCTTTGATCATTCTTCACATTTTTTGTTTCAAGGAAGGGTCTCTCACTGAACCTGGGGCTCCGTGATTCAGTCAAACTAGAAAGCTCTGAGAATCTACCCATCTCCACCTCCCAGAGCTGGGATACAGCTCACAGCCTGTCTGGCTTTCTACATGGGTACCTTACCCACTGAGTCTTCTCCCCAGCCCCAGAAGCTGTATATTTGAGTGTTCTGGAGAGCTATTATGATGGATACTCAATAAATACTTCTGATTGGATTGATCTGTTGTTTGTGCTTTTGGAGTGAATTGTGGTTGTTCTTTCTGAGTTTCCAGGTGCTGTTTAGTTGGGACCCTGTCAGCTGTGAAACACAGTTGGAATAGTCTGGGGGCTGTGTTGTTGCTCAAATACTCAATACCTATGGTAGGCACTTAAGATGTGTGCCCTGTTCCCTTCATTCTGGACCCCTGACTGGATCTTCTATGTGTTGCCTTCAGTAGCATGTCTCCCTGCATAACTGGCTGTCAAGTTAATTGTGGCCTTACTCTCTACTGGTGTCTCCCGGAGCGTCCGAGTTATTGTAGCCTGGGTGACTGGCTTCTTTTTGTTTGTTACTGGATAAAGCAAAGGAAACAGCCACAGCCACAAGTATAGTTTGCATCAGGCTCCAAAAATGTTGGGCAAGTTATTTTTATGAACTGTCTGCATGATGTCCACATGGTGTCTATGTCCAGTCGCCTTTTTGGATTCTTCCAGTCTAGAAACTTAATAGCTGACGTCTGCTCGTTCTCATTTGAGAGCAACTAAGTAGAGAGCAGCACCCTGAATGTGCAGGCCAGCTTTCTGTGCTGATCTCGAGACACCCTGTGTGAAGTCAAGCCATCTAGCAGCCTTTAGCTAGACAGGCTTGGTTTGATTTGGTTCATTCTTCTCACTTTACAAAAAAATTGTTTTATCATCTCTTCAGAGAACACTTCAATAGATTTTCTTACCATACTGAATCTATAGAAGCCAGTTTTAGGTTTTGCTTTCACACTTACAATTTTTTAGTTATGTGTAGGTGTGTATGTCCATGTATGCAGGTGCCCAAGGAAGCTAGGAGAGAGCATCAGATCTAGAGCTGATGGTTGTGAGCTGTACAGCATGGGTTCTGGGAACTGAGCTTGGGCCCTCTGAAAGCAGCAAGGCCTCTTAACCACAAAGTCATCTCTCCAGCACCCTTTAAAAGATGTTTTTGCAGCCAGGTGGTAGAGGGCACATGCCTTTAATTCCAGCACTCAGGAGGCAGATTTCTGAATCCAAGGCCAGCCTGGTTTACAGAGTGAATTCCGGGACATCCAGGACTACACAGAAAAACCATGTCTTAGAAAAAAAAGTGTTTTATACACACATCATGGTGGTGGTGGTGATGGTGGTGGTGGTGGTGGTGGTGGTGGTGGTGGTGATGGTGGTGGTGGTGATGGTGGTGATGGTGGTGTGTCTATGTAAGTAACAACCTATCAAAGATGTCTCAACACTACAAAGGGTTCACACTGCCTTAGTATCCTATTTCTTTGCCCTCCTGTCAAGAAATGTGTATATTAGGCCATGGAACAAAGCTATCCTACATAGCTCAATCAGGTGTCTACCTTTTAAGTACAGCAGGGTTGCAGGTGTGACCTATGTTAAGCGAGGGAAACACTTAGACGATAAGCCAGCAAGGAGAGAACAGCCCAAGGTTGGATATCCATCCCTTGAAGGGGCATGAGTGAGAAGCAGAACCAGGTAGGCCAGTATAGCCAGGGGACCTGCAAACAAAACAAAACAGGAAGAGAGCATAAGCAAAAGATGCTTAGATGATAATCATGACAGAGATGGTCTGTGAGGAGGAGGGGAGTAAACAACAGAGTAAACCTAACCTTCACATCCCAAATACCTTCGCCTCTCAAACAGGACCATTGCCTCCAAGCAAGCCTCAGGCATCACACATTCGGGGGACCATCTCAGGGATCCTATCCAATGGCGCCAGTCAACAGCCCTATGTCCAGCCCCAATGGCCAGGACATCTTTCATCCTCTCCTAGTTCTGATGCTACATCGCATAGCTGGCAAAGTCCTGGGGCACGAGATCATGAAACGTGATGCAGATCTCCACCCCAGAATGAAAGCCCCAAGGCAGTTCTCACACCCTCCTCCCTCACTACACTCAAAACTAAACTCTATTGCATAAGTGAGCTTTAAAAAAATAAACAGCTCATCTTTGGCCCTAATTGTAAAACCATCTGTGTTTGGAGGCTGTCTGGTGACTCCATCCTGGAAAACTTGGAATGTGTGCCAAGGGGATGGCTTCTGCCCCATATAACCTCTGACCCTTGTGTGAGTTTGCACTAAAACTTCTAGGCCTATCAATTCCATCTTACAGAAACAACTTTTAAAAAATACACACGCATGAAGGAGCTCATGAGTGACCAGGGGTAGGTATGCAGGTTGCCCATGGAGGTCAGAGGACAGCTGTCAGTCACTGTCTTGAGACAAAGTCTCTTAGTAGCCTGAAACTCCCCAAGTAGGCTGTCCAACAGATGCCTGCCTGCCTCCCTAGTGCTGGGGTTGAGGATATGCATTGCCCACTTCTTACTTATTTATATTTTTACATAGGTTCTGGGGATCATATTCAGGTCCCTGTGGATGCCAGGCAAGCATTTTGTCCAGTGAGCCATTTCTCTAGCCACAGAAACAGCTTCTCTGCTCTCCCCTGCCTGCCGAGGCTTGTGGAGTTGAGTGTACTGTGTTAACGATGGCTCCTGTTTACCAGTTATCTCACTGAGAAAGGCCTGCTTCCTATCTGTCTCCCTTGGCTCCTCCACGCTTACAGACTGTCAATGGTCTGTGACACATGCAGTGTGTGTCATTAGTTTCACTATGGAAAGAGGTAGCAAAGGGGGGAGGGGATGTCACAGTCCAGATCAAAGCCAGACCCCTCCCACCCCCAGTGCTGGCCTTATACCTGAGAGCAGAGGAGACACTTAGGGTTAATTCATTGGATTCAGTAAAAAAAAAAAAAAATCCAACTGGTTTTAGTTGTGAGAATTAACCTTTGTTATCAATCTTGTGAATGTACAGCTCCAGAAATGCCTCGGCCTTCTCTTTAAGGAGATGACTGATAGCCTTGTGAGCCCAGGCTCAAAGCTGAAGCTCTCCATTACCCCCTTTCAAAGCAAGGTGATGTAAACCAGAGTGAAGATAACCGCCAGGAATTTAGTTCAGGGATCATCTAAGGAAGTATTTCTGGACCTTGAAGTTTTCTTATCTTAGGTGGAATATCAAGATAAACCCAGTGGGGAGCTCTGTGAGATAAAAGAAAAGGGTTTTGATTTTGAATTGAAAAAGCTGGCAAAGTCTGTCTCCACAGATCTGAAAGTAATACATTTACTTATTTACTTATTCTGACCATGTTTTTGGTTTTTGTTTGTTTGTTTGTTTTTGTTTTTTCTCTTCCAGATCTGCAAGGGACCTGTTAAAGTTCTCGTATTTTCAGTAAATATTCCTGACTGGATAATTAACTTACCAGCATGTAAGGCAGCCAATTCCATGCCACTTGCTGCTCCACAGGCCAATGAAGAACACTACTGGGAGAAGTCAAGCTATGCCTGGTGGATGGCGCAGCCAGGGAAGGTTCTTGCTGCCAAGCCTGACAACCCAAGCTTGATGCCTGAAACCCACATTGTAGGAAAAAAGAGAGTCTACTGCTACAAGATGTCTTCTGACCTCTACAGGAATACTATGGGAGAAACATACCCATACGCATGCATATACATGCAACACACACACACACACACAAATAAAATAAAATAAATGTAAAGATAAGGAATATAACAAACTAAAGGTGGGTATGGTGGTATAAGTCTGCAACCATAGCTCACAGGAGGATGGGGCAAAAAGATGACAAGTTCAACCTGGGCTACATAGCAAAACACTGTTAAAAATAAACATATCAAGTTTTGTCTCACTTTCTAATGCACTTAAGAAACAACCTAATTAACATTCATAATTAACAATGACAGTCTTCTCGTCACTTAAATGATTTTATTGTTGACTATATTGTTGACAGGCACCAGATGAATCCATGTTCTGATAAAACCATATGTAAACATTGTCATCTATTGTATCATTTACTATATATGAAAGAATATTTTACATGAGATCACAGATAACATTTCATATGTTGTTTGGTTGGTTGGTTGGTTGGTTTTTTTAAGACAAGGTTTCTCTGTGTAACAGCTCTGGCTGTCCTGGAAATCCCTTTGTAGACCAGGATGGCCTAGAAATCACAGAGATTCACTTGCCTCTGCCTCCCCAGTGCTGGGATTAAAAGTGTGCACCACCGTTGCTTGGCCACTTCACACGTTTTTTGTTTGTTTGTTTGTGTTTTGGTTTTTCGAGACAGGGTTTTTCTGTGGCTTTGGAGCTGTCCTGGAACTAGCTCTTGTAGACCAGACTGGTCTCAAACTCACAGAGATCCGCCTGCCTCTGCCTCCTGAGTGCTGGGACTAAAGGCATGGGCCACCAATGCCTGGCAACTTCACACATTTTAATGTGCCTATTTTGACCTCTTTAATGGAATATGCTGACAAATGAATACATCTGTATGTAAATCTTGTTTTTTATGTAGAATATTAAGTCTAGATTAAATGTATATTGTGAAAGATTAATGCTGGGGGCAGAGAAGATGGCTGAGTTGATAAAAGGCTTGCTGGACAAGCATGAGGACCTAAGTTTAACCCCAGCACCCATGTGGAAAGCTGGTGCAGTAGAACACCCTTGTAATTCCAGCACTGGGGAGGCAGAGCCAGGGATCCCTGGGGTTTGCTGGTCACTCAGTGTGGCTGAGTTCCAGGCTCAATTAATAAAGTGAGAGTGATGGAGGAAGACATTGACACCGACCTCTTGCCTCCCCATGGGTACTCTTGTACATGCACTCACAAGCATGCGCAAGCGTGTGCGCACACACACACAACGATTAATCTAAAAAGTTATTTTTGGCATGATGCACGATTCACTGATGATTTTTTAGTTTGATTATGAAAATGAGACTTTTGCTCTCTGGAAGAGAATGGTTAGCGATTTTTTTTTCACCTGTGTACCTCTTCTGTAAACCTTCTGTAAACCTACATACATAATTTTCATTGAAATTTAAAACATGAAATAAAATACAATTGCTAAGCAATTGCTGCTTGCCATGCTTCAGGGGAGGTAATTCTAAATCAAGGTAATAGCCTTGCATCTGGGACATTGTTCATGTCACACTTCTGTTCCATTGTTCCATCTTACACTGAGGACATCATAACTGCTTTTCAATAAATGTTTTATTCTGAGAGTTTTGTCTGCTATCTGCTTTCATGACTTCATCATGATAAATTCTTTATATCACAATATGTTTATTTGGTGTAAATATCAACAAATACTCAGTTACAATGAACTCATTTACATTTTTCCTATTGCTATTGCCACAAGTGAATATATACAAGAATAACAAATACACTAAGACACCAACACACTCTGGACTTCAAACAAGTTACAATTTAATTTCATCATGCTAGGAAGAAGTATGTATCTATTATGCTCCATAAACTTCAAAACCATCCTTGGGCTAAACAGCAATTAAGCATCATTCCTTTGAACTTCAGAAGGGTGTAGCCATGCATTATCCAAGATCAAGGCATAGCCTTCTAAAGCTAACTAAAAGGTGCACCTTCTCCCACTTCTGGGACAGGGGACTGAGAGAACAAGAGATTCCTGGGACCTGTCAGCTTCTTGGCTCATGACTTTCCAGTGACAAGTCAAGTAAAAACTGCAAATTAATCTAGCCCCCTCGCCCTCAGGTGGGTGGGTTCCTAATAGCAAATCAACTTGTAACTCCAGCCATCTTGGGAAATCCCCAAATGTGGATCTCAGAACATCATAGATAACAATGAAGGTTGCTCACGCTGTCACATAAATCCTTCTAACCTGAAAACTCCTGTCAGCTCCATACTGGCTCAAGTCAGCATCTGCAACAAGCAGTAGACTGCTCCCTATTTTCAATGACCTTATTTAATTCCCATTTCAATTATTGACTAGTATATGAATAAAGTGTATAGTTAAGGAGAGATGTGTTATGTTTCTATATATATATATGTGCAGTATTCAAATCAGTTAACATCTCCTCAAATGCCTACCATTTGTTTATGTAATAATTCAAAATCCTTTCTTCTAGATAAAAAAAAACACATAGTACATCATTATCTATAGTCGGCCTACTATGTAATAGGATACCAGAAGCTCCTTCTTCTATCTAATTACAACTTAGGACTTCCTCCTTTCTGTCTCACCTTCTCCCCTAAATAGTTTCTCCCCCAACAGAAGACTGGAAGCATATTTCATTACCATAGTTGTAATTTTTTTAAAAAAGGAGACAAAAAATGGGAAGAGAGAGCATGTTTCATGCTAGAGAACCCATAACTGCAGCTCTTAAGTTTGAAAGGTGACATTCAGATTCCTAATGAACAAAACCATGTATGACAGTTGTCCTCATTAGAAGTGAAAGACAGCAGGTTCTCAGCAATTTGTCAATGCAGCGTTTTGAAATAAATGTCATACAAGGACAGGCTTTACACACAGGACAGGGAGCATTGTATGATGCAACCTCAGCTATAAGAAATGTCTTTGTTGGGCATCCATCCATTCCTAAGGCAATTATAGGTTTGTCACAGCTGACCTTTAAGACACTGATAGAGGCTCAACAGGAACCATTAAGCAAATAGGTAGATAGTGACCCTGAGTGGGTGGGAATGATGATGTTTTGAACCGAAGCATGAGCATTCTCTTCAGCCATATTAGCCTGGGCTGACCACTGAGCTGCTGAGTGAGGCCGTAAGAAGGGAGTTCAGCTGAAACTCATTAGAAAGCTGAGGTTGGAGACACAGATTTAGGATTCATGGACAGAACAGATGAGTGGACCTCAAAAACCATGGAAGCAGGAGAGATATTTCACAGAGGAAGACCTGGGGCTGTGAAGGAGGCACTTCGATGTTTAGAAATCAAGCAGAGAGAAGGTACCAACAAAAAAGGCTGGCGGGAAACGATTGGAGAGTAGCCGCAGACCAGAGAGTGGAATAAGGCAGCAGCCAAGAGAAGGTGGGTTATCAAGGCTGCCGGATACCTACAAAAGATGGAGAAGATTGGTTTGAGTAGATTTTAGAGAGAATGGGAGATGAGAAGGTAGAGATTGTGGTGTGGAGGGAGCAGAAAAACTCAAAAGCATCTAGAGAGTGGTGGAGAATCTGTGGGAAGCTTTCCATTCAGAGGTGGGACCTATTACATCTACTCTACAGGCTGGAAAGAGAATGGTCCTGCAGTGGGGCAGCTGGGGAAACAGCAGGAGTCATCTATAAGAGTCAAGTCCTTAAGAAGGCGGGGAGGGATGTAAGCCCTTAGAAGCTTTAGCATGTGTAAGGGGACGAAGGCAAAAGCTGGAGGTACCAGTGTGAATAGGCTGGCACATAGAAGGAAGAGGTTTCTCATGAGCCACTGCCTCACAGGGAACAACAGTGCTTAGGAAAGCTTGAAAAGAGATGCAAGGTCTGATGTAAAGGCTCCGAACCCCTGAATATCAGCGAGCTGTCCCTGGTCTCAGAAGTAACTAGTGTTCTTCCTAGAAGGGAGATAATTCCTCAGCCGGTGTCTTTCCAAGGGCAGTACACACCAGGCTCCCAACAGCTGAACCATCAGGAGCACAGTTTATTTGTGTTCAAAAGCTAGAAGGGGCTGATCAAAATATTTGTGGATAACACACTATATTCCACCCTTCTGTGCCCACCTACGCTACAAGCACTGTAACTAGCATTTATTAAAATATTACTAAGTGCCAAGCACTGTGCTAAATTCTTTACAAGCATTATTTGAATACTCCCAGCAGCTAATTAGGTAGTATATTCTATAATAATATCCTAGTTTTATTAAATAATGGACCAGGAGCTTACACTGCTAAATTATATCCACATTGGAGTTGTTCAGGAGAAGAATGGAGAGTTAGCCATTGTGAATCAGGCCATGCTGTTACACACCAAGAGTGTAAATGGGTGTCAAACCCAACTGGAAGTGATATTCATGCCTGTAAATAGTTTGTACACATGTGAAACTGCAGACCCAAGATGCAAAGGAAACAACTTGTGCATACACATGATATGCTATAGAATGTTAATATTCAGACAGAAATTCAGCCTCTGTTGGAAGGAGAACTCTGACGTCATCAAACCTGGTTCTAGAAGACTTAACCAGAGGTGTGCTTGTAAGTTGTTTAGCAACTGGATTTTTGTAACTGGGTGGGAAGAGAACTGAGTCATCTCAGCTGTTGCCAGTTTCCAGAGTGTAAGTACTTCCATCCTGGAGGTGACCTCAACCATTTCACTAAAATTCTTGGAAACTTCTCTACGAGTCAGCTCCAACCTAGCAATAAAAGAACCTAGGATGAGATATGAGACCACCAGGGAAGTCTTCTGGGGTATCTAGTGAGGATGTAAGGGTAAGTTTGAGATTATAGAACCACTGTGTCCGGTCACACACACACCAAACCTCCACAGACCAAGTTAATGAAACAAAAAAGGGAACATCGAGTATAAAAGAGAGTGATTTAGTGTATCACGGATATTAGAGAAAGGAATGGGTACAGTAGGCAATTGTATTTCAGTCCTGCCCTTTCATTGCATTACCCACAAAGTCCTGAGAGGTTTACGTAAACAAGACAACACTTGAACAAAGGTTTTTCAGACAGATGGCTTCCTGTGTATACCATGTGTGAGTGTGGGTATGTGTGTTCACATGTACATGTGTATGACTCCAGGCCCATGTTCTTATATCATAGCTGACACAGCTTTCCAGAGCAAGCCTGAGACACTACTGTCGATTTAGCCAACCACATAAGCAGCTGAGTTTTCTGTATAAAAACAATTCTCTCAAAGAGACTTAGCTTAATTCCATCTAAACAAAGGGCTGTTGATGGTCTGGCTCCCAGCTTAGGAGTAGAAATGCTTACTGAAGAGGAGCATTCATAGAGGCACGGGTGACTGCGAGGTGAATTTTCAGAACTGTGTCCTCCCAGTGTCATTTATGATTCATGTCACAACAGGTACAGCCTAGATTCCGGGCTTAAAACAAGACTTTTAGGTAGAGCTGTTTCCTTTTAGACATGTGCTCTGTGCTACTTCTTAATGTCAGTGTCCCTGCTGTCACACCAACATTGCAATCTTCTTTTTTCTATTTGTGTATTTGTGGGAGTGGTGGGAGTGGGGTGCACCACACCACGGCATGCATGTGGGAGTCAGAGTACAGCTGAAGAGGGTTGGTTCTCCCCTTCCACTCTGTGGACCACATGGCTTGAACTTGGCCCCTCACACTTTGAGCAAGCACCCTTATCTGCTGAGCTTTCTCACTGGCCAAAACCTACAGTCTGCTGTCATTTAAACTAAAAAACCTAGCCAATGGTGCCTCTGAATCAAGAGTCTAGAAAAATATTAATAAACAAACAAACAGCATTACAAATAGTGTTCTTCAAAATAGAGAGAATTGGGCCATTTGAGAATTTATGACCAAAAATTTATTCATGAACTCATTAAGCAATCACTGAGTTCTTACACTGTGCCTAATACTGTCTGGAATACTTAAAATTCACCACTGTGGCCACAGGAGTAGGGACTTTCCCTGGCCCTTCTCATGCTCTTCAAATATCCCCCTTTTTATTGAGTCCCACGTTGGCCTAGTCTTGTTCCCGTCCCTGCCACATCACAGCACCTAAGTGATGCTCATAGTACTGTCATGTCTTCTTCTGACATAATCCCTAAGCATGTTCAGTAGAGCACAAAAGGTAATTAATTCATGCTAGAGCAACTGGAGCAGAATGAGCATGGAGGAGTAGCCTTGAGAGATGCAAGGTGGGGCTGGTGTCTAGATCTTGCAAAGCCTGCCTAGTAGGATATAGTATGCACTTGGGACTTTACTTGCTGGGGCATCCAGCCTTTGTAAGGGGTATTGGTAACTAGAACGGTGTGCTGGTTAGGTTTTTTGTTTTTGTTTTATTTGTTTGTTTTGGTCAACTTGTCACAAGCTATAATCATTCTGGAAGAAGAGACCTCAGTTGAGAAAATTTGCCACCATATTGGCTTGTGCCCAAGTCTCTAAAGCATTTTCTTGATTAACAATTGATGTGAGAGGGTCCAGCCCACTTTGCACAGTGTTATCCCTAGGCATGTGCTCTGAGTTGTGTAAGAGATCAGACTGAGCAATGAATGGAGAGCAAATTAGTTAGCAGCGCCCTCCATGGTCCCTGCTTTAGTTCCTGACTCCAGGTTCCTGTCCTGACTTCCTTTGATGAAGGACCGTGACTTGGAAGTATAAGATGAAATAAACCCTTTCCTCCCCGAGTTGCTTTTGGTTATGGTGGTTATCACAGAAAGCATTACTTCAGTAGAAGTGATTGTATTCTGGACACACTAACCAGTCAAAGTTCCTAATGACTGACAGGAAATATAAGAGTCAATGGTAAATCTAATCAGCTAAAAGGAAGGACTTGTGGATGGGGAAGATTCTAGGTGGAGGAGGAAGTAGAAAGGAGCTGGGATGACTGGACTCCTGTATTTACCATGTTCTATGGAAGCCATAGATGAGGTCTGAAATGGACTGATAAATTTAGAGGTCATCAGCATGTGGTTGGTGCAAACCTTCACGAGATTACCAGTGAAGGAAATGTAAATAAAAGACACCAAGGAAAAGGTGAGAAACCCACAAAGCAGATGGAGAAATGAAGGAGAACTAAGAGTATGGGGTCCTGGAAGCCAAGTGAAGGAGCTGGGCTCCTCCATCAAGGAAAGCTGTGTCCAGCTGTGTCCATGCTGCTCTCTGTGTGCTGAGTAAGGACTGACAATCACTACAGCTGTCAGTGGAGGTCATTCGCCACCTGGACAACAAGGAAGTAATACTGGTAGAGCAGAGGATACAAAAGGCCAGCTAAGCCTAACTTTAATAGGAAATTCTAGAAGAGTTGAGGCTATGATTAGGTGAGTACTTTAAGGAATCATACTGGAATGGGGACTGCAGAAGTGCAAGCAATGATGCCGGTGTGGTTTGTTCAAGATGGGAGATATTAGCAGAATGTCCCAGGTAAATCTTATGTACATAGCTCTTTGTGAACACCCTCCCCTTAGCAATTCTACTATATTCTTTACATATCTCCACCCAGGGCCTGGAGAGAGGGCTCAGAGGCTAAGAGCACTTTCTGCTCTTGCAGGGGTTTCAGGTTTGGTTACCAGAGCTCATTCCTGGCAAATCACAACTGCCTGTCACTTTAGTTCCAGGGGATCTGACGCCCTCTATTGGTCTCCTCAGCCATTTGCATGCATGTGGTGCACAGACATAGACTTGGGCGCGTGCGTGTGTGCGCACGCACACGCGCGCGTGCACACACACACACACACACACATTAAACAAACAAGCAAACATTTCCACCTGAAAAAGCCCTGGTAAGATATAAGTTCTTCAAGACAGAGATTCTGTTTTATTCAAACTGATAGGCAAATCTGAGGCATTCTTTCTACCACAGCTGAATAAATAACCAAAAATTTAGTGCCCAAAGTAATTCAACTATCTAAAACAGAAGTCTCACACAGGGTCACACAGCTGAATTCAAGGTGTGGTAAAGTGTTCATATTTTCCCAATTTCTGGAGGCAGGCTCACATTCCTTAGCTTGTGGCTCGTCCTTGAAAACCAGCCTGTGGCACCTCTCCATTGCCATGTCTCCCTCTTGTTCTGAACTCGGTCATAAAAGTTCTCAGCTACTGGAAAGTATGGTTAGAATGTATGGTTAGCATGGTTAAAAAGTCTGGTTAGTCCACCTGGATTATCTAAAATAATCGACACACCAAGGACTCAGATTTAGTCACGTTTCTAAAGGCTTTTATTGCCATGTAAGGCCACCTCTTCCTAGGTGAGTCATCAGCCTGCCTATAACACAGTGGCTAATGCTTGGAACACAAATCCTATATAGTTTCCATGATGACATTTTTTAGTGTTTCCCTTTATTTTACTGTTTTTCTGGTAGGGAACGGCACAAAGCCAGCACAAGATAAATACCAGCTTGTTATTACAGCTGAAGACAGACCTAGTCTTCCAAGTGAGCTTTATAGCAGAGATCCCTTCTGTAAGCACAGCAGACAATGCCTGATCCAAGGGGGCTCTCCCTCTGGGAACACGGTCCAGCTCCCTCCCTTCCAGTCCAGCTTCCACATCTGACTCTACCTTTGACATATCTCTTCCCTCACGCTCCCAGTGAGTCCATGCATGCCATCCCCTGTGTGAAACTGGCATGACATCCCCACCAGAAGAATTCGTATTTAATGTTCTAAGTAACTATTTGAGGGTTAGTTAGTGAGACGGCTCTGTGGGTAACGGTGCTTGCCGCCAAGCCTGACTACCTGAGTTCAATCCCTAGAGTCCACATGGTGGAATAATAACACTGATAGCCACAAGTTGTCCTCCGATCTCCATACTCATGCCGTGTGTTCTCCCTTCCACCAATGAATAAATACATGTAAACACTTTTGAAATAAAATAATGCAAATAGGTAATACACGTACTTAATCTGAGTATGTAGTGCATACATTGAAAAGCAAGTTGGCCTCGATAGTTTATTTCTTTGGCTTTTGCTCTAGGGAAGAAGGGGCTATAATCTGACAGGAATGCTTTGCATTTGGAGTTTATTGTGCATATCAAAATGGAATTGTTCTTTGAAAAGCTTTCCTGTGCCTTTCTTTTTACTTAGCAATACCAAGGTTTTCAACAGCTGCCTGCTTTGTGTGCTATTAAGGGAGCTCCGGCGACAAATTAAACCTTCAATAGAAGGGCCTTGCGATGGAGACTCCAGTGAGGTCGAATTTTAGGCAGAGAGCATAAGGCCAGGGCTGGGCGTGGGCAAACAACTGGAGATGAGTAGTTGGCAGCCCAGTCAACATGTCACCAAAATGACTAGAGGGAACCACCTGGGGGGGGGGAACGCAGGTACCAGAGAAGAGCAGAAGCGATGGGCACCTGGAGAACTCTCAGCTGCCCTGCATGCCCTACCCAGAGGCATTTGGCTCTCCTTGGGACACCTCCATGGTGGCAGGTGTTTCCTTGGTCAGCTCAGAGCTTAGTCAGAGCATTCCAAGACTTTTGCTCACACCCTCCAGCTCCCTCCGCTGTCATCTGAAGCCTTTGCCTTTCTGAGCTCTCTCCTCTCCAGGCGCATGGGTCGCCTCCACCTCTTGGACCTCTGCTGCCTCTCTGGACCCTCTTCACTCATTTTCTGGATCCCTCCTACATGGGCTAGCTACAGCTGCCATCATGAGTCACAATCAATGTGCTAAGCAAAGGCCGTCTCCCAGACCAAAGGCCTGAAATTCAGACGGTGGCAAAGCTGTGTTCCCTCTGCAAACTGCAGGATAGTCTCCTCCTAGGCCTCTCACAGCCTCTGCTGTTCCCCAGCCCTTCTGTGTAGACGCACTGCTCAGCTCCAGCCTCGGCAGAGTCATCCCTTGCCTGCCTTCTTCCTGTAGATCTCCAAACATTCGTATTTCTAAACACACCTGCACCTCTCCTCATTAAGAGACCAGTCAGAGTGAGGTATGGACTCACCCTACTCAAGTATGACCTCACCCTAACTAGTTAATCCACAATGACCCTCTTTCCACACAAGGGCATGCACATTCACAGATTCCAAGGGTTAGAGTCAAACATCTCTCTCTGAGTGTGTGTGTGTGTGTGTGTGTATGTGTGTGTGTGCGCGCGCGCGTGCACGCTCTCTCTCGCTCATGTGTCTGTTTATGGAGGCCAGATGACAACCTCAGGCATGGTTACTCAGGAATTACCCACTTTGTTTCTTGAGAACTAAGCTGGCAGACAAAGACCCCTTAGAAATACCCTGCCTCTGCCTCCCTGATCTGGGATTATAGGTGCACAACCACACCTGGCTTTTGTTTTTAAAACATGGGTTCAGTGAACAAACTCAGGTCCTCATGCTTACAATGGAAGGATTTTATCAACTGAGCTTTCTCCAGGCTGACCATATTTTTAGGGGACAATTCATAGAAGGGACTAGTGGTTCACAAAGTAAAGTAATGTCCCCTAGAGTCACTAAGACAATCATTTGAGAAAAGGGAAGAAAATACTAAAATTTATATTTCTACTTAATTTTTTCCTACAGAAGAGAAATAAATTCGGTTACATTATTATTTAATGTGTGAATTGATACACGATGACTGCCTCATGGTTGCTTCTTAGAGCCCCATGACACAGTCCACAAATAAATGGATCTGAGAGGACATCAGGCTCTCCTAAAAATGTGGGGTTGCACTTTGTGTTACAAAGTCACTAATTTTCTGATTTCGATAGTGTGATTTTTTTCTAATGTTGACAAACAGCAAGCAGTATTCTACTGTGAGATAAATACATGGCCTAAGATCAGTTAAAAGACTGTAGTAATGTTAGTTAGAGATTACCTCACAGGAACTCAAATGGAGGTGGGCTTAAGAGGTTCTGAAGTATAATTGATAGACTCTGATGTCCTACACGCTGTGTTAACTTGACACAGCCTAGAATCACCAGAGAGGAGAGCCTCAACTGAGGAAATACATAGACCAGGTTGGCCTCTTGGCATGTCTGTGGAAGACTGACTTGATTGTTGATTGTTATAAGAGGACCAGCCCACTGTGGGTGGCCCCATTCCCTAGGCAGGGGTTCCTGAACAGTGTAAGTGTTTAGTCTCTTTACCTTTGGCTGTGGATATGACACTCCTGCCTTGATTTCCCTGTAATAATAAACCATAACTTAAAACTGTAAGCCAAACAAGCCCTTTATCCCAGAAGTTGCTTGTTGTCAGGATATTTTATCACAGCAACAGAAGTTAAATTAGAACGGCTCATTCAGACAGAGTAGTGGAAGATGCAAAGTCAAGGCTGACTTCCCAGTTTTAAACTTGAATACATGAGTGAATAATTTCATGGGGTTTTGTTTTTATTGTTACAGCATTGGGAATGGAACCCTGGCTCTCACACAGGCTGGACAAGTTCCCTACTACTGAACTACACCCCTATCGATAGTGTTCTTTGACCAAAAGTGGACACTCAGAGAAATGTGTTTGTCAGATAGGAAAGGTTTTGTTTGGGCTGTTAGACTAGAGAAACCTGAGCTACATCCGGCCTCCAGGAAGATGTGTGGGTCTGGGGCTGGAGATAAAGGATTGGATATCAGTAGAAGGTCTGGTAAGCCAGAGAAATGCACAGGCAAGCGCAGGAAGTGTGCAGTCCTTCCTAGGACAGAGCCTTGAGAGCAGCAGAGAGAGGAAGAGGGAAAATCAACAGCTCCAGGGTCGTGGAGGCCAGATGGCAGCTAATGCTCAGGGCAAGTGGTCTGGACAGAAGTCAATGGTCACTTTCCTCTTGTCAACCTCTTACAGCTCTGCTTCTCCACACACACAGAGCATTTCTCAGCCAGTTATCTGCGGGCTCTTCAGCAGAGGGGGGACAGAGGGAGGCACCTTTCACATTATGACTGTTTGCAGGCTTGATTACAACTATTTGGGATATCTGTTTGCTCTGTTTTAAATTACACCTATTTGTTTATTTACTTATTGTGTGCACATGTGCACTGGAAAACAGACAGAAAGGAGGGAGGGAGGGAAGGAGAAAGAGAGAGAGAGAGAGAGAGAGAGAGAGAGAGAGAGAGAGAGAGAGAGAGAGAGAGAGAGAGACTTTGTTGAAGTTACTATAACTTGCAGGGGAAGAGCACCCACACTCCTGTAAGTAACCCTTCACCTATGTCAGGAAGCTCAATAAACTTATGTGGGAGTCAGAGGCCAGCTGTGGGGCTTAATTCTCTCCTATTACTAGTGGGGTTCCCAAGGATTGAACTCGGGTCATCAGACTTGGCAGTGAGCTCCTTTATCATTGGAGCCATCTCAGCAGTCATTTTTCTTCTTCTGTCTTGATACTTAGGTGTTTGAACTAGATAACATGCAGAGAAGAAGGTGAATATTACAGCAACAGTTCCTGTATTTGACGGAGTACTCAATCCATTGATGGGAGAATCAAAGGGTTATTTAAAGGATGTAGGAGTTTGAATAATGATGGTCCCACCAAAGAAGATTAAAGGGACCCTGTGACTCTTTTTTTTTTGTTTTGTTTTGTTTTTTTTACGAGACAGGGTTTCTCTGTATTGTTTCGGAGGCTATCGGTCCAGCCTGGCCTCGAACGCACAAAGATCCGCCTGCCTCTGCCTCCCGAGTGCTGGGATTAAAGGCGTGCGCCACCACCGCCCGGCGGGACCCTGTGACTCTTAAAGGTCATGCATGCTGATCTCCCTGACAGATGTTCTTCCTGCACCCACCTGGGGCTGAGGGATCAGGATCATTTCATCTGTTTCCCATGATGCACCTCATTTGTTCCCTGCTCACTCCTGTATCTCTGGTCATTGCCATTCCTTTTGCCATCATGAAGCTTTCTTTCCTTGATCATTGTGACTCATGGCGCTTTTTCTTCCCAGAAGTTTTCGACACATGCTTTCTGCCACTTACCTGGTTCTTGCCACATGGTGGTTTGAATGAAAAAGGTCTCCATAGTCTCATATGTTGAATCCTTCGTTTCCAGTTAGGAGGCGTCGCTTTGTTGGAGTACAGGTGTCACTAGGGGTTGGGCTTTGAGATTTCAAAAGTCCATTGCAGGCCCAGTCTCTCTCTGCCTGCTGCCTGTGAATCAGATGTAAACCTCTCAGCTACTGCTCCAGCACCATGCCTGCCTGCTTCCCACCATGGGCTAATCCTCTAAAACTGTGAGCAATCCCCCAATCAAATGCTTCCTTTTATGAGCTGCCTTGGTCATGGAGTCTCTCCAGAGTAATAGAATGGTGAGTATGATGTAGTAGTATGCAGGCTGATACTAATGCCACCTGATCTCATTTCTCCACTACTATGGCTTGTCTCCCCAACGCTGTTTGTGCTGGAAAGCTTGATCCCAGCATATTAGTACCAAGGGACAGTTGGCCCCAGTGCAGTATTGGGGTAAGAGACCCTTTAAAAGGTTAGGATGGGTCAGACATGACTGAGTCTTTAAGGTTAGTCTTGGATCTTTTCCTGGATCATGAGTGTGCTTTGTAATAAGAGAATCCGACACCACCCCGGCATCTCTCTTGCTTCCTCCTTGTATACATGCCCTTTTCATGAATAGCCATTTCCTTTCTCTTTCTTTACCATATCGTGACAATCAAGAAAGCACTCACCACGTTGCTGCCGTGCTGCTTAGACTCTGTGGTTACAACATCTTTGTTCATTGTTCATTGCCCAGCATCAGATGTTCTAACACAACAACACAAAACAGAAATAGAAGGCTTTCTTCAAGACAGCCACTGTCGAAGGGAGTATATTGAAAGCCTTGATGTCTTTTGTTCATATCTTTGGAAATAGAGTAATCTCTGCCTTTGGTGTAGATGTTATTATGTAATGAATTTTTAATCATATAATAAGTTCTAAAACATTAACATGTAGAGATGATTAAGGCATGTTTAAAGTGTTAAGGTGAAAGGCCATCCCAGTTAATGGGTTTATTCTGAAGTAATTATTTTTTGAAATATTTATCTTATGTGTATAGGAATGCTTTGCTTACATGCAAATATGTGCCACATGTATGAAGTGCCCTCAGAGACCAGAAGAGGGCATAGAATATTCCTGGAACTGGAGTTAAAGGTGTTTGTGAACCATCATGTGGGTGCTGGGAACAGAGACTGGGTCCTCTGCAAGAGCAGTAGATAAATTCAATTTGAAAATTTAAAAAGAGAGTGTTATTCTATAAATGTCTGCCTTCATCCACCCAGGGATTCTCAGAGCACCTTCTAGGGGCTGGAAAAGGTGTTCACGTCTTGGTGATATTTCAGGCTCACAATCAGACCCTTCTCTGGAAGCTTTTTGGTTCAGAGGTGTGGTTAACTTTCTTTTCACAACCTGTCTTTAGTGACTGTCCTCCAAGCCAAGCAACCACCATCTTGGGGAATTCAACTGTACCCCCTTCAAAAGAATCATCCCACCTGGTCTTGATGACTCTTTCTATTCCCACATGGGGGTAAGAGGGCCATGAGACCCTCACCTGAGTGTACAGCCACTTCCTTTGTCTGGCATAGGCAGCTCTGCCTTGATAACATGTGGCCCCAAGAAGAAAGAGACTGGAGTATGCAGACTGGGAAGATTGGGGGGCTGGGGGCTTCATCTATGAAGCTACAGGGAAACCCCCATCTTAGGTGGGTAAAGGCTTTCCAGGTATGGACGGTTGGGGAGGAGCACCCACATTCCTTCAGTGACCCCTCACCTATGCTCTGTAAGGAAGCACAATAAAAACCCCACTCGTTCCCTAGAGTGAGCATGGCAGAGTAGTGCCTTGATTTGCTGTTGAGACTTTATGAGAAAGGGTAGATGTCACGTATGTCTCCCCCTAGGAAGGAATTTTAGCAACACTACCCACATAGTGTCCATTCAACTCATTGGAAATTGATCCCCTTTTCTCTCTTCCACCATAGAGGCAATCCATTAGATTTTGTTAAGCCCTATAAGTGTGTTTTGTGTTTTAAAGGCACTGCCAGGTGTCTATAACTAGAGCATGAGATGTGGAGAGTAGCCATTCCACTAGCTCTTATGTATCTTCCCAGGGTCTAATGCTACATACTGCGCATGGCTAGTGCTTGGTGCTCAGTTATGGTCCTTAATTGATCAATCCATTGGCACTGAATGGGTTTGTAAACCCACAGAAATGGGTTGGGAGTGGTGACTCACCCCTACAATCCCAGTACCCAGGAGGCCAAGCCTTGGCTATAGTATGATATTTGTCTCAAAAATACCCCTTCCCACAAAAAAAAAACAATGCTGGGTGGTTGTGGCTCATGCCTTTAATCCCAGTACTTGGGAGGCAGAGGCAGGTGAATCTCTGAGTTCGAGGCCAGCCTGGTCTATAGATGGAGTTCCAGGACAGCCCGGGCTACACAGAGAAACCCAGTCTCGAAAGACAAAAACAAAACAAAAAATTTCAAAGCATGTAGGTGGACATCCCTGTTCTCGTGAAAGATTCATTATGGTTGGATGGAAAGGTGTCACTTGAGGAGTTCACTACCAACACAAACAGCATTAGGAACCTGTGCTTCACTGTAAATAAATGCAGAAGGACTCTGGTTCCCAATCTTTGGGTGTCATTAAACACACACACACACACACACACACACACACACACACACACACAAGAGGGTGTAGAGAGAAGCCTTTTTCTTGTCAGTGGCTTTGGTTTTTCTCCCGCCAGTTGCCTGGGCTCTGCCGCGTTGTAGTCCCCAAATAACACACAAGATGCTGTATTAATTATGAAGCTATTGGCCTTGTTTGTTTCTTACTGGCTAGCTCTGACTTAAATATTTATCCCACAATTGTTAATCTAAGTATTTCTCTTACCAGAGAAAAGTTTCCAGGCTTCTTACCCCTATGGCGGTTACATCTTGACTCCCTGTGTTTCTCCTACCCAGAATCCTCCTGGACTCCTAGTCCCACCTATCTTGCTTCCCTATTGGCCAACAGTGCTTTATTGACATATACACAGGACTTCAGCATCAAGAGGGGTGTGAGAGATGTCTCCAACTTCATATCTATATGCTACGGTTCTCTGTCCAGTAGATCACAGTACTTCAAGATGAGGGAGTGCACAAACTGGAGCCCAGGTGGGCGGAGACCTCCGGTTATTTAATTTTTTTTTACTGCATCCAGAAAATCAGTAAAGACATGAGAAACAGTTCACCCTGGTAATGCATACCTGAGAGGCAGGAACCAAAGCCTTCCGTATCAGATTTTTGCAATTGCCTAAGTGCAGTAGGTTGCTGTGCAGCACCAGCCACACCCTCGACACTTACAGAGGGCGTATGACACAGAACACGTGTACACCAAGAATCATGTCTGGAAGGTTTGCAGCTTCAAATTAAATCCAGTCATTTTTATTTATCATCACACAAGAATGGAGAGGAGGACACAAACTCCCTGTGAGTCACTTCTTAGACAAGTCGCTTCACTGGAGGCCTTGTTGTGAACTTAGCTACAGGATCCTGCAGGTCCCTTGCTCCTAGTGTGCTTTGTTCTGCTCCCATATTTCAGATGGTGACCATGGTTAAGGCGAGCCATCCTGTCTCAAGGGCTGGCTAGTACAACTGCTCCCCTCCTGTGTCCTCAGAGATGTGGTCAGAAGGAGTTGGATGCCCAGGAAGAGGAACAGAGGAGAGGAGGGACTTCCCACTAAATCTGGGGGAGAGCCCCAGCAGGCTGGCATTCCCATAACCCTGTCCTAAAGAACCTTCCTCTGCAGGAGGCAGAACCTCACCCTCTCCATTCTGACTTTTCACTTTAGCTCTCCAGTCAACCCAATTTCTTTTCTACCTTTGAATTCAGGTTCACTCACAGCAAGAATGCTACCCATCCACTCCTTAAACCACTGGGAAAGAAGCATGTAAATTGTCTCAAGCTCTTTTAGAAATAATTTCATATAAAAGACCACAGTGCTTAAAAAATATTCATTACCTTTTACCACATATCAATCCTATATCTAGAAATCAATCTTTAATTTTTTTATTTAGCCTGATTGGCCTCAAATATTTTATGTAACCAAGGATGAACTTAAGCTTTTAAAATATTTTATTATCATTTAGTGTGTGTGTGTGTGTGTTTATATGTGTGTACATAATGTGCATGTGGGGGTCAGAGGACAACTTTCAGTAATCAGTTCTGTCCTTCAATTGTGTGGGACCCAGGGACGGAACTCGGTCAGGCTTGGTGACAAGTGCCCTCTTGGTGACAAGGGCCCTTCCATACTAAGTCATCTTGCAGGACTCACTTTGAACTTTTGATCTTCCTGCCTCCTGAGTGCTGGAATTACAGGCGTGTGCCACCACACATAGTTTATGAGGTGCTGAGAGTTGAGCCTGGGGTCCAGGACTCCAGACAAGCACTCTATCAGTTGAGCTACAGCCCCAGCCCCACACACCAATCTTCAGAAAGTAATTCTAAATGCAGTCAAGGATAAGAATGTACACCGCTGGGGAGTGGGTGGGAAATGCAATCATTCTAATCTAACTGTCCACAACAGAAGAATGGCCAAGTTACAGTTCACTGAAACCATGGAATATTGTCTTGAGAAGTGACAGAAACAGTTTGGAATTAAAATGTGGTGACTGATTATTTCTCAAAATAAGTGGAGGTTTGGGGGAGGGGGGAGAGAGGCATGATTTCAACTCAGTAGGAAAAAAAAGGAAAGAAGGAAGGAAGAAAGGAAGGAAGGAAGAGTTAACTGTTACTTCTGGTTTTAGGATGTCTCTTGTTCATTTTCATCTAATGTTTTCTATTGGTAAGCTTTTATTGTTGTCAGAATTAAAGACCATATTTAAGTACAAATACACAGAAGCCTGGATGAAAACATTAGCAGTGAAACCTTTCAGTGAGAAGGGTAAAGGTGCCATTTATTTTCATATACATGGATATATAGACATACATTTTTCCAGTTGTATATTATTTATAGAATTAATGAACAATTTAAAGCCCACAGGAAGATCATTGTCCCGGACTCCTGCCCAAACCTCCTCCCCTCTCAAGGTGTCCCTGATGAGGGAGCGTGTGATTGCTCGTTAGCAACCACACAGCCTGCCAAAGCGGCTGGAGAAGAAGTGTTTGTCACTAAGTTTAGACTACAGGTGGCAGGAAGGACACTGGGAGGAAGGATTAAAGCTCCAAGGGGGTGGCCTCTCAGGAAGTCTCAAGAACTTAAATCCGGGCTGTACTGTTGGGTAGAAACATCACTTCTAAACATCTCAGCCAACTGTTGCTGCACTGTTGGTCTTGGGGATGGGAGATGAGGGCGCTCGTCTCCATGACTGCCCTGCCTGCAAACCCTCAGCAGGACTCAGTTGAGATTAGAGGACACATATGCATCTTACCCCACTCGAGACACTGGGGGTCGTCTGTTTGCTCCTGAGGCTGGTAGCCCTAGTGGCTGTGAAGTCAGATCCTTAGGGACAACATTTGCAGGCAGCAGGAACAGAACCCAGGAAACACCTGGACAGCGACCTGCCTTCCACACATCTGGCAGCCAGTTGAAGAGCAAAAGCCCCAAAGTGTGAGTCACATGGGCTTTCCAGCTTCTCCTACTTCCTTGTAGGAGATGATGATCTGTGCCTGTGTTTCCACACTTTGGACCCAGGGCATCTCTGATTCATGATAAATACGTAGTTGACATGAAGCTGGGCAAGGTGGGCCTCATCAAACAGGGCCCTGGGGAAGTCTCACAGGGACACCTCTTAGGAACAGACAGGATGTCATTCCCTGCCTTCCCCATCACAACCATGTCCCTCTGATGTTAAAGGAAACCCAGTTTTGTTCACATAGGCACCTTTCTAACTTCCTCCTGACAGGAGCTTCCAATCCATGATCCAGTCCGCAACTTAGCCTTTCTCAGTCTGGAAGGGTGTCTGTTGGAGTTAAGGAAGGCAGAGTTCCCTACCAGTCACCAGTTGGTGGGATGGTGGGATCTGCTTTTTTCTCTCTGTCTCACAGCCATGCTTCCTCTGAAGAATTTCTATGTCAGCCTCAAGCATGTTATTATACTATCTTTTAAAATGTGGAAAAGCCCCCTCTCCCTGATTCCCACCGGCCTTATCCTACTGCTCTGCCTCTGGTCACAGGCAGATGAGTCCATGCTTGGACTCTAACCAACTGCAAGAGTCAAGGGAACCCCAGGAGACCTCAACATAAAAGGAAAAATAACAGCACATCAAGGCATTTCCCAGGGGCCAGCCAGCGGGACCGTGGAAGCCCACACAAACTGCTGAGCATGGAGAAGGATGAGAGCTTCCGGTGAGTGTGTGTGGGAGGAGTGTTCTGAGAGGAAAGATAAACAGAAAAGAAAATCAGCTTTCAAAGAAGAGGGCGCATGATGAGAGTGAATCTACCTCCTGCTGCTGAGGGTAGGTAGTTACCAACACACAATGTTAATCTGCAGCCTTTGGTCGTGTAGCATTTCTGTGACCCTTGAATATACACAAATATTTGGAGCTTTTCCTTGAGTAGAGACAAAGCACACTGGAATCTAAGGCCAGCAACCAGTCCACAATGGGAATCTAACAAAGGTGCAGATACGTAATCATTTGCCGCCTAGCTTCATGGGGTAGGCGGTGGGGGATGGAGTTCACCTCCTAGCTGGTCAAGCCCATTAGCTACCACGGCTCCCCTTCTAGGGCACCAGTGTGCTTCCGAGGCCACATCAGCTGCCTGCTGGGACTGAGTTAAAATGGAGTTTTTGCAGGATTTTTATGTTGGTGCTGTGGTTAAAGAGACATTCCTGTGAACCGATGTCTGAAGAGTAAAAGTCAAAATAAGACAGGATGTAACCGGGAGGATGCGCAGGTGGTGAGCCTGTTGGTGGCGAGCGTGCGGGTGGCCAGGGGATTTTTGGAGAGCACACCCACGAAGCTGAAGGTCCCTTCTCCTGCTGCTGCGGGGCCTGTTCTCCTCCAGCCCCCTGGTGCCCTGTAGAGGACCATTCTTCAGAACACTTGAGCTGACTGAAGTCTAATGAGCACAGCCAACCCCTCCTTCTTTATTTTTATTTTATTTCGGTTTTTCAAGACCAAAATAAAATAACAAGGGTTTCTCTGTGGCTTTGGAGCCTGTCCTGGAACTAGCTCTTGCAGATCAGGTTGGTCTTGAAGTCACAGAGATCTGCCTGCCTCTGCCTCCTTCAGCAAATCCTATCGGCGTACGCCACCACAACCGGCAAACCCTCCTTTTTCAATGTGTATGTTTTATAAAGTTGTTTATTTTCCATAAGGGTATTGATTGAACAGTTTAGAATGAAGAAAATTAAAAGGTTAAACATAAAAAGTTGCTTCTTTATATTACTCTTAGAAACCCTGTGGGGGGGGGCGGACAGGGGAGAAAAGAGAAATGTTCAAATACCTGCCACTGCACTTACTTTAAATAATCACAGCCAATACTATGCTAGATTATCAGAATATTCCATTAAATTTTAAATCATATGCTTGCATGTATATATATGCATAAACATGTATGTTTGTGCACGTATAATACAAAATACATACAAATGTGCCTTTCTCAAGCAAAAACAGCATTATCCTGTAATGACGTTTTTGCAACTGCTACCTCTTTGGCTGACCAGCTCCTGTTGCTATAGATACATTTCTCAGTATCCTTCTGACAGCCTTCCAGTTGCCCACCACTTGAAATGTTGTAGAATGAATCCCATCTTTGGGAGGCAACTTTTCCTCTAACTATTGTAATATTGGCCAGGGAAATGGCTCAGTCAGCAGAGTGTCTCACAAGCATGAGGACTGAAGTCCATCCCCAGCACCCACATGTAAAACAAGACATAGTAGCATGTGTTTGCATTCCTGGCATTGGCCACGTGGAGACAGACAGGTGCCTGGTGTTCCCCGGGCCAGCCAGCTTCAACTGATCGTCCAGTCTCAGAACTGCTGAAGCTCTTTCAGCTCACTTAGACCAGCCTAAAGAAAGACGCAAATGTTAAAAGGCCAGAATGGGGGAGGTGGTGATAGATGACCAGCCCAATGAACTCCATATAGATACTGCTGCTTGCACCATTCAAGGTAAGGAAATGGCTTCCGTATTCTGATGTGACAACCAGAAAGACCATCAGTGGGACTGGAGGCCACAGTGATAATTCAGCTTCTTGGAGGTGAGGCTTCTAATTGAGTCCCTTGATGGGAATCACTCATCAGCTTGGGTTTGAGATGCTCTTGGAATGTGTACTGCCTCTTTGGGCCTCCAGCATTTTCTCCCCATCAGCATGCATGGAATCTGTGTCTCCAGACCTTCCTTTCATCCCGGGCTCCAGGGGGATCGTGATACAAAAGTTTTACAGGACTTTCCAGACTTATTCCTTATTACACAAGATTACTTTTCACCTAACATTTCTGCTCTGAGGGTATTTGGGGGAACAATCCAATGGCTTTATAAGGAAGCACCGATTATCATATTTATTAGAAAGCAGGTGGGGATTCCCCCAACCCTACCTGAGCAACTCAATTCAAATTGAGACTTCTGAAGACTGAAGAGTTGGCTCACGAGTTAAGAGCATTCAGTGCTCTTGCAGAGGGCGGGGATTTGATTCCCTATGTTTTATGGCTCACAAAAGCTTGAAACTCCAGTCCCAATGGATCTGACACCAATTTCTGGCCTCTGTGGACACTAGGCACACGTATATGCACACACAGAGACATATACAATACATATAATTAGTAATAAATAAAAAATTAAATCAAGACACTTGGTTGTTAAATCTATAAACTAATAGCCCTTCTCAAGGAGAGAGTTTCCAGAGTGGCCAAGAGTTGCTGGGGCAGAGAGCAGATTTGTAGGGGAAATGAATAATGGTATAGAAGAAACAAGAAGGACGCAATGAAACTGGGAAAGTACTGGCCTCGGGTGAGGACACTGGCTTGCTGTTCTGCCAGCATGTGCTGTGGGACTTTGAGGAAGTTGCTTTCCCTCTCTGGTTCTAGCTTTTAACATTAAAGAAAAGCCACCATCATCTTTCTCTAGCTTCTCTGTTGCTTCCTCGTTCATACTATAAGATTTCTACAGTGTGGTTCTAGAAATTCTTCCATGATTTATCACAGTGTTTAGCAATTGCAGAATCATATAGGCATGTTCCCAGCAACTGATTCCATGTTAACACTTTGGAGAGACAACCAGTCAAGATTTGATCGTCACAGTTGTCAAAATGAGTAACACAAAGGTACACACTAACTGGACCAGGGGCGAGACAGAAGGATCACTGGGACTTGGTAGCCTGCCAGCGTAGCCCAATCAGTGAGCTTTGCTTTCGGTGATTCAAAAAACAATGCCACGGTGCCATTAATCCCAGCACTGGGGAGGCAGAGGCTGGCGGATCTCTGTAAGTTTGAGGCCAGCCTTGTCTACAAAGTTACATAGAGAAACCCTGACTGGAAAAATCCAAATGAATGAATGAATGAATGAATGAATGAATAAAAAATAATGCAGAAAGAGACTGAGGAAGATACCTGATACTGACCTCTGGCCTCTGCATGTCCGCATGTGCATGGACGTGTGCAAACACACATGCATACAAATATATGACTGCCATCACAAAGGCAGGATGGCTTCATTCTCTCCTGATTTGATGGCCCATCCCCTCCAAAGCAGCCTTTGAAGGTGTTTTGAACTCCTCCACTGTACCCCATTTTCTTTTGAGTAATGTTGAGCCTCTCTTTCCCACCAGGAAGAGCCTGGCTGGATCATTCACAGATGGAAGTTGACCCTGCAAAGAGAATGCACAGTTGTCTGAAGAGAATGGACTGAGAATCCAGCACCTGAGATGTCTGATGTGTGCATGTGCAGAAATATGCAGGAAAACAAGCTTAAAAGTGAATGTGAGTGGAACTACACAGTAGAAAGCTCAGGAAGGGCCTGAAGGGCAGCCTTCCTAGACTTGTGGATCGCATGCAGCCCTGCTCAGGACGAGCCAGGACCTGGAATCAGAAAGTCAGAGCTCTGCTGTCAACTTTGTCACTCTTTGAGGAAGTCAATTTCCATTCCCGGCCTTAGTTTCCCTATCTGCTGCACCCTGCCCAGCTCCAAGGGCTAGTGGGGTGATCTAATAGGGACCTGGGCATATGTCATAAGAAAGCCTAAGCCCAGCATTGCAGGAGCTACAGCTGTTTATTCCGAGTGAGCTGTCTCTTTGCCATCACTTTGGAGAAGCTAGTATTTGACCTCTGAACTTTTGCTCTCAACTGGAGCAGCTGTGGGTGGCAGGAATGTAGGGAGGGAGGAAATATCAGAGTCAGCAAGCATGAGCCTCCAGCTCAGGGTTGGCCAGGCTTCCAGAAGGGGGAAAAAAAAACAAAACTCAAGTAGCTCTTTGTGGTCAGGGAGCATACTCTTCTTTCAGTGTTTTAAAGTCTGAAGAAAAGCCTGGAAGGAGTCTTATCACTGGGGAAGCAATGGTTGTTTACTGAGCTTCAACTGCATGCAGCAGCCTGCGTGAGGACCAGGAGAGATTATCTAAGCAACTCCACAGCATTTGTCTAGCAGACGCATAGACAAGGGCATACTGACACACCAGCATCATGTCATCCGTAGCTACCCACACAGGGGTTTTGATGTGTTTGGGGAGACCTTCTTCTGTCTTCCTAGCACATCAGAGCCTGTCCAGTCTCCACAGTTCTGCCTGGTTACTTGGTTTCCTTGTGCTTACTACCAACCTAGGTCTGGCTCATATTAAATACCCAGGAAGTTTTTGATATGTCAAAAAGCATCCTGAGTAGGGTATATTGGCTTCCAGTGAGTCATACCTTTCTGAATTGTGCTATCCTTTATATGTTAATGATGAACTTGGTCACATGATTTGCTTTGGCCAATGAGTCCTATGTAAATATGAAAAAAAAGAAGAAGAAGAAAAGGCTAGAAAAGCACTTACCCATTGGGATATCTCATATGAAGAAACCAGTCAACAGACAGCTCTAAAGATCACTCACATGAGAGACCATTTGACATCTTCCAGTCTCCATAAAGATGCCTAATGCTTTGGACCAGGCAACATCAGCAAAAGAATTGCTTAGCCCAGCAATAGGCCGCCCCTAGAATCATGAGCAAACTGACCAGCAGGGAACACTTGGAGATTAAGGCTAGGAGATTGTGAGTAGAAAGCTGGCCTGGGCTACAAAAATAAATTTTGACACACAGACCACACACACATACACACACACAAATAAACCTACAAACAAACATGAACAACCTGAAGTATAATTTTAAGCTGCTAAAATTGGGTATATTATACAAAATAAATCATTGAGATGCTGCTTCTGTGAAAAACATCAACGGTAGTTTTTAAGTCAAGAATAGGAAATATGCCATATTCTCTTTCAATTTTGATTGGTAGTGCTTTCTTGGAGGCTTTCTTTTTATTGAGATCTCTCTCTCTCTCTCTCTCTCTCTCTCTCTCTCTCTCTCTCTCTCTGTGTGTGTGTGTGTGTGTGTGTGTGTGTGTTTAGCACACTGTTCCTTTGGGTTGTACTAGTATGTGCTTTCATGTTGCCCTTTAATAAAATCCCTTGCTACTAGTGTGAGTCTTAATCATCTCATGTTGCTGTGATAAAATACCCTGACAAAAGCAACTTAAGGAGGAAAGGATTGTTTGACTCACCTTCTAGGTTGTAGTTCATCATGGTGGAGAAGGCAAGGTCGCAGAAACTTAGACAGCTACTCATATTGTATCCACAGTCAAGGGCAGACAGAAAGGAATTAATGCCTGAACACTAGTGCTCAGTAAGTCTCACTCTCACACAGTTCAGAATCCTCTGCCCAGGGAATGTTGCCACCCATAATGGCAGATGGTCCTATCTCCATTAACATAATCAAGTTTACCTTCCACAGATGTGCCCACAGGCTAACTTGATCTAGACCAGCGGTTCTCATCCTGTGGGTTGTGACCCCTCATGGGTTACATATCAGATATCATGCATATCAGATATTTACATTACGAGTCACATCGGGAGCAAAATTACAGTTATGAAGTAGCAACAACTATAATTACAGTTGGGGTTGAGAGACACTGATGTAGTCAATCCCTCACTGAGATTCTCTTTCAGGGTAACTCTATATTCTATTATATTGAAAATTAGCAGTGACCATCCCAGAGATTTCTTCAGTTCTCTGAATAAGATGCTAAAGATCTGGAAACAGCCAGTCCAGTGACCACTGGTAATATGTCCATCCATCCATCCATCCATCCATCCATCCAAAAATTACTCATCCTATGTCATCTATTTCGTCAGCCAATCTTGATTTGCACTCAGTTGCACTCAGTGATAAAGGATTCAGGAATCCAGGTGAGAGGCCAGACCTGGACTAGTTGAGGAAAGAAATGGGGAATGGGAGAACAGAGGTGATAGGGAGGAGGGATGGGTTACAGAGAAGAAGGGATGTTGAAGGTAGAAAGACAATGGAGGAGGAAGAGATAATACATACGATTATAATCAACTAAGTATTTATTAGCGTCAGGCTCATGGTTATCCATGGCTGGCATTTATCACGCACTTTGAGCATGCCAGGCATCATTTTAGGTACTTTATGGGCTTTCTACTCCTAACAACCCATTGAGGAGGGTACTGTCTCCGTGTCCATATTTCAGATAAGAAAATGGAGACACCAAGAGATGAGTAGCTTGTTCTAGGTGATGATGCAGCTATTAAGTGGCAAGGGTGGGGGGGTGACTCTTGGGTGTCCAGCTCAGTGCCAAGTAGGTGCCTCCCTCAGACATAGGAAGCGAAGGAGGAAGATACACAAAACAGAGATGCCAGGACTCATGCTGGGGAGAGCTTGGGAAGGCAGTGTGTGCCCAGGCAGGAGGCCAAGGAGAGCAACCACACTGGAAATGTCAGTTTTGACACCATCCGCTTGACCGGGTGGGGGTGGAAACCATGGGCTGGGGACAGAATGTCAAGGGCAAAGTCAAGGACAGGATCTAGGAGAAAGTCCAAGAACCAAAGGGCCTGGGGGGAAGCACCTGATACAGCTTGAGGGAGGGAGAGGCTAAAGGCTGAGGCAGACGCCAGGAACACGCGTGTGGTGGCAGAGAGGGCGAGAAAGGAGAGGGACCGATGTTGCATGGTAACACCAAGGGGAGGGTTTCTGACAAGGGCTGGAAAGCAGCCACTGAACCTGTATGCTTGGGGCTGACTGCCTGGAGGCCTCCAGCTCCCCAAGCACCTGGTCAGGAGGTCGCACTGGCGCAGCAGAGTCCCGGTGCTTCATTCCTGGAGCCTATTCCTTGCATTCATAAGGTATGAGGCTCAGGCCCAGGAATCTGAATGTAAGGCCCTGGAGATTGTATTTCTTTCCCCACCTGGCCCAGATGCCGGCTTCTTGTTAAATGATCCGTGGTCTCTGCTTTGGGAGATGAACACGTGAGCGGCCAACCTCTTCAGTTCATGCCTGTCCCCAGGGCCTTACCTCACGGGCTGTAGTGGATACTCAAAGACTATGACGAGCAGAATCTCTTTCTCTCTCTCTCTCTTTCTCTCTCTCTCTCTCTCTGTCTGTCTGTCTGTCTGTCTCTTTTCCCCTCCCCCCATACACACACACATGCAAACACACACGGAATCAAAGAGAAAGTCACTTGCTTCTAAAATAAGGGCACATCCTCAGCCATACCACCCCAGATGTACCATTTTCTGTGATCCCGGAAGTAAGCAGGATTGGCCCTGGCTAGTGCTTGGATGGGAGGGACACAAGCCAGCGCCCGCAAACACAACGACTCCAACAAAAGAGGGGAAACAGAAAAACAAGTGAAGTAAACACAGCATATTTTATTCTTAGTGTGTAGGGGACACAGCGGGAGAGGATGAGAACTGTGGGGGAAGAGCCAGCCCTCAGGAGGCAGAGGCAGGCGGATCTCTGTGAGTTCGAGGCCGGGCTGGACCGACAGCCTCCAAAACAATACAGAGAAACCCTGTCTCGTAAAACCAAAAAAAAAAAAAAAAAACCAAACCAAACCAAACCAAACCAAACCAAAACAAAAAAAAAGAGCTGGGGAAAGCGGGGCAGAAGCAGGTGGACCCAGCATGGGGTGAGTGGCAGGGGTACACTGGGCCAGCAGCCTCTGGAGTCTTCCACACACACTAAGGAATTCAGACTTGATCGTGAAGAAATGGAAAGCTTATATGACTTTGAAGTAGGGACTCTGTATGTGAGAGAGCTCAGGAGATCCACGTGGGAAGCTGGGATATAGCTCAGTCTCCTACAGCATCCAGCAGGCACTCTGGCAGGTACCTGGGACTGGCGAACACAGGCCTTGGAGTTTGTCTCTTCCAAGCTATGGGAGCTATAGTGTGGGAAATAAATCATGAGGATGGGAAAAGAAAAGAGAGAGACACCACTCAACGCAATTCCTCAAATGGAAAAAAAAAAAGGTTTGGGGAGAAGCATTCCTTTCCTTATATAAATATGTATTTAAAATAATCACAGAAAATAAAGTTGAGTTTTTGCAAGCTGAGTTAAGGGAGGAGAGCTAGAAATGTACAAAAAAACCCCAGCAAAGTAAGAAAAATAAGCAGAGGGGAAAAGAATATAAAAACAGGAAGTCCACAGGCAGCAATTCCCCATGAGGTCATCGGCAAAGGCCCCAGAGGTTGATTCTCTGCAGGCCACTGGGTGTGGAAAGCAAAGCAAGAGTGTGAGGCTCTCATAGCCTTGGGCATGAGAACAGGCAGAGCAGGTCAATGCCAGGGCAGCTGGAAAGTTCGAAAGCTATTTGCATATGGGATGGGTATGGGATGGTCTCACTGGCCGGATGCTCACCAAGTAGGACAGCCAGTGAGCTCCCAGGGTCTGTTCATCCTTCCCCAGTGATGAGATTATAAGCATGAGCTACCAGGCCGGGTTCTTTTCACGTGGCGTGGGGCAGCTCCCTCTCTTTGTAGCATCGTTGTGTGTGTGTGTGTGTGTGTGTGTGTGCATGTGAGCATGAGTATGTGCGTGCATGTGAGCATATGTGTGTGTGCATGTGTGTCTTCGCACATTTGAGCGTGTGTGTGTGTTCGTGCATGTGAGCATATGTGTGTGTGCATGTGTGTCTGCACACATTCGAGCGTGTGTGTGTGTGTGTGTGTGTGTGTGTGTGTTTTAGCGCATGCATGTGTGTGGGTGGTGAATGCAGGATTGTGAGTGAGGGTGTGCACTCTTGTGTGGGTCCCAGAGGAAGGCACTTGCTGCATGCAGTATTGCTGCAGCATGTCTTATTGGGCCGGAGGCTCACAATTCTCCTTAGGTCTCATCTCTCACAAGGCTGGGGCCACAGTTATGTGCAGCCATGTCCAGCTTTTTATCTGAGCGCTACGGACTTGAACTCGGGTCCTCAGGCGTATTGCCCTTCTTCTGCTTCCTATCTACGTGAGGCAAACAGCCTCCTCCACACACTCCTGCAGTCATGATGTTCTGCCCAGGGCAAGGGGTCAAGCAACCACCACAGAGAGCCTTCTGAAACCACGAGCAAGCTAAGGGCTTATTAATTGATAAAACCAAAAAGCCCTTATGTCTGCTTTTCCACAAGTCCGTTTCCCAGAATTGCCCACTTGGTGGGGAGGTGTTCGAGAACTGGATGGAAATGTGAATGTTCTGTCTGGGGATTTGTTGGCACAGCAACACAATGGAACGACTAACTATCTTTAAGAACAAAGGATTTTAGTTTCTCAGAGCAGGACTACATTTTCAGGAGTCAGCTAACGCACACATGTCAGTCAAGAGGCTTTGTTGTTCTCAGTCTTTTTCAGCTGCTTTGCATTTTTATGATCCATCTATACAATAAGATAAAGGGCCAAAACAAAACCAAGACAAAACTCACCTGTGCATCCTCTTCTACTCCACGTTCAACTACAGCCTCTTTGCTTTTGAGTAGTCCAGGCCTGAGTGTTGCTCTATAGTGACCTTTGATGTGGTGCCATCTGGTGGTCACAGTGGGTAATTGCATGTTTATGCTTCAACGTCCTGATTTATGGAAAGTCCCCTTTGTATAGTAATTGTAGTCAATTCTTCACGTTAAAAATAAAGGTTTACCTATGTAATTGGCAGTTCACCCTGGAGTAGTGGTAATTGCACTCCTGAAGCCTCGTAGTTGCTGTATTAGAGGAACCAATTCTCCTAAATCAATTCTCAATCAATAGTTCCCATAGGCCAATCTGATGGAGTTAATCTGATGGAGATAATTCCTCAACTGAGGTCCCCTCTACCCAGGTGTGCCAAGTTGAGCCATCACAGAAAGCCCAAGTCAGACATCATTCTGTTTGCTGCCATTATAACTGGAAAGATTAGCCTCTTTCCCTGAACATGAGCAAACAAACCCATATCTCTGAACACTCCCCCATGGAGACAGAGACTAAGGGCTGGCCCCATCATCTGAGAAATTCAACATAGCAAGCCCGAGTGAGACATCATTCTGTTTGCTGTGTGTCCTTTTCTCATTGGTGTGTGTCTCTGGGCGTTAAGGCAGGCTTGGCGGCTTGGTTCAGGGAGGAAGTGCCTGCCGTGCATGTGTATGTGGCTGGCCTGGACACTGGGGACAGGGCAACCGCGGCTTGGGTAGGCTGGCCGCAGTTTCTCCTACAGTGGGCGCTCGCTGGACAGCCAGTTTAGTTGAGCCAGGGAGCTCCAGTTTCCCCGAGACACACTGTGTCACAGCATGGAGTGGAGAAGCAGTTGAGGGAACACCTGCCAGTGACCTCTTCCTCTGAGTGTGTGTTCATGTGTGCTGGTATGTGTGCACATTAGTGTGTGTGTGTGTGTGTGTATGCATGTAGAGGCCTGAGAACAATCTCAGGTGCCATTTCTCAGTAGCTGCACACCTTATTTGTTTATTTGTTTTGGAGTCAGGGTTTCTCACTGGCCTGGGGCTTGCTAATTAGGCTAGACTATCTGGCTAGCAAGCCCAAGAGATAGTCTGTCTCTACCTCCCCAAGTGCTAGGATTACAAGTATGTGACACCATGTCATGCCTGTGTGTGTGTGTGTGTGTGTGTGTGTGTGTGTGTGTGAGAGAGAGAGAGAGAGAGAGAGAGAGAGAGAGAGAGAGAGAGAGAGAGAGAGAGAGAGAGTTATGTATGTAACCACAGAGGTCAGAGGGGGACTCAGGTGTCCCTTAAGATATGGAACTTACTATTTTGGGCTAGGCTGGTTGGCCAGCAAGCTCCTGGCTTAGGCCTTCCTCTGCCTCACAACACCAGAAAGACAGGCACCTGTGCCAGGTCCAGGATTTTTACATGGGCACTGGGGATTTGAACTCAGGTCTTGTAAATGATCTTACCCACTGAGCCTTCTCCTCAGTTCCTTGACGGAGGATGAAACCCAGGTCCTCATGCTCGCCAACACAGGTGCTGTAAGGACTGAGCCATCTTCCCCAACACGTGGTTGGTGGGTGATGCGTTCCAATCACAGCATTCCACAGAGAACATTTGTTAAGAAAACTGTGTCTCTGGGAGGAAGGCAGACAGGAGGTCAAGGGCAGATCAGGCGTGCCCTGTCATGTGTACCATTGCGTACAGTTCTACTTGTGAACATCAGAGGCATGGCCTCGGCCACCCATGAAAACCTTCTCCTTGTGTGTTGGAACATGCTCTAGCTGCTAGTGAGGTCACATGTCCACTCTCGGGTGATAATGTGCAAAGAGAAGGGTCCCATGCTGCCTTCCCTGCACATTGACCGCGTACAGGAAGGAAGGCACAGGCTGCTAGGGGTGGCTCACCTAGTGATGATCTGAATTGTGGTCCACACGGAAGAGAACAGAACATAGAGGGAGACGACCTAGGGGAAACTCAGCAGGGGGTGGGAGCCAACCCTCCTCCCAAGTGTAGCGGGGACATGGCCCTGCAAGAGGAAGGAAAAGCTGGTGTTTAAGTCTCACCATAAACTGCCCTACCACAGTTAGAAGGAAGGGGAAGGGGCTGACTGAGAAAGGCAGACAGGATCATGATTTCTGCTTGGTTTGGTTTGGACAGCAGGGCCACATTCAAGCAGAACCTCTGTACACATGAGGTCATATCTAATGGGAATCCCGTACAGACTCAGGCTCAGCAGTTCGGAGTGCTTGCTGCTCTTCTGGAAGACTCAAATTCACTTCCCAATACCCATATTGGTAGCTCAAAAATCACCTGTAACTTCAGCTCCAAAGGATCTAATGCCCTCTTCTGGTCTCTGAAGGCATTACACTCATGAGCACACACACACACACACACACACACACACACACACACACACACACATGATTAAAAATGAGATTTTTAAAATGAATAAAAGATGTGGAAGATAAGGAAATAAAATGCTTTAAGATTAGGGGTGGACCCCAAGGCCTTGCTCATGCTAGGTAAGTGCTCTACCGCTGAGCTACACCCCAGCCCAGAAGGCAGAAAGCTAAGAACAAGGTACCTACACACTGGAGAGTAAGACAGAATGATACAATGTCCTGATTTTTAACCTACATCTGAGGAAACTAAGGCCCTGAGAGGGACAAGGACCACTGACAGAGCCACTGAGGTCACAGTGGCTGGCATCTGCTTCTCCCTACTCAGGTCTTGTTTGTATTTTCAGTTTTCCCAGGTGTCTCTCTGGCCCTGGGAATTTGAACATTGACTGTGGTGAACACATGGAAGGCAACTCGTGGGAAACGCCGAGACACTCACCAGCCTTTTATGGGGTTTTCTGGAGCCAGTTAAAGATAAGTTTTATTATCTCTCTGTCTCTCTCCTCCTCTATTTTTGCAGAGAGCAATTACCAGTGTTAGTGTAGAAATGGGGTTGGGTCTCTGAATTAGAATTCCTGGCTTTGTTTGTGCTTTTCCAGACTGTGGGACTGTGTGGGTGGAGCGTATCAAATGGTGTCCCTTGAAAGGAAAACTTGAAATGGAGCCCCAGCTTGGCTCTGGTCCTCATGCTAATGATTCCCGAGGGCCAAGCCCAGGACCTTTCACTGACAAGTTGTTGCCCAAGGCCCAGGTGACCAGGGCACCTTTGAAGAGGAGAAGTGCACCAGGAAAGGGGTAAGAGACTTCCCAGAAATCAAACAAAAGGGCTCCTTGGAGTGGAAAGCAGCAACCTCACCCTGGGCCTTCAAAGGGGGCAATGCAGACTTCTATGCTCTCAAGCTGGAAGATCTCTTTACCACCAAGAGGATTGTCTATGCGACCATTTTATCCACCTCCAACTGGGGATTTTGTGTGGCACCGAGGGTGTAAACACATGCATGCGTCCCTGTATGCAGCACATGTACATGTGTGTGAAGGCTATAGGTCAGTCCCAAGTGCCCTTCCTCAGGTGATGGCCATATGTTTTGAGACTGTCTCTCAGGAGCCTGACACTCTCCAAGTAGGCTAAGTAGGGTGACCAGCCATCCCAGGGAGCCTCCTGTCTCTGTCGTCCTCATGCTTGGTTTATAAACACACACATACACACACACACACACACACACACACCACTGTGCTTGGCTAGTATAAATGTTTTCTTTCTTAATTTTTAAAAAAGATTTATTTATTATGTATACGGTGTTCTGTCTGCATGTATGTCCACAGGCCAGAAGATGGCACCAGATCTCATTACAGATGGTTGGGAGCCACCATGTGGTTGCTGGGAATTGAACTCAAGACCTTTGGAAGAGCAGCCAGTGCTCTTAACCACTGAGCCCTCTTTCTTAATTTTTATGTTTATGTGTATGGGTGTTTTGCCTTTATGTATGTCTGTGTACCACATGTACACAGTGTCTGTGGAGGCCAGAAGAACAAAGTTGGATTCCCTGGAAGTGGAGTAACAATGACTGTGAGCCTCCCTGTGGGTGCTGGGTTTTGAGTGAAGCCTTCCCGCCGGTCTGGTTCCAGAGCCGCATCAGTCCCAAATGAACACACAGGAGGCTATATTAATTAGGAAGCTGTTGGCTGTTTGCTTGGTTTCTTACTGGCTATCTCTGACTTCAGTATTTACCCCATAATTGTTAATCTAAGTATTTCTCTTACCGGAGAAAGGGTCCAGACCTCTTATTCCTATGGTGGCTACATCATGACTGCCTGTGTCTCTCTTTCCCAGAATCCTCCTCGACTCCTAGTCCCACCTATATTGCTTCCCTATTGGCTAACAGTGCTTTATTGACATATACACAGGACTTCCCCATCAGCTGGGAATCTAACCCAGGCCCTATGCAAGAGCTTCCGGTGCCCTTAACCACGCAGCCGTCTCTCCAGCCTCAAGTCATGCCTCCAGTCCTTGGCTTTTTTGTGTTTAGTTTTTCCCTGCTAATCTGTAGGTCCAGCAAAACGTCTTGCTGACTGTCCAGTCTTTCCCACCCCCACCCTCTACTTGAAGCTGACACGGGGCTTCCAACAGTCTTGCACACACCCATTGGGCAGTGTTCTCTGAGGTCTGGGTGCTACTCTGCAGTGAAACTCCATTCTTCCCTTAAGCCCCATTTGTTCCTGGGCTTTGGAAAGGCAACGGAACTGCCCCGGGAGTGTTCAAACTTGCCCCGGCCTCCTGTGCCTGTGTTTATAGTAACAGGCCCCGCTGGGAACTGGCAGCAGGCTGGCACTGGAGTTCCTGTGGTCTGGATCATGTCACCCAGTACCCAAGACCCTCTGAAAAGCCTGGAGACACCACGTTTGTTTATCCCAAGACAGAAGGTCAAGCACACATGTTTCTGGGAACTCCTGTCCCTGCAACTCTGAAATTAGCCAAACAAGGAAATTCTAACCACTGGGCAAAACCACACTGGCAAAGCGAGGTTGTTTTTCTCTCCGCACCCCCCCCACCTCCCACCTCGGTCCTGCTTCAATTTTCACATTAACTGGGCTTCTCTTTGGAGGCATGTTTGGAGGCATGATTGTGATTGCTTTTCCGCTTAGCCATATTTTTTAAAATGAAGAATATTTTTCTTTTCCCCACACGGTAACCGGAATGATCTTTGAGCAGCAAGTTCTTTGCAGTGTTTGTAGTGTCCTCCGTGGGCTCGCCCTACCCACCTCTCAGCCCTCCTTACTGGGCAATAGACCACCTTCCTGCAGGTCTTCACATGCTGCCTGGACCTGGTTTACTCACCAAGGTGTTTTAGGACATGCATAGACCAGGGGCACACACACCTGAAACCCTGCTTGCTCCTTTTTATTATTATTTTTAAGCTTTGCTGTTGTTGCTCTTGTATCTGTCTGTAACATCCTACACTCCCAGATTCTCACCACCACCACCAACCCCCAGAGGCTCAACAACACCACCAGCCCCAGGTGTTCAACACCACCAGCCCCCAGATGCTCAACACCACCAACCCCCCAGATGAACCACTCTACTGTTCTCTGTTCCTATTACAATTCATTCTTGCCCCTCCTTTTGCTGATCTATTCCCTGGCTCTATAGTTTTCCTCTTTCCAGATTGCTATATAAATGGGACCATGCAGCTGATGAAAAGAATCTGTGTGTACAATATGTATACATGAGACAGGGGCTCGCACATGGAACAGCATGCATGTGGAGGTCAGAGGAGAACCTCGGGTGTTGGGTTTCACATCACACCCTTTTTTAAGGGCTATGCTTCAACACACAGTTTCCTGACACTTGGGTTTCAGGGGAGTCATCTCCTGTCTCCAACCCCAATCCATCTTTGGTGGCAGTGAGGTTATAGACATGATTCTGTATCCGGTTTTTACAGTTCTGGGGATTCAAAATCGGGTCCTCATGCTTTTACCACAAGGGGTTTGCTCACTGAGCCACCCCCAAAGCCCCAGGCCCTGTTAGCTGCTGTCATTAGTATCAATTAACTGAGATCCAGCTACAATGGTGTGTCTAGCAATGGCTCACTCCTTTTTTCCTGTTGTGTGGATTCCATTGTTTGGACATTCCACAGTGTGTTAACCCTTTACCAGCTACAGAAAGTTTGAAGGACTTTCATGTTGGGTCAATTATGACTGATGCTGCTATGAATATGTGTGTCCAGGCTTTCGTGTGAGTGTGAACTGTTATTTCTCTATAATAAACACTTTATAAATTTGACATATGGGTGTAAAAAAACAAAAATATTCACACATAGAAGTTTCTGTATTATCCCACTTTCTCTTCTGAGGCATGGATAATGGCTGGTCCACCTTAACATGAGGAAAGTGAAACTAGTCCATCTCAACATGAGACAAGAGGAATACAGTTGGCTATGAAGAATTCTTAAGAAAATTGGACCTGAGAATGATCAACTTCTAGCCAAGGCCAAGACTTGGTGATTAAAAAAATTCAGCTGTTAAGGTAAATAACATTTCTTTTAGAAGATTTCGTTTTTATTTTAAAGTGTGTGTGCATGTGTGTGCGTGTGCACGCTATGTACAAGTGGTTGCAGTGCCTGCAGAGACCACAAGAGGGCGTTGACTCCCCTGGAGCTGGTGTACACAGGCAGTTGTGAGCCACCCAAACCAGACTTGGGTCCTCTGGAAAAGCACAAGCATGCCGAACCTCTGATCTGCCTGAAATCACATTCTTCTACAACACTGAAGAACAGGCTCAGCATTATCCCTGGTCCCCTGCTTCTGGCTTTAACGCTGCTAGTGAAACCTAACCGCAGATGCCGGCTGGATCTAATGACCATTTAAAGGACCAGCTCTGAGAACCACAGACAGGAAAATGAACCCAGTGTGAGCAGAACTAGAGGACCACCGGCTTCCTCAATAGACCAATCCCAAGATAAGAAACAAGCGCAAACACACCTGGGACACTGGAGTGGTAGTTACACAGCTGCCTTCCCTTTATGGTGCTTTTCAACAGTGAAATAAAATCATAAAAAGTCGCAACAAAGATGAAAGAAAAAGCACTTATCTCAGAATATAATCAGGTACTCAGTTCAGGTGTTTAGGCAGCAAACTATCTGTGGAATTTTATTTTCAATGTCACTTTACAATGATCAGGAATTGTTTTATGACATATACTATTATAATTATGTTATGTAGCTATAAATACAGTTCGTGTTGGGCTACAAGACATGGTCAATACAAGTAAAAGCATAGGAAATTTACCTAAAGAAAATTTCAAAGTTTTGTCTATTAAGTTACTAGTGATGGATGCTTAAGTACGTAGGAGTGAAAAGGCTCAGGCTTAGAGTCTGTTTTAAATCATCTCCGTGAAAACTGACGAATGGCTCACCAGGTAAAGACACTTGCCGCCAAGCCTGAAGACCTGAGTTCAAATGTGCTGTATGTGCCCACACATGTATACTTATCCACATGCAAAATGAATGATTGATTTTAAAACGAAGAAGAAGGGGGAAGAAGTGGAGAAAGATGAGGGAGAGGAGGAGGAAAGAGAACAACCATCCAACATAAACATGGGAGGTAGTTTTAGAGTTCACTGTGTTCTTGACTTTTCTGTGGCCTTAACATGTTTTCATAATGATTTAAAAACTCTCCACTGCTGTCCAGTCCAAGAACTCGAGATAATCCCCAGGACTAAAAGTGGAAAGAGAGAACCAACGCTCCTGAGTTGTCCTCTATTACCACATCTGTTCTCGTGCACGCACACACACAACACACATACACATTACAATAACAAATACATCCAATAAAATTTTAGGAGAATAAGCTGGGCGGTGGTGGTGCACGCCTTTAATCCCAGCACTCAGGAGGCAGAGGCAGGCGGATCTCTGTGAGTTCGAGGCCAGGCTGGACCGACAGCCTTGAATACAATACAGAGAAACCGTGTCTCGTAAAAACCAAAAAAATTTTTTAGGAGAATAATCATTATTGGACAAAGAAAATACTGATATTCATAACAGTTTCTGTCTGTTCTTTCTGTAGTCAATCCCATGACAGACTTGGGATAGAGATTAGGAACATTGAATGTATACTCCAGGTGCTTCAGGCTGGGAGCACCACCTTGCTTCATTTAGAAGAAAGGAGGCATAAGTGGGGTGGGGGTGAGAGTGGGGGTGGGGGGTGGGTGAGTGGGTTGGAGGCTTTGATGCTGGTTTCTGAAGAACCTGCTTGGTCCATGGCTTCTATTACTACTAACCAAGATCCTCACCCATCTATTCCAGGAACTCCTTCTCATTTTCAGATTGCCGAGGGGGCTAGAACTCAGGAGTTCCTACCCCAGACATTATTCTGAGACCCATGGACATTTAAAGGTGTATTTGAGAGCCAGAGAAATTCAGGGCAGGGGCAAGTTGCTAAATAATTCTAAACTATAGAGTCCCACAGCAATAGGGTCAGCTTGTACTCTTGGAGACATGAAGTTTATATGGTATTGTGAGATGTTTGTGAGTGTGCATCTATGTGGGGTGTGTGTGGGGGGGGTGCACTGTACAGTTATAGTTCCTTCTTCGATGGATTTCCACCTTATATATCGAGGCAGCATCTCTCTCGTGAGCCCAGAGTTTAGCTAACCAGTTTGGATAGCCAGCTAACCAGCTTGTATCGAGGCAGCATCTCTCTCGTGAGCCCAGAGCTTAGCTAACCAGTTTGGATAGCCAGCTAACCAGCCTGCTCCCAGTATCACCTCTCTGTCTCCGACTTCCACACTGGATTACAGACAGGCCAGCATTTTACCAGTGGAGCCGTCTTCCCGAGCCACTGGGTATTGTTAATGTTAGAGGAGAAAATGGTTTTATTCAATGCTTTCTCAATAAATATTTCCTGGGCTCCTGTCACAGACCATACGGTACATGAGATCCAGCATCCTCGCCCTGCGTCTCATGTTCTAGCAAGGAAATGGAGCATAAACAATTGACAGTAGCGCGAGGTGACAGGTGCTCTAGAGAAGCCTCTCTGTTCTTATGATTTAGAATGAGCTTATGGCCGAGAGTCTTAGTTGTGATCTATTTTGGGAGAGCGATTTGTTGTTGTTGTTAGTACAACATACTAGTTTCACTTTAATTCTGACAAGAAGATGGATGGGAATTGAGCTGAGGGAACTGAAGTTTTAAGAAGAGGGACCGGCCTCACAGTTTGGCAAGTGGCATGGCTGGGATTTAATGTAGGATCTTTTTCATTCCCCAGCAGAGGGAGCACAAACTTGACTTCAGGCTGAGCTGTGGGCCTTTTCGACATGGCTATACTCCAGTGTGGACACTAGAGGGCGATGAGAGCAAACTGGAGAGGCTTTCCCTTGGCAGCTACCTCTGGGCAGCCACAACAGAACTTCCTGTATACATCTTTGAAGGTGGGTTGATGATGACTGTAGTGTCTCCTTTATTCTGCAGTGGCAGATGAGGACAAAGGTCTTCATCTTATCTTCCAACAAAGCACCTCACATACAGTGTTTCAGTGTTACGTGATATGCAGAGTCCAGCTGCTGAAGAAGTCCTGGTCTAGAACTCTTCTTACTGCTGTGGCATCTAATTCAATGTCTGCATACAGCTGTGGACACAGAGATGCACAACTGGATGAAGGTATCAACAGTTTGCCAGCGGTAAAAGATTTCTGAATGTCCAAAAGCCAGAAATTAATTCCAGATAAAATGCGGAGGAAGCAGAAGCATTTCTGGCAGTGCCCAACACTGGCATTTCTCAACTTCAATGCTGCTGTCACTGACCATAGCCTCAGTTCCCATCTGAGACTAATGTAAGCTGTGAGTTGCAATGCTTTTGTAGTATGCCAAGCTTTCTGCTCTTCTGAGAACAAAGGCGTCAAGTATATTTTGCTACCATCCTTCCTCACCACCTACCATACACTTGGATATTTGGATTGAATCTGTTGTCTTGACTTGATTTGATTTTCATCTAAAAATCATGAAATGAATTGGCTTGAGATAAGGGCAGAATTTCCAACATGGCTGAAATGGACTTAAACATACTTCTGTCAGTTTGTATTATGTTTTTAGGGAAAGAGGTGTTCTTGGTATTGACAATAATAAGATCAAAACACTGATGACTCTTAAATATACTGAACATGCTCTCTTGTGATGTAGTATCAAATATTCAGTCAAGATTTAACTCTTAGCTGGGCATGGTGGCATACACACTCAGGAGGGAGAGGCAGATGGATCTCTGAGTTGGAGGCTAGCCTGGTCTACAGAGCAAGTTACAGGAAATCCTGTCCCAATTTTTTTTTTAAAAATTTAATTCTTTATGTAAAAATAGACAAGCATGTCCATCTCTTTAGTATGCTAAATTAAGTTCAGATTCAACAAATGGTCAATTATATATCTGCCAAATAATTGTTTTAAAATAAACTTCATTCTGATTTATTATCAGCAAGTGTGATTATATACCTATTTTAGATACCTATAACAAATTATACATTTCTCAGGTGGAAAGGGCTTGTGAGAGGAAAGGTTTAGGAAGCCCTGGCTGAGAACTCTTGTAACCTCGTGGAATTTAATTAAATGCCAGTGTGCTGATGCCCCCTCTCTCATCACTATATGTTCTATATTATTAGCGAAGGACCTGTTTTTGGGAAGAGGACCTCAACTGAGACAATGCCTCCATCAGATTGGCATTCTCCTGACTAACGAGTTATGTGGGAGGGCCCAGTCCATTGGGGCTGGCGGTCCTGGGATGTGTGGGAAAGCGGGCTGAAGAAGCCATGAGAAGTGAGTCAGGAAACAGCACCCTCTATGGTTAGGCTTCAGCTCCTGCCTCCAGGTTCCTGCCCTGAGTTCCTGCCTTAATTTCCCTTCATGATGGATGATGATTGGGATGTAGCCAATAAAACCCAAATAAACGTTTTCCTGCTCAAGTTGCTTTTTGTCATGGCGTTTTATGACAGCCACGGAGAGTAAATAAAAGAGGCCAGATCACATGACTCTGACCCTGCTTCTGCTTATCTCACAGATGGCTCTATCTCAGGGGTGGTATGCAAACAGCAGGTAAACTAGAGACTGGTCTGAGTGACGATCACTAGCTCACATGGGACTTTTTAGACACACACTGCATGCATGTCCCAACCAGAACACTCATTCCTGCTTTCCTAGTGTCCATCAGGACTCCCCTACTCCCTCCTCACCAAGTCACAGAGGGCTGTTAGGAGCGCACACCATGAGGAAGAATGAGGGAAGCTGAAGTCTTCAGATTATTTCTTCTGAGGGTGACACGCACCAGGCCTTACACCAGGAGCTACACCTTTGCTGAGATTAATCTGACATTCCCTGTGGCCTCCATCCCTTCCTGCCTCAGAGCTTTCTGGGCAGAGTTTTATAAGAAATAAGGATCAAGGCTACCGAGAAAAAACTATTTTATGATTTATGGGAAAGAAGTAAAATAATGGATGAACAATTCATCAGCTAAGAGGACTTGCTGGCATGCTTCAGGCTCATGTAGTAGAAGCCAAGCAGAGCTGTTTTCAAGCTTGTCACACCCTGGGGTGGTGCATCAGCAAATGAGACACAGACAGGGACATGTTTTAGACGACGTCACCCTGGGTTCTGACAGGATGTGGGGCCACCAAGTGATGTCCAGAGCCTTTCCCACAAGACAGCCACATGGCAGGGCATTGGTGGTGCTGGTGGTGCTGGTGGCAGTAGTGGTGGCTAGGCAGCTTGACCTTTTTCTGAAAAAACAAAGCAAAATGCCCTCCAAAACATGTACATAAAAAACAGGCAGCTAAAAAAAATAGAGAAGTTAAGCAATCAGAATTGTATTTTAGTAAGATGAATCTGGTGACAGGATGCAAGAGAAACAAAGAATTCTGGAGATACAGCTGGGAAGACAGCCCAGTCAGCAATCCTCAGAATTTATATAAAAATAAAATAAAACTCCAGACATGGCGGTGCATGTTTATAATAACAAAGTTGGGGAGGTAGAGGCAGGCTGATCCCTGGGGTTCATTGTTCAGTCAGCCTCACTTACTTGATGAGTGCCAGGCACAAGAAACAGCATGAAGTTGTCTCTCGATCACACACACACACACACACACACACACACACATACACACACACACACCACCACCACCACCAATACACACATGTGCACCTCCCACATAAACAGGTGCACACATGATCATAAAATCAATAAAGAGACCTGGGACATGCAGACATTAGAAATCTGAGGAGAGCGGGTAAGTTCGGGTAGAGATGGTGAAGAAGACCTCTTGGTGCTCCATAGATGGAGCTGGTATCTTGTCTGAATTCAGGAGCTGGGTGAGAGGGCCCACCGAGGGCTGCCTGGAATCCTGGGGGCACTGACCTTGAGCCAGTTTTCTGTTCTGACTCATTAGATTCAAACAAGCCGTAGGAGGCAGTCATCACTGTTCTCCCCCAGGGGGAACTGGGGCATGGGAAAGCAAATCCATTTGGATTTGAACCCAGAACCAACTTTCTGCACATTGGCTGCATGACCTTATTTTCAGTCTGGGTGACTGGAAAGGATGACATCACTTGAGATGGGTGGTCAAGAGAAGGAGCAGGTAGGCATCTGAGTGAAGGCAGGGCGGGTCACAAGGTGCTTATTTGGACACGTGTAGAGTGTTGATATTCTGCTAGTGCCGTAAGGGAACGTGTCCCATGGACTCCGGGTCCCATCGCAGAGAGGAATCTGGTCTTCATTAAAAAGAATGAAACATCTGTAAAAATATGATTGGCTGAGTTTCCTGGCCAAGCTGTTCAAGAAAAGTCAGCTGTGCTAGCAAACAGGAAGGCCATGACCCAGCTGAAGGTCTAGCCATAGAGGTAAACAGATCAGGTCCCTCGGGGCTCTGGCATATTGTGACTGCGGAGACCCCTACAGAAGGGACCAAAACTGAGTCTCCAAGGAGGGGGAGGAACGGATGTTCCTCAGGCTCCTCTCCTCACCATGATGGGAGAGCCTCTCAATGTTGCCTGTCCATTACAGTCACCCAGAGAACCTCTCTTCAGAACCATGCAAACCAGACCTTCCTAAAGATGGGCTCTGTAAGTGGTGTCAACATGAACCAAGGTCATTTTTCTTGGGAAAGGGGGCAGGCTGTGTTTTGAGATGACTGGAAAGAGGACATGTAATTAGAACTATAAAGCACTTGCACATACTCAAGTTATTTCAGGATTATCTACCTGATTGCCCTCCACTGACTGCATGGAGAAACATGAACTAAATACAGGAATGACTTATTTGGGATCAGTTGTTTACTGGAAAAGCCCTTGCCAGAACTCAAATCTGCTGATGCCCACATTCAGGGCTCTAGAATAACTTCCCACAGGACAGCTCCACAGAGGGGAGGTCAAGTTCACCTGTACTCTCATATAAAGATGAAGGTCTTAAAGTAGCTGTGGTGCACAGAAATTCATCTAAAAATAAAGTCCAGTGACTGTGTGGGAATATAATGGAGTAGCATCCGGGACACCCAGCAGGGGAGAGCTGGAGATGGTCAGACAGCCTGGCAGCCTGGGAGCAGAGGGGTGGTTGCCAGGAAGGATGGGGTAGTGATGAGTGAGTGGTGGGCACAGGGCTGGGGAATGAGGCACAGAGAGTGTCTGGAGGGGGCTGTGATACCCCACAGGGTCAGCAGGTCTCACAGTCTGGGCTCTAGACACAAGCCTGCAGCACGTTGTCTGGAAAGTGAAGAATCTAGTTCCTGCAGGTATTGTCCATACTGACTCTGGGCCTTAAAGGGAATACCCCTGTTGCAGAGTATTTGTTTACACTGTGTGAAGATGTGCCACTGTGACTGGTTTAATAAAGAGCTTAATGGTCACTAGCTAGCCAGGAGAGAACAGGCAGGATTTCCGAGGAGAGAGATAACTCTGGGAAGAAGAGAGGCAGAGAGTCACAGGAGACTCTGAAGAAGTCGGACATACGGTACAGAGCAGAGGTGACTGAGCCATGTGGGAGAATGGAGATTAATAGAAACAGGTTAGTTTGAGTTATAAGAGCTAGCTAGGGCGAGTCTAAGATAAAGGCCAAACTTTCATAATGAATAATGTCTCCATGTGGTTATTTGTGGGCTGGTGGTCATGACGAAAAAATACAGCTACATACCACCTTCCCAAGCGGGCAATTATCTGCTAATTTGGATACATCTGTATAATTTAAAATACACTGCTGGGGTTGGGAATGGCGCTCAGTTGGCCGGAGTGCTTGCCTAGAATGCACAAAGTCCTGCGTTTGATCCCCAGGCAGCACATAAAGCTACAGCTGGTGATTGTGTGTGTCTGTGATCCCAGCATCCCAGATTTCTGGAGCACATAAAGCTACAGCTGGTGGTGGCGTCTGTGATCCCAGCATCCCAGATTTCTGGAGCACATAAAGCTACAGCTGGTGGTGGCGTCTGTGATCCCAGCATCCCAGATTTCTGGAGCACATAAAGCTACAGCTGGTGGTGGTGGTGTCTGTGATCCCATCATCCCAGATTTCTGGAGGTGGCGGGTAGAGGACCAGAAGTTCAGGGTCACCAAGTCGCAGCTATGTGGTAATTTTGAGGTCAGCCTGCCTCAAAACAAAACAAAAACACCCAAAACTTGTCTTTTCCCATTCCCACAACTGTTCAAGGAAAGCTTTATTTTCCTACCTCTGCCATGCATGTGCAAATTTTCAGCATAATAGTTTATGGAGATGCTGAGAACAGGGAGCTGCTGCACTCACAGTAGCACACGTGACTATGTCATGCGGCTGTGGATGGCAAGGCTCAGAAATGTCAAAACCATTTAGTGGGGCCAGCAAATGTCTCAGAGAGTAAAAATGCTTATGATGCAAGGCTGATGACCTGAGTTCGTTCCCTGGGACTCACGAGGGGAAGGAGACAACTGCTTCAGCTCTCACCTGTAACACTTGTGACCTCTGAACCCCCCCCCCCCACATACTCCATGGCTTAACATGAATGTACAAACGCACATCACGCACAATAATGATAATAATAATGATGATGGTGATGATGATGATGATAATTTTATTTAAAAAAAACCATTTAATGCTAGCTTGGGGTGATGGCGCATATGTAGCCTTCCTAGACTGAGGCTAAAGGATTGGGAGTTTGAGATCATCCAATGCTATATGGCAAGACTGTCTTAGAAAATACCACGACTACCACCAGCACCACCACCACAACCAGCATCACACCAGCACCAGCAGCAGCATCACCAGCAGCAGCAGCATCACTATCACCACCAACAGCATCACTAGCAACAACAAAGCGAATCCCAGAACCATCAACCCAGATACAGGCTAGTTACCCACATGAGGGCTCTTTTTTTTCTTCTTTAAATCTGGTGGTATAAAGTAGCTCCAATACCCGAGTCTTTTTTTTTTCTTCACATGGAGTTGGGATGGTTTACATGGGAAAGCCTTTATCACAGTTCCTGGCAAACAATCACTACTTGATTCTTAACAAGTCCTAAATCCCCCGCACTGCTCATGAACAAGCCAGCGTTGGACTCTAGGCCAGGGTGGTACACCAACATGGATGTTGAAGATAACAGACAATAAGCCAAGTGAGAAGGAAAAGGAGCCTGCGTTTATAGAGAGCTGACTACTTTCCACACACTGCTATGCAGGAAAGCATGCCCCCCCCCCCCCCGCCACCAGAAGGATTGGGAAGGTAGTCCCACACCCAAGTCACAGCATAGGAGTGAGAGATGTGGGGTCAGACTGACTGACATGGGGTCCTGTAGCTTTGGTCACCTCAGGGGCTCTCACACTAGCACCTATCAGAAACATCTGCAGGGCTTTTCAAACTCTAGGTTCTGGGCCTAGAGAGATGGCGTGGGATTAAGATCACTTGTTGCTCTTCTAGAGGATCAAGTTCGGTTCTCTATTCTGCAGCTGACCCCGACTTCAGTGGACCTGATGCCCCATTCTGGCACACATATGGCATGCGCTCACACAGGCACAAACATGTAAATAAAAATAAGAACAAATCTTTAAAAGCACACCTAGAGTTCCTCCTCTGATAGTTTCTCATTCAGTCGACCTGAGATGGGGCCTGGAAATGTGGGTTTCTAGCAAGGTCTCGGGTGATGTCAACGCTGATGGTCTGGGATGCTGTGGGGGCATCAGCAGACTGAAGCTGCCTGTCTGTGAGACTCATGGTGATGACAGACCCTCTAGGCTGTCAGAAGCCTCTGTAAGTCCAGGCCTGCCCTTGGAGTACACAGAAGGGTGGATGGAAAAAACACGTCCTTTATGGGTTCCCTGTTTAAAGGGTATCATCTGTGACCTCAGATACGGGACTCCCACTGGGTGTTTTATTATTTATTCACTTGACAGGAAATAGACACTCAATCCTATGAGACACCATGCTATTGGCTGAAGGATTCACCATCGAGGAAAACTCCTTTGAGGTCTTAGGAGGAGCCCTTGCATGACCTGCCAAGGACAGCGCAGTCTTTGCAGGAAAAAAACAGTCCCGACAGAAAACTCACTGCTAGATCTTTCCAGAGAGCCTGTGTCCCACAGCCCTTCAGAGCCATCACACTCACACATGCCAGGCATCGTCAAAACAGTAGCCATGCTGGGAGCAAGAGCTCCCAGCCAGAAGATGACATTAAAACCATGGCATACAGGACAATTTGTATACCTTACACATGTATAAATTACGAGGTCTACATGGATACAAAAGCTTTCTAAGGGGACTGAATTCCATTCTCTGTCATGCTATTTGTGAGGACCTCGAAAACAAAGTTTGTTTTCAATGGAGGCAGTATTAAAAACAGAAGCTATTATGTACAGGCTCGGCTTCTCTCATGTCCACCATGGAAGCCCCTGGTGTTGTCAGGGCCTCTGGGCAGCCTCAGCACCCCTACAGGTAACCCATCTGCGGTCTGCATCTTCCGAGACAGCAGGGGACTTGCCCCTGGACTTTTCTCCTGTGTCCCCATCTCAGCTTGGCGTCGTCTGCGAACCCAGGGGCTGCCCGAGGGAGTGACACTGCTGTCTGAAGAATAATCCATGCACTTCCGGAAGATCTCGGGGCTGGTGCTGAAATTCAGTCTACCTTCTTCAGCCAGTGGTGATTTTCTGGAGACGCCCTTGCGCTGGGCCAAGGGGCTGCTCCAAGGACTCGAGCATGGAGAGGCATTTGGGCTCAGAAAGATACTCTGGTGGCCAGAAGGGCTGAGCTTGTTGATGGCCATATGCCGCCGGCCAGCCATAGGAGAGGTGGGATTGCTCTCAGGGTCAGACGAACTGTTGGCGGAAGACTCATCCCCCATGTACTGAAGCTCCTCCACTCTCTTGTTCAGGGACCTGCTTAGGTGGGTACTTGCTGTGGACTCATCATCGTGGTTCCTATCTTTGAGGGGTTTCTTTTTGGGTGGCTTCATCCCAATCAAGACGGCTTTCATGTTGTCCCTGCCCTGAGATTCAGTGACCATGAATTCATGGGCTTTAATAGCCGCATCTACCTCTTCGAACTCCACAATGGCACACTCCTGGGTCCCCACCTGGCTGTAGCGGCTGCTGATCCTCCGGACATCGGGGGGCAGCTCTCTCCCAGGTTTGAGGATTCGCACCGATGAGATGACTCCAAACGTCCCAAAGAGCTTGAGCAGATGTTCCATCACCTTCTCCTGCACTCTTCCGTTCTTCTGGGGCGTGGCCAGGGCCCAGAGCTTAGGGGACAGGTGTAGATCATACACCAACAGCATCTTGCTGGGGAGGTTCTCATTGGGGAACAGTGGCACAGGGGTGGTCCTCCTAACCTTCCGGTGGTCCTCATTTAACTCCAGGGTGACTGAATACTTCAAGGCGTGTGCCGTGGTTCTCCAGTCCCGTGTGAGGTGTTTCACCTAAAGAACACAAAGCAGGTCTGAATGGTACCTCGTCTCCTTTCCGTACTTGTAAATGCTATACCCTCCCTCCTTCCCTTCCTCACCTCTGTAACACCAATGAATAGAGTCATACCTTTTGTGGGAGACACTCAAATACCAGTCAGAGAATGAGTAAATGAAAAATTTCTCTTACCACTTCTTCAATGGTTTCTTTCCTTTAAAAATCTTTAATAAACTTTATTATAAAAATTGTAAAAAAAACACATGTTGCTGAAATTAGCCAGACCCAAAGTCTACATTGCAGTGATATATTATTTATGATTTATTAAACCTTGCCTGAGAATTCAGAAAGTAAAGCTACAGAGGTCAGGCAGTGGTGACACATACCTTTAATCCCAGCAGCCATACTAGCTAGCCAGGCAGTGGTGGCACACACCTTTAATCCCAAGATTTAGGAGACAGGCGGATGGATCTCTCTGAGTTAAAGGCCACCATGGCCTACACAAGAGTGAACAGTAACAGAACTCATGCCTTTGGTCCTAGCACTTGGGTTTACATGCCTTTAATCCCAGCACTAGGGAGGTGGAGACAGGAATGATATGACTGGGCGGAGAAAGGAATAAAAGGAGGAGGAGACTAGAATAGAGAGCTTTTGTCTCTGAGGATTCACGGAGACAGGATTGCCGTTTCAGCTGGGTAGAGGTAAGATCTACTGGCTTGACTGCTTTGCTTCACTGATCTTCAGCTTGAAGCTTGAACCCCAGTATCAGTCTCTGGGTTTTTAATTATCATGTTACATTACATATCTCAGTGAACAATTAGAATAGCCATTCTGAAGCTGGGGAGCTTCACACTGGGTTTTACACTTTCACTATCAAATGCGTTTTATGCAGTTATCCACCACCCAGACAGAAACATCCAGAAAAGAGTTAGACTAGTAAATGGCTTTAGATCCTCCTTCATAACTCACGTCCTGCACCTGCATTCAGTCCTTCCTCATCCTAATAGCCTTTCTTGCTCGCTTTTCTACACATTAACTGCACTCACGCATATTTATTCATGTACATGCACACGCTATGGGCTAGATTCTGCAAATAAGAGAGGACAGCTTTTTCCTTTCTGAAATTGTGTAACTTCACCCAATATTATACATTCTAGGCCTATCCATTTCCCTGCAAATGTTGAGTACATTTTTTCTTTAGAGCTGAGTAGTATTCATACACACACACACACACACACACACACACACACACACACACACCAGATCTTTCATTGTTCGTTCATTTGTTGGTGGGCAGCCTAGATTAATTCCAAGTCTTTGCTGTAGTAACTAAAGCCAACATAATAACAATAGCTCTGGTTTCTTTTCAGACCATAAACACATTTTGCCTTTTTTTTTTTTTTACAGTACTTGGGATTGAGCCTTGAACCAAGGGCATCATGCATGGAGCTACAGCCACAGCCCTTCTTTCTTCAGCCTCAGATCTGGACAGCAGGATTTGGAGCAGTGCTGGGCAATGGAAGAGTGCACGGCAGTAGAAATCCTCACAGTTCACAAGTCAGATTCTGTACGCTCTAGAACAAGGCTGTGATGTACATAGACCCAAGTCTCACCTCCATCCACTAGGAAGACTTGGAAAATTACTCAGTCTCTCAGTATACAACCTCCTCTTCTAAGTGCTAGAGATACTAAAAATGTCTACTTTGCCGGGTGGTGGTGGCACATGCCTTTAATTCCAGCACTTGGGGAGGCAGAGGCGGGTGGATCTCTGTGAGTTCAAGACCAGCCTGGTCTACAGAGCAAGTTCTAGGACAGGCTCCAAAGCTACACAGGGAAACAACAAAAAATCTGCTTCATAACACCATTACAAAGATGAAATGAGGACTTGGGAGATGGCTCAGTTTGTAAAGTGCTTGTCATGTAAACATAACGACCTGAGTTTGACTCCCAGAACCCATGCGAAAAAGCCAGGCAGGGTGACATGTGCACTGGGGAATCAGAGACAGGCTTGTCAACCAGCCAACAGCCGGTCAGTTCCAGGTAGGGAGGGACCCTGTATCAAAAAATAGGGTGGTTGGCTTCTGAGGAATGACACGATTAATCTTCAGCTACTATATATCTGCACTTACACATGTACACACACACACATACACACTCTCTCTCTCACAGATTAAATGAATAGCAAAAAATAGAGACACATTTGTACACAAAATTTAAAATAGTAGTTTACTCTCCAAGAATACCCAGTAAGAAATGTGCTATCACTGTTTCAAATATATAAATGTCGCAAGTGAGCTTTGGATAGTCCTGGGAACTAAATGTAGAATGTCAGGCAAGCAGTCTTCCATGAGCTATAGCCCCAGCCCAGAGCTTTTCTTCTTCTTTGAGACAGGGTTTCACTGTATAGTCCAGGCTGGACTCAAACTCATGACCCCTCCAGTCTACGCCTCCAAAATTCTGGGGCTGTAGGCAGTCACCACTGAATGTGCTGCTACTTTGAAAGGATTTGGATGTCTGACAGTCTCCGGAGCTGTGATTGACAGCTGATAGAGAGGGACCTCCAAAAGATCTCCCCTGTTCCACTGTAATCTCCCCAAAAGTAGCAGGCACAGACACCACATGGAATTACAATGGCCCGGGCCTCTTGAAAAATGAAGAAACAACTCCTCCCTTCCCTCCCATGATGGAAACTGTGTGTACTGATGCTGCAGTATATGAAAAGCTATATTTATTTCATAAAATGGCAATTTTACAGAGGCCCACTTCCAGTGAAGGGCCTGTTAGGGAAATGAGTCATCCCCAAGAAGTGGTGGATGTGGGTGGGGTGGGTAACCTCAGCCTGGATGGGGAAATCACCCAGAATCCTCTGAGGCCAAGTCCAGCAGGCTGATCTGCAGAAGCAGGAATTCCCCGTGCAGAGAAGGCACAGAAAGCAAGAAAAGAAGTCTTGCTTTTCGGGCAGGGCTGGGAAACCCCCACAGAGCTCCAAGTCCTGACTGACATGCTGCTGCAGCATGTACACTGTTCACTCTGACCTGTGGCCTCTCATTATTAGCACCAAGAAACCCTAGGTCATCTACAAAGAGTCCTTGGGCTGATCACTACACCACAGAGAAGCAGGCCTGGGCCGACTGTTGGATTTCTAGTGAACAGTCAGTCAGTCAGTCAGTCAGTCAGGAATCCAGCAGGGGCTCGTAAGGATGAAGGGCACTGCAAGGTTGTAGGAAAGCCAAGGCCTGGCAGGATGGAGCCATCTGTGGAAACAGCTGAGAAGGGAGCGTGCAGGAGAGACGAAGAAATCCCTTCTAAGCTTGAAGTCAAGTCAGAGCAGGGAAGCATGTGCTGCCTTACCAGGACGGGTGAGCACTAAGGAGGACCATGTCCTACCAGAGAGGAGAGCTGTTGAGGACTGGGGCACACCCAGAGGCAAGAGACAGGTCCCCGGGAAACCTTGCTTACTCTGTGGGCATCTCAGGTCCATGTCTGTGATACTTTTCCATAGTTTCGAATATCACATCAGAATGGGAACCAGCAGCCTGGAGAGATGGCTCAGTAGTAAAGAACACTGGCTGCTCTTGTAGAGAACTTGGATTCAGTTCCTAGCACCCACGTGATGGCTCCCAACAGTCTCTAACTCCAGTTACAGAAGACCTGATGCCCTCCTCTGGACTCTGAGGGTACTGCATACACATGGTAAACACACACACACACACACACACACACACACACACACAGACATGTTTTCTTTTAAGAAAGAAGTTTGACCTTGGGCAGCTTTTAGAACTCTGTCAGATTGTCAGAAACTCTGTGTGATGGTTGCCCATCATCGTTAACCTGACTAAATTGAGAATCTCTATGGACACAAGCCTCTGGATGTGTCCGTGAGGAGGCTCCCATAAAGAGGGAAGATGAGCCCTAAATGTGGTTGTACGATCTCAGGGCCAGATCCCTGACTGAACAAAAGAGAGAAGGCAAGTTCAGCAGCAGCTTCAGCACTTGCCCCGCTCTGCTTCCTGACTGTGGGTGGCACCACGCGACCAGCCGCCTCACCCTGCTGCTGCTGTGCCTTCCTTGACATGACGGGGTGCACCTTCAGCACTGACCCAAAGCCTTATGCCACACTTGTCAGGTATTGTAATCTCCTAGTGTTTGCTGCCTTCCTCTGATACGTTCCTCTGACTAAGCAGGAAGCCTTCCATAAGGAAAAAGTCTCAGCTCTGACTTGGGGGGTGTGACTTGGGGAGAGTGAACTGGGGTGTGTGTGAATTGGGGGTGTCCACCTTGCTGCTGGTTTTAAAGAGAGATTGCTCCTGAGTGGATCTGTAAGTGGCAGCTAGGAAAGGAGAGAAAACCAGGGTGGCTCCTGAAGCCCTTGGGGAGCACAAAAGGGGGGCATGTAGAGGATCCCACTGGCTTTTTCATCTAGAAGTCCCCAACCCTGGAAGTATTTTTCATGGCAGAGCCTGTGGTCTGAACATGAAGCATTCCTTCCCATCGGAACTTTGCAATCCGTATTCCTCCCCCAAGACCGTATCCCAACGCCACCACTCCAAGAAGATGCCTCAGTTCTCTAGACAGCGTTCATTGCTCTGGTCAGCTAGTCCCCAAATATCTTTATGTCTTCCAGCAGTTTGTCTGTGGTTACCCCACAGCATTTCATGGATCTCTTGTCTTCCTTTGGAATGTGTTTCAATGAAAGACAGAATACCATATTAATTTTGTACCTCTTACACGGAACACAACACTCATCAAATTCAAAGAATAATATGTTTGGTGGATGAATAAAAGAAAAAGAGCCCAAGAAGAAGGCAGAGTACACCAGGGAGCCAGACAGAGACAAGCTCCAAGATGTGGAGATTTCCTCCAGCGCTCTCTGATGAAGTATGCAGACATTGGGGCCAGGCACACTCCTTCTGTGGACCCACTCCTTACATAAGCCGTTATGCAACAAGCTGCATAGTGCTTTCCCATTCTAGTAAATACACCCCCCAGGGGAGATACAGAGTTATTATTCCAACTGGTTAGTCAGTCCTCTGAGAGCAGGGAGCTTGGGGCCCAAGTTCTGCATCTGTCCACAGCAGGGACGGGCAGTCTCCCGCATCGTTGTCAGTGCCCCCTCAGCATCTATCATTCTGGTACACAGAGTTCCCTTTGGTGTCACACAGAGCAGAGCATGTTGGAGTCACAGTGGAGGATTTTCTCTCCCATCCCATAGTGACTCAGCTTCTCAAGTGGAAAGCATGAGTGGGTGTCGTGCAATTCTAGACTGACAGGCATCTTTCAAGGTCTCCAGGACCCCCTGTTCTGGTGAAGCATCCTCTGAGCATCCGTGTGCCTGGCAAGAAGACCCAAACATTACTGAAGACAAGTCACAGCATTTCTTACTAACCACCAGCTGAGATCTGTCCTAGCACTCAGAACCCTTTACATAGCACGCAAGTATGTTCTCAAGAATGCTTTCATAGCCCTCATGTGTGTGTGTGTGTGTGCGTGCATGCACATATATGGTAACCAGATGTCAATCCTTGATGTCATTCCTCTTATGATCTGTGTCCCCCCCCCCACACCTCCTATCTATCTATTTTCAAGACAGAGCCTCTCAGTGGCATAGAGCTCCCCCAGAAGGCTAAGTTGCCCTTAGACACACAGATATTTTGCTACCTCCCCAGCTCTGGAATTACAGGCATGGAACCAAGCTTGACTTTTTCATGTGTGTTCTGGAGATCAAATTCAGGTCCCCATGCTTGCATGGTAAACACTTTATTGCCTGATTTAGCCCCTAGTGTCACTGAATCTCTTCTCTTGATAATTTTTCTTTTTCAGGCATCATATTTAATTAAAAATTTTCTGGGCAAGAGGGCCTGTGGCAGGGGGTGGGTGGTGGGGTCCAAAGCAAAACAAAATAACAAAATGATTAACGCCACAAGGCCCACACCTCAGAAACACTATGAGCAGCCTCTGGGAAGCCGGCCTCACCTTTTTGAAGGAGGTGAGCAGCTTGACGCTCACGTAGCCCAGCTTGTTCCTCCGCACGTGCTTGAGCAGGAAGGCATCCTTCTCCAGGTTCTCATCCGAAAAGTAGAACTCAATCTGATCCACCAGCTTCCTGATGAGCTCCTCATCTGGGGGCTTCCACTCCGGCTCCAGTTCCTCGCGATCATTCTCACCCCCACTAGTCGTGGCACTGCTGAGGTCAGAGGAGAATGGCGAGTTAGTTACAGGCTGAACTGTCACCCTCCAGATTCACAGATTGAAGCCTCAGGCCCCAAGAGCCCAGAACTCGGCCTTGTCAGGAGTCAGTCACTGTGGATGTTAATGTAAGGGTAAGCCCACTGTAGAGTAAGATGGCCCTCAATCCCATGCAGATGAGCTCCTCATGAAAGCCAGGAACTTGGGCACAGATAAGAACCGGGAAACAGTTACTCAGGTGAAGAATATGGTGACACAGTGGAAACCAAGCCGGCCAGGGAGAAGTCTGGCAGCTCCTTCCCCAGATCCACGGACAGGGAGCAGGTCCCTGCTCCATCTCTTCCTTCTACTCCCATTTCTAAATGTACATATTCTCCAAACATCCATCCTTGAGTGTACATTTGATCTTATCTGAACTGGACCCCTCATTTATGACTTCTCTGTTGGTTATATACTATGTAGCATGTATCCAGTTGTCATGGTAACCCTTGGAAATTAGACTTGTCATATCTGAACTGGCTTCCTTAAAGGTGGGCTGACCATAAAAATATTCCGAAGGCTCTGTCCTCAATCACCAGAGAAGTTAAGCTTTGGTTTTAACAAGTATAGAAGATCTTGAAAATAATAACACAGGGCTGAGACTCAATTGGTCAAGTATTTGACACAGGAATATGAGGGCCTGAGTTCAGATTCGCACCCAGCATACAGGTAAAAAGTCAGCAGATGGTAGTGCCGACTGTAATAAGCAAGGCTAGCCAAATTGGTGGGCCTCAGGTTCAAAGAGAGTCTCTGCCTCAAAAAGGTAGAGCACAGTGAGAAAGACTCCACATATATGTATATGCACATGTATACATACAAACACACCTGCACAAAAATAAACTAAAATCTGTGTCACTCAGATGCCAGCAAAATGCACTCATTCCCAAATGACATACATGGATTTTGTCTTCCCTCCCCAGATTCCCACCTCCAGGTATGATTTTTAGAAGACAGTAGATCCGGGTATCTGGACCATAGGGCCTGTCCTGGAGCCCTGGGCTTTCCAAGACCACGCTATGCCAGCGATACTCCATACAAAAACAAAAACTTGAGCTGTTATCTGGTTGGGGGGAAAAGTGTCTTTCTTTATGGCCACATGGTCACAGCCACTAGGGAGTACAGTTCAAATAAGAGCCAATGTCCACCCTTAGAGGATGTGAACATATAGAAATGGGAGGAGAAAGAAGAGACAGAACAGGCAGATAGATGGAGGGAAGAGTCAGGGAAGAGCAAGTCACCTATGCCCAGAGGGGAGAGGGTATGGAGGGGTAGGCGATGGTGTTGAATCCTGCGGCGAGGTGCAAGAGGACCATCTGGGGCACGGAGCCCAGGCAGACATGTTCTGGAGGGGTGTCTCTGGAGGGGTGTTGCATAGGGCAGGCCTGGCTGCGCCCCGTCACCCCCATTGAGATGGGGGATGAGTGCTGTGCAGGGAGGAAGCAGACACAGCTGGCCTTGGGAAGCCCAGGGCTCCAGCCTAGGTCCTGAGAGGCAGAGCCTCCGCTCGCTGCCTTCTTTCTGTCTTGATCTGTTTATGTTTACCTCTGATCAGGGATCAGCTGCTCCAGTATGGGAGTAGAACTCATTGATCAGTCTGCCCTGCTTTATGTGTGGGTCATTCATTGTAAGTTCTATTGTTGGCCAATGTACCAGAGCCCAACCAAAACTCTCCACTGACCACCATCATATACCCTATCCTATCCCCCACTAACTGACATTGTTATTGGCTGGTATCAGAGTTGTTAGGCGTTTGTAGTCGTATTCACTGGTGTAGGGTCTGAAGGTACCCCATTATAATATAATAATTTAGGGTCACTTAAATCCCATGGCCTCATCTTCCAACGTTAAAGCTTTCTCTTTTTTTGTTTTCTCGAGACAGGGTTTCTCTGTGGCTTTGGAGGCTGTCCTAGAACTAGCTCTTGTAGACCAGGCTGGTCTCGAACTCACTGAGATCCGCCTGCCTCTGCCTCCCAAGTGCTGGAATTAAAGGCATGTGCCACCACCGCCTGGCAACATTAAAGCTTTTACTTTATTGTTGGTCCTTTACTAGCCTTCTGTCTGTTGGCAGACAGATTTTCATGTAGTCCAGGCTAGCCTCAAACTCACTATATAGTCGAGCATTAGCCTGGGTTCCTGATCCACTTGCCTCTGGCTCCCATGTGTTGGGAAGACAAGGGTTGCACCACCATGCCCAGCTTACACAGTGATGGAGATCAGGCCCAGGGCTTCGGGCATGTTCGGTAAGTACTCGGGCAGTGGGACCACATCCTGGATCTGTTTGCTTTTAAGAGTACGTTTAAGATCGTCTCTTACCTGATTGGTGTTATCTCAATCACTGCTCATTAAACATATTTGTGCTGTTTCATGCCACCTTTGCAGTCTCTCCTTCCAAATTTGATTAGAAGAACGTCTACTCCATTTTCCTTAGTTTATTACCTCACTCTGTACTGCAAAATAGTATTCCAAGTGCTGTCCAGAGATAGATATGAAAGCTGAAAGTTAATCTGTTTTATTATTGTGGCTGTGTAAACACATTCCCTGCAGAGCAGTTATTTGCTAAGGTAACATTTATTTAAGTGCTGGATGGGGATCAAATCCTATCCTGGGTCTTGGGCCTTCCAGGAAGGTTCTCTAACACAGAGCTACAGTTTTGTGGTTTTTTTGTTTGTTTGTTTTGTTTTCAAGGCAGGCCATACAATGATGGTCAGGCTAGCCTTTATGTCGCTGTGTTGTTCAGGCTAGCCTTGGATTCTCCAGATCTTGGTGCCTCCACCTTCCATGTGGTGGGATTACAGATATGCACTGCCATGCACAGTTAAGGTTGTATTTATTTTCTGAATGTGTCCTGATAGCTAAGTGACCATCTGAACTGATCCGAGCTTATCCTTTCTCGTATGCCATCTGTCTTTGCCTTAGTAGTGAAGGGCAGTTATTGATCCTCAGATTGCATCCTCCTGCCTTTTTTTTTAAACAAGAGCTCGTGTGTGTGTGTGTGTGTGTGTGTGTGTTTTCACATGCATATGGGTACATGTGTATGTGCTGGGTTTACAGGTAGGCCTCCATGCCTACCTCACACTGATGGAGATCCAAATTCTGGTCCTCATGCTTATATAGGAAGTGCATTGCCGACTGAGCTATCTCCCCAACCCTAGACTGTTCCCTTTTAAGAGCATTCTGTTCTTGTTTGCTGGATAGAATAGCTTAAATTCCATGGCAGGGTACTGACTTTTAAAACACCACCACCTCCTGTTCTTCTAATTACTTTTCATGCTATTGCTTTGCTTCAAGTGACTAATAAACGATTCACTTTTTGTTTAAAATTTCAATAAGCTTATTTTAGAATAGTTTTAGAGTTACAGAAAAGTTATTATAATAGCACAGTGAGTTCCATATGTCTCACACCAGGCTTATTTATTACTAATGTCTCCTAATACTGCAGCACACTTCTTAACAGAGACAATTATGTAGTGTCATTCGCTCAAGTACATAGTTTAGACTTCTGTCATTTTCCCCTAAAGGATCCCATCCAGGAATCCTCATGAAGTGCTGTATTACACATCTCCCAAGCCTCCTCTTGGCTCTGACTTTCTTCAGATGTCCTTATCTTTGATGACCTTGATAGCGTTGAAATGTCCTAGTTAAGCATGATGTGGAATGTCCTGTCATTGAGGTTTCTCTGATGCCTCCACCATGATTAATTCAAGGCATGAGATCTGGGGAGGAGGACCGCAGAGGTCAACTTCCATCCTCCTTACAACATATCAGGACACAGCAACACGACTTTGCACTGTGCTGGGCAGGTTTCCCCACCTAAAACCATTCCTTTCCCTTGGAAGAAATCAGGATCCCCTGCCTAGGCTCCATATTACTCAGTTGGAAGGAGGAGGACCTAGTACCTTCCTTAGTGAGTTAAATGGTTTCCCCTGCAGATCTGTACCCTTGTTGGTTTTCTTCCTAGTAGGCTCTAAAAAACTGGAGGGGGCAGGCTTCCATTTAGAGCAAACATGACGAGAATCACCGCTGAGCTTTCCACCCAAAGCTGAGAGGCTTTTCCCTGTAGCTCCCAGATCCCCTTAGCCTCCTTAGAACTCTGCAGTAAAGCATTCAGTTCTTTCAGAAACAGCTTCACTTCCTTTCTCCTGCGTGGCAGTACCTGCCTTTTTCCTGACTCTCTTTGCTGGTAGACAGCCTGGAAAACAGGTCTAAAGGGAGAATGTAAATTAAATTACCCTTCAGATATTGCTTCTCCTTTTATTCTTGTATTTTCATCCATTTCCTAAGCAGAGCCTTTCTCTGTTCTATCTCCCACCTCCTCCCACCTCCTGTGCTGTATTTTGGGCTTCAGCCTCCTCCTCACAGTGCCACATTACATATTGTAAAGATGGTGTTAGAATACGCAGCTGTTCTACTTTAATAATATTACTACTGATTGCAACACAGTTCTCATTGCCCACCAAACAAAACTTACAGTGTTTAGCTTCATATTCAAACACACTTAGACTCTAGCTGTCTCCACCATGCAAGCTCATTTCCATTTACTTCCTTCAATGCCCTTTGCTCCAAGCAAATAGAAAGGCCCTGTGTCAAAAGCTTCCTCACTTCATACCCTTGCATACACTACTCTTGACTCCTTGAATGGCTTGTCCCCCTCTTAGCCATGCATCTCCAAAGTGGCTTTCCAGGCCTGAAATCACCTCTAATGCTTGTCTATATTTGTATCGTTGCTCCCTATGTACACATCTTATTAGCACCATGAACCCAAAGTTGCAGGTAGAAGTCATATTGGCTTCTCTTATTCTAGTACCACTTAAGAGGCTTGCACATAATAGAAAGTTTGAAAAGTATTTGTCACATAAAGCAAATAGATTTTGTTATGGTAATTCATATCTACAGAGACCCTTGTTATTTGGTTTTTGTTTAGTTTTGTTTTGAGACAGGAGCACCATGTAGCCTTGGCTGGCCTAGAACTCCATTTATAGACCAGTCTGGCTTTGAAATAATAGAGATCTGCCTGTCTCTGCCTCTTGAGTGCTGAAATGAAAGGCATGCACCACTATTCCTGGTTCTCAGAGACTGTTCTAGAAAGGAAGTGTAGTTACTGTAAATACATATTAATTCCTCTTGAAGAAGACTTAAGGGTATGGATGAATCTCAGTCAGCAGGATGTTTACCAAACACAGAGCAAGTCCTGGGTTTGATCCCAGCACCTCATAAGGAAGGTATGGAGATGCAGGCCTGTAGCTGGAGCTCATGAAAGGTGAAGGCTGGAGGATCAGCTTAGTTATCCTCAGCTACCTGGAATTTTCAGGCCAGCCTGGGCTATGCCCATCTAAAAAATAAGTAAAAGACGTAAAGTTTATACTTAAATATTGTTGTTCACATAAAATATTGTAAACCAAGAAAGGTCTTTGCCATGGCTGTAATTTGGTTTGAAATCAACACAGAGGGTAGAAATTGGATCAGAATACAAGATTGACTTCTGGGGAGCAGTCTTGTAATATTGATCACTTTTCATAAGGAATTTGGAGGAAAAAAATAGTAAAATCTCCAAAGCTGTTTTTCTCATAAAATCTCAAACTAATGTGGGTGTGTTGACTCAATGGTTAATCACAAGACATTCTGAGAAAGGAAAACACCCAGATGCCCATGGAGCCACGAGATCCTCACTAGGACTTCCAGTCCAGGGGAGAGTTTGTGCATTCATAGTATAAATGATCTATGAGAGTGTTTGGGCCACAAAGACAAGGAAATTGATGAACAACAACACGAGGGCAGTGAATACAAAGAAGAAACACCATGTATAAAAGCACTCCATTTCAGAACCGTCTGCGTAGTGTTGTTTTTGATTCTCTTCTACAGTAAGAGAATGAATCAGAGTTAGTTCAGAAGAGGGCAGCCAATGTGATTAAACAGATACAGACATCAAAGGATTCTGGGTTGAGGAAGGAGCTCAGTGATAGAGCACTTGCCTAGCTTGCACAAGGCCCTGGGAGGAGATGGCTCAGTGGTTAAGAGCACTTGGGGGTCTCACAGGGATCTTAAGTTCTGTTCCAAGAACCCACATTGAGCAGCTCACAGCTGACCACTAACTCCCACTCCAGGGAACCCAGTGCCCTCTTCTGGCCTCAGAAGGCACATGCATACACTCCACACACACACACACACACACACACACACACACATGCACACACACACACACACACAAAATAAATGAATCTTTTTGCTGCCCTTCCTTCCTTCCCTTTCTTTCTTCCTCTTAAGATACTGGCTCTTCACTGAGATATTCTGAAAATATCTGGATATGCTCTCAACTTTGGAGAAGGTGTCAAAGGAACCATTATGTTTTGGATGCCACTGGTGAAGGTGGTACTGTATGGCTGGCCCACCAGTTCGCATATATTCTTACAAACATCACAGGGAGTCAAAATTCTCAGTGTGAATAAAAGGAAGCAACAGCAAAATCTTGTAATGCTAAAATTGAATTATTATATAGATTTATTTTTAAAAACAGTCCTATGCCTGAGAGGACCCTGAAAGTGATGATGCCCTGGTAGAAACAAGCACTTTTTATTTTAGGTCTCGGTTTCTAAATGCTTTCTCACTAGTGTTTCAAAAAGCCATGGATTCCTGTGGGAATGCCTAATTCCCATGCCTGGATGAGGAAAAGTACAAATTGAGCCTGGAATATGGAGTTCCCGAAAGTGAGGTTCTGCTCAAAACCAAGAGGACATGTTTCTAAAGGGTGCGTGGATTGAAGAGGCACCTCAAGCTACATGATAGACAGTCTAAGCATCAAAAATAATGACTGTAATTAATTATAACAAAGGGAAACAGGCAAAAGTCCATGAATAGAAAATGGGGGCAAGCTCAAGTTTGAGGAAAGGCCTCATTTAAAGCATCCAGTAAGACTGTCAGCACTGACAGAAACAAAGGTGAGATAATTAACCATTTCTTCTGGTTTCATTAGGAAGAACCCTTGGTCCATCCAGACGATAAGGTAAAGCTCTTTTTCCAAGGAGAGGGGTTGGAAAGGTGGCTAAGAGCACTGGCTTCTCTTCCAGAGGACTCAAGTTCAGCTCTAAGCACCCACTTGGAGGCTCACAAATGACCTGTCAAATTCATGTATCTGATGCCCTCTTTTGGCCTCAATAGGCACTGCATTTAGGTGATACACAGAAACACATGCAAGCAAAACATAAAATAATGAAATAAAATTTTAAATGAAAAACAAATATCTCCCATCAAAGAAAAAAGTCTGTGATCTGATGGCTTTGTTTCTGAACTTCATAAATATTTAAGGAAAGAATGAATACCAGTTCTTCTCAAATTTATCCTAAAGAGCTGATTAGATGAAATACTCCCACATTTGTTTTACAAGTATTACTCCATTATTAAAGCCAGACAGAGGCACTGCAAGAAAAGGAGGTTACAATCCAATACTCCAGAAGAGCACAGATGCAAACAGATTTCAACAACTTTAAAAAGATTGTTATCTGGTAGTCAGAGGATGAACCTGTAGTCCCAGCTGCTTGGTAGGCTCAGGCAAGAGGATAGACCACTTACCCTACGGGTTCATCAGCCTGAGAAACATGCTGAGATTCTACCCCTTAAAACTAAAACAATAAAGAAGAACAGAAGGACTAGGTCTGGAGAGATAGCCCAGCAGTTCACACATTACTCCTCCTGCACAGGGCCGGTGTATGGCATGTATGGTAGCTTGCAACCACCGTAACTCCAGCTCCAGGGGGATCTGATGCTCTCCTTTGCCATCTGGGGAACCTGCATGCCCATGTATACACAATTAATATAGATTTTAAATTTTAATTAAAATAAAGGTATTATCCATCGTAATCAAACAGCACTTATTCCTGGAGTGCAAGGACAGTTCAACATATGCAAATAAAAAACTGTGGTATATCACATTAATAAATGAAGGCCAGGAGGACCACAAAGACAGATCTGTATGATGGAGAGATATTTTAACCAAACAGTCAAATTTAACACCACTAATGGTGAGTCTCCTGAGGTGATGTAAGTCAGTGTCAAGGAACAGCCTATGACATACTCTTGCCAAAATGTTTAGTCCAAATTCAATTAACCTATTAGCCCATAACTTCTGCTTCTATAGGAAGTCTATGGTACAAGGAAATAGGTTAATGAAACTATGAAAACTAATCTAAAAATGAGACATTTAAAAAATGCCTGGCCTTACATTGTTAAAGCAGTAAAACATTAGAAAGAAAGAGGTTAAGAATGTTCTAGATCGAGGCTTCCTAAACTTTTCCCCTAGGAGCCCCCCTTTTTGCCCAAGAATTTTTACATGACCGCAGATATACAAGTATGTAAACTAAATATTTGTTGGTGATAAATAATAAAGACATTTACTTTAAAATAATTTGTTCATGATAATTTTAAATTTTATTTTATGCACATGGGTATTTTGCCTGCATGTATGTCCATGCACCACTTGCATGAAGTACCCATTGAGTCCAGAGGATCCCCTGGACCTGGAGTTACAGTTTTGAGCTGCCATGTGGGTGCTGAAAATCAAACCTAGGTCCTCTGGAAGAGCAGTTGGCTCTCTTAACCACTGCGGCATTTCTCCAACTGCCTAATCTTATCATTTGTTAAAGACAAATTGGCATGATGCTGAGATGGACATTCTAGCTCTTACATAAGGAATGGAGCTTGGCTTGTATTTGGTACTGCAGGATGAAGGGCATTGACCACATTTTTCAGAGATGGTTATTATTTTGATTAATATTTTTCATTGCCAATGCTGACAACACTGTTTTGCATACATATGTAATGCAAAGTGATAGAAAAATGTCTAGAGCCATTTCAGAATTGATTGGAAGTTCTGTGCCAATGCCAAGCCAAAACTCATTTAAAAATATTTCTGGGAAGCTCAAATTAACCCAGATAGCAACTGTTAAAATCAGCCAATTAGTCAGGAGTTGGAGAAATGGATTACAGGTTAAGAGTGCTTGCCGTTCTTCCCGAGGACCTGAATGCGAGTCCCAGCATCCAGTTTGGCCAGTTCACAACCACCTGCAGCTCCAGTGCCAGGGGACTGGACACCTTTCCCTGGTCTCTGTGAGAACTTGCACTCATATACACCCCCATACACACAATTAAAAATAAAATAAAAACAAAATCTTAAAATCAGGCAATTAAAAATTAATTTGATCTATGCCAAGGAATGACTAACTACAAAAATACAGAAAGTGTTTCCCATAATTAAACCATCATGTTTCTATGAGAGCAGAACACTTTGTACACACAGCAAAAACACTTGCAATCAATACATCCATAGTCTTGAATCTGAGTTGAGGTGTTTGGGGCAGCATTTACTGGCAAAATACGCATGCTATCCTCAGAACCAAGGCTGCCGTGAAGCCACAACACGGGCAAGCACTACCAGAAACATCTCACATTTGTTAAACAGTTTTTATCGTTGCTAAATTGTTCAGGACCTTGCCACATTTGGGGAGTGATGCCTTCTTTTGATCTCCATGGGCATCTGTACCCCACCCCTACCCCCAGGGTCTGGCTCAACTGCTGTCTTTACAGGTTCATCATTTTTCAGAAGCTGAACTCTCCACTAAAAGATTCTTCTGAGACAACACACTATGCAAACTCTGCCTCAGCTGACTGGCTGCTGGTTGGAGACAGCTGGAGAAGATGACTGTGGGATGTTGACCATGGAACTTGACTATGAAAACCATCTGAGAGGTTTTATTAGGGAGTTATTGCTCATTTCCCAAGCTGGCAATGGCTTCCTAGGGAACATTCCTGTTAAGAGTTACAAGATGAAGTATTTCACGTGCGACTCTGTATAACATACTTCCATGTGTTCCTGAGAGACCATGCACATCACATGCCTCTAACAAATACAATAGAATAACAACAGCAATGGTTCAGTTATTCCTTATCCTCAGGACTACGTACTGTGTATGTGCAAAGGGTTAAGACGAAACTGCCTCCAAGGTCTCTCTTCTCACAGAGGGGAACATGTGGCTTTTCACACTACGAAGTGAGTGTATTCATCCCACATATTTAGTAGGTGTCTGGTCCATTCTGCACCAGGAGCTCTAGGCACAGAGCTCAGAGACCTTCGAGGGAGGTGTGCCTGGATTTAGGACTGTAAAAGGTGTTAGACCTAAAATGCACAGAGTACCAAAGCAACACAGCGGAGAGGGACCAACCTACCTCACCAGGAGGGGCATGGGACTTTGGGGGAAGAGGCAGACTTTGCAAGGCTGACATGAAATCCAATATAGAATGGAGATGTGGGTGGGCAGAAGTGGGCGGGCATAAAAGGTACCCCCCCTCAAGGCCCGCCACCATGCTCAGGGGAACAGTGCCCCAGGAGCATGAAATAAGACAGGAGGCAGCCATGGGCTGATGGGGTGAGGAAGGTGGGTGTAGGATCTTAAGCAGATTTAGGAACTGGGACTCCTTCCTTCAGGCACTGGGAGCTGAGAACATTCACCATGCTGGGCCCAAGCGGGGACGTCATTATCCTGCCCCTGACTGAGTCTCCTCATGCTCCACTAGTCTGAAGAGTCACAGGGACTTTCAGGGAGCAACTCTAGGCCAGTAGGCACTATAAAGTGTAGCAGACTGAATGCTCCATGATCCTTGAGCCACTGGCACTGAGAGTGATGATGAAGGGTGGCCCTGGACTGCCCTGTGAGGGACAAGGCCCCGAGGATCAGTCTTTCCTAAGACTCCATAGAGAATCTTTCTAGGACCATGAAATAAGTGGGGCCTTAACCTTGGCTGCTGAGGAGGCCGCAGCTTTTGCTGTAGTCACAGGCAAGCGAAGCTCCAAGGTCTTTTGCATGACCTCTGGGGTTATCTGGCTCCGTGGCTGTCTTTATGTGCTCATCTCTTTTATGCTAGGCACAGAGGGAGCTTTTTGTACAATGATGCCAGGACACTTAATTATGTCACTGTCCCTGCCCTAAACTGTGACACTGGCATTTTCTCTTACAACAGCTGCATCTGCTGATCTGACCTGAAATCCCGGGGTCCAGACCCTTTTAACCAAGGCCCCGTCTCTTTGAACTGGGGGAGGGGCAGCCCCCTAGACGTGGCCCCAGTATGCTCCCATGCTGGAATTGAGCCTTCTCTCAGCGATAGAGAGGGTGCTTCTGCAAAGTCTTCACAGCTGAGAGCCTATGCACAGTATCTCAAAGGAGGAGTCTTACCAAAGGCCTCTCGGCATTCTTCAGCGTTTGTCCATGTCATTGCCATGTCTCTTTTCTCACCGGCTCCATGTGGGGTGTCTCTTTAACCACCATAAGAAAACCAGGGTTGCAAAGGGCCTAAACATTAGCGATGGGTGTCTGGCTGAGGAGAAAGCTCAGGACTCAGGAGCAAGGTCAGACGGGTGCCATGCCAACTACAAGCCACTCAGCAGTGAGCAGTGGGGAGCCAGCTCCAGGCGCAGAAGACAGGCAGGCAGAAATAGGAACCCCCAGGCTGAGGGAGGTGGTAGCCCTCAGCCATCTCAACTGAGGTCAAGGAAGCTCTCTTTACCAGGAAATCACTCCCTCCTGGGTGCCCCCATCAGCATGTGTCAGCTGTGCCTGGCCTGTGCCCACCCAGAGGCCTAGTGAAGCCATTGGACAGATGAACAGAGCAGGTGATGATGGTGATGAAGGCTCTTTAGGACCACTGACATCAGGGGGAGGCCCAATCACAGGGGGAACTCCAGACTGGGTCAAATGGGGTGCATCCACCCAAGGGGGCGGCGTCTCCTCAGAAGTGGGAATGGTGAGGAAGGCCCCAGCAGATCTCTCTTTTTGGATCCCAGAGCAGCCCTCACCCCAAGTCTGGGTCCCTCAAATCTCTGCCGCCATCCCAGGAAGCCCTGTCAATCAAGAATTAAAACCTGCTGAGGGCTGGGGCATAGACTGTCCCCCAAAGCCGGCTCTGACTCAGTCTGCAGCCTTCGTGGCGTGGCGGGGTTGAGTCAAACCCTCTATCCTGGTGAGTTGTCGCACACACGGAGCCCCGTGTACCCCCACCAGGCCCGCGCCACCTCGCCTACCTGTGCCCGCGGCTCGGCTCCTCCTCGCTGGCGCTGCCCCAGCCTGGACTGAGGTACCGGGCTGGGTCCCCCGCTGCCTGCGCCAGGGTCCCTTCGTCGTCCTCCTCCAGATCCTCTACATCCTCGGCCTCCTGGATGGCGACCCGGATCTGCACCGTGGTCTCGGGCCCTGGCAGAGTCTGGTCACCGAGTTGGGCCATAGCTGGCAGGGTCCCCGCGCAGCGAGGCCGGGCCAGCCAGGCGGCCGCGATAGCAAGGATCGCGCGTGGGCGGCGCGCGCGCGGCGGCGACTCGGCCCCGGGAGGGACGGGGGTCGCGATCCGCCCCACGCTTTACCACGGGCACCGCCCTGAGCGTCCGCGTAGGGATGACTCCCCGAGCTCCACAGGCCTGTCCCAGGGTAAATCCCAGACCGAGTCCCTCCCAGTCCCTGTCTGATGGCGCTCCAACCCCACAGCTCCCTCCTCCCTGCCTTGCTCACAGACTCAGCTGGTTTCTGGCTTTGGGCTGGACTAGTGGAGACAGGCACAAGTCAACAGCTCCCAGGCTTGTCTGCTTGTCTCCCTGAGAGACCCGCCAAGGTGAGAGAAAACACTATCACTACCGTTAGTTTCTCTGGCATAGCCACCTTAATGCTAGGGTGTTTCCTAAGAGGTCAAGAGCCATGGCTCTTCTGTGCCCTGTCCCCTTAAGAGCACCAAACATACCTGGAAGCTGATCTAACAGCAAATTGTCAGGCCCCCGGAGCAAACCGCCTGAATAAGGGTCTGCATTTTAAGGAGCTCCCAAAGATGCATCCTAAGTTTCAAAACCACTGTTGTATTGAGATGGTGTTGAGACAGTACTCATTTACTGGGTGAATAAAGGAACTGTTTAGATACCGGTGTGTTCTAAAGTCCTCCCACACTTTAACAGTCTTAAGATGAGTCTGACTCATCAGCCTTAATGTCCAGAAACAAGGAGCATGGTAAAACTTGAGTTTGTATTCACGAAGCTCTCCATCTAAGGCCTTCGACATAGCTGATCACATTAGCCACATCAGGGCACCAAAGAACAAACCTGATGTCCCACGTGTTTGTTTTGCTGTAGGACCTCAAGGCAGGAGACACCCAAGAAAAGCCTGGTCTTAGGGAAGGTAGTGTCTGAGTAGAAGCGTCCTGGTTTCATGGCTGAGGCCAGGAGACACCTTATTGCCCAGAAAGGAAGTTGCTTTCCCCTTCAAGGCTAGAAATGGAGCCCAGGGTCTCCTGCACATTGGACAATTGCTCTGTCTTTGAGCTAAACCCTCAATCCCATGGTCTTTCTTTTGAGATTTGACTAAATTTGTGTTTCATTGTCAGATCTATTTTATTTTATCTTATCTCACTGTGTAGGCTTGGTTGGTTTGGAACTTGCTAAGTAATCCAGGCTAGCCTCAGACTGAACTCAACAGAGATTTGCCTGCCTCTGCCTCTCTAGAAAAGAGACTAAAGACCTGTGCTCCTCCCCACATACCCCTAACACCATTACCCTCATGTTAGATCTTTTTCAATAGAAGCCCTAGGGTAAGAGAAGAGAACTCCCACTTGCCATGGAGCAGAATTCATCTTAGGGCCTTGTTTTAATAACAGAGTGGGAAACAGTTTTTTCATTAGTTCCTGAGGGTGACACAGAATAGAGGAAGGTTAGGTTGAGCCACAACTCAGCCCTGCAAAGACCTTCCAAGTACATGAAAGGTCAATCAGTTAGAAGTATTTTCCTGGTATCTGGCAGGAGACTTGCAAACCAAGGACCGAGGAATAGGATGTGAATGCAATAAAACTGGGGTGGCTAGGTGTTAAAGAGAACTCACTTAGAGGTCTGAGGGTGTTTTTAGGGACCTGATTTATCATTTGTCTAGGCATGTGTCAGGTACCAGACCCTGGACCACAAGCAGTTTTGAAAATTGACTGAGGCATAATGAATGAATGCCAGGAGATGGAGACAGTCTGGAAAAGCAGACTGTAATAACAAGAATGCAGCAACTATGGTTAGTACCATAACAGATGGCCAGAAAAGGCATTTTCAAGGATGCCTTGAAATGTGGCTTTATTATCGTTTGTGTGCATGTATGCATGTTCATATGGACACAGGTACACCTGTGTGTGTAGACACTCAAGGTCACCTTGGGTGTTGTTCCTCAGGAGTTGTTCATCTTGTTTAATATGTTTGTTGTTTGTTAGTTTATTTTGAGGAAGGATCTCTTTTTGGCCTAGGACTTGCCAATAGAACTAGGTCGGCTGGCTAGAAGCTCCAGGGATCCCATGTATCTCTGCCTCCACAACACTGGGGTTACAAGCACAGGACTCTGAGGGCTGGGCTTTCAGCATACTGGGGGACTGAATACAGGTCCTAATGCCTATGCGACGAGCACTTTATCAACACAGCCACCTGCCGGGCCCCTGAAGCTTACTTTGAGGTCTCACTCATGAGCAGCAGTATATTAAGGAAAAGCATTGACCGGAATATCACGCAGGTCTGGACTCAGACCCTAGTCACCGATCCTTAGCTACTTCATCTCTCTGAAAATCAGTTTTCTTGCCTGTAAAAATGGCATGAATGATCCTTCTCTGATGGAGCTGGGCACACAGATTAAAATTAGCCCATTTATGGAAAATTTCTAGCCCATACCCCAACCCAGAAAGATCCTGAGTTTGTGGTAGTATGTGTGGCTTTCTGGATATAGCTTTACCAGGAAAATCTTACCCCAAATGGGACACAGGCATTCCCGCTGTTTCATCTGCATCTTCCTCCATTGTAAATTAAGAAATTATGGTTCTGTTTTTGGGTTAGACACCAAACTCTTATAATCGAGGTAGCCTTTTGTAGCGATATATTCGACTGGGCATCTGTAACAGTGGCCACACCTTTTGGGCGTGGTTACAGGTGTGGACTTGACTGGTTAAAGGGAAAGGATGGGGCTGGGAGGCGAGAGGAGGTGGAGCCTGAAGTCGCAGAGAGCATCCAGGAGGTAGGGCTGTGTCCTTAGAGCTGGAATGCCGCTTGTTGTTTTCTATGTAAATTCTTCCACCAATAAAACTCCACTAATCATTCATACTGGGTCTGGTGAATCCTTAATTTCCACACCTTCAGCCTTTCAGAGCCAACTTAATCCAAACTTCACTGGCAAAATGAAGACTTTTTCTGGGCTAATACCCAGCACCTTCCTGTAGTTTATTCCCAACTTCAATAAGAACTAGGATGCTTAGCCCGGCAGTGGTGGCACACATCTTTAATCCCAGCACTTGGGAAGCAGAGACAAGTAAGTTTCTGTGAGTTCAAAACCAGCCTGGTCTGCAGAGCTGGCCACTTACGGATTCTTATTCTCAGCAGTTCTAATGTGAACTGTCAATCAGTATCTAGTGTCCCTTATTTAGTTTTGCCCCCTCCAGTTTTTTAGATGGATACATGCCCAACCAATTAGTTATATTCATCCAACTGCTTTGACTATTGTTACAACAATCAGACTATAACTACCAAACACACACACACACACACACACACACACACACACACACACACACACACGTATGTATATATTGCCACCCCTGGAAATTAGGATATACTTCCCTCACCATCTCACTCCACCCATTGCTAGAATTGGCTAGAGCAGCCATGTCAGGCTCAGAGATGGAAACCTCTTGAGCTAAAAGGAAGTTCTGGACTCGTTTGTGTATGATAATTCGAACTATGATTTGGGAAAGAACAGATGAAACTCATGTCCTACTTAATCCACTATACTTTGAGATAATGTTCTTTTTTTTTTAAAGATTTATTTATTTATTATGAATACAGTGTTCTGCCTGCATGTGTCCCTGCAGGCCAGAAGGGGGCACCAGATCTCATTACAGATGGTTGTGAGCCACCATGTGTTTGCTGGGAATTGAACTCAGGTCCTCTGGAAGATCAGGCAGTGCTCTTAACCTCTGAGGCATCTCTCTAGCCCCCAGGTAATGTTCTAATACCAGCTTAGATTATATTGTAACCATCACTTAGTATTAATTCTAATGCTAAGACATAATATGAACTCTAAATTTGAGTGACATAGTAGGGAAGTACCTAGCTTGGGCCCCAAGATATAATAGTTGCTCAATAAATTTGGATATCAGTCCTCCAATTTCTAGAATCTGAATTTAAGAGATTTAGCAATCTATTTATTGTATGCTCAAAGTATGAAAATTATATGCTAAAAATGATGCAGTATTCAAAAAGGAATAATATGGTTCTGCTACGGCAGGCAGTTATGTGATGGGGGAGTAGATTCTTTATGTTTCCGTCTAACTCCTTTATAAGAATTACATTGTTAATGTAATAAATAGGATCTCAGTCTCTGTTGCAAATGGCAGAGATGGCTGTGGCTTCTGGAAGGCCCTTGGTTACTGTACTGTCACCTACTCTCAAGTGTGAAGTATCCTCCAAAAACAAGTAACATTATCTCAAGTTTGAGTCCCACCATTTAAAAAATGACACATTGGGGTCAGTGAGATGGCTTAGTGGATAAGGGTGCTTGCTGCCAAGGCTGATGATGACCTGATTCGATCCTCAGAACCCACAAGGTGGAAGAAGAGACTTGACCACTGACCTCCATGCATGCCATGTCACATTGTGTAACCTCCTCCACTAAATAAATGCGAAAACAAAAATATCACATTGCTGCTAGAGCAAGAGTTTCCTTGGTGTATGTGTTACAGTTTGCATATTTGGAATGTCCTCCACAGGATCAGGTGTTTTAACACTTTATACCCAGGTGGTGGTGCTGTCTGGGGTGGTTGTATCATCTTTATGAGGTGGAAGCTAGCTGGAGGAAGTGAATTTCTGTGGGTGAGGGGCATGAAGTTCATACGAAGCTCCTATGTGTCTTTACTACCTTGTTGGTGCCCTGGCTTTGACGCCTGCATGCCACCTTGCCTTGTCACCATGACAGATTACATCCCTTCCAAGCATGAACCAAAATAAGTTCCTTCTCATCAAGTCATGCTGTTGAATATTTTGTCGCAGCATTGAGAAAAGCAACTGGTACAGCATATAGTTATACTGTTTTAGCACACACATCAGAGCATGCATTCAAACTTTGCGTGCAATTGTTGCCTTGTTAATGACTGGTTGACCAAGTTAGTGGGGAGTGTGATGTGTTAGAAGTAAATGAATACTATAGGGTGCAGAGTGAACAACTGTCCATTATGGTGAGAAAGGAGATCCCATCTCTGACCCACCAACCCCTAGAAAACACACAACAGCCAAAGTGCTGACTTGAACAGGATGTGGACTATGTTAGGTCAAGGATTCTGGACATTAGAATCATCTGGGAAGTTTAACCAGTTTTTGCATACTCTGTTCAATTAAGAGCACACATACCAGACCTTTCATATCCAAATTTTCTACTGATCTGGGGTATGGCTATTGGCTCTCCAGACTTCAACATGCAACTAACCTAATTAATTCAAGCCCAGGATCTTTCTAGAGTTTACTAAGATACTGGGAAATTCCAGAATGGATTTCTCAGGTGTATTATGTCATCTCTGTAAATTACAAAAGCAAATAAAATCCTATCTTTGAACTGGTGAGATGGCTTAGCAGATAAAGGGATTTGCCTTTAAACCTGAAGACCTGAGCTAGATCCCTAGAACTTATACTGTAGATAGAGAGAACTGATTCCTATGAGTTATCCTCCAACTTCTACACACCTTCTGTGGCATGTTTGTACACACACACACACACACACACACACACACACACACACACAACTTACTTATGTAAATATAATTAAATTAAAAGAAAAATCCCATCCTTTCTTTTAAGTATTCTGGTGTGGAAGAAACAACCCAAAAATGAAAGTCCCAGCAGGAGTCCAAATTGTGACCTCTGTAAGATCTGCATGGATCTGGCACCTTCTGGGAACTGCAGATTCTGAAGACGCTACAGGAGAATACTCATCCCAGAGCTGGGACAGCCAGGCACCACAAGCCTGCCCCACTAACAAAGTCTCCATTGTCAGAAAGGATGAATGATTTGGGGCTCAGATCAGTGCCCAACTGGTGCTTGAATGCCCGGGCCCAAACCTAGCCCTTGTTTACAACCGATGGTTGTAGATCTGAATTCCATTAGAAATTAAGGAGACTCCATCAAAATGGAAAGTGATGTTCCTCTAAAGCCCTTACAACTTACTGGACAGAAAGAATATGACTTTGGGATTCTGGCAGGTGAGCTTACACATGGAGGAGTATTCTCAGCTACTATGCAGAACATTGTCCCACAGCTTTGGCACCTCCTGGGCTCCTTATTAGCTGTGGTGCCTGTGGACACAACTGTGCCCAGCGAAGTATCAGAGATACTCAGTGGACAGGCTGTTGCCCAGCATAGAGGGTGGGGCCAATAGAGAAAGTCTCAAAGTGGTGATTAGTTAAACTTGAGCTCTACTAAAGGGAATGGCCACAGATCCTTGGGCAGTGCTTCAGAGCTTGGATGCTATTCTAGTTTCCTTTCTGATACTGTAACAAATACCTTGACCAAAAGCAATTCAGTTTATTGCAGTTCATAATTCCAGGTTCATCGTTGAGGGAAGGCAAGGCAGAAACTCAAGGCAAGAAGTTGAAAGCAGGCATGCTTGCTATTCCACACAGCATGCCTCTGATCAAGAAACTAACTTCACAGCCAAAGAAGTACAGAAGGACCCATGGAAGATATTTCTTTCTTACTGGCAGGCAGGCTTATGTTCAAATAACTTTCTCAAATAGTCCAGGACTAACTGCCGAAGGAATGGTTCCTCCCACTGTGGGCCTGGCCAGATTGCCCCATATAAATTTATAATCAAGACACTCCCCCATAGACTTGGCCACAGACCAATCTGATCTAGGCAATTTCTCAGCTGAAATTATTTCTAGGCTGTGTTGGGTTTATGGTTAAAGCCTATCAGAACAGATTATTTATGATATTACCTGGTGAGAAGTCTGGGTGGAAGGGCCTGAAAAACCCTGACAGACTCAAAAGAGTAAGTGCCTCCTTGTTTGCGCTCAAGCTCATTGGATGATCGGCCTCTGAAAAGATAAGGAGACATTTAAGTTGAGAAAGGGTGCTGGAGTTGTTCTGAACTCCAGGTCAACTCAGTGTCAGATCCAACCTGAAGGAAACCTGGGCTGGGGATCTGGTGATAGGTTTAAGTGGTGGGTGCTTTGTTGTGAAGAATTCTGCTAGTGACTGATATAGGCAGGAATTTTGAAGGGCCAAGTGAAGTTTCTATTCCTTCTCAGAGTCTGTTCTCTGCCTTCTTTCTCCTGCCTCAAGAGGTTTAGCTAGGATAGGGACCGAGTCACACAGGCCAGACTTTGTGAAGGGAAGCCATTTTCCAGCTTTCCATTAGCAAGGCTGTGAGGAGTATGCGTTTTCAAAGACAACAACGGTTAGACTAGTGCTTCCTCACTATGGAGGAATGTCCCAAAGCATGAGGGGATTTAGTGGATCTTTCTGAATATCAGAGCAGTGTTTTTGTGCTCCCTGATCCCCTCCCCACAACTAGGTAGGGGACTGAGGCACACTGAAGTACTGCAAGGAAGGAGACAGGAATGACATTAAATGTGGCCTCCTCTAGTCCCCGCAGCCATCCCAATGAGATGTTAGTGCCAGTGCCATGTACTGTTAGCTTTTGTCTATGACAAAGCATCTAAACAACACAATATAAGAGAGGAAAGCTTTACTTGAGCTGTGGTTTTCAAGGCTCCAGTCCGTCATGGCAGGAGGGTGAGGCAGAGATGACCAGCCACCTCAGCAGCCAGGGATTGGAGTGAGAGTGAGCGCCCAGAAAGTGAGGAAATGAGAATTCGTCACTAGTGGGTCTCCTCCTCCTCCCCTCTCCTCTTTCTGTCTGTCTTTCTCCCCCCCCATTCCCTTTGGGACTCTAGACCACTGGATGGTGCCACCCTCATTCAGGACACATTTTCCCTTGTTTAATTCTTTCTGGAAATGTCCTCACAGATACACTCTGATGTCTACTTTATTAATCTAGGCCAGTGGCTCTCAACTTCCCTAATGCTGTGATTCTTTAATACAGTTCCTCATGTTGTGGCAGCCCTCCCAACCATAACACTATTTTCACTGCTACTTCATAACTGGAATTTTGCTACCATTACAAATCCTAATATAAAGTATCTGATAGTCCCCTGTGAATAGGTTATTAGACCTGCAAAGGGGTCGAGACCCAGAGGTTGAGAACCACTATCTAGGCACTTCTCAATCCAATCAAGATGATCCCACTGCACCTGCTAAAGACTGTGTGGCTGGAATTGGCACAGCATAGATTTATCATCATGTTAGCTAACATCCCATCATCACCTTTCCAATGGCACCATTGAGCAGTCTTCTGAAGAAGCCATGAGACAAAGGTGTGGGAGATCTCAGAAGTGGGGCATTGTTAAATTGAGGTGAAGGAGACAGGCATGTCTGATGCGCTCTTTGAAAAGAACTGGAAATAATTTTCTCCCTTTTTCCTCTCTCATTTCGCTGCTGCAGCTCCCATCTGCATTATTTTGAGATGAGCACTGGGGTCACACCTCCTGGAGCCATTCTGAAGGAGACAGTCTGAAGCAGAAGCAGCAGCATGTGCTCTCGTACTCCACAATGTCACCTTTGTTTTATACGCCCCAGATGTTGCAGGCCCGGACTTGAGAGCATTGTCTTCTTCCTTCTCTTTGGCCTGATTGCCCTTCGCCCTGGGGAGAAGGAGGGGTGATGACTGCCTGAAGGGTGGTCACTCTACCCCCTTTGGTAAGCTCTAGTCACAGTGCTAAAGAAAACTTACAGCGTGTTTTTATCTAGTGAGGAAAACATGTTATGTTCTGCATTCTTGCATAACCATGAAACATCTGGTGTAACTTAGCTTAAAATTTCCTTCCAGTGCCACATTTGGGCTAAATGATACAGAGACATTTCCACCCTGACCATAAGAGACCACAGCCTGAGAGTCATTATCACGTGTGTTTGGGCACACCCACTAGGGAATCTCCCAGGGCAACATTGTTGTACTTCTCAATGACAACTCATTGTCTCTATGTCACATGATACCACCCCTTATAAATGGACAGGGCCCAGAAAATGGAATTTTATATTTAAAGGAAAGTGGCAAACACTTCTGAGGGCTTGACAAGGGTTCTTCAGTGTTTCTTAAAACTCAAATCCTGTGCCTGGAAAGATGGCTCAGTCAGCAAAGTGCTTGCCGTACAAGAATAAAGACCTGAGCTTCATCCCCAGCACCGAAATGAAATTTGAGCGTGTGACAAGCACTAGTAGTAGCAGAATTGGGAAGGTCGCATCAAATATAACCCTGACCTCAGTCATCCTAACTAAATCAGCACACACACACACACACACACACACACACACACACACACACAGAGGCACACACACAAACACTCAGATCCTGGCTCTCATTCTGAGTTTCGGATTCAGTAAGTCTAAGAAAAACTTGATGAATATGAATCTGTTCTAACAAAATCCCAGGTGGACATCGATGTTACTGGTCTGGGGACCATGTGTTCATAATCACTTTAAACTTTGGACAACTAAATCGGTGAATCAGACTGGCAAAACCTCCTCTCTGTCATAACATGTTGTCCTGTGTTTTGTTTTTCCAAATGTATAAGAGTTGGAACTACAGTGACTCCACTTAATCATTGCAGATGGGAGTAGACGTTGGTATGAACTTGGAAGTAAAAAAAAAAATTAGTATTGCCAGGTGTTGGTGGCACATGCCTTTAATCCCAGCACTTGGGAGGCAGAGGCAGACGGATCTCTGTGAGTTCGAGTCTAGCCTGGTCTACAGAGCGAGTTCTAGGACAGTCTGGAAAAACCAAAAACAAAACAACAACAACAAAAAGTAAGTATCAACTCCACCTAATAAATCTCAAGGGTAGGTATCTCTAAGGAAATAATCAGAAATGAAAGCTACAGCAATAATAAGTAAGAATAAGGTAATAAGTCATTAAATGTCAATTTGCAAAACTAGAAGGGAGTCACCTAGGCGTATGACTCAGACCTTCTAACGGAAAGTCCATTGCCTTTATATTGCATCATACCACTCCTTAAAGCACAAAGGTGGCTTTGTATAAAATGCTAGACATATGGAAATTACATGTGAATGCAACCGTTAATAAATTACAGTAATCCCCCGTAGTGGGATATTATGCCATCATCAAAGTACTTGAAAGATTTTAATGACAAGATACAAAGCTTATGGTATTTTATTCAGTGGAGTCCAGGACAGCCTGGGGAGATAGCCTAGTCACTAAAGCACTTGCCTTTCAAACAGGAGGATTTGAGGTCAATCCCCAGAGCCTATAACCTATAAGAAAAAGCCAAGCATGGGGCTGGAGAGATGACCCTGTGCTTCAAGGCTCCTATTGCTCTCCCAGGGCACTGAGTTTGTTTTCCAGCACAGACACAGACATGGAGTGGCTCACACTGACCTGTAACCACAAGTCTCAGGGATCTGACCTCTTCTGGTCTCCTCAGGCACTCCATGCATGTGCACAATTCACCCCTACCATGCATAGACATTATTAAAAATTCAAATAAGTCTTAAAAGAAAAGACAGGTGTGGTGATGTGTGCTTGTAACCCCAGTGTTGTGGAGGCAGGAACTGGTGGATCCACAGGGCTCACCACCTTCCTGTCTGGTTTGCTTAGCAAGTTCCAGGCCAATGAGAGACCTCAAACAGAGAAAGCTGGATGGCACCTGAGAAACAACATGGGAAGGTTGTTTCCTAGCCTTTATGGGCATGTGCACACATGTGCAACTGTGCACACGTACACATAACATATGCACACACACAAAAGAAAAGCTTAAAACACGAGTTACTTGTAAGATAGATCAACTATGCCTTATATACCTCCTTCTGCCCTTCCCTTACAACATGTTAGCTAAAGAACACACTGAAATGTTAACACGATGGTTTTGGGATAGTAGCATATTTGTACTTTAAATGCTAACCTTTTCTTTCATACCCAATCTCCTGAAATACCGTTCTCCAATCATAATACCCTCCCCAAAGAGACTGCATATCGAGAGAGCTCATCCCTCCAGTTGGTATGTGATTGGATACTGTACAGACACCTGACCAAGGTGAATCCATTAGTGGCTCTTGTAAGTTTGGAGTGAAAAGCACCCAAACTGTGGTTAGATAGTTATTGTGGCCTGTATTCATGTAGATGTAGGGTGTGTGAGCATCTTAGGCCAGCACCAGTAGAGGAGGCTACTGTGGACCACAGCTTGATCAGCTACAATGGTCAGTACTATACAGGCTCACTAAGCAGCAAGCACATGCCACACCCATGAAAGTGCTATCAAATCTTCCATACAAACTTGAATGGGGAAGGACCACATGTATGAAACCATTGCAGCTCTGATCTTTTATGCTTCCAGTAAGCTCTCTTCTGGCCCTGAGTGAGTTCCTCTTCCTTGTAGTAATTACATCCCAAATTATCAGGTGCCTGCTCATTTATATAACTTTGTTTGTTCTTACTCTGCTGAGTGTTTTTAATTCTATTGTTAACAAGACAGTGTGACTAAAATTACAGTAATGAGCTGTGGCAACAAAACAAAACAAATGAAAAAATACCCATCAAAACAAGCCTATTTCCATGAGACTTTCCCCTCTGGGTTCCCTGCCCCTCCTCAGACACTCCTATTTCTCACACCCACCTTCAGAGCTGGGAGGTTCTGTTTGGTACAAAATCCAGGAGACACTTTGTTTGAAATTTGGAAAATATCAAAGCAAAATTCTTTTCCTGTCTTGGGCTAAGATGATTCCAACAGCAGAGACCAATGCAGAATGAAGGATTCAGAGCGTGGCTCTCCCTGTTGATTTATAGACGTGAAGACTGGAATGGATGAGTCATGGGCAAATGGGATTAGGAGGGGCTGCTGCAGAGCAACCCACAATTTGTCATCAAACTCTACTGCGACACCACACCAGTACAGCTGTGGTTTATCGCTTGTAGAAATCTACAGGAATGCCACACAGTTGCTTACCACTGTCCAGATTCCTGTGGGGTCGTGTGGCTCAAGCTGTGATGTAATCATGATAGGACCGTTAGGAACAGGTCTGCAGGTTCTTCTTATCTCTCAGGGTCATCATACCACTCAGAGAAATCCGTCTTTTTCAACCAGTGATCAAATATTAACTAGAAAATGGCAGAAATTCTTTTTTTTAAATTTTTTTTTGAGACAGGGTTTCTCTGTATTGTTTTGGAGGCTGTCCTGGAACACGCTCTGTAGACCAGGCTGGCCTCGAACTCACAGAGATCCACCTGCCTGTGCCTCCTGAGTGCTGGGATTAAAGGCATGTGCCACCCACACCCGACCAGAAATTCATTTTTATACTTTTTCAATATGCTGGAGGATCTTTGAGAGCAAGGACTGATTTTTACTAGGTTTCTGGTTTATCTTCAGTTTATTGGAGGAATGAAAAATGTTCATAATGGGTATGAAGACATGTGCATAAGGAATGAATATTTGGAAGCAACTTCCCAAGACATCCAATTTGAGGCATTTGAAATCATGATCTGGAAGCCTGGAACGGTGTTGGAGATAAAATAGTGATGCAATTTTAGGTTTTCCAAAAGTTTACATGTTCTAAAAGGAAGTTTGTCAAGAAGGAGAAAATTACTGGCATTTTTTAATAAAAGAGGAAATTTAAACCAGCGAGGCTCATTAAGTAGATCTAAGACAGCTGCTGTGTCCACTGGGGAAGTCATTTGGAGCTAAAATTGTTGAACACAGAGAGAATTGGGGACATTTTTTCTCCCAGAGATTCCAAAGCCTATGAAAGAACATGCAGGCTTAAAACATCTTATCAAGATGGATTTATGTTTACATCTGCAATTGATCCAATTTTAAAAATGAATCTATTTACTTATTTTTATTTGGGTGCATGTATGTGTGGCTGTTGCTATGTTCAGATGCTAGTGGGGACCAGGCATTTGTGAGATGCTGGATATGGGTCCAGGGAACCCAACCTGGGGCCTCTGCAAGAGCAGCAAGTGCTTTTATCTTCTGAGTCATCTCTCCAGGCCCCCAAATGATCTGATTTTATTTAACAATCATAGCCTACTGTTGTATCATTGAAGTAAAATACCATATACACTCAAAATACCAACCAAATGTATCAGGGTTGAAGAATAGGAATATGGGGGTCTATAATGAGGGGAGAAGAAAACAGAAATTGATTTTTCTTTTTTTAAGGAGTGGTTTATCAGGTAGTGTTTGTTGTATAACAAATGATACCACTTTATGACTTAAAGTACACTGCTGATCATCTCAGTTTCTTGGATTGACTACGAAGGTCTATATTGGCAGGCTCAGTAATCCATAGGCCTTACTTGTGTCTGCTCAGTCACCCTGTATGTAAGAAGAGGCTCAGTGGCCTACAGTGTCCTTGTTCACAGAGCCACAGTAGAATTACTCTTTGAAGAAGCCAGCTGCTTCTCTACATGGCTTTCTTATTTTCAGTATGAGGTAGCTTTCCTAGTAATCCTGGGGTCAGTGACACATCAAGGGGCAATCCCGTTGCTCAGGTACTTTACAAATTTTAGTTTGAGTTACCTTTGTTGATTGGTCAGAGTAAGTCACATGACCAACTACAGTCAAAAAATGGGAGAAACAGATCTTATGTCTTGACAGGAAGGCCATAATTTTTGGCCTTTTATGCAATCTGTTGAACTAGGTAGTACAACATGTCCATGGAAAAGTAAAGATAGAAATACCAAAGACACTGTCAGGTCTCAGATCAACATATTACTACCTGTCCAAAGGGTTTCTTGGGGCAAGGCACCCATGGAAACAGATTCTCACTTGGCAAGGACCAGTAGACTGTGGGACAGCATAGCAATTTTTCAAAATTCATCAGCTTGCAGACTCTTTTCTCTCTCATTATATTGTTGATTCTTTGTGTGGTTTTTAGTTTTACTTTGTCAGTCACACATGCAACAGCTGTAATTTTCCCTGGAAATTCTCTTCTTTCTGAAACATTTCCCCCTAAGATTCAGCAAGGAGGATAATGCTTCTTAAATCCCTTATCTGGAATTTCTAATCTTGGGAACTTTTCTGTCTCAATAGAGATAGTTAGGTACATATGAGAAAACAACACTTGGAACATTAACCATGTCTCACAATTCTGGAAAAGAGAGTAAGGCATACATATACAGGACAGGCAGAAAGTCTCAGGAATACACATAGTGTCAACAGTTGAGAGTAAGTTCCCTGGACACCAAGCATAGAATCATTGGTGGGATCTAGTATGGTACAATGGGAAAAAATGCAATGTAAATTATGGGATGTATAGATCCATCTTTACCACACACAGGAGCTTATATTGGTGGAAGAAGTATGGTATACTGAGACGGGAAGAGAGCGCTTTGTCAAAGTCTGCCTCTGGCAGAGATTGAGACATGGGACCCTCTTGTGGAAAAGGACACTGTCTAAAATCATATCTGGCAGACATGAAAGAACTGTCTGGGTTGAAATATTGTTGTCCTTAAAGCATTGTACCCATGTCTATTGCTGTTGTAAACACAAGTAGCTGCCGGCTGACATAAGTACTGCAAGAGCAGGATGTGTCTGGCTTGATATTTAGTTAAGCCTGCAAAGATGCTGAACTCTATGTCTAGAATAAGGTTATGTAGGAGGTGGGAAGGTGTACTGGGGAAGCATAAAGGAGAACAATGGGGGCTCTTTTATAATGATTATGATGTTATTTCTTAAAAGTAAAAAAAAAATAGGAGCCAATAATAAAGCTGTTCATGTAAGCCTGGTAGAAAACACATGTTAAAGTGTAAATAAAAGTGGCTCAAGGTATTTGGGACCACTTGGGTGCAATCTATCTGGTGGCCAGATTTTTTCCTTGTGCCAACACCCCTTCCTTATCTTAGCTGAGGCTGAGGCTGGACCCTGGCAAGACACAATCCTTGTCTGTAGAGATTCATTATTCCCAGGTAGCTAAAGCTGTACCTGATTAAAACAGTTCAGCTAGGAAAACATACTTAAGGATGATCTGGGTTTTGTTATCTCAGAATGCAGTATAATATTGGGAATATAACCTGAGTGGTGGTGGCGCACACCTTTAAATGCCAGGACTGGGAGGCAGATCTCTGAGTTCAAAGCCAGCCTGGTCTACAGAACAACATGTTCCAGGATAGCTAGGGCTACACAGAGAAATGCTGTCTTGAGGGAAAAAAAGAGAATTTATAGCTACAAATACCATCATGGGACAATACCAAACATGTGCTGAGATCGTTGTGACTTAAAATTAGGCAGGCAGTGATAATTCCCTTGGAATACCTGCCAATCCAGCCTTCTTGGTTCCATCAGGAGAGAAGACCTAGCTTTTCTTTTCCAGGGCAGGAATTAAGGCCTGGGTGGTAGAAAGTGAATGAATGGGTGACAACATCTGGGGAGCCTAGTTATTTACATCAATATCAGGACTTAGTAGCATGTGAGTGTCATGCCTTGCCCCAGAGGAAATCCTTTGAATTAATAATAAGCTTAAGACTATGACCTAGAGGAAAGATTAGGAAACATTCAGAAGGCAGGTAGAAGATACATGATAGTCACCTGAAGCAGTTAAATGGTGTCCTTTTTAAAAGTCATTACCTGTTTTTGTATGTGGACACCCACATATATGGCATGGTACACATCTGGAAGCTGAAGACTAACCCAAGGAGTCGGTTCTCTCCTTCCACCTTGTGGATCCTGGGGATTGAACTCAGGTCACCAGGCTTGGTGGCAAGTGCCTTTAATGGCTGAGACTTTTTAAGTTGGTGAGCCAGGGAAGACTTTCATGTCATCTGTCACTAAAGATCTGGGTCAGCATTGGCAACCATGCCACTGCATTTTCTCACTGAAGCACTGAAGCATTCTGACTGGATGGTTTGCCAAGTTTCCTCCATCTCTAACCTTTTTAGGGGAGCTGAAAATAGAAAAGAATAGACGTACACCAAATGGAACGAGAATGATTGACAGGGTCCCCTTCAGCGCTATCAAGAAGATCAGAAATGTCCAGAGCTTTAAATTCATGGAACAGCTCTCTGATTTATTTAATAGCTATTATCTGAACATCTCCCGAAACACTCCAAGGAAACCTAGTAGTTAGTGACTAGCTGATCCTCCCCACAGGAGGATGACTGGGTCATTTGGGTTTGATCCAATTACTCTAGAGAAATTCACTGAGCAGGACTTACAAGAGTAAGTATCTAGCTGCAGTACTGAACCATTTCTAGAGAAGAGTGAGGTTGGGTTTGCCAGAAACAGGAAGGCTGATGCAGTAGCCAGGGTTCCATAAGGCACACACTGATATTGCTTATAGGATGTGGTCCTGGTAGTTCAACGATAGTCAGCTCAGAAGCAGAGAGGCTGAGAATCTGCTAGTTGCTCAGTCCAGGAGGCTTCATGTCTCTGCAGTCCCAGACGTGCACTTAAGGCCAGGAGTATTCCTGGAGAGCTGCCACTTGGAAACTCAAAGAAGCTTGTTCTAAGATTAGAGGAGGAATGAAGCAACAAGACGGATGAACTTGCCAGGAGAAAAGGCAAACAAGCAGGAAGAGAAGTTTCCATATTCCATTTCCTTTCACCTGGGCTGTTATCAGAAGGTGCCACTCACATCGAGGGTGGGCTCTTACTGCTTCAAACGATCTGATCAAGGGAATTTCTTGCTGGCATGCCTACTGGCTTCCATCTTAGTTGATTACAGATCTAGTCTGACTGACAACCTGTGAGGAGCCGCCCTCGCTATCGCTATTGCCGTTAGAAGATGGCGCTGACATCTGCTGTCAGTTGGAGTTAACCGTTAGAAGATGGCGCTGACATCTGCTGTCAGTTGGAGTTAACCGTTTAAGCTGTGCCTCTCCCGTGGCGTCATCTGGGGTGATGTGCAAACCACCAATCCCGGCTCTACACGTCTCACTCGGAGCTCCTAGGCTTATATAAGGGGCTGGGTTTCTTAGCTTGGGGTCTCCCTCTAAGAAGCTGATCATCTATCTCTCAAGATGCATTAAAGCTTTACTGCAGAAGGATCCGAGTGTTCTGCGTCGTTCTTGCTGGCGAGACGGTAGCGCGGGACATCTGGTGCCGAAACCCGGGAACTCTTCAACATCGCCGGCGCCGCGGGAGACCCCTCGGAAGACGGGGCGGATTCAGAACTGCAGGGACGTAAGTTCAGAGAGGTATGCTTTATCCTGAATACCCCCTTTCTCGACTTTGGCCTTAGTTTGTCATCACCGTGGGACGGGTCAGTGGAGGCTTTGGTGCTAGTCCTGTTTGTCCTTCTCCTTCATCGTGGCTGGTGCTGACAGAACGGTGCTGTCAGTCTGGTGCTGTCAGTCTGGTGCTGTCAGTCTGGTGCTGTCAGTCTGGTGCTGTCAGTCTGGTAACGGAGTTGAGCGCCGTTTTTAGATAAGCCGCTAGCGCGATGGGGTTGTCACAGTCAGTGGTTACTGCCCTACAGACTGTGCTAAAACAAAGAGATCTTAAAATTGCACCACGAACACTTCAAAATTTTGTGAAGGAGGTAGATAGAGTGGCACCATGGTATGCTTGTTCCGGGTCCCTCACTGTGGCCTCATGGAACAAGCTAGGTAAAGAACTAGACAGGAAGCATGCAGAAGGAGATCTCCACTTAGGTACCAAAGCCATTTGGAAGCTAGTTAAAAACTGCTTGGAGGATGAGGCCTGTCACCCTGCTATAATAGAAAGTCAGGGAACCTTAGAGGAAGTTCAGGATAGCATGTCAGAAACTGAACGGAGTGAGAGAATGGGAGCTCGCAAAAGGAAAGACATGTCTAAGAAAAAAGGCCCTCCCCAAGAAGTTAAGAAAGGGGAGAGAAAGAAGGGAGTGATCATTCACCCCCTAACAAATCTAAGAAAAAGAAAAAGCCAGAATCTAGGCTATACCCTACAGTAGAGCTAGAAGCCTTGGAGCTAGATAATTCTGATTCTGACACTCTGTATTCTAGCGAAGAAGGTGGTCTAGAGGAGGAGGTGGCACGGTATGAGGAAGAAAGATATCACCCTGATAGACACCGGCCGCTGAAAACAAAAATGAATGTGAGGCCACCACCTATAAATCCGGCGGGCTCACGCCCCTCAGCGCCTCCGCAGTATGAGCTTCGGCTGAATACTGGTACTGACTCCTTTTTACCTTTAGAGGAACGGAGAAAAATACAAATGGCTTTTCCAGTATTCGAGAATG